>NC_083285.1:31399881-34114881 GCF_963506605.1 Zootoca vivipara
GGGTTGCTGCTGCTGCTCTGCCTAAGCCTGGCAGAGAGAAAACAAGCTTTTAAAGCAGTGTTTTGCACCATGTTGCCAGGTCACATGACCTAGCTGAATGGACAGGATCCAACCTAAGTCCACTCCTCTGGTCCCACCCATGCCATGCCACTGAAAGTCACCTTTGTGGGGACTTACACTGGCCTCAGCTCAACCAGCTTCAGCTCAGCCAACTAAGCCAGGATGAACAAGTCATGCCAGTATATCTCGGAGGTTCCTGCTCAGCCAGTGTTAAGTCCCCAACCTCAGCTGGAGATCTAATGCATCCTAAGACACATGTCCTGGTAGATCTTGCTATAGTAAAGGTAAAGGTAAAGGGACCCCTGACCATTAGGTCCAGTCGTGACCGACTCTGGGGTTGCGCGCTCATCTCGCATTATTGGCCGAGGGAGCCGGCGTATAGCTTCCAGGTCATGTGGCCAGCATGACAAAGCCGCTTCTGGCAAACCAGAGCAGCACATTGAAACGCCGTTTACCTTCCCGCTATAGCGGTTCCTATTTATCTACTTGCATTTTGACGTGCTTTCGAACTGCTAGGTTGGCAGGAGCTGCTATAGTATTGCCCCCTTAAAAATATTTCCTTATACATCTTTAAAAGAGGAAGGAGAGGAGGGCCCTAGTCTAATAGGAATTCATAAGTGATTGTTTTCAATTGCCTTTCCAATGCTCTGAATATCTGGTAAAACCCTATTCCACCAAACTTAAAACAATGGCACAAAAATGCATGTTTGCTATTCTTAGCAAATGGACAACATCCATTCACTTCTTTTGTCCCTGGAGGGTCTTTGCAACTCAAATCTTCTTATCAAAACCTAGCTATTTGTGATCTAATTAACATAGTATCTGTTCCAACCTCCTGTTTCTTTTATCCCCAAAAGCAATAGACTCCGCTTGGTAAACAACACCATCAGCCTGGCCATGCAACATCAATTTTTATTTTCTTTCTGCACTTCAAAACCTGAAGTGGAATTTTTGTCCATAGGACTGAGCTGAACCAGGACAGCGCATTTCACGAATGCCTCCCTTCCACCAGTCCTTTAAAGTCTAAAAGGAGGGCAAAGGTGTTTACATTCTCCCAACTCAGTCAGACCACTGCATTTCCCTACTTTTGTGACTTATCAGCCCAATAACAGTGATGCCAAATTACACCCAGTGTGAGTTGGGCATGTTATGAGATTATTAAGGGAATTTATGTATAACCAGATGGCCCAGCCATGCATTGCTGTGGCTCAGTCTGTTAAATGGACCCTCAGAGCCCCCTTTCAGACTCTCCTCACCTTCAGAGTCCCCCTTCATTTTGTTGAAATGTTTTACACGTGTTCTGTTTACAGAGGGTAATCCCTGTGATTCCCCCCACCCTGTCCCGACCCATGAGCTATCCCACCCCCTCCTCCCCCCACCCCTGGCTCATCCCTGTGGTTGTCCCCATCCTGTCCCAACCCATGAGATATGCCGCCCCCTCCTCCCCCTACCCCAGCTTATCCCTGTGGCTGGGCATACCTGCCCCGACCCATGACCTATCCCGCCCCTCCTCCCACCATCCCCCACCCAAGCAAGCCCCCACCTCCACTCGGCCCAGTCTGGAAAGCTGAGCTGAGATGCTGTGGAGAGGGAAGCTTTCCTAGCTGCAGTACCAGTGTAGCCGTCGCTAGAGGGTGCTGTTTTGCAACATCTCCTGTGCTCTCAACATGCACTTGAGGGTAATTTGTGAGTTCTGGAACACGGGGTTTTAGGGGGTTTACGTGGCCCAGGTGTGACATCTGTCTACGCAACCTGTATATGGTCACTCTCATATTCGCTTTGGACGTTGTGTCAAAATTTGAATGTAATCGGTCAAGCGGTTTCGGAGAAAAGTGGACACCCACCCACATGCCCTGTTTACATATATATATATATATATATATATATATATATATATATATATATATATATATATATATTCAAACTCAATGTTTTAGTATTTCTAGGACTAATTGATACACTATAAAAAATAAAATCCTTTTACTTGCTCTGTGTTTCCTGGGACCCATGTGGAGATCTGTTATGTCTCACCAACAATAATTTGAACCAGAGTAGACATTCTTGGCAGAACCCTTGAACCCCAGCATAAACCCTCCTGTCTTAAATTACACAGGAGTTGCCAATCAGAGGCTCCAGTACCTGCAAAGTACTGGATGACTTTGAGTATCAGCTCTAGGAGATCTCACACCCAAGGAGCTTTCAGGGCTAGGAAAGCCAATGCAGTGTGGCTGATCTCTCCACAGTCACCCAAGTGTTCAGAGTCATCCAATGAGTCCACAATGAAGCCCAGGCCAAAACATACACATAAAAATAAGATGCCTCCAATTTCTGGATCCAATTCAGGAAGAGGAATCATGAGCATAAGCATCCTCTGCGTCAGGGACCTACTGATATTTCAGGAATGGGAAAGGCAAGCAAGCTCATTTATGAAACCTTTCATTTGCTGCTAGAATGCAAGTCCTTGTACTGTATTTACACAAAGGACTCTAACTAAGGTACCCTGGATTGTTGGAAGATAATGGGAAGGAGTAGGATACTGCTGCTGAGGTTGTGCCAGTCTGACAACATTTCTATTAGCAAATTTAGTATATGCTGAAAGTAGGAAGTACCTCTACAAAGAACCACTAACCGGCTGAGGGTTATATCAATCTGCTCCTGCTATACCTAGAAAGCATTGGATCCATCAACACCACGATGAAATAAAATTGATGACAGCAGATTAACAGGCTATAGCATATGAGTTTCTGATTTAGAATGTGCCATTTTTGCTGATTCATCTGGACTAGCAACAATCAGCATGGGTACCAGGAGAGATCTGTTGTCAAGCATGCTGAATTCACAATTAATCCTGGCCCCTGGGACTTCCCTATGACTCTGGTTTTCATCTGTGTCCAGATTGTTTCACATTTCACTGCAATGTCAATATAAAAGCATGTTTTATGATGTTATGCTCGCTGGCCCTGGCACAAGAAAACTTGGGTCAGGTTGCTCGCTTAACTGGGTAAAGCTTGGTCAAAATAAAAAGCTACCCATAAAGATTCTTCAGTCTCCTATAAATCCCTGTTAGTGGCCCTCTCTAACCTGCATTTCAGCTGAGATGAAGCACTTGGCCCTTCTCAATTCAACATCTTCAATGGAACAGAGATGGAACTTGCTGATACTATAAGATCTTCAGTGTCTGGAGCTGCCACAAGTCAGCATTGGAAACGAGTGCCATGAATATATTATTATTATTATTATTATTATTATTATTATTATTATTATTATTAACTTAATCACAGCAAGCTATGAACAATATCAGTTATACACTACCTAGGTAAACTAGTAATATTAAACACTTCTGTGTTATATAGTTACCATGATGATCACAATTAACACATTTTAATTATTTGTTTTGCCTGCCTTTTATATGTTATGCGTTCATCACATGAGCACCAGATTGGCTCTACTAGCACATTTACACTGCAGCAACCTCACCACCACCTTGCCTTCTCCACCCCCCACATCCTAGGATGCAGCAGCAACTTAGCGGGAGGGAGCTCAGGTGAATAGTGCAATCTCACCATACTATCTGCTACTGCAACCATCTTAAAATATTAAGTGCTGAAATGGATAGAGACCAGTTGCCCAGATGGGGATGCAAACTTTGTTTGAGGTTGATCATTCAATGAACGGGGAAGGGGCAATGGCGAATGTGGCCCTCAGGTGAAAGGAGGTTAGTCACCCCTGTGTAATACCTTCAAAAGGTTATCTCTTATACACTTCCACTGTATTGGCAATAATCATTTTTATGAACACATGGTAAAAGTTCATTTCTGAAAAATCAATGCCTTTATAAAGTACTGTGGCAAGTTTTAAACAATGATGTACTGTGGCGCTCTCTCTCTCTCTCTCTCTCTCTCTCTCTCTCTCTCTCTATATATATATATATATATATATATATATACACTTTCAAACCAATAAGCCTGAACAGTGGCTGTATGCAAAGGATTCAGTTGTTTGAATGAGAATGCTGAAAAGAAACCTAAATTAGCCTAGGCATTGTTAAATATAAAAACAGCCGATAGCAAAAGATAATGATACAAGACAGTGAAGAAAGATTGATTCCCCACCCCACCCCCCTTGCATGCTGAGACTTCAAATTTATGGTTTGCTAACATGATGGTTAGACAACAGGCTCAATCCAACCAACATGATTTCAGGTGGGAAATGGCAACAAATCATCTTCTTGCACACAATCATCCTCAGTGTTCACTTTTTGTCTTATGTCCTTTTTCTGTTTTGGCTGGACATGTGTCCACCAAAGCACAAATGCCATTACCTGACCATACATACCTTCCATGAGCAGATCTAGCCACCTCTGCCCTTCCCAAGGCTGCAAATTAATGTTTCTATTGAGAGTAGATTATGCATATGGGCCTGAGGATAAGGCACTCAAGGCTGTTTATCGTGCTACATTTATGCTGGCAGCATGTTACATTTGTGATGCCATCATTATCTATCTTTCATTTTTATTTCTTGGGTTTTAATTAATTCTGTTATGAAACCCAAGGTGGCATACGTGTGGTAACCGGGCAGTTTCATGTGATAACCGGTGTCAGGTCCAGACCTACTTAGCTTCGGCAAGGTGGAGGACTATGCCATAGGAAACACACTGTATAGACCATACTATATGCGTCTACAAACATATAAACAATCCAATTGCTGTTATCAGTGACTGTGAAAGTATAAACATGATTCATTTCCTGAAGTAGGGGTCCCCAACATGGCACCCATAGACACTTCTGTGATCTCAGTAAAACTACCCCTTAAAATTATGCAATACACAAGAAACTGTTTGCTCTTCCTGCTCAGATCCCGTCTGCACTGGTTAAGTCTCTCCTACATAGAACCCACACCCTTAAGCATGCCCACAGTTCATTGGATGCCCATGCTGCCATATTTTTTTCTGAACCGAAGAACAGTGCAAATAGTTTCTCTCTGTGAATGAGCATGGCAGTGGCTGATGTAGATGCCCTTATTTGGATTAATGGGCCAGATGTTAGAGGGGGCATGCCCACACTATTTTGTGGTCCTGTCTCTTATTATGTCCCTTTAGATGTGGTAGCTGTTATGTAAAATTCCCAGAACAGCCATTTTGTGATGTACCATGCCCCTGCAACAGCCATTTTGTCACAGGGACCCATGGCGCTTTCTCATAGTTCCAAATGTGCATACTGTCCCCAAGCAGCTGGTGACCCCTGTAATGAAACAATTCATTACTGGGCAATGACATGAACTGGCAGGACAATGGGGAGAAGGAAGAGGATCCCTGTGGGGGGTGTAGCTGGGACTGAGACACACCAAGGCAAGCAAGGGATGAGGAAGGAAGTACTCACAGGGTGATGGAGGATGGCGATGGGATGGATGTCAATGCACAGGGTCCAGAGCAGCAGGACCCACCACCAGAGAGGCCCCTATCTTCATGAACACAGCAGAATCTGAGATGTAAGAAGCAGTGGGAGGCGTGCTAGGAGGCTCAGGCAGACAAAGGCCCACAGCCCAGCTCCCTTGCTAGCTCTGAGAGGAAGTGTGTGATTCCTCAGCTGGAGTAGGCTCAGAACAGGTGAGCATTACCAGCCTCATCAAGCCCAGATGCTGCAATCAGCAAGCAAAGCACAAAAGGGAAGCAGAGCTAAGTACTTTTTCTGCTCAGCTGCCCATGTTGAGGGACTTTGGCTTAGCTACTCCCGGACCTCTACAGGACTGTGATTTGGATCTGACTCTGAACTGCATCCTGACTGCTGGAATTCAGACTTGGCTACTTGGATTTGCATGTGGAGACCTTTTAACCACTCCCAAGAAATAAATTCAGACAAGACTCAAATTTTGGTTTGGTTTTTGGAAGAATTTAGGCCACAACTTTATTGATTACAATCAAGTGAGTGGCTGCATAGGTTCTGGTTCGACTAGCTCCCTGCAGCCCTGCAGGCAGCACTGACCCTGGGCACCAACCATAGGTCAGCCTTGGGTGAACACCTGGGACAGTGGCAAGCAGGCTAGGCCTCCACCCAGACTCAGGCTCTGGGAACAACCCCTCACAGGGAAGACCAACCATGAGTCCATGAATTCTTTCTTAAAGGAATACCCAACACATAGGGATGGCTAGGAATCCTGCCACCCCTATCACCTGGACCAGAGGCTATCCGCAACCTTACAAGTTGTGACGATTTGCTACGCGGCAGGCAAAACCCAAGTGGCATCAGCCAAGTGGGGAAAATTCCTACCGCCCCCCTGTCCCAACGACAAGGGACACACGACAGCATAGCAAGGTCAAGCGCAAGCCCTAATATATTGGGAGAGGTGGGCGGGTGTTGGGTTAAATAGTGGTCTCTCGATTGCTTTGACTGCCGTCCCTCTAGCACAATTGCTCCCAAGATCAAGGGACCACCAATAGGGTGTTGTGGCTATGCAAACTTTCCCACCCACAACACAGGGTCTGGTTGGCCAGGTCGCACCGCAACATGTGCCCTCTTGTTAGGGAGGACCCGATTAACCCAGCACTGTGTTGTCTGACCTTTGGCCTTTGCTATTGTGATTGACCCTCAGACTTTGAGTTTTCGACTTGGCATGCTGACTTGCTACCAGATAGGCCAGGGGTACAAGATTTATCCCCTCCTTTCCTGACAGTTGCTATTCTGCCAGGATAGCAATAAAGTGACACCCACCTACCCAGCCTAACTAGAGTAAATGAATTCTCTGTTAACTGTCAAGAATTATAAATTGGGGTAAAGGTTTTCTGAAAGAGTGCTCTGTTTCTCTCCCCCCGCCCCATTTGCCCAAAGCATCAGAGATGCACATTGGAAAGCAAGGCCTGTTGTTAAAATACTGCTGACAGTTTCCATATATCTATGCACATCTAACAATCTTTCTTCTGGGCAGCAGCGCTGGGGTGGGGAATCCTGAAACTCAGGAGCTGTACATAAAAATGCTTGAAAACAATACAATGCAGGTGCCCCTTTCAGAAATGAGTTTGTTCAGAATTGCTGGAGGGTTACCCTACAAAGAGTCTTTCTCCCAATCTAGGTGACTTCCCAACACACACTCAGCTGCCATAATAATGAGCCAATTTCTATGGAAATAGACTTGTTATTATTTAATCAGTCCTCCATCTAAGTGATTCATGAACTTCTTGTTGAAATTCAATATCCAGTCCATGAATTTCTGAAGAATTCTGAAGGCAGGGGGACTCCAACAAGCCACCAAGTGGTACACTCCTTGTGCTGATGATTAATGCAGGACCATTTACTTCAAAGTAGGTATAAACTTCTCAGTTAAGGTCACATAATACAGATGCCACTTACCTCTGAGTGCTGAGCACTGCCCACAGTTTTGCCAGCTTGAGCAGGGACAGGGGAGCCAGAACCGATGGCACGCTGTCTGTTTTATGCTGCAGAGAGGGTCAGGCACAATGTTTGGGGTCTCCTGGAATCGGAGGCTGCAGCAATAGAAGAAACAGGACCCTCTTGGGATGTGAACACTCTGCACTCCCTCCATCTAAATTCAGGTTGTACATAAGTGACTATGTATCATAAAGAAAGGAAATGTAAACCCTGGTAAGTGTGACTGGTGCCCCTGGAATCTTGCACCACTTGGAGATGGGGTGGCATCTGACAATACTAACAAGGGCAATGTGAAATGGAATTTGAGAATACTCAGATAAATGGCCCATTTTAATGGCTTGGGGAATTAAGCATAAGACTGAAGTTCTTGGGTGTCTGTATTCTGGCAGGGTAATAAAGCAATCGTAGCTGGTCAGTGGGGGGCACAGGGCATTTTGCAGCTTTGTCAACTCCTGCCAGACAGGTGTGGGAAGTTTTTTCCACTGCTTTTGCTTCATCAACTGCATATGGGTTACTAAGCATTTGTTACCACCCAGAGCTGAGGGGCCAATTATATGTTTGTAATTGCCAGGGAGCATTGCCAATGGTTTTGGGAGTTGTAGCCCAAAACGTCTAGGTGGCACCATGCCAGTGGAGACTGCGCTAAGCCATCATCCCTTTTCCAGCCGAAGCAAAGCAAATGGAAGGTGTTTATTATGGGCTGGTTTGCAAAGGGTTGTCTGTACTCTTTATCAAAAGACATAGCAACCACATTGTTCTTCTGTGAATTTCATTCTTAGGTTGCATCTCTTTTTTGTCAGCCTTTCAAATGCTACTTTAATTCCAAAAGCGAATACACTTTAATTGCTCTAACAAAAACAAAAGGAATCCCAGAATCCTAGTGTTGTTTCACCGCGGTGCAAATAAATATACAAAAGCAACATGTTTTTCCAGGGAGAAATCTTACAAGTGCTTACAAGGTTCTGGTTATATCAAGCTGGTATAGCTATATGCATATAGATTTGCTGCTTTTCAACCAATTCCCCCACTGCGTTCTTCTGATCCCTGAACATTGTATCACTCTGCTAATATTTATTTAAAGCTTGCTCAAGTGCTCTCTCTCTCTCTCTCTCTCTCTCTCTCTCTCTGCATATATACTGTAGAATATATATAACATTTGCATTTCTGCATTGCTCATTTTGCAGAAACTAATGAATTAATCTCAGTGAGACCTAGGAGAAAGTTAATTATTTTGCCTCTTTTTGCAAGCAAGGTAAAGGTACAGAAATGTTAAGCAAATTGCACAGTTGTAAGAAGAACTTTTTCAATTTGTAATAGCTGGGTGTACCAATCACCCCTGTGCTTCCTGAAAAGGCTAATTTCACCACTCCATGTTTGGGGATCACTATCAATTAGCATTTCTCCACTTTTCAGATGTGCAGCATCTGGAGGCCACTGATGACCCACATGGTAGAGGGGTTTAGGGGACCAGCACAGGTGAAGGAACAATCCATGCCACTTGCTTCTTATATTTACCATGTTGTCGTGGGGGGTTTAAAAAGCCTACCTCTTGATGTGGCATTTGTCAGCCAATAAGCAGTTGACAGCTCATAGGGTCCCGTTCCTCTTTGTGTGTGTGTGTGTGGGGGAGAATATGTCTCCCTCTCCCAGACAAATGGGCTTCATTTTCTGACTTGCTGCACTGGTAGCTTCAGTGCTCAGCAGCCTAGCAATGTGAGTCTTTTGTTCCAATCCATATAGTCATTCTCCAGTCACATATACTTACGGTCGACTAGATGAGACGTAAAGTGAATAAGGATGTACATCCCAATGAAAGCAGTGCATTGCACTGAAACTACCTCCTTACGGACAGTTCTGTCCCCCCACCCCACCCCCGTTTGACAGCACGCCATTAAGAGGGAAAGGAAAGCAAAAAAAAAAAAAAGCGATGGGAACCTACCAAGGTAGGCCTGGGCTATTTAAAAACTGCATTTTGAATGAAGACATGCAAAACAGATTCCAGATACAGAATAAATATTTGTATACATGTTGATGCTCTGCTACCATAACTATTTCACTCTGGGCTGCATATTGCCATGTTCTCGGTGTTCCACTTATAGTTCTTATTCCATTTCAAATGCTTTATGAATTAATATGCTCTAATAAAGTGCAACATTGGTGCAACATTCACAGGGCCTTGCCTGCATAGTTCCTGCATGATCAAGGATTATAGGGTGCCCTATTAATAGACATTACTAATGGCTGGGGTGTCTCCTTTTGCTATCTGGACTATCCACAAGCATAGCAACTAGGGAGCTGCCTTATCCCAGGTCATATTATTTGTCCATTTAGCCCAGTCCTGTCTACTCAGAGTGGTTACGGTTCTCCAGGGTCTCAACTGGAAGTCTTTCCTGTTGTCTGTTTCCTGCATGTAAATCTTATGCTCTGCCACTGTGCTATGGGTTGATTGGACTGGCCTGGTATCAGCTATACTGCTCCGAACTGCCAGATCTGGGTGATGGCTGCAGTGGATTTCTGTGGCTACAATCGGAAAGTGGAAACCACTTTCTGTCAAAAGGCCATGTTGGTGTTCCTTGCCAGAAGGGCAGGGGTTCTGTGGCATCCTAAAAAGAGTTGATGGGAAGGGAAATGACAACTGGCTTTTCATCCATCTGGTTGACATTCCCTAGCTTATTAGTGAGGCAGATTTGTACTTCCAGCCATCTGTTAGCCCCCACACCTATTTCCACCTCTTAAGCAATATCATGGTTTTCTGGGGGAAATCTTATCCTTTCCCCCCCAGTCTCATCCCAGAGTTTTGTTAGGGGATAAAACTGAATTGAAGGACATTCTCCCCCACCATGTAGAAGCATTTCATCAATATATTTTGCATAACAATAAGTCAACTAGCAAAAGGAGCATGGGTGGTGGGGGAGGTAGCTGTTTTAGAAGCATCAGGGTAGATATTTTGAGAGAGAGAAATACCGGTACTCTGTTGAATATTTTGCAGCTTGTGCCTTTTCTTTTTTACAGAAGCTGGCCAATTTTTCCTTTCTATCTTGAAACTATTTATTGTGTCCAGAAAGACAATAGATGCTTCATTCTTTAACAGAGAGCTAGAGAGTGACCTACTTTTAAAGAAATCTTCCTATGATGTTTCTTGGTAATGCAGGGATGAAAACTCACTCTCTGAATTCAACTTCCCTGTATGTAAAATAAGTACTATCACATGAAATTGAAGGTTCAGTTCTTATGCCCACTTTCAGTCTTTATCTTTGTTTATAATTTTCATGTTTGTACACTGTTCTTGCCACCACTATATAGAACAGAATAAAAGATTGCCATAACTTGAAAAATCACTAAACTTTTGATTTTACCATGTGTTATCGTATCACTGGTAAATATTATCATGTGATTGTAAACTCTGGAAATTACGTTGGTAATAGAATGCAGTTCATAGATAAGAGAGAAGCGAAACTGTCCTCCACAACCAATATTTTATCTGGGCTTTTCAATCGGTCAGAGTTCATTCCTTCATAATTACTTGCAGTTGTGGCCTTTTCAAGTTAGCTCCAGTCACCTAGCAATCACTAATGGATGTCTCACAGATGCATGAACATCTCAAGTACACCCATTACTCAACAATGTACCCTTATGTATATCTGCGTCATCTTCTGAGATGCAATCAGTCATTGTTGAAAATGCATGCATGATTTCACTCCTTAAAAAAAATCAGGAAGAACTTTGTACCAGATCATTTGACGTTGGCTGAATTTCAGAACCGTGTTCTCCTGTACCATCATGAAGCATCATTCTCCTGAGAACTCCATCCCCATTAATGTCTCCTTAACAGATCCACCCTTTATTTGAACCTTGTTTCTTCTCCCCCATCTTTTTAAATGGATATTGTGGTTTTATAGTAGATGCTGTGTCACCACTGGATTTCTCTGCTGCGTAATTTGCTGTGATTTGAGTTGATCTCAATGCTGCAGTCTCAGTGTCTTCTGTTCTTGTTCTTGCCTAATTCATCCATTTTGTCAGTGTCCTCTTTCAGCCCAGTTCTTCGTGGGCCTTGGGAATGTGAGCTGATATTACTGGCTGCAATCATATCTGCAGAAACCTTTACATCTACGGAGAATTGCACCAGCTTTCAGAGCCAATCAGTCCATCAGTCAAATGGCTGGAATGAAGAAAAGTACTATTGAACCAATATGACTGGCATGTTGAAAGGTTGGACATAATTTTGTATTTTTCAGCTTGTGATTCTTTTAATATCTATGTATCTTTAATGATTAACATTTATATGAATATTCTTCATCAGAGACAGAGACAGAGAGTTCGATTTTCCACTGAACTAAAATGTAGAACCATACAGAAATTTATTATAGAGAACTAGAAAAAAGTTATCAAAATCCATATGAACAACAAAAAGTTTTCAGTGGGAGTTGAGAGATGCAGAGTTTAAAGAAGTGGGAAGATTTGGCTGAACATTATGAACAGAGAGGAAGCATAAGAGAGGCAAGATGTAAGTTGGGTTGGTATTGCATTTAGAACCTTGTGTGAGAGAAAAGCTTTGCCAGAAATAGAAGATAATATAGGATACTATATTTATGACAGGTTCAAAAGAACAGAAATGAAAAAGAAAGAAACCTCTTGAAATTCAAACTTCAAAATTTTGGCTGTGTTCTGGAAATGCTTCCCTGCTCAATAAATAACAGGAGTTGCTCAAAACCCTCCAGGCTGTTCCCATGACTCGAGGCCACCTGCCCCAAGATCTGCTGTCTTGCTGTAACTTGCTGTAAACATATTATTCCCAGGGTACGCTGCTGAAAAGCTCCACAGAACGGCAGCTCTCGCTTGCAGCTCGAACACAGATTAACAGTGCTCTGTTAAATCCTTGTGGAATAAATGTAATATACACTGAACAGGCCAAACTCCAGAATACTATGCTAGGTCTATGTCCTCACTAGAGATCCCAATCCCAACTAGAGATATAAGAAGGCATCATTTTCTATTCTACCCTGAAATTGTTACATGTAGCAATGTTTCTGTTCTGCTGCAGTTTCTCTTCCTTGCAAAATGATGTTATTTGTCACACTTTCTTATGTAAGCCCCAGTTTGTCTCCTGGGTGGGCTGACCCTGACCCTACTCGTAACAGGAGATAGGTTCCAGTGGGCACAGTAGGAATTGTTTTTGAATGAAAATGCATGGGATTGCAGTGCAAGAGTCTTTCAGATTCCAGAGCATCTGTAAAAATGGAGGCTGACTATTAAGTGAATGTGCAGGGGGCTTGTTGCATCCAAGCTAGAATATTATTGGCTATGAAATTCAATAACAGCTCATTGGTTGTGGAATGGAAACTAAAATGAAAGGTTAATGGTGGATTGCTGTCATGTTTAGATGATGTTTGAGAATTATGAGATGACTCAGTGTTGTGCTCACACAGAAATGTCTAGGCTTATGTATTAGTTTCTAATTCTGTTGAAAGTGAATTGCCCATGCTCTTGAAGTTGGGACTCAACCTCTGGGCTGGTGCAGCAATAGTCATTGGGTTAATTGCACTAGAACTTCCTCTACGCCTATAGCCACACAATGGTCAGAGCAGTGATGGGTCCTCTGGGCTGGTGTAGACCTCCTTGCATCTTTTGGACAGCTGAGCGATTCCAGCAGCTTTCAATATTTCATTAGCTAAGCAGAAGCACAGTTGCTTTTGACAGCTCTTCAAGATGAAGATGAGAGCACCTCATATGTGTTAATAAAAAGACTGCATGTCTGTACATATTTTTACTTTTTAATGAACCATTCTCAGAGTGCAAAGTAGCTTACAAACATGTCTCAGCGAAGCCTCAGCATCTCAGGAATGGACTGTGGTGCAAACTACCTGCCATTCTTACTACCTGTAGGGCTTTGCAGACAGGTGGAGCCACCACATCTGCAGCAAGGTCATATCTACAGTAGAAGGTGGTTGGCAGGACATCAGTCCCTATGCCTGTAAGACAGTTATAGGAAGACAGTCGGCAAAGTAATACTATCTAAGAAGACTGAATTGATAGAATTTTCAATTTGAGGCAATAATTGAGTGTTTGTGTGTGTGTGTGGCTTTTACGGCATGTGAGGCAGTTTTGCCTGAGTATCTGTGAAGATTCACAGGTACCCCTAAGCTGCCTAGTGAAGTAAATGTATTCTTTTAAAAAAGTGAGTTAAGAGAGCTGGTACCAACTCTAGCATATTAATCCTGTATTAACTTAAAAAATAAAAAAGGTAAAGGACCCCTGACCATTAGGTCCAGTCACGAACGGTTGCGGTGCTCATCTCGCTTTACTGGCCAAGGGAGCTGACGTTTGTCTGCAGACAGTTTTTTCCGGGTCATGTGGCCAGCAGGACTAAGCCACTTCTGGCAAAACCAGAGCAGCGCACGGAAACGCTGTTTACCTTCCCGCAGGAGCGGTACCTGTTCATCTACTTGCACTTTGACATGCTTTCAAACTGCTAGGTTGGCAGGAGCTGGGACCGAGCAACCGGAGCTCACCCCGTTGCAGGGATTCGAACCGCCAACCTTCTGATCGGCAAGCCCAAGGCTCAGTGGTTTACACCACAGCGCCACCCCCAAAACTAAATTCCCTATAATCAAGACAAAAGCTGAAGTCAAGCTGGGAAGTTTTTAATAGTCTCAAAGTCACCTACACTTGCCTGGATCTCCTGGATCTTACTATAACAGTTGCTGTTGACATTACTAGCAACCCTGACCAAGACATCTAATACATATAAATTGCTTCTCTCGTTCTCTTTGTATAGCCTTGATGGTGCTGATGGATGAAACTGTCCATTGCATCTTTTGCTTTTTGCATTTATTTCCTTCACATTTATATTGCCATATATAATACTCTCTGACTGAACTGTAGGGAAACCACTTTTTTGGGGAGGAAAGATGTCTATAGGAAGCCCACAAGCAGGAAATGGGGGCACCTTTTAATTTCTCGTTTGAAACTGCCCTCTCTGCTGCTACACTTCTCATGGCATCTGAGTTGCATAACTTTCTCGGGGGGTGGGGTGGGTGGGTTAATTTCTGAAGCATGATTACAATTTAATTCTTAAGTGAAAGGTTAAATCAATGCAGTGGCTTTCCAGTGGCACCCATGACTCTGGATAAGACTTTCCAATACACATCCCACCTGCAAACTTGCTTCTAAGAAAAGAAGTACATTCCCCCTCCCTTCCCTACTTCTGGCTGTTCCTACTTAACATCTTTCTCTGACTGCCATTTCCAATTTCATTTGCGTTAAGACGTCTTTGCTGAGAAGTCTTTTCCCTCTTCCATTTAATTCTTAAATTAACCTACATACACGGGGGAGGGGGAGGGGGGGACACCTCTCTTTGGCTCTTGGATTTAGGACCCATCATATCAAGATGGATTACGGGGTTTTTAAATCTTGACGTTCTTTGAAATGCAAGCTCCTCACCGTGTCTGTCGTGATGTGCCCTGCAACCCTGTGTAAGCGAAGCGATTTCTTTTTATTCAATTCAAGGGATGAGAGCAGGATTGTGCTGCTTAGGTTCACCGACTTCCGTTTCTGCAGCCTGTTTTAAGAGCCGGCCAGTGGCCTGTCTTTGGCCTTCTACTGCTTTTATATCCGTCGGCAGACTGTAGCTGCGACTCTTGCATTCCGAATGCTGGTTTCACTATGAGTGGTTTTGACAGTGGCAGTCCCACAGCATCAGCTGGTGCGTGGCATGCACCAGGTTACGTAAACAATGCTGTCATTTTCAAGAGTTGTGTAGCATGCCTCTGTTCAATGCTGCAGGTGCACGTGAGGCTTCCCTTCCTTGCCAGCTTGTGAGAAAATGGCTGGCTGGCAGTGGAGGATGCGTTTCATGCGGCTGTTGTTAGCGCAGCAGCTTGGTTCCTTTTCAGGAGCTTGCCACTGCAGACACTGCTGTGCACTGACTGGAACATGCTAAAAGCTCCAGGGGATTGCCAGATGAGAACCTGTTATATTTAGAAATATGCAACCTCTAAGCCAGGATGCATAATGGAAGTTGTCTCTCCTGGGAAGTTTACATAATCATCAAAGCCTATTCTTTCTGTAATATTTTCCCAAACACTATTTGATCATAACACAACGGGACAAATATCAGGATACGTGAGCCTTTAAAGTGATATAAGACTTGTTCTCTACTAAAGAAGCAACTATGAACATTTCATTTCGTCCTCGTGTTTCCATCTACTATTTATTCCAGCTTCATAGTGACATTGAATGGCAATTTTTAAATTAAGAGTGAGATTCCCACTTACCGATTCAGCATTTGGAAAGACTGTTCTGCCTTACAATTCATTGTGGAGGAAAGCATTTTAATAAATCACTGAAATTGGCTTCAGGTTTTTGGGTGGTTTGTTTTTTCATATCGTGCTCTGCTGCCATGGATGAGAAGTCTATTAAAATGAGCCATAGAATATTGTCTTGGATATATGTAGCTAGGTACTGAGACCTTTTTATAAACCTATTGCAAGCATGACCCCCCCCCCTTTTATAATTAGCAAGCTTGGTTAAATATTTGTAGTTACAGGTAGGTAGCCATGTTGGTCTGCCGTAGTCAAAACAAAATAAAAGAATTCCTTCCAGTAGCACCTTAGAGACCAACTAAGTTTGTCATTGGTATGAACCAATGACAGTACAAGTGTGCATGCACACGAAAGCTCATATCAATGACAAACTTAGTTGGTCTCTAAGGTGCTACTGGGAGGAATTTTTTTATTAAATATTTGTGTTTACTTTTAGAAAAGGCACGATCCAGGCAAAGATAAAAGAATCCCAATTATTTTAATAGAAGAGATTTAAGCAAATGCTGAAATCAATGTGGCGGAGCAGTGCTAAATTTTGGCTGGATTGTTTCAAACTTGATCCAGGGGCTTCAGTGAGCTCATATGGGTTCAGAGGTCCACAGAGATGTTTGCATGAGATGGACTCACCCCAAAAGAATGTCCTTTCAGAGATTTTCCTGACATTGAAGGAATTCTCCAAATAAGCCAAGCTTTGTGTGTGCACAAAGAAACTTTGGATCTCAGACTATAGACATCTGTTTATAATGGAGGAATGCTGGCAAAAAGCCTTTTTATAGATGACAACAATTCATGTTACCTTTTTTTAAGTCATCCATCTCTCAAAACAGAAAAAAAGGGAATGAATTTCTACTATGTGAGTCACCAATGTAAGTGGTGTATGCTATGTATAGAAGGATACACAATATTTCAGAGCATGGTCTATGGAGTCTTGTACTGTAGCAAACTTGTAATGTTGCATGCCTGTCATGATGATGGATGGGGTATGTGTGGAAGAAGATATTGTATACAAAGACACATTGCATCCTCACTCATCCCGAGCAGGTCCAGCCCAAGACATTTTGCTGCCTGGAGATGAATACCAAGGTGGCATCTCCTCCCTTCCACACTTGGCAGATAACTGCACTTGCAGCTGAATCTTCTTTCAGACTTAGCGATTGGACAGCACACCCGAGGGCAGCAGTCTATCTCAGGAGACACAGGGCATCTGACAGGACACACAGTCTTGTCTCCGAAATCTCACTTCTGCTCCCACCCATCACCACCCACACTCTTGCAGCTGATGTAGCTTCCCAAACTACCAAATGATGTGATTGGCCCTGGATGAGAACCCTATGTACCTCCCATAATTTAATGTGTATGAGTTAATGCATGTAGTAATGAAAGGCCTGCCATTATGATTGATATGATATGTGTGGAAGGAAGACTTGTATACTGCAAAGATCATGGACACAAGGAAACAGTATATCTGCTGCCACCCTTTGAAGAATTTTTTCCAGAGACCAGAACATCCAGTTTTAGGATGGAGAGAAGCTTTTGCCTTCACTTCTACATTGTGGTATCCAGTGCTTTTTTTCTGAAGGTATGCATACCCCTAAACATTTTGTGAACCTATCGGGAGAAGAAACTTTTTTTATTATTTAAAAAATAGTTTATTCTCTAGCCCAGTGAGTCATTAGTTCCAATGGTGGCCTTTTGTCCATTTACTGTATTTATTTTTCCTGATTTGAACTATAAAATGCTAATTTTCTTGAGTCAAAATAAGAGTACCTCCAAAAATTTTAGCCTGAGCTATGGTGAACCTGGTTATTAAAATGAATTTTTGCCTGCAGCCAATGATCGCTGTCATGGGGCAAAACTTTGAATCAGTATCATCATCTCTATCTGTCATATCTCTTCTCTGAATTGAGCTCAGAAATTTGCAGTGGGCAGATGGAAGTGGCATAAAAAAGATGTATCGTAAACTATATCCACAATCTTCACACAGAAACTAGAATGATGCTTGTACACATGCCACACAAATGAAAATGCTGAGGATCGATTTGGATCTTTCAGAAAAAAATGGATTATTATTTTTTTGCAATAGAATAATAAGTAGGTTTCTTAAATACATTATTCTAGAATATTAGCTGAAGAGTGACAATGTCATGTGACAGCGTGCCAAAAACAAACAAGCAAATGACTATGCCATCAATGGTAAGTGTGGAAAGACATAAAACTGGACAACTGGGAGATTTTATAGCCTAGGCCCAAATAGCAAGGGTTGTACTGAACAATTAAATCCCTTTATGTTGGATAAGGTTGTGACCACAACTCCAGTAGTAATGGCTTAGTTATGGGAAGCATCAGACAATATTTTTGAGCCAATCTGGTCAATCTCCATTGCATGGAGCAGAGCATGAGAGCACTTGTCGTTCCTCACCCTGTGTATCATTTTCACACATTCCCACAGAAAGAGCATGTCTGAGGTCGCTGACTGCGAACAATATCCAACATTTTTAGGCCTAATTTGCAGAGTCAAGATTCCACAGTCTGGCGAACTAGCCACATCATTGAAGGCCTTTCCCACCTTCATTCTGAATGATTTCCTGATTAGATACTATTTAGGCAGAGTGATCTGTGTATGGCTATAGAAGAGCCAGTGAATTTCCTTCAACCTGCTTCCAGGCCAATGTATCTAGGATTGCTGTCATAGTTAACCCTGCCCCGCAACACACAAAGATCAAGATCACTAAAGTCAGATCTCTGCTCTTAATACTTGCATGTAGTGTGAACCTTTCCTATAATGGCATGCTGCAATCAATCTTTTCTAATACAAGTATATTTTCAAAAGATACTGAGACTACTAAAACCAATAAAGGTCTTCCAGCATGTGCTGTCATTGAATTTTTCACAGTATTTTATATAAAAAAGCCTTTGCTCATCAATGAAACCCTTGCCCTCTTTTAATTAAAACTATATTACTCTTCCTAATAACAACATCTATTTAAGAGATCAGTTAGAAGTCCCTAACATTAATTTAATGGAGGCACTCCATTGGCATTCTATTAGATTTTCCCAGTTAAATTAACATGATGGACTTTTAATGGCTGTTGTAATAGACATTATTAATGAGAATATTGTAAAATTAAAATCTGATTCAATGAGTTTCTTGACTGTCTGTTGCAATGTTATATGAAACCACCGATTTCCAACCTCTAATAATTAACTAGATAACACGTAATTCAATAACACCAAGCAATGATAAAATTTGAGACTTGTACTATGTTCAAAGAAAAAAACAGATTCACATGGGGTATGCATTTATACTTTTAAGTGTTTTTTTTTATCTGACACTATAATACCAGCACTCACTGAAATAGTAATGATATATATTTTACACACACGCACACACACACACACACTATCAGGGATACCTGCTCATTCTGAGTAGTACAGAGATTTTCCACAGCTGATGTATTTGATAGCTTAGATTACTTGCTGAAGTCAGCCTTGAAGGAGTTTATCTTAAAAGAAATACTGGTGTTCCTTTGGGATGGGGGCTCTCTGACTTCACACACAGCCTATGATTGTGAAATAGGAATCACAGTCTCTGGCATTAGACAGTGAGAAGGTTTCAAAATGGGAGAGAAAATAAAAAGATTATCCAGGTATTCCCCTGGAGATGGGGATTTGCAGTATTGCATAAATTCAGGTTAAGAAGATCCTGGATGTGGATGTGCAACATTGTGTGAATGTGCAACAATAGATATCCATTTTCTAATTTTAAGCACATAAAAGTGACTGTGAATACTTATAGCTAGGTGATTGTCAGGTGGTGTGTCTCTAAGATTTCAGATATTCACAATTCCACTCCCCTTGATACTAATGCCATTCAACATGTGCATTCCAATATACTTCATCATTTGAACATTTACTTCAATAGATGTAGTAAATCTTTTGCCTCCAATGAATTTCAGCTGTGGCAGTGTGTGTGTGTTATTCCATACTCTCAGTTATGTATTTATTTAAAAGCATTCTAAACAACACATCAGTTTATGTAGAAAAAAAATGCTGTCCATGCAGCTAGGACATGGTAATCCTGAATTCCAAAAACAAATGCTAACGAGAAGCTTAGTGCTGTGCTATATTTTCATAGTTAGATGGCTTACGGCTCTTTGTGGTACAAAATATGTGCTGGAGACATTGGAGATAGTATTTTCATACAAATGCTGAATATAAGAAAAAGCAATACTTGCAGGTAATTAAGCAGCCTTGTAGGATGTTTCATGCTGTCAAAATGGTATCATGTGTAAAAGAAATACAATATTACGGTATAAATATCAAGAAAAATGTTCCTGAAATGCTCCATTTTAAGTGTAAAGCACATTGTTTCCTCTCCTCGTAATGGAGAGTCTACTGTGTCAGCTCTGCAATGTTGTGTAGGAAATTATTTGTAAAAAGAACATGCCCGGAGGGCCTTTTTTTTTTCAAGAAGAGAAAATGCTTTTAAAGTAATCCTAGATCTGAAGAGTTCCCAGAATGCAACAGGATTCAGACAGACATGAAAGCATACTCTGTATTACGTGATGATGATGTGAATGCCTGTTGTGTGAAGTTGGTTCAGTTATGTAGCCTGCTCCTTAGACAGCTGATCGACCACTAGGTTAAGAAGGCTGGGTACATATCTTTAAAGCAGATCTCTGGGTTGATAGGCCAACTGAGCAGGTTCAAACAGGGTCAATGTGAAAGCACTTAGATAGGAATGGGATAACTTACCTTGCCCACATTGTCTGATCTCCGCCAGAAGATAAAAATCTGATTTGAAGAAGTTAAATCATACAAAAAGGACACACATAGTTAAGATCTGTGTAGTGGAAAATTTCAATAGAATAAAAGTCCCTAGCCCTGAAAGATCTTGCAGTAAATGGAGGAAGAACTAACGACAATTTCTTCAGAGAAGGGATAGTTCCCATACATATTTGTAGCAGGAGTGGGAAGCCTCACCCCTGGGGTTCAAGTTTTGCCCTCCAGGCCTCTCTAGTCAGTCCATGGATGTCTATCTGGCCCATCCATTCACCACGCTACTCACTGCCCCAGCTCTGCAATCTTCTTGAGTGGTTCTGCCTGGCTGTAATGTATCATTGAACTGCACCTCTTGCTTGCCTAGATGAAGAATAAAGGAATGAGCTTGAGAGAGAAACCTCTGGCCTTTACATGGCTGGATTGTACCCTATTGTACAGAGATCGTACCCACTGTCTATCCACTTTTTGCCTCTGATCCTGCCCACCACTGCATCATGGCCCCCAGATATTGTCCATGATGGAATGGGGCCCTTGGACTGGGGAAAAAAATGTTTCTCCACTCATTTTATAGCTACAGTGTAACTCATGGAGTTCTTCCTATTGACAGCACTTGTAAATGGTCCATGGGATTATCTATGATCTTATTCAGTGACAGGCCCATTGTGGGAAGCATACGGCTCTCCAGAATGTGAACTGCAGATCCTATCATTTGTTTTCCATTGATGGGCCTGGCTATCATTGTGGACGTTCTGGTTTTCTTGAGGTTTTTTGCCTTGCTCGGTGGCCACCCAATGGACCCATCATGTTCTAAGATAACTTGTTTCCTTTGTTTTCTTTTTCTTCTTTCCTGGAACCAGTCTGCATGTTAAACTAAACTAGAAAACCTGTCCTAAATGATGCCCAGTTACCGTACTGTGGATCTAGAGACTCTAAGGCCTTGATAAGACATTGCCCTTCTGAGTGTTCTCCTTTACAGAAAGGCAAACATAGAGTACTGTCCTTGTAATTGTGCTTCTGACTGCCTCTCAAAATGAAGGTTTTCTGGTAATTGTAATAGCAATAGCTGACATCTATGCATTAATATTTATGCAGGGTTATATTAATTTGCCTTTTAAAACAGACTCGGAGTACCAACGTGGAGATTCTAAAAGACAAGCAGAAGACACATTTTTATCCTTCACAAATAGGAATTTGTGACTGTGTCCCATTCTTAATTATGAATATTCATTGCCTGTTCTTTATCACAAACACCCTTACTGAAGTGGCCTATCTGATCAGTTACCTGTCAAGTAGAATTTATTCATTTTGTTGCTTGATGGATTGAAAATTCAGAGATTCCCAGAATGTGTTTCTGTAGGGCCGGGTTCAACCACCCCATTCTGCTAGCCGAAACCAATGTAAGGACTCCCACTAGCTCCATGGGGCTATCCTCCCACTCTCCCCACCCCTGCACTCCATGCCTGCCTTTAGATCTACTTTGTAGGTTTGGGAGACCTCCCAGAACAGTGCATGCCAAAGGAGAGGAGAGATCATTTTGCAGTGTAAGCAGAAATGCTGCACTGAATTCCACCTTATGTATTTTATCATCCTATGTATCCAAAGGAAGAAAGGATGAACTTGATACCCAAGCAAATCCTGGTCTCAGGACCAATACTTTGTGTTAAGGCAGGCATCCCCAAACTGCGGCCCTCCAGATGTTTTGGCCTACAACTCCCACGATCCCTAGCTAACAGGACCAGTGGTCAGGGATGATGGGAATTGTAGTCCAAAACATCTGGAGGGCCGAAGTTTGGGGATGCCTGTGTTAAGGCAAACACAGGCTCATACCTTCACCATTATTACAGTATTTACATGTAATTTGCATTCTGGAAAGGGGATAACAGATGTATTATCCCAGACTGTTATCTTTGTGATGGGGCTCCATTACAAAGCTGAATAGTGCTTTTCACCAGCCCTAGACATCTGCACATTGAGCATGGCTTCCTTTCTTTATCTATCTCATTTCAGGAGCAGTTAGTGGAGATGGTCACTTTACTATTGGCCAGCATGAATCTGAGCTGGTGGTAGAATGCAATGTGTGCAATGCCTATGTTGTCTGAATGACATATTCACTGAAATCATAATACCCTCAAGGGATCCTATTTGGCATAATACAAACCTCACTTTTTATATAAGGCTTGAATAAGAGCTGTATCTTTCATTTCCTGTTCTTTATACTTGTACAGTACTATTACAGTTTAGGAGAGTTTATTACCTATGAACTTTGTCCTATGGATAGCACAGTCTTTAAATAAAAAGAGCTAAACAGCCTGGGCTTTTTGCACCCCTGTTTGATAGCTTTTAAACTATGTCCTATCATGTCCTCAGAAAAATTAAAGCCTCATTTGCTAAGCCAAGAATCGTAACATAGGAGCCTGCAGCAATGTTTAAACATGCACTGGAAGGAGCACAGATCAGATCGGCGCTAGGAAGTAGACAAATAACTATCCTTCCTGAGGTTATCACTTTAACATGGTATTTGTTTTTGGTATTCATCCCCCAGAGTTTTATTGCATACTTATTTGGCAAAAAAAGATCTCTTTGAAGATAGTCCTGAGGAAAACAAAATAGCTTGCAAGTTTTCATTAACACAGGGTAGAGGTGGGGGTGATGCTGCATTTTAATTCCATCAGTAAATATCATTTTGTCTAAACTCCAGGAAAACACACACATATATTATCTTTCCTGCATTTTTTGCTTCCTGAGCTGAAAGCTGATTGCACTGCTGTTATGAAATAAGCAGGCCTCTCAGCTTTCAAACACACAAACCTTGAAATAAAGTTAAACACAGAAATGAGAAAGAGGCCTGGAATTGGGGTAGGAAGCAAAAGATCGGAATGTGTTCAGTGCCAGAGGCAGATTTCTTCCTGAGGCAAATAGCAGCTTCAGGGTGAATGGGAAGTAATTTTCATTGAGACCACAATACAGACTGAAAGAGTTAAACTTCTCCCTATGCATTGCTGCCCTGATCCTAATCAGCCTGCTCCCGGAGTTGGGGTGGGGTAGGGAAATGGGACTTAGAAACCTTTGCTCCTTCACCATCTGTAGAGATAGTGTAATGTTAGACAGTTGTTTCAGGGTGTTGGACTAGATGGTCCTTGTGGACCCTTTCAATTCTACAATTCCATGATTCTATATGATTCAAAAGAGGTGGTCCATTTTAATGGAGAGTCGGCAGTGACTGCCCAGCACCTCACCCCCTTCTTCATTTGCAGCCAATGAGAGCATATGAACAGCTGTATATAATTGCCAACTGGGGAACACACTGCTCAAGGCACTGGGCTGTATTTATGTGAACTTTTAATGTCCCACTGCTCAAACCCACCAGGATTTGCAGAGCAAGTCAGAGAAATAAATTAAAAATCAATAAAGCCAATAAAAGTATAAGAACAATGCAATCTGGCAATGAAGAAGAGGGGCAAAATGCCAACATAAGATAAACTAAAAAGGGGGAATTCCCGAGCTGAGGGACCAGAAGTGTGGACAAAACAGAAAAGCACACACCTCAACTTTGATGGCAGGAGAACCAAGATAATATCTGAATATATGAGCAAGTTTGTGTAAAGAAGGCAGTTCATAAGGTAATTTGGTCCCAAGCCATTTAGGGTTTTAAACATTAAAATTAGTAGCCAGTGTAGCTCTTTTAGGAAACTGACAAGATATGCTCCCCAATGCTTCAGCCAGTTAGCGACATAGATGCTATTTGCACCAGTTGTAGTTTTTGCATAGCCTTCAAGGTCAGCCATTCACAGAGCACTTTTCAGTAGTCCTGTCTAGATGAGATTTGGACATGGATAGCTGTGACCAGATCAGTTTTCCAGGCCTAGCTACAGCTAACATATCAACCTAAGCTGGTGAACAAAGTCAGATGCAGAATGTTCAGGACCCTGGACAGAGCCAGACAACTTGTTCCATCAAAGGCTCAGTCTGAACTGGTGCTTCTGTAGCAAGCAGGCTCAAGGGAATGTTAATTCCCTGGGGACAATAATGCCTGTGTTGTGATCTGGCTCAAGGACTACACTTGGGCTCTGGGGGTCTTGCCATGAACACAGTGCGATGGGTTGCTGGTGTTGTTTTCTGTTGTGCTTCTGTGAGCTCATAGCATCACAAGTACAGCACATTATGTCAGTGCAAAGCTGGCATTGGTAATAGACACTGTAGCAAAATCAAAAGTATGATTTTTATAACATAAAGTCAGAAAAATGAAGAACAATGAACACAGCTGATGCAAATGGACAGACTGTGTTTTACAAGTCTGCTGGCAGTTATCAAAGAAAGCTCCATGGGAATCAAGGTAAAGGCACTCTGAACCTTTCTAATCATCAATATACATCCATTGTGAAAAATAAACCGTACTTTCAATGCTTTCCTCTGAGAAATTAATCCATGTTCCACTTTTGCAACTATGCTGAAATATTGAATACTTGCTTCAATATAAGCACTTCTGAAAACTATGCCACAGGTCTTCTCGAAACTCCTGTTAAGAAACAGCACCAAGGATCCTGATTGCCATTATGATATTACTCAAGGCAGGGTATAATATACTGAGAAACACCACCAGGTTAAGAAAGTATATACTGGTATGTCTGTCTGCATTACTTCCTAAAAATAGGTGCATGCAATTAATTAATTTAGGTATACTGTATTGGTTTTTTGAGTTCTGTGATCCTAGAAAAAGTGTAATTCAAACTGATCCTAGAAAAGTGTAATTCAAAGTGAGTTTTCAGCACTTACTCAGTGGACAGCATCCTTTTTACATGCAGTGTGGTGCATAGACCACTATGGCACGGCTTGGAGAACTCTTCAGTCAGAAATAAAGCATGTTCAAAATTAGCTATTTTTATAGTGTTCTCTAGAAGGGGCAGGTGGGGTTAGATGAGCAAAGGGATGAGCATCCACTCAGAGGCTCCTGTCACACACAAGTTTGCCTCTAGGTCTAAAGTTTGGTATTTGCAGCTAGGAAGGGTTGGAAAAATTAACCCAGAAAGTCCCTGGAGGTTGCTGTTGATACAGTACATGGACCATGCATTTGATTTATAGGACAGCTCCTTATCACTGTTGGTAGATGGAAGGTTTTCCACAAAGGCTATCAAACAGTTCAAATTTCTACTGCCACTATACACCTCAGTCCACATGTTGCAAATTCTCATTGAAATGGGATGGACATAGTACACAGGAGGTTGGTGGCCTCCAAAATATAACTCATGTGTCTGGCATGTAACATTTGACTAGTCACAGCTTTTAGAAAGTAGAACACTAGAAATTCTAATTTTAGATTATAACTTTGTGGCAGAACTTAAGTAGGAGAGTGTGTGCATTCACACATGCAGCCCCAGATGATACTGTTCTGGATGCTGATAGATTAGTAGCAGCTACCCAAATGACAGTTTTGACTATGATGCCCCATGGCAAAAGCATAGCATAACATATTACAGTAAATGTTTTAGTTTATGTAGTCATTTTTACTAGTTACAGTTGCCTATTTCCTCAGAGATTCAGGGTAGCTCCGGTTCATAGCTTAATTGGATACTGTACTTGTAACCCACTAAAAAGAAAAAAGAACTGTGCTTAACAGAATGTGTTGTGCTACAGAGCTATTATCTGACCAATTCATAATGAACACAAGTTGTAAAGACCTCTGAAAACTATGCTTTCTACTTTACTTCAACCCTTAATGCTATAAAGTCCATACAATTGAGATCGAGATTAGTTTTACTATGGCTAGAGAAAGAATGTGGGAGAAAGATAATGCGAGAGCGAGAGAGGGTGTTTTCCCCCTTAGCTCAGGCAAATCCCTGTAGCATTGCAAAGGAAAAAGATGGCTTTTAATAAATGAATGAATGAATGATCAGCTTCAGTAGCCTCAGCGTACAGGAAAAGAGGTAGCCCCTTACTTGTTTGGGGGTGAGGAGGTTTTGCTTTCAATTTGATGACTGCTTGTGAGAGTCTCTCCCTCCAGCTTCCCCTCCCCTCCGCAGCTCCTGCATCTCCCTTTCGATGCCTCTCTTTTGTTGGTCTGAAAATGCCATACTGTAAATTGCCTGAGATTTAGGGGGGCGGGGAGTGGGAGATAGAGAGGAGGGCGGAGGGGGACGTAGGGAGAGATAGAGCGAGAGCGAGCGAGAATGAGAATCATGTCACCCGGGCGACTGCCTTTCCATTGCAGAGCTTCAGCTTAAGGTGGAAAGAGAGAGAGGTGCTGGGACACAAACACCCAGTCTCTCTCTCTCTCTCACACCCTTTGACAATTCCAAAGACCAGTTTGGTGTCCTTGGTTGTCATTCGCAGGGAACTCCCTCCCCATCCCCCACCCCCAATCTCCCCGCTGGAAGAGAGCGCTGGGCGGCTGGGCGGAGGCAGAGGGAGGCGAGAGCAGAGAGATGGAAAGGCGAACGTAGCCATGGGATGGGCGCAGCTGCCGCCTAAGCAAAGCCCCACCTATGAATCCGGCCGGCGGATTGGCCGCGCGGCGCGCAAGCCCCGCCTCCCGGCCAATGGGGCCGCAGCGGCTGGGCGATGATGCTCTTGCCTCGCTGTGGAGGGATTCCTGGAGAAGCTGCAGAGCCCGTGATGCTCCGGCCTCGGCTCGGCCCGGCCCCCCTCCCCGCCCGGCGCCTCTCCTCCCCCTCCTCCTAGCCAGCCTGCCCGCAGCAGCTGAAACTTAACCCCCAACGCAAAGCCCAGCTCGCTGAGAGCCGGAGAGGGGAGGGAGGGGGGGACACTACGCGGACCTGCTCCTGCTCCTGCCGCCGGTGTGCGTGCGTGCGCGCGCGGTGTGTGTGGGAGGTGACTGGCGTCCCCGCACACTTTTGAGTGCCATTATTATTTTGGCGGGGCTTTGTTATTGAAGTCTGCCATCCCGGGAGAGGCGCAGCGCGCGAGGGAGAGAGAGAGAGAGAAAGAAAGAAAGAAAGGCTCTGAAGGACAGAGCGCGCCCGCTTCGCCGGTTGCCAGGTAAGGCAGCGAGCGTGAAGCGGCACTGCTTGCTGCTGCTGCTTGGAGGGGCTTCGCAGCGGCGGCGGCTCCCTCCCGTCTCATGGCTCGGCCGGGGTCTCTCGGAGTGTGAGTGTGTGTGTGAGTGTGTCGTGTCTGTGGAGAGAGAAGGAAGCTCGGAGCCAGGCTGAGGAGGAGCACCCGGGTGGCCTCTCTCTGGGGCGGGGGGGGGGCAGCACATGTTTCTCCCTCCGACCCTGGGAAAGCAGTTTGGCCAGTGGCTGCTGACTTGGGGGAAGCAAGGGTGGTGATAACGGTGGGGTGAAGCTGGGCTGGGTGGATGCCTGACAATCTCCACCCACTCTGCTCCGAAAAGCCCTCCACCCACCTACTGTTTCTCTTCTGGAGGAAAAGTCAGCTGGTGGGTGACATGGGGTGAAATGGGAAGAGGGGGAGGGGTGGGGCGGGGGCCGGGGGGGGGAATGAATCCTGCCTGCAACCCAGTGACGGAAACAGGCTGAAAGCTGTGTCCAAAGCAACGAAACTGCTTATAAGGCAGGAAGCAGATCTTCAAAGCTCCTGTGGACGGGTTGAAGGGGAATCAGCTTCTGAAAGGATCTGTTTGCTACTTGTTTTCCTTTTCCCCGAGGGAACAACCACAACAACAAAGGGGGTGTTTGAGGGGGGGAAAGTTAATTGCAGTTTATTTTTAAAGTGTCGACCCCTCTGATTTCACATCTCTTCTCCTAACCATTGATTATTTGATAAAGAAAGAGTTTCTGCATCAACAATTTCCAACACCAGGTACTAAACCAACCAACCCTCAACCCCCAATATGTTTGATTAGCAGCTTAAGATTTCAGTTGCATCCTTACTGATGCACAGCATTGTAAGCTTTGATAGAGAAATAGGTGTTATTCTCCGGCAGTATTCCCTAAAGGACGGGCAAGGTTTTGGTTGTGATGGTTGTGGTAATGGCACATGACTAAAGTGATGCTTTTGAAAATACTGATGGTCATGGATCTCTGATCTACCATTCCTTGTAAGATTTTAAAAATTGTATTTACATTAAGCATGCCCCTTTATTTCTCCTTCATAGTTTTCATAGTCTTTTTCCTTCATCTTGAGGCAATCTATAATGGCCTATTGATAATATATCCATATATGGTGTTAGTGGTGTGGTTAAAAACAAAATGCATGTATGCTTACTTGCATGTTAACAAAAAGTTAAAGAAGTAAAAACAAAAGTTATGGAATTCGTTGTTATTTTCTCCCTTAATAATACAGTGTCTCTTGATGTTTTCTTATAAAGACATCAAGCTGCTTACTGGAGTATAGTACGTAAATTAAGCAAACTCATTGGAATGAGGCTTCATAGCATTCTGTAATCTTCAACATTCTGTAATTCAATCATTGCTGATACAAGCTGCCTTTTACCATTATTCATCAGACCCAGCTGAGTGATTTCTGTCAGATGGGAAGTGGTAGGAAGAAGTCTCTAGGTAAATGTAACTGGAAAGCTTTCCAAGTAGAGTTCTAAATGAGCAGAGAACAAAAATACACAGCCACAATCTGTAGACGGTATCAGGATTCTAATAAATCTTTCCTTCCAATTGTCATGGGAGATGTCAAGTTTTGTTTTCTTAATGTTGATTTGTGACTGGAGGAGATAAACGGACCTCTGTGCTTCTGACCTTGTGAATTTCAGTAGAAAATGCCATATTTCAGCAGCTGTTTCCATGTTTTTTCAAACACTGGGTTTTCTTCAGAGGTCAGCCAGTACATAGTCATTTTTGATACTTAGGTGTTTTAACCCCATAGCATGACCCTTATTTGTGCAACCACATTTTGAGCCGATGAAAAGCTGTCCTAGTTTTGTCCAGATTCTCTGTGTCTTCTTGACTATTGTTAATGGCAAGAGTTATTTTTAATTCTAAATCGGATATAACAAACAGATTATAAGGACAGACGTTCGGTTGAGTCAACGGAAAGCCTCATAGGGTTAATCTTAAATCCTACGTTTTAAACCACAGCAGCTGAAACTTGATGTTTTAAAGAGATATCATCTAGCTGTGCTGGCAATGAATTATATCTGCTAAATATGTGTATGTTTGACATCCATTCATTATGCTGGAATGGAGACAGAAAGCAAAACCTTCAGGAGACTCCAGATTGCTAAGAAATACAGTGTCTCAAATGAATAAGTACACCTGATCTATTCCAGAGGGATAGCCATGCTCATCTATTGTGGCAAAAACAACGAAAAGTCTTGTGGCACCGTGAAGGCTGGAATATTTAAGGTGCTGCAAGACTTTTTCTTATTTACATCTGACCTAGTTTTATGTCTAGGGAGACATTTAGGAGTTGTTGCTGTTTTAGTCTGGGGAAAAGAAGTGTCTGCCTTGGGTGAGATCTAGATTAAGGTAGTATATTACTTTGTCTGGTACCTTGGAATGTATGAAACATACATGACTTGAGAATTGAGAAGTAGAGTGGGGAGTCACCCACAGTACTCATCCGCACTGGTGTATTTCCACTGAATTGTCAATGAGTCTACTCCATTGTAAGAAGTCTCTGAACCGAATTTGTTTCTAGTAAAAACCATAACAGGAGGCAGATACTGTGAATAGAGCAAATTTTGCTATAGAGCTACTGGACATAGGATAATGGCATGCTGTTGGAAATTATGAGTCTGTTGCAGTTGCAATAGCATGAAATGCTTCTCTGTAGCCATTTCATTCCAACCTAATCTTCCTACACATTAAAAGAGCGCTTAAGTGAGCTTTGTTAATAAATGGTGACAACCTGCTAGCTCTGTTTTAAGGGATTTTATGCTAGAATTGGGAGTTTGATTCCACAGTTCAAAGCCTGACTCTTCTCTCCCCCTACTCACTAAATGAATACAAAATATGTCATGCTTAACTCATCTGACAGTTGTTCATATCAAATATATAACAAGAATTATGGGATAAAGCAGTATTGTATGTTGATGGTTCATACGACTGCTGAAATTCCAAATATAAGTATCTTGCTTGGAGTTTGTAGCAAAGGTTGTTGGAGAGATACAGAGGTAGAAGGGGACTACTTGATGGAGAGCTGAGAAAAATATATACATATTTGTCCAGTTACTAGAATAATACTAATAACCAAATCAAGGTTAATGGTAATTGATGGATTTATACAGTTAGTTTATTACAAATATTGTGCAGGATTTAAATACATGTTTTACAAGTTACCCTTCTCAAAGCCCCAATATGATTGATGTGGCTTTAGATGGAAATTGAAACATTTGTTCATGTTGTAGCCTTTTTTGTTGTTGTTTATACAATGATAAATGAGAATTAAAAATCAGCAAACTCAATTTTATTATTTGAGACATATAGTATTCTGAGACTTGAAGTGTTAAAATACTTGACAAGCAAGTGTACAATTACTCCCAACAGGTATTATAAAAGTTGAGTTCTATGTCTTGCTGAATATTGGTGGTGACTACGGTATATATTTTTTTCCAGCCAAGGCACTATGTCTAGTATTCTAATGGTGACTCCCCCCACTCTGATAATACTATATATATTTCTTAGAGTTGTAGACTCTGTGACCTTAGAGTACAATTCTAGAAGTAAAAATATATATGAATAAAGCTGCAATTCTCTACCTACTTACTGAAATGTAAGCCCCCATTAACTTAATAGGACTTACTTCTGAGTAGGCATGCATAGGAATGGCGGTAATTTGCATTTTGTTGATCCTCTAAAAGATTTGTTTGTTTATTATTCTGTATCCAGAACAGCTTAATTTCGTAGAAATATGTACACGAAAAGCTTTTGAAATAATGCGTGGACATGTATGTACCCATGGTATTTATAAAGAATGCTTCACCTTAAATTGTTTAAGTGGCTAAATACAGTATTATGTAAGCAAATATTTTGAGGATTTTTATGTACAAACGTAATCTGAACTGCTGAAGATAAGTCTTATTTTCATGTTATGCGTCAGTCAGTTGGAGGGGATTTTTTTAAAAAATGAAATAATATTGTTTCTTGTACAGAAGCATAGCACTTGCCAAAAAATATGGAGTCTGCATGATTTTTTAAAGGGCACCTTCAACGATTATTTTGATGCAAAGCTACCAGATAGACACAGTACTAATATGCAGTCCATCTAAATTTTATCTTCCTATTGCCTTGTATTTGAAGAGCGGTCATTGTGTGAAAAAGTTATCACTCAAACAAAATGTAATCTTTTGCAGAGTTCATAGCAGAAGTGGGAGATTTACAAATGCACAGATTTTATGGGCATTTCAGTTTGAAACGGCTTTGCGTGTGTGTTTTCCCTTTGTAACATACCATACAATGATAAAAGCATTTCAGCTTTCCATCCCAGTTTTCATTGGAGGTAGTCCCATTGACCATGGTGAGCTTACTCTAGAAAAAACTGCTTTAAGGATTGCGACCCAAACCCCTCAGACAATATCAGTTTTAAGTAGATTGGTTTAAAATTGCCCTGGGATTTTAGCATTTCTTATCTGTCATTTTTTGTTTTTGTTTGGTTTTCACCAGTTCCTTTAAGTGACATCCATGGGGAATTACTTATTTTCTCTTCTAGAGGGAGCTCTACCTCTCACTTCTTGAATGTGTAGATACTTGAGAAACCTGTAGTCCACTTCTCCTTCAGCCACAGTTGCCAGTGAGAGAAAAATGCTTAAGTAATAAAGCAGCACACAGTACAATTATTTAACTGGCTAATTACTGAATAGCTGATACTTTAGGATCCCCAATGCTTCGCAAACACACATGCACTGATATCCTTTTGCCAATGTCAAACTAGGGAACATATTTAATATCAAGGCAAATGTAGTATTATGATTGCTATTATAAAATCTTTATAAAGTTCAGTTAAAAGCTTTTTCATATCTGTAGTACAGAATGAGAGTATATATAGTGTTATTTGCAAATGTATACAGACCTTATGCCTTTTGGAAACATCTTGGTTTTTTATATTATATCACTCACCTTTACGTTTTGCCTTTCCTGGTACAGACACTGCAGTAGGTGTTAGTCACATGTCAAGCAGTCAGCAATATAACTGATAAAACATAATAATAAAGCCCCATTTTTGAACAGCTGCATCCTTTCTATTAAATGCTAACCCAGCTAACCATGCAATGCAACCCCATCTACTCTGAAGTAAGTCTCATTGAATCCAATGGGACTTGCTTCCAAGTAGGTGGGTCTAGGATTGCAGCCAACAAAAGTTCTTACTGTGCTTCCTGCTCTGTACTCAGGATTTGGAAGCATCCAAAGGATTATGGGGGCAGCACCCAGAATGCCTATTCACGTATTTTAGATTTCCTCACTAGGTACAATGAATACATTGTTAAGTGGGTATTCTCAGCTGGTCATAAAGAATTCAGTGGGGCATGGGACAAGATGTACACAGTTTGTTTGTGTGCTTGTGAAACATATGTAATTGTCTTTTTCATCTGCTGTAAAACTCCAGTAAAAAAATCCTGATGTCATGAGGCCATACATTTGGACAAGCAGCAGTAAAGTATACACACATTAGACAGTGAGAAGTATAGTTAAATGGGGATACGCAACTGACTTGTGTGACTGAGTGACTCAGTGTGACTGAGTGACTGAGTGACTCAGACAAATATGGTTGGAAAATAACTTTGGTGCAGGCTTGATGTTGTCTATCCAACAACTTTCTTGTGTAATGAGAGTAAATTACCACCTGAAAACCTCAAAATAGAGAAAGACAGTGGGGTTGAAATTTAATTCTTTCAGTGAAAAATTTTCTTAACTGCTTTCCATGGAATAATTATCCTACCTGCTTTTTAAAAAAATAGGTTGGATGCTTCCTTTGTTATCCCACCTAATAAAAAAGCAGATAGGATAGGTCTCTGCAGCTACAGTAGGTGCTGGGATTCTCCAGCAGTTTGACTTCATGCCCAGAGGTGCACTCCATTATCTCTCGAGACAAAAGGATGCCCACAACGTCCTTTGTTGCCTATCTTTTCCTCATAGATGATAGCAACTTCATCTACATTGACAACAATTGTGTTTGCCCCTTATACAAAGATTAGTTATGTTATTTCTCTATAGGAGAGCAAGACTGGTGAACAGTTCCAAAGGATGAGACTATTTTTTGTTGCTGCTGCTGCTACTGAGGACCTCCTGAAATATAAATGTTCCCCAATCTCCCACTGCTGTCATGGAGGTATAAGATCTAGGAAGCTCTGTATTTTGTTTTATACTGTAAGCTATATAATTGCTGGTGTTTGCTGCCAGCTGATACAGTTGAGCAAGGTCTCTGGACCCATAGGATAGTCATGAAGCTGTAATGTCTGTCAACTTTGCCCTTTGATGTGAAGGCTCCTAGCCATGATTGCTGCGTTCTACCTTCACTATTAGAGGCAGTGTTCTTCTCAATACTAGTTGCTGGGAATCGCAGGTGGGCAGAGTGCTGTTGCACTCCTGTCCTGCTTGCCGGCTTCCTGCAAGAATCCTGTTGGCCTCTGTTAGAACAGAATGTTGCATTAGAAGGGCCATTGACCTGATCCAGCAGGCTCGTCTTATGTTAATATGTTTGCTACTTCACCTCTTCTGTAAGTAACTATAACAAACTCACAAACCTAGCACAAACATTGCCTGGCCAGATAGAAAGTTAGAACTCATCATTGTGATGTAGGGGTTCTTGGTTTTATACAGATTGCAGGTTTTGAGGTGTACCTCTTAGACTTAGGGGGTTGAAGCTAATGGTAGGCTTTGCATTAGCAAGGAGGTGCTTATGCTAATGTGACAAATAGCACCTAGTGTTTGCTGATTCCCCTCTGCTGCATGCAGTCGTTTACACCCTAATCCACACTCTTCCAGAGGATCTCCCAACTAGAGCCTTTTTAAGGGGTTCCAGGGGGCTGCAGTGAGTAGGGTTTTTTTTTTAAAAAAAGCAAAACTCAGGTGCCTTGAGTTGCACAAGTAGACATGCTGTTTGTTGGTGCAAAACCCTGGTGGATACAAACCAGGAACTTTAGCCACGCTCGCAATATATATTCCAAGTTTCTGAAATTGTTGGCTGATGTTAATGTTTAATGGGTTAAGTGCTCCAGAGTGCAGTCCTGCTTATGCTGAAGGGGAATGTGTGCATTTGTGTGAGTAGGTGAGCGGGGTCAGGTGGCACTCCAGGGAGCAGGGAGTGGATGATCATCCCCTGCACCTTTTTTTTTAAATTTTCAAAGCTGGTAAATAATAGTACTGGGCTGAAAATGCCATTATTTCATTCAAACTTGTAAAGCATTTAGTGGAAAGAACAAAATCATAAGAGGGGGAAACGGAGGTCAAAGACCTCATTGGAGGTCAAATAAATCTTCATGGTAAACTGCTTAGGGCTTTCAGCAGCCTTGTATTGCATCTTGGTTCATTTTAAAATGGTTTACAAAGTGAAATTAGAATGCTATTTTCTGTACTGATGTGTATATACAAGTCTTTCCTTTTTTATAGTTTCCTGATTAAGTGCTGAAATAAAAGTATTCCAAGAAAGCCACATAGATGAGGGGGAAAGGCTTTAAGGGACCTAATCCATCTGGCTTGATTGTGATTTTCCAGACTTCTAATTTGTTTTTTACTAAATGTACTGAAAATAAGACCCCCCCCCAAGTTGGCCTAGCTTGTTTAAAATAGCTGCAGAAATAAATGTATACCATTTGATATTAATCATTGCTTATAAATATTGACAAACATATTATTCAGCTTAGAAGAAAAGGCATTGGCTTCTTTGTAAAAATGTTTCGTGACTATTGGAGTTAAGTGCCGAGCATGTTAGCTTAACGCGAAAGTGCTATTAAAAGCTGTAACCTTAAAAAAGGATGCTGCTCACCCAGATGACACCAGCTGGTTTGTAGAGGAACAAACTGTTCATTAAGAGGGATCTGTCCAATTCCTGAAGTCGTGGCTGCGGTGCTTGGAAGGGTTCAGCCCTGCCACCAAAATGTCTTTCTCCTTTTTTGTCCAGCTGTTTGGTCTTTCTCCTGCTAAATTTCTGAATAAAATATATTAATAACCCCATACAAAACTGAACACTAATTCTTGGCATAATGTTGCTCTGTAATTCTCATTTTTAATGTGAACATCCGATTCTGAGGGATTGATGATAAATCCAGTTTAATTTGCATTAGGCTGAATCTTTGTTCTAAGCAGGGCTTTTTGTGGTTGTTTGCTAGCAAAGCAGCCATTCTAATTTTTGGAGCCATAAAATATTTTTTTTTCAGATTTCACAAACAAATGGACAGATTTACACTGATGGATCTCTATAACTCATCATTTCCTTTTTTCTTAGGGTGTTCCTCCCAACATACTTGGGTTGGCTGTTACTGATGTCTCATGTGTGTCCTTCTCTGAAGTTCAATTCAGCCTTTTAAAAGCATTCCAATATAAAGACAGGAAATCCATTACTATTACACATTTTCAAGGGTGAAGAGAAACAAGAAGCTAGGTATATTTGCCTGTTGTATGCTGCCTACATATTTAACAGCCTGCATCAAACTGCCGCCTTCCAGATATTTTGAGTGGGGCCTGATGGAAGTTGTAGTCTGAAACATCTGTAGGGCACCAGGTTGATGTACAAAATAATTGCTTCAGCTTGGGGTCTATTTTTAACATTGTTGCTAAGAGTGTTAAAGTGGCATTTCCTCCCTTTTGAAGATTTGATGCCTAAAAATGTTTTTAATGTCTAGGTTTGACGTTAGGAGGCTAATGTAGGTTTTAAAATGCTTCAGGTGCATGCTTATTTAGGAGAATAAAAGTGTGAGAATTTGCTCATTCTCACATGGTTTTTAAGATTCTCACTGAATTTAAGATTGGAAAAACAGAAAACCAAGACGGAGAGCTCCATTGATCCTTGCATAGCTGTGATGACGAACAAAATTCAGGTTAAATAGGCAATGATATTCCAGAGCCTTGCTACTTTACACGAAACAGGCCGAGTCCTGGAGCTTCACACATGGAAAACTTTAGTCTTTTCTAAACACCAATATCTCCTTTCACGTGAGATATCCCATTGATTTAACAAGCAGTGCTCATCAACTTAACTTTAAGCCTTTACTTTAAATGCTTTGCGGTACTTGGAATTTGCTCATTCTCACATGGTTCCTGGCAGAAGTGTACTGTCACATGAAACATCCAGAAAAAATGAATTCACGTTTTTCTCCATCTAATGGGCACACACTCAGTGATAGAGATGTGCCTAATGCAGAACAGATATTTTGGCTGTGTCATCGCTATTTAATATTAGAGATTTATTTGAAATCTCTGTTTTTACTATTTTACAACATGCCTACTGTCCACAACAAAATGGACAGTGAGGATACTCAGAAACAGATTGCCCTGTTTGAGAGAGTCGAAATGCCATCTTCCTGGCAGCAGGATTGCTGCCACTCACCAGGAGAGAAGGGGAGAAGTGCAAGGTTGTGGAGAGGCTGGCACAGACCAGAGCTTATCTTGATCTTCCACAGGTATGCCTGCACTACACCAACCTCGCTGAAACCTCATCCATCTCCTTTTTCTTCCTGGCAAATGGCAAAAGAACCTTGCTGCCAGGAAGCTAGCATTGCAGCTCCGCCCCATTGGATGAGTTGTTTTGGAGGGTATTCAACTCTCTTTCTGGGTGTGCTTCCTGTCTCAGCTGCTGCTCTTAGTGGAAGTCAAAAGAGGCACTATTGAATGGTGTATATAGTAATCTTGCTCTCAGATGTCCCAAATGGAACTCTGTGCTTAATTTCTTAGCATGACTGGTCTCAGAGGAAACTATTCTAGCCTGGATGTGCAGTTTCAATCCCTGCCATCTCCAGTTAAAATGATCAGGTGATACAAAAGACCTCTCTGCCTAGTACCCCAAAGAGCCACTGCCAATCAGAGTAGGCAGGACTGGGCAAGACAGATGGACAGCTTGGTGTGGTATAAAGCAGCTTCCTATTTTCCCTGTATTCCTCAACCAGGCTGTTGCTTATGTTTCTCACAATTCTGCATTGTGAGAAATGGGTCCTTCCCCGGCACCTGCAGGGTTCTATCACACCCTCCCTCCCCCTGCTGAAATTAGGCTTGGGTTGCAATTTTGGTGAGTGGACTATTTCCTTTTCAGCTGTGCCCCCACTTCACAATTATGCTTCAGCAACCTTTTATGGGTCACAGTGGAAACCAGTTGTGGGTTATGTGCAGTTATGGCATGTGCATGGTGGCCATGACAGTTTCTCCAGTTTTCCAATAGGCCCATGGGTATCAAAAGGTTAGTGACCCCAGTATACTGATTAATATGTTACCTGCATTGACTCATATATACAAGTGGCATCTCAAGGGAATGGTCCACTTGTTTAACTCAGTGATTGCACTCACAGAAGATTACATCAGTTTTCAGTGTACCTGGTTATGGAAGTATCCTCTTTGATCTTGATGTGCCATTTCCCTGAGATCCTATGGGATGGAGTGAGGTCTAAAAGTAGACCAAAAATACTGCTCCAATTATTAAACCACTTGTGTGTAAGCAGATATTTGCTTGTATCTGCTGGGTTAGGTGTTAGTGTCTCTCTGCAAGCCCTGCAACAATTGGAATGTGGTGTTAGATAAAGGTAAAGGTAAAGGGACCCCTGACCATTAGGTCCAGTCATGACCAACTCTGGGGTTGCAGTGCTCATCTCACGTTATTGGCCGAGGGAGCCGGCGTACAGCTTCCAGGTCATGTGGCCAGCATGACAAAGCCGCTTCTGGCGAACCAGAGCAGCACACGGAAACGCTGTTTACCTTCCTGCTGTAGTGGTACCTATTTATCTACTTGCACTTTGATGTGCTTTCGAACTGCTAGGTTGGCAGGAGCTGGGACCGAGCAACGGGAGCTCACCCTGTTGAGGGGATTCAAACTGCCAACCTTCTGATCAGCAAGCCCTAGGGTCTGTGGTTTAACCCGCTAAGTCCAAAACCAGAGCTTGAGAACCAGTGGCTGTCCAAATCTTGTTGGGCCACAATTCCCATCATCCTCGATCATTGGCCAAGTGAGTTGGTGTTTGACACTGTTTGGTTCTCTAGCTCTGCCTAACTCTCTCTCTCTCTTTGTACTTTTAAAACAGCTCTGAAAGTGATCCCTGGAGTCAATGCATTTAAATATATTTGACCTGTAACGATTGCTCTAAATCTTAGCATACCTTTAACTGAATTACAATAAATAGTGAAGAAAGGTTTACAAATCAAGTTTTACATTGTCAATCATCTAGACAGGGCAGGCTTAAATGCCTTGACCAGGTATTATTTTTCTTTATGTTCCTTCTCTTGTCATGGTTTTAAGGACTTGGCAAGTGATTGAGAAGGTTAGCCTTAAAAACATATTTCAAAATGCTTGGCATATATTATAATACTCACAAGAGGACCAGTTTCAGCACCAAAACACCTGGGGGTTGAAAACATGGTGCTTCAGCTGTCTCTGAGCTTCCCATTAGAATGGGCAATCCATTCAAGAATTTGATCCTTTCTGGAGGCCTGTTCATTAAGACAGTTTACAGTTATCATTACGCTTTCTTGGCTTCAAAATTGTGCTAGTAACTTTTCCACATTTGTGGAAGCACGACTGGTTCTTAGGGGTGAGCAGCATGTGGTCTACAGCTTGTGAATGGCATCCCACCAGCTAGACAAAACACAAAGATGGCTTGCCTTTTCTGTTGCTCCTTGTCCAGCCAACACATTAGCCCCTGCTAAGACTGTTAAGGCCATCATGTGGTGGCAGCATTGGCAAAAGCTGAAGGGAAGACGCAAAATATGAAGTGAGTCAGCAAGCAGGGAGGAAAGTAAAGATGCAGGGCAGGGTGGGGAAACTCAACTTCTGGAGATGCCACAGAACAATCAAGCACTTTCAAAATGTTTTGCAGATGAGTGGAGGAAGTGTGACCTGGACAGGCATGGTTCATGGTCATGCCCCATTTCCTCAGTCCACACCTCTCATGGACTCTACTTCACACCCTGTGTGTCCTGCCTCACTGTAATGCTACCTGGATTTTGATAATGCCACTAGCATACATCCCTTGGACAGTATCCCAGAAGAGTATGTGGCCTTCAAACTCAAAAATGTTTCCTACACCTTTCATAGACAAACTCCCAAATTGGTAGAAAATGCCAGAGATCCCAAAAGGCCGGTAGTTTGAGTTTGGTCAATAGTAGGCAATGTGACTTGGGGGGGGGGGGAATGAATCAGGGTGACTGTGATAGGGTAGAAAACTGGAACAGTGGTCTCTTTTTGGAAGCAAGTTTGCATCTCAGGTCACCTGGAGAAAGGGTCCAAATTAATGAGAGAACTTTTACCAAACAGTTATACCTGTATATTTGTGTCAGTCCCATGGATATGAGTTAGCGTCAGATCCTGTCCTTTGGTTTCTTCCAGTCATATAGGAAATGATGTGATCCAGAACGGATCCTGCCACAAAACGAGGTATGACTGTACACTTGGATAGACCCTTTATTAATGAAATACTGTTATGATCATTTGAAATGCAATTATGTAAAGGAACCATTATATCTGTTTCCCACTAGAAGTACCTCCATTATCTGTTTTATAAGCCAGAACAATTCAGTTTTGTAAGTCAGTTTCCAATTCTTTTATCCATCACCAGGGTTCCAGGATTATCAACATACGAATGAGGGCAGTAGGTGATAGATGAAAGAAAACAACAACTCCTCAGTATAAGTCCAGCATACTAGTGTATACCTTGTACAGATGCTTCTTACTTGCTTCATAGCCATTGCAGAGAGGCCCTAATCAGACTGAATGTTATTAGCCTGCCATCTCTGTTTGCCTGTGAGCAGCTCCTTCCATTTTGAGTCTCGACAATTTGCAAAATGATGCATGCTTAGGGACTGTTAGTCATGATTCCTACCCTAGGCAGCAATTCAGACTGACTTTAATGACGAGGGGGCCTGTCAAATCGAAGGGATCAGCAACAAAGGTCACAGAAGAGCTCGACCCAGGGCACTTCCAGATGCGAACGATTTAGCAGTAGCCGGTCACTTCTCTTTGATACTTCTGCAATCCAAATAACATTCCAAGAGCATAGTCAAATTATCAATATCCCTTTTCCTAACCCCAGATGGTGTGTATGGAACAATTTTAATTGGGAACTTAGTATGAGGGTTGATTACTCTCCTCACTGTCTTCCCAGACATGATTGTTCCCCTGCTGCATTTGGGGTGGGGGGGAGAGGAGGAAAATGGATAGAAGGGCAATGAGAATTAGAAACAGAAGGGTTAAAGTAGTGTAGAACTGATTCCCAGAGAAGAGCAGTGAAGGAAATTGCTACAGCACAATCTATACAGGCCATTATTAACCTGAAGAGGCCAGAACAGCTCCATGATGGGCTGTCCACAGCTGGAGAAAATGGTGAAGCTGTTCCACTGTGTAAAAAACAACAACAATAACTTGGGTTTTCTGGGCTCTGGAGAAGGGGGCAAGGAAGCTGAAAAGTAATGGGACATTTTGATCACTACATCATGCATCCATTACTGTTGCTTGAAACTCAAGTGGCTTTGGTGGCAAAAAGTGCCTTCCATCAACTTTGGCTAGTGGCCCAGCCATGATAGCTCAGTTGGTAGAGCATGAGACTGTTAATATCAGGGTCATGGGTTCAAGCCACACTTTGGGCAAAACATTGCAGGGATTTGGGCTGGAACTCTCATGCTACAATTCAATGAAGATAGTGATAGCCTAACATATGTTCTCTGTGCTGTGGTTAGATTACTGCATTGTGTTTTAGTTTTGATGATGGTTCAGAAATGTCAACTGTGTATAATTCAGCAACCAGGTTGCTCACTGGGGCAAGATGGTCTGAGCACAAGACACCAATGACTGCATTGCCTACTAGCTAGCTTCCAGACCCAATTCAGAGTGCTGATTTTGACTGATAAAGCCTAAGGCTCAGGATCCCAATAGCCCAAGGCCTGCCTCTCCTAATGTGAAACAGACCCTGCACCAGGCAAAATATACTTACCCTCCCAGGTTATTGGATCTTTGTTTCCTCCTTATTTTTTAGTGGAGTGGGGTTGAATTGGATCTTCTTTTGAGATATATTATATGTGTGTTTTAAGATCTTTGTAAACGCTTGGTTTTATAGTTGTTTTAATGTTCATTTTTGTAAGTTGCTACGAGTTTCAATTTTCTGAAAAAGCAAATAATGATGATGATGATGATGTTATAAATGAAAACAGCTGTTCCACAATGTGGAAGCACCCCAGAAACTAGACCTGAGCCAATGCTTAACCACCAAGATACCTCTGAACATGTTTCCCCAATCCCTCATCCTGTGGTCCCCAGGAAACTCACATATCTTCTCACTTGGGGCCCCACTGCAAGATCACAAGTGTTAGACAATCAACAAGGAGTTCTTCAACTCTAACATAAGTTTCCAGACTTTCTTGTGAATTCCTGCTCGAGATTAGAGGTAGGAAAGAATTGATCACTCTATTCCTAGCCCATGATAAATGTGTGTGTGTGGTCAAGTCTTTCTAATTATGTTTCTACATTAATCTTTAGAAATGAATCCATATGAAAATTAATATTAAAACATATGTGCTTAAATATGCTCTTTTCATGTATATTAATATGTTTCCTGAGCCAAGAACTATATTGCAAAATTCATATAAGTGCTAAGTCTGAAGGATGATTACATTTCAATCTTCATTAATTTGTTCTGTAGTTGGTATGTAGTTGTTAGCCATGATGGCTAAGTGAAACCTCTGTGTTCAGAAGAAGAATGCTGCTGAATGCCAGTTGTTGAAAAGGACCTCAAGGTCACCTAGTGCATCCCTCTGTAGGAACCTAACTACTGCAACATCCCCAGGTATCCAGCTGCTGGGGCTTCTCACTAGGTCACTGCTAGAGACAAGATGATGAGTTATAAATGGCTTAATCTTTTAAAAAGACCTATAAGCAATGTACAACAGAAAAGCAGTAAACAATATCATAAACAAAAATACTACACAAAAACCTCTAAAACAGCAATATAAAAACATTTAAAGACAAATAAAATGAGAAATACATGCAGACAAATACATGCAGACAAAAAAACAGGGTCTGATCTTATGCATCCTCGAAAAACCTGGCATGTCTTCATAAGGCATCTTAAGCAAAGGATGTTTGCTGTTTCAATTGTGGCAGAGAGAACAGCATCCCATGGTAGAGGGGAAATAGTGGAAACGGCCCATTTTTGGAACTGAATTTGGATGGAACTCTAGGCACATCAAGGAGGGCTATTCTCACCCCAATGTTCCTTTCCCTCCATATATTCTTAGTTCTAGTTTCATCTCACCCTTTCCTCCAAACCATCGGGGCAATTACAGTGGGGCTCATCACATTTTATTCTCACAACGATGTGTTGTGGCAGATTATGCTGTGAAATAGTAGTGCTCAAAGCCACTTAAGGGCAAAGTGGGGCTTTCAAAGCCAATGGCAAACCCAGCATTATTAATGCAACTCATTAACTCTCATGTCAGCAATCTGAGTGCCTGTCGGACACTGTGGTTTATTTACTCAGTCCACAGCTGACTGCTGGTATCTTTTCAGGGTCTTAGTGATGGAAGGTTCTAGCTAGTTTAAAATAAACCACATTATTCAGAGGTGAGCGTTTATGTGCAGATTTGCCTTATTATAGAGAAAATGACGTGTCTGTTCAAGAAATCCCTGCAGAGCTGTCAAAAATGAGCAAACCAGATCCCTGAATTGGGTTTTTGAATGGTAATTAAAAATTTTACTATGAGCTTGTTAGAAAGTCAAAAAGTTGGAGCTGATTCAACTTAAAATGTAGGCCCTTAAAAAACAACAACATCTTATCGTATCTTAAAAATATCCTGCAATTGAGCATAATGACTATGAGCATAAATTATCACAAATTTGTTCTAAATAGGCCTAGGGTAAAAACTCTGTAAACTGCTTCTGTCTTGTATGAAGCCAGATGCTCATTGACAAATACAGTGGTGTCTCGCAAGATGAATTTAATTCGTCCCACGAGTTGCTTTGTATAGCGAAAAATTCGTTTTGCCAAGTGGCTCCCATAGGAACGCATTGAAGTGCGGTTTCCCATTGGGTGCATCGCAAGACGAATAAAAAAAAATTCGTCTTGCGAGGCACCCTATGGGACGAAAAAAATCGTCTTGGGAAGCGCGCCATAGGAAACTTCATCTTGCAAGTCTCCATTGAAATCGCAAAACTCATTCGTCTTGCGAAAAATTCGTCTTGTGAGGCATTCGTCTAGCGAGGTACCACTGTACGGGGCAACTAGATGGTTTGTTTTAAGCTGGCCCATAGACCTATGGGGGAAAACTGGGAATTTTCACTTACAGTGCAATATTATGCATGACTGCTCCCAGATAAGTGGGAATGAGCTCGCGGCTTTAACTGGATGACCACTTTTCTTGCAGGCACAATGTCGTTGAATACTATAGACCTCAAGTCAGAGGTCCTATAGGTCACAATTCTTTCTTCTCATAGCTCTCAGGATCTGAGGGCATTTCAAGCCAGGATAAAGACACAGCTCCCAGAGCTGATCCAGGCGAACCAATCCCTTTTATGGACAGAACTTAAACACTAATAGACAGTCATGGTTTTGGTAATGCATGACCCTATCACACTCGTGGCATCTCAGTTCTTTAAATGGCAACAGACTGTGATGTTAAAGCCCGAGGGTGTGAAAGTACATTTAAATGTAGCACTGGGGTGGGGTGGTAGATGCAAAGGAAAAAGAGTTTGACTATAAAAATATAAAGCAGGGAAGCTGGCTGTGGGGAAAATAAGGCACCAAGTGTATTGGAGGCTTATCTTCTTAAACTTGGTACTGATAGTTTTGTCATAGGATTTTATTTCGCACCAGGCCTATAGTGAAGTGTTAAATTAGAACAGTCTGTGAGGAACATTTCAATGTAGCTTGTGAAATACCATCATACGAAAATGGTCATCTGCCTCTAAATTTTCTCACTCATTTCCCGCATCCTTCAAATAAATGCAATGTCTTGGTAGTTAAGCATATGAAAAGAAGTTAAGGGTATATATATAAAACTGGGGAGTCTGTCAGGCTGTCACCACAGTTCTCATTATTCCAGTGTCTTTCATTGACTCAGTCTCTCATATTTGCTGTGGGTCTTCTGGTGTGATTATTTTACAAGAGATCTGTTGAGCTTTGATTCATGGACAGAAAAAGATGACTTCATAAATATTTATTTACTTAGCAGAATCCTGCCAACAGCAACCAGATTCAGGGGAAAATGTAGCTCAGATTATGTCTGTGAACAGCTTTGAACATTCACAAGTGATGTATAAATGTTGCAGTTGTGGTCTACAGGCGTTTCCCAACTTATTCAGGAGTTACATTCCTGGATACTGTACTTCTATGTGAAATCATGTATAGTGGGGAACACCGACTAAAAAGCCTACAAACTCCCCCAAATCCCATACTGCATACTGCTTTAAGGATTATTCAGACAAGATGAAGTATTAGTCTTAAAAATATATTAATAGCAGGAAAGGTTTTCGACCCCTCCTGAAACCTACCATAGTCCAGGCTGGCATGTCTCCTGAATAGGAGCCTTCTTGCCATGGGCTGGAGAAATATACAAATGTGGGTCACCATTTGTATATGACTATCACCTTTTAAATTGGCTTTGGGGAGGTACATCTGACAGTGCAATTCAATGCATATCTATGCAGAAGTAAACCTGGGTGGGTGTTCAATGAGACTTTCCCCCAGGTACATGTCTATAGACTTACAGTTCAAGTAAACACTACATGAGTAACTAACTAAAAACTTTTTGCAATCTGCCAAAAGCTGCTATATATCTGTTCAGCTAGCATGAATACAGTGTATTGTTTCTTAAGTTTTTCCCGAAATTCTAAAGTATAGAATTTGACCTGGTTAAAACTCCCTGGTGATTTCACTGCTGGTCCTGATCATTATTTTTGTGGCCAAGTGGGATTTCTGCATTTTTCTCCCAGGTTTTTGCATGACCCTAGAGAGCTTTGCCACCTTCCTCAGGTGCATAGCAAACTTTACATGCTTAAAATGAGCTGTTTTTGTTACAAACATCTCCTGTAAGTGGTTCAGTCCTTCCCTCTGTGATGATCTCCTCAGTTACCTACAAAGGCGGAGCTAGCTGCTCCGGCACATGCCATGCACCTGGGGGCGGGGCCATGAGGGGGGCGAGCGTCCCAGGGGGTGCCACCCACAGTGAGCTTCCCAGGGGGGCACTGCAGTGAGTGTCCCAGGGGGCGAGATGCCCATGGCGAGCTGCTTCCTGGGGGGAGGGGGGAGGGAGCCACACCACTTTGCCAGCAGCCTTCCTCCCTTCCCTCTTCCTTTTGACAGCTTGGGGGAGGCTTTCCCCCTCCCAGGAAGCACCCCAGGAGTGGGGGGCAACGGCGTGCCTCCCCCAAGCTGTCAAAACAAAGGGGGAAGGGGGGAAGGCTGCCAGGAAGGTGGCACAGCTCCACCCTTTCCCCTGATGGCTCGGGGTAGGCTTGGGAGTTGCGGGTGGGCGCGGGAATGTCACCCCCCTCAGTGGTGATACCTGGGGCACACCACCCCCACCACACCCCCTTCCTCCACCCCTTGTTACCTAGATTATATATGTATGTGAAGGTGAGGTTTAGCATGTGATGGATTCTTCCAAGCACAGAAATAAGACTAGGTGACCTTCAGATTACTTTCAGTCCGCTTTCCTTCTATTGCCATAGGCCAGGCATCCCCAAACTGCGGCCCTCCAGATGTTTTGGCCTCCAGCTCCCATGATCCCTAGCTAACAGGACCAGTGGTCGGGGAAGATGGGAATTGTAGTCCAAAACATCTGGAGGGCCGAAGTTTGGGGATGCCTGCCATAGGCTGTAAATATGTGGGATCATTTTGTAATATTATCAACCCCTGAAAAATTAAAACTTCCCTAGATTTGGATAGACCATATGTTGCATTATTTTGTTCCTGCAGTTATTCATGCTGTATAGGATCATGCCTGTATAGGCATGAAGACAAATCAACACTGTTTTGCAATGTGGCTCCCTTAAGGTAGTCAGTTAGAAGAAGGAGGAGAAAACTTTATGAGTTTGAAGGTGAGATAAACAGTATATTCTTAGCAATGCTTAAGACAAGGGCAATAATGAGATAAGCACCTATCATTTTACATTTAATCAGGGAGCCCACATTTCTAATTTTTCCTTTTCATCCTTTGCTCTTTCAAGAACAAGATGTTTCTTTCCAGATGGCTCCTGTGTATGCAAGGACGGAGATGCACAGCCCAATCTGTTCAGCTGCAGGCTCCCTCCTGAAAGGCATCTTTAGGTGCTGGAGATGCTAGCCTTTTCACTGTGGTTCAATAGCCCATCCCTTAGCAAATCTGTTCATTATGGTGCTTTTATTTCCAGCTAAAAAGGCTTTGGAGTAGCTTCCGTTCATAGTCGGCGATAATACTGTTCCAAGGGTCAGCCAATAAGAAGTGCACAAATGCAGAAAAGCCTGGCGCTTTCCTATAGAGGGTGACTTTATTACCATTTGCAAACATGCTCATGCCAGCGTATGATTGTGACTGCAAGCTTTCCTTGAAATTGTGGCCAATTTTTTTTTCTTACTCTGTTGTGTCTGCAAATCCTTTTACATTCCCATCAATGTAGCATCCCGACTGAGACAGCATAGGGAATGATTTTAAATGAGATTGACTCCTGGTGTTTGAGCTCAACAAAAAAAGTGTCACACATGTTGTCGCAAAGATACTAATTTGTGGCTGGAAACAAAATACACATCTTTGTTTCAGGTGTTTCAGAAGGACTCTAGATACAGTGGAACCTCAGTTTATGAACACCTCGGATTAATTCACTTTCCATTACTTTCAATGGGAAAGTTCGCTTCAGTTTATGAACGCTTCAGTTTAAGTACTCCACGGACCGTCTTGAACAGATTAATCCATTTTCCATTACTTTCAATGGGAAAGTTCGCTTCAGTCTATGAACGCTTCAGTTTATGAACAGACTTCCGGAACCAATTGTGTTCATAAACCAAGGTACCACTGTATATGGACACTTCCTGATATAATTTTGAAACCACCCTCTGCTACCTAGTTTCCAAGCTCCATTCATAAACACCCTAAAGATCAGATCGCCCTGCCCTTTGAGATGCTCTCACCTGTATCTCCCACCAGTTGGGAAACTTAAGTTCTCTTGAAAGGCACCTGATGGCTCATTGGTCTCTCTTGTTCTTTCTTTCCTCCTTTCCCTCTCTCATGAGCAAAAGGTACGAGGTAGAACATTGGTTTATTTCTGCTTTATTCATTCTTGGCTTTGTGGTACCTGGCCAGTTTAATAGTTTTCCATTTGCTTGATGGCTCGGGGAAGGGAGTTTGAAACAAGTATGAATGCAATAAGATATGATTGCCAATAAATAGCTGTGTCATATTCAATATGCTGAAAGGTTAAAAGATGTCATGTTTAATAATCAGAACATAGCTGCCATTAATATAGTAGACAATATGATTATATATGACACTGTTGACCCTTCGTGTTTATTATGCTGTTTCAGGGGGTTAATTCAGAGGGTAGCTACTTGCTTCTTAAAGTATGTGGTTTTTCCTCTCATTGTTGATACTAAAGTCCCTTGATGGTCACAAATGATTCCCTATTCCCTATGATTTGAAGGTTCCTTTCCTGCATAGTAATCCATATGAGGGCACAGATTCCCTGCTTAAGTCAGTAGCTGGAAGACTGAATTTTGGAAATGTGAAACAGGCAGTATGCACTTAACATTTTATCTTTTAAAAATATCCTCTGTTGTACAGGTTGTGATGCTTAAAACCCTCAATTCAGAATATTTGTGAACAGTCCTTGGACATATGTCCTTGTTCCTACAATCACACACTCCAGTTCCCTCTACCCTTTAGATTGATCTGACATTCAAATCAGACAAACTGTGGTTTGCTCAAACCAGGAAGTGAGGGAGGGAAATTAAGGGTGCATGGGAGGAGAAGGGATGGAGAACACAAGGGGATAACCAAATGGTCATTCATGATAGTCAAGCCATAGCCTGGCCATTACATCTGAACCAGATTAAGCTACTATTTTCTGTGAAATGGCTGCCTCTCTAACAGATTAAAGCTTATTTTTAGTTGGTTTCTTAATAGTGTTTTATAGATTGTAATCATTTTACTGATGATTTGCTAATTATATGATTTATGCTGTACTTGTGATTTTACGTTATTGTTATTTATTGTTGGTAAGTGACTCCGGGATTCCTTGCATGGAAAGCAGAATAGAAACACAATAAATGACATCACATCCAGCTGGATTCATGTTGTTGGGAGGCCCTGCCTCTTTTAAAATAAAATCCTTTATAATGAAAACAAAAGTAAACTTTTTACCTATATAAGACTCCCTTAAATCTTGAGTGATCTATTTATTATTTTCTATACTCTTCCCTGAAGTTTGTCTACAGCATGACTTCGTTTTTGAATCAAGGATTTAGTATGTCAGCCATGTAGCAGGAGTTGTAAAAAATAATAGCTGTAAATGTATTGGTTCAGATGGTTATCACATCAGATAACTACAGCAGAAACAAGAGGTCCCATGTGGAAAATATTGCCATTACTCATGTAATCTTGGCCTCTCAAAGAGCAATGCTGGTCATGGTCCTAGTGTTTGGCATAAAAGGGCCCAGATCATTCAACATTTCATGATTGCATTGTCTGTTCCCCTTAATGGTTTGTGTTTATAAGAAAATAGAGAGGATTAAATAAATTGTTGTAAAAAGATACAAAAGGAACTAACCATCAAATTAGAGTCTTCCTTTCGCTTTAGCCAAAACTAACATCCGTATGGTTTTTTGTTTTGTTTTTTGTATTTCTGATTCTACTTCGGCAAAAGAAAGAGCAGCATATAATTCCATTCACTTAGTATTGAAGTTGGTAGTCTTCGATCATTGTCCTAAATCAGGGTGCCTGCTATGTGCTGCAGGGACCAATTGTTTTTCAGGGATGGAATTACAATATCTTTGTAGTTTTGACAACTGGTTACCCCAAAAACAATATCCACATGAACTTTGCTAGTCATAATTTTATACAGTGATACCTTGGGTTACAAACGCTTCAGGTTACAAACTCCGCTAACCCAAAAATAGTACCTCAGGTTAAGAACTTTGCTTCAGGATGAGAACAGAAATCGTGCTTCAGCGGCGCGGCGGCAGCAGGAGGCCTCATTAGCTAAAGAGGTGCTTCAGGTTAAGAACAGCTTCAAGTTAAGAACGGACCTCCGGAACGAATTAAGTTCTTAACCAGAGGTACCACTGTACAGGTAACTTACAGATTTATGCTTTTTTAGCAAATTCTTGCAGCTTTATGCATTTTGTCAAATAAATAATAATAATAATAATAATAATAATAATAATAATAATAATATATCAAATAATGTTAAAATTGTTGGGGGGGGGGGAGAGCAGGAAAGCAGGCAAAAATGGCCAGCAATCCCAGCAGCCTTCATGAGAATGTTTGAGTGCAGAAGAGGTGCTTGGAGAGGGTGATCCGAGGAGGCCAGAGAGACTTGTGGAAGGGTTTGGAGAGAGAACAGAAGGGTTTGGAGTGTGGAGGAGGTGATTGGCAGAGCTTCAGACTACAGAATGGTCCCCAAACGCAAAGCATCATCACCATCAGTTGCTGAGAAACCAAAGGAGCAGTGGTAGTTTGAATATCCAAATGACAGGGAAGGCTGCAACTGCAGACAAAGAGTCTTCGAAAATGTACCCTGTGCAACTAAAGCAACTGCTGGATGACAAAGCTTATCTTTCAGAGGAAGTCTTCGATGCAGATGAGATGAAGCTTTTCTGGGAGAAAGTGCTTGAGTGGACTTACGTGGCCAAAGCTGAAAAGCATGCCCCTGGCTTTAAAGATGCAAAGGACTGAGTAACTCTGCTGCTCTGTGGCAATGCAGCTGGACATTTAATAAAGCCAGGGTCAGTGTCCAGGTCAGATAAACCATGTGCCCCAAAAGGCAAGAACAAGAATCTGCTTTCTGTGTTTTGTCAATCCAGCAAAAAAGACCAGAGTGACTTCTTCATCATTTCTGGACTGGTTCCACAACTGGACTGGTTCATTCTAGAGGTGAGGAGAAACACCTGCAGTTTAAAGTGATACTGCATGTGGACAGTGCTTCTGAGCATCACAAGGGACTTCGCACATAGCAAAACAGAGGTTCCTCCCTGCCCCTCATGACTTACTTCAGCCTCTGGATCAAGTTGTGATGTGTTGCTTCAGGGCTGCTTACACAAAGGTCGTCTTCTGGATGATCAACACAATGCTGATTCAGAAGTCCTTCAACATTGCCTATGTCAATCAGGCAGTGGATGCAATCAAGCCTGAAACAGTGAATGCATGCTGGTGGCACTTGTGGAAGGAATGCATGCACAATTTCTAGGGATTTCCAAGCATTGCCACTGAGGTGGAGGACATTGTGCAGATAGCCAGGCGAATGGGTGGTGATAGCTTTATTGATCTCATCCAGGAAGAAGTGGAAGAGCTAATTGAAGGCCAACAAGTATTGACTGGAGGAACGGGTCAGATCAAGTACAGAATGTGAGGCTGAAGATGAGGATAAGGATGGTGAGCATGATCCAGAAGCTGGAACCTGCAGAAATTTTCTCAATTCATCCAAGTAATAAATCATGCAAATGATCTGATTGCAATTTGGAACACAGCCTCAAGATAATCTATGGTATTACGGACATTTTGACACTGTACAAGGAAATGTTTCACGAGCTCAGGAGGCAACATCAGCAGCTGTTACTATATTCCTCACAAAGGAACCAGCAGCACCAGATGTGCCCATGCAACCCACCTCTGGAACCTGGACCACAGCCAAACACTTCTGGCTACTGATCAACTCTCCTGGTCCTCATATCATCTGAAGCATCATCCAGAGAGGGCAAGAAGGAGGAAGACTTAAGAGTTGCATTTCTCCCTCACTTGTAAGTACAGCAATTTTAAAAACTGCTTTAAAATGGTTCATAGGGATCATTCTGGCTGTATACTTATATACTGTTTGCTTATATACATTATGACCAGGAGTGTACCTTGCATGTAAGATGCTCATTACCTGTATTCTGCAGTCCTATTGCCCACCTTGTTTTTGTGTTTGCTAAACAACATATTCATATTTTTGTGTTTGCCAAACAACATATTCATATTAAGGGAAGAAGACAGGTGAAATTTGCCAGCCCTACCAGCTTGCTTAACTATATTTTTGGCCTTCAGAAAGCGCAGTGTACTATCCCACTACAGGTGCTTCTGACCAGTAGGATTTGGCCCTGTCCTGCTCTGACCATTATGGTGCCATTGGGAACCCCTCTTGCTAATAATGTACTTACACTATTGGATAAAATTAGTAGGTTTTAAAGTATATGTCCAACCAAGTTTTGCTACTGTTCTTAATTGTATTGGATAAGGTGCTTCCTTTGCTGTTTTGAGTTTTAATTCTACGTATGACCCAATTTGTCTATGTATATTGGATTTCTGACTCTCCCAAAGCAACAAATACAATCAAAAGTCCATGTAGTACAAAGTGCTCATTAATAAACTTTCCTGAGGATCTTTCAATACTGATCCAAATGTCTACCTGAGAAGTTATTTAGAAAGGCAAGGCAAGAGAATTAGCTCCGTTTTCTTTTACTCTTCAGCAAAATTCAGGCTGAAATCTGGACTAAAGCTACCGTATATGAAATATGCATAGTATTTGCATACTAATTGGCTATTTTGTCACTAAATACATCTGTACAAAGATTGCAGCCCCCCTCCCCACCCAGATGAGCAGTATATATCTTTAGATATATTTGGATGTCTAAGCAAGTTGTGTAGTCATTCCAATGACTTCCACAATCAATTGGTAACTAGCAGTAATTAGATTTTGAGTGGGGAGAAAAAGCCTATATAATGCCTCCTATGCATATAATATTCTTTGAGGGTAGGGGATGGCAAACTATATTTGGACAACTATAGTCCAAAGTCTATGGTGAGAAACCTCCAGCCCATGACCTGTAGGGTCACTTTGGTGAAGCCACACCCACCTTCCCTATACCCAACATGGGGCATGTAAAGCTGCAGCTGGGTTGAAAGGGCATTTGTAGAATTGCTGATCAGTTGATCAGTTGCTGTGTTACCTGCAAAGTTTTATGCAATGCCCCTTCCAGAGCACTTTGTAATCCCTGAACATCAGATCTATACTTATGGCAAAACGTGGGAAAGAACAGAGAAGGAAATAATGACAATCTTAATAGATGATAAACTAGTAGGGCAATTAAGTGTTGCATGATTTCAAATGCTAGAAGGGGAAGAGGGGAATTTGCAGACAGTATAGCTCAGGCCAGATCTCCTTCCCTGACTTGTTGCATAGCTATCACTAATGTATCCAAAAAAAAAGGTCAATACCTGCCTTTCTGTGTGTGCTAATGTTGCATCCATGATAGAAGACCAAGTGAAGACCATTGTGGGGCTGCCAGCAGAATCACGGTTCTCTTTCCTGCTTGACAATGCCTCTAATTTTTAATATTTTCCTGCTGTCTGCTTCCACCCTCCCTTTAGAGGCTGTTGTCACTCTATCTGACATACCAATACATGTCTCCTACTCCTAGAAAGGAATTATCTCCTGGCCAAAGGACCACCCCCTTTCCCCTATCATACTACAGTTTTAGCAACAAGTATTTATTGCAAGGAATTCTTTGGCTCAGCACATTATTGAAACGTTTTTAAAGGTTAACTGTTGAGCAAGTGGTTCCAATTCTTTCCTTAATACCAGAGAATAAACTGTGTTCTTGAAATTTGATGCTTTCTATATTTCTTGCCCAGTTACAGATTCAGTCATATTATATTGAAACGCACTACCTGCTTACATTCTAAGAGGAAGAATACTATGTAAAGATCATGGCCATAATTGATGAATGCCTGCTTCTTCATTAAGTTCCCATCCTGTTCTAAATTCCTGCACCTTCCATTACATGGAAACATTTCATTATTTGGGGAAAAAATACAATAATGTATTGGCATTTTTAATTGGAGAGTCATGGGTGCACACTTGACACTGTAGCCAGAGTAAATTAAAAGTGTTTTATCTGGACATATAACAGCAGCAAGGCCAAATAAGCATGAATACAGCAAGAGCAAAATGTAGGCATAAAAATATAGTTATCAATTATTTTAATAATGACTATTAAATAATCTAGCTACACTTGAATAAGTGCAAAAACGTCTTCACTGAGTGTCTTTGTACAACCTTAATTGAAATTTCAGATTAATTTGTTTATAAAGATGTGCAAATTTTGACCACACATGGCCCATTCTCATCACTAAACACAATGGCAAAGCATTTATTAGCAGACCTGTTCTCCACATGTATGCAGTGGAACCTTTACTCACGACCACAATCCGTTCCGGAGGCCCATCCTTATGGCGAAACGGGTCGCTGGTAGAACACTTTGTGTGCAGGCACAATCGGCGGCAGCCCGCTTCTGCACAGGCGCATTTGGTGGCAGTCCGCTTCTGTGCATGTGCAGATGGCAGCAACCACTTTTGCATATGTGCAGATGGCGGCAGCCACTTCTGCGCGTGCGCGAATCACTGTGTTTACTTCTTGGTTTGCCACTGTTGCAACTTGGAACGGGCCTAAGTAGAGCGGGATGTAAATAGAAGTTCTACTGTACTCTGAATTGACCTGTGCTCAATGAGACTTCCTTCAGTGATAACTGTGCAGTTATCTTCAACTCCCAGAAATAGTACTTTCTGAATCACCTGTCTTTTTTTAAAAAAATAGAATTAAGAATTTGGTGTTAGCCTGTTATCCTTGTGTTAGCCAATTGTCCCCAAAGTCAGGGTAGATATTCTTGGGTGTCTTTATTGGGATCCTCATGGCATCATATTGTGTAATTCTTTCCATTTTCTTACTTCTTTGAATATACATTCTGTTAGGATCTGAAATCTGGAAATGCCAAAATGTATGGGCAATAAACACAAAAAGGACTCTTTAAATCTTTTAGCTTTACCAGAATTCAGAATGCTTTAATCAAGCTCTCTGCAATTCACTGAGTTTCATCCAGTGGATTCCAGACAATGTAGAAGGGATATAAACACTATTCACAATACAAATACTATAATATCCTTCATAGTAATCTACAGGCCACGAGGCACCAAAAATATAGAAACTAGAAGCATACTGAGGCAACATACTTCTTTCAAATGTCGGAGCAAATGCCAACCTGACACTGAAAAGATTGTAGCATTGATGGTGTCTCTTTGGGGGGGGGGGGGTAGCATTCTGCAATTAGGAAGCCACTGCAGAAAAGGTCCTATCTTCGTTGCATACAGAAAGGCCTCAGCACAACCTGGGGAAGTTTAGGGATGAGCTCTAGCACAACCTGGGGAAATACAGATCAATTTTAGGCTTTTATTTATGTAGTTTTTGTGGTTTTGTAACCAGGCTGAACACTCTTCCTGTTGGAAGAGTTACTGCAAGCTTGAAGTTAGTGGGAAATCCAGCTGTATCAAACTGCTGATACATCTGTCCATTGATTTCATTGCAGTGTGCTCTGAATATGGCTAGTGTTAGATTTCAACCTAAGTTCTTATAATGTAACAAAAGAAGTTGGCTGGCTCAGGACAGGAAATCAATTTTACCTCCTCGTTCAGTGAAAGTTTGCTGAGTACTGCTTTGAGGTCAGTCACTTAACCACTTCTTCGGTGTCTAAACGTTACAGCTGGAAACACTTCTATATAGTGTGTTGATTAAAACGTAAATCGCAGGCAAATATGTAGCTTAGCCCAAGAATATAGTGAGAGGAACAGCTTGATCAACAGTAAAGGTGGTGAGTCTGTTTTCTTTTACATGAAAGAACAGGTCCTTGGTGGTCACAGAACAACAGTCACAATAATAGTACAATCATTTGCCATTCAAGGCAACAGAAGAGCTCACCAGCGCACATTTGCAGCGCTTTTATTTAGACTGACTAAACAGCTGTTGCTTTAGTTTTTCTGACCTATCTGAAGTGCTGACAGCAAGCATTGCTTTATGCACTATTTGATAGGTAGGTTACAAACATTAATCATAAAGAATGGGTCACGCATTTCTTCCAGAATATTTGACATCCAGTGCTTTGCTTGCAAGTATTATTCTTCTCCATTATAACCGCACAGTATTAGCTAACAGACATGTGAAGAGGAAATGCACCACTCTAGAACACTTTTCACCCACATCTTCAGTGTTGATTGCACAGGCTGCCAAATACACTTTTAGTAGGCTATCTATCTAGTAGGTTCTATCAAACTAGGATGCCTCTTCTCACCTTAGAAACCCCCCCCCCTCTTCACTGGCTGCTGCAGCATCATTGCAAGAAAGAGCTTTTACCTTCTTGCAATGGTGCTGTTTTTCCACCCTGTTGCAGTGCTGGGCTAGGACAGAGCTGTCTTTCCTCCTAGCCCAGCACTGCAATAGGAAGAAAAACGTAGTACAGTACAAAGAAACATTTCCCCAGTCATCTGTTTATTGGTGGTGGTGGTGGGATTGGCAACCAGTGTTAGTTACTGATATATGAAAGCTAGTAGCTAAATGACATAGAATCATAGAATCACAGAGTTGGAAAAGACCACAAGGGCCATCCAGTCCAACCCCCTGCCAAGCAGGAAACACCATCTTAAACCGAAGTTAAGGCCGCTGCAATGGAGTGTCTAGGTGTGCTTTTTTATAAGAAGAATGCAAAGCTGAAAATGAATGAACTGCAGCTAAAATCTTATATTCCTTTTTCACATGGTCTAGTCCTCACCTGAAGACTGCAAAAAACAAAGCCATACTTCCCTTGCCTGCCCCCCTAATATTCTTATGAGAGTCCCTTCTCCAGTCTTCAGAGAGTGGCTGGAAGTGGAGAGGCAGAAAAAAAAATCTTCCTTTTCTTCCAGCAGTGGCAGTTTTACTCCGAAGTCTTAGGCGCAGTACTGCACCCAGAACTCAGAAACTGCTTGCATTAATGAAATTCCTTATGCACCTAGAACAATGAGTTTCAAATGCTGGAGGCATCTCTCTCTCTCTCTCTCTCTCTCTCTCTCTCTCTCTCTCTCTCTCTCTCTCTCTCTCTCTCTGTCTCTCTGTGTGTGTGTTTCTCCCCATCCTACCTCAATCTGGATTTAAGGATCTTGCTTGTATTTTGATTTGACTTCTTTGTAGTCAGTAACCAAACATAAACAGACACATTTTAAGGCCATAAATATGTCAGAGCTGTTTTCCTGGTTTCTTGATATATAATTTAATTTGAGCACAGAATTATTACTTCAGATTTATTTTAAAATATCCTTTGGTGGTTTTTAACAGCACTTTTAAGTTTTTGCTCTCTTGTGACCTGATTTTTTTTAAATAAAAAAATAGCCCAATGTTCCACTAAGTAATTGATAAAAATTAATAAAAAGTGCTTGCTTATCTTAAACTCCATAGCAGGTAAGAGGCAAAGAGGAATGAAGTTAATTAATGGAACAATAGGACTCTTATACAACCAGAGAATTCTATTGAAACAAGCTTCTACCTTTGGTGACTGTCTTTGTGACTGAGTTTATGAAAACAGATTCCCAGTTTCTACAAAAGCATTTTTAAAAGAAAGCAAGAATAATTCTAAAATGCTGTTTTTGAAGTGTTAATCACTCCTTTTGATATAAGAATAACCACCACAGTTTTTACAAACAACACAGAGAAATAGAAATTAAGTCAACATAACTGAGCCAAATTCAAAGTTGACTGCACATGAAAGGGTGCATCACAGTCACACTGCAGTAATTTGCATTCAAATCAAGGACCAAATTATCATTTGCCATTGACAGCAGAGGAGAATAATCCATGTTCCTGATCTATACTACAAATAACAACAACATACAAGCTGGCTGGATCCGGCTATCTAATCCACGATACTGTTCACACAGATCATGCTGCAGATAGTTTTCAGTGAGCTGAACGTGGACATCACTTTGAAAAATTTCAGGCATTTTCCTGGGATTTATTTTTTAAAATCTCAACATAGTTCCTTGTTCTTTCAAAGGAATCCTATCAGAGAAGAGGGCCTTTAAAATAAGCCAATCACTTTAAAAGTTAGAATTAGTAGAACAAGCAAGTGACCTTTTGCAATATTAGAAGGTTAGTTGAAAAATGGTATTTAAATCCTGCTTTATCTCTGTGAAGCTTAAAGAAAGGCACACAATTACAACTTGTGGGGTTAACATTTTCATCAAGGAAAATCAGAGCAATGCAAAGGACAGTGTAGAGAGGGATGAACTTTTGAGTGCTGATCTTGTAAAATTAACCCCGTGTCGAGTATAGAATTCTTGGAACTGAAACTGAGATGCCTTTATATATAAGACACAGTTTACATTATCTCAGAATAGAGGTAATTTTTTTACTTTAGAAACACTTAAAAAAACAAAACCTTGTTCTGCTTGTAGACTCTAAATGATTTGCCTTAATGCTTACTTTATTGAAGCCATTTCCATTGTCCTTAATAGAGCTACTTTTGCGTTTTAAATCTGTATGTCTAGTTGTCCAGTTACTAATGTTCTGAAGTAATTACTTCAAGCAAAATACATAGCACTGTCAGGAGAGTAATTCTGACTTCGGAATTCCTGGTCACGACTGGAATTTATCTCGCAGCTGGATTTTGACTTAGTTGGCAAATTTATGAGCGTCTCACAGTGGGTAAAACAAAGTTACAATGCCACTTTGCTCTTCGGGCTCTCTGGGTTTCCATTAGTCTGATGTGCTATCTTGTTAATTCAGCCTTGCTAATCTAATGGAAGTATAATAAGCAGAAGTAATAGGAAGTACAGTAGAGAGTGCTGCAACTTCATTAGAAAGGAAATATGACAGAACACATTTGCAAATGGATTTTAATCCAAAAGCAGGAGAAGCATCTGTCTAAGGCTTCAATCTTATGCGCACAGACATTGGATTAAAACCACAGCAGGACATCCTTCTTAATAGAAACGTATAAGATTGTGTGTCTTGGCAGATAATCCTGCCGCTATGTGCCAGATCACAGCAACATGCCATGAAAGAGGGCTTGGAAACTTCAGGTCTGGGGTCCAAGTGCTGAACTTTAGGCTAGAGCCTCCTCGTCAGCTATATCTTCTCTCCTCAGGCCAAACACTGCACTGGCATGGATGTAGTCCTGTGAGATTGGGAGCAGGGATTGGGTGGGGATAATCAACACCTTAGTTTTTGGGGAGGCAGGTTCCAGTTAGATCACTATGTCAGCATCCTATGAGCTATTCAGCATGAAATTGGAATGTGTTAGTCTTCTCACTTAACTTCTCATGTGTGGAGAGGTCTTCTCACTTATCTAAAATGTTTCCTTCTTCTTTTGTGCTGATTGGAGCCAATTAGAACCAAAGGAGATCAGTAAACATTGGGAGAAGGGTGTAAGGGAGGGACAGGAGGCTGCATGTACGCTAATTGAGTTCATTGATCTTCATTTCTCAAGGCAACTCCAAACAAAGAGACAGAGCTATTTTTTATTATAGAATCCAAGAAGGTTGCATAATCTTAGAAGATGGTGTGACTGTGAGGTCTTGGTGCAATGAAGGGACTCTGCCTTTCTGAATTTGCTTACTGGTCTTACTTTGCAACCTCCTTGCATGTTTTTCCCTAGCTGAAATGTGTTATTGATCTATGGTAATGCCTTTTATTTGCTTGCTTGCATGGAGGATAGAGAAAGGATGTCTTTGTAAACATTGCCTAATGTACACTTTTGCCACTTGCCACTGGTTTGTGGACCCCATAACATTTCCCAGAAGGGTATGTGGCCCTCATTCTGAAAAGGCTCTCCAAACTCTGCCATAAAAGGAGAGCAAATGTTCCCCAAGTTAAAAACAACAACCACCACCTGTAAATCCAACTTCCTCCGCCAATGCAAAAGCTTCCTTTTTCATCTGCCTGGTGAATCTTCTGACCAGGCTTTCTGAAGACCTATTTCTGAAAGGTGTCTGCAGGGCAGTCCTCTGTTTGAAGGAGTCCTCTACTTAAAAGGCTTGCAGTTTCGACCTAAAGAATAACAGGAAGGGAAAGCTGGGGCCTTGAAACAGGACTGAGCAGGCACATAGGTCACTTGGTCAGTTTTTGCCACCGACCATAGGTTAATATTTTTATTCTTTAATTAGCTGGCCCAGCCACGCGTTGCTGTGGGTTTTTTGTGTTAAATGGACCTTTTCCTGTTAAATTGACCTTCAGAGTGTTGCGGCCTACTCAGTTTTCCCTGTCCCAACCCACCCCCCACTGCTTTGGCTGACTCAGGGTTCTTCCTTCTCCCCCCATGGCTATGTGTTCCCCCCTCCCTTTGTTGTGCCTCATCCCTGTGGCCCCCCCATTGTGGAAGGCCCTATTCTGTTTGTTTTTGTCTGTGGCCTACTGAATGGTGCGGCCTACTCAGTTTTCCCTGGTTGGCAATGCTGCAGCCTATTGAAAAAGCTGCGCCTTGTTGCTGCAAAAGGACTGCAAAAGTTGGTTGCTGTGAAATTTTGTGATGTCATCTGGCGGAGCAGCTTTGGAGGTGGCAGGTTGAGATCTGCCTTTCTATTGGATGCTGCTGGAGTTTTCAGAGCTTCTGGTGGTGACGTGTAATTTGGGCGCCACTTTTTTGTGTGTTTAATCATTATTTTAGGTGTCAAAGGTGTGGTTTTTGGGAAAAATTTTAATGCCATTCCCTCCCTGATGGGCATGGAACGTTGTGGCCAAATTTGTTACATTACGGTTCAGCAGTTACGTAGAAAGGCTGTGACCTCCACGTGCTCAATGCCTACATTTTTATATATATAGATTGCCTACCATTCATGTTGAAAATCCTTCTGAGTGGCATAAAATAAATATAAAGAACACTTTTTAAAAACCTACAGGTTTTTTTTTTTAAAAAAAACACCTTTCAATAAGTTACCTGGATCCTTCCCACTGGGCAGTTGGTGGTAGAGTAGCCCTATGGTTAGGAGGAGATAGTCCTGCTTGAAGAGGCTCTGAGGTGATATCACCTGCTTCCCTGTCTCCTTTCCTATTTCCTGGTTTAATCAGATGTGTGTGGAGAACCATTTCTGTTGAACCATTGAAATGGCCTTTAGATATTCAGCTAGCCTGATGGCTAACAGGAAAGGGAGGAAGCCTACATCAATGAATAAGTGAAAGCATTATCTTCATTTAGAGTCAGTTTCTTCAGATCCCAAAGCTAATCCTACTTTTCTTCAGCAATTGTTGAGCTATATAAAAAATGTGAAGTATAAAACTATCTAAGAGGGGGGGGGGAGTCTCACGGGGTACCGCTTTAGATAAGCTTACTCACATATGCACTGAAAAACTTTCTGTATATTCCTGGGGCACTGTATAAACCCATGGAAACGATACTTGCTATTATCACACTTTGTTGAGTGGTTTTGGAAATTGATGTATGAATAAGAATGAGAAACTCAGTTTAAAGAACAGATAGCTAAACCATTTATCTTTAAAGATAGGGTTTTAATTTTAAGGGCAAGTAAACAGAAATGCCCCCTTCGTTGCTATTTATACAGCTCTTCTGAGTGTTGAAAGTATCTACATATAACTTTTTTGGTAATCAGTACAATAGCCTTGTAAAGTAGGTCAACATTGTTATTTTCATTATTGCAGTTAGGTAGGGTGGTTTGTGGCAAGGCTTAGAGATAGTGGTGTGGCTTGAGGACATCTTGTGACTGAACTCATCACAGAAGAGAGACTAGAATCCTGCACTAACTGATCTAGCCTCTCTTCTGCCATGAGAATAGTAGAACTTACTCCACCATATTCAGAACCCCACTTCTGAATGGCCCATAGCTGTCAAGTTCTCCCTTTTTTAAAGGGAAATTCCCTTATGCTGAATAGGCTTCCTCGCGAGAAAACGGAAAACTTGACAGCTATGGAATGGACTTGCATAAGATTGCACCGTAAGAGCCTGTGGTATTTAAACATTCAAATAAAAGCAGCAGACAATTGGCCAGGGTAGACATAAAATAAATAGCTACAAGCAACCGGTTTTAATGATAATAGAATCATAGTGTTGGAAGGTACCCTGAGGATCATCCGGTCCAACACCTTGCAATGCAGGAATATGGTCAGTGAAGTCCTGAGAAATTAAACTGTGTTTTCAGCAAGTGCTGAAATGACATCGGTGTTGAAGGAATTAAGGATTCTTAAGCCCGCTGAAATCACTAGCCTTAAATACACCTAACAATATTCCACTTTAAGGCTCCTTCAGTTCTGTAAATGCCATAAAGGTTAAAACAGCTCTGGGGAATCGTCTCCCCTATGTACTAAGGCAAACTTCAACAATTCTGAATATTAACAGAATATTCCTAGTAGCTGCTGGGCAGGTGCAGGGAATGACTTCACTGGTGTAGTGCAGATAATAGCCTGATCCTAGGAAGCAAAACCAGCCATCTCACTGCACTGCCAGTGTTATACCAGTTTTAAAATTCTAATCCATGGGGAAGCCAGGAAAATAGTTCTAACCTAAGTAAAGATAAACTGTTGGAAGTTATTATTGAGGCTAAAACCATATAAAAGCTTACTTAGTAGCAAGTGGGACTTTTCAGTAGATGTGCATATGGTGACATTGTCAAACTAGCATTATTATATGGAATAGTTACAGCTAGGTGTTGGTCTGCCATAGTCGAAACAAAATAAAAAACTTCCTTCCAGTAGCACCTTAGAGACCAACTAAGTTTGTTATTGGTATGAGCTTTTGTGTGCATGCACACTTCTTCAGATACACTGAAGATACACTCTAATGTATTGGTCTCTAATGTGCTACTGGAAGGAATTATTATATGGAATAATTGCCTTGCTGAGGGGAAAAAATCAAAAAGGGTTTTGCAAGATGAACTGTGTCTCCTCCTCCTAAGTGTGAACAAATATGTTGATTGGTGATCCAGTAGACATTGCATACTAGCCTTCTAAAAAATAATAATCAAAAGTTGAAATCCTTTATTAAGGGCTCTTTATCAGTCATAAAATAAGATGTCTTCTATAGTACAGTAATTTGTTAATGAACAGGGGACAAAGTGTAGGAATAAATGCATAGTTCTCACAATGGAGGGAAGTAAACCATGGTGTATTCCAAGGATCTGTCTAGTAACCAGTGGTACTGAAATTATTCCTAAACGAATGCAATTAGGCATCAACAGTGGCTGTCCCCAAACCATTCAAGATGATTAAAATCAAATAAAATAAAAAAAATTCCTTCAGTAGCACCTTAAAGACTGCAAAGTGCTCCAGAAGGATATCTCTGAAATGCATCAACATGGAATAAAATGGCAAATGAAATTTAATGTAAGTGATGTACAAGGGAGCAAACAACCCCAATTTCACATATATTCTGATAGGATCAAAGTGCATATGACTCCCCAGGAAAGAGATATTGAGCATGATGGATAGTTTAATGAAAACTTCAACTCTCAGTGCAGTGGCCGTTGGTGTGTGTGTGTGTGTGTGTGTGTGTGTGTGTGTGTGTGTGTGTGTAGGAAGAGGAAGCTACCTTATGTTGAGTCATTTCACTCAAATTAGATTGGTTCATCTAATTCAGCATTAACTAGCAGGATTTAAGACAGGACTTGCCTGCCTCTATGATTCTCCTGTGGGCTATATTCCCTGATTGTGTGCTTTATGGAAGCATCTTGTTGGTCATTTTGAAATGTTGCATTTGATGGACCTTTGCAGTGATCAAACAGGGCTGTTCCTATGTCCTGCTCAGTAGAAACATATGGACAAAGAATTAGCAGGTTAATTCAAATCAATATGTAAAATAACATCATGCCTCCCACTCCTCACTCCCCTCTTTCAATGGTCCCATGACTTCTCTTTTTTCCCCTTGAGCCTCCCTGCTCTTCACCTACCCTTCCCCTGAGTTTCCTTTTCTTAATCTGTTACATATTCAACACCATTCTTTTTGCCATCTTACTTGTTGTCTCCCTGCCCTAAAGCTTCTCTATCTTTCAAGATTTCTTTTCAGTCCTGAGCCTGTCCTGCAAAGCTACTTCTGTCCCTAGGGGCCTATAGGAGGCTTAGATTAAGCCCAGCTTTTTTCATTTCCACACAGTGAAAAAAAATTCCAACAGCTTTGTTCCCTAAGCATTTGGAATGTTTACGGGCATACCCTGCTATTACAACAGATTAACTGGTTGGTTATTGAATGCTTTGCTGTCCTAAGTGCAATACAGTATAGATTTTATTGGGGCAAATTTGTACCAAGTTCTGCAGTGTTCAGGGGGAGAACATAAACTACGATATGACAACCCACTGTATGCTTTTATTGTATGGCACAGTTTTACAGCAGTGAATTTCTGGAGAATATATATATATTACAAGGGATTAAGAAGTCATTTTAAAGCTGAGTTCCTGAATTCCAGGTTAAACAGTTGGGACGTACATTTATAACTTTGGTCTTGGAGCTGTCCTGTTGCCTGCTATGTCTGAGGACACTTACTGATATTGATATCTCGCTTCCGTTAGCCTCCATGCTTGCTTTGACAGCTTCAAAACATTAGCATGCAGTGCTAATCTGACCACCCTCCTAAACATGTGCATGGAAGTGGAGCTAAAGTAGATGATATACAAAGTGACTATCTGCCTTTTCCTTTTACAAGGTGAACCTTGAGGTTAAGTAGGCTTTTCAGTGGCTGTGGGCAGCTAAGCCATAAAGGAGGATTAGAACTTCAGTGTGTACTGCTTGACTAAGTATGATTAACGGATGGTAGATGTTTGTGCATACTGACTTCCAACACTGAAACAGCAATTCATGGCTAGCTCGATAAGTAAGGCATATTTACATGAGGTTTGCATGAAAAATTCACAGAACACTAATAAAAGAGCTTTGACTACCTTGCAAAATTCACCCACCAAACATCGAGAAAGATGGCTGATTCCTAATCCACAGGAAAGAAAACCAACTTCATATCTGACTGGGACAACCAATGGACACTACTTGGTGCTTTTATAGTTATCATTGGGGTTTAAAATGTGGTGGGACCACTGCAATAATATCCTCCCCTGCATCGTAAGATAAAGGGACCCCTGACCATTAGGTCCAGTCGTGACTGACTCTGGGGTTGCGCGATCATCTCGCATTATTGGCCGAGGGAGCCGGCGTATAGCTTCCAGGTCATGTGGCCTGGAATCCCTGTGACGGGGTGAGCTCCCGTTGCTTGGTCCCAGCTCCTGCCAACCTAGCAGTTCGAAAGCACGTCAAAAATGCAAGTAGATAAATAGGAACCGCTACAGCGGGAAGGTAAACGGCGTTTCCATGTGCTGCTCTGGTTTGCCAGAAGCGGCTTTGTCATGCTGGCCACGACCTATACACCGGCTCCCTCGGCCAATAATGCGAGATGAGTGCGCAACCCCAGAGTCGGTCACGACTGGACCTAATGGTCAGGGGTCCCTTTACCTTTTTATATATATATAAAACTGGTTTATTTTACACACAGCTCCTTAGGCACCACTAAGTTAAAAACAACATAGTACGCTTGTAGTCAGTCAAATTTGGCATGGTTGCTGATGCATATTTCTGAATCAAACTGGAGAGATTCAAATGAAATAGTCTTGCTATGTTAAGATTGCAATCTTACTCACAGTTACATGGCAGTAATCCCAATTAAACAAAGTGGAACTTGTTTCTGTAAATATGCACAGCTAAGGAAGCTCTTGCAGAAAAATCCATGTGAACAAGCCGCTTGTACCACATATTTTCACATGAATTTGCCCATGGGAATGGCTTTCTTTCAGCACCTCCTTCTTACAGCATCAGAGGTTTGTGAATTTGATTTTAATTGGAGTATGTTCTATTGTGTAGAAATGCATATCTGGGAACAAAAGATAATGATGTGAGTTTTTCACTGTCATATTAATTTCAGCAGAACATGGATGCTCTCAGCCTTAATTTAGGACTGCAATGTAAATGTATACTGAATTCTTTATTCCTTCTTTCTATACTCTTCTATTCTCTTCTAAATACACAAACATTTTGATTCCAAACCCATGTTTACAAACACAATAAATAAATAACAAAATCAGGAAAGTTTAGGGTCGCTTTTAGTTCCTGTATAGATCATTAACCTCCAGAAAGATGGTTAGCAATAGAAGAGGCAACAACTGTGGAAATAAACAATGTTAAAACCTTAAATTTGCACACACAAAAAACAACCCACAACCCAGCATGACATTAATATTTTTGGATTGTTATCTATCACCTTGATGAAGCAATGAAGGCATCCCAAAGCTAATTCAGAAGTAATAACACTTTTGACATACACTCCCTACTGTGATACCCAAAATGTATTATGAGATATAAGCATCTTTTCTAATCTTCATGCCAAAGGCTGGTTTTCTCTCTGAAAGCATAATAAAATACCAGAATAATTAAAATCTACAGTACAAAAGATTAAGCAACACAGGATTCTAGATTAGTTCCACTTGTTCCAGTTTCAACATCAATAACCCCAAGTAATATCTAACTCTTATAAAGATGAAATATACCCTCTGAAAATCATAACAGAGTTATCCAACCAGAGATAATTCTGGTTGCCATTTTTGCTCTGTGTATTAGAATGCTAATGAATAGGTTTATAAGGGCATATGAAGACAAGTATGGTTGAGCTGAGGAATATTCTTCAAAGTATATACATTTTTTCTCAACACATTTCAGCATGCAGAGTGCTGCACATTAGGAATGCATCTTCCCTTTCCAGCCACAAAAGTTGTTGCCCCTTTTTTTGGGGGGGGTTGAATTTATAAGTTGTTTAGGGCAAAGAGTGATACTCAAACACACACTTCCTTTTTTGCCAGTTTCCCAAAATTCCCCCTGAACGCTAATTTCACTGTTGAAATCCCAGCCATGTCCGGGAAATTCCGGACATATGGCAGCCCTATTTATTGGCATAATATGGTACAATTCAGTATTCAGTTATCTGGGAGTATGTCCCATTGAGTTTAACAGGACTTCCTTCTGAGTAGACATGTAAAGGGTGGCATGGGTAAGCTATTAATTTGTCTTTAGATAAATATTAATGGCTGGAATACTGCTTGTCAGACTGGCAGAAAAATATTGAAATAATAATGGCCCCATACTTGCATATAAATGTATGCATGGAAAGAGAAGTTGCTGAATTACAACTTATTACCAAACTTAAAGCCTTTGACTGTGTCGACCACAGCAAACTATGGCAAGTTCTTAAAGAAATGGGAGTGCCTGATCACCTCATCTGTCTCCTGAGAAATCTCTATGTGGGACAAGAAGCTACAGTTAGAACTGGATATGGAACAACTGATTGGTTCAAAATTGGGAAAGGAGTACGACAAGGTTGTATATTGTCTCCCTGCTTATTTAACTTATATGCAGAATTCATCATGCGAAAGGCTGGACTAGATGAATCCCAAGCAGGAATTAAGATTGCCGGAAGAAATATCAACAACCTCAGATATGCAGATGACACAACCTTGATGGCAGAAAGTGAGGAGGAATTAAAGAACCTTTTAATGAGGGTGAAAGAGGAGAGCGCAAAATATGGTCTGAAGCTCAACATCAAAAAAACCAAGATCATGGCCACTGGTCCCATCACCTCCTGGCAAATAGAAGGGGAAGAAATGGAGGCAGTGAGAGATTTTACTTTCTTGGGCTCCTTGATCACTGCAGATGGTGACAGCAGTCACGAAATTAAAAGACGCCTGCTTCTTGGGAGAAAAGCAATGACAAACCTAGACAGCATCTTAAAAAGCAGAGACATCACCTTGCCGACAAAGGTCCGTATAGTTAAAGCTATGGTTTTCCCAGTAGTGATGTATGGAAGTGAGAGCTGGACCATAAAGAAGGCTGATCGCCGAAGAATTGATGCTTTTGAATTATGGTGCTGGAGGAGACTCTTGAGAGTCCCATGGACTGCTAGAAGATCAAACCTATCAATTCTTAAGGAAATCAGCCCTGAGTGCTCCCTGGAAGGACAGATCGTGAAGCTGAGGCTCCAATACTTTGGCCACCTCATGAGAAGAGAAGAATCCTTGGAAAAGACTCTGATGTTGGGAAAGATTGAGGGCACTAGGAGAAGGGGACGACAGAGGACAAGATGGTTGGACAGTGTTCTCGAAGCTACGAACATGAGTTTGACCAAACTACGGGAGGCAGTGCAAGACAGGAGTGCCTGGCATGCTATGGTCCATGGGGTCACGAAGAGTCGGACACGACTAAACGACTAAACAACAACAACACCAAACTTAAAACCATGGAGAGACTCAGAGACCTGGTCTGAATAGAGACATTGGATTCTTATCTCATTATACACGATAAAGCTATTTTTGTCATCTCATCCCTTGCTTTTTCCTGTAGGACCAATTACAGTTAACAGTCGTCAACAGATTTACCACACCTATCAGCCAATCACCCATTCCCACCACCCTTCTGAGTAATACCACTCCCCACCCTCTCACTATATATAAAGGTCTGGTGACCTCTGTTTCAGTGTATCTGAAGAAGTGTGCATGCACACGAAAGCTCATGCCAAGAGCAAACTTAGTTGGTCTCTAAGGTGCTACTGGACAATGTGTGTGTGTGTGTGTGTGTGTGTGTGTGTGTGTGTGTGTGTTATATAGCACTTCCATTACAAATTGCACTCTGTTATATAGGCATGCATAGGAATCCTATCACAGAGTGGATGAGCATCTTCAGGAATTACAGTTCCTTTCAAGTGATATGTCTTGCTTAATGGTAACCAGGTAGCCTTTGGAATGACACTTTATGTTTTGGGTACTGCCACAAATCTGTAAAAGGGGACAGTTACCAGCACTGTAGCATTTCAACCTTTGGGCTCAGCTTGTGCCACGGATGAGACTTCATATGTTGATTGTTGTGCAACAGCCCTTCTGTCTGATTTTACACAGTTATTGGCTGCTATAGCATCTGCGGTAGTAATGGTAATCAGGTGGCCATGTGTCCTATTTGACAGAGTGCAGACCTTATTTGAAGAGCTGCCTGGGTCAAGTTTAAAAATGATGGACCATAATGTCTGTATGTAGACCAGGGTTTCCCAAACCTGGGTCTCTGTTTTTGGACTACAGTCCCCATCATCCCTGACCACTGGTCCTGCTAGCTAGGGGTGATGGGAGTTGTAGTCCAAACACAACTAGAGACCCAGATTTGGGAAACACTGGTGTTGACCACTGACTCCTTCCTTCCTTCCTTCCTTCCTTCCTTCCTTCCTTCCTTCCTTCCTTCCCCTCCCTTTCTCATTTAAGAGAACACACAAACATTGGTTCTTTGTGAACGCTTGTCTAAGCTGCCTGATCTTTTGTTAAGTTTTGCTGGAAAAACAGCTTAGCTATTATTGACACACTGTTCATTGCCATAGACAGAAAGAAAAGCAGGAACACCATGTTAGTGCCTTAGTCTGCCCCTAATTGGATAAAACATGAAGAAAAACCCAGCATTTGATATCATTGTTTCATAAGATGTTTGCACATTCTCCAACCATCAATCTATTCAACTAGCAATAGAAGAAGGACAGCTATAGGAAATATGGCTGTATTTATTTACGCCATTCTAATTCACATATACAGTATAGGTTTAGGTTATGCTGATTCATATCAGCATATTAGAGTAATGCATGAATTTTTCCCCCTTCACTGAATTAAATCTATTAATAAATATATATATCTTCTGCTATGCTATTATTATCTATATCCTGTGCTTTGAAAGTTGAAACCTTTCCATCCTTATGAAAGGAAATGGGGTCAAGCAGGGGAGTGGGGCAGGCATTTTCAAGCTGGGTATATATTTTGCATATTTATTATACTCTGTTTATGATAACAGCATGCTTATTTTATTGTTTCCACAATATCACCACAAATAAAGCTCTGTGCTAAGTGTTGAGTTCCCCGAGCAGGAAATCATTTAGAGGCTCAAGCACATGAAATAAATGTTGTTATTTGTCAAGCTTTTAGGAAGCAATTTAAAAGCAATATGAAACATTTAGGAGCTGAGAGGGTTGATAAATAATACATATCAAAAAAGGGGTGGCAAAAGGTAGAGAACAGAATGTTGAGATTTCTTAAATTACAGATGGAGCTAGATCTTTAGGAGAAATTAGGAGGCATTGGTGATAATATTTTCATCTTAATATCCAAGCCAGATCTGCAATCTTAGAATCAATGCCTCTCTTCGAGACTGTCAGTGGTTGGCTGAATTATTCTGATGTTGTGAAGTGATCGTCATAGATAACTCTTCAGTGTGTGGGTGGTTGTTGCAGTTTTTTTAAAAAATGAATGTGTCCTTAATGATAGAATGAAAGGTCATTTTCCATTACCAGGAAACTAAAAGTTGACATAGAGCCCAGAGACAGGCAGAGTTGTGGACTGATGTCTGGTTAGAAAATGGAGATAAGCAAATGAAGGATCAGAAGCTGTTGAAAAATAGAGTGTCTAAGAGGCAGCAATGCCGTAAAAGCAGCTAGTTCTGCCTCACAACACATACACCCAAAAAAGATAACAAAATATATTGCCAAAGTAAATGGTCACAGATTTGCATAAAATTGCCCTGTGCTGCCTTATGTGGCTAGATTTAGGAAATAATCAATATAATTTAAATAGCAATATAATACTTAAATAGCAATATATTACCATGGGGTCATGTGTCCATTGTGCAAGTGGTAAGTGTCAATGGACAATGTGACAGTCCCTGCTCTTTCTTCTTCTGGCTGATTATCTTTAAACAACCTGTCAGATAGAGGATGCCTTCAATAGAGGACTGTCCCCTGACAGCCCTTCAAATATAGGGCTGTCCACTAAAGTACGACACATGGCCACTCTACAGTGCTGGGGCCAATGACAAGATGGCTGAAGGAAAGAAGACAGAATATGCAGTGGAGTGTGAGGAAGAGACATAAGGGAAGGGTTCTTGTGAAGAAGCATCAGGGGCTGTTAACACCCTAAGTAGCCTGTGGCAAACATAGAGGTTGTGTCATAGAATCATAGAATTGTAGAGTTGGAAGGGATCCTGAGAGTTATATAGTCCAACTCTCTGCAATGCAGGAATCTCAACTAAAGTATGCAAGGCAGTTGACCATCCAACCTATGCTTAAAAACTCCAGTGAAGGAGAGTCCACCACCTTCCGAGGGAGTCCATTTCACTGTCAAATGGTAGCTCTTACCACCAGAAAGTTCTTCCAGATCATGATCTCCTGTCTTGTAAATTGAAGCCGCTGGTTTCAGTCCTACCCCCTGGAAAACAGGCTTGCTCCATCTGTCAGGGAATTTGTAAATGGAACCTCATCCTACAATCTTATACTGTACAGTGGTACCTCGGGTTACAGACACTTCAGGTTACAAACTCCGCTAACCCAGAAATAGTACCTTGGGTTAAGAACTTTGCTTCAAGATGAGAACAGAAATTGTGCGTCGGCCATGCAGCAGCAGCGGGAGACCCCATTAGCTAAAGTGGTACCTCAGGTTAGGATCGGTTTCAGGTTAAGAACGGACCTCCAGAATGAATTAAGTTCTAAACCTGAGGTACCACTGTATATCATATACTTGGGGGTCATTTTTATTGGTCTCAGTGGGGCTTAGTTCTAACAAAGCAAGCATAGAGTTGCACTCTAGAGCTGCAGGCTTGTGTACACTTAGACTGTGAGCTAACCCCCTTGGACAGCATAGGATATTGCTGCAGGTTTTGTTGTTTATTTGTCTCCATTTATATACACTGTATGGTCTCAAAACCCAATGGGTCCCCTTTTCAAGCTCCCCCCCCCCAAAAAAAATGTTTTTTTTATTTTTAAAAACAGTTCAACGGGAAGAGGGAAAGACCTGATTTTGGAGTGTGTCTGTGTGAGCATGACCAGAATGCAAAAGTAGTTTTGAAATAAAATGAGGAGCCAAGACAAGGCGAGGAAACAATAACCTTGGAGATTAAGATCAGAAAATTGAACACAACTTTGAATTGACCGACTGCAAACGTATTAAGGTGCCAACAAACCTCAAATATAAAAAAGAAGGAAATGAAGAAAGAAATAGAAATGAAGGAAAACTCGCCTTGCTGTAATATTTTTGGTGCCAAAATCTCCATATATCATTTCTTCATGCTGATTGTAAAGGTAAACAATTAAAAGGAATATAAATTCATTAGCGCTGAAGATTTTGGTTGTTCCCAATTGTCAGTGAAAAATTATTGCTGCCCAGAATATTTAAATGAATCTGGAAATGAAGACTAAACTTTGTAAGGAGGCTGAACACTTCAGCAGTTGAATGTGAGGGTGAGAGATTTAATATAGCTTAAGCTTTTCCTCTCCAAGCATTTTTTTAAAAAAGCTCAAACAGGCTTCATTAAGCAGTTTTCCCATGTGTTTTTCTCTGTGGATGAAAAAGTCATTGGGGAGGGAGGAATTTTGAGAAGGAAAGAAAGAAGCGTCTAAGGGAAACTGGTTAAGCAGCTTCTAACCCTCTCCACCCACCATTCATAAGTCCAAATATGGAGAACCCTTCACCCACCAGCTGCTGCTGAACTATAACTCTCCTCAGTCCCTGCAAGGATGAACATCTAGCTTGGCCCTGAAATACCGGTATGTCAAACATTGTGTACTGAGCTCTCAACAAGCTCGCACGCCAATAACAGTCTCTTCTGCAGAGCTATTTAAATGTTGTACAGCCACGATAATAACAAAAAAGATCATAGCAGCAGAACAGATAGCTAAACTGCTCTGTGTTGAAAAAACGCTGTGATGTCTGCCAACCAGATTTGCTTCCTGCTCTTTAAACCTGCTGCGTTCTCCATGATTCCCTTTATTCTTTGCTGTGAAATTTCTTGTCAGGTGAAGGCTTAACACGTCTTACTCATTTCTGCTCAAAAGCAGCTGGTGTGGCAAAGGGATGCTTCTGAATTCTGCTTCTGGAAAATGATGGGAGTGGGGAAACACACCCTTTTAAAAAAAGCAAGCCATTTGTAAGCACCACTAAGTAAACGTGTAATTAGTTTTTATTGTCTAGGTATCTTCATCTAACTAAATGAATCCATTCCTTACACGCGACACTTTCTTGGATGGCGAAGCGTAAATAATGCCGTCAGCAAGCTAACTGGTCTCCTGGGAGATTCCAAGCCTTTGGGTGAGGTTCGTTTATTCTATCCTATTGTTTTTCTGCATCTAAATTAGATGAAGGAGGCCAGACTCATCTTTATAACAGCAGAAGAGAGAAAATGAAATCATGGAAACTTTGTTACTCTACTGCTCTTATGTGTCAGGAGAGGAGAAGCTTCTCCTGAAAGTAAGAACTGAATGTATAGCTTCTTCACCTTTTATATCCTGCTTCACACTTTGACCCACCAGGCTGAATACAGACCACTGGTCAAGTACTGTAACTGGCAGAGTGCCTCATGATTTCCCTGTGTTTTTTTCCCCCCAGCACTGGGTAGGCAGTAAAACTAAAGTGATGCTAGTGCCTTCCAGATCATTTGGACTACAACTCCCATCATTCCTACCTAACATGAACATGCTGGCTGAGGCTGGTGGGATTTGTAGTCCCCAACATCTGAAAGACTAAAGACTGAACCAAAGGTTTATTAAGCATCAGGTGGGCTTGGCCATATATTGCTGATGGCTTGTATCTGGATTGGTTGGTAACAGATTTTGCAAATTGGTGTGCCACAGGGTTGTTGTTCAACATCTTGATAAATGATTTGGATGAAGGAATTGGGATGCTCATCAAATGACACCAAACTGGGAGGGGTAGCTAAAGCTGCAGAAGACAGAATCGGAATTGAAGATGACCCAAACTAACAAAATGAATTTCAGTAGGGACGAATGCTATTCTAGGCTGCATCAACAGAAGTATAGCGTCCCACTCAAGGGAAATAATAGTAACACCTGGAGTACTGTGTCCAGGTCTGGGCGTCACCTTTTAAGAAAATGGAAGCTGTTACGGAAGTTGTGGCCTTTTCCACCCAGCTCATTGTGTGTCTCCCATATCTGGTCTTGGCTAGGGCACACAGGTCACTTAGCCTTAGCCTTCCCTACTCTGGTAAAATATAGTTCTATGGTCGCAGTTATTTCTACATTTTCATCTATATATCTAAATTATCACATGCAGCTGTTATGTGTATATGGCAATGCATTAAGTGGCTTTCCTTCCTACTGATTCCTGCTTTACCCAGATCTTCCAAATTATCCTCCCCTGCCACACCGTCCCTCGGCTCTGATTATTACTGAGATGGGATGCCACTCGTATGATATGCCATTATTTTGGTTTCCACCTACTTCTGCCTGTTACCAAGGAGAGAAGATGGTTAATATATTCCAAACATCTTCATGGTTATTAAAATGAGCCTGTCAGCACCTCTTTAAAAGCGATTATGTTACTTTGATTTTCCTCAGTTCTTAAAATAATGCAATTCTTGAACACAGCTTAAAGCATTTATTGCAAAATCTTTAAATAGACTAAATACTGACAAGAACATTTATTTCCCACTAAATACAGTCTCTTGTGATTTACAATTTAGGCATGATATGTGTTATTCAAAAACAGTCTCTCTGATTGCCATGCACTATGACATTGGAATAACCTTCAATTATTAATTGTGACATTTCAGGCCAACATAAAATATCAATATACTATATATAGTAGCAGTGTGCAGGCTATGTGAGCTTGGCTAAAATAAGCCGTGCTGGTGAAATAAGTCCATTTCATTCCTTTCGCAACATCTAGTGACAGATATATTGTACAATCTACTAAGAGATACTGTGTCTGAAGGCCACTGTTTCTTTTGGTGTAATGGCTTGCTATGGTGTCTGGATTCTGTCTTCAGTGTAATCATGCAAAAATCTTTGGAGAGCATAAAATTAACCTGTGTCAATTCTGTGTTGTTAAAGTTGAACCCTGGCTATTTCTAGAGCAGTTTTTATTACAATCCTGGTAGAAGAACCTGCAAGAGTAATAAAAAAACTGAAATAACATACTTTTAACTGTATAAAGTTTTCTCAGAAATTTCAAAATCACTGTTAATAAAGGAGCAGAATACATTCGACAACTATTTGCAAGGCTCAATCATAATTCTGGTAGGCTCTGAATTTACTTATTAGAGGTTTTTGTTTGTTTTTTGAGAGATTGCTTTTTTAGAAAAATTGTGGAACCTTAATGGCAGGGTGCTTGTTCCCCTAGGCTTTTAAAAATATTTTAACATTTACACACATGCCCAGTTTGCTATTGACTAATTATTAGGACAGCAATATTAATTAATTATAGTGGATAATGTTGACTAGTGCAGCTTCGTTGGCATAATGGCAATGTACTGTGAAATGCTGGGCTATGAGATTTTTATGAGGACAGTGCTGCGGTTTTCTGCAAGTATCTTCTCTAGTGCTGTTGTTTATGTGAGTAAGCTGCTGGTGACATGGCCTAGTAATTGAACAGGTTAGCTACAGAAAACAGCATCAGCTAGCTCCAAGTTCTTGTTGTTAATTGCCTGCCTTTCCAACCTAATGTCCCAGACCAGGTTACTACAATTAAAGCACAGTGTTCAAAACAGTTTAAAAGAATTCACAATCACAGAAATAAGGTGGGTTCTAAAAATATCCATCTCAAGTGTCAAACACAAGGTATAGAAGTGTGATTTCTGCATTCGCCAAAAGCTGTATGAAGAAGATGCCAGAGTTCATGTGAGGGCAGGCATCCCCAAACTTTGGCCCTCCAGATGTTTTGGACTACAGTTCCCATCTTCCCCAACCACTGGTCTTGTCAGCTAGGGATCATGGGAGTTGTAGGCCAAAACATCTGGAGGGTCGCAGTTTGGGGATGCCTGACTTAGGGGCTGCTACAGAGAATGCCCTTTCCTTGGAGGGGCTGCTACAGAGAATGCCCAACCCCGAGTTTCTGAGGGCAGTGGGAAAAGCAATAGGGCTCCTTCTACTGTGCAACATTCTGAAGTAAATAGTTCACCAGAAAGATGATTAAAAGGGAGATTCCTTAATCTCAGTAGTGGCACTTTTTAACATCAGTGATAGGGACTTGGTTGGCAAAAACAAAGCCCAAGGAAAATAGCAGAGCAGCTGATTACTGAAATAATGGTATCACAGGCTATGACATATAGCCATATCAAAGAAGCTGACCCATCAGCACCAACTGGCAAATGGAATAGGGGATGCCCTAAACTTCTATGCTGTGTCATATATTAGCCAGCATGTTGAAGTTTTTGCCCGTCTGCTAATCCAAGTTGCTTTTGCATCGGCTGGTTGCAAAGGCATTTTTACTGGATGTCTGAGGTTTACCATAGATCTAGACAAGGAGGTGGTCTTCTAAGTATCTTGAACTCAAGCCATTTGGGGAATGGGAACTGCTTTATTTTATTTCTGGAAACAAAGCAATTAACATAAGGCTATTAAGTCCAGAGTTTACCTAGGCAACAAGAGCTGCAAGAGCAGTGGGAGAGCTTGCATGCCATATGTTTTGCTACCTGCCTAGTCACCTGCAGAGAGCTAAAGAGGCAGCAGCAGCTCCAAGCCTAGACTTGATGTACCTTGATGTACGTCCCATTTATAAAAACTTTGTAAATTCTGGCTGTAATACTGACATGTGGTATTTTTATGTGGACTTCTATTCTCAGAAGTATACTTAAGGAATGCAGCACTTTGACTAATAGAGCCAAAATGCCACACCTGAGACACACTGCCTCCTTCTATCATTTCTGCATTTCATTTTGGAATGAGGTAGAGTCCTTGTTTTATTCTGGGGAAACTAGGTACTTCATGTAGGAGGAAGCTAAGTCTAGCAATCAGAAGAAGCCCAAACTGTGTGCCACCTTGAAATGTCTAAAGTATTTAGAAAACAGCTATGCACAATTTAGTACTGAAATATTAATAACCTAAGTAATACTTCAACCTATTCTTCTGTGGGGTTTAACAAAAACCTTTAGTTATAAATACCTTATGAGTTACTTGCAACTTCTATTATATTACTAGCATATAAAACTGTAAAATAGTTTCATAGCAACATGTAAGAACTGTTTTTATCACTAACATTAATATATTTTGTTCTCACTGCACATGATAATAACCCACCTATGAAAATCATGTTACAGATTAGAACCTAAAAAGAATCAAGACTCAAGACTGCTCTCAAAAATTAAAACAGCTACAGATACAAAACAGACATAGCTAAAAGTATATGAAAGGCTATGGTTTAAAAACAATTAAACTATATATGGAATTAACCATAGTGATACCGTATATCTGTTAAAATGTAGATAGAAAAAACCAAAACAAAACCAGACAGCACTATCAAGAGCCCTTTCCCTAAAAGCACTCAATTCCCCAAAACCTGGTGGAATAAAACAGTCTTCACTGCCAATGGAAGGACAAAAAGGAGGGAGCTGGTCTAGCCTCTGTATGAAGGGAGTTCCAAAGTCTGGGAGCGGCCACCAAGAAGGCTGTCTCCCGCATTCCCACCTAATGTGCCTGCAGTGGCAAGCTTGTGTACTAGGGCACCCCGAGTGCGACCAGAATTTGGCACCTTCTCCCAACCTTTGCACTGCCTTCCCAAAGGTGGGTAAGGAGGCACCTAGCTTTGGGAAGGAGGCATGGGGGCTTTGACCAGGGTCCTGAAGCCTTCCCATCTCCTCTCCAAACCTGGGAAAGCGCCAACTAAGCTTTGTGATGGTGGTAGGAGGAATCTAGGACCATGTCGGAGCCCTCATGCCTCCTTCCAAAAGCCCAGCTTACGCCTCAGCTCATCACCCAGGGCATGTGGACTGCTCACAGAGCCCTAAATCCTGTGTGAGCATGTGAGTGTGATGGGATGGAGAGAAGGGTCTCCTCTGAAGATCTCTGAGCCCCAGCAGGTTTGTATGGAAGAATAGTCCCCCAGATAATAGTCATATAGGTCATAACCAGCACTTTGAATTGTGCTTGAAAGTAGCCTGGTAGCCAGTGGAGTTGTAATAAGGGAGTCATGTGCTCACTGTAACCAGCCCTATGTGTCATGTGAATCTTACATCAAAGTAATAGCGTATATGATCAATCACACACAAGATTCCCTTTACTACAGTTGGCCCAATCCAGCTCCTTTGCGCTAGGACACACCTCTTCTACATCTTGCTCAATACGTAGCATACTTTTAATTTACCTAATCATATCTGTTTTGACTATTTGATATACAGTTCTAGAGATAGGTGTAAAAGTACAGTATCATTAAAGAGCTGAACGCCTAGCATATCCAAATGCCTCTCAAACCTCAGGGGATTTCTAGAATCTCAATAAAATTCCAGAACCTATACACTACTGTGCCTGAGTGGTTCAGCACAGTTTATTTCATGTAATACAAAATGAAGCATTGTCAGTACAGAGCACATTGGTTAAATAGCAATGCCATTTTGTGGTTTCAAAGGCACATCTAAGTACAGAATTTGTCAATTCGTGACTTCCAGATTATTGAATTCATAATGGGCCTGATTATTTAAAAGGTGAAACAGGGACACAGAAGGACCAGTATTTTCTAAAACATGAATTTTACACACACACACACACACACACACACACACACACACACACACACACACTTTGGCAGAAGAGTTATGCACATGGAACAGCAGCTAATACATGGGTGTGTATAGCAGTGTCAGTTTATAAACATGTTTCATGGTCTGAAATGCATACTTGCACAATTCCTGACCCTTGGATCCACAGAAGTCATTTATTAGGCCATCCATTATGGGAATAACATATTAGCATGATTGTTTCCCCTGTGACTCCTTCCTTGCCAGCTGACTTCTAAGTCTCTTCAATAGGGCAATGACAAATATGGATACTGTCAGCTGCTGGCTGGCTGCTCTGCATCTGTGTTCAGCTCAGAAACTGTGTGTATGTAGATAGAGGGGAATGAGAAGACTCCTTAAAAAGCTTCACCATTAAAAGACTAACAGTGGTTGTGGTCTGAACTTTCTTATGTTCTGACATATCTACGTATTAGCATATGCACTCTTTCATCTTCCCATCGTCGCCTTCCTTGGATAGTCTGTGTATGATGATAATGCCCATGAAATGACAGGCCAAAAGACACCAATTTGAGAAAGCTGCTGCTTGATTTTTCATAATAAAACCCCCATGAACACTGCATATTTCAACACATTCTGCTGCCAACTTTATCTGTCTTGTGTTTTTCTTTCGGTTTTCTCTGGGGAAAGCTCCTCTACGGAGCAATTTTCCGTCTGCTTTAGAAGCCAAAGGCTTGCTAATAAACATTGTTGTCCTCAACATTACTGCTAGAAATAACAACAGCAGCGATACAAAAGCCCTGCAGTTTGTTAGACGGCAAAAGCCTGAGACATTAGTTACCTATTATCACAGCTCTCGTGAGTACAAAAAAGTCCCATCAGTGTCCAGAAACTGAGGCAGATTCCTATGGTTTTTGTCTGTGTTCAGTAAGCAGCACTTACTACATCAACAGCAAATGTTTATTTGTTACGTTTGTATCCCATGTCTGTCCAAGAAGCCCAGAGCTTCACAAGGAACCAGAGAGGTTGGTGATGCTGAGAGCACTCACTAGACTTCATTGGGGGGATTAGGGCTCAGTTGACCCCACATCTGACTCAATGCTGTACCGCTATCACACACTGACTGGCTGTCATCTGTTGTGGGGTCTTGCCAAAAGAGAGATCAGGTTGATCAATGGTCAAGAGAAAAGGGGCTAGAATATTTACATGTTTCAGCATTCAAACATCTTAAGAACAGACTCTTCTGTTCTTCTGTGTAAATTCATCAATTGTAACTGTCTTGTTCTTGCTAGAATGACCAACGCAAAGCTGCAGGATGTTCTCATCTATTTAATAGAAAAGGAAGCTGCCAATTTTACAATTAGCATCTACACCCACATGAGGAACTAGATGTCTGTTATGATCAGCCAACTGGTGAAACTTTTCTCCCCCCAGGGAAAATAGCAGCAAGTCGACTTCACTGCGTGGCTTTCCACAATAGATGACTAGTTTCACCCATGAATGCAGCTATCTTATGGCGAGATATGTAGCCTCCATGCTTGATTCGACCATCCAGAAGGGATGTCTGGGCCCTATACCACAAATAATCACAACGTAGCAGATGTATGCAACACAAGGCAGCTGTTTCCCAGCTTGTTTAAAACCATACCTTGTGTTTGTTTTTAAGCACTCTTTTTACAAATTTGAATAAGATGAAATTATGCAGCGATAAACATATGTGTCCTTAACATAGTTGTGGGAGATTTTCTCAAGTAGCTGCCTAAATACGTGTCTAAAATTAGTATTTAAATAATCACGAATGTTCTTTAAATGTTTTAAACTTTTACAATGTTTAATAAAACTTTTATTTCACTCAACTGTTCTTGGGATGTACTAACTTGAAACGTTTCTATGGTCACCCAAGGATTATTGCTTGACCCACTTTTGCTTCATAGTAGAAGAGGCTGAGATTGATTGCCTGCAGCACCCAGTCTTGATCCTATTTATGGAAGGTTTATAAGCTTCTGGAGAGGTTGCCAGGTTCTGTTCCAGGGGGAAGAGAGTGTTGCACAGAGAGAGACAAAGTTAAAAGGTTTTTGTTTGAGCATAGCTTTTAAAATGCCGCCATATCAGGATGTGAAAAGGAATATTTGTGGTTGGGTTGAAGCAAGGGCAGATTTGGACAGTGCTCTATAGGGTCCAGCTGCCAGCTGAGAATGTGATGAGTTGTTCTCAAAAGGGTTGATGACACAAATAATCATGGTGGCAAGGTGCCATGATATACTGGTTTAAAATAGAGCTAGTGTACAGGTGGTTTCATAGGTTTACAATTGCATGTACATATTAGGCTCCAATACTTTGGCCACCTCATGAGAAGAGAAGACTCCCTGGAAAAGACCCTGATGTTGGGAAAGATTGAGGACCCACAAGGAGAAGGGGACGGCAGAGGAAGAGATGTTTGGACAGTGTTCTCGAAGCTACCAACCTGAGTTTGACCAAACTGGCGGGAGGCAGTGGAAGACAGGAGTGCCTGGCGTGCTCTGGTCCATGGGGTCATGAAGAGTCAGACACGACTAAACGACTAAACAACAACAACAAAATGTAGTTTCCCTACTCATTCTGAAGCATTCAGGGCAACAGCAAGAGAGATGGCTTTTTCAGCAGTGCCCCCCCCCCATTTGTGGAACACTTTCCCAAAAAGGATCACCTGGCACCTACCTAAGTACCATTTTGGTGTCAAGACCTTTATTTTCTTCCAGACCTTTTAATGATTTTAGATAATCTCTTGCTAGTTTAATATTTTTAACGTTATTTACTTTTGTTTTCTGCTTGTCTCACTGTGTTTGTTTTTTCTGCTCACAGGGGTGGAGTTTTAAGTAAGGTTTTCTTTTTAATTTATTTGGTCTGCTGGCTATTGGGCTTCTTTCATTTATTAATAGTTGTTTTGATTGTTTCTGGTGTTATTTACCAGTCTTCCTGTATGTTCCCTGGAGACTTTGGCATATGTTTATGAATGCATTTGAAAAAATGACAATATTTTCTCCTCCCCCATATTTTTAATTGTGGTCTATGGTCTGGAGACTATTGGTTTTGAACTGATTGATTGGAAAATATTTGTTAAATATTTATAAGTTAAATATTTGTAAGTGGCTTATGTGAAAGGGAAAGAAGAAATCAAGAAAAGAATAGAAGACAATCTGATAATTCCTTTATCTTTTAGCATCATGTAAGAGATTAGTTTCAGCAGATGCAGCTTCTCTTATCCCTTCATGGAAAGTGCACCTGTTGAAATTAATACTGGTGCAGAATAAAAAAAAGATACAGAAGTTTTATCCTCCCTTGCATCTGGTCAGTGAACATTGTACCAAAATAAAGTGTGATGTGGGCAGAGTGTCTGTGGGAAATCAAGGAGCAGGAAACTGAAGTTGATAAGTAGCAAGTTATTTTTCTGTAGTCTGGAAGAGTAAAGGCTCAGAATGCAGAAATTTAACAAGAAAAGAGGATGAATAGAACATTAATAGGCTTTAGAGGAGGGAGCCTATCAAGGCATAAGAGCCAATTCCTAGCGGCTGAGGTCCTTTCAGCCCAATCAAATATTTGAAGGAGCTGGTCCCTTAAAGTTGATGGGCATTGCCATTCAAATGGTGTGCATGCACTGCGTGTTGTGATTGATTATGTGGAGTAGGACTTACCTGTCCCCTCCCCCAATATTTTATTCAAGTTGACACACACACACCGTATCATGGAATCTATAGCAAATAGATCCTTTGGATATGGGATCTCTGGATATGGATTTGAGGACATTCTGCAACTGAGACATAAAAGTAGGAGTCCCTCCCTGGGCCAAAGAGGAAAAGTAACCTAATATTTTTGAAAATGAAATGGTAAGGATTAATCAGGCTTCAGTATCCGCTCCTGCTTATTGACTGAGTCAGGAGAAAACTAAGGATTGTCTTAAAATTGGGACAAATACATTTTTGAAACTACTGCAATTCTGAATTACTGCTGTCAAGCTTTAGTTAGCTAAAGCAAAGAAGGGTGTGACATGTAAAGACTGTTAAGAACATAATGCAAGAACTCCTGATAGCAATTAACTTAAAATACATTTCAAACTCAACAGCTATCGCTGTAGTTTACCTGCACCACACATAGAGGAATGTGCATGGAGAGCTCTGTCTCCTTGACTCACGATGTGTGCTGGCAATAGCACTGACCCAGTTTGTGATTGGCTGAGCCCGAAAGGGACCACCTCCACCACACGTAGGGCTTCCAACACAGGAACAAGTACTCTGAGCTCTAATCCCAGCATTGAAAACTCTGGCTGATTATGTGAGTGTCACCTCTCGCAAGCATGTCATCATGGGGGAGCCTCTGCTAGTACCTTTGCATATTTGGAACAATGCCTGAAAAGTACTAGATTTGTTCCTGACAATTAAGGTTTGCAAAATGAAACCAATACTCCAAAAAAGCAATATAGTTTGAGATTGAGATTGAGTCGTTTTTTGAAAGCAGCATTACATCAACTGGCCTTCACAGGTGAAACGTTTGTATGTAGGAACTACGGTAATAATTATCACTATTAAATCATCCAATGTAACTCAGTATAGAATGAGGTAGTGAATATGCCCTGAAGGCTTGATCAGCCCAGTTTAGTTGTATGATGACTGTGATTATATAAGACAAAGGCAGGAAGAGATTAACATCAGTGACATCTGACCGCTTCATATTAAGTGCTTTTAATTACACTGTTCTCACCAAAGTAATTGCTCTATAAATAGATACTTAAGTACAGGTTTGTTACATGCAACTAACCATACAGCAATTTTCTTAGTTGGTTAACATATAAAATATATGTCAGTACAATTATGTACCTGGTAAATCTCTCCCAAAAGGTGATAAATCTAGGTACTTCTTGTGTACCGGTAACAAGTTGGCTGAACATAAATTAACTACAGTTGTCAGGTACTGTAACTTTCTTAAAATACACCTGGCTTCATTCTTATAATGGGCTTTTGCTAAATAGAAACTTCAAGTGTGTTTTTCTTGGTCGTGGCCAATGTGTTTTTTTTAATGAAATGCCTTTCTGAAATTATTCTGAATGTATGCTTTTAGTTCTTTGTTTTTGTTTATGAATCACCTATTTAAATTGATGTTGATAATCCTGTGCAACACATAGGATTGTTTGTAATCCTGTACACATTCAAGTGGAAGTAAGTTCCACTCAACTCAGTAGAGTTTAGTTCTCAGTAAAAATTACATTGGAGAGAGTAGATATGTTTAGGATTGCATTGTAAAGGATCTATAGGCGGTTTCCACTACTCTCTCCAGTGCAAGGCCTCTTCTTGCACTAGCAGATGAGTGTGTTTTCAAGTTGCTGAACAGAGGAATCCAAACAACAGTTGCACTAGTGGAAGGAAACTCATTGCCCAAGAGATTGTGCAGTTTGTTGTGCAACAGAATCATCAGCAATCTCCTTACGTGCTCTGTTGTGCAACAGCATTCTACTGGCACAAAATATTTTGCCAGCAGAGTAGCTGTGCTGCTAAATAACTTTAACTTAGTGCTATGCTGGATACAACCCTGTGTTATTATGGAAAATTAGACATTGCTTTTGAGTGGTCCTGAATTCTCTTTCTACTGTTGATGTGCTAAAAAATATTCACTATGCATAATTTAGCTCTCAACTTGTTTAGCAGTCAAATGTGGCACAAAATGTTGCATTTTCTTTCATTTCATCAGCATTCAATATGTGTGCTTACTTTGGATGTTAGCATAAAACCATTGAATAGTTAAAAACTACTGCATAAATTAAAGCTGGATAGGGGGAGCATCCGTAACAATACTCCTGGACCTTTAAACAGCTTTTAATTTTGCTAATTATGCTACTATGGTATGCTTCTGAAGCATCTTGCCTGAATGGTGGGATCAGGGAACACTGTGATATGACAATGACAATTCCAACGACCTTTCTATAGGGTAGCATGGGGTTTGATACTTCCTCCATCTTTTTTTTTTTGTTTTCATTGTGATATGAAAACAAGGAACACATTTTCATTGTGCACACCCCATACTCAGGTGTGTGTGTGTGTGTGTGTTTTGCTTAACACACCTAATTCATGTCAGAAACTTTTTTTAAGGGCCCTCCCAAAATTTGGGCTTGGATGACATCACTGTGATGATATCACCCAGCTCTTTCTGTCATTTCTACTATCTGATCCTGCCAGGGATGGAGGTTAGTGTCTGGGGATGGAGTGGATGAAGATAAATAAATGGAAGGTTAACTTAGACAAAATGGAGGTACTATAATTTGAGGAAATGTAGTAGAAGGGCTGCAGCTCAGCGGTAGAGCACTTACCTTGCAGTATTCAGCATCTCCAGGTAGAAGCAAACTCTGAAAACAATTTTATTTCAATGGGCTTTTTTTATATATAAAAATCTGGCTTTTAGTGCTTCTTTAAACTGATGGAAGCTTTAAAATCATTCCTGTATTACAGCAGTGCTTTGATTTATTATTTCATTTTAAAGCCTTGAGAGCCATGCTGAGTATGTTTTGATATAGAGGGGGGGGGTAATGATTATATAAATAAATGAAAGAATATTTCCTTGATAGAATTGTCTCTTAGCATTCCATCTTTGTTCCAGGTTAGCTATCACATTTTAGAAAACAGTGTTTCTGTGCTGGAAACCATGGGGTGGGGTCCTGCTTGTGGGTTTCCTACAGGCATCTGGTTGGCCACTGTGAGAACAGGATGCTGGACATAGATGGGCCTAATCCAGCAGGTTCTTCTCATGTTCCTATGATACTGCTGATGAAATGGTTTCGGCCTGATGGTTTGTTGGGCTGGAATGAGCCATGCCTATGTGATATATTTGCCTCTCCTGATGGGCCCATATATAATGAAATCTTCACCAGACTGAACAGTCTGAACGTCTCACCAGAAATAGGAGGACAATTAAAGGCACAATGAAAAGAGATACCTTCCAAGGAATGTGGACCCCTTTAATTATGACCAAAATCAAGAAAGACCTTGTAATAACAACTGCTCAATCTTCTCAGTGGAGGGGTTACGGTAAATAATACATTTGAACATTGAATGAATAAACTTGTGTCTAAAGTCAATGGATAGAACAAGCACCAGTAGCTGCACTGCTGGATAAATGTTTAATGGTTCTTGTATTTGTATTTTTTAAAACAAAACAAAACAGCCCAATAAAAATAGTTTTTAAAAAAGGATCTTCATTTCTTAAGCTACAGTTTTGTGAGAGATTCAGATGGGGAGATTTTGTTTTAAGGGTTCTCTCCAAAACTGGATTTGGGAGCCCATAAAGCATACTTTCCCAGTTTATTTGACATGGAAGATCATATTTTAAAAATTAAAATAGCTTGACTGAGCAGTTTCTTTTCAGGCTAATAAACAATGGTTTGTTGAACTAGAATCATTGCATCTTAACTGGACCAAAGAGAGTTTTATCTGAGATAATCTTCTAGTTCTAGATTCTAGATAATGAATTTTGCAACCAATATTGCCTGCTTTATAGAAAGCTACATTGGCAAAGAAAAAACACTTTATATGCGTTTTTAAGCATTCTAACACTGTGACATTAGATGGTGCTGTGGAGTTCTATGTTTGCTAACCCGATTTCTCATACAAAGTTTGCAATGCGTTTAACTGAAACGCTTCTTTGATGTATCTAGATCCCGCTTAAGATGTTATTAGTGTTTCTGGACTAAAATCAAAGGATTGGTTTTAATCTTTAAGGATGTAATCCTTCACATTACCCTGGCAATAAGGCAATACATAAGATTGCACTGTAAAGGTCTGGATGGCTTGGGACCACATCATCTGAAGGGCTAGCAACATGTGTATTAGCTTGCCTGGGCACTGAGATCTACTTCAGAGGCCTTGCCCATAGGTACATTTGGTACCTATGGTACATTTGCTTGAGAGGCATAAAAGACAGGGCCTTTCATGTGGTGGCCCCCTAGATTGTGAAACAGAGGGGTGTGTGGCTTCCATGCTGCAAACATTTAAGTGGGTTTTTTAAAAACCCTTTCAGACAATGTCTTCTTTAAATAAGGCCTTGCCCTTTTAGAGAACTGTGTTAGAATAAATAGATTTTTATTTCAGTTGAATTTCTGTTGTGAACTGTTCTAGGATCTTTGGATGAAGCATGGTACGCAAACAACAACAACAACAACAACATGTTACTGAACTAAAACTCCCCTCAGCTAGGGATGATCAGAGTTGTAGTTCAACAACATCTGGAGGGCCAAAGGTTCCTCACACCTTCCCTACAAATGTGCCCTACAGTTGGCAATGATTAAATTGGGAAATGTAAATGTGAATTAAAAGCTGCATTTAGTTACAGCCTATGATCATGCAGGCTGAGACATACACCTGTAATAGAACTGCCTGCTGCCTATGTATGAACTGATTTTACCACACAGCTATCCCACTCACATGTACCATTATTGAGTGTGATTCATTCCCATTTCTGTTCTGTAAGACCCAACCCTTTTTCTGTCCCTTTTACCTGTCCCATCCCCCACCCGCTTTGATAAGTACACTGGATCAGAGCCTAGATTCAAAGAAAGAGAATAATCTACCCTTCCTTAAAATACTGGAAAATCCTTTTATTTATATTATGCTTAGGAATAATATACAGAAAGCAATCTTTGCTTTAGAAACTTCTTTTATGAACAAAAAAAAAACCACTCTGACTGGAAAAGATAATATAAATATGATGGTATGTAAGTTTAAAATGATTAGAGAGATGAATAATTTATACCAGTGAGTGTAGCAAAATTGGGAAAACTGGCTCGATTCTGATTTACCAGCTACCCTTAGTTAACTCTTGGAACAGAATTTGCAAAAGGAGGCTTTATATATATTTCTGGAACATCGAGAGAACAGCTGCTCTCTTTGTGTGCTTCCATAACATGGTCTAACAATTGACAGATTTGAAACTCAGACAAATATCCTGATAAACATAAAACAGAGAGGTGACATCATTATTCATGAACAGAGAATATATTTTGGCTTTGATCCCTAAGAATGCACCCTTGCTTTAAAATTAGTGTAGGGCTGGAATACATAAAGATACATTTAAAAATAAACATAATATTTAAATTTGTCTGTGAATAGGGATGGTAGAAAAATCCAATTCCGCTTGCATTTAAATTCACACTTTTTGAACACACAGCCATCCTTCAAAATCTCCAAATTTTGCAGTGCACTTTTCCAGTCAAGTAATGAGCACAAAATGCATAGTTAAAGTTCACATAAAAATGAATATTATTAGTGAAAGTAAAAAAACAAAATCTGTTACTGTATACTAGAGAAAATTGTTTATGAAAATGTTGCAAGACTGCATACAAGGTTAGGTTTATTAGCACAAAAATGCTAACAAAGATGAAAAGACAAATTGTTCTGGAAATGCTAAGAACTGATTTTATTTTTTATTTTTAAAAAGGAACTTGAAGGACCAAACTGACAGATGTGATCATCCCTATCTACTCTGTTTCTCCGAAAATAAGATGTAGCCATAAAATAAGCCGTAGCAGGATTTTTAAGCATTCAAGGAATATAAGCCATACCCCGAAAATAAGACAGAGTAATAGGCACAGCAGCAATGCCAGCTGCGGCAGGAGGAGGAGGAAAACAAAAAAGACACCCCCTGAAAATAAGCCATAGGGTGTTTTTTGAGGAAAAATAAATATAAGACGGTGTCTTATTTTCGGAGAAAATTTGGGTGCCTTCAGGTTTCCTTAAAAGGACTTGGGCCCCACGAGCCTTGACAAGACATGTCCACATTAAATCCATTTGTCAGTACATCCCTCCACCCCTGCATACTGAAAGCAGGAAAAATTCCTATATGAATAAGACTTAAGGTAGGGTCAGCATTCAGAAGAAAATCTTCAGCACTTCTGCGGTCTTACTCCCTGCAGTGTTGTAATTCCATAAATGTCAATGTAAAATTTTAATAGTTAAAAAATATTTCATTGTTCTGTTGTGTGTAAAATTATACTCCAATCCTAGTTGTGTAAATGTTGTACGCCATTATTATTAGGTGCATAAGAACTTCCGAAGGTATACAGTTTTATTAGGAGGCAAGTACGTACATCCATGGAGTTTTCTTGGCAGGGATACTGGAGTGGCTTGCCAGTTCCTTCTCCAGGTGGATCACGTTTAGTCAAAACTCTCCACTACCCTGTTTCTCATATTTTAAGACATACCCATAAAATAAGCCATAGCAGGATCTTTAAGCATTCAAGGAATATAAGCCATACCCCGAAAATAAGACATAGTGATAGGCGTAGCAGCAATGCCGGCCACGGCAGGAGGAGGAGGAAAAAAATAAGACATCCCTTGAAAATAAGCCATAGTGTGTTTTTTTGAGGAAAAAATAAATATAAGACATGTCTTATAATATGAGAAACACGGTATGTCCTGTCCATCTTGGGTGGCCCTGCATGGCATAGCTCATAACTTCTCTGAGTTATTCAAGCCACTTCGCCACGACAAGGCATTGATCCATGAAGGGGATCAATGCCTTTTCTTGAAGGGGACAGATCATGAAGCTGAGGCTCCAATACTTTGGCCACCTCATGAGAAGAGAAGAATCCTTGGAAAAGACCCTGATGTTGGTAAAGATTGAGGGAACTAGGAGAAGGGGACAACAGAGGACGAGATGGTTGGACAGTGTTCTCGAAGCCACCAAACTGCGGGAGGCAGTGCAAGACAGGAGTGCCTGGCATGCTACGGTCCATGGGGTCATGAAGAGTCGGACATGACTAAACGACTAAACAACAACACCTACATCCATTGTCACCCCCATTGTAAAACATCCAAGTAACTCCCCCCTCCCCAGAAATTTCTGCTCACCTGCTATGTTTCCACTTTTCTCCCCTGAACCTTGCTAGTGTTTCTCTTCTGAGAATAGCAATGCCTCCCTGCATTTAGCAACTCAGGCGTGGGGAAATATTCCGTTTGTTGCTAAACTACAGCTCTATCAGACACAGCAAACATGGTGGATGGCCTGGATGATGGGATTTACAATTTAGCAACATCTGGAGGGGCAAAGGTCCCCCACACCTGGCATAACTTTTCCAAGTGCTGAAATAGTTGAAATTAATATGTCTTCTACTAGCTACTTCCTTGGAGACAGAAATTAGTTTAAGCTGACTAGTGTTCAGTCAGCTTCAGGTTACTATCCTGTACCCCAGATGTGGAGAACCTGTGACCCTTCAGGTGTTGTTGGACAGTCTTCCATCAGCCCCAGCCAACATGATCAATGGTAAAGGATGATGGGACATCTGGAGGGTCTCAGGTTTCCTATCCCTGCTGTACCCAAATTCCTAGGAATAAACTAAGTGAACTCAATGGGAATAACTTATGAATAAACACAAAGTGTAGGATCACACTGTGTATCTGATCTCAGCGTGAATTAGAGGAAGGAGCATCTGAGGCTTCCACTGAAATTATGGAAACAGAACATGTGACTTTTTATTTTTTAAGAATAATGTCCATACTGTGAATCCAGAAATTAAGATCTGAAAGTTTCTTCTCTTTTTTATTCTTATTATTCTGTGTGGGAAACGAGCATTCTGTGCAACTGTTTTACACTGATAGAACAATTCACTTTGCATGAACATCAGGGACTAAGTACTAATCATGCCAATAGTCAGTAAACCATGTCTAAAAGTCTGCTTGTTCCTCTGGGCTTAATATGGATAAAGAAGTGTTGAAAAGAGAAATTGGGAAATGTGGCTTTTCTGATAAGAAAACCAACCATGAAGTTTGAATTAGTGGCAGTGTACTGGATTTCTTTCCTGGGTGTTTCATTATATTATTGAGACTCTGTCATGGTTTAACTTTCAGCAGAGCACCTTTCCATTTCAGCTGGGGAAGGAAATACATGAGCCCTCCCCCCTCAGCTCTTCCCCACTTAAAACCAATAGAACCAAAGTATCGAATAAAAGGAATGTGTGGAGAGTTTGTCACATTATTATTTTACTCAGAGACTATTCTTCTTAGGTGTGATTTACATGTTTCCTGAGTAAACAAACCTTCAGACCAAGAGGACAGATTGCCCCAGAGGCATAAATCTTTTCTCTCCAGGAAGTGCAACCATGTACAATCACATTAGTGAAACAGCTGCTCTCTTTGTGTGTCTCACTCGATAGGTTGTTGTTACGGATTCTAACGAGAGTAAAACCAATTAGCTGATTAGAAATAAGAGAGAACATATGAGTAGCACTGGAAAAATGCATATTTCTGCAGCCAATGTGCTAAAGAAGTGTTGATGCAAAGATTTCTAAGGGAAATGGCTCTACAGCCTGTTATTGTTACCAACGTTAATTGCCCAACAGTAACATTTCAACAGTTGGTACCTTGGTCTTCGGTTGAAATACACTTAGAAAAATGGGAAAACAGAACATTTATCAGAGCTAACATTCAAAGGGTAAGCAAAGCAAGGTAAGCACTAAATCCAAACAGTTTGCTAGTTTTAGAGTAGTATAGGGTGGGGATTTTTCAAAGAGGATCTCATCTAAATGTTAATTTAGTGCTGAGTTGTCAAAGCAGATTTTCAAATAAATATCCATATATATTAGTTTAATATTTGCTGGATCAAAGCCATGCATCACACTTGCAAGCCAAATGTTCAAAGTGATTAGTGATCTGAATTATATAGGCATTTTCTTCATTATTTTTGTGCAGCAAACCTAGCATTAAAAGTTACCCAAAAAAATGGTTTATAGAGCTTTCCCCATATTTACAGTAAGCATTCAGTAGCCTTCCAATCAGATGCTCAATTATGTTAATTGAGCTGTCCAAGATAAAGGTGTGAAAAGACTAGACATGGGATATTGGAAATATGGTGAAAACTGCTACAAGAGGCCGCCCCCCCGCCCCCAAGAATGGGGAGGTAATGGCAATTCACACAATTCCCTGTGGAACTGGCACATGTCTAAAGTCCATTAGGCTTTATTGGTTCTCTGCATAATATGGAGTCATCCTGCACAACCTAGATACTGCTCAGGTTAGAATTGTAAATAAAAATACTTAACATGTACAGCCTTTTCTAGTGTTTCACATGTTTGGTCTGCTTGTAGTCCTTACAACAACCCTGCAAAGTAAGTCAATATTCCTGCATGTTGCAGATGGGGGAGACTGATGGTGGCAGAAAGTGGATCGTCTAATAATACCTAATGAGCTCACATAAATTCAGTTTGGTGGTTTTGCAATAATTTTAAGAAAGAGGAGCAAGATCAGGGAAAAATAGAAATAAATGGAAGATAAAATGGATGCCGTTACTTTACTGTCGTGCAGTAAGGGGAAGCCAAGAGGATTTTTGCTTTGAATTACGAGAAGGCTGAGTTCATAGCACCATGGCCAGATTAATTCTGACTACCTTATGAATCACTGGCAGAACCTGGCAAACCCACAAACACCTGGAAACAGTGCTTGCTGTCTCCCTCTGCTCAAGGGACCCATGTTATCTCCCAATATTTTGGTGAGGCCAAAATAACACCTCTTTCCTGTAGTCTCTTCTTATATGGGGTTTTCCTGAAGCAGAAAAATCTCCTTTAGAAAGACACTGCTTGGTGCTTTCCCAAAGTTGGTAAAAGAAGAAGAAGCAAACCTGGCTTAGAGGTGTGGGAACAGAGGAAGGCGGAGACAAGATTTTGTGGAAGCTTAGAGGAGGCAAGCAAGAAACCAGACACCATAGTCAGCAGCAAGGGCACAGTATCTTGGAACAGAAGGACATGGGTCAGCATCCACCAAAGCTAAACCGGAGTTGCAGTCCTGTTGCCAAAGACTAGCAACATAGTCTTTCCAACTGTGCAATCCCCATAGATATTATCCATAGATATTAAGAAAGAAAACCTGGTAATATACCAGAGTCAGGCAGGGGCCAGGACCATCCTGATGCTAGGAATAATTAGTTTGGGATTAGAAAATGTGCCTTTGCTGGACTGCTATGTCCTGCCTGGAGCCATTCAATCAAAGAGCACCCAGAGACCATGAGAAGGAATTAGCAGACTGCCTGGGGACTTTAGATTTTTCTGTGAAGGCACAAATAATGGTTACAGGTAGGTAGCCGTGTTGGTCTGGATCGAAGTAAAATAAAAAAATTCCTTCAGTAGCACCTTAAAGACCAACTAAGTTTTTATTTTGGTATGAGCTTTCGTGTGCATGCACACTTCTTCAGATACAGTGAAATGGAAGTTTCCAGGCACTTATGTAGAGAAGGGGTGGGTAGGGGTGGGGATGGGGAGGGGGGATCACTCAGAAGGGTGGTGGAAATGGGTGATTGACTGACTGATAGCTGTTGATGACCGCAAACGACTGCAAATGGTTTTGCATGAAAAAGCAAGGGTTGAGATGGCTGAAGATCGCTTATCATGTATAATGAGATAAGAACCCGATATCTCTGTTCAAACCAGGTCCCTCCATGGTTTTGAGCTTGGTGATAAGTTGCAATTCAGCAACTTCTCTTTCAAGTCTATTTCTGAAATTCTTTTGTAGTAAGACAGCTACTTTGAGATCTTGTATAGAATGTCCTGGGAGATTGAAGTGTTCTCCTACTGGTTTTTCTGTCTTCTGGTTCCTGATGTCAGATTTATGTCCATTTATCCTTTGGCGTAGGGTTTGGCCTGTTTGTCCAATATAGAGAGCTGAAGGGCACTGTTGGCATTTGATGGCATACACAATGTTAGAGGATGAGCAATTAAATAGTCCTGAGATGGTATGTTGGATGTTGTTGGGGCCAGTAATGGTGTTGTCTGGGTGTATGTGGCAGCAAAGTTGGCATCTGGGTTTATTTGGCCACGAGTTTCAGAAGCCAAATATGGGTTGCCCTGCCCATGCAGTTGCAGCAGGGTTTAACAACAACAACAACAACAACAACAACAACAACAACAACAACAACAACAACAACACTTCAAATGTTACAGCACAGATGCATTTTCCTACCTGGAAACTTATTTCCAATTTTTGGGGGGTGGGCTGGGGTAATGTAACATATGAAGTAGCCCTAGGAACAATGTCCCAAACTGACAGGAGCAACATATGCTAAACCTGGGCATTGGTCCAGAAAGGTTGGATGCAGTGATTGATCACTCACTGACTACTTTTGGCTGAATACATTTATTGTTGGTACATACTCTTCTTTCCAGTTGTGTGATCTGTACTCCAGAGACCATGCTTGTTCAGAGAAAGAGAGAGAATGCTGTTGCTGTTTACTTTTTTTTTTTAAGTAAGGCACATAGCAGAGGGACGTGGGTGGCGCTGTGGGTTAAACCACAGAGCCTAGGGCTTGCCGATCAGAAGGTCGGCAGTTTGAATCCCCACGACGGGATGAGCTCCCGTTGCTTGGTCCCTGCTCCTGCCAACCTAGCAGTACGAAAGCATGTCAAAGTGCAAGTAGATAAATAGGTACCACTCTGGTGGGGAGGTAAATGGCATTTCCGTATGCTGCTCTGGTTCGCCAGAAGCGGCTTAGTCATGCTGGCCACATGACCCGGAAGCTGTACGCTGGCTCCCTTGGCCTATAGAGCAAGATGAGTGCTGCAACCCCAGAGTTGTCTGCGACTGGACCTAATGGTCAGGGGTCCCTTTACCTTTACCTTTAAGGCACATAGCTGTCTATGCAGGGGGTGGGTGGGTTGGGGTGGGTGGGTGGGAGGAAAACCTAGTGGGGAGTAATGGGAAGATTAAGGGAAACTGCAGGTGCCTAGTCCTCCAGCAGCACAATACAGCTGAGATGGAGCCAAGGAAGTTGGCCATTCCTGCCCAGTTCCAAGGTGATCAAAACAAATTCCCATTTTGCCACTGAACATCACTTCAGTGTCTTGTGTGATAATAAGACAATTAGTCCCATAAGTTAAATTCTCTGTTCAATATGATTACATTGTAGAAATGGTGTGAATTTGGTCTTCTGTACAAAATATTCAGATGGGGAAAAGCTGCGGCCGAGGGCAGGGACAAAGCACAATGCTACATAGTTGTACAATGGTACCTCATGTTGGGAACGGGATCCGTTCCAGCGGCCCATTCACAACATGAAAAGGCCACAACATGAAGCGCCACATTTGCGCACGCGCATGATGCAATGCGGTGCTTTCACACATGCGCAAAGCGTGATTTAGCGCTTCTGCGCATGCACGCAGGTTACAGATGCACCAAACCTGGAAGTAACCCGTTCCGGGACTTCCGGGTTCAGCGCATCCGTAACCTGAAAAGACGCAACGTGAAGTGGACGTATCATGAGGTATGACTTAGTAGGAGACCGTATGCTCACTGCCCTCTCAGCAGCTGCTTACCAGGAAGGAGAGTGGGAGGGAATGGGGAAGTTGGTGCAGTGCAAATGAACACCAGATTGGTGCGTTTGCATCATGCCAGCCTCCGTGCTTCGAGCTGTCCTTCTGTATAAGCAGCAACATCATGTGCTACTGCATGCCTGGCAAGCACAAAGTCCCATGTTCAGCCCATGACAGCATCAGGCAGGTTTGGGAAATGCACTCATCTGTCAATGTAGACAACACTGAGGTAGACGGACTCATGTTCACTTCTGACTCAGTATCAGGCAGCTTCCCATGTTCCTAGCTAATAAGAGAATATAAGGGAGAGCAAATTTATCCTGCCTGGGTGAGAGCAGGGAGTACAGTAATATGGGATGCTCGGTTTCCATACACTGGTGTGATAGAAGAAAATGATCAAAAGATGGGACTGAACTTCTGAAGACAAGCTAGCCAAAGAGCATCTGTAAACTGGTGCTTGAATTGAAAATGGAAGCCTACAATTAAATTGAAGTGGATCTGATTTTTGCCAGAATCGGCTCCCCTACAGCTACCAAGCTCTGCTTTTCAGAGGGGATAACAATGCAGAGCTACAAAAGGAACTGCTAGTATATCCGTGTGCAGCCTCTCATTATGCAGACATGATTAGAAGCTGCAGTAAGCATTAACTTTCGGTGACTGACAGTGACAACTCAGAATTAAACAAAATAATGGAGAGTAATTAAAAATGACTTAATTATTTCTTGGAAGACGGTTGTTAATTTCAAGATGAAATAATATTGTTGGCACTAACTGCATATTGATTAGAAGAGAAGAGAGCAAAACAACTGTAGCTAGGAATTAAGTGTTATAGTAGTGCAAAGAATAGATTGTTAATCCCCTTGCAATGCCTTCATGCAGAAGGAATTTTAATGTAGTCTCCCTTTGAATTCTGTATTGTTTCTGGTCTTCCCCTGCTCTCCCAAATTATATGGCCAAAATAAGAAGAGAATAATCTATTGTGCTATGCAAGCTAATACCTTGAAAGTTATAAATGTGATAGGTTGAATACAAGAGACCAAAGTTTGCAAAAGAACAAAATACTAAAATTGAATTTAGGGTGAACAGAAACTAGCATAAAATTATGGGATTGTTGTTGTTGTTTAGTCGTTTAGTCGTGTCTGACTCTTTATGACCCCATGGACCAGAGCACGCCAGGCACTCCTGTCTTCCACTGCCTCCCGCAGTTTGGTCAAACTCATTTTGGTGGCTTCGAGAACACTGCCAAACCATCTCATCCTCTGTCGTCCCCTTCTCCTTGTGCCCTCAATCTTGCCCAACATCAGGGTCTTTTCCAGGGTGTCTTCTCTTCTCATGAGGTGCCAAAGTATTGGAGCCTCAGCTTCAGGATCTGTCCTTGCAGTGAGCACTCAGAATGGATTTCGCTCAGAATGGATAGGTTTGATCTTCTTGCAGTCCATGGGACTCTCAAGAGTCTCCTCCAGCACCATAATTCAAAAGCATCAATTCTTCGGCGGATCCTTCATAGATCACTGCCTTGTCATGGCAAAGGGGCTTGAATAACTCAGAGAAGCTATGAGCATCCCTTGGAGCATCCCTTCTCCCTTTGAATGTAAAAGCAAATAAATTCAGACTAGCTGAGAAGAAAGGAATGTGACATCTTTGTTCAGTTAGAGGAAAACTGAGGTTGATGCCTCTTTGATACAGTGGTGAGACCCAGAGTCTTGGGCCCTTTATCTAGTACCGTAGCAAATATGTTTGCTGACATGGAAGGGCACACCTTGAAAAAGAGCGCTATCAAACTACACCATTTTGTAAGCAATGATGGTTCAGAATAGGGCAGGGCATGTCTGGTTTCCAAACAGCCTGGAAACCAGAAAGTGCTTTTTAGCGGAGATGGAGATCCCCCCCCCCCACTGAGACAGGAAGACAAAGCATAACATTGCATGTGCAAGACGTGAAGCCATTTAGAAGCTTGATGAATCTGAATTAGATGCATCTTTAACAGTAGCTGGGATTAAAGGCTCGGCAATAACATAAGAGAGATAATTGGAATCTCACAATGCACAGTACTTCACTTTGGCATCAATTTCATAATATAATAAAACTTATCATTTTGGAAGCTTGTCTGGTTTTTAGAAAAAAGGCTCTGAACAATTCAATCTGTCCTGGTACATCAGACATGGTGTGCAGGTGGCTTAAAAACAAAGCATTTAATCAAGCAAATTTTTTCCTTAAACTACCTGATGATTCATCATCAAGTTCTTTCTCCATGTCCGTTGTGCCTTTCTGAGCTATTATTTATAGAATATTTAATGAGCCTGGACTCCATGTGCTGCTGCTGTGAATGCTATTGTACTGTAAATTACTGTTTCCTATTCGTTTCTGATTCAGTATAGATTGCAATGACTCATCCTTCTATTTTGATTGATGCTCTTTAGCGGCTGCACTAAAAGTCACGTTTTGTCACCAGTAATGCCTTGGTATTATTGGAATAAGACTCCTTTCCTTGAGGGTGGGGGAAAACCCTATATAGTTAGGCAATTTAAGAATAATTTTCTTTTTTCCTCCCTCCCCTTTACTTTTTTTTTTCTCAACAGAAGACCGGCATGCCAAATTGTTTGCAAATTACGTGTCTGCAAATATCACCTTTTGCTCATATTAATTTTGCATGACTCACAACTTTGCAAAGTATTTTGGCTTTAGACATTTGACACTTGCTGTTCTATATTTTTTAGAAAGTCTGCTAAACTTCAGGTAAATTTCTGTGCTGCCCACTCCTGGCTAGGAGTCCAGGTTGCTCAAGGTTCACTCAGCTTGAATGAGAGGGGTTTTGAACTGAAGCAAATCCTAAAGGTGTCAGCAAAAATGAAAGGGAGAAGGACCTAAAAAGGAGCATTTGGCTTTAGGATAGAAGTGCATTGGTAATGGTGCTGGAAAAAGAGACTTGTGGGGGGATTACCTCGAAATCACAGAAGAAGCCTGCTGAAACAGACGAAGCACCTATCTAATCCAGCATCCTGTTTTCCACAGGGGTCAACCAGTTGTCTTTGGTTGTCCTCAAGGAGGACATGAGAGCAAGGGGACTCTCACACAGCTGTTTGCTGTCAACTAGTGTTCAGAGATATCCTCCCTCTGATCCTGGAGACAGCATGTAGATATGTTGACTGCTGTGTTAGATTTATTACCCACTGAAATATACTCGGAGTCGAGAGTGAATTTCATGCTCTTTATTCAGCTCATATTCATCAAGGAGAAGAAGAGAAGACGAATGGCTCTTTTCCCAAAACCATCTGCTTATATACATTATTTACACAATGGGCCTTGCGTGATTGGCTACTTCAGGGCTACACCTGTGGGCCAATTATATTGTGGATTGACTTCTGCCTGCAGCCTGATTGGCTGCTCCTACAGGCCAATCAGGTAGCAGATTCACTTCTGCCAGCCGCCTGATTGGCTGCTCCAGCAGGCCAATCAGGTTGCGGATTCACTTCCACCTGGAGTTGGATTGGGTAGCTCCCGCTGATTCTGAATCCTATTGTTCTAGGATTCAGCTCGGTACATAACACCCACCTTTCATCAGAAGAGGTAGGGACCATTATGGGAGAGACGTGTTTTATTGCAGCTGGGGCAGATGAAGCTCACTGTCAATCAAATGTTTGTCGGTTATGGTGGAGCGCAGGTGGAACAAATTGTCTGCCACCTCAAGAGCATGGTCACCAAAGCTGATGTGTGGAGTGCTGGCAACATCTTGACCCAAGATGTTTGTCTCCATCAGGCTGGTGGTGAGGCAGCCTTGGGCAAAATGGTTGAAGAGTCTCTGTTTTTGCATCTGCAAACCGTTTTCAATCTAGAGTTTGGGCACCTGAGTTCAAATCTCTGTGGCATAGACTCACTGTGAGTGGGAATCACAGTACTAGCCCTGTTGACCATTTGTGACATCTACTGCAATAATTGTTATCAACCAAGATATGGCCTCTGAAGTACTTACTGGTGGTATAGATATAATTAACATAATTTCTGTGTTTGTTGGAAAGTTTTCATTTGTGAACGTTGTTCTGCAATTTCTGTTTCCCATTCAGTGCTGCACATGCCACCCTCAGCGTGGGTGGAGGTGAGATGCACTTTTACATGGCTAATTATACACTTCACCTTAACTACACACTTTAAAAGATGTCACAGCCTAATTGCGGATCAGTGTCTTTATTTTGTCGAGGTCTGTACATGTAAAGTTTTGAAAATAAGTAGGTACAATCTTGGCAGCCTGTTGTAGGAAGCAAAGGTGTAAGCCCTTGATCTCAAACAATAAGGGAAGATTCCATCTGCCAGACCCCAACTGGAAAAAATGAAATAACAGAATATAGATGTTATCCATTTCTAAATACCAGTTATGCCTTTATTTGTGTTCTGTGAGCTGTTCCTTTTCTCCTTCAACCACACACACACACACACACACCACATTGTCATCAATGTTATTAATGGCTCCTTAGTTGATATAAAGAGGATTTTTTTTCTGGTACCACATCCCCATATTTGCACAACGGTACTCCATAGTCTTCTGCTACATACTGGGTGATATTAAACGTTAGCCATACTCAGAAGGAACCCATTTGAAGCAAGGGTTCTACTCATTTGAGTATTGCCCATTTGTTCTCTTCACAGTGTATACTGTATTTTGATTGCTTCTGAAAAGCCATAATCCTATGCACATTTGCCAGGGAGTAAGTATCATTGAACTGAGTGGAACTTACTTATGAGTAGACATGCAGCAGTCTGCTAGCTGCACAAGGGAACTTCTTTGCTTCCTCTTAGCTGCCAAGTCTTGGTGACCCTTGGAAAAGGCTTTGGATGTGGTGCAGGGAATGCAGCTTGAGAAGGGACTTCACAGAAAAATGCTCCATGGGGTGGCCTTTGAATTTAACTCAATGCATTTGGTGGTCATTTCTTTCTCCTTTAAAAGACCCTGTGTGAAGCAGGGTTTGGGAACCTGTGACCCTCTAGGTACTGCTGGACTCCAACTCCCAGCCAACATGGCCAATGGTCAGGAAGGATGGGAACTGTAGTCCAGCAAAATCTGGAGGGCCACAGGTTTCCCACTCCTACCAAAAGTTAATTGGAAAGCAGCATACCTGCAAGCAACATAATTGTATTACTGTATTATAATAAAAGAGAAAGTCTCATATCCAAGCATTTGTGTGTTAGAAGATTTGACCGTGCCTAGCAAGGCATAAATACTGGTGATGTCACTTTATTTCTCTCCCCATCCACCTCTTTCTTAGTGTGAATAGATGTCAGAAGAGCTAATTAAATTCTTAATCTGATCCTGGGCTGTGAGAAATCTCTGCTTGGATGCACATGATTAAGTTCGCCGTCTATGCAATCTCTCTCTCTCTCTCTCTCTCTCTCTCTCTCTCTCTCTCTCTCTCTCTCTCTCTCTCTCTCTCTCTCTCTGATTGTGTGATTTCAAGTTTCCCATTACTGGAGGATTTTTAAATTGTTGTCTAAATCCTTGTCAAAAGGAACAGCCACTTGAAAGTAGAGACTGGCAAAAGGTACTCAAAAGCAAAACAAGGTGAGGGATGTTTATGTGTGTTCAGTGCAGGTCCAGCTGATGATTCGGAGAAAAAAAATCCTCCAGCTTCTAGCTAATTAGCTGTTGATTTAAACTCTTTCTGGCACAGGGCACTGTGTTTTGCTCAGTGTAGGATCTCAGTAACTGGCAGTATCAACCAGAGCTTAGAGGGGGGAGGGGGGAGAAGCTATTATCATCTGTTGGAAAAAAATACTTAACATTTATGTTATTTTTGTGGTGCATCTCCTCCGAAAGTAGGGCATCTGCAGAAGGCATTAGCTGTGGCTCTGGCATTTTTGTTTGTCAGCTGGTCACTTTCATATTTTCTAATTGAGTTCTTCCACCAATGAGGAGGCAGGAAGCATGAGAACTTGCCCTTTAAAATGGCAGCTTGTTAGTTTGTCTGTGTTTTGATCTCTTCTGATGAGAGTGCAAGGTTTTGTTTCTAACAGAACTACAGGGCTCACACCAACAGATTGATCAGGTTTTTAAAATGTTTCTCAGAAGCTGAAGGTCACAGTTGCTGTGTTCATATTTGTGTTCTAGCAGCCAGCAAATGAGTTGACCTGGGGGGAAAGTGTTGCTGAAAAAGGGCAGGGGACATGCTTAGCAGTGATAGGATCTGCTGTGATATCAAAAATAGCATGAAATTGATATGCGTTCTGTATATTGGCCTGCATATTTTTATGGGCTCCAGCATCACTGGCATAGGAAGCCGCTCAGGCACCCAGAGCGGCAAACATGACGTGCACCTGGGGGCGTCGCATCGTTATGTAGCATGCATGTGCAGTATCACTACGTACGACGCATGTGTCACTATGTACAATGTATGCGTCACTACGTACGGCGCATGCGTCGTTACATAGCAATGCTGTGCATGCGTGCTACATAGCAGGGTGCTGGCAACGCCGTTCGCACTGCTTCTGAAAGGATGGAGCTGGGAGCAGCCCGCCCCTCCTCTCCCCCCCTTGCTACGCCCCTGTCCAGCATGTGTGTGTTGAGATAAAGTCTATGGAACATCTAAGCAAGAAGGTCTGTAATGTGTTCCAGCTTGGCAATAAAATGTGTGTGTGTGTTGTTGGTTTTTTCTTGGGCAAGATCCAATTAGTGTGTTTGTGAAATTCGGATACACACACACAGAGAGAGAGAATTGTGTGCCACTTTACAATAAGGCTTGAAAAATAAGATTGCAATCCTGTACACATTGACTTGCAGGTGTGTACTTCTGAGAAGACTTGTTTAGCCCTGTTTTGTAAATGTTGAGTGATTGTTAATATTGCTGCTGTTATCCTAGAATTTACTAGTTGCTTATTGTAAAGAGTAATGCAAGAGGGAAATGAAATGCAGAAGTTCCTTTGACCTCCATGTATGAATAAGGTGTTGCAGAGGTGAATTGTTACCACAGATGTTTACAATTCCTCCTCCCAACAGTGGGTATGAGTGCATGTGAAATGATGGAGAGACTTAGGGCTGTACAATATTAACCCTGTGAAAGTCGAGGAAACTGAGGTTTAATTTTTTGCTTACATCAACAATACTGTAAAGCATAATAATACCTCTGTCTAATTTTTCCTTACTACTACTAGTTGTAATAATAATGAATCCTTCGCCAGGAGGTCCCAGGGCATGTCGCAATAATTGAAAATTCAGTATTAAAAACAGTTTAAACAATCACATTCACAGGAATAGGGTGGGTCCTAAAAACACACATATCAGGTGTCAAAGGCCAGGATAAAGAAGTATGTCTTCCATATTTGTGCATATATATATATATATATATATATATATATATATATATATATATATGATAGGGAACTGAAGATGTTGAGAAATGCTGTTTTGTGCTGGTGTAAAATCATAGCAATATTTAGTTTGCAATGCTTAGATCATTATACTGAGGAAGTTATTATCATTTATAAACATAAAAGTAGCTGCTAAAAAAATTAAAAGCTTTGCCTGTATATCAGATAAGGCATCAGATGTTGTCTCCATTAACATTCTACAAGATCATTTGCAAAAGTATAGGCACAGAAAATGTGCTTTACAGCACATCACATTCCTGTCGTAACAAAACATTTATGTTCTGAAGACCTGGTCTATTTGAGCTGTGATCTTAGTTGAATGCTGCATTGAATGTCAGAAATCCAGGGAAGCGAAAAGGAAAGCACAATAGTGAAATGAAGCAGATTTTGCATGAATATTAGTAGTCATCAAAATGTAGAATGCAGCGTGTGTTCTGTGATTTTCATTCAGAATGGCAGCCAGCTTCACAGTGATAAACCAAGATAATGTGATAATCTGGACATGTACCCACCTGGGAACTTAAGCCAAAGTTGCTGGGGGGCGGGGGACATACTGCACAATTTTGAATGGTTTACTCTCATCCATGTGATGTAGGCTGCAATTTAACACGTGTATCTGGGGATAAGTCCCACCAAACCCAGTTGGACCTCTGAGTAGACAAGCACAGGGGCGTAGAAAGGGGGGCAGAGGAGCAGGCCGCCCCGGGTGCCACTCTGGGAGGGGTGACAAGATGGCATCTGCCTCCCCCCAACTGTAGAGCAGTCGAGGGTGCGCACAGTCTGTAGGGGCATCGCTCACTTGGTGGCCGTATGGGCTGCCTCTCACACAGCGACCGCAAGGGCTGCCGCTCGAGCAGCAGCCTGTACAGTTGCTGTGCTAGCAGCAGCCCGTATGGCCGCCATGCGCGAGCAGCAGCCTGTATGGACTGTGCATGTGTGGTATCCCATACAGTCACCGCACATGCGCAGTCCGTACGGGCTGCTGCACATGCGCAGTCCGTATGGACTGCATCACCCTGGGTGCCGGAGAGGATTCCTCCGCCACTGACTGTTAAGTGCTTAATTTTAACTGGATTGTGCACAAGTATATTTTGAATTCCATCTGTTGATGCAATATGATGTGTGTCCACTTAAAGGAATGATATGATGCTCTTGACCTCTTGAGAGCCTTGAGACAGAAGGCTTGTTCAGTGGAGATACATTTTCTGAACTGAAATACATCTGCTGCTGTGGTTCCTACACAATTTCAGGTTGTATTTTGGCAGTTCATGGTATAAAAAGAGACTCTGTATCAGCCTCCTCTGGGAAGGAGCAGGTAGAACTCTAGGCAGTTCTGCTGTAGATAGTCAAAAGGTTTAGTCTGTCAATTGTTTAAAAATAACAACAACAAAAAATCCTCCCCTCACCCAACGCACTGAATGCTGAACTGAAAAGAGGAATTTTAAAAATAGCTTGGGAAGAAAGCCAAGAGAAGATTTCTGTTTGAAAGGACTGTGAGTTCAGTTCCAGTAATGAGAACAAATTTCTGAGGTGGACATTATGAGCTCAGAGATACCCAATTCCCATATATTAAGTGTATGTTCATCTTGTTGAGTCACTGTTTTATAGTCTGCTCTGGTTGGTAGACCTGGGATTTTCTTCTACAAAACAAAATAGATCTTGTAAGTGCCTGGCCCTGAACTAAACTATATTTTAAAAGCAGCTCCTTACATAATTTGAATTTATAGTAAAACTGATAAATGATGACCTGAATCTCAGCCCTGTGTCCAGCATTCCTTGAAGGTGGGAAAGCCACCATCAGGCTAAGAGGCCTATCATTTGCAGCTATACCCTGAAATAAGCCCTACTGTGGTTTTCTTCTAAGGAACGTTTACTCCCAAGCAAGTGTGGAGAGCATTGGAGCTTGTAAGTGCTGAAAGAGTCTTTGGGAAGGGTCATAGCTCAGTGGCAGAACACTTGCCTTACATGCAGAAGGTCCTAGGTTGAATCCCTGGTATCTCCAAATAGGGCTGCGGGAGACTCCCTTCCTGGAACCCTGGAGAGCTGCTGCTACTGGTAGTCAGTATAGACAATACTTAGCTAGATGGATCAATGATCTGACTCAGTGAGATAGGAACAGCTTTCTGTGTTCCCAAGAGAAAAATCTCAAATTTGATTCGATTCTACCAGGGCAGGAGGGAGAATTACAGACAGAATGAATGTGTGCTGTGCTTCATTCTGGGGCCTGTATTCTAGGTTTATTGGGACATCTGCTGCTTGTGATATAGACAATGATGTTTTAGAGCAGGCATGTCAAACCTGCGGCCCTCCAGATGTTTTGGCCTACAACTCCCATGATCCCTAGCTAGCAGGACGTGGTTGGGGAAGATGGGAATTGTAGTCCAAAACATCTGGAGGGCCGCAGGTTTGACATGCCTGTTTTAGAGTCACAGATGTGTGTTATGTATGCAAAGAAGTAAGCAGAGGGAAGAACAGAATGTGGTCCAATCTACACATTACATGGAATTCAATTTCATTTTCATCTGCACATTATTAAAAAAAAAAAAAACCAGCCAGGCCAGCATGGGGCTAGGAGTGGAGAAAGGGTGGGAAGAGAGAGGCTCCTTAACCCCTTAACCTCTGTACATAAGCATAGTTTTGCTAGATCAGGCCAATGGCCCATCTAGTCCCTTATCCTGTTCTCACAGTGACTGAACAGAAAGCTGTAGGAACACAGCAAATTAGGCATGAGCACAACATTTTTACCCATTGTAGGAAAGATGATGAGACCCTGACTCTTCTCCTCTGTGGGTGAAAAGGAAGTTCAGGGAGGATTATTTTGACCTGGAAAAATGTCTGGGGAAGCAAGTGAAAAGTAGCCAATCTCTAACCATCTTTCATAACCATCTAAAGCAGGTTTTATTTCTATTTTTTTTAATGGAGAAAAATAACACATAACTCCATCTAATGCATAGTTTGAGTCTGAGAGTGGCATTGTTATTTCATACACCACTCTTAAAAACAAACCAACATGTAAAGCCCTTTGTCCCCTAAAATAAATCATTGTGGTGTTTTTTTTGCAAGATGTTAGTGTTTTGTTTTGTTTTTATAGGGTAAAATTAGAACATCTAGCTGGTTTGCCTGCATTTGGTCTCATTAGCTACATTTTGCACAGATTTCAATCTTCTTTTATTTCATTACCCAGAATTATGTGTCGTTATAAGTAAGGTAAGTTCATACTGTATCCCAAGGGACTTGTATACACGTGTTTCAGATCTGCAAAAGCTTGTAAAAACACAGGTCACATTTCACAATAACATGTATCAGTTTTGTAAAATTGATCTTACTGACAGTAAGATTTGCTCTAATCCAACCAGGGAGAACCGGAAATTGGAGCAGGATTTCACATATGGTTCCTCTCAGCTTCCAGCAATGAGAGCATGTTATTATTTACTGGATTGTCTTCACAGGATTGTAACAAATGCATGGCACACATATGTATTTTCAAGGACCGCCTTGTTCTCCATACAGTGCTTCAGGGGCCAGGAGTGTGTTTTGCCACATGAAATGATCCCCTTCACAATTCACCAGTTCTCTTACAAAGGCTATATCAGCTATTAAGAACTTCACTCATGGAATACATGTATTCACATATAGCTGGGCTATTCCATGCAAAACTGAACGAAATTAAAGTGCAATATTTGTTGCTTCAGCTACACTCAGTGGGCCAACCACACAGTATGTCAGGGTGTGTTTACTGTGCACTTTGCCTGTTCTGACTCCCACCTGAAGACTCTCAGCTTGATTATTACCAGAGGTTCTATTCCAAAAACCACCACAATGCCCAAACATAGATCACGCAACAAGATGTGCAAGTCAGCAGCTCTATCAGAGCCCTAAGGTTCATTGGCTAGGCATAAGCTAAGTCATTGTCCCAACGCGTCACACACACTCTGAACTCCCAGTCATTCACACAGTTGGTGTCTTGAGCCTTGGGTAATTTTGCAAGTGGGGTGGCTCTACTCTTGTTGGTGCAGCCGTAGCTATATCCTTGAAGGTGCTCAGTATCTGATCCAGCCACTGGGCTCCTTCTCAGGATCCAATTCTACAGACTTTGTTGAATTCCTCCTTCCCTTCTGACTAGCCTTGCCAAGACACCCCACCCCCACCCCTGGGGTGATATATGTTTGTGCATATTGTGTGAGAAAGAGGAGGGGGAGAAGGAGATATGAACTGATTAATGAATGAAGGGAAAGCTGGTTGGTTGGGAGGTGTCACTGGGATGTGTGTGAATGTGTGAATGTAGAGGGGGTGAAGAGGGAGGGAGGGAAGAGTGTCTCCATTCACTTTGGCTCTGATCACAAATAAACATTTTCCTGATACAAGCCTGGATCAGTTCCCTCAGGCATTTCTGAGGTTTCCTTCCAATCGTATTCTACTACATCAATGGAAAACCTGAAAATTGGGCTCCAGTCTCCAGAGACCATCTAGTATAGTGCAAGGAGCTGGTTTCAATGAAATGGAGAAGCCTCATGCATGCAAATGTTTGCTGCTAAAGCAGTAGTGGCAGCGTGTTGTGGTGCTGCACAGATGCCCTCCTGATACTACTGTCTCGGGTTTTTATGTGGACAGGGCTGGGCAGTGAGGTCAGAATCCCACAATTGTAGCAACACAACAACCACTTTAGGTACCTGCACATCTCTCTCATCATCACCACCCCATCCAGGAAAGTAGCAAGGGCTCCATTGTTGGGGGGGCAGCTCTGTGGCTCTATGCCACTACATGAGCAGCTGCTGCTTGAAAGAGCTTTTTAGATTTAGCTGACTTAAATGAAAGGTAGCAATACAACATCAATAGAAGATAACCATTCAAGTTAACTGCCTACAATGACTCCCGTTAGCTGACTAAGATGTGGCCCAAAGTAAAGATTTGCTCAGTGAATTAGCATGTGAATTGCAATTCCTTTTTTTAAAAAAACACCTTTTGCACTACTGATGTTTCTTTTCTTCAGAGAGACTTTATCTTAAACACCTCTGGGGCTCTTGGATCCCTGTGGTTTGGAATCAGAGAAGACTCCGTATCAATCAAAGCATGGTAGTAAAATAACAGCTTCATGTAATTTTGGTGATACCCATTCTCTCCAGTGAGCAGAATGATGAATGCATGATCAAGCAATTAAATGCATTTAATCTATTGACTGGAATGTGGCAGATAAGGTCTGTCTCTTATATTAAGGCAGGTTGGGCAGTTCACTATATATTTGGGTCAGCCATAAAGACATACAAATAAAATAGACATCATTTATGGATCACTTTTATGGCACTAAGAAAACAAGTGTAGCAAGCTGGAAATAAATGTCCATGTTGGACCACTGGGGCAGTTTCTCCATCTAGTTCAATATTGGCCACTTCAACTTCAACTGGTGGCCTTTTTCCATGGTCTCAGGCACAGAACTGTCACCAGACCTGGAAACTGAGACCCTATACTTACAAATGCCAAGGATAGAATCTTGACCTGTGCATGCAAAACTTGCGCTGTACCACAGAGCAGCAGTGCCTCTTGCCAGGGGCACCACTAGGGCCAGAGCCCCACCACCACCAGCAGCAATACCATAATGGCCAGCAGTCTCACTTAGCAGTTAGGGAACTTCCTAATGCAGCCAATGGTTTTAGAATTTTTGAATCAATGGAGACATTTGTTGTTGTTCCTGTTGTTTCTCTATGAGGAATTGAAGACTATTTAGACACCACTGCCACTGCTTCCTCACCCTCACCGCCACCTCCTTTCACTTCTATCAGCATGCACTTGATCACTCTCAATGTTTTCATGGTTCATTTCCCATAGATGAACTTCAGCCTTCTTGCATCGTGAACAAAAAAATGCTGTGGCATCTGCCTTTGTGTTTTGACATGGTAGTGCACATGTTGCTTGAAAGCAAATATGACTTTATTTGGTTTCATTTGCATTCTATGTCTCATTTTTATACACAAGATTAACCCCCCCACACACACACACACCATAAACAGAAGGGCTATGCTGTACCTAAAGTAGCAAAGCATATCACTATATATTTGGGCTCTCTTATGTGGTGCCTGCAGCACTGTCACTCGCTCAGAAACCCCTCTTGGCACCTATCATTTTTTTTAAAAAAAATGAGGGATTTGTGCTTTTGTTTTGGTTGGAGGGCTTGTATGTTTTTTTTGTGGGGAGGTTGCTTTTTTATCTAGTTTTTATTGGGGGGGGGCATGCGACTGTTAGCCTGCTTTGGGGTATAATTTCTGAGTGTCACCAGTTTTTCTTCTGTGAAATATGTTTTGTGGTTCCCAGAACAGTTTCTTAGATTTCTGCATGTACCTCCTGTGATAAACGCAGAAGCAAGACATCATTGCGGTTGTACATGTGAATGTCTACATTCAAGAATCATGTGTTTTTGGTTGCCTTTTTGTCTCATAATGAATGGTTCTTTTAATGATTGTAACTAAAGATTTATTCTGTTTTTTAACCTGCCTTTGCTGGTATCCAAACAGCATATAGTACAAGTATCACATTTTAAAATATCAAAAGATATAATTTAATAATCAGAATTTGTGTTGGCTAATCAAATTGTTCCTTAGTCCATATTGTTTTAAAAGTACTTCTTGCTAGTTGTAGACAACAGCATTCATGTGTGAACAGTGCACAAACCCAAAAGATATAGTTCATATACTAGAGTGTTTCCATTCAGTTCCACACAAAGTTCATGGGCTGAGCTGGGTCAGACATTCAGAATACTTTGTGTCTGCATTCATGTAAAGAGCAAAATATGTCACATTAAATTGTGTCCTCCCTAAAAGAGGGCACGTGTTACAGTGAGACCTGGAGACTGACCTCCTGGTTGTGGGTGGGTATATTGGATAGCCACAACACCCGATTGGTAGGTCCCTCGTTCTGGGTTTAATCTGGCCAATGGGGGTGCAGTCTAAATGGATCGAGGGACCTATATATACTTTTGCACGTAACCCAGAGCTTCCTCTTTTGTCTTGTGCATCGAAACACCCACCCACCTCTCCCTACTTTTAGGGCATTTTGCGATTAACCTTGCTATGCCATCGTGTGTCGTCTGTCGTTGGGACAGGGGCATGGCAGGAATTTTCCCCACTCAGCTGATTGGCTGTTGCCATTTGGGTTTCGCCTGCTGCATAGTAAATCGTCACATCTTGTAAGGTTGCGGATAGGCACTGATTCAGGTGATAGGGATGGGAGAACGGTCTTGCCATCCCTATGTGAAGGGTATTCCATTAAAGGAATCCAGGGACTCAACTTGGTTTGGTCAACCCCCGGAAGGGGTTTGTGTCCATGCCTGAGTCCAGGGGAGCATCTGGGGAGTGAACAGAGTCTGTTCCCGGGCTTTTCACCTACCTCAGGTGTTCACCCTTGGCTGACCTATGATGGAGCTCTGGGTCAGTGCTCCCTGCAAGGGTGCAGGGAGCTAGTTGAACCAGAGCCTATGCAACCACTCACTTTTCTGTAATCAATAAAGTTGTGGCCTATATTCTGCCAAAAAGCAAAACTAAAATTTGAGTCAAATGTGTGTTTATTTAGGGGTGGGGTCTCTGGGTCTGAACATGCAAATCACAGTTAAAAGCAAACTGTGAACTGGCAGTGTGTTAGTGCAAACTGGTGAAAAGTTCCTGCTCTACTTCTCCCCTGCTCCTGCTGCTGTTGTACCACTGGAAAACAAGCTATAATTTGACTTGTTCGGATTGCGGAACCCAAGATTCTTCTTTGGGTTGGGGGGGCGGAACCACAAGTCTGGGCATTATGAAGAGTCAGATTCCTAGCTTGTTGGTGCAACAACAGCAGACAAGGAGCGCAGCAGCATTTCAGCAGCATTCACTGCACTATTCACATCAAACCATAGTTTGTTTTAGTTTGTGGTTTATTATGAACCAGGCCAATGTGCCGTCTGGGGCATTCATTGTGATAGCTTTCTGGTGGCATTTTCTGAGACTGTGGCAACATGTTTTTCAGCTATTTTGGTCTCAGTAATCACTCTGGCAATGCTGGGTGTCCTTGGGTGATATTCTGCCTTTGCCATTTGAATGAGTTCATGGGAGCAATCAGGGAACATCTCGTGGATAATGTTTTTGCACTCCTTGAGCATTCTAGATCCTATAAAGAGCAATACAGGAGCTGGGCTGTGCGCCAATACACCACTTCTCCTGATATCCGTGCTTAGAGAACAAATGTCTGTAGGAGAGTGCCTTCAAGTGTGCAGTCATATTTACAAAGGCTTTTTCATGAACTGGAACCAGTTGTGCATTTGGATACCAGGCGAGGGGTTTCTTAGCGCATGTGACATTAGAAGCTACTACCATTGCTTTGCTCTTCATGGGAACCAGAATGCCTGAATAGGGCTCTTGGGTATCTGAAATTGCCTTAAAGAACTTCTGCCTTGTTAGATAATGCATCTCTTCCAGAATTGTTCAATTGCCGTCAGTGAGAATACTGTGGATTTGGGGTACTAGGGGTAAAGCTTGCTCAAGTTAGTTGTAATAGAATTATGAACTGTGTCTTTTAATTCAGGTTCTTACATCTTTAAATATTCAGAAACAGTAAGTGAATTCCACAATGCTGACATTTTATAGTATTAATAATGATTATATTAATTCAAGTTAATTATGTCCAGACACTCAGAATCATGTATAACTAATTGAATCTTATTTTCCCTAGAGTGTTTCAAGTGGTTACAGACAACTAGTGATTAGATGTTCAAAAAAATTAGAAGTTGCAGTGTATTTGGGTAGGTAATGGCAGCACAGATTTCCATGCTGCAAGTCGAATCCTGAGATCCATATGCCTAATTCTCAACTGAATAGGCACTAGTGATTACCGTAGTTATTTCTGGAATGTAAAGGTTGTCTGTCTGCCTGGTTCCTATATGTATTAAGCATTTTAATCTGAGGTGGGTTTTTTCCAAATATAAATTTATGACCAGATTAACAGTGAGTTTAGTTATCCGCCTGCAACATTTGTGTCAAATTCTTTTTGATCTTTATGCTCCTTTTGTCAGTCACCCCTAGTGTAAGGCACCTTCCTACACTCATATATATATATATATATATATATATATATATATATATATATATATGCTCTTTATTCATCAACCAAATATAAGGGCGTTGTGAGAACACTTAGAACAACTCCTAAAAATAAGGCACTAGACATCCAGCAATTCCTATCATCATTTCATTGTTGTATTCTTTAAGCCAGGCATCCCAAAACTTCGGCCCTCCAGATGTTTTGGACTACAATTCCCATCATCCCTGACCACTGGTCCTGCTAACTAGGGATCATGGGAGTTGTAGGCCAAAACATCTGGAGGGCCGCAGTTTGAGGATGCCTGTTTTAAGCATTTAAGTATTTGGATGCATCCCAGAAAAATGCACTTTGACTAAATCCCATTGAAAGCAAAGTAGAACTTGGTTGCCACTAATAAGCCGCAAGAGACTTGCCGTACTCATCGTAATTAACTTCTGCTGGGTTCACAAATCAATGCAACCCTGGAGTCTCTCCAGGCCAAAGTTGATGTGGTGTAGTACCCAATGCAATTAGCTCCTTCAGAGGGGGAACTTTCACCAGGACCACAGCAGGAGCAGAAAGGATCAAAAGCCCCCTCTTAGCCTGCTGTGGTTGCAGGAATTCTCAGCCTTTAAATGCAAATGCATACTTTAACATGACATCTCTTTTTGCCCTCATTATTGGCTGGAGTGGTAGTGGAAGCCCAGTGAATGGACCTCTTAAATTTCAGGTTTTATATGCCAATGATCTCCCTTGAATTCATAATATTATTTACAAGTAAGTGCATTTGCAAAACTGAGATGTACATGTCCATAGCTACCGTATGTACTATCAGTTTAAGTTTTGAATAAAGAATATCCTTAAGGCCGTAGCCCAACTCTGCTGCTGCAATTATAGAGAGAACTCACTCAAGTCATTAGCACGCAGTAAAATAATTAACGGGAGGGTGGAGAGAGAGATCTACACTACCAAGTCAGACCTTCGCATATTCTTACTTTTCTATCCTTGTTTCAGCACAAAATTCTGTAGTCCTTTTCTAAGTGTTTTGAGAAAAGGTGGTTTTTTCTTTTCTTTTATCACTTACTCAATATCCCCACCCACTGAAAACAAACGTTGATTGCCAAAGGTGTGTGATCATGGAGATAATGAGCATTAATTTGCATTCCTCTTTTGCACTCATCTGTGTTCCTTTTAGCTTCTTCTGGGACATATTTTATGAACGTGACAGGGAGTTAAATAAGTCACCTGTGTTTCAGCCTGGTCTTGCCGATAAGTCTTCTTCATTTATATACAAACTGGCAAATGTTTTGGGATCTGAACACGAAGTCCCCTTATGAACGACAGCGTGAAGTGCTGCACACACACCTAATTGTGTTTCAAATCCTCAGGCAAAGTGCTACTAAGCAGATTATTCACACGTACCCTTAAGCTATAAGAAGATGAAGTGGAAAGCGGAAATGTATGGGTGCATAAGTATTTCAGCTTGTTGGCACCATGACAGATAGATGTACAGAAAGACTTGCTGAATTTGATGTGATACTGCCCAGATTAGGGTGACGTACACCCTAAACTCTGAGCGGTGAGAGACTTCAAGGGTGCCAGCTCATATTTCAGGTCACTGGAATGAAGGTTACTAGAAACTGTAGTTTCTCTGTGATACGTGGTTTTATTTATACTTACATGCAAGCTGGTATTGAGACGGAAGGGCTCACAGCATCAACACTCATAACAGATCTTGCTCCCCCATTAGGTTTCATAGGGGACCTGCAAAGTCGTAGGTTTTGACTTTGCACAAAGAGCAAGTCTGTGTCTTCTGTGTCTTCCCACCTCCAGGTGAGATTAGCCCCTAGCTAAGTTCGACCCCCTAGGATGGTTAGAAGGGAAGGGCCTGCTCCTTCCTTCTGGAAGCATCACAAGCTATTTCTTTTTATGGCAACACACTTGTACTTGACGAACCCTTTAGATATGAAAAGAGATGCTTAGCAGGCTTGGCTAGGGCCATTAATTTAGGCTGGTTTGATCACTTCAGCTGTTCCATCTGCTCCAGAATTCCAACTAAAGCCATAGGCTTGGGGGGGGGGCAGTATGGCATCCAAACCACCACAATCCATTATATGGCAGTATATAAGTTGCAGATGTTGATAAGTTTGTACATGTTTTTCCTTGATTGTGCTTCTTTAATATCCTGGATAAAAATCAAGTGTGAAGAAAGGCAAAGGGAGCAGAGAATCCAAATGTTTTATGATTGATCCAGCACAGGGATAACTTTTCCACTGATGGCTCATTCAGTTACTCACTGGTTTCTCCCTTGAACATGGCTTTTGAGAACAGCTGGTTTGTCCCTACTGGATTCTCAAGGTGCATCTGCAAAGAGGTTTTTATGAGAGTCAAGTGCAGGGCAACCTTACCATGGAGTGACTTAAAACAGTGCTTTCAAGTGACAGATTTCAATGTGGTGCTATTTTCTTACCTCTGGCTTCCTTAAAAGTTTAACCAGCGAATGTTACTGCATTGACAGAAGGCATCTTATCCACAGAATGGGGAGGGAAGCAATATTTTGGCAATTCCTTCCCACCACTGCCCCCCCCCAAAAAACTTCTCTGAAGTGCCAACCATCTTTCTGGAGCAATTTGGAGAAAGGGTGAATGTGGCTACATGGGGGGTGGAGATATATCAGAAATTGTCTCCATCCCTATTCTGCTGATGGTTGACTTCCATCAGCAATGTGACACCCAGTGGATTTCAGTCTTGGAAAGGGAGTGCTAAGTCTAGACCAGCAGACTAAATCTGTGATATAGTTGCACTATTGGTCCTGCATCCATTTGTGGTGCAAATGGGAGCAGGTGTACACCAGCATTGGGCTGTTTGTCTGCATTACATTATCTGCAGGTTCATGCAGACAAACAGCCCAACATTCTTTGCGTGCATTTCACCTGGATTTACTAGGATCATTTCCCACATATCTTTTGTTTAGCTCTGAAGCATGAGAATGTCCCATAATCTGTATCGCTGTGCAAATTTCTACCCATATGTATCCAATGTGTTGAATTTCTTACAATACTAAGAATGCCAAATCTATTCGTGGCAATAATTGTACTGGCACAGAATCTGTTTGGTTCCTGTGAGATTCTTAAAGGAAACTATTCCATGAATGGCCTTAAGTTGTGTGGTGTTTTTTTTTTGTGGGGGGGGGGCGCGACCAGCCCTTTAGCCTTAACCTCAGCCTGCTTCACCTCATTTCAGAGATCCAACAGATAAGGTACAAGACCGAAGTAGCTCTGCAGAATATTTCTGTTCCACAGAGGATTTCACCTTGATCTGAATAGACTGATGAAAAGCTAGTGCAACAGTTCGGCTCCTTTTTCTGACTTTAAAGATATCATTTGGGGTGAATGTAGTCTATGATGACAAACACTGCAGCTCATTAAAATGTGGTCTCCAACTGTTCTTCTGTCTAGCAATTTTATAAAGTACTAATGAGAATTAGATTTACATTCCCCCCTTATTCTTAGATTCTCCACTTACACTGGAATCAAAAACATTCAGGCCAATAGAACTTTATCACAAGAAAGTGTTATAGCAGGGGTGACTACTGGCTAACCTGTTGGCCATATTCAGCCTTGGCCAACGCTTTAGGGGCCATATGCCTAAAGCAGATATGAGCAAACCTGGGTGCAGCTGATCCATTCATACACGACAGAGGGAGAGAGTTCTGCCATCTTGCAGTCCAATACACTCTTACCAACGGGACTTCCTTCTGAATAGACACGTCTAGAGTTGCACCCTTGGTAGCCTACAGACCTGTCTTCTTTGAATAAAAATGCTGCAATGTGCAGAGGTTGATAATGATGAATACAAAACCTTCAAACACTGTAATTATGACAATGACCACAGCAATCATTCATGACTAGGTGCAAAACTGGGAAGAATTGTATCTCATGTTGTATCCTTAAATAATGTGACATTACATCTTGGTGTGTTTTTTAAAGTGCAAATGCTTATCTGTTTGAGACACATCACATCCCTCCAAGAGGTCTAAAAGTTGTAGTACTTTCCCCGATTAAATTATCTAGCACTTTCCAGATGCAGTCTGTCTGCTATTGACATGGGAAATTTCATTTTGTTGCAATATCTTTCGTGTGTGTCTCCTTGATATTGATAACAGTTGCTTGTGTTGGTGCTTATCTCCTTTTTAATTCTGAAAATGTAATAAAGAAAGGAAACACAAGTAGCAGCTAGATGCTGTGGTTAGGCAGACAGCTTTCAAAGCCTTGCTTCAAAATCAAGCTAATACTGAGGGGGGGTAGTGGTATGCTTCTTGTAGCTTAAGTTTTTCTTTTATTATTTTCATACTCCGCTATCTCGAGGCAACACAGTTCACAAGGCACTGTTTCAGCATGCCGACAAAACAAACCATGGTCCAAACAATAAGGAAATGAAAGAGGTTCCCATGGGATTCCCTGTTACATTTCCGAGCAAGTTTTTGGAATGTATGGTTAATTATCACATTTGTCTACACTGTGATTCCTTCATGCACATTTACGTTTGGATTCATTTCCTAAACAAAACATCCATTGTTAATCATACAGTTCAGTGGGGCTAATCAGAATGGTTGCTTAGTCACACTGAAATCATTGGGCATGGAAGGGCAGGATGCTTTGCAATTGTTCTATAACAAAATTACACACAGGTGGCAAGTTGGTGCACGGACCTCTTTTAATAGGTGTGAATTTTATTTTATATTTGCATTTCTTTAGAAAATGGAAGCAGTCAAGATTTGAGCAAGGGCAGCCCACACCATTACATTAAATATATATCCCCCCTTGGAGCCTCCTCTTCCTTTTCATTTTGGCCACACTCTGAGCAAATGCTGCTGAGCAAAGTAGTTGCAAGGCAAGAGGAAAACTGTGTTCTGTATGAGCAGTGGCTTTGAGTTGACTTCTTTGACATTTGTGTGTGTGTGTGGGCTATGAAAATGACTTTGTTTATTGCTTTGTTCTATGACTGGACAGCAGGTGGGACAATCAAGCACATCTGGTATGTTGGCTTTGTAAGGAGAGGGTTGTTTTTTTAGTTTGCTGTTATCTCCCTGCAAATAAAAAGGCGAGCAGGTGCAGGCAGGATGGAACATTTCCTTCCTTTAGCATAATTTGAGCTATTTCAGCTGAGAAGAAGAAGGCTGTAATGAATGGAATCCCTTTCTGTGTTAAACAGACTGGACGTTGTGTCATCAAACACCCCAGGTACAAAGTTATAAGTCTCAACATACGAGCCCTTTTTTCATATGACACAGTAAACCAAACTTGGATTTCACAAGACTGCACAGGCTTGCAGCTGCTTTGCTTCTCCCTGGTACATTTTGCTGCCATGCCAGACTAAGCGGCTTAGTGTGCTGTGTGAAGCAGCTCACAGCTCAGGCCAATGAGAAGAGGGACATTTTAGAAATGTTTTAGAAACAGTTGGACAATTTGCAGAAACAAGTCAACATCAGTTGAATATACTTTTATTGCCATTTGGCTTCTCTAGCCCATGGGTGATCAGTTTTTACTCAGAGTAGACCCATTAAAATTACTAAACCTGACTAAGTTAGGTCAATTAATTTCCGTGGGTCTACACTGAGTAAAACTTACTTCATTACCACTGTGTATCTATCTTCTCTCCTAGGGATAGAAAAGAACAGTTATATGCATTATCATATCTTTCAGTTTATGTGCTGGTTACTTTTGGAACCTTGGAGTAAATATGCATAAAACATTGTACATTTGCATATGACATGAGATAATTGGTCATATTTTTAACAGAATGGGAAAGGGGAACCTCACTGTTCATTAATGAAACAGATTTTTTTTGGGGGGGGAGGGTGGAATCTGTGTGAATAGCCTTGACACGGAAATATTCAGAAAATTCCATCCCTACATATCATATATGGCTGCTTTCTACATTTCATTACTAAACAATAAGATCTCATCTTTCACTTTGACCCAGAGAATCCGCTTTGAAACATTTTTGCCTCTTGGTAAAGGTTAAGCGGGTGGCGCTGTGGGTTAAACCACAGAGCCTAGGGCTTGCCGATCAGAAGATCGGTGGTTCGAATCCCCACGATGGGGTGAGCTCCCGTTGCTCAGTCCCAGCTCCTGCCAATCTAGCAGTTCGAAAGCACGTCAAAGTGCAAGTAGATAAATAGGTACCACTCTGGCAGGAAGGTAAACAGCATTTCCGTGCACTGCTCTGCTTCGCCAGGAGCGGCTTTGTCATGCTGGCCACATGACCTGGAAGCTGTATGCCCCATAAATAACCCAGAGATGCATTTTAAATAAAAGGACACATTCTACTCATCAGGGCCGGCTCTACATAGACCCCCGGTGGCGCAGTGCACCACGGGGGGGGGGGGCTGGTAAGCTGGGCGCCGGCCTGGCAAGGAGGGCGCCGTGTGGCGAAGCCGTGCGGAAACCAATTGCGCCCTGCGAGGGCGGGGCGGGGCGGGCGGCGGAGTGATCTCCGCCCCTCAGCACCAGGGCGCGCGATCTGCTCAAGACGGCCCTGCTACTCATGTAAAAACATGCCAAACCATCCACGGGCCTTAGGTTGCCTACGCTTGCTCTAAAGCTAGTTGAGAAAGGGGATTATTTGAAGTTGACTTCCTCTGTTTTCAACTTAATTTCCCCCACTTGTTGGCATGTTGCCATTGAGAAAGCCAAATTGCATACAGTTGGTGAGGCATTCATCGCTCCCTACCTCCATAGTGTACAAATTGCAAGAGGAAGGAAGAGGAACGCCAGACCCAAAACGCTCCGGCCTCATAAGCTCCACTTGCTGTTAGCATTTTTAAGCAGAATGGCAGGCCTAAATCATTCAGAATCGAATGGTGTCACCTTTAAATGGTTAATTCTCACAAAAGATAATGCAACTTATTAATGGTGATTGACAGTTTAATTAGGGCTTCCCACCCCCCTTATGTCACTTATCATTTGTGTGCTCATCTGAGCAATTGATGTTCAGTCGACAGAATAATCCTTAAAAGGTTGGTGTCAGGAGTTGAGAAGGCATGAGAGTATAATGCTGCTCTCCATCTTTTGCCATCCCTACAGCTGACATTTTACCTTTCCAGCTTTTAATAACCACGGCTTCTTTCGTTCCACACCACTGGGTTTACCTGCATCCAGATACTAGCTGTGTTTCCCCTTATATTCATTTTTAACAAGTGTCCACTCAAGCAGGACAATGGAGATGTAAATCAATTACATGGCTATGACCAACAACCCCTCAATGGCAGTTAAGTGGCGAGTGCTGGATTTAACAAGCTTTGCTTGAAGACCTGATATTATATGGCATAACAACACTGCAGTGTCCAGCCAGTTTTGTGGACTGGGCATAGCTTTAGAATGAGCAATACTATCTCTCGGCTGGCATTGCTGCATTAACAAGGCATTAAAATGGGGCTTTTTTAGAGGGATAAGAGATCATAGAGTGGTTTTTTGAATCTTTTGATCATTTTTGAGATGGCATTAAAATAAGAACATAAGACGAGCCTGCTGGATCAGGCCAGTGGCCCATCTAGTCCAGCATCCTGTTTTCACAGTGGCCAACAAAATGCCTTTGGGAAACCAGTAAGCAGGATCCGAGTACAGGAGCACTCTTTCTTCCTGCTGTTCCCAGCAGCTAGTTTTCAGAAGCATTTAAATAAGCAAAACTCCCAATACCTCCATGTTGAATGTTAGATGTGCCGTAAGTATCATTGCCATTATAAACTGGTGATATCCCAAACCAATTAAAAAAGAACCCATTTACTCAACTCCAGCCTGGTTCGGCATTCCCAACGCAGTTGTAATTGCATGGCAGTGATGAGTAGGTCTGTAGCTGCTGGCACTGCCCCCAGATCTTTCTCCCCTGCCATCCACATACTGGAGGGTGTGTGTGCCTCAAAAGGGATGGCCACTGTTCATGCACAGGTTCTTCCCTTTATTTGGAACTCTGAGCATGGACATGCAGACCACCTAATGTGGTGCTTTCCAGATGTTGGGAATCACATTGTCCATCAGTCCCAGCCAGCGTAGCCAATGGTCAAGAGTGATGGCAGTTGTAATCCAGCAACATCTGGGAGAACATGATCTTTCCTACTCCTAGACTTCCATATGAAGAGTCAACTTTGTGGATGTTCTCCCATGTGTGTAAGTGGTGAGCAGACAAATATGGTGGGAATGTGACAGTAGGCAGCACATCTAGTAGGCACAGTTCCACACTCTCGCCCACCACATTCTGCTACAGCTATGTTCAGAAGAATGTCCAAATAGGGCTTGTCAACATGGTCTACATCCCCACAGGTGCTATAATAACTGATTCCTAACAGGCTCTCTCTGCATAAGGTAAACTTACATTTGCCATGGTCCGAGTTCTGCATCCTTGCATCAGTGTAAAGTCAGTGGCCTTTAGAAAACCAACAACTGGACTTCAACTCCTGTCAGCCCCGGACATCAGAATAAGTGATCAGGGATGATGGTGGGGCACAAGTTCCCCATTGCTAATTTATGATGTTAGAAGTTAGCAAATAGAGTATAGGAGATAACCAAGTTTACAGATGAAGCATTATTACCCAGGCAGTCTCTACACTTGACGACCAGGCAACAAAATGGCAGGCAGGAGTCTGTCAATGTTAAAGTAATGCACACTGGAAGAACCACAGAAATAATAAAACTTCATATTCTAAATTGGCTGTGACTGCTTGGGGGGGGGGGAGAAAGAGTGTTTCTAGTAGGAGGCACACTGCAAATGTCAGCTCTGAGCTGCATCAGTGAAAAGACAAATTCAGTGCTAGGAATTATTAGACAGGAGACTGAAAGCAAACAGCAAGTGTCACCATGCCATCATATAAATCTGTGGTGTACCTACGTTTGGATTGCTGCTTGCATTTCCTCTGCTCTTTCTCTCAAAACAGGATGCTGTAGAGCTGGAGAAATCACAGCAGTCCTCCCTGCAAAAAAAAGAAAAGACTAAAGAGCAAAGCTAAATCTTTCTCTCCATTTTTAAATGTTATTTACTTATTAACCACCTGGATATTTACAAAAATCCCAAAGTGTGGGATCCCAAAGTAGTTTAATACACAAGCACCAATGAGCGACAATTCCACACTTTCAAAGTGGCCAGTAATGCTTAGGTGAACAAAGAAAAAGTCTTCAGCATATGGTGGAAACATAACATTTTTGGTACATGCCTTATTGCTATGAGGAGTGTGCTAGAACTCTAAAAGCCCTAATCTGGTTAGCAGAACGGCTGATTTCAGAAGCATGTGGCAACACTTGGAGGGCCTCTTTGGATGATCTCAGTGACCGGGCTGGTCCGTAAGAGAGAAGGAAGTCTCCCAAGGAACTTCTGCATGAAATGCACTTTAACTCATCTTCTGGACACACTTTCCATGTTTTGTTTCATGGGGCAGATTGCAGAGAAAATGCATATCCAGTCAGTCTGCACGTGCTACAGGCATCAAAATTTTGCTGTCATGAAAATCTGAAATAACTAGTTCATCAAGGAGCGATGGACCATATCTGCCTCCAGCTTTCTAAGTGCAAGAAGATTTTTATATAGGAGTATTTGTACCCTACTAGCTCAACAGTTAGGGATTGTACCGAAGGATTTTTATGGCTCTAGAGAGGAACATGATCACACTTTATAAAAGTATGAACAGCATTTAGAGAGAGAAAATGAGACAAATTGATTTCTTTCGGAACATTGGGTCATCCAGTCAAATTGTTTGGCAGTACATTTGGAGCAATGAAAAGAAAGTGTTAAGTAGTTGGCACAGGATGCACCAGTGGACAATCTTGTATGGTTTTTAAAAGGGGGCGTGTTGGACTTTCAATAAAAGTTCACTCTTCTTTTTAACCAGCCACACACAATTCCATGCCCCCTCTCTCCCTCACTCCGTTTTCTGCCTCCTCCTTTAGAGTTAGCATTCCCTAGTCCCTGATTATGTGCAGTTCTTGTGTTGTTTCCCACTTAGGGTTTGGATTTTTCCCTGTTGAAGGGTGGGTTGTTGCTTTTTTTGTACTTTTGCAAATCTCTTGGTTCCGCTGAAGTCTGCTGATCCCTCTCTCTTGTTTATTGGATAAGCTGTTTGGACTACATATAAAACAGCAGCCACGGCTGTAACATTTGCTTGTTTGGGTTGAATTGGCTCAATCTGAAAGCGCTGTTGTTGTTGTTGTTGTTTGTTTGTTTGTTTGTTTGTTCTTGCACATATCTCAAGATTACCCCAAGTCTGCTGATACTTCTACAGCACTCAGGAGACTTAAATCAGTCGTTGATGTTAAGGGTATGCACAGACCATGAGATCCATTTATAGCTGTATATTTGAATTTTTAAGAATTCCATTTTCTTTCTATTCTGTGACCTCTCTGCTCCAATCTGTAATTCAGCTTCTGCACCACTCTGTACAGTATAAACAAGCTCAAGGTTTCCTCACTCAATATAACAGGGAATCTTAAAAAGTTTATAACTTTTTGCCAAAGTGGATGAAATTTAGAGGAAGACGAGCCTTCCCTCTCAAGAGAATTAATTTTGCAAAATTATTTTTGCCAAGGCATATTTTATTTTAAAAACAAAATAAAAGTCTAAAGCTTTTATATTTTCTGTCAGAATTTTACTCAATTTGCAGGCATGGTCACCTCACCCCCTCGGCCATTTCAGAATGATACCTGTAGTGGTTCTCCCACAAGGGCAGATTTAATCATTTTGGAGTAGCTACAGTAGGGATCATACGGGGAAGGGGTGGAAAAAGGAGCATGGAGAAGTTTCTCTATTGACTTGCATAGGGAAAGGAGGTGGTAGACCTTTGACTCAACGGTTGTTGGGAGAAGGGCCTCTGTCCTTCCATAGATTTTGTGGGATACAATGGCAATCTCTCCATTGACTTGCATTGGGGAAAACATAGATCCACCTAAACACACACACACACACACACACACACACACACACACACACACCAATTTTAAGCCCTCCCCCAAAACATTGTGAATGGAGTGCCTTGTGAAAACAATTCACTGTGATTTAAAACTAGACCTGTCCATCAAAATGAAATACCCTCCCACCTCCTTCCAACTTTCCTCTTGATCCCTGGCTGATTTCCTAGTTGGTTTGGTTTTGGCAACACATTTTATAAAAAGCCAAAGGCTCAGGGCCACTTAGAAGCTTTGGGAATTAGTGGTCCACATTGAGACTCCTTGTTAATGGTGCAATCCTACTTAGAAACATGGGAACATTCCCTGAATGTTTGCCTTGTAACTTGTCCTGATGCAGACCTCTAGCTGGCAGATGATAGATAGATGATAGATGATGAAAGAAAGAAAGAAAGAAAGAAAGAAAGAAAGAAAGAAAGAAAGAAAGAAAGAAAGAAAGAAAGATGATATAGATAGATGATAGATAGAGATGGTATAGGTATAGATTGCACATATTCTACTTACTCATTAGTGCAATGCCTATGGAGGACAGACTTATCAACAACTTAATTGTCATGGTTTAAATTGGGTAGGCAACCTAAGGCCCGTGGGCTGGATGCGGCCCAATCATATTCTCAATCCTGCCCATGGACGGTCCAGGAATCAGCATGTTTTTACATGAGTAGAATGTATGCTTTTATTTAAAATGCATCTCTGGGTTATTTGTGGGGCATAGGAGTTCATTCATTTCCCCCCCAAAATATAGTCCGGCCCACCACATGGTCTGAGGGACAGTGGACCGGCCCACAGCTGAAAAAGGTTGCTGACCCCTGGTTTAAATACATTCTCAATGTTCAGAGGCAGGAAATCTCTGGATATATATGCTGGAGACAAATAACATAGGATGGCTTTAAATGACCATGCTGTGTTTGTGAGCTTCCCAGAGACATATGGCTGGTCACTGTTGGAAACAAAATGCTAGTTTGGATCTGATCCACCAAGGTAGTTATTGTGATCTTAAGCAGGTTTTTGGTTTTGTTTCGTTTTTTAAAGCTAGATGAATGACTAAGACAAAAGCGAAATGATTGGAAACCATGACCCTGAAATTTGCTTTCCCAAAGGCATACTGTACAAAATTGCAGCAAGTAGTGCTCTGGAAGTAAGCCATTGATTTAAGTAGGGCTACTCATATATGCCACTCAGCATTAGGAAGGAAGGTCCATTTAAAGAAGAAGGAGTAATTCTTACCAGCAAATAATAAACTCAGTGGGGGAAATAAATCTATGACTCGTTAACGTTACAACACAAAGTGTTCATTAACTTCAGCAAGAGGTGATTCTGAGGGAAAGTGTTACTCTCTTCCAACGTGTTAAATAAGCAATCACACTAGGCAGGTGGTGGGCAGAGATCTATGTGTTTCCATTAGTCAACAGGTAATTTCCTGGTGGGAAATAAGATATGTTTTCCCCACCCACCCCAGATAGTCAGATACACAATTTGTTATGCTAGATTTATAACTGTAGTGAGTTATTTGGTATGCTGGGACCAGTTATCAGACTTATATAGCAACAAAATTGTGCCTGCTCATAATTATATAATGACTATTGCTCCCAGACTAGCTTTAAATTGGTCTGGCCATTTTATTGTGTTGTTGTTGTCCTCATATAGCAGTTTTACATGCTCACCCTTATGCTAAGCAATGTGTGACAGCTGTGGTTGCTGCTCTAGCCAAGGTATGAACTATTTTAAGTTACTGAAAGTGTGTGTGTGTGTGTAAAAATGTTGGAGGGTATGGAGTTATGTGTTCCTCAAGCCAAGGAGATAAATAACTATACAACATTTAGAAGACATCTCAAGGCAGCCCTGTATAGGGAAGTTTTTTAAAAAAAATGTTTAATTTTTTATTATGTATGTTGGACGCTGCTCAGAGTGGATGGGGCAAGCCAGTCAGCTGGGTGGGGTAATAATAATAATAATAATAATAATAATAATAATAATAATAATAATAATAATAGAAGAAGAAGAAGAACAGGACGTTCCTATTTTCATCAGGGGAATGTTGCCATGTGTGCGCTCAGTATGACAGTTGGTTCCTAAGAATAATAAAGCAATACATTTTTATTTCAAAGATGAAAGATTAAGCATGCCAAATCTAATCCTCTCAGAAGACAGATGTTCAAGTTATTCAGAATTTCATGGTTTTTGTTTTTATTTTTATCAGCGCCAGCTCCCCACCTCTAGTCTGGAATTGTTTTGTTTCTCACCATCTATTTCAAAAACAATGCAGCTATGCTGCAGATGATAATGCGTGGCCCTGAACTCCTGCCACTAGCTTATTCAGTTTAAATTGGGTATGTCTAGATGTGCATCACAGCTCACTTAAACCACATACTCAATTTCATATTCACACTGTTTTGCAGCTAAATTGATCACAACCTCCAATGTGAGGTTTTATGTACAATGTTCCCATTTCCGGGATAAAGGCAAGGAGTAAAGATTAATGCTAAAGGAGACTTGGAAGCTAAATAATTAAGTATGTTTGTGTCATGTTTTTGTACTATCCAGAATTAATTAGGACAACATTCTTTTAATCAGTCTATGGCACAAAGTCCTGTTTCTATTTTGTGCCTAAAGTGTGTGTGTGTGTCCCTGTTGTTGTTTTTTTAAAACCCATCATCATTTGCACTGAGGATTTCTCAAATTGTTTCCAGCAGTACATTTTAAACATGCATGTTCCTACATTTAATCCTAATCCATTGCTTTTAACTATTTTTAATTGTTGTAACCTACTCAGGGACCTGCTGGTGAGGGTGAGTAATAATAACAGTAGTAGTAGTAGTAGTAGTAGTAGTAGTAGTAGTAGTAGTAGTACCGGTAGTTACAGTAATAGTGCTGCATTTAGGGAATGCCCTGAAGTGGCCAATATGGCTTTAACTGTGTTGTTTCATTTGGATCTTATGGTCTAGTTCCATGGCATTGCAAATGACAGTGTGTGCTGCTTCAGCATGAATTCAATCTGGTCCCTTTGGAATGAGGTGGAGCTACACTTTTGCCTGCCCCAGCGTGGTCCTCTTTTGAGTAGTTTTATATAAGCATAGGTACCTGTTCCCCTTTCCTCAATGGGGGTGCATTTGGAATTTGATCCTTAGGATGCTATTCTGACATTATTGTAGCATCTTGGATGCTACTTCAGCAAGGCTGCTTCCTCTAGTAATGATTTTGATGAGTGGCCACCTGGTTGAATCAAATGATGTGAGTACTTTGCATGCTAACACCACCTCTTCCATAGTGCAGAGTTCCTGAAGCTCTTACGTGTTGCCACACATAGTATCCATCCTTCATGTCCTTTTTACCTCCCCCACCACAAGCATCTTGGCAGTATTTTCCTGACACCTCTGTCTTTATTACTATATGACAACTATTATTATGAGTGATGTTCTGCTAGTCTTTCAGAACACACTTCCTTTAAAATGTACTGCCAGAGTTAAAAGTATGCTTATTTTACTTACTTTTTGGTAAATACTTAGCACTGTGGATGGTTTCGCTGGTAAATATTTTAAGCATCCTTGATCAAATAGCAAGGTATAAATTAAATATATAAAGTTAATGAAGTTTAAGATTTAAGTAATATGAAATCAAAAGATCTATTGGTCTGCCCATGTATCTAATTTAATTATTTGTTCTTAAGTTTATAGTCCATTGCTCCAAAGTTCAAAGTGGTGCAATTATTAAAACTAATGATAATGATGATGATGATGATGATATAAATAATTTCCAAGCAAAGGGTCTGCTGGTTTCTCTTTAAGGTTTCCAGACTCAAAAGAGAGGAGAGCAATTAAAAGCACAGAAATCCTGTCCTCTATTGAGTCTGGCAACCCTAGTTGAACCTTTGACTCCTTTTTTAAAAAAAAGACCCAGGTATTCTCTCAATCTGGCGCTGATCAGATTTGAATGGTGTCAATAGAATTGATTTCAGTAGAATGAATTTCCAAATTACAGTGCTTAGAATTGGCATATTAGTCATATGTGTTCTAATGAGATACGAAGTGAGATGTTGATGTCAGCAAAAGGTACAGACAGCATGGTGTAGCCAGGAGTAATATGTGAACAGCTGGAAGAAGCTGGCGAAGAGAGCAGTACATATCATAGTCAATAGCTGGGAACAAGAAAAGTCAGAACTGGGAAATGTTTACACTAAATATTGATAGCTGCTTTCCTTGCAAAAATCTGTATTCCTCTAAAAATGGTTAGGGTGTGAGGAGGATTTGAAGTGAGAATGCAAAGTGGAAACCAGATGTCACAATGGTACCTGAAAGATTTTTGCAAGACAGGAGAAAGTGCACCATAGGGAGAAAGGAATGGAAATTCCAGCAAATGTTGAGAAGGCAAATCAATCTGAAATTGGATTCCCTGAACCTGGTGCGATATAGACTATTTGGCCTGTGGTATGCTATCATTACTTTCAAGTCATAAATTGGCAGCCTTCATTCTGAGTACAGACAACAAGTGCAAGAGAAATGTTTCTAAGCCATCAACTCTTGAGCAGCAGGTTTCTCTTAAAATGTTCAGCAACACAGAGTCTTGGCAGTCTTCAAATTCAATGCAGACTGGGTTCCTTGCTATGTATGCCTGAGTTTCTAATGAACATGCTTGAATGAGTAGACCTCTTGACTCCCATTAATGCTGCACATCACACATTTATGATGACGATAAGCACTGATTCACCTGCCATATCTAGCTGCTACTTAAACATAACATCCTGCTTATCAGCAAGCCCAATAATATTATTGCTGAATGCTAAGTACATGTCAATCCACTTCTTAACTTTCTAGCTCACAGCTGCTCCAATTACACAACATGATAGCTTGCAGGTGGAGGTGGGGGAAATCCCTCTTTCTATTTTCCAAAACTCTGACTGATACTCTGTAATGCAAAAGTTGGGGAGAAAACACCACTTCGGGATTGGCTGCCAAATCAGTACCTGCAGAGGTGCCAGAAAAAGGGGTGCAGCAGGAGGAATTGGAGACATGTGAGATGATGCAGGAAAAGCGCTGTGTGTGTGTGTGTGTGTGTGTGCAGGCACCAGAAGAGCAACTGGTTCCAGCTTAATGAGGTGAGATTTTGCTCCTTGGGCACCCCAATGTGGCCTTGTAGAGTAGGGACCACTTCCTATACTGGGTGCAGCCCTTAAGCAGGCTCCATCAGCAAGGGTCCCATGAGTTTGGGGGGGGGGAGAGAGCCACTGAAAGGGTTATCTGCCTTTGTTTGGGCCCATGAAGCATTCAAGAGATGTTGGGAGTAAGCAGAGAGGGGAATTCCTAGTTCCCAGTTTGGGTGGGCTGGACCAGCTGGTCCTAAGAAAAGTACTTCCAGACGAAGACTTGCGGCAGGACTTTTGTAGTTTGAGGCAGGGGTGAAGTGGATTGGCCCAGGAGCAGCAATAGGAAGAAAGACAAAGAGGGAAGCAATACCCTCTTGTGGTGATGATGCTGTAAACCCCTCCATTGTAGGCTCAGGTTGTATATATGAATAAATAAAGTAAAGTGCGCTTAGAACCCCTGGAATCGTGCACCACTTGGAGATTGGGGTGGCATGCAACAGTTTCTTATTATCCAGTTACAGAAAGCATGTTTCCAGGTAAGCTTGGTTCCAGAAGACTTTCACATGCCACCATGTGTGTGTAGGGGGAGGGATATTTTTTTATAAGGCAGGGCTTTGCCCCTTAGGGGTTCCCCCCCTTTTTTCTACTTCTACCATCAGTTATCATGAGGCATGCTCCCTCTTGCTTTTCAGTAGTCTTGTTGTGGTTGCATTGCTACCACAACCCACATCTGACTTCATTATCAGTATATACGACACAGGTTTTCAATCTGCATTATTAACTTTCCGAAGTTAATAACAATTGCTTTAATAATTGGTGTAGACGACAACTTTACCAATAGTTTCCTAGGTGTTGTCCTAGTCAAGGTTGCCCTTCAGTTAGTAGATTGTCGTGTGGACCAGAGGGAAATCAGTTGTCGTTCAGTACTGTGAATCTCGTTTGTGCACCAGAGTTTTTCTTTCACTTTTTCTAGCACACAAACCCTAAACTACTTTTTAAGATCAGATTGTGGTCATTAACCAACTGTAGTAAAGTACCATTTTTTTCTGTCTATAAGACGTGCCCATGTATATTTTGGGGAGCTCAGATTTAATAAAATTGGGGGAGATGTATCTGTGTATAAGACACCCTCTAAGTTTTGACATTATTTTCAAGGGGGGAAACCTAGTGTTATACACAGAAAAATATGGTATATTGTTCCTGGACCCAAATGAGGTAACAGATGGATGCAGCCCACAGATAGGGGAAATCACAAGAGGGGGGAAATCAAAAACAGATTAATTTATAGGCAATGGATTCAGCAAATTACCTGTTTACCACCCAACAAATATATTACCTTGCTATAATAGTGAGTTGTCTGCAAGTTATGCTATCATTCTTTAAATTCACTGACTGTAAATATAAAAACAGATGCAATGAACTCTGAATTATTTGATCGAGTCCAACGGATCCTGCAGTGTCTCTTACCATTACCAGTGTGAGTCGTGGAAAATAAACCAGTTGTGGTTCCATTTCTCCAGTGTCGTATGAACGGCGGCATTTTTGACCTTTTGTCACTTGCTCTGGGTGAGACACTTCATCAAACACTAAGCTGAAATTGAGATAAATTAAGTCATCTGCTCTTCCTCTCTCTGGTAACTTGGTTACTCCATCAAATAATGTAAATGCTTTGGGACTATAGACAGTCTGTAATTATTTGATGTTTGTTCTCTGTGTGATTGTCTTCAGCTGCAGAAAAAAATGCTTAAAATTGACTTTATTTTATGCAATAATCAAAGTGCAATATTGTGTTCAATTTCTAGGATATTTCCATAATGGAAAAAATAAGACCTGTGGTTTTTTCAGGATTCTTTCTTCCTTGTGACAGTTATCTAAAGTCACCTAGCACACTGTTGGCACAGTGTAAGTGCATGATAATAGCAGTCATGTTTAAAATGTTTCCTTAAACACAATTTTGGCCTTTTATAGAACTGTTCCTATTTAAACAGCTGCTGTATTTTCAGCTGTGTTCCTTTTGTCCAGGGTATAATTGCAGGGATGTTTTCAGTACAAGGCCTGACATAGGAGATGAACTTTGAAAGTAAACAGAAATCCAGTTTGCAAAGCTAAAATAATCAATTTACATTTTTAACTGGCAGCAGCAGCAACAACAACCTGGGTTTATGGTAGAGTCATATATTTTATGTTTCCTTTTCTTTAAGAATATATATATATATACATTTCATTTATTTTATACAAAAATATATAATTAAATCTTAACCTCCTAGATACACTATATTTTTTCTTGACGCTTGCACCAGGATCCTAACGATGTTTACTCAGATGTAATTATTTCCAGGTTTCATGCAACATTCTCCCTGGTACCTGTGCACAGCCTTGGGCTGAACTCCTCTGAACGCTCAGTAGAAGTAAGTCTCATGGCAGACAGTGAGATTATTTATTTATTGTGGGTTTTTTTTATCCTGATTTTATTCGTTTTATCTGGACAGCTTATTATAAAATTTCCTTTTTTTAAAAAAAACCCACTCCAATTTATTTTCAAAAATTAATTTTCATTTACCAAAATCAATTTAATGAAGGACAAAACTACATAGCTCATTTTTGCATTAAGCATCTCTGAGGCTAACAGAGAGTGGAAAAGTCTCTCTGGGGTGTGATCACCACCACCACCACCACCACCTACCAGGACGAGGTCATAAAGCCTAACCTATCTCACGATCTTGTGAGAATAAAACAGAGGAGGAGGAGGATCATGTCCCCCATCCTGAACTGTTTGACTCAAAGGTGGGATTAATGGGCCTAAATAGATAAATACGGCTTTGAAGTTCAAAACCAGCACCTTGGATGTGGGCTTGGAGCTAACAGGGAACCAGTGCAGTTGACAAGCAATTGTTCAAATGTACTCTGACCTTACCAATGCAGTGAGCAAATTTACTGCTATAGTCAGGGCCAGATTAAAGATTGGGCTAATAAGGCTATAGTTCTAGGCACTCAGAGTCCCAGTGATGGCCTGAGGACAACTCAGATTCAGATGACAGAACAGCTGTTGACTTAAGAGGAAGCCCTCAACACCTCTTCTACATTGCCCTGACATGGCAGTATGATTCTCCCATTGTTGTCAAAGTCTGAGGATGATTCCCCTAAAGCTACTCCTACTCCACAGCCACACCAGAGGATGCAGTGGTAGAATCAGCTATGGACCATTTAAATTTGGCATACAGCTCTCTTAAGGAAGTGAAGCCACCAGAAACGGAAGGCCATGGCAGCCTCTTTAAGTCTTCAAATGCCTCTGCTCATTGGTAGGGACAACATTTTCCTCATTTGGCAGGAGGAAATTCTGTAGGAACTGTTCAGGGTCTGGTTTGGAATGTCAGAGGCTCTGGCAATCAACCTGCCTTAGAAGAACACAATACATATTTTTTCATCTGAGGGATGAAAAAATCTAGTTTCCTAGCTATAGTTTCACAGCTAGGTGACCATTAGCCATTCCCAGATATTCCTGTAAAGATGGGAGGAAATTTGTGCATACAGTATGGCCATCTTCTGTCCCTTGCAGATTACATATTTCATGCCTTTTCATGCCAAAGCCCAGGGCAAAAAAAAAGTTTGAAAAAATGTAAAGATTTTCACTTTGACTTGAATACAGTTATTAAATAAATACTTTATGATATATTTCTATATTTGTGCAATATGTGACACATACTATTTACTCCCTTACTTTCTTTTATCCTTGGTTCCCCCATTTATTTTACCTGTCTAGCTATAGTATGCAGTGGTTCATGCTTCAAAGGGATTTAGAAACTAGTTTCTTATTAATGCATCACAGCAGTCAATGACTTGAGGTTACAAAGACAGCAGACCCTCTATGTTGTTTCGTGATGTTGCTGAAGTTTGTAATTTACAGTTCAAAACAAGACACTCAGGAACACTTGCGGTCAATCCAAGGCAACATTGCATCTCTTCCTTAGTTCAGCTGGTAATCTGAGCCACAGCAGCTCACCCTCCTTCCCCAAGTCACTCATTTTTTCCACTTCCCAAAAGCCATTTATTCCTCCCATCCTCTCTCCTTGCCTGGCTATGGCTGCAGCAACAAAAATGGCGAAGTTTCTCCCTTCCCTTGTACATGAATTATTGGTTCCTGCTGCTGGAGCAGGAACACCAGTGATCTTAGGAAATGCCTCTTAGGAAATATGAGGAGAGGGGAGACTTGTGATAAGAAGTTTGAATGGCTGTGGACGTGGAAGATGGGGACTTATGGAATGGGATGATATTAATGGGATGAAGCTGCACAGTCTTCTGCCTACTTCCATGAAAGTGTTTAGCACTTCTTCCCCTATGCCCTTTATTATATTTCTTAGTAGTCACTCCACCCACATTTTTGTTTAGCAAAGGTTGAAACAGTGTGCTTTGCCAAATTAATGTGAATTTGCTAAACCTATGTTGGATGCTCCTGCAATATGCAAATATAAGGGCACAGGCAGTTGCCAAACATATCCAACTGCAAAATTCATGTTTGCAATGATAGGTGAAAACCCAGCTTTGCTAATACCGGTATGAAAGTCAACATTTATATTTTATAGGATCTTTGCTCTAAATGTAATGCTTAAATCAACACCTCCTTATTGCAGCCTTTATTGATATAACTTTATGATGGAAATAAATAAATCCTTTTCTGAAAATAAACATTGGAATAAAAGAAAACTATTTCATTAGAAAAGGGTTTTGATCCACAACCCTTTATTAAATAGGTTTTAAAGAAAGTTAAGCCTTACTTGCAAGGGATTTGGAAGAGACAATTGAGCGAATAAAAATCCTTTATGCCCCAGTAGGGTACAATAAGAAGCCCTGAGAATGAGGGAGGAGTCCACACTGGGGTGTCTTTTCATATCAGTATTGTCTAAGACATTTTGCTGCCTGTAGGAAGGATAAGATGATGCTGTTTTCCCCAACCCTGTTCCATATTCAGAAGCCCAATTTAACTGACTGTTGAATCTTACTTCAGCTCTGGTGGTGGGATAGCAGGGGGCAGTAAGCTAGCTTAGGGGGTGCAGAGCAAGCTGCATGACACACACACACACACACACACAGCTGTTTCCTCTCAGAGGCAACTGCTTCTCTCTACCTAATAGTAGAACCTGCCTTTTCTCCTGGAAGCTGAGATGAAGCTAACATAGACAGGAGCCACAAGCATGGGCTCCCAGGTGTCTCACGTTATCCTGGCAGAGAGGCATGTTGCAGCAGCATTCAACTTGACAGCATGAAGAAACACTGAATGGGTTGAATCAGTGGGCGCAACATGTAGAGCATTAATTTGGTGGAGCTCCTACTGTTCCTACTGGACGCGGGTTGCAAACGTGCCTCCTGCACAGATCACGTTAGCAACCCGAGCATCCACTGTAATTATAATTAATAAAATTATAAACTAACCTGTGACGTGCACCTTAAAGAGGAAAATTTATTGTGGAATGTGATTTCAGGGTCTACAGCAGGCTTCCTCAACCTCGACCCTCCAGATGTTTTCAGATTACAATTCCCATCATCCCTGACCACTGGTCCTGCTAGCTAGGGATCATGGGAGTTGTAGGCCAAAAACATCTGGAGGACCGGGGTTTGAGGAAGCCTGGTCTACAGCCTACTTTGTCAGATTCATGAAACGTTCTGTAAGGTGGTAGAGATAGATGGGTACAATTGAAGAAAATAATTTGCAACTCCTTGTAAGCAATGATGATGGTGATGATGATGACAATGATGATAAATTTGCTCCATTAGTTGGATGGCACATAAACAGAATAGCAAGATGATAGATCCCTGAAGAAGCTTAGCATCTAAAACTGAACACAGAGGTGTCAGTGGGGAGTAAATTTGAAGAATGCATTTTGTTTGGTTGAATATAGACATAGTTTTAGTAGGGTATGAGGAATTCTGCCAAATTCTTCATGGAAAATGCTGGTTTTCAGTCCTGCTATACAGAAACTTGACCTCCAATTTCTCAAAAGATTTCCTCCCCTGTGAATGAGGCTTCTATTTTTTTCTCTCCTTCATTTTCTGTGAGCTTTCAGATTTCTTCAGAATTTTGGTGGATTTCAGCTTGCTTTATTATTGCGAGGTGGCTATGGATGGTGTTTGTTTTTTTTCCCCTTTAAACATTTCTCAAGCACCATAAGATCTGTTCATTCACTGATTTTGTTTCCATCTAGTTCAGTATTGTCTACACTGACTGCCAGTACCTTTCCAGGGTATCAGGCAGGGGCCTCAACCAGCTTTATCTGAAGACAACAGGGATTGAACCCTTCTGCATGCAAACAGATGCTATACCACTGAGCTACAGTACTTCCCCAAGTTCAGGACTGAATTTCTGCTGGATCAAAGAGTAGACAGGAGGCCAGTATATGTATTTAAGAAAAAGCACAGTAAACATTAGAAGTGTGCAATCTTATTTGAGTGTGGAGACCAATTCCCACTTTTGCCACAGCATGTCCCTAGACCTTATTGACCACAAATGCATCTGAAAATCAGCAAAAGGTTTCTACAATAGCCTCCCACGTTTAGGGATCTGTGCCCTACATAGCTATTTTTCTTGCTCAACAGTCTCCTATCCTGGTTCACCTTTAACCTGCTTTTGCCTTTGTTCTACATTTGTCACAACTTCTTTTCCCAAACACCTTCCAAATTCTGCAAAAGCACAAGTATTACATAGCCCATGAGGCATTCACAAGGAACTTGTATATGCATATGTGTAATAGACATATTTACATACATAATTTTGGCTCTGTTGAGTTATTTTGTATGTAGACATGGAGCTTTTTTTAAAAAAATAATTGTCTCAGAGCTTGAGTTCCCTTGGCATATGGAGTTGGGATTTCTTTGGCAGGCTGTATGAATAGCCCTGCATGGAATACTGCTGGGTGGATAATACATTGTCTCCTTGCTGTGCAATTGATGGGAAAAGTTGCCTCTTGTGGGACTAGTCAACAACAGACAGTTACATTATTATTTTAAGATTATTTGTTTGTATTCTAATGATGCACAGACTGTGCACAGTTTGGGGGCTAGGCAGCCAATATAGAAATACAGAATGAGGAAGGCTGCTTATTTAAATTGGCTCTGTTCCAATTCCTATCGTCTGTATTGAGACATTTAAATTATTTTGCTAGTGTAGCATTATATAGTGGTGGTTTTCTATACCTTCTATACCTTTATTCTTACAAGTATTACTGTTATTTCTGATATATCCAGATAAGACTGAGGTTCTGTTTATTGGTTGACCTAAGGCAACATGCAAACGTTGCCTCCATGGATGGGACGCAGGGGTGTCTGTACCAGTCCCGCCCCCATTGTCCCTGTGTGCATCTACCCCCTGTGGCCCCAACTTTCCTCATGTTGAGTGGTGAAGGTCTCCATGGGGTTTTTACTCATGTTTGCTTGAACACTAGTACAATGCCTTGTGTGATCAGGCACTTTATAGTGCAGAGGCTTCTACTTGCATTTTCCTGAATACAATATCTTGTTCAATGGGGAACCTGTTTTATGAAGGTCCCATAATGTGTAGATGATTCTGCTTGCTTGGAATCAGGTAAAAGCCTCCTGCAAACCTTAACATCAAATAATTGAGGCAATGCACATAGGGATGTATGCCTGTGGAGACAAATGTTCCCACATTTAAACATTGCATGTTCTGGCAAAGACCTCCTGAGAACTCAACTCAGCAGCTTTGGAATGGTGTTAAATCCAGCTCTCTATATGTATGTTGAAATGTATTCCATAGCATAATGTATTTTTAAGCAAGTTCAGTCACCAGCTACAGCTCTTCTCAAAAGAACCTAATCTGTCCACAATTATTCATGCCCATCCAGATTAGTTTACAGTAGGAGTACCATTGGCTATGTTGACTAAGGCTACTTGGAGCTGGAATCTGCATTGGCTACCCTTGTACAGGTGACTCCTCAATTTGCACATGTTCAATGCACATGCAACTGTGCATACCATTTTGCACACCAGAAGAGGGCGGGATGGGTTGGGGCAGGGTGGTAGTGAGGTGAGCTTACACATGCTTTGTTGACCTGGAACATAACCCCTCCATAACTGTGGGGTGAGGGGTTGCCTGTAATGCACTTTACATTGTCTATGAAGACTGTCCAGAAATGGCAGCTGGTTCAAAACACAGCTGCAAAATGGTTAACTGGAACAAGGGAGAGGGAACTTTTATTGTCAACACTTAAATTACTTCACTGCCTACCAGTTTGTTCCCAGGCATGATAGAGTTGCACTGGCTTTTTACCTTAAAAGCTTTAATTACGTGAAAAACTACCCCCTCTCTGTTAGAGGCCTAGGCCAACTTCAGAGGTGGTTGACTACCAGGGATGGAGTATTCTCAGTGGAGCTGAAAAGTTGGGTGCAGCAGAACTGCATTCAGCTGGTGGAATTCTGCTTTGATTGTTTTTACGTGTCAGCTAAAAACAGTTCCCCCTGCCTGTTTGATAAACGTAATTTAATTAGATGTCTCTGTTCTTCCTGGTATTTATGTACCACCCAAAGGGATTATATATCTAATCCGTATCAACCTCTCCATGGTTTAAAACTGTTATCTGTGTAGCTTTCCCACTAGATACTGCATAGACATCTACAAGGAAGGGGTCAATTTTGGCTCTAGTGCCTCAGAGGTGCAGTACCATTCCCCAAAAGATTCATCTGGTGTGAACATCGTTATCCTGTAGGAACCAGACAAAAAAAAATTGTATTCACATAGACATTTTAAATTCCACCAGTGGCCTATATTGCTGCTTGCTCTTTTATTCTGTTGTTTTATTGTATTTTTTCCACTGTGTTTGACTTTTATGGTTTTGTTGTGGCCCATCCTAGAACTGGGAAATGAAAGACGATTTGTGAACAAATAAAGAAATACCTGCTGCTAAAAGCCTTGCTTTTGTATTACATGTAATTTATTTTATTTGGTTCCTTGTTTTTGTTTTAGAAACTGAAAACTCTTGATTAATTGCTCTTTTATTGTGGGTGTGTTACTGATTTTGTGCATTCTTTGTGTTTGCTCTTTTGGCAACTGAGCTGTGAACACCTTTGGAACTGCAACTGAAATATGAGGATCAATGTTCAAAATAAATACTTCAAGCATTCCTATATTTCCAATGTTCAGGCTGTGTGTGTCATTGCTCACATAGCCAAAACAGCACGCCAGAGAGGGATCAGCAGGCTGGCTCTGGGGAACTCCAAAGCTCACATAAATACTATCACTCTTTAGCAGGTAAAACTTAAGCGGGTGCAGGGGTGAGTCCCCAAACAGTGCAGTGAAGACTTGAGTGTGCCCTGTGTCCACAGAATGCTGACTGGGGTCAAAACTGGAGACAATGGGAATACAATGGGGAGGCTGGAATTCTGAACAGCGAGCACTTCATGCCACAACACTTTGTTGCAGCTCCCACTTGTAACATGGGAATAACAATATGAACTGGCATAGAGCAGCAAAGCAATTGCTGCATCAGAAGCCCAGCTGTCTCTGTTTAGCTGGTGGTGGGCTCTGCTCTCCCTTCTATTTTGTTTTTGCTTTGCTAGTTCTTTTGAGTGTTACATATTTTTCCTTTAGAGCCTCTCTGGGAGTCTCTATATTAAGCTGTATAAGCTAATGTGAAACTGACAGAGAGACCGATTTTAATGCAGCAATATATGGCATGAATCTGGGCCACGTAACATAGCTGTAGTAGCCACTGACTTGCATTTTGAAGGAGAGAAGCCTAACTTGGCCAGCAGGACAAAATGTCCCAAATGTGGCACTGTCTGAGTTTGCAGACTATCTATATACAATGTTGCAGAGAAATTGAGATTTTTTTGGGGGGGATGTCTGTATGTCTGCATACTCCAAGGCTGATAGGAGAAATTCATTAAAATGGTTGTGTTTTGTAGTTGAAGATATTTACTGCAGCAATATAAATGTCAAACATGACAGTCAACTTCAGAAAGTGCCCTTGGTGATTTATTGATGCACAATTTTAAATTTCCTTTTTACAGAAATTAAAATGAAGGGCTTCCACTCTTCAGTCCACCCTTATCAGATGCTTTCCCCTTTTGCAAGATGCTGAATTGTAATTTTTAGGTACACTCTTTCTACCTAACACGCATCTGAAAAGCATTTAAAAGGTACTGGGAAAAGCAACAACTGCTCAGTGACGTCCCAGACAGAAATAAGCACTCATAATCCATGTGGTTTTGCCTCTCACACTACTTTTGATGGTTAAAATGGCACATATTTAATTATTTAGAAGTGTTCCTAACCTGCCTTTCATCACAAAGTCAACCCCAGAAAAAGATATTTTTTTAAAAAAATAAGTTAGACCACTTCATTAGCAATCATAAAACAGAGGCTGCTAAAATATCAAACAAATCAAGCAAAACATTGAACAAATATCATCAGAGATCTACAACCTCTCCTAGACAATGACAGTTCTCTTTCTCAAGCTCTGGGAGGAAGACATTTCATTGCCACCCAATCTTAAACAACTCCTCACCCACAATAATACCACCACCAGACTTAACATGGACACTGGTACCAGAGCCTGCAATAAACCCAGATGCCAACTTTGCTGCCACATAAACCCGGACAACACCATTACTGGCCCCAACAGCATCAAACATACCATCTCAGGACTATTTAATTGCTCATCTTCTAACATTGTGTATGCCATCAAATGCCAACAGTGCCCTTCAGCTCTCTATATTGGACTAACAGGCCAAACCCTACGCCAAAGGATAAATGGACATAAATCTGACATCAGGAATCACAAGACAGAGAAACCAGTAGGAGAACACTTCAATCTCCCAGGACATTCTATACAAGATCTCAAAGCAGCTGTTTTATTACAGAAAATTTCCAGAAACAGACTGGAAAGAGAAGTTTCTGAATTGCAACTCATTACCAAGCTTAAAACCATGGAGAGACCTGGTATGAACAGAGACATAGGATTCTTTTCTCATTATACATGATCAAGCTTTCTTTAGCACCTCAGCCCTTGCTTTTTACTGCAAGACCAATTGCAGTCATTAACAGTCATTAACAGTAATCAACAGGTTTACCACTCCTATCAGCCCATCACCCATTCCCATCACCCCCCCACACCCTCTGACTATACATAAGGGTCTGGTAACTTCTGTTTCATTGTATCTGAAGAAGTGTGCATGCACACGAAAGCTCATACCTATGACAAACTTAGTTGGTCTCCAAGGTGCTACTGGAAGGATTTTTTATTTTAATTGAACAAATACAAAACATTAATACAGCGTAAATCAGCAGAGCAGCTGGCTCAGAGGTCACCAGCCTTTTGGGAGTCTGGGGGATTGTTTGTAAACTGGACCTGCTGTCATGGGTACCCCATCCTCGCAACCTGTTCTGTTGGCTTCAACAGAATGCCAGAGGGTGCCATTGTGGGTGCCAGAGGTGGAGACCAGGGAAGCCCTTTGCAGGCACAGGTGTGACTCTGAGTGCTGCATTAGTGACCCTTGCCAGTACTATCTCTGGGTTGGGAGTGTTATACAGGTGGGAAATCACGAAAGAGAGAAGGCACTTTCCTGGGTTACCATATAGCAAATCTATAGCACAACCGGACAGGCCTCTATTCTGATGAACCCAGATCGCTCTCTTATGGCAGAACATGTTCCTTCAAGTATTTAGGTCCCAATTTGTATAAGACTTTATATGTCAATAGCTAGGAATGGCTAGGAATGTCAGAATATGATCAGGAAGAACAAGTTTCAAATCCCCACTTAACCATGAAGCTTGTTGGGTTATCTTGGACCAGTTAGTCCCTCAACCTAACCCAGGCATCCCAAACTGCGGCCCTCCAGATGTTTTGGCCTACAACTCCCATGATCCCTAGCTGACAGGACCAGTGGTCAGGGATGATGGGAAATGTAGTCGAAAACATCTGGAGGGCCACACTTTGGGGATGCCTGACCTAACCCATCTCACAACCTTATTACAGGATACTGTGCAAATGAGGAGAATCAGGTATACCTAATTGAGCTCAATGAAGGAAAGGTGGGGTATAAACATAACAAACAAACAAATAATATTTAGCACATTTAATTTGGCTTTGCAGCCAATCAGGACACTGTGCTCTTCTTTCAAAATCTATATTATTTTATCTTAATACTTTGAGCCACTCAGCAACCCAGTCACTACATTTTGTCCTAGCTGCAGCTAAGAAGCCCCACAAAGAACACTAAAGTTAGTTAGCAAGATGAGAAGTTACCAGGGCATGTGTCACTGTGGCATAGCTGTGAAGCAGCCAGAGATGGCAGAAAGCAGTGTTAGACACTGAAGATACCCTCTAGTGAGTGCACTGACAACATATATGCTCTTTCAAGGGCAGTGCAACTCTGTCTAGAACATGCCATGTGCCTGAGAACCACCAAGGCCTAAGACACCTGTCTTGTTGGAACCTCCCCAGCCTAAATGGCATTGCATCAAGCCATTGTTATCCCAGATTTCCCAATGCATTTAGGGGAGTTCAAATCACACCAGTGTAAGCTGGCCAGATGAAATTAGAGAGCTTGTGTACCTTTAATAGTTGGGTAGAAAGTTGGGCAGAATAGTTCAGCTGAAAAGTCTGAAACTATTAAAGATGCAAACGCCCTGTCCTCTTTTTCGCTTGACCACCATAGCTGCCAAGTTTTCCCTTTTCTCGCGAGGAAGCCTATTCAGCATAAGGGAAAATCCCTGTAAAAAAGGGATAACTTGGCAGCTATGTTGACCACCCTACACACATGTACATGTACAACCAGTCAGGAAGTCCCAACACTCCAAGGATAGAGTACCAGTGTTCGGGGCTGTAAATGCTAAGCTTGAATTCAGCACAATAGTGACACCAAGGGAACAGAGGAGGGAAAAGAGAATGTAGCTGCTGGGATGCAAAGATGAGGGAAGAAGACATTGTATAAGGAAGCAGTGTGAGTATATGTCTACTCGGAAGTAAGCTGCATTGAATTAAATGGGACTTACTTCCACAGAAGTGTACATACAATTCAAGGGGAAGAAACAAGGATAAATAGGCTGATTCAGTGTGCTGATTTTTAAGATCTGCAAGACTTTGAACATGTGGAGTGAATATTATACACGTGCCTGCCTGCCTACCTGCCTGTTTGTTTGTTTGTGTGCATGCTGGCGTTTGCCCATAGCAATTCTGTGTGTTTGCAAAATGGAGAGAAGAGTCACGGGCCAGTTGAAAAGCTATTACCTGGAATTGACAAATGCATGGAGCTGGGCTTGTAAAACCTTATTTTTGTCCAGTAAAAAGATTAATGAGACGTTTGAGAAACTGATTCTCTGTGCTGAGGTAGAGTGTATTCCAGCCTCTAGATAATACAGAAATCAGTTATATTTGCTAAATTTCTCTTTCCTGTTTTCTCAGTTATGGATAGCGCGGATTGCTGTTGTTTTATAGCTTTGGTTAATGTGTTTGCAAATTGCAATGAAGGCATCTGAGGAAATTACTCCATACATCAGTGGAGACATAAGAAATGGGTTTCTAGTCTGCTTGTGTGTGTCACTTGGGTACAAATCAGTAGTTCTTATAAGGTGAATAAAATTAGGTATAAATAAGTATGCTTTAAAGGTCCTTAATAGTGTAAGTAAATAAATAAATAAATAATCCCAGTATGCACAGAAAGGTTAAATAATGTTTAAGTTAAACACACCCATAATGATTCAGAAATGCTTTTGAATAGATTTGATTCATTAGTGGAACCATACAATCAAAATATTTGCCATATGTATATTAATGGGGGGGCTTTGTATGAATTTTGTTAAATTTGGGACATGCCTGCATAGAATCTGGCACTGAAGTTGCTAATTGCTAATTAGCATTTAAGAAGCACTCCTGTTAGATGCCCTCTGGTAATGCCTAGTCAATGCTGAGGATTTTATAGTAAACACAACTTAAGAATGTCTCCTTTTTCCAATTTTAGGAAGCCTTTATTGTTAGCTGTGTTGAAGTTTCTGCATGTTGGTCTTATGATATGACAAGAGTCTCCACTCAACTTCTCATATTTTTGGAATTATATGAAGCATATAACATGCCTCTCTAACTGTAACCCCTTAGGTAATAAAACTAAGACCTGGCTCTTTAAGAAGGCTCTTTAGGAAGGTGGAACACAGTGATTCTTAGTTCTGGAATTTGCGCTCAGCACCAAAAACAATCTCATAACATGCAAAGCTCTCTGCATGAGGCCACATGGCCTAACACTCTGGAACCAATTGAGAATCCACCATGCCATGGAATAATTTACCTTTGGAGCGTGTATATTCTGATTTAAAGGTGTTTTGACACAGCCCCATAGATAGTACCTGTAAACTAATTTTGATGGTTGTGTTTTGCTGTAAGCCGCTTAGCTTCTTTCCTTTGATTCTCAATAGCTTTCTTTTGAATTATTTTTATTTTTATTTTTCATTTCATTTCTATACTGCTTTGTATTTTCAAGAAAAGAATCTCAGAGCAGTTTACAACCTACATTAAAACATCAAATAAAGCAATAAAAAAAATACATTGCTGGAGAAAGTCAGATACAAAAGCATGACATTCAAAGTAACATGATTAGCAGGATAAGCACAGAACATCTCTGTTGCTGTTGCTGCCAATGCTGCCTATGGTGGTTCATGGTGGTGGCAGCTGTGGAAGTTGAGGCTCGATGACCTGGGTCTGCAATAAGAGACATTCAAGATGATGAAGCTAGAGGGATACTCGATATTAAAGGAGCCAGCGTTGTCCTTAGTGGAATATAACAGGGCTATGAAAACAATTCAGCCACATGATTACATTGGTGAGGGACTACCTATTACAGAGTTTCATGGGTGAATTGTTGGCCTACATTAATGCTTTGTTGTTGAAAAGTATTTAAGATCAGACTTTTGTCAGCAGGAAAGATTAGCGGAATTTCAAAAGCCATTGTACTTGCTGTGGCTTCTTCCAGATAAAACAACTAGATATTGAGCTTTTTCACACTCTCCAAATTAGTATACTCTGGCCAAATTAGTATAGTTTAAATGTAAGACAGACTTATATAGACATTCGGTATACATTTGACCATATCGAATGTGCAAAAGTTCAGTATATAGAATGGACCAGTCAGGAAAACCAGAAGTGAGAAATGGTGTGAATGGATGAGGGATGAAAGCATGGGTGTCTAAATAGTTATGATTTCAATTCTGTAATTTATTTCAACTCAGATGGTTTAACATATAGTAACACACCATTATATTTTAGAAGGGTAAAAGGGGGGAGTCATTTAATATTTTATTGTTGCATGTTATGAAAACAGTAAAAGGAGAGCAGCCAGCTTTATTTATAGCCATTCCTGTCAGAATTTTGGATTAATTTATGTCTGTAAAATACACAGTGACATTTAAGTGATGTTGACATTAATTTGTTTTATGGGGATCAAAATGAAGTTATGTCAGGTCTTGTGTTAACTGTTGCTCATTAATAGTTTTTATAAAAGTTAATACCTTGAATTGCCAGCTTTACAATGTTGTAAAAACATTTCCCCCATAATCTAACCAACACAAAGTATCAGGTTTTGCATTGGGTACATTTCATGAAGGCTCACTAGCAACTGTAATTGTTAGGTTAGAGCCGATAACTAATGAGGCTCAGCTGTCGGACTTGGCTGATAGCCCGGAACTGGAAGGGAGGCTTGCTTTGATAAAGGAACTGGCTGGGAGGGGTGAGCAAATGGCAGAAATAACTCAAACCTCAGAAGAGAGTTTGTCCGAGTCTGTTCCTAGTTCTTTAAAGTTACAGGAACGTAGGAGGGGAGGGTTACAGGATAAGAGGAAATGGCAATTACAGAGAGAGAGGCAGAGGGCGTTGTTCGAGCGTAGGAATAAAAGGAGGTGGACTCACGCTAGAGAGCTAGATGAGTCATCATCTGATTAACTAGTGGTCTTGAGCAGGAAGTTGCAGTCTTTCTTGTGGTTACTTGCCTTTGTTTTGTCTATTTGGAATAAAACTCACTATTTACACACAGACTGTGTGCTAGCCATTGCTGTTGCTTACAGCATGACTCATCTAACTTGCTGCTGAAGGGGAAGCATGTGGATTTAAGCAAGAATGGAAGAAAAGGGGAAGCAGCAACCGGCTGGGGATTTATCAGTCGGCGCAACAGCAATGGAGATGAAGTTAGAAGATAATACTGAAGCTCTCTGGGCAGAGAACCAAGAGTTGAAGGCAAGATTAGCACGGCTGGAAGGAGTGACCTCAGAACAAGCAAGACAACTCTCTGACTTATCTGGCAGGCAAGTGGCAAAGAATTTTGTTCCCCTTCCCCCACGTTTTAGTGGGAGCGGTGCAGAGTATGATTCATTTCGGGCTTCCTGCTTGTATTATTTAAGGCTTAAGGGAGAAGAATACAGAGATGATGATGCCAGAGTGGCCCTGGTGGTGGGGCTTTTGGAAGGGAAGGCGCGGCAGTGTATTGCCCCTTACCTAATGTCTAATGACCGAGTGCTCACCAACTTATCAGCCTTCTTGAAGCTTCTGGATAGCATGTTCAGGAATCCTGCACAAGAAGCAGAGTGGGAACAGGAGTTCTTGAGCCTTAAGCAAGGAAAGGGAACTGTAGCACAGTTCTGGTCCTCTTTTGTGAGACTTGCTAGACAACTAGGCTGGGAAGGAAAGGCCTTGGTTGGATTGTTTAAGGCGGGACTCAGTGAAGAGATTCGGGTGGAGTTGGCAAAAAATCCTGGGTTGAAGACCTTGGAAGAGGTGGCACAAGTCGCCTTGCAACTAGACCTGAGGTTCCAATCGCTGGACAGGTTGCGTAGGGGCCAAGGAAGGTCAGAGAGCCGCAGGACATTTGTGCCCTTAGAGCTGCCGGATTCACGAAGGGTGGAGGAAGAAGCACCCATGCAACGTAGTTCTATCAGAAGGGGTACAACACCTAGTATTACACACGCTGAGAGAGAGAGAAGGTGGAGAGATCGGTTGTGCCTTATCTGCGGCTCCCCCAATCACATGGCTCGTCAGTGTACTGTAGGAAGAAACCGAGGTGCGCTGTCTGGCACAAATGTAACAACACCTGGAGAGGGCATAGTGGAGCAGTCGGGAAACGAGATGACCCAGCCCGTTCTGGAGGCCTCGGGTTGGGGGAAAAGAGACCCAAAGGGCTTCCACCTGGACCGATCTTACCAGTAATTACAGCATTCGCAATGCTACGACTCCCAGATGGAAGGGGCGAGCGTGTGGAAGTTCTTATTGATTCTGGAGCCTCGACTGATTTTATAGACATGGACTTGGTGAGCAGGTTGGGAATAGAGACACAGTCATTGGAAGAACCTTTAGAAGTTAGAACAATTGATGGTAGAGTGTTGCTGTCTGGCTGTGTGTCAGAGGCCACAATGCCAATTGGTCTAGAACTGCCGGGACACCGAGAGGTCATTGCATTCCATATCACCAGGTTGAACTCCTACCCCGTGGTTTTGGGGATGAGTTGGCTATCCCGTCATGATCCGATGATCTCCTGGGGCCAGAGATCGATGACCTTTTCGTCAGTGTATTGCCGACTACATTGTTTGGGAATCAGGGCGGAGAAGAATGGTGAGGCCAATGGTACGCCAGACTGTGGTCCGCTCACTGGGGAAGAGAGACAAATACCCCCACAGTATAAGTCTTTTAGAGACGTATTCTGCGAGAAGGAGGCAGATCGGTTACCACCGCATCGCCAGTACGATTGCAAAATAGATCTGGTGCCAGGGGCTGAGATACCCGCCAGCCGTATCTACGCTATGTCAGAAGTGGAGTTGGCAGAACTGAGGGAGTTCCTGCGAAAAAATTTGGAACGGGGTTTCATACGGCCTACCAAGACTCCGGGAGGAGCTCCAATTTTCTTTGTGGATAAGAAGAACACTTCTGAGAAAAGACTTGTAGTTGATTACAGGAAGATCAACCAGCGCATGATTCCCAGTCGTTACCCGTTGCCACGAATTGGGGATTTGCTGGAAAGATTACGGTCGGCTAAAATTTTTACAAAACTGGACTTGAGGGGGGCATATAATTTGATACGAGTAAGAGAGGGAGATGAATGGAAGACGGCCTTTAACACCAGGTACGGCACATTTGAATATCTTGTCATGCCGTTTGGACTACAGTCGGGCACGGCCACCTTTCAGGCATTTATTAATTACGTGTTGTCCGACTTGTTGGATCGTTCGGTCCTTGCTTATTTAGATGACCTATTAATCTACTCGGAGAGTCTGGAAGAACACGTACAACATGTGAAGGAAGTGTTAGAGCGTCTAAGAGAACATCGATTGTACGCTAAGTTGGAGAAATGCCACTTTCACGTAACAGAAGTGGAGTTCTTAGGCTATAGAATCACCCCAGAGGGGGTGCACATGGATCCAGCAAAGGTTCAGGCAGTAGTGTCATGGCAAAGACCCAAGACTCGAAAAGATGTACAAAGATTCTTGGGGTTTGCCAATTACTATCGGAAGTTTATACCAAGGTACTCAGGCCTTACAGCACCGATAACAGATTGTTTGAAAGGCAAAAAGGCGTTTAAATGGACTGAGGAAGCCCAAAGGGCGTTTGAGAGACTTAAGAACTTGTTTGTGGAGGAAAGATACTTGGCTCATCCAGACCCGTACAAGCCGATGGTCGTGGAAACCGATGCTTCGGACAAAGCCATTGGGGCGGTGCTTCTCCAGGAAGATGACAAAGGGGAACTGAGACCATGTGCCTTTCACTCAAGGAAATTAAACTCGTCAGAACAAAATTATACTATATGGGAGAGAGAGTTGTTGGCAATAAAGGATGCTCTACAAACTTGGCGGCATTTCTTGGAAGGGGCGCAGCATCAGGTGGAGGTACGCACTGATCATAAAAACCTAGAGTACTGGCAGACGGCTCGTCAATTGAACCAACGACAGATTAGGTGGGCGCAATTCTTTGCCAGGTTCAATTTCCGGATTAAGTATGTGTCTAGTGCTCAGAACCAGCGGGCGGACGCATTGTCCCGAAAACCGGAGTATTCCGAAATAGAGACCGGGTTAGAACGGAGATTGATCCTGAGCCCCGAACAACTGCAGCTAGCAACAATGACGGCATTAGAACGGTCAGACTTTCTCCAACAAACGCAGAAGGATGGGTTCGCTCAAGAGAAGAGGAAGGCAATACGTAAGGGGGAAGTCCAAGGGAAGGAGTTTACTGAGAGAGGAGGGCTGCTGTACAAGGGGGAAGCTCTCTATGTGCCAGAGGGAGAGCTTCGTGCGAGGGTGCTGAGACAATGCCATGACAGTCCAACAGCAGGACATTTTGGGCAGTGGAAGACGGAACGTCTGGTATCAAGGGATTTTTGGTGGCCACGGATGCAGGAGGAGGTCAAGGAGTATGTCCGGGCATGTGAAGTGTGCCAACGGTCCAAAAGACCTCGCGAAACACCAGCCGGGCTACTTCAACCACTGCCCACACCACAAGCACCGTGGGAAGGCATTGCTATGGACTTTATCACTGATTTGCCCGAGTCGCAGAAACAGACAGTGGTTTGGGTGGTAGTAGATCTGTTCTCCAAGATGGCACACTTTGTTCCTTGCAAGAAATTACCGTCGGCACAGGAGACCGCGCAACTCTTCATAGAACATGTGTTCAAATTGCATGGATTGCCGCAGAAGATTGTGTCTGATAGGGGAACGCAGTTTACCTCCCAGTTTTGGAAGAGACTGATGCAATTGCTGAAGGTGGAGGTGTGCCTCTCATCGGCTCGGCATCCTCAGACAAACGGAGAGGCCGAACGGACGAACGCGACGTTGCAACAGTACCTACGTTGTTACGTGAATTATCAACAGGATGACTGGGTTGGGAAACTAGCGTTGGCTGAGTTTGCTTATAATAATGCTGTGCATGCTTCTACACAGCAGACGCCATTTTTTGCCTGCCATGGGCGACATCCACGGGTGTTTCCAAGTCAGGGAGATGGACTGGCAGTGCCTGCAGCTGAACAGTTCGCAGAAGAAATGGAAGCGTTGCACAGTATTCTGCGAGAACAGCTAGAAAAAGCGAAGGCTCTGTATAAGGCAGAAGCTGATAAACACCGGCAAGTGGGCAAGGAGATAAGGGTAGGGGACCAAGTTTGGCTATCCACTAAAGATTGGCCGAGCAAGGGACGTTGTAAGAAGTTACTGCCGCAACGGGTAGGGCCATTCGAAGTGTTGGAACAAATAAATCCTGTTTCATATAAGTTACGTTTACCGACTTCAATGAAGATGTATCCGGTGTTCCATCGGTCACTCTTATCGCCAGTAACGCCAAGACACCGGTATCAGAAGAGGAAGGAGCCACCACCTTTGCCCATCTGGGTGGAGGGTGAACCGGAATATGAAGTGGTTCAGCTATTGGACTCTCGTAGAAGGGGCAGGGGGGTACAGTATTTGGTGGCTTGGAAAGGGTACGGACCAGAGGAGAACTCATGGGTGAATGCGAGTGATATACATGCATCTAGGCTGCAGAGAGAGTTTCACCATAGGTACCCTAATAAACCCAAACCCCGGGGTTGGGTAGAGGAGCAGGCAGAACAGGCAGACTGGGAAGCTGAAGTGAATGGTGGGTTTGAAGAGGAGGAAGAAGTAGAAGAGTCGCAACCGGGTTGCAGTTATTGGGGAAGTGAAGAGGGAGAATGGTGGGAGGTATCTCATAACGCCCCAAGTAAGGAAGTGCGGAGGCGGGAGGAAGGAGAGGAGGCCCCTAGAGGGGGGGATGATGTTAGGTTAGAGCCGATAACTAATGAGGCTCAGCTGTCGGACTTGGCTGATAGCCCGGAACTGGAAGGGAGGCTTGCTTTGATAAAGGAACTGGCTGGGAGGGGTGAGCAAATGGCAGAAATAACTCAAACCTCAGAAGAGAGTTTGTCCGAGTCTGTTCCTAGTTCTTTAAAGTTACAGGAACGTAGGAGGGGAGGGTTACAGGATAAGAGGAAATGGCAATTACAGAGAGAGAGGCAGAGGGCGTTGTTCGAGCGTAGGAATAAAAGGAGGTGGACTCACGCTAGAGAGCTAGATGAGTCATCATCTGATTAACTAGTGGTCTTGAGCAGGAAGTTGCAGTCTTTCTTGTGGTTACTTGCCTTTGTTTTGTCTATTTGGAATAAAACTCACTATTTACACACAGACTGTGTGCTAGCCATTGCTGTTGCTTACAGTAATCTTCCTGCAGATTCCTTTAGTTTACTGAAGGTTATTTTAACCAAGTGTGTTTTGAAACTCTTATTACAGTATATGTGTAAGATAATAAATCAAATAAATGCTAATAATATCATTATAAATGTCTTTCAAATATCCTTTTCAACCACTTTGTCACAAAACTGGAACACCCTGTTACCATTGTCTTACCCTGATACCACTGATTATTTTTTTAATTGTTGACATACCCCAAATCCCCAGAAACCAAACATCTTGAAGGAAAAGATAATTATCCCATTAAGAATTAATACACAATTTAGTTGCCATTAAAGTGCTATTTTGGCACATATTGGGTGGGGATGTCTATAGAGGGGAGGCTCCTCTTTGACCATGATCAGGGTTCCCAGACCTGCAGGCGAGGGGCAGGGGCAGAGCCTCAACACACAACACAAGGGGGAACAGGGCAGGGCAGCAGAGGCAGGCAAGCACCCCTCCTTGCAATTACAGTCACATGAAGGCAGGGCATTCCCAAACATGGTTTAGCAAAATACATGTTCCAAATCTGAATGTTCATTCCAACCCTTTACATTACCAACTAATAGCACAATGGGTCCAATAGAATGAATTAACTTAACGTTTTTCAAGTGTGGACTTCCAGATTTTTGGTCATATCTTTCTTGGCATATTTTTTTATCATTGTTGAAATTAGTTTTTGAGTATATCCCCTTGCTGTTCTCTCTTGATTGAGAGCCAGTGTGATGTAGTGGTTAAGAGCGGTAGACTCGTAATCTGGGGGACCGGGTTCGCATCTCCGCTCCTCCACATGCAGCTGCTGGGTGACCTTGGGCTAGTCACACTTCTTTGAAGTCTCTCAGCCCCATTCACCTCACAGAGTGTTTGTTGTGGGGGAGGAAGGGAAAGGAGAATGTTAGCCGCTTTGAGACTCCTTCGGGTAGTGATAAAGTAGGATATCAAATCCAAACTCCTCCTCCTCCTCCTCCTCTTCTTCTTCTTCTTCTTCTTCTTCTTCTTCTTCTTCTTCTTCTTCTTCTTCTTCTTCTTCTTCTTCTTCTTCTGTATGTCTGTGTGTTTCTACTGAGTGCCATTTTCTCCTGTTGCCTGAAGAGTGCCATAAAGACACTGTCTCCTTGCGTAACATGGATTAAACTGCCTCACCAGTAATTCACTCAGTCATCTAACCTTCCTTTAAAAACCATAACATCTGGATACTAGGAAGTATATAGAATTGGAGCTATAGTTTTGAATGTCAGGATAAAAGGAGGCTTTGGCTATCTGTTTGTGGGCCGAATATAAAAAGGTATTTGTGCAAATGTAGAGTCCTCTCTTGATTTCTACTTCAAAGGGTGGTTTGCAATGCCTTGGTCTACTTATTGTCTATGCAGTGCATTTGCTTTCAGCTGAAGTGCTGTAAGAGAGAATGATTTTGTGGGTAAATAAAAGTGTCACAGTGAAGTAATTAACAGTTTTCTCTCCTGAAAAGAGAGTCTTGTGATGCCCACTGATTCCTGTGATTGTTTATTGATCAAGGAGTTATGATACTGAGCCAAGCGTTGTCATGGTTCAGTTATCAGAGTAGTACGTTGTCAAATGATGTGCTCTTTTGACATGGGATCAAACTGAGAATGAAACAGAAATTGTAGAGGGCTGTAAATCCATCAACCTGAGCCAAGGGGAGCTAGAAGCCTCCCAGAATTCTCGCCCTTGACAATGTTATGTGTGTTCCGTCTGGAAAATAAGGTAGCTAACATTTAAATCTCTGAAATAAGGGCGAAAAGAAATAGAATAACATGCTATCATCTTCTGCTGCTAAAACAATGTTAACATCTAACTTGGTGGCAACTGTGTCCTAAGTAGAAAGAAGGGATTTGCTTCCAGTTGAAGTGGTGGATTCACATATTTCAGAAATAGTGCAGAGGCTCATAGGAACAGCAGAAGTCAGACCATTGATCCATCTAGGTCAGTATTATCTACACTGACTAGCAGCAGCTCTCCAGGTTTTCAGAAAGGAATCTCTCCCAGATGTCAGGAACTGAACCTGGGATCTTCTGCATACAAAGCATATTCCATGGTCCTTCATACAGTTGATACATCATAGATGAAGCAAAGAGAAGAGTAAGAAGGATCGTCCACTGTTGTTTAAATATTTTATTTATTAACAATATTTACAGGCTTAGCCACCTCAGCCATTTAGACTAGATTCAGAACCTTGAGGCTAGGTTTAGATATTGTGGGAAGCTCTTTCCATTTTGGTTCCCCTGTCCCCTTTTTAAATATACTAATTTCTTTTTGGGATTTTGTCATTCTGTTTTCAGTCCTTGAGCATTTTGGTTTTCTCGGAAGCAATGGTCTTAATAATCAAAACAATTCTCTCAGCACCTGATCTGAAGTGGACGGAAACAATGTTATCCTGCTTTCTACTCACTTTTGCTTTTGCATTAAGAAGTAGACAGTGTCAAGTATCTAGCTTAGTATTGTTCACACTAAGTAAGTAGCAGCGGCTCTTAAGATTTTTCAGAAAGGGGTAGTTCTCAGCTCTACCTGCAGATGCCAGGAATTGGGACCTTTTGCAAGGAAAGCACGAGTCCTCTAAGTCAGGCATCCCCAAACTTCAGCCCTCCAGATGTTTTGGACAACAGTTCCCATCTTCCCCAACCACTGGTCCTGTTAGCTAGGGATCATGGGAGTTGTAGGCCAAAACATCTGGAGGGCCGCAGTTTGGGGGTGGCTGCTCTAAGTTGTCCCTGCATTTTCTCTCTCTGCCTTGCATCCTTTGTGGCACCGTACTACAAAATACTGTGTATCAGTATTTTACTTCCCTTCTGTATGCTGCTGACCACTACTGGTATTGTGGCTAATGTTGTCATCAAAGCCCAAGACGAAAGCTATTTAGACCCCTCAGGTGCTTTTAAATTTTAGTTTCTTGTCATGTTAACAGCAAATTCCCGAGTTCAGGGAGCGGTGACCTGAATGGTGGCATTTTGACTGTAATCTCTGCTTGCTGACTGCTGCTCCAAGAATAAAAATTTAAACCGCAAGATTTAATGAAATCCCTCCAGATTAAGTGCTCAGTGTGCTGAGGAAATTGTGTTATCAACCTTCCCTCTGTAGTAGTAAGCATAAGGCTTGGTTTCTCAGTAGGAGAGTGTCCAAGAGAGACAACTCCAAGTCCATCAATAATTTACATTTTTGTTACTTACCAGCCCAGGATTTGGGATTTTGTTGTTGCCATAGCAATCCATCTGGGCCCGGGCAGTGTTTTAAGTGGTGGTGTATAGGGATTCACAGTGTGTGCTTTAAACTCCTGTGTGCCAAAGTAATCCACAGATCTGTGCTACAATTGATTTGAGATGCTGTTAAAATAATTGCTCATGGCACTTTACATCTATGACAGATTTGAATATAGTTAAGGGTGTTAAAGTTACAGAGCAGCCAAGGTTTTATTTTTATTTTTTTAGTTGATGATATAACTTTGCTAACAAATCAATATTTAGTATGAAAGAATGTGTTGCTGGGAAAAACAAACAGATGATGGTGTATTGATTTAAGATACACATCACAATCCTATGCACTCTTAACTCAGAAGTCCCACTTTGCTTAATGGACTTGCTCCTAGGTATATATGTGTGCATAGGATTGCAACTTCAAACTACTTTGGATTTGATATAAATCATAAATTTGTATTAAAACCAGTAATTTGGCTATGCTACAACATGTGTTATATATCATATGTCACGATTCACATTTATATAATATAATTATGATATGTTGTAATGCAGGGGTGGTGAGCCCACAGGCTGAATCAGGCCTGGCAAGTCATCGGAAGTGGCCCACCAGCCCCCATGCAAATGTGCCCTTTTCTCTTGCACATTCCTGTTTTCTGAGTACCATCAACCTCCCTGCAGAGGCGGCACACAAGAAAAAGAGCTGCATTTGCAAGGTCAGGAAAAGCCAACTTTGCGAAGCATCTTCCATCTGGTTAAGGTGCTCGGCTGAGAGGTCAAGCCCAGCCCAGTTTTTCTTTGAAGTGTTGAGGCAGTTGTTTGCTTCCCCCATTTCAGTAAGCATGAGGTTTGGTTGGTTTCTTAGCAAGAGAATATCCAAAAGAGACCACCTCAGCCAATCAGTAATTTGCACTTTTGATTCCTGGTATTTGGAATTTTGTTGCCATAGCAACACATTGCTGCCTCTGCTCTTCAGACAGAAAGCTCTAATGGTAATAGCCATTGAGTCTTACCCTCCATTACAGTGATGGGGGCAGGAATATTGCCTCTGCTCTTGAAAGACTGTATTGTTATGAGTTGCAGTGGGTCAGTCTGGATGATGCCCTGAGTCTCTTCCAGTTCTTGGGATCCTGTATCTGTGGGAGTAGTATGTATAAGAACAAGCTTGTTGAACCAGTTCCTCTATTAAGGTAATGACTTTGGGCTAGCTGGCTAAGCACCATAATTAGCATCACCAAAGAAGTTGCTCTATGCCACAAGACAAATGGGTGGGCCTTTCTCTCTTCCCCTAGCTGCTGTGTAGGAGAACAGTAGCCAGAGTTGTGTATGTGTGTTGTTGTTTTAGCTCTGTGCTGGTCTGTGCTGGACTTTGAGGCTCCTTTTGCAACCAAATGGGGAAGCAAAATTTCTTGGGGTCTTAATGCTCTGAGCCCGTGTCCCTCATATTATGCTCAGGTTGTATATACAGTGGTACCTCTAGTTATGAACTTAATTCGTTCCGGAGGTCCATTCTTAACCTGAAACTGTTCTTAACTAGAGGTGTGCTTTTGCTAATGGGGCCTCTTGCTGCCACGGCGGCGCCGGCACACGATTTCTGTTCTCATCCTGGGGCAAAGTTCTCAACTTGAGGTAACTCTTCCAGGTTAGCGGAGTTTGTAACCTGTAGCGTTTGTAACCTGAGGCGGTTGTAATTAGAGGTTCTACTGTATGTGTAAATAAAACTATATATTCCTTCATTCCAAGGAAACCGAACCCAGGATAAGCACTGGAAACCCTGGAGTCTCTCACTGATTGGAGACTGGGGTGGCATTAAACAGTATTCTCTGAAGAGCGCAGACAATGATTTCCCACTTGCATTGGGCTGGGCTGGGAGGAGAGGAACTTCTTCCCCCAGCCCAGCACAACGATGGGGATGAAATCACTATCTCTGCCCTTCAGAGACAAATCTCTCTGCACCAAATGGGTGGTGAGTATGTGTGCAAGTCTCTGCATGATGGTCTGCATAAGTGTGTGTGCACATGTTGTTATGAAGGTGAGTGTGCATTATGAGGTGGCAGTGCCTGTTTTGGCAGTGCCCCCTGTCACCTGACCATGCCTACCACTGGCAAGCAACCTTTGGAGGCTTGTCCTCTCCCTCTCCCTCCCTGAGGAAGGTTATGTGGAACATATCACCCTCAGCCCATGTTGAGTGTTGGAGTTTGGAAGGATCTGATCCTCCAACTTCTTAAAATATGCACCTGGTGTTGTATTAGACTTCTGCATGAAGGGAGAAGAATTGTAGGTAGGGTAGCCCCTCTTTGTAATCAAGACAAGAACTTGGATGTTCTCCAATGAGTGTGGATAGATGCAAAGGGAATTTTGTCTCTGTGTTGTTGTTGGGTGTCTTGTTACATAAAGCTTCCTGCTTTATGTAAAATTCCATGTTATTTGTCTTCTGTTATGCCAGTTGCAACAGATCTGATAGTGTATTAGATCCACCACCTTGTCTTTCTAGTTCAGCTGTTGTTTGGCTCTTTGAGCAGTGTTTGTCTATGTCAGGGACACTCTTCAAGCATCTCCCAAATCAAATCTCTGTGAATTCCCTCCCCTCGCCCCACTGATTCCTCCAAGTAAATTAAATAGAAGATGCACATTATTTACATGATTGCTTCAGGGTCTCAAGGGAATCTTTTCCAGATACCATTTATAAAAAAAATGTACAGAATATGCTCTGAAGTAATATTGCAAAATGCAATCAGGCATAGCTAAAATCATTTTATTCTATTGGTTTTGCTAATGGATTTTGATTTTTAAAAATAATAATAACTGTTTCCTCTGAAACAATATTGAAATGAAAACCAGATCTTGCAGGACTAGTTGACAGATGCTGTAACAGCAGCTGAGGAAATGCAGTCGTCATTACAAGAGCACGTTCCCCATGCTCGAACCCACGGGATCCGTAGCCATGGATGAGTGAGTTAATGTTCCAGCACATGATATAAAATATTCTTTGTTTAAGAGTAAGACATATAACGCAAATGGGTTTTTATTCTATAAAATGATGTTGCATCTTCCTTAGCCGAATCATTTCTCATTTTTCTTGTTTGATTTCCTCATATATGTAAAATTCTAGAAGTAACTGGTATATAAGCAGATTCATGCCACTGTGCTTCCATTTATGTGCATTCATTTTCAGCATTCCTATTCCACACTGTTGTTGCTAATATCTAATCAAAAAGGTTTCTCCATTTTATACAGAGAAAACATTCCCTTTCCTAGCCTTTCCCACATCTCTCCTTCTGTCTTACCCTCAGTTGTAATAATCACAATGTCAGTTCTTTAAAAAATGAATAAGAAAAAAAATCAACAGGGGCTCTTATTTGCTCCCACCATATCAGTAAATATCCCCCAAGTCTTTGAACAAACTCCCTGAGACATGTCCATGTTTCATTGGGTGCCAGGATTGGACACACACACACACACACACACACACACACACACACACACACCTTTCATTATGAACAGTGGAGAAGTGCAAAGTTTCTCTCTGTGAGTGAGCACAATGGTGGCTAATGTAGGTTTCCCTTATTTTCCTTGAGGACAGCAGGAGAGGGAACATGCAAGGACCATTTTGTGGTTTTGCCCCTTCACTTTTAGATGTGACAGCCATTTTGTGACCTGCACTTTTTCAAAATTTCAGATGTGGCCATTGATTTTAAAATGTTGATGACTCCTGCCGCAGAGAACTTGAAAGGCAGGTTATAGATTGGTAAATAATCAATAATAGGTCTTCTATAAAATTAGCTAATGACTTGGATCTAGACATTGTTCCTGCTGGCAGGAGCTTCCTCTGAGAGGGGTTGTACTGATTTCCCTTCTCTCTCAGCATCACCTCCCACACAGTGTCCTAAAACTGTGCAAGAGATTGTACTGGGCGGGGGGTGGGAGGGAGATCTGCAAAATTCACTCCACACCCACTCACACTCCTAGCAAGATCAAAAGCCTACTGTGGAAGGAAGTAGCTTTTCCATATGTGGAAGACAAAATCTGAATCCAACTCAATTAGCGGTGGTTTATTTATTTATCTATCTTACAAACATCTGTGTTATTTTCGTGGCAACACATTTTCAGTCACGTATAATATTAACGAGTGCAATTCACAGCGCTTTGTCACACTGTAAAATTCTCTCCTGCAAGGTGTGGTGATGGCTGTCCACTTTGGATGGCTTTACAGCAGGATTAGACAAATTCGTGGAGGGTAAGTCTTATCTGTAGCTAGCAGCCATACAGTAATTGCTAATGTTCTACTTTCACTGTCATAGGCAGTATGCCTCTGAATGCCAAGAGGGGAATCACAAGGGGGGGAGAATGCTGTTACACTCTGGTCCTGTTGAGGGTTTCCCATAGGCATCTGGTTGGCCACTGTGAGAACAGGTCGCTAGGCTATATGGGTTCTTGTGATCTCATGTTCTTAAAATGTATCAGCGAGAAACTCTGTTGCATCATTCCTACTTCCATGTCCTGTAGGGAATATCTCCCTCATACATGGAGGAGTATATACCCTGTTGCATGTTGATCTGCCATCCAAACTCACTAAGTTTTGTCTTAGCTTTTTTTTTTTGCTTCTTTCCAACTATAGTCTTACACCCAGTTTTCACAAGCAGCATTGACATGGGAAATTTAGCAGCTATCTTCACATACTGTGATATTGAGAACAATGAGCAGTTCTCATAGTGCAATGATTTGTGATATTAGCACATGGGGGACAGTACTGTTTTAAAAAAAATCACATACTCCACAAAACCTATAAAAACAGCTCCAGGCTTTGGGGTAATTTCATAGTCTAAAAGTGGGATTGACCTAGGACTATAAGTGCTTAACCGCCAGAGCCCATTTGAAGCATCAAAGGGAAATAGAGATAAATAACATCAGGATTGGCAGCCAGTATGTAGCATCGGGATTGGCCAGGCCTTGTATTAAAAGTAGGGGCCTAGGGAGGTACCCTTGCCTAGTCAACAGAGGATTCTCAGTCCTTCAGGTTCTATCTTCTTACAACTTCCAGGTCAACCTGCTTCTCACTCAACTGCCTGACACTGAGTTAGACCATTGTTACATCTATACCACTATTGTCTACACTGACTGGCAGCAGTTTTGAAGGGTTATAGATGGGGGGAGGGTGTCCAGCCGTACCTGGAGATGCTTGGGGATTGAATCTGGGGTTTTCTGCATGCAAAGAACATGCTCTGCATGTCACAGCCTTTCCCACTCTAGACCAATTCTCCCCTAGGAGGGTTAATGTCACGGCTGTACCATGTCAAAGATAGTAGATCTAATATAGCTATATTCCAGAATACTCTGATCTTATTTTTAAAACACATTGTCATGGTATCCTTTTCCCCCTTTACAGAAACGTGGACTTCTGATAGAAAAGGAGAGGAGGCATCAGAATCCACATTGTAAACAGTAAGTTTGTTCTCAGTGCCTTCTGAAACTGAATATTATACGACATTTGCTTCTTTTCCTTGACCACTCTGTTCTTTCTTTTACCAATATAAGAAATTAGTCTGGTAAGCAATTTCTGCCCTCTCTTAAAACTCAATTTCATTTCACTGGAGTGGACATTTTATTCATTTATCCTATAATCCTCTTAGATAAAAAACCAAGATAATCCATGCAATGTATCTGTGCTGCACCACATAGGGACATATCATTAGTGTTTTCTCAACTAGGATGATTTGGTGCAATAATATTGGTTAGGAAGCCACAAAATAAAAGAAATAGCAAATCATATGTCTGATTTCTGCAGGTGCCTTTACGTATTTTTAATTCATTGCACGACAGTGTATTCCTGGCAAGCAGAGCAGAAATTGGAAAATCCTATAATTGCTTTGATGTTTAGCTGGTGCTTGCCATTGTATACCTGAAGGAGCATCTCCACCCGCATCGTTCAGCCCAGACACTGAGATCCAACTCTGAGGTTACAGGGAACCAGGTAGAGGGCCTTCCCAGTAGTCGTACCCGCCCTATGGAAAGCCCTCCAATCAGGTGTCAAGGAAATAAACAATGATCTGACTTTTATAGGACATCTGAAGGGAACCCTATATAAGGAAGTTTTGAATGTTTAATGTTTTACTGTGTTTGATGTTTTAATTGGAAAGCTGCCCAGAGTGCCTGGGGCAACCCAGTTGGATGCATATAAATAGTGTAGTATTATTATTATTATTATTAACCATGGTGCCTGTGAGCCAGAAAGGTGCATGTTGATGGTGCTGGGGAGCACTGTATTTCACACTGCAACAAGGGCAAGAGATCTTATTCAGGTCTCAATTCTCAATACAGCCATACCTTGGTTGTCGAATGCCTTGGTACTCAGACGTTTTGGCTCCCAAACGCCGCAAACCCGAAAGTGAGTGTTCCGGTTTGCGAACGTTTTTCGGAAGCCGGACATCTGATGCAGCTTCTGATTGAGTGCAGGAAACTCCTGGAGCTAATTGGAAGCTGTGCCTTGGTTTTCAAACTGTTTCGGGAGTCAGATGGACCCCCAGAACGGATAAGGTATGAGTGCACATATGATCAGCTTCCAAGACAATTTTGGGAAAGGAGACTTGCATAGGCTTCTAAGTCATCGCATGGATCAGGTATAGGGAACCTCAAGCCCAAGGCCACTCTCCTCCTTTGCCTTGCTTCATATATCACTTGAGAGTTTTTGCTTAGCTGGAATATGCCTTTGAACTCCAACAATGCCTCTTACTCTCCTGGATGGAAGATAGAGAGGGCTGTGTGTAGAAAGCAGACCGCTGTACAAAGGTATGGTTTACGTTAAATGCCCCCCCCCCCTTTTTTACTCTGACCCTATTCACACACAAGTGTATTTCTATCGGAAGCTTGCCTAGAAGGAATACAGCCCATTGGCTGAAAGAGGTGCCCAACCCCTGATATGGATGAACATTTGGGATTCAAAGTGATCTGAAAATGTGTAGATGATAATATTGCCTCAGGATCATGGTTTTTAGCCTAAGACCTCATACAGTTTTCAGCAAATTCCCACTGCTGTATTGTGGAAACAGTGTGTTTGTGAAATGGGCAGATGGTAGCATACCTGTGTTTGAATCTTTCTCTCTGTTTTATACACGTAATCAAAATTCCCCCCCCCCAATTTTGGCTTCCTTTAGCAGCTGGCACGAGCACCCTGAACTCATATCAAAACCATTCAAATGGAATCTGAATGTATTTATGTACATGAAGAAGAAATTAATCAACCTTTGTTGGAGCTCCAATGAATACAACCACCATTCCTCCTTTAGGCAGAATATAATGATGAGAAACCTTTTCATAGCATCCATCAGTTAATTTATCAGTCATGGCCTTAGAATACAAATGTTCTAACCATGAATATATAATTACAGAAATGGAACTGTGCAGTGTCCATTTAACACATGTAATACATAATTTATTTTAGTTCACCGTTTGGACTCAATTCTTGGAAACGTAATGTAAACAGAATTACCATTTTCTAATTTTTAAACAATAACTTTATGACAGAGTTTGGGAATACTCAACTAGCAGCAGTCAGTTTGCTTTAGCGGACAGGTAAATTGCAACACAGCTGGTTTGTCTATCAGCCACCTTTCTCCAATTAATATAAATGTTGAGCCCTCTTGAACAAAGGTAGCCTACTCAAAGGAGTACGTCTTTCCTAAAATGTATGACATGGATAGAACTTGTTCCTGCATAGGGCTGCCATAGTCTGGAAATTTCCCAGATATAGCTGGGATTCACCAGTTGGAAACAGCGTCCGGGTGCAAATCTCTGAAATCTCAACAACTTTTGTGTCCAGATTTTCACTTTTTGAAATATGGCAACCCTATTCCTGCAGAACATGGTATCATTTTCAATTACTGTTTTAATTCATGAAGTTCTATAGAATGCATAGCAAATATACCCCTCCCTCCCCCCAAAAAAACCCTACTCTGCAACTTCCAGTTTGAGCATTTTGATCCCACCTGTTTTCTTTTGAAAGCAAAGGATGGAAGAGAATTATTAACTTGGAGTGTGAGTTGAAAACATTGGGTTTTGCCACATGGAGAAATGTTGTAGGCTATGCTCACCCCTGTTAATCCATATCAGCATGGATGTTGGGACTGAAAAAGAACTGTTGTGCAGAAGCACCAAGGCAGCTGGTATCTCTCTCTCTCTCTCTCCTTGCAGAATTGCTGCCTTCCCTTCTGGCATAGCACAATGGAGTGAAATCAACCATGGGGGAAGAGAATGTCTGGAGGGTTTAGGGTAGAGCAATGCATTAGGAAGAGCTATGGCTCTGCTCCACTGACTTTGCTCGTCTTCAGATGAAGCCCTCAGCATGTTGTCTCTGATGTTTCATTAACTGAATTAGGGATGTACAAGCAACAAAGCAACAAACCTATCCATAAGTGGGAGATAGATTTTAGCAAAGTGGAAGTGACAACAGCCAGTTGCATTGTGAGGGGCAGAAGTGCCACCCTTTTGCTCTTAAGCAACTGTAGCCCTCGTTTTATTTGCAGTCATCACTTCCATGTACTGTACACACATTCACAGCCTCAGATATGCCCCCACTGTGTTGTTTGATATTGCAAACTGCCTTGAAATTGGAAAAATGGGATATACATATTCAAATAAATGAATATGAGGACAATTATCTCCTTTTGCACATGTCTATTGATTATAACAACAGCAAGCAAGCATATTAAAATTGATGGGGTAGCCATAATGACTAAGGCAGGTGTTAGCTCTTTACCTCCAATGTCATCGTAAGAAGACAAACTGATGGACTTCTATTTTATTCTCATTACTATTATTATTATTATTTAAAATTCAGAAGCTTTTTGTGGGTTTGGCTTTGATATTTTCAAAGATCATAACCCTGTGGCTGTGGAGGAGGCGAAACTATTGCAATATCCCTTGCTGAAGAGGTGTCTGTTCATCGTCCTCACACAGTTAACTGTTATCAAATTTCACCTGCCATGACACTTATTTTGGATTATCATACAATTGACAGCTATGATGGTTTCTAATGGCTGTCTAGTTAACGACAGTTTCCTCCATCATTCATGTATTATAAAGATAAATTTGTGTAATTTGACAAATCGGGTTATTGTTCAGATTAACAATTGGCTCATGAGGATGATGCTGGAACAATGGACTAGGTCTCATTTCAGCCAGCCGAAATAAATCTCATCCCAGCCCATTGAAAATAACAGTAATATGAGCAGTTTCACACCATTACTTCCAGAGAAATTGAATTCATTTTTTTCAACCTTGCAGATTCATAAAATTAGAGTAGATCTTTTATTCTTAATTTTCTTTGGAAAGCTGCATGCTAATATTTTAGGTTCTAGTGCATGCGTGCAATGAGATGGAAACGTCTGAACACATTTTGAGTCCATTTCTATTTAAAATGCCATTGCAAAGCTTTGAAAAAAGCAAGTTAGTTGACTTATGAAGATTCTCTTCTAGTAAAAGAGGAAAAATTGCTTAAAACTTAAAACTAGAATGAATTCAGTCCTTATCGTACAAAAACCTTGAAACGGTTTATTTTTCATGGAGCCCAAATTCATTTTACATATTTTTTTATGTAATCATGAAGTTTTTCTTAACTGGTAGGCTGTATTTCTCACAAATCTACTGATATAACCAAGCCCCTTTTTGGGGGGGGGGTTCTTTTGGATATTTGAGGTTTGCTTGAGAAGAACTCTTGATCTGTGTGGTCTGGGGACTAGGGCTGAATGCTCCTTGTACCTTTGGAAAAAAGCATGTGGCAAAGTTAGCTTTGAAACTGGTCTTCTGAGTACATTGTTATACTAATGGCAGGAAAGAAATTTAACACAAGGTCTCCTAGGACATGTTGTTTTAGATTGCCACTTAACTGGGCAGATTATTTTGGAAGCAAGCATATTGTGAAAGTCTTCTATTTCCCAGAAGATCATCCACAACGACCTTGCTCTCATGGAAATTTTGAGGCTGATTTTTAATTTAGGTATCAGGGATCTTAAGATATAACCACACAGGAATTTATCCAGCACAGTATTACTAACATGAATACATACTAAGTTGCGTGTGGTTCCAGTTATTGTGCATTGTTGTGTTTCACTGTGTTTCTTTGACACTACAACCAGAGTAGCAGTGCTTTTTTCAGACAGAAAACCTAAGCATGGATTTTACATTCTGCAATTCCCTGACATGTACTAGTTATTCAACCTAATTTTGCAAAATGGTCCTGTCTGCAGACTTCCCTGGGGACTTCAGTTGCCATCTATCATCTTAGCACCTTGATTGATTACTCACCATTATTTAATTTATCTTCAGATTCTTCTTTGCTTTCCCCTTAGTTAACAACAAACACAGTGCACCCCCAGTGTCCCAGAAGTTGGATAATCCTTTGCTGAATGGTTGGTAATACTTTGTCTCAAGTAATAATTTTGTGTGTGAAGGCTATGGCCCTGATCCAACAATGGATGTTCAGCATACGGAATAAGGTTTCTACAAATGATTCATTCTCATCTGTTCTTGCTAAAGGCTGTTGCAGCAGCACAGCACGGATTGTATCTTGAGGCAGTACAGACTGTTTCCCAATTCATGCAAGTAGTAGGACATCAGTTTTTCTGCTTGTGCCAAGCACTCGAAGTGGCTTAAGAACAAAATAAAATATGAGGCATGCTTATCTCTTGGCTGCTATATCAGGAGGAAACTGATGCATTCTCCTTAGCCAGCTACAAGTCAAGCCGTAACCTGTGGCCCTTCAGATATTACTGGCCTCTGGCCATCATCATCCTGAATTGCTGGTCATACTGCCTGGAGCTAATTAGGAGTTGCAGTCCAACAACATAAACCCAGAAGGCCAAATGTTACCCACCCCATGCTCTAAGCCAGGGGTCCCCAGACTACGGCCCGGGGGCCGGATGCGGCCCAATTAGCCTGCCAATCCGGCCCGCGACGACCCCCGCCGCCCGCTGCTGCCGCCCGCTCTTACGGTGCGCAGCGCGGCAGCGCTCTTCCGGGTTGGGAAAAAAGCGCCGAAAATCGTTTGTGCGCATGCGTATGGGCCTCTCCCGACCCGGAAGAAGTCATTTCTGGTGCACTTCCGGGTCGGGGGAGGCCTACGCGCATGCGCACAACGGATTTTTGGCGCTTTTCCCACCCTGGAAGCGCGCCGCCGCGCCAGTAAGCGCTCGTGCGCATGCGCTCGGGCGCGCACTCCCCCGCCCGCCAGGCCCGCCGCGCAATCGGCGCGGTGGGAACCGGCCCAAACGCCGATAAGTCTGGGGACCCCTGCTCTAAGCAATGGCCTGAAGAGTAACTTATTAAAAGCAAATGAAAGTTTTCTGGGAACTTTGTCAAACTTTTTTGAGGTGCTGTTTCACAGGGGGTGGGAATCAAAGGAAGTTGTCGTTTTAGGATGAGTCTTGTCTGTTTCCAGTTCACTTTTCACATGCTTAAAAAAACACACCAAATAATTCTTTCCATTTCCAAATTAACCTGTGAGTTTGTAGAAATTATTTCATGTGTAAATGCATTCATGTGTAAATAAATATTTAAATGTGAGTTTTCTCTCAAGAGGCACATTTAATGCAAAGTTTGAAACAGTTAAACTGACCAGAACTTCATCACAACATTTGGAAACATCTTGCTGACTGCCAAGTCCCCAATCCTTTAAAAAAAAACCAATGGCATATTTAAAGACTTAAATTGGAGCTGGCCTTTGTGCCAATGAGCTGTTCTCTATTCCACTTCGCTACCACCCTACCACTCACAATAAATCCCCACGGACATTCATTTGACATTACACTGGTGGCTGTTGGGGAGACAGGCAAACTGATGAGATGGCAACTATTAACTATTGCTGCTAATACATAAACAGTAGTGCCTCTATGACATGTTTTGCCAACCTGCCAAAAAACACTGGCACATTTAAATTACACTGTAAATGCTGTAACTCCACATTTTGCCCTCACCCCCCCCCGGGTCGCCTTAGTGCTGGCAGTGCAATTGCAAATATTAGAGAACTGAACTTTGTCTAAATTATCTGGCTATAGCACACGTTACCACAGATCTGTTTGAAGAGTTTCTGTGTGCAGCTGATTAGACACTCTAATGAGAGTGCCATAAAAGCCTGTGTATTGTGTTTCTTTCTTTTCTTCTGGAACATTATGTTTTCAGTTGTCAAACAGCTATAACAAACTAAAGCTTAAATGTTCAACTGAAAGAAGCAGTAGCAAATGACTCATTTTTAGTATTTGGAAAAGGAAGTAGAATACATTTCTTAAGACTTAACACTCTGGATCCAGAAACACTCGTGGGAAGCAGCACATCACACATCCACCATCTTGTTTCAGTAGGCCTTTGGATCATCAATGCTTCTCTAATATATATTTTTTTAATTCTCATGTTCTTGTTTAAGGGCTTAATCTATTGAGGTTTTATGTTTTAGATTTTGAAGTGTGTGTGTGTAAATCATTGTAAGCAGCTTTGAGACCTAGCTGATGAAAAGCAGGATTCACATTTTTAAAATAAATAAACAAAAAGACCCAGCCCGATGGGTGGGGTATTATTATTATTATTGTTATTTTCTCCCTCTCTCATAATACTAGAACTGGGGGGGGGGGGTCATACATGGAAGCTGAACACTGAAAGATTTAGGACAGGCAAAAGGAACTACTTCTTAACTCCATGCATAGTTAAATTATGGAATTCACTTCCACTAGATGTTGTGATGCATACCACCTTGAATGACTTTAAAGTTAGCCATACCCTTCATGAATCTGTCTATCAGTGGCCTACAGCTCCCATCAGTCAGCATGGTCAATGGCCAAGAATGACAATTGTTGTTAAAATCAATGTTAAAATGGTTCAGTCAAACCACCCTCTCCCAAAATTATCTTATATTTTCAAGGCAATTACCTAAACAGTTCTGTGCTGTGTTACATGAGAGTAAGCCCCAATGAAAATAAGTCGGCCACCCTGGGCTCCTTCAGGATAAATGGTAGGATAAAAAAAGGAAATATCATAACATAAATCTTATATCTTGTCAGCCATTAGCTACTACCTTGCCCCATAATCTGGCATGCATTTTCATGCATATGTATTTTCAGGGCATGCATGCATACATACTAGTTAAACATGTGCTTGCCTGCAATTCTCATTTTCCTATCCAGTAGTGTTTGCTTGTGTTCTAAAATGAAATAAAAAGACTTGCTTGAGATAGCTCATGGGTACTAATGCTTTTGCAGTGCTTTTCTTGCTTGATTCAGTTACTGATCACTATGAAAAGTTCAGATGCATTTAAACAGCCTCAGGGTGGTTGACCATTAGCATTTCACGATGAACCCTGTATTAAACAGTTAACAGCATGCCTGCCTGAAAAAAGCAGCCACTTTGATATGCTGAACAAAGACCTTCACTCTTTCTATCTGGTCCAATGACTCTGAGAAGTTATCAGGCAAGGATAAAAATCTTTTGGTGTTCAAAGTCTCTGTGTTTTCTCTAGCCTGGCTTTTTAGCAGCAAGAGAAAAAGCAGGATATATTAGTGAGTTGCCATGGTCCAGAGAGGAATGGAGAGTGGTTTCATTCCATCAACTGCAGCTTCAGGCAAATGACTCACCTTGCATGCAATAAAATGTACTATAAACATGAGTGTACGGGAGTATATAAACATCTCCCTTTGCCCAGACAGTCACTACATTGAGCTAATACATTGCTTGCAAGTAAATGACAGTCTGAATTACACATTTGCATTAGTTACTTGGTGTATCATTCCAGAGTATCGTGAGTGAGCATGGATACATGCCACACTCTGCTCAGTAAGCAGTCATAATCAGGAACTCATTTTGTGGCAATGCCTCTGTGCATGATTCCTCCTGACCCCATTGGATTTCCCCCCACTTATGTATATACAAGACATAACTTTTTGGGTGAGAGTGGAATCTTTTATTATCATTGCCAAAGTTAACGAAACATATGACCATGCACCTTTACAAATTTGCTTTGAATGTTTTATGTGGAATAGTAAAATCTATGAGAGCAGTGTTGAAGCAAACAGTACTTTTTGCAAATCAGAGTAACTTAATAAAAATAATAGTCTAGTAACTTGTAGACCTCTAGATGTCATTGGATCCCAATAACCATCAGCCTCAGCCAGCATGGCCCAATGGTCAGGAATGATGGGTGTTGTAATCCAACAACATCTGGAGATCTGTTAGCCACCTATGCCCTAGCATGTACCCTGCACCTCTTTTCAAGTGTGGATTCTTTAAAACACACACACACACCACTGAATTTGGTGAATCTGAAATTTGCTTGCAAGCTTAGACTTAGCACAGTGTGGCAGCTACCTCAGGGCTCAGTTGCTAGAGGGCTGGGGAATAGTGGGGAGGATGTACACCTCCAAGCCACTGGTGGGGAACTTTTCAGCCTACAGGCCTACATAGGCTCACCAGACAAATTTGGGCAATCACACCCTCCCTCCTGGGGCTGAGGTGAGCCTAACATTAGGTATAGGAAATATCAAGTTGCAGCTTGAAGCTTGAGGCCACAGCAGCTGCAAAGGAGGAAGAATTGGGAGCACGTTCTTAAGTGTTGCCCTGCACAGGGAAAGAAAAAATGTTTCAAATTCTAAACCTGCCATGTTTGGGCTTCAAAAGAAAGCTATGCACCCCCTTCCTTCTTTCTTTGCTTCCCTGGCATGAATTCTTTTGTAGTGTCGGCTTGAACTTTCAAAACTTTATCTTGTATGCTATCAAGTGGGTGGGTGGCCTTCAGCCTCTGTCAAAGTGGTATGTGGATATGACCCTTTGGCTCAATCCAGTTTCACACCTCTGGCTAAGCTAACCTGCTACCCTCAAATGCAGTGGAGATTGTTTCATTGCTAGTGTTGAATTGAGATTCAGTTGCACGCCCAGTCAGCTTTTGTTTGTGGAATGGAGTCACCACCATTCCCTTTTCCTGAGGCCAAGCCTGTTTGCTTTACATACAGGCTTACATTTTAAGAAACTAAGTAATGGGTGATTTGATAATGTGCAGAACTCCTCTAACTTCTTATCAGTAAAGAGGTCTATTGGGACTTCTTTTTCACAGACTATTTACTCTGTCGCTTTCCCATTTTTCCAAAATAAATTGCAGTACTTTGTGTGTTATCAAACAGAAATGGCCCAGAAGTTTCAACATTACCCTTTCCCTGCCACATTGCATGTCTCGTTATTAACTGAATTCATTACATAACTTACCCTACTACATTACATTTACCTTTATTACTAAATTTTTTATTCCATTATCATTCCTGTATAATATGTTGAACAGAGCCCACCTATAACAAACAAACAAACAAACAAAAACCAAAGGGTGCCCCTTAAAGTGCTAAATGTATGAATAGTCCTACAAAATCTACAACCCAAAGTGTGCCACCTCATCTTGACTAATGGTAGGCTTTGGTCCTGTAACTGGCTGATGCAAAAAGCTAACAACTGTGCAATTTTACCTGCATTTGGGGCTTGTTATGTCCCATCCTGTTGATGCAATGCCATTTGCCTTTATTAGGAACCCTGATGAACACAGCCATTGCTTCCATGACTAATTTTCAGGGACTCTGCATTCTCTTGTATAATTCCATACCAGAAAACACTACTACTTGGATAACTTTGACTTTTGTTGTTTGTTTGTTTGCTTGCTTGCTTGCTTGCTTGTTTGTTAAGCTTGTCACCAATCAGATCTTAAAGTGACTTCACTGCAGAACATATACATACAGTAAATACATTTTTAAATAGAAAGGAAAAGAAAAATCATATAAACATTAGCATTGCGTACAGGATATACCTGTATAGCAGTAGCAGCAACAACAACACTGGCAGCACAGTAAAACAAAACAAAAAACCACAAAAAACTATGCTCCCATCCATGAACCAGCAGAGTGGAATTAAAAAATCAAACACCGACACGCGCACCCCACTCCTTAGCCCAGAAATCCCTAACTTGGAAAAGTCAGCCACTTGAACCCAGTTTTGTTTTAATTCCTCACTGTACCCAGAAGTCCAGCTTCAAGGCCAGCTACTGCAAATCAGTGGTGGTGGTAGAATGAGTCCTGCTCCAGGAATGGTCCAGCCGTCTCTTGCAAAGACAACAGCAGCAAATTCAGATCAAGAAGAGGTGGCAAAAGGTTTACCTGCTCTGCAGATTTTTCCAGTTGCTGCTGCTCTCCTGCCAAGGAGTCCAGAAAACAGCCATGCCTACCTGGGAATTTATCTTCGCTACCTAGCGATCTGATATCAAGGCCAGCAGCTGTAACTAAATCAATGCACATGTGACTTCCTCCAGGGATGGTCTGCTTGCTTTTTCTCTCTTGCAGAGCTAGCAAAAACTCTACCTGCACCACAGTTGTTCTGGCCACTGTTCTCCTCCTGCTTCTGCTGGGAGTCTAAAATAAGACTGGACAATTTCACAGAGGACAAAGCCTTCATTGTTTACAAAGCAAAATGACTTTGTTATGTCTCCACGGCTAGAGGCAGTTTGCTTCTAAATACCAGTTGCTGGGAATTGCAGATGGACAAAGTGCTGTTACACTCATGTCCTTTTGCAGGCTTCCCAAATGCATCTGGTTGGTTACTGTGAGAACAGGATGCTGGACTAGATGGGCCACTGGCCTGATCCAGAAGGGCTGCCCTTATGTTTAGCAAGGGCAATAAATATAAGACAACCTTTGCAATTGTTGAAAAATTCATTCTACTACCTCTCCCTAAAGGATTTTGGGAGGCTTCATACATGACAGAATAAGCTCAAACTTCCTTTACTATGTTCTGTTGTTATGTATCCTTATATATAAAGGTAAAGGGACCCCTGACCATTAGGTCCAGCCGTGACCGACTCTGGGGTTGCGCGCTCATCTCGCATTATTGGCCGAGGGAGCCGGCGTATAGCTTCCAGGTCATGTGGCCAGCATGACAAAGCCGCTTCTGGCAAACCAGAGCAGCACATGGAAATGCCGTTTACCTTCCCTTATCCCTATTTTAGGTTATTTTTTAAAAATGTAACTGAGCTAGTGATAATTAACCAACATATTAAGAGAGGTGTTTTTTAAAATGATGATGCATTACAAGGACAGCTCTCCTAGGAACAGACAGAAGCAGTAGGCCAAACCTGGAGAAATACAATTTCTATTTTAATGCAGATGTCATTAGTGGCAGGGATGGCAAAAGAATAGGACTATGCAGGATGCAACCTTCCATCAAAAGGGCTATAAAACAGAACATGCTTTGAAGTTTTCCATTAGGCATCAACAACTGTGGCTTGGTTTTTCTAGGCTAATTGAATCTCTTTTATTAGCTGAGAAAGTCTCTCTCTGTGTGTGTTGTATGTGTTAAAGAGATGGTTAGCAGATTGAGCCACAATACAATGCTTCCAAATTTGGAGCTTATAGTTTTCCAACAAGCAGTGTGTTCTGTGTGTCCATGTGTTTCCGTGTTTTGTACACAGAGTGTTCTCCGGTTTGTAGATGAGAAAGAAGTATCCACTGTACAGCACAAATTCTCTGTGTTCACTAAAGATGAAAAAAGATGAAAGAAACTTTATTTTATTTTTATTTTTACTGTAAAGAAATAAACAAGTTCTAGATGGCAGGAAGTCTTGGGCCCTTTCTACCAATTATCAACCATCATAATGCAGACTTTTGACTCCTCAAGAGACTGGCACCTCTATGGCCAGGACTCAAGACCAGTTCAGCTATTCCTCATTGCTTGTGCATCGTACAAGGTACCTGTTGTCCACAGTGCTTGACATGCATATGCTGTGTGGATTTACAGTGCACAGATCTTAAACATTAAACACTGTTACACCCTGAAGCATGAGCACATAATAAAGCATCAGCTTTCAGTGGGTTTTTCTGTGGCCTGTCTGCGTAGCGAACAAAGGCTAACCTGAGGGTTCTGCCTCCATTTCTGTAGCTACTCCAGGCAAGCGGCCATTTGTGTGTGAGAGTCTGTATTCCACTCTATGCAGCAATGCCATGCAAAAGCAGTTACATGAAATCACCCTCCATGTGGTGTCCATTCCATGTCAAGTGGCCCTTATTATTCTTCTTCAGAGGCATCTGTTGTCTTCTACTGCCTCCCGCAATTTGGTCAGACTCATGTTGGTAGCTTCAAGAACACTGTCCAACCCTCTCATCCTCTGTCGTCCCCTTCTCCTAGTGCCCTCAATCTTTCCCAACATCAGGGTCTTTTCCAGGGAGTCTTCTCTTCTCATGAGGTGGCCAAAGTATTGGAGCCTCAGCTTCAGAATCTGTCCTTCCAGTGAGCAATCCTTAAGAATCATTTACATTTATCTTAACATTCACCCTTACAAAAGGGCTTCCCTAGAAACTTGCCCTGTTGCATCTGAACATGTTTCCAGTTTTGTAATGATGTTGTAAGGTAAGTATCAAATAGCACTCTTTATCCCATTTGAGCCTTCCTCGAGATAATCCCAGTCATGCAGTTTGTGAATTAAACATAAAGTCCCGGTATATAGCAACCTCACAAACAAGATTTGCATAATGAACTTCTTCAGAAGTTCTGAAGATGTGCTGTGTACATCTGCTAGGCAAATATTTGCATACAGTATATAGTTCTCACAGTAGGTGAGGGATTTACACATGTGGTAGCACAGTTTCCTGGGCAGAGAATATGGATAAATTCTGCATTTCTTTTCCATATGAAATATTAATTCAAAGTCTAGGCCACTGTGGTGTACACTAAACAAGTGTGGAGTGAATCTAAATAAGCAGAGTAAAAGGTAAAGGTAAAGGGACCCCTGACCATTAGGTCCAGTCGTGACCGACTCTGGGGTTGCGCGCTCATCTCACATTATTGGCCGAGGGAGCCGGCGTATAGCTTCCAAGTCATGTGGCCAGCATGACAAAGCCACTTCTGGCGAACCAGAGCAGCACATGGAAACGCCGTTTACCTTCCCGCTGTAGCGGTTCCTATTTATCTACTTGCATTTTGACGTGCTTTCGAACTGCTAGGTTGGCAGGAGCTGGGACCAAGCAACGGGAGCTCACCCCGTCACAGGGATTCGAACTGCCGACCTTCTGATCAGCAAGCCCTAGGCTCAGTGGTTTAACCACAGCGCCACCTGGGTCCCTCAAAATAAGCAGAGTACTTTTGCTAATTAACCTGTAACCAATTACATGTGTTACAATAAACTTTATTCTCTGATTATATACACTTTTGCTACATTGCAGATGACAAATTTCTTCCGCTTTAGCAAAAAACAAAACAAAACAAAACCAATCTGAACAAATCCTCAGTGTCTGCTCAATCCACAATCAGTCCTTTATGTACTTACATGTTTATCCCTAGCATCAGTATAGGTACTACAGCAAAGTACACAATAGCAAACCATCTCAAGTGCCACAAATGCATTGCCATTGTTCAGCTCGGAATTTAAATACATTTAAAGAGCATAATTTAGAACCTTATTACCATGTTTCCCCTTTTTTAAGACACCGTCTTACAACTTTTTTTCCTCAAAAAAACACACGGTGGCTTCTTTTCAGGGGGTGTCTTTTTTTTTTTTTAAGTGCCGGTACAACTGGGTCCCACTGGCTCAGGACGCTTGGCGCTCTCTTCCGCGCGCATTTTCTGCCTCTTCTATTCTCTCCGTTTCCCCTCCTCCCCATCCTGAATCAAGGGCTCTCCTTCCTTGGAGGCTTCTAAGCAGAGGCTGGATGGCCACCTGCCTAGGAGACAGACACATCACTCTGTGAGGTGGATTTAAACCTCGTAGGATGCCGGAGCAGGAGGTATACACAAAGCTGCCCACCTTCATGTCGGTGTAGGTGGGACTGCGCTGGTCGCAGTCAAAGCACTTGCGGTTGGGTGGGAGCACTGGGAGGCTGCTCATCTCCCATGGCTTCGAAGGCGGTGGCGGTCGGGTGTGTGTGTGTGCGCGCACGGAGGTATAGAGGCTGCTCCCCAGGCTCTCTCATGCTGGCCGGGGAATGAGGAGGGAGGCCGGGACCCGTCCCGCTCCAAGACGCTCGTGAGGGAAGCGCGAGGGGGACGAGGCTTGGGCCTGCGCCTCTGGCGCACGCAACCCCAACTGACAGACCGACGGAAAGAAGGGAAGAGAGGGGGAAAGGGAAGGAGGGGGAGAGGAGCGGCATCAGCTCTCGGGAGGAGGCCGGGGCAGCTGAATGACAAGCTTTGTCAGCGCTGCAGCCGCCGCCGCTTCTGAGCGCTAACCCGACCTGGCAGGCTTCCTCCTCCTGCCACGGCCGGCATTGAAGGAGCTGGGTCCTGCTGGCTTGTGCCCTCGGTGCTCTGTGCGGCACTGCTGCACGCTTTATCGGCGCTGCAGCAGCAGCCGCCGCTTCCGGGCACCGACCCAACCCGGCAGGCTTCCTCCTCCTGTTGTGGCCACCGTGCTGGGTCCCGCTAGCTGGCTGGGGCGCTCAGTGGTCTTGCTCCGCACGTCGCGGAAGTATGGCTTATTTTCGGGGTATGTCTTACATGGTGAAATTATTAAGGATGACTCCTTATTCAGAACACATTCTAATGTTGTGCAGCAGCTACAGTAAGCCATACTAAATAAGATGTGAATAGTGTACATTGCAAACCAGAGAGAAGTTGGCCCATCAATGTGCTTTAGAATAGGGATAGGGAATCTGTTGGGCTGCAGGACCCATCAACCCTCACCACTGGTCATGCTAGCTGGGACAGATGGGAACTGGAGTTCATAAACATCTACAGGGCTGGGGCTTCCCCTTCCCCTATTTAGAAAAAGATGCTTCTACACTCGTGGCTGTTACTTCTTCCTTCAGTCCAAGTAGCATCTGTTTTTGCAACACCAACATTCTCAGGGATCTCCATGCAAAGAAACATTGCAGGCATTTTTGTTTAAACACAGATTTCCTTGAACCATCTGCACTCTCTGTTGTTGAGCTAACATTTCTTAGAAAATAATCCTGAGGAGGCAAAAATAAGGTTGCCATGGAAACTATTGTAATGCAATGCAGCCTTAACACCAAACTATAGCATTAATTAGGCATTAATTAGGGAGAGTGAGGAGATTGTTCAGGAGAGAAGTGTCCTTTTGCCAAGTGTCAAATTAATTTATGCCAAAAAAAGGAAGATGAGCTAATGTAAGCATGGGAGGGTTAAAATATTTCCAAAGGACTGCTGGCTTGGATCATGGTCAGGTTAATACTATTCCCTCAGTGCAATGCTGATTGAAGTTTCTCTGGCTTCAATTTACATCTGTGTGCATGCAAGCAAAAACACTCACAAACACAAACCCTTGTTTGTCAAGATGTTAAAGACTCTTCCATGTCCCTGATTTTCTTAACATAAACAAGCCAAGTACATACATCCTCCAGCAGCCTGTAGATGAAATAAGGGAGTTTTGTGAATAAGCAGGCTATTTATCATTTATTCAAAGTTTCCTAATTAAAAAACCAATTCTCTTTGCAACATACACAATAGTATAAGCAGTAAAATTACAACATGCTGCACAACTCAATCAAAAACAACAAATCAGTACAACCAGCCAAGCACTAAAATCCAGTAATAAAATCCAACATCATAAGATAAGTAGAGGCCAGCTGGATCAGGCCAATGGCCCATCTAATCCAGCACCCTGTTCTCACAGTGGCCAAGCAGATCCCTACAGGAAGGCCTCATGCAGAACCCAAGGACAGCAGCACTTTCCTTTCACTTTCATTGCAACTGGTATAATAATATCAGTGATGCTAAAGGACATTTGAGAAAGGACCAGAACAAGACCAGTACAATTCAGATCCAGATGTACAGCACTACAATCAGAAAGCAAGTCCAAAAACTGCTGGCAAACAGATAGGCATCCCTGTGTTAATTGGAGAACTACCAGTGACCATTCCAGTGCTGCTGCCCTTAGTACTTTTGATACCGGTATTTGCACAAAGGAGGTTTTCCAGGAGCTGGACTCTTTCTCATCTACACCGCATCCTTTTTTTACATGCCTATGAAAAGTATAGGACCCTTCACTCTCCTTTGCATCTGGGAGACCTTAAATTCTGAGCAGTGACTTTTCTCAATATGACAGGAATAACAACCTTAAAATGCTAGTTCTAACAATTATCTATCTATCTGTCTGTCTATCTACAGGGGTCAGCACACTTTTTCAGCAGGGGGGTGGTCCACTGTCCCTCAGATCATGTGGGGGGGCCGGACTATATTTTTTTTGGGGGGGGGGAAATATGAATTAATTCCTATGCCCCACAAATAACCCAGAGATGCATTTTAAATAAAAGGACACATTCTATTCATGTAAAAACTTGCTGATTCCCGGACGGTCCACGGGCTGGATTTAGAAGGCGATTGGGCTGGATCCGGCCCCCCAGGCCTTAGTTTGCCTACTCATGATGTATTCTATCATCTACTTGATTTTCTGTGTACGCTGCAGTTAATGTCAAAAAGAAACTATCACTAGCATAAAATGATCTGAGCCTTCGAATGATGCATTTTACTGATTTTATAATAATATTAAGCATCTGGTGCCATCTTTCAAAATCAGAAAATAATAGTAATTAATATTAAATTGCCATGAGCAATTTGACAGGAAATAGCTCAGCAGCTTTAATGCAAATAGTTTTTAATTATCAGCTATTAAACCATGGAGGCTAAATACAGTATAGCACAGCAGTGAAGTCTATAAAGTTAGCAAGGGCTTGGAGTTTGGGCTTGAAGAATATTTCTTCCCTAAGCCCCACAAAGACAAACAGTCCTGGAAACTAGATCAATAACAGAATGTTTCTGCAGAAGATTTTTCTATAGACATGTTCCAAAGGTGTTGGCCTACCATTACTGAGGAACATGGCTTTAGGGAGAACTGTGTGGCAGCTGCCAGGTTCAATTAAGATTCTTTTGTTGCTGAGGGTGAGAGAATTGCAAAAGAAGAAAACTGGGTACATCTAGTGATCACATAACACATGCTTTAGTTATTTCCCCTGGAACCTGATGTCACAGGGTGGGATATGTACAATTTAATCTGTTGTTAAAGCACAAATATATCACTTCGCTGAGAGTGGCTGTTCCTGGGTGTCAGTGCTTTCTTCCTTCTTTTCTTGTAACCAGGAAATGGGCCTCTCAGAAAAGGAAAAATATAAGATAGGTGGTCCCACTAAACTGGGTGAAGCGAGCAATGAACTAAAATGTAGATCCAGAGCATTGGGAGGGAGAACAATCATATGAGGAGCCCGAGGTTGATAGGGATGAACAAATATGGCCATTTGTTGAAATAAAACGTCAGCAGCATTTTATTGTTAATTTCACCAAATAAATATATTTTTGTATGCAGTATGTATGACTAATATATACACATTTTTGCAAGCAATTCTGCCAAATAAAATGCATTTTAATGTTATTTTCACTTATATATGCATTTTTAATTGATACTTTACCCTAGTATATATGCATTTTTTTGTACTTAATACTTGGCTGGAGAACAACATTGTAAAATTTGGCATATGAATTTTCAAGGATGACTGTTTCGGTTTTGCAAATATAGCAGGGTTGCCTTTAAATACAATCTGAATCAAATTAATCCCCTACCCCCTCATCATCGATGGAGCATGTGTGTGTAGGGTGACCCCAAAGGCTTTACCAAAAAGCAAAGGAAACACTAATTTTCAAATATGCTTATTTATATATACAGGTGTAAGTTTAGAAATAATTACTATAATTTAAATGGCTATTCAAGACATGACACTATGGTGTGACCACAAATTGTTGGTGAGCAGCTTCAAGGATTTTGCTTGTTCTCCCTTATTATTGTTCTTTGGCTTTAGGCTGAGCTTACACTCAGGAACTCTTTAAAGAGAACACACCTTCAAATAAAGGACTGTTCTTTGACTTCTCTCAGAAAAGGACTGTCCTCTGTATATTATTATTATTATTATTATTATTATTATTATTATTATTATTATTACAATTATTATTATTTCTATACTTCCCGAGGATCACAGAGCAGTTTACAATTTAAAAAACCACAAAAATACACAACATAGTAACAAACAAAAACAGTACCCCCCTCCCAAATTGGACACAGGGCCAACCTAGAAGTGTAGAATTCATGCACTGTGCAGATATTTGTACTTCTGGCAAGTTATTTGCACAGTTCCCTCCTCCCTGGTATATTTTTAAAATGTATACCACTGCTTGTTTTCAAAGCTCAGGGTGCCTTATAACCTGAAACACAAAACAACAATAAAATGCATAACAATCCCCTTTAAAATTTACAAATATTGACCTCAGAGCCATGTCCCCCTCCAGAAATCAAAATCTTGAAACAGCCAATGTAACTAATACAGCCAATGAGACTGATGGAGCTCTACAGATTGGAACAGCCCCAAAGAGATGTATTTTCATTTCTCCGTCCCTTTAAAATGTTGTATGTGGCAACAACTCCCCATCAAAAAGTTAGTGGAAGTTCCTGGGGCAGTAAAGAAGATCATGTAGTGTGATGGCTCAATAGTCACAGCAAGCTATTGCTGCTGCTCCTCAGTTCAAAGGCTGAAATATTGATAGAGAATCATCTTCTGCATGATGAGTCAAGTATTTTACGAACCTTGCTAGAGGAGACAGAACCTCTTTCAGCTTTAAGCAAACTCTGCGTTTTAAGAATCCCATTCTTTCTCCTAGAGAATTTCGTGTTTGAAAATGCATTTCCCAGTCTTTTTTCTCCCTACCTGCCTTGGAAAAGATAATTATCTCCACACACCCTCAAATCACAAAAGAAATTATCAGAGAACCGTCTGCTCAGTTTTCAACATCATAAGGTAGTTATGCTCAGTCTGTTCTAGGCGGAATAGGGACTGCCCTAAAAGCCGCTGGAGGAAGAGCAGAAATAACCTTTTAGCTGAGCAGAAAAGACAGTGTTGCTTTTGTTTTGCATCACAGTTGAATGCAAGGATCATGTAGCTTTGCTGTTCTGGCAACTCTGAGCACTTGGTTTGCAGTCCTCCTCTTTCATCATACAGATATGTTCATTAGGAAGCCATTGCAGTTGCTGCTTTCTAAAGAGGAAGATGCTGACAGGGTAGCTACTTATAAACTATTTGTGTGTTGCTTTGCCTGGAATTTAGACAAGCTGGTCAGTGAAGCAGAGAAAGCGCAGCCAATGTTGTCAAATATTATCGGTGCAATGTGCCTTTATGCGTGCCTGGCTGAGCAGCATCAAATGGCATTTGACATGGTTCTTCTTCCCCAAGGCCATAGCTTGCTGTGTTCAGCAGCCTCTAATTTAAATCAGGCATATAGAGACATAGAAGGCAGCCCTGCTTATAAATCCTCAGGCTGCTTTGCATGAATTTCTAATACTGTCTACCATCACCACCACTAATCTCGTTTTCTCTGTCATTTTTTAATCAGGACATCGTCCCCCAAAATAGTAACATGATTCATGCTACCGAGCAGGGATTAATACACACAACAGTCATAAAGAAGGTTTCAAGGAAAAGTAGTAAACAGGCAGGCAGCATGGCAGATTTTGGCAGCTGTTAGGAATGGCTTTTGGGTTGTCCATCTTTAGCTCTGTTACTTTTTAGCTCAATGCTCTTTGGGTCTGTAAACATTTTATTTTAAAAAAACAACAAAGTGTGAATCAGTTTTTATTTGCTGTAGTTATGAGATAACATGGTGGTTCCTCTTTGTCTCTCTGGTGTCACTGCAAATAGAAATCAAGTGGATTATGTAATAGGCTCGCCTGTGAGGCAGCTAAGACAGAGAGGAATGCTGAAAGCACACTTTTGGATTGTTGTTTTTACTGAGGTTGTAGTTTGGATGGCAAGCTGAAGAATTGGCAATGCCTGAGTAGGAATCTAGTCTTAGTGAGATTTGTGGCATTTTTGTTCCTCTCAAGCAGAGCTCATCAACCTGTAGCTCACCAGATGTTTCTAAACTACTGCTCCCATCAGCACCGGCCATTAAGGGATGATGAGAGTTGTAGTCCAATAGCATATGGCATGCCACAAGTTCATCACCTCTACTCTACAGTCTGTGCTTTATATATTCTATCACTTTTGAATTTGCATCCTATCTTACTCCAGGGAGCTCCAGGGAGCATATATGGTTCTCCTCCTCACCACTTTATCATCACAACAGCCCTGTGAGGTAGGCTATGGTGAGAGACATTGGCTGTTTCCACACTTTTTTCTAGTGCTCTCCCTCCACTGGTATGGGTAGCCACAATCCATATCTATTCTGTATCTATCCTGCCATTCCTTATGAAATACTGCACTTTGATGCAGTTTGCCCCAACCCAGCTTCGATCTAAATTAAGAAAAAAGAGTGACCTAGTTGCATTTTAAGCCAGTAATGTGTATGAAGCTAATGTGTGGACCCAGGGTTACCAAGTAAGTTTCATGGTGGGGACTTTATCCTGGTTCTTCCAGATTCTAGTCCAAGGCTCTAATCACTACACCACATGGCATGCTTCAGTTTTAAATGAGAACTTTAATATACTAATGAATGCTTCTGACAATTGGAAATTCTCATCGTCTCTGGTTTTAGAACTTCTATCAGCCTTTTCCAAACCAGCTGCTTCCACATATTTGGACTATAACATTAGCCAAGCTAGCACAATTGTGTTCACTGAGGCTGGTGGCCTTGATTGTAGTCCAAAACAACTGGAGGGAACCAAGTTGCTGGAGGCTGTTTCACACCATTCTATCACTGTAGGTTTCTGGTCACATAATGGAATCATAGAATTGTAGAGTTGGAAGGGACCCTGAGGATCATCTCGCCCAAGCCCCTGCAGTGCAGGAATAGGCAGGGGTCGAACCTGCAATCTAGGTGTTATCAGCACTACACTCTAACCAGCTGGATAACAGTGAACTTTTCCCTTTCTCCTTCCTGGTGAGCAGTAGAGCATCTCCTTTGCATGCAGAAATTCCTATGTTCAATCCTGGGCATCTCCAGGTAGGGCTGGGAATGTCCCTTTTGTGAAACCCCGGTGAGCTAAAGGTGAGTCAATGTACACAATACTGGGCTAGACAGACCAGTATAAATGGCAGCCTCCTGTGTTCTTGTGATGTCTTATTTTTCTGCACCCCAATTCATTCAAGCCTGAGATTACAAACTCTTTCCAGTCCATACTCTGGCATTTGTGTTCCATTGATTGCCACCTGCAGGGACTGTGCCAGTAATGACTGTGCAACATCTTTGGGGTGAAAATGATATCTCTGTTTAGTTTCATGTGGGAAGACTTCCTATAGGGAAGGACAAAAATGGACAAAAGCTAGATGCAACTTTGCTTTAGACTTGCCTTTTCAGCAAGGTTTCATTCATTGTACCTCCTGCCTGCTGCTAGCTGCGGATATATTTTTAGGCACAGTATCATTTTCTTGTTTGAACAGAAATACTGCTTTCCTTATCATTTTCAAGTTATCCTATTAAAATCATTTGAACGGCCTGAGCACAGTGCTACCGAAGCTCATATGTTTTTGCCTTATCTTGATGAGGCAAAGCATTAATTCTGAAATGAAATAATCATAAACTCCTTTTTAAAAAGGGAATCTGCCACCAGGTTTATTTTAATTTTTTGAAATCATGTTGAATGCTTTTATGGTATGTAGGGAAACAATGATTAAAACCTATGAGTCTTCAAGGAGCAGGATTAGTTCAATAGGTTAAAAATAATAATAGGGAGCTAAAATGCACGTTGGTTAAAATCTGAGTTATATAACTCAACAACAACAACAACAATTTATTACCAATAGGCAAGCTCAGTGGATCCTTATTTAGCCAAAACAATACCACACACACACAAGGTTTGCAAAAGTACAAATGATCATGAAGATTGAAAAATAACTGAATGATGACTAAACATGTCCTGTGGTGATGAGCTGCTGGATGTCTGTTGGAAGGGAAATGGTGATGGTGGAATAGACTGGACAATTGTGGAAGGCAGTATGCTTGGCTGATAGAAACCCTAAACAGGGGCGCATCAAATAGTTTGGTTGGCATCCATCTGTTTTGGGAGATAATGGAGGAGTACGTCTTTGGGGGTAAAGTCAAATTATAGGAAGGTTACAGTGCCTAATTTGGCTGTAGATACTGACATGTTTTGATGCACCTGGGACAGATGAAAGTGTCTGTTTCTGCTGCTACAGATGCACCATGGAGTTTCTTCTTTCTGTGCCCCTCCCAATGGTCATTCCTCCTCTGGACACTGCAATGCATGCATGTCCTGCCTTTCTATCTCCAAGCACTGTGGTCATCTGCAAGGGATTCCCACATGCAGGATTGATGTTGCCAGCCTTCATGTCACATTTGTCGACATTTTTATAACACAGAGTTGGTCTGCCAACAGGCTGTGTACCTGAAGCCAGCTCCCTGTAGAGCACGTCCTTGTAGAGCCTGCTGTCTTCCATTCTGCAGACATTCCGGCTGATGCTAAGGCTGAACTCCCTGCAGGCTTGGGGCAAAACAGTTGATGAGTCTCTGTAGAGCTTCCTCAGAGTGCGCTGTCAAAGCTGTGTCTTCTGCAAATAACATCTCTCAGATAAAGACCCACCATAATTTTGTCTTGGAGTGGAGACATCAAGGTTGAGCAGAACTTATGAAGCTAACATGGGCATCCTATCTTGTTGAGCAGTGTGAAGAGTCCTTTTCTTCTGTTGATCCAAAGGCTTTCTTCATGCCTTCATACATTTTGTGAGTGTTGCTGGTTTCAGTAGCAAGTTGAATGCTCTGATACAGCTTTAGCCAGTAGTCATTGGCACATTATCTGGCAATCCACTGGGCATCACTCCTTGCCTTTCTCAGTGTAGCAAGTGTCTTTTTACGGGGTGCATGCTTGTGGTTCACAAGAGCCTTGAGCAATAAAAGGCCCCATTTCCTTTATACCATCCTCAAACCAGTCAGGGATCTGTTGCTTTCTTTTGCCTAAGGAGGACATAGCTGTGTTGTAGATAGCCTCTTTGCTGTGTTTCCCCCCTTCCTTCAATGCTTTTACTAAGGCAGTTCAGTAGAGCTTGTTCGACGGGATCAGAGAAGCATTCACAAAGTTCAGGTATGATTGTTCTGGCAGTGTGATCTGAGGCCACACTTTCTGCTTTGTTCTATGGGCCTTCTTTGGCTGGAGATGGATCTTGCTGGCCACCAGGGAGTATCTGTGTCGCAGCCAGCACTGTGGTAGCTCCGTGTGACACAAACACAGTTCAGTGCTAATCATCTGGTGACAATCAAGTCCACCTGGTTCCAAGTCTCTAGGAAACTTGGTGTTTTGTGATACAAGCACAACTCAAGTAGCCTCTCTCCATTCTCATTCATACTGCCAATACCAAAGTGTGGTTGTCCCATGTGTGGCGATTATTCCCAACTCAGGCATTGAAATCTCCTAGCAGGAATAGGTGTTTGCAGTCTAGGACCATCCTGACAGCCTGGTATTGTTCCTTGCAGAACTGGTCCTTAGTTTGTCAGAGCATATACTGTAGTAGGAGCGTAGATGCTCACGATGTTCACTGGACCAGAGCTAGTTGAGAGGTGGAAGGAAAGCACCAATGTAGGCAACCTGTAATGTTTGTACCTTACACCAATCAAGTTGAGCTGATAACTTGTAGCTGCTCCCTTCTGCTTTGTTATTTTTGCATTTGCAGCACTGAAGTGACCTCTCCAGGGCACAAGCCTGGGCAGTGTGACTGGAGGTTCTGGACTGCCCAGATGACAAGGAACACACCACACTACAACATTCTATTGCAGGCCCTACATATCTCACAAAATGAATATTTCTCAAAGTCTTCTCTACAAGCATAGGGATCAACAAAGTTGTTCTAATTTTTAACTAAATATGGAGAGGATTCATGTATGAACATGGTTTCACAGCCTTAAAGAGAATGTTTAATACTTTGGACTCAAAAAAGAAGGAAAATTATGTTTCATAATCTCTCTATTTCATGCAACACAGAGACAACATGTATTAACATTTGGACAGAGAGCATCTCATGGATTGAAATTGTACATTTTTAGAAAATATGGAAAGTTGGAGACCTAGTTTCTAAGCGTTCACTGAGATGTAGATTTAAGACTCAATTTTCTAGTATTTTTTAATAAGTCCCTTTTTCCTGCAAAAGATGCTTGACACAATCTGGAAAACAGGCAAGCAAAACAAACGTGATCAAACTACGCTTTGTTGCAAGCCATTGCCACCTGAACTGAGGAAACAAAATCATATAAAATGAAAAATCAATTTCTAGATTTTCTTCCTTTACTTTTATAACTATTAAGTTGTCAGTGGAAACAATGTTAAGTGAGAAGGTTTCAAAGTGTAATATATTTTTAAATTAAAGACTTCCTTCTTTCATAGTACAGCTGTGGCCAGCCTCTGAGTATTTGTTCTAAATATACGTTAGTAATATGTCCTCAGATCTCACATCTGAACTTTCTTCCATGATTTTGGAGTTAAGAAGTGTGTTATTTTGGTCCTTGCCAGCCTCCCACAAGCTGGTAGTTCCTTTCCTCTCCACAAGTGTGCCATGTGGATCCTTGTGAGTCTCCCCCAAACCAGCCATCCTCATCCTATGATGCACGTGCGCTACCACTGGTCCATGGTACTCTCCCAAAAAACATGTGTGGTGTCCTAATTGCATGAAAGAGTGATCTTTCACCTCGTGAAACCCACATGATTGCAACTCGCTCTTGGCATTACCTGAAAATTGAGGCGCCCAGTATCTCTGTTCTCTTCACTGCATCAGTGAAGTGATCCTAAGCAAGATAGCTACTTGTCAGCAGCTGCACCATCTGTGATCTGTTGATATATTGAGTTCCTTTTGGGAGTAATAGGCATCTTCTGAGACAGATCTGATTTAAGAAGAACATGACTTTCATGGTCCTAGGGTTGTTGCCTCGCTGCGTGTTGTTTCAGAAACTGTAAGAAGCACACTAAATTGGTTGTTTGAAGAGCAACCTGAATTAGCCCACCATATGAGTATTGATTTTTGCCCTTTGGAGCTTTACCATAGTTACGGTATAAATCAGGGAATAGCTGCTGGAAGTACAACCCACTGTGAATATTCTACATTAAGAGCCACAACTCGATGATAAGGAAGTAGATCATGTCAGTAGAGCATCACTGACATATCAGCCCTGCTCTTAGGGACAGTCACACAGGAACATGGGAATGAAAGGGACAATATGAAAATCCCATTGGTCGCATTTTGATAGTTTGAGGCTTATGTTATGTATAGAGATGACTTCATTATCACTGTGTTTTGGCTTGCTATAATCATATAACTATATTGGCTGATATTGATACTTTTTTAAAAAAAAATCTAACTCTTCCTGGTTCTTTTGAAGAACCTGGAAATGGTAGAAAAAATAAAACAAAAAAAGGGTAAGTTTGTGTTTCCATTATCAAATGTTTGCTAGTCTTTCTTTGCCTGGGGTGATCCCATGTTACATTCAACAAGTGTACAATTTTGTTTTCCCGTGTGCACAGATAGTTGAGCTGTACACCTGTACATTTATTTACATGCAGCATCAAGTGAGTGTACAGTGCACAATAGCCGAGCTGTAAAAACCCACAAGTGCACACTCTTTCACACAAATGCTGGTATATGTGTAGAGACAGATTGTACATGAGTTCAGTGTAGTCTGCAGGTAAAGGTAAAGGACCCCTGAATGGTTATGTCCAGTCAAAGGTGACTATGGGGTTTTGGCACTCATCTCACTTCAGGCTGAGGGAGCCAGCGTTTGTCCACAGACAGCTTTCCAGGTCATGTGGCCAGCATACGTAAACCGCTTCTGGCACAACGAAACACAGTGACAGAAGCCGGAACACATGGAAACACCGTTTACCTTACCACCGCTGCGCTAACTAGTTATCTACTTGCACTGGTGTGCTTTCAAACTGCTAGGTTGGCAGGAGCTGGGACAGAGCAACGGGAGCTCACCCTGTCGCAGGGATTCGAACCGCTGACCTTCTGATTGGCAAGCCCAAGAGGCTCAATGGTGGAAACATGCCTACGGATACTATATAGGTCTTTGCCAAAATGGAGTTCCATACAGTCACTATCCTTCCTGCCCTGCTTTCACAATCCTGATCTCATTGTGTCACAATTAAAAGGCAGTAGTTCAGCTAACAAGCATCTGCAAAGTGTGTGGTTCTTGGTGACTAAAACCCCTAATCCTTTGAACAGTTTTCAGATGAATAAAGCCTCAACACTATGCACAGTCTCCTGGGAGTAAGCCCCACTGAACTCTTTGGATTTAACTTCTGTGTAACCATAATTAGGATTGCACTGCACAGCAAGTAAACCAAGGTTCAAGCTTCATAAAAGAAATTATTCCCTTTCAAGTACATATCACAACTGCTGTTTAAAAATTTTGCTAAGCCAAAAACCACTCCCAGACTGCTGCCTCCATTACCTCAAAGAATGATAAAGTGCAATAAGAGTTATTTTCTGGTGGTTATTATTCATCTGAAACAGAGTTTTTAAAGAAATGAAATGTGCAGTACACTTGGTTGTATCCTCATTGAAGTACGGTGGTCATGATGAGTTCATTAATCTCACTGGTTTTCATCCAACTATTGCTTTGTTAGAAAGAAGTCATTGTTTGTAGGCATTCCTCAGAGAGAGAGTTAAGACTGCTAGGTATGTTTTGATGCAACCATATTTTAAAAATAATATAGACTGTAAAATAAACCTTCATTCACCTGCATTTTGTGGGCAGGAGCTTATATATGTGTGGCGACATTTCTATGACAAGATTTTTCTGGGTGTCACCTGTCACCCTTCTTCCATTTTGTTTCGATCAGACCAAAGAAAAGAATGCAGTCTGCCTTTTTCCAGCAATTGTTCCTGAAGCGATGCTTGTGAAAGTTTTATATTTGAAACATGTATTTTCCCCAGCACTGCTCTTACAGAAAGCAGCTTGATTAAAAATAAAAAATAAAAATAAAAATTCCCCTTGCAGGTACACTAAGTGGGAAAGGAAGAAGGGAAGAAAGGAACCAACAGACTTTCATGTGATTGACTGCTCTTTGTCTGGTGTGTGTGTGTGTGTGTGTGTGTGTGTGTGTGTGTGTGTGTACCCATATATTTATTTATTTACTGCTCTGTTGTGCAAACCTTATGAGTAAATATGAGAAGGAGCAGACTGTGGATGTCATAGGAGTATAATAGTATGCTGTTATATAAATGCAGTGGGATGCAGGTGGCGCTGTGGTCTAAACCACAGAGCCTAGAGCTTGCTGATCAGAAGGTCGGTGTTTCGGATCCCCGCAATGGGGTGAGCTCACGCTGCTCAGTCCCTGCTCCTGCCAACCTAGCAGTTCGAAAGCATGTCAAGTGCAAGTAAATAAATAGGTACCGCTCCGGCGGGAAGGTAAACGGTATTTCCGTGCGCTGCTCTGGTTTGCCAAAAGCGGCTTTGTCATGCTGGCCACATGACCCAGAAGCTGCCTGCGGACTGACTCCCTTAGCCAGTAAAGTGAGATGAGCCCCACAACCCCAGAGTCGTCTGCGACTGGACCTAACGGTTAGGGGTCCCTTTACCTTTATATAAATGCAGTAGTAACTACAGAGCAAAATTAATTTTCCAGAACTCATATCATCCTTTTTTTCTAATGAGTATCTTAAAGATTTATAGCTTCAGATTATGAGCTTTGATTTTGAGTTTTAAATAATGGAAAATTTGTATTAACTGGACTTTGAGGGATGCTAGTTTTGGGATGAGTGTGTGTATGTGTTTTCAAACACTCACCAGAGAGAAGAAGATAGAGCAGGCATGTCAAACCTGTGGTCCTCCAGATGTTTTGGCCTACAACTCCCATGATCCCTAGCTAGGAGGACCAGTGGTTGGGGAAGATGGGAATTGTAGTCCAAAACATCTGGAGGGGCGCAGGTTTGACATGCCTGAGATAGAGGAACTGAGCACAAGGGAGAACCAAGAGGAAGTGGAGACTGTAGCAGTTCACCATACTACAGGAGGAACCTTCTTTGAGGAATTCCTGTTTTGACCAAATGCATTGACTTGTGTTCTACATGAAGACCAACTTTGCTTGTTGAGTAATCTAGACAAACATGGCAGTAGTGGCTCCCTTCGAATCTTGGATTTAAGACATTTGCAAACACATAGAATGACTGTAGATGTTCTTTCAAAACACAACTTTTAAAAGCATTTTAGTAATCATTTCAGATGATAAAGCCTTCCTCAACCTGGTGCCCTACCACTGTTTCGGACCACAACTCCCATCAGCCTTGGCCATCAGCTAGCTAACTGCTGCTGATGGGACTTGTCGTCCAAAACATCTGAAGGGCACCAAGTTGTCAGAAGCTGAAATAGTGCAAGTTTCCCCTCCGTCCCAAAATCCCCCTCTTTTTTGCACTGGAAATTATTTACAGTATTTCAAAATTACTCAGGGGGGAAAAAACCCTCTGACAGTTTATTTCCAAGGCCTTCAGATTTACACATTTGAAAGATATATAAATGTTTGTTTCCACGTGGACTTTACAAAGCTATTAACTTGGTCCACCATGTTCCGCTTGCACTTCATTGATTCATCATGAAATGTATTCCATTGTGCACAAGGGGGAGGATTTGATCGTAAGAATTATGTATTTTAAATGTAGAGGCAAGAATTATGGTGACATAAAACTGAAAGGAAAGGTAGTGTCAATAGCCAGCTCTGAAGGTACTTTGCTTGAGTAGCTGGGGACATTTCTCTTTAGTAGAGTTCACACCAGGGACAAAGGGATGATGAGGGAGAAAGGCCAGACGATGCAGCTGGGGAGAAGCGCAGGACAAATTGTGCTCGCTGCCAGTCGATGAAAGCAGCATGTCCCCTTGAGCTTTGGGCCAGAGTCTTTGTAATGAGAAACTAGTCTGGATTAAGGAGACTCGGGTGTGTTCTGTCTGGGTAGGAACTGAAGAAACAGCTAATATATGCTGATGAGGTATTTTCTCTTGTGCCTTGTTTAATCTGTTCTGGACTCCACTATATGTACAATGAAGGCTGAGTCAGTCATATATTGCAGTAGGTGGAAACTGCTTGTTTTATGGCCTTTGAACAGGGTGGTTTTTTATTATAATGTGTATTATACATTATGAATAAATAGGAGTAAACTCAAAGGATAAATATTTAACTGTGTGTCTATCTTATTTGATAGAGAAGACAACAGAATTATAACCTTAGCTACATGGTTGTTGTCCCTGGTGGATTCATGCAGAGGAAGGCTTTCGTTTCGCTTAATTTCACATATGGCATTTTTTAGGTAGTTGCTGGGACCTCTCACTGCATTGTCATCTGCACTGGCTCTTATGCTGTGTTCCATGGCTTGGAGCCATCATTTTGTACTGAAGCAATGGTACATTGGGACCCAGGCACTGTGGGAAATGAAAATGGCGGTCAACTCTGATTCAGAGTGCAGTTGCTGCCCACCTAAGGTAGGAGGGGACCCATAAGAGATTATTTTTGCCCTGGACCCCTTCAAACTTGAAAGTCAGATCTGACTTATGGTTCTTGAATAAGGAGGAGCTGCAAGACTTGGGAGACATTGAGCAGGGGGCTCACTTCTGAGTCATGTACAGTTTATTTGGCATGAACCCACACTACAAATTGAGAGAGCAATTTTGATCCAAGACACTTAGGTAAGCTTTTGTACAACTGCAATATTTAAGTGTCCACTGTTTCATTGCAAAGGAACGAGCTAGTAAGAGAATCTGAATAAGCAGAGGCATATTCTCCCAGCAGAGGGTGATTGTGACAGCAGGTAATAGTGAACCAAAGTAAGACACTTTCCAGTTTAAATAGGTGCCAAGTATTTATTCCATTGCAATGCCTAACTGCCCACCACATCTTTGCAAGGGTGAATAGGGAGAAAAGCAGAACAACTGACACACCCAGTGACTCCCTAGCAGCTTTGCCAGGTCCGATGGACACCAGCTACCACTGCCTATATCCCATGGCAGCTCCCCCCCCCCAATTAGAAATGCTTGCAAAAATTATTATCTTCTACTCCTATGTAGATTTAGCTATTACTTAAATTGTTGAGTGGATAGAATTGTCTTCAATCCCATGCATAAATAAATAAATAAATAAATGCAGTTCATCCTTTTCAGTAACTCACACACTTCAAAAAACTACTCTGTTCTTTTGTATGAAATATTGTTTCCTCCCTCTGTTTTTTTATGTTCTTGACTCATTCCTAATGTGATTTTTTTTGCTAAGATTCCTCATCTTTCCTTTGTTCTTTTAAGAATAACAAAATGTACATTTGGATGATCTAAGAGGTCACCGGAGACCCGGTCTTTTTACATTATTGATTGTGTTACAAAGTGGCCTAAGAAATAGATTCATGAGGGTTCCCCTCCTCCCTTAAAAGAGGTGGACTAGACATAAAAGTCTTCTTGTTGATGAGTTTTCCCCAGCTGTTCAAAATGACTATTAGGACTAGGGTTCTGCTTGACTCAGTGGGATTAAATTAGATTTGCTTGGATTTACCAGAGAACTGCCCTTGGTAGCTGGAGTCAGCTTCTAAGGCAGAAGGTGGTGGTGGGAATAGAATAGGTACCACAGTGCAATTTTTCATACTTATTACAGGTGACATATCTAAGCTGACAGAGTGTAGGCACAGGAAGGGCATATAAATTAGACAAATAAAATAGTTTCTTTAGACTCATTCTGAAGAACAAGAAGAAGCACAGATGGATAGAAAGGAACTGAATGAATAACTTCATCATGTCTTCTTGGATATATTTCAGTGGGGAGACTTATTTTAAGGAAAAGTAATGTTGGCCCTTTTTTTAGGCTAGGAATCAAAATACAAGGATGACATTTTAAGAAAAGCCTGTACTGATATGACCTACTTCAGAATACTGTGCACATATTATCATGTCCTCTCATTATGGGAACCATTTAAAATTCTGGGTCATTAATAAAAATCTCAAGGACAAAGGGTTTTGTAAAGAGAACAAATTTCATTGTGGCATAGACTTTATTCAAAGGCTACAAATATCCTTAAAATAGTCATCTTTAAAGTCATACAAAATAGTAGGTGAAAGCGAAATTTCCCTAGCACTGTACTTGAAATCGATGTGCCAGAGGATAGCTTCCAGCATTTTAACATGGATACCAAGAGTGGTGCTATTTTTGGACAGTACAAGAAGTGAAGTCCAATGGCAAAGCTGTGAAGGGATTAACGCAGGAATTAACCATTGCTACAGTATTCTTCTGTTATATGTTTTGAAATAGTTTTGTTTAGTTGTTTAGTTTAGTTCATCCTCTTTTCTGCTGAACAAAACAGTAATGTAGAAGAGAGGTTATTCTTAAAATAATATATATATAGTATACTTTAGATCAGGGGTTCTCAAACTTCCTACTCCCAGGGCCCACTTAAGATGGCAGCAAATTACTGCGGCTCACCTGTCATAAAATGGTAGTGCAGGGTCAGAGGCAGTGACAAAATGGTGGCAGATGGAGGCAGAGTTTGGCAAAATCAGCTGGCAATTAATGACATCATTTTTACTAAATTCTTTGCCACAGCATTTCCCCAGTGGCGAGGAGTTCCTGAACTCAGCTCTTCTCAAGATATTGTTACTTAGCCTTCCCATTTTAGGCAGAATGTGCTGATCCAGAGGTTCTTAGTGAAGGCTTTTCTCCTGTGTTTTTACCTTCACGCCTTCACTTGCCTTCACTTGTTTTTAGCCAGCGCTTGTAATTTATAATAATAATAATAATAATAATAATAATAATAATAATAATAATAAAATTATACCCTGCCCATCTGGCCATCTGGCCGGGTTTCACCAGCCACTCTGGACGGTTTCCAACAAAATATTAAAAATACAATAAAACATTAAACATTAAAAACTTCCCTAAACACGGCTGCCTTCATATGTCTTCCAAAAGTCAGGTAGTCTCTTTTTACACTCCACTTGTATCTTACCCCCCAGCCCCTCAACTTCCACTTTTGTTCATCCTTCCTCCCTGGTTCCTTTAAATTCACTTTTTTGTCCTATAACAGCTTGCTTCTTTTACCACCCTTTACCATTTGTTTTTTGTTTGTTTGTAATAATAATAATAAATTAACATTTTAGCTCACTTTTTAATTTTCTTGAACACCTCAGCAGTGGGGGGGGGTATTGTTCCCTCCTGCACCCAAAGCTCTCTGTTTTCCAGCCACCAAAGGGTTCCTGGCATGGGCATTGGTCCAATCAAAAGACTTTGGCATGGCTAAGAAGTGGGGCAAGAAAGTGAGCAGACAGTTTGATTCATGTTATAAAATGACAATATCAACTAATCATACAAAAATGGGTATAACATCTATGAAATCTGTTATGTAAAGTTTACATAACAGTAAGCCAGTGTGGTGTAGTGGTTAAGAGCGGTAGACTCATAATCTGGGGAACCGGGTTCGCATCTCGGCTCCTCCACATGCAGCTGCTGAGTGACCTTGGGCTAGTCACACTTCTCTGAAGTCTCTCAGCCCCACTCACCTCACAGGGTGTCTGTTGTGGGGGAGGAAGGGAAAGGAGAATGTTAGCCGCTTTGAGACTCCTTCGGGTAGTGATAAAGCGGGATATCAAATCCAAACTCTTCTAACTGGTGCATAGACATTTTGTTTGCCCAGTTTCTAAGGATCTGTTTCACTCTTTGTTTTTCTTCACTGAGAGTTGAAAACCTGTCATTCCTGTAAACAACTAGATGTTATTAAAGTATGACTGAGTTATAAGGGTTTTTATCTCCCCGAAGGCCTGAAACACTGCAAAGATGATATGTGCTTAGATATTGAAAATTCTGCAATGTGCTATATTGGGATTTATCTCTGTAGCATATTTACAAGCTAGTTTCCATTTTATCTGTTCATTTTCAAACTGTTTATAATATAGGTGACATTTCAAAATTTGAATGTTACCTAGTAAAAATATACATATATATAACATTCAAAATGTGTATAGATGAGATAGAATAACAGTAGTGTAGCCTATATAGAGTGTAGCCTTTTATAAAGAGATTGTTATTATGCAGGGTGTAATCAAATATAAACATATGTATATATCAACAAAAAGTGCTTTTATATATCAATTCATCTACATGCATCCCTCATATAGTGACTCATAATGCAACATTAGCAGATGGTATATATATATATATATATATATATATATATATATATATATATATATATATATAAAAGCAATTGCTTAATTATGAAAAAAGGGGGGGAATTCAGTGAGGGAAGAGTTCAGTTCATTGTCCACTTTGCACTACAGTGCTACCCAAACTCACACCTTCAACTCCAAAGTATCTCATCTGCTTTTTTTAAAATATAAAATGTGGAGCTTTTTAAGGTCCAATTTATTTCAATAGGCAACTTAAACATTCATTTGTATATTTCCCATTGAAACCAGTGGGACTTGCAAGTGCTTACAGTAACTTGTACGGTACTTGGAATCATGCTTGTATTGATGTTGGCAATTAGATTTTGCCACAGAGGAGTTGTCTTCTACTGGGAGTTCCCTTGAGGACTTTTTATGTACAGTGCTACCTCGGGTTACGAACACGATCTGTTCCGGGACACAGTTCGTAACCCAAAATGGTCGTAACCCGAAGCACCATTTTTCGCATGCGCAAAGCGCGATTTTCACGATTTTTACACTTTGTGCATGCGCAAACCGCACGCGCTGCTTCTGCACATGCGCAGAACGCACACGCGGCGAAAATACTTCCGTGTTTGCAGAGTTCGTAACCCGAGGTGTTCGTAACCCGAGGTACGACTGTATTCTCTGTGCATTGAATCTATGAGTGGAGAAGTGGGGAGTGGGGTTGCGCTGCTGTCCCCTCCCTGATGTTTTGAATAGCAGTGGCCACACTCCATAGATATCCACAACAGGTACTCATCAGTTGGCTTTCCCTGTGCTGGTGTCCAGACTAATACAGCCATGTCCAGGGATGAAATACAGACATGTCCAGAGATGAAATACAGACATGAACACACCAAAATATATATTTATTTATTTTTACATTCCTCCAGGGAGCTCAATAGTGGCATTTTAGCATGTTCAAGCTCTGTGAATTCAGATTAAGCCTGGATGGAATGTGATTTGTCCCAACCACCTAGTGAGCTTTTAACTGGACTGGAGCTTTTTAACTAGCTGGACATATGAAGCTGCCTTTCCTGCATCTGACGCTCTAGCTCAGGCATCCCCAAACTTCGGCCCTCCAGATGTTTTGGACTACAATTCCCATCTTCCCCGACCACTGGTCCTGTTAGCTAGGGATCATGGGAGTTGTAGGCCAAAACATCTGGAGGGCCGAAGTTTGGGGGTGCCTGCTCTAGCTCATGGGTAGACAAACTAAGGCCCGCATCCGGCCCCATAGCCTTCTAAATCTGGCCTGCCGACGGTCAGGGGAATCAGCGTGTTTTTACATGAGTAGAATGTGTGCTTTTGTTTAAAATGCATTTCTGGGTTATTTGTGGGGCATAGGAATTCATTCATTTCCCCCCCCCCAAAAAATATAGTCCAGCCCCCCACAAGGTCTGAGGGACAGTGGACCGGTCCCCTGCTGAAAACGATTGCAGACACCTGCTCTAGCTGCTGCATGACATTACCTCTTGATGTCCCCTGATACAGTCTGAACTGCAGGGAAAGAGTGCTGAACTGCGCTCAGCGACCATTTCTCATTGCTGCTTGTGGGTTTTTTTGCCAAGCAGCTTGCCAGTTTTGGGGGTGTCTGTTGACTATATGAAGTTTAGGAATATAGTGTCAATTTTTCCTCTCTCCTAATGTGTACTTCGGGACGCAGGTGTCGCTGTGGTCCAAACCACAGAGCCTAGCCCTTGCCAATCAGAAGGTCGGCGGTTCGAATCCCCGCGACGGAGTGAGCTCCTGTTGCTTGGTCCCTGCTCCTGCCAACCTACCAGTTTGAAAGCATGTCAAATGCAAGTAGATAAATAGGTACCGCTCTGGCAGGAAGGTAAACGCCATTTCCATGCACTGCTCTGGTTCGCCAGAATCGGCTTAGTCACGCTGGCCACATGACCCGGAAGCTGTACGCCGGCTCCCTCGGCCAATAAAGTGAGATGAGCGCCGCAACCCCAGAGTCGTCCGCGACTGGACCTAACGGTCAGGGGTCCCTTTACCCTTTAATGTGTACTCCAGCAATTAGAATTATCCAGTTGCAATTTACTCCCATATATCACCATGATTGTAATCAAGCAGTAATTTTTAGCTTGCAGTTTTCCTTCCATTCTAAAAGCTGCAACGTTTTTTTAAAAGGAAAGATTAGGGAGTTGATTTGCACTCAGCTGCTCCCAGTTTTGTCGAAATGGACATATGTACTGTATTTTTCCATGTATATATTTTCCTCAAATTTTTTATGTTTGAAATTGGGGTTGGTCTTATACACAGAATGTGGCAATTAAATATATAAATAAATACCTGACACCATCCATATTCTGACACCATCCATATTCTTTCCCCCCCAGCCTCCCCTCACTATTGGCCTCTGCTAAAAGTGCATCCTTATCACTCAGCAGGGAAGGGTTACCTGCCTTTTGCAGAGAAGCTTCATTTGTTCTAGGTGTGGAACCAACCAGTTCAAAGGAACCAACCAGAGTTCAAAGGGTGTTTTTTTTTTTTGCCATTTCACCATCACTTCTGTGAACAAAGCTATGTTCAGATAAAGGAGTGCATTGAAAAATGAGTTCATTGATTTCATACTTCTATCCCCTTGAGACCAATTCATGCTTGCATTTATAACAAAGGGTATTGTGGCACCATTACAGATTTATTCTGGTATAGAACTTTTGGGAACTGAAGTCCAGTTCTTCAGATGCAGATGTGTACACACACAGAAAGAGGGGTGGCACACACACACACATATGCATGGAAATTGAGAGGAAAACATGTCAACAGTGGGACCAAATGACCACAAAATACCAGACATTTATTATATTCTATGTAAAGCCTTAAAGGTGTACAAGATAAGCAAAAGTGACCGTTCATAACAGCAGCAATTAGGATAACATAATAATCCTAGTTTTGCTGTGTTAATCGACACCTGCAGTGGAAGAGGAAACTATTGTCTTGATCCAAACCTAAAATGAATAGAAACAAACTTCTTTTTCAATAATTTCATTCAGGAGTCCTCCTTTGAAGTTTCTTTGCTAAAGAATGGCAACCTTCAGATCAGCAGTAAAGTGTCCTGGGAGTCAGAAAAGTTCTCCCACTGTTTTCCGGCTGCTTGCAGTTATGTAACTTGACATTTCATCACTCAATGACTTATATGTTTGGATTTATTGTCTACTGTCACCCATGGGCCCAAGGCAAATTACACTGCAATGTAAAAGGTGATCCCCGTCCCTGAACAGTTCACAGTCTTTACTATGAGAGAACCAGGGACAAGATAAAGTATATTCAAAAATTACACATGAAAACAAAGAACGCTCAACTTCCTCATTCAGTTATCCTCTACCAGTCTTCCTTATTACATTCCAAATTGAGTTTTCCCTTTCTCAACTTGATGACTTGCAGATAAACATGTGACTTGCCTCTGCTGTAAAGTACATTTAAGATTATGTGAATACATTCAGTACATGGAGTTAGATCTGAGAATGCGTGTACAAGGCACTGTTTAATTCTGCAATCATTGAGTGATGTGTGATTCCACATTAAGCCTAGTTGTATGAGGTACTTCAGCATGATACCTCTCAGTATGTATCATAACAATTATATATACAAATTAAGAAAGAGCAAGAGTAATCATCTGCATTATCAATATAATTAGTCATAAATATTCACCCAGGTAGGTGTTGCTGATGCACCTCAGTAGCCATGGTGATACCAAAAGGCTTTAAAAAATAAATCTGCACACAAAATAAACATATCAAAGGATGAACATTATTTTTTGCAGCAGAGCAGGGACCTGACCTGACAGCCTGTGGGCCAAGATGAAAACATGCTTGACAAGTTAAATAATGCATATGCATATTGCTGACTGGAAGTTTCTGATTCTTGGTGTATTTTTTCTAGAGGTCTTTACTGGGTTACGAAAATAAACCCTACTGGCCAATTAGATGGGTAATTGCACAAAACCAAAACACTCATTTTATATTCAGAACCAGCTACAAAGTGAGCTGTTGCTGTTACTGTTTTAAGTAAATATGTTCATTTAATTAATTTCACTGTCAGGCTAACTGTCATAAACTGCCATAAACATGGGAGAGAGAACAGCAGAACTGTCTTGGCAAGTCATTGTTTGCCAAACAGAGTTCACCAGCAATGAAAGAAGGAACCAGCAAAAAGAGATAAGGGGTTGTTGTTGAAAATTAATCAGCACATTAGTGTGCATTTCTCTCCTACAGATTTTAGCAAAGCAATTTCTCCAATATAATGCATTTGTGTGTGGTACTTTCATGAATAAATGCATTTTTGTACCTGTTAGTTGGCTGGAGAACTGCTTTGCAAAATTTGGAGAAGAAAGAATGTTGAAGGACTACAGTGTTTCAGTTTGCATGGTTTTAGAAAGTGTGGATTAGGTAGGTTTGCCATTAAATGCAAACAGAATTGAATTTTGCTCCCATCCAGAGCTCTGAACCATTTGAACAGGGCCGTCTCGAGCAGGTCGGGCGCCCTGGCGTTGAGGCGCGGAGATCGCTCCGGCGCCCTCGCAGCGCACAGCACGGCTTCCGCGCAGCTTCGTCGCGCAGCGCCCCCCCCCTGCCGGCCCGGCGCCCTGCCGCCCCGCGCCACCGGGAGTGCACCTAGAGCCGGCCCTGCATTTGAAACTGTAAAAAGTCCAACCAGAGTAAAAGTGTCCCCTCCTATCCTAGCTAATTGTGGGTTTTTTGTCCCTATTGCTGTATCTGCAGATATACGGACAAAGTACCTTTCAGAAACAGACACAGTGCATGCTTGAGCAACCTCCACACTATGCTAAGAAAAGCCTGTAAGGGTTGCTAACCTAGTGCCCATGGCCATCATGATACCCTTAATGGGCACCAGGTTGGCAATCCCTGTGTTAAAGAGACAGAAGTATTGGGGGGGGGGGAGAGAGAGAGAGCAAAATTTCCTTTATGCTTCTCCAGTAGCAGCTTAGAGACCAACTACCATATGTTTATTCTGGGTATAAGCTTTCGTGTGCATGTACACTTCTTCAGATACACTAAACAGAAGTCACCAGACCCTTATATATAGTGGGAGGGTGGGGTGGGGTTTTTCTCAGAGGGGTAGTAGGAGATGGGTGATTGACTCAATGGTGATTGGCTCAATGGGTATGGTAAACCTGTTGACGACTGTACCGTTGAGTCAATCACCCATCTCCTACTACCCTTCTGAGGAAAAACCCACCCCACCCTATATAAGGGTCTGATGACTGTTGGAGATTCATTCCCCATGTTTGCATTCATGGGATTGTTGTCTATCACATGACAGTATATGTTAACATTCCACAGAGTGGGAAGTAACGAAGACAGGATGTTTGTGTTTCTGTGTTTCCTGAAGTGGGACTATTGTCCTTTGTTCATTCTCTTTGCTTGTCTGATGCCAGAGAGAGAGAGGGAACCATGTTGCAGTGTTCTGTGTGTGTTTATATGTAAATAAACATAGATTAGCCAAATGCTATGCTACTGAGTTCTGTTATGCAATTGCGCAAACTCTTCAGATCCGTAAGTGTGCTGATGTCAGTTGGCATCAGTCGCTGTGATGTCTGGGCTGGAGAAAGCTTTTAAAGCTCCTGAACGATCTACCAGGAGGGAGAGAACATGCCAGCCAGGCATGTGTCTCTATCAGGGTTCTACTTGAGAGTAAGAGATCCTAACAGTGACTTCTGTTTCAGTGTATCTGAAGAAGTGTGCATGCACATGGAAGCTTATACCCAAAACAAACTTAGTTGGTCTCTAAGGTGCTACTGGACATTTATTTATTTATTTATTTATTTATTTATTTTTATTTGACTGTGTCAGAACAACACGGCTACCTACCTGAATCCTTTTTGCTTGTTCATGCATACTGAACCAATACCTTTAAAAACAGCACCTTTCAGCAAATTGCATCTTTCAATCTCCCCAGTATTCCTGCTTAGGTGTTTTGATTTCAAGCTTCTCATATAATGAAAGGCAGAGTGCCATATTTTTGAGCTAGCCTCCCATTGCGTCCTCATCCTCTTTCCCTGCCTTCTAAGTTCACAGTTGTACTGCATAGGTCTAAACTCTGCCTTGAATGGCTTTTTTCCCCAGTAAACCATGGCACAATAAAGCAGAACATAATCCAGCCTTTAAGGACATCTCTTTTATTCAAGCTCCTTTCAAGCTTTTGCAGAAGCCATCAATATTCCATGCATCTTCTGCTTTGCCTAATGTGCTATATAAAAAGAAAAGGAAATCATGTATCCACCTCCATCGCTGCTGGAGCGCAGGTTATATACAGTTTTATTTCAGCTATAAAAAAAATTAGAAATGGCAAGTCATGACCTTTTCTGAGTGTTTGTCTCTCGTGGTGATATTTGTTTTTGTTTCTCTCACAGGCCTGTGAGTCAAAAAAACGAAAGTCAGCCCAGCTGTCCTTTTTTCCTTTTATCATTTGTCCCTTTGAAAGTGCCTACAATTTGGCAGCAGTTTCCTTTCTAACATATTTTCAGTGAATGGAATGTCAATGCTTACCAGCTCTGTGGAGAAGCCATTGGAAGTGATAAATGTTCACAGCCTATCCTTTGGCATCGTCTTTAAACAGTTCACAATGTGCGCTGTTGCACAAAAGTCCGTAAGCAGAGCACTAGGGTAGACGTGCACATTTCTTGTTCTTATTCCAGTTTTCATTGCTCCCAGTTTGGCACAACTGCCAAGAGAGTTGCCAGAAAGGGCTAGGAGGATCATCGTGGTAGCACTCAAAACCCTTATTTCAGATGCCAGAACAATGGGCAGTGCTAGTGTGTGATAGAATAGCTTAGAATGAGCTGTGAATCAGGAGGTGTCTGGTTCAAATCTTGCCATCGGTTTCCAGCTACGTCACATGTTCCTCGCAACCCTCCAGGGGTGAGAAAAGCAAGGATTTATGAGGCATAAATCCTAACGATGCTCTTTGGTGGGGGCTGGGGAGTTCACTGCATCCTGCAGTGCCACACAATCCCATTTCTGCCTACTTACTGTGTTTGCCATCTTGAAAGGCAGAGTAGGAGCGACCTGGGAATGTGCCCCAGCCATGGACGAGCCTCTGTTACCAGCATGATTTGTGGATGGTTCCTCCTTAATCTGGACAATTGGCTTTAATCATGAGGCGCTCCTGGACCAATATATGCGAATGGACTGCAATCCATCAGCTGCCGAAAGGACTGGACTTGGCTCTCTGAAGGTATTAGAATGTTTTTCTGAAGCTTGAGAACCCTTACAAAAGCCGGGAAAGGAAGAGGAGGACAAGATTTTGCTATTCCCCCCCCCCTCAATTGAGGCTGAATGGATTTTATCTACGACCATTTCTGGATGGGTGTATTGTTGGAGGAATGCAGTGGGAAAGAAAAAGAATGATCTGTAGCTGAACAGAGGCTGAATTTGAGAAAAGATGTGAATTGTGGGTGCTCTTCTGCTAAGCTACAGCCCTTCCTGTAGCCAATAATATATATTTGCATTCAGTCCATGTAAGAGTAATCCTATGGAGGGGAAAGAGAGAATCTGTGATGGAGCTCAGTCCACTTCCTGTGCTGTCTGCTCACTGTAATCAAGGTGGCAACTTTTATATTTTTTCCTTCTTCCATCAAACTTCTAAAAGCTTTTCCCTACAACAATTCTTAAACAAACTTAGTTGGTCTCTAAGGTGCTACTGGAAAGGGGGGGATTATTTTGTTTCAACAATTCCAGGGTAAGGGCAATTCTTGGCTCTGGGGGTGGGTGTTGAGGGTGCTTTGTATCCTGAAACCCTCATAACCTTCCACCAATATACCAGCAAAGTCTGAGAAACACGAAGAGAAGCTTTAGCTTCTAAACAGTGGTCCCAAAAATAGGGTGGTTATTTATGCAGTGCCAAAAAAGAGGACAAAGATTTGCCTCACATTCGCGTATGCTAATTTATATGTATAGATGCAAATTTAGATATAGTTGCTGTAATTTAAATAGAAACACAGTACATCTCACTGTAGGGAGGCAGGCTATGACCTGTGTGCCTGCCCAGATGGCTAACTGTTGGTGGCCAACTTCAAGGCCCCTACTCTCCTTTCTTACAGCTCTTTCTCTTCAAATCAGACTTGAACCAAACAACCCTCCAGATGTGTCCTACAAAACTGGACGCATGCCCATCCTACCCACAACAATATATTCAGAGATTCTCACCAACAGATTCAGCGATCCCCCACAGCCAGGGTCCTCCTACTCCACAGTAAGTGGGGTTAGGATTGTAGCCTAAATATATTCTGAGAAATAAACTACCTTTTCAAAAGTTGATGGGATATTTTTTTTCTCTTGATATATATTTTGAAGCAACAAAAAAACATAGGAGACGTTGATGGCATTCTTTTTTCTATCTGCTTTTGCGTTGTGTACACAAAGTTCTTTTGGAATGTTAGGTAAGGTATCAGTGTTTTCATAGTTTGGGCCTTTCTCAAATCTAGGTGAAAACTTATGTTTTAAGGCCAATGGTGGTCCTGAAAACACAGGACAAGATCAGTGTACTAATGAGAAACTATTCAGGAGAGGCTTACCTTTCTTTTTAACCCCTGGATTGTAAATAAGAAAGTGCTTATTGATTACACAAAACATCACATTAATGGGCCAAGTAAATTAAAACTATTTCTTTATTTTTAAACAACCTCAGTCACTTTTTCATCAAAATAAGTAAGAATGAACTGAATAACCATCTTATCTCTATTGTACAAGTCAGCAGCAATAGAAGTAATAAGCATTATTAGTATGGATGAACATTTGCCTCTGTGGTGCATACGCTTGTAATCTCGTGTTTAATCTGCTGTAGCACACTTTGAAGATGGTCTATAGATAGAAGAATACTGCTGTTAGAATATTGACTGACACATCTGCACATTATCATAAAATACCTGTTTTGCATGACCTGCATTGACTGCCAGGCCTGATTTAAGTCCTGCACATTCTGGGACCCAGTTGTCGTTCAGAGCACTTCCTCCTATATTAACCACCCTAGATCTTACAGTCCAGGGCTCTTTTTATCCTCCTGCTGGTGGACTTGGCCTGCAGTGTGGTGACTCTTGAGAGGGGTTCACTGTTGTGCCTCCCAATTGGGCAATTTTTCCTCTTGGAAACTCAGGTGGTGAAAACTTTGGGTTTCTGTCACCAAGTGACTGCACATCTTCCATGTTGGAAACCATTGTAAGATCACAGTATATGATGAAGGGTTGTTGTTGTTTTAAAAAACAACCACATGGTAAATAAATATGAATATTTCTCTTTTGGAAGGGTGGGAAGTTGTCATTGGTGTCTACTGGACATCTCCTGCAACGCAAATACTAGCATCAGAGGAGGGGTTTTTCAGAACTACGCCTGCTCTGATCCAGTTAATTTTCAGCCCTATCCTAAGCCGATGTATTTAATTTAACATTAAAAACCCACCATTCTGTAATGCTTAGCATTACATCTAGCCTTACCCATAGACTTCACCGTCTTGCTTATGGTGAAATGAATGAGACAAACGCCATTTAATTTTGGCACTTCAGCTGTATTTTTTTTTTATTAAGCAGATGGTAACTTGTGCCTGATGCTGATTAGGTCTGCTCACATTCATATGGTTGCAGTCAATTACCTGTTACGGTGGAACATTATTATCCATCCCCTACATTCACAGAAAACTGAACTACTGTACCCAGGAATGGTTACTTTCCCCACTGAGGTGTTCATGGCTGTTCATGCTGCACTTCCTCATAAACAGATAGTGATCTATTTATTTTTTGAGTGTACATTCTCTACACATGTCTTCAAAGCCTTGTGAGCAGTAGCAGCTGATCTGTACCTAGCAATGAAATCCAGGATAGGAAAAGAACAAGGCAGAAATAAACATGATGCCCAAACTTATAATTTGCTAAAGAGATAGTTGTTAAGAAACTGATTACCCAAAACATTTAATGAATATTAGATTTCATTGTTCACTGGCACTCGAATTTTATAGAAACTCTCATACAGTGCATTGGGACTAGCTATGCATTGTTCTCTCCATGTTCTGGCATAACAGCACTTAGTCATCTATTATTGAATCATTATGAAAGTGCAATAAACTGTTGTAGAAGTTGTATGTGAATGCAAAGTGGTTCTTCCTAGAGCATCATGAGGGATAGAAAATGTGTTCAGGATAGGTGACAGTCAGTTCATCAGTAAGACGGCTTATTTATTTTAGACCATTTCTATTATTATATTACATAAAATATCTCTGATTTAGCAGAAAACTGGTGTACAGTGGTACCTCGGTTTAGGGACACAATTAGTTCTGGAAGTCTGTACTTAACCTGAAGCGTACTTTCCCATTGAAAGTAATGGAAAGTGGATTAATCCATTCCAGACGGTCCACGGAGTACTTAAACTGAAGCGTACTTATTACTTACCTGAAGCGAACTTTCCCATCGAAAGTAATGGAAAGTGGATTAATCCATTCCAGACGGGTCCGCGGAGTACTCAACCTGAAGCGTACTTAACCCGAAGTATGAGTGTAATTGGTTCTGGAAGTCCGTACTTAACCTGAAGCGTACTTACCCTGAAGTGAACTTTCCCATTGAAAGTAATGGAAAGTGGATTAATCCATTCCAGACGGGTCCGCGGAGTACTTAAACTGAAAGTACTCAAACCGAAGCGTACTTAAACTGAGGTATAACTGTACTATGACTTGTCATTTCTTTAATGCTTTGTGGATGGGTATTGCTAAGACTTATTTTTCAATCTGTGATAATTGGAATAAGAGTGACCTACGCAGAGTTAAGACTATGTGAACAAGGTTTAAAGGAAAGACTTGAAGCTGTTTTATATGATTACAACAAATAATAGTACATGGTCCAGATGCGGTACCTCTGTGATTCAGATGTGTGTGATTGCATCCACACAGAAGATTTTTCCTGCTAACTATAGTTTTAAACAGCAAGAAGAAAGGAATTATAGATGATAAGCTGTATTCTAACCCAACTTACCTTTTTCTATCTACCTGAAACTTCACTAGTTATTAAAAGCCCGAACCTGCTAGCACTCATACTGCTTGTCTAATAAGTATTAAGACATGGTCAGTATCATAGAACTGGGAATGAGCAACGCTTCACTGTTCACATGAAAGGCTGCAAATCCTATGTGCATTTACTGGGAAGTAAGTCCCACTAAACGGAATGGGATTTTCTTCCAAGTGGACATAATGAAGATTAAATTGTAAGGCACAAATGTATAAAAGTATAAACAGTATAATAGAGTAATAGCGTGTTTCAACAAGAAAAGCAGTCAGCCATTGACTTGGATTTTTCTGCTAAAGTTAATCTGAGGTGCAAGAGGACCTGGATTTCCTAACAACAGCTTGAGATCCAAAATTAGCATATGGCTTTTTTAAGGAATGTCCTTGACTGTACACGAATAGCTGTCTTGTAAGAGACGTGAGAAGCATTGCTAAAATAATGTTAAAATGGAAATCTGTTTGGAGTCACTATGACCTGGTTTGGCTATGCCTACTTTTATAACTCAGGGAAACTCTTTAAAATGATCCATTGTGGTTTTAGAACCAAAGGTTCCTCCTTCCCTCCAATAATGAAGGAAGCCTTCCTCCATTAGGGAAAGCATATTCTGTTGAAGGAAGGCAACCTTTGCATCCAACTCAAATTGGAGTGAAGAGCCAGTGCTGGGTTGTCACTCATTAAGGAAATTAGTCGTGGTGCACTTCCATAAGAGTTCCAAGGAGCATGTATCACTTGCTTCTTAAATATTCCTGGTCAGTTCCAGCATAAGCTAAAATGTCTCATTGTTATGAAGCTACCAATTATGAAACTCCCTCAACGCACACAGAAAAGGGGAGAGTAATGTTTCTGTTTCCTCTTAAATATTCTGGGTGGTATTAAACTAACTTTAGGGTAAATCCACTGAAATCATAACTTATCCATGTTCATTGATTTAAATAGGTCTACACTGAGTAAAAATTAGTCTGATTCCACCCCTTAACTGCAATTCAGAATCAAATCTCATTTATTTCAATAAGATTCACTTCTAGGTGAGAGTGCAACATTAGCAGATAAGGACTAATGTTGTGCAACTGATTTGTCTGAATCCTGAACCGAAATTGGACTAATTATTTGCGCTGAATCCAGATCAAATTGAGCCAGCTACTATTGCTACATGGTAGGTCAGGTGCACCCAAATTGATTTGTGCCAATCTGGAACTAACATCAGTCCCTCTAAAGCCAGACAGACTGTCTCCAAAATGTTTCGATTATTGATTACAACACCATATAAGGAGAATGTCAGGGAAGGGAGAGAGGGAAGGAGGGGAGCTGGACTTTGCTCATTGAAAGTTCCAACTTCTGGTCCAGGGCTAGAAGTCCATCCTGCAGTCCAATCATAGTGCTTGTGGGGCAGGATGGTGAAGTCTTATAATAAAGCAAGTTTTACTTTTTTATAAATTTTGTTCCTGGAGTTTGGTGGCATTTGTACAGCTTGTGTTTTGCTTTCTTCACAGTGTCCTACCCATACCCAACCTTATACTTGTTTGTTTCTGATTCTTTCCCAGTCAATCCCAGTTTCATCCTTATACAAAAAAAGACTGTGTTTTAGTGTTAATTACTTAAGCAGGGTCGCTTTCTTTAATCCCTCCACCCCACTTCGGCCCTAGTGCTTTTGGTTATGATTGCATTTTATATAAAGCTCTGTTCTGTTTTCTATGTCTGTCTGTATTAGTACTTTGCCCTTCATAGTCCAGTTTTTCTTTACATCCACTGCACATTCAGCAGCACACATATAGTATATTACATACATCAATGCAGGGTGTGTGTATGAAAAAGCAAGTGTGTGGCTAACACAACCCCACCCCTTGGGATAAGGGCTAATTTTTATGACAGTGTTTCTCAAACTTGGGTGTTAGCTGTTGTTGGACTACAACTCCCATTATTCCTGACCACTGGTTCTGCTAGCTAGGTCTACTCTTATAAACAGACACATAATTATTATTATTTTTTAAAATCTCATTGAGCATTAAATACCTTCTGCACGCGGGTAAGGAAACAACCTTGATCCAGCAGAGAGAAGCAAAATGACTTTAAATTAATGCCATTTGCCAAGGAACACTGTGTCATTACTGGAGAGATGAATGGAACAAAACATTTCTCCATTTGGCATAAGGCTTAGCAGTGACATAAATTATGATCAATCAAAAGTTAGGCAGCCTTAGTAAAATCTGGGAGGGCTTGAAACCTACATTACAACTGACTACTATTTGTTATCATCCATTTAACACACAATAGTGTAAGATTTTAGCCTTATTTTCAACGTTAGGTGCACAGTTCATATTAAATATGAACTCATTACAGATATTCCCACACACACACACACACACACACACACACACTTTGTTCATCATTTCTTCATGCTATAAAATATACAGTATTTTGATGCTTTCCTCTATTATCAACTACTGAACAGTGGGAGCAGTATTATTTGAGTAAGGAAACTGGGTAAAATAAACATGGTGGCAAATGCTGAAAGCATCTTGAAGGATGGATTCAATCAGCCAGTTTTTATTGCTACACTGTGGTGACTTTCTGGTTTAGGGTTTTTCGTGTTTTTTGTTTGTTTGTTTTTGTTTTTGCAAATGCCTTGTGTCTGGGATCCAAGTGAAACTGGGGTTATAAGGTGTCTCCAACACCCTGGAGAGCCTGTATGGTGTGGTGCTTACAGTGTTGAACTAGGACAGGCATCCCCAAACTGCGGCCCTCCAGATGTTTTGGCCTACAACTCCCATGATCCCTAGCTAACAGGACCAGTGGTCGGGAAAGATGGGAATTGTAGTCCAAAACATCTAGAGGGCCGAAGTTTGGGGATGCCTGAACTAGGACCTGGGAGATCAGGGTTCAAATCTCTAGCTTACTGGGTAACCTAGGTCACTCACTCTCAGCCTACCTCACAGGACTGTTGTGAGGATAAAATTACCTTGAACTCCTTGGAGGAAAGGTGAGATATAAATAAACAATGATAATAGATGTTTGTTTTTGTTTGTTTGTTTGTTAAAAGCATTTATCTACTGTGTTCAGCAGATTTCAAGTAGTTCCCACACTCACAATCCTTTACTGTAGTTCAAAGGAGGCAAAATAGCTGAGGACTCAATTCCAGCTCTTTGAAGGCCCAATGGTTAAGCCCATATGTATCTTTCTCCTACTGAAATGAATGGGAATTCAGAGTGCTTAGATTGTGCATGTTTGGCTGCCAGCTCCATTCCAATCCAGAAGTACCAGTACGTTCCAGTGTGTTCCATTGAGCTTACTCTCAGGTAGATACATATAGAATTGCAGTCTTGGTTGTGGCTAACTTTATCAGGTTGAGGCTTTAGCTAGTGGGGGAAGATCCACTGTTGCTGGCAGGGCAGTCTCGAGCAGGTTGGGGGCCATGGCGCTGAGGCGCGGAGATCGCTCCGGCGCCCCCGCCCTTGCAGCGCGCAGCACGGCTTCCGCGCGGCTTCGCTGCGCAGCGCCCTGCCTATCGGCCCGGCACCCTGGCGCCCCGCACCGCCGGGACTCTACCTAGAGCTGGCCCTGGTGGCTGGCCAAATTTCTTTAGTGTCCAGCAGGTATTAAATTTCAAGAACCCTCAGTCTGCATATCTACCTTTATGTGATAGTGGTGTTGTTTACCTTTAACTGACAGAAAAGTGTGTGTGTGTGTATAAATAATTGTGTGCAGATAAAAAAAACCCAGTAATGTCAGTTTGCATACTCTAGCAACAGCAATATGAAACAAACAATAAGAATTTCTTTCTTTTGCAATTGTCATGCTCAAGTCAATCTAAATGAAGAAAGAAACCGTACAGGGATCAAAGCCATTCTCTCTCCAGCACCCCATGGTGAAATGAGATAAAAATGAACAGCAACTGTCATATATATTTATATATATTGGAACTACAGGTTCCAGTGCTACATCTGAAATACGGAGCTATGTAAACTTCCTATAGATTTAATTACCCGACATAATTGCAACACAGACTATGTAGCAAGAATTAATGACAATTGCCGAAGCAAATGAAACTGCAAGTATCAAGAAGGCAAAAAGTTTTCCAATAAATTGTTCATTTTGGCCTGCAGTACTGTGTGGGCAAAATTGGACTGCAATCATTGCAATCTTTAAAAAATGAAAACATTGGGAGAGAAAGAAAATTGCAGAAAAGTGGCATGGAAATTACAGCCTTCAGAGTGTTTTTGAAAAACCTTCTATGAGGCATCACAGTGAGTAGGCAGCAAATACTTCTCAATTTCCTCTTTAAAGTACGTGTGAGAACATGGAAACCACAAGACAAATAAAATTTTAAGTGCACATTATAGAAGCCTATCTCTGTGCTGACCTTTGCTAGCTTTTAAGAACAGTACATCATTGCCTACAATATGAAATGGTTTGGGTACAGAAGGGACATCATCTCTTTCATTGTATTATTGACCTACATACAAACTATATTCTACTTAATTGCTTTAGTGTTTGCACCAGCTTCCCATATAACCATCTGAGGGGGAAATGTTGTAAATGTCATAAATAAAATTGTTATAAAAAAAGGAAAAAAAACACTATGTAAAATCACATATAAAAGCTTTGTGCTCTACAGCGCCTTCTGGTGTTGCATGTTTATAACACATTCAAAATGCTGTTTTTTGACTAATGTAGCTGAGTCCTGAGTTTTGCCCTAGAATAGAGGTTCTGCAGACCACCAGTGGTCTAACAACAACAACAACAACAACAACAACATCAACTTTTATTTATATTCCACCCTCCCCGGCCAAAGTTGGGCTCAGGGCAGCTAACATCAGATATATAACATTGGTATAAAATCAAACAATAATTAAATTACCTCCTAAAAACAGGTCAAAATCAAATTAAGTCTAATTAAATGGCTTTCCGCGGGGTTAGGGTTGGGAACAGTAAGTGAGCTTCATTCAGGTGGTCCCCAGCTTGTGTATTTGTAGTGGAAGGTGAGAAACAGCACATCCATTGCATTAAGTATTCATATTGATTTTTAATGGTATTTTTATTCTGTTGTTGTGCTTTATTGCACTGCGATTCAAATTCTGTGGAATTCGATTTGTATTCTAAAATATGATATATAAGAAATAAAAGAAGCAATTAAAATCACATTGTACAACATTCTAGCACAACACGGCACAATTGCTACAACAGAAAGATAAAACCTTTAAGTGTTACTTCAAGACCCTCAACAGTTTGGAAGTGGTCCATGGGGGCGGGGGGTGGAACCACTGACCCAGAGAGCCTTAAGATGCTCAGGTTGTACAGTAGTATACCAGGAGCAACCTCACAACAATATCAACAGCAGGAAATGGCATGCAGAGAATTAGTAGCCATTGTCAGAGCAATAGAACTTCCCTGCGTTGTCAAAACCATAGCATTTTCCAGATATCGCTCAACTGACTTGCATTTGGGGTTACGTCAATAGTGTTTTTGAAATTGTATTTCTAAATGTCATTGTCTATTTTATAAATCTGTAACATGCATTGTTTCTTTGAGACAAGACAAGGAGAGAGAGAGAAAAAAAAAATTCTAAATGAATAGCAGGGAGTTCTGGAGTGAACCTGTGTCCTTGCCCCACCCTGAGCCTGCCATCAATCTGGCAATCTGGCAATCAAAATCCTCCAGCCAACCATACTTAAGTGTGTAGCTTCAGAGTGGTCTAACTGGTGGCCATATTTACCGTATTTTGTGCAAGTGTATAAAGCAAAAGACGTTCCCATTCCTCCCCACCCCGCTCAAAAACTATGGGCAACTCCTGACTTTGGTCATCATCGTATCTCAAATGAATGATAACAAGCTTTGGAATAATCAGCAGTTGCATTAATCTGAACCAGATAGGGAACATTGTTACTTTGTGATATTCCATAATTACTGTACTCTGCAACAAGTCCTGCTCTGTATTCACTAAAATTAGATTAAACTCTGAGCTTCTAAAACAGTAATGATCATGAGCTTGTTCAATTATTATTAAAGTACCCATAATTCTGTTACAATGTATTAATGTATAGAGATATTATTCAGTGTTCTTTTATTAAGTCAGTGATTAATGCATTCGCGGTGCAAGGGGCTAGGTAACCCATTTGCTAAATTCTGAATGATTAAATTTCAGGTAATTGTCCAAATTAGTTTCTATACATGGAAAAGAAAGAAGATTCTATATCCTATATCCTGTTTTCAAGGAGAACAATAGTTATTGCAAAAGCTGAATAAGCATGTTGTTTTATATTCAGTAAACAACAACTGGAATATTCTGAGAGAGTTATTTAAATCAGATTTAGGCTGCCTGAAGCAAAATCTCTGCTTATTCAAAATCTCTGTTTGTTTTCTTATTTAATTTGACTTGGTGGGATACTGTTTTCATTAACATTTTCTGTTTGACCTTTTGAATTAGAGAACATTTCACACAAACAAAAAAAGTACACTCCATGAAAAACCCACAAAAGTTGCTACCGTATATAAAAATGGCCAATTTTACCATACGCCCATAGAAGTCACCATCCAATCGTGTATTTTTAATATAAAAAACCACACCTAATTTTGATTAAATATATCATAACAAATAATTTAGGTTTCTTCCAAAGGCTCCATCATGACAAATTAAACCCCAAAAGCCCATGATTCATATGAATTGTCTCTTCCAAAAGTTTAACCAATTATAAATAATTATTAATTTAAAATTAGCTAAAAGAATTACTTCAACCACTATGTAGTCATCAGTTTTTGCTGATAAATATAATTTTGTTTCCTTATCACTTCTAGTACTTCTTTCCTATTACTTTTATACTGAAATATATTCTTCCAACACTGAATATATTTATGCCAACATTTCCAAGTCTTCTCTCACTAGTACTCTACCTTCTCTCACAGTTTCTTGTAATATTATATGTAGTGCAATAATACTGTATGCCAGACACCTTTTTCACATCTCTTTGGGATGGAGTTTGCGGTTTCTTCCAGTATCTAGCTATCAAATAATCTGGGCATCTGTTGCCTATAATTATTTTTCAATAATTATTTAGCATTATCACATTTAATCTTCCTAATAAAATAGCTGTAAGATCCATAATCTTTCTCTCTCTCTCTCTTTGCAATTCCACCAAATTTGTCTAAAATCTGAATGTGGATTTGTCTAAAATCCACAATATCAATAAAACAGGCCCTGCTGAGTCCAGGAGTGGTGCTTGTCCTTTCATTAGCAATGGAAACAGCATAGTAAGCGAAAGACATACCCTCCAACATTTTTCAATGAAAATAATGATAATTTTACTATTTACACCCCACACACCTTGCTCGGTTGCCCCAGCCACTCTGGGAAGTTTCCAACATATATAAAAACATAATAAAACATTTTTTAAAAAACTTCCCTATACAGTCGTACCCCGACTCCCGAAAGCCTTGGGAGTCAAACATTCCAGCTCCCAAATGATTGAAAACCAGAAGTATGTGTTCCAGTTTTCAAACTTTTTTTGGAAGCCAAACGTCCGGCGCGGCTTCCACTATTGTTTCCAGCACGCCTACAGAAACCAATCAGAAGCCACACCTTGGTTTCCGAATGTTTCAGAAGTCAAACAGACTCCTGGAATGGATTCTTTCACGTGATGCAAATGAGTGGGGCAGTGATCTATGGGCTGTGGCTTTAAATGTTTAATCAGAAGCAAGTCCCACTGTGTACTAGAGGTTTATTATATTTGGTCACCATCAAAGTGCTATAGTCAAGCACAGCACCACATCTCCACCCAAGGTACTGCAGGGAATTTGGGTGGTGCTGTGAACCAATTGTTTCTCTCATTTTCTTCCCTCCCTGTTGCTCCAGCTCTCCATTTATCTCCTTTCACCTATCCTGGTTCCCCCCTCTAGTTCTGTACCAAATCTCTTCTCTCTTCTTCTATCCCTTTCTTTCTTTGCTTCCCATACCCTTGTCCACAGCAGGCTGTTGTGGAAGGGACAAAGTGCTCTGCTTCTGCTCCAGTAAGGAGTTCTGCTTCTGTGCTGGGTGGGGTGGAAGAGAAGCCCTGGCCTCTGTGAGCAGCATGCAAGCCAAGTAGATTGCTGGAATAGGAAGGAAGAGGAACAAACCAATCTGGCCCAATATATTTCTCTGCTGAATTGTTAGAAAGAGGCTCAGAAATACACCAGGCATGGAAATGCACTAGGCTGGTGGCTCACAGCTGGGCGACAGGCTTGGGGAAGAGAGGATGTGCCACAGGCCAGATCTGTGGTCCCCACCCCTTAGCCTCTTGACATGGAAGACTGTAAAATCTAGTAAGGGACAGAGTAGCTGAAAAGCATATCACATCCTTCCTGCATTTAAAACCAGGATAGTGCTAGTCAACTGTTCCTGAACTCCTACATACTGTATATTCCTGCATATAAGACTACTTTTTAATCCAGGAAAATCTTCTCAAAAGTTGGGTTCCATGTTATATTTATCTGAGTTGGCAGAGTAATTGATATGTGATCACAGCCTACTGTGGCCATAAGCATCTGACCCAGGGTACCCATGGCAGAATTGGGATGCGGGTGGTGCTGTGGTCTAAACCCCTGAGACTAGGGCTTGCTGATCAGAAGGTTGGCAGTTTGAATCCCCACGATGGAGTGAGCTCCCGTTGTTTGGTCCCAGTTCCTGCCAACCTAGCAATTTGAAAGCACATCAAAGTGCAAGTAGATAAATAGGTACCGCTCCGGCGGGAAGGTAAACAGCATTTCCGTGTGCTGCTCTGGTTTGCCAGAAGTGGCTTAGTCATGCTGGCCACATGACCCAGAAGCTGTCTGAGGACAAACGCTGGCTCCCTCAGCCAGTAAAGCGAGATGAGCCCCACAACCCCGGAAGCTGTACACCGGCTCCCTTGGCCAATAAAGCAAGACGAGCACCGCAACCCCAGAGTCATTCGCAACTGGACCTAATGGTCAGGGATCCCTTTACCTTTACCCATGGTGAAATGGTGTGGAGGCAGAAGTCATTGTCTCTCTTTTCTCTATAGGTTTTGTAGCCCACTCATTCATTTTTCGCTTTCCCATCACCATAGTTGCAATGCAAACCAAGGCTTCCCATTTCAGTAACTTAGCTCTGCCAGACAATATGGGCAAGCTACCAATAGCTTTCTATTCAAGCTACTCCATAAAATATGGAAGGGTTTCAAAAGATAGTTCATAAAGGGATATATCTCTCATTTAAACTTACTTTCACTACTCCCTCAGGAAGTCATTTTCATATAAATGAAATTTGTAAATAGAGATGTCATAAAGCAAGCCAGTGATTTCCACAGTGGGTTTCATTATAATGAATGCTCCCAAAGGCCACCAATATGCAGAGGAGCTGGCACTGCCCCACTCCTTTACTGCCCCTCAAAATAGCTAATAATGGAGCCTGCATTCTTTCTTTTTTATATAAACACTAGATTATATTACAGTAATAGGAATCATTACATCTGGCTCCTCATTTTATTTTACTCTTCTCCAGTTTTCTCCTTGCTCTTTAGGACAAAGCTCCAGAGCTTTGCAAAGCACTTTTCAATGAAATTGCAAATTGATTGGTTCGTCTTGAATGAGGGAATGATTCTAGATTTTTTTCTTTTTCTTCTCTTAAAATTTCCATACTGTCTCCTGTTACCAACACATCCTTTCAGTGCAGAGGAATGAGGCATATAAATGATGCATATGCCCAAATTAAAACTAAATTGTAACACCCGTATCCACCTTTCCTTTCTTTCCAGCTAACCCACATAGCCTAAGCAGTGCACAGGGTTGTTATGTGGATAAAAATCAGGGTGGTGCCGGGGAATATGGACATTTCTCTGAGCAACCTGGAAGAAGTGAAGGATAAAATTCTGATAAATCACTATTACAAAACAGAGCAGGTTAAACCATGCTCAGAGCAGCACAGTTTTCCACCCTTTTCATCATGGATAGAATATTTATGGCCTTCCAAGTATTGTTGGACTCCAGCATGGCCAACGGTTTGTGATGATGAGAGCTGCAGTTCGTCAGCTTATGGAGCGCCAGAAACTATCAGTGGCTTACATGCATGCTCAGGGATGAAGTGTGGATTCTAATCTGCATTGGTGGTTTTGAATATGGACTCCTGAGTGGTTTCATTTCATTTTATAACATTGAACATAAGGTTGTGAGCTTGAGGACTGGACACACCTCTTTCATGCAGAACACCCCCCCCCCCACTTCTATACTGATTCTCTCACATCCAACCACATGGTTATTTTCCCCCTTCTCTGCCCCTTCTCTGCTTCTGTTTTCGATCATGAAATGCACAGAACTGATAATGTCTGCTTGCTGCTATTTGGTTAGTTGCTTATTTATATGGATGTGCCACAATCCAGTACAGGGAAAACGCCCTAAGTTCATTACCGCTCTGTATGCAATTATATAGAACTTTCCAAAAACAAAATATAAAAAGAAAACATTTATATTCCACCAAGCGTTGGTTTCTTGTGCAATACAGGATGTCTCAGAGGCAGAGTTCCGTCCAAATATTCCTTCGTTCAATAAAGAGAAAAGAATCTCTACTAGTATACTTGTTGCTAAAGGATAATCCACAGACCATATTCACCATCATTCATGCTTGGGGTGTTGAAATGCTGCTCCAGTGGGTTTGGGTTATAGCAGACATAAGTTCTGAGATCCTCTATCCAAATTAATTAGAAATTATGCAGTGCAGGAATGAGAAATCTGTGCCCTTCCAGATGATTTGGACACCAACCCTAGGAAGTGTACATGCATCTTCCTTCTCTCCCCTGTCCATCCATACTCCTCCTCTACTCTTCCCATTTCTGCTTACTTTTGTTCTGCCATTGCACTGGCCACAGTAGTCTCTCACGCCCCCCCACCCCCAACCTTCCGCCTCCTTCTCCCTGTCTTTCACTGAGAAAAGGCCATGGGTGTCCTTCCTCAGAGCAGGGTACCACTGCTCCTTTGCTATGGTGGCAAAAGAGCAAGTCTGAGTGGAAGAATAAGGCGAGGAGAAGCCTTCAAATAAAATTAATGTGTTGATTATTACAACGAAAACTGATTAAGCATGTTAAATTGTTTTTGTGTATAAGTTTATGGGACAGAATTCATGGACCTTTGAATTGTGATTCATAGGAAAGCTTTGGCAACAAAAGAGTTTTGGGAGAGGTAGGCCAGTTGTTGATGCGACTTGCTGATGAGAAGTGGGGGACGTAAGTTTCCTATGATTTTACTTCCACTTCCTTTTTTCCTCTTGGTCACATCAAAGAAGAGCATCATTTTCTTTCTCATCCAAATCTGGTTGAACAGGCTAGTAGCATTTCAGTGTGTATCTTATGTGAATTCTGCCATTTGTCATCTCTTGCTGCATGAATAACAAAAGCTATTAAACTCTGCAACAATGTCACCCATAAATTACTACCTGAAATCTAAATGGATCTCATTTATCCATTTTAAATACATAGCATTTTTACAGGATTTATATATATATATATAGCTTTCTAACTTGGTCTCACCTTAAATGTGAAAGGGGGAAAATCACGACACATAAACATTGAAACAAGATTGTTATATTAAGCTGTATCACATTACTCTAAATTTGCTGCTGTCAAAACACACTCAGCAAATTGGAATGGTAATGAAATCCTGTAACTTATAAATTATTTTGTCAAAGCACTGAAATGCTACTTTATTGGGAGAGTACAAACTCCCAAGGTCAGGCAAGTGGGAAGAGATAACATATTATCTGAGGCACCACATGAACTGCAAAGAGATGACATATTAGCTTTCCATTTCTTTTATTTAAGTAAGCCAATACTTTTTATGAAGTTCCATGAGACTTCTCTTAAAAATAGAGAATATATGATACCATGCATGATTCTGAAGGTGTGAACCCCTCACTCCTTTATAAATATTATTGAGGGGTATTTCACTCTTTTAGCTCTCCCAGCTATGACTTCTTACTTATTTTTCTTCATCCTTTATTAACACTGGCACCATGTAGTCCAATACCATTATTATGCTTAAGCATAGTACAAAAAAGTGAAAACTCTTTCTTGTTCGAAACAATGTAGATAGCAGCAAGTGACTTGATGGTACCTGCAGCTCTGCGGCTTCTAGCATAAATACACAATGGTTTACATAACCCTTATATTTTGCTCAGTATAACAACCTTTGAACATTATTCTCATAATAAAAAATAAGAAAAGAATGCATGCAGACCTATATAATGCTAAATTTGAAGGTTTTGGACTCTGTGATCTAATTGTTCACTCCCCCGCCCCATTGTTTATGCTTTAAGTGAAATAAAATTGAGGAATTTCTAATACAGTATTATTAGATACCATACTAGTCACTGGTAACTGATACGAGCCATCAGTGAAAAATGCATCCCAATTCAGAGGACAAACTTAATGCTTCTTATTTGCAAAGACCCAACACATAATTGCAATTTTTCTATATTCACAGAGCTTTGAATTTACAAATATTTGTGGATGGATGTGATGTTGCTGCTGGCATAGGGCCATATATTGAAATTTTGTACATGAATAATTAATCTCTTACCTTATACATTCATGCATAATCATTCATAATTATGTCAGTAAATAAAAACAGATTTGTTTATTTATTGGAACGTCTAGTGGACATTCTTAATCTAAGTACCATAAACGTATTAGTGCTTGAAAGTAAAGTTTTTAAAGAAATTACTGCACATAACATCACATTATATCACATTATATCATATCTAGAAAACGTTTATCTAACTTCTTTGAAAGCATTCAAACCATACTTCCTGTTTAGCCATTAGAAATGGGTTCCCTTGCCTTAATTTTATGATTCACAATATGGTATTTGTCCACTCAGCTTTATTTTGATTAACATGTAGGCTGCTTGTACCAGGTCAGCCTCTTGTCCATCTAGCTCAGTATTTTCTTATTGGCAGCAGTTCTCCAGGATCTCATTTAGAGGTTTTACAAATCACCTGCTAACAGATCCTTTTTTAACTAGACATGCCAGGATTAAACCTGAGACTTGGAAACCTGCATTCCAAGCATATGTTCATGCAATGGGAGGATTTCAGCATCGTGTTCTTCTGATTATGCCGTCTGCTTACCAGACAGAACTGTCTTCCTCTCCTCCACCACGTGCTGTTCTGAGGGCTCTCTTGTTCTCCAGAGTGGATTTGGGAGAGGAGTAGATTTGGCAAGGGAGGGCTAGTGGTGGCTCTTGCATTGACTTCTGCTAACACACTGGGTTGGTTGCATGTGTGCCTTGGGTTTGCCCTTGACCACATGCTCACATGACCAACATAATGTGTTGCCCTGACTTTTGACTGCATCAACTGTGGATCGTGCTACGAACAGTTCATACTTTTGTGTGAGATGAGCTTTCCTCCTCTTTCTACTTTTTTCTACTTTCTGAAGTCCTCAACCAAGCATAATCTGTTCTCGTGGCTGCGTCTAAGCCTATTGCTCTGTGCCTAAAAATTGCTTGTTTGAGCGCTAATCCCACACTGGCATTAGAAGAGAACTAGAAGAAGGCGTTTCAGATTCCAACCTTTCTAATGAAACAACAATAGCAACAAGGAGGGATAGAGGCAGAGGAACTGCTCTGGTCACACGCTCTCATTTAATTTTTCATATGTTGGGTGTCTGTAATGTTCAACCTGTGCTCCTAGAAGGATGCTGCCTCTGGCTTTACTTCTTGAAGGTTATCACTCCCTGGAAGCTTGATATTTATTCTTCAACAGATGCAGTATACATGTTCTGCTGAAAGTTCAAAGATGTTGAAAAATCAAATAATGTTTATGCAGCATGCTAAACTGCTCATGGGTTGCAATCCTATACATGCTTCCCAGGAAATAATTTCCACTGAACTCAGAGGGAATTACTCCTGTGTAGACATGAATAGGATTGTGTCAGTGCAGTTTTTCAACTTTTGAGTGTAAGAAGTGCAATCCCATAATATTACTTTAGTGTAAAAATTGTGTTCTAGATGTTTATAAATAGCCATGGGGGTTTTATTTATTTTTAAGAATTTGTAGCATATAATCAAAGCCTACAGGTTGTCCTCTTTAGATATTATGCAATGACCCCAGTTCTCTTGTATCATTTGCAGTGGAAGGTTACATGAGCAAGACATTGTTCCAGGCTTATACAAACAACGCTAAGCATTACCGAAATGTCAAATTCAAATAAATATTTGTTGTTTTAATCTGGGCAATAGAAGCCAAAGCTGCTGCCAGCAGAGCAAATTTTGCTTCCTCGTCTGTTTCTTTCACTAATGCCAGAGGAAGAGCAAAGCAGGATTGATCAGGGGGCACCAGCACACTGCCTGATCCCAATAAACCATAAAACCTCACTTATTCTGAGGTACAGAGTTACAAGCACAGCCACTGAAACTGGTTCCGTGCTCCTCAAAATCGGTAAATCTGAGATCACTATAAATGGCTGTGTTTTTTAAGAAGAAAAATGGTCTCTTATTGTTTTGTTCCAGCAAATTTGATATGCATTAAGAAGCAGGCTTGTTAACTAAGCCCCTTTAACAAACTGGTATTTTAAAGAAGAACAACCACCCACCCTGGGGCCAATGACATGGTGCAGCTTGCTGTTTTGACATTGTATGTGTGCATTGCCAGTGGTGAAATTGATCCCCTGATTTTATGACAGAGGATTGATTCCGAGCGTGCCAGTGCTAACATCAGCTCAAGCATGAAGACCCAAACATGGCATTTCTGGTGACGTTATGGGTATTATCTAGTTGTGCTAGTGACACTCATGCAGTTGCATGAAAAAGAACAACTGTGAGAAAAGTAACTCCTTGCTGGGAGAAGGTTCAGATTTTACCAGTGTTACATTTTAAAAAGCTCTATTTTCAGAGCAGACAACATGGATCCACCACAAGAAATGAGTAACAATTGCACATTTATTGTGCTCAACAAGATTGTCATAATGGCCCTGAAAGTGACCATCTTGCATGAATCCCAGCCTCCCACCAAGGTACATGTTACCATATGTGTTCTCTGATTCTGCCATATGCTCTTGAGCTCTGAAAGGAAACACAGTGACAGAGATGAGAATCCGTGCCTTGTGTTAGAACATTCTTCTATTGCCAAATTAACGAAATCAGTAGGAGAATTTGTTGCTGGAAAGCAAGCATTTAAAAGCTTTTCAGGTGTTTTCTTAGAGAGAACCACTCAACCGGCGATGGAGTATCTTTAACTTGAATTGAATTGCAAAGTCTGCTTTGGCAGTGACATTGTGGCATATGATGCACCTCTTGCCTAAGGTAACAGTAATGCCAAGCTGATAGACAGATGTCAGAAGGGGGCCATTGGGGCAGCCCTGCCAAGAGCAGCTCATTAATTAGCTATTTGAGTTGTAAGGAAATACAAAATGAGTGTGACAAATTGAGCCAGGTGCAGGGGAAGTTATTATTTATTGCTTCTATTTTTAAATTAACAGCTGTGTTTGGTGGTGTGGAGCAGCTGAAGGAGTCCAGAGCGATACCTTTTCTATAACTACTGTTAGAAGTGCCTTAGTGTGACACTGAACTTAATTGCTCTTTTCCAAAGGTAACCGGCGTGTGTAAGAACTCCTTGACTTTAATAGGATTTATGGCCGCTTAGCACATGGCACCGGTTGATTGCTGGAGCCATCTGGTCAAGTTCACTAAATTTATTCCATGCTCTTTGGCACGACGTCCCGTGCTTACTCCTGCTCTTTGTTTGCCACACCCCATAAACCAAACTTTATAGGGCCATAACCTGATTTAGGTCCTGTCCTATGATTATGTGGCACTTTTAATTAAGTCTCTACACTGGTCTCCAATGCAACCCCAGGCTTCTCACCCTTACCTCTAAATATTACCCCCTCTAAATATTTCCCCCCTTTATTTTCTTCCCCTGTTCTTACCTCTGTGCCTTTCACCATGCTGCTCTTAAGGCCTGGAACATGGGCATGGTTGCAGCTAAACAAATCTGTTTCTCTCACTTCCGGCAACCACAGGTTCACGTTTTCTGTGCTTTCTACTACGTGATAACTACCGGTCACTTGTTTACCTGCTTGTTCCCCTCCCTACCTTTTATCCAGTGATTCTCTATCACTCTTCCTTTGCCCTATCCATCTGTGCTGTACCCAGGGGGAAAGGCACATCCAAAGAGGAGTGTCCTATATCTTCTATGGGCCTATACCTGACAGAGGGATCACAGAAGGAACTGGTCTGCTGAAAGGATGGCTTTCTTTCAGGTCTGCTGCTTCACAGGCCAGCTTCCACCATGCCCCAAGTTGCTCAAGAATATGTACCATCTTTCTGTAGGCCTCCTCTCTTAGGCTGCCTGGTTTTTGTGCTGTTGGCCTTGGCAGGCTTATGTTCAGAACTCCTGTGTCTTTCTATGGAGGACAGGGGCTGTGTTGACCTAGAACACAGCTATTATTTTAGAAGTGAAGCACAGTAGAATATCAAGGAAAGAGAATAATGTTTGGGTGCATATGTGCACTAAATACAGGACAGATATAATTTATTTTTATTTAATTTAAATCATTTCTGTAATGCTTCAGATTTCCAAAGGAATTGCTATGTAAATTTACAACTTCTCCTAAATAATTAAATAGAATATTACAAAATATCAAAATAAAACATTAGAAACGAGAATCAAATGCAGGTGCAGTAATGATCCACACTGAAACAGCATCCTTAACAGGAAAACAAAATATTATACTGCACATTAAAAAATCATTACAAATAAAAACCAGATAGAAAAACACAATAAATTTCCATATGCAAAAAATTAGCAAGTAAACAAATTAAATAAAACAGAAATTGCACCTACAGTTTATTATGTGCGTGTGTGCGCCCATGCACACACCTCAACTCCTGGTAGTAATAAATATAATATACAACCAACTCATTCACTCACCTTCATCTAGATCAGGGGTTGTCAACCTGTTTCCTACCACCCACTAGTGGGCGTTTCAGGATTCTAGGTGGGTGATAGGGGGTTCTATGGCACAAGCTGAATCCTCCTTCCATCGAGCACTGGTGGGCGGTAAGGAATTTTTACCATCAATAAAGATGCCTTAGTGGGTGGTAGGTATAAAAAGGTTGACTACCCCTGGGATGCGGGTGATGCTGTGGGTTAAACCACAGAGCCTGGGGCTTGTCGATCGGAAGGTCGGCAGTTCGAATCCCCAGGACGGGGTGAGCTCCCATTGCTCAGTCCCAGCTCCTGCCAACCTAGCAGTTTGAAAGCATGCAGTGCAAGTAGATAAATAGGTACCACTCTGGCTGGAAGGTCAATGGCGTTTCCATGTGCTGCTCTGGTTCACCAGAAGCGGCTTAGTCATGCTGGCCACATGACCCGGAAGCTGTACGCTGGCTCCCTCGGCCAAGTGAGATGAGCGTTGCAACCCCAGAGTTGTCTGCACCTGGATCTAATGGTCAGGGTCCCTTTACCTTTACCCCTGATCCAGGGTAATACAGTATCACACAAACAGCAACATAACCATTCTTTTCTTTTCTCCTACCCAGGGAGGGCCTTACCTTATTCTATCTTTCTAAGATGGAGTGCTTTTTATTAAGCAACTTTGGAACACTCAACAATATTACAAACCTCCAGGCATCACACACAACCACACAATTCCAGTGACTACTCAAGAATACATCTCTCAGAAACTGGGATCAAGAGCCATTATTGAACTTTTAGGAACATAGGAAGCTCCCTTACACCAAGTCAGAGCACTAGACCATCTGGCTCGGTACTATGTGACTGGCAGCAGTGTTCCAGAATGACATTTTTTGGATGTAGGTAGGGAATCTTGCATGTTCTAGGAACATGATAAGTGGTGTATAGTGTGCAAGAAAAACTGTGGAGAGGCAGGGAGACCCAAACTTCATATATAGTCTCTACTTTTCGTGGCATTGTATTTTCTGTTGCAAGACTGTGGAACCAAATGTGGTCCTCCATTTGTTGGATTTCTACTCCCATCTTTCCTGACTACTGGCCATGCTAGCTGGGGCTGGACTCATTAACACCTGGAAGGCTGCAGGTTCTATTGGCTAGGACCATTAGAAAAATACAAAACAGAGTTTGGTTGGTGAAATATACTCGGAGTCGAGAGTGAATTTCATGCTCTTTATTCAGCTCATATTCATCAAGGAGAAGAAGAGAAGACGAATGGCTCTTTTCCCAAAACCATCTGCTTATATACATTATTTACACAATGGGCCTTGCGTGATTGGCTACTTCAGGGCTACACCTGTGGGCCAATTATATTGTGGATTGACTTCTGCCTGCAGCCTGATTGGCTGCTCCTACAGGCCAATCAGGTAGCAGATTCACTTCTGCCAGCCGCCTGATTGGCTGCTCCCGCAGGCCAATCACGTTGCGGATTCACTTCCACCTGGAGTTGGATTGGGTAGCTCCTGCTGATTCTGAATCCTATTGTTCTAGGATTCAGCTCAGTACATAACACCCCTCCCCTCTAAGTTCCAGTCCTGCCCGGGAAGTTGCATTCGTAGTCCCCAAGGTCTGCTGGCCGCCTCCGTGTGCGTTGTGGCCTGGGGTGTTCCTTGGTCAGGGGTTCTGGTTCTGGCTCGTGTTCCGAGGCTGCTGGCTGTGCCGGGGCTGTCTGGTCTGGCGCCACTGAACCACTAGGTTGTGACTCTGGTTCCGGTGTCCTTCCAGCCTCGGGGCGCCCCTCTGTGCCTACTGCTTCTGCTTCCCCTGCCCACCCCTCTCGCTCTACAGGCCTCACTGCCCTGCTGTCCCCTTGGGACCCCTCTGTCCCGCTCTCCTCCCGGGTTCCTCCTGGGAATCGTCGCCGTAGCTGGTCGCAGTGGCGGCGCCAACATTGCCCCCCTTCCGTTAGTACCTCATACGACACGGGACCGGTCACCTTGGTGACTGTGGCGGGTACCCATGCTGGGCCTGCCCCAAAATTCTTTGCATACACTGGGTCCTGGGCCACAAATGTCCGGGGGTTCCTGCCTTTCCCCACCACTACCTCATCCTGAGCTCTGTCGGGGTGAAGTCGGTCCAGTCTAGTTGCAAGGCGCCGGCCCATGAGTAGTTCAGCTGGGCTCCGGCCCGTCGTTGTGCTTGGGGTGCTGTGCTGTGCTAGAAGAAATGCGGCAAGGCGGTATTCCCAGTCCCCTTGTGTTATGCGGCGGAGGCTGTCCTTGGTGGTCCGCACCATGCGCTCCGCTTGGCCATTGGTGGCAGGGTGGAATGGTGCGCAACTTCTTGTGCCTGAATGGGTCGGTCGGGAAGCAGCTCCAGGGTCATAACCTCTTGCGCAGGCGCTGGGTCGGGGCCTGTTTCTGGTAGTGGTAGCCTGCTGAGTGCGTCTGCGTGGCCCATCGCCTTCCCAGGGCGGTGGATTAGTGCATACTGGTAGCCGGCAAGGAAAATTGACCACCTGAGGACACGTGGAGACAACACTTGGGGGGTCTGCTTCTCGGGGGCAAACAGGCCAAGCAACGGCTTGTGGTCAGTCACTATGGTAAAGGGCCGCCCGTACAAGAAATCATGGAATTTTTTTACGCCCTTCACGATTGCCAGACCCTCCTTGTCAATCTGTGAGTAGTTTCGTTCGGCTGCAGCAAGCGTCTGGGAGAAGTATGCCACCGGCACCTCTCTTCCATCCGGGAGTTGGTGTCCCAGGACAGCGCCGATGCCATAGGGAGAGGCGTCGCATGCCAGCACCACTGGCAGCCTCTCGTCGAAGTGTGCCAAGACCGAGTTCGAGACGAGCAAGTCCTTGACTGCCTGGAATGCGGCCCTTTGTCGCTGGCCCCACACCCAAGGGGCCCTTTTATCTAGGAGTCTGTGTAGGGGCTCCGCTACCGCTGCCTTATGGGGAAGGAAGGCATGGTAAAAGTTCAATAGTCCCAAGAATGACTGAAGTTCGGGCTTGCTCTTGGGCGCTGGGGCCTCAAAAATGGCCCGTACCTTGTCACCGGTTGGATGGACCCCTTCTGCGTCCACCTTAAATCCCAGAAAGTCCACCTGCGGCACTCCCAGTAAACACTTTTCCCGCTTCACCTTGAGGCCCGCCGTCTGGAAACGGTGCAGGACGGAGCGGAGGCGATCCTCAAATTCCTCTGGTGTGGGCCCGGCGATCAGTACATCATCGAAGAAGGGGGTGACGCCAGGAATCCCTTTAAGGAGAGAGTCCATTAGATTCTGGAATATACCTGGTGCCACGCTAACGCCAAATTGCAGCCGCTTTACTCTGAATGCCCCTCTGTGCGTCACAATCGTCTGAGCCTCTGCTGTGGCTTCGTCCACAGGCAACTGTTGATACGCTTGGGCCAAGTCCAGTTTGCCAAAGATTTTTGACCCAGCCAGGGTGGCGAGGACATGGCTGACCACTGGCACTGGGTATGCATGGGCCGTGAGAGCCTTGTTTATGGTGCATTTGTAGTCTGCACAGATGCGGACCGAACCGTTAGGCTTGACGGGTGTGACAATTGGAGTTTCCCAGGGGGCGTTGGGCACCGGCTCCAGCACTCCTTGCTCCACGAGCCGGTCCAATTCCTCGTCTATGCGGGGTTTCAGGGCGAACGGGACCCGGCGGGCCTTGTGCCTGATGGGTCGTACAGCGGGGTCTAGCTGTAGGGCAATGGGGGGTCCTGTATATCGTCCCAATGCCCCATCGAAAACCCCTGGAAACTCTTTGCATATGGCGTCCACGTCCACTTGTAAGCTAGTGCGGTTCACCCCGGTAACGGCTAGCCCCAGAGGTCCAAACCATGCCAGTCCCAGTAAGCTAACGTAGGGGCCCTTAACTACCAGCAAGTCCAATTGTTGCTTTCGCCCTCGATATTGCACCCTGAAGGTCCCCACCCCCATTGTAGGGACCTTACGTTTCTGGAAGTCCCGGAGGGTGAATGGGGCCGGCCTTAGTTTGGGACCCCCATTAGGGCACAGTTCCCTTAATGTTCGGGCCGAGATTATGGATAGAGTTGAACCCGTGTCCAGCTCCATGCGGCATGGGGCTCCCTCTATCTGTACCTCTATATAAATTTTCTCTGTGCTGGGATGGGGTAACTGGAATACCTGGTAGTCCGTGATCTCCGTCGAGTTGCCTTGGTGCATGGTGCCGTGTGACCTGGGGCTCCTGGGTCGGTCATCTGATGCTTGTCGGCGGGTGAGTCGAGCCCGACACACCCGGGCGATGTGTCCCAATTTTCTGCACTGCCTGCACTCTGCGTTGCGGAAACGACAGGTCCTCCTCTCGTGGTTCTCCCCGCAGCTTGCACAGTTCCCTCCTTCTCGTCGAGGCTGCTGTGGTGTGTGTGCTGCTTGAGTGCGCCGCTGTACTCGGTGTACTTCCTCCCTGTCAGATTCGGATTCGTCGGTGAGGTCTTCGTGGTAGACCCTCGGTTGGGATGGCGGGGCCGGTCGTGCCTCTTGCGTTGACCTCTCGGCGGCTTCGGTTGCCAGGGCTTCCTCCAGAGCAATCTGGAACGTGAGGTCTTTTTTGGCGTAGAGGCGTCGTTGCAACATCTCGTCCCTCAGGCCACCGACGAGGCGGTCACGAAGCATGTTCTCCAACTCTGAGAAGTTGCATAACCGGGCGGCTTGGCGGAGGGAGGTCACAAACCCAGTTATGGTTTCCCCCGGGGCTTGCCGCTTTCCGTAGAAGGCATTTCGGCAAGCTACCACCGAGGGCTGTGGTGAAAAGTGCTCCTTCAGCCGTTCCATTATTGTTTTGTAAGAGACGGTAGCGACATCTCTAGGTGCAAGGAGAGCCCGGGCGATTTCAAACGTCTCCTCTCCACAGACGCTGAAGAATGTCGCCCTCTTCATGGCATCGTTGGTGACTTCTTTCGCTTGCAGGAGGAAGTTGAAACGGGCGGCGTACCCTTCCCAGTCTCCTGATGCTGGTTTGAATGGCAAGAAGCTGCTGTCGGTTGCCATTCTGGGTTCCTTGGGTCCTGGAGCTGAAGCCTGGATGCACGGTGCGATGCAGTGGTGCAGCAGGTGGCGGTGCTGCGGTGCAGTGCGTGGTGGCGGTCAGCTCAGCAGGATCCCACCTTCGTCGCCAGTGAAATATACTCGGAGTCGAGAGTGAATTTCATGCTCTTTATTCAGCTCATATTCATCAAGGAGAAGAAGAGAAGACGAATGGCTCTTTTCCCAAAACCATCTGCTTATATACATTATTTACACAATGGGCCTTGCGTGATTGGCTACTTCAGGGCTACACCTGTGGGCCAATTATATTGTGGATTGACTTCTGCCTGCAGCCTGATTGGCTGCTCCTACAGGCCAATCAGGTAGCAGATTCACTTCTGCCAGCCGCCTGATTGGCTGCTCCCGCAGGCCAATCACGTTGCGGATTCACTTCCACCTGGAGTTGGATTGGGTAGCTCCTGCTGATTCTGAATCCTATTGTTCTAGGATTCAGCTCAGTACATAACAGTTGGCAACAGGGTCTTCATTCATGCATGAAGGATGAATTGGGAGTAAACCATCGCTGTATGTATAGTTCTACTTTCTCTGTACTGTTTCCTAACTCAAGCTGTATCTGTAGGCACCATTTTTGGAGTACTTAACTGTGATCACACAAGTGTGAACGAAATGTTAAATGAGGTGTCAAATTAAACTGCAGAGCATGTAAAAGTACTAGAAAAATAAGCTTTTCTCCCTAGGTTGCAAAAGATGGCAAGGAAACTTTCAAACAAGGTATCAATCATGGGAGGACATATAAAGCCCATATTCAACAAAATGTTGAATCACCCAGTATACATATAGGTAAAGGTACCCCTGACCATTAGGTCCAATCATGGACGACTCTGGGGTTGCGGTGCTCATCTCACTCTATAGGCCGAGGGAGTCGGCGTTTGTCCGTAGTTTTTCCAGGTCATGTGGCCAGCATGACTAAGCCGCTTCTGGCGAACCAGAGCAGTGCACGGAAATTCCGTTTACCTTCCCACTGGAGTAGTACCTATTTATCTACTTGCACTTTGACATGCTTTCGAACTGCTAGGTTGGCAGGAGCTGGGACCAAGCAACAGGAGCTCACTCAGGCAGGGAGTTTCACTACCTGGGCACCAAAGCCAAGAAGGCCCTTTCCCTTATTCAACCATCCTTCGGGGGGGGGGATATGCAAAGGTTCCTCTCCTTTTGACTTCAGTGGGTGACCTATATTGTATGGCAGGAGATGGTCATAATAGGCATCCTGGTCTAAAGCTACTTAGGGCTTTAGAACTAAACACTTTGGATTGTTTCCAGGGTGGATTAGCAGTCATCATGTTCCATATCAAAGAAGAGTCACATGCTTCCAACAAAGGCTTTGGTCAAGAGTCTTACTAGTGCATTTTGTGTCTGTTTATGCTCTTTTAAGGCAGAGCCATGTAGTGCACATTACAGGGATGCAATCTTGATTTAACTAAGACATATGTCAGGTCCAGAAAGTACTGCAACAGCCTAAGCTGGGCAATGACACTCCTGGCTATAGTTATCATCTGGGGATCCCAGAGCAAGGCTGCATCCAGGAGAATCCCCAGGCTATAAACTAGATTTCTTTTTTCTGCAAGGGGAGTACTACCCTGTCCAAAATGAGCTAAACCCTTATCATTGGATCAGCAGTCCTACTAACCAAGATTGCACCTGTCTTTTCTGGGTTGCACCTCTGTTTGTTAGCCCACATCTAGTTCGTTATCCAACCCAGATAAAGTTGAGAACCTCCATGTCCAGATGAGATGGAAGGGATATAGCTGTGTATCATCTGCAAACTGCAACAGGAATTCCAAATCTACAAATATATGGTATGTGTGGTAAACAGGTTGGGAGCGGAGTTGGGAAATGAGACACGTGAACCTGAAATTCACTCTTGGTCTCACTACACGGCGGTTCAGATTGGGTGGAGTATATGATGCTGAACAGGCTGTAGGAATAGTTCTCAAAAAGCACATTTCTATCATAGACAGTTTTGAGCCATTATGTAATCAGTTGTCATCCAGGTACATTTTCAACTTATTTGTCCAAATGTATTTGAATGCCCTGTAGAGTGGATGTAATATATACTCATGCACCGGATGATTTTAAGAGTACTTTACCTGGCACAGTCTGGATAGTTTGATCATTCTGTGACTTTTTGATTTATATACTAATATTACAATTAAGTTTGAAATGGTCAAAATGGACCATTTCACACACACGCCCAAAAAAATCATTTTTGGAGTCAGACATGTGGCCTTTCTGGTCTTTTTGTATGGATCTGCAATGCCATCCGGTGGCTGGTCTGGTTAGTGTGAGATTTATGCATTCATTTTCTATATGTTCTATTGTTCCCATTGTTGTTTAATAGTAAAGAACAGGAATATATTGGTATTTCATCTACTTTACCTTTCGCAGCCAGGTTATTTCTTCTGGTAGTAAAGCTTTCTGTTTACAGAAGGCAGAGAGCAGTAATTATTGAGATGATCCCATAGCAGCAATTTATACAGCATGCGGAATGCTCTCGAAAGCTACCCTTGGTTTCATCTAGTGGTTTTTAAACAAATATGATAGAAAATATGCAGAACATGAAAGCAAGGGAATTCTGCTTGCTGACTTCAGATGAACTGGCATGCTAGCACTAGCAAAGCAAAAATGCAATATTAAAGAAGAGCAGCTAGCTGTGAAAGTTGAAAATTATGCAGGTAGCCTTCATTAAAGCAATTGTACCATAAATAAAACATGTATGAGAATAACTTTGATTGCTTCATAGACCACTTGGGCACTTAAATAACCAGTGGACTGTTCATTGTGAATTAGGCTGTGTCTTGCCAATTCAGGTAATGATTAGAGCTGAATGGAGATGGAGCAACAGTTGTGGGCCCAGAGTAGTTCATGGAGACCAAAGAGCAAAAGGGCTTTTCCAGACTCTGAACCAGTCAGGAGAGAGGAAGGAAGGTTGAAAGGACTGAGCTCATCAAATTATTTTGAACATGCAACATTTCACAAATGACATTCTTGCAGCAGTCCTATTTTTGTACTGAGGTTGTACAGTAGTACCTTGGGTTACAAATGCTTCAGGTTACAAACGTTTCAGGTTACAGACTCTGCTAACTCAGAAATAATACCTCAGGTTAAGAACTTTGCTTCAGGATGAGAATAGAAATCGTGCTCCGGTGGTGCGGCGGCAGTGGGAGGCCCCATTAGCTAAAGTGGTACCTTAGGTTAAGAACAGTTTCAGGTTAAGAATGGACCTCCGGAACAAATTAAGTTCTTAACCAGAGGTACCACTGTACTGCCTGGAACTGCACCATGACATATTGCTAAAGGACTACTTTATCTGCTCTAAACATGCACTCTGCAACGTTTTGTTGTCCACTGATTTAAAAGCTAAGCAGCACTTGTTCATCTGGATAGATATATTACAAAAACGTTATTATCCGACAGTATTCAGTACCCTGGCCATTATATAATTCCTCCTCTTTCCTTTCCTCTTGGCTTCTTATTTTCCCTTATTATCTGTTGACAGTAGTAATATAGCTCATAGCGCTATTCAGGTGCTATTGTCAGAACCGATGTAAGGAGGAGTGGGGCTGTGCACGCTAGCTATGTTTATATGCACAATGGCTTCACCCCTCTCTGATGGGAGATTCTTCAAGCACTCAGCTGATTGCACACAGAATTCTCCACAATAGCAGGGACCCTGCGCTATTATGGAAAGAATTTGAAGCACATTCAGGCAAACATAGGAACAGTCAGTGATGGAGCCAGAAAATGAGGTCTCCTCCTTTCACAGTCTAAGAATTTAAGTTGCTGAAGAGGGGAATTCCAGGTCCTTGTGAATAACCTTAATAGGATAAAATAAAATAAAAAACTTTCTTCCAGTAGCACCTTAGAGGCCAACTAAGTTTGTCATTGGTATGAGCTTTCGTGTGTATGCACACTTCTTCAGATACTGTAACAAACCGTACCTGTAACTTAATAGGATAGAAGAAGCATGATGCCCGACCATTTTAGTACACTGTTATGGACTGCCCTGGGATCTTCAGATGAAGTGCAGTATACAAATTCAATTAATAATAATAAAATGGCAAGAAGAAGAAGAAGAAGAAGAAGAAGAAGAAGAAGAAGAAGAAGAAGAAGAAGAAGAAGAAGAAGAAGGAAGGAAGGGTATCCTTTCTAATATCGACTAATGTAAGTTTGACAACTGAATCTGCTAGGTGCATTAAAGAAATCCCAATGAATAATTAAAGTAATTGAATGCTACCCTCTCATCCACATCACCATACCCCTTAGGTACATGATATTGCAGTTTCACGTCGTCCAGAGGAAATGTGGTGAGAACTATAAAGGAGTGGGAAGCAAACCTGTGTGCTGCAGCTATTCTATGTTATATAATGAAGCCATTATCCCAATTCCATACAGTGAATTTGCCTCCTTGCTATTGAGAACATCAGGCCACACTGACGGATTGCATAGCTTGCCATTCCCATTATTCTCACTTGGTTTGTCTGAAAATTAAGAAGTGTAAAATTAGTCTCTTCTTTGAATGCGAGATTGTGGACAGAGTGATAATTATCTCGCCAAAAATCTAGAAATAAGCACATTTAATTAGCTCTTTCCGTTTGATAGCCTTTATCTTTCTGATGCACCTTTAAATAAAGGTAATTATTTAAATATCTGGAGTCTATTAAAAGATGCATTAGCATTGGCATTTCAAAGTGTGAAAAAGCCTTGCAGCAACAACTAAACTAGAATATATAAAATATGTTTATCCATCCATCTATCTAACTATCAAGTCATTCATTCCCATATAGTGACTTTTGCATGGTCCAATTACTTATCATTGCTGTCTGGCTTGTAGTGCAAAAACAAATCCACTCAAGCAATAAGAGAAACTGGGAAAGAGTCCAAGAGGCGAGGCTGCAAATAATTTAAAAAGTAAATGCAATGTTCACCAGAAAAAGATAATACAGTACTTATCTGAGGGCACTGGGAGCAAACTTTTAGCACAATCATTCTACCATTCCGCTTATGTTGTAAGTTCTCCCAACATCTTCAGGTAATGGAAAGTTTGAAAACATTTCCTTGGTTGATTTCCTTCAGATGAGACCAGCGTCACCTCTAATGTTTTGATGGGCTGTTTTCCCCCCCCCCAGTGAGAAAGAGGGGGGAAACAGGATAGGGTGTAATAAAGATAAGAAAATCCATTCTCATCCAGTGCAAGCTAAACCCGTGGACAGACTCTTCCTTCAAGAAACACAGCTGGAGCTCCACACATTCAATTGGGGGCATCAGTAAAGTGAAGTGGCAGGCTCTGCCCCCCCCCCATCTTAAAAGCACTTTGACACACGTCTGCAATGTGCCAGTGTAAGATAGGGGTGAAGCTTGCTGCCATGAGGTTGTTCCTGCCCAATATATGCTTATTACTGAATGTGCAGAGCTCAGTCACACCTCTAAAAGGGGATTTAAAGATAGCATGCGTATGCCATGTACAGCTTGCTAAGGCTCATCTGAAGGAATATACGTTCACCCAAATAATCTTGCTCAAGCATCGCTATTACGCCTAACAGCAGAAATATGAAATTATTACTACTGCTGCTGATGGTACTGCATGCATAACGCCAGCTTGATATATCTGCCATGTACTATAGGTATTTTGTTATCTTTATTAAACAATATGTCTATGTTTAAAACCTTGTTATGATGCAGATTTGCAGCTTTCCACAAAAAGACAGCTTGTCACAAATATAGAAGTAATTATTTAATTAGATAAATCACCTCCCTACTCACTCGTTCTTCCTTTCTTTAACAGCATCTCAGCAAAGATATTTCATTTCATACAGCCCCAAAATGCTACCATGGAAAGCTGAAATAGATTTCTGGTCCTCAAACCATATTTACAGCAAACTGAGTCTCATACTTGACACACCAGCTTCACTTGGGATATACTATAATTCACCAAAATAAACTTGGTTTAAATTCTCAAAGGGAGTGCTTTAATCCTGTCTGTGTATTTTCAAAGAAACTGGAACTGGTGTAAGGAATGAGTGGGGGAAGCCCTCATACTGTTCAACATTAATCTGCACTGCAATATTCCTTCAAAGGGATGTGTTTATTCCTCCCAGTTCTGTGCTTCGGTCCTTGCGTAAAGCAATAGTTTTCACTAACGTTTCATTTCCAAAAAAGAAAAGTACTCTCCCGGGTTTACCTAGAATTTATTTAACCCTAGACAAGTTATGTGTGTGCAGGACAGAGAGTTGGCCAATTGCAATGGAAATCCATGCCCACATACATCCTTCTCAAGGCTGGCCCAAGATGTTTTGCTGCCTGAGGCAGATGACAAGATGGAGGCTACTCCCCATTCTGTATACTGTATAGAAGACAACTGGAGTGGTAGCTGAACCTTCTTTCAACACTAGTGATGGAATATCTGAGGCAGCACCTCATTTTGCCTAATGGTAAAACCAGGCCTGACTCCTCTCTTTATTACTTTATATCTTGAAATTGAGCCCTGGCTCAGGTAAATTTCCTATGCTTTCTGGTAATGGACTAAATTAGAGGTAAGGTAAAGGACCCCTGGATGGTTAAGTCCAGTCAAAGGTGACTATGAGGTACGGCCTCATCTCGCTTCAGGCTGAGAGAGCTGGCATTTGTCCACAGGCAGCTTTCCGGGTGATGTGGCCAGCATGACTAAACTGCTACTGGCGCAACGGAACACCATGACAGAAGCCAAAGCGCATGGAAACACCATTTACCTTCCCACCACAGCAGTACCTAGTTATCTACTTGCACTGGTGTGCTTTCAAACTGCTAGGTTGGCAGGAGCTGGGACAGAGCAATGGGAGCTCACCCCATTGCATGGATTCGAACCGCTGACCTTTTGGCTGGCAAGCCCAAGAGGCTCAGTGGTTTAGACCACAGCACCACCCACATCTTCCAAGTGAACTAAATTAGAAGACAACTAGGAATGGGTCAGCCTCATACCCACACACTCTCCTCTCATCCTCCTTTGCACTCAAAAATAAAATAAAATAAAAGGATTAAACCCCAATTTAGTCAAAACATACATGTGAAGGTGAGAGGAAGAGGAGTGTGTGTTTGAAACTGAGGCTCACTGCAGCCTAGTCCTGAACATCTGAACGATAGTTCAAGATAATCCTTTTAACTGGGTTAAAGGTAAAGGTAAAGAGACCCCTGACCATTAGGTCCTGTTGTGTCCGACTCTGAGGTTGCAGCGCTCATCTCGTGTTATTGGCCGAGGGAGCCGGCGTACAGCTTCCAGGTCATGTGGCCAGCATGACGAGGCCACTTCTGGCGAACCAGAGCAACACACGGAAACGCCGTTTACCTTCCTGCTGTAGCGGTACCTATTTATCTACTTGCACTTTGACATGCTTTCGAACTGCTAGGTTGGCAGGATTTAACTGGGTTAGAATGGCTCTAAATCCTGGTTAGCAATTTCCCCCTTTGCACTACAGTGCTTACATTTTGAGAACAGAGTAGTAGTAGCAAGTAATAATGCAAGCAGAGTGAAAAGGATGAAAGTGAACTAAATGTAGATCATCCCTATATCTTTAACGGTTGTGTAGAAGGAGCTCTTCTTTAAAAATGGAACAGAAGGAGAATGGTAGACAATCCTCCCACCAAGTGTGGCAGTGTTTCAGTTGGCATGCCCCCAGGGGATTTATATGCACTTACATCAAGCTATGGGGCATGAAGCTCAGTGCATGCTGAGAATTGGGGGCTAATCAACATAGGTGAATACCATCTCGGTTTGCTGCCATTGCTTTTTTCAGTTTTAAGGGGAGGGGGCATATGCTTCACTGCTCTTAGACCTTTTCATCTCCAAAGTACTGCAATAGTCCCGGCACTGGTGGGATGCCATGCTCCACCACCACAAGTTATTACAGTCAATTGGCAGGCAGTGCTTTGGGTAAGCAACCCCTTCATGTTTTGTTCCCTACGAATCTGCTGATTATGGACTCATGGGACCTGTGTGCAGGATAAACAAGTAATTAATCAGGCAATCTCCAGGCTTTAATCGGGGTCCCCAAGCCACAAGTGATAGCTGGAGTTGCTTTGTGTGGGAGGCAGAGAAGTTGAATTTGCTGAGACTAAAGATCACTGGGAAAAGCAAAGTTACATTATGCTTGTTTTCCTAAACGTTTCAACACATTACACAAATGTTACAGGCAGGCATGGAGGAGGGTCCTACACACACACACACACACACACACACACACACACACACACACACACTTATGCTTCTGCTGAGTGCACAGTAGCTGACTGTATTCTCTCTCTCTCTCTCTCTCTCTCTCTCTCTCTCTCTCTCTCTCTCTCTCTCTCTCTCTCTCTCTCTCTTTCTGGTGTACTTTGGCAGTAAATTTCTTTTACAGCTGTGATTATGATTTGCATTTTGAGAGCACTGGCTTAGGAATGAGAGATGTTTAATAGGCCTGGCAGTTATTGATGTAAATACTTGAAAAGGTGATGAAGATTCCAGTGTCTTCTGCTTGTGAAGCAAATACATTTTAAATAAAACAGTGTCACCATCGTGTAACAAAGTGAGTAGTATTACAAGTATTCGCTTTTATAAAATACATACTACACAGGGCATCAATAGTATGTTAACTTTTTTCTTATTTGGATATTATCTGGATTTGTTTTCTGTATTATTTTTGCAACCATTCAGAGAACTTGATCGCAATGGGATGCATTAAAATGCTGTAAATAAATAAAAAAATAGGTTAATTGTGCAATTGCCCATATTATTTCCTTACAAAATGCAGGCTAACTCTTTTCTGCCACGTTGGGAGTTGGCCAACTTTCCAAGACCACCTTCTGGTAGTGAGTGTGGCAAAAGTCAGCATGGTGACCAATGAACACTCATGCACCATGCATATTGACCACATGCAGACAGCACACACTAACACCACTTCTCCCTCTCCCTCCCTCCCTCTCACTCACGCAGAGAGAGAGAGAGAGAGAGAGAGAGAGAGAGAGAGAGAGATATGCCTCCAGCATTCAAAACTCTCATTGTTCTAGGTGCATTTTGCAACAGGGAATTTCATTAATGCAAGCAGTTTCTGAGTTCTAACTGCCACTGCTGGAAGAAATGGAAGATTTTTTTTTCTCTGCCTCATGAGAATATTAGGGGGGCGGGCAGGGAAAGTATGGCTTTGGGTTTTTTGTTTTTTTGTTTGGCTTTTTTGCAGTATTCAGATGAGGACTTGACCATGTGAAAAAGGGATATAAAATTTTAGCTGCAGTTCATTCATTTTCAGCTTTGCATTCTTGTTATTGAAAAGCACACCTAGACACCAAGGGCGTACCCACCATGCGGCAAGTTAGGGCAGCTGCCCTACTCTAGAAGCAGGGCTGGTGGGCAGAGGCGGAGCACAGCCCGGCGGAGCGCGAGTTCGCCATTCCCGCCGCACCGCGCCGCACCCTCCCTCCAGCTCCCCGGCGCGCCCTCAGGCAAGGCCAAGCGCGGCGGGGAACCAGGGAGCGCGGCGCGGTGGGCGGGAACGCCGAACTCGCGCTCCGCTGGGCTGGGCTCCGCCTCCGCCCACCAGCCCTGCTGCTAGGGAGGGGCACAGCCCGGCGGAGCGCGAGTTCGCCATTCCCGCCCGCCGCGCTGCGCCCTCCCTCCAGCTCCCCGTCGCGCCCTCTGGCAAGGCCAAGCGCGGCGGGGAACCAGAGAGCGCGGCGCGGCGGGCAGGAACGCTGAACTCGCGCTCCGCTGGGCTGGGCTCCGCCTCCGCCCACCAGCCCTGCTTCTAGGGAGGGGCACAGCCCGGCGGAGCGCGAGTTCGCTGTTCCCGCCCACTTTGTGGCCCCTCCCCTTTTGTGCCTTGGCCCCTCCCCTTGCCCCCCCTAGTTTTGATCCTGGGTACGCCCATGCTAGACACTCCATTGCGGCACCCATAACTTAATTTAGCTCTTAGCTTTCATATCTCCGTTTCTAACACTGGTTGCCAATCCCACCACCACCACCAATAAACAGATGTTTCCTTGTACTGTACTACATTTTTTTCTTCCTATTGCAGTGCTGGGCTAGGAGGAAAGACAGCTCTGTTCTAGCCCAGCACTGCAACGGGGTGGAAAAACAGCACCATTGTAAAAAGGTAAAAGCTCTTTCTTGCAATGGTGCTGCAGCAGCCAATGAAGAGAGGAGTTTCCAAGTTTGATAGAGTGTCTTTGGCAGCCTGTGCAATCAAGCTTCCAAATTGCACGTGGAACCTACATACATAGAGTTGTGCCCTCCCCCCCCCCAAAAAAAGTGTGGACAATGAGGTCTGGGGCCAGCAAGAAATACAGTGATGAGAGTGGGGCCAACATGGACAGCCCCCCTTTGCCTTTCATGATTGCTGATCATGTGAGAGGCAGTGGGTGATTGGGAGTAGAATAACTGTAATGTGTAAAATACATACGAAGAAGTGGAGGTGGTGGGAAGCATTCTTCATATTGCATTTTTCAAATGCTTTTTACTAATCCTGTGGTTGCTCAGCCAAGTGTTTTGGGGAAAAAATAAGGATTTTTTTCATTCAGAAGGGACAATGTAAACTGTAATGCAGATGTAACAAAGCAAGCATATTCCCCTTTCTCCATCAAATTTCATTGGAATTGCTGCTTATAAACTTAACTACTGAACAATCAATATTTGTGGCTTTGGGGAACTTTTATAGGATTTATTAAATATATTGATTTGACAGTAGTCAGCCATATGATAATAAATTGATATTTATTCAGCATGCGCAATGAGGATTTTATTGATGTAAACTGCCTTGTGATTTGTAGAATTGTGCTGAAATTATTTCAGAACAGCAAGAAATCTCTATGGATGGTATTAGAATTTAATGCCTAAAAGCATTTGTATGTTAATTTGCATGAGGGTTTTTTCATCTTCTGTACAGTATGAGAGAAATCTCTTGTTGAAAATAAATATCAGGGGAGCACAAATACAGATTTAATCTTCAGTAAACAATATGTAAGCGTGAATGATGACAAGAGTCATTATGTGGGAGGAATTTGCTTATTCATAACTATGGCGAACAGAAAGGGTCCTTAGTCATTTTACTGCAGTATTTGTATGTCATAAAAGGTAAAGGGACCCCTGACCATTAGGTCCAGTTGTGACCGACTCTGGGGTTGCGGTGCTCATCTCGCGTTATTGGCCAAGGGAGCCAGCGTACAGCTTCCGGGTCATGTGGCCAGCATGACAAAGCTGCTTCTGGCGAACCAGAGCAGCACACGGAAACACCGTTTACCTTTATCTACTTGCACTTTGACGTGCTTTCGGACTGCTAGGTTGGCAGGAGCTGGGACCGAGCAACGGGAGCTCACCCTGTTGTGGGGATTCGAACCGCCGACCTTCTGATCGGCAAGCCCTAGGCTCAGTGGTTTAACCCACAGCACCACCCGCGTCCCATTTTGTATGTCATACTGAAGCATAAAGTTTAAATCTTGTTCATTCACATACTTTTGCAGGTTATGATCATATCAGAATTTTTTTATACATTACCACAAAGTTATTAGTTAGATCTACTTTCCCTGAATGTCACATCTTACTTTTTAGCACATAAGAGAGTAGGTTAGAGATGGTAAGTTATGACCAGTGCTTTTCTTCTCGAAAAAGAAGGTTGCTGGTACTGTGTACCCTTGAGTACCCCCAGAAAACAACAACATGGGTTATGACCCCAACAGCAATGTTAGTTTTAGATCACATTGACATACCCCTCCACTGTCTGACAATGATTGTTGCTCGAGATGCAACAACTATTTTGGCTTTGCCTTCAAATTATGGTACAGTGGTACCTCGGGTTACAAACGCTTCAGGTTACAAACTCCGCTAACCCAGAAATAGTACTGGTACCTCAGGTTTAGAACTTTGCTTCAGGATGAGAACAGAAATCGTGTTGTGGCAGCGCGGCGGCAGCAGGGGGCCCCATTAGCTAAAGTGGTGCTTCAGGTTAAGAACAGTTTCAGGTTAACGGACCTCTGGAACGAATTAAGTTCTTAACCAGAGGTACCACTGTATTTTTTCCCCATGAGGATTTCCCTGGATTTAGTAAGGTTATACCGGTAAACCTTTTAACCATCCCATTGTAGGCTAGACACTTGCTGTTTGCCCTCTCCAAAAACATGGATTTGTATCACTGAGTCTAAGGAAGCTCCAGCTATGGAATGTCAAACATGTTGGGTCTAACAATAAAAGAAAAGCTGCATAACAGATGCAAACTCCCAGATGATTATGAATTAGAAGTGACATAGATTGTGCTTCATTTATGCATGTGACTGCACTTACTTTTTATTTAAATCTACACCCCATTCAGGTTGCTCAGGGATGGGGAACACTTTTCACTTTGTGAGTCACATTCCCTTCTGGGCAACCTCATGAGGGCCACATGGGAGTAATGGGTGAGGCCAGGGGCCAAAGTGGACAGAGCATTAAATATAGTTTTTACCTTTGTATAGCAGGCTAGGTTTTTGGGGTTTTTTTGCACAGTCACATTCACCTTTCTGTCTTCTATGCTGGCATGCAAGAAGCATTGCCAGAGTTCAAGGACATACTCAAGGAGGGCTGGTGTGGGATGTAGCCTGGGGAAAGTAATGAGTTCCAGGTAAAGCGGTTGATTTGGCCCCCAAGCCTGAGATTTCCCATTCCTATTTTAGGAGACAGGAGGAGGTAATTAGGCAGGAATGCAGAACAAGGAAGCAGCAGCCTAGTTGCAATAGAAACTTGAGTTTTGAGAACAAGGAGAAGGAAGGGGGAGTTCAAGGGAGAAGACACAGACTGACAGCTTAAGCTCGGACTCAGAGGGAAGGCCACCGGAAATAGCCCATCCCATGACGCTTAGGCACGCAAGAATTAAGGAAAGGAAGCGGAAGTGGGGCTTTAAATGTGGGAAGAGGAAGGGGCGGAACTCAGACTCGGCAACAGCTAATTTGGAAGCAGACGCTGAGTGACTGCGCTCCAGAGTGATTTGTGTGTTTTGAGCAATAAACCTGAGTTAATTACTGCCGGAGTTGTCTCGCTTCTGTGGGAGAGACCCAACCATTACATTTTATCTTCATAACAACTACAGGTTGACTGAATTAAGTGATTGGCTAAAGATCAACCAGCGACCTACATGGGGACTTGATGGTGAATGCTGAGTACCCTAAAAGCCAGCGGCAGAGCAAGCCAATCGGGCACCTGGGGTGGTGCATGTGCCCTGCGCCCAGGGGCGGGGCCAGCCAGGGCAGGATGCTCCGCAGAGCCTCTGAGGAGTCAGCCTGCCTCCTCCCACTCAGCCGCCCTACAGCTGGGGGGGGGGAAGCAGCCGGCAGACCATTTGGGGCAGCGCAGAGCCTGTGGGTGCCCAATCCACTGCATCACTCCCAGGAGTGATGAGTGACTCAGGCACGCTGCAGGCCCCGCAGTGAGTGCTGCCCATCATTTTGTCACCCTCCTCAGTGGTGACATCCAGGGCAGCCCGTCCCCACCGCACCCCCTTCCTACGCCCCACTAATAGCTCAGGTGTTCTGTGCCATCTCTGTGACGGTGCTTGTTTAGGTACTGCTGTAAATCTTAGCTCACTGCACTGTTCTTCTTTTACTTTAGCTTGCTGTCTATTAAATGTCTTTGGCATACACCAGTTAGAAGCTTTATAGCAGATCTCAGCGCATTTGTGCATGCCTCATTAAATGTAGTGACCTCTAACTGCACTGTGAGTCCACCGAGGATAGTTCCTGGAGATCTGAAGACTCTACTTGTTTCACTGTTTTCCCTTTCTTTAAAACAAAAAGAAAGGAGAGAGAGAGAGAGATGTAGCACTTTACATTGGCACTCCCAATACAATTTCCAAATGTGATGCCAAAATTGGAAGCAAATAAATTACAACATTTGACTTAATTTTTAATTAACTGAAAGTCATCACTGCAAATTGTGTCTTCCATTACAAGCCAGAATTCTCAACTGCCAGACCTGAAATAATTAAGCAATATATTATAATTAAGAAATGTAATTTTAATTTAATTATGATATATCATACAACTGTTTCTGATTTAGTTGACATTCATTGAGAAACTGCTATAATATCCAATAACACTCCAATATGCAGCTGGCTTTTCATATTTTGTTTCAGAGTATCTGACAGTCTCCAGAACCCAGAGAGGTGCTGTTTCTCTGTTTGGAAACAGCCAGCTTGCAGTGAAAATATTTGTCACCTAGGTTGCAACCCCCATGCACACTCGCTTTAGGAGAAAATCCCATTGAAATTGTGATAACTTCCTTCCAAATAAACATTTCTATTCATTCATTCATTCATTCATTCATTAAATTTGCATACCACCCTTTATCCAAAGATTACAGGGCAGTTCACAACGTAAAAATACAATGCCATGAAGGTGTGAGGAAAGCTTCCCTGGAGAAACCATTTCACAAATGGGAAGCCATTGCAGAAAAGGCCTGTTCTTGTGTTTCCATCCTCTGGGCCTCTTGTGGAGGAGGCACACAAAGAAGGGCCTCAAGTGGGTTCAGGTTGCAGGGTCTAGGTTGATTCATATGAGAAGAGGCAGTCCTTGAGGTATTACGATCCTGAGCCATTCAAGTCCATTACCAAGGCAAGACAACGGCCCAGCACATCCACTGCCACACCTGCAGATGTAAAGGAAAAGTACAGCTGTGTGTCATCAGCATATTGCTGATATCGTACTCCAAAACTCTGGATGTCCCCACTCAGGATTTCCATGTAAGATGTTAAATATCATGGAGGTTAAAATCAAAACCTGGGGAACCCCACACCGAATTCCAATTAGCCAACATGGTCAAAGATGATGGGAGTTGCTGTAGTTCAGCAGCAACTGGAGGCCCATGGGATCCCACCCCCGACCTTGCTATTGCCCTGTGATGCTTTTGTAGTACGTATTTGGTTCATTCACTTGCACACACAAAACATAAGCAGAGGCGAACAGCATGCACAGACCTGGCAGGCAGCAATTCTGCCTCTCTGTCTCCCTGCCTCTGCTGCAAAAACTGCTGCTTTAGTCCCTTCACACATGCACACCTTCCGTCTCTCTTTTGCTTGGGAGTATCAGATGTGCTTCTGTCTCCAAACTCTGGTGGCTTTCCAATCCCAAACATTCCAAAGAGATCTCTGTATCAAGAACATAACTTTAAACAATTAGCTCCCATAAGGAGACATCGGTTGCATATTCCCCATACATTTAAAGCATGTAAAGCAACCCCCCAAAGAGTCTAGGGAACAGGAAAAATTGTAGCTCTGTGAGGGGCAAACTAGTTTTTAGGATTCTTTGGAAGAAACCATGTGTTTCAAGTGTATGGTTTGTACATTAGCACTGGCATTCCTGGGCAGTTAGAAGGGGAAGAGGGAATGGGAAATACCATTGAGGAAAGTGCCTTCTACTCATTTAACTGTTGGATTCTATCCATATTGCTTAACCCTCTCTATTCCCTGCCTCCTGCAAAAAGTAAATCCAGATGGTACATATAGCACAGTGATTTGATGTGGTGGGTAAGGTACCAACATACAAATCAATGGCTTGGATCCTGTTTCGGTCACTCATTTGCTACATAAGCTTTTCAACCCGCCCCCCAGTGCAAATGTTGAGCCAATTATCTCCCTTTTTGGAATTACTGATATCTCACTTTGAGATGCAAGCATATGCATAGTCATTACTGTTGGAAGAATAAAGAGTTATAATTTGATTCAGTTACCCATTTGAACACTTCCAATGGCATCCAAGGGAATGCATGGGTAAGTTAGATGACATAGAATTTTCTTGTAAGTTGTGTTTTTATTTATTTATACATACATACATACATACATACATACATACATACATACATACAGCTGGATGTGTCTTGAATCTCTTGGTTTGATGTGTCTTTCATTTTATTCATCTGGGAGGAAGGTATTGGGTTGGGTTTCTTTTTTTATTGTTTTAGATAATTTCCCAGTGGGAAGCTACAGGCTTAGTTCTTTCTGGAAGAGTGCAAACAATAGTATACACAGAGCAATAATGAGTGATTGTTATCGCTCCAATCCCTTTTCTCTCTGGTTTTCTGAAATTAAAAAAAGAGAATTATTATTCAAATGACTCTTATTTAGGACATGGCATATCATCAGAACAGCCTGTTCAGAACTAAAGCAAACATTTGAGCCAACCCTCAGGCGCTATTCGGATTGTTCTAATCAAAGCTCCATGAAAGTGCTTTGCTTTATGCTATAGCTCAAGTGAAGGGATCACAAAATGCCTGTGAAAAAAGCATTAAGTTGAAAGTATGTTAATGTAGGAGTATATTTATTTAAACACTGTGGGTGTTCCAGTCTGGAACTACCTACTGATGCGGTGGTTTCATCAATATACCAAAGAGAAAAGTAAATAATTCAACAGAACATTGTCTGAGGCAAATGTCAGGAGAAGGAAAATTGCTTTCAATAAATATGGCTCAAGAGTAAAACAGAGCCGATTTTCCAAATAATGTACAGTTTAGCTTACGTAAGGCACACCAGTGGTTGCAGAGTTTGGGAAAGCTCGAAGGTGTTTTAATTATACTGTTGCAATTACTTCCCATTTTAGCAACTAGCAGTGCTCTGAAACTTTCCGTACCAAGAGACAGATACAAATAATTATGCAAATGCAGTCAACTGTTTGTATATATGGAACTGCTGTCGGTTAGTTTACTTATACTTTCAAAAGGAAAGGGCAGAATCCAAAGTTTAAACAACAGATGCCTAGCCATATTGAGATATCCAACAGAAATAACTGTTTGTGGCTCAGAAGCATTGAAAAGGAGTCGAGACATAAGAAAAAGCATCAGCTATTACCTTCTGGAAAAGTCTATTTCCCTGTGGCCTAATAAATATTGTATGAACCAACATGAAGCAATATGGTAATGATGTGATATTTATCCAGGGAGCAGGTGCACCAATTGCAGTTACTGCTCTCTAGTTTGTGGTTGAGCAACAACAGCATTTTAACCTTTTTGAACATTCCCCTCCCTTCCTCTGTTTTGTTTTCAATCTTAGTTTCCCTGGGGACTGAAATGGCAAAAGAAAGTCAACCTCAGGCCCTGGCGGCGCTACCAGGCACCACTGTCGCTTCTGCGCTAGCAAGTAATGTCACAGAACCTGCGGCTCCTGGAGGGAAGGGGGGGCCGAAAGAAGATGCATTCTCGAAGTTGAAGGAGAAATTTATGAATGAACTGAACAAAATACCATGTAAGTAAAAACCAAAGCTGGGTAGAAAATGCCATCATAATTGCTACTGTTGACACTCACAAACTGCTCAAGAAACACACATAATGGTCCTTCATTGAATCAGAGTGAAGCTTAAAGAATGCTATTTATTAATTAGCTGTCTTCTACTGCAAAAAAAGGCACATGCATGCATTGATTTCTTTAAAGATCTATATTTGCCTTTTGTTTAAGACTCTCGAGATAAATTGCAGGAAGTGGCAATGATAGTATGGATGGGATCAAATTCTGCTTGTTCGTTAATCCAACTGACTATTGCTATGTATACACTGTGCCTTTAAGTCTTCCCCTCAAAGAATTATGGGCACTGTAGTTTCATACTGGTTGGTGGGAATTGGAAACTCTGTGAGATGTAAAACCATAATTCTTTGAGGGAAATGATACAGTGCATTTTGTATATGTATTAAAGGTATAGCACATACACAGCCTAAAGCTCCAATCCTAGGCATGCTTGCTAGGGAGTAAGTCCCTATAACACAAGGGACTTACTTGTGAATAGGATTGCAACAAGAAGTAAAAAAAAAAAAGTAGAAGAAAGGAACAAATTTAGAAACTGGTACAGACACAACACATAGGCATGTGTAAGGGATGGAACCAGGCTCTCATCATGATCACGTGACATGACAAGGTTCCAGTCACATGTCTTGGTAAGTTAATGGTGTACAGACTACTCCCACCTCGTTCTTCTATACTAGTGAGCAGGTGGAACGAGCCAAAATCCTTGAGTTAGTGTTATGTCTGAATTGGGAATTATGTTTTATTTTGCTCCAAACAAATCTGCAGCTCAGGCTTTTCTTGGCTTCTGAATGAAGCAAACATCAGGCTCCTATTTCAGTATAACAACAAGCCAACAATAGCTGATGGATGCTCCTGCTCTTCTAACACAAAGGAGAAAAGCGGGAGCAATCTGCTCATCCGCAGGAAGGCATTAACCATGGATACATATGGTGAACACAGCCAGTTAGTGCTCACCAGCAGTAGAGTGGTATGAAAATGGCTGCTTAGCCAGTCATGGGGTGGGTAGCTGTTGCGGCCTGTCATGGCAGGCTCCTATCCCCAGGAAGCAACACTGGGGATAGGCAGGCACCAGTTGTGGAATCCCTTGGCTGGCTGCTTGGATTGGCAGGCTTTCGTACTATCCATCCATTTGAATTCTGGCCAGTCAAGCAGGTTTCACTCTGGTTTACTCCCAGCCTATAAAGGCTGGTTACGCCTCACTGTAAGGGACTGCAGTCTGCAATTTAGTGTTTATATTTGCAAGGGATTGCTGCTTGTAATATGTTCTTTCTCACCTTCAAGGTTAGGGATGCAGCAGGCTATTAATGAATGAATAGAAAAAGTGTTGGTGACTCATTACCATCACTATTTAGCCTCTCCTGCAACAGTCAAGCTTGCCTGTTTTTACCCAAAAAAAGTGGGAAAGAAATATTAAACTAAACTAGAAAAAAGTTCTCTTTTTTTAAACCTGAGGCCAAGTAAAGGTTTCACAAAGTAGTGACAAAATGGAAGTGACTTCAGAACTTGAAAGGATGTGAAAATTTCAGGAAAAATATCCTTTAGTAGCCTTGATTGATTGGTTTTCTTCAAGTCGCCTGTGTGTTAATAACTCAGCTGCCACATTATTATTCTAAAGGAAATGGAAAGAAAGCTTCTTATGGATCACCACACTTCAGGTATTATCTGCAACCAAATCCAGTAACAAATAAGTCAAATACCTGTAGTTAATTCTGGCAGGTTCAAAAGGATGTTAGAATATCCGCTATGGATGCTGAAGAATTGAGCCCCCCACCCCACCCGCCATTTCACAGTATTTCAGTCAATAAAAATCAGGAAGCAGGTATGATGTTTTTAGGCTGAAATATGCCTTACCCCTTTAGTAGCAAAAAGGGATTTTAAAGGCCACAGTTTGTATCTCATTGCTATCAAATTTATATAGTATGGATTTTAGTTTGGACCCTCCCTGCCCAAAAAACCCCAAAGTCATTAATTGCAATAAATTAGCACAACAGAAAACTTAGCCATGTAGGTTCAGACTATAGCCACTTATTTGCCCATAATGGTATTACAGTTTTCTCTCCAGTTTTGTCAGTGGAGTGTTCAGGCATTTGTTGCTGACAGTTTAAATGTTCAGGGTGGCTTGTCACGTTGCTCTTTATACTGTGGATAAAATAACCTGCAAAATTTAAGCATGGGGACATGGGTGTACCTAGCATGGGGCGGGGGGCAGCTGCCCCCCCCCAGAAGCAAAAAAAAATAAATCGTCCTGCTTCACGGTGGCTGCAGCTGAGCTGGAGACGCGTCGGGGTCCCGCAAGAAGAGCCTGAAGCAGCTCAGCAAGGCGCAGCGGCGTCGCTAGCCTTCTGGCTGCCCGGGGCAGCAAATCAGAAGGCACCCCGCCAGGGGGATGGGGCGTCCGTCACACGCATAAAGGCTAGCGACGCCACTGGGAGGAAGGGACCCGCGCGAAGGGAAAGGAGGAGCAATGGAGACAGGGAAGCGGCTTCCTCCTCCTCTCCATTTCTCCCTCCCCTCCTCGAGCTCCAGCGTGAGGGCAGCGTGGGAGCCGCGTCCCTAACCAGCCCAGCCTAACCCCGGCGGCGCTGCCACCACCACTTACTGCTCCTGCCGGCTGCGGCCCACCGGCGTGCCCAACCCCGCTGGCCCCGACTCCGAGGGCTGCACATGGGCCGCTCCTGGCAGCTGCAACAATAGTCCCCAGCGATGCAGCGCCTCAGCAGCTCCTGGGTCGGCGCGCCCTCCGAGCACGCAGCAGACGCCACCGCCGCTTCTCTTTGGGCTGCAGCGGCAGCAGGAGCCATGGAAAGGGGAGGGGGCTTCGCAGCAGGAGGTGGAGAAGGCGGAGGGGCTCTAAGCCACAGAGCCAGGCCTTGCCCCTGGGGAGGGATGGAGGGAAAGGAGGGCGGACCTCAGCTCGTGCCCCTGCCGGGTCTGTGGGAAGCAGAGGCAACTTGAGCGCACAGCTGCTCGGCTGCTCGGCCAGCCCTCCCTCTCTCCCTCCCTCCCCCTCCTACTCAGGCGGGGCAGCCGTTGGTGGAGGTGGTGAGGGGGCACCGTGTTGCCCCCCACAAAGTGGAGCCCGGGCCCTCCTGCCCCCCTATTGTGATGCCCCTGGCCGCACATGTGCGCTCTCCCCCGGGGCAGCGCCCAGGATGAAACTTCTTCCCGGAGTCAGTTTCACATGGGCTCCGTAGCCCCGCCCACATTCCCACTTTGTGGCCCCTCCCCTCCCATGCCTTGGCCCTGCCCCTGAACAACCATGGCTTGCCCTCCCCCTAGTTTTGATCCTGGGTACGCCCCTGCATGGGGATGCTATAAAGCAGGTTTCCTCAAACTCGGCCCTCCAGATGTTTTTGGCCTACAAGTCCCATGATCCCTAGCTAGCAGGACCAGTGGTCAGGGATTGAGGAAGCCTGCTATAAAGCTACTGAAGAAGAATGGTGCAGGGTTTGTTTGTTTGTTTTTTAGTTATGCCACTCTGGTTGTGAGTTTCTGATTAGTGTCTAACTGTGCCCATGCAAGTTTCCTCAACTTTGATTGGCCACAAAAAATAGTTGTACTCAAATACTTCTTCCCCCTGCCACACAGGACATTTTCAAGCAGTTTTGCAGCAACAAGTGCCATTCCCTGGCTTTTCTTAAATAGGAAGGCCCTGTAATTAATGTTTTCTATCTAAATCAGAAAGGAAGATGGTCCAATAGTATATAAAATATAACTATATCATTTTAGGAGAACAACATCCTTAAGTCTGGAATGTATAAAGAGTTACTAATGAGGAATAGTATGGAGAAGAGAGCAGGGGATAGGTAAAAAAGGTAAAGGTAAAGGACCCCTGGACGGTTAAATCCAGTCAAAGGCGACTCTGGGGTTGCGGCACTCATCTCGCTTTCAGGCCGAGGGGGCCGGTGTTTGCCCACAGACAGCTTTCCAGATCATGTGGCCAGCATAACTAAACCACTTCTGGCACAACGAAACACTGTGACGGAAACCAGAGATCCAATAGTACATAAAATATAACTATATCATATTAGGAGAACAACATCCTTAAGTCTGGAACGTATAAAGAGTTACTAATGAGGAATAGTATGGAGAAGAGAGCAGGGGATAAGGAGATGTAAAAGTTAAAGATCCAAAAAGGTCTTTGGTTTTTCTTTTAAAAGTGGTGGTAGCCAATTGATGCCTTTGCACTCATGGAACAGCTTTTGTTGCAGCAGACACCGCCACTCATGGAAGTGGAGGAGAGGCATTTTTTGCCCCAAACACTGTCCCACTACCAATGTTTACAAAAAGATAAAATTGCCAGTCTTAGCTGCTTTTGTATATAGAATAGAAAAGAGTGCCATTGTGTCTTTGCAGCAGGCAATTATTATTATTATTATTATTATTATTATTATTATTATTATTATTATTTACTAATTTATCTGCCCTTCACCCAGGGCAGGTTACAACATTAAAACAGCCCTGAGAAAGATAGTTTTTTTAAAAGGAGGGAGGTAATGGAGAGTCCTTAACCATTAGCCAAACTGCTCACTTTTGAAAAGTCTTGGGAACATTCTAGCTGACACTAAAAACTAGACAAGAATGACACCTAATTCTACTGCTATCATCTACGAAGCCCTACCTTGGGCAGCCAGAGATCTAAACACTGCAATAGATGGCACCTGAAACTAGAGGAATAAGATGATGAATAGGAAAATGAAATAATGTATATATCACATTGCAATTGTCAACACTCTGTACGTACTTTATCTCACTAATTATTATCTACCTGTTTTGAAGCATTTCTGAGGTAGTAATATGCTTATTAAAATCGAATGCCTATCCTGGCAAATAGGTGGTGAATGCCTACTTTTGTGACAGGATTTTAATAAGGGTCTCCTGACACCCCCAAGACCTCCTCTAGCACCTCACTGTGATTATTGCTGGAAAACTATTAAAGTGACTGTGCCGATGTTTTGCTGCATTATGAACATGTCAAGTTATGCCAGTTCCTATTAAATTGCGCAGAGAATTAAATTTGCAGCTGGAAAACTGTGACAGTGTACTTCATTGGTTTATTTTTGAGGCTGGAGTTGGGATTTTGAACTTTAAAATATTGGGATTTTATATTAGAACTAGGCAGTGAAGCTCTGATCCTGCAAGTGCTGGGTTTGTGTAATTCACATTGTTATCTACACATGTCCTGAAGGCACAGAGCCCCAATGGGTGCTTAATATGTGATTTATGTAAAATAACTTCTTATTCTTTCCTTCTGTGAATGGCATTCAGTTAAGAGCTTTTAGAAAAACTCATGTACATAATGCATTATGGAACATTTCTTTTTAAGTATTTTGAAATAAAAAATGTGCTTGTTCTATAGTTGCAGTGTGCAATAAATTGAACTTAGGAAGTATTTATGGGCTATTCTTATGCAGTGATATCCAGTAATTGGACTAATGCATTCAGTTTGAAAGCGGGGCAGAAATACCCTACTTATTAACAAGAAAGTTATTTGTAAGGGTGTTCTGCATTCTGTATTCTCTCATGTGGAAGTACAATGCCTAGCATACTAAATTAATGCTAAATAGTAGTAGTGTTATCTTAGACAGGGGCAGCAGCCTAGCAAAACTTTGCGTGCCGAGGTACCAAGACTTCCCACCAAAATTAAGTTTTGGTTTTTGGCATGAATTTTGACCACAGCTTTATTTAAATGCAACTGAATGTGAGTGATTGCTTAGGCATTGGTTCCCATGCCATCTGTCCCCCGCCTGGGACAGATCTGACTCCCCTAGTGTACTGGGGAAGTAAGGATAGGTAAGCACCCTCTGAGAGAGGCTGGGGCAGGGCACCACGCCCTATGACCTCTCCCCCAGGTGCTCCCCGAGGCTCATGCGCGGTCCTAGCCCCTAGTGGGGATACGGACAAATATGTGGAGCCCCAGGATTCCTTTAACGGAATACCCCTAAAGGCAGCAGCAATTTTGAGGGGCAGGCACAGCCAAATCCTTACCCCTCCACCATCCAATTTGAACCAATGCCTAACCGCCAACCTTACAAGTTGTGACAGTTTGCTATGTAGTAGGCAAAAACCACCTGTCACCAGCCAATCAGCCAGATGGCAAAATTCCTACTAGGCCCCCGCAGCAATATGGATGACCCCATGACAGGCACAGCAACGTCAAACGCAGCAAAAAAAACAAAACTAAATATAGGGAGGGAGGGAGATCTGTTGCAAGCACCCAAAAGCGCAAGCGCAAGCTGCTTGCACCCAATATATAGGCTGTGGCTGTCAATCAAAATTAGCAACATAACATTCTCCCCAGCAACAAACCCTCAGTGGCCATCCAAACTGACCCGCCCCTACTGACCAGGGAATGTATTGTTAACCCTTCCGCAGCCCATGCTCTCCTTAAGGGGAGAACCTGCTTTATCAAAACTTAATTGGTCTCAGTGCCTTCTAAAGTGTACTACAGAGATATGTATAATAAATAATAATAATAATAATAATAATAATAATAATAATAATAATAATAATAATTAAAATACATATTCTACTGAGAGGACCCACAAGAGGGTGGGACCCACATAACTAATCAAATTGCAAATAAAACACATTTCTAATAGCAATTAACAAAGTACATAACACGCCTATAGTCACTGATGTAGGAGTAAACCCCACTGCACTCAAGAGAACTTACTTATGGTAACCATGTATAGAATATAATAACAGTCTACTGGATTGGGTGAAAGGCCCGTCTAGCATGGTATCTTATTCTCACAGTGGCCAACCCAGTGCCTATGGGGTTGCACTGTAATGCTTACATTAAAATAGAAACCTTACTGCAGCAAGGGTAAAATATGTTACACATTACATCTGGCAACAAGCCCATTTAAATAAAGGTATGTTCAATTTATCGTTAAGGAGACACAAAGCTGGCTAATTTAAATTGGGAGAAAGCTCTGGAATCATTACCATGGAAAAGGACCTGCCTTTCGTGCTCATTGGCCAAATCTCCTGCGATGGCATCAAGAGCATGGCCTCTGAAATTGATCTTAATTCCCATGCAGGTCTAATGTGACCTGGTCCAAAGCCATTGGGGAATTCAAAGACTGGAATCATCAACTGAGTCCAGAAGTTAATAGTAAGCCAACTGGTTTGACATAACACCCCTGATAATTGACTTTGCTGGCTGGGGCTGATAGTAACTGGAGTTCAACTACACCTGGATGTTCGCGACCCCAAGTTTTCTATAAAAAGAGGTGCCAGAACTCACCATGAATGCCTCCCTTGTTCTCTTATAATGGCAATGAGAAATGCTGGAACTGAGTGAGTTCCGGCTTGGGGGGGGGGAGCCCTAACATAACATAATCGTTTACTGCTTAGAATTACACTTCCTTCTTTTTTTCTTTTTGTGTTTCTGTTTACCTTACTCCGATCAAGCTTTCAAAAATCCATTTGTCAATTTAACCCCCCCCCCAAAAAAAACTCAGTTCAGAAACCTGCTCTTTATTTCAAATGTGACACGGGTGCCGTTTTGGCTTGATGCAAGTGCAAAGGAAAAAGAGGTCAGGAAAACATAAGACAGCATGAGGTTTACTATTCATAACTTCCAGTCTGGCATATCCTTTTCAGATTACATGTCTGCGATGGTAATCAGTTGGCATGGAACCATTTATTCCAGAATGCCAATTTCTAAACTGTCTTGTCTTGTGAAACATTTGTTGATAGATAGGGCTTTAAGTCCCCAAGATTGGGTTGGGTTTCCTAGTTCACAGAAAATTGGGTTTAGAAGAAAGATTAGCAGATGAAAGGAAAATGTCTGAAGTACTTTTAATTCAAGCATAGCATTTGGAATTATAAAGAAGAAGAAAACTCGCCAGAGAGAGAAGTCAAAAGTGATTTGACTGATAGCAATTGAGAGCCAGCCATTCAAATAATTCTGCTGTGATTCTGTGTATGTAACCATTTAGCAACATCACCTTCCAGCATATAAAATGCACCCCAAGGAGGAAGAAAAAGACAAACTAGGAAAAATTGAAAGTCTTTTTTTATTACTATACTAGTAGATTTCAGCCTGTTCAATAACGGGCGCTAGAATCCTGGGGTTCGGAGAAGCACTTCTCCGAAGCCTGGGACCTGTCCTTGTTGTCGGCGGCAGGGGGGCAGGAATGGAGGAGGAGAAAGCGCTGCTTTCTCCTCCTCCGTTCCTCTCCCGCAGCCGCCGACAGCAAGGAGACATCCCAGGGTTCGGAGAAGCGCTTGCGCAGCGCTTCTCCGAACCCTGGGACCTGTCCTTGCTGTCGGCGGCAGGGGGACAGGAACGGAGGAGGAGAAAGCGCTGCTTTCTCCTCCTTCCTTCCTCTCCTCCAGCCGCCGACAGGAAGGACGGGGGACACAAATGCCTACCTTGCCGCCGCTGCTTCGCGGCCTCCCGCTGCTCCTCTTATGGGCCAGGGAGGGTTGTGAGGAGGAGGCCTCCGCCGGCCTCCACCCTCGCTTCCCTGACGTGCCCTGCAGTGAGGCGGTGTCCGGCCGGGAGCGGCGGTTGGAGGAGGCAGAGGGGGGGAGAGAGAGTGTGTGTGCAGTCTCTGCTGTCCAATCCCTGTGTCCCTGGGGCCCATGCGCAGTGACCCAGGGACACACGGGAAAACTTGGACGCAGGGACACAGGGACTTTATTATATAGGATTAATGTGTGAATTTGAAATTTATATTATGCTGTCCTAATAATTACAACTGAGCTTCATTTCCTCATATGACTTCTCTGTATTCCTTCTTTAAGATTGTCCCCCACATTATAAGATTTGCAGGGCATGGAAATGTATACAGTATTACACCACACCTTCCTATAGTATAGATCATTTGAATAAGCAACTCCCCATAGGAAGGAATGATTGGGATATTATTAAGATAAAGACTGCAATCCAGAAGGGATATACATCATCTGCATGAACTTGAATGTTTATAAATGCTGTATTGTCATAAAATGTACAAATCCCTCAGTGTCCATACCACAAAGAGGAATGACTAGTCATTAGAGGTCTGGAGAAAACATTTCGCTACCTTATGGATCTAGTGCAGTCGGAGCTGGCAGGGCTACAGTAGTGAATTGTTCCTTTCTATATTTGTTCCCACAGTGACGCAACTACTTTAGAAAGTTAGCCGCACTGAGTTCTGAGGGATTTTCTCCCATGAAGGTGTGCATAGGATTGGAGACTAAATAAAACAGCTGTCACCACCTCACCTCCTGCTTACCTGAAAGGGATTTTCTTTTGCCTGTCCTGCATATGCATTTTAATTTAATTTTAAAGCTGGGCTATATGTAGGCCTGCAGGCATCAAATCAGTGGTCCGCTTTCACTTTTGTAACAAGTGGGAGCCCCCATTTCTCCTACAGTATATAGCCAATAACAGCTCACACCTACAACCAAATTTGGAACAACTCTAGTCAATGTACTCCAGTTCTTCTCCCCTTTTTGCCACGGCAGACTGAGGAATTTGCCTCCGGAAGGTGATGGTATGAAAGCAGTTCCAATCCTGCTTATGATCTGTGGCCTCTTTACTCCACAGTGCAAACTAACATGTTAGCACATATGAAGAGTCAAGCTGGATCAGACCAAAGGCCTGTCTGTTCCAATATTCTGTTTCCACAGTGACCAGCAAGACACCTGTGGGAAGCCCTCAGTCAGAAAAAAGCCCTCTTCCACTCATGTTCCCAACAACTAGTACTGCATTCATATTGCCTCTGATACCTGGAGTTAACGTATAGCCATCTTGCCATTAAAGAGCTGCCATCTTTTTAAAGTAAGGAAGAAAGAAAAACAGATAAGAACAGTAGAAGAACCCTGCTATATCAGACTAAAGAATTATCTATTCCAATATCCTCTTCTCACAATGACCAGCCACATGCCTGTGGGGAGCCAACGATCAGGGCATGAGTGCATGGCATTCTCTCTGACAGCCAGCCATCCTATGGGGACAGTAACATAGGATAGTTGCATTTGCCGTTCTAATAGAACCAGGGAGGTTTTCATGGTGAGTTCTGGCACCTCTTCTTTCAGAAAAATAGCATTGTGCATATCTGTCTCTATAATATATCAGCACATGTTTCCTCCTTTCCATTTTTGTAGTGGTACAGCCAAATTTCATCCTAACAGGCCCCATGCCTCATTAATGACAACATCTTTTACATTGCGTTTTGGTATCAAAGAGACAGAAAGTTGTTACATTCAATATTTCCCCCCTGTGACTTAATTATTTCTATTTGAAACAGCAGGAAGAATTTAGGTAGGAAGGATGCAATTGCTTTGTCTGGAACTTGGCCAGATCCCTAACCAAGAGCAATCAAGCTCCCACTAAAGCAATTCACTGTCTTTCCATTTACTTAAATGGCACTTGGGCATTGCTGGAGAAAAGGTTCTGTGGCATCTTTAATGACCGCATGCTCTTCAGGACATTGGTTTTATGTCTCACGCAGAGGGCAATATTCCCTGATGGCCATTGCTACATTTGTAAGCCCCCCCCACCTTCTAACCCATCACAGCTCTGTTAAATGAGCAGTTTGTTAGTGTAATGGAACAACTGTTTCTCTCACGCTATGCAGGCACTCTTTCGACTCATTGCTCAGATTGTTTTGGGGTTATTTTATGCCTGAGGTTCTTCTGGTTTAGGCATGCCTTCCAACATTACCCAGATTTTAAAAAATAAAATAAAAAAATACATTTCCGGGCATGAGTATCTAATAAGGCCCAGGAGAAGCAGGTCCTGGGGTGCAGCCTTTAGCAATCCTTGAATGATACTGAACTAAAAGTATTATATTGAACTTCGTTAGCAAATATCCAATGGCTGGGAATGGACAGGGCTGTCTTAAGCGGGTCAGGTGCCCTGGCGCCGTGGTGCGCGGGTCGCTCCGGCGCTCCCGCCCCGCCCCGTTTCTTCCCGCGGCTGGTGGGCAGGCACAGCGCGCAGCATGGTTTCCACGCGCCTTCGCCGTGCAGCGCCCCTCTGCCGACCTGGCGCCCCGCGCCACCCAGCCTACCCCTAGAGCTGGCCCTGAGAATGGATGAGAGGGGCAAAGCCTCGATGCAAACTTTGGGGAGGAAATATTGTCCTTTTCTGGTGGCCTGGTTTACTGGGGAAACTGGTGGTGGGGAACACCTTCTTTCTTCCCTACAGATGGTTCTGCTGCCACTGCAAATAGCAGCGAAAATCGTATTGCATCATTTCAGGGACACTGTGGATGGGAAATGCCCCCTGAGCACCATTCTAGCACACCACATGCTCCTGGAACAGTGCCACATTGTGTCATGATGTCATTTCAAAAGGAATGTTGTGGAGTAATATGGTACCCACAGTGTCAACGGTAGGAGCTACAATGCTGCTTGCAGTGAAGAAGTGTGCATACACACGAAAGCTCATACCATGACAAACTTGGTTGGTCTCTAAGGTGCTAATGGAAGGAATTTTTTAAAATTTTGTTTCCACTCTGTTGCTGTCACTTTTCCCAGTAAGCCCCCTAGTCCAGTTACTGAAAAAAGTGAAAGCAACCTTCATCTGCATTAACAAGAGGCATACTGCTCTGATCATGAGAAGTAATGAGTCCTGTTCAGGAATCCAAAGAACACAATGAGGAAAAAAGTGTGTAAGAGGACAAAGGTCTTGTGTGCATGCTGCCAGCATCTGAATTTCTGTTTGGGTCCATGTGATGGACCTGCCCTCAACATTCCCGTTCCACCCCTGACTTTCCCAAATTACATGGGAAGGGTCTGAAGGGGGCATGTATGCTGAATAAGCTTAAAAGCTACCCCACAATTGGGAACTTGGCATTATCCAGGCTCCTGGTTGTAGGGAGTATTCTAAGCACTCTCAAGCCCCCTCAATGCAGGAAGGGTCAGAGGTGCAGCAGGTGGCGCTAGGAATGTTGGGAGGCAGTTCCAACATTTACACCCCAATGCCCCCCCCACACTTTATGTCTTCACCTAGGTAAAGGGTAAAGGGACCCCTGACCATTAGGTCCAGTTGTGACCGACTCTGGGGTTGCGCGCTCATCTCGCATTATTGGCCGAGGGAGCCGGCGTATAGCTTCCAGGTCATGTGGCCAGCATGACAAAGCCGCTTCTGGCAAACCAGAGCAGCACATGGAAACGCCGTTTACCTTCCCGCTGTAGCGGTTCCTATTTATCTACTTACATTTTGACGTGCTTTCGAACTGCTAGGTTGGCAGGAGCTGGGACCAAGCAACAGGAGCTCACCCCGTCACAGGGATTCGAACCGCTGACCTTCTGATCAGCAAGCCCTAGGCTCAGTGGTTTAACCACAGCGCCACCTGGGACACCTAAACAAGGCTAATGTTCTGTTCTATGCTGTGCTGGTCAGCCTGCATCTGGAGTATTGGGTTGTGTTTTAGCTACCTCATTTTAAGCAGGTGGTTGGTGATACTGCTGCTGTTGCAACCCAGCTTGGGACAGGTTGTGTCATGGGTCCATCCCAGCAGCTGAAGATCAGTGGTCCAGTCTAATATGTTCAGGGTTTGTTTGTTTTTAGTCTGTCTTCCCCTTTTAGCTGGATTCCCCTCCTAAATTCTTTATCATCTTTGATAAAGAATTTTATTTATGTATTTATTTAGATTTATATACCACCCTTCATCAGAACCCTTCACAGAATTTCCAGCTAATCAACATGAATATTTCCAACTCATCAAGATAGTTTTTGAAATGTAGCTGCCATTACCGATGAGCAGAGCAGTGCTTTAAGTTTGGAAAGTTCACCACGATGCTCTTGTTGACACAAAACCTAAAATAGCATTAGCTTTTAAAGCCACATCACATTATTGACTCAGGTTTCTTATCTAGTATAACATCTTAATCTTTTCCCAAAAGCACTATTGCTCAACTAGTTTTTTTCTCCATCTTCTGCTGGAGCATTTGTTTTTGTTTTTACTGAGTAAACTTCACTTCATTAGTCCTCCTTGAATTTCATTAACCCCATTTGAAGAGTTTGCAGCTTTGTCAGAATCCATCTGTGTAAAACTTCCCTTCTTTTCTCCACCCACCAGGCAAATTCACTCTAAGACCACAAAAGAAGGTGAGAAAAGAACCTGATTCTTGGCCTCAAGGTTCACAGTCCAGTTCTACAGTCCTGGACACATGAAGGCACACTCTGATAGTATTCCTCCTATTTCACTAGGGTCTATACCAGGCATCCCCAAACTTCGGCCCTCCAGATGTTTTGGACTACAATTCCCATCTTCCCCAACCACTGGTCCTGTTAGCTAGGGATCATGGGAGTTGTAGGTCAAAACATCTGGAGGGCCGAAGTTTGGGGATGCCTGGTCTATACAATGAGCCTTGCCTAGCAGCTCATTCTGAAACCAGGTGTTGAAGACTTAAGTAGTGACTTCTCTTATGAGTATTTTTGAATCCAGCAGCAGAAATGAAAGTAAATTTGCCAATCCTATGATCAACAGTTGTAAAATTTAAATTAAATTAAAATTTAAAAGAATTAAATAGCTGATAAGTCTGGTAGGCATAAGCATAATTACTCTTGGAACAAAAAACCCAGGACATTAGTTTATCTGGCAAACACACTGACATTAACTAAAGAAGCAGCTGCACAGTTTCTTATGCACTAATAGAAACTTTGTTAGAGATAATCAACAATTCTTTGAAACCTGTAGAATCAACAGTAATGAGCAATTAATTCTGAATCACTTCAGAACCCAGAATGTTGACCACAGGAGAAATAGAGACTGAGCAAGAGGAAAATGGAGTTTATGAAGCATGAAGAAATAAAAACGAGACAAACATAACTTTCAAGAGAAAGTGAGCAGAAGGGGGAAATAGCAATCAATAAAATCTGAAGCTAGCAGAAACTGTCTTGGAAAATAAATGTCCTTCCAGAAACGTAGATAAGTGCTAATTTATTTAAGAAGAATACTTATTATTCAGAGCCATTTGCCTCCTGCTTTAAACTAAAGGCAGTTGTGTTATGAAACAATAACAAGATCCAAACTTTGCACATATCTATTGACATCCAGGAGGGGATCTATTGAAGTACTGGTGTGGCATCAGTACAAAATTGTGATGTTTTTGTTTTTCACCAGTGACATTTCCACATGATCATGTGTTGCCATTTACTTATTTTTTATTTTTTTTATAAAAAAAGGTCTTCAGTGTAGTCATAAATAATTTGTCTTTCCAGGATCTTCATTGTGCTGAGATTTGTACATGAACACAAGACATGAGACAAACCATTAACACATGCACACTATGCTAACATATTCATCTGTGATGTCACCATTATGTCCTTAATGCTGATGCTATTTTCTGTTTCTGTCATTATGATGGGACAAATACTTGACAGTACTTTAAAAAAAAAAGCTTTCAGTAGGCATGGTAAAGCAGTAAATAGCTTAATAACTATACAACCTTTTATGGTGCTCCCATACCTCTTAATTTTTGAGTGAAAACATTTTAAGGCAATGAGGAACTGCTGGTGAGATTTTGAAGCTCTTTGGATAGTTTTAATTTATGGGTAGTTTGAATAGTTAATTGAGGCTTTTCTTTTTTTAAAAAATGATGTCAAATGTTCAGCTCCAAAACCATCCTTAATCTAATGTCCTTTGTGTCATATACAAACAATACAGTTTTGCTTGATCTTGACCACAAGTAATTTTAATTAATTCAATCCTATTACAGTAAAGCACATGGGTATTGCCATATCTGTAGAACTTTTAATTACCCAGATTACGTCACACAGTTTCTCTCTCATTTAACCTCACAATGAACTTCCATATTACATTTAATATTTATGCCCCACTTTTCTAAAAAAAACAAACCAATATTCAAAGCTGCTTACAAAACAAAAATACAATAGATAATAATATAAAATACTGAATGTATTACAAAATACAAATGCAACATAAGGTATAAAATTTACATATTTGATACAAAATAAAATTGCACAAGGTAATTTACTGGAGATTTCCAACAGAAACTTTGGCATCAAAACTAAAAGTCTAGTACATGGGTAGGTAACCTAAGGACCGTGGGCCTTCTCAATCCAGCGGACAGTCTGGGAATCAGCATGTTTTTACATGAGTAGAATGTGTCATTTTATCTAAAATGCATCTCTGGGTTATTTGTGGGGCCTGCTTGGTATTTTTACATGAGTAGAATGTGTGCTTTTCTTTAAAATGCATCTCTGGGTTATTTGTGGGGCATAGGAATTTGTTCTTTTTTTTCTTCAAAATAAAGTCCAGCCCACCCCATGATCTGAGGGATGGTGGACTGGCCCACCCTTGGTCTAGTAATTTTTATCTTGGTCCCCCCCCCCCGGGTCTCTTTTAAAAGAACATTTATATATGCCTTTTGATCACTTCAAAAGACCTCGTGTGGTGCTGTTCACAGATATATCTTTATTTCTGTCTTGGAACGTACAGGTCTCTTTTCCACCCAAAGATTCCCAAAGTACCTTATATAGATCTCTGCTAAATGACTGCATTTTTTTTAATGAATCAGAAAATTCATGCATGTGTACGCAGCTCAGTGTGGACAAAGAGCTCTGGATTTTGTTGTTAGTGAGTTTTAGTATTGGTTCATGTCCCTGCTCAGCTATGAAGTTGACCCAAGGATCTACTTGGACAAATTTCTCTATTAGCCTAGCCTGCTTCACAGGATTCCTGTGAAAATAAATTGATTTCTTAGTACATTGAAGAACACTATAAAAGTCAACAATGGTAGATAGAAGAGGCATTTTATATGTTTAAAATGTTTTTCCCTAGTTTATCACTTCAAAAGTGATCTGTATACAATGTAAAATTAATCCATATTGGGATTATTAAAGTTCAGGCTTTACATACTCAACTGTTTTATCTATCTTTTTAATTTAACCAATAACTAGCACAGATTTAACAAACTAGTGAAATTCAACTATGAATCTTTTGGGAGATCACTAGAAAAGGAAGAAGGCTTGCAAACCAATATTAATTCTTCACATTTTTTTTTAAAGTGCATCGACTGCTGTCTGATGTTTTTTGCTCAAAGCAAGATCCAGGGTTGCTTTGTAATGCTGTGGGGAAAATAAGGTCTTTGCAGAAATAGCAATATGATAATCTGACAGGACTCAAGAGATAGATGGTGTCTAGTGTTCTCTCTCCCCTGAACATTTGTGTTGTTGTTTTCAATAGATATTAAGCAGTTGCCAATATCTCATTTTGTCAAATACATGTTAAATCCACATACTTGTGGATTTGGGGGATCTTAAATGCTAATTATTTTTATTACACCTTATTACACCTTTCCAAGGTTTAAGTTAGCATATAAATATAATAAAAATCAGTAAAATACAGCAACACTGCCCACAAAGAAGCAAGCAATTACATTCAAATGCGAGCAAAGAGAGGTGCTGGCTTGTTTTTGTTTGGTTTTTTTGTAGTTTTCTACAAACATTTGGCTACCTCTTCATTAGAATGTGCTGCTTCAATGTAGTTTTGGGCAAAAGTATCCCCCTGAATGCAGTTATATGGCCTTAGCAGCTAATCCATAGAGATCACCAATATGAAACAGATGGTGCTGAAGGAAAGCACTGGAAATGGACCTTGTCAGATTTTGTTGCTGTGATAGACTGTCCCAGAGTGCAGAAGCAAACATTATGTTCCTATCCTTCAATACTAAATGAGTCTGGACAAGAAACTATTTCCTCTTATGAACAAAATCTGACAGATTCAGCTACTGGTAATGCTGAAATTATCCCTTGAATCCACCGGTACTCACTTGCTGAAATACGGAAGTAGGAAACAGTGTCTACTTGTGTTGGTGAAAAGTTTAATGGTGTGTTCTCTAAGAGCTATTTAACACAAATTGTGCTTTAGCACTGACTGTCAAGTGACCCTATATATCTGTGATGGGCTGTTTAGGCAGAACTGTGGGTTTTTATTTTTATTTTTAAATCCCTTCGAAAAGTCAATAAACATTTTCTCTCTTCCTTTCTCTTTCTCTCTTCCTGCCATTAGTAACATTAGTAAACATATCTATATTTCCATGCATCATAAATCAAAACAAAGTACAATGTAATTCTCAAAACTTTACGTTTCCATGACAGTATTTCATCCATGAGAGTATTTCATCCATGAATAAGCATAATTGATATTCTTGTATCCCACTATCCAACATTCAGCTGAAGTTCCAAATGCCTTGTTAGCGAATAGAAGATATGATTAAGATTATAATCATGCTAAGTTGTATTGCAGAAAAACAATAAATACTATTGTATCTACCCTTACAATAATTAATTTAAAAAACATTTTGTACAATTTTGATATTTTTTCCTTGTCTGCTAGAAAAACAAGTTCCAAAGATTCTTTCTTCCAAAATCTCTGATGTCGTGTCTGTTTCACTTGTGTACAAAATGGCGACAAAATATTTCCATGTTCATGTTAGATAAATTTAAATGTTTTACAGTGGCATCAGTGTGTAGTGCCCCAGATAATTCATAAATTCTTAGCCATCTTTCAAAGTAGTCAGAGGTGTAATTAGTATTGCATTTCCACTGACTTAGTTTGACCCATTGTTTGACCCATTGTTTGCAGTTTGTTTCTATATGTGGCTAAGAGAGTGGATTATTATAAATTAATTTTATTCCAGCTACTGAGCCATTTGAGATTGTGCACATTGGTTGGAGAATGTACAAGGTTCAGGTAATATATGCACATTTCTCAAGGCCTGATGGAGGGTATTTATATTGATCTGGACAGATTCTGTGCATTTGTGATGAAGCCTGATGAACATGCACAGTGACCAGTTGTAATGCAGATTAACCACTAACCTTACCTTACATTACCCCAAAGGGTGTGTGTGTGTGTGTGTGTGCGTCTCCAGTTTCAACCAGTCCTGAACTCCTCTTGACAAAGAGATACAGTTACATTTCAAATAATTTCAGGAAGGACAAGCAAGTATCTTTTGGATGTACTAGATATTGTTATAGTTTGTGGGATAGCAAAAATCATAGATGTGCAATAATAATAGAAACAGGTGCCACTTTCTGCTTTGAAATATAGAATGGGAACACAAAAGTGCATTTTTTAGCAGTCATGATCAGGTTCAGCAGTCATGATCACAGTTCATTGCCAGTTGTCTGGTGACAATCAGGTCCAGCTGGTGCCAGTTGCCTAACCTTGGATGTCCCCAGGGCACTTGCTGTTTTGCCTTGGTAGAGAAGAACGTGTTGGTGATCCAGAGGCTGTGATGTGAGCACAAATCAAGCAGCCTTTATCTGTTCTCGTTCATGCTGCCAACACGAAAGTGACCTATGCTGTTGCCCCATGCATGATCACCCCAACTCTGTCATTGAAATCTCCCAGCAGGAATAGGTGTTCACAGACTGGGACCGTCCTGAAATCCTGGTCTAGTTCTGTGTAGAACTGATCCTTGGTCTGTATATCAGAGCATCTATTGGGAATGTAGGCACTCAGTTTGTTAACTAGATGAGAGGTGGAGGGGAAGCAAGCATTCTGAGCCTTCGGCTGGGGGTTCTATTGCAGTCAGAAGAGAGTTCCTCACTGAGAAGCCTACACTATGAATATGTGGTTCTTCTGGATGCCCTTCTTGCTAGAAAAATGTGTAGTTCTTCTCTTGGAGGCTGCCATTCAAAATGACTCCAGTCTCCTGTAAAGCAGCAATGAAAATGTTGACCGTTTTCAGCTCATGGTCTATGATGGCCACCATCCAGGAGTCATTGACCTGCCACAGTGGGCAAGCCAAGACACATGGTCCTGATGTTCCAGTCTCCTAGGGTTTGCTTCTCCTTTTGTTGTTCGGTCCACTTGTCAAGTGATACTCTGAGCTCCAAGCACCCATTGCAGCACATGGACAGTGGCAAGTCAACTCTTGATTGACTGGACACTGCCCAGCTTAAGGTGGTTGGTAGCTGACCAGTGAGACATTATGATCTCTTCCAAAAACAACACTCATACTTTATGCCTATCAGGTTGAGCTTATCACTCACAATTGTTGTCTTCTGCATTGTTTTTGCTGCATTAACAGCACCGAAGTGATGTCTGCAGGGCACAAGCCAGAGCAATGTTTGTGGACGTTCTGGGCTGCCCACACGACACATCTCTGCTCTCTGGCTCGCTAATGTGGTCCAAATAAAAAGAAAGCAATGCATTTGGCACCAGCTGGGCTGCTGGAATTGTTGGAAGCAGCCATACAATAAGTCATCTGACCATCTTAGGGACTCCACTCCAAAATCGTGTAGGGTTTACTCCTTAGCCTTTTCTTCTCCTGAAGATGTTCTGCAAGGCAATGGAGATTTAGGATCAGAGTTTTCCTTCCATCAGATCATGTCAGTGTTCTCTTTTCTTGTGGTAAGGCAAGCAGAATTTAATGGATTATTTGTGAAATAAAGCACTCAATTCGCTTTGTACAAATAAAATCAATTTTATGTAACACCAAAGAAATGCAGGAAGAAAGAGGGAACAGCTTCACATCCTATCTCATTGATATTTATTACTTTTCTGATAGCCTTATGTATTTTGCATTTTTCTAAAAACTAAATAAAAGAAAAAAGCAGCAAGCAGTTGTTAGTCTATGAAAATTGGTTGTTGTGCTCTAAGGGTGATGCAACTTTGGATTTGATTAGATTCTATTAATGAGATCAAATGATGCTTTTGGTCTCGAGAAGCTAATGCAAACGAAATCTATTTATCACCTTGGCAGTGGTCCTGCAAGGAAGTTAATGACCATTACTGTGCTACTACCAAGCCAATCAGAAATCATGCTTTTTGTGCAGAAAAGCTGAAGCGAGCAATCAATCATTATCATCATCATCATCATAATGCTGTTAAATGGGAGTCTACAAAGGAAAGGAAAGCAACTTGGCCATTAACTTCAAATGCACCCTGGAAATGGGTTTCTTTGTGTGCAGAGCGCCCCTGGTATCATGGTTGCAGCCTAAGAGATCTTTCCAGCATGAAATAGCTAAAAACACCAGGCAAGGGAGACATTCACACTTAGGTGCTTTATTGTGTGTATAGGACAGGGATAGATAGACAGATAGATTAGATAGTTATAGAGATATAATTTATTTCCCAAAAGAATAATAGAACACATTTCTTACATCAGACGTCTAGCTTTTGTGCAGACCAGGACTCATCTAATAGAATTTTCCCCTTGTCTCAGTTGTGTAGGTAAGTATTTCATAGCTTCCATTTTCGATCCAGAGACATACTCAAATCAAAACCTCACTTATAACTCATTCTTTGCTGTAAAGCTTACAAAAGCACTCAACAATAGCAAGGCAATTTAGGAAGTTGCATTGTTCAACACCAGGCATCAAAGTCTTTTGTCATTCTTCTGCTTTGTCAACCTGGTGACCTTCATTCTTCATAGTGATCTGGATTGCAGGATGAGTGAAACCGTACTGGATATAGCTTTTTTTGTTGTTCTTACAAATAATATGCATCAAATTACTTGTTATGATTGTAACTTTGTGTTATTTATTTGTTATATTTGCATCCCACCATTCCATCAAATTCTAATTCTCAAAGTGCAATCCCAATCCTCTTTTCATACTGTTTCCTAGAAGAGGTTAAGGTGTCTATATGAAGCCATTGGAAGTACCAGTAGTTACAGGTAGGTAGCCGTGTTGGTCTGCCATAGTCGGAACAAAATAAAAAAAATTCCTTCCAGTAGCACCTTAGAGACCAACTAAGTTTGTTATTGGTACGAGCTTTTCTTCAGATACCCTTGGGAGTAGTCATTTAAACATTTGGGGTGAGGTCACATGTGATAATAATGTTAAACAAGCAGTTCTTGGGAATTTTATTTTAAAAAGGAACTGCTTCTAGTTCAAGATCATCCAAAAAAGAACTAGTTCCAGTTCCAGTTTGTCCGTTTAGAATACTACCTAGTTCCATTCAAGTTCATCCAGTTCATGTTTAACAGTTCATTAAAAGTTAATAAAAAGTTCATCCTTGGTAAACAAAAAACAGCAATCCACATGGTACAAGCTACTGTGCTGAAGTATACGGTCCAATAGTACATCATGAGCCACAGAAAGACAGAATGAAACCAGATGAAGCTTTCGCCATAATAGAAAATGTTTTCTTTGTTTCATTTGTGCCAACCACACAGCTGTTCAAGGCACAATGTGCCATTCACTTTGCTCCTGTGCCTGTATTTCTCAGTGCAATGTGCTCCTTTTGGATGGTACCGAATATTATTAGCAGGGAAGATACAGGAAATATCTCACATTCCTTCTTTCTGATTATGTGATTAAGTGACTAAGCATCCTTCGTGACACCAGCACCTCCATATCTGCCTAATAAGCCTAAGAACATTATCTCCTTTACTTTCTCGCTTTCTTGATAGAAGTTGGCTTAATAAGACTCCAGGTCTCCTATGGAGTGTGTCATGATGAAACATGAAGATGAACTACAGTCATTCAGAGTTTTACCTCAAAGTGAACTTAATTCACCCAACAATTTTGGGACCCGCTTTCAGGTGTAGTTCAGAGATTATTATTATTTTTTACTAGTTCAATGCTTTGCTAGTGGTACACGTAGAGATGAATTGGCACACATCTGGCTCCTAAGTGATTTGATGCAACATCAACAGTTTCTCTCTCAGGAAAGAAAAGGCATGACAAAAATCAGTGTAGCTTTTCAACAATTTGGCTAGTCAAATATGATTACTGGAATCCAATTTGGGCAAACATGGCTTTTGGCTTTTAATAATGAGGTCAGCAGGTATGGTTTGTAGCCCTCTAATGTATTCTGGGCTGCTGTGCATTTGTGCTGAAGTTAGTTCATCTGCTGGCGTTTGGAGCTTAGATTTAATTCAGAGCTGATATTGCTGTGTAATGTGGAACAAATCATGTAGGCAGTAGCAATTGCAGCTGGCTAAGCCCACACGATTGGTACATTTTTATGTCAGACAGCTTTCTGCCTAAGAAAGATATGCTGTCGTAAGTTTCATAGCATTAATCTCTTGCCAAGCAACTTCCAATTTCTCTTATTTGTATGAGACATTCTTATGGAATTATGCATGCATTTCTCAACACCAGGGAAGAGATTTCAAATGCATATAACACCCACATGCTTATGGAGAATTAAATTCATTGATCGTGGCAGGACTTACTTATAAATCAGCACGAATGGAGTAACTTTATGGTCTAGTTCTGTACATATTTTTCCAATTATGTCAATGCATCTTCTGTCTGCATGACGCAGCAACTTATGGCATATCACAAAAGTTGTATGTGAAAGCATACTGTGGGCAACTGTGTTCACCTCTGGTTATCACAGTTCAAGAAGCATGTGGACAAATAAGTGGAAAGAAAGAATTCAAAGAATTCTGATAAAAGAACTGAAAGGCAATCCTCCGTGATGAGAAAATCAATTAGGTATAATTGGTGTATAGTTTAAAACATTTTTGGTTGAATCCAGAGCAAGGTAGTCACACTTAGCAGAACAATCCTATGTATGTCACTTACCAAGAAGAGGGAGGGAGGGTTGAGGCTCAAGGCCGTCCTTCTTTTGGTATACGGCAGTGACCTGCAGTGGTGGGAAGCTGGGAGAGCAACAGAGCCCGACCTGTTCAATAGGACTTTGTTGAGTTCAATAGGATTTATTCAAAGGTAAGCTTCAATTTCCACTGAGATGATTTCAGTGCTAGTCTTACTCAGAGTAGAGCCATCAAGTTAATGGACATAGAATCATAGAATTGTAGAGTTAGAAGGGAACCTAGTCGAACCCCCTGCAATGCAGCTGTCCCTAACGGGGATTGAACCTACGACCTTGGCGTTATCAGCACCACTCTCTCACAAACTGAGCTATCAAGGCTAGCATAAGTACATGACTAATTTAGGATTAATGTGTCTCCTCTGAGTAGGACTTAGTTGAATACAACTCACTGTGACTAACTTCAATCCTCACAGGCATTAAAGAAACCCACCCCTGCCACTGCTGTTGTTTTCAGGATACAATGAGACTGGCATATTTGGTGGAGTTTAGTAGCAATGGTGTTTTCACCAGAAGCTGGGAAACATTAGGTTTAAGAAAAAATAAATTGGTAAGCCTTCCTTGTCATATGGACTCTTCCAGACTGTGAAAAAATCTGTGAAAAATATATCAACACACCTGACAGCCACAATTTGCATCTACACCAATTTATCCTCCCCCATTTCCTGTGTAGTATTACTGGAACAGTCATCTTGAATTCCCCAAAGATAGGAAAATGGAAGATGGACAGATAACTCGTTTTCCATAAAAGACTTCTCTGTCATCAGATGATAGGAGGGTGGATTCACCAAGAAACAAATGAATGAGAATAAATATACTACATCAAGAACTAGATTTAATCTGATGCAAGGCTGAGCCCCAGAACTTCTTTTCAATTCTAGGATTCAGCCTTAGGCTGTCTGAAGGAAAGACACAGCCAAAGTCCACAATCTTATAGGTATGATGTTTGAACAGGCCTGAATCCCAGGACCTCTTGTGTTAGAAATTAGTGTGGGTGACTGTGCCATCTATTTCCTTTGATACAGCTTCTTGTTATGATTCATTCAGTCCATCTTCATTACTTTAAGCGGTTAATTGTCATTCGTTTTCACTATCTGCTCCATTTTCTTTTTGTAATTCACTGGCACCACCTGTCAGGCTCTATTCACCCTTCCGTTTTGTGAAACATAATCGTAGAGACTTCTGTGTAAGTTGCTTGGCGGAATATATCGCAGATCTGATGGGCTTGGGTACATCTCTGGAAGCCAACACAACTGCTTTTCTTAAATCCTCTTTTACAAGATTTTAATGAAATTTTAATCGCCATATAGAAAAGGTTATTATAGTGATCACACCAAAGTTTAGTTATATAATTGACTTTTTCATCACAGGTTTTGATTCTGATCCTTGCTGAAATCAAATGAATTTTTTTCATCACGGTTGCTGTGTTGTTTTGCATTATAGCAGTGGCTGCCCAGATATCCATTTTGAATGGATAAACTGAATGCTTAGGATTTTCTGATTTATTGAAGTAGACTTGTGCACGTGCGCAAGCACATGTATGTGTTTAGCATTGAAACATGAAGAGCATCGGGAAGATATGAATGCTAACAACATAGATCTCTTTGAATGGGGTAATCATTGCCCTTGGCTAGTGTTCACTGACGACTTTGACCTGCATCTGAGTCACTGTCAAGAAAAGGCAGCAGCAAGTGGAGAAATGTTGTTCATTATATCTGGCTGTGTTGAACACATGCACTTGCTTTCTGAAGCTCTGAATGAGACAAGTACACAGCCAGCTCCTGCTGACTCGAAGCTAGCTTGATTTACCAGGTCATAATGCAAGGTGGGTTAAAGGGGTGATTTTAAAGGCAGAAATGAATAATTCCCTCAACACAACAAGCATAGTTAGAAGCCCAGGAGACTTGGCAAACTATAGAAAGGCAATTGTTTATCCACAGCAGTCTCCTACTGCTTTGTGTAGATAATTCATATTTGTGTTATATAAATTTTATTTGCATGAGGTGAAATATAAAAGAGAAGCATACGAAATCTGGAGTTCTTTTGTTTAGGAGATGCAATTTTTTTTATATATATTTTCTAAAGGCAGACTCTATTTGCTTTACAGTACTCCTTTTCTCTTAATCTTTTGACTAACAGTGTGAAACTTTGTTCTGTGTCTTTGTGTGTGTTTTCTCTTCACAGTGCCACCTTGGGCCTTAATAGCCATAGCCATAGTTGCAATCCTATTAGTCCTTACCTGCTGTTTCTGTCTGTGTAAGAAATGCTTGTTCAAAAAGAAAAACAAGAAGAAGGGCAAGGAAAAGGGAGGAAAGAATGCAATTAACATGAAAGATGTGAAAGATTTAGGCAAGAACTTGAAAGATCAGGTAAAGTATATATCTTGTTCTTGAGCAATGTTTCAATTAAAACCTGAGTTTTAATTGTTTGAATATTAGACCATCAGTGGCCTGACAGCAGTATTGAGTACTGGAAAATGATTAGCCCAGCCCTTGCTAACCTGGGGTCCCCCAGATGCCTTGGAGCATCAGCCCTAAAAGGAGTTCACTCCAGAACATCCGGGGGGGACACTAGGTTCCTAAAGCCCGGGTTAGCATAATTCTTGTATCAAATAACAAGGAAATGCTTTGAAGAATGTTCCACTGGTTTTAATGGAACATATTCTCTAGCAAATTCACATTAGCATGTAGCATTTGTTGGAGTTTGAGGTCTTCAGGATACAACGATAGCTGTCAAGTTCTCCCTTTTTTAAGGGAAATTCCCTTATGCTGAATAGGCTTCCTCACGAGAAAAGGGAAAACTTGACAGCTATGGATACAACGCAGAATCTTTTTTCCCCAGTGCTAAAGCACAGCTCCTGAATATCTAAAATAGAATATTAATGAATGTGCAGTGGTATTCCTAATTAAACAAGATTATTTTCCTACAGCCCAATCAAATGCATGTTGACTCAGAAGTAAGAGCCATTGAATTAAGTGGGGCTTAGTGCCTAGTAAACATGCATTAGGATTACATTGATAGTTCTTGGCACTCTTTGCTGACTCTTAATGTCCACCTAATAGTAAAGAGACAACTCTTGTATGGCCACAGTTATCCACGAAAACACTTTGGTACAATGAATGAGCTATTAATCTTTAGCAAGGGAATTCTCGCCATCTTCATGAAATTACAATTCACAGGAATCTTTGGGGGGAAACCACTGCAATTTTTCCCCAAAAGAAAATATAAGGTGGGTTTGTATGTTTTCCAAATGCTACAGGTTTACTAAGTGTATATTATGTGTCTGTTAAAAGGAAAGAATCTTAACATGTGAAGCAACACTTACATTGCAGAATCTGTTTCAGGAGCGATGTTGATAACCTAGAATTTTAATCTTTCCTGCCATGCCTTTATCGGGACTCCCCTTTTCTTATGCAGAATCAGTTGTTCCTATTCCATATAATAAAATAATAATAATAATAATAATAATAATAATAATAATAATTTATTATTTATACCCCACCCATCTGGCCGGGTTCCCCCAGCCACTCTGGGCGGCTTCCAACAAAATATTAAAATACAGAAATCCATCAAACATTAAAAGCTTCCCTAAACAGGGCTGCCTTGAGATGCCTTCTAAAGGTCTGGTAGTTGATGCCTCGCAAGACGAAATTAATTCGTTCCGCAAGTCGTTTCGTATTGCGAAAATTTTCATCTTGCGAAGTGCTGTTAACCATAGGAAAACCAGAACAAACCAGAACAAAAAAAAAATTTGCAAAAAATTCATCTTGTGAAGCACAGCCATAGAAAAATTTGTCTTGCGAGTCACCAAAAAAATCGCGAACCCCTTTCATCTTGCGAGTTTTTTGTTGCGCGAGGCATTCGTCTTGCGAGGTACCACTGCATATAATGACAGGGCGGATCTTCCAGATCACAGGGAGTGGTTTCTTCTCTCTTTTTTGATGCACTGAATTCTCTGAACTGGAATTCAGTTGGTAAAAATTACTACTCACTCAAATTAGGATTACGTACATTATCTGATGCAAAAGGAAGAAGATATGTGTCATAGCTTGCCTCCAATATTGATATTTATTATAAACAGATATCAAAGTGTTTTTGGGTAAAGGAACTGCCCATAAACAAGACTGTATAGCAGGCATCCCCAAACTTCGGCCCTCCAGATGTTTTGGACTACAGTTCCCATCTTCCCCAACAACTGGCCCTGTTAGCTAGGGATCATGGGAATTGTAGGCCAACACATCTGGAGGGCCGTAGTTTGGGGATGCCTGCTGTATAGGATACGGATAAGTTTCACTCATGGTGGTCTCTGAAGTGGCTGGTTCGTGATTCTGCTTCTTAGAGAGGAAATATTATTCACAGCATATGCAGTGAGAAGATTCACTGGGGTGGGGGTGGGGAAATGTAGACAATTCCATCCAAACCTTCTGTAGGTTGTCCTCCCCTTAATATTTGGGCTAGGACACTGAAGTAATGAAAATTCCTGTTGTGAAGTGGCTTGGGTCTGTTCAAATCATTCTCTACAAAATATAACCTCTTCCACAAAGTTAGCAAAAGGTTGTTCTGAGGGAGAGTTATGGTGGTGGGATAATGAAAGAATAGGGCTGGGGCTGGGGCAGAGGAAGGGGAAGAATGCAATAGAAATTAAAGAAAGGAGGGTGCCTCCTTGTCTACCCCGATATAGTACCGTATAATGCAGTAATGCACTGTTTGTTTTCCAAGCCCCAGTGGTAATAGCCATCAGTGTGAAGCAGAAGGATTTTTATTTTTATTTTAGTGTGAAGCAGAGTTTGGGAAAACTTAGATTGTGTTATACTAGACATTACCTAGAAAAGGAGGGAAAGTTACATTGGATGGATGGTGGCAATTCTATCACTCTTCTAGTTCCTCCCTGACCCTTGCTGGCTAGATTGTGTTGCCACCATCCATTATCTCACAGAATAACTGCAAAACTACCTTGGCATGGCATGGAATAAGTTAAAATTCTAGAATAACTTTAATCAGTGAGTTTCATTCCAAAAGCATGATTTAGCAGAAATTTTAATTTCACTTCAGCAAATGATTTTCTCATTTACATGCTAATTGTGATTTGCTCCTTCTTAATTGCTGAATTTACTATGACAGTTGTGATCAAACCTTTCCACTTGAAGATAGAAATAACTTGAAACTGCTCTACTATAAGATCCGTAGAAAAGTCCCTTTATGCATTGATAATTATACTAATGGTAACAATCTGTCATTTCTTTGTAGGATAAATTGTATGTACATTTTATCTTTTTGTGTGAAATTTGTTCTGTATTATTATGTAATATTTTCCTTGTGATTCTATTATATATTAAGTGTTCTTCATTATATTTGTTCTGGCCTGGATAAATGACCAAAAAAGTGAGAATAGCACTGTTAAAACTTTCAAATATATGAGTATGTTTTAGTATATTCATACAGAATTTGGTAGAAGCCTCTTCCACTGAAGCCAGAAGTCTAAAGTCTGTTGCTAATGCAAGAAATAGGGATTATCCACACTTACATTTCCTCCACACTTCCCACAGTCCATGCTTTAAAACTCTGTGTCCAAATGCTCTTCCCCTTCCCCCCTTGTCTTAAAGTTTAAAAAGAGCAAATGGTAAAACCCCAAATTGCTGTTTCTTGTGCTTCAGTTTCAAAAAAGTGGGTTTTCATGGGGGAAGCTCTGGGGCAAAAGAAAGAGCACTTGGACACGGAACATTAAAGTATGGACCTGTTCCTAGAAAGAGCAGGGCAAAAGGTAAGTGTGGATCCTTAGAGGCAGAAGCAAACTGCTTTCAGTTATTTTACACAATGGGTGCTATCAGTAATTTAAAAGAGAGCTTTAAAAATTGGTATGTAAAGTTGCTGAAGCAGCCTTCAACAACCTGGTACCTTCCAGATGTTTTGGACAACTCCCATGGCTGGGACTGATGGAAGTTCTAGTCCAAAACATCCACCAAGATGGCAAAGGCTGAGATATAGTGTTTAGAAGATATAATTATAGAATTCCCATAAATTCCAGATATGCTCCCCATCACACAATTACCATCATGTGGGGGAGAGGCATGGTTCCTGCTTTTACTTTAACAGAAGCTACAGTTCCATGTTACACAGTTAAATAAGTAGCCTATAATATGAATTGAACTTGGGCTAAAATTACTTAATGCAATGAAATCTGTAGCCATGGTTCAACCCCAGGTAGTAAAGCAAACAGCAGTTTCCTGTGTTTCATAGTATTGCAGAACTCTCACTGGTTTGTTCCAAAATGCAAGCAGGCATTTTCATTTTCTCCGGCATGTGAGGGAGAAAGAGAAGGGAGGTGGGGTACACAAGCTCATTGTTGCTCTTCTAAACTAAAGTTTTCGATTCTAAACCATAATTCTGAACCAGGCTTTATAGTGTTATGCCTGCAGGCATGTAAATTAATAACAACATGTTTTAGAAGTCCCGCATCTCCCAAGGCAAGGTCTCATTAATAAACTCCATGGGCTATATGTTTTCTACCATGTTCCACCAACACATACAGTATCCCACAAAGCTAATAGTGCACATTTGGGTTGATACTAGAAACCTTAACAGTTCAAATTGCGGCAGGGTAAACCCTAAATGTAAGATATTTCAAATATTAGGTGTATTTGTTTCACTTTTCATACAGAATTTAGTTACATTCGCAAAGCTCGAATGCCTCCTGGAACACCAGAAAAGCCCATTTTAAAGTAACTAAACGAAAGCGGCTGGGAGTCAAGGAAAGAGAGGCAGATTCCCGGCCATGCTCGCTTAAATCAGCGAGCCATGCCCCCTTGGAACGTCCGTGTTGGACGCGCCAAGGAAGCGCCACATCTGGGAGCCAGCCAATTGGGCTGGGGGGAATGGCAACCATTTCCCCAGCACGTGAATGCCTCGGGGTGCCCACAACCCCCCCTCCTTCTACGGCGGAAGGGGCTTTACTAAATGTAACTTTTATGCTTTTGTGCACTTACCGTAGAGGGAGCTATTACACTTGCAGCATACACTGGTTCTGCCAGAGAATAACCAACAGCCAGCCATTTAATCCTGCTGAATTTAGCGCTGATTTTGTTGGGAAACAGCGGAGTAGTTTTTTCAGCTCTTTCCAACTTCATGGACGTGTCAACACTTGCTCAGCACTTCTTATTGGGCAAGAGACAATTAGTCTCATTATCCAAATTCCAGATCACTAGAATCATTATTCACAAATTGTTTTCCCCTTTTGTCCATATGCATAAGCTCTCATTGAAATACTATACATGTTTAATTAGAAGTAAGTCCCATTTAATTCACTGGAGCTTAATCTCAGGTAAGTGGATGTAGAATTGCAGCTCTAGCCTGCTTCTGTGATGTATCCTAAGTGGCCAAGTTTAAGTTGATGGTATACACAGATTTATTAACATATATAATTACATGCTCTTCATTTTATGTATATATTCAGAGTAGTAACCTTCATTATCCAAAGCCATAACCTTCATTATCCAAAGGTTCGCATTTGCATCAAGAACACTGTACCAAAAAATAATAATAATGCAATTTTCTAGCCTGGAAGCTCATAATTAAAATAAGAGGGGCTGCAAGGCCCATGTGAGCAAACAGATGGATCTGGATAGCTACTTAGTTTGATTGTTGATAGACCTTCAACTTTTTTCATAATCCTCTCTGGCCAAGGAACCACCATTACGTCCTGACCTCTCTCGCTGCGACATGCTGAGGTGTTCACGTCTTACCTGACAGTCCAGGAGAGAGCTCAGTGCAGACCAGCATTTGCACTCTGCAGCAAGAGTAGGCTTCTCAGGACGCAGAGCAGCCTGCAAAATGTCAAACCGCATTGTGCTCTATGTGCCATTTTAGGTCTCACATGAGCATGTGAACATGCTGTATTGTTTTAATATTCAATTGGGAGCCACCCAGAGTGGCTGGGGAGACTCAGCCAGATGGGCGGGGTATAAATAATAAATAAATTATTATTACTATTATTATTACTATTATTATTATTATATGGGGGTGTGGCAGCAGAACAACAGACAGCACAAGCAGTTACTGCAGCTCCAAGAACTGCTATGACAATGACCTTATTCAAAAGGACCCATTTAATAATCTCCTTCCTCCCCAATTTTCTGCAATGACCACAAACACCTAGTCCTTATAGTTAGAGACATCCATTATCCTGAATTCATATTTTACCTTTTCTTACTCTTCTTCACTAATCCATGTTATCTGATCTAGTCAGGACTGGCCTAAGACATTTTCCTTTTTGTGGCAGAGCAGCAAATATCTGTACCTACCCTCCACCCCACTGCCCACCTGTCAAGGGGTGCATAGTACCCAAGGTTGGTCAACACATTTTGGCAGCTGAGGTAGAAAATCCCACAAGCGCCTCCCAATATCTATGACAGTCATAGCTGCCAAGTTCTCCTCCTTTTTAAGGGAAATCCCCTTATGCTGAATAGGTTTGCTCGCAAGAAAAGGGAAAACTTGGCAGCTATGATGACAGTGAAAAACACAGTAACTACACACTAAATAACCAATAGCTTGCTGCCCCTTTGTGACACTCAAAATCAGCTGCCTGAGACAGCAGCCTTGCTCTACTAATTGGTAGGACCGGCCCTTATTGAATAGCTTTGCCCTCTTTTCCCTTTCCTGCCTTCACTTGTTCTCATTCCACTTCCTTTTACTAGCTCAGCCTTTCCTTCTCTTCCCAGGAACCAAGTTCATCTCCGCTAAATTTATTCTGCCAGGAAATCATTCCTATTCTTATAGGTCAGAAGTAGCCAGCAAGGTGCCTTCCAGATCCTGTTGGACTGCAACTCCCATCATCCTTGATGTATAGTCATGCTAGTAGGGACTGATGGGCCTTGTAGTCCAAAAACTGTTAGAGAGAACCATGTTGGATGTTCCTGCTATAGATTCCCCTTTACAGCATATGGAGCCAATTAATCTTCCAGCTATTCACAGACCCCTGACGGCTCACCATTATCCTGTCTGCATTACCTCTCTAACCAAGAGCATATCACTTGCGTTTTACAGAATGTCTTGCACATTGTTAATGTTAAAGAAATCATGCTAATTTTAAAGAAATAAATACATGTATTGGACAAGTTTGGTTTTTTTTTTTAAAAAAAAGAGATGAACACAGGCAGAAAGTGCTCTTACCTTGTAACAATAGTTGCAGTTGTAGTCTCAGTTCAAGAGCTAGGGTCCTTGACAACTGTCTTAATTAAAATCAGCGAGGCTTCTTCGTAAATGTATTTAGGATCAAAATGTAAGCTTTTGTACTTCCAAGGATTCTGGTGTAAGTGGTTTGTGGTCTGCAAACACCGTAATCCTATATATGTTTATTCAGGAGCAAGTCCCTCTTTGTCCAATAGGGATCACTCCTATTTATGTGCATAGGATTATAGCCTGAGGATGCAGTTCTGTACATTTTTACTTGGAAGTAAGTCCCTGTGTGTTTTGAAGGGTTTACTCCTGGGTAAGAATGCGTAGGACTGTAACCTAAAACTTTATGTGCATAGAAAATATTATCAGTATCTAGCGGAATAACTGCTTAAGTAAAGGGTCGATGATCATAGTTCAGTCACAGCACAATCCTAAGCATGTTTACTCAGAAGTAAGTCCTGTTGAATTCAATGGAACTTACTCCCAGGTAAATTGTGCATAGGATTGCAGTCTGAATTATGTAAAGGTGTTGAACAGCAAATGTACAATCTATGTAAATGGTCATTTCTCCAGGGTTTGACTAATGTTTTTGTGTGTGGATGTTTTAATTTTTATTTCTTCCTTCTATGTCCTCCTTATCTATGTTGTGTCTCATGACTGTTCTGGATTGTCACTTGCGGTAGGTTTATTTTGCTCTTTGGACACACCTAGTCTAAAGCTCTGATATATTTAGTCTCCTGACAGCTCTGCCTCCTCAGCTGAGATTTATACATAGCTTTGACACACATCAAGAGGCTGAACCAAATTGATTTCTTTCTTTTGGAGGATTATATTTCAAACCCCACCCTCAATTTTCTATATATACTAAGCCTGAAGGTATTAGAAAGCTCAAGTTTTGATATGCACAGAAAATAATGTACATATCTTTCTTTCATTTTTGCATAAAATCAGAGTTACCAAAACTGCTCAACATAAGAAAAAAAATTGTTTCCTATTGGCTTTAAAAAGATCACAATCTTATTCAATTACAGTGTGCTTCATATCTTGTGCTGTTGGTTTTTTTATCGCATTTGCTTTATTAGACAGCATTTCTCTGCCTTTTTAACTAGAAGTAAGCCTCACTGAACTCATTGTGGTTTACCTCTGAGTAAGCATTAGTAGGATTGCATGGGCAGTTCCTCTGCAACCCCGAACTGCATTAAACTGACTTCTGGAAATATGTTGGTGCATCTGGGAAAATATTTGGTCCATTATTTCTTGAAGCATCTTCCTATCACAACTTTCACTGCTGCAATTTATCAGTCTGCAGCAATCCTCCTGTGTCTCCTTATAATTTTCTGCTGCTATTTCCTCCACCCCATGTAAGAAGAGTGGGAAGGGGTGAACATTCAACCCAAGAAACACTCTAATAAGTTCTGATTTAATGACTCTGAATTTAATGTATTGGTACAGCAAAATCCTTGCTGAAGCTCAGCCTTTGGGAAAGGAGTCGACTTAATTATATCAGTGATGAACAGTGACACTGAAAAATTATCAAAAATTTAGTCCCATTTCTTGAAGAATAATTGCAGCAATGGTCTCGATCTTTTATTAGGTCACAAAGTGTTAGAGGAGAGGGAGATGTAATATCTCAGCCATTAAAATTACATCAGGCCGAAATGTTCTCACTTGCTAGATACTTTGATTTTACAGAAAATATGTCTCTTGATTAGATCAGGACATTGGGACTTGGCACCGTTTATGCCACTGTGATAGTATGTTGCTGAGTTTTCTTCCTGGTGCTTTTCACTTGCCAGGGAGGAAAATATTTGCCAGCTGCACTGCTACTTACAAGGATATGGCTGCAAACTTCTAGCATAACTGTTATAACATCAGCTGAAGCTACTGTCCAATCCTTCTGCTTGATGCAGGAAGGCTACAATCAATATGCAACACAGTACTTGGAGTCAAGCTATGTTGGCATGTTCATTTATTACTTTCTTCCAGACATGGTTTTACCTGTGCCACGGAGAGGGATCTTGTGACTCTCTAAATGTTATTGGACTTCAACTCCCATCATCCCTCACCAGTGCTTTTTTTCTTTAAAAAATGTTTAGAGGGACTCTCCTTTTGACTCAAGAAAATCACCATTTTAGAGTTGAAATAAGGAAAAATAAGTTGCAGATTAATTTGACCTCCAGTCACTTTCTAGGAGGCAGAGGGGTGAGGCAGCATCCAGGTTGGCACAGTGCAAATGCAACTAGGGGAATAACATAATGTGTTTGCACCACACTGACCTCGCTGCCACATCACCCCTCCCTCTTTACGTGATGTTAGGCAGCAGCAACAAGACAACCAACCAGACGTTGGATGAGTCAAATGAATACAGCCACCCCAGCATGCTGCATGCTTCTGCCAACATGAATTAATCTACCTTTTTCCTTGGTATAATTCATTTAGCAAGTGCGGGATATCTGATCTTTGGCCTTAGAATAATTATATATATGAAAGCAAACTGAGTTGGGCTCTTATTTATTTATATGGGAATGGGATAGTTTATATCCCATCTCTCCAAACTTTGGGATATATGCTCTACCTTTCCAAAGTTTTAATCTCATTTTCTAATAGGAAAAGGTAAGGGCATAATTTTGTGATTGGATTGAATTCTCAAATTGCAGTTACAAGATGGTGCTAATTCATTGCTGCTGTGCACTGTGCTGTAAGTAATTTCCATGGTGGCACAGCAGACAAGTGCATTTGTTTAATATGATCATGCAACTGATGGTTCAGTTCCTACCCAAAGAAAACACTTAACTTGTTTTGAATGAAACGTTACATGCTGAGATGCTCACTCCAACTAAAGTTAGCCATGACTAAGGCAGGCTGACATCCTATAATGACTTATATGAGGGTAACTCCCATCAAAGTTAAATGGAGGAGAGTGTGCTGCAATTCATTTTACTTTTGTCAAAGGTGGTCCTGCATCACAGTCCTAACTATGTCTACTCAGAGGTAAGTTCATCTAATTGATAGGGTTTCCCAGATAAGCATTGTACAATTGCCAACTGAATTGATTAGGGCTTTATGATGCAAACCTGTGCACACTCGCCTCAGAATAAAACACATTGAACTCAGTGAGGCTTGCTCCTCAGTAGGCACACATAGGATGCTCTTCTGGAATTGTATATGATGCAAACTTGGGCTTTCTAATATCAAACAAATTAATGCTTTCAGTTTGTTATTTTCTCTGTTGGTAAACACTGCTGCTACCTTTTAAAACAACTGTGTTGGCTGTGTTGGCTGTTTTGGCCAACAAATTTGTCCATAATTGTGTTAACATCAATGTACGGTATATTTAAATCAAGTTGGTTCAGCCTGGCTTTAAACTGAGAACAGTTGAAAAGAAAAAGAGAACGAAAAGGGTCTTCTTTTCTGTGACCGTGCATTTGCTAATGGCATAGTGATATCTTTGCTTCCATAAGCATCATGAGCAGAGAGAAAAAATTGAAATGTTTGTGCATCTCATTTTATGAAGAAGTCACATAGCAACATTTAAAATAGCAGTAATTCTACAGAAGCACTTTGCTTTACTGCAAATAATTCACAGCATGCACAACTGTTTTAAATTGAATGACTGTGCAACCTTGCCTCTTTAATAGCATGTTTATCCACACTTGCCTCTGGACAAAGCAATTTGATTCAATAAAAGATTTTGCAAAAAAATAAAAATGAAACAACACATTGACATTCTCTTTGTGTTTCAGGCTTTGAAACAATTGTTGCTTGCAATACCCTCAAAAGACACTTTCCTCCCCCTTTTTCCATTGCTTCCTTGCTGCTTGCTGACGATGATATTTCTCTTGTGCAACGAAAGTAGTCTGAATATATATATGTCAACAGCATATATGACTTCGTGCCATCCTGCTTGCTTTTAATGGCTTTCGCTATAAGGGTTGAGTGCAACTGCCTGCTTTTCAGGGCTTCGCTTGGAAAGTACAGTAGCCATATTAATTACTACTGTTGTTGCCCCTGTTTTTTGCAGGCCTTAAAGGATGACGATGCTGAAACAGGGCTGACAGATGGAGAAGAAAAAGAAGAAGCAAAAGAGGAGGAAAAATTAGGGAAAATTCAGTATTCCTTGGATTACGACTTTCAGAACAATCAGGTTTGAAATAAGTGTGATCAGAGTGTGTTGTGTGAGTCGGGGGGGGGAGAGTAATGCATTTCTCCCACAGGTGCACCCCAGATCTATTTCCCGGGGGGAGGGGCAAACTCTGTTCTACACCAAAGTCTCTTCTACTCAAAGGCAAACACAATTGGATAAGAATATATCTATATCTTTACACATACACATGTTCTCATTTTACTCATAATTTTAAATGGTGTTGTGGAAATGCTGCTGCAGGCATTTACTTTCCACAGGCATTCTAAACCCCTGTTCCCCTCACAGACCCACAATTTCCATCCACGGGATTCTGTGTGGGGAGCCATGACTGTTAAAGTGGTGTCCTTGTGCTTTAAATGCACGGTGGGGATCTGACCTAAGAGAAAGAATTGCCTACTGTAGGGAGATAACTACTCTTATTTTCTGTTTGTCCCTGCTATGAGTGTGTCACATCAACATACTAACTCAGTAAATTCATGATGGGAGTTCCCCTTTGACACTTTTGGCACCTAAGGAAGACATACAGTGTAAAGCCAGCACCGATCCCTGGTGTGTCTTCAATCTTTCTGCCTCAACAGTAAAACTTTATTTAATATTCTACGTACCTTTTCAAGTAACTCCCACATCGTTCATTGTCCTTCAAAGAGCAGCATAAAAGAAATCACCAGTCAAAGAATAAAGAGGTACACACAAACACACACAGAGACTTGAAAGAGCAAACACACATACAAAAGTATCCTGTGTTTTAGATCTCTAGTGGACCACTCTGCAGCACTAAGAGCTCTTGAAATCAGTGTGGAACTTTTAAATCTTCAAAGAATAGTGGATGTTAAGCAGGCGAGGGACTAGAGAAGCTGAAATCTTTTGTAAGAAATAGATAAAACCTTCCTCAGAAGATGAACAAAAGTTGTCCTGGATTTTATTAAAAAGAATGCTATTTTGACTCTAGAACATTGGCTTGGTGATTCCCCCCCCCCAAAAAAGATTAATTTTTTGCCAGTAGATCTTTGGTAGCGCTCCAAGTATAACTAAGGTGCTCACTAGCATTTATTTACGGTTTCATAATTTCTTCTGCTGCCATTGTTCAGAAATTATATTCCCCTGTTGGGCTCTTAACAATTTTCATGGGATGGATGAGAAAAAGCAAGAACACAAAGATCCATGGCCAGGAAATCCAATTACTACTCATTGTTGGGAAATTGGAACAAGATCACCAAAATACTCCCTGGAGCATCATGACTCCATTCTAGAGAGAATTATTTTCTTTTTTAAAAAATTGAATTACATTCCCTTTTGGCTAGCTCAATGTCGCAGGCAGGCAAACTGATCTTGTGGCTCCTGGGTGGCTAATGTGGTATAATATATTCCTGATACTAGACTCAACCAGCAAACACAAAACACAATCAACATAGAAACAAAAGCCTGACACTGACAGGCAAGCCCATATTCCTCTGGTGTGACTCTCAGGGCCATAGCTCAGTGGAAGAGCAGTTTCTTCATATGCAGAAAGGCTGGTGTTAAGTCCCCAGCATCTCCTAGTAAGCCTGACAGAGGCCCCTGCCCAAAACTCTGGAGTGTCACTGCCAATTAAAACTATAGACAGTACATAGCCAGATGGACCAATAGTCTTGACTCAGTATGAGGCAGCTTCCTGTGTACCTGTGTTCAAACCAGTTGCTCATTTACATTGCACTTGCAGTACCCATGCAGGTAAGCCTTCAGTCAGCCTGCGGTACTTACTGAGTGATCCCATGAAGTCACTTTATATCCCATTTATAAATGGAACACAACTGGGCAGGCAAAAAAGAGACCATACTGTACTGCAATGTGCTCTACGTGGGGCTACCTTTGAAGGTGACCCAGAAACTACAACTAATCCAGAATGCGGCAGCTAGACTGGTGACTGGGAGCGGCCGCCGAGACCACATAACACCGGTCTTGAAAGATCTACATTGTCTCCCAGTACATTTCCGAGCACAGTTCAAAGTGTTGGTGCTGACCTAAATGGCCTCGGTCCAGTATACATGAAGGAGCATCTCCACCCCCATCGTTCTGCCCGGACACTGAGGTCCAGTACCGAGGGCCTCCTGGCAGTTCCCTCGTTGCGAGAAGCCAAGTTGCGGGGAACCAGGCAGAGGGCCTTCTCGGTGGTGGCGCCCGCCCTGTGGAACGCCCTCCCATCAGATGTCAAAGAGAAAAACAGCTACCAGATTTTTAGAAGACATCTGAAGGCAGCCCTGTTTAGGGAGGCTTTTAATGTTTAATAGATTATTTTATTTCATTTTTCTGTTGTAAGCCGACCAGAGTGGCTGGGAAAATCTAGCCAGATGGGCAGGGTATAAATAATAAATTATTATTATTATTATTATTATTATTATTATTATTATTATTATTTTGCCTTCCTTTGTGGAGAGCACCAGAATTGAGTGGAGAAAAGGACAGCAGCCAACTACTATAGCTACATAGTCCAGGGTTCTGGGAAGGGTCGCAGCTCACTGGTGGAGCACCCCAGGTTCAATCTATGGCATCTCCAGATAGGTCTAAGTATGCCTGAAATCCCGGGGAGCTGCTGATAGGCAGTGTAGAAAATACTGACCTGGATGGACCAGTAGTCTAACTTAATATAAGGCAGATCCATGTTCCTGTGCCAGAGAGTTTTAATCCCACAGATGCATGAAACAAGAACCATCTTTTGCCATCCAGGAGCCCACATGTTTCATGCTGAACCATGGTTTGGTTTTAGCGTTAACTTATATAGCGGGTGAGTGTAAGATACATAGTTAATCATCTGGTAAAGAATCCTTCCCTTTTACGTATATAAATTTAACTCTTAGTAATTATGTATTGTAAGATTATTTAACAATACATTTTAAATTGCAGAGTCCTTTAAAAAAAAAGGCCCCAGTAAAATAACCTGTTAGGGAGCTATTTGATAGTGGCATTGCCAAATAAAATGTAAAAATCCATATATAGCTCTAATCAGCAGCAGTTTAAATGCCTCTTGTCTGCTTAAAAACAGCTTCTTGAAGTCTGAGGCTGCTGTAATTGGGGTTTGGATGTTGTTGTTTTTTAAAGAATCATGCACCTTTTTTCAAATCTGCATTTCTTAGAATGCTTTGTGCTTTTTAAAAGGAGAACTCTGTGTGTGTGTGTGTGTGTGTGTGTGTGTGTGTGTGTGTCTGCGGGCGCAGCATGTAACTGTGTGCAACCATATTGTTGTGTACATGTATTTATAGAGAGAGACATCAAGAGAAAAGGCACTTGCAAGCTCTTTGGTAAATGCTTGCTGAATATTCTGCTCTGCTGATTCTTTCTCACTTGCTTCTCCCTCTGCTTTCAGCTTTTGGTTGGGATTATTCAGGCTGCAGAACTGCCTGCTTTAGATATGGGTGGTACATCTGATCCCTACGTGAAGGTTTTCCTGCTTCCTGATAAGAAGAAGAAATATGAAACAAAAGTTCACAGGAAAACTCTTAACCCTGTCTTCAATGAGTCATTTACATTCAAGGTATTCTTTTGATAATTACATGGCACCCTTTCCTTTGTTTGCTATGTATACTAAAGGTTAATCTCTTTCCCAGTCACAGAATTGCTTATGTCCTGGTTAATTGGTGACCCACGGCAACAATGGCCTTTTCTCTTTTGGAGCCATTCCAGTGATTGCCCTGCAGTGAAAAATGTAAAGGACAAAGGATTATTACCAGGAGAATAATTCAACTGTAGCCTCAGAGCTCTGCTGTTTTGCATCTTTTCATGAATCTGACCTTGAGTCTGGCTGAAACTCCCTGTGAGGAAGGGAACTTTAGCATGGACTCTTTAGATTTCCTGGAAAGCTGCCTTTGCTAAAGAGCCAAAGCCCATTCCAGAGGGTGGGAGGTATCTGCCATGAATGAGATGGGATGAAATGCTGCTGCAGACCACCATTGATGAGCAAAATGAAAAGCTGTGTGGCTTATCCACTTGGAAACAGTGCTAGGACACCAGTGCTAAGAGGCCTCTATTTTTCACTATCTATGATCTAGCAAAAATTAGTTGGTCACCTAATAATGACAATTCCTGATTGTATATTTTAGATTTTTTTTCTTATGAACCAACAACATCCTCCTTTAAAATAATATATCATGAAGTGCTGGTGGAAAGCACAACCTCCCACACTGTATTGGAGGATCTGGCAACCTTCTGGGATTTATAGGGGGCTGTGGAGGGAAGAGAAAAATTGCTTTTAAACTCTTGTGCCCGCAAGGTCCCCCACCAGTTTGGAGACACTGCTAATTTTTTCCACTCTCATAGGAGCACATTTTCCCTATTGCTTTACTATTACTAATAACAGTACTTGGCAGTGTTCAAAACACTCCACAGGCACTACCCTAAAGCCTAAAGCAGGCATCCCCAAACTGCGGCCCTCCAGATGTTTTGGCCTACAACTCCCATGATCCCTAGCTAACTGGACCAGTAGTCAGGGATGATGGGAATTGTAGTCCAAAACATCTGGAGGGCCAAAGTTTGGGGATGCCTTGCCTAAAGTTATTCAGTGAGTTCATGGTACAGATGAGAGACAAAGAAAGGGCTTCCTCATTCTCTCAGCCTCCACACAGATCACTCTCTTAAGTTTCTACCCTAATCTTTGCAGAAAATGGGTAGCCCTCTGTGCCTTTGAAGCTTTAAATTGGACATTTTCTAGACAGGCTGATAGCTGAGACTTTGACACAACTGGGGGAAGAAGTCAAGAAACATGCATGTCTAAACTGTCGAGACCATATAACACGGGTCCTGAAAGACCTACATTGGCTCCCAGTACGTTTTCAAGCGCAAATCAAAGTGTTGGTGCTGGCCTTTAAAGCGCTAAACAGCATTGGCCCAGTATACGTGAAGGAGCATCTCCACCGCCATCGTTCAGTCCGGACACTGAGGTCCAGCTTCGAAGGCCTTCTGGCACTTCCAATTCCCTCACTGCGAGAAGTGAAGTTATAGGGAACAAGACAGAGGGCCCTCTCGGTAGTAGCGCCTGCCCTGTGGAACTCCCTCCCACTAGATGTCAAGGAAATAAACAACTATCTGATTTTTAGAAGACATCTGAAGACAGCCCTGTTTAGGGAAGTTTTATTCTATTTTTAATGTTCTGTTGAAAGCCACCCAGAGTGGCTGGGGAAAACCCACCCAGATGGGCGGGGCAGAAATAATAAATTCTTATTCTTATTCATGTTTCAGTAGGATCAGAGAACAATTATATGCATGTTTATTCATAAATTGGTCCTGCTGTGTTCAGTGGGGCTTACTTCCTAGTGAAGTTGTTTGGGATTGCAGAACAAAACGAAAAGAAGAACAGAATGAAAAATTGAGTATGGAACACATCCAGTTTCTTTGAGTGGGGGAGGGACACTGTAACGGAAGCTTGGCTCTCTCTTTCCTCTGATCCTTTCACCTAAAGGAATTATCTTGTCATTATGGCATGTTCATTCAAACACCTAAACATGAGTGGAGATGGAGAGAGGAAGTCAGACACATATTAGAATGCTGTGCAATGCTGTCCAAAAAATTCAGAACCAAACTCAGAACCAAGTTTCCAGCAATATAACAACAGCAAAGCTGAACATCCTTTGAAGGGTTTTCATCTTAAATGTCCACTGCACTTCAATCGCTATAGGCCTTTCCCTTGGTATACTTAGTCTTATAATGACAGCTCCAGTTTGAAAGCAGGGACAATAAGAGATTGAGGCTATGTAATCACTCAACAAGAAAGACATCCCTAGAGGCCTCTGACACTACTGCAGACATAAGCCGTTTTCTCTTGAAGATGTTCATAAAAACAATCCATTTTTTCCCATTTGTGTGGGGAGGGAGAAGAAACTCTTTTTACTGAGTTTTTCCTTTGAGTTTATTTAAAATGAAGCAAAACCGTTACTTTTAAGATTCAGGTGCCCAAAGCAAAAGGCAGGGGTTAACATCTCCAATGGCCTGTGCACACATTATGCTCAGCCCAAACCAAAAGAGGCTACCAGAGATGAGCCTGTGACCAATTTGCTCCTGTCTAGTCATTCTATTGCAGTGCTAAGCCAAGGCATAGTTTGGTTTAGCATCTTGTCAAAAACCTGGACTCATGGTTTAGCTCTCCTGGACAAGCCACAAGCCATATATCATGAGACAAACCATAGTTGCAGGCCATAGTTAGTTTGGGGGAAGCTAATCTGTGAGCCTGGGTTCTATGCCTTAGCATAGTGCAATGCAGCAGCAGAGTGATCCAGGAGAAGCAGAGCAGCTGTGATCTCCTTTCCAGGAGTCCGCATGCTCACACATTCATATTGAGCCATGGTTTGGTCTAGTGTTATGGGCAAACCAAAGTGTTATGGCCTAAGAGAAGAGATAAAATAAACTGAATCAGTCAAGGCACGTACTGATCGCCACACAATTTTCACAGTTCACCAAACAATGCAGTATTCTTACAGTAGCTCCATTTTACTGAATAAAGATCTCAATGGATTAAATCCATTTATATTTTGGGTGCTCATACAGGAACTCATACAGGAGTCTGTGCTTTGTCCAGCCATGGACATACAGAGACCATTCCCACATATACAAGATATTAAGACTGCAATCCTCTATAGACCGTGCCATGTTGTGAAAATCCAGACACAAAAGTTGTTGAGCAAAGTTGCTGAGCTTTTTTGGCAAAATTGCAAACACAAAAAAAGAGTATTTTTAAAGGCAAAAAATGACACTGCTGACATGGGTTGCATATGGGTTGCCATATGTCCAGATTTTCCCAAACATTTTTTAGCAATTTCTGCCCAGACACTGCTTCCGACTGCAATATTCCAGCTATTTCCAGAGAATTCCGGCCATATGGCAACACTGCTTAATGATACATACTTAGGATTGCACTGTAAGCAACCCCTAGTCTTACTGATGTTCTGTGGAGCTTTGGATCATGCCCACCCATCTTGAACATTCATATTTCGTTAACCCAGGAATGTCCATTAATATTTATCACGTTCCATGTCATGGCTAATTTGTTCAGGGGTGGAGCACCATAAAACGTATCTTGTTGTCATCTTCTAGCAAGCAATTATGACAATTGTCACTGTGTGCATAATAGAAGCACAAATTCTGTGCCAGATCTCTTTAGTCTTCTGCATTAGCTATTACAGAAGTAGCCATGTAGTATTTGGGCCACTCATACATTTCTCCTGAGTCACAAATAGGAATTCCTTTTTGCTCTTATCTCCTTAAAGCATTTAAAAAAATAAAAAGTGATTCATCAGCTTCTCAGATGATAGAGCTGCTTTTAATTAATACATTTATGATCATACATATTAAAAGCTGGAGTACTAAAAGGAATTTCACCCCTGGGTTTATATCTTGACTTAGAGTGCCAGGAGAATGTGCTTCTTTTTGAACCATCAGCATCTGAAAAGTGAAGTGCAATTCAGAATAAAGTGTTCAGCCAGGAGGGAACCTTCAAACACTTCTGTGATGCCTCTGGAGGCCGAAGCTTTCTATATCTGCAGCCTGTGTGATTTCTGGCCTGCTGTCATAGGTCATCAAAGTAAAAAATCAACCCCAAGAGTTCTGTGCCTATGTTAATCACATGCATTGTGTCGAACGCACAGAAGGGCTTCATGAGCACCCACCTGAGTCCCTGGATAAAAAAAGGCAGGTGGCAGTACAGGTGAAACTCACCCACATCAATGCTGTAGTCATAATTGATGGTCATTGCAATAATATTGCAGGACTCCCATTTGGCCATATGGTTGATAATTAGATTGGCTTTACTGAGCAACCCTATACATAATTTAAAAAATCCTTCCAGTAGCACCTTAGAGACCAACTAAGTTTGTCATAGATATGAGCTTTCGTGTATGAAGAAGCGTGCATGCACATGAAAGGTCATACTTATGACAAACTTAGTTGGTCTCTAAGGTGCTACTGGAAGGATTTTTTTAATTTTGTTTTGACTACATCAGACCAGCACGGCTACCCACCTGTAACCAACCCTATACATGTCTACTAAGAAGTAAGCCCTACTGAGTTCTGCAGGTCTTATTTCCAGGATTGCAGCATAAATTGTAATATTGTGAACAAATACAATATGGTGGCTGGCAGTGGTAAAAGCAAAAATTATTTGTGTTAGCAGATCTGCAAAATTATTATCATGCAAGTGGGACCTGTAACAGACAGTTGAAGTGCGGAGTGCTTCTGTTTAGGTCCCACCCACTGCATTCAAACCCCACATCAAAAACTGTCTGTGTTCTGGTTGAGTTCTCACCAGACTGTTTTGGGGGTTGTTTAGTTAAGTTTCTTCCTAATACTCTGGCACTTCTGCGTACTTTGAGGTTCTTCTGAGCATGTCTATATCTCACACTTGTGAGTGTATGGTGCCAGCTTGGTTACAGAAATAGTGGCCCTTGCAGCCTGAACTTCTGAAATACACAGAATAATGTACTTCCTGCTAGATCAGGCCAATTACCATCTAGCCCAGCATCCTGTTCTCACAGTGGCCAACCAGGTGCCTGTGGAAAGCCTGCAAGCTGGACATGATCACAACAGCATTCTGTGGTTCCCAGCAACTGGTATCCAGGTGCATAATACCTCTGACATTTGAGGCAGAATACTGCCTTCACGCCTAGTAGCCATTGTCCTTCCTAATTTGTCCAGTTCTAATTTGTCCAGTCCTCTTTTAAAGCTATCCAAGTTGCTTTATACAGCACCTTGGCAGTAAATCCATAAAAAGGTAAAAGTTTATACAGCACAAAGAGTCTTCAGGGAGGCTAATTTAATGTTTTGTTCAGATACTCTTAAAAGAAAATGTAACAACAATGACCCCAAAAGTCACCAGTGAAGTGTGAAGCTTTTCCCACCTCTTTATAATCAAGCATATGGCTTAAAAATAGGGATAAATTAGGACAGCTGTGCATCCCACTTTAGAAGGAACACTTCTCTGTTGGAGGGCTCTTTTATCTAAGTCCAGTTTAAAGATAAAGAAGCATGAGAAGGGGGAATAAGCAGGGGGCCCAGTTAGTACCGGGACAGCAGACTGAGCAGGCATGCAGATCATATAGCCTTCTCCACTACGTTGAGAAGTATTGCATTTCTATTTAATTTATAGTAATTATTTTTGAATATGAATCTATACATATAAATTAGCATAGACAAATTGTATGCAGATATTTATCTTCTTTTGACCTCTTTTTTGGTGATGCATTCAATGGCCCCTTCAGATCAGCATATTAATATAAATGGATTGTGCTAGAGTCGTTGTATAATGTCAGGATACAAGTTAATGTGTGCAGCACTCCCCCTCCCCAACCTTTTGCCTTAATGGATGTGTCTTTTAACCTGAAGATTTCTTCACAACTTTTCAGGAACTAGCACAATGAGAGGAGGGCCAATGAAACACAGGTTCTTTTGAAAAGACATGACAGCTAGACAGTTTTGCAAAGGACCAAGGCAGATTGAAATGCTCAGCCATTTCACTTCGCTTTAATTCCCCTCCCCTTTTAAGAAACTTGAGTAACAGTGTGAGAGAGATTTACAGATACATATGGAAGCATTCCTATATGGAAATATTAATGATAATGATTTTATTAAGAACGGTCAGGTCTCCACCCAAGATCCAACATTTTTTGCTCGGTTTTTCCAGCCAACTAAAGAAGTGATACTTCAGCTGCATCACTTCCCATGAATATGAAAAAAAAACCATGACTAATGATCCTCTTCCTAACCTAAAGCATCTGCCCATAACACATCAGAACAGGTGGGAAATTAGCCAGAACCTGGCCTTCTGCTGCCAACATTTATAGCAATATATCATGCTGTAGGATGAGCTTCAATATCCATTTGATGAAAAGCAGAATCCTGATATGGGGGGCTGTAAAAGAATAAAGCCTCTTTCAGGTTGCTTCCCTATGACCACTTACTTGGGATTAAGCCCTATTGAGCTCAGTGGGACTTGCCTCTCAGTTGGCAAGGAGAGGATTGTGCTGGAAGAAAACTGCCTAGTCTCTAATTTCTCTGTGTCAGACATCGAAAGCCAGTGCTTTTCCATCAGTCTGTAGGCTGCTGTTTTTTGGAAAGTGACAGCATGATTTATTGAGAGAAGCATTCTGCAGTATCGAAAACTCATGTATCTGTGGGGCAAATAATTGGTCTTTAGTTTCACGTTGGAGACGTAACTTTAAGAACTCAGGGCAAATGCTGCAGAGTGATGAGAGAGCTACCACATTGTGCTGTAGAATGCTCTAGTCTGCTATTACAAACCAGTGCATCAGATGACTCTCTGAGAAATTGTGTGTCATATTTCCCCCCCTAGTTCAATATAAAGGGAATGACAGCTGATAAAACAAAGGAATGGATTTGCATTGCAGTGAAAGCATATTTACTGCATAGGCTACAGAACCTGGTATTTTCTCATTCTCTTATTTTGTTTCTGTTTTATTTTTTTGTAAAAAATAAAATAAAAAATACAGGTGCCGTATTCTGAACTGGGAGGAAAAACATTAGTGATGGCGGTATATGACTTTGACCGCTTCTCCAAACATGATATCATTGGGGAGTACAAGGTGGCCATGAACACTGTGGATTTTGGTCATGTGACTGAGGAGTGGCGGGATTTGCAAAGTGCTGAAAAAGAAGAGGTAAGAAAAGCATATCTATTGTTGGCATTTGTTAAACCTCAAAAGAGTAGTATGCATAATCTGTTTTGACTCCTGTTAATCTGAGGGAATAAAGTACCGTAGCTCATAAACACTTAGAAAATATTCTGCCAGAATAAATTAAAACAGGCATCCCCAAACTGCGGCCCTCCAGATGTTTTGGCCTAGAACTCCCATGATCCCTAGCTAACAGAACCAGTGGTCAGTGAAGATGGGAATTGTAGTCCAAAACATCTGGAGGGCCGAAGTTTGGGGATGCCTGAATTAAAACAACAACAATTTTGAGATCTGTTCAGTATCCTTGTTTTATTTATCACCTCACTGCATACTTCTTGCACCTTTGTAACACTAAAACCACACTGTCCTCCACCCTCAGTAACCAAATAATAATGAGGGATAGGGGTAGGTGAGAGAAGAAAGACAGAAGCTTTTTGGAGGATGTTTGGGTAAAAGAAAAGTTTACCGTAGGTCAGAGATGTTCAGGTTTGAGGGAGATTCTGCCATTTTGATTTTTGGAGGATGTTAATTCTGAACACTGATTTGATGTGTCACTACACACTTGTAGGCAGAATCACAAAACCTGAGTGGGGTTGGGGTTGGGTGGCGATGTTTCTATTTTACTTAATATATGTGGGGGTTTGTGTCAGCGTTGCTTGTGCATGTTCTCTGCTGTTCAGTTGTGTTCCTTTGGTGGTGAGAGAGGTTGGGGTTGGCCTAGGGTGTGGCTGTTCATTTGTGGTTGGCTGTGGTGATCTTTGTCTTCATGTGTGAGTGGGGTGGGTGGGTGTTTTGGATCAGGTTAGCCATATTGATTTGCATGCTGTTGGTGGATTTTTGTCATTGTCTTGTTGGGTTGTGTATGTGATAAAGGGGAGCCATACTGGGGTGAAGGCATCTTCTTCTATTTGTCCCCTTGTCAGTTTCAGTTTATTGGTTAATTTTTCTAGTAAGGCTGTTTCCCATACTATTTGGTACCATTGGTCCATGCTTACTCCCGACAGGTCTCTCCAGTGTCTGGTTATGATGTTTCGGGCTGCTGAGAGTAGGTGGGTTATGAGTTCTTTGTGGTGTAAGTGGGCATTGTTGTCTTGGAAGATGTTTAGTAGGGCCAATTCTGGGGTGATTTCTAATACTTGCTTGGTTTAGGGGTTCATAGTTAATGGGGCTTTTGCCTCTCTCTCCAGCCCTCTAGCAACCAAAAAAAGGGCTTGTGCTTTCTCAGGTGGCTGCCAGATGACTGTTGAGTATTAATCCTGCTATGTTGGCCTAGGTTTCGAAGGAAGGATAGACAAAAATCAGCTATTTAATTAGCATTCTATCTGATTCATTTGTGTGAAGAAAATGTTAACCCATGTATTCCCATGCATTTTCCTGATTATTATTTTTTATATTCTTGCAAAAGTCTGATGGAGCAGAGTGGGGGAGAGAAACAGGTTTGTTGTGCAAGAGCACCAAAATTAACTTTAATTGCTCAACTTGAATTTGTGAGTATGTGAGTATGTGATTGAATGCCACCTCAAAATTAGAGAAAGGCTGGAAGCTCCCTCGCATGGAGATTTGTTTGCATCAGAAAATAAAAAGCAGGCATTTCTCCTGCTGGTTCTTATCTCGTCCATTCCTCCCTGCACATAGATGTAACCCTTTCTCTCTCCCAAGCCCTGCATGCTTGCCAGAGGACTTGGAAAAGAGGCAAAGTTTTGTCACTCCTACAGCTGTTTGGAGAAGATTTTCTTAAAAGAAAGCAGCAGAGAGACTCCTGCTTTTTCTTACCTTCTCCATACCACAATACAAACAAGAGAAACCCCTGTTCTCTTCTGAAAACCTTCTGAAAATGCTAGAGGGATGGGGGCTTAGAGAGAAGGGCTGGGTTAAGGACAGCCTGCAGCTTTACGGCAGAGGCCGGATTTGAACCAAGTACTTCCTGACTAGGAGCTCTGCTGCTTAGCTACTATGCTACACGTGGAGCTTCAGCTGAAATCCTTTATGCAGTTACATGGGCTTAAGTTCCGTTTGAACTTAATGAGTTGTGCTTCTGAGCAGACCTGTGTAGGATTGCACTGACAGAAAGCTAATGCTGCAGTATACGTGGTTATTCCTCTTTGTCAAAACCTCTGTTCATTTGACATAATAAAAGCACAGAGCTCTTCATGGTTCCGATTGTTGTGCTGGTCCCGGTCGTGTTCTCTGGTATAGTGTCTTCCCGTGCCAATGAACACCTGTGCATTAAAGTGTAAGTCACATACACTGTAGACTTATGAGTCATAGCTTCATTCCAGCAATGATAAGAACAGGGGAGGGTTTCCACTGCAAATAATAATACTGTAATAATAATCCTGACTGCAGTCAGTGCAGAAGTATAGCTCGGCATCCTCTGCTATGTTTGGAAATCTTTCTTGTTTCAGAAAATGATGTGCCTGTTGGATGATGGAATTCATGCAATAAATGTTTTCCATGATAAATGAAGTAAGCCTTCAATGTTGTTGTTGTTTTTGTTTCTTAGCATCTTTCTGATTATGTGCTTGACGCACTCAAGTGAGCAACCAATAAATGTGGGGAATTGCCATTGTTTAGTGATTAACTGGAAAGTTAGATGAGGTTTGTTTTTCTTTATGCCTGATGAATTCTTTTCTTGAAAGCAAGTGTGCTAGGTTAGAATAATTTAGCATTACTTTTAAAAGAAAACTTTGATTTCGTCTTGCAGTTTAGCAAACCTCTTATCTTATGCAATATTTTGTGATCTTCAGGACTGATGTAAACCTTGACCTGTTGCTGCTATTTTGAGATTATTTCAGTCTGCACACTTCACCTCCAATAATTCAGAGCCTGCAGCAGACCCTATCTCATGCTGAATATGTTCTGCTGGAAACTTCATGCTTGGGGCTCCTTGTGCATCTTTCATAGAATTACAGAGTTGGAAGGGACCCTAAGCATCATCTAGTCCAAACCCCTGTGCAGCAATCTCAACTAGAGAGCATCCATAACAGATGACCATCCAACCTCCGCTTACAAGCCTCCATGGAAGGAGAATCCATCACCTTCCAAGGGAGTCCATTCCACTGTCAAACAGCTCTTACCATCAGAAAGTTCTTCCTGATGTTTATGTGGAATCTCCTTCCTTAGGTGGAATCCATTGATTGAAACAAGCTTGCTCCATATTCCATATGACAATTGAAGATGGCTTTCTTATCTCCTCTCAGCGTCCTCTTTACCAGGCTAAACATACCCAATTCATTCAACCATTCCTCATAAGGCTTGGTTTCAACTTGGTCGCCCTCCTCTGCACATGTTCCAGCTTGTCAATATCCTTCTTAAACTGTGGTGCCCAGGAATGGTCACAGTACTCCATTTGTGGTCTGGCCAAGGCAGAACAGAGCTACAGTGGTACCTCTACTTACAAATTTAATGCATTCCGAATGCACATTCGTAATTCTAAAAAAAATTGTAAGTCGAATCCCATAGGAATGCATTGGGAGAAAAAATTCGTAACCCTATCTAAAAATTTGTAAGTAGAAAAAATCCTATCTAAACTGCATCCAAGATGGCAGACGGAGCTCCGTTCGTAAGTAGAAACATTCGTAAGTAGAGTTATTCGTAACTAGAGGTACCACTGTATTACTTCCCTTGATCTGGACACCATTGTTCTGTTCATACAGCCTAGAACAGCATTAGCTTTTTATTTATTTCTTGCTGTTACATCACACTGTTGACCAGGGCCGTCTTAAGCATACCTGGCGCCCTGGTGCGATCCCTCTGGTGCCCCCCTTTCCCAGAGTTGACCCCCCCCCTGGCGGTGGCGGCGGGAGCTGCGTGGGGCTCGGTGGTGATGTCTTCATCGCCTTGCGCTGCCGCCGCGGCACCGCTGGCCGAGCTGCTGGGTGAGGCGCTAGGGCGCCCGACGGCTCGGTGGTGCCCGTGGCCTCGCTCGTGGGGCTCTACTGCGGCGCCGGCAGCAGCGCAGCCAGAGCCACTGCCGCGGCAGGAGCCAGAGCTGGAGCTGAGCCGGGCGCGCTGCTGGCTGCTAGCCTGGCCGCCTTCTACACATGCTTCCAGCCGGCCCGAGGCAAAGCTGGAGCCGGAGCGGCACCGGAGCAGCGGCAGCGGCAGCAGCGCCTGGAGATCAGCGCTGGCAAGAAGCCATATGGGCCATGCCGACAAGCGCCGGAAGGTGGGCTCTGCAGACGGAACAGGGTCCTAGTGCCCCTGCTCCGCTTGCTTTGCTCCCTGCTCTCCCGTGAGCGGCGCGGCTGGCAGAGGGAAAAGGGAGGCCGCCGCGCAGCTCCCCACTTGCTGGGGCGCCCCTCAGCGCCCCCTGATCGCCCAGGCGCCATGGTGCACTGCGCCACCGGGGGTCTACCTAGAGCCGGCACTGCTGTTGACGCATGTTAAGCTTGTGGTCTACTAGATCCTTTTCACATGCAGTACAGGCAATCCAGGTGCCCCCTCCATCTTATATTTGTGCAGCTGGTTATTTCTGCCTAAATGTAGAACCTTACATTTGTCCCTATTGAAATTCATTTTGTTAGTTTTGGCCCAGTTCTCTAATCTGTTAAGGCCGTATTGAATCCTGTTTCTGTCTTCTGTGTGATTCCATTCCAGTTTGGTGTCATTTGCATCCCATCAATACCTTCATCCAAGTCATTTATAAAGATGCTGAATGACAGTGGGCCCAGAACCATTAGTGAGCACTCTTTGGGTTTGGTCAGTCAGCTAGCCAGAAATCCACCTAATACCGGTAGTTACCTCATCCTGCCCACATTTTACCAGCTTCTCCACAATAATATCATAGGACACACTGCAATGTTATCAGTTAAACAGTCTAGACAAATATTTGTTGCTATGAATTCCACCTTAGGCCAAGTTATTGTAATATAGATGTTTCTCCTATGAGTCTGTGGCTTAGAAATCTTATTTATTTCAGTTACAGGTAGGTAGCCGTGTTGGTCTGAGTCGAAGCAAAATAAAAAAATTCCTTCAGTAGCACCTTAAAGACCAACTAAGTTTATATTTTGGTATGAGCTTTCGTGTGCATGCACACTTCTTCAGATACTGAAGAAGTGTGCATGCACACGAAAGCTCATACCAAAATATAAACTTAGTTGGTCTTTAAGGTGCTACTGAAGGAATTTTTTTATTTATTTCAGCTATGGAAGTTCTGCTGCGATTTTCCCAGTCTGTGCTGAAATGTCTTTGGTTCATGGCTCGCATAGGTAGATGGCAAGTCTTTATTGTAACGCTTCAATATCCTAAGGATACCAAGTAAAACACAGCAAAAATGGAAACAGGGTTTAATTAGGCCAGATGTGCATTGATGGGCACGTGCTTGTCTTGTTAGTGCTCATGGTACCACAACCTGTCCCACTAATTCCAGAAAAAAGCATGATTAAAATAGACTTAAAACCCTAAGCAACTGGATCCCATCCAAAACGGTACAAGTGTAATTATGTTTAATTACTGCCAAGACATTTTTTTTAAAAAACAGACTTATCTTTATTTTAATTGCAGAATGTAACGTTTGTCACAGAAAGCCAAATTTGCAGACAGTCTGTTCAGTAATAATAATACAAATTGTTATGACAAGTTTTCACTTATTTTTTTTTTTAAAAAAAAAACTTTTCGCTGATAGAGAATCATAAGAAAGCTGGCAATTAATGATGGGGAAATTAATCCTTGAAATAGTTTGGTTGTGACCCCTGAGGGTAGAAGCATATTTTAGCTTCCATTAATGATGGTCATGACCACTTGCTTAATCACCTAAACTGACCTTGGTCCATCTTCTCTCTTAAGTCTTTATCTTAACTGCTCTTTACACAGAATTCTGTTGTTGTACATAATAACGCAGAGTTTTAATGAGCGGCTATGGAACAGGAAGAAGCATCTGACAAGCTGTTGCCCTCTTCATTGCACTAACTAAAAATTCAGTCTGTTTCTCAGCCCTCTCTCCTTAAAAGGGTCAGGGATAAAATCAAAGGATGGGGTTTTAATGAGACATAAGAGGCTTCCTTCTGTATCTCGTGACCCAAGCAAATTTAAAAACCAGCTTCATGACTTTTCCCCATTTCCCTACAGAACAGCCGATTAGTAAGTCAATGTTGGTGAAGCACTTTAGAAGATAAGAAGTGCTGTGTAAAGTATTTGTTAGGCTTTGCAAGAGCTTGAAAGAACGTCTCCAGTCTGTAGGATGGCTGGTGAAAATTGTATAGGAGAGGTCACATGAGCTGTAAGTCATGACAACATCGTTCTAACCTTCCTCCATTCAGCCTTGTTAATGTTATACATAATTGCTGTGTGTGTCGCATAGCTTCAGGGAGAGTCAGACTCCCTGAAGCTAGGCAAAGAATTGATGAAAATGGAGCAGGAGAAAGACAGCAGTTCACTAGTGGAGGGCAGATTAAGCAGCAGGCTGGAAAAAGCTTGAATGAGGGAGCTGTGGGAAAGGGACCAAGAAAAAAACAAATTAGGAGAGAACACTGTGATCCAGTCTTATTTAACTTTTTATTTTTCTTATTTATGTATGGGCAGATGATAACCCACCCCAAGAACTTCAGGCGAGGTAATGAAAACTATTTGTTCTGTAGGTAAAGCATCAAACCACAGGAAGGCTACCCCACTTTTGCAAACTAAAGCAATACTCTGGATTGTGGAACTTTGTGTTTGCCTTTTGCATTTCCTACACTAGCACTTGTGCGGTAGTTGGAGCATTCTTTGGCAGTGCCAAAGAATGCTCCAACTACCGCACAATTGCGCTCATTTCACACGCTAGCAAGGTTATGCTTAAAATTCTATAAGGCAGGCTTAGGCAGTATGTGGACCGAGAACTCCCAGAAGTGCAAGCTGGATTTCGAAAGGGCAGAGGAACCAGAGACCAAATAGCAAACATGCGCTGGATTCTGGAGAAAGCTAGAGAGTTCCAGGAAAACGTCTACTTCTGCTTCATCGACTATGCAAAAGCCTTTGACTGTGTCGACCACAGCAAACTATGGCAAGTTCTTAAAGAAATGGGAGTGCCTGATCACCTCATCTGTCTCCTGAGAAATCTCTATGTGGGACAAGAAGCTACAGTTAGAACTGGATATGGAACAACTGATTGGTTCAAAATTGGGAAAGGAGTACGACAAGGTTGTATATTGTCTCCCTGCTTATTTAACTTATATGCAGAATTCATCATGCGAAAGGCTGGACTAGATGAAACCCAAGCCGGAATTAAGATTGCCGGAAGAAATATCAACAACCTCAGATATGCAGATGACACAACCTTGATGGCAGAAAGCGAGGAGGAATTAAAGAACCTTTTAATGAGGGTGAAAGAGGAGAGCGCAAAATATGGTCTGAAGCTCAACATCAAAAAAACCAAGATCATGGCCACTGGTCCCATCACCTCCTGGCAAATAGAAGGGGAAGAAATGGAGGCAGTGAGAGATTTTACTTTCTTGGGCTCCTTGATCACTGCAGATGGTGACAGCAGTCACGAAATTAAAAGACGCCTGCTTCTTGGGAGAAAAGCGATGACAAACCTAGACAGCATCTTAAAAAGCAGAGACATCACCTTGCCGACAAAGGTCCGTATAGTTAAAGCTATGGTTTTCCCAGTAGTGATGTATGGAAGTGAGAGCTGGACCATAAAGAAGGCTGATCGCCAAAGAATTGATGCTTTTGAATTATGGTGCTGGAGGAGACTCTTGAGAGTCCCATGGACTGCAAGAAGATCAAACCTATCCATTCTTAAGGAAATCAGCCCTGAGTGCTCCCTGGAAGGACAGATCGTGAAGCTGAGGCTCCAATACTTTGGCCACCTCATGAGAAGAGAGGAATCTTTGGAAAAGACCCTGATGTTGGGAAAGATTGAGGGCACTAGGAGAAGGGGACGACAGAGGAAAAGATGGTTGGACAGTGTTCTCGAAGCTACGAACATGAGTTTGACCAAACTGCGGGAGGCAGTGGAAGACAGGAGTGCCTGGTGTGCTATGGTCCATGGGGTCATGAAGAGTCGGACACGACTAAACGACTAAACAACACACTAGCACTTGCTTTCACAGCAGGTGTGATAAACCTGTGACTCTCCAGATATTCTTCAACTACAGCTCCCATCATCCTTGGCTATCAATCATGCTTGTTGGGGTGGATGGGGATTTTAGTTCAGCAACATCTGAAGAGCCACAGGTTCTGAAGAGCCACAGGGACACCAAGGGTCATCTAGTCCAACACCCTAAAATGCAAGAATATCAACTAAAGCATCCATGACAGATGGCTATCCAGCCTCTGCTTGAAAGCCTCCAAGTAGAAGGAGAGTCCACCATCGTCCAAGGAAAGACCATTCCACTATTGAACAGCTCTTGCCAGCAGAAACCAAGCCTGTGTTTTAGCGAGTGAAGAGTTAAATCCAACTTTGAACTGTGTGATTACTGACTGATATGTTCTTCTGATATGCTGATGACACAACCTTGATGGCAGAAAGTGAGGAGGAATTAAAGAACCTTTTAATGAGGGTGAAAGAGGAGAGTGCAAAATATGGTCTGAAGCTTAACATAAAAAAAAAAACACTAAGATCATGGCCACTGGTCCCATCACCTCCTGGCAAATAGAAGGGGAAGAAATGGAGGCAGTGAAATGGAGAAGAAATGGAAATGGTTCCATGATCACTGCAGATGGTGACAGCAGTCCCGAAATTCTTGGGAGAAAAGCAATGACAAACCTAGACAGCATCTTAAAAAAGCAGAGACATCACCTTGCCTACAAAGGTCCGTATAGTTAAAGCTATGGCTTTCCCAGTAGTGATGTATGGAAGTGAGAGCTGGAACATAAAGAAGGCTGATCGCCGAAGAATTGATGCTTTTGAATTATGGTGCTGGAGGAGACTCTTGAGAGTCCCATGGACTGCGAGAAGATCAAACCTATCCATTCTGAAGGAAATCAGCCCTGAGTGCTCACTGGAAGGACAGATCGTGAAGCTGAGGCTCCAATACTTTGGCCACCTATGAGAAGAGAAGACTCCCTGGAAAAGACCCTGATGTTGAGAAAGATTGAGGGCACAAGGAGAAGGGGATGACAGAGGATGAGATGATTGGACAGTGGTCTTTTTTAAAAAAAATAATTTTTATTGGATTTTATCAAGAAATACAGAAAAAGAAAAAAGAATACATAACCAATTTGTCCATTCTTATTCCCCCAAATTCTTCACATTTCAAGAACAATTAAGAATAAAAAAGACTGAAAAAGAAAAAACAACAGTAAAAAGAAAAATAGAAATATAATGACACCATTCTAAAGCTTCTAAACTAATCCTTTCTGACTTCCCCATTTCCCCTTCTTGAGTTCTAGTTATTAAAATAATTCTCGCAGTTCCCAGATCTAACATCACATTCTTTTTTCTAAATTTTGACTTCTTCATTGTTTTTAACCATTCTTTTTATACTTTAACTTCTTTGTTGCTGACATCCTCTCTCTCTTGCTATTATCCAACTACTAATCTCTATCCCTTACCCAAAAATGTTTAAACTTAACGTCCAATTTTTTAACCCATTTATTCCCACCCTCACAACAAGTTCCCACCCCCCTTTCCCTGAAGTCAGTGTCTCCAGATGCATCAGCCAGATCCTTAATACAATCCTTAATACATTCCGAGGTCAGACCATGTTATATCAAACAATACCAAATAATCCAAAACTCCCTCAACCCACCCCTAGTCTGTCCCAATCCAACTTTTGCCGAACTCTTGCCCTCCTCTTCAGTAGTCCCATCACTTTATGTCTTTGCTCATTGTTATCCTTTTTCTGCACCCCACCTGTTTGCTTCTTCCCCTCTCTCACCGGGGTATTGGTTTTTCTATTCTCTTTTTTGGGGTGCTTTTGTACTCCCCCCCTACCCTGTTTCACCTCTCTCACCAGTGAAACAGTGTTTTCTCCTAGTTTTCCTCCCTGTTCCACCCCTCCCACCGGTGGAACAGTATTATTCTCACAAATTAAGTCCATTGGTTCAGCATATCGTCCTTCAATGTTGCCTTTCTCCTCTTCTGGGTTTTTTACATGAGACACACCAACACAGTCCTGCTCCTCCGATCTTTTTTCTTCTCCCTTCTCTTGCTTTTTAATTTCAATTAGTTCCTCTGTTTCAAAGTCTGGAACAAATACTTCCACAGTCTCATCTCTCAAGAGACATACATCAAGTTTGGAGATGCTCACTTCCTTTGTCAGTTCCACAATTGTTGTCAATATTAAATCTCATTGTGTGTCTTCCTCTCTGTTCTCCAGAACCTTCTCTCCCAGTCCTCTGCCGGAGTCCTCCTCCATATTTGTTGCAGACAGGCAGTGGAATTGTTATTTTTATCCAATATTGAAGAAAATTCAAAGTTCTAGTCCCACTTGGTCAGAATCTCTCATTTCACTTCTTTTTTTCCACAAAGTCAGTACTGAGCAGCCTTAAAGCAAAACAAATCCTCTTTATCTGTTTACAGCTCTCAGTCTCTCACACTCAGCCAGACACATTCCATTGCATTGTGACGTCACTCAGCAGACTGACTGATCCTTCCTTTGACCCAACTCCAGGTTCACAGGGCTTTTTTCTCATGATAAATCTCAGTCTTTTGCAGAGATGAATTCACAGCTTACTTTTCCCTTTACTCTGCATCAGGAAAAAGTTCTTTTGCAGTATTTCTAAGTTTTCCAAGCTTACCGCGTTATTTAACACTCAGTGGGGGGGGGGCTGATTTCCTTTTTTCTCCACCTCCCAATGCCGAATTCTTATTCCAAATTAATTAATTTCGACTTATTCGTCCAAATCATGACTTTTTTCCAGGAAGAATCCACCGCTTACGGGCAGAAGGCTCGGAGCTTCGCTTCACGGAGGTAACGATGGTGCCCAAAATGGCTCCCGCGACTGCCACTCCGCTGGCTCTCTGCGCCCTCTCGCTCCGAGCGGTAGACCGGAAGTCGATTGGACAGTGTTCTTGAAGCTACCAACATGAGTCTGACCAAACTGTGGGAGGCAGTAGAAGACAGGAGTGCCTGGCATGCTCTGGTCCATGGGGTCACGAAGAGTCAGACACGACTAAATGACTAAACAACAATAAATGTTCTTCTGACACTCATACACCCCTTTGTATTCTCCACCGTGACAAGGAATAAACATTAGCAGAGTTCAAGAACTCATTCTTGCCTATCAAAAACACTTGGGCCAACAAAGGGTTGGGTCTTGGGGGAGAATTTCATGAGCCAGGTAGAGTGGCTGGGAAAGCCACATTTGACTTTTACCATCACAAAGTTCCTCATTATTATTATTTTATTATACTTAAGTGCTGTACAAAAATTAAACAATCACACAGGCCCTCGATTTGTTGCAAACTTTTTTATTTTGAAGTGAATGATCCAGCAAGAAATTTAGTCTTCTGGGCCTTGTGCAGGAGAATTTCTCCCTGGATGATGCCAAAAAGCAATGAAGGGGGAAATATGCATTTCTGAAAAGGTTATAGACAAATAGTTGGGAGGAGCAGCCTGAGAAAAAAGAAAGCTTAGTCATTTTCTTTGCATTCCTCCTGCCAGTTTTTAAATGCCAATTTAGACCATGTCAGATTACCATAGTAACCACTTAGCCTCTTTTCAGATCTTGTTGTATTTTCACTTTAGTTTAACTACTTGCTGAACTGACATTTAAAGCACTTTGTATCGTAGCTATGATAGACAGAACGTATTTATTAAACAAAAAGAAATGAACGTCTTGCACAAAGCACAGTAATGAAAAGGGTAGCAATTGGATTCCCATTGTAAATTGCTTTAACAGCCTTAGACAAGCTGTATGGTGCTAAGGAAATACTTAATAGTGAATACCCCTCAGTGAATTGAGAATGTGCACTTTATAATGAGAAGACAGTTTTTCAGTCATAATTTATCCAAGATGGTTGAGTAATAAAAAAGACACATTGCTTCATAAGAACCTATGAAAGGCTTTGCCAGATCAAATCAAAGTATATCCAGGGTTCTGTTTCCAACATGGGTAGGCAGATGGCTTTGGAAGCTCATAAGAAGAATCTGAAATCAATGGACTATCCTAAGGTTTTCTCCTCTGGTATGTTTAGAGGTTTATATTTAGAAGTTTCTTATATAACCTTTATTAGGTACTCCACCATTAATTGGTCCATTAGCTAAGTTAGTAGTTATTGCCACCCATTGAAGATGTGAGTTTCTCCTTCCAGTCAGCTTTATTTGGGTGATCCCAAGTTTCAATATTATGAGGAAGGCTTGAAAATCTTTATGTACTTTCACTGCATTTTTACAACCTCCTTGCAAATTTTCCCTAAGTTAAACCATTTTTTTTGGTCAATGATGCCCAAATGTTTTAACCTCCAATTTGTAGACTACTTGAAACAATGTATGATTAGTCTGGTAATGAGAATAAAATATTTAGCAGCCCGCTATGAAGACCCTGTGTGTATGTGTGCATGTGTATGTATGAGACAGAACATGCATGTGTACATGCACACATATGCTCATATATACACATCTTTGGAGAGAGAGGGTGCACATATCTGTATCGATTAAGTTCTGGGAAAAGAATGGATGTGTATGGGTAAATATTCAAGTGGAGAGAGACTGTGTATGGGTGAAGATCATGGAAAAGAAAATGTGTGTATGTGTTTTTTTTAGTAGATAGCATGGAAATATGGAGGCATGTATGTGTGACTCTGGCTGACAATTTGAGGAAGGAAGGAGCTACAGTATGTGAGAGTTGGCTCTGTCACACTATGCCCCTTGGTGTGAATGAAATTTAGTAGAACATGGTGGTATCTCAACCAAAAGGCCACGGTTCAATAGCACAACAGGAAATGCAATATGAAAGGAATGTTAGAAACCAAGACAGAAGCGCCAGCATTATAACAGGAAAAGTTAATGGAACAACTCCCACATCTGAATGCTCCCTTCCTGTTGCAAACTGCTTTGGGTGTCTGGGGCTTTGGAAACCCCATTGAACATCCGATCTTAACACTTGCAAAGTCCAATGCACAGGGCTTTGCGCAGGACTCTGCAGCCACTGCTGATCAGCTGGTGCACTTTGAAACCCCCTTTCAGCCCAGCCACACCTTCACCTACCTCTGCAGGTGGGTTTTGGTTGACTGAAAGAGTCTCGCAGGCCAAATGGGAAGGCTGGAGGTTCACCACCCCACCTTTAAAAAAAGAGATTTGTGGTCTAGAAGTGCTTTCAAAGTGACTAATAAGTCAGATGGGAGTTGAAGGATAAAAAGGTTGAGGAGGGTGCAGGAGGAGAAAGAGACAAGGAGGGAAATTGGGAAGAAGGGAAGTAGAGAGATGAGAGCAGAGAGCAGGGATTCCAGTCTCACAGCATCAATGCAGCTTATTAATATTGCTGTGCCACTTCAGTGTACGTCTTGTATATGTAACATTATTATTCTAATTTCCTATTGTGCCAATTATTTCCTGGTGTGGAGCTTTCCTTTTGTCTCATCTGAAGATGTTACAGGATGAACATCTGGTTGTGCAAATGAATGGCACATCTGCCTTCCTTTCCTCCACTCAAACGCCTTAAAGCAGAATAATTTATGTGGCTCCTCTAAAGGCGTATGCGTTACTGCCTCATGTATCTGGGTACACCTCATGCATCTTCCCATGGTAGGAAGATAAGGAAGTCCTCGGGGTGTTGCAGTGACAGTGGGAGAAAAAATGATGGATGCCCATAGGACTGTTTCTGCTTCTGTTCCAAAACTGCTCCAAAGTTCTGATTACTAAATGAATTAGTTTCCCGTTTGTGGTAGCTATTCCTGCAAACCATTCGGGACAGGGTATATTAATTATCTATTTAAAATTATTTATATCCTCTTCCTCTTCCCCAAAGGGTATCAGAGCAGTACAGAAGAACACTATGAAATATTAATGGAAGAAACGAAACCGTAAAATTCTCAGCAGCCCAAGTAGCTAGGAGGGCATAAAAAGCATGGTTACTCGGAAAGTTTTTAACTGCCCTCCTAGGGAGAAGCAGGGAAGGAATTTAGTTATTTATTTACTGGTAGCAAGATTTGTAGGCCACTTTTTTATAGGAAAAAAGGCAGTTTAGAGAAAAGCCCACAAAATATTCATTTTAAAATAGTTTTTAAAAATAAAAACATATTTTAGAACAGTAGACATAATATGGTAAAATACAGGCAAAATCAGCATTTTTAAAAACAAGGATACAGAATGGAATTCCAGGTCTTGGTAGGATTGCCTAAACAAAAATTGTTTTAACCGGCATCAAAAACAGTGCAAGAATCAGCAGGGAAGCCCTGCTGCAGGAATCGGGAACCCATGGCCCTTCATATGTTGCTGGAATGCAACTCCCATCATCCCTGACAATTGGCCTTGCCTGCTGGAGCTGATGGGATTTGGAGTCCCAACCTATCCCTACCCTGCTGTATGTGTAGCTTATATCCTACACCAGCCTTCCTCAACCTTGTGTCATCCAGATGTTGTTGGACAGCAGCTCCCATCATCCCCAGCCAATATGGCCAGTGGTCAGGAATGATGTGGGTTGTAGTCACCAGGACAGCCGCTGGGGGAGGTTGTCACACAGTGCTCTTCATCACTGATGCATTATGTCAGGATGCCTAATTCCAGCATTACTGAATTCTAGCAGCTTGCTTCTGTTTTTCAGTTCTAGTATATATGCATTCCTCACTTTCCTAACAACACAGGAAACTGGACCATACTCATTCATGCATGTGTGTTTGAGCACCAACCGGCCAGAAATGTGTTCGTTGACAGCACACTCTGTATCCTTACAGAGAATGTTAGCAATTAAATTAGTTCATTTAACATTCTCAGGTTGTTCACTATTCTCTCTATGCAATAGATCAGGGGGGGATAGCTCAGGGCCACATTCCTTTGTAGGCAACTTTTTGGGGGGGGGAATCATGCCAGTATTGGTGGAGCCAGAGGCAAAAGTTGGGCAGAGCAATGGATGTGACTCTTACCTTTGTACAGTAGGCTACATTCCAACCAGGCAAAAGCCCATGCCGGGAAGTCAACGAAACACATTATCAAGGCACTTGAGAAGGGTATGTGGCAAGGCCAGTGAAGACTGTAGCCTGGGGAGGGGGGAGCAGTGGCCCAGGGAGTTTTCTAAGGGTTGGACAGAAAGGCCTTGAGGGGTCTGCATTTGGCCTCCAGGCCTCAGGTACCCTATCTCTGCAACAGACCAACTTTGCCAAACCAAATCCTGCAGACAATCATCTACTGGGTGAAAGAATGAATGTAATTTAGCCAAGGGGTTCAGAAGAAGGATCCCTTTTCTTACTTTTCTCTGTAATGTGGCATTATATAGATTAGTAGCCATGTTGGAAGGAAACCTTTACTCTACTGGTTCAGCTACAAAAGATTTATTACCTTGAGCCTGTGATTTTAGCCTGTGCATTATCAGATCTGCAGTGTGTAGTTTTCAATCTGTGGCAACAATCACTTTCAGATTCCGAGACAATCTCTTGATAATGTGAAATGCATTAACTGAACTTTAAATGCGTACATGGCTCTACTATTGGAAGGTTTTTAAAGATCAAGCAAGGGCAAGCTATTATTGCTTGCCTTGGCCCGATACAATAGGATGAAGATTATCTTTAGACCAGCTACAATAGCTACATAATTGTGCCATAATTATGGGAAGGCTTTGGTGTTTGACTTTTTATAATGCCTAGTAATCCAAAAAGAACATCCTGTGAATGTATTCCATTTGCTCTCGGTGTTGCACTTAAAAAACTGTTCTCGCAGAGAGAAGAGCCTTGCAACGTGTTATAGTTAATAAGTTTTCCCTGCTGTCAAAAGTAATAATATTAATGTGCCATTCTGAGTTAAATTAATTGCGCTTTGCACAGTGGCTTGCATAAACGTGAATGACATGTAGAAATGTGATCGGGCAGGGTCTTGGAAGAAGCCAAGTGCTAGAATGGAATAAGATGCAATCATTAAAGCATAGTGAATGACTGGATATAAGAATGCATCTATTTGGTAGAGGATGTGCGGGGGAGATTTAAAAAAACACTATCCCGTCATTATTTTGCAGTGCGAGCTCAAGTTCCTTATTCGCTTATTATTATTATTATTTACTTATTTAGAAATAAGATTTTTGTTACTTAGGAGATAAATATATTTAGCTCCTAATTTAAGCCATAGGCAATCTAATTTCCAAATCTTGGCCTCCTGTTTGGAAGTGAAAGTGCACCTTCATTCACAAAAGGTGCTTGAGATGGAAACTTAAGTACCTTTCACCTTAGTTTCTGCAAGAGGCAGCTGATTGTAATCACTTTGAAACTGTTGGCCGTGAAGTGGCATGTTCAGTCCGTAATGATGGCATTTATCCCCCCATTAATCTTTTTTTGTTTTTCTCTTTGACGGAAGCTCTTTCTAGAAATGGTTAAAATATCGTTATAAATACTAGAAGGACAAGGCTAGTAAAGGATGACTCACACAGAATATTATGGTCAGAATGATCAATCTGCTCTCTGTAGGAGGTTAATTGGCACAATTCATGTGAATACAGTCAGCTGCCTCAGTTGCCTGGTCCCTCACGGTCTGACTGATGTTTGAGCAACTCTGGAGCATGGTGCTCCATAGTTGTCTTGATGACACTGACACAAATGTGATGAGGAATGACCAGCTTATCATGGAAAGGAATAGATATTTCCTTGAAAAAGTGATAGCCACGGTTATAAAATTGGTCATGATCAGTTGACCGCATTCCTGTTAAGATTCAGTAGAGGGACACATGCATAAACGACCACTGGATTATATAATTATTTTTAAGATTCTCCCCCACCCCCCACCCCGCATATGTATAGGATACATACATGATATGGTATTTTGCTTTAGAAACATGAATAGTGATAATGATCTTCAATTACCCTAGCTACCCTACAGTTGCTGGAGTAATCCACAAGTCTTTGTGCCAGGACCGTAATTAATGAGCCAAGTAGTCTTAATTCCTTTACAGAGGCATTAATGGATCTGTATCATCATTATGCCCTTATGTTACATTCCAGAAGTAAATAAACTTCTTTAATTGTCATAGAAAGAATAATTTTCTTGCCTTCTTTCTCTGAGTCCTACTAAATTTGTAACCATGGCATTTTAGAAATTTGCCGACTATGTACTGCTCCATCATCTATGGATGGCACATTTAAAGGTTTAAATAGAGTCAGGATTCTATTTTTGTTTCCATAATTTAATTAGCAGCTATTTCCACATCTATTTTCCCGACATATCTCCCCCAATAACCAAGATGTATTACTGACATGATCCGTAGGGAATGGGTATCCTAAATTATCTTTGTTGGTTGTCTCCAGAACTTAGGCATTATCTTAACATCTTCATCAGTGCCTGAAACCCGCCCTTGACTATCCAAATTTCCAAAAATGATCAGATTTAATAGCAGGTCTTTATTGGACCAAAATTCCATCTGTTCATCTGTTTATAATTACTTTCTTTCCAGTTGGTAGAAATAGAATGTTCAGGTCCATTTTTGTAAAACATTGGCTGTTGTTTTATGGTCTATAACCAAAGAAAGAAAGAAAGAAAGAAAGAAAGAAAGAAAGAAAGAAAGAAAGAAAGAAAGAAAGAAAGGTTCCTTTCTCTAACAGAGTGCAACTCCAGAAAAACTGAGTTAAGATAAAACACTCAATTGTAGGTTATACAAACATTTCTTTTTTAAAAAAAATCCATACATACTATAAATATTAAGAATGCAACTCCTATTTTCTGCTTATGTTCCAAATTCCAGTTAAAAGTGAGTGTTTCTTAAGTGAATCAACCAGATATGTTTCAGCACAAAGTCATTAGTGGCCAAACACTGTGTGTGAGTGAGTGAGTGAGTGAGAGAGAGAGAGAGAGAGATCTTTTAAAAAACATGTTATAAACCTTGTCATTTTATCATTGGTTTCAGTATAAAAGCTTTGTAACTGGAGTATGTATAAAACATGTTCAAATGCAAGATATTTAATTCCTGCACACAGTGCTTTTTTTCTTAAAAATGTTTAAGGATACTCTCATTTTGACTCAAGAAAATCACCATTTTATAGTTCAAATTGGGAAAAAGAAATACAGTAAATGGACAAAAGTACAAAGATTCACAAAAGGATAATTATTTTCAAAAACCATTAAGAAGCCAAGCCATAGAGTAGCAAAACTGCCTGCCTCCTATATTCTGCCTACTATACAACAAACTTTAGCAGCAACCATAGCAGCTGCTTTTTCCATTATTACCAATTACAGTAGTTCGATTTTCTGCTTGTTAGACCAGACAGATGCTGTCTATAATACAAAATATAAAAAACTCCTTTGGGTCATTTTCAGACCTGTTAGTAGTATGAATCTAGGTAAGGACAGTGCAATTCTGTACATGCCTACTCAGAAGTAAGTGTCATTGTTTTCAGTGGCACTTACTCCCAGATAGAAATGCATACATCTGTGAATCTCAGTCTCTTTATTTAAGTTTGTTTTGCCCCCTTTCCACATCCATTTGCAATTATTATCACTTTCAAAATTCCACATAGCCATAACCATTTTCATACACGTCTCCATTTTGTCTGTATTTTGCTTTTTGCAAGCAGTTGTACGTTATTTTCACATAACGGTTCAGAAAATCCATATTAGGTGTTTTCACATTAAAATGTGGACTGAATGGCATTCTCTCCCCCCCCCCATCCTTACACTCAGGTAAGTATGCAAAGGTTAAATCCCAAGGGAGGGCTTCCTTTAGACTCTTCAAAAATAAATATAGTTTGTGATCTTTCTTCATAGGTAACTTACTATTTAGGGTTATGCTCCTCTCATTCAACCATAACAGAAGTCGTTGTTTTTTAACAACAACACTATTTAACAGAGCAACCCAAAGCATGTGGGTGAGGGACAATCGCCAGCAGGGTGAAAGGTGTGACTGTATGAGTGGGTGTTTCTCCATTTTTTCCTCTTTGGGGGGGGGGACATTTCTGCTTCCCCCTCCCCCAGGTACAAGGGCATGCTACAAAGAAAATGGGCAGGCCTTGGTTCTTTGGGATCCAAAACCTTCCTCAGTCCTTATTTTGTGCTTGCCTCTGTGGACAGAACTCCTCCACTTCCGATAGACCTCTCTCACTCTCCACCAATCAAGAGGGACTTCACACACAAAAAATCCCCTCCTAGGGACCGAAGGAATGCACTCTCCTTCATCATCATAGTCACCTTTTGTTTTGTTTTATCAAAACATATAGAACAGGGGTGGCCAACTTCCAAGAGACTGCGATCTACTCACAGGATTAAAAACTGGCAGTGATCTACCCCCATTTTATTGGGGTTCAGGTCCAAGTTGTTGAGCTTTTTTACTTTATTTCGGGTCAAAGAGAAACAGCAACTCAACGAAGGATCGCTGGGGGAAGAACAGCCTCGGTTTGTAAACTCCATCTTCCGTTCTCCAACAATGGAGGGCGGGGTGGGGTGAGGGGGCAGGGCCAGAAGAAGGCCAGCGATCGACCACGATCAACCAAAACTTCACAGGGATCGACCAGTAGATCACTATCGACCTGTTGGACATCCCTGATATAGAATATTCTACATTTCCTAGAGATGGTTGAATACTGCATTATATCAATCTCTTTTCATTAAACTTTGCTCAATACATCACTAGGATGTACATCACTAGGAAGTGAGGTTTTATTATTATTATTATTTCAAGTTAAGCCACTTGGAGCCTTTTTCACTTTTTTTGAGCAGGACAGTTTCTGGCTCAGTGATGCTTTAAATTATCCTTTATTGTAAAGCAGGAAATGGTGCTTATGCTGTCGATTAAAGCTTTGAACTCATTTTGGTTCTGTTCAGTGGCGGCAGCTCTTTGCGTAAGGAAATTATCAAGCTGCTTGAGCAGAAGGAGCCTTCTGATTGGCAGTTGAATGCTCGAAGAGAAGAGGTTAACCTCTACGAACCTCACAGTTGGATGGCTCTAATGCTAGCCGAAAGTTTCCATCCAATGATCAGAGCAATGGCTGAAATTAATTTATACATTAAAAAGTTGAAAGCTAAACGTAATGACAATAAAGCACCTCTGTGAGATAATCACCTCAGCAGAGGCACTCCACTGTACCTCTTAGCCTGGCAGGGATTTGCAATTATCTTACAAAACTACACCTCTAGCTAGGGGTTTCCCTTTCATTTTAAGTACAGCATGTCACACTCTAGCACTCAGAACTAGAAGATATAACGCATCCCAAAGGAACATCTTTGAAATTCTGGATGTATTTGTGGAAGACGTAGGACAGGTTTCTACTACCGGTAATATCTGCTTATCTATCAATGGATGGATGGATCAATAGATGATAGATATTGTGTACTTCAGTATGTGTGGGCTTTGCCTTTGACTTGAAAAGGGTTGCAAGCTGTGGTCCGCAGATAGCTTACTGGTGCTTTATAGTGTGAACCATGGGCGTACCCAGGATCAAAACTAGGGGGGGGCAAGGGGAGGGGCCAAGGCACGGAAGGGGGGGGCCACAAAGTGGGCGGGAACAGCGAACTCGCGCTCCGCCGGGCTGTGCCCCTCCCTAGCAGCAGGGCTGGTGGGCGGAGGCGGAGCCCAGCCCAGCGGAGCGCGAGTTCAGCGTTCCTGCCCGCCGCGCCGCGCTCTCTGGTTCCCCGCCGCGCTTGGCCTTGCCAGAGGGCGCGACGGGGAGCTGGAGGGAGGGTGCGGCGCGGTGCGGCGGGAATGGCGAACTCGCGCTCCGCCGGGCTGTGCTCCGCCTCTGCCCACCAGCCCTGCTTCTAGAGTAGGGCAGCTGCCCTAACTTGCCGCATGGTGGGTACGCCCTTGGTGTGAACTCAGACCTTCTTTGAAGCTAGCTGATAAAATACAGTAGAATTGAGTGAAACGTACTTTGAGTGCTCCAGATACTGGGTTGGAATTGTGCCCTAAAGGACGCTGTATGCAAGACAGTAAAGTGGTTGCCCAGATGACGGATATTAGAATGCCATAACTAAGGAAAGCAGAGAGAATTAATATGGGAGTGTGGGGTGTTGTAGTTACACTAAAAGATATGCATTATCATTATGACTGCCAAAAGGTTGCCCATTTCAGCTGATAATCTTAACCTGGTTACCGTGAACCAAGGTTGACTTAATAACCAAATCCTGCTTCATAGCAAAGTCTGGCTAGTATTATTAATTGTGATTGAGATAAAGATCAGGGTTGAAGTAAAACTAAGGTATCACCTTCTGGCAGTTTTCTCACTGTGAGAAGTGAAGCTATAGGGAACTAGGCAGAGGGCCTTCTCAGTAGTGGCACCCACCCTGTGAAACACCCTCCCATTAAATGTCAAGGAGGTAAGTAACCTTCAGAAGACACATGATGGCAGCCCTGTATCAGGAATTTTTTGAAACGTGACATTTTATTATGTTTTTATATGTGTTGAAAGCTACCCAGAGTGGCTGGGGCAACCCAATCAGATGGTTGGGGTACAAAAAATATTATTATTATTATTATTATTATTATTATTATTATTATTATTAAGTGTGTGGCAAAAATGGCATGGCAGAATGAAGGTGCTATGTGAGGGTGCATATGTGCTTCAGCAACCAGCTGGTAAACCCTTAACTATGGTTAGGAAATTAGGGGTATTTATGTTTACACAGGCTCCAGCTATCCTTGATTTTGATAGTCTTCCCTGCAAATGGAAGGCTCTCTTCAAAGTTTATTATCATATCCCTCAAAATAACTGTGGAATTCAACTGAACACCATAAGGAGAGCTGCCTGTCAAATAAGATCTGGGAAGCCTGAAATGCCTAATTAGAGTGTTTAGCGAAACCTGATTCTCCGGTTAGCATTGTGCATAGATCTTAGAAGACAGCCAGCCTAATATTCTTAATGATCATTACTGAACAGCATGTGTTCCTCTGCTTACATTCTCCTTGTATCTTCAAGCTTGGCTATATTCATCTTTGCATTTAATACAAAGCTTCTGTAATTTGTAGCTCAACCTTTCTCTGTGCTACGGAGCTGCACTATTTTTAGGAAGGCCTTTAGCAGTGCAGCACCACTGATTGTAGCTATAGGGTCTTCTGTGAAACGTTGAGTTCTGAATAAAACTAAGCACCTCCAACCATTGATGACATCTTGTAGATACCATTGTGTCTCTTCCAGAAACACTTCCGCTGTCTGCTTAATATACGAAAGGCAAAATGCCTCTTTGCAATTAGTCTGTTTTATCACAATGCATTATGAGAATGAGCACAGTCCGCTGTTTTTCTGACAGCAAAACTAATAGTGCACGGATAGCTCTCACACCCCACAACTAATCCAGTATCTGTGCTGACAGGCTTTCCAATAATTTTCAGCAGCAAACTGTAAGCTAACATTACAGGCACAATTTGGGAAGGTACAAATTTGAAATTCACCGTACATCTCCTGCCATTTTGAAAGCTAACATCTGTCCTTTTCTGCAAGAAATTGCCATGGAATTAGTACCGTACATGTGCATGCTGTAATGTTGACCAGGTTGGTTGCCATCAAACCTTTGGCTCCTAGCTGCCTTTACCAGCTGAGGAGGTAACTTTTCATCTGCAGTAAAATCCAGTCTAAAATTCAGCAATAGAAGCAACACCTGGCTTCAGTTAGTGTTCCTAGAAAAGGACCAAACTTGTGGACCAGTCCCAAAGGGGAGACACCAAAAGGAATTGTCTCTTTTGGGTCAGTCCAACAGTGAAGGAACCACCCTTATTTGTTATTGTATTTTCCTCCCTGTGATGTCTGTTAGATTTTTACATATTTTTATGTTAATTATTAAGTTTCTATACCACCCTTCACCAAGAGATCGCAGGGCAGTTCACATACCATATTTTTCACTCCATAAGACACACTTTTTCCCTCCTAAAAAGGAAGGGGAAATGTCTGTGCATCTTATGGAGCAAAGGCACTGGACTGCAGCAGGATCCCTCGAGCCAAGGGATGCCTCTGCTGCTGGAGCCATGGCTCCCAGCAGCAGCGGAGGGGCAAGCAGCCCAAAATCGGGCTGCTCCTCCCTCTGCTGCTGCCAGCAGCTATGGGGCGGGAGAGGGGAAAGCAGCCTGAAAGCGAGCTGCTCCTCCCTCCGCCGCCGCTGCTGCCGACAGCGGCATTGATTCAGAATATTTTTTCCTGTTTTCCTCCTCTAAAAACTAAGTGCGTCATGGAGCGAGCGAAAAATACTGTGATAAAATACAAGATCAAACACAAGTAAATAATTAAACCCAAACATGCTGAGAAGTATGTTTCAGGACCACCCTGTTCCTGTGTCTGTAGGGTGTTTAGCTGCTTCTAATGCTTAATTTTAAATTGTAGTAACCTGGGATCTGCTGGTGAAGGGTAGGGAAGAATAAGACTGTTTGCAACTCTGAAGGAGCCTATCTGATTAAAATGATTGAAAAGTGGGTGAAGAAAAACATAATAATGTCAAGCACTAATCTATGGCTTTCAGTATGGCTTTTTTTTTTACCATGATATTATTGAGCTAATTGAAAAACGAAGCAAATGGTCTGAACAAATAATTAGCACGCCTGTGTGCCATCACAATTTATGGGATCCAGTCTTAGGTTAAAGAATTCAATCTCCTTGATTAATAGGACCGAATGTCCTCAGCATTGTGTCCATTGAGTTAAAAGATACCTGTGAAAGGCCTGGTGTCAAATTTTGTCACAAAACTTTGTTACCAGAGCCAATTCATATGTTATAGTCTAGGGGGTCGAGGTTGCTTGCATATGTGAGTCATTCCATTTTTTCCATAAGCAAGCAAAAGGTCATGTGTAAAAATGGCTCCTTGCTATTTCTTAGCAAGTAAAATTTTGGTCTTCCTTTCTCTGGCTGTTAAATAGCTTGGCAAGAAGTAGTTGAAACCGAATATTAAAAGCTGTGGTTTGAAACAATGTTCCTGGCGTAAACTTTTTAAAAGGGTATATAAATGACAGTTCTCTTTGCTCCTTCTTGCAGCAAGAGAAGCTAGGTGACATCTGCTTCTCTCTACGCTATGTGCCTACTGCTGGCAAGCTGACTGTTGTCATCTTAGAAGCAAAGAATCTGAAGAAGATGGACGTGGGCGGTTTATCAGGTAAGCTGATGGCAGGAAGCATACCACAGCGGCTGTGCTAGCATTGCTGTCCAGTAACAGTTTCTCACCATTAAAAAATGAAGATGGTTGCTCATATGCAGGCATTACACTTACATTGAGGTGCCTTCCGGGTGACACACTTGTTGAGCATTCATCCTGATTTGTTTGTGGGGAGGTCATATGACGCTGCATCAAGCCCAGTCTCTTTTGAAGCAGGTTTGCTGCACAACAGCATCAGGTCCCCTAAACTTGACGACTTGATTTCCCAGTATGCGAATGAATCTTTCCCAGTATGCGAATGGTGACAGTCTGGAAGTGGCCTCAGTAAAACCAGGAGCTGCATCCATGCCGTGGTTTTGAATATTGGTGGCTATGCAGGTCACCTGTCTGCCTTTATTACCTATTCCCTCACCTATCCCTATCACAACTTTTAATGACTTGTTGTCAGTAATGATAAACAATGCAAAGAAATTCTTAAGAGTCATTGCTGCGATAAACCCAGAGTTGTAGAAATGAAAAAAAAGCACAGCTATCTTTTCTTATGCTGAACGAGTACATAGCTTTTTTCAGACAACATAATATTGTCCAGGCAGAAGCTGAATCTCTGGAAGATCCAGAATCTAAAGTGAGAATCGTTTCTCCATGTTTCAGGCACTGTGTACTTAACAGGTACACTTGACATTTGCTTCATGTGCGGAAATATAACACGGGAAGCTTAACTCACATAGAATTAACATGGTATGGGGTGGTTGTGTGGCAGAGATGTATATATGCCCAGAAATCACTTGCAAATTTCATAGCTGGGCATATTATTCATCTATCTATATCTCTATCTATCTATCTATCTATCTATCTATCTCTATCTCTTTTTATATATAGGGAGAACTAGCATTGAATAGTGCTAGTGTATTTGAGACATTCAGTGTTTCTGTGGCTTGTTGTGGAGCTTCAGGTTCTCTTTGTACTAATGTGGGAGTATATATACATATGGAGAAAGCAATTTTTAGATGCATTTTTGGTGAGATTCTGGAAATGCGAGTAGCTCCAGGTCTATTGGACTCCTTTCCTGTGGTCTCCAATTAAACTGCCCTGTGTGCTACCAATTAAACCCTCCTTGCCTCCTCCTTTAATCAAGTCCTGTGTTATCCCAAAGTGATCTAGCAGAAAGTGACCGAGGTATAATTGGGAAGGGGGAAATTCCTTCCATTAGTTGCTGAAGCAGAAGCACAGGCCATACATGTGTAATTCTCCAGGTAAGTGCCTAAGGATGCTTTCAGATATGACACAGGATCGGGGGGATAGTGGAAGCATGGGAGTTTGTCTCTCTTTTTCATGCTTCAGAAGTGGGAACGTGCACATCCTCTGCTTTTTAAAAGAAACATATAACAACAACAACAACAACAACAACAACAACAACAACAACAACAACAACAACAACAACAACATTTATACCCCACTCATCTGGCTGGGCTTCCCGAGCCACTCTGGGTGGCTTTCATAAAAAATATTAAAATACAGTAATCCATCAAACATTAAAAGCTTCCCTAAACAGGGCTGCCTTCAGATGCCTTCTAAAAGTCTGATAGTTGTTGTTTTCTTTGACATCTGGTGGGAGTGCATTCCACAGGGTGGGTGCCACTACCAAGAAGGCCCTCTGCCTGGTTCCCTGTAACTTGGCTTCTCGCAGTGAGGGAACCACCAGAAGGCCCTCAGCACTGGACCTCAGTGTCCGGGTAGAACAATATGTCATTGTATGGCAGATGCACGAGTTACCAGTTTGGATATTAGAACAAAAGGACTCACTTCATATCTACCGCCTTCCCTAGTAGTACCCCTGAGTTGCTTTTCAAAGCCATCCTTACCCCCAGCTGCACATCAGTATCTTTTTAGAGATCACAAACTTTTTCTGAAAAAGTCCAATTCGGAGGTCATCTGAGTAGATACACATGAGGCAACTGCAATCTCTGAAATATTCATGGATATTGCTTGGTGGGTGGAAGTAAGAATGGCAGAATTTGTCATCAGCCCAATAATTCTTCTCCCACTGCTATTTTTCCCCCTTTCCTCTTGAAACCAAAATTGCTTTTCAATTTTCCAGCAGAAAACATTGTACATCAGTGTGGAGGTGGGGGATTCAGTTTCCCACACAATTGGCAACACTTACTGTCACCAGAGGAGCCCATTATTGAGTGGGGGGAATGCAAAGTGCTGTTTATGCATGTAGAGGAGGTGGAATGTTTTAAAAAATTCCTCATTAAAAGGAAAAACAATGGAAAAATATGAGACTGTGAAAGTATGGTTGGAAACGGAGCTGCCTTATCAAATAACCATAATTCACTGGAATATCGATGAACAGCGGTGGTGGATGACACTTGCTCTGAAAAGTGTGGTCAAAATTAAAAGGGTTCAGGAACTCAGAATAGACCAACTTTCATAAAATAATACTACATAGACTTTACTAAAACAGAACTCTATAAGAGTGAGAAACTCGGCTGCGGAGAGCAGGAGGAGAGCGAGCAGCAGCTTCCCTGCCCCTATCATACCCTGAACTGTGGCGTGTGGGAGGGCACCCCACCCACGGCAACACGGGCATATGCTCCGCTGCTATGTTCAACTCCTATTTCCAAGTACTGGAAGATACTTGGATGAGCCCAGCAGATAAGTACACAATACCCACCGTAAGCATTCTGACTACATCTCCATAGAAAACCCTTCCTGATTGCAAAGAGATCTCTTTATTCATTGTTGCATCTTTATATGCTGAATGTAAAGTAGGGTTGGACCTGAAATACCCTCTGTTCTGAAAACATAGGCAGATGTAATGAGCTTCACTTGAGCACATGCTGTAGCTAATCTCAAGTTTTCATTCCTTCTTAGAACAGAGTCTGATTAATACAACATTTTGAGTTGTTAACGTTTTAGCCGGGATTTCTTGAAGTTGTTGACTGGTCAGTATTGGGAGCCTGTCTTTCCCCATATTGCCCAAGGTACCCCATTCATCTGCAAAATTAGTGGAATCAACATTTGTAAAATATTTTAAAATGGGCAATAAACAACTGACAGCAATTGATTAAAAAAATCTCTGGGTGAGAATCATATGATAGCAGTTTTTTATGACACACATTTTGCAAATATGATTATATTCATGACTTGTTTATCGTACAAAACCAAAGTTCATGGTGGGTTGGTTTGCCACACAAACATCCTGTAGTTCACAAAAATAGACAATATTGCTAGGGAATTTGAACAGCCTGTGCTTACTGGGTTTGATGGAAGCTGCAGTTCTAAACATCTGGAGGGTGCCAGCTTGGGGAGGGCTGCATTACAACACAATCAGTCTACGTTGGATAGTCCTTGTTCATCTAAGTTGTTGCTACAACAACTAAGAAGCCACAGGGAATAATACCATCTCTGTATTTTTGATGACTTGGCCAAAAGGCTGTTTAAAATACTACAAGCCCAGTTCTACTGAACTTACTGATTTCTTCTTATTACTTGAAGGTTATATTTTCCGTAAACTTCCAAGTCTAGATATTCTTGCAGTTTAGGTGTCATTGTTGGAAAAACTGCAGCTATTCTTTTTCTTTCTTCTTAATAACTAACTAAACTCAAATTATAGGCATTTAATATTATATAGCACTCACCTGGTGTTGACAACAGACCAGTCATTGTGCTCATTAGAGTCTTTGCAACAGATCCAGATTGACCCATTTTAGCATAAAATGCTCAGATCTTACATCTTACGTTTAATTATTACATCAGGCAGAAACCCAAATAGACCTGCCGTGAAAGGAAAAACCAATCAACCTTAGCTTCTTGAGTGATGAAAACAGCTATTTACTAGTGCCAGTGAAATTACCTCTACAAGCAAAAGTGTCCCTTTGGAAATAAATAATTTTAATTATTACCTGTTTAATCTTTAATTAACCTAAACATCTGGACCCAGTTAGCTAATGTAATCCAACAGTCAATGTGCATTATGTCTGATATGAAAGATGAAGTGAGTTTGCTAGAGCAGCCAGCTACAGACAGAGTAGGAACTAGCAAACATTTGTTCAAAATATTCATGTGTAACTAAATACCGGTATGTGCGAAGATTCCATAGGCCCATAGGAATTTCATAGGATCTCAAATCATGGCCTCTAGGAAACAGGCATCATTTATGTCCTCCCTGTGTCACATGATGATAGCTGGTCAGAGATAGGAACAGCCATTTCTTCAACCCAGTCAAAAGCTACATTGTGGAAATTGGAAACTTCATCCTGTTGTAGATCTTCTCAAATTACAACTTCATTATAGTCCAGATCTATCTGTCATCCTTCCTGATCCTTTGAGGACTTGCTCTGACTTTCCCAGAGACCTGCCCTACTCTTCTCATGCCTTGAAGAGTGACTATGTAGATTGTCTGTCTAATCTTCAGATTTACGTCCCAGATTCTGCTTTCCTGACTTTTCTGTGTGCTGCATATCATTCAAGGCAAGAAAGTGAAGGACAGAACCAAAACAAATAGAGAAGTGGGGCCTCCAACAGATTCCAAGAGGACTTAATCTTCCTATCATTTCTTCTATTAATTTTGTCAGGGGAAAGTGATCAAATTTTTGCGCCCTTTCTTATCCGCACAGCAAAGAAAGCTCTCCTGAGTGATCAAATTTTGTTGCATTTGAAATGAAACTACAGTTTTCTGCAATTAGAAATCTATTTTAAACACACTATTCACATTCAAAAAAGGCTGGCAGAAGAAGGCAAAAAAAAATTGTTTATAGAGGAAGAACTTTTAAAAAGATGTGAATGCTCATGAATTATGCAAGACCTTCTATTTTAATAACTTCATTAAAACAAAACAAAAAATCCTAAAAAGACAGCCATCGTGAATTTAATATAATAGGAGAAATATACTGCAAGTGGTCTGACCTTGCCAACAACCTTGCTGGAAGAAAATCCCAATAAGCATTATGAGCAAAGCTAGAGTTTCATTAAGGAATTATATGAGTAATAAGCAAACAGCATCACACTGGTGGCTACATATTCAACTGTACTATTTAAAAAAAAAAATGCAGCGCTAGTAGCTTTACCAAACAATTTCTAATTGCTTTCCTGCAATGTATCCACAATCAGATGTACTGTATTAAGAGTGGTCCTAGAGAGAAGGCAACTTCCATGCCCAATGATAGACTTGTACACTACTCAAACAGATGTGCTGAACACACTGCCCTCTACCATCAGCCAGGGGACCAAGGACCACTGAGAGGCTGCTCCTCCAGTTTCCAAGGGAGAAGAACATCATGGCAAGGGCAGTACCAGTTCTTGTGGTGGGGTGGAGCCTTTCTCCCAATGCTGGCATTACTGCCGCTTTCCTGGCCAGGGATAGGACGGGACAGTGATGAGGTATGGGCACATAGACACACTGGCTGAATTGGTTTCAGAGGTGTCTTCATGCAGCCTCAAACTTCCAACTGTTCTGCCTAGAATTCACGTTGCCCCTGTTTTAAAACAGCTCCATTGATTGCTACAGTGGTACCTCGGTTTATGAACACAATTGGTTCCGGAAATCTGTTCATAAACTGAAGCGTTCATAAACTGAAGCAAACTTTCCCATTGAAAGTAATGGAAAGTGGATTAATCCATTTCAGACGGGTCCGCGGAGTACTCTACCTGAAGCGTACTTAACCCGAAGCATGGGTGTAATTGGTTCCGGAAGTCTGTTCATAAACTGAAGCGAACTTTCCCATTGAAAGTAATGGCAAGTGAATTAATTCGTTCCAGACGGGTCCGCGGTGTTCGTAAACCGAAAATTCGTAAACCGAGGTGTTCATAAACCGAAGTTCCACTGTAGTTCATTTTCAGATCCAATTCAAGATGCTCACATTAATATTTACAGCCCAAAACAACTTAGGCCCCAAATATTTGAAAGACCATCTCCTTCCCTTCAGACACTTCTCAGGTGTTAAGATGGACAGAGGTGACACTCTTGGTAGTTCTACTGTGCTCTAGGTTTGAGGGTTGGCAAGACTTCAAGAGGCCATTCTTTGGAGTAGCCCACAAGTTGCAGAATTCCCTCTCCAAAGGTGGGGGGGGCAATCTGACACCATCATTATGTAGTTTTTGTTGTATGACAAAGAATTTGTCCTGTTTGTAGAAAGCATGGCTCCAAGCGGTTTTCTAGGCATGGGTTCAAGATACTTCCTGTTTACCCTACCAATTTCCCCAGGAAAACCCACTCTGCGGAAAACCTGATTGGCATTTGCTCCAATTCAGCAGTAAAGATTGCGGGCTCATCCAGTTTCCCAGTGGAAAGCAGAAGGACAAACATACAGTCTGGATGAGCCTGACGATGCACCTCTTTATCCTGGCCTTCGACACAGACACACCCATTTGGACACTCTCATTGTGATTTGTCTGTTTAGAATTGTAGTAACCTACCCTAGGGCTCATGGTGAAGGGTCAGTATACCAAATAGTATGCCCTGGTGCCTCTGTGCTGCAGAGTATAGGGCTGAGCTTCCGATCATTCCCCTCTAGGTCAATTCTGAAATCATAGTGATACAGAGGAATCTCTCTCGGCCTTGGTTCCTTGTATCTGTAAGATGCAAATAATAATTAGCTATTTTACAAGAATAAGAATATGGGTTGTACTCTTCACTCTGGATGATTAATAATAATAATAAATTGCCATCACGACAGGAGCAGCAGTGAAACAAATTTCTAAATACTACAGGCTCCCAATTACGGCAGCCAGCATTTGCTGCACTTGGGGCAATCTGTCAGAGTAGCACGTAGGGTCATCAGCAGGATTAATTTATTTTTAATAATACAGGAAGCTGCTGCACTTCAGATACCCACAGAAAAATTCTTGTTTTGGAAACATGATTCTGTGTGGGGGGGAAATAACACATATAAACTGAAATACAGATGCGCGCCACCAAAGACTGATAGAGCTGCTTTGAAAGTTTAGGTCAGGTCAAGGCTTAAGTTGTGGCAGAAACTAGGACAAAACAGATAGATGTTTAAGACTTTCAAGGCGCATGCTTTTTATTTTATTTTATTTTCATAGCATTGCAAGTGTTTTATAAACTCAGGTGTTCCTACAAACCTCTGGGGAAACCTGCATTACTTTTTTATGAAATTAATAAAAAAAAGTACGGATAAGAAGCTCTGGTGTCTAGTGCATTACTGTCATTTGAAAAACCTATTGGATCAATGGAAGGCTGTTTCATTTCTGTGGTGAGTTTTTCCCTGCAATAAGGCATGGAAAGCATTGCTTTTTTCTGGAAGGGAGAAAAGGATGCAGCTGCCCCAGTCAAATGCAAATTTAGGCTCAGCCATTCTTACCTTAGGGACGCGGGGGGCGTTGTGGGTTAAACCACAGAGCCTAGGGCTTGCCGATCAGAAGGTTGCCGGTCCCTGCTCCTGCCAACCTTGCAGTTTGAAAGCATGTCAAAGTGCAAGTAGATCAATAGGTACCTCTCCGGCGGGAAGGTAGATGGTGTTTCCGTGCGCTGCTCTTGTTCACCAGAAGCGGCTTTGTCATGCTGGCCACATGACCTGGAAGCTGTGTGCCAGCTCCCTCGGCCAATAACGCAAGATGAGCGCCGCAACCCCAGAGTCGGTCACGACTGGACCTAATGGTCAGGGGTCCCTTTACCCTTTTAGCATTACCTTAAGAGGTGAGCAATCCTCCATCACTAATTGTCCAGACACTTCACAAAAACAACTGCACAAAAATGTCTTATTTTAATGGCAGGATGTGTTCCCACCCTCCAGTCAGTAGTGAATGGGGAGAAAGCATTGTTTTGATGCATTGCCTTTCTAATAATGTTGCCTTTTGAAGAGAAAGAAAGAGGTATTTCTCCTTCTTTGTGTTTATTATGATGTCTTTCTTCTAAGCTGTGATGAATATGCTGTTCAAGGTTCCCTGCAGGAATTCCTTTCATTCTGCAGAGCCGCCCGGTGATTTACAAAGAGCTACATCTCCCACACTCCTCAAATCAAAATATTTATGGTCAAAGCTTTCCGATGATATCCTGCTATATTTAATATGATTTGCTAAAGCCATATTAGAAGGTTATATAACTTGTATCAGGCAAAGCTTGAAATCAAGCACAGTCTGCATGCAGAGTCTGCCTGGTGTGCAAGCAAGCAGGAACCTATCTACTTTGTTGGACCCAAACAATCACAATGTTGCCCAACCCGGCTGGAGGATTCAGGCTATACATTTTCAGATTTTTGCTTCCATCCAGTGCCAATAACAAAACTGACCTTGAGTCTCCTGGTTTCATAAAGTCAGATTTTTTTATTTTTATTCCCACTAACTTTTATTCATTTATTAAATTTGTATACCACCCCTCATTCAAAAATGTCAGGGCAGTTCACATAGGCCTGCCATACATCTGGGGAAACCAACTGCTAAAGCCTCAATACGGAGACACAATATGCAGACACAGTAGATTTAGCTTTCAGAAATCTGAACCCGGGTCTCCAAAGTCCAATGCTCTTTGCACTACACCAAACTGCTTTTTCTTTCTTTTTATTTTGCATTTATAGTTCAGAAATTGCCCTCCATCTCTCAGGTCGGGTATTTTTGTCATGGCAAATCCCTAATATAATTAATAATGATCTGCCCAGGTTTCACAGCAGCCTGATACAAAATTCGTTAAGAGACCTGAGGTTTAAAACACCTGAACTTGCTGTCAAACCTCTCTTCGTGGAATCTGCTGGATTAAGCAGAAGCACAGAACTAAATATAGAGTAATTACATTTTAAAGGATTTGCCATCTTTTCCTGGCATAAAAATTGCTAATCCTCCCGTTTTCCTCTCATACGTTATCACTCCAGTCCCTTGCATGCCAACTCAGAAGGCCTACTGAGTTCAATGAGACTTGGCCCCATATATGTGTGTATAGGTAAGTACTAGACAGGAAACATAACATAGTGCTATCCTATATGCAAAGGGAGGGGAAACTTAGGCCCAGTCTCCACTTGTGGCTCTCCAAGGATTTCTGTCTGGCCCTTGGGACTCTCCCCAGGTCAGGCCTCTTACTGGCTGTGCTTCACAGCATCCTGGAGTATTTTTGCCTGGCTGTAACATGTCCACGAACTCTAATAATCCATATTGAGGGACTTGTGTAGAAATGTGATCATCTGTGGGATCATCGCTGGTTGTCACCCCGAATTGGTGAGGCTCACCTGGTGTCAAGAAGAAACAGAGCCTTCAGTGTCACCAGTCAAGTCCTGTGGAATGCTTTTCCAACAGAGATCAGCCAGCACCTTCTGTATTGACGTTTGCTGAAAATGTTTGTATGCTGCCAGGTTTATGCAGACAATTAAGAAAATAATTCTTTTTTTAAATGCTTAGCTACTTATCTGGGTTTTTCATTTTGATGGAGTTATATATATAAAATCGTTTACACCACTTTTGATGTTTTTAAATATACAAATATACAGTATACAAATATATTATTTATAAATAAAGCTGGCCTACTGTATTGCATCTACCATTGCTCTACCCACTTTTTCCCTCTGGCCCTGCCCACCCCTCGAATGTGATCCAGAAAGGGATGCATCCCTCAAACTGAAAAGAGTATACAGTGGTGCCTCGCTTAACGAATGCCCTGCTTAACGAAATTTCCGCTTAACGAAAGGATTTTTCGAGTGGAGGTTGCCTCGCTAGACTAATTCATTTTATGAAAAATTTGTCTAGTGAATCACGGTTTCCTATAGGAATGCATTGAAATTCAATTAATGCATTCCTATGGGCAAAAAAAATTTCAAAAACAATTCAATGCATTCCTATGGGATTCGCTAGATGAATTTTTCGTTATAAGAAAAGACCCGTGGAATGAATTAAATTCATCTAGTGAGGCACCACTGTATAGGATAGCAGCCTTTGTTCCTTGTCTCCCAGTTGTCTAGCACTCACCTGAATTGAAATGATCTAATGATGCATGCAGGTATTCTTATCTGCTCATCATGCCAAAAAATGCAAAAGGGCTGATAGGGCAAGACGTGGGAGAGCTGTCTATTGGTTCTAATGAATCTGTGTTCCTTTCCCTGGTGATGTAAGCCATGAACAGATTTTATAAAACAGTGGCAGGTTGTGTTTTGCTTCAGACTAAATGACACCTGTGCATACCTGTCTTGTTTCTGTTTGCATAAGGATGTGCTTACAGAGAGGCAAACCAACCACAAACAGTGTGTGCACACATACACACACTTAGCTATCTTTTAGGGGGAGAAAGTCGGGCATTCTTTGAGGTAAATTTAAATCTGCTTTGGCATCTGTCCAGGCCTGCATAATATCAGGCAGGGGACATCCTGTCTGAGAGAACAGATTGTTAGTTCAATTATACTTCTGAAATTGAGTTAAATATCCATGAAATCTGCTTCTAAATGTGAAAAGCCCAAGGGAATTGTTTTGTTTTAAATTGTAGCAATCAGGCATTCCAAATAGGATGTCACTGTGTGCATTGTACGCTTGTTGAAGTTGTTTATTTCCAGGAGTACTATGCAACAAGGCAAAGGTGAGCCAATCTAAGCTAGGAGAAGCCTGTGTGCAGTGCTGCCATCTAAAGGCATTGTGTGGCTTTTGCATACATTGCCACTGAAACGAGAGAGAGAGAGAGAGAGAGAGAGAGAGAGAGAGAGAGAGAGAGAGAGAGAGAGAGAGAGAGAGAGAGAGTATTTAGCATCTATCTAGTAAAGGGGTTGCTAATGTTTTTAGGCCCATGGGCATATTTTGTTTCTTGAGCAACTACTGTAGGCCCCATCTTCTCTGGCCACCTCTCTCTTTCTCCCCTAAAGCACACACACACACACACACACACACACAGAGAGAGAGAGAGAGAGAGAGAGAGAGTACATGTGCACACCCTTTGCTTTCCCAAGGGATATGTGTACATATCAGATCCAGCAGAATTAATTTGACCCTTGAGAAGCACATAGAGCTATAAAGGAAGATCTTGCTCCCTCAGTTCTTTATATCTTTCAAGGGAGATAAAGAGAACTGCTCTCACCACTTCATGACCCAAAAGGGCTGTGGGTGGGGGTGCTCAGAGGCTTCATAGATGCTTACCCCGCTTTTCCAAGTAAGCGAGGAGACATTCCAGGACACTTGCCCAGGTTTGGTTTTGTTGGGACAAAGCTGCTGGAGACTTCTCTTTAATGAAGATGTCTTCTCAACAATACTGTTGTTCGTAAAACAGAAACCAGACCTGAACTTTTGCCTCCAAGACCACCAAATCAGATTCCAGTCTTGAGTAGTTGAGGATAGAGGAACACAAAGCAGGCTTCCTGCACAGTAGAAGCTGGGCCATTAGGGCAAATGGAGAACTGCCCCGCCAACCTCAGCCTGCCCTCAGCCAGCCTCCACCTTCCTGCCTTCTTCCTTGCAAAGTGACTCTTCTCCCCTGAAAAGAGCACGCCAGTCTTCTGGCATATCTTAGCCAGACTCATTTGTAGTTCTAAAACTACTTTATTTACAGTCTTTTATACAGAGAAGCCATCAGTACGTCTGTGCTCTCTGAACACACCAGTCACCACTGTTCCGGCAACCAACAGAGAGTAGCTTAAGAAGAGTCCTTATGGATCAAGCTAAATGCCCATCTAGTACAGCATCCTGTTTTTGCTGAGTGCAGTGGCACTCTCCCAGTTGCTACTGCTTGCTCAGCCTAGCCAGGCCACCATAGTCAGAATCTGGAAGTACCATTTGACTCAATGTGGCTAAAGATTCTTCATTGCTGGACTCCCTGCAGTTTCCTTTTGACCATAGCTGGATGGTGGTCCGCAGACTGACTCTTCACATGCCATGCCTCAGTTTAATGGTTCAACACCCATTCTGTCTTGATACCAAATTCTCGCAGTTGCCTTTTCCTTTGCATAAAAGTTCTGATTTGAGCAGATTATCAAAACAGTTGACAGCATCATGAAATTATCTTCACTGATTTTATTGTATCTTCACTGATTTTATACATAGATTCAGTAAATATATATATATTCATAAATTCAGTGTTACTGAAATTTAAAATAATCTTTCCTTTCCTCACCTGAAAAGAATGCATTTCCCTTTGAGGTTATGAATTACGGTACACTTTTTAAAATAAGATATCTGCATCTTGATTTATGCAGCCTGCTCTGCAGGGTCCTCTCTTTTTTTATCTTTAATCATCTTTTGGCTAGCTGATTTCCTATTACTTGAAGTGGCACGTATTTTAATTGTAGTCATTACTGCAAACTAAGCGGACGGTTCTCAGTGAGATTGCATCACTAGGGAAAGTAAAATGCTAAGAACAAAAGTAATTTACAATGGTCTCCTTCCACAGTTGGACCCTTTTGTGCTGCTGAAGCATTTCTTTTTGCAGTTAGCTGGAATTAAATGAGTGCTGCTGTACTGCATTTAATATAAACACTGTTTTGGCCTCCAGTTCCCACCAACATGTACAAGATAATATTTACTAGGAAGTCCCATTCAACAAAAGATCCTCTGTAACTTTGAGGAAAAGCTTTCTTCTTACAGCTGCTGCACACTCTTTGCTTCTTGTTTAGCAACTTTTGTGGATGGATCATAAATTGCCCTCTCTTTAACCTGCTCCCTGTGCAATGTGGTCTTTAACTATTGATTCCTTATCTTATTTTTATTTTATGTTTTGCTTTTCTTTTTTATATATATAGAGAAGGAGCCAGTCATTAAACCAGTAATTAAAGCCCACCTAAGGAAGAGACGCGGGTGGCGCTGTGGGTTAAACCACAGAGCCTAGGGCTTGCCGATCAGACGGTCGGCAGTTCGAATCCCCGCGACAGGGTGAGCTCCCGTTGCTCGGTCCCAGCTCCTGCCAACCTAGCAGTTCGAAAGCACGTCAAAGTGCAAGTAGATAAATAGGTACCGCTACAGCGGGAAGGTAAACTGTGTTTCCGTGCGCTGTTCTGGTTCGCCAGAAGCGGCTTAGTCATGCTGGCCACATGACCCAGAAGCTGTCTGCGGACAAACGCCGGCTCCCTCGGCCAATAGAGCGAGATGAGCGCGCAACCCCAGAGTCAGTCACGACTAGACCTAATGGTCAGGGGTCCCGTTACCCTTTACCTTTAAGGAAGAGAAGTTAATTAAGGGGCAATTTATAATTTAGCCACAATAGACATCAGTTCTTATTTGAAAACAGCTGGCAGTAATGTTGTATATGCTCTCAGTACTTCATTCATTTTTTAAAAAAAGTTATATCCCGAGGCAATGTGCAACATAAGATCAAATATACTGTATTAAAATAAAATAGGTATTAAGATGCACTTTGCTACACCATAATTATCACTATCACAACATACATCCTTCTTATATTAATGTGAGTGACATTTCAAATTATTTCTAGAGGACCCAAATATGTATCAACAACATAGGTACTGAAAGCAATGATGATGTGATCTAATCATACTTCTCCAAACTTGAAGTGCTGTCTAGTCAAGCTTTCTTTATTTTCCATAGCCTAGTGGCACTCCTAATGTTTCATTTCTTTTAAACCTAAGATGCATCAGGATTATTTTAATGTATGTTTTCAATTTATTATTTTTGCCAACATACCTGATGGTAGTACAGTGAGCACACGACTTACGTGCAATTAACTTGTGTACATTCAGCTTTATGCAGTTGGCAAACCATTTTTAATTTTTTTTAAAAGCGGGTAGAAAAGGAGTGGGCATCTGAGGGAAAAGACTTTGGCAATTTCACCGGCCATTGTACCCAATGTATTTTGACTATACAGGTATGTGATTTTGGCTTTAGGCATGATCCTCAGAATATAAGCCCCACATAAATCAAGGGTTTCCCATAGCATGAAAATATCACAGGCACTTTTCCATTGCAGCTTTGTATAGGATTGGAGGAAAGTATTGTGTCTGGTATGTTAATGAAAAGAAGTGTTTCTTTAAGTGTGATAGTGAATGTTGTAAAGCCTTGTTATGTAAACAAGGGGAAGGACTCTATTTGAACTTGAATGAGGGTTTTGTTTGCCTGATCAATTGTTTTAGTTTTTCCTTAGTTATAAGGAATGCAACAGTGTACTACTTTTTCTTCACTCTTGCTCACCAGATAATGAAAACATGCCATTAATCTGAAAGGAAAGGAGTTTTAAGCATGAAAAGGGAAGAGCGACTTATAATTAACCTTTCAAATACAATGCCAAGGGCTAATATTCCATTAAATAATGTAACAGTCATTAGCATATGATGCCTCCAATTTAAAAAAAAACTCACAGTACAATTCTGCATGGACAAGATCAAACCCATATACGTTAAAAAAAAGCAGACAGCATTTTTAGAATCATAGAATCATAAGCATTCCTGACATATGACTGTCAAGCCTCTGCTTAAAGACCTCCAAAGAAGGAGACTCCACCACACTCCTTGGCAGCAATTTCCACTGTCGAACAGTTCTTACTGCCAGGAAGTTCTTCCTACTTTTTAGGTGGAATCTTCTTTCTTGTAGTTTGAATCCATTGCCCCGTGTCCACTTCTCTGGAGCAGCAGAAAACAACCTTTCTCCCTCCTCTAGATGACATCCTTTTATATATTTGAACATGGCTATCATATCACCCCTTAACCTTCTCTTCTCCAGGCTAAACATACCCAGCTCCCTAAGCCGTTCCTCATAAGGCATTGTTTCCAGGCCTTTGACCATTTTGGTTGCCCTCCTCTGGACATGTTCCAGCTTGTCAGTATCCTTCTTGAACTGTGGTGCCCAGAACTGGACACAGTACTCCAGGTGAGGTCTGACCAGAGCAGAATACAGTGGTACTATTACTTCCCTTGATCTAGATGCTATACTCCTATTGATGCAGCCCAGAATTGCATTGGCTTTTTAAGCTGCTGCATCACACTGTTGACTCATGTCAAGTTTGTGGTCTACCAATACTCCTAGATCCTTTTCATATGTACTGCTCTCAAGCCAGGTGTCACCCATCCTGCATTTGTGCCTTTCATTTCTTTTTGCCCAAGTGTAGTACTTTACATTTCTCCCTGTTAAGATTCATCTTGTTGCTTTGGCCCAGTTGTCTAATCTGTTAAGGTCATTTTGAAGTGTGATCCTGTCCTCTGAGGTATTAGCCACCCCTCCCAATTTGGTGTCATCTGCAAACTTGATCAGGATGTCCTCAAGCCCATCATCCAAGTCATTGATAAAGATGTTGAATAAGACTGGGCCCAAGACAGAATCCTGTGGCACCCAGGGCCATCTCGAGCAGGTCGGGTGCCCTGGCGCTGTGGCACGGAGATCACTCCGGCACCCCTGCCCTGGTGGGTGGGCGCTGTGTGCAGCATGGCTTCCGTGCGGCTCTGCCACGCAGCGCCCCCTGCCAGCCCCAGAGCCCTGGCGCTCCGCGCCACCAGGACTACCCCTAGAGCCGGGCCTGGTGGCACCCCACTAGTCACTTCTCTCCAGGATGAAGAGGAGCCATTGATGAGCACCCTTTGGGTTCAGTCAGTCAGCCAGTTACAAATCCACTGAATGGTAGCATTGTCTAGCCCACATTTTATCAGCTTCTTTACAAGAATATCATGGGGCACCTTGTCAAAAGCCTTGCTGAAATCAAGATAGGCTACATCCACAGCGTTCCCTTCATCTACCAGGCTTGTAATTCTGTCAAAAAAATGAGATCAGATTAATACCATAAAGCTCTCACACTACTCCAGCAAGTGTCTCAACTGATCTACCTAAGTGTTTTAAGGATGTTTTGAACAATCTATATGAGCAGATATAGAGGACACAGGGGGAGGTCGCTGAAGATGGGATATTACCAGCTTGCTGCAGATCTGGAGAAGTTGAGTAATAACTGGATGCAGTCCAGAAACTGCTTTTGGTTGTAACAAAGGCAAAATGATCTTTTCCATCCCACAATAGGAGAAATACCAAGGTCATTTAACATTACTTACATTGCTGCCAATTGCAGAAATGAGTTCCCTAAGAATCAGGCACGGCACCTTGTGTTACATTCTTAAGGATTAAAAAAATATATCTGTAGTCTTAGTTTCTCTGCTTCAGGGCATGAAATCTATTTCATAGCATAGCACTCTGAAATGCATTTTGCGCCTCTCCCTAAATGTGTGCTCTGTCCTTCCCTGAAGCATTTGTCAAAGTTCATCGCTGAAGGCGGAATAGTCCTCTTAAATGGTCTGCATGAATACATCCACCATGTACTGTCGAGTAATATCCTTACACTTTCAATCATACCAACTCCAGTGTTAGCCCACTGAAGTAAAAGGGGGTACTCTTGAGTGATCAGTTTAAAAATGGTTTAAGAATGCTGAGATACGGGCATTCTTTTGAATTACCTGGAAAATGTGTTCATAAACTTTTTGGCACCTCTGTAGCTGAGACTGTTTCAGGTTGCTATTGAATCGGATGGTTCTTATCAGATACCGTAGTCCTCATGGTGAAAGGTTTGTGTCTGTTACTGTGTGGAAGACTGCACAAAAATCCGGTCCCCTTCAAAAACAGCCTCATTTTCATGTGAGAAGCCCCTTTATAGTTCCCTGTATATCCAGGCACTGTGCGGTGTAAATTCGTGAAGGATTTGAATAGGGAATTCTGATATAGTGATGTCTGCCCCAGATGAGACCTGAGATAATTGCTTGTTCCTGTAGGGTAAATGGTTTGGACGTTCATGGACATAATGCATACACCTTGGCTGAAATATGTAGTCTGCAGTTCAAGGGTTAGGAAGGATGGTTAAGCTTAAAATCACTTGGAAGCCGCTGATTTTTAAGTTGCCATGGTAAAGGAGCCTCAGACAATGAGAAGCTTTTGCATTTATATCTTCGTAAGCCCTGTGATGGAACTGGCTCGCTGAAAAGTGGTTTCTTCTTTGGCACTGGTGACATGAACACTGATAAAAATCACCACCTAATTATAGTGTTTTATAATGATTTCTGAGCTTCTTCTCCAAGGGCTTAGTAATCGGTATCAATCTGTTATCAAGCTCTCCACCAATGGTTAGAAAAATGCAGCTTTATGGAAATGACAGCAGTGGAAGCCTATTAATCTGTTGATGAAAAGGAAAAGGCTTGAAAAATTTTCAGAAGTTATTTTTCTTTATTTTTATTCTCTACCCAACCCCAATCTTGCTCAATAGATTTAGCTGCTTATTCTTTCTTTCAGTATGGATTCAATTTAAAAAGTATTGCTTCCTCCTAGCATATAGGAAGGTAATACAGTGGTGCCTCGCTTAACGAATGCCGTGCTTAACGAAATTTCCGTTTAACGAAAGGTTTTTTCTAGCGGAGGTTGCCTCGCTAGATGAATTCGTTTTATGAAAAATTCATCTAGCGAATCGCGGTTTCCCACAGGAATGCATTGAAATTCAATTAATGCGTTCCTATGGGCAAAAAAAATTCCAAAAAAAAATCAATGCATTCCTATGGGATTCGCTAGACGAATTTTTTGTTATAAGACCCGTGGAATGAATTAAATTCGTCTAGCGAGGCACCACTGTATAAGGATGAAGCCAACTATGAATTTTGGATAATTTTGGATAATGTGCAGGAGATGCTTTGAAGATTAAGGAATATCACAATATAAATACTAAGTGATGTTTGTTTGCTATTTTCATTCTTCCAAAATAAGAGGTCTGAACAGGCACCTACATTTTTGAATTATTTTTAGCATTCTGTGGAGCCTGGAAGCAGTGTTTATATACAAATTTTAAAATGTTAAAATGATGGCTCTAATTTAAATAGAAATGTAAAACTTTTCACCTTGGTCAGATAATTCAAGGCTCTGTCAAGGCTTCATGAAAGCCTTGCTTCTCCCCTGGTTGCAGCAAGAGCAGAGAAAACAAGGTAGAGTCTTTTCCCCCCCAATGAGTTTTATTTATTCAATCCTAATAGCGAGAGACAAAAGAATGCAACAAGCCTCAACAATGGTGTTGCTCCAAACTGGGCGTCTTCTCCCTCCTTCCCAACAACATCATCTTCCCTTATAGTGGCTACTTGTGGTGAAGTGTTTTTGAGTCCTTTGTTGCTGTACTCTTAATGAACACCGCGTTCTAGAAGAAGGGGGATCAGAAATACTTTCCAGTGACAATGTGTCATCTGGCTGCCCTGCCGCAGTCCCCCCCCACCTTCTTCTAACACTTCCCCACTTCTCTCTCTCTCTCTCTCTCTCTCTCTCTCTCTCTCTCTCTCTCTCAGCTGTGACTTTCTTCAAACCCCTCAAAGCCCTGCTGTAAGACAAGGCTCCCTTGATTTGCAGCGTCAGGAAAAGTGGGGGATATCTCCACCATTCCTCCTCCCTCTCGCCCTCTAGAGTCTGAACCCTGGCAGATAAATTGTTACCTAGTTGCCTGTGTGCCGCCTCCATCTGCTGTCCAGCTACTGACTGTTGATAGGCATCCTGGGCTGAAATGTGCCAGAGAACATACCATCAGCATCTTTATGGCTTGCAAGCTGCAGCTCTTTTTTAAATAACTGTGTTCACCCAGTGGGGGTTATTAATGAAATTTTATGTGATGCTGACCAGCAACTTCTATGTACTGCAGAAATATTTGGCTTTTGTGGGGCTATCTACTTGTTTTGCTGTGGTTTCCATTGTCAACTTAGGCTTTCATGAGTTAGGGTTGCCATATTTCAAAAAAAGTGAAAATCTGGACACAGAATTTGTTGAGCTTTTCTTGGCAAATTTGTTCAGCTTTTTTGACAAAATTGCAAAATAAAAAATGAAGTTTTGCCAACAACATGGGTTGCCTTACGTCTGGTTTTGTACAGACATTTTTAGCGATTTCTTCCTGGACACTGCTTCCGACTGCAGTATTCCAGCCATGTCCAGGACGTATGGCAACCCTACATTAGTGGAATTGTCAGATCAGCTTTACACGTTAGCAAAAGAGTTTCTTACACATTTATTAGTTTGTCAGAGCCACCTAGTTGAACTTGTTGTAGCAAAGTTCAACCCAAGAATGTTGGTTTTAGCTCTGATCTTTGCATTGCAGCTCAGGCAACTTTCCCCCTTGGATCCAAATGGTGGTTGCATCTCACAAGATAATGGGGTCTGACAGCACTTTCCAGACAATCTTAATTTAATGGTGTGCTGTAAACTATGTGAAGTGCCATGGAAATGTACAAATATGTTTAAAAATAAGTAGATTGATCAAATCAATCTCCAGCCCATATTCTTTCAAAGTGGTGTGTGGCCTTTCAGCTGCTTAGCTTTCATTAAAGTTAATGGGCAGTGTACAAAAGAAAAATAAACACTCTTCAGCTAGAAAACCCCCAGGGCTGGCCCCAGTCTTGAAAGCTCCTTGGTAGGACAAATGCTATTCATTTTATTATCTATTCAGGCATTCAAAGCAGAGAAAACTAACATCTCCTGTGAATTACAGCTTTAACTAGTTTTATTGAAATGCATAGCCCTTTATTGGAAGGGGGGAGAAATTTTGCCCCAAAGTGCTTGGCATATATATATGGCACTGCAGGGGGGGGGGTCAGCAAAAACAGCTAGAAAGGTAGGGAAAGTCCTCTGAGGAGGGTGAAGAAGTATCAACTTCTTCTTCGTTGTTGAAATCGTTAAAAAGTTTCATTTCTAAAGAGCTGAAGGATTCAGATGATAGGATTAATCAAAACACTGAAAATAAAGGGGGGTTGTAAGAAAAATGGGAAGAAACTGGAATACTTCTTGTGAATCTGCAGGATTTTTTGTGACCCCTCCCCCACTTCCCCCTCAGCCTTATCCCATTCAAGAAGATCTCCTGATCCCCAGGAGGAGCTTTTGAGCAGGTTTGGTGCAAGGATGAGAGTGAGAATGTCACCTTTCTCCCATCCCCTTTTTTCATAACTTCTCTGGATCCAAGCCAATAGTTTTGAATGGAGTTCATCCAGATATTTACTGTATCTCAAAGAAGGGATGTTGAGCTCTTAACAGAGAAGCTTAGGTCATTCCATATACAATATATACGGTAACTGGTTTGTACCTTTCAGACTGAACAACTTCTTTAAATACAAATGGTTCATTGTTAAGATGGTACAGGTGGCATAACAGCTAGCTAAGGCTTCAGGAGAATTACAGTATTCTCCAAATGAGCAAAACCTTAATTTATTTGTTAAAATCATATTGATTCAATTTGTTTTGAAGCCAGATTTGAACTATCCTCTGTCAAGCCTAAGGTTTGAAGTCACCAAATAAAAGAAAGAGGCGTTGAAAATCCTTGAAACAAAAACAAGCAGATGTTTATTTTCTGCATGAGACTCATGTCAAGAAAGGGAATGGAAAGTATATTGAGCAATTAAAACTTGGGAGAGTTTTTGACTCAAATAACATACGGTATTTACAGTACTGTGCTAGATAGTCACCGGAATTGTTAGGGCAGGAGGTGTTATGTAAATGCTACAGTTTGAGAACAAGCATAGACATTTATTGTCATTTGTCATCCACAAATCTGCATCTTGGAAGAACAACTTCCAGCCTTGCAGGCCTTTTCCCAGAGAGGGCAGGACCCTGACTGACTTCAGCTACAAAAGCTGAAGCTGCTAAACACACTCTTGGGCTGGGATGTTATTTAGCAGGGTTTGTTTGGGGGAAGGTTGTTGCTGTTAATGCTATTAATTTTTGTATCTTTATTTTAGATCTTATGATATTTGTAGAATTGTTTAATTTGGTTGTGTAATTTTTGATGTTTTATTTATTGATTATGGCTATGCTTTTTTGTTTGTAATTATGTATTTTTTCATGTTGTAAGCCGCCTTGATCATGATTCTCTATGGAAAGGCGGCATACAAATACATTCATGGATGAATGGGTGTTATATAGAAAAGGAGGAATTATTTCTGATAGAGATTTCAACAGGTTTTAAAAATTTGTCCTTGGTTAAATCCACAAGAATATTTGCCAGCATATTTCCTAAGGGTTTTAGAGAGAAAAATCAGTTAATTGAGGTATGGAGATTCCTTTATCTTAAAGACAGAGTTTCTACATTATTCACAGTGTTCTAACATTGATCTTTTTTAAAGCACCACTTTATATCATATCAGAAGCTGTTAATGTGCAAATTTATTCAAGGCTGATCATGTGACAATATCTCTTATCTGTAGATTTTGAATACCCAATGGAGGTGGGGGTATAACCATAATTATGAATACTGTATAATAACAAACTTAATCATAGCATGTCATAATCTGTATCAGTGAACTAGTTTACTCTCTGAATGCCATTGGTATTTATCTTTTAGTTCACTACAGGATTCACTGCTTATTCTGTGATCCTCAAATCAGTATTTTTCTGCCTAACCAGTGGATAAAAATCCCTTGAAATATGAACTGAAACAATATTTCCAAGGAGACTCCACTGCAGTATACGTGCAGAGCATTCTGAACTTATCAAAATGCCATGAATGTTCTTACCATGTTGGGTGCATTATCTGTGAGTTGTTAAAGGGTTTCCAGATTGCTTAGTAATTTGGGACCCCATAATCCTTGTGGCTTGCCCCTTGGCACCTTTTCAGCATTACTAAATGTAATTCTAAAATCGATAACTTCAGATCCGTGAGAAGCAAAAACCTCTTTTTTGTGGGGGAGGGGATTAAATGGTACAGAAAATACATCACTTATATACTAGAGATCAGAACGGATTGTCATATTCATGCTTTCTCACCATGAAATCTGTCAAAGGAGTTTTAAGTGCAAATTCACTAGCGTTTTTTTTCTGAGGGAAAACATTGTGGAAAGTAGCTGAATACATCCCAACCCTATTACTTTTGGAAACATTCTACACCGTATATTTGTTAGTTATTAAAGTGATAATAGAGAAGGCAAGGGGATAGGCAAAATCTGAAAATGACACACAATTACTACGTGAGACGGCTGTAAGGATTCCATTTGATGAGTCTCCGGAAAATAAATTCTTAGGAGGTGATAATAAAACATGTTGTTGTTTTTTAATACTGGTGTGGCAGAAACATTATGCCAGCATCATTCACAGATGCATCAACAAAAAACATTTCAGATTGGAGTGTGTGATTGCTTGGACACTTCACCTTTGCAACTCCCTATGTATGGAAACTCCCTACAGGAGAAGAGCATGGGATGGTGATCTCACTTTCCCCCGTAGCTCCCAGCACCATTTCCCATACAGAAGTTCCCCATAACCTCTGGTACAGCTTTCCATGGGACACTTGCTGCTGCAAGGCAAAGAAGTAATCAGCGAAAGTTTCTCCCACCTTCCTCTGGCATGAGTGGTATCCCACTGATGAGATGGATGAGTTTGGATGCATATCATATGCTCATGATTCATCAGTGAACTTGTGGCCTACACATTCATGGACTGAAATGGTCACAGTCCTGACCATTTATTGCAGGGGAGGTAGAAATGATTCCCACATACACAATGATTTCATAAGGTCTGCTGAATTATTCGTGAAGTGTAGCCTTTGAAAAATACTGTATTTTATACTGCTGTCTGGTAAAAATGAAAGCTCTGCCTGTGATGGCTCTTTTGCACATTCAGGTCATGCTCTCCATTGGAGGTATAGCTATCATGACCTGCAAGTACCATGGAATTCAATGGACCTTAGTTCTGAGTAGACCTATTATGATTATGATTGTGATTATTACTGCAACCTTGTGATTATTACTGCAACCACGTTCTAGCCAACTGCTTGGGATTGAACTGGGGACCTTCTGCCTCTATCAAAGACCTACAGTCCTTTCTCGAGTCAGGATTTTAAGGAATATCCAATAAATAATAGGTTTTTTTCCTGCGATTTGTTGCTTCTCGTTATTCCTTTTTTGATGTGATGGTTTTGTTGATAAAGTAGAGCACCTAACACTATAAAAAGGATTCTCTCTCTTCTCTCTCTCTCTCTCTCTCTCTCTCTCTCTCTCTCTCTCACACACACACACACACACACATATATAACATTCACTGGAATTATATTTATTATTCTACAGATGCCAGACTAGAGCTGTCCCACAAGGAAGAAGATGACCCATACTCCATTTCTTCCTTCTGTTCTATCACACATATTGGGAAAATGCAAGGTTATTAAATTAAAACACATGTTAGAACCATGAAAGGGCTGCCGTTTTTTCATCCCTCTGAAATGAATAGAACTACACAGTCTTCACAATATGTCAGTTTTAAAGTTTAATAAACTGTGCACAAAGTGAATGAAAGCTGGATGAAATGACATTTCTATTCTACTACATATCTAATTATTTTTAATAAGCTTTGCCAAGAAGAAATTATAAGTGGCTTTTGCCCATAGACAGGGTCCCAGGGATGGCACATTGGCCTGTGAAATATATAGGTATATATATTCTTGTCAAAACAGAGTTTTCTTGCTTCTTTCATTAAGATGAATTTACAACTGTATAGTTCGACTTTACCTGCAAGAGAATTCATTTCACTATTCCTATTTCACAGAATCATAGAATGATAGAGTTGGAAGAGACCACAAGGGCCATCCAGTCCAACCCCCTGCCAAGCAGGAAACACCATCAAAGCATTCCTGACATATGGCTGTCAAGCCTCTGCTTAAAGACCTCCAAAGAAGGAGACTCCACCACAGTCCTTGGCAGCAAATTCCACTGCCGAACAGCTCTTACTGTCAGGAAGTTCTTCCTAATGTTTAGGTGGAATTTTCTTTCTTGCAGTTTGAATCCGTTGCTCCGTGTCCGCTTCTCTGGAGCAGCAGAAAACAACCTTTCTCCCTCCTCTATATGACATCCTTTTATATATTTGAACATGGTTATCATATCACCCCTTAACCTTCTCTTCTCCAGGCTAAACATACCCAGCTCCCTAAGCCGTTCCTCATAAGGCATCGTTTCCAGGCCTTTGACCATTTTGGTTGCCCTCTTCTGGACACGTTCCAGCTTATCAGTATCCTTCTTGAACTGTGGTGCCCAGAACTGGACACAGTACTCCAGGTGAGGTCTGACCAGAGCAGAATACAGTGGTACTATTACTTCCCTTGATCTAGATGCTATACTCCTATTGATGCAGCCCAGAATTGCATTGGCTTTTTTAGCTGCTGCATCACACTGCTGACTCATGTCAAGTTTGTGGTCTACCAAGACTCCTAGATCCTTTTCACATGTACTGCTCTCAAGCCAGGTGTCTCCCATCCTGTATTTGTGCCTTTCATTTTTTTTGCCCAAGTGTAGTACTTTACATTTCTCCTTGTTAAAATTCATCTTGTTTGCTTTGGCCCAGTTGTCTAATCTGTTAAGGTCATTCTGAAGTGTGATCCTGTCCTCTGGGGTGTTAGCCACCCCTCCCAATTTGGTGTCATCTGCAAACTTGCTCAGGATGCCCTCAAGCCCATCATCCAAGTCATTGATAAAGATGTTGAATACTGGGCCCAAGACAGAACCCTGTGGCACCCCACTAGTCACTACTCTCCAGGATGAGGAGGAGCCATTGATGAGCACCCTTTGGGTTCGGTCAGTAAGCCAGTTACAAATCCACTGAATGGTAGCATTGTCTAGCCCACATTTTACCAGCTTCTTTACAAGAATATCATGGGGCACCTTGTCAAAGGCCTTGCTGAAATCAAGATAGGCTACATCCACAGCGTTCCCTTCATCTACCAGGCTTGTAATTCTGTCAAAAAATGAGATCAGATTAGTCTGACATGACTTATTTTTCAGGAACCCATGCTGACTTTTAGTGATCACAGAGTTTCTTTCTAGGTGCTCACAGACTGTTTGCTTAATGATCTGCTCTAGAATCTTTCCTGGTATTGATGTCAGGCTGACTGGGCGGTAATTGTTTGGGTCCTCTCTTTTCCCCTTTTTGAAAATAGGGACAACATTTGCCCTCCTCCAGTCTGCTGGAACTTCGCCTGTTCTCCAGGAATTTTCAAAGATTATTGCCAGTGGTTCTGAAATCACCTCTGCCAGTTCTTTTAATACTCTTGGATGTAGTTCATCTGGCCCTGGAGACTTGAATACATCTAAACTAGCCAAGTATTCTTGTACTACCTCCTTACTTATTCTGGGCTGTGTTTCCCCTGCTGAATCATCTGCTCCATATTCTTCAGGTCGGGCGTTGTTTTCTTTCTTGGAGAAGACTGAGGCAAAGAAGGCATTGAGGAGTTCTGCCCTTTCTCTGTCCCCTGTTTGCATTTCACCATCTTCTCCTCTGAGTGACCCCACTGTTTCCTTGTTTTTCCTTTTGCTACGGACATACCCATAAAAGCACTTTTTGTTGCTTTTAACCTCTCTGGCGAGCCTGAGTTCATTCTGTGCTTTAGCTTTTCTGACTTTGTCTCTACACGTGCTGGCTATATGTTTGAATTCCTCTCTGGAGATTTCCCCCTTTTCCATTTTTTGTACATATCCCTTTTAAATCTTAACTCAGTCAAAAGTTCTTTAGATAGCCAGCCTGGCTTCTTTAGGCACCTTCCATGTTTCCGTCTCATTGGTATTGCCTGAAGTTGTGCTTTTAATATCTCCCTTTTAACAAACTCCCAACCATCATGAACTCCCTTCCCTTTTAGTATTACTGTCCATGGGATTTCACCCAGCGTTTCCCTAAGTTTTCTGAAGTCGGCTTTCTTAAAGTCTAGAATTTGGACCTTAGTATGCTTGGTTGCTCCTTTCCGCTGGATAATAAACTCCAGAAGAGCATGGTCACTCCCACCTAATGATCCTGCCACTTCTACCCCACTAACAAAGTCATTACTCCATATGTCATTACCTCATGGAGAGAGTCATTGTTGCAACAAAGTGATATGTGAAAAATAACATGAAAGCATCACCAATATGCAGGTCACAGATGCTGTCTTGCTGTTAGGATACATATATTCAGAGCAGCTTTTAAAACAGTTTTCAGCAAAAATCTATGCACAAATAATAGAGCCTATATTGCATCTAACTCCACACTGTCAGTCTCATTAATGGGAAGAGCCTGCATTGTTATTTTCAGTGAAGAATGATGCCAGGAAAACTGACAAGAATTTCTTGATGGAATGCTGGAGTTGTGTCAAGGGCACCTTTTTGTTAGGTGATAAGAAAAATTACTTCTGCGGTAGAATTATGTTGCAAAGAATACCCAGAGAACTCCTGCTGGTCTTGCAAGGCATGTTTGAAGCTAATCAACAAGTTTTATTGACATTAAGATATCCATAGAAATAGGTTGCAGCGCCTTGCCAATTACATAGACCTACTCTTCCAGGGCCTGAAATCTTGTTTTGATCTATATCATCAAACCACCTGCGGCAGACTGCAAAGGGGTGTAGAATAGGTGTAGAATATTCTACACTGCTGAGGACAGACCCCTATTTGGAAGGGCTGTCCTCCCAACTGCTGTCCTTCCAAGATAAAGAGCCTTAAGCTGAAAGAACAGGCGGTTTGAGGTTGACCATTAATGGTCATCACATGGGCAGCAAAAGGCACAGGCACACAGGTCACCTTGTCACAGTCTTCCCCATACTAGAGAGAGAGTGCAGTATTGCATTTCTATTTAAATTATAGCAATTGTTGCCCCCGCCATCTCCTTCTCTCTCTCTCTCTCTCTCTCTCTCTCTCTCCCTCTCCCTCTCCCTCTCCCTCTCCCTCTCCCTCTGTGTGTGTGTGGGGGGGGGGAAACCGTCAGCCTTGATTTGTCTCATGGCTCCTTCTAGCTCCCCACATATTCATAACAAGCACCTGCAGTGGGGAGGCTGTTGTACCTTGTGTAGGCTCCCCATGCAATCTGGAACAATCTAGAATCAAGTTTTTGTATTGGTGGGGCATAAACTGATGGCATGGCAGTTGTACATTCTACATAGCTGCCAAGTCTCCTGTATTCCCCAGGAAACCCCCGTTTTTCCAGCTGTTCCCAGATGAAAAAACGGATTTTTTTGTTTTTTCCCGGTTTATTCTGGCGCGGCAGCCATTATGGAACTGGGCGGAGCATGCTCAGAAGCGACTTTTGATGCTACTCTGCTCTGTTCCAAAATGGCCACCGCGCCAGAAGTCGCGCTGCAGCCATTTTGGAACTGGGCAGAGCAGCATCAAAAGTTGCTTCTGAGCATGCTCCACCCAGTTCCAAAATGGCGGCAGCACTACTTCCGGTCTGCTACTTCCGGTCCAGTCCCTTATTTCTCAGGCAGGGACTTGGCAAGTATGCATTGTAGTGTCACACTTGCTTTCAGTGTGGTAAGATCACTGTGATGAGCTTTAACCTGCCATTTTTCTTTAGGAACATGAATGGATGAATGGATGGATGGATGGATGGATGAACTCCATGCATAAATCTTGTTTTTACTACATCCTGGAGATCAATAGAAAGCTAAAATAAAATAAATAAAATAAAATAAAAATCCTCCAGGATTGTTGTAAGGCTGCCTTCAGAATAAATGTTCACCATCAATTTTGAAAAAATAATAATCATATTTTGATAACTTTACCGTGCCAAAAATGAATGTAAGAATCAGGGCCATAACAAAAACTAAGCAACAATAATTAAAAATAAAACACAGCACAGAGTTTTAATAAAAAAATAAACTGAACTCGGCAGTTAAATAGTAAAAATTCACCACATTGCTGGGGATTTTGTTGGGACTGAAAAGCTCATTTAAATGACAATAAAGAAAGGGGCCTTGGGAGAAAATTCCAGATGCGTAGAACCACCACTGAAAAGGCCATGTCTCTAGTGCTCATCATTCTTCCTAGAAAACACTAAATGCCACTGAGTTCTATGGTTGCATTAGCAAATGGCTGAAAATACAGAATTCCGGGCAGCAGGCCTTTCTTTTCTTGTATTATAACTTCTTCCAATGTGAGCAGAAGAGATTGTCTTGACATCTTGTCATACTTCACTGTCTGGAACTGGATAAAAATGTCTGACTTCAAGCAGCATTCAGTGGTGATGCAGTCAAAGCATTCTGAAGCAAAAGGAAATGTATGCATTGCTTTTAGATCAGTTCCAGGGTCAAGAATGCAAGTGCATAATTCAATTTTAGGGATTTACAAATCTTTTATTTCTCCTAATCTCTCCTTTTAAGTCTTTTTTTAAGTTCAGTTCTCCCTATTTCCACATTTCTTCGAATTTTTTAAATTTAAAACGTCATAAAAATGTTTAGGCATTTTACCTAATATATGCCTTTTGTTCATAATTCTCACAACTGCTTAATTGCGATAAGATCTACCATGAAGTGTTGCTGTGCTCACTAGGCCACGTGACCTAGTGTCCGCTGTCTGCGGACAAACGCCGGCTCCCTCGGCCTATAGAGCGAGATGAGTGCCGCAACCCAAGGGTCGTCAGCGACTGGACCTAACGGTCAGGGATATCTTTACCTTTACCTTATCATGCACTACAAAATCTACGTGAACACAGGTTTGGGCAGCTTTAATTTTCTGCAGTCAGGAAACCATAATAAGGGTGGATAATTCAGAAGGAGAAAAATAGCTGAAGTGATATATTGCTAAGCAACAGAAATGCCTCTGCCTTCTAAAGAGGAGTGGTGTCTGATATTGCTATAGAACTCCCTGGCCAGTTCTTTGTCGGGTGAAACAAATTCCTGGTTTGGCAGACAATGATGTTGTGCATCTTTCCCCTAAACAGATATCATAATGGGTTTATGTTTTCTGTTTCACTGGAAGACTGGGAGGTTGCATCCTACAATAGCATCCTAAAAAACATTAAAGGTAAAGGACACCTGACAGTTAAGTCCAGTCACGAACAACTCTGGGGTTGCAGCGCTCATCTCGCTTTACTGGCCGAGGGAGCTGACGTTTGTCCGCAGACAACTTCTGGGTCATGCGGCCAGCATGACTAAGCCGCTTCTGGCGAAACCAGAGCATGGAAATGCAGTTTACCTTCCCGCTGGAGTGGTACCTATTTATCTACTTGCACTTTGACGTGCTTTCGAACTGCTAGGTTGGCAGGAGCTGGGACCAAACAATGGGACCTCACCCCGTCGCGGGGATTCGAACCACCGACTTTCTGATCGGCAAGCCCTAGGCTCTGTGGTTTAGACCACAGCTCCACCTGCGTCCCATAGTGCATGATACTAGGCTTATAACAGCGCTCCTTTTGCAAGAAATGCGCTGATGGCACAGTCAGTATTCTGTGTTTGAGGCCAGTAAGGTATGGCAGTCAGTTTTTTTCTTGCTTCGGACAAAAAACATTTATTAGAAACCATCCACCAACATTTTTGAAAGCAAAGAGCCTCTCTCACTCCAAATCCCTAAAGGCCAAATTGGTGATTTAGGAGCCACTGCAATTTAGCACCACCCTGCATTGCTGAGATGGTCTGAAGCACATGAAAAAAGCTTGCTTGGTCTCTCATAGCATTATTGCCCCTGCCCAGATTTGGTTATTTCTACCATGGGAAAGAACCACAGTACCATCTCCTCCCATGTGGCCACAGATCCAGGAGGCATGGGAAGGGGCTGCTCTGTAATTCCAGTGTAACAAAGTTGGGTTAATTGACCCAAATGCCTTTTATTTCCAATTCTGGTACTTCACTTATGGCTATTAGCAACTAGAAGAGGTTTCCTCTCTCCTCCTTGTCTGCCAAGTCAAAAACTAGAGGCAACTCTGGCAGACTGTAAATAGACCGTACAGTCGGTGGGAGTTGCACACACCCTGTTGAACAAGGTTTTTGTGATCTACAGAGCTGTTTGGCACCTTCACATTGGATGTCATGTTTGCAGATAGCCCTTTTTTGTGTAAAACCCAATATGCATAGGGTAGCAATATGATTATTAACAACCCCGTCTCCCAACCCCTTTAAACAAAAAAGCCCTAGGAAATAATCATGCATTCGGGGCATTTAGACATTAGATTTTATGCTGGTGGTATATTCCATTTCTAAGGAAATCCTGTAGACAGTGTTAATAATAGGAAAGAAACCATTTTCTCCAGTAAGGAATTGAAGTAAAAGAATATTTAATTCCTTCTGCATTCTATGGCTCATAGCCTGCAATAATATGCCAGATTAGATTAGATAGATAGATAGATAGATAGATAGATAGATAGATAGATAGATAGATGATAGATAGATGATAGATAGATGATAGATAGATAGATGATAGATAGATGATAGATAGATAGATAGATAGATAGATAGATAGATAGATAGATGATAGTCAATCCTAGGGTTGCTTAATATTGTTACTTGCACCTGCATCCCTTTATATAAGTACATAATTCTGTTGCCTTTTTAAAGGAATATAAGTACATAGTTCCTTTAAAAGGGCAACAGAACCACTGAACCAGTGCTCAATTCCCAGTGAACTATGGTTTCAGCCAACTCCAAGGCTGCACCCTGTCCTGACTGACTCCAACTAAAACCCTCCACCTCCTACTTTCTAAATTCAAATTGCAAAGCTGGATCCAACTGTATTTCTGCCCCACTTGCCTTTCCAAGGTGTTGCCTTTCCAAGGGTTTGTCGGTATTTTATTTCATTGATGGAAAGAGATGCCCAGCTACCCAGGAACATTACAGTTAAAGTCCCAGGCCAATCATCAGTTGCCCGTTCCCAGTAATCAAGGCAGCCCAAACTCATAAGACGACATTGGAGCCTATCCCTCTTCTTTACCAGTGTGCTCTGCTAGCCCAGTTCCCCTCTGAGGACAACAGACCCCTGTGTCAGTGGGATGGAACGTTAATGTCTACAATTTGAGCAAAAGATCTATACATTTTAATCATCCTCCCCTTTTCCTTCCTTCCATACTTCCTTACAGCAGTGACACAATGAGATAAATAGCTTGCAGCATCTCATTTATTGGAGATGCTGTGAAGTGCATCCACATTTATGTGCTGATGTTCAATATTATCTGATACAGCTCATATCCAAGGGCAAGTATCATTTCAAAATATGTAGCTTAAATTATATTTTTATGAAGTATAAGGCTGCTTTCCTATGGAAAAAAGTTACAGAGCTTAACAGTTCCCTCCCTAAAAAATAAATACGGTCAATCACTTTTTATTTCAAAGACAACATTGTTAAGTCTAGGAGCACTGCAGACACCAGCTTATGTGGACTAATAGGGCAATTCTTTGTATGCCTACTCAGGAGTAAAAGCGGAATCCTAATCATATGTACTCTGAAATAAGTCCTGTTGAATTCAGTGGGACTGGGTGTGTACACACCAGTGCTATTATTCTAGAAAAAGAGGTGCCAGAACTCAACATGAGCACCTGTTCTCTTAAAATGGCAATGACACCCACCCGAGAGATGCTGGAACTGAGTTCCAGCAGGTTGTGGCTGAAAAAAAGCCCTGGTACACACCATATATTTAAAGCACATTTCTCCCTCCCCCAAAGAATGCTGGGAACTGTAGTTCATGCCTCAGAGAGTTACAATGCCCAGCACCCTTAACAATTTATGGTCCACAGGAATTTTTGAGGAGCAGTGCTTTAAATGGGCTTTAATGTGTTACTTAAGGTGAAGGGTGAAGCCTCAACCCCATTAAGTTCTATTGAATGTACTCCCATGTCTGCAGTCTTATGCACACTTACCTTGGAGTAAGTCCCATGGAACTCAGTGGAACTTATTTCTGCACAGGCTTGTAAGTGTTGAAATTGATAATTTACATTGAAAAAGTGAAATGCAAGATACAGGATTCATCTGAGTGACTTCAAAACCTGCAGATTTCAAACAAACAGTTTGAGAGGAAAGGTTAAAGAAGAATTTCTAAAAAAATGGGACAGGTACAAGAAATATGTTAGAAAATATACTGAGAACAAAATTTCTATGATAGCGTTTGAGTAAAAAAGGGAAAAAATCTGTTTGGATTTGCAGAAATCAGTTTCCTTAAGAAATAGGAGTGTCAAACGATATGTAAAAACAGAGATAGCATGGATTGAATATACACTCTGCGACAAAAAGAGGAGAGTATGCTGATGGAGATAACAGGAAGTCCAAAGATAAAATTTACTTTCTTTTCTTTTCTTTTCTTTTCTTTTTTTCCTCCTTTCCCTTTTTTTCTCTGGGAAAGGAGGATTAGAAATACGATACGAAACATTGTAACAAACAAACATAAATGTATATGTGTATGTATATGTATGTATATGTATATGTATATGTATACAAGCATGAAGAACAATGTTCAGGTTTGGTGATGGGAAAAAATAAATAAATATCATTCAAAAAAAAAACCTGCAGATTTCTAACAGCACAAATCAGCTTCTTCAGTTACACGATTAATAGTAGTTGTGGCGGTTGTAATTTCACTGAAATGCTCGCTTCAAAAAAAATGATTATTATTCATTCACAAGGCATACAACAACAACAAAAAGAGAGATTCTTTGTATTTAACGAAAGTCCAAGCACAGCTAAATATCCAGGCCACAATCCATCACTGATCTAGGAATGATTACGGTCATTGGTTCTTCTGTGGTAACTCTTTGCTGGATTGTGGCTCTAGTTTTAAGTGATTAAATTGAATTTGAAAATCTCGTGCTTCAAGATGGTTTGTTGGGCTTTTTTAAAAACCACCGTTATTTGGTTCTCTCAGTAACTGTGTTATTTATTTGACTGGAAGGCGAGCACATTCCCACTTTGTTATATCCACTCAGCTGTGGGCTACTGATGTACATTTTCATTCCTAATATGGTAGCAGGAGAGGGTTTTGTCTGAGTTCCAGAGCACTGTTTCCAACTTATGGAATGCCATGAAAAAAGAAAAGGAAACAGTTCAGCAGTGACAAAGATGTGGACTTTTGCACTAATAAAGAGCTGGAAAAGGATAACATGAACTTAGAAACTTCACCTTTGTTATTTTTACATTCACCACTTCATCTTCAACTTTCCATCAAGGCATGAAATGTTTCCAGTTGTGTTAAACAGACATCCTGGAACATTTCAAAATTAACTTGTCTAGAAATGTAAGTTCCTTTTTTTATTTTTGCCATGGCACAAAGGAGAAATGCAAAATTATAAACTCCCCCCTCCCCCCCCCACATTTGTCCGTGATCCACTTTCTGTGCATCAATTATATTGTTGTTGCTTTGTCTTGGTGGAAATTCGAGGGTGGATGGAAGAAAACTGAATTATAATTTTACTTCACCAGTCTTCTTCAGGGTCACTTTAGAGTAGCGTCGGTTGACTCAAAACAGAAACTCATTTGATGTAGCCAATCTAAGGAAGAGACTCCTGAGAAAGATGTAAAGATTCCCTGGCTTGTGATGACTTCACAACCCAGGAAGAGTTATTTATTCTATTTATTTAATGATAAATAAATAAAGTCCATCATGACTTTAGGTCTTGTCTCTTAAATATGAGTTATTAGGCTGGGTCCTCCAACAATAGGCAGAGACTTTGGCCTGCCATGTAGCCTGAATAAACATCAAGGAGACTTCATCCCTCTGCAAAATTTGATGAAAACAAAACCCTTCTTTCTGGGCTGAATGCTCTCCTTTCAACAATAAGTCAGTTCCTTCTAAGAACTGACTTGGTCCCCAGATGCTGTTGGACTATGACTTCCATATCAAGGCAGACTATTGGTCCAGCTAGCTCAAAATTGTCAACGCCAACTGACAATGTCTAGAATCTCTTTCAGAACTACCTGGAGAGACTGGGAATTGAAAGCCACTGCCCTTCCCTGCCTATAGCCATACCCACTGAAACACCCAAGCTGCTGTGTATATGGTTACAGAAGCCACAACTTATGTAGTGTTCTGATTTCTAAAATGTATTATCAGAGTTACCAAACATTGTTTTCCTCTAACATAACACCCTAAATGTAGCAGTTGTCAAGCTACAAGAATGGGGGTCCAAAGCTCATTGTATACTTCACAATTAGAGGAATGCACATTGCTGCTTAAAGGGAGAAGCTCTTATGTCCAGGGTCTCAAATGACTCAGCTTCACCACCATTACATTAAATTAAGGATAATTTTAAACCAAATGAGAGGATGATATTTCACTGTTTTGACTTAAGGGCTCCAGGTACTTCTGAGCACTGTAGTTAAATTCCTTTCTTTTTGGCTGTAGAGTGGTAGAAAGAAATTTATAGAAGAGGTTTCTTAGTAGAGCAAATACTACTTTCACATATTAAAAGTATTTAACAAAAACATCCTTTTGTCTATGGTAAGAAGGGGCTTTTTCTCCTTTGTTGTGTGTAATTGTGACATTTTGATTACCAGCAAAATGGACTGAAAATTTTCCTTCCATTTCCACCCCTGACAAACCCTATTATCAGTCAGAAAACAGGGGAAATTATTGCAGTCTATGGCTGAACAACCCTGCGCTCCTGAAATGAAAAAAATGAGGCACATTTTGCAGCTTGCCCAATATCCTCTCTTGCTTGGGGGGTGGGCACTAGGTGAAAATTTGGGTGGGGGCATGAAATATTGTGAAGTATTGTGACATCATTTGCAATATCCCTCAAATACACCAAATGACTTTGTTACAAATCCCTATGCAAATATAGGTGCATCTTACAGATTTAGGATTGCCTTAAATTTGCTGAAATTCCCCCAGTCCTCCCCATGTGAACCGATGGCATTTCAAAGGTGGTTGGGCTCCATGCATGCTTTATGAGCTGTTTGCTTTGTCGTATCAGATGGCTCCTAGATTAGACTATGTCAAGATCTTGTCTCAACTGAACAGCAGACAGGAGTATGCTGAACTCTCCAAATTTAATCAAGGTAGTCAGTGAACCACGAGCTCTGCCTGCTCACCCACTTTTGCACCGAATTGGATATCTGCTGTTTAAATTGTAGCAGGTATCTGAGCTGAAAACTATCATGTACCTTCATGTTTCTGATGCCTTATGTTACGTTTCAACGCCTCCTCAGTGAAAGTGATGTACAGCAAGTAGCAAAACTGTTACGTGCCAATCCGGGATCCATTTGTGTCACTGAATGCCTGGAAGAATTTGAGACATCCTAAGATTCACGAAGGCACATTATCACACACAATTTCTGCCTTTTCCCCCTTGCCATCCATATAAGACAATGTATGATTTGCGATGCAATCCTGTATGTGTCTCCTCAAAAGGGAAGTCACATTGTGTTCAGTGGAGTTTACTTCCAGGTATGTTGGTATAGCAAGGGTGGGAAAACTGTGGCCTCACATCTCCCATTATTCCTGACCATTGCTCATACTATCTGGGACTGGTGGGAATTGGTGCCCCAAAACCAGAACCAGATTAAGACCTTTAGAGGCCCTAAGCACTTAAAAGATTTTAATGCCCCCAATATATATCTTAATTCAAAATATAAACACGTGAGCCTTGGTGGACCAAGTGGCAGTTTACCAGTTACCAGATTCTAATTTTGTTGTATTCCCAAGATTAATGTATATCATTAATCTTGATTATTACTACATTGTTGGTGTTATTTTGCTATTATTGTGTGTATAGTATGCATTTTTTTATTTATTTTTTTGGTTTATCGTGGGAGCCTTTTTTATCAGCTGCACTATATGGTCCATGGTAAATCTGGCAGTGGAAGATTTCTGTGGTGCCCCTCTTCCCTTGATGCCCTAAGCATGTGCTTATTTTGCTTAATGACTAATCAGCTCTGCCTCAAACATCTGGAGGGCTACAGGCTCTCCACCCTGTGGCATAGGATTGCAGCCTAAGCCACTGACAATGGAATCCTATGCATGTTCACCTGTCCAGTGGAGTTCAATGGGGCTTATGCCCAGGCAGCACATTTACAATTGCACTTTGTGTGCTTTCCTTTGATCTTGCCCTGAATGCTCACCTATAGATAATCACTCTGCATCCATTCCGTGTAGGAGGCAGGAAACTTGTCTTGCACTTGCCTGTGAATTACTAAGCAGACCAGAGTGCTGAGGCATAATGGATTTTTCATCTTCCTAGCAAATGTCAAGAGCTGTGTGTATCTTTTTGAGGTCATCAATAAGCCTGTCCTGTTCACAGAATTGCATAGCTTTTCGCAGCCTCCTGCTTTCCAGACAGAACAATGAGTTGCTTCATATATAGATGCTGAGTTAGGAAGCTGTAAGGGCATTAGCAGTATGCTTGAGTAATTGAAGTTAGCTGTTTTGCACAACTGCATTGCCTTTCCCATTGTGATGTCTTTTGGCTTACTGGTTAGAACAGAGCTTTCCAAACTTTTTAGGTTGGTGACACACTTTTTAGACATGCATCATTTCACGACACAGTAATTCAGTTTTACTAGCAAACCAGAGGTTAAACTAACCCCTTTCCAGCCCTGGAAGGGGTGCCGGGAGCATTTGTGCAACACACCTACACACTGCAGCCAACTACACACTAACATGTCACGACACACAGTTTGGAAATCTCTGGGTTAGAAACTTATTTAATTGGCTTTGGAAGGGGAAGGGGGAGAGAGAAGCACAACTTTAAGGAAAACAATAGCCCTGACCTCACTTAATGCAAATGTTGTGCATATGTCTGAGATCGAAAAGGAGATGCACGTCTTTCTGAATAATCTGTTATACTGCTCTTAACCTAAAATACAGCATTGCTTGCTGAGAAATTCATAACTGAGCTGGATGACACTCTGAATTTCTTCAGTCACAGATGCTTCAGGAAGAAATACTATGCCTGTATTTTATATTCTTTCTACAGAAAAGTGTCTTTGATTTGATACTTTTCACCACATTGTCAGACATCAAAGAGCTGCATGTTTACCGAAGCTTAAAAACCTTGTCAATAAAACGGTAACCTTGTCAATACAAGAATGGCTATGGAAATTTGAACAATATTACAGATGGTTTGTCCTTTGTGGTTGGAATCTGTGTCATTTCAAAATTACATGCATGGAATGTTTAATTCCTTGTCTGCGTTTTGAATATTTATATTGTATATAATTCTCAAAGCCCACCAGTTCCTGTCTCAGCAGAGTACGATTGGGTAAAAATATCACCTCTTATTGTTTGCAACAATTTCCAGAGGGGCACCTGTGTTAGCCTATTGCAGAAAATAAACAAAATACTTTCGTGGCACCTTAAAGGTAAAGATAAAGGGACCCCTGACTATTAGGTCCAGTCGTGAATGACTCTAAGGTTGCGGCGCTCATCTCGCTTTACTGGCCGAGGGAGCCAGTGTACAGCTTCCGGGTCTTGTGGCCAGCATGACTAAGCCGCTTCTGGCAAACCAGAGCAGCGCACGGAAACGCCGTTTACCTTCCTGCTGGAGTGGTACCTATTTATCTACTTGTACTTTGCCGTGCTTTCGAACTGCACGTGCATACACACATACCCACCAACTGAGGATCATATGTAATGGCCTTTAAGGTGCCACAAGACTCTTTCTTGTTTTTGTCTGGAGCAAGTCATAGGAATGCTTGTTTGTACTAAATGAATCATGTCCCTTACTCCTTAAGAATGACCTTTTCCCAGGCAGCCAGATATTCCACCGAGAGTGGCCAGAGCACCGACATGTTCACAGGACCAGAGATTCTGTGCTAGCAACCAAAACTAGGTTGCAGCTTTGAATTGTAAGCAATAAATGAACCTTGTTCAGGTGTTAGCACAGATCCTTGGATGGGTACTAAGGCTATGTATCCATTGCATTTGAAACTCATTCATTCTCTTCTCCCATCCACCACTGGGCTCATTGCTAGCCATAGGCATCCTTGCGCAGATTCAGCATGCTACCACCAATGCAAGCGAGTGGGTGCATGGATGAGAGAGAGAAGAGCAAGTGCCCATATGGGAGTGCTCTCTTTATGCTCAAACAACATCTGAGTGCAAAGTGAGTGCAGAGTCAATGTGCTAAAAGATTGTGTCCTCACCATTTGGGTGTTATTTAGCTGCCGGTGAAATGAGTGGTAAGTTGAAGACTGGGCCATTGGATAAACCTCCAGTCTTGTACTGACACTAATATTTATGTGGTGATTTCAATTACATGTTTTCAAATTCAGTTCAAATTAAAATTCAGACAGTGTTGAAACTTCAAGACACATGTGAACACCAGTATTAATATATTGGTGTATATATCATATATTAACATATTTGTGTTCACTTTTGCGTTCCACTTCAACACTGCCTGAATTCTCATTTGAACTGAATTTGAAAATGCCAAGATTCCTTTAGCTTGAAATCTATCTGACTATACAGTGGTACCTTGGTTCTTGAACGTAATCCGTTCCAGAAGTCCGTTCAACTTCTGAAATGTTCGAAAACCAAGGTGAGGCTTCCAATTGGCACAGGCGCCCCTGAAACAACAGCCGACAGCTGCATCGGACGTTCGGCTTCCAAAAAACATTCGAAGCACCGGAACACTTAACTTCCTGGTTTTTGGCTTCTGGGAGCCAAAATGTTCGAGTACCAAGGCATTCAAGAACCAAGGTTCCACTGCATATATTTGTGTACAATGTTCCACACCATTTTCAAGTGTCACTAGGCCCCAGGAGAATATTTTGGGGTGGGGGAACTGCAGAGGGATTGGCAAGTCATGAAAACTCTGTTCAATGAACATGATCTCTGTTCCATCCACAGAAGCAAAGTTAGGACCCAAGTCATTTATTTAGGACATATAATATTTTGTATGGCTGTTTGAAACATTATTAATCCACTGTACCTTTATTAGTATCCTGCAATAAAAGTGCTTTTAAAAATCCACATTTAGTTTAATCTACACAACAGAGTTTGGAAAGTGAAATGTTTCTCGCCCACTCCTGCCTTTTCTTCCTTTTCTGTCTACTTTCAAGGCGTGACTGACAAGCAGCCATGTCAATTTTGAACACTGGGGCCTGTTTCCTGGTTGATGAGTGGAGACAGGTTTATTGCTTTACACTGCAGAATTTTATTATAACCACATTTTCATAGCAATTGGGCTGCTTTCCTTTTGTACTTGAAGTGTTGTCTCTGGATTAAAGCATGAAGGTTTCTCAGTTGCTTATGGCTTTATTCCAATCTATTTCACTTAAAAATTATTTTGCTAAGTGTAGGTAGTTTATGGTGGGCTGGCAAGATTCTCGGGAGACCAATCTTTTATTTTTGTGATGCATTTGATGGAAAGGGGAGAAATAAGAGGAGATTGCCTGCTGCTTTCCTTTTAAACAACTTCACCCATTTGAACTGCCATACTTGCATTGTTCTGCTTGTGTAATGAAATATTATAAGTGGTGAAATCCTGTGGATAGAACTATTAGAATAAGCCTTAGGCCATTATGAACCATTCTGTTTTGTCAGTCTGCGGTTAACAATCCCTGACTGAAATTCTCCCAAAGGGAAGATCATTGACTCTTTGTCAATTTTATAACAATGTTTTTCCTGACACTGTTCCAGTTTCGCAATCCAGGTGTGTTAGCTCTTCTGGATGGAATGTCGTGTGTGCAAAAGGATGCTGAGTGGGAGGCAGGGAAAGTACATCTATCTTCCAGAGATGTGCCCTTGTAAGTTAGGCAGACAAATTTTCCTCAGGTACAGAGTACACTATATGGAGTTTTAAACAAATGCAGGGGCAGACCTCGTATGGTTTGCTATGCATTACAAGCCTTGGTGGACAGAAAGCATAAAAAACCTGTACTTGTGCTTCCAGTGTAACATCTGAAATGGTGCTGCTCCTTCACAGAGTTAGTGTAAATGTCTTATATGTATGTGTGGTAAGTTTATGCATCTCACCACAGAAGAAATGTGCTTGGTGTCTGCATCAGACATTATACAGGAAGCACAAAGAAATATGCTTGGCCTTCTACTCCCCCAACTTTCCCAGCGAATTACCTAATGGCATGCTTTCCCCTCATCGTCTTAATACATCCCATAATGTCTGAAGCGGCTCTCCAAATAGGAAATGAATCAGGGCTTTGCAGGCAACATCCAGTTTAGTAGCCAGCCCACCCTGCTTATGGAAGGGAGAATATACCCCATTCCATAGTTTTGCTTTTTTGTCATAGCTTTAGTCTATGTGTGTGTGATTAGGCCTATAAATATATTTCTAGATAGAAAGTATTTACAGACCCTCCACGTGTCCCTATTTTCCAGGAATGTCCCTGATTTAGAGAAGCTGTCCCAGGTGATCCTGGAATGTCCCTATTTTCATTGGAGAAACTTCGGAGTTATCCGACCCCTGAGCCATCTGAAGGCAATACTATATAAGGAAGGGTTTTTAAAAAATGTTTATTGTTTTATTATGTTTTATATGCTTTGGAAGCTGCCCAGAGTGGTTGGGGCAACCCAGTAAGATGTATGGGTTATAAATAGTAAAATTACCATTATGGAATGGGACGTCCTTATTTTCACTGGAGAAATGTTGGAGGATGTGTACTGTATTTATCCCTAAGACACCATCAGCCATTACAGGTGCAACATTTTGCCATCTGCATGTTCATTTTGTCACAGAAAGCAAAGCATACAATGCTGTGATTTAGTACAAGCAGACAATAACAAGCAGACAATAACACTTACGCAATCTGGAAGCACTCTGGCTCCTGCACAGTTTCTCTGAAAAGTTGCCTTCCATTGCTGCTGTGCTTCCCCAGAGAGTTCAGTCCCCCTCTGCCCCCAGTTTTCCTTCCCATTCTGAGGGTTTCCTTGTGCAAACGAATATTGATTCAGACAACCCACGCATGTGATCGCTATAAACTCATTAGAGGTTATTTCCGAGGCCTTAATTATCCCTTCCCACACATGAAAACACACAAGAGAAAAAACGTTAAAGGCAAATTATCCGTGCCTTGAAAGCCATGAACAGCGCACTGAGTCATCCTCTCACAGGAGAGAGGTTTGCTAGCCCTGAAGTAAGTCTGTTTTGAAATCCATGGGAGAAAGAAATGAAGAAGGAAAACACACTCTCAGACAGATCTGAAAGCAACATCCTACAACATTTCGCCCTGTGGGGAGCCATGATGCCAGCAATTCCCACAACCACATCTCTGTCCAATGTCTGGCTTCCTGCAGAAAAGAGAAAGCATGACAGATGCTGTTGGTATCAAACAGTTAGTGGAAATGTCCTAACACAACACATAATGGCTCTGCTGTACAGTGGACACGATCATTTGCCAACTGTCTGTTACCCAGAAAGCCCTGGCTGGCTTTATAGTCCTTTGAGGAGCAATGGTAGACAATTCTGTGCCATTTTCCTCCACTGGAATGATTGAGGGAAAGTCTGTTCACCTTTTATAGTTTTCCGACATAGGGGGAGGCATGCTGTTCCCCACCCCACCCCTGCACGTCACAGCTGGCCACACCATCTGTGCTGTGGACAGCTCCAGCCAATCTGTGGCTAGAGTGGGTGTGGCCGAGGGCCATTCAATTTTGGCACAGCCGGCTGGCTCCCTCTTCCTTGCCTCTTGCTTTTCTCAAAATATATGCTCTGATTCAGTGACCCCTTTGTTGTCTCACTATTGAAATTTGAGGCCCTCAGAATGGGAATCTGATTCTTGCCCCCATTATGTTTATCTATGAACTTAATGAACTTATCTATGTTTATCTGACCCAGAGAAGATTCCGGGAAGGAAGCGTTGTGCTTTCGGAGTAGAACTTTATGGCCATTTCAGATTTGTATTATGAAACGGGATGCTTAAGAACTTTTGTGCCATCACTAATAAGTATGCCTAGGCTTGTGCTGCAATCACTAATCAGGCATTAGAACAAGGCAGTGCTAAGAGGCAGTCCTGAGCTGCGTTGCCCAAAGCAAACAAGTTAATGTTGACGTGGAAAGTTCATTAAAAGGTGAAGACCAACCCGCCCACTTCCAAATCACAAGATAATGATCTAGAGCTGACTGTGGCCATGCCCACAGTCTTTAATGAGCATTATCCTGTTTTGTTGGTGTGGAGATTAGACAATGCTACATCAAGCATTATCCCACACTTACCAATGCATTTCCCTATTGCTTTGCTTGGGCAAAAAACAACCCCAATCTTTTGGGGAACTGCTGGGCCAGTCACTGTCTCTCAGCCTAACCTACCTCACAGGTAGGTTGTTGTGAGGATAAAGGATAAAGGAGGATAAAAGAGAACTACTGTATGTCTGCCACCTTGAGTTCATTGGAGGAAAGGCAGGATATAAATGTAATAAATAAGAAATAAAATAATGATAATATACGTAGTTCCAAATCAGCTTTAATTCGGGCAGACTCAGTTTGCCAGGATGTGGTGCTAGAGGAGACTCTTGAGAGTCCCATGGACTGCAAGAAGATCAAACCTATCCATTCTCAAGGAAATCAGCCCTGAGTGCTCACTGGAAGGACAGATCCTGAAGCTGAGGCTCCAATACTTTGGCCACCTCATGAGAAGAGAAGACTCCCTGGAAAAGACCCTGATGTTGGGAAAGATTGAGGGCACTAGGAGAAGGGGACGACAGAGGACGAGATGGTTGGACAGTGTTCTCGAAGCTATGAACATGAGTTTGACCAAACTACGGGAGGCAGTGGAAGGCAGGAGTGCCTGGCATGCTCTGGTCCATGGGGTCACGAAGAGTCAGACACGACTAAACGACTAAACAACAACAACAACAATTGAATTTCACCCCTAAATGTGACAGCCTGGAAGCGCTATATACCTTGACTATAGATACCTCAGTTCATGGGACTTGCAGGCATTTATTAAAGGTTATCTTTATATTTGTGTTCAGGAAATATTCAGATGTAGTAATCTTGTCCCACCCTAGCCAAATTTTTCCATTCCAGGCATTCAATCCAAGTAGAAATTCATGAATACTAAATTTTGCTATTTCTGGAAAGGCTTCATTAAGTACTGGCAACCTACAACTTAGGTTTCACCTTAAAACCCACTGTCAATCAGGGGCACCATAGTTCCAGCTTTTGTTAAAGGAATATTTCATTTTCATTGTGCTGCACTCCACAGATTCTATCTTGTCCCTGTATATTTGATGCTGCTGATACAGGTGACTCATTTAACCATGGTGTATTGTCTAGGATAAACCTGGTTTGTCTCTTGAATGTCATATGTACAATTTTTCCTTTATTATCTATGAGATTAAATATTCCTTCTCAAGGCTCTAGCTGTGGGTATTGGAGCTGTCTTTAGAAGACGTGCAACAGTGTTTCTAAGATCAAAATCACTGTATTTACTGGCAATTTGACATTACCTCAACTTTCATTTCATATGAGACTTGAATCTTTTGTTTGCCTCTAAATAATGGCTGGTATCTTTGCCTCTAAACTTTGACAAAACAAAGCATGTCAGCTCCAGTACCCTGCTGCTTTTAAAAGCTTCTTTATTAGCCTCACTTGAGATGTTCTTGTAAAATCAGTAATGCACAATATAAATTGTACATTTTTCAACTTTTGAATTTTCGTGCACTGAATATTAATCAGGGTAACTGAAAAATCAACTTAGCCCTTTCCATAGAAGGACAGTGCCAACCCCCACCTCCACCCCACCAGTCTGACTACACACTGTCCTCTCAGCAGGGCTTTATTGCAGTCTTGCATCATCATAAAGCAGTCTTCTTACATCCAAGAATCAGCATACACAGGTGGGATTACATACAGGGGAGAAGCCAATGGGGGGGGGGAGTCAACCATACCTCTTTATACTAGCTGGCTAAAGACCAATTCGCCAACGCTCCATGTCTCATGATGCTGACTCATCACATGATACTGAGTCAGCATTTCCACTTAACACGGAGTGTTAACTGCTTGATACCCACAGTACTCCAACAGTTGTTTCCTCCTCCTCCTCCTCTTCTCCACCTCCACCTCTTGAATGTCATGAGGTTTAATAAATTAAAACTAAAACTACTCGTGATATACACTACTGACAGTGGCGCTTTAGAGAAATGGAACAGTGTAGGTTTTTTTGTCTTCACAGCTTTAAGCTGAACACATTTAAACATGCCGTACATTTTTAAACCAGTCATTCAAAGCTGTGGTGCTCAGGTCATAGTGTGGGTGGGGGAATCTGTGTTGAGAAAAGACCAAGCAAGGTTTTACATCTTCACAGTCTACCTTCTAATAATAGCCTGATTCATTTATTCTCAGGTATATAAGCAGCTGAGACTAGAAAGCTTTTAGCTGACTTCTCTTCCCCTGTTTCCTTTCCCTTATAAAATTGTTCTGTCATGAGTTGTCATTGCCATCCGTCTGTCGCAGGAGACCAATGGAGGAGTGCACCTTTATGGGTTGAGTCAAACTGTTGGAAGGTTCCAACACCTGCCATGGCTGTAGAGACCAATATGGGAGGGACGTCTTTTGTTGCGGCTGAGGCAGATGAAGGCAACCGCTTGTATGTCATTTCTTTTAAGGAAATGCAACACAAACCAAGAGTGCTGGGCAGCCATCAGGTCTATAGAGCAAAGCCCTGTGGATTGTGGCTTAATTCTCACCCCGTGGCTTAATATTTCAGGGACCCCTGACCATTAGGTCCAGTTGTGACCGACTCTGGGGTTGCGGCGCTCATCTCGTGTTATTGGCCGAGGGAGCCGGCGTACAGCTTCCAGGTCATGTGGCCAACATGACAAAGCCGCTTCTGGGGAACCAGAGCAGCACACAGAAACGCTGTTTACCTTCCCGCTGTAAAGGGCCCCTGACCATTAGGTCCAGTCGTGACTGACTCTGGGGTTGCGCACTCATCTCGCATTATTGGCCGAGGGAGCCGGCGTATAGCTTCCAGGTCATGTACCTTCCCACTGTAGTGGTACCTATTTTTCTACTTGCACTTTGACGTGCTTTCGAACTGCTAGGTTGGCTGGAGCTGGGACCGAGCAATGGGAGCTCACCCTGTGGCAGGGATTTGAACCGCCGACCCTCTGATCAGCAAGCCCTAGGCTCAGTGGTTTAACCCACAGCACCACCTGTGTCCCAATATTTCAGGGTACATCTACAAAATAACACAAACACTTTTCCAGTTCAGAGCAAAACTGGATGTTCGGGAAGAAGCCACTGAAAATGATGGTATGATGGGGTAGGAGTCAACTGCACACTGACAGTGAACTGGTAGTGCCAGCCCACATTTGTTGGAGGAACAGTATACTGTAGACCCAGAGCCCTCTAAAGGGCATGACCCAGAGACGGCCATGCACATCATTGCCTGGCTGCCTAGAGCCATAGAAGACTCCTGGCTGCAATAAGGCATAAAGGAGTGTTCAGTGGAACCCAGGGTCCATTTTAGAAGCTGAGGGGGCCAGGGGTGTTGGAGAATCTGAGATGCCTCCTCTCTTCTTCCTGCACCTTGTGTCAATGTCATTTCTTCCCCACACCAGTATTCAACTATTTCTTACTTACAGAGTTGCCCTGTTAAGTTTTGGGTTCAGTTATATATGAAAAAGTACAGAATTAGCAAGGCTAGGCACATACAGAAATCCCTCCAGGAAATGTAGCCAAATCTATTAATTTCAATAGGCCTAATGTACACTCACAGATCTCTACCATGCGAGGAGAGACCAATCAGGGTGTAGAGTCCTTTTCACATGCTGATCGGCTGTGGAAGCAAGGCTAGCTAGCCCATTCAGTGGTGCGCTCCCCACAAACATGATTTTAATGCATGAAAGGAGAGGCATCCAAACCCCTCTATAATCAGAATGTAGTAAAAGTGGAATTGACTTGCTGAATCAGATGAAGGTGGCTTTAGTACAACACTTTGTCTGTCCAACCACAGCTCAACATACGTAATTGTAAATGATGGGAGCTTGTCAGCCCCTTGCAGCTTGCAGCTTGTCTTGGTTAATGAGACTACCACCACCCAGGAGCATGGAAGTGCCATTTGTAGCCATTATAAGTATCCTGGTTAATGTCTGTCCACTTGAATCTCTCTTTTCCTTTTGGAAAGCCATTTAAACCAGGAACCATCACCACCTCTTGCAGTGAACGATGCAATTCTATTTAACTACTTTGTTTTCCTGTGGTACAAGAGAATAAAGATGGGGGGGGGGGCAATGTGTTCATCTGAATGTGTTGTCTGGCTTTCTCAATGGACTTTTCAATGGACTCAATGGAGTCCATCTCTAATAGGAACAGGTGAGACAAGAGTAACCCTCACTGCTTCTGAACTTACTCTTTTCTGAAGCCTTGCAAGTTTGTAAGGCAGCAGTCACTAATAGGGGAAAGTCAGTTATCCACATATCTAGGAAAGAAATTTTGCCCTTGTAGAGTTCCTGTCAAGCAGTGACACCTCAGCAGCCTACCTACAGACAAATATTTCCAGGCAGAGGCAAATTAACACAAGGAGCTTCTCTGACTGTTTGCACAATACTGTACTGACTTTGCAGGATGCTCATCTTTTGGAAAAGTTGCATTATTGGAACATTTACCTGACAATTTTGCCTGATTTTTTTAATCTTCTATAAATATGGATTTGCTTGAGAAACATTTGTGAGTCTCCTGCCTCTTTTTTCCCTCCTTCCTCTTTTGACTCAATGATTATCCCCATTAGAGAACACAATATATTAACCAGGGCACCATTTCCTAACCGCCTTGGTTTTTCTTGTCATTGCTCAGATCCCTATGTGAAAATTCATCTGATGCAGAATGGAAAGCGGCTGAAGAAGAAGAAGACAACAATTAAAAAGAACACTCTGAATCCCTATTACAATGAGTCTTTCAGCTTTGAAGTACCATTTGAGCAAATCCAGGTAATGTCAGACATCAGTTTCTTCCTCGCCTTGAAACTCCATCCCTCGGCCCTCATACATATTTAACAGGAACCTTGCTAATTATCAAGTGTGCATGCCTTCATTAGCACCTACGCATGAATCCTGCACGGCATGAAATGAGTGTGACTGCTTCAAGAGGGGGATGATAAAATATACAGTACTTAGGAAGTGTCAATTCTTCAGCAAAAAAATAGGTAGCGGGCATTTTATAATATTCAGTAGCAGTGAATTCAGAACTGAATAAATAGTGATGGGGAAATAGATTTATTGATTGTTAGGAGTCTCTTGGAAGAGATGATTCACAGGGAACCAAACACACTCATTTGTAGCACAGTTAGGGCCATGGGAAGTGCTGTCATTGGTAGACTTCATGAAAGTAAATTTGGCATAATGATTAAATTTGAAATATGAGGGCATACAGCAGAACTTAAAATTGTGTTTATCCTTACCAAGCGACCAAAGTGACCAAACACTTGCAATTAAATCAGGATCTAGAGGGCAGGAAGTTCACCACAGCATTTAAAAACCTTTATGTGGTATGTGGTATTTAACAATAACAGTAACAATAGCAATAATTACTTGAAGCGCCTTATGAACAAAAGAGCAGTCACATCAATTGGCCCTAGGCTTTTAAAAAGTTTGGTTGTAAATAAGGCGCGTAACTCTCCATCTTCTGCCACCCACCTTTTCCATCTTTCTTGTAACAAGGTGACAAGGTCTACCCATTTTTTTGCAGTCCAGTTTGCCTTCCTCATTCCTGACTTTCTCTTTCTCATCCTGTTTTAGAAAGTGCAAGTTGTTGTAACTGTTTTGGACTATGACAAGATTGGCAAGAACGATGCCATTGGCAAAGTCTTTGTGGGCTACAATAGCACCGGGGCGGAGCTGCGACATTGGTCAGACATGTTGGCCAACCCAAGGCGACCCATTGCACAGTGGCACACCTTACAGCCAGAGGAAGAGGTAGACGCCATGCTTGCAGTCAAGAAGTAAGAAGACAAAAAGGAAACGAGAAAAGAAGCCTTTCTGCATTTGCCCATATAGTGCTCTTTAGCCAGTATCTGTAAATACCTCAGTAATATGGGTCCTTTTATTTCCAGCCATGCATCCCTAACACAGATCAGTGGTACTTCAAATCTTGTTTTTAATTTGCACAACTTTAAATGTAGAAAGCCCTATACGGCCCTCCCATCTCACCACTGCCCTCAGATCGACTCTTCTTTTAAGCAATATGTGTAGATAGAGCATGACGGAAATTATTTATTGTATCACAGTTGTACATACCAGTATGCTAAAAAAAAAAAAGATTAATAATTTATTTCTAGTCCGTTTATTTGTATGTTGTAAGCGTTTCCTAATCTGTGTATATCTAGATGTTTTTAATAAGATGTTCTATTTTAAATTATGTAAATTGACTGAGATATAGGAGAGCTGATAATATATTATAGGGTAACTAACTATCGTATCGTCTGCATTCCAGCAAAAATTCCAACTTGTTAAGGCACTAGTAGTGTTACACTGACATCTTAAAGGACAACTTAAATCTGAGCTTTCAACCGAATCGTTCAAATATCGATGTACGCTCACATGACACTCCTTGGAGGGGTTAATTCCCATTGGTGGTCTTTTCTCGTGGGCAACTTAGCATGATCTGAGCAGCTCCAAAGCTGACCTCAAGGAAGCGTAGCCAGAAGCTGATATATCGTTTTTTTCCTGTGTAAATATATATATAAAAACAAACTGAAATCATGGCTTTACACTTAGAAATTGAAGGTACAATTCCTTTGAGGGTGGGAGCATTAATTTTAGCATATAGGAACATATAAATTGGGGGAGGATAAATCACAAGGGGGGAGGATGCAATAGTAACAAACCCCTACAACTGACCATGGTAAAACACATACCTAAAACCCAATCGCTCTCCGTTTATCACCTTTATACAAAATTTGCATACTGTGAATCCCATTTGTGATCTCACATTCTCTAATCCTAATGAGTTTGCACATTAGACTTTGTAACAAAATATTTTATTATACTAAGCCAGATGAGAAGGAATGCAGAATATTTTTTAAAACAAAACAAAAAAAAATCACCACCGTGTGTGTTTATTATACAAAAGTAGTTTCATGGTGACGAGACAGTATTGTAAAATCCCATCAAAAGAGGACAAAAAGAAACAATTAGCCATATTTCTGAATGCACTTCAAAGCAAGCCAAAAGATTAACAGCTAGTGACCTTTTATATACTATTTATACTTAATAAGTTTTAATTTGTCCTTTAAAAAAAGTGAAACAAAACAAAGAACAAGTTCTAGCAAACTGAAGCAACCTCTTATGTACACTAGTTGCTCGTTTCAGGAGGAGTTTATAAATGTTTTCAATGTTACTATGTAGTAAATGGCACTATTATGAAGCTATTAGTCATTCCATTTAAGCGTCTTAAAAGACAGCTCTGTGTATCACTGTGACTGCCGTGTGTGCTTAGAAACTGTAGTTTTTCTCAGTGGATAGCAATCAATTTATTCCGTAGTGATATTGTAAAAAATACTGCCATTCCCTTCTACTGCACTGCCGAAGGAATGTATAGCACAAGCAGTTCTCCTACCTATGGACCAATCCAGAACTGAAGAGCTATGCATAGGACAAGGGCATCAAAATAGAGCAGATGGACCACACAGCATTTTGTCGACACTGTGCAATATTCCGCATCTCTTCCCCCCCCCCAACCCCCTCAGTTTGATGGTAAGTCCTACAGATAAAGACAGTTGTCATCTCAGATGATCCCATCTCATCATGTTGTGGGCATTACTATTTTTTTTAGCTCAGGTCTCTTCAATGGAGACGCCTTCCATTTAGTTACTTTCTTACTTGCATACTTATTTAAGAGACTGTGAATATAACGTGTTGAAGTACTTGTTCTATTTTTAGTTATCATCCCGGCACCAAAAACACAAGGAGGTAGCAAAAGAAAAAGGGGGGGAAATAGCACCCTTTTGTGGAATAAGTGGGATTTCCCTAGAAATAGGTGGGTAATCCAGTTAAATAATAATAAATTTTTTTAAAAAAAAACAGCAACAGATTTTTGAATGATAACAACCCCTTTCTCAGAGCTGTGGGTCTGCACCTCACCCAATAAGCAGAGAGGTTTTTTTTTTTAATTCCCAAGCCACAAATTGAATTTGTGGCAATGTGATCTGCTTTCTGCATAGCTTCCCGACAGATGAGAGTGGCAACATCTATCACTCTGGAGGTCTTTCTATTTTCTATAAGAAACGGGGGGGAAAGACATAGTTGAGTCAGATAAGCTAAGATGTATATATAGGAAAAAAATCTTACAGGAATACTTTTATAACCTTACATTTTTAAAAGGACCAAATCCCACCAAAGAGAAGAGCTCAACAGGCTTTGCAGCCTATGAGGAAAGAGTTTCAGCTCGACTGTAACTTCCTTTAGTTGTTCATTGTAGCAGGGACGACAAAAACAAAAAAACGCATCTTGAAATTTACAGGCTCAAGCTGCCAGAACTGATTCATTGTGTTAAGGTATTCTTAATGCATTTTCTTCCAGCACTGCCAGACTGAATGTCACCACAGAATTGGTTGCTAATGTACTATAGTTCTCAGCAGAGAGCAGACCTGCTATTTGACCAAGATGACATTTTCATCCTCAAAAGAAGCCACATGTACCTTTCTGACAAAGCTGTGTAAAAGTATTAGAATCTGATGCTGTAGAAAGATCCTAGTTGCCTTTGTGTATATTTACTGCCTGCTTGAGTGTTTCTATGTGTGGATTTTTCTCTGTATCTTGTAGAAACGTTTGGGGTGTTCTATCCTGCCATATGGCTCGTAGCCTGCGAGCTGACAAGTTTAGCTGTATTTTACATTCAGTTTTGATGAGGTGGTTTATATTTTGTTTCACTTTTGTGTAGTGGATCCCACGGTAGAGTTTTTCCAGGTGTTGTTAAAATAAAACATACATACTACACAGATATTCAATAAAAATGTTTTATTTCCTGTTGATGCCTTGAGTATTTTGATTTTCTTCCTCGGCTTAGTAACTAATCAGACAGGAATCTGTCAATTCTGATCCACCCATTTCAGACGCCATCACCTCAGGCCAGCAGGTCCACTGCATCCTTGAGGCCTGAGGTGTGCATACACACAGTTGCAATGCAGCTGCAAGTGGGTGTCTAAAAGTTGGAGAATATCCCATGTGTGCAATTGGAATACACATCTGCACCATGATCAAAACAGGTGCATACTATTTGACCAAGAAGAAGATTTATGTATTCGAAGCTGGAGGGAAAACTGCGTGTGCAAAATCAGGCAGGTCCAGTCTGGTCCAACACCTTGCATGTCCAGCTATATACTTGGTGATAGGGTTGATCTTCTGTTTTGAGGAAAATAAAGGTTATACTTCATCCCTATCCCCTCTTTATTGCCCAGCAAACAGCTGGCATATTGGCAAGTATCTTACTGGGACAAAACGCTTGAGCTGTTGATGCACATGCAGTAGGACTTTGACCAGAGTATATTTTCCTGACATTCCTGGCATTAATAATTCCCTGTCACAAAGTGGCTGAAATTGGGTCATTAGACAGTTCATGTTAGCAGAGCGTATTCCCAGGAGTTTCAGCTCTCATCCTTTTGAAGGTAGTTATCTGATCATGAAAGCATTTCTATGCTACATTCCTGGTTTTCAGGGATACACAGGCAAAACATTTTAAGTATTTTAATCCATGACATTTAGTAGCACAAACAACAGAAGGCTTTGCTTTAACACAGAAGCAAAAAAGAAGAGTATGTCTGCTATGAAAAAGTCAAAATGGTAGCTTAAAAAAAACAACCAACTGTTGGCAAATATATCAACATCCTAAATATTACATTTGTGTTCCTATTTTTGGAACTAAACAAATTGCCATATTACATATCAAGGTCAATTCATTCATTCAGCTGCATACCAAAGGTCTGCAGACACAACGATTTGTTGATTTTAATGGTAGGTTCGATTTCCCACGTCTCCAATTTTACTTTTAACTCAATTTTGCAAACAAAGCCAGCCTAAGATATTGAGTTTTAATGCAATGATATTATGTTAAGATGTTTGGGAATAATGAAAAAGGGAACTAAGGGTTCTTTCCAACTTTAATGCTACTCAGTCGACTCATTGAAATTAATGGACATTATTAACTTAGCCCCATTAATTTCGGTAACTCTGAGTTAGATTCTCAGTTGCCTACAATCCTAACATGCCAATTAAATCACTGAGTCTGCATACACACCATACATTTAAAGCACATGGTTTCCCTCAAAGAATTCTGGGAACCAGTAGCATAGCTGGAGTGGTGCAAGCTATGTCCCAACACCAGGCACAAGCCACAAGTAGTGTTTTCTTTTGGGAACAGCTTTTTTGTTTTGTTCAATGTCCTTGCTGCAAAGAGACGAAGCAAGCGAGAAACAGTGGACAATAGGTAGGCAGTACCAACATGTAGGCACTGCCGCACAAAAAGATCGAGAGAGGGGGTTGCTTTCCCGAGTCCTCCCTCCAAGCCACTAATCAATCACACGCAGGCACCAAACGAGTTACCAGGCTTTATTGGCTTCTTCTCTGGCACCAGCTACAGAACATCAAACAGCAAGTCTAAAACACGGCACATTCTCTTCCTCCCCCGGCAGGTTAACTTGAATATTTATAGGGGCTGGGGAATGCTGGCAACCAGCCAGCGCCATCCCATGCTCCCACTTTGGGGACCAATTGTTAACAGCTGCCTGAAGGGCCCCACCCAGCCATACTTGCTCACAGGATCACTGCTTCATGACAGCTACAAGTTTGTTTGGGGTGTGTTGTTACAATCATATATGCCAAATAAGGCCCTGAGTCCAATGAAATAAAAAACATATATATTAACAGGAATTGATGGTTCCATAGATTTGACATGTGTGGCAGGAAACTTGAAGATCAAACTCTTAACGAAGGCAGCAAAGAGATTAAATTCTAGGGTTGACAAATTAAAAATTAACAAACACCTGGGTCTCAGTGACATGCACCATAACCCGTACTAGATTTAAAAAAAATTGTTTTGTTTTGTAATACAAATATGCAATTTGTCAACATAATCAGACTCCTTACCAGCAGGTTGGAAGGTAGCAAACATAACATCATTTGTAAAAGGATCCAGAAGGGAGCCAGGAAATTTTAGATCCATTAGTATAACATCTGTCCCATGTAATTGGGAAAAGGATTATTAAAGTTAGACTCATTAAACATATAGCAGAGCTAAGCAGGGATTAGCATTGCTTCTGTAAAAGGAAGTCCTGCTTCACCAACTTCCTGCAGTTATTTGAGAGCTGCAACAAGCATGTAGATCATTTTCCATTATATTATTGGGCTTCCAAAAAGGTATTGACAAATTCTCTATGGAAGAGTAAGCAGTCACATTTCACATTGGTTGATGTAAGCTGACATGGGCGTACCCAGGATCAAAGCTAGGGGGGGCACACCAGACACGCCCCCAGCCATGCCCCCCAGTCACCCGATTGGCTAGCTGGTAATGATGTGGCCAGAATCCCCCCAGGAGGCATGGTAAACATCCACACACCCCAGAGAAAAGGGGCCCGTTTACAAGGCAGCACACGGAGCCACCCGCGCTTGCACTCCTGCCTCGCCCGCTCCTTTAATGGCAGCAGTAACTAAAACGAGGCAGCAGCTGCCTCCGTTGAAGGAAACCTGGACCTAGACCTGGGCTAACTTCAGCCCACACTCTTTCAAGTCACAGCGAGCACAGCACAGAAAGTGCTGTCCCACAATGCTCCACGGCACTTCATTTGCATGTATGCTGCTGCCGTTTTGCTTCAGCCAAGCAGGCTGAGGCGGAGCACAGCAGGCAGCGCCCCTGCCTGTCCTCTCCAGCTGCCTTGCTTCTGGGGGGGGGCAGCTGCCCCCCGCCCCATGCTGGGTACGCCCATGTAAGCTGATCTATGTTCTGCCTGGCCTGGTGTTATTTAATTTGTTCATAAATAAATAACCTGGAGTCAGTAGTGAGCAATGAGGCGGCCACGTTTGTGGGTGTCACAGGAATCTTCAGGATGATGAACAACAAGTAAAAAGAAATTGATTCACAGCAATCACACAATAAACTTGTTTTCACATAAGAATATATGAGGCTTTGTTCCTCCTCCAGTTCTTTTGCTCCTGCCCTGCTATGAGCCAAACCACGCAACCCTGGTTTGTGATCCGCCTCCTCCAGACAAATCACAAGTTGTAAACCAAAGACAAACAAAGGCTAGAATCAACATCTGACTCAGAAGCCCGGCATTCCCCAATGGACTGGCAGCAGTGACAGAGTACGAGTCATCCTTTTTTATTGTGCACACTTTATGATTTGTGCAGATGATGGTATCCGGGCCATACTTGATCTTCTTCCACTACTGTTTGCACCTGCAAAACATTTAGGGTGGACGTATTGCTTCGTTTTCAATCAGTGCTTCCTGCTGAAATCCTGTAACTTTTTATACCACAAATGTTCTGATTTATTTTATGTCTCACTTTTGTTGCAGTATAGCACAAGAGTGTCCCTCCAGGCAGCAAAAGCATGGTAACATTTGGAAAGCATCACGGAACAATCAATAAGTTGAAATGATCTTGTGTGGCAGGTCCAATATAAATCTACCACTAATGCCCTATTATTGTGGCAATTGCATGTAGCAGAATACACTTGCAAAAAACCCAACAGCCTGATGGGACCCTCGAGCTCTCCCTAGATGGTTGCAGAATCGAGTATATTTTGAAAACTGCTGCAAAGTGTGAATATTTCTTTAAAATCATGGCCTGGTGATATTCGAAATAAGCTCCCTTGCTATGGATAATCATTTAGATTTTGCAGCTGTCATAAGCAAAACATGCTTAAAATAACTGCTGTTACACTAAGCAGAGAAAGTAGCGAAAAATTACCCATTTCATTCAGCTCATTTAACCCCTCATCAACTAGCAAAGGGAATGTTCTCCTCAAACTGACAACTTCAGTTAGCAAGATAAAGTTACTGCGTGTCTCCGTTGCTTTTCACATCAAGATTGCTAATCGATTATAATGCATGTAAAATCGAAAAGCCATTGTATTTCCTGATATCTGCTGTTTTGCGTATCTATATTTGCATAAGCATTTTCATTTTCGTCAGATCAGATTCCTAACTTTTAAAAAAGGAAACATAAAGAGTCATCTTATTATGGAGTGTTATTTGTAATGTTCTGCTTGAGCATGGTAATGATTAAAAAAGCAAGCTCATAAGTCACTACCTTGCTGAAGCAAGTTTGTGCCTAGGTCTAAGACCCATGTGCTCTGACTTGGGTTCCATAATGGAAGAAACGTGAGATGAAAACAGTGGTGGCCGGTGTCCATTGGGACTGGTCGGGCAGAAGGCAGAGATGGAGCCAGGATCGGCCCAGTGACAGACAGAACCCCCCATTGACTTGCAACTAAGATGGCAGACAAGTGGGGGCTGGAGGTTTGTGATGTAAATGTTCTACTGTAGAAATAAATAACTCCATCTGTCCCACATCTGTTCCGAGATGGTGTCATTTTCTTGTGGACATAAGAGGAAAGGAGATGGATGCCAGCTCTGTGCTTTGCTGTCTGCATGGGTGGCCTCATGCAGGCCAGCCAATCAGAGGTAGGATAAGGCTGGATATTTAGGATTGGTAGGCCCACCTTCCACAAAATGCACCCCATAAGTGGAACTGCTGTGTGTCTTAATTGGGCCTTGCTTGTCCTTTAGTTGAACATCCACTTCATTGTAGGATGGGTGCAAGACAGTAAAGTTAACTAACACAGTGTAGTCTTTACAAATCATTGTAAAGCTTTGATATAATCATGACCTTAGCTTTCCCAATCAATCCATGTCTTCCTTCAGAGAGTTCCAGGGAAGTGAAAAGTTGCACATCAGACCAACTATAAGGCCTTTTAAAAAAACAACGGTGGTGGTTGATGTGCTTGTGTCCTCAGGCCACTAAAAGAACTATACAGTTAGGTTCTTCTTGAAAGATAGGCGAGCAATCAAAAAAAAGCAGCAGAACAAACTCTCAGAAAATGTTTAGAGTAGTTTGGATGAAAAAGAAATATCAGGGTTTGTTGCAAAAACACCACCACCACAAACTGCTGTTCACTTTAGAGACAGACTGTAAGGCGTAGGGATTATAGAGAACCCTCCCCCCTCATCAGAAGCAGCCCGTCTCCCAGCAGTCATAAGAGCGAGGGGTCTGAAGGGGGGAGTCAGGAAACAGAGAGGGAGTGCCAGGGCTCTGGCAACATCAAAGAGCCCCTGCTCCATAGTCAGGAAGAGAGGGAGGTGGAAAAAGTGGACAGGAATAGGTCAGACAGAAGACCTCCCCCCCCCGACGCCGGAATTGAGGAGGAGGAGGAGGAAAGGGAGGCGCTTCTCAGTTCTGAGGCTTTTATGCTGGTCCCGAACGCGGAGGGGGGTAGTGCAGGAATCTGACTCGAGCGGGTAGACATGAAATAAGCAATCCGTTACACTGTAAATAATGTGCACCAATAAAAACGTCTGAAAGACAAGCATGTGGAAGGTCGTTACTCAAGAGTAGTCACAACACACCCTGACACAGGCGATATTCTATCTGATGAGCATCAGTTAATATTATAAATGAAAGAATATCAGTTAATAAACGAAATGAAAAAGCCAAGAGGGGGAGAGAGATCAATTTCTTGAGAGACATTATTTAGGCTTCTGTGGATTCAGCTTTTGGGCCTCAATTAAAATTGTGACTCATGGGTAAGGAGTTATATGAATTCTGCTGCTTACTCATGCTGACTGAAGATCTGAAATCTGATGTCTGTACCTAGAATGTCATAAAGCAGGACTGATGAAATGTTCCTCCTCTTTCAGCTGCAAAAACAGAACCTTTGCCTTATTCAGGCTATATTGTCACGTTAATCTTTTTCTCACACAGACATTTTTGTCTGGAGCTCCTCTTAGTGGAAAGGAAGAGAATCCAAGAATATATAAAGGTGTGCTTACCTGTAGACTAATACAGTATATGGAATATCTGTGCATTGAAAATGTGACATAGGCATTACTTTCACAGGGTATGGAGGTGGATCTCAAAGTGCCTATAAAACCACATGTTTCCTAGGAAGCATAAAGAACTAAAAGTAGTATCTAAATTTCTCCTGATATTTAACATGCCAGGTGGCACAGTTTGATCCAAGCAGTTTTGAGTTTATATCTCTTTCCCTTTAGTGAAAGCACCAATAAACTATTTTCTATCCTTCTAAATAAGGAAAGATGCTGTCACAGAACCTGATAAAAGTGACAAATCACACTTGCCAAGACTAATGGGAAAACATTATCTTCTTCATAAACACCCTATCTGGGATTTACATAATAGGAACTAAATTTATTTTCCATTGTTGGCAACATTTTAACAGCTAAATATGGATCCGGGAAAGTGGAAATGTAATTTTTACCAACTACAAAAGATATGCAGTAGAGAAAATACCAGTAACATTAACAAGCGTCTCCTACAAAAGACAGATGCTTTGAATTGACCAATTTGCTTGAAAGCCCTTTTAAAACAAGAAACGTGTGTGTTAGCTAACGAGTGCAGTTTCCATATGGGAGAGTTCTAGAGGAAACCCAATCACTGCTCTTTGATTGTAAGGTACAAGCGGGACAGAAATTGACTTGCAACACCATTAGAGGGTTGACTATGGGACATGGGTGGCGCTGTGGGTTAAACCACAGAGCCTAGGGTTTGCCGATCAGAAGGTTGGTGGTTTGAATCCCCATGGCGGGGTGAGCCCCCGTTGCTCGGTCCCTGCTCCTGCCAACCTAGCAGTTCGAAAGCACGTCAAAGTGCAAGTAGATACTGGTAAATAGGTACCACTCCGGCAGGAAGGTAAACGGCATTTTCGTGCGCTGCACCGCTGCGCCAGAAGCGGCTTAGTCATGCTGGACACATGACCCGGAAGCGGTACGCCTGCTCCCTTGGCCAGTAAAGCGAGATGAGCTCCGCAACCCCAAAGTCCTCCGTGACTGGACCTAACGTTCAGGGGTCCCTTTACCTTTACTACTAGAGGATATCACACTTTTTGTGTGGGCACATCTCACTAACTTCAATCCATACCAACGGACTGGGCATGGCATAGCGGCTGTGGGCACGAAAGGTCCAAGTCACCTGACCAGCCTTTTGAAGCCCAGCACACATTCATTATAACTTTTGTTGTGGGCACCATTTTATTGCCTTATTTATTTACTTTTAATTTATCGGTTAATGGCATACAAAAAGTCATTGATAAATAAAATAAAATAGAGCTAAAATATTTTCCACCTCTATACTTCTAGTGTTATAGTGTTAACTCGCCATAATGCTATATAATGTTAATTTAAAACATAATGACTTAAGGGTAATAACAATAACTTTCTGTTTACTGTCACAAACTGCATTACTAAAATGGTGACTATTCGGAAAGTCTTTTCATCATTTATTTTTAAATGTCATTATTGTGCCAATGTTGTAGTGCTATAAATGCAAAGATACTCATATATAGGATAAGATCTAGATCAATCTATGAATATTTGTTGTAAGATTAATATACCTTCTTTCTTTTTTCTTTTTTATGTATACTGTACTTATGTTTGCTTGTTTTTTATGTATTCTGTTTTCTTTTTGCTAAAAAAAAAGATTTAAAAAAGATACTCATTTCTTTTAAATTGCTTTTTTAAAAAAACAACCAATGCTTCCTGCTGTGGTTATTGGTGTTAACAAATCATTTTGTGTAAATTAACATTATAGCAATGTAACATTATGGTGTTACAGTATTATAACACCTTTCCACTGAAAACAAGTGATAGTTAGGAAAGCATTTTGACACTAATTAAAAGATTTTCTGAGAGAGTCAATGGGGTGAAAAAATGTTGTCCACTGCAAAGATTACTGTGAATATGCACTGAGCTGTGATAAGTTCTCCTACCTGACATGTCATGGCCTAGGTCAAAATGCCACCTTTTTCAAAGACTGGAAGAGTGGTCCTAAATGCAGAAACCACTGTGGAGATCCGCAAACAATATAAGCCATCCACTTGTCAAAGCATAGCTTGTTATGCATAGCTACATAAGAAATCTCTGGAGAGCCCTACTGATTCAGAGCCAAGACCAATCCAGTCTAGCGCTCTGTTCCTCACAATGGTCAACATTGGCAAGCCCACAGAAAAAGACAGGAAGGCCCTCTTTTATGGTGGTCCCTTGATAGCCTTATGCTCCTTATCTACACATCCTCTACACTGCAATACCAATGCAAGGGGCAGTATCTCTGAACAGTGTGAGATTCCAGAGATTCCTGGTTCTTACACAGGGTTCGTGTTTCCTTTTGGGAATGAAGTACAGCAGAGATTATGGTGTCTCTTTGGGATATATGGTTTATTTACACACATATATACAACCTGAGCCCATAATGGAGGGACTCACAGCATGAACAGCTCAGAAGGATCTTGTTCCTACCCTAGCCACAGCCTTGGATTCCAGCAGACCTCAAACATCACATTCTGCCTCTCTGGCTTTCCAGCTTGCTGCTTTATTTCTAGCTTCTAGCCAGGGGCGTAGCGAGGCGCCGCGACACCTGGGGCGGCAAATTGCCATGCACCCGGGTGCATGGCTCAAGTGGGCTTTTTACCTGGAGTTTGTAGCTGTAGGGGTGCAGCTTTGGAGGCGCGGGGGGGCAGCGATACCCCGCTACGTAACACGCATGTGCAGCGGGACTTTTTACCAAGAGGCTGGAGGCTCGGCTAGTGAGTCGTGGGGATGGGGGCACCAAGTGACACCCTCCCCCAGAGTGGAACCCGGGGCGATCCGCCCCCCGCCCGCCCCATTGCGATGCCCCTGCTTCTAGCTCACATAGCAGCTCAACTCTCAACTTTAACCTTTTGAGGGAGTTGTCATATAGCACAAGCCCTTTTAATAGCCCATCACCATCTGGCTTAATTAACTTTAAACACTTCCTGGATCTAGGGATTATCAGTGTCTGGCACACATCTTAGTACCCCAAGCCTTGATTAAATTCTAACACTTACTGGATCCAGAGATTAGAGAGGCCCGGCACCCACAAACTCATAATGCACTCCTCATAACACACATTTCGACTACTTCCAGAATCATGTAAATGGGCTGAGAAAAAAGACACAGTTGTAGCCATTCTCAATAGAGCTCTCTATATATGTCCTCCCTCCATATGTGGGTGTGAATTTAAATGCATGGAACTATAACATGAGAGAACAGCTCTCAGTGATTTCATCTTCCATCGACTAGCCCTATGGATGACAAAGGCTGCGTTTCTTTGCATACTTACCTTGGAGTAAGCTCAACTGAATATGGTGGGTAAGGTTTGTGCTGACGTTATGATTACAAATTTCACATTTCATTTGAATGAAAATTCAAGAGATAAGGGGGAAGGGGAGGGAGGTGAAAGAGAGAAACTAAGTTATGATGTAATGCAGCACTGGGGGTGTCAACCTGGCGCTTAGACCTAAGCTCTGAAGCTTGCACTCTCTGGAGCAAAGGAAAGCTTTATAGCAATGAAGCGTGAAGTCCACAGTGATTTTTACAATGCATTTGAGGATAGCACCGAAGCCCACTGGACTCAGCAGCAGCCCAAGGGGAAAGCATAGGAGTGCTGGATACCACAGAGTTTCATTCAGCTGAGGATAATCTTCTGAAAAGCATAATAATAAAGAACTGTTAATGAGCAGGAAGCTTTATAAAGATATGCTCAGATGCTCATAGTCTCAAAGGAGCAGCAGCAATCTTGAGACTCCAGGTGAAAGAAAGAGAGAAAATATGAGGTTTCTGCCTTTCTTTGGTCTGGTTGGGACCAAGTGTCATTGGACTCCTTCACCAGAATCATTTAGCAACCGACAGCCTACCCTGCAGTTGACCCCTTGGATTGACCTTTCCCTTTCATAAGAAGAAACTGGAACCCCTGCATAAAATATCATTTTATAGAGTACTTCACAGGCAATCAGAGGAAATTTTCTTAATGTTGCTCACAAATACAACAATGCAGACAATTTGCATCCTGGAACTAATTTACTTAAGTTTGATATGACATAGTTTTAATCAGCGGCATAGACATAAAGACACATTCATACATCACACTAAACCATGGTTTCGTGCTACGAGGTCATGCAGGAATGAGCCACAGCAGGCTTTGGGCTTGTGTGCTTCTCTCATACACTTCCTCTGCTCTTCCTGCACAGCTGGGAGATATACAGAAGGCTGTGTTTCTGCTTTTGGTTAACCATCCAGACTGACAAACTGTGGTTAGCATTACCTCTGGTTAACTTAAAACAAGTCAACTTCAAACCATGGTTTTGAAAGCTCGCTTGTTTAAATTAAATTAATCTGTATTTCTGGTCCAAATGACATGGCGCGTGGTGGTTAATCAAAAGCAAAGATTCTGAATTCTTCTGGTGTCTGAACATGCTTGTTATGCTAGCCGTATTATGAGAAAGGGGGCTTCAGATGTAATGGGAAAACATGGTATCTCCCCATGAGAACCAACTGAGGTTTAGACACCCAGACATCCTTTTCATTGCACATTCTTGGTTATTGGTGCTCTTGGGGCAGTTACACACAATACTATTTCAATATTGTTTGTGCCTCCAAAGGCTTTGGGGCAGCCACACTGCTTTGCTTCAAATCAGTGCATAACCTCTTGCTGAAATCATTTTATACCATAGGCAACCTGGTTTATTCTTGTCCTGCTTTTTGATGTGCTACATCCCCTCCAGAAAGCAGAAATGTGGTAACACTGGGGAATAAATCCACAACTAATATAGAATTATTGTGTCAAGAACATGCTGCAGATTACATTTTCGATCAAACATCAGTCTTAGGAGGGGACCTTAGTTCTTGGCTTTTCGAACTAACTGGAGTTTCCCTCACATGGCAAAATAGGGAGTGAACCACCTTTTCTGCTACATATGGAAAGGCGGCACAAACAACAGAGACCTTAATTTGATGGCACATGTTTCCCCTCCAGAACAAGGGCTGTCTTTTCTGTGGATTAACAGAATAATGTCAACTCACCCTTTTCTACTTCATTGCTTTGCATGCCAAAAGGAATTAGAGGGTCAACTGACTGGGCAGCAAATGTCACTATCCTTGACTAAGCTTATTCTTCTCATTTCATAATGTATAATCTAGTTGTCAATTTTCATTTTCTTTTTAAAGACTTTCCTTTGCCAATTTCCACCAGTCCAATATAAATCAGTGGGTTTAAATTTTTATTTCTGACACCATGTTGTGGAAGACTTAGAGGGAGCACTTGTCAGGAAGCAAGAAAATAATTTTCTGGTCTTGCTGCAACAAGAATGCTTTAGCGCTACATGAAAATACAAAGAATGATGTTTCACATTCATGGGCTCATGTTCTCATACATGATCAGAAGGATTTCATCAGTGTGTGTCTGAGTTTCTGCTAATTTCATCTCACCATTGACAACCAGGGCACACTCTGGCTTTCCAGAACCTCGCAACCTCTTAGCTCAAGTGGGCCCTAGGGGTGGAAAGTCTGAGCCCGCCCCCCCCCCCACAAAAATAACTTACTGTGTTGTACAAATCAGGCCATTGTGGGGAAAACAGAGGTTGTGGCTTGTGACAAACTCTGGTCAGTTTCACAACAAACCAACATCAGACCACAGGTAGTACAGCTCGTTTGTTTAATTAGCCAGCCTTTGTGATAAATCACAATCCAGGTTCACTTCTACAATGACAAGCCATGATCAGAGTGAAGGATATAGCTTGGAGCTGTTGCGCCAATCCGTTCCGCACGGTTGTCAGGGAGCCCTAACTAGTTCTAACAGGCCCAGGTTTCAAATTCTTCCCAGGTGTCCACAGAAGCTCATTAATCCAGGTAGGGGAATTTCCCAGGATGGATCATTTAAGCCGAAACAAAATATCCCTCATTTTACAGTAGAGCATAACCGCAGGGCATCAGACCATGTAAAACAGTATGAGTCTCTGAATGACTGGAATGCTGAGTGGAATGAAGACATGGGAATAAGGAGCACTTCATGCAAGCAAAACAGGGAGGGTCCTTCAAATTAAAAACATACCTTTCCACCCACGATGCATGGACCACTGCTTCAGGTTAAAGGAATGAAGGAGGCTCACTCACAAAAGCAGGTGCTGGGAGAGAGAAGGAGACCATTCTAAGCTTTACTTAAGGAAATGAACTTTATGAGATTCCAAAGCCTGTGTCATGGACAGCTTATCTGTCACCAGTGAGAGGCTGGGAGCTGAAAATAAGCTCCAGGGAGCTAATTTAAAAGCTATGCAGAACTGGACAGATTTAGCACATTTTTCTTCCTGACCTAATTTTTTAAAAAAGAAAAAAGATTCCTCCCCCTCCCCCTCCCCCATCCAAGTTCTTAGTCATTATTTTAAAAGAAAAACTAACAGGAATCTCAGCACTTGCTTGAGAAAGTCCATTTCCTGACTTAGCTCTTTTTTTCTTTTTCTTTTTGGTTTTTTTCTGTTCTGGCTGTTGCAGTTCCTGAAATCATACTGTTATTATGGCTATTAGGATGTTTAAACTGTTGCTGTTTCTTGGTTTTTTTATATTTTGGCAACCAATTTGAGATGTACAAATGAAAAAAAATCAAAAATAAATAAGGAAACTTTCTCACATTTTTTGTACATAGATTCGGTAACAAAGGTATTGTATTATTGTTATCATTTCATGAAAATGTCCTTTTTGCAGATAGGATGTTTCATAAACATTGGCTAACTTTTGCCCTTTAATAAAGGTACTCCCAGTTTAGTGGTTTTCAAAAGCTACATGATTGTCTATAGCTGTACACAGTGGTTGCATTCTCAAACTATGTTGCTGGGTCCTGAGGAAGAGAATGCAGCTCCTTTGCTCCTTCGAGGGCATTTTATATTAGTATGGGATGGCAGCTTAGCAGAGGTTTGGCTTCACATGTCGTTCAGACCCAGGTTCCTAGTTAAAGCCTCTACTCCCTATCCCTGATCTGCAGAGCCAAGGTTTGTCATACGGTTATAAGGTAAAGGTAAAGGGACCCCTGACCATTAGGTCCAGTCGTGACCGACTCTGGGGTTGTGGCGCTCATCTCGCGTTATTGACTGAGGGAGCCGGTGTACAGCTTCCAGGTCATGTGGCCATGACGAACCAGAGCAGCACACGGAAATGCCGTTTACCTTCCCGCTGTAGTGGTACCTATTTATCTTCTTGCACTTTGACGTGCTTTCGAACTGCTAGGTTGGCAGGAGCTGGGACCGAGCAACGGGAGCTCACCCCGTCGTGGGGATTTGAACCACCGACCTTCTGATCAGCAAGCCCTAGGCTGTGTGCTTTAACCCGCAGCGCCATGTGCGTCCCAATAGTCATATGGTTATAGTAGGACATGGTTAAAGAGCAGATACTTTAACCATAATAGCAGTTAGGCCAGCATGCTAAGCCAAACTTTAGCTTGGCTCACACACTGCACTGACCTAAAAACTCTGGGGAGGAGCAAAGTGGGTGCAAGTTTCTCTTCAAGATACTGCAGCTCAGCAGGAGGTGCAGACCAGATCAGCATTGGTTTTATCCAGTCTGCTAAGTGCATATGCAGCATTCTCAGGCCAGGCTGGCTCTCAGCATAAGCCACGCCATTTGTTTGTTGTTTATTCTTATTTATTATTATATCAATATCCAGTGCTTTTTTCCTGGAAAAAGAGGTGCCGGTACTCACCATGACACTGTTAAGTAAGCGCCACACTTTTTAACAACAACAAAAAGAGGAGTCGGTACTGCGTGCTGCCGAGTACCCCTGGGGGGAAGCACTGTCTATAGCTCACTTTCTTCTGAGAAGTTCACGGTGATGGCCTGAGAAACAGCCTGCTGAACCAGAGCAAGAGCTGGTGTGGTGTAGTGGTTAAGAGTATCGGACTAGGACCAGGGAGACCAGGGTTCAAATCCCCACTCAGCTATAAAGCTTGCCAAGTCAATCACAGTCTCTCAGGGAGGATAAAATGGGGATGGAGGAGAACCATGCATGGCACCTTGAAGAAAAGGTGGGGTATAAATATAATACAGTCATAAAAAATATAAAATAACAATAAGTAAATAACAAAATATGTGGATGCTGTGTGGTGGTGCCCTTGGATCTGATTCTAATATCAAATAACATTATTTTTCAGCCAACCCTCTACTGCTACTACTATTAATTATAATTATTATTAATTTCTAATAAGTAAGGCTTGTTCCTCTGCATGGTATGACAATGCACAGAAGGAAGCCTCTCTTAGTTCAATGAGACAGATCTCTAGGGAAGTGCATATACAATCGCTGCCTGAAAATAATTTATAGGGCTGGATTTTTCATTGCAGTGGGACATATTTGTCACAAGATGGCAGAAAAAGACTATGAATGTAACACCTCTATTTTACACACATTGAAAAGATACCGCGGCATACTCACAGGAGCATGCAAGATAACTGCACATTTTTCAGAGGTTATTTTTAAACTTGGTCAGGCTTACGGGTCAGTACACTAAAGAGACGAAAAAAGAAAAGAAAAATCAGAAGGGCGGGAATTCATGAAATGGTTTTTTTAAAGCGTAAGAGCCAGAGTATTTCTCAGGCTAGAAGGTTGTCTAAGTACAATGTTTTGGATACGTTTCAAGTTGCACGGCATTCACTGGACAAAACCCAGCATAGACAGCAGCATGAATAAGGTGATTGAAACCAATGGGCTTGGGCACATCTAATTCTGCAATGGATTCTGGCAAGTCCTGGCAAGTCCCTATATCTCTCAGCCTCTAGTCCCTATGAAACAAACAAACAAAAGCAGCCTGACTCACAAGGTTCTGAGGAGGTCAAATAAAATGAAAACGGTTACTGTTCCTGGCATATTAAAATCATAGCAAAGTGGGTTGTGTTGCTCATATTCTCACTCCAGTCCTATTTATCTTAATAGTTTATACTTCCAAGTAAGGATGCCTTTGTACTTAAGCTTCATTGTGTGCAACACAACCGATCCAGATCCTTGGTAGACAACATAATATCATTGAACATTCTACGCCCGTGGCGAAATCCAAAGAGCAGCACAGGTATTTTAATCTGTTTGGAACCCCCTGCTTGCCAAGAGCATCTGCAAAAGAGGTTCCCCCCCCTGCTTTCATTTAAGCTCTTTAATACTAAAACGGGAGTGAAGCACAGAAAGAAATTGCTTGGGGTGTAAGCACCTCATAGGTTTCCTTCAGTCGCGGAAAGACTACACTTCCCATGCTGGCCCTGTGATTAATTCAAGCAGCTCGGAGATCAGCAGAGGTCCAATATTCACCCGGCAGGGACCACAGAGTTCAGGTGTGCAGTGGATGCACATCTGAATTATGACCTCTATACTCAAAAACATTTTACCAGAACGATTTGCTACGAAAGATGGAATGCACAGAAAACAATGGGCTTCAATATTCATTCAGTGCATTCCATTGCATTTAAGGAAACAGAATTAAATCTACAACACTGTCTAGATTTGCCAGCTGTGGTCCACAGACCACCAATGGTCCATAAGCTTCATCCAAATGGTCCACATTTTATCTGATAAAGTTAATCAGAGGCTAGAAGTAGCCAAGTTAATATTGATAAAATTGCTATTAATGGTGGCAGTATGTTGAGACCAACATAGAACAAATTCCCCCATCATTTCATGTTCTTTTCTTAAGCCTGGAAAAGAGAGGATTAGCACTGAAGTTAACTTTGGGAAGTTAGAGACGACTGCAATTAAGCAGTATTTAAATTTAACTGAATTTGCTGTTTCTTCAGAAAGACTTCTTTTTCTGCCTTCAAGTGAAAATTGTATTTTCTAGCAGCTATTTCTATTAGCAAGAGCTCTCTATTACACAAAAACCAGGACTTTTAAAGTTGTCGTGTTTCTTTGTTTTCAGAGGAAGTTCCAAGCAATTTTTATTTTTAGTGGCATTATAACATAAAGGTGCAGAAACGATGAGCATCCAGTCCCCGATAGCAGAGCTCATCCATCTCCTGCCTTTGCCAGGAAGCATGCCCTATGGAAACATGTCTTAGCACATTGCAGCAAATGCCAAGAAGCCCATTGTTACCATGCAAACAGGATGGCTGGAGCAAGTTGGAAGTCAGAGCCCTTCTACGCCTGTGATTTGACAGTGAGACACGGAACGCAAGGCTGAAATTGGCAAAGGATGTTGTTGAGGGTCTCACAGGAATACAGAATGCTGGGACAAAACACTCACTTGAAGAGCCAAAGACTTTTTCCAGATTCCGAGAGAGAGAGAGAGAGAGAGAGAGAGAGAGAGAGAGAGAGAGAGAGAGAGAGAGAGAGAGAGAGAGAGAGAGAGAGAGAGAGACTTTGGCTGCCAAAACTTGGGAGGGGGAAACACAGAGAGAGACAAAAGAGAGCAGAGGGAAATAAAGGTGTTTGGGATTTTATAAATAAGGCGAGCTTCATAGAACCAAATACTAAGTTTTGCAACTCAGTGTAGAAATGAAGAAATGTTCATAATGTTTAGCTTGCTGTAGACTTTTCAACATTCTTACCAGGCTGAATTGAGTAATCTTTACTATTCAGCCCCTACTGCCTCTAGGTTTCAACTTTACTTGGATAGTTCAGATTCTCTGGGGGAGTGGAAATGTTCTCAGGTCGAGTTCTGGTCATTTCTCATGCCTTTCAAATTCTCAGGCCACATTAATCTGTTCATTGCTTATCATCGTACACTCTGGCACTATTGTCCAAGCCTCCCAGAAGCTGATTACCATTACACTAGGATTTCCCACCCCCTCCCTAGTTATTTTGTTTCACATCAACCCCAGCCAAATCAGGATTAACTAAACCCAATTTGATTCTAATCCAAACCACACACCCTATCCGTTCCCTGCCAAATCAGCTTTGAACTGCTGAGATCCATGAACAGCACCAATCTAGCGACCTGCATCCCTGGAATGTATAAATAGGGATCATACAATAACACTGCAAGTCAGGGGAAATGTTGAAAGAAAAAAGACAGTAAACAGATTTGCCCAAAGACACTATTCTATCCAAACTATTGCTTCATGTCTAATTTAAAAGGATAAGAGTTTACACTCAGAAAAGCAGGGGGGGGCACACATTCACTGAGCAGCCTTTCTCCAGTGTGCAGCTGACATTTAAAATGGCACAATTTCAAAGCTAGACTTTATTAGTGTTGCAGAGAATTGGGATCTTCAACAACAAAAAGCTGGGCATGTGCCACATGCTTTGATCTGGTTTTTGATAAGGTTCTTAAACTGGTCAGTCACTCTAACCCACAATTAGTTCAGTTTAATAGACTCTTAATCTCAGTTTAATGTCCCAGTTTTCCTTAGGTTGTCCCTATTTTCACTGGAGAAATGTTGGATTTATCCAACTCCCAAACTGTCTGAAGGTAATCCTGTATAGCAGGCACGTCCAAAGTCCAGCCCAGGGGCCTAATCCGGTCCCCTGGTCGGTTTCACCCGGCCCCCGTGGCAGTTTATTTCCTGGGATAAAACCCTAAAAGAAGGTCAACAGCTTCAATCCTAAAAAAAAAGGTCAACAAGTTTGGTCGGCCCTCTCGCATATTCACTTCATCAAATCTGGCCCTCTTTGAAAAAAATTTGGACACCCCTGATGTTTAATGTTTTATTATGTTTTTATATACAATGGAAGCTGCCTAGAGTGGCTAGGGCAACCCAGTAAGATGTGTGGGGTATATATAGTAATGGGACATCCCTATATTCATTGGATAATTGTTGGAGGGTATGAAGGCATGAAGGAAGGTCCCCCTCCTGTAAGGGGTAAGAGCCAGAGGAAGTGTTGAAGGAAATTAGAAAACAATTAACAGTGAGTCTTCTTCATCCACTGGGAACAGATAGGAAGAAGAGAAGAAAGCTATTATCAGAGGAGGAAGTGAATCTACAAAGGAGCTGAGAAGAAGGATGAAAGTAGCTTTGGAGGTATAAGGTATATATTAAGTATGAAAGAAGAAGAAATTACAGGAGATAAGTAAAATACTTTGAGAAGTATATGGGGAGGGGAATATGAAATAAAAAGACTTCTCCACTTAGGGCCTCTGGATCAGCAAATAATTCTGCCTAAAATGGAACATCTGAGTTACAATACCTCCAGAGCCAATGGCTATACTTAGCTTTAAGGAAGCTGAACTATGGACCTCTTTGCCACATGGAAAATAACTGTGGCAAAGAATTAAAGGAATTTCCAAAGTGGGGTTAGAAGGCAATAGAAAATGCTGTCCTCAGTTACCAACTGATTTTGTCAGTGTGATTATGCCAATGTGAAGTAGGCTGCTTCCAGGCTGCTGTTATTTTGGGGGGAGAAATTCAATCGCATACTGGGAAATTTAAGTTTCACAATTTATTTTCATTGTTATTCTATGTATAAGATTTCTTCTCTACCTAAACCATAAGGTCCCAGGGCAGATTGTTGTTAAATGTAAGTGCTAAATTTACAGTACTTCAATCACATTTGATATTAAAACACATTGGTTGTAGTATTGCTTTGTTAGGTTAAGTTATATTTTTATGAAAGTTGAATGCAGTTTTCATGGTTAAAAGTACACTTTCAATTATCCCCCACCAGGGAAAATTTCTTTAAGAAACTACTTGAGCAGAAGCGCTTCTAAAGTTAAACATTGGGAAGTTTGTAGCATTTCATAAACTCAGTTATGAGTCACAATTAATTATGCTAAAACCCAAATAGGTTTTTCAAACTACATAGGTCTATTTTTAAATAGTTTTTTGTATGTGAAAAGATCATAAATTCCTATTTGTTGATGCCATGTTATACCAGTGCCCTTTTAAATATACTTCTACCTTCAAAGTGTGGATCTTCACTGTACAGTAGTGTGATAAAAGGGCTGTTTCAGACACGGCTCTCTTCCTTTCCCACTCTGATCCCCAAGGCAATAAAAATACAACAGCAATTTATTAAATAACATTAAATAACATTATTTTCATGACACTCAAAATTAGCTGCTTGAGACGGTCACCTCACTCTGACTAATGGTAGGGGTGGAGCTGCGGGTTCAGAAGCCTAATAAAGTATAACTACAAAGGGAGGAAGAGAAATAGGGAGGGTACCATTATTAACACTGCATTCAGTATAGTGTGTTCTGTGATTCATGAATGAAAGAGTAAAGGTGAACCCATTCATCTCCCATTGATTTCAATGTAGCTTCTTCCCAAGTAAGTGTACTTGGAATTGAGGCCACTATTAACTTATTGGTTCTTAACTATAACATACCACCCAAAATTTCTCTGAGGAAATTAGGGATGTCCTGTTTCATAACAAGAACAACTACTACTACTACTACTACTTTATTATTTATACCATACCCATCTGACTGGGTTGCCCCAGCCACTCTGGGTGGCTTCCAACATATATAAAAACATTATAAAATATTAAACATTTTAAAAAAACTTCCCTATTACAGGGCTGCCTTCAGATGTATTCTAAAGGTTGCATAGTTACTTATCTCCTTGGCTTAAGGGGTCACATAACTCCATACCCTCCAACATTTCTCCAATGAAAATAGGGACGTCCTAAAGAAAAGCAGGACATTCCGGGATCTAATCAGAAACCAGGATAGCCTGGTAAATCTGGGACTGTCCCTGGAAAATAGGGACACTTGGACGGTTGGCTTTAAGTCAGCACGAAGGGGTGGGGGGCACTGTGGAAGGTAAACAGGATGTTACAATCAGATGGGGAAAACGGCACATTGTCACTTAGCCTCATAATCTAAAGGAATCAAAGCAAATGGACAAGTGCCGTGTAAAACGATCTGCAGAGCAAGGTGCTGAGTGTTGTGCAAACTTCTGTCTCTGGACCACAGATAGATACAAGGCGGCCTTATGTGTTGGGTACTTTACCTGATAGCACACACACAAAAAAAAAATGCTCTTATCAAAATGAGCCGGCTAGAATGTCAGTTAAAAGAAAAAGCTCTCTCACTAGGTGCTGAATACAATAGACAGCACTATATGTAATGGGCAACATTTTCCGTGGACTGCAGGTCACCAATACACAGCCTCTCATTGATTGGGAATCTTGGCACATTTCCCATCTAAATACACCAATTGTCCGAAATTAGAGGGCGGTAAAAGTTTCCGCAAGGTACAGAATTTCAAATTGGCCAAATAAAATTCAAAAACACAGCTTGTTTTTATAACTCTATACTGTACTATGAAGAAAACTGCATATGATGCAAATAATCCATGCCGAGCTGTACATTAATCTCTTTAATCCTGGTTTTTTTAAATAAATAAAAAATCTTATCTTTGCCAAATCTACAGCAGGGGCAGCTTTCAGTTCATCAGGATTAAAGGCATATTTTGACATAATCACATTTCGTTTCTTGGCCCAGCTGGTTTTAATACCTTTAGATATTTGGTCTAGGTAACATTTCTTTGGCAATCGTTTACTGCCTATTTTCTGCAATTTCAGCTAGTATGATACCAGAGCTCTCTGCAGTCAACTTTAACAATGGTTCCGATCTCAGCTCTCAACAGTGCTGTCACAGCGGGAACAGGGTCTTGTAGGAGAGCTTTCTCTGACCCCGAACAGTCTCTATATTTCATCACTGGAGAGCCATCTTCCCTTCCATCTACTTTTAAAGATCAGATACATAAGGCTGCCTCTTTTCAACTATGCAAAAGCTTTCATTCTTTTGCATTCTTAAAGCCCTGTTGTTCCCAAACAACCTTTCCAGGTACATTACTTATGAAATGCAAATACCTGAAATATTTGAAGATTTTACCCTGTTCAGCAGGAGTCTTATTAATCATCAGCCAATGAACTCTGGGTCAGGGTAAACTGGGGGAGGTGGAGAAAGCAAGGGTGCAGCAAAGACAAATTATCTGTGGAGCAGGGACCTAAACCATGGATGCTGCAGAATATCTTAATATACTGTGGCCAAAAACTGAATGGCTCCATATGGATGGTGAATGGGATTGTGGGACAGATTTGAGGGAGCACCTGCTATCCCTGGCTATCTCTAGGAATCATCAATGCTCTGAGCTATCTAGCAGATACAATGACCTTGGTTTTAGCATAGATCAGAGACCAAGTGTTCCTTTTGATAGCTTGAGCAATGTTCATAGATATTCCTCTTCTCCAACTATTTACCTGTTCTATGAATTTGAGGGGTAGACTCCAGGGTTGTTGTTCTCAAACAACGGATTATTTCGGCAACAGCTTTAGAGTGATATACCTGTGCAAGGTTAACAAAATAATTTGTACAACGCTAAAATGTTATGCGGACCTTTGCTCCTATAATACTGAATAGTTGTGAGGTTAACTTCTGTAACTTTTGTTAAACAGAGGGATCCCTATGAATTGGTTTACACCAAATCTCCAGCCAAATCTTAGGTCTTTTTATGTAAAACAAATATCCATTATGAATTATGATGATTTCATTTTCAATCATCACCTTACACCATAAGAGTCCCAAGGTGAATTACATCAATACAAAAACACCCCCTCCAAAACGTACAAAATACATATAATTAAATGCAAACCGACAAGTAGCCTAAACCCCAATTGAAATGGGTCCAGAAATTAGTCTTCTCCATTAGTCTGGCTTGGGTTGGTGGTCACCCACTCAAGGAACTTGCCCGGGAACATTTGCTACTGATCTAAAATTATTAAGACCTTTGGTTCCAAGGATGACTTTTTCATTTTGATGCTGCAACACATTTGAACTATTCATAGTATTCTGTAGGACAATGTACATGGGTCTGATGCCATCCTTGCCCCCCCCCTCTCTTTCCCTCTCTCTCATACACACACGAAGTCATTCACCTCCCATCCAGCATACACTGTGCGATGTGCAGCTATCTAATGGTGAGTGTTGCTCTAACAGCTCTGACTTTTGATGCCAGAGTGCCTGGCGTGCTCTGGTCCATGGGGTCACGACTAAACAACAACAACAACTGACATAAAGGTTGCAAAAGAGGAAAATTTCATGCCCTTTTAATAAATGTGTAGCAGAGGGGGATTTCAGCAGGCATAGCTTACAAGATCTACTAAGTTTCCTCTTCTCTACTAGTTTTAATGGTTCGGAATTGTGTCTACATATGTTGAAAATCCCCTTCTATACCAAGAAAAGGTGCCTTATCCCTGGGCGCCTTACATGAGGAACATTGATCATAGTGGACTGGCGCTGGAACACAGATGCCCAGTCCTTTGAACTGATACATATGAGCAGGCAGTAATAATCTTCTAAAGAATGAATTTCTGAGTCCAGAGTAGAAACCATACCATAGAGCTGTAACTTCTATTATGCTCAGCTTTGAGTCTCTGTGGTCTGTGGGCAGACTTTGAAACTGGTTGCACCTCTCTTATCTGTTTTTCATTTCATCACTGATTCCTATACACCGGGAGTGACTAACCTGTGGCTCTCAAAACGTTGCAAGTCCCATAATCTCTGACGATCAACTTTCCTGGCTGGGGCTGATTGGAGTTGGAGTCCAACAACATCTGGAGAATCACAGCTCTCCATCCCTCAGCTAGGAACAAAACAACAAAAAGAAGTGGGGGGGAACAGTCTCACTTGTGAAATTTAATAATTGCAGTACCACTGAAGAGAGAGAAAGAAGTGTGAGATACCACTTAAAGTGGCTGCCAGTGTTCCTTCTCCTCCTAATCAAATCCAGCCCTTGAATGTTATTGTCTCAGCAAGTCAATAAACGGGGGGAACTTGCAGCTCTGTTTCTGTTTTATCTGAAAATGTCTGAAGCTAAAAAGAAATGTGCTAGAAGATTTGTCGCAGCTCCTAACAAAGGCTATTTACACCTCAAGGTGTGGTCACACAGATCTGATTTTTCCATGTATGTTTTTTCTCACTTTCATCCACACATGAGTACTTTAAATTTAAACCTAAATTGATGCTTCCCACCCACACCCGACGCCCCTTTTGGGCATGCACACAGGTATTGCACAAACCGTTGCTGTTTTTATTTAAATGTTTCATGGAGTAGGATAATAGCAAATTATCACCAAAGCCCAAGGTTTCAAGCATACTTTGCAGAGGACAAAATGGCAATCGACCAGATTTGCGTAAAAGAGCAGCTTTAAAAATAAATATATATCTGTGTGTCACTCTTGGCTCTGCCACATAAATAGTCAACAGCCAAAGAGCACCTTGCCAGGGCAGGTAGAGGCATGGGGCACCTTTGACTTCCAGGACCCCTGCCCAAGACAAAAAGCTGCTGTGTGACTCAGAGAAGAACATAAACAGCACGTCTATCTCACACAAGCACAAACAGTCAAGAAAGGTCTGGGAGAGCAAATTCGGGGGAAGAGGTTTGGAGACAGCATTTTTCATTTTCTTTCCCACCTCCTGTACCTGCTAGGGCCAATTTCATTTTTATTTCTAACAAAGCTGTTTTGTGCAGAAGAAGTGCTGAACAAAACAGCAGGTATTGGATTTGTTTTTGTTTTTAAATTTGCTTTAAATGTTCTTTCAGCAGCAATTAGTGGAAGCAGGCATGCTGCATCCTTTCCTTTTGGCTGATAGGAACAAAATGGCTACATTATCCTCAAAAGAAGAACAAACAGAAGTAGAGGGTGATAGATGGCACCCAGCAAAATGTGTGTGTGTGTGTGTGTGTGTGTGTGTGTGTGTGTGTAATCTGCCTGCACAATGTGCTTCGGTGCATTCACACACTAGCAACATACAGTTTTATGTTGTATTTATAACTTACTGTATTAGCCACAGTTCAGGAAAAACCAAAAATGTGGGCTGTGACTTAGATGAGAATGCTGGTCAGATCACAACATACTTTTTTAAAAAAATATTTTTTATTTGATTTTTATAAGTGTATAATTATAACAATACAACCATTCACATCCACATTTACAGATTCCTCCAAATCTCTGGACTCCATGGGCCCTATTATTAAACCTTTTCTACTGCATCTTTTACAATAATCTATATTTTGCATGTTCAGACCTAGAGACCTCCCCCCTAAATAAATTCACCCTTGACTCAAATTTTAGTTTTGGTTTTTGGCAGAATTTAGGCCACAACTTTATTGATTACAGAAAGTGAGTGGTTGCATAGGCTCTGGTTTGACTAGCTCCCTGCACCCTTGCAGGCAGCACTGACCCAGGGCATCTGCATAGGTCAGCCAAGGGTGAACACCTGGATACGTGAAAAGCCAAGAACAGACTATGTCTGCCACCCAGATGTCCCCCTGAACTCAGGCATGGGCACAACCCCCTCTCAGGGGTTGACCAAACCATTTGAGTCCCTGGATTCCTTTAACGGAATACCCTTCACATAGGGATAGCGAGAGCGTTTCCCCATCCCTATCACCTGAACCAGTGCCTATCCGCAACCTTACAAGTTGTGACGATTTGCTACATGGCAGGTGAAGCCCAAATGGCAACAGCCAATCAGCTGAGTGGGGAAAATTCCTGCCATGCCCCTGCCCCAACGACAGACGACACACGACGGCATAGTAAGGTCATGTGCAACAAGCCCTAAAAGTAGGGAGAGGTGGGCGGGTGTTCCGAATGCACACACCAAAAGAGGAAGCTCTGGGTCACGTGCATGGGTATATATAGGTCCCTCAATCCATTGGCCAGATTGAACCCAACATCAAGGGACCTACCAATCAGGTGTTGCGGCTGACCAATCTTACCCACCCACAACACAGGAGGTCGGTCTCTAGGTCTCACCGCAACACATGCCCTCTTTTAGGGAGGACACGATTTATACAACATCATTGTATCCATAGTACTTGCTATATTACAAGTGTTGTTGCACTCCTAATGTTTTCATTTGTTGACAGTGGTCTCCAAGATAAATTATAATCCCCCCCCATTCTTTATTAGAGTTTTGGTCTTCTTGGTTCCTGAGCTTTCTGGTCAGTTTTGTCATTTCAGCATAATCCAACAGTTTGATTTGCCATTCTTCTCTGGTAGGGACTTTATCTTCTTTCCATCTCTGGGCTAAGATCACAACATACATTTAAAGCACATCCAACACACACTTAAAACACATGTTTTCCCACAAATAATCCTAGGAATTGTTGCTTTCCCCTCACGGAGCTACAGAGCTAAAATTCCCAGCACCCTTAAGAAAGATTGGGGCAGGGGGAGTCATGTGCTTTAAATGTATGGTGCGGATTGGCCTGGTGTCATGTGGGCAAAGTGGAAAACATGCACCCCTGAAATGCATTAAAGTAGGGGAAAGTCAATTATTATATAGAGGATACGAACATGTATAGAATAAGTAGACCAGGCATGTCAAACCTGCGGCCCTCCAGATGTTTTGGACTACAATTCCCATCTTCCCCAACCACTGGTCCTGCTAGCTAGGGATCATGGGAGTTGTAGGCCAAAACATCTGGAGGGCCGCAGGTTTGACATGCCTGAAGTAGACCATGTAGGTAATAGTAAAGAAAAAGAAGACATTTATCCAGGGGCGGAGGAAAGGGTGCAGTCTGCCCTGGGTGTCCCCACTGAGGGGGGTGATAAAATGCTGGGTGGCACTCACCGCAGGGCCTGCAGCGTGCACAAGCCACCGCATCTCTCCTGGGAGAGACACGGTGGCTTGGGCATGCGCAGGCCCCACTCTGCCCCAACGGTCCACCTGCTGCCTCCTCCCCAGGTGTAGGGTGGCTGAGTGGGAGGAGGCAGGCAGACTCCAGAGGACCTGCGGTGTGCCCTGCCCCTATAGGAGGCTCGCCCCACCTCCGCCCCACTCCTATGGGCAGCTCGCCCCACCCCTGGACACACCGCCCCAGGCGCCCGAGCAGTTTCCTCTGCCACTGCGTTTATCTGTAAATTTTAAATTGCATTTTTTTTATTTTAAAAAGAGATTATTAACACACCCAAAATCTATACAGATGACCTGTATTTCAGTGAAAAGCCAATTACTCTGTTCACACAGTCATGCCGCAGTTGCGCCATTAAAATTAGTATTAATTCCTGCCAGGAGTACTTGACTGTCAGCGAGAGAAATTCCATAGCCAAAGACACACTGAAGCAGGAACCATGCAAACTTTCCCTTTCCCCTGAAGGGTTTTCTTCTCCTGTCAAGACCTGAAAAACCCCAAGAAGGAAAAATGCTTTTTTTTTTAAACGCTTTTGAAACTTGTACCTTTTTGCTTGCTGTGTTCTGTGAGTTAGAGGCCTCTGCCTGCCCCGGCTCCACCCTCCTACCTTGCTATCTCTGCAGAGCTTCACAGTTCCCTGCTCAGCCGCACACCCACCGTCTCCCGCAGATGCATTTCAAGCAAGGAATGGAAGGAATGCAAGCACAAAATCCCAACCTGGAGGAAGCACAGCACATCCAGCGTTCTGTTCCCTGCCCAGGAAGTGTTGCTGCGCTTGGATTTTTACTTAAATTTTCCTCCTGTGGAAATAAATGGTTCAGACTTCTTTGTATTCCTCTGCATCAATAGTATACACAGTTAGGCAATTTTGTCCAATACACACATTTTTTTTTTTTTTTGCAAATGAGTTTGCCCTACTGTAATGAGTTTTGTTGTTATTTTCAATTATGCATATTTGTATTTATTGGTTATCATATGCATTTTTATAAAGCATAATTTACCCAGGAATATATGTATTGTTTTATACATTACTTGGCAGGAGAACGACATTGCAAGATTCGGCGTTGTGCAGATTTTGAAAGATGGCTGTGTTTCGCTTCCCATATTGTTTCGGATAGTGTGAATTAGATGAAGTTCACGGCTGAATTTGTTAAGTGCACGTTGAAATGCAAAGCGAACCAAATTTCTCCCCCGCCCTTAATTACAACCCTGCCGCAAGCTAAGAAGGGAACTACTGAATTTGCCCGTCCTCCTTATGACTTGCTTACACCTGAGGCTGCTTCCCTCAGGAAGCCTCTTCAAGGGAGTGGCTTCTTCTCCAGCCAGCACCTGCCCCACCCAGACTAGGAGTCTAGCTCTCTTTCTGCTTCATCAGACAGGCACCACTTATCCCAAGATTAATCCTGCTTCTGGCCCATTCATTTGCCACCTTCACCCTCCTCCCTTTTGTACACTCTGCTCTCGATTAGAGTGTTCACCGCCTGCTATGGACACACCTTGGAATTCCCCAAAACAAAGAGGGATTGTCTAGATCAGAGCTGCAATAAACCATCTTAAAAAGCAATCACAGAAGGACTGCACTAACCATTTCCCTTGACACCCTGACATTTAATTTGATTCCAAAGGCTCTTGCCAATTTGCAGCTTAACAGTTCTAAGCCTTATATGCTTTCTATCTCTGTTATTAAGGAAAACCTCACAAGGTTGTTTAATCTCCACACCTCTTTGTCACTCTCTGCGATGGCAGTGCAAAGGAATTTGAGTACCAACAAACCACTTTTAGAGAGGTCTTTTTATTTTAACAAATAACACAGGCATATATTTGCTTAATCCATTGTGCATAACATTTCCAGGATAATAAAGTGGGAGCTAATAACAACAGCTGAGTCAATAATATTACTTTATTGAAGACATCTGTATCCTGCGTTTCCACAATAGTTCAAGCAAAAACCAACAACAACCAAGGAAACTTGATGTTCAGTAGGTTCCATTAGCGGTGTTGAAGATTGATGATAACTGGGGTGTGTTCGTGTGTGCACATGTGCGCCCACTTCCAGACTGTCACTATCTTGCAGGTATGATCTCAATTGTACACCAGCCAAATTATGTTGCACAGTGAAAGTGGATATCCTCCATGCAAATTTTGTGCAATAACTAACATTTGGTTATGTATATACCCTAGACAGGAGAGAGCAGGCCACAGAGGGAGTATTTTGACAACAACTGTTACATGATGTATTTTAAGTGTTCAACTCCACACGCTTGTTAAGTATTTTAGTTAAGTCTGAGAGGAGCAATTAGCATGGAGCTTTAGATATAGAATAAGACACAGAGGGAGGAAAAAAGGAAATGAGGCAAGTATGACTGAGATGTTTTTCACATATATTTTGAATTCCTAGTAAATCATCTGTCTCTTGTTACTCAGAAAGAAAACTTCGAACAATGTTTACACACACACACACACACACACACACACAGAGAGAGAGAGAGAGAGAGAGAGAGAGAGAGAGAGAGAGAGAGAGAGAGAGAGAGAGAGAGGTAATACTGTATACAAGAAGCTTCCTTTTAAACATGCTTTATAGTTTCAGTTTCAGAATATTTTGCATGCATTTGTCACGAAGCCAAACTAAAAATATTGAGTAGAGAAACATATCTTTTGTCATAAATTTAAGAGACAAATCTTCATCCCAGGTTTTGTTGTCTTGTTTAATGCATTTTTGAGTTAATAAAAAGTGTGCTCTATGTGAGACAAGAAGCTACAGTTAGAACTGGATATGGAATAACTGATTGGTCCAAAATTGGGAAAGGAGTACAACAAGGCTGTATATCGTCTCCCTGCTTATTTAACTTATATGCATAATTCATCATGCGAAAGGCTGGACTGGATGAATCCCAAGCCAGAATTAAGATTGCCGGAAGAAATATCAACAACCTCAGATATGCAGATGACACAACCTTGATGGCAGAAAGTGAGGAGGAATTAAAGAACCTTTTAATGAGGGTGAAAGAGGAGAGCGCAAAATATGGTCTGAAGCTCAACATCAAAAAACTAAGATCATGACCACTGGTCCCATCATCTCCTGGCAAATAGAAGGGGAAGAAATGGAGTCAGTGAGAGATTTTACTTTCTTGGGTTCCATGATCACTGCAGATGATGACAGCAGTCACGAAATTAAAAGACGCCTGCTTCTTGGGAGAAAAGCAATGACAAACCTAGACAGCATCTTAAAAAGCAGAGACATCACCTTGCCGACAAAGGTCCGAATAGTTAAAGCTATGGTTTTCCCAGTAGTGATGTATGGAAGTGAGAGCTGGACCATAAAGAAGGCTGATCGCCAAAGTATTGATGCTTTTGAATTATGGTGCTGGAGGAGAATCTTGAGAGTCCAATGGACTGCAAGAAGATCAAACCTATCCGTTCTGAAGGAAATCAGCCCTGAGTGCTCACTAGAAGGACAGATCCTGAAGCTGAGGCTCCAATATTGTGGCCACCTCATGAGAAGAGAAGACTCCCTGGAAAAGACCCTGATGTTGGGAAAGATTGAGGGCACTAGGAGAAGGGGACGATAGAGGATGAGATGGTTGGACAGTGTTCTTGAAGCTACGAACATGAGTCTGACCAAACTGCGGGAGGCAGTGGAAGACAGGAGTGCCTGGTGTGCTCTGGTCCATGGGGTGACGAAGAGTCGGACATGACTAAACAACTAAACAACAACATTTACATTTTACAAAATTGTTGCTGAAATCTTGCAGAATAATATTAATATGAAAAGATGAGTTATAATTACTGTTATTATTATTTTATTAAATTCTTTCAAACATATAACAACATACATATACATAATAAAATATAGTTACTATAGTTAAAGGCTGGTTAATTTGTTAAACAGCCTTTTGTCTAGTTCATCCTGACTTTTGGGCCAACTACCTTTTTGTTACCGTGTTTCTCATATTATAAGACATGTCTTATATTTATTTTTTCCTCAAAAAAACACACTATGGCTTATTTTCAAGGGATGTCTTATTTTTTTCCTCCTCCTCCTGCCGCGTCCGGCATTGCTGCTGCGCCTATCACTATGTCTTATTTTCGGGGTATGGCTTATATTCCTTGAATGCTTAAAAATCCTGCCATGGCTTATTTTATGGGTATGTCTTAAAATATGAGAAACAGGGTAATTCAAGCATTTGCTATATGAGAGCATATGGGAGGCAGACATACACATGCAAGTCCTGTCTCCAACATTCCTGGGTGGGCAAACTTGGTTGAAAGTGCTTAGAAACCTCCCCATGATCAGGAACCTACATTTCCTGGGATGTTAGAGGCTGGGCTTTCTTAGCAGACCTTGCACCTTGGGTGAATTAGATTGGAATAATCACTTACAGTTTCTGGAGTTCAAAAGCTTTTTTCTTGTAGGTACTAATTACAGGATGAGTAGAGATGAGAGAGAGAAAATAACAGGCATTCCACCATGTTGGCGCAGCTTTTAGGGGTGGAGTTAACTTAGGCAAGGCTAATACTGTATCAAACAAGTGGTGGTTAGATTGCTAGACAAACAGTGCCACCTGTAGGTTTTAAATAACATTAGCTTAAACTTAAGAAACTTAAGAATCATAGAATCATAGAATCATAGAGTTGGAAGAGACCACAAGGGCCATCCAGTCCAACCCCCTGCCAAGAGAAGTAATTGTATTTACTGTACAATCCTCCAACAGGCTTGTCAGTGTTTTAAGCCCTCATATGTTCAGGTGAATGTGTTTGCTAATTAATTATTATCAAGAATGGAGCTTTGCTTATCTATATCTGCAGCTGCAACATCTTTCTGTCTCTTGGAAGCTTAGAGAATGGCCCGATTCACATGTAACACTAAGTCACTGTTTATTTAAAAAGCCATGGTTTATTTGAGCACCTGAACCAGACCCAGTGGTTTAATCGTAAGGAACCACACTCATGAACCAGTTTGTTGTTGGTTTATACATTTTGGCTTAACTATGTTAACTATGGCTTAGTGTTGCATGTGAGCCTAATAAATGGCTTTGATAAGGATAGAGTTCAGTGGAAGAAAGAGCTGGTTAGTTAGTAAAAATGTTTTCCATCCTTTTTATGATGTGAAATGATTGTGATTGAGTAGAAATATTTTTGGAGTTCTTAGAAATAATGTATCTCTCCCCCCGCCCGCCCCCCAAAACCCTAGAAGTCAAAGGAAGAAAACTGAAAGAAACTAGTATATGACCTAAGTGCAACAGTCTTGTTTATGGAAAGTTATTCTGGAAAATGCTGACCTGGAAAGAAAATTAACATTATTTACGTGTTATAAATTGAACTTTGCACTATTGTTAAGATCAGTGACCCTTTTAAGATTTGCAAGATCATGTGAAATACTGATATAAATATGGTGGACAGTGCTGCGAGATTTCAGGAAGCGACCAACTGTTCTTCTATCTTGAGTTCTCCTTTGGGACAGCTAGAAAGATCACCTGGGTAAGAATTTTTATATAAAATCATGTTCCTTGGGCATCCTTAGAACATTTTTTGAAGTGTGTTTTTGCTTATCACCCCTAAACTTTTCATACTTGTATGCATCTGTGCTGTGCTCTCATATCATATAACTTGTAAAAATTCTGTTTGATTTTTTGAGAAGTAAATAGGTTTTTTTAAAAAAACAAAACCTTCTTCAGTTAGGCTTAATCTGAGCAGACATAGAGCTTGCATATTGAATAACAATCTGTGGTTTTTCTTTGGTCAAATGTGGTCAGCTTCCTTTGTGCCTTACTATGGAAAACCTGTGGCCCTTAAAATGCTGTTGGACTCCAGCTCCCATCAGCCACAGCCAGCATGTGATAATAGGAGCTATAGTCTGTGATAATAGGAGCTATAGTCCCACAATATAATAATAATAATTTATTATTTATACCCCGCCCATCTGGCTGGGTTTCCCCAGCACTCTATCTGGAGAGCAACAGGTTCCCTATCCCTGCCCTGTGTTATATGCCATAAATCACAGCAAATGTATTGAAAAAGAGAGAGGGGGGGGAGAGAGAGAGAGGGAGGGAGGGAGAGGGAGAGAACACATTCATATAGTTATTGTTTCAGCACTGACATCTCAAACACGAGGAGCTTCAGGCTGCAATTCTAAACCTCCCTCTCTGGGAGTAAGCCCCATTGAACTCAACAGGTTTCACTTCTGAGGAGAAATGCACAAAATTACGCTGTTACGGTAGATACTGAAGCATGGCTAAATATTCTGGAATGAAACAACGTTTAACTTTTCTGTCAACAACTCCAAACTAGGGCAGTTTATGAACTGATTTATTGTAAATAAATATAAACTAGGGTTTTAAAATTAGTATTTTATTTCCCCTCTAGTTTAGAAGTATGTTTTGCTCTGGCCTCTGGAGAGCAGTGTATGGCTGTGAGCCATTTTGTGGAAAGGGGAGAAAGAAATATTTTTGGTGCCAATGTTTAGGAAAATGTAGCATGAGCCTCACAGAACACAGAAAAAAGGAACAGGACAAAATATTTGGGGGGGGGGTTGGAGGGGGAGGGGTACTCCACAGTATCAAGATGTTATATTATCTGAAGGAAAGTAATTAAAAACAACAACAACAGTGTTAGAGAAAGGAAGTGGCTGTTTGCCAATGTTTGGAGCATTTGCTTCAGTCTGTTTGGTTTCCTTTAACAGCCACGGGGTTCCTGCAGTGTGTTGGTTTGAAAGTCTGATCACAGCCTTAAGGATAAGATAGCATTGGATATTCAAGAATGAAAATCTGAAAGACAACATTTGGCTTTTAGCTAGAATTATCTTCCTCCAACTTACAGTACATATCATAAACATTTTCAACCAATAGCCAGATTAAGTTTTGTTGTTGTTTTTAAAGCACTTCCATAAGGGCTCGAAATGATCCACATGCAGTTACCTTCACAGCAATTCTATAGAGTAGGCTTGGTTGGTATCTACAGCACAAAGAGCCAGCATTGCAGTACCGTAGTAAGAGATACTGTCCCTAGAAAACAAACCGTGGCACATAAAATGGAAATTCTGGAAGACAAAACAGATGTGATGTTAGGAGAAGTGTGATAAGAGCTCCCTTCTTTCAAAAGTTGAATAGCAACTGTATAGCACTGCATGGACCATGGGCAGATTTATAATGGTGCAATTGCACTTGGGTCCATGATACATGCAAGAGGCTGCAGGCTCTGAGCTTTCTTTCTTTCTTTCTTTCTTTCTTTCTTTCTTTCTTTCTTTCTTTCTTTCTTTCTTTCTTTCTTTCGTTCTGCCTCTAGTTCTAACTAGAAGGAAAGTTATAAAGCAAAATGTGCAGGCACACGTCTAAACAATTTTTGTGAAATAAGCCAGGCTGGCTGCTCCCACTTTTCATTTTTTTTAGCCAATGAGGTGCACTTTTCTTCCCTGTTCTGTTTTATTTTCCAGCCCTTGGAATCTTCATAGCTCTAAAGCCCTCCTAGATTCCCCTTCTTCCAAAAAACCAAGATACACCTTTCCTCTGGTGGTTTTGTCTGAACTCCCAAGTTTAGCTGACACCAGTGGAAGACAGAGGTTTAAGTCAACCCCTATCAGCTAGGTGCCGACTTCAGACTCCATGGAAAACCTCTGCAACCAACCAATCCTCAAAGACACTTGTAAAAACTACACAGGACTTTTGGCAACTGTCAGGTCTTCAAAACACCCCATTACTAGACACCACTGTGATTTCAGGTAATGGGCAGGTGGACAGCCCCACCTGTCTGTCAAATTTGGGGAAGGGGAGATAAATACCGGGTCCACCAGCCAAATCCAATTCTTTCACCTCTGTTGTAGTCAATACTGAGCTGGACTAACAAGTGTACATCACTATAAAGCTGCTTCTTATAAATAGTTCTATCCAATATTAATGGGAACCTTCCTCAATATGATGGGACTCCCATTAGCCTCAGTTGGCAGGGATGAAAGGAGTTGTAGTCCACAACTTCTGGAGGGCCCCAGTTAGGGAAGGTGAATTAATGATAAACCTAGGAATTAGGATTTCCTGGCTCCACTTATGGTAGAAATGCAACATTTCTCTCCCACTAACATGGGGAATGAAGACAACTGCTGCTCCTGATAGTCAAAGGAATGCACTCTGTCTGCAGTGCAATTTGGCAAGGCGTGTAGGTTTTCAAGCTCATAATGTTACATTTCAAGCAAACAGAAATGGTTTTATTCTTCTAGAGTTTATTATTAAAAAATTCCTTCTGGAGATAGAAGCAACATAGCTGTTTCCTTAAGCTAACAAAAACAATGGGGTTGACTTTGTTCTCATCCATTGTTTGACTTTGTTTTTGTCACACAGCCACATCATACATGAAATGCTAACTGGGATAAGAAACTATGCTGGCCAGGCTGGTGTCGTGACCTAAACAACATCTCTACATTTGAGTCACTCTTAGAATTACTCATTTGCAGGGCAGTCCTCCCTGTCCTTCAGCTATTCTACTTGCTATTTTGTGACATGAATCAGTTTGGTGGTGTTAGACTGCGATCTCCACTGCCTGTATTCTCTACCTTAATTAGTTAGTTTAGAATAAGAAACCTTTCTAGCTAAGTTATGTCTTTCCAATAATAAAACTTATTGTTTTCTTACTTCATAAACCCGGGGGGGGGGCGCAGATTTTGGTAATATGGCGCCTGAGTCAGGACAAAATTTTGTGTCCCCACTAAATATTTATTATTTTTACAATAATTCTTTATGTTTGAAATGAATCTGTAGGATACTGCCTCTGCCCTACCTCCAAGCTGCTTGAATATGCTGAGTAGTAGACACTTAATTGGCAGCTGCAATTGAAAAGTGCATTATTGTTGCAAAGAGCCTTCAGGCAAAAGCAGAGATTAGCATTCTTCTTACAGAAAAAAACCATAATCATTCAACAGACTTTTGGCCTGCAGAATCTGCCCAAATTAGAGATAATAATGGGCTGTGTCAAACAGCCAATAGTCAATGTCTTTTTCAAATGCAGTCTTGTGCAATAGATGGAAATTCCCTTATTTTGGAACAAAAGGATTTTGTTTAGTATATACCGGTAGAAGGTCTTGGAATGTAAAGCAAGAAAAGAGTCAGTCAACATTGTCTTATGGTGTGGCTAAATGATAAACCTTTGGCACAGAGGTCTATCATGTGGCAAGTATGAGAGCTGCTATATAAATTTTAGGGAGTTTGGAAACAGAAGCTGGTAATAAGCAGCACCCCCTACTACATCAATAGGGTACGAATTAAACACATTGCCATAGAAAGATTTTACATAGAACAAATGGAATGCCTGGTGAGAGTTTATTTTCTTATAGATCTATCAAGCAGATTGGGTCATGTGTACAATGGTGACTAAATAACAGAATGATAGATTAATATGAAGGTTGTATTGGCACATTATTTATACAGTGCATGTATTTGTATGAATTCACAGATTGTTGGTCAAGTTGCACTCTCCCAATGCCATTTATACAATCCCCAGGATTGCATCCAAAATGCCTTTGCTTCAGTTGTCTGCAAGAGGAAATGCAACTTTTTACAAGGCACCACAATAGAATAAACCAGTTTACCAATGTTTACACTGCCCAAAGTAGGAATTAAGATTTTTGCATGGGGTTGCACTGTGGCCCAACCCCAGTAAGCAAGGGGGTTGGAGGTGGTGGCACCCTCCTGTTTCATGAAACATGATAGGCCTCTCCTGTGTGAATAATCTGTTCATTACCAACCACAGATCTAAGAACACAGGCAGCCATTTTAGCGCATATGTTCCTGGGATAGGCATGTATAGAGTTGCACTGACATTCCCTGCAGGATTGTGCTATGCCTCTGGAAAACTAGGATGAGGGAGGTTGTACCTATAATAGAATACTTAACACACATACTCCATTTTAACAAAAGCAAAACATTCTTATCGAGCCTTTGCATTTGACTAAACTGGCATTCACAATTTAACTCTGCCACAAGGAATCTAGGAGGAAACATTTGGACTAGCAAATTGTAGAATAATGGCTCTTAGCTCTGTAAATATTTATGCCCTTAGAAACTAGTTACTCTGTTTGACAGTTTGCAATGGTTTACCATGGCAAAGTGGTTATATCTAAACTACAAACCATTTACTGTATCTGAAAGAATCTTGTCATTTAATAAGACTCGAGATTCTTTTCTAACACACGTTTTGTTCTTTAACGAACTTGGGCTGTCACTTCTGCCCATTAGTACAGCTATCAGTCAGAAGACTACCACCTTTTATCAGGACAAACCAGACTTCAGTGTTTTCTATTCAGAGTCCAGATTGTTTCAAGGGGAAAAGGAAAGAGGCGAACTGGGAAAAGAATGGTTTTCTTCCTGAGGTGTAAGGGGATGTCCTAGGCTAGGACAGGGCTGTGACAACAGTGGCCGTCCAGATGTTATTGGATGACCCATCAGCAACAGCCAGCACAGCCAATTGTCAGGGACAATGGAAACTGGAAAGCCACAGGTTTCCTAATGGTGCCTTAACAAAACAGGGTATGTGACCTTGGGATCTTTCTAGACCACAGCCAGGCTATAGCCTTCTATTTACAGCCCTTGGATCTAGGGGAATTATAATACTGTACCTGATAGTAGCAGTATGTTCCTACCTCAATGTGGCTCTATCTAAAACTCCCTTAGGCCCATCAACAGTAGAATAGGGAGAATGTTCTCCCCAGTTCAGAGGCATGTGTTGTTCACACAAGTTATCCCTGACGTTGGAGACGAGGCATGTTGTACAACCCACTTTTGTCCAGGAATCACTTGGTGTGTGAATTGTCCTGAGAGTTAAACCATGGAGTTCAGCATGAAGCAGCAGAAATTGGTGAGGGTGGGGTAGAAAGAGAGGGGAGAGAACACAAAGCTAGAGCAAAATAGACTAAAAATAGAGACCCCTTTGCCTCTAGTTTTTTTTATCAGGAGGGATTCACAAATGTGGTGGTGGGAGAACAGAAAAATAGGGAAGAAATTGCATCCTGTTTCATGGTTAAATATAGCACTTCAGATCTGAGTTAATGAAAATGCTAAGTGATGGTTCAGTGACTTTTTTTAAAAAAGCACAACAACAACCCTTAATAAATTTTATAACTGGGCTTCACCTAAAGATCATTTTTAGGTATTTCAGAGAGGGACGCGGGTGGCACTGTGGGTTAAACCACAGAGCCTAGGGCTTGCTGATCAGAAGGTCGACGGTTCGAATCCCTGCAACGGGGTGAGCTCCCGTTGCTCGGTCCCAGCTCCTGCCAAGCTAGCAGTTTGAAAGCACGTCAAAGTGCAAGTAGATAAATAGGTATCGCTACAGCGGGAAGGTAAACGGCGTTTCCGTGTGCTGCTCTGGTTCACCAGAAGCAGCTTTGTCATGCTGGCCACATGACCTGGAAGCTGTATGCCGGCTCCCTCAGCCAATAGAGCGAGATGAGAGCCGCAACCCCAGAGTCGTCCGTGACTGGACCTAACTTGCAGCTTACCCTTTACCTATTGCAGAGAGTACTACTAACAAACAACATTCAAAATTAGAACAGGATATTAGCAACAGACCAATTGACAACTGTTTCAATTGAAGTAAGAAATCCTTGCATTGTTCTACATATGTTGCTATGTGGTGTGGTGGTACATCAGCTGCACATTTAATTATGGTGAGCAATTACTGCATACACAATTGGTTTGCATATGATATGTATACAACAATAAAGGTGGCTGGGATTACAGATGTGGACATTTTAAAGAGAAGTTTGGTAGTCATTTGCGTAATTCAGCAATGTATTTATTCAGTTTCTTTTTGATTCTGCAAGCTTTACTATGCATAACATGCTTCTGCTGGAAAGTCCTACCCCTCTCACTATCACATCCATGGAAACATTAGTAACATCTCAGGCACAAGGCCAACAGTTTTGACATTAGAAAAGGGTCCTGGAGGGAATTGAGAATGGGCACATATTCCATTACTTCATCTCTTTGTGTGCTCTCTTTCACAAACATTGAATTCTGATCTCATTGAAGGGATTCTGGAAATCTTCAGCCTTGCAGCTAACTGGAAGTGAAATACTGTCCTATACGGCTGAAGCCAACATAGGTCATGCTACAGATTGAGAATGGAAGTGTTGCTATCTGCTGGATGATAACACATCACGTTTAGATGCCAAAAGTGAATGAACCTTACCCATTTCTGTCCCCTGACCAATACCTCTGAAAGTTATAAAAATGAGAAGTTCTATAAGAATACAGATAATCTGATAGCACAGACTAAAATAGTTGTGTGTGTTTCAGTTTGAAGGTAACAAACTCTATACTCTTTCCCTTATACTTACGGCAGCATGCTTTTGTCTCACTATGATATAAAGCATGCTAAAGGTATCTTGAAGCAGTTACAATAAAATAATCCAAGGCTTCATATATGGATGCTTATCTAATGAAACTGTCAATGAGTCACAGCATACCAGGTTGTCCAAAATTAAAGCAGATAAGACAACACTGCTTGCCTGTAATTCCTCTCCATCTTGCAACTCAAAACATTTAGAACTGTCAGCTATATATTATATATATATATTGGAGCAGAAGGTGGAGAGGAGAGGAAGTCAGGTATATTGTTCTTTTTGCGAACCAACAATCTGTTGGAGAAGTTAACAATTTTGCTTCAAGAACTGACCGCCCTGATTTTTGAAACAAAGGACGATCCCCTAAGGATATGGCTTGAAACCCTAGACATCTTGAGGCTCCTTTCTATAGCATATGTGCACTCAGGGCTTGGTCCTCCAGTCCAGGCTGAAGAGTGAGAATGTATAAGCTGTTGAATAACACCACTCATTTATGCAGATCTACACAGGACATTTTCATGGCTTGTTTTAATGGTTTGTGCTTTGAGCAATGAGCAACACTGTTTTAACTGAAGTCAACATGCCAACAACTGCTAAATTCATAGGGCAACCCTGTATGTGCCTATTCAGAAGTGGGTGCAATGCGACTTACTCCCAGGTAAATGGGATTACAGTTGCAGCCTCAACAACCATCCCAGAGAACCAAATGCAACCCCATTATTCCATACAAATGTTATTTTACATTAAATATATGCATGTAATTAAGTTTACATGCCTCGTTTTCTAACATAGTTTCCTCAAACTTTTGTAAGCGAGGCATGGGGCTTTTGTTTTGGATTAAAATTCAAGGCATGGTTCACTCTTGCACTCCCTGATGTGTATTTCATCACCTCTCAAATGGAAAGGCACTGTTAGGGTAGCCCAGGCACCCCCAAACTTCGGCCCTCCAGATGTTTTGGACTTCAATTCCCATCATCCCTGACCACTGGTCCTGTTAGCTAGGGATCATGGGAGTTGTAGGCCAAAACATCTGGAGGGCTGCAGTTTGGGGATGCCTGGGGTAGCCTAACAGAGATTGCCTCAAGAGGCATGCCCACTTTTTTGTTTGCTTACCCCATCCGTCACATTTCAGGGATAGGACATTGTTTCTTGGTAACAGTGGTTTCTGAGACATTCCCCACACCGAGAAGCACAGTCTGTATCTCAAAATCCTGATGCATTCCTACTACCCACAACTTGGGATAATGCACAGGGGATAATGAGGATTACCTGCTATAAGGAGTGCAGAGTAGCAGTTAGAATAGTTGAAGCATCCAATATGTAGCTTAATATTTCAATATGCTCCCTTTGCCTCTCTCAATGGCAAATCATTTGAGAACCACTGCACTACTAACATGCCATGGAAACCTCTTCCCAAAGCCTTGTGGCATATTAGTGCAAACTGACATTATAGAGACTGCAGCACCACAGGAACACCAGTTCCACCAGTAGCATACACTGCTAAGCAGTACTTGCAATGCCTTTCTTCATATAGAGCACAGAGCTCCACTTCACATCAGAAAAGGCTTTGGGTTTGGGAGAGGCTTTACTCTGGACTATTCTCAAGGCCAGATTGTTCTCAGGACTAACAGCAATTATATTTAAACCAAAAGTGAACGAGGCACTCCCAAGATAAGATCTGGCACCAGTGGTTTATAAGTGATATTTCATTGTTCGTAACATAAAATATTGATGCAGACAACGGATGTTAGTGTGTAACAGAACATGTAACATACTTTATTTTAACAAATATTAGTGTTATTCCAGATGTTTTTCTATAATACTTTTAGAGGGCCCAAAAATCATGAACTTCCCTTTTGTACTATATTAACAAATTTTTATCACAGCTTCAAAAATCATTATGAATCACAGATAATCCTGACAATCCATTTAATACCAATGCTCATAAAACTTACAAAATGATCTACTATCCTTATTATATTTTGCATGATAGAAATAATTGATGTAAACCATAGCATACCACTCTCATAGAGGTGAGATTCAGCTGTAGCAGTTTCAATCCAATAAACTGTGGCTTATTGGACTGAGAACAAACGTTGTCCTGCACTCTCCCACATTCCTTTCCCTCATGCACTGTGATGCAATGCTTGGGGGGGGGTGTTATTAAACCAGTTTCCCACTGAATCTCTGACTCCAAACCAGGATATGAAACGAAGACTCATTGTTCTCAGTTCAATACTATGGTTTAATGGACCATGAAAATTGTATCTGAACCAGGCCATAGAGTTTGTTAACTGGAAAGAGTGGATTTCCCCTTGTATAAAAGAACAATTTTTCCTGTGGACACACAAGCATTGTGATTAACCTATAATACACGACACAGACATTTTCCTAAAGACTACTAGTGTTGATAATGATTGGTGATTGCTGATTTATAAAACATTTTTTTCTGTCACAAAGCAGCTATACAGGGGATGGGAGATACTATATACCATTGTCAGTATTTCAGATATAGTACAACATAAAATCACAAAATACAGGATTCTTTGTAGAATAAGTAACACAGCTGTAAAATGTTTCACATCAGTACTGTAGTAAGGCACCCACACTTTACAAGTAGCAATATATATATAGTATCTGTGTAAACAAAGTTTACTCTAATCTCCAATTACTTCTACTCATTTAGGGTGGCAAAGACAAAAAAGTGATGTTTGTATAGACCAAAATTCAATCTTGGCAATCAAATGTTCTTAAAAGCTGGATAATACACATTCAAAATAAAGACATACAGAACAATCAAGAGCATGACGTTTGAGATGTCTGTGTTTGAATTAATTAACTTGGGAAATGCAAGGGAGTGAGTGTAGAAGTACTCACAAAATTTGAATCTATTTCATTGAAGGAAGAGTATTATGCAAAACATTCATTCTACTCCCCTCAATAATAATAAATAGAAAGACAGTTGTTCTGACACATTGCAGCAAATACATATTGTAGCCTTGATCTTGAAACATTCAATCAGTAGTTTTCATATTTCATTCCTCGTTGAGTCTTTCAACTTCTACCTTGTCAGCTGTCCAACAACTTTTAAGAGTGTCTTATTTTCCTGCTTTAATTGCTCGTTTTCATCTTCTATATCATCTAGGTCCTTTGAGAAGGAAGCATAGCAAGGTGTACAGTTATTAATTCATCAAGTCATTTTCTTAATGGCCTGGATTATAGCACATTACTATACAATATAAGAGCAAAATGGCAGACAACAAAAGCTGATTGCTAAACACAAACAAAGCAGATTTAAGATACAGTATATGGGCATTAACAGATTTTAAATTTACATTTAGTAAAGTAAATATTCCATTACCACATAAATGTATTTTTCTACAAGCATGCACAATGTAATCTGAAATGCAGAAGTAAATCAAAATTTGCCAGATTAGTAAAATGTTTTGTGTTATATACACTGGAAAAATTTAAGCTCTTTGAATTAAGAGAATGCATAAATGGATGGTTGTTCTTGAAATGTGTGACCAATGTTACATACTGAACTACTGTTTCGTAATGGAAAAATCTTCACATATTAAAAATGGTTAGCATGCTGCTTCTGTTACTTTTATGCCTGAAACCATGACAAATTTCAAAGCAAACCAGATGGGACCTCAGTCATGTGATGCCAGTGTCTGTTCCAAATTGGGACTCCCGCTGCAGTACGAATCAGGGCCCCCATACCTGCTGTTCACCTTCAGACTACAACCTGATGCAGACACACCAGAGGCCCCGACTGATGTGGGTTTCCAGTAAAGGCTTAACGCCCTCCTACATATTGCTCTAGTTAACCCATGCCTGCACAATTGCAAAGCATCTATTTCCCTCCTCACAATGTCCACTTATGCCCCGTTTTTTCTCATTAAAGATTGGGTTTATTACAGATCAAGTAATGTTTAAGACGTATTTTTTTCTGTGCCATGCAATGTCCTAGATTCCCTGCACATGACCAAACACCATGGGTGAAATCCAATGTACTATTAGTGCAAGAAGTTTGAAACCTGACATGAAGGCAGTGGTGCACAACATCTTTTATGAGATTGAGGCACAATTTGAATTTGGCTAAGAGCAAGATTCCTGCTAATTGGAATGGCTCTCTTAATGGTTATCACTCCATGGGTGAACAAGCACCTCAACAAGCACCTCAACGAGATTACCACCAGCAGCATTGCGGAATGGTGCATACTCTCTCTTCGAGGTTTTTGCATCTGGGGTAACTGGACACCAGCAGCAAATGGTTATGCGTACAATGCTGTTGTGTTATTGAGTCCAAACTTTTAGACATGGGAAATTTTTTCTGTGCCAGAATAGTTATAACTATATTTTAACTACTGTACATTATTACCAGTAGTCCAAACATTCTTTCCAAATTAGCTGCTGGGCCCAAGGATGGAAACTTAAAAAAGCTTCTCGAGCATTTTGCCAAGTACCATATATATGAAATGGTGGGAAAACAGATAAAGGGTAAAAGAAGAGGGAATTACTGTGTAAGCCAGGAAGGGTGGGGGATCCTTCAGGCACTGGAGAGGAGATGGAATAAAAGCCTAGAAAATCTTGTGTTCTTTGCCAGCAATACAAAGGAGATTTCTGCATTAAGAGAGATCTGCTCTAACTGTTACTTATGCACTACTGTAACTAATTTTCCAGGAGACACCTTATTGTCTGAAACCTGCCCCACGTAAATCCTTGCCCCTACGTTTGCATTTTAGGAATGGCCTGCTAAAATTGTGTTAATGAGAGTTGCTAGAATTGCCATTGTTCAGGGTTCTGCCCCCTCCCAAAGATGATCTTCTGCCATCTGGCAAAGACATATTTATTTATACAGTCCTTCAGGTTATATACTAACAAATAAATATGCTGTAATTGGTTTTAACTGGTTGTTTTTAATTGATGTTTTTCCTATCTAAGTTTTACCCTGTATTTTATTGGTTTATTGTATTCTAGCAGCTTTGAATTTTTTTAAAAAATGTTTTTAACTCTTTTGAATTGCTCTCATTTCAATGTTTGTAGTGCTGGGCTTCTTTAAGAGGAAGGGCATAAGAAAAATCTAATAAGTAATAAGAACAAATATGTAGAAACGTAATCTGAGTGGGTGTGGGGAGGTGGTTGAATCTTGCCTCTAATGCACATGCACATAACCACACAGGAACATGGTGTATGAAGGCTACCATTCCACATGCTGGTGAAGCTTATTAGGCCATGAGTATGGAACAAACTCATAGCCTAATTGAAGTGTTCTTCTCTCCGTGCAATTATCATGCCACACGGTGGCCCTGCCCATACTGTTGTATCCCCTACCCGCTCCCAAGCTGTGGGTGTGTCTGCAGGGAAGAAGCCTGCCAAATGTATGCTTACTGTACAATCTGGATTCCAGCTCAGAACAGGTGGTGCCCATTCAACAGGCTTCACCTTTGCAGAGATGCCCCAAAATGTGGCGGTGAATTGGCAGGTGCCCTATAGGCAAGGACAGGAGACACAGCTCTCTCCCCCCGGTGATGTTAATTGTGTGTGTGTGTGTGTGTGTGTGTGTGTGATTTTTACCCCACCCATCTGGCTGGGTTCTTTAAAGAACAAATTTAAAACAAGCACCTCAACAAGACTGTGAAAGAGTGAATGGGCACATCAGATAAAATAGTGGGTTTGGTATGAGAGGGATGTGGGTGGTGCTGTGGGTTAAACCACTGTGCTGCTTGGGCTTGCCAATCAAAATGCCGGTGGTTCAAATCCCCGTGATGGGGTGAGCTCCCGTTGTTTGGTCCCAGCTCCTGCCAACCTAGCAGTTCAAAAGCACGTCAAAGTGCAAGTAGATAAATAGGTACCACTCCGGCGGGAAGGTAAACGGTGTTTCCATGGGGTGCTCTGGTTTCGCCAGAAGCGGCTTAGTCATGCTGGCCACATGACCCGGAAAAGCTGTCTGCGGACAAACGTTGGCTACCTCGGCCAATAAAGCGACTTGAGCGCCGCAACCTCAGAGTCGTTTGCGACTGGACTTAATTGTCGGGGGTCCCTTTACCTTTACATTGGTATGAGAATATGGTTGTTATAAGCATGTTCCTTTTTTCTCCTGTATGTTGGAACATACGGAACTCTGGGCATTCAGCTGGAGAGTTCTTAGAAGTGTTCACATCATTTTTGTAAACTGCTTTGAAGCTTCTTTTTTACACTCAAGTGGCATATAAAAATTAATAAATAAATAAAGTAAAATAACTCTACCCACCACAGCTGATGAGGCAAGCTCCTTTTCAGCTTAAAAAAAGTTGCATGCCCCATCAACTGTAGCAATACCCTAAAAAACATCAGCTGTGCACATTCCTCCCTTCCATCCATACAATGGGCATCTGGATGACTTCCAGTATCTCAAGAGAGGAAAAGGTGGGGAGAAGTGAGATTTAAAGGTTAGTGGCCAATAAGAAATGAGCAAAAGCTAACTGAAAGCAAGTAAAGAATGACGTGGAATCAATTTTCAAAAACAAAGCAGTCATGTCAGGACAGCACTTTGAGGTCAGCAGCTAACTGCATCTGAGGTCGGGAACATGTGGCCTTCCAGATGTTGTTAGGCTCCAATTCCCATCAGCCCCAGCCAAAATACCCAGTAGTCAAGGATGAAGAGGGATGGAGCCCAACTACAATTGGAGGGCCACATGTTTTTCATTCCTGGGTTAAAGCATCCACTATGGTTTTTTTTATAAAAAAACAACAACAACACCCATTTCAGAAGTCATGTATTAGGAAGAAAAGGAAAGCAACTAGCTTTTCATTACAGTAGACTCAGGTTTGCTTTTGTCTTGGCTAACTTGTATCAAGAGAACTGGAGCAGGGCTTTTAAGCCATCTTGTCAAATCCTGATGCAGGAAATCCGTAATCAAACACATAATATCCAGACAGGTGGCACAGATACAGCGCACAAGAAGCTCACGTAAGGACATAATAGTGTCTGTGTGTATAAAATACTTTCTCTCACACACACATACATACGCTTGCTTTGTGGAATGTTTATGCAGCAGAAATAACATTCCAAACATGACTTAAAGAATGAGCTACTTGGACATGCTCCAACCACAACAACTGTCTGCAACTTAAATACTCAAGACAAGTCAAAAGGAAGGAGTCAGTCATACATGGAATTTATTTCCTATTTAATTAAGATTCCTTTTCAAAACTACATACCTAATTTAAGAATTAAATGTTTATTATTCAAGGAAACAAGAGCACCATATACATTCCAGAGTCAAATGACAAAGTGTCCGTCAACTAGTGCAATGGTTCTCAACCAATTAGGATGGGGTAGCTTATCTTTTTTGGCCCAAGGGCTACACTGAGGGTTGGCCACTCCTGCAAGGGCTGCCTGCCAGTGTGCAGGTGTACATGTCTTGCAAGTGAACACACACTTGAAAATCCATGGAGCATATACACACACATAGCAGGGAAGCAGGAACAGCCAGCACACACACACACACTCCTGCCCCCTACCATCTCTTTCTACTGCAGAGCTGTCCTGGGGAATAAAATCATGGTGCTGCTCAGCTCAGTGCTGGCTTCCTTTGGCTCAAACTGGAGATCTCAGTTTGCACACCTAGTACTGGCGCTTTTTTTTTTTTTGAAGAGAGGCAAATTTCTTGAGAAAAGGAACTTTGGTTTCTGTTGAGAATGTTCTTGAGAGATTGCCTCTTTTTACAATATAGTAAGCCTGCAACTTACACACATTTAAGTTGTGTGCATTAAGCTTTATGCACTTGGCTAAACAAACAAACAAACAAACAAAATTTTAAAAGGGATGGAAGAGGGGCAGGTGTCAGGAAAAAAGACTTTGGGCAATGTCACCCACCACTGTACTCAATGTGTTTTGACACTGTGCAATTTTGCTTTAGGTGCAATCCGCAGAAAGTACACCCTGGTAAGTTGCAAGCTTACTGCACATCAGCAAGAAGCCCTTCACCTGACACCAGCAGGAAGTTCACCTGAATGCAGAAGCATAAACCATCAATAGGAACAAGCAGTCCCAGAGACAAAAAATGAGAGCTACATAATGATGTACACCTGAGCTCAGGAGGAAGGACAGGATAAAAATGTAAAAATAAACAAATAACCAGAAATTGGTATTACTTACAGGAGTGAGTCCCAGACTGGAAGATGTGTGCATTGTCCCCAAAATTCTGGGGAATTTCTCATACAGTGGTACCTTGGTTTCAGAACAGCTTAGTTTAGGAACAACTTGAATTAAGAACGCTGCAAACCCGGAAGTAGGTGTTTTGGTTTGTGAACTTTGCCTTGGAAGCAGAACATGTTCTGCTTCCTGTTGAGTGTGTTCCATTTGTAAATTGAGTCCCCTCCTGCTATGGGAAAGCACGCCTTGGTTTGGGAAAGAACGCTTTGGTTTAAGAATGGACTCCTGGAATGGATTAAGTTAGTAAACCAAGATACCACTGTATTCCACAGCAAGCAAGCACTATGGGAAAGCACGCCTTGCTATGGGAAAGAACGCTTTGGTTTAAGAATGGACTCCTGGAATGGATTAAGTTAGTAAACCAAGATACCACTGTATTCCACAGCAATCAAGCACTTACCCTGTTTAATAAATCAATTTCCTCCTTCAGTTTCCCAATTAACTCCTCTTTGTCTTGTGTTATCCTCACAAGCCTGATGTTTTCTTGTCTCTCCTTTGCTAGCTCCTTCAAAAAATAAAATAGATAATATTTATTTTAAAAACAATGCAAAGAGTAGACATACAAAGTAAATGTAATCAAGTTTAAGATTCAATGGGATTTAGGAGTTCAGCTCTAGACCCAAAATATGCTGCATGTAATAACACACCAATATAGACATATCACAGGCTTTTCTTCTATTATCCAGAGAAAAGAGCTTGCAATAGAGTGGGCTGATTTAAATCAAGGTGATGAAAATAATTAATTTAAATCAAGTTTCTAACTTTCCATTTCATTACTTCCTGCAAAAGCATGCAATTGGTTGCCATAAGCATTAACCCACAGCTGTTTGTAGCCTCATAAGGCCTTTATATTATATGTGGAATATAATTAATAACTGCTGGTCACATATTTTGCACTATGGAATTTATATTTGTTTACAGGAGAAATTGTGAAATAAAGGATTTCTCTTTTATTTGACTCTTTCTATGGATACTAATTGAGATAACACATTAAAAAATATTTCAACAATGTATAGCATGCTTTTCCAACAAAAGATGTACACAAATTAATTAGAATTCAATTTTCGAAAATGGATAAAGTCAGACATTACATTTTAAACAGTACAAAGTATGAATGAGCGCAGGGGCAGTTAACAATACCCAGTACATGGCCATATCATAATGGCTTCCACCTCTCCCCGTATGAACCAACATGGATCCTACTGTTGCAAGCTCCTATGACCATCAACTGAGGCCCTTCTTCATGTGCCCCCTCCACAAGAGGTCCAGAGGGTGGCAACCCAAGAACGGACCTTTTCTGTGGCAGTTTCCCACTTGCGGCTGTTATCTCTATAACCAGGTATTTGGCCTTTAACTATTTGTGGCCTTTTAGAAGTGGGTGAGATGTTTTCAATGTCCACCCCCCACCCCCGGTATTAATGTATCTATGTGGGAGGGGGGTATTTCGTTTGTTTGCATTGACCAAGATAAAAAGCAACTAACAAATTTAATAACAAAAACAACAAAAATAACATCTCATGTCATATTTTATGCCTCTTCTAAAAAAATAAATAACCCCCCCCCCCCGATTCATTGTTTTCCATAGAAAATTATGCAGTATGTGTGTTTGAGACAGAGGATCATAGTCAATATTCTGAATTTCATTTTTTGAAAAAAGGGTCATTTGATTTTTATCCATTTTGTTTTCAAAAATACTTTATTGGGAAAGGATATACATGTTCTTTAAAATTTGAGACAAATAGTCAGTTCACTAAGCTCAACAATACTGGTGTCAGATGCACTAAGTATCATGTGAACTAGCCAGTTTTATTCATACATAATATATGCCTTTATAATAATCAGGTTTGATTCTTGCAATGTGTGATACATAAAGGTGCCTGGAAAGACTGTTTAGAAAATCCAACTGGCCTAGATTCAAAGTGCTAATTCTGAAGGAAATTATCTGCTTCGATATGAACCTACACAATTGTTAAGATCTTAGTTGGACGTCAATATCTAGGTGTTTCTACTTTCTGAAGTAGCTTCTAGTCGGTGGCAACCGCAGCAAGGTCTATGCAGTGTTGGTGACTTGGTTTACAGAACTCCCTGCCCACGCCCACTGACTGATTACCGGTACACATTACTGGTACACATTTACCTTTTCGAGATCTTCAACCTTCTTTTCCAAAGAATTATTTGGTAAAATATTTCCAGAAGAATTTGCATCCCTGCTATATCTGTTATATCCTGTTCTGTCTGCTGCTCGTGAATATCTACTAGAAACATCATCTAGTGTGTTTGTTGTGCTGTGAAAAAACAACAAGAACTTGTAAACATATTTGGTCCATGACCGCAATAAATTATTGAAAGATTTGCCTATAGCCCTGTTTCTCCAGTAGTGTTTAATATCTACAACAAACTATAAAAACATAATTTTTTATTTCTGTAGAGAGCTTGTTATTGCTGCGAACCACATATAAAACTGCACATGTATCAGAAATGTCTTACAGCTTTAATCCTATATATGTGAACTACTCAGAAATACCACTGAATTTCATGGGGCTATTTCTCGGGTATGTGTGAACAAGACTGCAATCTTGCTCTGCTTATTTGTTAAGCCTATCCTAAATAAAAAAGCAGAAATGTAGAAGATGCCTTAGACCAAGTCAGACTGCTTGTCCATCAAGTTCAGAACTGTCTGCTCTGACTTTAAGCAACTTTCCAGGGTCTGAGGCAGAGGCTTTCTCACCCATTACCTGCCGCTAGATTCTTTTTAACTAGACATATCAGAAATTGAACCTTCCACATGGAAAACATGTCCTATTATGCTGAACTTCGGTCCCTCTTATCAAGTTCTGAGGGTTCTCCTGGCCTTCCCAAATGGATTTGGGGAGGGCATGTGGGGTGAATCCCATTGTGCTAGTGGGACTTGTTTTTAGCAGTTTAGTTAAATCCAGCCATAAAAATAAACTTTATAAGATTATAATATTGTTTCAATCATTCTTTTGTCTAACATTTATCAATAAAACAGTCCTGTATAAAATAGAACTGTATAATGGAAGATCAACTTTCTCAGAGTTTACTCCTACTACCAGAGTTTACTCCTACTTACTCTTTAGTAAGATGTTAGTTGTGCCATTGTACCAAAATCCTGTAAACTCCACACAACTTAGGCTTCTCTTGATCACTAAAATGAGTAGAAATGTCTTTCTGTTTTTGCAGACATTTTCTACCATACTTTGAAACTTGCCTACCTAAGATTCACCTCTCATGACAGTCACCAGACACAGGCTACTTTCAAGTGTCTCCAAATGGCAGCTACGCTGTATGGCAAGACCCTAATGTGCAACAGCCCACTGAGCAGATGCATGCTCATAACATGGTTCATAATCACTAATTGCATTTTAAATTGAATATCAGAGCAACAAATTACAGAGCAATTTTTTGGGTACTACATGAGTGTACAATTTGTTCCTATATCTTCCCTCTTTTACTGTTGCCAGGTCTTAGCTTGTTAAAGCCAAAAATGGAAATGGGTGAAGCACAGAAAACTGTGTTTCTGCCAGTGCCTATCATTCCATTGAGTTTGTGTAAATTGACACAAAGCACCTTTCAGACCAATGGCATAGCAGCTCTCATTAACATCACTGTGCAGAAGCCACACTCTCTCTCTTTCATTCAAACTCACAGATGCACAGACAAACTTAGGGGTTGGACAGAACAAATGTTTCTCCGCATTTAGCTATAAATACAAACATTTTACAAAGTATGGCTGACCTACAAAGGAGGACCCACCTTATTCCTGCATTCCTTTGCTTTTAATCTCTGAACTTTAAATTGTTTAAACCTTGCCCTGGACCTGCTGGTGAAGGGCAGGTAATAAAAGAAAGAAAAAGACAGATTTTTAAAATATAAAAAGTAGGCCTATTTTATATTCTCAAACGGATCATTGGAAAAGGAAGAATCACATAAGTAGTGCGATACTATAAAATTGATTTGGGCAATGATCTTATTGGATCAGTAATTTCGATAGGGTTTTTTTAAAGGGGGATGGAGTATAAAAGCCATGAAATATATTTAATTTATGCCACATTTGTAGTACACTTTGGTCTCTTAAAGCTCAAGTAGGGAATGTTGTTCTCTAAGATATGTTCTCCCCTATCTTGTTCAGCTATGACTTCCTTCATCCTTGGCCATTAACTAAACTGGCTATGGGTGATAGAAGCTGTAGTCGAACAACATCTGAGGACTTATGCTTGAAGATTGCTCCCCTAAGATGATGTTTCCCTTACTCCTGATAGCTGGAGCATACTATTTTTTCTGAAGCACTGGATCCGTGATTTCTACCATTTGACTATTACTGAAATTGGTTGGTCTTTTTACTTAGACTTCTTTGAAAAACTAACATGCGTGTGTGACTACATGCATGCATTATATGTTTCTATTGGGGGTAGGGGTAAAACATTACCTAGGAAAGAAGCAACCCGTTTATATTTCGATTAGGTGGGTTGTTATTAAAGCTTAGGGGGCATCTGTAAGTGAAGAAATGCTGACCATCAAGAGCTTTTATCACTGACCAGGATGAACAGTAGAGTGGCTTAACTGGGAGCTACAGACCAACACTGGTGTCTGCCATTTTCTCTCCTACAGTAGAAAATGCTTGCATTCCTAAAACTCAATAGGATCAGGGCTAGGCTACATAAATTTCAGTATTCCCAAATTGTAGTCAGTGCAAATTAATCTGAACATTCACTAAAGCTGGAGCTGCAATTGTGCATGTCACGTTCCTCAGGTTCTAAAATTCAGAATTGTCTTTTCAGGAAGCACTTTTCCACCAGCTATTTTGAAGGTGGATGTCTGCTAGGCTACAGATGACCATTCCTGCTTCCCTCTGCCCACCATCACTGGGTAGCAAATCACCAGGTAGTTGGTGCACCATTGAACAACATGTCCAGTTAAAAGATCAATGCTGGACTTCCCAGGACTTTTAAACAAGATCTGGTAGACTGCACAAGTAATCAGAGTGGGGGAACCCAGTCAGATGGACGGGGTATAAATAATAAAATTATTATTAATAACCAAACACACACCATGTGTTTTTGCAGGTGGGGTGGGGAGTCCTACATGACCTTCAGGTATGTGAGTAGGGTGCTTGGAAATTTTTTTTACCTGAAATCACATGTGCGTATTAAACAGAAAACTATTTTACACTGAAAGGAAAGCTAGGGACAATTACTTAACTTGGCACAATAAACTCGGTTTCATGGATGTAACAATCCATGGAGTGCAGTATAAAAGATTCTTTCAAGGCATGATGACACAATTGTAAGGAATTTTGTAGTTTAATTCTATTACCATATTTGGCACTGCTTGATCTAGCGTGACTTTAAAAAAAAAATCTATCAAAAACAGGATGTGCATGTTGCAACACAAACATAATGTTTGTAATTTTAACCCCCTAAAACTTGTGTCATTCATACTGTGGAAAAGAATCCAAGAACTGTTACACAGTATGTACTTCACACAGCCGAAGTATTCAAACACACAGTGTATCTTGCTCTTTCTCCTTGTATACCCTCCAACATTCCTCAGAAAATAGGGACATTCTATTCACCATTAGTACATTGTCCCTAGAACGGGTGGTAAGTTGATTAAAGTGGGAGGGGGGAGAGTATTTTAAAGGGATCTTTCCGTTTTTGATTGTTTAAGGAAAGAATCGCTGCCTATGTGTGCAACACACACACACACACACACACACACACACACACACACACACACACACACACAGCAAACCACAAAGGTAAACTCTGGTTGACTCCCCCTATAAAATTTCTTTATTTGGTCAAGAAAAAGCAAACATGATCAACTTTCACACACACAAAATGGACAAGGCAAAGCTCAAGAGGTCCTGACATTAGATAAAAACCTGACAGCATTTCAACAAGAAAGGAAAAAAGTGCAATACTTTTGTTAATTATTGAACGGAACACTTCAGTTGTATGTACGCTACTGCTAGCCTAGTAGGACAGTTAGGAGCAGGGGTCCCCAAACTAAGGCCCGGGGGACAGATGCGGCCTAATTGCCTTCTCAATCTGGCCAGCGGATGGGCCGGGAATCAGCATGTTTTTACATGAGTAGAATGGTCCTTTTATTTAAAATGCATCTCTGGGTTATTTGTGGGGCCTGCCTGGTGTTTTTACATGAGTAGAATGTGTCCTTTTATTTAAAATGCATCTCTTGGTTATTTGTGGGGCATAGGAATTTGTTCATATTTTTTTCCAAAATATAGTCCAGCCCCCCACAGTGGACCGGCCCCCTGCTGAAAAAGTTTGCTGACCCCTGGTTAGGAGTATATAGACAAAATAAATAGTAAATTCAATACAAACTTGCAAAGCTGAAAACTAGGATTGGTAACTTGATACTACTACTGCTACTGCTAGTGCTGCTACTACTACTAATAATAATAATCAATATTTGCGCATTCTCAATACACAGGCTACATCTCCCCCAATAACATGGGTAGGCTTGCTGCCTGCATCAAGACCCAGGGCCCTGCATTTATTAAGGGGTTACAGGTAGGTAGCTGTTGACTGACGTCGAAACAAAATAAAAAAAATCCTTCCAGTAGCACCTTAGAGACCAACTAAGTTTGTCATTGGTATGAGATTTCGTGTGCATGCACATGAAAGCTCATACCAATGGCGAACTTAGTTGGTCTCTAAAGTGCGACTGGAAGGAATTTATTATTATTATTATTATTAATTATTATTATTATTATTATTATTATTATTATTATTATTAAGGGGTATGAGGCAACCAACTGGCTGGCCGTTCACATTATTCCCGTTGCTAATAATAGAAAGACCACTATCTTATGAGATATTCTGGGATTTTTATTGCTTTCTATTGAAAGCAAGGACAAGACTGGATCCGCTGTTAGTGATTGATATATGATTTGAAAGATAATGACAAAAACCTTTATACAAAAGCTATATAAAACTTCAAGAGTTGGAAATGTAGATAATATGTAGTCAATAGAACAATCCAGAGATCCCTTAAATCAATTATGGATTTTTTTAAATGTATATTTCCAATTTCTGATTACAACATAAACAAGGGTAATCCATTTACTAGCTATAAATTTACCAACTGATTAGTATCAGGCTGGGGTTCATCTGCACTAGTGGCCTGGTTAGATACCTGCATACAGATAAGCTTTTTGTAGGAGCATTCCATGAGTTGAGTTTCTGTCATGGGATCTCAGAATTCAAGCCATCATGTCTATGAGAAAGGATTCACTAGAGGAAAGGCTAGCATGCTATGGCTGGCAGCCAGGAAGCAGGCTGCAGGTTCAATGTGATCAGCCAGGGCTTCTTGCAGGAGGTCTGTAGCAGTTTAATTTGTATTTAGAGACAAGCTGTTCAGACTGTGGGACCAGGCCAGAGTATAGGTCTGCATGGAATTTTATTGGCAGGTCAGATAACCTGATCCTACTAAGTAAAGGGCTGCAATACACTCAGCAGGACATCAATGCAGGACAAGTGAAGTCAGCAGTTCTTTTTTACCTGCAATCTGTCCTGGACATACAGGAATGAAAGTGTATTGCAGACAAAATTCCAGTTTTAGTCACTGGGAGGCAGAAAGGACACTTATGGTTTTGGCTAACCATATTTAGCTAATATTTTAGTTTTGGAAAAAATTATTTAGTTTTTCTGCCCACACACTTGTTTTGTGGACTCGAATAATGATTTTTCTGTTTGGAATTGGTATCATTAAAATTCAAGGATATATAGTTATTTAAATAAGAATGAAATTACTGGATTTATTCCTAGAAAAAGGTTAACAAGCAGAGAAAGAACATGCATACCAAGAAATTCTAATCTGATTTACTGTAAATTGAGCCAGCCAATCCTGTCTGATCCATGGTAAATCCTTCAGTTATTTTAAACCCTGATAGGTAATTTCTCCTTTGGCCTTTCCTATGGACGTATGCTCAAATAATTCTATTTTCACATACAGCCAAGATCTCAGGGATGAGATATAATGATGGTATACTTTATGCGGGACATTCATTGCCTGCCATTTTGACTGTGGAAATCGGTCAGTTGCCTTGAGATCAAGGCCAGTCTATGACACCCCAACTTATGTCATCTACCACCTCTCAAGAATTTACCGTAATTCTTGACCAAGAGGAATTCCAAGAACTGCAGGATACCTAAGGTAAAGGTAAAGGGACCCCTGACCATTAGGTCCAGTCGTGACCGACTCTGGGGTTGCGCGCTCATCTCGCATTATTGGCCGAGGGAGCCGGCGTATAGCTTCCTGGTCATGTGGAGTGGGCAATTACCAGCAACCATGGTGGAAGTTCAGACTGTTTTCCCCCTACCCCCTCTTGATCTAAGTGTGTAGGATTAAACAGCAGTTTGACACACAAGGGAAAAGTCTTTGGGTTGTCCAAAGCTATACAGTCAAACATCAGCATTCAAATTAAAAAGCTTTACTGAGACCTGGTATGGAGATATAAGGGTTTGTGGGTAGGCAGATTGGTAGCATAAAGAAGCAGTTTGCGCTGGATGCAAGCTAAGCTAAACAATCTTAAAGTGGAGTCTCACAAGTGAGGAGTAAGAACCACCCATCACATTGGGTAATTACAAATGTTCACAAGGATTTATTCCACTTCTTAAACCTAAAGAGGGAGGCTAAGGGTGCTGATGTGCGAAGCGAATCCTCCAATCAGGTCTGGACATATGGATATACAGCCAGAGTTTTGGCACTCGGGACATGACTGTCCAACACATACATGCAGAGAAAAGGTTTGATTAGTACCTTTCATTCAACCAAGAAGATGGAAATGAAAGATGAGAACTGGAAGAGATTTCTAATCAGCTCCTGGGAGACAGAACCATCAAGGAGGAACCTATATACACGGAGGGTGCTTGGTGACAGGTAAACTGCTATGTGATGGGGAAACTAGGCCATTGTGCACGTACTATGATTTTTAAAAATGTTATTAATACCGGTAGTAGTAGTAATACAGGGTGATTCATAATGAAGTATACAGTTTCCATTTACTATCACCCTGTATTATGAACATACTTTTAACAAACATACTTTTTGTAAACCACTTTACCAATCAAGTGGTGTATAAATTTTAAGAAATAAAAAATAAAAGAAAAGGAGAAACAAATGTACATTCTTATATATTGATGATATATGACCACTCCAAAAATTAATGCTAAAGCCAAAGTACAATGTAGAGGTACTTTAACTAGGGGGAAGGATTATATTATAAATACTATCTGCAAGGGCTAACCCCCAAACCAGACTGTGACACATAAAATTATACTTTTCTTTTTCTTTTACAGACACAGCATTTTATTCAGTGATTTTCTCTGCACTGGTTTTCATTTTTTTTTAAAAAAAAGCACCAGAATGCGGGAGGGGGAGGAGTACAGAGGTACTGGGAGTTGTGTTTAATCCCTTCTACCCTGGATCTGTTAACAAAACTAAATTGCCCCCTGAAGCTGCCAAGGAAATAAGTGACAACTTTTCTGACATGGGTGGGGTGGGGATGTGAGGAAGACTTTAGACCAAGAACAGGGCTGATGGAGAAATGAGCTTAAAAATATGCCCTCCCCCCAGCACTACTGCTTCAATATAATTCCCACATTCCCTGTGGATGCTGTTAAGTGAAAACAACACCAGAAGAAGATGGATGGCCCACACAATATATAATTTGGTCCTTAAGCTCTCTCGATGCTGAAAGAGAAAATGAAGTGTTACATAACCACAACATCTGCAACTTTCTGTAACAAATGTAACTGACAAGATGTACGAAGAGTCACGCTGCAGAAGTCTGTTGCTACGACAGATAAAAACCAACTCCTCTGGCAACTGATGAAAAGCCTGCTATCTGTCAAGTTATTTTAAAAAGCAGATTGTGAAACAACTGTAACAATAAATGTTGCCTGTTACATTCTCTTTTTAAGCCTAGTTGACACATCTAGCAGATTTCTTGAGGCACATTTTAGTCTTTGGGGGAAGATAATGTTCACAATATAGACCCATACACATTTTCATACTGCTCAACCATCCCAAATTGATCAGGATATCCCCGAAATACACAAGCCACCCTGTCTTCTGATTGGATCCGGAATGTCCCATTTTTTTGTTCTGGAGCTCTGCTGTGAGTCAGCTGCCTCACACCAGACCAAAAGATGCTGGTTTTTTCGTCACCTAGCTCCCAGAAGAGTTCAATGTTGATTAGCAGGATGTTGGAGAGTATGCATTTTTCCTACCCCATCTTTCAACTCTTAGCTAATTCCCTGGTTCTCCACTAAGTTCAGAAGCAGCAAGGTATTTAAGTGTGGGCATTTTCTTTTGTAATATTGAATTTATTCAATGTTTGCTAAATTGCTTATTTTTTCTCCTGTTTGGGTTTATTGATATGTTTTGTAAGTAGACTTCTCTCCTCTGCCCAAATGCTTTGTATTTTGGTAAGTGAGTGGTCAATGTAAGCTGTTTTGGGCACAGCTCACTGTGGTAAGGTGACATATAAACACAATCAATCAATATTTGACTTTAAAATATACTGGTAAGTCCCTTACCTTTTGTATCTGTTTGAAATTGTCCTAGAGGTGTCCTATGAAAACAAAAACAAACCAATTATAGTCAAATTTAATATACAAAATGGATGATTTAAAGCATTACTTGCTCATAATAATGGGCAAATCAAATAAAAATACAGGACAGTCAAACCCATTGCATGCAAATGTGGCCTGTGACAGATGATAAAACACCATCACATATAAATTCAAGAGATAGCTATGCCTTCACCTTGAGCTTAGCTTTGGCTTTAACCAAATTGAAACTGTGTCTCAGAACAGAAGCTTCCAAGTGGTTCCTTAATAAGAAATGGCATCTGGATTTTAAAAGTGTCTCACTTCATACTTGCAACATTCTCCCAAACATCCTTTACTCGTGGGGTCTTTTTGACTAGTTATAACAAAGTTGGTATATCTTTTATAATTTATATCTCACCTTTCTTTTGAACTGAAAAAGGAAGGTTATGAACACTACAAACATGCGGGGGTGGGAGTGAGAATAAATGCATAAAAGGTAAAAGAACAAAATTATAGTTAAACACTAAAAAAGCACTTTAAAAAGATCTGTAAGCAGCTTGTGGCAGTAGGGGAGGATATTCTAGTAGCAACCTTCACAGAACTAGCATGTTCACCACCAGAGAAAAGGAGAGCACACAGAATTAGGGACTAAAAAAAGGACATTGTGGTAAAGGCTAGAATTAATGTATAATTCTCATTGTAATGGCAGAATGCATTTCAGCCAACTCAAACTTAAACAACAGGGCCATGACTGTGGCCCAAATAATAACAATAACAATAACAATAATAATATATGTATACCCCGCCCATCTGGCTGGGTTTCCCCAGCCACTCTGGGCGGCTTCCAACAGAATACTGTATTAAAATACAATAATCTATTAAACATTAAAAGCTTTCCTAAACTAAACTAAACCAGAAGGCTAAACTAGGCTAAACCCTAAACTAAATAGAAGGCTTAGGTCTGTCCTCATTTCACAAATTGCAAAACCATTTTTGAGGGGAGGAGGGAAGACATGTATTCAATAACACAGACCACAATGCCCACCCAATTTAAGTCCCACTAACTCCACAATACGAGATCATGCAGTGCACCCAATTGTTAACCACTACAGTATAGCTAAGATACAATGTAAGATTTCTGTTGGTTAATCACACAGGCACTTCATGCTTGCAACATTCTCCCAAACATCCTTTACTCATGGGGTCTTTTTGACTAGTTATAACAAAAAAAAAAGCCTACACATAAAAATCATGGGAAACCTTCCCCTCTTTTGTAATTTGCTGCAGCTAGTTTGGAAGGAACTTTTGGCAATTAGCATGCCACTACAAAGCTCTAGGGAAACTAGTGTAAAGAAGGCTTTCAGTGCTGTTTACTAACAGGAACTCATGCTAATACATCAAACCTCTGTATTCCCACACAATTAAATAGTCACTAGAGGCTTAGAGATATGACATAGTTATACATATTGCCTTTCACATTGCTGGAATAAATAGTATTTCTCTTGAATGTTTTATTACTGGCAACATACAACAGCTCATTCTTTTGTTTGCTCACTCACTCGTATTTTAAATGAAGATTTCAGATAAAATTTAATCTTTTTATTATTATTTCAACAGAATTCTGAAGGTGGAGCAATGGGACTAAACTGAAAGGACAGATTGAATTTTGGAACATTTTCCTTTTGAGAAGGTTATTATTCTATAAATTTCTATCCTACTCTTCCTCCCAAAGAAACCCAGGGTTGTAAACACCAAAATAGTCAAACAGTAAAAACAAAAACAGAAACCAATTTAACACACTTATAAACAATTACAAGCCCCTGAAAGCATTTAGAAACAGTCAGAAATCATTCAAGTATAGCAGAAACATTGGGCAGGATTCACCTAATGAATCCCGTCAGTGCAAGCCCTATGCACTTGCTTTCACCTCCCTTTCCTTCCCCCACACCTGCAGGTGCCCCTTGAAATGGACTTGGGGGAGAGAACCTACAGAACAGGACATTGGGGAGGAGAGGCAGGGTCATCTTGTCTGACAAACTGCAGTCAGTATCTTTCAGCCATCAAATATATGGGTAAACGGGAACTTTTTCAAGCTTTTTGTCCTGAAACGTTCGTGCTTAGGGAGACAGACACACCTCACCAGGGAGGGCATCCCACAAACAGGGAACTACAACTGAGAATGCCCTATCAAGAGTCACCCTGCACCATCAGTCACTATAGGAAATACTGAGCTAGATGGACCATAGCAAAAACACAAGAACAGAGGGGAAGTCCTGTTTCACAAGGCCAATAGTCAATCTAGCCCAGGCATAGGCAAACTTGGCCCTTCAGCTGTTTGGGGACTACAGCTCCCATGATCCCTAGCTAACAGGACCAGCGGTCAGGGATGATGGGAATTGTAGTCCCAAAATATCTGGAGGGCTGAGTTTGCCTATACCTGATCTGGTCCAATATTCTATTCACAGTGGCCAACCAGATGTCTAGGAGACACCAGGAAGCAGGACGTCTCCTTACTTGTGATTCCCAACAACTGGTACTCAGAGGCATTCTGCCTCTGACAATTCTTGCTCTGTTCTCTGAGCAAGAAAACCTTTAAATTGCTCAAGAAGTATTTCCTTGTAAGCTCATTAAAGATTCTTGCAGCAGTCTTACCCAAACTTTAACAATTGTCCAGAAGGGATTAGTGCTGAAAAGATGAAGTCATTTTAATCTACAGGCCAAATGACAACTTTGAAATGAAAATTACTTATTGCTGGAAGCAAGATCAAAATTAGGCTGATGACAATGGAGGTGCTCCAGGATCTGGTTGTCATACTTTATCAAAAGAAAAATACTAGTTTATTGCCTCAGCTGTTCAGGGACAACATTCTTCTCAAAATCTTTCAAGATGTGTGTTTGTGTGTGCAAAACTGGAATTACCATATAGGCCTGAATATAAGCCGCACCATTTAAATTCAAGTGGGGGAAAGGGGAAAAAAAAGACAATACCCAAATCTAAGCCAGTCCCTTAAAATTCCACAGACACTCACACCCGTAAATGGCAAATATAGAAGAAAATCCTACGGGTACCATTCCCCTGTGTTCCCGGGCAGCCTTTCCCCCTTACCTCTTCTTTCCACTGGCTCAGGGGAGGCTTGGGAATGGGGCGGGCAGGCTGCCATTGCCCCACGCTCCCAGGCAGCACTCTGGGAGGGAGCCACGCCACTTTGCTGGCAGCCTCCCACTCCTCCATTCTGACGGCTCAGGGGAGGCTTGGGAGCAGCTGGCGGGCTGGGCACTGTTGCCCCATTCTCCTGGGCTGCTTTGGGGGGGGCACACTGCTTTGCCAGTGGCATAAGGTTGTGAATATAAGCTGCACTTCCAACTTTTCATGGTCGGAATTTGGGGGAAAAGTGCTGCTTATATTCGGGCCAATACGGCACTTTTAAAAAATTACCTAATATAGAAAAAAGGAAGTAGAGAAGAATAAACTGGCAGAACCTATAATTCAGTCGTATTGCATTTTACCATCTGGAAAGACTGGTTTTAACCTATAAAAGCCCTAAGCAGTTTGAAACCCAGTTGCTTGAAGAATCGCCTCCTCCCATAGGTACTCACCCAGACTTTGCTATCAACCTCAAGGGCACTTAGGGTCTTTTCAGTGGTGGGGCCGCAGCTCATGAATGCTCTCACCAGAGAAGCCCACCCAGCACCCACTTTATTGGTTTTTGCGACACTGGTGACCCCCCCCCCTTAAACTTTAAGTACTCCGCGGACCGTCTGGAACAGATTAATCCACTTTCTATTACTTTCAATGGGAAGGTTCGCTTCGGTTTATGAACGCTTCAGTTTATGAACAGACTTCTGGAACCAATTGTGTTCATAAACCGAGGTACCACTGTATTTCTGAAAGCCTTGTCGTGCTATAGCCAAGGGCAATAATAAGCAATGTATTATTGCTGATTATGTATTTCCTTCTCCTAGGTGGGTTCCCTTCCCAAGATGACGAACGGTATCTGCCCCTCTCTTCCCTCTACAGCACACACAGAAACTGCCTTCTTGACTGCTGGACCCACTCTTTGTCTCAGCCCCTCAATCTGCTGGAGCCTTTCTTTGCATGCAGGAGAAGCCCCTAACTCACCAAGGGTTTGAGACCCATCAGCTACCCTCACCTGGTTTAGCAAGGCAGTCAAAGCCGTCTCCAGGCTGTGACAGCTGTTGTATGTTGACAGTTTCTAGGAGCCACAAGTGAGAGCAGAATGGGGAGGGGGGGACCAAAGATGGACAAACTACCCCAGAAGGAGCATGGCATGTCCTCCATGAGAGATGCTACCCCTTCCCTAACACCCTATACACCCCTGAACTAAAATTCCCATAAAGAACCAAGGATATAACCAGAGGATATTCTAGTTCTGCTCCTTGAATATTCAGTGGCTACGAGTGACTTCGACTAGCCTTTGATATGTCATCTTGAACACCCTGGTAGCAGACTGCACTATTACAACACACACATTGTGTTGGTCTGCATTCATAATTTTACAAAATGTAGCAGCATACTTAACTAGCAGGTGAAGGAAGCACATTGCATCCGTGCTAAAAGAATGGCACTGACTCCCAGCTTGTCTATGGAAGTTTTTAATGTGTGACATTTTAATGTATTTTAAATCTTTGTTGGAAGCTGCCCAGTGGCTGGGGAAACCCAGCCAGACGAGTGGGGTACAAACAAAACAAACAAACAAACAAGCAAAAACAATAATTGTCTGTGAACACAACTGGAAGTGGTGGATCAAGTTCTAAGCAGCTTGGGTTGGAATACCTTTGGGGAAACTTTCCTCTTTGCATAAAGACTAGCAGAGGAGGCCTGGTTTTGTGTCCCTCCTTTTTCTTCAATAAAGTTGAAAGGATGAAGCCTGGGGTCATTACCCTGGTAGTTCCAATGTCATGTAACACACTCTCCAGAGAAATATGCCAAGCCAGGTCCATTTTATATTTATAAAAAAAAGATTAAAATTTTGGGAACATGGCTTGATGTTTATTATTAATTATCTACCAAACATAGAAGGGCGGGGATGGAAAAAAGAGATATTTTGGTGCTGCTTTTAGTCTGTTTCATTTATTGTATAGTTGGTTAGCTCTGTTGGATTTTTCCTGTTTCATCACTGTAGCTCTGTTTGTTTGTTTGTTTTCTTTACTTTACTTGTTGTAAGTTACCCAGAGGGCTCTATGGAGCCATGCAGCAGAGCACAAATAGGAATAAAGAGACTGCAAGGGTGTGTTTCACAAAAAACGCTGCCACCTCTTCAACCATTTGTCTACAGCCTATTCTAAAATTGACAGCAGACTTAAAAGTGGTAGGTCTCTAACCTGCCTGCTGCTTTCCATATCTTGAAGAAGATGGCATATAGAATCTTTTGCAAACTCCAAATACATAAAATTCATCCCAAAGATAGACATTTATGTTAAGGATTCATTGTGGATAGGAGGGAGTCAAAATTCCACCATACCAGGGTTTTGTTGTTTTAAGCCCTTAATTTATAGCCTGTTTTTTAAAAACCATTTTCAGGCTGAAATGTTATTCGTTCCAGTGTTCAAACTGACTCCCTGGATATGCTTCACAACTTGTATCTTATGTTGAACATCCCACAAGGGCTTTCCCAGATTAAAAGTGCTCAAATAAAGGAGGTGTCTACGTCCAGAATCTACTACAGCAACTATGATGGTGACAGAAATGCACTGTTAGAGCAAACTGTAAACACACAAACATCACAGCTGCCCCCCTTCTGTGTTTCAATGTGGTGCCACTGGCTGGCAGAGCTACCACCCACAGGAAATGATTTAGGAATGCAGTTAGCACAACCATACGCCTGTTTTTAAAATGCCATTATGCTAATGTCAACAAGAGAGCCCCAAATGGAAAATGTATGACATCTGAAAGTCTAATCAATTCTTTTTTCAAAAAGGACTAAAAAATTGAAAGAATTGCAAGAGTAAAACACAATGTAATTTCAAGTATCCAAATGAAAATGTTTTATGGTATGTATTTTGAAAGGCTGGGGCAAATTAACTATTTTAAAAATGCAGAACTATTCTGCATATTGTTTAATAAACTAAATCTACTTTTGTGTGGATAAATGAACGGAAAAATCGGATGGAAAATTTCCTGACTCTTCCTTTTCCTTGCAGCTATCGATAGCCACTGAAAAGCCTCTGGATGGTTGAGGGGTCCTCCTAAACAATATGTGATGTGGTGCCAAGAGTGGGGGAACTGACCAAAATCAGGTGAGCCTCCACCTAATTTCAGGCCATTCTCCACAGCAGCCTATCCAACATTGTTCATTGTGCAGCAGAGTCACATGTGACTGCAGAGGACAGCACATTTTCAATCCATAAATGTCACTGGAATCCTAGAATTGTAGAGTTGGAAAGTACCTCAAGGGTCATCTAGTCCAACCCCTTGCAATGCAGGAATCTCAACTAAAGCATCCATGACCAAGAAACAATTTGTTAACTAGGATGCCGAAAGAAGTGTGAGATCAATTATGTTTTAAAGAAACATTTTCTTATGTTCCTTGTGTTGAAAGACACACAACTTCCTTTTGTTGAAAGAAAGACCATATCATTGCATATTACAGCAGACACCCTAGAGCAGGCATCCCCAAAATGTGACCCTCCAGATGTTTTGGCCTACAACTCCCACGATCCCTAGCTAACAGGACCAGTGGTCGGGGAAAATGGGAATTGTAGTCCAAAACATCTGGAGGGCCGAAGTTTAGGGATGCCTGCCCTAGAGCCTAAAGAAACAAAACAACACTTAACTTTCAGCCCCGCCTTTTAAAATTTGCCCTTGCCAATTAACATTAGGACTGATGTATTGAATACTTGCCAATTAAAACTTCCAATTGTAATAATACATATCCTAATTGGTCTGACAGTCAAAAAATGTAATAGTGAGAATGCCTATCATATAGTCAAGGGTTTTCTAACCTTTGGGGGCCTGTTGTGGGCACCACAAACCCACACTGAAACTAAGCACACACCACAGCCTATACTACTGGCTGCATTCAAGCCTAATTTCAGTGGGGGGTGGCAGAGCAGACCTTGTGGGTACCAGGGAAGCCCCCTGTGGGCAGATCTACATTGCTGACGCTCGGTATAGATGTTTAGTCAGAAGAACCAGTGTGTGTTCACAATAAGCATTAAACTGAACATTAAAAGAAAGTTAGGTACTGGAAGTTACTTATTTCACAAAGCTGAGGTACCAAGTTTGGCAAACACATTTACCCACCTCTTACAGAGGCAGAAGTAGTGGTGTGCTGAATCTCTTGAAGTTCAAAGAAAACAGTGTTGAAACTCCTCACCTGCAATATGTATGAGGCACTTGGGTCTGCAGTGGCTGATTCATTCTGCGCTGTGTTCTGTTGTGTGATTGCATCTTCCCTTTTACGCTCCTTTTGTCCTGCTTCATCATCATCATATTCGTCCAAGCTCTACAAACAAAAGACATTAATGGTTATGGTTTGGTGGCTGTGGTTGTTGCTGCTGCATGACCATTCAAAGTAGTACATACAAGGCATGAATTTGTGGGTCAAGACCAAAGGCTACTAGCCTCAATGGTTATGCTCTGCTTCCACAGCTGGAGGAAGTGATGTTTCTAAATACCAGTTGCTGGAAGCTACAGGAGGGTTGAGTGCTCTTGTGCTTAAATCCTGCTTATGGGTTTCCCACAGGCATCTGGTTGGCCACTGTGAGAACAGGATGCTGGACCAGATAGGCCATTGGCCAGCAGGCTCTTCTTATGTTCTTCTTTGTTAAGTTAAATCAGAGAGGAATAGGAAACCTTTGACCCTCTCCGGATGTTGTTGGACTCCAAGTCCTATTTCCTCCAGTCAACCATGGCAAATGGTCTGGGGTGATGGGAGCTGCAGTTCAACAACATATGGAAGACCACAAGGTACCCACTTAAGGTACCCACTTAAGTGTAAGATGCAGTGGGCTATATTACATCTGGCTAGACAGAATAATTAATGATACTCTATGTGAGGCAGCTTCATATGTTCATCATAGGATACAAGTTACAAAACAAAAAGCAATTGTTCAAGTGAGGAGGCCATAGAACTTTGCTATTAGAACTCTCACATTTTTCATCAGCGTTTCTTTTAAGTCTGCAAGTATAAAATGAAGCAAAACAGATGGAAAATTCAAGAGGGACAGCTGAAAGCTCAGATAGATAATTTAGACTTCATACTGAAAATTTGGCAGGGTTGTGAAGATTTGTGTAAAGAAATGATAGTGGCTTGTGGTCCAAATCTAGCCTTCAAATGGCTGGAGACGAACCTTCCCTCTGGTAAACAAAACTTCTCATGATGTGCTTCAAGATGAGAACACCACTAGTGCTACTTAAGACGAACAAGTAATTTGCAAAGAAAAGGCAAAGTAAATTATTATTGGGCAAATTCTATAATTGTCAGGAGGTTGGGGGGAAAGAAAGAGAAGAATCATTTGGTAAGGCAAGCTCCTTCCTCACTGTGAAAAAGTTACTGCCAGACACGATCAGACAACAGTATCCACATATTTGAGTCACTTGCAGGACTGATTCATAATAGTACACTTTCGTAAGTAGAGATAAACAATAGGATTATTTTAATCCTTATTATCTCTCTCACACACAGTGGGTTGTGTCCATCAAAGTCATCCCATTAGGACAAGGACTTGCACAATGTGACTTCCTCTCCAACTCCTCTCACTATGCCCCTCCCAAATCTATTTTGGGTTCCCCCCCAACCCTCTACAGCAGAGTCATAGCTGCCAAGTTATCCCTTTTTTACAGGGATTTTCCCTTATGCTGAATAGGCTTCCTTGCGAGAAAAGGGAAAACTTGGCAGCTATGAGCAGAGTTGATGGGCTACGTGGGGAGAGGAGAGGTAGAGAAACTCCCTTTGCACACATGCAAGTCTTTGGGCTAATGGAACAAGTTCACTGGATACAAAAGCATGTCTGCTTTCCCCAGCAGCTATAGGAAAAGAGGTGAATGGGGAAAGCAATCCCAACAGAGCTATAGAAACCTCAACACAGGAGCGGAGAAATAATTTCCCTGCTGATTGCCTCACAATCTGCCTGTAAACAACTCTTCCTCCCACAACATAAGGAATGAGGCACAATTGGAAGGAAGTGTGGGTTGGCAAAGGAGCAACTTTGTTCCCTCCCCCAGATAAATGGAGAGAAGAGAATGACTGGCAGGGAGCAGAAAGAGTGCAGGCACCAAGGCATTTTTGAAGATACGAAAAGCAAAACTGAAACACCCTTCTCCACTCTCATTCCCTTTCAACTGCACCCTTCCACATTCACTCCACTTGCTCACAGTCTAGCACAGGGGTCGGCAAGGTTTACCTTGCCTGGGCTGGTTCACTCCAGTGGAGATCCCTCCATGGGCAGTATTGCATGCACCCGCTCACACGCGCACCCATGATTTCTGGCATCTGCACAGACATGATTTGCGGCATCTGTGCATGCACAGACACAATTTCCGGCACAGTGGAAGCGAGTCCCCACACCGTGCTGGTTTAGCGCAGCGGGCGGGGATTCGCTGAGTGGGTGGCTTGGTTTGGGGGTGGCTCATGGGCTGGTTAAATGACCCCCATGGCCTCAAAACAGTATATAAACTCAAGTGAGATGAAGAGAGGTTTTTCTTTTTAAATAAGCATCTGGATTCTGTAGATTTTATGGCTTTAAATAAAATGGGATGAGAGAAAGGAAAATCAACGGGTATGCTGAATAACCTTCTTTAAAACAAATAATAGTTCTTTTATTTATTAAAATATTTCTATACCACCATATCATAAAATATCAGAGTGGTGTACGATGCTAAAACACAAAACACCATTATGTTTCAGGTGACTTATCTGCGATATTGCACTGCTGTTTGTAGAGCTCTGGTGTTGGTGCTAATCATACAGAGTTGCAAAATTTCAGAGTACTGTAGTTTAAGAAAGTGAAAGGTATAACATATGCATGTTTTCCAAATTTTCCAAAACTAGCTCAAGGTAACTTGAAAGAAAAACATATAACCCTTGGATTGCAGCAAACCTATTATTTTCTCTAGGTATTGTCTGGATTTCTGTGCTGTCACAGAAGCTTGATGAACAAAGAGACTTTCCAGAATTAGGAATGCAGTTCAAAATTTAGAAATAGTATCCTGGTCTTTAAAAGCCAGATTTCTTCACAAGAACCACTAACCACACATTAGACTTCTTAAGTAAGCAAAGATTAATACAAGGAATGTATGTTAATGCACTGGGAAAATGAAAACATTGAGACTAGACCTCAAAACTGATTATTAACACAGCATTTTAAATAATCACAGAATAAACTCCCCGAAAAGCTTCACAGGCAAGAAGTGTTCAGATTGTGAAGCCATCTGAAGATAAAGCTACGTTGGCAGAAAAAAGAAGGCAAAAGTCTGAGAAATGCAAGAGGTCTATGATTTAGAGTCACACTGAACAAACTTGGCCTTCAGAGGAATCAATGTGTTTTTTAAAAAATAAGCACACAGGAGTCAGGGGAAGAAGAAATATTGATAAAGGCAGAGCAGCAGCCATACCAAATTGTGCTAAACTGTAGAACACACCTTCTTTTGGCAAAGAAACTCACTTATATGAACTTGCTGGTTACCACTCACCTTACCACCACCTGAGTGTGTCGGAGAATGTGAATGTAGGAAAAGGAAGTTAGTTTGTAAAATAAGTTATTTTTTAAAAGACATCTCAAAAAATCTCGAGACCATCCATGGTAAACAGAAGCAGTTTGAGCAGACTATATGAGCAGACTACACCTTTGTGGCTGCTTCTGCCCCAACCCAAATGTTTCCAGTTACCTTTGTCCACACAATTCTTCATGATAGTGTTTTTAAATAACACACAAGCAGTCAGGTGCCTTCAATGAAGAAGACTGTTTGCTAAACCACATCTCACAATTACAGAATGATTAACAAGCTGCCTGCATTGGTATGAGTTCTCATGTTCTAGCCTGTGATAACAAAGCTGTTCTAAGATAAAGGGCCATCCCCACAGATTCTACAGGGCAATAATTGTTCCTTGTACACCAACACCAAGGTCACAAAAATGACAATGACACTTAAATCTGTTTCTGAGAACTGATGACATTCTGTCACCGGTGACTTCAGCTATCAAGCATCCCTGGAACCTAGAGACCTTAAAAGGATGGGTTGGTGGGAAACACCATGCCACACACGTTGCTCCCCAAGGCTATAATCACTGAAGAGAACCATCATGGAGACGGCATCCTAAAGTGGCTACTGGAAAACTAAGAAGTGCCATGCATGTTAGACCCTCTGAGCCACTTTGATATTGAGAAACCTCTAGGAGAGCTGTTCTGTTGCTTGGTGAGAGGCAGAAAATGAAGCAGTCAAGATAATTATGCTCAGTCAGCCCTGTGCACATTCTAGCATAGATGCTTTGTTCAGAAGAGCTGTGGCCCATTATTATTAGCACCAGTAACCCATCTTACAAAATAGACTTCATGAAAGCCCCTGCATTCCATTTCAGAGGTTTTGAGTCACATGGGCACAATGCAGAAGTAATGAGGAACCATGGTTTCCCCCCTGTCATGCCCCTGGTGCCAAGCTCTTTTTCATCAGGGGATGAGGTTGGAGATTCAGAGTGGGAGAGGGAATTGCTCTCAGTGCCAGCCCCAGAAGCACCTCACCAACTTCTTCCAGAAGAGCCCATGGTGCCAGTATCCATCCAGCATGACAATGTTATGTGGCCCTCCTGTGACAATTCCAACTCTGAAGCTCTAGTACAAACACAGTCTCCTCTACTCTGTCACAGTCAATAAATGATACACCAAGCTGGGGTCGTTTAAATACCGTATTTTTCGCTCCATAGGATGCACCTGACCATAGGACGCACCTAGTTTTTTAGAGGAGGAAAAGTAGAATTTTTTTTGCTTCCTTGAATTGTCCTAGGCATAGCAGACAACACCTAGAGGCCTAGGTGCCTTTGCCCCCCTTTAAATATTTGAGGAAACTTCTTTTGCAAAGGGGGAAAGCTCCATTTTTTTGAAGGATCAGCTTAAAGTTGTACAGCTTTTTTTTGCAAATGGGAAAAGCCCCGTGGGGGGGGGGGGTCAGCTCACAGTTGTGCATCTTTTTGCAAAGGGGGAAAGCTTGTTTTTATGGGGTTCAACTCACAGTTCCGCAGCTTCTCTAGGAAAGGAAAGGGACACATTTCTACAGTTTCCAGACAGATAATCTAATCAGCCAGTCACATGTTGCTGGGGAAACAAGCAGCCTTCCTCTGCAGACAACAATTGAAGCCTGGGCGGGGCAGGGAAGGGAGCTAGCTCCCTTATCTCCCTCCCCAATCTCTTGCAATCAGCTGCTGAGCAGGTCCTTTCAACACACTCTTTCCCTCTTGTTCACCTTTATCTCTTTCTATATAAAAAAAGAAGCAGCACGATCTGCCTTTCACCACTGGGCAAGTCGGCTCCAGGGACCACGCATTCGCTCCATAAGATACACAGAGATTTCCTCTTACTTTTTAGGAGGAAAAAAGTTCGTCTTATGGAGCGAAAAATAAGGTGAGAGGCTTCTCTCAGTAAAGGTGGAGGTAGCTACTGAGTCATGTAAAGTTCATTTGGAGGATGACTGCTGCTGAAGCAATATCTGAGTTTTGTTCTCATGAACTCCTGAGCCCTGCATGGAGCTGTCCAGGGTAATCTTGGTTTGTCTCTGCTGAAGTCAGCACTCACTACAGAACAGCTTCAAGCTTGTGAGCGCCCCCCCCCCTTTCTCACGTCTGTGAGGAGCAGCTTTTGATTCTATCCCAACCAGTTTCCTACGATTTCCTGAACTTTTGGGAACTGTTTTGTTAAACTATGGTTGGAGACAATTCCACAGTATTCAGCATAGCTTAAGCCAATGGTAACTAACATTGTGTTCTCCAAATGTTGTTGAACTCCAGCTCCCATCAGCCCCACCCAACATAGCCAATGCCCAGGGATGAGAGAAGTTGTAGTTCAAGGAAATCTGGAGGGATGTTGATCTTCTGTACTACATGAAATAAGAGGTAGAAGGGGGAAATGTGGCAGCACAAGGCTGGCCACACCTTGCTCTCATACTGGACAACTAATTATGGCTGAACTAATCAATGGAATTTCAGGATTTTAACATCTTTAAATGTTTCAGAGTATCCAAGATTTAAGGGGTAAATTACAATCACTTAAAAAAAATTCATTGTTTTCTCAGCTTCTATACATTGCTTCTCTATCAACAAGGTATGCTTGTGTTTACTATGTGTGTGGAGATACATATATATTTATATACACACAAGCATGCATGTGTGTGTGAGAGAGAGTGTGTGTATGTGTGTGCACACACACACTGCTCGAATAATCTTCCTGTGATTTTGTATTTTTAAAAAACTGCTGAATTCAATAGCCTATTAACAATTATAAATATATTGACTCTGATACAACCATTTATTTAAAAGGATACTTACACAGTTACACATCTGAGCTTAATATAGAGAATTGATTAACTTCCTTAGCAATAAACACTTGAGATTGCAGTAATTATACTTCCTTCTAAACCTCAAGTTGTGGAAACAAGAGCAGAAACAACAAAAAAGCAGATGCCTAAATCAAGAATGATGAAAACACATGGCTCAAAGAACACAAATCTCAACCAGACTTTGAAACCATATATTGCCAGTGCCATTCAAAATTGACTACACCTATCCCTTGGGATAAACTGAAGGTAAAAATACAAGAGCAGAATGTCTTTTATTAATAAAAATATATTCCAATCTATTATACAACCCATTTTGAATTTCAGTATCTGCTCAGGGGATAGAAGGTGCTTCTTTTAAAAAAAAATCCACCCACTTATATTAGCATTTGCAGTTTTTGAGCCTGATCCACCTGATGCTTAATACAGGGACCTGTTTGATTCTTTGCTTAACAAAACCCTTCTCTGATGAATTTTAGTCCTCTGAACTTCCTTCAGTAGATTTTTTCATGCCTGAGCAGTTTCATCAGTATAGTCTTTTGGGGACCTTTCTATTCCATCTTATTAAATGCTTTGCCACCGAGTTATAAATGAACAAGCTGAACAATGGCTATGCAACGTGACTTGGGAGAGAAAGATGTTCAAAAACTTTGCAACCTTTCAAGTGATAATTAGCCACTTTCCCAATGCAAGCATTCCTCGCATTACTTACATTCCTTCACAGCTGTTTTACTTCCGACATACCAACACAGCCTTGCAATAAATGGCTGTCTGCGCATTTCCTTACTTAGCTCTCTCCCCTTTTCACCACTTTTCCACTGCTCAGTTCCCCCCCCCCCATTCCATCTTCACCTAAAAAGCCCACTCCCACCATCTGGAAGGAAATGAAGTAGTGAACTGCACTGCACTTTTTCCTGGGCAGAGAGAGCACCATGGTACTCACACAGGCTTCCCTATTACCTTAAATGTGATCAATACTTATTGTCAAACACTTCAGAAAGTGGTAAGAATGGGAGAGGAGAATCTGCCATCACTCAAAGGCAACCTCAACCCTGAGTCTCCATGCTGCCACCGAAAAACAAAATGCATCAGAATTTGTAAAATTAGTTAGTATGTTAGATATTCTTGGGAAATTTGACAATAGCCTTTGACTCATGCTTCAAGCAGTACACAGAACACACATTTAAAATTGGGGGTGGGGAGATGTCTCATTTTAGTGGAGGAATGGGGAATATAACAGGCTAGAAAATGTTTGGCCTACAGGGAATCTTACATGTTTAGATCAATATTTATTTCATTCCTTCCTTCTTTCTAACCTTGTACAGACATGGCACACTTTTTTAATGAATAAGAGTTTTATTGCATTATTTGTATTTGTGAGTACTGCTTGAAAATGGAACACTTAAGAAACTTTCACCTATTTGATTTTCTGGTGCAATGATGCAAGAACAATTATGTTTGATCTAAATCCAAAACAAAAGTGCTATTAGGAATGATTGTAAAATAAAGAGTGGGAGAGCTGTGGTTTTCCCCCCAAGAGCAGGTTAAAACATGTCTTTTTACAGCTTGCAAGATGGCATCTATTGTACATTTAAACAACTAAGCAAAACCAACTCATTGGTCACATTCAAAAGTAATATCCTCCATCCAACAAACTATCATTTACTGGTGTGGGAATTTCAAGGGGTTAACCTATTTCTAGACAAAGCAGGATGACTTCAACTGCTGAGTCTGATTTAACATGAAGACTATTTTGTTTTTAAAGCATTTGCAGCACCCACATATCTGCAAAAATGTGGTTTATGCAAAAAGCTTTTAGAACCATCACAACAGCAGCACTGCAGTAACTAAATTCCACAGAGGTGGAAGTCAGATGCTACTGTTCACAGTATTAAAATGTGTAGTTAATTTTTCCAACTGCATGGTAAAGCCTGTAATAATGTCCCTTAGACAACAGACAGCTGAATGAGCATCTGAGGGTGAAAAGGAATGTTTTCATAGGCGCAGTTAGTAAATACCAATGGTTGTAGCAGACATTCTTCCTTAAATGGAAGCTAACACTGATTTAGCTGAAGTGCTTTTTGCTGCAATAGATGTGACTGCCTAGCTACTAACCTTTGCAACACCTTCAGCTAGAGGACACAAAAGCTGAACACTTCAGCACAAACAATTGCTTTTAAATTCATTTCTTGTTATATACTTTAGAGCTCTCAAAATCTCCTATGTACGATTTCTATAGAAAGCAACTGAAAAGTAAGAACAATTTTAGTTTTTACAAATTCACCTCAAACCGGGCTCATACTTTTATCAGCTGAGATTAGGAGTGTTATAATATTTCTTAGGGAGGTGTGAACATTTAAATATGGTAAGCCCAGTATAAAGAGTTTTCTTATCCCTTACCTCCCTCTCCTCAATGTCAAATTATATTTTAAAATTAGAGATAATTCTGGAATATTCATATTTCCAAACCAGTCTGTACAAATGTAGAAATAATAATTTAGAAATAGTTCTAAGTGGCATGTTGATATTAAGTGATTTAGAAATTTTATAGATCTTTTAAATTCATTTTTTATTTTGGTAAAAGCAGTAAATTAAAACAAACTTTTCTGATAGCCTGGAAAATGATCTTAAGATATGTGGGGCAATTGCACTGCCTTCTCTCTTTTTTGACTGTAGCTTTCATAAATAGTAGACTGCAATTCATAGGGACATTAAGTGAACAGCATTGGCATATGAACTTGCATGTTCTTGATTTAGGCTATGTTCTGATATAATGCTAAACATGGATTAGTACACAGATACTTAACATATCACCTTCTGGTTATTTCAGACTATAACACCCTTTATCTCTGACTGCCAGGCATACTGGCTAGGCATAGCTGCCAAGTTCTCCCTTTTATTAAGGGAAATTCCCTTATGCTGAATAGGCTTCCTCGCAAAAAAAGGGAAAACTTGGCAGCTATGTGGCTAGGGCTGGTGGGTGGTGCAGTCCAAAACATCTGGAAAGTACCATATTAGTTACCTCTGCTTTAAAAGGTTGAGAGAGTAACACACAGGTTCATAGGCTCTTTCCCTCCCCTCCAGTGTGGCCATGAGGAGGACATCAGAAGCTTCAGTTTCCATTTTAAATTGGGCAGAGTTTAGCTTGTCATCCAAACCCTAAACTGTGGAGAACCTTAATTTGTTGTTGTTTAGTCGTTTAGTCGTGTCCGACTCTTCGTGACCCCATGGACCAGAGCATGCCAGGCACTCCTGTCTTGCACTGCCTCCCAAACTCATGTCCGTAGCTTCGAGAACACTGTCCAACCATCTCGTCCTCTGCCGTCCCCTTCTCCTAGTGCCCTCCATCTTTCCCAACATCAAGGTCTTTTCCAGGGAGTCTTCTCTTCTCATGAGGTGGCCAAAGTATTGGAGCCTCAGCTTCACGATCTGTCCTTCCAGTGAGCACTCAGGGCTGATTTCCTTAAGAATGGATGGGTTTGATCTTCTTGCAGTCCATGGGACTCTCAAGAGTCTCCTCCAGCACCATAATTCAAAAGCATCAATTCTTTGGCGATCAGCCTTCTTTATGGTCCAGCTCTCACTTCCATACATCACTACTGGGAAAACCATAGCTTTAACTATACGGACCTTTGTAGGCAAGGTGATGTCTCTGCTTTTTAAGATGCTGTCTAGGTTTGTCATTGCTTTTCTCCCAAGAAGCAGGCGTCTTTTAATTTCGTGACTGCTGTCACCATCTGCAGTGATGTCTGGCTCAAGGTCAGCAACCACACTATCTGGGGTGTACGAGACCTCCATATCTTTCTGGTATAATTCCTCTGTGTATTCTTGCCACCTCTTCTTGATGTCTTCTGCTTCTGTTAGGTCCTTACCATTTTTGTCCTTTATTATGGTAATCTTTGTACGAAATGTTCCTTTCATATCTCCAATTTTCTTGAACAGATCTCTGGTTTTCCCCATTCTATTGTTTTCCTCTATTTCTTTGCATTGCTCATTTAAGAAGACCCTCTTGTCTCTCCTTGCTATTTCTTGGAAATCTGCATTCAGTTTCCTGTATCTTTTCCTATCTCCCTTGCATTTTGCTTGCCTCCTCTCCTCCGCTATTTGTAAGGCCTCGTTGGACAGCCATTTTTCTTTCTTGCATTTCCTTTTCCTTGGGATGATTTTCGTTGCTGCCTCCTGTATAATGTTACGAGCCTCCATCCATAGTTCTTCAGGCATTCTGCCCACTCAGAGAAGCTATGAGCTATGCCATGCAGGGCCACCCAAGATGGACAGGTCATAGTGGAGAGTTTTGACTAAATGTGATCCACCTGGAGAAGGAACTGGCAAGCCACTCCAGTACCCCTGCCAAGAAAACTCCATGGACAAAGACAACAGGAACCTTAATTATGGCTAGTTAAAAACAAGTCAGTTTCATAAGCTCTGGACTGATCCATGCTATACATTTAAAACACATCAAATGCACATTAAACACATGTAATTTGCCCCAAATAATCCTGTTAAGTGTGATATCCCCCCCCGCACAGAACTACAATTCCCAGCACCTTTAATAAACCACAGCTCCCAGAATTCTTTGGGGTAGGTTATGAGCTTTAAATGAGAATTGAATGTGTTTTAAATGCATGGTGTGGATCTGCCCTATGATTTGAAGATGAATCACTATTTGGAAGTGTTTAGACGTGCGGGAGAAGGATGGGGGTGGTGAGCCTGTAGACAGTTAACAACATCTGGCTTATTACTCCTTCAATGATTTTTCCCCAGTAGTTCCATTCAACACTAGAATTATAAGTAAAACTGATACCCTTTCAAGACTGCACACATCCTTCTATTGTAAGGTTTTCATTTACTGAACTAAGCTTGATAGGGTGAACAAATCGTTGTGTGGACCAATTTAATGGTGGAAATAAACTGTATCACTGCTATGTCCCTCCTCCATTTTTGCAAAAACTGAATCTGCTATAATAATGTTTTCATTTTGAAGTTCCAAGAGAGGAAACCGAACATTACCTGGCAGCTAACTACTAGACTGGATGAGCAGAGGTTCAACTTGCTAAAATCCAGGCATCAATACTATAGAAGGCATTCGGAACAAGTGAGTATTTATTCATTCTTCCCCTGCTGCCCCGCCTCCAACCTTTTCTTCTTGTAGTGAAGCAGTTGTTTACAAGGACAATGTTCTCCCAGCAAGAGTTAATGATTGGTACAATAAGAAAAGCATGGCTTTATTCTCAACATTCCACTAAAGAAGCTTCTTCTAAAATTGGGAGGGAGGAGAAAAATGCCCAGTGACCCAGAAATCTAGTCATGCTACAAGCCACTAACAAAAGGATAAAAGAATAGAAAGGGTGGTAATAGATGTCGTGTCTTGCAACGTAGCCCTGTCCCCTATTATATCCACAGTGCATTCAGTTTTGTTATCATTATGCTCACTGTTTGTGATCACTACCTTTATGATCATTGCCTTTGCTGCCTGAAATCCTGAGTGTCTGAATACTTATTGACATATATGTTAAGGAATTCTTAACACTACTTAAAAAACCACAGGTTTCTGAAAATTAAAATTACCCTGAAGGAATAAAGAAGAATGGGTCAACTAAAGCTTATAGAAGTAAACATTAAGTGAAAAATAGTGTTGTTGTTGTTTAAAATATCACTATAATGTTACACATCATGCACGTATACAGTACTACAGTAGTTCTTTGCTAGTTTAATACAATTTTTTCATGATACATTCATTTAATTTTCTACAATTAAGGTGTGAAAAGCTGTTAAAATATTTCTTGATTTCCAAAAATTGGTTGAAATAATAAACTGAAGATGGCATCCAATGCACTTGTTCCATTAGTGCTAAATTCTTGTGCTAATGATACTACATTGGATTGAATCTGTGTTAGTTTATGCAGGCAACGGACTTGCAGTTCTAGATACCACTAAATAGAATATACCGTTCCCCCTATTTTAAGACTTAGTCATAAAATAAGCCATAGCAGGATTTTTAAGCATCCAATGAATATAAGCCATACCCCGAAAATAAGACATACTGATAGGCGTAGCAGCAATGCCGGCCGTGGCAGGAGGAGAAAAAAAATAAGACATCCCCTGAAAATAAGCCATAGTGTTGTTGTTTTTGAGGAAACACAGTACTTTCCAACCCAGGCTCCAAAAGCACAACAGACTTCTCAATTATAATTTGCAGCAGCAGCCTATACCTACTCACTTGGGAGTAAATGTATTTTAACCTTTGTTGGAAGCCCCCCAGAGTGGTGGGGGAGGCCCAGCCAGATGGGTGGGGTACAAATAAATAATAATAATAATAATAATAATAATAATAATAATTGAATTCAATGAGTGATACTCAATGCTGTGTGAGCAGATGCAAGCTCACAATTAATCTTTCCATCACATGAAGACCTCAATTCTCTTTTTCCTCCCCATCTTTGGGTGGTTCTGGGACTTGCAGGGTGAGGAGGCAAGAGAGATTCCTTGTCTGAAAATCATCTTCCACTAACACAGTGCTGGATATCAGCCAGTGGGATTACTTCTGAGTAGAGATGTAGAGGATTGCACTCTGACTTTCAAAATATCTAATGTTATTTGTCTAGCATTCCCATCACTGTATGGCAGCCATTAATTAAGTTCCAGTGCTGAAAAAGTGGTTAATGTAATGGGTTATGTAGAATTAAGTCAGCCTTCCTTCAAGTCCTGCATCCCCATTTTACATACCGTATTTACTCAAATCTAGCGCTTACCTTTTTTGGCCAAATTACGTTGTGAAAATTAAGGTGCACATTAGATTTGAAGGCACATTTACATTTGCCAGCAAATACTTCTTTTGGTTTCAAGGTTCTGAAAATTGAGGTGTGCATTAGATTTGATGGTGCATTAGACTTGAGTGAATAAGGTAACTTATTTTAAAAGAATATACACACATACACAAAATTAATGATTTACATTACATACACTGATGTTCAAAGTGAAAGAACAGCAAAATTCACAACCTATTAAAATAAAAACAGCAGCCTCCAAAATCACTATAGCTAAAGAAGACCACTGAAATTGAGCAAGATTGAATCCTCCGCTCACCAGCTTGGTGCAGGTAGGATGCAATCCTGCTGGCTGCAGTAAACTGTTTAACCAGCATGTTGTACACAGGGAACACACTGTGGAAGAAAGCCCCAAAAGGATTTTTTTAAAAGTGTCCCAGGGCAGGAAGAGGACACCTAACCCAGGACCATCATTTCCTTCCCCCCTCACCCTCCCAATAATAGAAGTTTTCAAAAGCCATAATTAAACATTATTATTTGGGGCAAGATTCTGGTTGAGTCTTCCCCAAGTTGGGTTGGGGAAAAGCATGCATAGATCTAGAAATTAACACATTACATTTATCCATTTATGAACCTCAGTTTTGGTTTCTTAGGATTCTCATGAGCAATACTGGGTAATATCCACTTAGTTTTGGAGCAGTCAAGTACAACATTCCTTGTTTGCCTAGAGTGGACAGAGACAGGGGGATGTTGATCCAGCCAGTTGAACTTCCTGTTACACCTGGTCTGGAACATCTTCCCCCTGCATGTGACCAGTAGATGGGCATGACCCTTGCAGACCTCACAAAAGGTCCAGTCACGCAGCCAACTTTCTCTTTTGATGCCATTTCTTCTCTTGGACTGCACTGCTGGCTCCCAGCCAGCAGCACATAGGCCCATCCTCAAAAAGGATGTAAGCCACACTCTATCTGTAACTACAAGCTAAAGCCTGCCTTCAGGGATCATACTGTGAACTCAATGCAAGTAAACTTTTCATTACTTTTAAGGAAGACTCTTGTGTCTTTATTATTTTAGGAGGGAATCAAAGGGGTCTTACCAGGAATACACTCCAATCTGGGGATGCCAGATTGGATTGCTTAACTAAAGTGATTCAAACAAATCTGCAACTACCGGTAGCCTCTTGCTGTGTATAACGGGGAATAAGCTCTGCTATATATATGTGTGACTCATTAGCATGAGTTAGGAAGGATAATATTTAATCAATATATCCTCTCCTACTATCCACAACATTCCCCCAGTTTTCTTATATAAAGGGTACATAAAATTTCTGAAGGACCATTGAATGGTTTTCTCAGCATCCAAATTCACCTGTGTACCTAGTTTTCCTCCTCCAGTTTGTTTCTTGGTTGGACTTTCCTAACATTCTATTTTCCCCATACCGTACACTGCAACTTCTTCCTCCTTCCTGTTCTCTACATTTTTGTTATAAACACGTAAAACAGCACCAACTTCTTTCTAGCTAACATAACCTTCCATTTTACTTTTGGGTTGGTTTTCAGCATACAGAAGAACTGTCAAAAGTCACATGGTACACCAGCAATTCAAGGAATTTGAGAAGGTATTTTGGTGCTGGGGTGAGGCTTCTGAAGGAAATTTTCATTTAGCAAACAAAAGTTTAAAAATAAACTGGTATCTCGTTTACCTCTGACAGCAGCTGGTGAACAGCTGTTGCCACAAAACAATTGGATCAAAAACACTCACTATCCAAACTGCATGAAAACTCTTGAATCAGGAAACAGATTCCTTCTGCCTTCCAGTTGGACACCTAGCTGAATTATGCAATATTTTTTAATCTTTGCTTCCTAGAGAAGACTATCACCACTTTTCACTCCATTTAATCTTGCACAAGAGTCTACAAGATTCCCCTACAAAACAGAGATCAATTTAAAATATAAATGTAGGGGAGGTGTTCAACGGGCAGTGGTTGTTGCTCCCTGTATTAATAATCTTTGCCGCTGGCAAAGCCAAAAAAAAACCCCTACAATTTTGGTGTTCTTGAAGGAGGATTACACCTTAATATTCCGTTTCCGTTTCCCAGAAATGGAGACAAAAGACTTGGATACACTTGAGTTTATAGCTCCTGCACAGAGAATTGAAGTGTAGAATTATGCTGTACAAAAGAAAAAAGGTAAGGTTTCTTAATTAGGCTTAGTTCATAAATTCCACTAGCGGAGAAAGCACACTTAGGCTACATTCTGCAACATATTTACTTCAAAGTAAGCTCCACTAAACAAAGTATGATTTACTTCTGAGCAAGTACATATAGGATTGTGCTTCACAAGCAAGAAATTGGATAGTATCAAAGATTCCCAGAATTCATGTACACTACAATAGCCTTATTATTTAAATATCTGCACTGTAAATTAAATGCAGCAAGTGGGCCAAGAGGATCACCTGGTTAAGAGGTTTCTGGTGTGGATCTGTTCAGTAAGCTGAACAGGAGACCCCTTGGGGCCTCATGTAAGAGCAGGATATAGTATATCTGAAAAGTATATTCCCAAAATAGAAATGCTTTCCCCACCTACATTTCTTCCCAAAATTCTCTGGCCAACAGGCCTCTTGAAACAGATTAACCTTTAGCATGTGGTTAAATATTTAGTAGCATTCTTCCTTTGCCAAGTTATTTCCGCTTTTCTTACTGGGAATTTACTGGAAAGCCCCTTAGCACCTATGTGTCAGATTTGCTCAGAGGAGTTTCAGTTGATTCTGCCCGAGGATTCAGAAAAGTCACAGCATGGGTTGAGACGTAACTTGCACTCTAGAGCTTTGCCCATGCCTGCTGGTGAAGGCTTGTTAGCATAGTAATTATCACATTTTTCTCATAAGGACAGATTCTAGCCATCTTGGAGCAGTTATCCCATTGAATTCCTTATGACTGAATATTGTATTTAATGTTGCCCATGAAAGACCTGAAAGTGGTCAAATGGGGGCATGCTCTTGGATTTCCTGCTTGCGGCTGCAGCATGACTGTCTTTTATCAGTGCTGATTGATTCACTGGCAGCCCCTGTTGCTAGGAGAGACTTTTCCAGTGTCACCCATGGTTTGGTGATCTCATATTTACATACATGTTATCGCCTGCTTTGGGGCTTATTTGTTTCCTGTCCCAGTTCAAAGTGCTTGTCCTTACCAGTAAACCACTATATAGTTTTGGTCCCAATTATCTCTGGTTAGCAGAAATCAGGGGGAGGGCCTTTTCTATGGTGGCACCCACCTTACAGAACCAACTCCTCTCTGAGTGCCAACACTGATTTTTTTTCAGTGCTTACTAAAATGGTTTCTCATGTATATTTTACTTATTTGACAATTTTACTATTTCATTATCATTATTTAATGAATGCCTGTACACAACCAAGATTTTTTTAATGGAACGGTGGTAGTGAGGGTGAAATTCCACTAAATGTGTCCCTTTCAAATAATAGCCATTTAAGAGCAGGCTTGCTCCTTTAAACTTGATTGAAGGTAACCTGATAATAAGCTGTGACGAGGTTGGCACTTTAATTTACAGCCAGCAGCACTCGAGGATTCCTTATCCATGCCTAGTGCAACTTGCCATAACAACATTCAGGTTATCAATACAGGCAATTGTAGCTCTCCTGCACATCAGCTGCCGAAAGCCTCATTCTCCTCACATTTTCAATGAATGGTTTGACACCACTGCCCTCATTAAATCTGCGGCTGCAAATTCCTGAGATTCATGTCTTCGTTATCTGCTTATGTAACATGAAGAGGGCTAGCATTTGACTTTTTCCTCATCTGTACCTGGGATGGGCAGCGGTGCATGAAATGCTGGCAGTCAGAATATTAAACAATAGTATTCTCTCCAACTGTTTCCTGACAGAAAGCCTTACACTGTATACCTGTACTTAAAAATGAACCCATTCTCTAAGTGGCAGTCCTTTTGTAGCCAAAACAGGCACTATCTGCACACAAGAGGGAGGTATCAATAAGTCTGGGGAGCTCAAGGTCTGCACAAATAAAATAAAAAATACTAAAAGTGCAGCCCAATGAGAACTGAGCATGCTCAGTGACCATGGAATGTTTGCAAGGGGTGGAATGTGGAGTGGAAGCACATGGAAGCTTGTTCATGAACTAAGAACTGCAGAGTTTTGTTGCACCCCATTCAATGCATAAAATGAACTTAATAGTAAGACACAGTCTGCTAAAAAGTTGCCACATTTGGATGTACTAAAATGTAACTTAGCATAACATGAACCAGTTTTGGGGCTCATATGTTGCCTGCTTCCTTTATTCTGGCACAGCTGTGAAGGAAACTAGAAGCTATAGTGGTGAATCTTGCCGATGGTTTATTGAAACAAGCTAGCTTCATAAAGCACTGATTAAAGTTGTTTCAGTAAACTGGTTAATGCTATTCACAGGTTGCCTGGGTTTAGCTATATTGTACATGCTAAACTGTGGTCCGTTAAAAACAGAAATGAAAGCTTCTGATTGCCTTCTCACAGCCATGACAGAAGGTGAAAGGGAATGGGACAGCTGGTGAGCATAACACTTGCCCATATAACATTAAAACATAATTTGGCATTACAGCCCAATGCAGCTGGAATTAAACATTAGAATGAGGCACCCGCAAGACATTGTTGGACTCCCATAAGCCTCAAACAGCAAAACCAATAGCAAGGGATGACGGGAGTTGTAGTCCAACAACACTTTGGCTACCCCTGTTCTATTTTACAACACTGAATAAAAAAAGTCTTAACAACGGGGCTGCAAGATTTATATTTACAGGATCCACACTTGAAAGATTTATATTCCAATTTCAGATTACATTTCAGATTACCACCAGTTTTAGCAATGTTATTTAGGTTTGCATTAAAAAAGCCACCTGACAAATGTAAAAAGCTCCTAAACATATCAACTGGCTATTGCAATTTGTTCAAAATGTGAAAGACAAAAGGATTGCATAAGACGTCTTCTTCAAATGAAGTCTAAATTCACAACTGAGGAAGTATGTGATATAAGAAATAATTGTTGATGTCTTTAAAACAACCCATTAACAATTTTAGGCTGCATCCACATATCTTTTGTTCAACACATAAGGTTAGATGGATCAAGACTTAGGTTAGGATAGACACAGTGAAATCAATCAAAGTCCCGTTGATTCCAGTGTCTACTCAGTCTTCAAGCCTTAGTTCTAAATTTAGAAAAGAAATAATTCAATATCCAAAAAGATGTTATGTGTGCAACAACTGTGTTACAATTGCACATGAATTGTTTTCTTGCTGGACGGCTCACCTTTGTAATAAGATTTATTATACATCAAGTCTCTTGTATTTCAATGGGAGCTGAATATAATATGTCATTACCTTAAATGACCTTATTAGGATAATTTGGCCTTTTAGTCTTTCTTCATTATGTGCACAAAGGATTTGCCAGGATTGTGCACTGCCAGATTTTTGAACAAGAAGGGGAATGGCATTTGAAGAGACAAGGCATGCACACAAAAGGTTCAGTGGTTTCACAGGCTTTGTTCTCTGGCTAACTATAGTTCCTTTGTGATTTGTACTTGTAATTTTCCTCAGTATAACCAGGGTAAGACTAAACATGCAATTTTGAGAAATGGTTTTTAAGTACAGGCTATAGCTAATGGAAATGTTTTATTTTGTCTAACATTTGTATAGCAGATCTCTAATATTCTTCTTAACTACAACAGTCTTATTCTCTCTCTCTCTCTCTTTTAAACCCCCTCTCCCCCTCCAACAATTGTGAAATGCTACCTGATCCTTTGCAGTTACTTTATTCCTATAATGATCGGATATTTGTTAACATATATCAGGCACTGGACAAATCCCAGTTGGGTTGACAGGCAAAGTAGCTAGAGGTAATAGTTATAAACCAAAAAATCAAATCCTGGAAGTATGAATTTGGATAATCCAAACACAATTCCACTCATGAAATTCTATGAGAAAGCAAATCAACACAGGATAACAGTAAATTACCAAACTAAGGAGGTTGCCCAGTTAAACTGTCATGGATATGCAGTTGGTTTAAAACCTGAAGCAAAAGCTTCCAAACTCCTCCACCTGGTTGTGAAAGAGGGGGGAGGATATGAGTGCTGCACTCAGGTAGGTTCATCCACACAGCAGGAATTCATGGTTTCCCATTACAGTCGTACCTTGGATCCCCAACACTTTGGTACTCGGATGTTTGGCTCCTGAATGCTGCAAATCCAGAAGTGAATGTTCTGGTTTGTGAACGTTCTTTGGAACCCGAACGTCCGACAGGGCTTCCACGGCTTCCTGCAGCCAATCAGAAGCCGCGGTTTGGAAGTCAAACGGACTTCCAGAACAGATTCCATTCGACTTCCAAGGTACAAATGTACATACAAACCTAGACTAAGTTAAGGTTACCAGACGTCCCCGTTTCCCAGGATTTATAAGTCAGTCCCCTGACAAAATCCATCTATTTAGTAGGAAGTTGAAAAGTGTCCCCGGATTCATTAGAAAAAATCTAGAAACCTTAGTCTAAGTTGCCAGGGGAGTGGAAAGATGAGCTATTTGGATCATCCCCCAAAAATGAACCCTGGTCACTGGTAGCCTTCCCACCCACTTCTGATTTAAGGGTCTTTTAAAATACACCCAGGCAGCCAGCAGTTGCCTTTTAAAAAGCTACATTTTCAAACTGCCAAATTCTTTGCAGATTCCAAGGCTTAAGGTAGCTCAGTATACGCATGAGAGATACAGTCTTGGGGTTTTCTCCTTGGTTGAAGGAATAAATAAATAAAATCAGTGGAAGTAACCAAGTCCCCCTGCTTGTCCAGGCAGTTTGTTTCACTATAGAATACTTCAATATAAACATAAACCCAAGTATAAACATAGATTATAAATATTTGCCTGAACTTTGAGTCAACCGAGGACATGATTCAAAGATTGTGTTTTCAGTAAAACATAGGTCTGGAATATGGTCACAGTTAACACAAGAGTTTACAAGATACACCGTTTTACATCAACTACTGTGCACCCCTCACTTTTGTTTTGTCTCTTTTCTAGATCTTTATTACTGGTTTATTTCAGCATGACAGTTCACTGTTGCCTGCTTTGTTTCAAATGCATTCATTTGGGAAACCTTTTTAAGTAAATGCAGATATAGCTGGATTTTTTCAAAAAACAACACACACAATTTCAGAGAACACAACGTCTCTCTGCATTATCTCTTATTTTTAAAGCAGTTAGAGACCACTTCCCTGGAAGCAAATGTGATAGGGTTGTAGACAGAGCCTGACAAAGAATGTGAAAGATCTGGTGTCTGTCTGTGTGTGTGTGTGTGTGTGAGAGAGAGAGAGAGAGAGAGAGAGAGAGAGAGAGAGAGAGAGAGAGAGAGGGGAGAGACTTGCATGGCAAGGCCCCGAGCCCACCCACCCCCATTTCTTGGATAATAAAACACACTGACACCAATATTTTCACTTAATAGGATAATTAAGGCCACAACTTTATTGGTTACAGATGTGAGAGGTATTGGCTCGGGCACTGGAACTGAACCAACTATATCTGACTCCTGCCCGCCATGCAGGTAGTCTCATAAGGGTCAACCACCAGTAGGGGGAGCCCTGTTGATGTACATCAACTGCAAGCTCCCCCAGGGTCCCCGATAGGGTCGTGGCATGGCCCTAGCCCATACTCAGGGTTTGGACAGGGTCCACACACCCAGATCCCTTTAATGGAATACCTTTAAAGAGGAGGGGCAGGAACCTTTCATGCTCAGAGTGTTTTGGGATTATTATTATTATTATTTTTAAAAATGGGTTTGGTCTATTTTTAATCCAAATGTATCAGTAATTGCACAGCCTGAAATGGGGTGGGAATGTTAATGTTGTGCTTCACAACAAAGTAATGCATAGGGCTGTTTAAAGCCACCCCCACCCCAAGGTAAGACCATTAATGCAAGATAAACAACATTCAGGTAACATCCCTCCAGTATTTGAAACTTGATAAAGGCATCCTGAGCAGAATGCAGTTTTCCAGAAAAATGTGAAAGCATGATTTGACAAGGAAAGCTAAATTTAAACAAAACTAAATTCCACATGCAGCTTAACTGAGCATATTTGGGTCAGTGTTTCTACAATTAATACAAGACCTAGCTTGGGGGTCAGTTTCTGTGATTGCTCATACTGTGTGGCCAATGAAGCTGGTACCATCTAGCCACTGGAGGGGTGCACAGAGGCATAGCTGCCAAGTTTTCCCTTTTCTCGCGAGGAAGCCTATTCAGCATAAGGGAAAATCCCTTTAAAAAAGGGATAACTTGGCAGCTATGCACAGAGGTGGCCATGTGATGCAGATAACACACACAGTGTGAGTAGAAAATGCTGAGTTTCTAGCACACAGGTTTGGTCCTCAGCCTAGACATTTTAGCCTAGAAGCAGATAACTAAAGTTTAAAAAGAGGCACAGTGACCAAACTCAATCTGGTTCCAATAAACTAAAAATATCCAAACAATTACAACACAATACCATGTAAAAAGGAGCACTTGCTTGAGAATCATTTTGGTATGGCATGTTATTTGAGCCAGAAGCTGAAACGAAAGCCGAATCTTTATCAGGTAAGAGAACCCTTTCTGCTCAAAACCTCTAACCTACCGAACATTTGCATTAGTGCAATGCCACGTCTCAGACAATGTTGCAACCACAGTAAAACTGATGAGAGGAAACTGATGCTGTCCAAGTTGTGCATTCTTTGTTCTTTCTTTTTTTAAAAAAGGTCAGTAAGCATTTTTCCACATCAACAGCCATGAAGAGGGGAGAAAGGTGCTGTATCAGCAGCTTGCAAAAGGGTATGAATAATTTTAATGATTATTCTGTTATTTAACAGATTTAACAGTTTGTGTGATAGCTATACCTACATAGCCTGTTTCTCCAGGATTCTTGGCAGGCAGATGGGGCTCCCTAAAGAAGTTGTAAGCAGCTAAAGAGATTCAAGAAGTTCCCAGTTATACTTCTGCCATTCCATTTTGATAAGGTGGAATGCCCATCATCACAATGAACCTGGATTCTATTTTATACTGGACATCAGCAGAACATCTCATAGGTATTTCAGAATGGCCTTTTCTTTTTTTAAGGTGTTAACTTTAACCCCAAGATGTTAACTTATTTCATTGTCTTAACCTAGATGTCAGTAACAGCCCATTCAGATTATAGCACCCCACTACGAGGAAGGAACAATGTATGAATTACCCAAGAGGCCTGTAAGGAAAGGAAATGTTTTAGTAAGACCAGTCTGGTTGATGGCCCAATGCAAGAAAAATGTGCAATGTGGTACTAAAGGACCTCCGGGTATAGGGCGGTATATAAATTCAATAAATGAAGAAGAATCACTAGCCTGAAACGTGTTGTGCAAGTGTAAGAATTGTTGAGTAAAACTCACAAGTCAGAGAGGTCAGTCATGTGTTACAAGATAGTTTCATGCATTTCAGCAGATTTACATTCTTCTCATCAGGAACTACTGCATTCTATTGCACTCGGCATGCATGCACCCTACTTGTACTGAAGTTGGTTTTAACAGATTACAGTATAATTGACCTTAAAACCCCGGTTTGGGAAATCCCTTACTGCCTGGAGTCAAACAGGTTGTGTATCCACAGCAGTGGCCAGAGGAGGAATAGCCACTGGGAGGAGAGCAGAGAGAAGAAACACTGCATATGCAGCAACACAACAGGACTCCTTCATCCTCCCACAGCTGCAATAAAGCATGTGTCTCTCATATCGGTAACCCCAGCCACAGCTGGTGCTGTAACTTCAGCTGCTTGACTTCAACCCCAAAGGTGCACTCCTTGTCTCCTGAGACAGAGAGATGCCGACAACAAAAACAATCAGGGCACCGACTCCTGATCACTTCTCATTCCCTAGAATGAAAGCTTTAAAGACATTATGCCAATACTTCTCCTCCTGTCATATCAATGAGCTTCTTTCAGTCCCCCAATGGGCAGAGAACTCCCATCTACATGTTCCCACATTTGTTTACCTCTTGCAGGGGGCCAAATGACAGACACACCCAGACCTTACAATATGTTCATCACCAGCAAAAAATGTCTTAAAACAAGAGATCCTCAGTCTTCTAATTTTTATCTGGTGCAGCAGCCAGCTTTAAAACTGAGATTTCTTGAATTATTTTTCATATTGATGGAATAAAAATACATTTTGTAAGAAACAGAATTAACAGTAAAATGCTAAGAAATAGTCACACCCTGAATGGTTTAAGCCAAAATATGTAAAGGATCATCTCCTTCCCTATAGACCCTCTTGAATGTTAGGATCAGCAGAGGGAACCCCCTTGGTAGTTCCACCACCCTTATAAATATGGGGGTGGGTCACCTGGGAGAGGGCATTCTATGCAGTAGCCCCAAAGGAGTGCTCTAGCACCTTCATTATGTAGCTTTTGACAGATGCTGAAGATGCACCTCTTTACCCTGGTCTTTGACATTTGACATGAATCCTCTTGAATGTACTGTAATGTTTTTCAATTCTTTGCAATGATGTATTTTTAAACTGTTATAGCCCACCCTGGGACCTCATGGTGAAGGGTAAAAATTAGATGCTGCTGCTGCTGCTATCATTCATGCAGTGCAATTCACTTAAATATTCTGGCCTGGGGGGAGAGGGTATAGCTGGTCAGGGAGTATGGCCTGAAACAGGTTCTGAGGGGCAAATAAAAAGACCCAGAGGGTCATATTTGGTTCTCTGTTCCCCTCCCTGCTTCAGTAGCTAGAAATCCCAGAGTGCGTAGTGTCCCCAGAATTTCCTCTTTCAACCTGAAATAAGTGAAGCCTATGATGCCTGCTCTACTTTTCACTTAAATATTTTCTGTTTGATACAATGCTGTTTGTTCAATTAAGTCCTCAATGCAGGAAAGAGGAGACAGTCCTCCACAAAGTTGAACATGCAGGCTCCAAAAACGTCATTACACTGTGCGTGTGTAAAAAGTCATCATACAAAGTAATTTGGCCTTAGCATTCTTTACAAGTGACTCTGCAGGGAGAACATGCTTTTGTTTAAATAAACAGCCCCTACTGTAATAACTTCTAAGTATCCTTTAAAGCACTTTTTTTGTTTCATCTTTGAAAGAAAAACATATCTAAAGGGAAGTGCCACTTCACTGCTACACTCTGACTTTCAAGTTTACTTTAAAATGTAAGTTTTAGAACATTGCTATTTAAATAAGCAGCATTTAGATGAAAAGCAACAGTCAACTTTGGTGATAAGCTCTTTGGCTTGAGTAGAAAAACTCTCCTTCCAACCACTTACCTATGTTTCCTTCTTTTCTCTTTTTTGCTTTAGAAGGAACATCCATTGCTTCATTAAGAGGAGAGGGGAAGGAGTCCATTACATTATTTTTATATCTTTCATTTATTTTGTGTTGTTTTATCTGAGATAGGAAGGCAAGAACCAGAAGCTTGTAACCAAATAAAGCAAGGAGTAGACATCTCTGCAACACAAGGACAACAGGGTATTTTATAGTATTTTACAATATGATCCTATGACAGAGCCCCTAATATTATTAAGATGGTCTCTTCTCTAGTCTTCAGAGAGTAACTGGAAGTGGGGTGGCAGAAAAAGGTCCTCCTTTCCTTCCACTCTGCAGTTTTAATCTGAAATTTTAGGTGCAGTACTGCGCCCAGAGCTCAGAAACTGCTTACGCGAATTAAATTCCCTGTTGCAACACTGAGAGCCATGTACATCACACCTTGAACTTCTTGGAAGAAAGGTTGAAGAAAATTACAATAATACATGTTTACTCAAAAACAAGTCCTGTCAATTCTAATGGGATTTATTCCTTAATAAGTGTGCATAGGATTGCAAGATATAATCTGTTGTATAGTGGGAAAGATGGGCGACAGACACAGCTCCTTTAAGCAACAGCTCTTTATTCCAGCAGTTGGCCGGCTCCAAGTCTCTCTGAACAACAGCGTGGCTGCCTGCCTTATACTGTACAGTGGAACCCCGGTTTACAAACACCTCAGTTTACGAATTTTCGGTTTACGAACGCCGCGGACCAATCTGGAACGGATTAATTCACTTTCCATTACTTTCAATGGGAAAGTTCGCTTCAGTTTATGAACAGACTTCCGGAACCAATTACACCCATGCTTCGGGTTAAGTACGCTTCAGGATGAGTACTCCGCGGACCCGTCTGGAATGGATTAATCCACTTTCCATTACTTTAAATGGGAAAGTTCGCTTCAGTTTATGAACAGACTTCCGGAACCAATTGTGTTCATAAACCAAGGTACCACTGTATAATGTTAACTAACTTGTAACAGTAACGAATTCCAACTAACTACCCAATTCATAACAGCAACTCTCAATCCTTCATTTGCATAATGGTGGCCCAGAGTGATAACTGCAGCCAATCTTAATACATAACATAATCTAATCTTGGGAGATGGAATTTCTCATGTGGTAACACTTTGCTGCAATTATTTTCACTTCACACCCAAGTAAATTCCGGAGTTGTTCTACTTTCCTATCAACTTTTATTAAAATGTTTTTTCACCCCACTTTCCCATCCATGTGGGCCTTAAAAGGTGCTGACAATAAATTGGTCATTAAAAGGTTGGCGCTACTTAAATTATAGGCAGATGGTAACACAAAAAATAAAAGGTAGGTGTGTTGGCCAAAATTCCAATATCCATATTAAGTCTATAACTTTATTAGGATCACTAGAATATATCACAGAGCAACACACGTGCTACAGCTAGTTAAATTTTCATTCATTCAAAAAATGGAATAGGCCCTAGATTTAGAATTCAGAAGGAGGCATATCAGTCACAGCTAACCATGATTTTCTGGCTTCTCAGTCCTAAAAACACATTGAAAGGCCCCATTTTAATAAAAATTATTTACAAAGCAAGTTGGCTTAGGACTAAGGACCATACCCAGGGTTATTTGCAATTAAACGGATTTCCATTTAGAAAGCTTAATAGGCTATTTGTGGCCAGATCCACCATTAATATGTTGCTGTAAGATAGTGATCTGATTTGCAGCACAAATTCCAACATCAAACTAACCTAATAATAGTAATAATGTTAAGCTAGTTATTTGTGCCAGGAATAGTCTTTGTTGTGCAAAGAGCTCTCTATTATTTGTCTTCTCATCAAGATCTAGTAAATTAACGTTACAGCTCAAGTGTCAGTGGATTTTCAATATTCTTTAAGTGTGGTCATCTCTGGATAAACACTTAGCTCATTTTATTTACCATACTTTTTTCTTACTCTGAGGCTGAGTCATAGAGAAAGGGGTGGCATGAATGCTAAATAGCTATTTGCACTTGCTACAGAAGCTGGACTGCATAGAAAATAGCTTTTGAAAGGAGTTTGAATACTATCTATCTCCTCTTAGAATTACAGTGGTGCCTTGCTAGATGAATTTAATTCGTCCCGCAAGTCGCTTCGTATAGCGAAAAATTTGTTTTGCGAAGCAGCTCCCATAGGAACGCATTTAAGTGCAGTTTCCCATAGGATGTCTCGCAAGACGGGGGGGGGATAGTCTTGCGAGGCACCCTATGGGACGAAAAACGATCGTCTTGCGAAGCGCACCATAGGAAACTTCGTCTTGCGGGTCTCCATTGAAACCGCAAAATGTTTTCATCTTGTGAGGCATTCGTCTACTTGGTAAGTAAAAAAGCACTTTTACTAATGCTTATCCAATTTTGTATCACCTTCACTGCTTCTCAGTTGGCTTCCAGACCCAATTCAAAATAAAGACCAAAACAGTCTAGAGACAGAATATGTTATGTACCACTTCTACACACATGATCAGGGGCATGGCAAGGGGGGGGCAGTCCGTCCCAGGTGCCACCCTAGGGGGGGTGACACTCGGTGCGTCCCTCCCCTCCACCCGCAAATGCACAGTCCGTACGAGATTGCGGCAAGGCTCTGTCTCTGGTTTCTGGCGAGGCTCTGTCTGTCGCCAGAGCCTCACCATGACGCGGTTGTGCCCACGCTGGGGAAAGGGGCGGGGCGGTCCCTTGGCTTCCGCTCAGCTCATCCTGGGGCAGAAGGGAAGCGGGAGGCTCCCAGCCCCCTTCCCCCCTCTCCTTCCCAGAGCGGCAGCAGTGCCTCGATGAGGAGGTGGAGGAGGACTCACACACCCCAGTCTCCCCTGCATGAAGCTAGGACCCCCCCTCTCAGCCACACACCCCAGTCTTCCCTGCAAGAAGCTAGGACCCCCCCCCTCAGCCACACACCCCAGTCTCCCCTGCATGAAGCTAGGACCCCCCTCTCAGCCACACACCCCAGTCTCCCCTGCATGAAGCTAGGACCCCCCAATGACAACCAGTCTATTTGCTTTTGCAGAAAAATATTCACAACTTTTATTTTTTATTTTTTAAGCCCTTTCAGTCTCCCATCTCAAGGCTAAGTACAGCAAACTATACATTCCTACCCCTCTCCCCAAGGCTGGATTATTTACTTCTGTGTGCTTGTGTATCTGTTTCTCCCTTGTATCTATTAGGGACTATTCTCTCGCCTTTCCTTTGAAATCTATGCTGATTACTTCTGCCGTTTTAATTTTAGAGAAAGTGTTTAATTTAAAAAGGATCTGTACTATAGAATAACAGTGGTAACAATACATTGAAGACAAGTGTATATTTTAGGGAGGGTGGTCCCAGAGCCCTAGCGCAACCATCCCGAAGAGGATAAAATGGGCAGACTTTGATACTCTTTTGTCCTCCCCTCCCCCAATGTATTTCTCTCTATCTGAGCTGGCTCCCTACCTGTTACGTTACATGCAGGGAAACCCATGCAGGGTTCCTCTCTGTGTAAAGTCTTCAAGCTGTTCCTGCACACGCCTGACAAATCTGCCCCCTTGTCAAAATTTATCTTTTCCCCACCTCCAATCTCCATTGTTGTGTGTCCTGGCTGAGGGGAAAAACAGAAGATGGATGGCCATCGGTCAGGGATGGCCTAGTTGAGATTCCTGCATTGCCCCAGGGGTTTGGCTAGATGACCCTCAGGGGTCCCCTTCAAACTCTACAATTCTCTGGTGCAGGCTTGTGCAGAGTTTTAGGTACAAGTTGGATGCAAGGGGTGCATAGGATTGCAGCCCATCTTATGCACCGTCGGCTCGGGAATAAGTTCTACTGATCATGATGAGACTAGATTGCTGATGTGCAGTCCTGTTTTTTTAAATAAATGTTTTCCTTTTCAGATAATACAGAGCATGGTGAAATCACAATAAATAAAATCTCCCCTTCAGTAGTTTCAAGCACTACTACATTTCCACATAATATCTGTACTGCATTGTTTACTGTGACAGCACCTGCACTTTGGAACTCCCCACCTATTGCAACAAAGCACATGCCTTTGCTAGACTCTTTTCGGACACCTGCTAAAAGCATTCTTCTTTAGGTAAGCGTACCATTTCCGTACGTGGGTGGTGCTGTGGGTTAAACCACTGAGCCTAGGGTTTGCTGATCAGAAGGTTGGCGGTTTGCATCCCTGCGACAGGGTGAGCTCCCATTGCTCGGTCCCACCTCCTGCCAACCTAGCAGTTCGAAAGCATGTCAAAGTGCAAGTACAGTAGATAAATAGGTACCGCTCTGGCGGGAAGGTAAACGGCGTTTCCGTGTGCTGCTCTGGTTCGCCAGAAGCAGCTTTGTCATGCTGGCCACATGACCTGGAAGCTTGGCCAATAATGCGAGATGAGTGCCGCAACCCCAGAGTTGGTCACGACTGGACCTAATGGTCAGGGGTCCCTTTACCTTAACCGTGCGCTGCTCTGGTTCGCCAGAAGCAGCTTAGTCATGCTGGCCACATGTCCTGGAAGGTGTACGCCGGCTCCCTCGGCCAATAATGCAAGATGAGCACGGCAACCCCAGAGTTGGTCACAACTGGACCTAAAGGTCAGGGGTTCCTTTACCTTTACCTAGATGCTTAGGAAGTTGAAGTAATTTTAATATTAATATTTTAGCTTTTGTATGTTTTAAAGTAGGATTGTTAATTTTTCTTGATTTTACTACTGTGAGTTTTTTTGTTTTTTGTTTTGGTAAACCACTTTGCAGGTTTTTTAAAACAAATTTTATTATACAGTATACTGTAAATAAACAATAAATATAAATAAATAAAATAACACAAGCCAAAACACAATGCATCCTGTTTAAGTATCTGTCCATAGTTGCCTACTTGTTATCAGAGGCCCAGAATCCACATTCCTTTGTAAGAAAATATGAAATAACGTAAAACCATTTTTGCAGGCAAAAAATAATAATCAATTGGGGGGGGCAAGATATTTTCCATCCCAGGTACCACCTGACCTTCCTACGCCTCTGCACATGATCATATTCACTCAGCAGAGACCTTTGAATGACCTGCTCTGTAGTCTCTGACCAGTGGATCTACAGTGGGTGCCTACAAGAAACTATGGAGGGTATAAATTCTGTTTTAAGGTTATATTGTGGCTTTTTTAGGTATGTTGACTAGTTTAATAGTTGGGGCTCTGCTCTCTATTCTGTGAATCATTCAGTACTCATAAAAAATCCTAGCATAAGTTAATATTTCTTGTTTTCCTTATTGCAAAGCTGCATTTTGCAAAAGGCAAAATAGTGTGCTATAAAAAGTTCCACGGATTAGCCATTTTAATGCAATTTTAAGTATACGTGTTCATAGGGTTAAAGTGAAAAGTTCCAAATCTTGGAAACTGACCATTGCTGCTTCACCAAAATAGTTGCCAGAAAAAAGAAAAAAGGAAGGATTTCACTTTAAGAAGTTCTATAATCTCTTTGAAAGAAACTAATAATTTAGGATTATTGTTGCAGTCACACCTGAGGGAGTGGTATAAGCAGCTCAAAAGCTAAATTGGCCTACTGTATTTGCAAGCAGCCATTAACCTAGTTATTTTAAAATGAGACAGTTTTGTAGTTCATCCAGTTTCAGCACAAGATCCCACAATCATGCAAAAGTATTAGGGGAATTCCTCCAGGAATTACTGCCACAAGTTTATAAACTATATAAGAGTTACACTACAATCCCTCATCCAGCTTCCTAAAAGTAAGTGCCAATGAACTCAATAAGGACTTTTGAAAAATTATGCATGGGATTGCACCTTTAGTCAAGCAACAGCACTAATAAAGAAGAAAGGAGGGTGGAACAGACTCAAGTAAAATATTCATTTTTATTCTATTCCTTCATTAAGCACCTCCAACATAATCCATATGGATTTCTAAATGACTCCACTAAAACTACTCTCCACTGTTAAAATATTTTCTGTGATAAAACACATTAATGCCTTCTCATTTGGAAGCTGAAGTGGGTTGTTTTTAAGAGAACCCCAAAGTACTTAATAGAAATAGAAACTAAAAATGAATCAACAAATTGTCCAAATGTAAGTAATATGGAAAATACATACAGAAATAAAGTAAATATTCAGAAATAAAATGCATGCATCTCATTGCATGTGAAGGCTTGAAGCCACAACTATACAGTATAGGAATTGCAGGATATACTGTTCAAGTCTTCCCACAGCCATGTTGACCTAGGTAGCCTTCATAACTAGCACAGCAATCAATCTATTATAATGGAAATCATATACTGTAGTACTTTGTACAAATAAATAGTACTTAGTGTAAATATAATCACCAAGTGCAATTATCACCTTCCTAAAGTGCAACGGGACCCAGGTGGCGCTGTGGTTAAACCACTGAGCCTAGGGCTTGCCGATCAGAAGGTCGGCGGTTCGAATCCCTGTGACGGGGTGAGCTCCCGTTGCTTGGTCCCAGCTCCTGCCAACCTAGCAGTTCGAAAGCACGTCAAAATGCAAGTAGATAAATAGGAACCGCTACATCGGGAAGGTAAACACCGTTTCCATGTGTTGCTCTGGTTTGCCAGAAGCGGCTTTGTCATGCTGGCCACATGACCTGGAAGCTATACGCCGGCTCCCTCGGCCAATAGTGCGAGATGAGCACGCAACCCCAGAGTCGGTCACGACTGGACCTAATGGTCAGGGGTCCCTTTACCTTTAAAGTGCAATTACCATCTATGAATGATGCTGGCCTGGGCAAGTTAGAATAAATTGCTTTTAAAAAACACTGGACAATCTGGGTCTGTCAATAGGTATGCTATCTAAATGAAACTTCCATGTACTACATAAATGTACCTCTGTGTGCTGGGGACAAAAGATAGGAAAGCTATTGCATTTTTACCTCACTTGTTGGAAATAGCTGATAAAGTTCATCAGTTACAAGGAAGATGGCAGGTCAAACCAGGAGTTATATGTGCAAAGAAGCAATCATGGCTGTTCCCACATTTTTGAAAGTATTAATTTAGTAATTGGTTCTGCCTCCCAACACTAATTGAAACACATAGATTAAGAGGCAATGCACTATCTGGGTAATTTGTTTATTATTTGCCGAATCACTTTATATTAGAAATATCAAAGCAATGTACGAAAAAGAAAAAGAAACTCCTTAAAAATAACTAGCAATAAAAACAAAGGACTTTTGAATTTTTTTCTACTCAACATCACTTGCATACAGGAATTGTTCATGTGGCTTCCAACACACTTACTTCAGCATTTAGTTCAGTTTTAGAATTTGAGCTAATTTAACATATAATAATTAAGAAACCACAATTATAGACACACCTGTTGATAACAATAAGTTAAACAACCAAGAACCCTTGTACTTCCTTTTTCCATTCCTCTACTTGTTGAGTCATCATGTTGTCCCATGTCTAAAATTAGGATGCACCACTTCCAAAATGCTGTAATCTGACTTGAAATCTAATACAACGTATATAACATTATGTGTTTAGAAATGGCATCCCAAAGGCAATTACAATTTCTAATCTTTTAATGGCAGATTAACAGATTAATCTGGGCTTGCAATACGATAAAATTTTACCTTGCAAAAAACTCAGCTGAACCATGTTTGACAGTGAAACATTCTGCCTCACAAGGATGTACGGCAGGCATCCCCAAACTTCGGCCCTCCAGATGTTTTGGACTACAATTCCCATCTTCCCTGACCACTGGTCCTGTTAGCTAGGGATCATGGGAGTTGTAGGCCAAAACATCTGGAGGGCCGCAGTTTGGGGATGCCTGATGTAGGGCCTAATTTGTTAGAGGTTTTAAAGCAAAGGTGGCCTACCATCCAATTAGGGGTGCTGTAGTATATTTCCCACATTAGCAGGTGGTTTGATGGTTCCCTTTCAACTTTGTAGTTGCAGCCAACTACTCAGAGCAGAAACACTTTCAATTGACTAATTTAAGATTAGTGAGTTCAGTGGCTCTGCTCCAAGTATAACTTAAATAAGATGCCTCTATCATACCACTTCTGATTAAACACTGAAATAAATCTGAATCTAAGTAAACAGGCATAGGATGGTACGGTAAGCCTAGGCTTTGATTTGAATCTTTGAAAAGCTGGACTGAACTCTACTCACTGCAAGCTGAGTTCAGTTCTGCAGTTAATACAGGAAACTTTGAATTTATAAGAATACTTAAAATTGCTCATGAAAATATGTATGGCCACGAACTAGTCCAGAATTCATTACCATGATAGATACAAGCAAGGGATATATTGTGGGGAAAGGGTTATATGGATTGGGGTTACAAACTTCATGTAGAATTATGAGCAACACAAAATGCATGTGCTTGTATACCACAAAGCTTAAAATCTACCACAAAGTATACTTGGTATCTGACACCAAATTTTGAATACAAGTTCCAACACGCTCTACCAAGCCACTCTTGTTCTAACTTTGTTGTGAATACTCAAGCAGTAATCTTATCATGTTTAATCGCAAGATTCATTTTCAAATAAACAGTAGCAAGCTTGGGAGGGTTGGGCATGAATCCCTGCTCAGTTGTTAAATTCAATGGCGAACTAGCTTCAGGTAAGTCACTTGCTACATTTGTAGATCATGCTAAACCATGGTTTAACATGATACACATAAACCACAATCCAGGGATTGGATTAAAAAAACAAGCTGACTTGAAAAGGAACGGAAAGTAAATGCTTCCGAAATAAGTTCAGGCTGAGACTTGCTCAGGCTAATTTACCTTTATTAGTGAGAATATACCGTTTCTCTAAAAAATAAGACGTAGCCATAAAATAAGCCATAGCAGGATTTTTAAGTATTCAAGGAATATAAGCCATACCCTGAAAATAAGACATAGTGATAGGCGCAGCAGCAATGCTGGCCGTGGCAGGAGGAGGAGGAGGAGGAAAAAAATAAGACATCCCCTGAAAATAAGCCATAGTGTGGTTTTTTGAGGGAAAATATAATACAGTGTCTTATTTTCGGAGAAACACGGTATAATGCTGATCTCAGTTCTTCGGGGAAAGTGTTCAATACAATTCCAACTATGTAGAAAGATCACTTGTGGGGAACCTTTGGCCCTCCAGATGTTGCTGAATTACAACTCCCATAAGCCCCAGTAAGCATGGCCAATGGTTTGAGATGATGGCTGCTATAGTTTAGCAGTATCTGGAGGGCCAGTTTCTGCATACCTGAGTTCACACATGAACTCAGTTGACACAGGTTTGTAATTTATACTGATTCCAAATTGAAACTGTTATTTCATCTACACATGAAATAGTTCAGCCTGCTCATCAGCCCTTATCTATTAATAACTTTGTCCATCACTTTGTCCATCATTCAGACCACAAATCCTCAAATCCCTGCATAGTCTTCTCACAAACTTCTACACCCATGACAAATTCTGTATCTTTAAGTTCAAGTACCTCCTCAGTCCACCTGTCCCAACATATTTTATTTATAACTTTTTATTTTGACCTCATCATAGCCTGCTCTCATTAAAGGTCAATTTCGCACTTTTGCTCCACAATGTGCAACTCCTAGAATACACAATACTTTAAACTATAAATGCTTAAGAGCAACTTTTAAAACTGCTAGGAAAAAAAATCATCATCATTGAAGACAGAATGGTGAGATAGCGAGCACAACTGATTTCTTCTTTATAAACAGCACTAAGATATGCTGAAAAGGGAAGAATAGTTCCACGGAAAGGCTGGAAAAACCTGTTCAGTGAAGGAAAGAGAAAGTTTTGCCAGTATCACTGAGTTCAACTGAATGGTGTTTTGGAGGTAAGGAGTGTGGGTGGGGAGTACAGCTGTCTTCTAGTTGCCATGCTGGTGCCTTTGTAACAGAAGAAGCATAAATATAAAGCCCCAGCTGATGTTCCATAGAGTACATATAAAAGAGAGGAAAAACTGAGATCGGGGAGCTTGTAAATTACTCAGCATATTTTAAAGAGGAAGCACAAATAATTGTCCTCAGCCTCCCTGTGTCCTCTAAATGCCTAAAGATTCAAAGTAAAATCACAAAAATATCAGGCCTTAAAAAGTCAGAACCTCTGAATACTCTGATATTGAATCTCTGGGCTGCAGTAGATATCAGAAGAAATTATCTTGACCTAGAAATGGCTACTGAAGATGCCAGATGGTAGTCCATCATAAGGCAGGACACTTGCATCTAGGTGAATGGTTGTCTCTCACAGCTCCTGGATCCTGGTGGCAGATGCAAGAAAAAATGAAGCAATAAATGTGTTCGTGTTCCTCTGAATCTTCAGGTGTTCTGACTTTTAAAAGCCTAATATTTTTGTTCCAGAAGCAGCTGGAACATCTGAAGGTGTCCTTGGGAATGGGACAGTAATGTACACAACTTTGTACACAACTTTGCCCACTGCCATACTCTAATAACATTTTTTCATGTTATTGTATTTTAAATGTCTTGCAAGCTGCCTTATACTGTAAGAAAAGCATCTTACACCAAATATATAAAAAATATATCAATTTTCACTTACAGAGGGTTTATTTTCCTTTGCACTATATATATATATATATATATATATATATATATATATATATATATATATATATATGTAAAAAGGGCATGTGTGTGTGTGTCCACTTTTCACTGAAACCGCTTGACCGATTGCGCTCAAATTTTGACACATCACATGTGAATGTCCGAAGGACCTTAGAAGGACCGAAGGACCTAAGACAGATGTCACACCTGCACCATGTAAAACCCCCAAAACGTCGTCTTCCAAAACACACAACTCAGCCAAAAGTGCATGCTGGGAAAAGAACCAGGTTGCCATCCAGCACCCTCTAGTGGCGGCTACACTGGTACTACACCTATAGAACCTTCCCTCCAAACAGCACCTCAGCTGCCGTTTACATACTAGGCCAAAGCCTTTACAGACTAGGCCGAATGGAGGTACTGACTCGCCTGGGTGGGGGTTGGGGGAGGAGGGGATGGGATAGGTCAGTACATGGTGGGGCCAGTCACAGGGATGACCCGGGGGTAGGGGGAAGAGGGGGCGTGATACCTCATGGGACGGGACAGGTTGGGGAGAATCACAGGGAAAACCTGGGGTGGGGGGAGGACGGGGCGGGATACGTCATGGATTGACACAGGGTGGTGGCAGTCACAGGGATTAGCCACGGCAATGCGTGGCAGGGCCAGCTAGTGTTCTTATAAAAAGGTAAAGGACCCCTGACAGTTAAGTCTAGTCGTGAATGACTCTGGGGTTGCAGCACTCATCTCGCTTTACTGGCCAAGGGAGCCGACAAAAGTGTTTTAGAAGCACATTTCAAGAGAAGATAAACAGTGCATATTCACTGAGGGTTTACACAAGCAATGTTTGCACTGTTATTTTTAAGTAGCAAGTTTCTACACCTGCTGCCTTCCCAGCAAGCAAAGTTTGTTCCCATGAGTTTTTCCTTTGCCCTTCAAGTGGCAAGCATACTGCTGCACCAGGCAATTCAAGTCTGTTACCTGTGGATTTAATCAAGATTACACTTAACGCATTGTGTGTTGATCAGTTTAAGAATGCCAGGATGTTTGTGTTAGCCCAATGGAACGTTATTAACTAATCGCTACAACTATTTTGCTTTCCAGTGGTCATCACTGTTTGTTCTTTTTTCCATTTCTTTTGCATAAAGAAAGTCTATGACTAACTCCAGTTTAAAGAATCGGGTCAGTTAATGTGGAGAAGTGTTGTCTGTCAGAGAAGACTATAAAGGCTAGAAACTTCTTGTGCTCCTCAGTTGGGCAGGATCCTGACATTACAGAACTGTAGCTGCAAAATAATGATGAAGTAAAAGGAAGAAAAAGAGTGATTTCTGGTGATGAAAGGTGTGCATGCAGTTTACAAACCCAAGAAAATAAAATGGTCAAGGTAGCTACATTTATTGTTTCCTTTTGGGATCTGGAGAAGAAACTTGTGAAGACATGTACTAGATTTTCCCCTAAATCTTCTTCCTCTTAACTTGAAAACACTGAAGATATTATTATCATGCTTTTGCATTCCTTTAAGAGCAGTTTTAAATTAATGCCAGATTTTTATACTAGTAGAAACCCACAGAAGACAGCTACCGGTACATTGGCTAACAAAAATATATTTTTATCCTTTCTTCAAACCACTGCATTTTTCCAGTGAAAGAAATTGCTTTGGATTCAGAACTACATTACATTTTCACCTGAACAGATACCTCAATTTCCTTTCTTTGCTGTTTTGGCTCTGATAAGAATTTTTTTAAAAAAATTTATAGGAAGTGTCTCTGACACACAAGGGGGAACTGTAAAAGGGCAGAAAAATTCAGTGTCCATGAATCTTTATGTCCTGCCTTGAAAGTGTTGCTTGATAACTATTTCAATATCAAAGGAATTTTTTTTAAAAAAAATCCATACTACACGTCTTAATTAGCTTCCCAATGGCAAAAGGTCTATGTTATCAACTATTATTTTTGTGTGTGTGAATGGCCATTGTTAATGTAACTATCACCATCTGTTCCTTTCCTTTCCTTCTGACAGCATGTTTGCTATCTCTTCCCCCCCCCCAAAAAAAGAAAATGGGATTATATTCCTGCAGTTCAGAAGTACTTAATACACAGGATGAAGTAGATACCATAACAAGAGTGTTAGTCTTTAAGGTTCCACAAGAACCCTGCCTGTTTTTACTTGAGTGTAAATTGTAGAGTAATACTATTTTGATTGCATAAATGCTCTCTTAGACCTCTCTTGTTGCAGGCAAACCATACAGAAAAAGGAAACCCATATGTTATTGCAGCATCTCAGCATCTCCTGGTAGGTCTGGCAAAGATTCCGATGGAACCCCTGGACAAATGGCTACCTGTCAGTGTAGATAAAACTGAACCAGGATGGACTGTTGTTCAGACTTGGTACCAAAGCAGCTTCCTATGTTCCTAAGCTTACCCAAAGTAAGCCCCTTCATTTCTCTGGAACTTACCTCTGCAGGACAGGATAGAAAAATCAGTTTCTGTCAGGAGCTACAGTCGCTTTACTTACCAATACCAAAACACGCAGCAGAGTGGGTACCACATATTACTATTTAAAACCCTTATAAGCATATTATTCCAGTAGATTAGTGGTGGGAAACTTGTGGCTTTCAATATACTGTATGACTCCAGCTCCCATCAGCCCCAGTGAGCATGACCAATGATCTGAGGTTTAGCCCTACTCTGGTTGCGGCACTCATCTCGCTTTACTGGCCGAGGGAGCCGACATTTGTCCGCAGACAAGCGACTAAGCAGCTTCTGGCGAACCAGAGCAGCGCATGGAAACGCCGTTTACCTTCCTGCTGGAGCGGTACCTATTTATCTGCTTGCACTTTGACATGCTTTCGAACTGCTAGGTGGGCAGGAGCTGGGACCGAGCAACGGGAGCTCACCCCATCGCAGGGATTCAAACCACCAACCTTCCAATCGGCAATCCCTAGGCTCAGTGATTGATCATATGTGTGTATACACACACACACACACACACACACGTGTATATGTGTGTGTGTGTGTGTGTGTGTATGTATATCTGATTATCGTCTTTCAAGGCAACTACTCTATTCTGAACTTAAAAATGGAAAGCATAATGCTGGTTGTCAACAAAAGATGTTTGAAGACTGTTTCAAGGCAAATTTTTAAAAATGTAGTATAAACACCAACAATTGGGAAACACTTGCCTGTGAGTGCTCCAACTGGAGAACAGCCTTTACCAAAGGTGTTATGGGCTCTGAAGACACTCAAACTCAGGACGCAAGCGAGAAACGTGCTAAGAGGAAGGCGCGCTTGGCAAATCCACACCGTGATCAACTCCTGTCCGGAAACCTATGCCCCCACTGTGGAAGGACATGTGGATCCAGGTTTGGCCTCCACAATCACTTACGGACTCACTGTTAAAACCATGTTTATGGAAGACAATCTTACTCGGCTACAAGTGATCGCCAAAGAAGAATATATGTATATACACACACATATGTATATTTTTTTACCCTTTTATACATAGACACACACACACAAATGTGTGTGTCATAAGAACTCTTCCATGGTCATGACCTCCATTCACATCAAAATGAAGATTTAGCCTCTCTCTCTCTCTCTCTCTCTCTCTCTCTCTCTCTCTCTCTCTCTCTCTCTCTCTCTCTCTCTCTCTCTCTCTCTCTCTCTCTCTCTTGGGTAGAAACACACAGAAACCACCGGAAGGGCTTCTGCTGCTCCTACACATTTAAATCCACCCAGATCCCATTTGCATAGCTTAGGCTGCCATCTCTGAAGCAGCACAACTCTTGTCTAACTCTTCCGGAACAGGGCACTTTGCGGGTTTGGCAACCTGAAGTAGTCCCATCCCCTCCCGGCAGCAGCAGCAAGCAGCTTGTAGGTAAACAGCCTCCTCCCTTTTGACCTGTCGAACCAACCCTGGCGAGCTCCTCGGAGGGAGCGGGGAGGAGGAGGAGCCACCGTCGCCCAGGAAGCCGCCCGGCTCTTCATCAGGTGCAGCAGCACCGGGAGCCGTTGGGCTGTCCGTTGGGCTGCGTTTCAAAAGAGCCAGTCACGCGCGCCCGCCCCCCCCCAGTTCGGCGCGCGGCGCCCTCTCACCTCAGCGGAGGGGATGTTCACCACACCTGTCGAGCGCCTCTTCTCCCTCAGCTTCCTCTTCTCGATCTGCCCTTTCCCTTTCCGGGCGCTGGGGCCGGACGAGCCCTTGGCCTTGGCTGCCACCTTCTCCTCCTCGGGGGAGCCCGGCGCCACGACGCCTTTGGGCCCCGGCGGCGGCGGCGGCGGCTCCGCCACTTCTGCTCGGGCTCCGGCCGCCGGGGTGCTCGGCGGGGGCTCCTTGGGCGCGCTCCTGCCCACAGGGACGCAGTTCGTGCCGGCGCTGCTGCCGTTGTTGTTGACCTCGGCGGTGGCGGCGCTAGCAGCAGCAGCAGTAGTAGTAGTAGTAGTAGCGTTGGCGGCGGCCCCGGGGGCTTTGCAGTCCCCAGCGGCCGCCGCCAGCCCCCCGGCCGCCGCTGTTGTAGTCGGCGCCTGCTTCGCCCGCATCTTCTCCCGCTTGGCTTTCCACTCCTCCAGGAAGTCTGTGGTGGTGCTGACGCCGCTGGCCCGGTAGCCCCCGGTGGCCATGTTCCCGGCGAGGGGTGCGAGAGAAAGTTGCGGGAAACTTCGCACCCTCTTTAAGTTCGCTCCCGGGCTCGGACAAGCTTCCAGAAGCCGGTGGGCTGGCCAGCCGGGCGGCTGAGGAAAGGAGGCGCCGGCGGGGGGGTGAGCAGGATACACCACGCGCGCACAAACACACACACACACCCTCGCAGCCTGCGGGAGACAAAAGCGGGAGCGAGTGAGGCGGCATCCTCGGCTGCACTCTGTAGACCCCCCCTTTTTTTTTAGTGAGTGCCCCTCCCGTCACACACCCCACCGCCACCCCCGCCGAGAGTTTACTTTCTGCTATTCTCTCTCTCTCTCTCTCTCTCTCTCTCTCTCTCTCTCTCTCTCTCTCTCTCTCTCTCTCTCTCTCTCTCTCTCTCTCTCTCTCTCTCTCTCTCTCTCTCTCTCTCTCTCTCTCCCCCCCCCCCCCCCCACGTTTATCCGCCACTCGGGAATCTTATCAGCTTTTAACGTTCCATCCAGCTTCCTGGACAGATGCATCTAGGGATTCCTGCGGTTAACCTCTCCCCGCCTCCCCCGTAAGCTTGCCGATATTGTCAGATATCACTCTCTCACACCCTATTTACTGGGTGCAGAGTTGCCAGAGTTAGCAGATCTACTGCTTTCCCATCCCGATTGCAAAAGTACCAAAAACAAAACAAAACAAAAAACAGGCAAAATATATATCTAGTTTCTTTCCTCCACTTCCCCGGCGCGCGCAAGTCTCTTGCCTTTTAATGAGCAGCAAGTTCTCCTCTCTCTCTCCCCCGACCCCACCGCTCAGTCTGCACGGCTCGTCCGCCTGCTTTTGCTTTAACTCCGAGCAGAGTTTCTATACTGACCCGCGAGGAGTTCAATCAGGTGGTTGATGCTTCTTTCCAGGAAGGAGCCGGAGATCGCCGCTTCTCCCAGGTGAGTGGTGCGGTTGGTGCGCCGAACTCTCGAGCGAGTCCCGGAAGGCTCGGCGGCGGCGCTGCCGAAGCTCCCCGACTTTCTCCCACAGGGCGGACGGTGGCCGGCCGAAAGGAGCCGAAGCGCGAGCGGAAACTGCCGAGGTGGCCCTGACAATGGGTGAAGGGGCGTGGAGGATCCTCCCTCGCCCTGGGTGCCTGTGCGAAGGAGCTCATCCGAGTTCCCCGCTGTAAGCTGATCGCGCCACCAGCTCCTGTTCCTGCTCGCCGCGCCGGCGTTGCCTCCCTCGCCCAGGTGACAGCAAGCTCACCAATACCTGATCCCCTGTAGGAGAACATAATTCCTTTCGCTCGAAGTAAGCACAGACAAAAAGGCCATTCCAGTGGGAATGTACATAAGGCTTGCAAAAACATGGCTCTCGCCAGCAGAGCGGTTGATGCACCACTGTGGCTGCCAGGTTTAAATAATAAGTTATGCAGGTGCAATGTGTCTTCTAAGGAACTGGCAGGGTCTGCCTCATCCTACTGCTCCAATTCTAACTTTTATTAAGCTAATCATCAGCAGTGTGACAGATGACACACTCAAAAAGCCTGGCCTTTTAATACCTATGAAACAATGCATTAAAATTGGCAGAAGTTTGCCAGGACAAAACTTAAATGCTACCTGACTTCCAATCAATCACAGTTTGGGTATCTCAGTCAGTTGAGCATTAGACTCTTAATCTCAGGGTCATGGGTTTGAGCCCCACATTGGGCAAAATATTATTGCATTGCAGGGATTTGGACTAGGTGACCCTCACACTCCCTTCCAACTCTAAGTTACCTGACTCCCAAACAGTATTAGACAGTATTAGACACAAGTACTTCTATTAGGGACGCGGGTGGCGCTGTGGGTTAAACCACAGAGCCTAGGGCTTGCCGATCAGAAGGTCAGCAGTTCGAATCCCCGCGACGGGGTGAGCTCCTGTTGCTCGGTCCCAGCTCCTGCCAACCTAGCAGTTCGAAAGCATGTCAAAGTGCAAGTAGATGAATAGGTACCACTCCAAGCGGGAAGGTAAATGGCGTTTCTGTGTGCTGCTCTGGTTCGCCAGCATGTGTGCTGGCCACATGACCTGGAAGCTATAGGCTGGCTCCCTCGACCAATAATGTGAGAGGAGCGCCGCAACCCCAGAGTCTGTCACGACTGGACCTAATGGTCAGGGGTTCCTTTACCTTTACCTTTACTTCTATTAGGGGTGGGATGCCAGAGTTTTGCATATCCTTTATGTTTACTAATAGCAATGATTTCACTGTGGCGCCTTATGTAGCCAAAATGCTACCAGCCATGCACAAAAGGGAGGTACCAGTAACAGCAGGCTTAGGAGAATTTCTGTCCTTTTGCAGAAGCACAAAAAAGTTTCACGAACAACGACTCTGGGTGTGGCATGTGGAAAGAACCCAGTGAATAATGAGCAGCCACAAAACGCTGGCTGACTTTTGGAAGGAAGGGAATAGAACTGTATATCCTGGATGAGAGCATGACTTAACAGGCAGACTCGACACAGCATGCCCCACTTGTACATCTTAATTGATAATAGAGATAGGTTGAATAGAGCCAGGTGGTAGAATTTTGTGGTGTGGCAATTATTGTTCTGAACTAGGACTGGGAAATCCAGGTTCAAATCCTTACTCAGCCATGGAGCTTGTTGGGTGATTTTGGGCCAGTTGCATCTCTCAGCCTAACCTACTGCACAGGGGTTGCGAGAATGAAAGGGGCAATGAGAACCATGTACCCCACCTTGAGCTCATTGAAGGAAAGATGGGATCATGGGTGTAACCAGGTTTTTCTTTGGGGGGGGGGTTGAACGGAGGTGATTGTCAGCTAGTTAAGTATTTCTATTGTTTTACTTGATGGGGGGGGCAGGTGCCTCCCTTGACTATGGGATATAAAAGTAATGGACTCTGCAGAATTGATTTCCTCAGCACTGAGAAGCAGCATCTGAATATCAGAAAGTAAAGCTGTAGTAGATTCATGAATGAGGGAATATTAATTGGCTTGAGCTTGTGAGTTATGAGCATACTTAGTGAACAGTAGCTTTTGCTGAATAAGTTGTGTGCCCTCCTACTCTTCCTCCACTATCACAAACATATGTTTATGTTAAGGAATTGTGTGGAAACTTGAATAGATTAAAGCAGTCCATTGGTTAATAGGCAGATGATTAATCAACTATACAATTGTTATTGTAAAATAAGCTGACAGAGCTAAGTGACAATTCTCATTTATGTGCAAGTAACATAATTAGCATGATGCGTTCATTAAAAAAAATGTAGTCATTGATAGTGGCCTGTTCCAGGTGCAAGAGCTCCGATGCCGCAGAGAGATTCAGGTTTCTTATACATTTCAGCTGAAGGAATTTACCTGTGTGCACATTCCTTTGCGTGCGTGCATCAGTGCTCCCTGTTGAAATTAATTCTAGATCAGACAGCTGCCTCATTGTAGCCGCTATATGAAGTAGCAATCCAGGTGATGAAGGAGCCTTGCGTCATTTTAATAGAAGGGACAAATGTACTGTAACATAACCATAGGGTATCATGTTAGGATAATCTAAAGTTATTAATGTGAAAATGTACCATCAGGCTAGCTGAAAAGAAAGAATGTGATTCCCCTCATGGGGTTTTCTCAGGCTCCCTAGAGCTTTTATTTACATAGGCCCCCTCCGTTGGAAATATAAGTAACCATGCACTAGTGTCATTATTCAACACAGATTCATGATTACACTAGTGGGTTTTCCTGGCTGTGAAGTGAGCATTATTTTTCAGAAGGTTTCTTTTAGTGAGTTGTGTTTAAGATAGTAATAGTATTGGAACAATCATATGTGTTTTCAATGTGATCCTTTAATGTGAATTATAGTGAGCTGGAGGAGACTCTTGAGAGTCCCATGGACTGCAAGAAGATCAGACCTATCCATTCTTAAGGAAATCAGCTCTGAGTGCTCACTGGAAGGACAGATCCTGAAGCTGAGGCTCCAATACTTTGGCCACCTCATGAGAAGAGAAGAGACCCTGGAAAAGACCCTGATGCTTGGAAAGATTGAGGGCACAAGGAGAAGGGGACAACAGAGGACAAGATAGTTGGACAGTGTTCTTGAAGCTACCAACATGAGTCTGACCAAACTGCGGGAGGCAGTGGAAGACAGGAGTGCCTGGCGTGCTCTGGTCCATGGGGTCACGAAGAGTCGGACATGACTAAATGACTAAACAACAACAAAAATCTAGACATTATGTTAATTGTATCTGTTTTTAAAGTTTTATTAATTTTATCTTTGGGTTTTTAATGATGGTTTTATGTATATTTGATTTGAAATGGTCGGTGGGTTTTAGTTATGCTTAATTTGTAATTTTATTTGTACACTACTTGAATAATTTTGTTGTGATCAAGTGGCTGATAAATTTTCTAAATAAATAAAGTAAGTAAGTAAGTACTGTAAGTAAGTAAGTAAGTAAGTAAGTAAGTAAGTAAGTAAGTAAGTTCTGGACTGGCTAGTTACATAGTTCCACTGCTGAGAATAGGGTGGATTGATTTAAATTAGTAAGGGGGAGGATCTATTGTATAAATCTTACATTTCCTAAGCATATCATGCATGATAATTGGTTGCTGTAGCAGGTAATTTGCTTGCCACTGAATAGAGTTTTTATACAACCTAAGTATAATTCAAAAGCTTTGGACATACCGTATAATCCACAATACTTTTTACACTATAGAACTACATGCTTTGTTTGGTTCTTTGTAATAATTAAATGTCCAGAACTTTCTAAAAATAGACACAGGGGCAAAAAAAAGTTTGAGAACAGGTTGAAAAGTTAGGGCATAACACAGTCAAAGTGAGTGTAGTAAGACTCAGGGCCGTCTTAAGCATGTCGGGCGCCGTGGTGCAGAGATTGCTCCAGCGCCCCCGCCCCATTTCTTGCCGCGGCTGGTGGGTGGGCACCCCCCTGGCAGCCCGGCGCCCTGGCGCACCGCGCCACCCAGCTTTCCCCTAGAACTGGCCCTGGTAAGACTAAAAGATGTGCTCAAATGACTGACTCTGGCTGATTAGTAATAAATATTCAGAGTTTACTACAATATCACCTATGATATGTCTATGTGTAATTTTAAATCCTTTACCTCTGTCAATATTTTCTCATAGATAGATAGATAGATGATAGATGGATAGATAGTAAGTATATGCCAGCCTTTAACTCAAGCATTTGAAAGATGTACATTTACTCAGTTTTAAGAGGGTTAAGTATAGGTTTTTTAATGTAGGTCAGATTTCACTTTAACAATACAATCCTATGCATGTCTACTCAGAAATAAGTCTCATTGCCTTCAGTGGAACTTACTCTGAGGTAACTTGGTATAGGATTTCAGCCTAAAACATTTTTTAAGGCTATCTGTTCGAATCCCTGTTACGGGGTGAGCTCCCGTTGCTCGGTTCCAGTTCCTGCCAACCTAGCAGTTCGAAAGCACGTCAAAGTGCAAGTAGATAAATAGGTACCACTCCAAGCGGGAAGGTAAACGGTGGTTCCGTGCGCTGCTCTGGTTTGCCAGAAGCGGCTTTGTCATGCTGGCCACATGACCTGGAAGCTGTACGCCGGCTCCCTCAGCCAATAACGTGAGATGAGTGCCGCAACCCCAGAGTCAGTCACAACTGGACCTAATGGTCAGGGGTCCCTTTACTAACTGATTTTTATGACATTTTAAAAATCACATATCTTAATGTAAAATCTTCTAGTGGTTCTTTCCTCTCTTTCGAACTAAAAGAATGCAACAGTCTCAGTAAAAATTTCAAAAGTAAGATATGTTTAAGAGGGCAATCCTGTGCACACTCACTTTCTTATCAGTAAACAGGAACAGTGATCTTCTACTGCTTTTGAACGAATAGCTCCATATGTTGTTGTAAGTAGGTATTTCCCAACCCTTGAAAAGTTATATTTTAAATTCCAAAAATCCTCAGTGACCCCTATAGTCTGTTATTGATTAACTCAAGTTATGCTGTGGTGAGGTTGGTTTTAGTGCCCAGTGCAAAAATGCTGACATGAGATGTTTGCATCTTAATAGCGGTAGCACTTACTGGGAGCTTTTGGGGATAAAGTCCTAAATAAATGTAAGTATCATTTTGCATGTTTTCTTCACCCACATCTTGGAACATAATAGCACTGGATTTTTTCATCAGCCCTTCTTAGTTATTTTTCTCTCTGAACATTTAAGCAGAAATAGTTTTTTTAAAAAAACAAACAAACAAAAAACACTAGGAACACTTGTGTTGCCATTACTTATGGGCACTTCACAGATGACAGGTTAACTATAAAGAGGGATACTTTGTGCAGGAAGAAGAAGAAGAAAAACCATGTCTGAAATCTGCTTTCTTAGTCCCAAAGGCATATGTTTGGTTGTAATGTTTCACAGTATAGTTAGGGCATAATAAACATATATAGAATATGGACAGTGCTCTTTCCATACTTGAAAGGTTGCTACATCTAAGTTGAGATACACTGATTTATATTATTCAGCATAGCAGACTGTATGATTTGTAGGATTAGTGCAGGTGGCACTGTTCATACAGGGCACACTGCACAAACTCTGCAGCGTTCTACCTCATTAGTTCAGCTTCAGCTTCCCATACATGTGGTTCACTGCTGACCTAGCAGCACGGAAAGCCCCTCATTTATAACTCCTCTTGGGAAAGTAATTTGTCTTTCCACAGTTTAGAAAGAGACTGTGGCTGCAACCATTTGCATGCTCACCTGCAAGGAAGCCACACTGAACAAAGTGGACTTAGTTCAAAGTAAGCAATTGTGGGCAAATAGCTTGAAAGGGTCGTGCAATCTTGCTGAGATATCACAAACATAGTGTAAGTGCGTGTAGCAGAATGGGATGTAGAGTGATCAGGATATTGCCATTTATAACACCATGTCCCTCCCCTTGCCTGCAGAAGCAAATTAAAGTATTCAATATTTCTATTTCTTTATATTTCACCTTCTTCCCTGATAGGGACTCAAGGCCACTTACAGATAAAATAGGAACAATAAAAAAAAACATGGGGGGGGGGAACCCATCATCAAAAGCCAATTGAATGTAAGAGAATTAAAATAATGTTTCTCTTTGTGTGTATAAACATACAGATCATTACAATAAAAACATCACGACACCAGCCCTTTCCTTAGAAACAGTCAGTTCCCAAAAAGCCTGTTGGAACAGGAAAATTGTCACCTGCTGGCAGAAGGACAGCAAAGTTTGCATTGTGCTGCTAGAAGTACCATAATCTCAATATAGGTCACTTTTGGAAAAGGAAATATAAGCATAGCTGCCAGGTTTTCCCTTTTCTCGCGAGGAAGCCTATTCAGCATAAGGGAAAATCCCTTTAAAAAAGGGATAACTTGGCAGCTATGAATATAAGATAACTTCCAATTTAGCATACAAAAACCATTACTCATGAATTTTGCAATGCATTTGTACAGCCAAATGTGTTCAAGAATGAGGGTAAAGTGTGTGTAAATATATTGGTGAAAATAACATACAAAATGCATTATATTAGGGGAAAATGCTGTGCAAAAATACAAGGAGACGTTTGCACTAAAATGCTAAAGATACTTCATGAGGACATTCTTACCTAAATTGCAAACTGATGTGCAGATGTCAAAAACTGAACTTAAGGGTGGGGGAAATGTCTAAACCAGAGAAACTGAAATTGACATATTTATACATCCCTAGGAGAAAGCAAGTGTGCTGTTAAGCCCACTGGTTAAAATTGCTCTGTACTATTTAAGCAAGTAAATATCTTGTTTTGAGACAGAGGTGTGTTGGGACTTAAGTACATACCCTTAGCTATATGTCTCAACACCTTGCACATGCGCTGCATCAGGAAGATTGCGGGCAACATATGGCAGGCAGTCTCTCAAAGAAAGATGTGCTCTCACAAGCCCACATTCCCAGCATGTTCACATTCCTGTCTCAGTGACGTACGTCTACGCTGGCTTGGTCATGTCCACAGAATGGAAAGTGACAGGATCCTCAAGGAGGACATGCTCTGCTGGGAGCTGGTGTCAGGCACCAGGCCCATTGGCAGACCAACTCTGAATTACAAAGATGTCTGCAAACATGACATGAAGGCTGGCAACATCTCCCCACCATGTGGGAATCCCTTGCAGACAACCGAAGTGCCTACAGACAATCATAAAGGCAAATCATGCAAAGTCAAAGACCCCCTGGAACAGGCCCCCCCACAAAGTGGAGAGCTGCTTATCAGGGTCTGGAAACGTCATGGGAGGTATTCCCCTGTGACCCTGGCCAGTGAGGTGGTGACTTCCTTACAGGCCTCTGGGATGCTTCCAGAGCCCTCTTGCTAACTTCCTAGAGGCTGGTAAGGAAAGTGCCACCATGCTTTGAGAAGGTGGCACAAGGACTGTGGGGTGCTTCCAGAGCCCTTGTCTTACCTGCTCAATGCCTGATACATGAGGAAAAGCCACTGGGTGGGTTTCCTCCCGCTCTCCGTTTGTTTATTTATTCATCCCACTGACCCATGCAAAGCTGAAATCATGTAAGTAAAAGTAGCCTAAGTTGCAGGTTTACTGTGTTTCCCTTTCTTTCCTATAGAGTTTATATCCACTGGTCCTCTCCATTCCATTGGATTTCTGTTACGGTCACTATATCAATTCTGTCCTCCAAGACAAAGCACTCCAGTTTGTCCCCCTTGGCTTGGAGGCTTCTAAAATTAGTATATAAACGTTTATGCACTGTGTCTCTCTTTGAGTGTCTTTAGCCAGCCATGCTTTGGTCTCTCTGAGTTGCTATCCTGTGCCTGTGCACCCCAAATGCCTTATTTACCATTTTTTAAAAAAGATTATGGGGGCTTTCTCTGGCTTTCCACATTCTATCTAGCAATCTAAATTTTGCTTCCAGGACCTCTCGACTACATTTTTTGCTTGTCATTGGTGCCAACATTCACCTCTGACCCCTCCCCAGCATTATCTACCAGACTATCTAGATCAGGGGTTGTCAACCTGGTCCCTACCACCCACTAGTGGCCGTTTCAGGATTCTAGGTGGGCGGTAGGGGGTTCTATGGCACAAGCTGAATCCTCCTTCCATCGAGCACTGGGCGGCAGTAAGGAAATTTTACCATCAAGAAAGATGCATTAGTGGGCGGTAGGTATAAAAAGGTTGACTACTCCTGATCTAGATACTTGCACATGCTTCTTTAGGGGGGGGGGTATCCTTGGAATGAGGGGATTGCTACTTATCCATGGGTCCCTTATAAGGGATCATATCTCTCTTCCTCAGAGATTCATATTTCTAATCTGGCACAAATAATAATTTTGTTTTGAGTTATGGAAGACATGCACTTTAATTTCCTTTTATCAGGTTGCTTGTCCATATTGCTGAATGCCCAATTCTATTCCAGCAATTCCATTGGAATTGAACAGCTGTATAATTTAATGTTCTTGTTAAAAGACAGTGCCTTGAAGAGGAATTCATTTTCATCTCTACCAGGCATGCGAGACATTATTTATCTGTGTTCTAACTTGTTTAATTGGCTCAATCTTAAACACAGCATTCCAGCTGTTGCCACCTTACAGCTTCAAAGGGGAACATACCCAAGATATTAATATCCAATCTAGCAGTTACTGTCTTATTGTCTGTTTCAATCTGAATCATGTTTTTACTAGTTACTAGAAACCCAGCCTTCCTTCTCTTCCCACCCCCATCCCTCCCAATTAACCGCTCTGAATGTTTTCATACTTCACTTTTGTATTCATATTGATCAGGTTGCTGAGACCCTGTTTTGTATTATGCTCCTAACAGTTCATTTGATCTTGGCTATCAGTTAAAGCTCTATTAACTATCATTCAGACATTGTAATGCTCACTAGAATAATACCTAGCACCCCTAAGCAAGAACTGGCTAAAAAATGAAACCAGTTTCGGTCAAACCTCTAAAAACAGAATTTTAGCAACTTGATGGGTCTGTGCAAAAAACTTCAGAAATACCCTATTATATTCAATGCATCAGTCTCATAGAAAGCTTCTCCAGGCTTGGAAGGTGATCACTTGCTGCATAGCCTTTTCTTTCAGCTTTTTTATTTTTGAAAAGGTCCTCATAGCAATTCTAATCAGGCAGGGAACTAGGTTTTGTTGACTCTAGCCCACACAATGAACTAATCATTTGTAGCAAAGTGGGAAGTGCAATACTTGTGTACCTGGAGTTTATAAAAATACCGTACTGCATGGGAAACAGTAAAGTGATTGCATGGCTGCAGTCCCACTTAGTACACTTCTACCTGTTTTTTCCCCCTCCTGAAAACTTTGCCTTGGTGTGGCCAGGTAATTCCATTGCAGAAGCAGAGCTATACTGCAGCACAAGCACACTTCTTTTAGAGATGAATAGACACTCCAAAATTACAGTGCCATTCTTTAATACAGTCTTGGATTCTGCTATGAGACTTGGCTAATTATTGCTTTGCCAAGGAATTTTTCCAATTAAGTTTGGGAATGTTTCTTCAAAGGATGCAACTGACCTCCGCTTTGCATGCAAAAGTCCCAGGTTCAATTCCTAGCATCTTCAGGGTTGGGAAAGACCCATCTGAAGCCTTGGAGAGTGATTATTACTTGGTGTAAACAATACTGACCTCGCCTCGATGGACCAACTTTGTAGGCCACTTCCTTTTTTCCCACTTTGGCAGAAGCGCATCTACATCTTTTAGGCAGCGGCAAATTCTTCTTTGCTCCTACAAATGCCTTTAGATGAAACCAGTGCTTTTTCTGGGAGGACACAGGGGTACACATAAACATTTTGTGAATCTAAGTTAGGCCTCATTGAGGGGCCAGTATTTCAATATGAGTAGGAAAATGAGAGTACCCCTTAAATTTTTTTTAGAAAAAAAGCCTGGATGAAATAAAACTAAAGACAGTCCCTTCATTTTTATATAGTTTGGAGCCTTTGAAATTAAAAGGACATTGGTTTTAGTAATGGAGCGTACAATGAAGTAGTGGCTCCATTAGGGAACCTGGAATGTGAGCAATGTTGTCAAAAGAAAGAAGAAAAGAGAAACGATAGTAAGTGAAGATACTCAGTTACAGTGACTGGTGCACTACTTTCTTTACATTAAAGCAATGGAAGGAACATGACCACCACTCTGATAGAAGGGAGGTATCTTGGTTACACCCAATGGCTGGCACAAGCACTCAAGATTCTTTCAATGATTCAGCATGGAAGAGAAACCACAACATTGCTGTTGTAACCAGAACTGTTCCATTATAACCATATACTGTAGAAAGCTGGATCATACTAGTTGCATTGCATAGGGGTAGGTAGGTGCATCTCCTTTCCTTCAGGGGCTCCTTTATCAGATGGAGAAAACAACACGACACATGAACAGCTCAGCCAAGCATAAAAATCAATATGCTGCACAACAACCTGACAACAATTTGGAGCTTGAGAAAATTTTGATATGTAGGTTACCCAAGGTAGACTGAACTGCTACAAAGCTTATCCTTTTTTTTTTTTACTATTTGCATTTATAGACTGCTTACTGTCCAAATATCCCAAAGCGTTACTATTTTCCTCCTACCTTTGTGCATCTGTCTCTCTCTGCTTGCTTTTGTCATCAGCTAGTCCAACCCATGGTCCATTACGGGAAATCTCAAAAACATGGCACATTAAACAAAAAACAAAAAAACACCAGCTGTCTTTTTGGTAAAGGAACGTCTTGAGAGACCAATATTCTGGTATTACAAGTCTCTGCAATGATGAAGAGAGTAACTGCTGCTAATATACGGTATCTATCGTTTACGAAGCAAGTCCATACCTCTGTACTCCCTGTGTAGTGCAGTCTCCAAAACAGCTTAGTGTTGATGCAGGATTGTGCTGAAATAAACCCTGGTAGTTGAAATGGGGCTCTGAGATATGTGAACATGAGGATATGAAACAACAGTATTAAACTTTTAACAGCAAAAAAAGTTATGACATTTCTAAGCCTGCTTCATCAAATGTATGACAGCAGGCATATAAACTTAGGCTGAAATATTGCAGCATATAGCAAGTAACTTTCCAGTGAGACTTTATAAAAATATTTCCAGAAGAGGACCATCAAGGAGTGGGATAGTGGCACTATATTGATTCTGTGTCTTATGCTTGCTAGAGGGTATATTATGCAGTATTTCATTGCAACTACAGTGGTACCTCGGGTTACAGACGCTTCAGGTTACAGACGCTTCAGGTTACAAACTCCGCTAACCCAGAAATAGATCTCGGGTTAAGAACTTTACCTCAGGATGAGAACAGAAATCACGCAGCGGCAGCGGGAGGCCCCATTAGCTAAAGTGGTGCTTCAGGTTAAGAACCGTTTCAGATTAAGAATGGACCTCCAGAACGAATTAAGTTCTTAACCCGAGGTACCACTGTACTTTGAAAGCTCAATAACCTGTAAATGATACATTAAATTCAATACATTCAACCTGGAGAGCTATATTAATTAAAAGCTGTTATTGAGATAAACTATGCAAATACAGTGTAAGGTTTTGCTTAGAAAAGGTCCTTGCTTGCGAAACTGTGACTTGGAAAGGCTCATGGGTGCCACCTACTGTCTGAATTTAAAATTACTTCCCAAATCTTACAGGAATTAAATACGTGTCCCAGCGAGAATGCCTCGCTGTAACATGACTATTTCAGCCCTGCTACAATTTGAAGCCAAATAAGCACTTTTACTTCAAAACAAAACAAAACCCTACCAGCAGCAGTTAAGATTTCATCCACTGTTAAAAACAGACAGGAGCAGGATGTATGTTGTTGTTGTTGTTGTTTAGTCGTTTAGTCGTGTCCGACTCTTCGTGACCCCATGGACCATAGCACGCCAGGCACTCCTGTCTTGCACTGCCTCCCGCAGTTTGGTCAAACTCATGTTCGTAGCTTCGAGAACACTGTCCAACCATCTTGTCCTCTGTCGTCCCCTTCTCCTAGTGCCCTCAATCTTTCCCAACATCAGGGTCTTTTCCAAGGATTCTTCTCTTCTCATGAGGTGGCCAAAGTATTGGAGCCTCAGCTTCACGATCTGTCCTTCCAGGGAGCACTCAGGGCTGATTTCCTTAAGAATGGATAGGTTTGATCTTCTAGCAGTCCATGGGACTCTCAAGAGTCTCCTCCAGCACCATAATTCAAAAGCATCAATTCTTCGACGATCAGCCTTCTTTATGGTCCAGCTCTCACTTCCATACATCACTACTGGGAAAACCATAGCTTTAACTATACGGACCTTTGTCGGCAAAGTGATGTCTCTGCTTTTTAAGATGCTGTCTAGGTTTGTCATTGCTTTTCTCCCAAGAAGCAGGCGTCTTTTAATTTCGTGACTGCTGTCACCATCTGCAGTGATCAAGGAGCCCAAGAAAGTAAAATCTCTCACTGCCTCCATTTCTTCCCCTTCTATTTGCCAGGAGGTGATGGGACCAGTGGCCATGATCTTGGTTTTTTTGATGTTGAGCTTCAGACCATATCTTGCGCTCTCCTCTTTCACCCTCATTAAAAGGTTCTTTAATTCCTCCTCGCTTTCTGCCATCAAGGTTGTGTCATCTGCATATCTGAGGTTGTTGATATTTCTTCCGGCAATCTTAATTCCGGCTTGGGATTCATCTAGTCCAGCCTTTCGCATGATGAATTCTGCATATAAGTTAAATAAGCAGGGAGACAATATACAACCTTGTCGTACTCCTTTCCCAATTTTGAACCAATCAGTTGTTCCATATCCAGTTCTAACTGTAGCTTCTTGTCCCACATAGAGATTTCTCAGGAGACAGATGAGGTGATCAGGCACTCCCATTTCTTTAAGAACTTGCCATAGTTTGCTGTGGTCGACACAGTCAAAGGCTTTTGCATAGTCAATGAAGCAGAAGTAGACGTTTTTCTGGAACTCTCTAGCTTTCTCCATAATCCAGCGCATGTTTGCTATTTGGTCTCTGGTTCCTCTGCCCTTTCGAAATCCAGCTTGCACTTCTGGGAGTTCTCGGTCCACATACTGCCTAAGCCTGCCTTGTAGAATTTTAAGCATAACCTTGCTAGCGTGTGAAATGAGCGCAATTGTGCGGTAGTTGGAGCATTCTTTGGCACTGCCCTTCTTTGGAATTGGGATGTAGACTGATCTTCTCCAATCCTCTGGCCATTGCTGAGTTTTCCAAACTTGCTGGCATATTGGGTGTAGCACCTTAACAGCATCATCTTTTAAAATTTTAAATAGTTCAGCTGGAATATCATCACTTCCACTGGCCTTGTTATTAGCAATGCTTTCTAAGGCCCATTTGACTTCACTCTCCAGGATGTCTGGCTCAAGGTCAGCAACCACACTACCTGGGGTGTACGAGACCTCCATATCTTTCTGGTATAATTCCTCTGTGTATTCTTGCCGAGCAGGATGTATACCAGAAGGCAAACATAATGTCAAGTTTCTCAGACTCCTTCACAGCATACACAACATATTAATCCAGGGAGATTTAATAGGAAACAGCTCGGTTTCAAAACCACACAACATTCCTGCAGTGACCACAGCAGTGCTGACTTAGAAACGCATTTTTTTTAAAAAATGTAACTGGCAAGCTGGAACAGAAAAGGTACTCCATACCATGTGACTAGGCAAGACATCCCATCTACAATAAATTTTAGAAAGTTGTGTGTTCTCTATAGCTCAGTTGGTTAGAGCGTAGTGCTGATGATGTCAAGCTTGCAAGTTGGATCCCCTTATGGGAAAGCTGCATATTCCTTCATTACAGGGGATTGGATCATTTGGTCTACGATTCTACGAATTTTTAAGTCAGGTATGCAAAACTACAAGCTCCTGCTTCAGTTTAAGCCTAAAACCGAGAATAATCCAAGAAAACATTAATCACATACCGGTACTGGTCTTGCCCAACTAGGACCATTTATTAAAATTCAATTTCTGTGTAAGTTTATGGAGGTCCAGTGCCAAGGGCCTTCTGGCGGTTCCCTCGCTGCGAGAAGCCAAGTTACAGGGAACCAGGCAGAGGGCCTTCGCGGGTGCCCCGTGGAACGCCCTCCCACCAGATGTCAAAAAGAAAAATAACTACCAGACTTTTAGAGGACATCTGAAGGCAGCCCTGTTTAGGGAAGCTTTTAATCTTTAAGAAATTAGTGTATTCTAATATTTCTGTTGGAAGCCGCCCAGAGTGGCTGGGGAAACCCAGCCAGATGGGCGGGGTATAAATAATAAATTATTATTATTATTATTATTATTATTATTATTATTATTATTCAGACATTTTGTGGTAGAAGATGGAGATAAAATTCTATGCCATGTGGCTAACTCAGTCCATAGTGGCTCTAGTCCATGGGTAGGCAAACTAAGGCCCGGGGGCAGGATCCGGCCTAATCACCTTCTAAATCCAGCACATGGATGGTCCAGGAATCTGTGTTTTTACAAGTAGAATGTGCGCTTTTATTTAAAATGCATCTCTGGATTATTTGTGAGGCATAGGAATCCGTTCACCCCCCCCCCCAAATAGTCCGGCCCCCCCACAAGATCTGAGGGACAGTGGACCTGCTGGAAATGTTTGCTGACCCCTCCCTGCCTAGTCCAATAGAGTGAACATCATTTGTCACCACCATCAGACTATGACATAAGTGAGAAGTATTTCTTTACCACTCACTTCTCAGAGTGTCACTAGTTGTAGTGCCAGGGGGAGTTTAAATGGCCTCCTGGTTAATGGTTTGGAGATTCCTTGTGCTCTTAACTAGTCCCTGTAGCAAGCTCTTCACTATTAATATGCTGAGAGTACAACTGAAGATTTAAAAGAAGTGGGATAGTTTGCTGCAGCATCTGGGTTACTAAATGCAACATATCTGATTTGAAGAAACCACATTTGATTGGATATACAGGTAAAACTCGGAAAATTAGAATATCGTCAAAAAGTGCATTTATTTCAGTAACGCAACTTAAAAGGTGAAACCAATATATGAGATAGATGCATGACATGCAAAGCAAGATATGTCAAGCCTTTATTTGTTGTAATTGTAATTATTTGTCGTTAGGCGGGTCAATTATAAATGGAATGTAATTAATGAAATGTAATAGCGATGTTTATTTTTGTATTATTGTAACTATTTGTTATATTACTGTGGAATTTCCAAAAGAAAGCATTTGTAAAAATTAAAAGGAAAATAAAAATAATAAGTTTCATTATTGAAATAAATGCACTTTTCGATGATATTCTAATTTTCCAAGTTTCACCTGTATACTATTTATATTACATAGTGACACCAAAATGCACTGTTGAATTCCCTTCTGCTTATGGACCAGCATAGCTGCCTTTGAAAACCATAAAAAGCAAAGGCACTGTGGATTAAAAATAAATAAATCACGCAATAAAATTTGTGTTCTGGTTTCAACATATTTACATGCCTCACATTTTAAGTACAAATGAGCTTGCCCTCCCAAGGCAAAATGAACTTCGCATTAGCCTTGTTTATGAGCCGTTTATGCAGCAATATAATATAGAATGGATAGTAGTTAACTATTATAACCCTCAAGTCTTTTGGGGAGATGAGCACCAATTTACGAGAGCTGCAAAGCTAAACTGTTCTCCCTTTCAACCCATCCAACAGGTGACCACACAAAGGTAATAAGAGTCATATACACTTTTTATATCTAATCAGCACTAGCTTAAAATGCAGGGATGTCATAATTGGGATCAGCTGGTTCAGTGATTGCAGCAGCAGCCCCCCCCCCCGGCCTTCCATTCATCGACAAACCTGGATTCCTTTAAAATTGTGTGCCTGACACTATACATTAATAAACGTTGCTTATGGCATTATCCTAATGCTCTATTTTCCCCTCAACTTCTCAAGACTGATAACCTACACATATGCACCCCTCTTCACAGAAAAGGTTAAAGGAAAGAAAGTCACAAAATGACTTTTGCTCACTACTGTACAATAAGCAATGCTATTTAAGAGAAAAATTAGTTGGTTAGTTAAAGACCAAGTTTTTCTTACAGTTAAAAATAATAATTTTTTAAACAGCAAAATGTAAAGTTTCACTTAAGAGTGATAAGAACGGTCTTTCCTTCTTTCTGTAGTTCTAGTGTGGTGCTTTTAGAAGCACTATTTGTTTATTGGATATCACTCAAAGGTTGCTAGACTGGTTTTAAATCATGGAACATTCATGCCTATTAACTGTTTTTCTCTACATAAGGCAAGAGCTTCCCTCCACAGAAAAGTTTATGACCTTATGTTCTGAGCATCACATTTATCAGCAGGCATACTGCCCAGCATAACATTCCCACATCACACAGCAGTGTGAGACTTCTTGTCCACTTCCACTCCACTGGAACACTGTAATCACTTTAGAAATAATAATAATAATAATAATAAACCTAACATCTCTTTCCTCTGTGGGGAATTATGGTTCAATTTGCTTAGAAAATGAGCAGTTACTCTGCTCTGGAATGCATTGCTGTGCATAATGCACAGGTGCGATCCAGCTGGTTTAATTTCTTTGGAAAATGCAGGTAAGATTCCCCACCGTGAGATTTTCAGTCTTAACGTACACAGTGAAACTAGATTGTGTGCTCTGTTTTATTCTGAAAATGTCAGTTTTTGCTCTATCACCCACATTCTGCAACTGGAATAAATTGTGGAAATTTGTGTGACTGGGGAAAGTCAACGAATGGGTCCCTTCCAACTCTATAATTCTACAATTCTTTGAAGTGGGTGACACAAGGGTGAAGCAGCAGCAGGATATGGACAATGGGACCACAGACAAGAGCAAACTGAATGCAACTCACTCCAAAGTAAATCCGCATAGGAATTGGTTACAGGGCTGGTCACTTGTTATGTTCCCAAGAGGCGTATCAAACACTTATTCAGTCTAAGAGCTTAGAATGTTACTTCCTTTTTAAATGTGAAAGGGCAAATAAACATTCAGATGTAGTTTAAAATATGCTCCAGGAGAGAGTAGACACTTTTATGCCCAAATTCCAAACCTAGAAGTCATCAAAACAGGAAAATGGCACTTTAGGGGACTTAATTTCATTCTGATAAGATCCCCTCAGTACAACCAACACACATCCATAACTATAAGCAGTTCTGTGGCTATCAAGCTGAGTTGCCATATTTTGAAGAGCAAAAAAGAGGACGCATTTGCCGACTTCTACTTTTAACTATGGATCGCTATGATGACTCTAATTTTACATATCTATTAAAAAAGAGGGGATGTGTCCTGGAAAAAGAGGACAAATGGCAACCCTAAAAAGGTACCACCACCCCAAAGTTTTGTTTGAGAATGTCAGACGTGTATTACAGATGGGAGCCATAGCTGCCAAGTTATCCCTTTTTTACAGGGATTTTCCCTTATGCTGAATAGGCTTCCTCGCGAGAAAAGTGAAAACTTGGCAGCTATGATGGGAGCACACAGTACTTATGTAAGGAGCAGTTTACAACTCTTTACACTGCTTCCAGAGTTGGTGGGTATGTTGCATGTTAATGGTGGGTATAAGTATAAATAAAAGCACACTGGATTAACTAATCCAGAATCAAGACTGCGCTATTTCAATATTCACCATAGGTTTGTCAGATTAGAACTCCCAATAGTGGGAAGTCTACTCAGAAGTAGAAGTAGCCTGGCGTGCTATGGTCCATGGGGTCACGAAGAGTCGGACACGACTAAACGACTAAACAACAACTCAGAAGTAACCCCTGCTGAATTTGATGTACACCAAGGGTTGTACCCTGCAAGGCCCACTTGAGAGGGCTTTAGGCAGGATTTGCTTAAAGGGGTTTTCCATTCCAAACTCCAAATGCCTCTCAAAGTATTTTTACCCATCTCCTGAAATTTCTTCTTCCATTCTCCTTTCACATTCAACTTGTACCTTCCCTGCTCTGACTCCCAGCAAAAGTACCTTACCAGCTTTTTTCCATCCCTCTTTACTGGTCCTTTTACATTCACTTATTCCGATGACTGCTTTCCTCGCTTACCTTTCTCTTTTTCTCTGTTTATTGATAACAACAAACAATATTAGTCTTATCTTATTTCTTTCAACTCTTCCTGGTCCTTTCCCCTCAGAGAAAGGAGACCTGCCTATCTATCTTCTGTCCTTTTTGCTTTTCCATGTCCTTTGTGACTTGCGCGTGCACACACACACAGCAGAAACCCACAAGGGTGGGGTGGGGCTGTGAAGAGGGGCTTCTTTTCTCCAGGTTGTACAAGCAGGAATTTTTAAAACCCAATAAAATATTCAGTTATTCTAAAACTATATAGGAAAACTAACATTTAAAAGCCAAGAAAAATAAGGAGGAAACAAACAGGAAGAAAGGAAGCTTATATGGTATTGACATTATCTCAGGAAGTGTTGCTGGTGCATAAAACAAGGACATGGGCAACATTCAGTTTCTAGGTTCCCCATAGGCAAAGACAGATTATGAAACACAATTCTTCCTTCAACCCATTTTGCCTCAAATCCTGTTTAGATCTTGCCATTATTTTGATGTGCAGCCAAATCCATGTAGTTAACATCTCAGCTATGTTCATTACTGCTTGAACTCCATAACAGTAAATGCACTCCATCGTGGGATAAACTGACTGCATGTTCTGCAATTAGCTTCCTCAAACAAACAAGTGACATTTCTCTGATGATTTAGCACTTCTTTCATAGTCCAGTATCCAAACATCACAAGCTTATTTCCAGCAGGAAACTAAATAAAAATCTGAACTTAACATTAAAATGTGCTGGGATGGAGGAGCAGTTGCTAGTGTAGCTAAAGGAATTTGTATCAAGCCTCTGGTATGTTCAGCTACAAAATATTCTAGTGAGTTAAGCAACATTCTAAGATCATACATTCTTACCATGGCACAACACATAAAAAACTGGTTTCCATGTAGTTTCTCCATGCAGACAGGTTTATGTAAAATATATAAACATTTTTCAATTTTGTTACAGATTGCATAAATATGGCATTTTTACTTTTGCATTTACAGCTGTGCAAACACAATTTGATTACAATCTCTGAAAAGTATTTTGCATCCCAGTGAAGCAATAAAAAATGCCCACAAAGAATTTAAATACCAAATTCACGTTTAAAATGTTTTCTCAGTAAAATCCACACATTTAAAATAGTTTTATTCATTTTATTTGTATATGTCAAAATACATTTTTTTTTGCAAAATAGTGGGTTTTGCAAGTAGTTTCATGCAGATGCAAGGTCTGCTCAATACTACCAATAAAATCAACGTAACACAGTAGCCATTCAGTTTGTAAATAATAAATAACCTATATATAAAACACTAAAATATTAGATACACATTTAATCATTCACAGGCATCCAGAACTTGACCAAATATAATCCACAGTATGCCTAACAATTCAACAACACTATGCAGCGTGTTGCAGCCATTCAGATGGATATTTTCTCTGCTTGCTTTGTATTAGCTTAAGACCATGAAATATGTCCACCTTCAAACTTATGACTCATACAGACCTACTGTAACAAGATATCCCAGAACTATCCTTGTACCTTTAAAATCAAGAATCCTGAGCTTGGTAGTAAGAGCAAAACCTTACATCTTCAAAAAACCTCCCTCCCCCCCCTCCCCAAATCACCCAACCCTATGAAGGGGACTCATGTCCTCCTTGCCCCAAACAGTTGTTCTCTTTTGACCACCCCAAAATGAAGTGAGTCCCATCCCCAAGAAGTAGGAAGTAGAACACAATGACCTTTTAAAATGAAGGGGTACAAATTCACATTTAATATAGTATACAATATAATCAATAATACAATAGCTACTACAAGCTTTACAATATACAATTTATTTTAATGGCTGAGCTGTTCAGTGGTTTTTAGGCAATAGTCTGTAGGCCAGAAGATGGTTATATTTAGTAGGTTTTAGTGAAAATATAAAAGCTGTTTGTTTTCTAACAAAAGCTATCTTCACTGGAGTACGTTTTAAAAGGCCACTGAAATGTATAAAATGGTCTGAACGTGGTGGTATCAACTTAGATGCCTCTTCAGATGGCATTAGCAGTGCACGTAAATGAATAGGTTAGGGCTTTCAAATGACTTAAATATTACTTTGGCTAGCACAACAGTTTCAGACAGCACTCAAACACAGATATGTGAAATGTAGTGAAGAAGTTATACTTAAGTTTTATTATGGGTGATCACTCAAATAAAAAATGGAAGGGGATAAAATATTGTTTTTAGTTTCAATTTTTTGTAAAGACTGACTCCATACAAAGTAGAATTTCTAAATTTAAACCAAATGGACTTTGTTAAACACTACTGTGGAGCAGCCTATTTTGTTTTAACACACAATTGCAATAGGGAAATATATTCAAGCATGTCAAGTGGTGGTCTGAAAACTCCAAACAATATACATTAATATATACAGCATCACTTAGTACCTGCTAAAATGAATGTGATGGTTACAGGATCTAACAACTTGCACTACAAACCTTTTTCTTTTCTTTTAAAAAGTGACCAATAAAGGCAGAAGACAGGAGTTTTAAAATAACCAATCTACTTGCAACTGACTTTTAAAGCATCTTTTATAGGAAATAATGCATATTGCACAACAGTGAAAGCAAAGGTTCCACAAAACCTCTCTGTTTTGGGGTGGCTGGCTGGACAATACAGGCTTAGTTAGCTACATGTTGCATTTTTAAAGGGGTGTGTAAATGTAAAGCTGTGAAAATACTGTACAACAAAAAAAAATCTGGTATATGAATAATTAGAAGGAAACACACACAAATCCAAACTTAAGATGTAAGAGAGAAAAACTGCAGGATAGAAAACAACAACAACCAGGAACCGTGACACAACAAAATAAAAGTAACTGTCTGTGGTAGCAGAAAGCTTTTTTGATGCATGTGTTTATGTACAACTAAGGCTTACTGGTTAAATATCTGAGGCTTATCTGGCCTTGAACACTTTCCTTATATGCAGTAGCTGTAAACAAGATTTCTCAGTCATTATGTCTTCTCAGCAGCTGCTTTAACACATGAAACAATGATCTTGGTTTAAAAAACACACACACCCAGGTAAGAGGGCATTTGGCAGAATATCTGAAAATGACAGTCTCCAAGAAATCTTCTCAGACTTCCAGTGACTTCCATGCTATGGTCCACTGGAGATACTAATTATGTGCAATCCCATGATTTGCAGCTGGAGTAAACAATTTTATTTGGAAAGCTTGCTGATAACTCTGATCAAGGCCCCATTTTCATCTTTTAGCCTCTGGTTATCGGCCTTCAGGTCTGGTAGCATCTATCAGAGAAAAACAGAGGGTAAAGTGTGCAACGCATGACAAATAACAATATACTAAATACAAAGTCTCTTCAAAGACAAATAGTCCTCCTTTCCTGCAAATGCCAAATGGTTTGTTTATTTAATACCATTTATAAACCAATTGATATTAAAATATTGCTAAGCAGGCTGGTGACATGAATATGTAGCTAATGGTTTAGAACTCAAGGTCCATCCGCAGCAGCAACTTACTGTTTTATAATCACAGAGAAGTGAAATATAAAACAAACCATTTGTGCGTTTGTTTTTGTTTTTTTAAAGAAGATAAGGCAAGTAAGATAAGGCAAGTTATAAGATATGCCTATATGTGGCATTTGTGCAAACCAGGCAATGTTACTGAAATAAATAGGTATCAAATGCTCACTTAACTGACAATCTGCTGAGCCTCAACATGCCTTTTATTTCTATTCCCATTATATACTTACTGCTTTGTTCCAAGTGATATGATAATGCTCTTGCCACACTTGCTACAAGTTTATGAAGTTTCAATATGCATCTAGCCAGCAGATAAATTATCATCTAAGTTTTAAAAAAGTCATCCTTACAGAACATTTTACTGCTACTCCACTCAGGAGCTGAAAAACTTGTCTTCTAAATTTCCCCCTAGAAACCAGAAAAAATAGGTTCAACAACATCTTCCTGTGGAACCCACTATATTACTTTGAAAAATACTGGTATGCTGGATTTAAAATAGGGCAAGAGGCACTTGGAACAGCACAATACTATTTCTGCTCTTACTAAACTCTTGAAGGTAAGAGAAAGCTTCAATATCAAGTCCAATTCCTAATGAGGTAGGTACAATTGTAAGAGTGAAGAATAAAGAGAGTATGGAGAAAGAATACAAGAGCTTAAATACTATTTTCTTCTTTTTTGCACCATAGTTCCCCCAATATTTTTTTACAGAACTAGAAAGGGCACAAGGTGGGGAGCGGATGGATGAGAATGACTGGCACTGATGTGATGCCACAAGATTAACTGTTAAGTCCAGGGCACGAACAAGCACCTGACCAGAAAAAACACACACACCCAAAGATGGAAAATTGCCTTTGCTTAACCAAGCACTTTCGACATGTGCCCTCAGAAATTGGAAGCCTGACAACCAGATCCACCATCTCTAACAAGAGACACTGTGTGGCTAATGGTCAGGGATGATGGGGGCCAAAGGCAGGCAATACTGGCACTCAGGTTCACCAGCAGCATTGTTATCCTGAAGAAATCAAACATGGTCCAAGACATTGATGCCAATGGCTGCAATCCTAACCCTCACTTATCTGGGAGCAAACCCCACTGAATTAAATAGGACTTACATCCAGGTTGGTTTACTGTTATATACTTTATGTGGGGCTACCCTTGGAAACAGCCTTGAAGCTTCAATTGGCTAAGGATGCTGAGGGCAGACATTTGTTTGGGCCTGACAGGACAGACCACATCAGGTCAGTTTTCTCAATTTCATTGGCTTACAGGAAAAATTGACAGTGATCACTGTGACATTTAAAACCTGAATAGCCTAGCCTGGGCAATGCCAGCTCAGGAATTGTCTCCTCACATGAATTCTGCAGTCCTTATTGCATTTCTATTGGCAAATAAACAAGAAAGGGGGTGTTTTCAGCTGTGGTACCCTGACTATGGAACAATTTCCCAAAAGAAATTGAACTGGCTCCACCTTAACCTGCTATTAAATGGGTTCAATTTGGATGTTGAATGATTTTCAGGATGCTTTTTAAAGCTTATTATTATTCTTAGGGTGGTTCTGGATTTTGTTGTGCTTCATTTCTTATTTGTAAATGCCTTAAGTTTGAGATTTTTTTGTATTGAAAGGAGGATATAAATGGCAAAATAAATAAAGGGAAAAGAGTTTTTGCGAGTCGCTCAAATAAGCAAGGTTACGCCATGCATAATATCAAAATACTTTGTATTAAAATGCTTTGTATTATTTTTTTTGCAAAGCACCAAATGCCAAGAGTTAATAAACATATTCTTTGAGAAATCAAAACTGCATTTAAAATAAATTATTATACATGTGTGATCTCTTTGGATTGGGTCGTGATACGTATATGAACATATTCTAGAATGCATGAGGTATCTCTAATATGGTACATTCACTATAGTCATTTTGACACCTGCTTAAAGTATTGTTCTTTAGGCAAGCCTATTCAGACATATAGAAATTACATGTGTTTTATTTCTTTTTAGCTACTGTTGATTGCAAAGGTAAATTTTCAGTTTCACAGTAATGAGACTTAACTTTCAGCTATAAAAGCTCATGCCTCCTCTGTGGCATTGGCATGGCACATGTTAATCACTTAGGGGGAAATCTAGGCTCATATAAAAAAATTATTCTGCTGTATTTATGAGCTGCCTCAAACAGTTAATGCAAAATATTGCAACTGATCATTTCTTCTGTATTTTATTTATTATTATTATTATTATTATTATTATTATTATTATTATTATTATTATTACAGTGGTACCTCTACTTACGAATAACTTTACTTACGAATGTTTCTACTTACGAATAGAGCTTCGTCCGCCATCTTGGATGCGGTTTAGATAGGATTTTTTCTACTTACGAATTTTTAGATAGGGTTGCTTCTACTTACGATTTTTTTCTCCCAATGCATTCCTATGGGATTCGACTTACAAATTTTTTCGACTTACAAATGTTCATTCGGAACGCATTAAATTCATAAGTAGAGGTACCACTATATTATTATTATTATTATTATTATTATTATTATTATTATTATTATTATTATATCATCTGACACATTGCTTTCCAACCACTCACTAGAATTTGGTACTGATGGTTTTATCCAATTAAGTTTTACTCAGAGCAAACCTATTAAAACTAATGGACCAAAATTAGTCATGCTCATCAACTTCAGTGGGTCTACTCTGATGGACCCCGAGTATACAACAATGTTAATATATATATAAAGTTTAATATGACAATTTGGAAAAGATCAACACAACCCTGTGACATTTTCCACTTTAAGTAGTATGCTGATACCAGAGATTTCCAATTGGCACAGAAGGGTCTTGTGCTTTTCAGTAAATTTATATTCAGGTGTAGTACTTAGCTTCCAGTGAAGTGTCAATTCAACTATTCAGATTAGGGTTTAGTTTTTCAGCTCCTCAATATTCTTATACATATCCAAGGAATGGAGCATCTCTGAACTGTGGTAGGTAGTGAGGCCCACAGATTAACATCAAAGTAATCTGCCAACACGAATGCATTCACCATATACATATGCCATGCTAAACCACAGCACAACGTGATAAATGAATGTATCACAATAAGCCTCAGGCTCAAGCACTCCATCCCTACCCTCTCCTCCTCCCGTGTGACTGGGAGGAAGTGTTTGGAAGCTTTTTTTTCCACTACAGTTTGCCATGCCATATGCCCTGATAAACTGTGGTTAATAGCAACTACAGCTAGTTTCAAACAAGCCAGCTTCAAACCATAGTTTCTAAAGCTGGTTTATCTAACACTCGCCATAGTTAGGATTGATCAGTTCTTGGTCCAGACAACATGGAAAGCTGTGGCTATTCAAAAGAAGAAGTAAAAGTTTCTGAACTCCTTTGCAACTAAACAACATCAACAGATCTGTTAGTAATAGGGTAAAATTGGAATACTGGAAACTGTGTATTTAAGCTGAACTTATAGTCAAGCAATAAGCCAGTCTTCAGACACACAAGCATTAATAGTGAGAGATGCAGGCCATAACACTCACTGAAAGTCAACACCTGCCCAGCTACAGAAAAAAGAAAAGGGGAAATTACAAGTCCACAGAATGTCGATGCCTGCAGGCACCTGACAGCTTGGTAACCACTCTGGTCAAGGCCCTATTCTCAGTCAGCAGTCGCTCATTTAAATGTCTCAAAGTCTGAACATGCTTTACTTGAAATGTATTCTGCAGGAATCAAAGAAACAGCAGCCAATGAGAGAAATGCAATTGTGGCATGTTGAAAAGGTATCACAGGTGAAGACAACTATAAGAAAAAAGAAAGAGATGTAAAGATAATCCTTTCTTTAGCAGCAGATTGTTCTGTGTGAAACTAAGAAACTAACTATATATAGGGAATCAGTGACTGTGGAAAGGCTGGTGCCAAATGTGTTGCTCTGCTTTCTTGTAGACCACATCAGTGGGCTAAGAGTGGGGGGTTGTCGTCTGGGAAGCCCAGGACCTCCATACACACTGCCCAGGCTTGTGCCTGGAGAAGTCACTTTGGTGCAGCAAAAATAACGCAGGAGGCGCTGTGATTTGACTTCACCCCTGGAGGTGCTGCTGGTAGCCTTTCAAGCGTTAAACAATCTGGGCCCAAATCCCTGTGTCCCTATATGACTACAGTGGAACCTCTGTCTCAAGCGCCTCAAAAGCCAAATGTTTCCATTTTCGATTGCCAAAAACCCGGAAGTAATTGCTTCCATTTTCAAACGGGCCTCGGAAGTCGAACGGCTTCCGTTGCGTGTTTTCCAATTTTCTCAATGGATTTTGCCGACTGCTCATTGCGCCTCAGTTTTCGAATATTTTGGAAGTCGAACGGTCTTCCGGAATGGATTATGTTCGAAAACCAAGATTCCACTGTATGAAGACTCTCAGACAACTGAGGATTTTTTTAAAAAAGGCAGGAAAGAAGAGACAGCTCACAGAATCCTTTTTGAAATTATACCTATATTGGTATCTGGACATCTATATGCTGAACCGTAGTTTTCGCTCCATAGGATGCACCTGACCATAGGACACACCTCATTTTTAGAGGCGGAAAACAAGAAAAAAAATATTTTTCTGGTTTTCCTCCTCTAAAAGGCTGGGAGGAGGGGTGGAAGGGGCTCCCGTCCATCCCTCCCAAGCAGACCTTGAGGACAGCCTCAAGAAGGGAGGGAGGAAGGGAGGGAGGGAAGGAAGGGGTGTGAGAGAGAGAAAGACAAGGAAGGAAGGGATGGAAGAGAGAGAGAAGGAAGGAAGGAAGGAAGGAAGGAAGGAAGGAAGGAAGGAAGGAAGGAAGGAAGGAAGGAAGGAAGGAAGGAAGGAAGGAAGGAAGGGGTGAGAGTGTGAAAGAAAGAGGGAGAAAGAAGGAAGGAAAGAAGGAAGGACAGATGGAAGGAGAGAGAGAGAGAGAGAGAGAGAGAGAGAGAGAGAGAGAGAGAGAGAGAGAGAGATGCTGTCCGCGGCATGGCAAAGGGTCTGCCCTTTCCTCCCTCCCCCCTGCGATCACGGAGGAGGAGGAGGTGAGCGGAATAGCCCGATTTGGGGTTATCCTGCTTCCCCCTCGCCCCTGCCGATCGCGGCAGAGGCGGGGGGAGGCGGAGGATATGCTGCTGGTTGCTCCCCACCAACCCCATTCGCGAAAGCAGGTTTGTTTTCGCAAATGGGGTTGGCGGGGAAGAACGAGCAGCATCCCTCTGCTGCCACCGGCTCTGGCAGGGGCAGGCTTGGTAGCCACGGGAAACCGGCTCTGGGGCCACCTCCTTGACATCGGGTGGGGCTCTCCTCCCCTCGCTGTCAAAGAGGCGGCCGGAGAGCCCATTTCCCGCTATGCGCGGCTCTCGCCGTCACTCCATAGGACGCACAGAGATTTTCCCTTTCGTTTTAGGAGGGAAAAAGTGCTTCCTGTGGAGCGAAAAATACGGTAATTGCTGATGGGTGCCATTTCAAGGCTGCTGAAACGACGCAGAAACTCACAACTATCTGTCTTCTCAGTCTGGTTCTTCCCTGTCCAGGAGTGAGGAGGGAAGGAGAGCCTATCTGCCTTGTTAAACTGAGGCTTTCTTTTTTATTAAGCCAATTAGCGTCTTTCCAATGGGGTGTAAGAAGAAAGCCATATTGTGCCTCAGGAATCAATCTTGCCCATCTCTAATTTGCATGTGTGTATGTGTGTGTGGGTGTGGGGTGTGTGGGTGTGTGAGAGAGAGAGAGACAGAGAGAGAGAGAGAGAGACAGGCAGACACACACACACACACACACACACACACACACAGAGAGAGAGAGAGAGAGAGAGAGAGAGAGAGAGAGAGAGAGAGAGAGAGAGAGAGAGAGAGAGAGCTTATTTCTTCATTGGGTCCCTGTGAATTAAAGGTTGGATAAGAGAGAGAGAAAAATCAAGTGATAGGTTAAGAAATTTTTGTGACCTTAACTCCGACTGTAGCCTAAAGGAAATACTACCCTTGGTGTGAAGACTGCCTGATAGCAGAGGAACCTGTATTTTCATTTTCACAATTGAGTTAAATCAAAAGTACTTCATTATTGAATTATAAAAATGTTTCGCCTATACTTTAAACACACCACACACACACACACACACACACACACACACACTTGGGAAAAGTATAGCCATATTCAACTGATATAGGCTTTTGCTTTTTAATAGAACCATATGTCTCAATAGCACCTGGACCAACTCAGACAATCTCAGGTAAAAGTCCTCTGTTACTGTAAACAAAACTGTATGGCACAATATTCTATCCTTTACAAAAGCTGCATTCTATTAGACAGCTTTGGCACGAGCTGTGATTACATGGCTGACCATGTAGTAAAAAGGCATAGAAAATGTTATTCTGTAATTTGATGCACTCCTAATCAATACATAAAAATAAGAATGTGCACACTGTAGCCTATAAACAATGCTACTGCCCTAAATGAAAATAGTTGAAGAACACTTACTTTGAGTTCCTCTTCCATTTCAGATATCCGCCTTTCTAGAGCTCTTCTTTCCTACAGAAAACCATTTGCATTAATAACACAATTTGGATATATATTTTAAGCATCATCTCTGTAGAGCAATCTCAGATTTTCAAGATTAAACAACCATAAGCACAGTGAGGAGAAGAAACTTGCGAGGCCAGTGATGTGTAAAAAAAAAAACTTCGAATTTAAAATCAAGACAACAGAACTAATTTTGTCAAATTCTGCTAGTTAAATACATTCTTTATATAAAGCTGATCAGGCAATAGTTTTTGTAACATCAGTTGGGTATTACACCTTTAACTGTATTTTGTGGTAGTTTAGCATACAAGAAATGCAGAAAAGACACCAACTGCCTTAAGGAAAAGGAGGCACAAAGCATTACGTTCCATAGACAGGCAAATGTTAGTTTGCATTCTGTACTACACCCAAGTAATACTAATTGTGTGTGTGTCCTAGTGCATATTCTGTCATCATTCAATGGACAACAGGTCTTAAAGCTAAAGTATTGCTTTGTGTTAAGACAATGCAGTGAGTCTCATTAAAAAGCAGCTGCTGTACCCAGTATCTGACATTCAAATATTTTCAAAGTGTGAAAGACAAAAGCAAATTGCTACAAAGTATACATTCAACAGTGTTATGCAAAACAAGCAGCATCAGCTGAGGTGTGTAAAACTTTGGTTAGATCATACCGCTGCGAGGATACTGACTCTTGTCGGTCACCTTTCAGATACAAACCATTTGAATTTAGTTTAATCATAGTTAAGTGAGTTCCTAAACATATTTTACCCAGTTTTAGCAATTAATTTCAAGAGTTTAGTACAGTCATAATTCATTTTGGTCACTGTCGTTCATTTAACCCTCTGTGATAAGAACCAAGTTTCGTTTTTAAAAAACTTGTTTACTTGTAGCAGTGCTCAGTTAAGTAACAGTGAGTTAACAGATTTAAGCCATTTCCACCAATCGTATGTTTTTTAAAAGTTGCCAGACCAAATCTAGCGTGGAATTTTAAATTTAATTATTTGATTATTATTGCTCTTATATAAATACATAAAGTGCATCCCTTGTGTACACACAGTCTGTCCAGAAATCTAATTGCTTAACTAAATTGTTGCAGTTTGTTCTTTTTTGCATACTGCTTCCCAATTCAAATTGTTTTATAAGACTATTATATAAACCTAGAGGACCAAAAGCCCAGGAAAAAACTTACCCTTTTTTCCATTTCTAGCAGAGACCTATCAGCAAATCTTTCCTGCCTCTGAAATAGATAAGTGATCACATGCAATGTCACTCACAAGAAAAATAAAGGTGGTAAATGGACGTGGGAGAGAAGCAATTTAGAAAAGCATTGTTGCATTACCAGTGGTGGGTAGGATCCAGACTAAATTAGACAGTGAAAACAACAGAACCAACTCATTTCTAAGGGAATTAACGTCTGCTATGTCTGAATCCAAACCAATATTTATTCATTTTTTTCCTGTAACATGAACTACAAAGAGTGCCTGAAATTCATGGGCACTCTCAGATTCATAGGTTTGCTGAGTATAATCTCAACAGGAAACCATAAATACTTTTGGGGGAGAAATAGAAGATACAGAAAACAATGAGGTAGGCGCCAGAAACATAGTTAATGGTATTGAACATCACAAGCCATCCTTTAATAAATGGCTACTGATTATCTATAGATTTCTTGCAAGGGAGATCAATTAAGTACAGATACAAGGCCAGAGTTACATTTACTAATAATTTCAAAGAACACAATAACACAGCATGGGGCCCATCTAGCTAATCAGATCAGATCTCCAATGTGTCTGGAATGTCATAGTGAACATGAACGAATACACTAAAGAGTCTTTATAAGGATATGTGCACATTCAAGCCTACCTCTGCCTGTTTTAGTAGTCATTAATCAGGTGGCCACTTAACATTTCCCATCCTGCTTCTAAACTTCTTCTCAGGAAGTTTCTGCCATCATATATCAATTTCGAATAATAGAAGTTGCTGCTCAAGGACAAACACACTGCTCCTTTTGAAGGTATAAGCTTAAAATCAGTCTCTATCAGCAGCAACTTCCTTACACTCCATGAACTCACCACCTTACTTTTTACCCATATAAGTTAATGATTATTGTTCACTTCTATGGAGCAGTAATACTAGGGATAAAACTTGACACCTAACATTAGCTCTCCATTGAGAAGGGCCAGATGGCTTGCAGGGGGAAGACTTCCAACTCAACTCTACAATATTAAGAACACTGTCTTCCCATCATAATCACATAAATTTTGAAGTTGTTTATACAGCAATTAAAGCAGAAACGTTCAAGGGTTAAAGACTATGCCTTGTTTGGACATAATGATTAACTATGGTACAGTGCTGAATGAGCCTGCTATGCCTCCACCTCCAGTTTTCACTTCCGGTTTTCAGTAACCACAGTTTATCATCAAATCGAAACCTGGGCAAACAGCGGTTAGCATCAACCACAAGTCTATTGAAACAAGCCAACTTCAGACCGTGGCATAGCTGCCAAGTTTTCACTTTTCTCGCAAGGAAGCCTATTCAGCATAAGGGAAAATCCCTGTAAAAAAGGGATAACTTGGCAGCTATGGACCATGGTTATTAAGAAAATATCAAATTTCCCCAAACCATTCCTAACAGGTACCTGAGTGATCATTCTAAAAAGTAAAGTGACAGATTTCAGTGTCAAGACAGTGAATGAGTTAATTTTACTCCAGATATAATAGTCCTACATTGCCCCCTTTTCTTCACATGGTAACATGTACTACTTCCTACTCCACCAGCTCCACAGATAAATTTAAGTAACCAGATCCTATGCAAGTTCCATGAAGAAGCAAGTTCCACAGTGTTCAATAGAGCTTTATCCAAAGGGTGTGTTAAGAAAGTAAGAGACAGAGAGAAGGGAAGAAATTACGGTACTCTGGATCAGAGGTTGAATAATATGTTTTTTCAGGTCTTTCTTTCAGGTTCTCCCTGTTTTAAAGTAGGCCACATTTGCTGAAGAACAGCAGCCTCTCTTGTATCTATTTTGCCTTCATTATCTTTTGCTATCTACAAAAAGAGCTGAGAGCCATAGTGAGGCCCGTTTACTCTGCTGCCCAAAGCTGGGATCCCAACTTGGGATTCTCTTCAGCACTTTGAGAACCCATGGAATTGGGGTTGTAAAGAAGGATGAATTAATTACTCCCCAGCCCCTCTGTCTCACTCTCTTTACAATCCTAGGTCCTGCATTCACCAGAGGCAGAAGGACGTACAAATCAGTTTGGGCTCACTCACTACTAGTGTCATGCCATTAGTGGGCTCTTAGCAACCCAAAACCATGGAGAGAAAGGCAGCAGCAATGATGAAAGGGAAGGAGAAAGTCAGGGCTGGCCTGCCTAGGCTTCAGGTGGCAGGCTGGGGACAGGTGGGAGGAGCAGCAGATTCACACTCCAAGGAGTGTGCCGCTCACCTCCTCCTCCATCAATATAAAGTACGGTAATTTACAACTTTGCCCTATGTAAGTTGTGTATGAAATACCATTCTGGACACTTAACTTTTAAAATGTATAAAAATACTGCACTTCACATTTCATTTTTCTAGTTTGCCACCTCACTGCAAGTTATTTCCTGAACTCCACCTAAGAGACTCAGATTCCATACACTTCCAAGAGCGCTGATGAAGCCCAATAGAAACCTTCTAATATGTGAAATGTTCATTATTGATTTATATTTCTAATAGAACTTTTGTGCCAGGTTTATAGCAAACAGAATTAAAGCATGACGTTTAAAAGGAACTATTAAAAAAGTGTGTTTCCATATCTTTGGGAAATGCAAAGGTGATCCTTAGTGAGACACATTTTACTGAACCTACCCATGATTTTTCTGTGGTGGCGCCTCATTTATGGAATTCCCTCCCTAGACATTGGACTATTGGCCAGCCTTCAAAATGGCTTTGGAGACCCATCTGTTCTGTTTGGCTTTTAACAATGATGGTTTTATTACGGTTGCTGCTAGATTTCAGAGTATAGAGTTAAGACTGCTTGTTACTAGATTTCCTGATAAAATAATTTTCAGGCCAGCAAAAATTTGAAGGGTTCTCTAATTTGTACTTACTGCTCTGCCTGTTATTTTGGCATTTTATTGTTTGTAATCTGTTTTAAACTGTATCAGAGAAATTTGTTATTTTATTTGTTATATGTTTGTAAGCTGCCTAGAGAGGATATCATATAAGGCAGCCTGAAGATCCTTTGAAGAAATAAAATTAAATCGAGAGTTTAGAAATACAAACCTGAGTTGCCTTTTCCAACTGTAGTTTGAGATCCGTCAGTTCCATGTTGGTATCATGCAACTGTGCTTTCAATTTTTCATTTTCAGCTACAATCTGTTCATAAAGCTAAAAAATATGCAATACTTTTATAAATCATGCACTCCTTCAAACTTCTATCATAACTGCATTTATAAAGTGATAACTGTAGAGACATAAAATTTAACTCCTAGGATTAGAAGGGCAGTAGGCAAGGAGCCACTGTTTAGATTTCTGGATTCTGTGTATGGCTGGGCAATATAGGTTTTCAACATTGTGATATATCACCAGCTAAACACTGAGATATTCCAATATATCATGTCTGAAATAAAGATTTAGCCTAACTTCCATCCTCTATGCTCTGGTAACCTCTAGGTTCAATTACTGCAATGTTTTATACACAATGCTGCCTCTGAAGATAGTTCAAGAACTTCAGCTGGTGCAGAATTCAGCGGCCAGGTTGCTCACTAGCGCAAGACGGCTTGAGCATATTACACTGATCCTGCACTGATTGCCAATCAGTTTTCAGGCCCAATTCAAAGTGCTGGTTTTGACTTATAAAGCCTTAAGCGGTTCAGGACCACAATATCTCAAAGACAGCCTCTTCCCATAGGCACCAAGCTGGACCCTGCAATGACCAACTTTCTCCATACACCACAGTCACCTCTCTTCATTCAGGCAAGGAAGAGACATTATACTGGTTCAAGGACACATTCCAGTTAGGCAAAAGCACTAGAGGAGGGCGAAGGGCTGGTGAGGGGAGCATCCTAGGGAAGGGGTGTAGCCTGGGGAGAGTCCAATGGGTGACGAAGGGAGGCCTTGTGGCTCACATTCAGCCCTGGCCCTGAGGTTCCCCATCCCTGTTCTAAATGAGAAAGCAGGTGGGGTAAAGTGGCCATGCATTTGAAGTAGCTTTACAAATAGCACCTTAACAATGGCATCAATCAAAATTTACCTCAAAACCAATACCGTAGAGCTTGAAATTGCACCTTATAGTCCCCAGAGTGTATGTATGCATATGATGTCAAACAGAATTAAGAGAACCATACAGAATGACTTCACAAACTTGTAATGAAGTCATCTTGTTAACACATAAGTCAGGGGGTCAGATACCTTTTTAAAATCTGTTGTATCTTCTTTTTCTAGCTTGCTGGAATATGATTTCCGATCTTCCAAGTAACTGTATCCAGTCCGTCCTAGTACTGAATCGTAACGATCTCCTGATGATCCTGTGTCATATCTTCCAAAAAAGAATAAAAGTTCAATCTCTCACAGCTCAGTTCAGAATTTCAACAAACTATGGTCTGAGCTAGCTCTAATTTAGAAACTAAGTCACAGTGGCTTCATTTGCACATCAGAACTGTCTGTAGTTAATTGTTTAGCATGATCGTGCAGGTGGCTCCTCCCCTAGCGCGAGAGACAAATCACAATCCCTGGTGTATTGTAATGTCTGAGCTTGGGATCATGATTTGTTTTACTCCAAACAAATCACAATGTGAAGCCAATGTTTCTTCTTAGCTTACCAAGGTGGGGATTGGGGCAACGAAACAAGCCTGATCCCTCGTTCAGATATAATGCTACATCAGAGATCATGGTTTGCTGTTCCTGCTGGCACTATGAAAGGAGTAAAGCCGCAGTGATTTCCATGTTCATGGGAAACTATTAATGATGGTTTACTGTGACATGCAAAACTGGGCCCTACATGAAAACACAATTTATACAATTTTTCCTTAGTTGTCTCCTCCAAGGGTTCCAAGATGCAATTACAAACCACTTCAACTTGTTGTACTTCTGGCAACACAACCACAGATATACTGCCTTGTTGCCATTAGTCAGTAATGCTAAAAAGGGCAGCACAACTGAGAACATTCTTCTTTTTATTTGCTCTCAGTTGTGCAGCACAATGCTTTCTCAGCCAGCTTTCTGCCAAGGAGCATTCCCCTCTTCCTGATGTCTTTCACCTCTCTGTAATTAAGAAGTGTTTTTTTTTCAGGTGCAGGGGACACTCCAAGCTGAGCAAAGAACTAGGGGGTGGGACGTTTTTCTTCCTGGCTTTGTCCACTCAAAACCACTGCCCACACTCCAAAGCAACGTTCCCACCAATGTTGCAGGTTCCATATCCCTTGGAATGAAATAGTATTTTGGGAGGGAGAATGAATGTTGACTAGATAAATGTCCAAAAAGAAAGAAGTCCCTCTAAGGCAGTGGTGGCCAAACTTGGGCCTCCAACTGTTTTTGGACTACAACTCCCATTATTCCTAGCTAACAGGACCAGTGGCCAGGGATAATGGGAATTGTAGTCCCAAAACAGCTGGAGGGCCAAGTTTGGCCACCACTGCTCTAAGGGCACCCATAGCTACTCTCCATGAAAAAAGGGAAAGCATCATTTCATTATTGGTAGTGCTCCCCCATCCCTGGCACCACTTTCCATTTTACCACATCTCCTGGCTGCTATTTTCATGACCTACATTACAACTTCCCTCAATTTCAGCCACTAGTGATAACTGCTACCTTTGCTTTTCATAACTCTTTGCTTTTCATAAGTTTTAAAACACCAGTCTTTGGGGAGAAATGGGAGACCATAGGTTTAGGCTAAAAGCCTAAAAGTTATTCATTTGATTCAGTTTCTTTTATAGAAGTTGTTCGATAAATAAAAATCATGTAATCCAAGTGCCTGCCTTTATTTTGAATGGGAACTGGTTTAACACCTAGGGGCAGAAAGATCAATAGAGAAATAATGGCTTTCGGGTAGACATCAGCAAGACTTAAGACAAGAGAGTTGGTGCTCTATTTTTGTCTTTCTCATATTCTTAATTTCTGTTTTGTGGCATGATGCCCTCAGAGGGTGGAACACCAACAATTGACCTTGTCAATTGGGAAATTTATTAACCTCATGGTTTCAACATTCTCAAACTATGATTTGTCAAATTTGAACATTGTGACGAACGATAGTTGAGCTCTGAAAATGATGGTATGACATGACATCTGAATTAAGTCACTGACATATTAATATTATAACTCAACTAAAGATACAGTGTGAATTCAAATAATGTGTATGCCACCTTCCACTTCTCTCCATTTTGTACAAATGCAAATGTGAACTAGGGTATATTATCAGGGAACACTTTCCACTTGGGGACTTCCCAAAAGCTGAATCTTACAGATAAATCGTTAAAATCCCCTCAATTTAGATGTGGCAAAGCATACAACCTTAATCATGTTTGGCTCTACTGGAACATTTTATACTCCTCAAGGTGTCATGGTGCTGCCATGCTGACGGTCAACATGCCAGCATAATAGCAACTCTGTGGGCATGTTGAAACTGGATGTAATCTTCTACAGTTTTTGTATTTATGGAGAACTGAGCTGTGGGCAACTTCTTGCATCACATCATTTGCAAAGTGCCTTTTTCCATAAAAGCATGCTTAATCTCTCATTTCATTAGCAACATTAAACAATTAAGAATGTTATACCTCACATCATAAGGAGAGCTAAATGTGAAGAGTACACATACCTTGAAATGCTTTCACCCTGAAGGAGAAAGAGGGGAAAATATTTTAAAAGACTGTTTAACAAGCAAATTATTCACAGCTTACTAGACAATTAATGAGCATTTAAGTAAGCTCAGCAACTAAAATAAAATGGACCATAAAATATACTGTATGGAACCACCAGCTTACAGGTCCACTCAGGTCAGCTAGGGGTTCTAAGTTGCCCTGGGAGGCCATTTCCCCCAAACCACAGCTGCCCCATCCCTGATGCCATATGTGACATCAGGTATATGGCAGGTAAAGGCGTGTCTGCTATGACTTTGAAGTCCATTTCCAAGCCGTGTGTATTGAAACTTATCTGCAAAACAGTCTTCAAAGGAAAGTTCTTTTCAAGTTGTCACCCAATGTCATAACAACATCAGGTGATTGACAGGTGGGCAGTCCCACCCACGTGTTAGATTGAGGGGAAGGAAGGATCTGGCCCCCTTGTGCTATGCAGTTATCTATCCCTGCTGTATGGAATCATAGGTGAGAATCCAAATAGCTAACTTAAATACACCAAGGGATTGGGCATGCCCAAAGGCATTTTGGACTTCTTTCTTTGAAGAACAGACCTTCCAAGCCGAAGAGCATTTCAAAGACTTCTATGATTTCAAAAGTAATTCTTAGGGAACTGCTGTTTGAGTGATACAAGCCCAAAGTCTCCATAGCCACATGAAAGTAACTGCATGTTTGGATCCTAGCAACAATTTGCAGAATCTTCACAAGATCACTAATATTAGAAATATACACCCCATGTTATGACTAAGTTCTAAAGAGTTAATGATTCTGCCTCCCTGTTCTTTCAGTATCCTATGTATTCCAACTGCTCTCTCATTTTATGTGGACAAGTTACTGTGGTAATTTTGAGTCAACTTTACACCATTCTTTTGTTTGAATGTATTTTGTAGGGCCCACTTAGAGCTCATTCAAGTGACATGTTCACATGAAACAGATAATGTTGGCATTATCACAGCAAAATGTATGCAACCTCAGTTAATGCACTATTACTGAATTTAAACAATACAGGATGCAATACCTGTAGGAGTGTAGCTTTTGTAAAATATGGCACTCAAATGAGAATCAGAATAAAAGAGAACAGGGGAAAAGATACATGGAACAGCGCTGCACTATGAAAACAACTTTGTGCACTATGAAAGATAATCAACAGGTTACGCTTCTAAGAAGGCCAAATAAAATTATCACAATCTCTGAACTTAATGTTTTAACCCCAGAAGACACAATTTTTGTCACAGAACCTTGAATAAAACCATAGCATGAGATTATGTCTTTTATGCAAGGAAAACAAAACAGAACAATTACCTGTGTTTCTTTTTTATTTGTTCCCTCTTCTGAATCAGATGGGTGTTCTTGTTCATTTTCATCACTCTGAGGGAGGAAACCCATTTAAAATTAGCATATATTTACATTCTGCATCTGGACAGAACAACTTAGAAGGATGGCTTCCTGCAAACAACATTTTCAGCTTTCAAACAGCTTCAAACAAGCAGATAGTTTGCCAATAAACTTCTATCCTAGTTGCTCACCACCACTTACACATTTATACTGGAATATAATCTATGTTTGCACTCTTCTAAAACAAAATTTCAACTATTTTTGTCCAATTCTTCAATTATGGGAGAACCTACTGTAATCATAATGAACTTAATTTTTTTTAGTAAAACAATAGACACTCTTTCCCTATAAACAGCGGATAAACAGAATCTGTATTTTCAGATTGTATTGGGGCTATTGGGTTGTTTTTATTTTTATTAGGTATTTTGTGGTTCTATATCTTGATTTTATTTTGTGAACCACACTGAGACCCCCGGGCATAGGCAGTATATAAATTCTAATAATGATAATAATAATGATGATGATGATGATGATATACAAACAGCAATTTATAGGTGGCAAGTCCATATTAATGTTTAAGCAGTTAACTTACATACAAGAACTTTTACTTAACTACTTTACAGCATCTCATTGAAGCATCTCATTGTTTCTGATTTATAGTCACACACATCATCATCAAAGCCGTAATTAGCTAAAATGCATGCTTATCCAATGTATTATGAATTATGTATGTGTTACAGTTAATGTCACACATTTTCCATATTACAGGGGGGTATATCAATGTTTGCATTGAGTAGACCCACAGAAATTAATGGCCATGACTAACTTGGGTCCATTATTTTCGAGTAGAACTTAGTTGGATACTGATTTTACTTTAAGGCAATGACTAGTAACTGAATTCATTAATTGTCCAAAAAAGCTGTGATAACAGTGATAAAGAAGTTTGTTGTCTCACTAATAAAATAATTCATGTATATGTAATTTTATAGGTTTTTACTTACATCCTGAGTCCAAAAAGAAACTCCTGTAGATCTTCGTTTTTCTCTTGGCCGTCGCCTTTCCCTTATTGATTTTGTCTGTGATTTATCTTCTTCTTTTTCTTCTTCTTTCTTCCCTGTTTCTATTTAAATAGCAATGCATTGAGGTTGTAATGAAGTCCAGTAAATATACTAATTTGCAACACATTACATTTCTGTTGTCATTCCTGAAGCAAAACATTCAGGATCCAAGTTTATGAAAATCCTAAAATGCTTTTGAGAATATGGTAAATGTTGTTCACTTTTAATGTGCCATTATTCTCTTTATACATTGTTCCATCAGTTCTAACTATAAAATTTCAATGTAGTATTATATGGACTTTAACCTTAAGAATCAAAGCCTAACACATATGTATATATTATGACATCTACAAACACATATTCATCAAAGCAACCAGAGCACACTTATTCAGGTAAGTATTTGTTTAGCCAGAAGCATCAAGAATTCAGCGTGCAACAGACTCTTTCAGAGAGAGATTTGCGTTCAAATTAGCTAGATTTGCTTTTCTTTGTATGGTAATGCATTTAATGAAATCCAGCAATTTTCAGACCATGGTAAGGTGCCACTTCTATAAACTAATATTTAAAGTAACGTGTCAGAAAGATCAAAGTTTAACCTTTCAAACTGATTGTTCAACTCCAAAATGCTTTTATTAACTTATACAAGAATTATTAAGCAGGGCTGCACAAGCATATAACATTCCTTTGCTATCATGCACTTTATCCAAGTGTTTACCCTTGAATTAACATAAGAAATCACAAACATCCAGGTACTTGTTTATTTCACTGCTCCAGTCTTCAGGGCTGAAAAATGAATCTATATTAAGGTAACACAATACTCAGCCTCACTCTAAACTTTTTCTTTTATATAAAAAAGTTGTTCCTATAACAACTCAACATTAAAATTTAGAGCCCATGGAATTATGGGAACTGATGAGTAAGTTTAAATTTGCTCTACAGAAAGCAATTTAAAAGTATAATTACTGAGGAATTGCTGAAATACTGATTTCAGGTGGTGATTCTGCAGGAGGATTCCCAATTGCTCATCTAAGGTATACCAAACTTTCTTGAAGGGGGCAGTGGTTTATTTGATAACACCAACACACACAAAACGAAAAAAATAAGAGAAGCCTTACCTCTCTCATTTTCCTTTGCTCCACTTCTGGAGTAAGCAGAAGTTATACCTATAAGGCTGTTTGGTCTGTTTAGTTGGCTTGAAGAACTAGATGTGGCAACTGAAGAAGTTGATGAAGTAGTTGTAGATGTAGTTCTATAGCGATGATATGGCTAGTCAACAGGGAGAAGTCCATATCAGTTTTGAAATATTAGGAAGCATAGAAATGCAGATTAAATCATTTTAATCAAGTAAGCTGCCTCCTACAATTTCAGAATGGCCGCCTACCCTGCTCCGCGTGAGTGGCAGTTGCGACCCCTTTCAAGCTGCCCTTCATTCCCAGGGATGTTGGGAGTCACATCCCCAACAGCCAGCCATTGTAAATTCCCTGACCAGCTGCATTGCAGGGTACGATAGCCCACCAAGTCTAAAGTTTAAATCAGGCTTCCTCAAACTTGGCCCTCCAGATGTTTTTGGCCAACAACTCCCATGATCACTAGTTAGCAGGACCAGTGGTCAGGGGTGATGGGAATTGTGGTCTTAAAACATCTGGAGGGCAGAGTTTGAGGAAGCCTGGTTTAAATTGCCCAATCATGGGGAGCCCACGGGGCAGAGCCTGGTTGGTGGAGCTGAGTGCAGAAGTTCCCACTCTAATCCATTAACTGGGGATAAAAGCCAACTGTGCCTAGTGTTCGAAGCACAGTTGGCCGATTCACGCCTGTACAACAACAGAAACATGAAATACCTCCTCTAGGGTCCGTGTGTATCTTTGTCTATAATCATCATCTTTCGATTCAGATTCTTTCTTTTCTTCCTGTTTTTCTTTGTCCTGTTTTTCTTTTTCCTCCTTTTCTTTTTCTTCGTTTTCTTGCTCTCTGGTTCGTGTACCACGACTTCTGCCAATAGTTTTTTCGGCTTCTTGAAGATCAGTCAGCGTTACCCCCTTTAGAAGAATTGCGCCCCCCAAAAAGGATAACATGTCAAATCTCCAGTATCTAATTTGACATGTAGACATTCAAACAATAACTTATTAAAGGTAAATGGTATTTTGTGAAACAACAACAACACACACACACACAAAAACCCTGAGGTTACACCCCATTTCCTAATCTCATAGTTCATTCTTTCTTGTTTGTTTCGTCCTCATTTTTCATAGCATCTACATCAGGCATCCCCAAACTTCAGCCCTCCAGATGTTTTGGACTACAATTCCCATCTTCTGGTCCTGTTAGCTAGGGATCATGGGAGTTGTAGGCCAAAACATCTGGAGGGCCGCAGTTTGGGGGTGCCTGATCTAAAAGCTCTTCCCTTGTATTTTTAATGTTGTTTCAAAACAGCTGGGAGGGACAGTATTTTATGGGATAAAAATAAATAGATGCTTAAAAAAACTTTTCCCCTGATGGCATGCTTTGGGGAAAATATATTTTCCTAGCCCAGAACGAATTGGTAGGCTACTGCCATGTGATGTGTGCATGTGGATATGTAGCTTGAAGTCAGAATGCAAATATTTAACTTGCTTTTCTGAAGAGGAGCTGTATTTCTCTGTTGCACTAAAAAATAAATAAATGATAATACTTGCCTCTGGGAAAGTTGTGTGAGGGTCCTGGAAAACACCTAGAGCCCAGTGAGGCAGAGGGAAAGGCCTGCTCCAGACAGGAAGGCATGCAGGGGCGGGGAGTTCTGGGGGTTTCTAGCTTCACATGATTTTGGGTTTACACGTGAAACCCTGGAATCAAACCCTCACATAAGCTGCAAGTTGCCTGTATATTATTACATACTTCCATTTTCACATTTTCATTCACTCTCTCTTCCTCTATGAACAGAAACCAATTCATAGGTATTGTACCGTCAGTGTATTGGACTAACACATATCCCCTAAACATATAAGATTCCTGTACCTGAGTGGATCTTCTGGACTGCCTTGCTTGCCTTGATCTAGCTTTTCTTTGGGATTCAGATTCTTCATCCCGAACTGGAGTGAGGTATGACCTGGAGTTAAAATATTTGCTAGCTAGTAATCATTGTAAAAAGTAATTGCATTTTTTGACAATAATTTGATAGAAAAAGGAGCAAACGAAGCCTCTCAGCTAAGTCACAAATAAATTAGGAAACTGAAGGTTTCAAACAATAACATGGTTCTTTTGTGGCAACAAGATCACTGCTTGCGTTTTGGTGTAATTCTGCACTGAGCAGATACAAAATTCATATTCTGTTAATACAATTACATTAGAACAGGGGTCCCCAATCTAAGGCCCGGGGGCCGGAGGCGGCCCAATCGCCTTCTAAATCCAACCCGCAGACAGTCTGGGAATCAGCATGTTTTTACATGAGTAGAATGTGTCCTTTTATTGAAAATGCATCTCTGGGTTATTTGTGGGGCATAGGAATTGCTTCAAGTTTTTCCCAAAATATAGTCCGGCCCCCCACAAGGTCTGAGAGACAGTGGACCGGCCCCCTGCTGAAAAAGTTTGCTGACCCCTGCATTAGAATATCAAAACAAAAAATAAAAAATTCCTTCCAGTAGCACCTTAGAGACCAACTAAGTTTGTCATAGGTATGAGCTTTCGTGTGCATGCACACTTCTTCAGATACACTGAAACAGAAGTCACCAGACCCTTATGTATAGTCAGAAGGTGGGGAGGGGTATTACTCAGAAGGGTGGTGGGAATGAGTGATTGGCTGATAGGAGTGGTAAACCTGTTGACGACTTCAGTGTATCTGAAGAAGTGTGCATGCACAGGAAAGCTCATACCTATGACAAACTTAGTTGGTCTCTAAGGTGCTACTGGAAGGATTTTTTTTGTTTGTTTCGACTATGTCAGGCCAACACGGCTACCTATCTGTAATTAGAATATCAAGTTAGCACTTTAACCTAAGGATCAGCAACAGAAATAACCAGGATCAAACTGAGCCTTCTGAGAGGTATTACCTGCCACTTTCCTAATACATATGCAACAGTGTTTTTAATGAGTTCATGGCAAATGGCTATGAGATGTAGGTGTGGGAGGGCAAAAGCCCTGACTGGGAATCTTTATTATTCCCTCCAAATGGTACTCCAAGTAAACTAGTTGCTGATGAACTATACTAGCAAATGTTTTTATTTACAACCAACTTGAAGTGTTGCTGCTTTGCAAAACTGGTTTTAAAAACATCATTTCATACTATTAGATCTCTCAACACTCAATCACGCAAGGATTCTATGGCAATGGCCTAGTTTAGATGCAATGGGATACCATGATTCCCAATTACAAAAATGTGTTGCAACAAACTTGCTCCTCATCTCTCCTTTAACCAAAAGAAACAACTGGACACTTCCTTCGGGTTTTTGAATAAACCATAGCTATGTTCAAACTCAGGAGACTGGTTCATTCTACATGTACTTACTTAACAAACCAGAACCCAATTGTGATTATAGGTCAGGACTTGTTGAATCCAACCTGCTGGAACAGACTACCCTTTCTTGAGTTTAAATTTAATGGGGGGGGGAACCTGTCAGGTCACTAAGCTAAATAGTAAAAAGAGACCTCATTATTTATAAAAGTAAACATTTCTCGAATTACCCCAAATACCACCTTCAAATTAATTTCTAGCATAAGGAGAACACATCTTGATAGACATTAACAAAGTATTCAGCTCATCCAGAAAGTTTGTGGTATGTACATTTCTGAACATTTTGCTGTGCCACTTCCTTTCATTTATTTTCTGCCCTGCTTCAGATGAGATATCTTAAAGATACCAGAAACCCAAGTGTCATAAGTGTTAAGCATACTGCACTAACATACATTAAAAATGCATTAAGCCTTACAGTTAGCTATTATGTTTATGCCTCATAACCTATGCCTCAGCTAAGACGGTTTAAAGTATGACCATTTAAAGAAAGTGGGGGAAATATGAACAGCAAACAAACACTCCACAACATATTCTTAGTAGTAGGCAATTCGGTCATCCTAGGTTATTCTAAGCAGCCAACAAACTCACATAACCAAACACTGAACTCTCCATGAATAAATTGCAACTACCTTGGGGCCATGTAATAACTACCAAGATGTACAGTCATGGGGAAAAGAAAGTGCACCCTCCTTGAATTCTGTGGTTTTACATATTGGGACGTAATAGCAATCATTTGTTCCTTACCAGGTCTTAAAATTAGGTAAATACAACCTCAGGTGAACAAAAATTCACGACATAAGATGGAGAAATCATGTGTAGAAAAACTAAGTACACCCTTACTGCTGCCATAGCAATTAAGAGGCTAAGTAGCAGATGGGCTGCTAATCAAACACCCTTGCTTATTTGATCATCAGCAAGTGTGCCCACCTCTATAAAAGCTGGGGTTTGGGCAGTTTGCTGGTCTGGAGCATTCAGGTGTATTTTAACACAATGCCAAGGAGGAAAGATGACACCATGCTCTTAGAGAAGCAAGCGCTGCTGCCCATGAAACTGTGAAGGGTTCTAAGGCCATCTCCAACCAATGTTAAGTCCATCATTCTACAGTGAAAAAGGTTTTCAAAAGTGGAAAACATTCAATAGAGTTTCCAAACATCTCAGGAGTGGACGTCCCAGCAAATTCACCCAAAGGTCAGACAGTGCAATGCTCAGAGAAATTGCAAAACCCCCAAGAGTTACATCTCAGGCTCTACAGGCCTCAGTTTGCATGTTAAATGTTAAAAGTTCATGACAATACAATTAGAAAACGACTGAACAAGCATGGTTTGTTTGGAATGGTTTCCAGGAGAAAGCCTCGTCTCTCTAAAAAGAACATGAAAGCATGGCCTTGGTTTGCAAAGTTGCACCTGAACAAACCACTAGACTTCTGGAACAATGTCTTTTGGACAGATGAGACCAAAGTGGAGATGTTTGGCCCTAATGCACAGTGCCACGTTTAGCAAAAACCAAACACAGCATATCAGCACAAGCAACTCATACCGTCAAGCATGATGGGTGATGATTTGGGCCACAGGACCTGGGAACCTTGCAGTCATTGAATCAACCATGAACTCCTCTGTATACCAAAGTATTCTACAGTCAAATGTGTGGCCATCTGCCCAATAGCTGAAGCTTGGCTGAAATTGGGTCATGGAACAGGACAAGGATCCCAAGCACACTAGCAAATCTACAACAGAATGCCTGAAAAAGAACAGGACCAAGGTGTTGCAATGACCCAGTGACAATCCAGACCTCAGCCTAATTGAAATTCTGTGTAGGACCTTAAGAGAGCTGTGCATAAACAAATGCCATCAAACCTCAATGAACTAAAGCAAAGTTGTAAAGAAGAATGGGCCAAAAATCCGCCACAACAATTTGACAGACAGATAAAGTCCTACAGAAAACAACACATGATATATTGCACTGTGTCATGATTTATTTAACAGAAATGAAGCCGAAATGGAAAAGCCATGTGGGGAAAACTAAGTACACCTTACAATTCAATAGCTTGTAGAACCACCGTGGTTAGGAGCAATATCATGTGTTGTTGTTCATCTGAGGTTGTATTTACCTAATTTCAAGACCTGCTAAGGAACAGATGATTGTTATTACATCTTCATATGTAAAACCACAGAATTCAAAAAGGAGGTAGGCACCTTCTGGACAACACAATTTAAAAATCAAGGTAATTTAGACCATCAATAGAAATCTAAATGTGTTATTTCATCCTGTGCAACACACATGCAAAACCTTGACACACTGGTGAGAGTGAAGAAACAAACTGAATGCCTGAATTTTGAACTTCCTTGCTTTTTCAGCTCCTCTCAGGCTTTTTAACTACAGTATAGTATTGTTAAAATAAATTAAAAAAACACTTATAATAAAATTTAGTCATTACATACACCTTGCATTTAATCCTACATATATTATGCAACACTTTTAATGAATAAAGTTGCCTGGTTCACCAACTTTATTCCTATATTTCCAGACACGATCCTTCTTCAAAGCATACAATGTGCATTATGGCAATACTTAATTGTCTTCTACATTGATCTTTGAAAGAAACTAAGAATGCAGTCTCAGAACATTCAAGTTTATGTGCATTTATGCCAGAACAAACTAAGAACATTGCCACACCTTAAAAACATAATAGGTTACGGGCATGGGCTTTCAGAATTAACAACCTACATCTTCAGATGAATGAAACAGGAAGATAAGCTGGTTTGTGTATATATACTTTGAAAATGCCTAGGTTAAGTCTAAATTCTGGTGTTGCTTCTTCTCCCCACCAAAATACCTTCTTCTCTACCTCCCTAGAATATTTTGTGAGGTCAGTGGACAGGCAGGTTTGTTTGTTTGGCAAGATCAAATGGTCCCTAATATGAAACTTTGCAGTGCTTTGACCATTCCTCAAAATAGAATACTTGGCTCTCTGTATCGAAGGCCACTTCTTAAAGAGATATTGTGTGCTACTTTCTATATCTACAGTACCTGATAAATCTACTGGCATGTCTTTACAGATATTACAGCAGCCTTTTTATTTTTTTAAAAAAAGCTTTTTCTTATTTCTGAGAGGGGAAATGCACAGCAAGTTCAAACCATGGCATTTTCCTTAACACACAAAGTCACTTGGGAAGAAAGATGACAAAAAGGATTTGGGGCCCAAACGACACATTTCCACAGGAAAAACAAGAAAACATAAAAACAGCAACGTAGAAGAAAAGGTGCTCTCAAACACTGACATGTACAACTTGTTGCATTTATGTTTATCAAGGTTTAAATACATATGGTGTATCTATATTGACCAGAATCTTATATGTTTGGAAACAGTTCTTCCCATCTAAAAAGCTGATAAATTCTTCTCACAATTCATGAAACTGAAAAACTTTTCCCAGTTCTCTACAGATAAAGAACTGCTGTGAATGTGGAGACACTGAACATGCATACAACTCTCCACCTTATTTTTTTTTTTAAAAAAGTGTCATAGAACCATGGGAACTAGTGAACACAGAAGATCTAAAATGGCTTCCCATTTTTTATTTTATTCCTTGTTTTATTCTATATTTGATATTTTGTTGGAAGCCACCCAGAGTGGCTGGGGAAGCCCAGCCAGATGGGCGGGGTATAAATAATAAACTGATGATGACGATGGAAGCTGAGGATTGTCTACATGTTTCCCATCACATATATTACATGTGGGCAAAATATCAACCTATTTACAATTGTATTAATGTATCTTTTGTGAGTAGGCATTTGTTCACCTCACATTAATGAATCACAGCACAAGTGAAGCATCATTCTCAGAACTTTTTACACACCTGCGTCTCTCCCTGACCTCTGAAGTTGAGGACACAGTGCCAGAAGTAGTTGTAGTCAAGGCTGTGGTAGTCGCAGTATTTACAACTGATGGTGCAACAGGAACGGTCACTGCCGTAGGAACATTGTCTTTGTCTCTCTCAGTACTATCCTCAGCCCATAAACGATTTGAGGTACTATAGCATCATAGCAACAACACAAAAAGAGAAAAGGAAACAGCTAAACAATGAAAGCACTTTACTAAAACAGTGTGATACAAAGGGATGGATTTTTTCTTTTTTTAAAAAAACATACAAATTTGAGACTGGTTTTGCTACGGAAGTATCTACATAGCTCCTGGGGAGCTTTACTAAAAGTAAAGCTTTGACTATATTTTCACCCCATTCCTATATATAATTTTTTACCCGTTCACAGACATGCATAGCTATTGCTTTATAATGCAAGCTTCATTTTGAGCCAGATTGCATACTGACCACAGGTAACAGCAAAAATGAAAAAAATCCAGAGCCCAGTACCTTCTACACAAAAATGCATGCACATACATAAAGCACACAGTGGACATAACACAAACGACATTGATGGTCCCACCTGCTTTGTATGCCTGCTGTTGCTGAACCCGTTGTAACCTTTGTAGCAGTGCTTGTGCTGGAAAGCAGGCTTTTCTGAAGACCAGCGGGGGAGGTAACTGTTGATACTGACGTAATACTTGGAATACTAGAACTAATCAAGTCATCTTGTCTTCTACCAAAGGAACTACTGGAAAAGTAATTGAATTTACAAAAATAAGCATTGTGTATTTATTAAGTTGTAAATCACCACCCATTCTTCTACCAGTTTGATGAGCCCTCGATTTCCATCTACTGAATAGCTCCAGATATTTGTAAAAAAGATAAGCATAATTACAAAAACTCTAATTTCCCTACAAAGACTACAAAGATTGTAAACCCAATTTTAACATCATACCAATAAATCTGCTTGCAATCTTATAGCACACTTAATAACACTGTGTTGTTGCTATTACAGGCCATCACTTACATACAGAAAATCATTGCGGATTAAAAGTATCATCAACTAAAATATATGAGCCAAACTGTGTCTTAGACATCACTTACACCGAGCATGACCATCACTGAAGGGCAAGGATACTGCTGCAGTTGCCTCATGAACAGTTTAGCATTAAGAGGCAACAAGGAAGCTGTTATAAGAACTGAAAGTGCAGCTTTTCTGGAAGCAAATAACTGAAGAAGCTGTGACTAGCAGTCTTTATTCATTTGGGATTGGAAAGCACCAGAACCATCTTTTGCCAAACACTGATTTCCTCATTCAGCTGATGGCTTTGTAGTGTTTATCCAATGAAGGTATAATAATAAAACAGCTCTTACCAGTTTCAGGTAAATAACTAATGTATAATACACAAAACTACACCTAACCTTCTTTTAAGGACATGGATATTGCTGTCCTTTATAGTACTATTTGAAATGCAGACAGTATAAAATTTATTATCTACCACCATGCAGTTCTTTAAAAACACCTGGAATTCCTTATACTTTTAACATCTACAAAACATACACTATTTACCTTCTTTGATAGGTTGTGTTTAGTGGTGAAGATCCTTCATTTGAGATATTTTTCTTTGCATCTTCTTCCCATTTTCTTCTTGTGTAAGAACCACTACCACGTATTAAACTGGCTGACGTATCCCTGTTTTCTTTCTCTTCAATGTCAGATGTACTGGCCAGTCGTCTTGGAATTGTAGGAGCAACATATGCAAGCCTAGTTCCTTTTGTATCTTTATCCTGCAAGAGACATTTTTTTTACAAAGTTTACAAGTTTGACTTAGATTACGATTTTTGAAAGGTTAACTGCATGTGTAGCAAACATGACCCCAATTTTAATTACATACATACATACATATATATATGTATATACACAACTTGCTCCCATCAGTTTATGGGCCAAATAGTGAAATAATGTTAAAACAGGCACACTGTTTCTGGAGTTTCTAGTTCATGTGTAAAAATAAGCATCTATCAATAAAAATTCTAAAAGGAGGCTGCCCCTTATGCTTTGCATATTTTACTGTAAACAATGTCAAATAGAAACTGGCATTTGAGGAAACAAATAATTAGTTGTCAAACCTGAACTAAATTACAGAGCCTAACAGACATGACTGGTAATTGTACAGAATTATGCTTCCTACACAAGTTGTCTGGAAAGTCTGGCATTCCCATCACTGAACTACACTGAAAGTGATCTACTACAAAGAAAGAAAGTAGTTAAACCTTGTACACAGAGCAACTACACATTAGGAAGCATCTCCTATTTGAAGGATGGAAAAAATGCCACACCATTCTTGAAAGCACATCCTTTCCCCTGGAAACTTTGCCCAAGGAACTAGATGAAAAATGCAGAAAGACATACAAAGATCACTGAACCCGTCTTTGATGAACGGAAATCTTTCATGGTACACCACATACCAACTACTAGTGCCTCTTAAGACTTCACCAGAAACTAGGCACATAAGTTCATGATTTGTCTTCACAGCTTTAAGGAGTAGAAACTTTATTCCATGATATGTGGAAGTCAGAATTTGGTAAGGAATTCATCATCTTCAGACACTGGTCTTTCTTTTTTAAAAAATAAAAAAACCATCACCATCCATAATTTAATTATGTCGTGTGTTCTGGAAAAATGTTACCTTGTCTTTGTTGTCTAATGAAGAGGACAATCTAGGGCTTGAAGCTGATCGCATAACTCCTGTCGAATCCTTTTCTTTCTGAGTTTCTTTGCTAGCTGTAATCTCTGCCAGTGCCCCATAACTGCCAGTCTTTCGAAGACCTAGTCTCCATGAAGCAGGAGACTCATCTTTCCTCTCTTCTTCTTTGGGAGAAACCTTAGTTGAAGTTGGGAACTGTAAAACACAGGGTTGCTTTTCTGTAAGTCTTGTTCTTCCAAGTGTCCTCTGTGCAGTCAAACATTTGGAAGTGTACATACACAGGCCACAAAATGAGTAATTCCACAACTTTGACAGGAATGGAGTATGTCTGTGCCCTTCTCGCTGACATATTTGCCCTTGTGAGCATGAACCACGGGGCTAATGTATTTCTCCTCAGTTCACATGAGATCACCACTGGTGGCAAACCAATAATTTTTAAGACAAGTTGAGTTTCTATGCTAGAGAAGGAGGGTAGGATGTGCAACTGCACAGAGCACACTTGGAGAACAGGGATTACAGGCAAGCAACCCTGTTATCTCCTTCGTGATCTTTGTGAAGTCCCACATTTGACAAGCAAGTAAGCAACATTGTCTAGTACACATTTATCCACCATGGACTCTAGATTCAGGGAAAGCAGTAGTGGACTTGGCATTGCTTCACTCCCTTCTTATTGAATTCCAACACTGCCCCAGATGCAAAGTCGCTTTTGGTGTGTTTAGGTATTGGGGAAGAATGCTAGCCATTCATCCAACAGCTCTCTTTTTACTTAGCTTTATACTCTTAACACAATGGTTGTCCATTGTAAAACATGGTTCAGAGCAACATGAACTTTGATTTTGCACAGCTGCTACAGAAATCCACCCTGAACCTTGCTGCTTACCACTGTGTTCTGTTCAGCAATCACTAATATTCCTTTGGAGAAATGTACTCTGACCCAAAACCTAAGTTCCAGTAAGCCTCCTTCATGAATCCTTGATTAAATCTGCTAGTGCCCGGGTTGTGGGTGGCCTTCCTCAAAATAGAGGCAAGGGGAAGGAATTATCTTTACTACAAGGTATAAAGGTAAAGGTAAAGGGACCCCTGACCATTGAGTCCAGTCGTGACCGACTCTGGGGTTGCGCGCTCATCTCGCATTATTGGCCGAGGGAGCCAGCGTATAACTTCCAGGTCATGTGGCCAGCATGACAAAGCTGCTTCTGGCAAACCAGAGCAGCACACGGAAACGCAGTTTACCTTCCCGCTGTAGCAGTTCCTATTTATCTACTTGCACTTTGACGTGCTTTCAAACTGCTAGGTTGGCAGGAGCTGGGACCAAGCAACGGGAGCTCACCCCGTCACAGGGATTCGAACCGCCGACCTTCTGATCAGCAGGCCCTAGGCTCAGTGATTTAACCACAGCGCCACCTGGGTCCCTACAAGGTATACACTTCTTAAAACCTGCCCTATCACCAAAAGTCATCTAATTTAAACTGTTAAATAAGATAGCAGGGGAAAGGGGGTACTGGGAGAAAGATAAATAGAACCTGCCAAGTCATCCAAGATAACACAATGCAGAGCTTGCTAGCTGCAATATTTTGTGGCAGTTAAAGACATTCACCCAACCTTGGATCATGTAGATGAGGGCAAACATGGCTGCCAAGGTAATAGGTACAAGCAAATGACTTCTGTCAAAGCCTAAGAATTTCTACATGGTGGTCTATGTTTGCTCACAGCAGAAAGTGGGACTATACAGAGATCACAGAAGAAAGACACATTCTCAACCTCAGTATTTTTAATTCCAGAATTCCATGCTTCATGGTATATTTCAAAATAAAACTCCCTATGGATGTATACTGTATGTATGTGGAAAAGGAAGCAAGACCTCACACAATTTCCTGAGCAAGTTAATAAATTCCAAACACTTGGTAAATCAACTTTTCAAAGGTTAGCTTTGTAAACATTACACTATAAACTACTAATTAACAATAAGATGCAAAAGAGACACACCATTTAAAATCATGCAGCTACAGTGCCAATATTTGAATTAACACTTGTTATTTTGCAACCTGGAGGGGGAAACCACACACAGAGCCCTCACCAGAGACTTTTCACCTTTACTGGGAACAAGAATAATGCCAGTTTTACGTAAGCCCTGCCTCCATGATGCAGGATCTACAGAGTCCACCACAGGCATGATAGCAGGAAGAAAGTCATACTAAAGCCAATTGGGACAAGACATATAAAAGAGATATAAAGATTGAACGAAAAAATATGTTGGCTTTTAATTTAAAGGTCTACATGTTTTAATGCCTACTTTTTATGGAACTGCAGTAAAAGCAGTCAGCTTTTTTCAGCACATATTCACAGAATTATAGCCATGCAGTGGTAACTCGGGTTACAGATACTTAAGGTTACAAACTCCACTAACTCAGAAATAATACCTCGGGTTAAGAACTTTGCTTCAGGATGAGAACAGAAATTGCGTGGTGGCGGAAGCGGGAGGCCCTATTAGCTAAAGTGGTACCTCAGGTTAAGAACAGTTTCAGGTTAAGAACGGACCTCCAGAACAAATTAAGTTCTTAACCCGAGATACCACTGTATATGAGCAGAAGTGTACAAAAGTCAGAAGAGGTCCTATCTTTGAACAGGGAAACAGGAAATTCAAGAGGGAAATAGCTCTAGCCCTGTTTATTTTTTCTCTTGTGAAAGAAAGCAGCATGGAGATTGGAAAGGAAGAGCTGGGTAAAAGGATATGCACTGGAATGGAGAAGCAGAAGGAAAATGAAGAAAGGAAATAGATTGAAAGATAGGCAGTATGTTTCTTTTGCACCCATACTTTAGGCACCAGAACTCTATCTATGGTTGTAATTTAAAAAAACAACATGAAAATTAGTACTTGTGCTTGAATGGGCGGGCACACCTCTGTTCCATGACTACGTACTTTCGTTGTTACTCCTTTACATGGTTACTTTAAGATAGGGTGAGAGCAGAATCAGCTGTGCAGTGCATGAGTAACCTCACAACTGTGTATACATTTTGTTACAGGCTTTCATTCTCAAAAAATCTCAGCCAGACACAGATTAGGGGACCGAGGAGAGGGAAACTGTAGTATGAGGAGAAGGTTGAAAGACCCATTTTATAAGTGGGCTTTCCCTCAGACAGGACTGGCTACAATTCCATAGTTGAAATAAAAACCTATTTTTTCACATTTAAAATGAAAATACAGGAAAATCTATCAAATTAGGTTTATGAGCATCTTGGCTTCTGTCAGAATACTACTCGTTATATTGAATTGTGCTAGCATTCTTCTAATCATGTATATGGTGGTGATTCATTCTTCCCCACTTTAACCTCCTCAAGAGAGTTGGTATTTCAGATCAACTTGTAACTGCCTGTTACAGCCTCACAAGTCACTCATGCTATGCCTCCTCTTCCCCACCAGCTCTACACGGCTGTCACTGTTTCAGAATTGGTATTTCACAACAATATTGCAAACAGTTGTTACAGCACCAACACTCATCCATATCATGACACCTCATCCCACCAGCTCCACGCTGCTGCTGCCACCACCTTCTCACACAATCAATGTGGGATTCTCCTAGATATTTGTCCAATCAAGAAAAAACAGCAGGGAAAGAAACATACAGCCTCCTCTGTGTTATAAAGGTGGCTGCATGTGCAAAGCTGCAGTCTTTCTTTAATGAAAGCAACAGGGTGAGTAGTAAATTACAAGGCTCTTTTTGGAAGATATACCTTCAGGGGTTTTTGATATTGCTATTTTATCATCTATGCACACTTTTATCTATTGTGTGAATTTGTTCCTTGAAACACTGCCTTATTCCTTACATACCTGGCAGGTATGGGTCTCCTGCAAGACCAAATATCTCAGAAACCCACTCAACAGTAACTCAGAGCAGGGTTTTAAGTGTGGCTGTCCTTGTTCTGTGGAACAGCATTCTTGTCGAGATACGACAGGCGCTCACTATCTGTACTTTCTGGAAACAATCAGATGTTTTTGTTCCAACAAGCCTTCTCAGCTGGATGAACAGGTCTCTGCCACGGGTATCTATTTGGCGTTCTCCCCCCCCCCTTTTAATTCCTTTTTGATACTGTTTAAAATTGTTTTAGCTGCTTTATATTGTATTCTCTACAGCACCTTAAGACATATATGGAAGGTGAATAATAAATTAATAAGAATGAATTTTAAAAATGACGTCTCAAATTCTTATTTGCAATTTACCCGAAAATATCAATTTGAGGCTTTGGGGGGCATTAACTCGTATCTAGTAATTGATCTGAAGGTGCATCTTAGGAGGAAAGCATTGCAGGTCATAAAAAGAGAACTCAAAATTACAGGTGTGTTAAAAAAAATACTCGGGCAACAAGTATTAAAACTAGATCTTTCTCTTGGGATAACACAACAAAAACAGGTATTTACTGACTGTTCCTCAAATGAAGCAAACTAAGAATTTTTGCAGAATTGACATCATCTCTATGTGTTCTAATACAGAAAGCTAACAAAGTAATTAAAAGTGACCAACTATGTTTATTCTACATGAAGTTTGCCCTCTACATTTTAAACAACCTTCCTGACTAAGCTAAAAGGATGAAAACCATATTCATTTGAACACACACCAACTTCATGAATGGCTATATGTAGACTACAGTAAACTAAGGCAGTAAGGCCCCAATCTCAAGTGAAAAGAGGTGTACAAGGGGGAAAAGATGTTTTAGTAAGCCCAATGCATTTTTTAAAAAAACCACCTCTTCCTCAGGGAACTCTTGAACATCAAATCTGAGCCTGGTATCTGCAGGTACAACTTGCTCCCGTTTTGAATGAACATGCCATGGATTGTATCCAATAGGCCCCCTCTTTGATTGGAGGCTTCCACACAAAGAGAATGAAGCAATTTTGTTGATTCCCATCACCTTCTATGCTGTTCCTACCCAACCATCTGAAGCCAATTTGGGAAAAAGATGGAGGGGGAATTGGAAGTGGCAAAAATGGCCTCCTCTCCCATCCGCTGAGGAAAGCTTCCGCTGGTCAAAACACCATTGGATACAAACCTATAATCTTATTTGGCATAATATCTGAAACCTTGAGAGCCAGCGTCAGTCAGTGTAGGCAATAGTGAGCTAGTTGGGTCAATGATCTGACTCGATGTAAGGCAGCTTCCTATGCAACAGTTGATCAATCAAGGCATTTTAATAGTGCGAAGAGTTCATGATATCATGTGTACACTTTTCTCTTAACTAAACAACTGAAACAAACTGTTTTACCTTCTTCATGGGGGATGTAGGTGTCACTTGACCAGTAGTAACTGATGGTGTTGTCACAGCTATAGGAGCAGCTTGCACATTGGTGGTATTTGAATTATTTGTTGTAGGTTTGTTCTTGTCTGTAAATAAATCATTTAGAGGATAAAGTAATTCACAATCCATTTAAAGATAATACTTTTTACATTACAGAGGCACAATAAAGTTTACAGGCACCGGAGTGGGGTGGGGTGGGGTAGACAGGTATGTTCTTTTTCTTTCAGGTGTTCCCATTGGTTATTTTGCTGCTTGGTGAGTCTGAAAAACTGAAGGGAGCGTGGCTGTCTCTCACAATTGTTTGCTCCTGCCAGCAATCATGTGACGAGGAACAGCCCACACCACTGGCCCTGGTATCACACAAAGTAAATAAGGGGTTTGGTCCACTATGGAATAAGTGTCCCAGTCATAGCTGCAAGTCTCCTGTTTTTCGTTGGAAACCCCTGGATTTTAATCCGTTTCCTGCTGTTCTCCCAAATGGAAAAAAATCCCGGATTTCCTACCTGCCAGAGGCTGCATTTTGGGTGCTGGTGCCGCCCGATTTCCGGTGCCCAGACATGGGTAGCACGGCACCGGAAGTCGCTTCTACGTATGTCCGGTATGTGTAGAAGCGACTTCCGGTGCCGCTCTGCCCATGCCTGGGCATAGAAGAGCACTGAGAAGCATGGACTTGAAACAAAAAAAAAACCAGCTATATTATTTTTTAAAATGTTTCTAGTCATTATGGCTACAGACAAAATTGTAATGCTATGATAACATTAGAGAATAATAAAATCACAAGAAATATGCAAGAACTGAGAACCATGATTGCCCATCATCTCTGAACCTGGATTCAATTTCATTAGCACCACTTAAGGCAGTACTCTCTCTCTCTCTCTCTCTCTATATATATATATATACTATATATACTGCAATAAATTAAGGGGACAATACCGTCTGACACCTTGTGCACATCCTCACAAGCCTAACATTGCATGCAGTAGAAGCAGGACTACCAGGGCAGGTGAATGTTGACCATTTAGGAGCCTTCCCCCTTCTGTTTTATTAAAAATATTTTCACCACATCTTTCCATTAAAAAGCAATACACACTTGGCACATGGAAGGGAATGGATGTGGAGAGGGGCTGGAACTTCCCCAGTGTCTGTTTAAAAATACAGAGCTGTGTTTAAATAACTGTACTTTAATAACACAGTTTCCCAAGAAATACAGTGATGTGTTTGCTTTTTAGTATTTCTCCACTTGAACAAGGGAAATTTAAGTCCTTTTAACATTCCAATGTTTATTTCTCAAATCACTCAAAGCTCCTTTCATTTAAATATTAAATTTAAATTCACACTACACAAAATATACACCAGAGCAGGCTCTAATCCACCTAGAATATTCCAGGTTCCAAAGAATTTTATTGTGAATCCACCTTTAAATGAGTAAGAGGGAAAGGGGAAGGTACGAATTTGGAACACAGAGTTTCAGCTCCAGGGAAAAGCCTAAGTTCTCTAGCATGCCAAATAAAGTATGATGAAAGCCTTGTTGATATTTAAAAACCTCTAAGTTTACATAAATTAATTCTTGTGTCACAGTCATATTTTCCTGGCACAAGACTGCATAGTAGCAACAAAGAAAACACAGTAATGAGAGTCATATAACTCAAGAAATGCTGACATGATGAGTCTGAAACTTTTAAGCTGTTAGTGGAAGACATGCAGATACTATATATTAAATTGTGCTCCTCCAGCTTATAGCTGCTATTTAAGTGAGATAAATAGATCCCTTTTGATTCATTATTTTAAACTTAACCTTAAAATGTGTTAAAAACCATGAGGAAAAGGTAAGGAACAGGGCGTTTCTAGATATCTGCATGGCTGAAATTGCATTGTCATAGTGCTAGTTAGCTCTCTGATGCAGAATCTGACAGTTTTTCACAGCTAATTAGCACATTCTTGACATCTTCCAGATATAGATTTATTATATATGAATTCAAATAGATGCACCATGTGTGAGTTTGCTCTGTACAGTTTCTAGTTACTGTATTACCACATTCAGGTTTCTGGACAATCAAGTGACATAAATATAGTTAATTTTGTTTAAAATGACATATCTCATGGTTTGCACATCAATGAATTTTATACTTGTCCCTTAATGACCTCCAAACTTGAGGAAGTACAGTCATACCTCTGGTTGTGTCTGCTTCAGCTTGTGTATTTTCAGGTTAAGTACACGGCGGACCTGGAAGTGTTTACTTCTGCATTCTGCGCGCTTCACGCATGCACAGAAGCGTTCTGTGCGCTTCGCGCGTGTGCAGAAGCACTCTATCTGCACTTCGCACATACTCAAAAGCGCCGCTCTGAATACATACTTTTCGGGGTGAGAACGGCACCCTGCAATGGATCAGGTACATATCCAGAGGTACCACTGTAATCCAATGGTGAATTAAACTAAACTGAATGTAAAAGCAATTGTAAAGTAAAATTGTTGTTCTATGTAATACCTGTTTCTGCTTCAGATTCGGAGTCTTCTTCCTCATCTTCCTCACTAGAGCAACTGGACTCATCTTTCTTTCCTTCTTCCTCTTCATCAGCTTTTTCTTGCTCTAGAGACTCAATGTTTGATGCATTCTTATCTTGCTCAATGATCAAAGTCTCTTTACTGGAACAACATTGTTTTGAAGCATGAAATATTTATTGAATTATTGGCTTCAGAAAAAAAGAAAAGATACCAGGGTGGGCTGTGACAGGAGCACAGATATGGGCTCAGTGTTATTATGACAACTCCACTCCTTCCTATGTTTATTTAGTAAAGGTCACTTGCCTCTTACATGAGGGTTCATGTGTATGTGCAAAAATGAATAAAGACAAGAATCCCCATGACACACACCCTGGTAAGCACTTGTCCAGCTTTGGGAAGGAGGCAGGAGGGCTCTAGGACCCTGCTAGAGCCCTTGCACTGCCTTCCCAAAGCCAAGTAAGCCTGTGATCACAGTTTTGGACGGTGGGTGGGTGGGGTGATGAATCAATGAAGGGAGGGTTTCCTCTGCTCTATTTATTTCCCCACCCACCTACGCAAAGCTTTGATCAGTAAAATCAGTGTAAGATCATTTACCTATACCTTCCAAGTAAACATGTAAACGTCTTCAACATCCCCCCTACACAGTTTATTTTAACTAATCTACTTACTTTTTAAATGGTTTTTGAGATTGATTATTGTCCATGTTTGCTGTAGATTCAATAAGGGGTGATTTCTTCTCCTTTTTTTCACTATGAAGCTTTAAGAGATATGAAAAGATTCAATTAGACTTCTACAAGTGCAGATGCAAACACAAAAACATTTCAAGTCACCTGAAGTAGTATAACATTTAAAAAGCATTTACAAGATTAAGATATCAGGACAGATGTTAAGTGACAAATATTAAAATAAAAAAATTCCTTCAGTAGCACCTTAAAGACCAACTAAGTTTTTATTTTGGTATGAGCTTTCGTGTGCATGCACACTTCTTCAGATACAGACAAATATTAAATAGCTATATAATAAACCCTTTTAACATTTCAACATTGCTAACACTTTTTTAAGGACAATTAATAATAACAGCTGTATTTGCACATCACACTAAACTATAGCTGCAATTAAGCTTTGTCTCCCCCCTCCACATAACACATGGCTGGGGAAGATGACTTTGGAAGCTGTTACTTTCAGTTTCTTTCCTGGCCATTTGCCATGTTTCCCGCACTCTGTACTCAGATTAATTCTAATTATTGTTAGTTTAAACAAGCCAGGCTAAGAAATGAAAATGGCTTTCTTGAAAATGACTGAAGTAAATGTTAAAACACAATTTGTTACAACAGATGACATAATTAAAAAATGGATAATTAAAGCCCAAAGTAGAAGCTGCCTAAATTCTCCTCTCAGTAACTTGGGGTGGTGGTGGTGGGAGAACTCTTTAAGCTATGACTCATGTGATATACAAATGTGGCCAATGTGTTTCAGTCTTTGAACATTTCTGAATTAAAGCATCAGAAGCAAAATCTGTAATATCAAAGTAACTACGTCACTTGATACAGTGTAAGGCTAGGTATACTGCACAAATTTCCTTTTCAGTAAGATTTCTCATTTACTGTGTTTTCTTCATCATCAAAAATTAAATTAGCACAAGGACACAGAAATTGACTGTGTCCAGGTTTACAAAGGAACATCCTCAGTTCATCCACACTTCTGATAAATATGGACTCAACCACTGAACATATGCCAACATTTTTTTTATAAAAAAATTACCACCACCAGGAAGTTCAGAGCTACTCATCTGCACTTCCATGAATGGGAGCACACGCAGGAGCAAAATTATGTCACAGTCACTGCTGCTTCCCATTTCAACTTTTAAGTCCCCAAGAGGGGAACAGTTATTGCTAGGCATGCAGAACCATCACTTAACCTTCTTATTCGGAGGGAATTTTATAGCTGTTCATTTTATTAACAGCTCATTAACAGCTCCAGTAGTGCTTCCCTTCTGATGTAAAGTACTGTAATTGTAGGATTTTGGTATGAGAATCCTCACGCTCGGAGTTCTGGTTACTACCTAACTCTCTGCATAGTGTGGGAGAGGGATAATGGGAAAGAACATCAGTGCACTATTCGTGTTTTAAAAAAAATACCAAGCACCTATTCCATAAAGTGAAACATACATAAAATAAAGATTATGGCCTTTGGCTAAAACAAGACACTTATGAACTGAACATAAAATAAAGAATAGGCTTAGTGGTAGAGCCCAATGCTTTGCATGCAGATAATCCCAAATTCAATCTTGGTATCTTCCATTAAATACCCTCAGCTTAAGACTCTGGTAGTCAGAGTAGACAATACCAGGCTAGAGAAACCAATGATCTGGTTAGTTTGTTCTCACAGTACTGAAGGAGCTCACCATATTTTGTTTCTTTTGAAGTTCTTCTAAATATCCTAAAATGTCTTCATCTGCTACATCAAATGCTGTCTGACCCTGAAGGAGAAATAAGCAACAAAATTAAATTATGGTACCATTAACTTGTCGTACAGGGAGGGAGTATGCCATAATGCTAAGCCCAACACAAAGAATGGGCATGAAGTGTGAGCTTTGGGGGCATGAAGGGAGAAGAGTTTAATGTGAAGACTGACTTATTATTTAGTTACAGGTAGGTAGCCGTGTTGGTCTGACGTAGTCGAAACAAAATTAAAAAATTCCTTCCAGCAGCACCATGTAGTGCAGGCATGTCAAACTTACGGCCCTCCAGATGTTTTGGCCTACAACTCCCATGATCCCTAGCTAGCAGGACCAGTGGTTGGGGAAGATGGGAATTGTAGTCCAAAACATCTGGAGGGCCGCAAGTTTGACATGCCTGATGTAGTGTATCTGAAGAAGTGTGCATGCACACAAAAGCTCATACCAATGACAAACTTAGTTGGTCTCTAAGGTGCTGCTGGAAGGAATTTTTTTATTTTGTTTTTATCATTTAGACAATCAATCTAAAGTAGACCATCGCACTACATAGTGATTCCCTTCTACAGTTACTAAATAATGGGAATCATAGGGACTGTTTCAATCAAAGGGCCACAAATACAATCAGTTTCAAGGTGATCATTCTATCAGCATGTGTCAGAATTGTTCCTTTTGTGGTTGTCCTGCAAATGATTGTGAATTGGACAATAGTTTCCAAGTCACAGGAAGTAACAGTTCCACATTAGTCCAGTATAAAGTGGACTGTCACTCCTGGTGATTTGGAAACTATAATTTCTATTTAAATTCCTGTAGACATTCAGGAAGTTAAAGAAGGGGAAATGATTTACTTAAAACACTTTGTTCACTGAGTTATAAAGAATTCTGCAAATGAGTAAAGGAATAAGCCAAACATGTTAAGAGTTTTCTTGGCTAAATGCACAATTCATACTGGAGAGTCTTCAGAATGTCAACTTTTTATTTTTCTTTAGTAATATGCTATGATTTGAACTGCTCCATTTTCTATGTTTGGCATTTATATTTAATACTAGTCTCATTCAGCCCGTTAAGAAAACAGGCGCTAGAGGTGCGACGGGGCCGCGGCCTTCCCTCACTTCCTGCGCTCGGCCGCGGGGCGCGCCAGGAACACAATTAAACAAAGCGCTCTCCTGTCGTGTCCCGCGGCCGAGCGCAGAGAGGGAGGGAAGGCCGCGGCCCCGCCGCTCCTCCCACAGGCCAGGTAGGGTTGTCAGGAGGAGGCGGCGGTCAAGTCCCTGTGTCCGTGGGGCACATGCGCATTAGCGCGGACACAGGGACTCAAGGACTGGATGCAGAGACACAGGGACTTTATTATATAGGATTATGAGGAAGGGAAGATGCTGCTTAAACGATTCACTACACAGATGCATTAATGGCTAAGTTCTCAATCTTTTATTAGTATAGCTTTCGGCTGTCATGTCTATAGTCAGCTACTGCTTGTTTCTCTTATGTGTGAGAGCCTTAAGAGAAAAGGTTACAGTGAGTAATTCTGAATTTAGATATACCTTTGAGACAGAGATCTTAAATAGAAAGTCCTACATTGGAAATAATCCTCACTGAGATAACTAGAGTGGAATACACTTTCTTTGCCTATCCCATATTTATTTAACCTTCTTGGGAAGAAAGTAATTCTTCTCATTTCCCCTTTATACATCACATTATACTCTAGTACAGTAAAACTTATTAGGAAGTCTGCCAAATTTGCACACAACTTTCTTATACCACATCTCTAGCAATGTTCTGTTGTAGCTTGTCACTCATCTTGCAACTCAATGCCTTACTTCATGCATACTGCTTATGGTTGAGTGGTTTTATCCAATGGTGGCACTGCCTCTGCAGAAAGACTTCCAGATACACAAGGACAAGACAAGCGATTTTTGCCAATTCCTCAGCTGATTCCCCCAAAAGCTGTTCTTGAAGATTTGCAACCCTTTTATAATAGAAGGGACATGCCAAGGATTGCAATAGCTAGGGGAATTGGTAAAATATTGGTGTCCCGAGGGGTGAGGGCAGTTTTATGATATAGCTCACAAATCGTGAGTTCAAAGGAAAATAATTAGAGTTGCAACTATTTAGCAAACCTTAGTAGCTTCTTTGAGTCTCAGCCTTTAGAGGTGTAAAACACTTCCATTAACAAAATCTACTAGTTGAATAATGTCGACTGCTCATAGACAGATAAATCTCCTCAAAACTTAAATGCCACCCTATCACTCCACTGAATATGACAGCACTGTGATAAGAGTGTCTAAGCTTATTGCAAACTTTGTAATCAAGTGTAATGCTTTTCAAAATAAATCTTCATAAAAAGTTTAAGATACAGCTCTTCTCTGTAAATTTGGCTGGAGTAGCAGTTCAGAAATACTTCTTTCCAAATAGGCCCATAGGGTGGGAAAACAAGATATGAGATTTGGCAAGGGGCTGGGGAAGCTTCAACAAAAGGGAGAAGAAACCAGATGGTGTTTATAAGAATGAAAACAAGACAAGACATGCCACCAGAATTTATTCAAAAATCTAGCTCCACTTGAAACCTTCAGCCAACAGATCTTTTACTTTAGCCATTCAGTCCTTATATTCTTCCCTGCGCAATCTCCTAACATTTGTTTTAACACATTTTAACATAAAATCATTGGGGAAAGATGTGTACTTTTGTATTTTAAAATGTGTACTCAAGATACAAAAAGGACTTTCTGGAATTATGCAGTTGTTTCCTGAACAGTATGCTCCTCTTAATGAAGTAAAAATGTGTGTGTTTAGTAACTGTACTTAAATGAACTGATTTCTTGCATTTTATTAAGGATTAAAAATTGGTTGCATTCACCCAGGCCTGCCCCTCCAAGCAGAATATATCAGATCAGGATTTTTATTTATAAGCTAACTTAGATATGGAAATCATCCAGCCATGATAAAGAATGACTTCAGCCATACTGTATTCTCACACCGATACACAATACAGTCAGCAATTATGTAAGGACATTAACAGCTGCATCACACAAAGCCCTATACAGTTTGGGTCACAAGTGTGTCTCCCAATGTCTCCCATCCTCAGCTTTAAGATCTGTGGAGGGGTGACTGAGAACTGTTTTTTTACATCATGGGTTTAACAGTAAATGCAATGATTCTAATACCTAATAATTCAAATTGTGTACGAACTGCTTTATAATTGTAGCTAAACCATGATTTAAACAAGTACTTCAAACAATAGCAAACTAATAAAGTGGCTTATTTCATAATTCTTTATAAAGTATTTTTAAATGATCACATGGCAGCTCAGATGCACATCTGAACTGCCAATGGTCACATTAAGGTAATCCCTTGGTGAAATTCAAATATATTTTATATGACAACTAAAAATAGTTCAAATTTCAAAGCAGCATTTTATTTTTAGACCGCTAGGATCATTACAAATTAGTTTCACTTGTTTCTAAGATGTACAGCAAAGTGTCTAAGTAGCAATAGCTAATATATAATAAATAACCTAATTTTAATCAATAGATCAATAACAACACATTTTGACAAAGATTATGCAAAAGTCCTACCACTTTGTTGACAGTCTCCATATCACACAAGTTTTCCACTAATATTCGACATGCTTCTTCTTTACCCCAATGAGCAGCCGCATGAAGTGGTGTCCAGCCATCATAATCTTTAATATTTACATCATAGCCAGCCTGTATTAAAAGTCTAAATAAATTTGATAAATCAAATTAAAAACAGCAAAACAACTGAAATAAAGTGCTATAACATTTAAAAAACTGAAGAATTTGCTGGCATTTTCAGAGCACTGAACCATGTGAAGGGTTTAATGAGCATAGAAATTGCATTACTGTGGTACATTGGTTCCCGAACAGCTTTTTTGTTGAACAAATAGGCTCCCAAACACCGCAAACCCAGAGGTAAGTGTTCCACTTTCGAACTTTTTTTGGAAGCTGAACATGAGTGCAGGAAGTTCCTGCAGCCAATTGGACGCCGCACCTTGGTTTTTGAACGGTTTTGGGAGTCAAACAGACTCCCAGAATGGATTAAGTTTGAAAACTAAGGTACCACTATATTTTCTCACATGGACCACCATTATTTGTTTACTCTACTGCAGGCATGTCAAACATGCGGCCCTCCAGATGTTTTGGACTACAATTCCTATCTTCCCCAACCACTGGTCCTGCTAGCTAGGGATCATGGGAGTTGTAGGCCAAAACATCTGGAGGGCCGCATGTTTGACATGCCTGCTCTACTGAATATTACAAAAACTTAAGAATATACTATATTTTTATTTTCAGATTTTAAACTAGCAATAAACATACAGTGGTACTTACGAATACAGTGGTAGCTCGGTTTATGAACACAATTGGTTCTGGAAGTCTGTTCATAAACTGAAGCGTTCATAAACTGAAGCGAACTTTCCCATTGAAAGTAATGGAAAGTGGATTAATCTGTTCCAGACAGTCCACGGAGTACTTAAACTGAAGTGTTCATAAACTGAAGCGAACTTTCCCATTGAAAGTGTGAGGGACAGGAGCTACCGGGAGGTCCCTCCCCTCTTAAGTACCAGTTCGTCGCCCAGCGCGAGCAGAAGCGGGGAGGGGGATATCTCCAGCGGGGATTCCGGAAATGGAGGACGATGCTCAGGTAGAGTACCAGAGCCACTGCCCCGGGCTGGAAGGGAAGAGGGAAGCAGGGGAGGAGGCCGATCCCGCCGACACCGGAATTACGCAGGAGACGCCGGGGGCGGAGATTCAGTATTCCCAGGCTTCTTTGCTGGAAAAAGACGTGTGAACCTCCATTCGGAGGTTCTGACCCAGACTGACAACATGTACATAGTACTGTCTCTGCACTGTAAATAGCTTGCACTGAATAAAATGATGAAAAGGCAACGCAGTGAGAAGTCGTTACTCTAGAGTAGTCACTACTGCATCCGTGACAGAAAGTAATGGAAAGTAGATTAATCCGTTCCAGACTGGTCCGCAGAGTACTCAACCTGAAGCGTACTTAACCCGAAGCATGGGTGTAATTGGTTCTGGAAGTCTGTTCATAAACTGAAGCGTTCATAAACTGAAGCAAACTTTCCCATTGAAAGTAATGGAAAGTGAATTAATCCGTTCCAGATGGGTCCGCGATGTTTGTAAACCGAAAATTCATAAACCGAGGTGTTCATAAACAGAGGTTCCACTGTAACTCTACTTACGAATGTTTCTACTTACGAATGGAGCTCTGTCCGCCATCTTGGATGTGGTTTAAATTGGATTTTTTCTACTTACTAATTTTTAGATAGGGTTGCTTCGACTAACGAATTTTTTCTCCCAATGCATTCCTATGGGATTCGACTTACAATTTTTTTTACTTACGAATGTACGTTTGGATCGCATTAAATTCGTAAGTAGAGGTACCACTGTATAGGGTTCACTGCACAAGCAGACACCTACTGACAAAGCAGGAATTCTTCCTCCTGCCCCCCTGCCCTCTCTCCCATCTGCTACATATTTTGGGGGTGCACAGAACAGAGAAAAGGAAGGGGAACTCCTATTGTTCTAAAGGAAGTCTGCTTCACTGCCAGGCAGCCATGCTTGAATATCATCCATGGAAGGGTAGCAGAAGTTGTGGGCATCGATGGAAAAGCAGGACACACAACAAACATCCATTTGAGCTTAAGTCTAGCTTTCAGTAGACTACACTCACAGTGAGAAACTTTCAGAACATACACTAATATATGCTAAATATTTCTATATTGACTAAAAAGGTTGTATTCACAAAGACTTTAAAAAGTCACAATTTTAACATGTAAACCAAAGAGTTTACATGTGGAATAGTCTAAACAACAGAAATTTGTAACTACAAAGTGTGAATCTGCATTATAAATTAACTTACTTTAATACTTCTGTATACCCTTTAGCAGCAGCTACATGGAGTGCTGTGCCACCAGATTTTGCATGCCGAACATCATTTATATGACCACTGTTAAGCCACTGTCTTGCATCTCTAAGCATTATTCGTTCTTCTTCTTTGCGAGCTGCCTCTATATCAACCCCTGAATGGAAAGAAATATTTTCATTTCAAAATATGTACATAAATTCTTATTCAAATGACATAAACATTGACACAAGATATCACAGGAGCCTCACCCAGCATTATGGAAGCTGACTGCAATAATCTGCCGCCTCTGCTCCACTTTGGAGGGAAAGAGAAATGAGGAAGGGCAATGGTACTCCTTCACACACTGAACCATTTCAATACTGTATTACTTTTCATAAAACACAGAATAGATAATGCCTTGGCAGAGTCATGGGCTCAAAGTTCAGTGTGGAACAGGACCAGTAGCCATGCATCAGCATACATTGTAATATAGCAGAAAGCTAGCACGGATCTACAACAGGTACTCAAGTTGAGCCACCCAATGATTTCCCAGCACCACCTGAGAGGAAAGTAAAGGCAATGCCAGTCTGTGCGATACACTGCTGAAGGTGGCACCCCCAAGAAGAGTCAGGGCATCTTGTGAGCAAAAGAAGACCTAGATTGGTTGGATCCTGTTCAGCAAACTGGCTAAGCCAAGACATCCAGCATAAAAGCAAGGCAAAACAGCAGGTCAGAGAGACAATCAAAGGTCATAAAAGGTAGTCTAGATGAGTATGGTATTGGCAGGAGAAACAGGTAAAAAAACTTGTGTGGGTTAGGACCCAGGAATTCCTTATTTCCATACTCTTCATTTCCAGAAGATACAGCTATCGTCTTCAGTGTTCTCTAGTTTCCATGGCTAGGCAGCAACTCTGAATGCACAGCCTGTGAAACTAAATCATAATATAACAGTTCTGGTGACCTACTTTAGGGGGTCTCCCCCACCCCTGGAATGGGAATTAGTTCCTTCACCTACAGGAAAACCTCCCATTCCAGCTCAGGTGAAATGGGAGGGTGAAATGTATTATACATTCATTCACAATTAAAATTATCTAATGCTCAACCCTTCCATGTAGTGAAAAAAAGGCATGGCCATGCCAGTTTAAACAGGCAAAAGACATATGACACAAAGGAATACAAAGGAAAAGTGGGACTGTCTTTTCCCACATGAGCTAAACTGGGGTTTGCATTGGTCATCCAGGGCCTTTTTCCATTTGCCCCCTTTTCATTGGTGCCCCCCCCCACATTCTGCAGGGAGGCACACCTGCAAATATCATTATCTATTTTTAGGTGTCAGGAAAAAACATTTATTTAAACCCAGGCTTTCAGTCCTTAATTTGGAGTATTGTGTGCATTTCTGTCCTCTTTATTATCTAGCTTTGTCATGTACGTAGCTTTTGGTTTTATATATAGTTTTAATGTTTGTATTATTTTGTAAGTTGCTTCAGGTCACTTTTTATTTTAAAAAAGCATATAATAAATGGAATACAATTATTACTGTTACTCTTATTTTCAAGCCACATCCTCCAATCAATTTATGCATATAAATTGGCGTAAGTTAATAAGTAACTCCAAAAATTCATATATCCATTATGCATTGAGAATCTCATATTTATTTATTTTAATATTTAGCATAGTTTAAGAATACAAGTTTAAGGCACAAAGTACATTCTAAGAATGGTCCACAGATGGCAATATTGCATCTCTAGCTCAGTGTTCAGTTTATTCCTTAAAAATGTTATTTGATCTCTCAGGTACACTACAAAATCATTTTACATAAAGGTTGGTTGGGGGGGAGACTAATTAGCTACCTTTACTAGTTAATCAGCTGAATTTTTTTAGCTTAATTCTAAAATATATTGCTCAGCAAGCATTTTAAAACATTTCAAAATTTAATTCTCAGCATTTGTTAGCTTGCCAACAAGTATTGCTGTGTCACAAGCTATGGGCACTTACCAACCTTGCATAATCAATCTTTACACTTAAAGATGGAAAGAAGAAAGCAGTTTAGATACTGACCAGTGGCAACTGAGTAAGTCAACTATGCTAGGCTATTTCTACAAGTAAAATTCAGGACACAGAAGTTGCTGAGCTTTGGGGGGGGGGGAATTGTTGAGCTTTCTTTAGGCAGTCAACCTCAAAATCCTGGACATTTTGCCTATTTTCCTAAATTCCCCCGGATGCTATTTTCAGCAGTTAAATCCCAGACATGTCCAGGAAATTCCGGACATATGGCAAACCTAAGCTATGCAGTCACTCCTTTAAAAATCCTCTGCAGACCCAGAGGACTGTAATAACTATTACCCAGTCATATCACTTTGGGTGCAAGATGCTCAAGCAAGAGGCGGTTGTCTAATGTTTATCTCCCTTGCTTGAAACATATTATCTAGATCCATTTAAATCCTGTTTCAGGTCTGGATTTGGCACTGAGAGCCTTAAATTCCCCTGATGCATGACCTCTGTCAAGAGACGCAAATGGGGCTTTGATCATTCTCTTCGATCTTTTGGCAGCTTTTGATACCATCAACCAAGGATTCCTTCTGGACAGGATTTGTAAAGTCTATTTGTAAAGTCAATTCCAGAAGCCAACATTATAGAACTTCTGCTCAACCTCACCATTGCTGCCACCACCGCATGCTTTTAGACATCCATATAAAGTGACTGGGTGACTTCATCCAAAGATTCCAGCACACAGGTGATATTCAAAGATGTCGCCATTAACACTCTGTCCCATATCAAAACAGTCTGTATGCAAGTGCACATGCACACACACACAAAATGATGCAGAGTTGCTGTACTCGCTACTGTTTTGGTCAGACTCTTGTTACTCAGATAGCTTCATTACCAGCCAACTACTAGTGACCACATCCAGTGCTTGGAATGAACTAGCGCTAAAATCTCTTAACTACACCTAAAAGTAATCATTGGGTGAATTGTGTTCATTTTGAGGTAGAACCTGGACACTCAGCTTTGATATTCATATATATATAGAGAGAGAGAGAGCGCGCAAATGTGGAGGCAAGGCTCCAAGGCTTATTAGGCAGATGCTGCTGTTGCCAATGACAATTACTCAGTTAAATCACTGTTGCTAAGCAATCAGAAGAAAGGAATGTGAAGCATTTCCTGTATCTTTCTGACTGAAGAGATTTACTCTCTTCCAATGGGAGCAGCTTGCAGCAAAAAGCACAGGTACAGAAGCAAGCAAATGATGCCTTGTGCATGGCTGTGTTGCTGACACAAATGAAACAAGTTAAGCCTCTTCTACAACTGAAATACAATTACATGCAAAGCTTTACCTGTGGCTATTCTGGCACACATACTATTGCTTGTGTGTGGTCATTTTTAAAAAAACAAAACAAAACAACTTTTGGACCCTACACTCCAACACAGCTTCTAACATTCTGAATGTATACTCATATGTATATTGCCCAAAGAGGATTTTTTAAAACTTGGTTTTCAGGCTATGTGGATATATACATATTGCCTTTTCATTCTGCTTCATGAATATAACCAAGATGGCTGTTGCCTACAAAAGTTCATTCCAACGACCTAAGTCATGCTCAAGGTACCACAGCATTCTTGATCTTTTAACATGTTTCATGGGCAACCATAGCTACAGTAAAACCTTTCATCTGGCTATCTTGAGGTCCAAACAACACTAACACAATCCTGTCTCTAAAGACCCCATTGAGGTCCTCCATTGCTTAGTATTAATAACATTTGTAAGTTTAAATGCATCCCACAAGTCTACCAATTCTATTTTATATCTATGATCATCTGTTGTCTTTGTCCATGGAGTTTTCTTGGCAGGGATACTGGAGTAGCTTGCCAGTTCCTTCTCCAGGTGGATCACGTTTAGTCAAAACTCTCCACTATGACCTGTCCATCTTGAGTGGCCCTGCATGGCATAGCTCATAGCTTCTCTCAGTTGTTCAAGCCCCTTCGCCACGACAAGGCAGTGATCCATGTAGTGATGTATGGAAGTGAGAGCTGGACCATAAAGAAGGTTGATCGCCAAAGAATTGATGCTTTTGAATTATGGTGCTGGAGGACTCTTGAAAGTCCCATGGACTGCAAGAAGATCAAACCTATCCATTCTTAAGGAAATCAGCCCTGAGTGCTCACTGGAAAGACAGATCCTGAAGCTGAGGCTCCAATACTTTGGCCACCTCATGAGAAGAGAAGACTCCCTGGAAAAGATTTGGATTTAGGGCACAAGGAGAAGGGGACGACAGAGGATGAGATGGTTGGACAGTGTTTTCGAAGCTACGAACATGAGTCTGAACAAACTGCGGGAGGCAGTGGAAGACAGGAGTGCCTGCCGTGCTCTGATCCATGGGGTCATGTAGAGTCGGACATGACTAAATGACTAAACAACAACAACAACAGCATCTATGATCATATAAATGCTGACATTTCCTTTAAAAGGTCCCTGTCTTTGCATTTCAGAGATCTTATTTTTATTTAATTTATTTTATTATATGGTTATCTGCAGAAATGGCATAATAAGTGACCAGTCTCACAGAAGGGGCCGCTGTGTTACCATGCCTTGAGGTGACCTGTAGTTTTGCTATTCAGTGCCTAGACCATGGGTAGGCAACCTAAGGCCTGTGGGTCGGATGCGGCCCAATCGCCTTCTCAATCCGGCCTGTGGATGGTCTGGGAACCAGCATGTTTTTACATGAGTAGAATGTGTCATTTTATTTAAAATGCATCTCTGGGTTATTTGTGGGGCTTAGGAATTCGTTCATTTCCCGCCCCCAAAATATAGTCCAGCCCACCACATGGTCTGAGGGACGGTGGACTAGCCCAAGACTGAAAAAGGTTGCTGACCCCTGGCCTAGACCACTGCATTCTGTTCTACCAGGCCTATTCTGTCCTACCAGGCCTACCAGGGAATCAATACTACATACCCACACACAGTGGTCTATTGATATTTGTTTTAATTTTCTTTTTGCTTTTAACTTGTTTTTAACTTTTTATTATTTTATTGTTTGGCTGTACATTTCTGATAAATAAATAAAAATAAGTCCTTCTTTCTTTGGCGATCATTCGTAGCTATGTAAGATTGTCCTCCATGAACATGGTCTTATCGGTGTGACTGTGACTGTGGAGGCCAATTCTGGATCCACACGCCCTTCCACAGTGGGAACATAGGTTTTCAGGCGGGAGCTGATCATGGTGAGGATTTGCCAAATGTGTCTTCCTCTTAGCTCATTTCTCCCTTTCATCCAGAGTTCATGTTTCTTCAAAGCCCATGATGCCTTTGGTAAAGGCTACTCCCCAATTGGAGTGCTCGCAGTATAGTATAGACCGACATAGCTGCTGTTTTTCAAGGTCGGATCAGAACTATTGCTATACTATTTATATTTAGATACATATTCAATGCTCTTATAGAAAACGGGACCCACTAGGAGCCCTTTTCTATCTTTCTACTTTTACATAGATGTTTAGTTTTAGTGAACTTGATATTTGTAGATAGTCTGCAGAAAAACCCATCCACAGTGAATCAAAATGTATCACTTAAAACAGATGCACATATTAAGGCAGGTCACTGGGAGAAGGGATTTGGCAGTTATTTTCCCAAGAACAATCAGCAATTATTTAATGTGTAAGATGCTTTTAATAGCTTCAACAGTAAATGCTGTATGTGCTATTGTTAATGCCACGTGAGTGTACAGAGGTACCTCGGTTTTCGAGCGCCTCAGAAGCCAAACATTTCAGAAGCCAAACACCCAAAACCTGGAAGTAAATGCTTCCATTTCCGAACGCACTTCGGAAGTCGAACGGCTTCTGCTGCATGTTTTTCGACTTTCTCCATTGAACTTGCAGCCAGCCCTTTGTGCCTCAGTTTTCGAACGTTTCAGAAGTCAAACGGTCTTCCAGAAGATTACGTTTGAGAACCGAGGTACCACTGCACACTGTTACTTAAATTCCCTGGATTTAACATAGGGCCTTACAACTTGAAGCACAGCCCAGAAGTCATCAACAAAAGTGCAGGGACATCCATTTATTGACTGATATCTCTGTTTAAGCACACTTGCTGACCAGCAGCATTATAAAAGCAAAATGTGTATAAACACAAACATCTGAACCAGCTATAGAAATCTAAAGGTGCACCTCACTTCCCAACCCTGTCTTTATTAGAGAAGACTTCATTTTGCCTCCCTTGGTGGTCCAGCCAGAATTCTTAAACCTGCTCTTCTAGAAGCTATCTGCTCAATTATCTACTGTGTTTCCATGAAAATAAGACACTGTCTTATATTTATTTTTCCTCAAGACGACACACTATGGCAGACTTCCCCAAACTATGGCCCGGGGACTAGATGCGGCCACAAGGCTCATTTATGTGGCCCCCGGCAACCCCTACCACTCACTGCCGCCGCCCACTCTTACCAGTGTGGCCTGGCGTGGCTGCCCACTTCCTGGTCGCTAAAGTGTCAGAAACAGCTTGTGCACATGTGCAAGCGTCAATTCCAGCGCACTTCCGGGCCGGAGGAGGCCCATGCACATGCACACAAGCTATTTCCGTTTTTCTGGCGACCGTGCGCATGCATATGGACGCGTGCTCCTGTGTGTTCCGGCCCGCAGCACAATCGGCACTAGCGGCACTGGCCCGCAGCGAAATAAGTTTGGGGACCCCTGCACTATGGCTTATTTTCAGGGGATGTCTTATTTTTTTATTACGCGTCCAGCCTCGCCTCTTCTTTGGCACCCTCCAGAACTGCGCCTATCACTATGTCTTATTTTCGGGGTATGGCTTATACAGTATTGCACAAATGCTTAGAAATCCTGCTATGGCTTATGTTATGGGTATGTCTTATTTTCGGGGAAACAGTGTATGTGTCTTCTCAACACAGACCTGAATGATTTATCAGAACATGTCAAGTCAATTCCCCCACTTTCAAATCAGAAGGACTTCTTTCTACTCATAATAATTATTCAGAAGCTACCAACAGCTAGATTACCTAATATTTGATCACCTTATTCCACTGACAAAAATGATTAAATATATACGTTTGACTCCTAGGATAAGCTAAAACAAATAAGTTTATGCCAGGAAAGCTTACTGTCTCTTCACCTCTGCAGCCAACTGCACCTCCCCACAAAAGCCTCTCCAGAGAGCAGAGGGGTGCTGAACCATTTGGGATAGGGTGGGAAATTTTAATTCCATTAGCTTTGTTAAGTCAACTCATCTTAGAATTCAAGTCACAAGATTCACTCTCACATTAAGATTTTATACAACCATAGCCAAAATATTGTATAGGCAAGGGGCTGATAACATTATGATGCCTCCTATTTTTAAAAATCAACTATAATTAATTAATTCTGTTCTCTTAAAGATCTGAATTGTCTTCATCCTTAAAGCAGTCACTAAGACTACAAATTAGGTAAGGTAAAGGTAAAAGACTCATGGACAGTTAAGTCCAGTCACATTTGACTATGGGGTGAGCCAGAGCTCATGGAAACACCATTTACCTTCCCGTCACAGCAGTACCTATTTATCTACTTGTGCTCATATGCTTTTGAACTGCTAGGTTGTCAGGAGAAAGTGCCAACCTTACGATCAGCAAGCTCAAGAAGTTTGGTGGTTTAGACCAGAGCGCTACCTTTACTAGACATTAGATAGGACATGGGATCTTACACAAGACATGCAATCTTACATTACTATAGTTCTGTATCTAGCCTAGAATAAATGGCTAAACAACAACAACAAAGCAAATATTTAATAAGTATGTTTGCTTCAGACATTAATTTTAGAAAGCTTGCAGAAAGCTTTAAACTAGCATGGGCATAAAATAAATATTTTCTTTTACTTTTATCAAACATGAAAGACAAAAGCCCTCTGAATAGTCCTTTCATGATATATTTTACACAACGAAGGATTCTGATTTAGAACAGCAGTAGGCAATTTGAAACACTATGCATGACCTTCCCCCCAATGCATTAACCACTGAAAAACATTGTCTGCATTTTCTTGCAGTGGAGCCACACTTGCATGTTAATCAGCAAATGTTTTGACTATTTTATCAGCCTAGTTGAAAATGTATTCTGATAATCTCCTTGCATTTCAGCATTACAGTACTCAAATATGCCTTGCTGGAGTCTGAAGATGTTCTTTCAATTATTGCTGACTAGCTAAATGTCAATCAGTTTTGCATAGCTGCCAAGTTATCCCTTTTTTAAAGGGATTTTCCCTTATGCTGAATAGGCTTCCTCGTGAGAAAAGGGAAAACTTGGCAGCTATTGTTTTGATAAGATGGGAAGGGTTGAGAAGTTCCAGTTCTTTTTGCAAGTCCACAGCTCGACTAAATATCCTACCCTGCTCCCACCCAGCCACCCATTCACTGAAGTCACTGCTTCAGTTGAAACAAGAGGCTGAGCTAAAATTGCCTTCCCAAAGGTGTCCAAACCCTAATTCTCCCCAAGTAAAACACTGCATCTAAGAACAGTTCTCTTATTAGCCTGACAAACTTACAGAAAGTTTCCCATCTAGGGACTTCCGGTCTAGCCGCCATTGAAAGCTGGCGGGGAATTTTTGGGCTCCGAAATTCCCGGCGCCCCAGGGGGGGGGGTTGAGCCGTTCGAGCGAAGCGGCCACCCTTAGAACCCCCAAATTTGGCTTTTTGGGGACCTGGATACCCAGCGGAGCTCCTTCAAGCCCCGTTCGCCGCCCGACAACCTCCTTTTTTCGAGGGGGTGACATGCGCAGGCAGAGCGGGACGGAGCCTTGGGTAAATTCGCTATCTCTGAGGCGTTAAGCTCCGAGCCGGCAACAACGGGCGCTAGATACCTCCAAAGCAACGATCTGGACTTGTAAGTAAGGAAATTTTCTAATTTGGAAGAAATTCGGACTCAGGAGGGGAATTCAAAAGAAAACAGAGGTCGTTCCCCCCCCCACCAAGAAACCAATCTGCAATTGCCGAGCCTGCAGCCATAGTGCTGGAACGGGACTTTGGACTTTGCAAAAAATTTATTAAAACACCTCCCTGGTGGTAGCGGAGCCAAGGGGAGGTGAGTGGACTTTTTAATTTGGATCGCCGCAAAATTTGAGTCTAAAAAAAAAGAACGAGCTCTCCGGCAGCGGGGTGGCAGGAACCTGGCTGCACTGGCCAGCTAGCAAGGATTTTCTCTTGGCCACAACAGCCCATGCGCCATATTGTAATTGGAGAAGACAAAGGACTGAGTTAGTCAAAATAATCGGACATGATGTGTGAGAAAATGATGCAAAGCGTGTGGGAAAAAGTCCATGAGGTGATGATGGGAGTAAAAGAATATACAAGAGTTACAAAGTTATGCATTGCAACATTAAACCGATCCCTTTCTGATGACATGGTGACACAGTCTGAAACAATTGAAAGTAACAACACAAATCTTTCGGGAGAAGAAGTACAAGAGGAGCTCCAGACACCGATCGAAGTGCAGTCGGTGGGAGAGACTGCACGGGACGGAGGCTGCAACAAAAGAGCTACATTGTATAGAGATGCCCAGGAACTGTTTCTCTCAGTGAGAGGGGGAGAGCAAGTTCTGGGAAACAGGCAAGCTGTGTCAAAGGCTAAAGAAATGGCCTGGATTCGAACCTCCCTAGTGAGAGGGGGGGGCAAGAACCAGGCGAAGAATATGTCAATTGGGACATCAAAGAAAAAGGGAATTTGGACTGGGGCTGGCAGAGGGGCCGGGGGAAAGAAGAAGATGGGCTGGAGTGGGTGAGAGACGGAGTGGGATGAGAGGTTATTGTATTTTAAGGACTGATTAAATGGTTTGGAAATGGACTGAACAAAGGAGTTGGTTGGGATATCCAGGGGATTGCCATCTGGTGGAGGAGAGGGGATTTTTTTAGGTTCTAATTATGAATTGAAGTGAAAGAATTTTAGATCATATAAGTTAGAATATTTTTAGCAAAATTAAGAGGCTAAAGGGGAAAAATTAGAGGATTAGTAATCAGAGTAAGAAGGAATTTTTTATGTGCTATATGGAATTTTGATGTTTGGTATGATATTAGATTTTTAGAATTGTTTAATAGGAAAATTGCCAATTAGGGGTTACAATTAGGCTCGGGACGGGGGGAGCGGGGAAGTCAAAGTTACGAAACTGTTATGAATATTAGATTGGTTTTTTCTTTTTTCTATTTTTTCTGTTTTTCTTTGTTTTTTTGCTCTTTTTTCTTTTTCTTTTTTTATTTTTACTGTATGTTTTTGCTGATGTTTGCTTGTATGATACTATGATTTAAGATGGAGAAATGAATGGAAATCTTAAAGTTTAAAATGCTAATAAAAATAATTTGAAAAAAAAAGAAAAAAGAAAGTTTCCCATCTAGATACAAAGCACACTAGAACATACGACTTAAAATTTGACAATAAAGAAGTAGAAAGATATGAATAATCAGATTTTTACAAACAAAAACAAAACAAAAAAACACTTAGGCTGTAAAGCCCAACTGAATGAATTTGGATTTTAGGGGAAATGTTTGCAGGACTGTTCTATTATTAGAGTCCTATACAAAACCTTTCCTTTCCCACTTCTTATGGTAGATAAATGGCCCAACATCTTGGTTTCTCTACCAGGAAACTAAATTTAGGCCTGGGCTATCTCTGTACTCTACCACTTTCACAGCCTTACCTGGAAAAGGCACAAGATGAATGTGGAACATTCCACATTCAAAGCATGCTCTCCTCCACCTTGCTGGGGTCTCCTCTTTCAATTCCTCTTTCAGCTCATTAAGAAGCTGCATTTTTAATAATGCAGCAGAAATTTCATGAAATGAAATTTTTAGATTTCTTCAGCAATCTTACTCAGTTATAACTTTGGACACAAAGAAAGGCCCTAGGATCACATATCCATAATGTAATTGTAATCACTTTAGGCGGGGAAAAACATAGCCGACAAGCATAGTGCCATATTTATAATCTGGGAAGAATGTGTATAAAAGGTGTTGCTCAGACAAGAATTCAGTTCAGGAATCTCTTCGATGTCCATAATGAAGATTTATACTACTTCTGTTTAAGATTGTAGCAGCAACGGAGATACAGTTCATTCTACTTCCACTTTGATACTTGCATCTTAAAATGCACAGATAATGCTATTTCTTCACTAACACTGATATTCTTAAATATTCTCTCATTCACCTATAGTTTCCACTGAATCCTATTGTGGTGCTTGATCATACAGATTCACAGATATGAACATCAGCAATTGAGGCACACAGTGTTTTATTAGTCTGGCAGGACATTTTTTTCACCCAAGCATCCACATATGGCAAACTGCAAAACTGAGATAAACATAACATAAACTGGCTTCAGTCTGGTCACTAACAAAACAACTGAAAGGCTAATCATATGCAAAAATCTTTTAAAAGACAATGGATGTTTCTATCATGCTCATTTTGGAAACACATTTTTGTTAGATTCAGTTATTTTTCAGATGTAAACTCAAACCTAATCAGCACACTTAAATAAATGGCAAGCCCTATAAAAATACATTGTCAACACATATTTTATTGAATTTTCCAGAAACATAATTCTTCCTATTTCTACAGTGTATTTTCTTACATAACCAGGGGCTCTTAATTTTGTATTCAGAATTAATTATAGTTATGTGGCATTTTTTAATTGCATATGGTCAATCTTATGCAACATTTTGGTTTTAATACAGTTTCTTTTTATGCTTTTTTATGCAGTAAACCTTTGAAATTACCTTGCCGGTTCACTTCATTTTGAAGCAACTCTTCCATTGCCTCTTCTTCAGCAATATCTAATGGAGTGTCCCCTTCACTATTTACAGCTCCTACATGTGCTCCATGACTAATTAAATATCTGAAACAGAAGAAATAGCTTGCTGTTAATATGAAAGCACACCTTTTGATACAAGTATTAAATACATTTCAGTGAACAAGCTACATAAATATAAACCAAAGCCTCACACACTAAGTCTCTGATAGCACCACCTTCCTTACATTTTTGAAAAATAATTTTCAAATTACTTTTCCTAATGTGCTGTCAATCATACAAGTTCTTAATATTTTCTTTATAAAACAACAGCTCTCCAAGTGCTTAGTTTCTAACAATAAGCTCCACATCAATTTTTGAAGTATTTCAACTGGATATACTACAGTGGTACCTCGGTTTAAGAACAGTCCGGTTTAAGAAGGATTTGGTTTACAAACTGTGCAAAACCAGAAACAGTGTCTTGGTTTGAGAACTTTACCTAAGAACAGAATCCGAACAGTGGAAGGGCACTGGCGGCTGGAGGTCTCATTAGGGAAAGTGTGCCTCGGTTTAAGAATGGTTTCGGTTTAAGAACGGATTTCCAGAACGAATTAAGTTCGTAAACTGAGGTACCACTGTACTTGAGTTGAATTTTCTGTTGCTGCCCCGTAATATGGAATGCCCTTAATTCTGCTATACATGAAGCAGCAACCACCAGTTGTTTCAGCTATCTTGTAAAGACTTATTTGTTTAGGCTTCCTCCAACCCAAAAGAACAGAACCTGTTTTATGTATTTGAATCTCCTTCCCATTTGTTTTTATAAGCTTTTATGCTGCTGCTTTACTGGTTTTAAGATGCATTTTATATATTAAGAGAATTTCAAAAGATTAAGTGATTTACCTCTTGCTGCCAGAAAGCCTTTTAACAGGACATGCCAGGAATTGAATCTGGTACCCTCTGCATGCAAATCAAGTGCTACATACCCTTCCCAACAATAAAAACTTAGACCAAGATCAAGTGCTGTGAAGAGATATGGCATCACAGTGTAATGTAAAAATGTTTTCTTGGGCCCGATAGAAGAAAAGATATGTGATCATGTGATGGATAACAAACTAGACACTGAGGGGGGTGGGGTAAAGAGAGAAATAAAAAAAGCCGTGTCAGCAGTAGAAAATTGCCTTCAAAGCAGAGACAACTAGTTTGGAACACAGCTCTTCACAGCAAAAGCAGCTCTCCAGTAATTAGCCAGTTATTTGATGAAGTTGTATGCAGTTTTGTTTGCTCAGTTTCATGGCATTAGAATTACTTACACTGCTAATGCCAACTTCAGAACTAAGTAGAGAACAACCTACAATAAATTATTTCTGTGATGCTGCAAAACTGAGTAAACTGAACACGTATATAAGTATAAGCAGAATGAAGGTGAACAAGTGAGCAATGGCACTGTCCCAAAAATTCCAAATGGCAGCTATATCCTCCCTTTCTAAATGAAAGAAACAAAGATGCAATTACTGAGACACATACGGGGGGCTGACATGACCCCCTCCTCACATGTTGACAAATGTGGGATCAACACATACAGTGGACGCTCGGGTTGCGAATGTGATCCGTGAGGGAGGCACGTTTGCAACCTGCAGCACCACATCTGCGTGCCGGGGGGTCATGATTCGGCGCTTCTGCACATGCGCAAAGCACAATTTAGTGCTTCTGCACATGCGCGAGTGCTGAAACCCGGACGTAACCCATTCCGGTACTTCTGGGTTCGGCGCGGTGCACAACCCGAAAACACACAACCTTGAAGCATTTGTAACCCGAGGTAAGACTGTATTCACGCATCAATTTTATTTTCTTTAGTTCAGGCATCCCCAAACTTCGGCCCTCCAGATGTTTTGGACTACAACTCCCATCTTCCCCGACCACTGGTCCTGTTAGCTAGGGATCATGGGAGTTGTAGGCCAAAACATCTGGAGGGCCACAGTTTGGGGATGCCTGCTTTAGTTTTTTCAAGGATATACAAATGTATACAGACTGACAAACACACTAGTGTCTGGGGAAATAATAGTTTTTCACTGGAAAGATGGGGGTTGTGGTACAGTAAATAGTCAAACCATCTATTACAACACAAACTCATCCAGAGAGGAAAATAAATGAATCTGTAGCCTGCTTCAAGATCCTCTCTCTAAAGAGTATTAAGAAGGACCTTTAACCTCTGATCATAGCACTAAGCACCAAAGCACTGAGCTTGGAGATGAATCCCCCTGTTTGCTCGTTCAAGAACATTGGCTTTTAAACTTTGAACAGATCCTTGAGTGTTGGAGTGGGAAGAACTTGAATGGTGATGGAGGGGGTGGAAGGGAGGACTGACTGATGGCATGTCTGGTTAGTATATGTTATGGTTACTAAATGTGTGTGGCAGGTACATATGTGCTTATATGTCACACCAATCAATCAATCTTTACTGCAGTCAAAGACCAGACAGCAAACACTAGCCACACCCACCATGGGAGACCAGCACTGTGGCCCTGAGGGCGGGGGCAGGGGGTTAGTCAACCCTGCCTTAGATGTCATTGCTTAAAGATCAGATAAGCACCATTTTAAGAAGTTAACCTTAAGGAATTCTACATTTCAAGGAATCTTCCCTCTCCAGGAGCAAGCCATCTATATGACATGGAGCTTCTCAAAGTTCCTTGAAACATCAGCATAACAGAAGTATGTAGACTAAAACAACTATTAGGCAAAACATTCCCCCTGTAATGTCATCTCAGGGCCTTTCTGACTGTAAGAGCTATGGTTTTTATTTTTATTTCGCTGAATATACTAAATTAAACTTTGAATATATTAAAACAGTAAGTACTCAGTTTGGTATATTAAAATTAAATCTAACAATAAAAGATCTGCCCTAATATTGTTTTTGCCATTGGCATCCATTCATTGTTAGTAATGAACTTAAGAAATTGAAAAATTTCATTGGAGAAAACAATTACTAGAAGGAATCAACTTGATTCCCATTCCATGCATATAAAAGAAAATAGCAACTTTTGTAAAATCTTCCTGGAGGTAATCCATAGTCACTGCAGGCATCTAGGTTATTTAAATGTCTGTCATTATAGTAACCTGTGGTGTATCCACATTTAGAATACTATTTAAAGTTGAGGCTATTCTGTTTCCAGAATAGTATCAGAACTGGAAGTGCTACAAAAATTATTTACTATCTTTAAACTGAGACTTCTTCATCTATATAAAGTTACCTAAATTGATAAATTATAAACATTGTGGAGACTAAAGTCCTCATGAAAATCTAAAAAAAATCCACTGTGATATGAATAAAAGGTTTCTGTTATGACTAATCCTAAAAGTCTTCACAGATTATCATAACTGATTTCATCTTGTTTCTTTCAGCATCTCTTCTGTCAGCTTCATGTTAAGATGGGAGGTCATGAAATACATCAAGAGCCTGAGACAGCATTTAATAAGTTTAGACAAGGGGAAGCCTACCAGATGCTATGGACTGCAATTCCCATCAGTCCCAGTCAGCACAGTCAATGCTAAGGAACACTGGGAATTTTAGTCCAAAACGTCTAGAGAACAGCACATTGGCTCACCCTGGTTCAGACATATAAATGGAATATAAAGTCTATCAGAAGCTTGTTATAAAAAAACATTTAAAACTTCCCTAAACAGATGTCTTCCAAAAGTCAGATAGTTGTTTATTTCCTTAACATCTGAAGGGAGGGCACCACTACCAAGGAGGCCCTCTGCCTTCCAAAGCATTAGGCTTGTATTAAGTTAGCTGTGGGTTAAACTACTGAGCCTAGGCCTTGCCGATCAAAAGGTCGGTGATTCGAATCCCCGCGACGGGGTGAGCTCCGGTTGCTTGGTCCCTGCTCCTGCCCACCTAGCAGTTCAAAAGCACGTCAAAGTGCAAGTAGATAAATCGGTACCACTCCGGCGGGAAGGTAAACACCGTTTCCATGTGCTGCTCTGGTTCACCAGAAGTGGCTTTGTCATGCTGGCCACATGACCTGGAAGCTGTACGCCGGCTCTCTCGGCCAGTAACGCGAGATGAGTGCCGCAACCCCAGAGTCGGTCACGACTGGACCTAATGGTCAGGGGTCCCTTTACCTTTAGTATACTAGACTAGTTGGATCTTTTCATCTGATCCAACATGACAATTGTGTTCATACACTAACATCTACCCCACAAGAAAGAAAACAAACACTTTGTCATGAACACAGAACTTGCCAGGAATTTATTTATTTATACAAGTATTTTTATACCACCCTGTCACAAAATATCAGGATAGTGTACAACAATATAAAAACAAATAATTAAAGCAGTAAAGGATCAATCATTAAAATGACCTGTTATTCAAAAAAACAAGTCATGGATTATATTTTTAGAAAAAACACATGCATCACAAAAGCAGGACACCCTAACCCAGGGGTCCTCAAACTTTTTGAACAGGGGGCCAGTTTACTGTCCATCAGACACTGTTGGGGGCCGGACCATAGCTGTCAAGTTCTCCCTTATTTTTAAGGGAAATTCCCTTATGCTGAGTAGGCTTCCTTGCTTGACAGCTATGGGCCGGGCTACAGTTTGAAAAAAATATGAATGAATATTTAACTCACTCACTTGAAGGTTTGTGGCCTTCCCATTCCCCAGCGTTATGGCAAAAACTATAGCTGGCCAAAAGCATATCCCATCTTTAGCTGGCACTGAATCCTCGAGATGCCCATCTCTCCGTGGAGCCTTCCTGCAGAGGAGGAAGTCCTCCCCCGCCTTGGGTTGTTCTCCCATAGAGGTTGCCTCCCCCACCCCCATTCCTCTGAGAACATGCCCGCCTTTTCTACCCCGAAGGGAAGGGAAGGAGTCAGCAGCAGGTTCTGCAACTGGTGGGCGGGCTGGAGCCAAAACCTTGGTGGGCCGGATTCAGCCCATGGCTCTTAGTTTGAGGACCCCTGCCCTAAACTTAACAATCTAGGAGAAATAACAGGGTCATACTCCACCTGTCTCTCTCTGCACATGTCATCCATCAGGATAACCAAGGCAAATTTGATGCCAAAAGCAGGACAGACTAAATTAATCTAAAAACAGTTTATGTACTATTGTGTGTTTTCTAAGGGATCCAGGGATTAGCAAAATCTGGGCAATTACAGCCTGAGCCTATGTATGCTTTAGTCAGAAGTAGTGATGTAAGGTGAGAATATTCTCCAGAGAATATTCTTGAGAATATTCTCTGCTAGAAAATTCTCCGGAGAATATTCTCCACAAAGTGTAAATTCTAATGTAAGAACCAGTTTTACAACCCACATTTTAAAAATCTAGTAAATAATAAATCAATCTGTGATATGTGTAAGTAATGAATAATGATTTTTTTGATCCAGTTACATTACTGGGCATTGTGTCACCATTGGCAGTTCTGAAATGTGAGGTACAGAAAACATTTTTTGTTTTGTTTTTAAAAATGTTATTCATTTAATTTGATGAATGTTTGAATTCATATGTTTTTCAACTATATGTAATAGCTTTTTTCCTATTTGGTGTGACCTTATTCTTAGCAATTCTATACCCTTGGCCATACAGTGTGATTTATTTATTTTTTTGCAGAAAGTAGCTTTAATGCTTTATACACTTAAAGTACCTAGGCCTATACAATTATGTGTAACGGCATGTGAGGTGGCCTTGATTTAAACAGTTGACATTTCTACATTTTTATTTAGTGCTAGTAACTGGTTTTTGCAGTGCCATTTACCACAGATTGACATCGTGGAGACGAAGATGATGACTTATCCTCTTAAGATGTTTGAGGAGTCAATATAAATTTGTATAACCATTTGAGACTTGTTACTTAAAGCCTACTTTTTTAAAAAATAAATTTATTTCTTGTTACAATTTATCAGTTATAATTTAAATATGTTGTGTGTTGCCTTACTTGTCTAAGCAGATAGTAATTTGCATTTCTGATGTTATGTAACTTGTCACTGCTGATTATTTTGTGTTTTATTTTCTGGAAAAAATAGCATTTATTTTAAACTTTATATTAATTTTATTAGTGCTGCCTGAAAATACTGTACCACGTAGATATGCTTATTAAAGTACATACTCATGTAGTGGACCTGAGTCTTTTTTATATTCCTTTTACTTAAAAGCTGCATTCCATACATACAAAACATAATTAGAATTCAAAGTTGATGGTAAATATATGGTTAGTGACAGGCTTAGCGATTAACGTGAGTCATTCACGTTGAATTTTCAATTTCAAGTTTGGGGCAAAAAATCAAAGAATGTGCATTCACTGCATTGCCCCATTGAGTATCTGTACAGTTTTTGGTTACCATCTGAACAAGTTTACCCATGAATAAACATGGATATTAACTAATTATATTATTTTCAATGCATTAAAATGAATATTCTATTTTAAATGAAAGTTCTTTAATATTCTCATTAATCGAGAATATTCTCAAGAATATTCTCCAAAAGATTATTCTCAAGAATTTAACATCACTAGTCAGAAGTCCCATTTTGTTCAGTAGGACATATGCCTAAGATTGCTGGCTTCGTTGCATGCACAGAGAGCCTAAAATGCCTCGCTTGTATGCTGATAAAGTTCAGCAGATGGTTCTCTTAAAAGCAGTTTAAATCATTGTTACATTGGTGTGCACTAAGTAGGAGCAGCGACCAATTGTTACAGCAACTGTTAAATTTAACACAGGCTTTAAAATAAGGGAGAGAGAAAAATGGAATAGGGAATGCTAGAAGTAGAAGTGATATCTTTATGTATAGAAATTCATTCTTTTCAAAGAAAAGCATACTGTACAAAGCTAAACTATCATAATCTTTGGCAATCACTTGTAGCCGAGTAAGATTGTCTTCCATAAACAGTCTTAAGAACCACAGTGATTACCTAATATGAAATGAGCAAAACAACAACCAGAAAATGCAATCTTATGAATACCTTGAGTGATCCAGTATTCTATAGTGTCATCCTAGTCAAAAAATATTCAGTGTGGGAGGCATCTCAAAGTATGTTCTTTGACGTTATGCTCATTTCAACCTATTCAACATCTGAGACACAAGCAAATTAATCCATCGATAGTATCCATTTTTTATTGGCCTTATGCAGCCACTGAATTAAAAAGCAAAGTACAGGAAAAGGAAGTGACTATTAAAACAATGAATGATGGCCAGACTGGCATCAACAGTGGCTGCCAATCCCTAGACTTTTGTTTCCCAGCCAATACTTAATCATGAAGTATCTCAAATAGTCTGCCCCATCAGGTCACTAGTATCAGGAGCACCAGAAACTGAGGCCCAGGATATCTGTTCAGCACATATCCATTACAAGCTGTTTTTCAACATTAGAAAAAGTATGGTTTCTCAATTCATATGTATGCAAAGCGAATCATGCAATAAATAACATCTGTTTCAAGAAAGTCATGCCTCCTTTCATGAGCTGAATACCATATTGGAACTAGAACTATGAAGGAAAGCACAAACAGAACATGACACTAGGCTAGTTACTTTCTTAATTTTACCTACAGGAGAAAAACATCCCGTAAAAGATAGAACAAGACCAAAGTAAGTACAGTGGTACCTCTGGTTACAAACTTAATTTGTTCTGGAGGTCCGTTCTTAAGCTGAAACCGTTCTTATCCTGAGGTGCACTTTCGCTAATGGGGCTTCCCGCTGCTCACGCACCTCTGGCGCACAATTTTCGTTCGCATCCTGGGGCAAAGTTCACAACCATGAACAGCTACCTCCGGGTTAGCGGAGCGTGTAACCTGAAGCATTCGTAACCAGAGGTACCACTGTAGTTATACTATACCAAAGTAAGTGGAAACCTGTCTGAAGTTGAGGATTTCTGCTCCATTCCCCACTAAATAAACTACAAATCTAACTGGTTTGCACGTCATCTAAGCAGAACAGCAAACTGAGCTTTTCTCTCTGAGCTGTCTTCATTGAGTCAAACTGCTACTCCAACAGTACGGACTGCATTTCCAAGATCAGGGTAAGAGGCAGACATGCAGAAGTTAGTTTAAAACAAAAACAAAAACCCTCCTTTAGGAAAAAAACAGGTCTTTTCCTGCAATCTTTCTGTCAAGGGCTTCTAAAGCAACAGGAATAAAACAATACAAAAAGGAAACCTCAACATAATTTGAAAAGGTGAAAACAGGATGGTTCCAGTAGATGCGAAGATCACTAATTTCCTTCCAAAGAACAAGTGTCCCCAAATAATTACATCTTCCAGATAAGAATTAGGTTTCAAAGTCCACATTCCTCTCTCCAACCTTTCAAAAAGAAAACAATAAGTTTCCTGCAGTGGGACTAGAGATTCCTAGAATTGCCCTTCTTACCTTAAGAACCTAGATGGTCATTCTCCGAGTTACCTCTAGAACTGCTCCAAAAGGAGCACAACACCAGAATTTAAGGAAAGTAAAGTATGCAGCACTGAACAAAATGGTCTCTTCCCATGGACTTACAAATAAAGTTTCTAACAGTCAACTGTGCTATCTAGTCATACCGTACTAAATGTCAACATTATAAACTTCCAAAGCAGTTTCAATGTGAGTGAAATTATGTATTACTCAGAGTTTATGAAGGTCAATTAACACATTAAATTGTTTATTTTAACTTTAACAGTGCAATGCTATGCATGTTTACTTATATGAGAAAGAGAACACATGGTTTGCATGGAGAGGATCCTACAGAGAAGATATGGCATCTCTGATTGAAAAAATCAGGTAACAGGTGATAGAATCTCTGCCTAAGAGTCAAAGTAGTGCTAGATGAATAAATGCAGACTGATTTAGTAGCCTCCTACACTTGACTTTAGTAAGTGGGTTAAATAAATCTGTGGTTAAACAGCCTTTGCGTTTTTTCCTTGCTAATTTTAACCCACCCACTCACCCCCCGGCAAACATATTTATTAAAAGTTGCTGTTGGCATCCATCTGTCTTGGGAGACAATGGAAGAGGGCGCCATTGGGGGTAAAGTCAAACCATTAGAGAGTTACAGCACCAACTGTGGCTGTAGAGACCAATACGGGAGAGCCATGTTTTATTGAAGCTGGGGCAGATGAAGGCATCCAGTTGTGCTGCTGCAGATGCATGATGTTTATTCTCTCTGTGCTCCTCCCAGCAGTCATTCCTCCTCTGGTCGCTGCTATGGATGCATGACCTGACTGCCTGTCTCCAGACACTATGGTCATCAGCAAGGAATTGCCACACAATAAGGCTAATGTTCTCAGCCTTCATGTCATGTTTGCAGACATCTTTATAATGCAGAGTTGGTCTGTCAACAGACCTGGTGCCTAAAGTCAGCTCCTTGAAAGCATAATCAAGAATCAATTTCAGGTTTGTAGCTTGCAGGAGCCATAAAGCAACTCTCTCCCTCCACCTGACACCATTATCCAAACATATACTGATTCAAAACAAAGAAGCAAATGTAAAGAATCGCAGGAGGAGGAGGAAGGAGGAAGTCAATAGATTAGAAATAAGGGGTATAACCAACAACAACAACAAAGAAGCAAATATTGTTCTTCTGGCCACACTGCACAACCTCAGGTACTTTCTTCCCAGGTAGCTTTGCACTCGTCTTAAGCAAAAAAGCAGCTTTAGTCTTGGTGAAAGGCAGATCTATGCCCACATGATCCAAACAAAGCTTTGAGAGCCAGTGACGATAGGAAGCAGGTGCAGACTGACCACACCTCTTTGAGGTAACAATAACTATTATCATTTTAATTACAAACCCAGCGGAAGGAGAAAATAGTCCTAAGCAGGTTTTGTCTATCTGAGCCAGAGAAATAGTGTGACCAACTATTCAGTTTGGCAGAACTCGATAATACAAAGGATATGAAACATCAGTTGTGATTAAACTATCAATTAGGAGTTCTTGCCTTGAGTCTCATGTGTCTTACAAGTTGTCAACTTTTTACAAATAGTCAAGCCAAGTCCAGCAAGTCACAAAAATAATCATAATCAAATCAGCTGTTCACTTCTATCACAATGCAGATCAAACTTTCTGGTACCTAGGGAGCACTGTTCAAAATCCCCCAGGCACTAGGCACATTTTGGGACTGATGTGAGTCAACCTGCAACCAAGGGAAGATATATTGCCATCAGGTTTGGAGACTGACATCTCCGCCATCTGGCTGGCGTGCAACAACGTTTTCTGCTGCTGTGCATGCCCCCACATTCCCCAGTATCAAAAGATATTGTTGAGCACCAGCCAGCTTGTTGATTTGTAGTGATCTCTTGTCGCTGTCTTTTTCTGGTTTGTTTCATTTGATGCTTTATTGTGTTGTATACTGCTCTGAGATTTTTCCTTTAACATATAAAGCAGTAGAAAAATGAAACTAATAATAACAGTAATGGTGATGATGGTGACGATATAAATTTCATATAAATGGCAACCCAGGTTTAAGGTGCCATTTGGTGACAAACTTATGTATCTGAGCGAATCATAGGCATTTTATAGCACAGTGATATCTTAGCTATATCATGCTGTATACCAGATAGCAGTCCTGATTGTCCAATCTAATCATGAGTGAAGCATATCTCTTACAACACCAAGGTCTTAAAACAGCTCCAGATTGCATAACCAACAGTCAGGGATGATGTGAGCAACATCTTGAGGGCCACAGATTCTCCATCCCTGTCTTAAAAGAAAACTAACTAATTTATTATTTTTAGAAACATGAAGAAGAAAAAATTATTAACTAAATTCAACCAAGAATGAAGCTAGACCACACAGCATAGATCAGATGGGCAGGTTCACAAAAACTTTTGTCAAGCACTGAGAAAATGTGGACACTCTAGCAATACATGATGTTTTTAACAGTTCTGGGAATGCTGTGAGAAAACCACACAAGAGTCACCCTACCCCAAAAATGTATGGATGAGTATGGACCCTGTGTCTTAATCCTCAACCAAGCCAGGAAAACTTCCTGCTTACAACTCCTAACATAGGCATTCAACCGTAAGTAAATTATTTGTTTGAGATCTGGACTGCAAGTTTGAAGGTACTCCAAGGGTCATCTTGTCCAACCCCCTGCAATGCATCAAAATAAAGCCCCATGTAGACAGTGACTTAGTTTTAAGGTTACTAATGCCTGAATCACAGTGGCCAACCCAATAATGGCCGCACTTGTCTGATCAGATAAAAGTTTATAGAAGGAGCTCCCAGCTGTAGAGACCAATTGGGCCCCAAGTGATAAAGATGGACTCAGGCGCATCTCCAGGCTGTGAACCTGTTCCATGAGAAAGAGCTCAACCTCTTCCAGAATAGACATTTTGCCACAGGATTCAAACTCATTATACTGGTCTTCATTCAGCCCACTAACTGCAGCTAGGCCCTGGTCCAAGGCTTCTACAGCCTCACCCTATTTAGATGCAAAAGAAATCAAGTTCAATTGTGATCAGCATACTGAAGGCATCCTGCTTCTAAACTCCTAATGTCTGCTTTCAATCATTTCAGAGAGATCCTAAAAAGCTTTGGTATCATTTAGATCCCAAAAAAACTTTGGGGATAAAATGTGCCCCTGTGGGACACCATAACAAAAACACCATGGGGCCAATGAACATTTTCTCAGGGTAACTCGCTGAACTTAACACTGCAGAATAAGAACTAGACCTCCAATGCCAATCTCACAAAGTTGGTCCAGGAGGATACTATGGACAATGGCATCAAAAGCCACAGAGGAATGGGGGTGGGGGAGTCCCTGTGCTGTGCCCACAACAAAGGATTAAGGCCACTAAGATTGATTCATTCCTATCACCAGGAAAGAACCCAGATCAATAAAATGAGAAACCTCCAGGGATGTCTGCAGCTGCTGAGTCCCTACTTTCTGCAGCACACTCCCTAAAAAGCATAAACTACATTGTGAACCTCTCAGTCACATCCTCTTTACTAGTTTTTGTTTGGCAAGCAATTATTTCTTTCATCTTCAACAAGACTGTTTAGGAGGGTGTGCTCTGGATGAAATGCCTATTACCTTCACACTTGAAAAGTGGAACATTTATGTACAACTGCTCTGCAAACATAAAAATGTATTTTTATGATGCAGAGAGAGAGACTCAAAAGTAGTAATATGTTTGTATTTCCTAATTATAATTTTTATTGATATATAATAAGTTATTAATAGATTATATATGTACACATACAGACACATCTGTATGTGTAATACATAAAGGAGGGGTGTGAATGTGTGTGTGTACTGATGTACAGCATAAGTACTGGAATTACACACATTTATTCTACTATTACATGCAAGGTGTCTTTAAATCTTAGCAACGCCATGGGCAAATAACTATTGAAACTTCAGTCCCACACATCAGAGGAAGAACAAATGAGATACGAAAACCATATACAATAAACCTACTCATGTACCCCTTAAAAAGTAGTTTCAGCTGCCACATGAAAAAATTACTGAAACTTACAGCTGCTAAAAGGCCATTCTAGTTTATATGTTAGCTCAAACAGAATTCTGACACATACTGCAGAGTCAGAAAGAATACAGCTAGTACTGCTTCCTTTTAAGGACAAACAGGATCCTACGTTACTATATGCAATGCAAGAGGTGTCAATGTATAGCCTGGACAGGTTTAGGCTTCTCAAGCTCAGAGTTCTTCCTCATAAGGGCACCCAATACATCAAATTGAAAGGTTAAAGATTGTGGAGAGCTATCCTTAAAAGCTACAGCCATCCTATTTGTAAACTTCCCAGAAAATTCTATCAACATCCCAAGATAAGAAAGACAAACTTTAGCTAAATACAGTGCTTGTTCTTTAACCCTAGATATAATTAAGTATCAACAAAAGGTCTGGTGCTCCAGTGTTGACTATTTCACAGTGAAAAAACACAGGCCTCAAATAAAGTATCAAGCGCTCATTTCTAGAATATATGTTCAGATATATCTTTGTTACAAAATGATTAACAAATGTAAGACTGCCGCAAATTTCAAATTCACCGTTCAACATAATTTTATTATGAGGAGTGAGGGAACTGCATTTTTCTTCTTGTCATAAAGAACCCAGTTCTCATCTCATAAAATATGGAATACATTGCTCAAAGTATCCTGTCGTTAAACAGCTTCTTAGCAATGGTTGCATCATAAGTCTACCAAACATCAAGGTAAGTTATGTTAAATATAGGGGAAAAGTCCTTACTCTGCTATATCAAGATATCCACAGGAAGCAGCCGCATGTAGAGGTATCCAGCCTTCATTATCAGGTTGATTAATATTGGCTCCATTTTCCACCAGAAATTTCACCATATCTACATTATCATCTATGCAAGCCTATAAACAGAAGAAAAAAGTGTTAAGGTTGTTTTACCAATTGGCCAAATGTCATTCTATGACAATAGATCTAACCGCAAACAGCCCATTCCGCAACCAAACAGGCAGCAATGTCATTATCCCACATAAAGCACATGTTCACATGATTCATGCTACATGAATTAGCCCATTGTTTTCTTTTATTTATTCTGCATAGGAATCTCTATTGCCATTTCGAGTTCACTATAGCCACCTGCAACATGTTCCTTCCATTCATGACAAAATGTTCTTATACGTGGTTGTTTGGTATATTTCTTCTCTGCCAGCTCACACCAGCCTTAGAAGGATAGAAGAGAATGCAGAGAGCATGTCTCCACTTTGTGATATATACAGAACTGTGAGGTTGTATGTCTTATCTGCCATAAGCTACCCTAATACTCTTCACTTTTTGACAGTGTGAAGAACAAAACAGACCCTGCAGAGTTTCTAAAAGAAAGATGTAGAAGAGAAAACACACATCACAAGATATAGCAAACAGCAAATTATGTCAGTTTCCTTAGGATGCAATTCAGTTTTGAGCTTATACAGTACTGTAAAACCATGCATGCTTGGGTACCTAGATACCCTGAGCAACCTCTATGGGAATTAAGATTTTTATTATATGTATAACTAAAATACAGTTTCAATTGCCTTAGTCACACATGTAAATCACAGTTTGTCTCAAATAACGGCTTAGTTGTGACTATGCCCCCCTGCCATGTGGGACCCCACATGGGTTGCTCCTCAACTCAGCACAGTACCCACACAGCTCTATTATGGCCTTTGTGCCATCCAAATCCAGGGGGGTGTTCTCAGACAAACCATAAGCAATAAACCAGAAGTAAACCAAGAACAAACCTTGGCTTATTTATGGCTTACCACTCAGCCACAAACTGGGTTCAGAAAACATGGCAAGCCATACTACGACATGTTCGAGCCATGTGGGTGCCATGTGCAAGGGGGAAAGCCACACAGGGACCTCCAACAGTAACACGGAGCTATACAACATTAAACTATCAAAATCCAATGCCTTCACTCAAGGCACGTAATCCAACCACAACAATGTCACGTTTCTGTCCGTTTGGGTGTCTGAAGGTTTGCTTTTGTAGAAAGCAAAAACTATGTCCAACAATTCTATGTCAGAACTGTTACTTTCTAATCCTAAACATCTTCAGGACTCCAATGAAACCCCTGAGCAAAAGGCCATGACCTCATCAGAATACAGCCTACAGCCTGCAAATCGTTAAGGTTAACAGAAACAACATCAAATGCCTTTTCCTTCTCCACTTGACTAGCTACTCATTTACAGCATGGCTCACTCAGTGCAAGTATTCCATTATAGACTGAGAACTATAAACCATTCAGAAAGGTAAAGGTAATCTCATGGGCACCATCAACACATGTACACATGAAAACACTAAAAAAAATCACTGTCTTAAAACACACTCAGTGTAACCCTACACATGTCTACCCAAAAGGCCCAAGAGAATTTATGCAGCAGCAGAAACCTGTGCTGCTTGGTGTTTACAGTCATTTTTCATTCATGTGCACTTCACTGACAATTTCAACATGGTTCAAACTAGCCAGCCCAACATTACTGCAATTTTGCTCAAAGGCTCATAGAAACTGAAAACATGGGGCACTATTTTACCAAAAATGAGGCTATAATCTATGTTCTTTATGAAGGGGTCATCATATGCATCCATATAGAGCGCTTGGGTGAAAACCACTGCATTGTGACTACAGACTTAAAACTGGATTGGTATATGCACTGAACATTCTGAAGGGAAAGAGAAATAAAAACTACCAGATGCCTGGAAAATCAGTTATGCTATGGGCATGGGTAAAAGTGTAACTAACCCATTAACCAGAGGCCTTGCAAAGTGCAACATCTGGTGATACAGGGTGAGATGGTCCTGACCTACCAACCAGAGGCCTTGGAAAAAGTGAGATTATGGTGCAACCTCATGTTATGGACGTGATACTAGGGACGTGGGGCCTGCTATGGGTGTGTTGGTGGTTTCTTGCGATATAGCAGGTTAATAACTGGGTATAGAAAGCAAATCAATGATTTCAAGAAATATATCAGTTAATGTCTGAATGTAAGATTATGGAGAGGAGTGTTGACTAGATAATCTCGTATATTAACAATAATGCACTATACAGCTGCTCCTGCTCCAATATTGTTACTCCCAAGTAAAAAAGTATGCATTGAGTTATCCCATTATACAGTGGTACCTCGCAAGACGAAATCCAATTTGTTCCACGAGTCGTTTCGTTTTGCGATAATTTTATCTTGCAAAGCGCGGTTTCCCATAGGAATGCACTGAAATTTAATTCATGCGTTCCTATGGGGGGAAAAGAAGCGCAAAAAAGGCGCTCACCCACTCACCCACCACGGCCGGAGGTCTTCAAGGCTCTGGGGAGGGGGAAGCAGGAGGAGGGCCAGGGGTCTCCTCCCACCGCGGCCTCCGCTTCTTCAGGCGCCGCCGCTGTTCCTGCCAAGGGCCGCCTGGCGAGCCCCGCTGCTGCTACTGCCGGACCCCGCCAGCCCGCTGGGGAGGAGCCGTGGAGGCCGCCATGGCCACCAAGGAGGGCAAGGCCGGAGCCACGGAGGCCGCCATGAGCACCGCGCCGCCGCAGGAGGCAGAAGCAGCGGCCATGGACATCACTGGCGGAGTCCTAAAGGTGAGCAGCGGCGGCGGCTTCCCGTCGCGAGGCTGCTTCGTCTTGCGAAGCACGGCCATAGACGGCTTCGTTTTGCGAGTCGTCCAAAAAATCGCAATACACTTTCATTTTGCAATTTTTCCGTTGTGCAAGGCGTTCGTCTTGTGGGGTACCACTGTATTTTCTCCTGCAGCCTCCTCTCAAGCTCCAAAAGTGAGCTGACAAGGCTAGAATTCCTAGTGTCTGGAATACAGGCCATTTTTGAAAGAGAATATGGGAGGTAGTGATGAAACAGTGAGTTAGTGCTAATTGGGCATGATGGTAGCAGCTATCTTATTGTAAAAGAAGCTGGTGCAAGTGTGACTTCCTGTGGAAAAAAGGGTGCAACACAGCAAGTTAAAGAAAAGAAGACGCTGCATTTCAGAAAAAACGCAGAGGGATATAACTGCTGTCTTAGTTACTAATGGGCAACAGGTACCCTTGCTTGTGCATCCCTGGGCAGAGGTAGTGAGGGTAAGGTAAAAGCAGCAGGAAGCAACTGATTGTTACCAAAATAGCTTGCCTCCAAGTTTCTTGCCATTGGGAGCAACTCACACAGCAAGCTCAGGTGCCTTCTAGGAACTGTGGAAGTGGAGATGAATGACTGGTAGCAACAGCAAAGGCACTGTTCCAGTTATCAGGATGCAACTCTTCATAAAATTGTGCCTGTATTGGTGAGACACTGGTGACTACAAAGTGAAGACAAAATAAGAGTGCAGAGAACAAAAATGATAGCTTTTTCTGCATTGTTTCTCAAATGATCCCACCAAGGAAGGCACAATCTACTGGACATGATGATGTCATCACACTATATAGTCTGATTTATCTATTTGCTGGTGTCATTAAAGGTAAATAAAAGTCAAGGTAATCCTACCTATACTAATCATATAGGTGTCACAATCACAAACTGCCAGCTATTGTGAAGTCTGTATTTTGCCGTCCTTTTGCTACAATACAGCCCAAAAGTTGTCTCAATTCTGATGAAGTTTTGCACAAAACATTTTTTTCTAATCAATCCTTTTTAAGGTTCTTTGTTCCTATTTTCCCTTAAACAATCAAGACAATTCTAAAAGAAATTTTTATCTTTCTTTCTCTCCCCCCGCTTTTTCTATGCTACCAACCACCACCAGGCAGCTGTCACCCTAAAGTATTAAGCAATCTATGAGGTGATTTAGAATTATGAAGTCCAGATGGTCATAAAACAATTGCAAGAAAAACACCCTCTTTCTCAGTTCAAATTCTGGAAAGTTGTTCTGTACTTATTGAAACAAACTAATGCCCTGAAATTTCACTACTACTTTCACTACAATGATGATCCATATAATTCTACATATTTAACTTTTTCTCCCCTGAATCTCTTAATGAAACCAGCAAACAATGGCATATGCCACTGTCTTGTCCAAAATTGGTTTGCCCATGAAATAGTCAACTCTGAGTAGTCAACACTAGACCAGGGTTTCCCAAACTTGGGTCTCCAGTTGTTTTTGGGCTACAATTCCCATAATCCCTGACCACTGGTCCTGTTAGCTAGGGATGAGAGCTGTAGTCCAAAAACAGCTGGGGATCCAAGTTTAGGAAACCCTGCACTAGACTAAAGAGAGATGAACACACTCCACAGTCACGGCCTAGGGCATTGTATTCTAAGGTTCTCATAGCAGGATCACAGTTTTTCTGAATCTGAACTGGAAACAAATTTCACTTCTATATCTTATAAGATTTAATTTTAAAGTGTGCAATAGTCAATAATGTTTCTGTCTCCAAAACAGTACATTCCCACCCTCCATGATTCAATATGATATACCTATTTCAGGATATGTCATTCAGCTACAAGAAACAGGACCATTCAATCACACCTCAAGTAAGAACATGGTCAATTACCAAGCACAGCAAAGGCTGAATAGAAGCAAGCAAAGCTAAAACAGAATCAAGCACGATCACTAGCAACTTATTTTGTGGATGGGTACTTCAGATTCACATAAAACATTTGAGTAATGGGCTTATCAATCACCAATTTAGACCAGTAGTTGTGTGTCCCAGCACACAACTAAAAATTACCGGCAAATGAACAGAGCTTCCATATCACTAGTACCTCCTTGGGGACGAGGATAGGCTATTCTGAATGCAGGCAACTCCACTAAGAAATCAGAGGGCTTCCCTGTGTGGGTATGTTTTGTTACTTGTCATTAAATATCAACTAAAAGAGAAAAAAAGAAAGAAATCAGGCTTTAGGAAGGCTGCAGGAGGCAACCAAAGGTGAACCATCATCAAAAGCTCATCAAAGTCTCCAGGTTGACTCCTCGACACACTACATAACACATATGTATTTGCACACCAAGTTGTAGGTTGTATTTTTATTCTTTCTCTTTCCATCTCTCCTAAAACCTTTCCCCAAGGTTTAGGTTAAAGAGCACGTTTTTCTATACAGCAGTAGAAGGAACAAATTTGTGCAGAATGGGAAACAAAAGTGAGGCACATCAGTTGCTCCCTCCTGAAACCTCCCCTAATAGCTCAGATAGGATACTTAACCTTCTAGCATGTATTCCTTCTGATCTTTCCCCCCACTTCCAAAACTGTAACCTGTTAGCAGCTCAAGCAAGCCAATTCCCCCTCTTCCCCTTTTTCTTTAACTGACACCCCCCCTAGAGGCCACTGTGATACTCAGTCTGTGTTGAGCTGTTTGATTTTAAAGAATCATAGAATTGTAGAGTTGGAAGGAACCACAAGGATCATCAAGTCCAGCATTCTGCAATGCAGGAATCTTTTGCCCAATGTGGGGCTCAAAACCACAACCCTGAGATTGAGAGTCTCATGCTGTATGGTCTGACTTTGATTTCTGCATGCCTAGAAAGTCCTCCAAGTATGCAAAAATCACTACCTGCTCTGTCAGTTGCCGCTTTTTATGCAGACAGGCACAGAACCACCAAGATCAGTATTATAAATAATTAGAAGTCCTCACGCAAAGTGATGCTAGTTTTCAGATCTCTACATGAAGCAGCTATAGACCTTGTTATGAACCTTTACTAAAGTAATATTTCTGCTCTCTAAATATATCCAGCTTTCAAATACTACCAAAATTAATCTTTGTAAAAGCCTACATTTAAATTGTTAGAGTGTTAGCTACTGTACTACCGCAGGAGGCCAATGAAAGGGTACTAGATAGTTAAAGACAATTGGAATTTTTTTCCTTTGGATGGGTGCCTTCAGTTCACTGCAGAACAAAGTTAGCTGACCATATAAGGCTCTGGGATTCCCATGCAAAAGGCTCAACTATATTAACTATATGTATGCTAAAATCAAACAAGCTTCTAAAATGAGCCTGAAGTGCCTATGTATTAGCAGATCAAGAATATGGCTCTTTCAAAGATAGCAACAGCAAATGTGTCCACTTTAAATAGTACTTGTGCTGGAAAATTTTAGAGTCTTCAGTTAGTTAGGGAACAGTAGTAGATAACTTGTGTTCAAAACAACAGGAGAGGTCTGCTTCCAATGATAGCTCTAAAGCTCTATCATGTCTCCTACTTCACTTTTACTAGATACTCTAGTTTGATTAGATGAATATCTCTCGCTCACTCTGTGTGTGTGTGTGTGTGTGTGTGCGCGCGCTCCCCAGCAAGGCATAACACCTTCAGTACAGGAGCTTGTACACAGCACACAGTTAGTAGCCATTGAAAGCCTTAACCTCTGTTAAGTTGGTCTAACCCAGGGGTGAGCAACCTAAGGCCCATGGGCCACAAGTGGCCCACGGGGGGTCGTTTAACCAGCCCACGAGCTGCCCCTGAACAGAGAGGCCTGCTTGGCGAGTCCCTGCAGGCTGTGCTAAACTGGCGCGGCGCGGGGACTCGCTTCCGCGGCGCCAGAAATCACATCTGCACAGACGCCGGAAATCGTGGGTGCGATCTGGCCCATGGAGGGATCTCCGCTGGAGTGAACCGGCCTGGGCGAGGTAAACCTTGCTGACCCCTGGTCTAACCCCCTTTTAAAGCTAACCAATTGGTGGCCATTTTGTGGGAGTGCATTCCATAATTTAACTATGTACTGTGGACTTCCTTTTATCTGCCTGGAATCATCCAACAGACTGCTTCATTGGATAGTCTCCAGTTTTATGAGAATGAGAACCCACTCCATCTCCACACCATGCATACTTTTATGCACCTACTATATACCTTACTTGTCTTTCCTCTAAACTTAAAAGTTCGCAAATTGGCAAACTTTTCTCATAGGAGTATTGTTCAAGCTCCATGATCATTTGGGTTGCCTTTTTTGTGAACCTTTTGCGGCTCTACACTAACCCTTTTTTGAGGTGTGATGACTGGAACTGTACACAGTATTCCATGTATTGTTACACCAAAGATTTGTGTATCATTATATCGATAGATTTGTTTTCAACACCTTTCCTATTGAACCCTAACACATAATTTGTCTTTATCAAAGTTGCTGCACACTGGGGCAAGATATCCATCAAACCATATATGTACCAGGCAGCAAATCCTGAGGGGCAGAAAGAGGCTAGAAAGGCATGACTTGTGGTTTGCCCTGAAACATTGAAGCTAGCTTGCTGCCCTATGAGGCTGCATAAGGCAACCTACCTTGGGTGGCATGCTTCACAGTGGGTGGGAGATCCAGACTGGGATTTGGGGGAGCCGACAACTTAGCTGAAAGCCAAAGATGGGGAGAGCAGCAACACTGCCTTGCAGAATGCCCCCTTTTCACCAAGACTCCCAGTGAAAAGGGGATGGTCCCATGGAGTGACTGTGTTGGGCCCCCTACCACCACCACCGGGTGTGGGCCTAGATCAGGGGGTACATCTTGCCTCAGGCACCAAAGGGTGTTGGGTCAACCCTGCTATATACCATGAACCCAAGGTAATTTTTCCAGACAACCACTGCTGGTTCAAACCATGCAAATACATACATGAAGCTATAATTTTTATTCCCTATATGCATCATTTTGCTTTTTTTCCTAGAAGAAATACTTAACCACAATACAAACATGTATTTCAAATTTCTTGAAACACAGTTTCAAGCAGATGGATTGATATAGATTGATAGATATGTACCACTGATCTGCCTATTGTATGATTATGCATTAAGCCATGGTAAACCCTAACTCATTGGATAATAAGCCATACATCCTACAATCGATGTAATTCTGTTATATTACCAGAAACTTGTCTTGTTTCCTTAATATCTTAAAGAAATTGTCAACTTAGCCATAACTACAAACTCCAATATTTTATCCTTCCACTATTTGATTTTGGGTGTTAATGGTGAATTCCAGTATTTCACACAGAGAATTCTAGCTACCACAAGCATATAAAAGTTCATTATGTTATTGCCTGACCAATTGTTCCACATAATGTAATGGAAAGAATACTGGATGAAATTTGCAATACAATTTTTTTTAAAAAAATCACTGAATTCCATTTGCCATTGCGCTAGTATGGAGACATACATCTGAAGCTCCTTACAATCCCTTCTTGTTTTATTATTATTAATTCGATTTCTTATTCACCCTTCACCACAATGCCCCAGGGTGGATTACAGCAATGCATTATTAAAATCAGCAGCACATTTCTCCAATACACAGAACAGCTTTTGACTATACAGCACACAGTGACACACAGTAGATGTAGATGTGTCCATTATACCATGAAATAGAAGTATTTCTGTTAAGTACAATGGGTTTGATACTACATTGACACTCAGTTTACAGAAGGACCCTTTGATCAGCACAATTCTCCTTCCACAACAAAGCAATAATACAGGGCTCAACTCATTTTAAAGTGCCTATGTGAATATAATAATAAATAATAATAATTTATTATTTATACCCTGCCCATCTGGCTGGGTTTCCCCAGCCACTCTAGACGGCTTCAAACCGAATATAAAAACAGTACAGCATCAAACATTAAAAACTTCCCTAAACAGGGCCGCCTTTGGTTGTCTTCTAAATGTAAAATAGTTGTTTATTGCCTTGACATCTGCTGGGAGGGCGTTCCACAAGGCGGGTGCCACTACTGAGAAGGACCTCTGTCCTGTTCCCTGTAACCTCACTTCTCGCAATGAGGGAACCGCCAGAAGGCCCTCGGTGCTGGATCTCAGTGGCTGAATGGTGGGGGTGGAGACGCTCCTTCAGGTATACAGGACCAAGCCCGTTTAGGGCTTTACAGGTCAGTACCAACACTTTGAATTGTGCTCGGAAACGTACTGGGAGCCAATGTAGATCTCTCAGGACCGGTGTTATGTGGTCCCGACAGCCACTCCCAGTCACTAGTCTAGCTGCCACATTCTGGATTAATTGCAGTTTCCGGGTCACCTTCAAAGGAAGCCCCACGTAGAGTGCATTGTAGTAGTCCAAATGGGAGACAACCAGAGCATGCACCACTCTGGCGAGACAGTCTGTGGGCAGGTAGGGTCTCAGCCTGTGTTCCAGATGGAGCTGGTAGACAGCCGCCCTGGACACAGAATTAACCTGTGCTTCCATGGACAGCTGTGTCATTCAGCACCAGGGAGTCCTCCACACCTGCCCTCCTCCTGTCCCCCAAAAACAGTACTTCTGTCTTGTCAGGATTCAACCTCAATCCATTAGCCGCCATCCATCCTCCAATCCGCCTCCAGGTACTCACACAGGACCTTCACTGCCTTCACTGGTTCTGATTTAAAAGAGAGGTAGAGCTGGGTGTCATCTGCATACTGATGAACACCCAGCCCAAACCCCCTGATGATCTCTCCCAGCGGCTTCATATAGATATTAAAAAGCATGGGGGAGAGGACAGAACCCTGAGGCACCCCACAAGTGAGAGCCCAGGGGTCTGAACATTCATCCCCCAACACCACTTTCTGAACATGGCCCAGGAGGAAGGAGCGGAACCTCATTGCGAGAGGGAACAGTGCCCCCAGCTCCCAGCCCCTCTAGACGGTCCAGAAGGATGTTATGGTCGATGTTATGGTCGATGGTGTCAAAGGCCACTGAGAGATCCAGCAGAACTAGGAAACAGCTCTCACCTTTGTCCCTAGTTCGCCGGAGATCATTGACCAGCGCGACCAAGGCAGTTTCAGTCCCATGGTGAGGCCTGAATCCCGACTGGAAGGGATCCAAATGGTCCGCTTCTTCCAGGCGTGCTTGGAGTTGTTCAGCAACCACCCACTCAACCACCTTGCTGAAGAATGGTAGATTTGAGACTGGGCGATAGTTGGCCATATTGGCTGCATCTAAGATGGTTTTTTAAGAAGCGTTTTAATGACCGCCTTTTTCAGTGGGTTTGAGAAGGCTCCCTCGTAGAGGGAAGCATTCACCACCCCACGGAGCCCATCGCCCAGCCCTTCCCGGCTTGCTTTTATTAGTCAGGATGGCAAGGATCAAGGAGACAGGTAGTTGGTTTCACTCGTCCAAGCAGCCTGTCCACATCCTCGGAGGTAACAGATTTGAATTGATCCCATATAACATGACTAGACAGGGCTCTAGCACTCTCCCGCCCTGGCCCTGCTCCCATGGTGGAGTCTACCTCCTTCCGAATCTGAGCGACTTTATCTGAAAAAAAACTTTGCAAAAGCATTGCAGGAGATCTTGGGGTTCCTACCAGGCTCCGATGATGAAGGTGGTTCTGATATATTGTGAACCACCTGAAAAAGTCTCCTGCTGCTGTTTTCTGCAGATGCAATAGAAACGGCAAAGAAGGTCCTCTTCACCGTCGCCATTGCCACTTGGTAGGCTCGATGTTGAGCTCTAACCCATGTCTGGTCTGATTCAGAATGAGTTTTCCACCACTGGCGCTCTAGCCGTCTCAGCGATTGTTTCATCACCCTCAGCTCCGGGGAAAACCACGGGGCTGTCCGGGCTCCATGCAATCAGAGAGGGTGCTTCGGAGCCAGACAGCCAATAGCCCTGGTTAACTCCACATTCCAGCGGGCCACCAGGGAATCAGCTGAAAGGCCATCAACATGGAATAAAACAACCCCTACCACTCTCTGGAAGCCAATTGGATCCATTAAGTGGCGGGAGCGGACCATCTGAATGATGGTCAGATAGTGATGGGCAGATGGTGAACAGATAGACTTTGGAATGGAACAACAAATTGCTGTTCTCATTCCACACAGAAGTCATTATCAAAATAGACAGACTCAAGGTAACTGTGCCTACCATCCTCACTAACAAGAAAACAAAAAAGCAAAGAAAATCTAGTTGTTGGGAAAGAGACAATTTAACTGTGGACTAATAAAAAAAACATGGGAGTGTAATCTTTAAAATAAGCTTTGGGCTTCCACGGTGATATAGCAACACCTCCATAAGACGGTCTTCTACAAAATGGCATTGCATATCATCAAGCATTTTACCCCCATACCAATAGCCAACATATGAAGAAAGGAATTAGGAAATGGGATATGTGCACCTCAAATAAGATTTGGGTAAATCATACACCCACACACCCATTTAGAACTTAGAGGAGACCCCCCCCTCCTTTTAAGCTTCTGCTCCCCACGGATCCTCTTAGTTCTGGGGTGATTATAGTCACAGAAATGACTATAAAAATTCCCTGTAGAAATATTATCATGTTTTTGAGGTTCAGCAAGTTACAAGCTTTCTAAAGGAACTTAATTATATGGTAGGCAATAATCAGTAACGCCAAAACAGAGAAGTGCATAAACATGTGGGGAATTAAGAATCTCGAAAAGCAGGACATAACAACTGGTTCCAAAGATTTGTAGAACCCCTACCATAAGAATTACTTCTCAGAACCAATGCTGCTGTGGTTAGAGCAATGATGAGGAAGCTAAGGTCCCCAAGCCTTTTATGCAGCCCTCTAGGTGCAGCAGTCTCACTCTTGCTCTCTTAGCCATCCCTCTGAAAAATTGATTCTTTTGCACAAAGGGGGAGGGGGGAGGTGTGGCTTTTAGGTAAGCCCAAGGCCAAAAAGAGCCTTGCAATGACCAACAGAGTAGAAGAAACTAGGAGAGGAAAGGAGAGTAGGACGGAAATACAAAAGTAGAGTGTGCTGAAAAGGAGAAGCATTTGACCATGATCACTTCCTATCTGCATTAATATGGAAGGGGGAAAAGAAAAAGGCCCCAAACAAAGAGATACAGACGGGGTAACAGAAAGATAGAGATGACATGGAGGGGGGAGGGGGCACTGTGGATTTCAGCAGAGAAAGAAAAAGAGAAAAGAAAACTCATTCATCACCAATTCGTGCCCTAGCCACTGCTAGCCTGCAACCCCCAAAAGATGCTCCTCAAGGGAATGCAATCCTCAACTGGAAAAAAGGCTCACAAACCCCTAGGCTAAAGCAATGGGCTTTGATATAGAAACTTAGTTCAAATTCTCAGTCAGCACATGCTACCAGCACTCAGAAAAACTCATTATGACACTAAAATGCCACTGAGAAGAAGACTGGAAGGAATACAAAATATAATGAAGAAAATTATGTGCTCATAGTATCAAATTAGAAGACTATTAGTTTCATCATGTGTCAAGTTTAGAATTATTTCTATCATTCAGACGCCTTTTTACTGTATGACCACCTGCTAATGAACATTCTCTGTCTGCAGCAATAACTTAAGAGCTCTTTTCAATTGGATCTATTTTCATTACTAGTTTGTCAGAAACAGGAAACAATTTGAAACTACTCTTCATAGTTATAAACAAGTACATAAAGCAGGGTAGGTTTGAAGCCCATCTATTTACAAGCTAAGAGTTGCTGTTCTGATTGAGCATAAAAAACAATGCTTATTTGCAACTTGGACTGAGTGTCAATTAATGGTTGTAAGCAATGAAATAGACTCCCACCCTACATTTCAATGAAGAATATGTTTACCACCAGTCTCCAAGGTTGCACTTGAAATTTATGATACAGGAGAGTGATGCCTTAGCATCCAAAGATATTTTGAACAGGGGGGAAATGACAACTGATGAATACACAATCTCTCAAGCAGAAACAGCCTATGTGGTTGATAGAATTATAAGAACACTTGTTTACCCTAACCAAAACAAACATATTTGGGTATTCAAGGGTAATGATACAGCTTTGAAATAAAACTTTACCTAGGCGATTATGTTACTTCCCATGACAGAACATACTACTTTAAATTGCCCTCAACTATACCATGGCCAAATTAGTCTTTAGGACCTTAAAATAGGCATACATTGTTTACGCTGGCATTTGTGCAGAGGCTCCTGAACTTTTAAAGAGAGTCTTAAAACAAAATATTCAGGGGGGAAAGTAGAGAATATCAATTCAGACAAATTAAGCTGTTCTTATAGTCCAATATAGGGATTGTCAATCCAGTGACCATTCATGCAATCCAGTGCCCATTTCTTTTCATTGTCGGGGGGATTTTTTGTTTGTTTGAGAAATGGAAGGTGTTTCTGTCATACATGTAGGGTCTTTTCTAAATGGGGGATTAGACAGCACAGGCATGAGAGAGACAGAGGGATACACTTGGGCAAAGAGAAGAGACATATGTGTGGCTGTATAGTGTGTGAGATAGATGATACTTGTGTTTGTGGCCTGCATGCATGCTGCGAGAGAAAGTGTGGACACCTTGTACATTTTACATGGTACTGGGAAATGCTCCCTGTTATAAGACAGCAAATGATACATTGTGGTGCAAGGGAGGAGCCCAAAGTGCTCAAGGAACCAGTGTTATCGGAGGCACAAGTGTCTGCAGTGACCAAAAGTCTTTTTCCAGTTTCAGCTGGTGCACCAAATAAGAGCTACTAGACAGGGATGTCCGGGCCACAATTATCCATGTGCTGGCAATCTCAAAGCTGGACTACTGTCATGTGATCTATGTGGAGCCCACTATGTTAATGTAATTTACCTGCTGATAGAGCAGCACTAGGAATTAATTTGTTGCTAGGTCAAGTTTACAATTCTATTGATGAATTAAAGCCATGAACAACTTGCAACCTAGTTACCCAAGGGAACACCTATGTCCATACAGACTAGCCCAGCTACTAAAATCTCAGGAGGGACTTTGTCAGATGTCCCACAACTAGAGCAGTCCAGGGGGAGGGCATTTTCTGTGTTAGCACTCAGTTTATGGAACTATGTCCTCTTGAAAATAAGGCTGGAGTCTACATTGTAGATTACTGGTGCCCCCTGAAGACGCATGCATTCATCTAAGCCTTTAGGAGTTACTGAGGCTTTGAGAACTGTTCTACCTACTGAACGTATGGTTGTATTTTAAATTTTATTTACTGAAATGTGTATTTACTGGCTTTAAATTTTGTCTATTAGATTGCCTTTTAAGGTTGTAAACAGTCTTTATAGAAGGCAGCCTACACGTTTTTAAAATGTCCAGTACAATTAAATATCTCAACAAAAAATGGCAAGTTGCATTTAATATTCAAAATTAAGAGCATGCCTCTTATCTGAGAACAATGGTTACTCTATAAAGACAGTAAGTCTTAATTTTGTGTTCAAAAATTAGAAAAATCACATGGCTAAAACATATCAAGATAGCAAGCCAATCATTAGCAACTACTCCATTTCTACTTCACAAGACGGGAGAGTTCTCTCATTCAGAACTCATTATTGTTTTGCTTCCTTTTTAAGGAATGCCAAAAATGTTAACATGCTTTTTATTTGGATTTGCTTTTTATGGCCAAAATGAAGCCAAGTTAAAGGGATAAAGTTTGATCAGATCTTATCTTGGTTTTATTTTGAGTTAACAATCCCAAGCTTACTTATGGAAGATATTTGGAGTACTTATGCATATGGTGGGGTTCTTTTTAACAAGTTAAAAGAAACAAATTACAGTGCAAATGCTGTGTCACACTGCTTTCCAAATTTAAACACAAGTAGATCCAGTCTTAAACATTTACTATGTGATAAATGGCAGGGATTCAATGTCCCATTTGTATGACAAAACCATTTCTACAAGAACACTACAGCATTACTGATTTTCACATAATACAGCAACTCAACTTGTATAAGATTTTGAAGACAAGGAGCTATGGTCTAACAATCTCTTTCCCACATTAGGTCCTCCCCAACCGAACCCTAAAGAGCAATTTAAAACCCCAGCACATTTGGATCCCACACAATACTTGCAAACTTAACTCCATGGGTTTTGCTTGTTTCAAATAGATAACATTATTTGTTTCTGCTCTATGTGGTTGCAAATGACATTATTAACCAACAATATTTCATAAACTCTGAACAAGGCTTCTGTAATTCTGGTCGTCACTGACAGAAGAGGCAACTTAGTTCTGATCTATTTAGGGACATTCATACACTTAAGAAAAAGGAGAACAGGAACAGAAGTTGGTATCATACACCACAAAAATTAGGCAATTATTTCCGGTTACATTTTAACTGCTAACTGAATCACTGTACTGGTTGGTCAACTATCTGCAAAGAACAAAACAAAAACAAAAATGGAGCAACCTTGTTGGCTAGGCAGCACCAATAGTTCAAATGTTAAGGTTTAGCATTTACAGATATACTTGATGCAGCTGAAAAGTAAACAGCCAAGCAGACAGAAGTCGCCTAGCACATGGAAAAAATTATTGTATTTGTTAAAAATGCAAATACCCATTTCAAAATGTATCAAGACTATATTGCATTAAATGCTATTTTTCCCTCAAACTTTAAATAGCCCAACTCCAAGCTTCTGGCTAGACAATCTAAAAGGGGAACTACATACAAGTGTGCTGATGGAAGCGTCTTTTACTCAAGAACATCTTACCATTTAACATGATTTGAACTCAGACCTCTTGAAGCAGTTAATAATATAATCTTCATTCAAACATAGTTCAGAGTTTATGAAACGTAAGATAAAAGATATAAATACAATACTTTTCAAACCTGATTTTAATGAAAGAGTATGCACACTTCCTTAAAAAATGACCAGAGCAATTCTGTATGCATCAACTCCCAACTTTTCCAGTTAAAATATAGTTTGGGATATACTCGCCGTATAAGAAATATGACCCGGCATATAAGACGACCCCCGACTTTTGAGAAGATTTTCCTGGGTTAAAAATTAGTCTTATACGCAGGAATATACAGTATCTTATATTCAAAGGAGAGGTTATTTGTTGTAACTTGCATGCTAAGATGACAGTGTTCTGTTGTAAAATGAAAGATTCTAAGAGTTTGACTCAACTGTTTGATTTATATTTTCAGATGAATCTGGGCAGTCACAGAATTCTGAAAATATTAAAACAATTATAATTATTTATTATTTAGTCTAAATAGCAATATGAACATATGTGTTCACTATCAATTCCCACTGCAACACACCAGATGAATTTCCAGATAGAATGTACCTGTACTAGACACACCAATAACTGCCCCCCCCAAAAGGCACCAATTCCTTCGAGGAGTAATGTTATTTCAAAATTGTGTTTAAAGTTGTCAGTTGATCAGGTGTGAAGAACCTTTGGCCCTCTAGATGTTGCTTGACGCCAACTCGCATCAGTTCCAGCAAGCATGGCCAATGATTATGAGAGTTGTAGTTCAGCAACATCTAACACCTAAAGCTCCCCACAGCTGGTGTAAATCTACTGATAGCAGTGTTGCAGCCAGCAGCAGTAGTCAAAACAGGGTGCTCAATGGGAGTTATGTGGGCAGCTTTCAATCCACTGGAATTAAGCCCCCTCATTCCTCCAATATATCCATGGATCAGTCTCAAACCAGTTTGAAGCTGGGACATGTTTTCCCCTCCACTGACTAAAACCAATGGGTCAGAAGGGACTCTAGATGTGGTTGGGGAATTTTTTCAATCTTTAAATATAAAATTTATCCGTTAAACAATTCCTATATCCACACTCCCATACCTCCGACATACCCAGAGTGGTGTACCATTCAACAAACATACAGAACACGAGATTTTGTTTCCTCTAGTTTGAGAGATTTGGGGTGCAATTCCTGGAGAAACACTAGTTCATTTTTTGAAAATCTCACCTTCGTGCCTAGACACTAAGTCCTTCCACTCTTATAACAAAATGCCATTCAATATATGCATCATCTAGTCATCCTGAGACACTAACACCCTGATCTGTTCCATTCCCCCAGCCCAAGGAACAAAAACTCTTCAAAACCACTAACAAACAAAACATCAGGAACCCCTCCCTTCCACACCAGAAAAGGTCTCAGGTCAGGAAATCCATGCGAATGGACATAGGTACTTTTGCTGTGGCAAACTGTAAAAGGCAGTAATACCTCATTACTACTCCCCACACCCAGCAAGCAAAAAGTTTTGTTAGCTGACCTTGTGACCCACTTATTTATGTTGAAGTATCTGTCTTATCTATCTTAACTGAAAATAGCCAAAATCATTGTGCTAATTATTCTTTCTGAACACCAGAATTTGTGTTCTCTGCATCTTGGTGTTGCCTCATAACTTCTTTTGCTATCCTTAGATGAACTTTCCTGCACGTGACTGTTTGATCCTTGCATACTGGGACTTTGAGGAAACATGACTTTTTAGCGTAGAAGTCTGTGAGTCAGCGATTTGGGTTCTCATTCATCCCCACTGTCTTCTTCATCCATCCATCCAACTCACCTGAGTTTCAGATGAGCAACAGCACTTATTCTTCATTCACCCTCCTTATGGGTCATTATGGTATATGAAATGGGTCAATCTGGTATACAGAATGCTATCATAAATGATGAGCTTGAATGGATCTCATGATTCCTACCTTTCTGAGTTACTTTGCATACTATGTGAAGTGTCTTCTTGCTGGAGCATGTCACTGCTTGAATCATGGTACACACACACAGCAAAAAAAAAAAAAAAAAACGCCTGCAACTTTACATCATCTACTATTCTCATGTCTGCTTTGAGGAAGTAGCAAGCAAATTGAGCAATTATGTTCCAAATCCTCTCCCCTGGCACCAGCTTCAGCTACGGTCTTCTCTACATCTTGGGTAGTTAAATTTAAGCTGGAGTTCAAAAAAGGTATGGTGTTTAGTCTGAATTTTCTAATGAATCTTGGACCCTATCACACAGGGTGGATTTGATTTAAATCAAACTGATTTAAATCACGATTTAAATCACGATTTAAATCACTAGTCAGTAAGGCTTGATTTAAATCATAGTTTTCTACATAAAGACTAATTCATAGAATCATAGAATCATAGAGTTGGAAGAGATCACAAGGGCCATCCAGTCCAACCCCCTGCCAAGCAGGAAACACCATCAAAGCATTCTTGACATATGCCTGTCAAGCCTCTGCTTAAAGACCTCCAAAGAAGGAGACTCCACCAATTCTTGCTGGTATAACTTTAATATGCAAGTAGATGAAGATTTTTAGAATAACAACTTTTCATATTAGTTTTTTATCCCCAGTTTAATAGGTTAATCATTCATATTTGGACAACTTTACTGTTGTACTTAGGAAGGAGAAAAATAATCATTACCTTAATAATAACAATTTAAATAGATTTATTCAACTGAAACAATAACATTACAGCATATGTTATCTGCTTAAACAAACATCCATGCTTGTTAACTAATTTGGCTAAACAAAAACAAAATATATATATTTTAAGAAATTTAGACTGTCAGCCCAGCCTACACATGAAAAACTTAAATACTGTCCACTCCAAACAATCAGAAAAATATTGTTTCTGTTCTATTCACTGAACTTCTTGAAACTTAGCACTGAAGGGGTTGTTTCTGTATTCATAGGTTTGTAGAACAATAGGATTAAGGTCTTTTCTCTCAACTCTGTTCATGTTATAACATTTTTGCTGTGAAGAAGAGGCATGTGATCTCTGTTGAGTCAAATTCAGTTTTGAGAACTGCTAAAGTAAACCAAGCATCTGTGATATCATCTTGTAGGCAGAGAAACTGCCCAATAATCTTACAAAAACCTCTGGAAGAGCATGACATTGTGAATGGATTAATGGAATTTATTTACCCAAAAAATTAAACATATACAACCTTATTCTACATAATTAAAAAACTAATCTTTATTTCATGATGGAATAACCTTTGGATGGTAATATATTTTCCTCAAAAAGCATTTTATTTTTAAAAAATCAATTTAAATCAAAAAAATCGATTTAAATCAAAAAAATCAGATTTAAATCAAAAAAATCCGATTTTTTTGATTTTTTTTAAAAAAATCATTGATTTTTATCCACCCTGCTATCACATGAATATATTGGCAGCAGTAATCTTCCAGCCAGAGTCAAAAGTTATATTGCAACTGCAAAAAGGGTCTTAATGGCCACCTCATGTTTAGGCCCAGATTCATTGGCTGTGGTTATAAATGTTAGCTAGCATACATTCCTGCTATTTGCTATTTTGGGACTGTGGACCACCCCACAGCAGATTTTTGTAAAATTGGAAAAGGATCCTGATCATTATTTCTAACTCTTCCTTAATGAGATCATGCTTTAGATCCCATTGTAGGCCTACTTTTTTATGTCCAAGTCCTAGGCCCAGCATGCCATATGGACTTTGAAACATATTTCCAAGTCTCTTTTTGTACTCTGGGAAACCTGACTCATGCTCGGGTGCTCCATTTGAGGGAGGTTTTCCTTTGCATGGATGCAAATTTTCTAGTGTTTTATGAAGGGTTTTAGTCAGTGTTAGAAACAGAGATAGAAAAGCTAGGAGCTAAATGGCACCTTATTCCGAGGTTATAGACACAACAACATAATATCTAGGCACTCTTTTTTATAAGAATACAAAGCTGAAAATGAATGAACTGCAGTTAAAATATTATGTTAATTTTCCACATAGTCTAGTCCTTTCCCTTACCCCCCCTAATATTCTTAAGTGAGTCTCTTCTCCAGTATTCAGACAGTAGTTGGAAGTGGGAAGGCAGAAAAAAGTCCATGAAAAAAAGCTAATGAAATTCTCTGTCGCAAAATGCACCTAGAACAATGGGAGTTTCGAACACTGGTTTTAGGTTAGCTCAGTCTTGTCCAGATGATGTCACTCCTCGGGATGTATGGTTTACTCCACCTCAGACTGAAGGAGAGGGAGAGAGACACACTCTAAACAAATTTAGGATTGTTCTGTTAGTATTTCAAATCTTTGTTACTGTAGCTAAGTCATTACAGCAACAGAAGTAGTCACATGACGTTATAATTTTTATGTAAGTAAATTGCAAACAGTTCACAGTTCTAAGATATATAGACGGTAATATTTACAGAAAAGAAACCATAGTTAGTAAACTTATATTGAAGGTTTTTTAATGAAAAAGTATAAGCTTGTGCCTTGCTACTCTTTTCTTTCATGTTCTTGTACAGGCTGATGTTGCAAGCTATTTGAATCCTACTACAGTGGTACCTCGACCTACGAAGTCGATCCATTCCGCAGTGCTCTTCGTAAGTCGAGGTTTTCAGATGTCAAAGCACCCGTTCTGCGCATGCGCGAAGCACAATTTTGTGTTTCTGCGCAGGCGCAGAACGCACACGCGCAGCGAAAAAACTTCCGGGGTTGTTGACTTCGTAAGTCGAAACCTTCGGTAGTCAAAGCATTCGTATGTCGAGGTACCACTGTACCTGCTATTTGTTCGGAACATACTAAAATGCCTTTTTCTACTGATCAAGATGTAGCAATCAGGTTTCCATTTAACAGTTACAGAACCCTTTTGAAAGCCTAATTCAAGTTTATTCTATTAAGTCTCACAGAAGTACAACACTACCAGCATTTTCACCAATGCATACCTAATCTATGTATCACAAGGCAGTGAATCTGGCAAACTACTTCCCCAGAAGCAATATTATATGCCCCGGCCCCCAGGTGAGCAACTCTAACTGCAAGGCTGTAATTACAATAACCTACAAGCATTAATACAGCCAACAACTGATTGGGTAAACATATACAACTTCTCTTAAGTTTCTTTGTACCTGTAAATGTATTTAGGTGCAATCCCACAATAATTTTCTGAGAAACTATGTCCCATTGAACTTACTAGGGCTTACTTATGAGTAGACATGTATAAGACTGCACTGTCAGATCACTGTATACTGGTGGCTGCACTGTAAATGCTCATTCTGTGGGACAGAGTACATCATAGACTTAAACATCACACTAGTGGCAAAATAAACCAGCAGCAATGAACCTCTATCAATGCATTTTGTTCTACTGAAAAATGGCAGTTTATCTAGTCTATGCCTTATCTTCCTTCTTTCATATAGGGTGACATTGAACTTTTTGGCATATACAATACTTCCTAAATTCTCAGACTTTAAGAAACTATATTTGCTGGCAATGCTCAGAATAACTATATTTATATGATCAAGTTATTGTGAAATAAGCACATTCTTAATATTCATGGATAACATTTTGTTATAAATATGAACCAGTCATATTGCTTTATTGTTCTAACAATACACTAACAGACTATAAGAAGGTGACAGCTGAGGAAAGCCTCCATTCTATGCCACATTTTCCACTGACTGTCATTTCAGGAATGTATCCAGCAATACATGAGAATGTGGAATGTCTCCGCCCACCAGATAGCATCAGACCTTGCATTGCTTACTAGGAGCCCTACTGTTTTGCAGCTCTACTGGAGTTTGCCTTTTTATAGTTAAACAAGATTTTTAAAACTCAGATAAACAGAGCTATGCTAATAAGGATTTCATGCATTTGCATGGAATGATGTGGCAGTTTATGTACACAATGCAAATGAAGTTGTGACCCTTTAAGTTAGTGCTATCTGCCTGTAACTCTGCATTTCCTAATACAGTATCCTTCCAGTTTCATATGTTGAACTATGTACTCAATAAACGTACTCAAACAGGCAAACTAAATTGTCTCTAAACAGTAATAAAGCAGGAATGAATCCATAACACTTAACAGTCTACCTTCAATGAAAAATAGTCATTTTCATTCAAAAGATGCTAACTTCTTGATTCTCTGGTGTACTTTTCTCTTATTACTATAACGAGTTCTGAATAACAAATTTTGTATAGATTTAGTCCGCAATACTAAACAAAAGTGATGAAAACTTTGCCTATAAACTTTCCCTAACCAAAGGACAGAGGTAAAGAGATTTATTTTATTTTTTTGTAAACCACATCTGAAACAATTTAGGGCCAGTTTACATGCATGTAGAGAAGAATGTGTCCCTTATAACCATACAAGCTGTCTATTACAATGACATGCAAGCAGCAGATTATCTTGTGTATGTGCAAAAAGATACGTGCAGTCTTCACACTAGTATATACAGCTATACTGTTTTTCCTTATCAAGGGCATAGGCCAGGCGTCGGCAACCTTCTCTGCCGTTGGGCCGGAGGATTCCCACGGACTATCCGCAGCTGTGCAGAAGCGATTTCCGGTGCTGACTGCCCATTTCCAAAATGTCCACAGCGCCAGAAATCACTTCTGTGGCTGCGTAGACGCGATTTCCGGCACTGCTCAGTGAGTCCCCGTGCCACGCTGCATTGGTTTACCGCAGCGCGTGGGGGACTTGCCAAGTGGGCAGCTCATGGGCCGGAGGTTGCTGATGCCTGGCGTAGGCCAAGTGGAGTGTTAGAAACTAATCACCCAATGACACCTTAAACCTAGGTCAGGCATCCCCAAACTGCGGCCCTCCAGATGTTTTGGCCTACAACTCCCATGATCCCTAGCTAACAGGACCAGTGGTCAGGGATGATGGGAATTGTAGTCCAAAACATCTGGAGGGCCGAAGTTTGGGGATGCCTGACCTAGGTTGTGGATGCCACAACAGTATGTCTATGCACCATTTCTTCCCCAATGGAATTTATTGTTGTTATGTCATTTCTATACAGTGGTACCTCGGTTTGCGACCGCAATCTGTTCCGTGGAGACGGTCGCTCGCCAAGCAGTCACTCCCCGAAGGCACGCTTCTGCGCATGCATGAAGCGCCGATAGGGCACTTATGCGCACGCACTGTGCAGATCGCGTCTGCGCATCCGACACTGCGGAACCCGGATGTAAACACTTCCGGGTCCGCAGCGGTCGCTCGCCAAAGCGGTCGCAAAGAGAGGTAGGTGTAAACCGAGGTTTGACTGTACCTCTTTGTATTTTAAAGAAAAAATCTCAAAGTGGTTAACAACACATTAAACCATCAAACAAAATACAGAATAAAACAAATTCAAGCTTCAAGAAAAATATTTCAGATCCTTCTCTAAGTGTCATTTTGCTTTCTCCATATTTACCTACTTAATTTAGATACCTGTCCCATAGCAGAAGTACTCTAGGAAGCCAGTGTTGTGTAATGGTTAGAGCAGAGCCGAAGCTATGGGGGGGGGCAACTGTCTATGTAAGCAAATGTGTATGGGTGGGTGTGCCAAACTGGGTCTTTGACTAGTTTCGGCCCTGGGTTAATGTGGCAGACAAGGAGCTGGGTCATCAGAGTTCAAATACCCACTCAGTCATGAATCTCACTGGGTGACCTTGGGCCAGTCACAGCCTCTTAACCTACCTCACAGGGTCATTGTAGGGATTAACTGAGAAGGGAGGTGAACCATGTACTCCTTGGACAAAAAGGTGGGATATAAATACAATAAACAGGGGTCAGCAAACTTTCAGCAGGGGGACGGTCCACTGCCCCTCAAACATTGTGGGGGGCCAGACTATTTGGGGGGGGATGAATGAATTCCTATGCCCCACAAATAACCCAGAGATGCATTTTAAAGCATACCTTCTACTCATGTAAAAACACGCTGATTCCCGGACCGTCCGCGGGCCAGCTTTAGAAGGCAACTGGGCCAGATCCGTCCCCCAGGCCTTAGTTTGCCTAAATAAATAAGCAATTCTGCTTACCTGCTTAAGAAAGACTGAAGGGCCAGCCAGATGGAGATGTCAGTCACCAACCTGGCAGCCAGAGATCTCCACATGGTCACAACTGGACCTGCACCAAAACATGCCTGTCATTTGGCTAATTTCTAACATGTGATTATCCCCAAGTTGTCTTTTTACATGCATCTGGTCGACACAGCAGACTTACATGGTACCTAAGCTTATGGTGATATATATACCCGGCTTCGGGCCGGTGCCTACAGCTCCGATCGCACAGCGGGCCAGAGGGCGGGGGAGCGCGCATGAGCATGCGCCCATACGTGTGCACACGCTATTTCCGGCGCATTTCTGGGTCGGAGGAGCGCCGGAAATAGCTTGTGCGCATGCGCACGGGCCTCCTATGACCCGGAAGTGCACTGGAAGTTACGCTTGCGCATGCGCGCAAGCTATTTCTGGCACACAACCGACCCAGAAGTGGGCAGCCGCGCCGCACCACTAAGAGCGGTAGGCATGGGCCGTCGCAGGCCGGATAAAAGAGGCCTTTGGGCCGTATCCAGCCCGCTGACCGTAGTCTGGGGACCCATATATATCACATATATTCATTCTTCCCATAGGACAGGCTGCATTTCATGAAATATTACTGGTTGGTTACTCTAGCTACCTTTCTATGATACACTATTAATAATTTCTTCCTAGCATCTCAATTTCTGTATGTTTTACACCAAGGGTATCACAATGAACAAGTTCATTCTCTTGAACCAATACAGCAACAACTAACTACTAAAGCAACAGAACAAGAACTCAATGTTTGTGCTATTGGCATAAAATCTTGCAAACACACTAGTATACTCTGTAGCTTATCTATACAACCTTAGCCGAGTTATGTGCCCTGTTGTTAAAAGCTTCTTAGGCTTGATACTTAATAACATTTAGCACCAAGAGTTACTATCACAAGTTGATTTACTTGTGCAACAAATAAAAGATCTGCTGAAACCCTAGCAAGAGAGCATACATAGATAGTTATGTCCATTGCTTCAAATTATACCATCCAAAAGCAAAATCATTTAGCTTACTTGATAATGAACTCTGGTCAACTGAATAACACATTAGTATCACCGCACTATGAAATAACTTCTCTTTCAAAATCCTAAAGAAAAATAGGGGGGGAATCAATATACAACTCTATCACTCAGTTTTAGTTATTGTATTGTTTTAATTTCTATACTATCTTCCTAACACTACCTGCTCAAGTCAACTCACAATAAAACCAAGTTAAAATATGGTAACTGATAAACCACTAGTTTTTGCTGAACTATTTGAAAATAATGACAACTGAACGTTTTAGAAAAGTAAAACTGACAAGGGCTCAGTCTACCACTGTTAACATACTCAATGCCCCAAACAGAGCTCAATTCACTGGTTTTAGTGGAAGACATTTAAGTCAATGCTCACTTCTCCTATTGAAAACAATGGGATCTAAGACATTTAGTTTCACAGGAACATACCCAAAGTTTCAGCCGAACACCTCAAGACACTTTTCCAAGTCCATCCTGAATCTGCTTAAGGTTTTATTGACTTACTGTTAAACTAAGCCTTGTAATTTGTCATCTTGCTAATTAAAACCCTCTACATTATTATTTTTAATTTACTTCTCGATTGTGAAGTACTAAACAGGAATTAGTGCAAACGGAACTGGTCATTATCCTGTCAATGAACATACTAGTCACATGATTTTACAAAACACCTTTGTGTGTTGCTTGCAGCATGTGTGAAGAGGGTAGTTCAAAGAAGAAAAATATCCATTGGGATTCTCTCAAGCTGTGTTAGAACAAAGCTAGCATGCCTATCTTACCATGCTGATCCATGCTTTTATAGCTTCTAACCTAGTCTAATGCAGTACACTTTAAATGGGGCAGCGTCAAAGAGGACTTGGAAGCTTCATCTGATGCAAAAGTGGCTGTTTGCTTTCTAACAGGTGTTGCAAGGCACACCCACAAACAACTTGTGCTGTGCAAAAGCTGCCTTTGTGCTTCTGGTGCAATTCAAGGTGCTCATTTTAAGATGTAATGTCACACCATGGGACACACATAGCTAAGGGACCAGCCCTGCTCTATATGCATTATCTATACCAAATAAATTTAGTGTTAGCAAGGGGAGGGCCTTTTCTGCTGAAGTCCCATTGTTCTGGAATGCTTTGTCCATTCAGGGAAAGAAATGATCTTCTCAGTGTTTGGTTGATTGTTTTTGGCATGTTCAGTGATTATTTTATTTTTTGTTCCAACTCATTGGCTAGCATTTCTAATTTAAATGTACTTTTATTTTTGTAACCTGCATTGAACTATTTGGAAATGCAATGTTGTACCTAACTAAAGTAATGTGCACAAAGGCACAGCCAGAAGCAGATGTGTTACTCTAGCCAACAACACATTTTAGCATGCATCAAAACAACTTTTAAATAGAAAATTAAGTTCAAACGCCATAAATGCAGTTCATATGAATATATATTTTGAATCTATATGAAGATGAGCTTTAGAAGACAACGGGTTTTGGAGGTCATTAATATTTATTTACCTACAAAAAGAGACATCAAGTAAAATGTACCTTTTTTACAAAGGAAGATACAAGTTTTGGAAAGAGATGAAGTTGTATTCTAGTTCATCTCAGAAAGAGTGCTACTGCTCTGTGCCAGTTATGTTTGATTTGACATCCAAAGACCAGTAAGTATATGGAAACATGGCTTCTGCAGAATAATTTCCTATCTAGGAAATCACCAAAATTCAAAAATATTAATAACTGCTATCAAGTGACAACAATATTGAACCATCTTTCACTCTCATTTTGCATCAGAGGAGAATACACTGAACTTCTTACTTTCTGCACAAATATACAAAACCTATTCATCTCTTTAAACCAAAATCATGTTACCACTACAGAAGACTAAAGAATAAACAAAGTAGTGATCCAAAATAGTCTTTCCTCATTAAACCAGCGTGACTGGCCCTTACTTAAAAACACTAAATCACATAGTTGCATTTAAAGGTAAATAGCTGTTATTGCAACTCTACAAGTCTATGATTCTATGCACCATATCATGTTGCTGAGCATGTGCATTCAGAACTCAATCTTGACAAATGATGTATATGCACCAACAAAAACTGACCCAGCCACCATATATATTTTGCCCAGCAATGGCAGCAGCAAAGTTTCAGTTTCCATTAACAGTACAGAAGGTCCTAACAGCAGCTGAGTGACATTTCCTTAGTATGAATAAGTTTTAAGTTGAAGAGCATATTACTGGCTCTATGTAGTAGATGAAATTCCAGGTTTAAAAACTTATTTGGGGGATACAGTTTGACAGATGCACTATATCTTGGAAAGTTAACAATATTTTCAGTCACATTATATCATGCACAAAGTTACTGAACTCTGGTTTTCCGTGGCTTACATGCTGACTCAGAAGTAAGTTCCACTGTGTTTAATGGGGCTTGCAGCGAGATAAGCAGGCTCAATGATTCCTGTGTGGGATTCTTATGGCCCACTACACCTAAAAAAATATACAGCCAGTAGAGACAGTAGCAATTCCTTCCCCACACCAAGTTCTTTATTCCTTGCCAGTCCCAATATGGAACTTCTTCAGAGATTTCCTCACCACATACACAGCCTATGGCCTACGTTTTATGCATACTTTGAAAATTCCACTAGGATTTGCTCCCAAACATATGCAGTCAAGAGCAACGTACACCACTTAAGCATTGATTTTTCTTTTCAACCACCTACATGTTCACAAAGCCTCCAAGATGCCTACTGATATTATAGCCTAACCAATTTTATGATATTAAGTTAATTGACATTAGTCTAAGGGGACAGAAGTGGAAGTTTAACACGGACAAAGCCCACATTGTTAAATTATGCTACCAAGAATGTGCAGAAGTTGCTAGCCAATGAGGTACCATTACCTATAATCTTGTGGTGATCAGTACTTCATTAGCACTGCAGTATCAACTTTTTAGTATTGTGACAAGTAGTTCTATGAAGTTTGGATTTTCTAGTACTTGTAAATAGATTATAACCCAATAAAATGCAGCCTTGTCAATAAAGCCATTTCTTCAGGATGAAGAATCACAGTGAAGTAAAGTCTTTAGAGTCTTGTCGTTTTTCATCCTAACAGGTTTTAGTTACTCTTTGGTTTCTTCTCTCTGTAATTTATTCTGTAAATAGTGCATATATGAATTCTCTGAACCATTGCAACCTGTCAACAGAAGAATGGCAGGTTTTATTCAGGAGACACAACTGATTATAGACCTTGCACAATAAAAAAAGCAAGATATGCACAGCATGCACGCCATCCTCAGCTCTCTTGAAGCAACACAACAGAGCTTTCCTCCTATTCATTTCATCATCATAAATTTTTAATACATACTAAATTGAAATCTGTATTTCAGAGATTAGTAAAAGACTCCACACACTTAACCAGCCAATATACTGCAAAGATAATTTCTACCTGATTCAACAGGAGAGTCCAATTACCATATTTCTATGATGCTACCAAGCCAACTGGAGTTGAAAACCAAAATCAAACTGTCAAAGTGATTATACTTGCTTTTCTGTTATTCACCGACCCCAATGTTGTTATTGCTTTTGGCCTGCTAAGAGAACCTTAATGTATTCAAGCAAACCCACATTATCTCTGGATTGCCACAGTCTTTCCTTATTTGGCTAACATTATGAGATTCCAATCAGACTCCTATAAAACTTTAACATGCACAAAGCATCCATTTTGAGAAAACCTCACAAGTGGTATTCCTTCCATTTTCACTAAAACGTTAAGTTTGAAGGAGTTGGCCAAACAAAAACAAGGTAAAACGCAATAACTACCACAACGACTGGGGGGGGGGGCAAAAACACGCATACCAAACACGAATTCGAGTTTGCGTTTCACAGCGCAGAACAAGTACCGTTCAAGACCTGTAACACAAGTTTTGTTTTGTTTTGAGAGAGCGAGCATACGAACTATTTAGGACTATTCGGGAGGAGAGGGAGCTTGAGCAGCGAATCTAATCTTTTGGAAGGGAGACGACAGCGTTCACAATGGGGGCAGGAAAGGGACAGGCAGCCACTTCCATCACTGCCAGAGGTTGCAAACCTTTTATCGAAGGTAAGGAAGGGTCCTTATTTCTCTCAGTTCCTGGCCATATACTGGGGACGAATGGGGGAGCCCTCGAGCCTCCCTCCCGGTAGTCAGCGTCCCCTTCCCCCCTCAGAGGAGTCTCCCCACCCCACGTCGCACCTCAAACCCTGCCAAGTGCAAGAGAGGAAGGAAGAGGAGCCTCGCAATTGTCAGTGCCTGCCGGGAGCGGGTGAGGGGAGGCAAGCAGGCAAAAAAGCAAGGCCCGGCTCCCCGGCCTAACCCGCCCAAGCAAACAGGGAAACAGCCTCCTCCTCCTCCTCAGCAAAACACAACATTCCTACGGCACAAACAAGGATGCGCGCAGCCGGCCTGGCTTCTCTCTAACGGCCGGGAGGCGGGAGAGAAGGGGGGGTCCTTCCCAACGTCTTCCTCGTTGCGCTGAGGGAAGACGGATGTTTGTTCGCATTTTCCACCCCCACCCCACACACAAGCACCTCAGGCGGCTGCCTCCGCTACCCAACTCCCCGGGTAGCGGAGGGCTCCTTCCCAGCTAGGCCCCAGCCCCTGGGGCGGGGGGCAGAACACAGACCTGGTGCAGCGCGGTGAGCCCGTCCACATTGGCGTAGTTGATGTCGGCGCCTCGCTCCAGCAGCCGGAGCACTTCGTCGGTGTCTCCGCTCGAGCAGGCGGCCAGGAAGACGGCGCCGTCGTCGAACTTCACCTTGGTCTTCTTGCGCTTCACCACCGGCGGCTCCTGGTCGGTCTCGGAGCCGATCCAGCGCTTCAGCTGCTCGTTCCGCTTCTGCTTGGCGTCCGCCATCTTCATGCCCTGCTCGGCTCTGGTTCCCTTCTTCCCCCGCTCCCTATCGCCTAGCTAGCTATCACTCGACCGACCGCCCTGCCTTGCCTCGCCTGCCTCCCTCAGCGGCGGCGCTCCGCACCCAGGAGGAGGAGGGGGAGGCGGGGAAGCCCAAGCGCCGCCTGGTTCCCACACAGCACCGCGCGGCCGAACGCTTCCTCGCTCGCTGGCTGGCTGGCGCGCGCGCTCCCTCGGCCCCGCCCACAAGCGCCCCAAAGCGCCGCCCGAGAGGATCCCCCCGCGTGCCTGTTCTGCCTTGCCTTGCCTGCCTAACTAGTTAAGCGCTGGGCGGGGCGGGGGCGGAAAGAGAGGGGGAGAGGAGCGCCCGGCTTCTTCCGCGTAACATCTCGCGAGAGCGCTCGACGAGAAGCGGGCGGCGAATGAAGTTCGCTCTTGAGGGAGCTCCGGGCGGTGATTGGAGGGAAGAGGCCGGCGCTGATACGAGCGTGCCGCGGGAAGCGGGCGGAGGGGCTGCAGTAAGGGCAGCAGCTGCGACGAGGGTGTGATGTGCACGGAGCTTGCATCTCCGTCTTGCAAGGCTTACGCGAGAGCAAGTCCCCATTGAAGTTGATGGGATTTAGTTGCTTCCCGAGCAAAGGCTGCAATGGCGAGCCTGTGCGCGCCCTTGCGGGGAAGCGAGTTCCATTGACTTCAGCAGGGTTTTACCCCTGAAGGAAGCGCGTGCGCTTTAAATTGTTGCAAAGTCCCCGGAGTGAGGAGTTACAGAGGCAGAAAGTGCCGGGCTTGTGGGCGATGTTGGCAGCGGAGCCGGTACTACGAGCCTGCCTCTGCCGGGCTGTCTCGGCAAGCGCTGCTTTTGCATCCATTCTTGTACTGTATTATACATGCGCGACAAATTCCCGAGGAGCAGCAGCAGTCCTCAGCAAAGAAACAAAAAAAAAAAACGGGGTAGAGTGGGGAATAAATCTGTTACACAGTATTTCGGTCTTTAAGGTGCCCCCGAAATGGATGGATTGTTTTTTGTTTTTATTCGAGCTTTCGAACAGCGTACATGATGAACACAGTAGTCAACAATTCACAAAGAGGTTGCATCCATGTAAACAAGCCCTGTGTGCAGAAGGTTGGGCTGCAGTCTTCCCTGCAGTTAAACCTGGGCGTGCCCTGCCCTGACCACAACATGTAGCCATAGCTAAGATTAATACTCTTGAGGTATGCAGACTGACACTGTAGATGTCATTTAGAAGTCTCACTGTGTTTAATAAAGTTACAGGTAGGTAGCTGCATAGCCGAAACAAAATAAAAAATAAAATAAATCCTTCTAGTAGCACCTTAGAGGCCAACTAAGTTTGTCATTGGTATGAGCTTTCGTGTGCATGCAAGAAGGTATCTGAAGAAGTATGCATGCACACGAAAGCTCATAGCAATGACAAACTTAGTTGGTCTCTAAGGTGCTACTGGAATGAATTTTTGTGTTTAATAAAGCTTAAGGTAAAGGGACCCCTGACCATTAGGTCTAGTCGCGGACGACTTGGGGGGTTGCGACGCTCATCTTGCTCTATACGCCAAGGGAGCCAGCGTTTGTCCGCAGGCAGCTTCCGGGCCATGTGGCCAGCATGACTAAGCCGCTTCTGGCGAAGCAAAGCAGCGCACGGAAACACTGATTACCTTCCCGCCAGAGCGGTACCTGTTTATCTACTTTAACTTTGACGTGCTTTTGAACTGAGACCGAACAACAGGAGCTCACCCCGTCGTGGGGATTCGAACCGCCAACCTTCAATGAGGCTTACTCCGGTATTACTCCAACTTTAAAACCTGAGATTATATATACTGTACCTTCTTCTGAAAGGTACCAAGGTTCAAAACTGCCTGCAGACAGCAGCAAAGGGGTAAAAGCTTGTGTGTTTATGCAGTGATCTCATACGTACTTTTGAATGGGGTTTTACCATAAGGCTACTACAGTCCTTTCAGCACTTATGTGAGATTAGGGTTTCAACTATTAACTATTCAATAGGATTGACTGAATGCATTAATAACTTTTTGATTAAGATTCTCTTTATTTCTTTGTAGTTGTTTTATACCCCAAGTCAAAAAAAATACTACCAGAGCTGCTTACAGAGACTTGGTGAAAAGACAGTCAATTTTGTTCTGCCTTTTGGTTACTCTGATTAATCAGGCAGATTTCCATTATGTTTAATTGTATGCAAACTTATACTGATTTAATCAATCAACTGAAACTTACATGACTAAGCAACTAAGATATGGTAACTGAGTGGCACCTAAAACTCATTTGAATATCAAATTGTTGTTATTTTGTAAGAACAGGGTTGGTCTTAGCAGATGGCAGATTGATGGTTTAGTGGCAGAATGACTGTTTGCTACATTAGGGCCAGATGCAGTGCTTGGCCAATATAGAACATCCTGTTTATGAAAGCAGGTGTGCTGTGGTGGTTAAAGGCAGGGTTGTGGAAACACAGGTTTGAGTCCTGTTGGAAGTCTCAGCACAATTCAGCTTGCACTGTAGGCTTATGTACCTGCATGAGAAAGGATAGAGAGGAGCTTCCAAGTATCCTAGATTATACTTGTGCTAACCTAATTGATCTTGCTTCAGGTTAGACTGATACTCTTCTGTTCCTGATCTAACCTCATTTCCTCCTCCATGTCGTTCTTATGAAAGCAGGCATACTTGGAACACTGTTCTGCTGAGATTAAAGAACAAGCATGGCTCTTCCCATCTCCACCTTAGATAGGGATATTACATGGCAAAAGTATTCCCTGTAAACACCACCACCACCGCCGCCATAGCTCTCTTATTTTGCAAACCCAGTGTCTCAATGTGATTATATCTAGGGTAAGGTGTCCAGCAGAGGTTTCGTATTAAAATTAATTTCTGCTGAATGTTTCAATTCTAAATGCCATCAAGCTCCTGCTCACTAATGAAGTTCAATTTGACCTTAAGCAAGGCATTATCTCTTAATCAAACCACACAGAGTGGTTCCGCCCTTCATGGATGGTCATATCCTGAAAGTGATGCTTGGAGAGTTCGCTTCGTCCCCATGGAGCCTTCAAGGTAGAGTTCCTCAGGGTTCGATCTTTATCACCCATGCTGTTTAACATCTACATGAAAAAGCTGAGTGGGGTCATCCAGGGCTTTGGAGTATGTTGGCAGCAATGTGCTCTTGGCACACACATCAATTTCTCCTTTTCATCTGCAGTTGTGGCAGTGAATGTGCTGGACTTGCATCAGCAATGGACTGGAAGAGAACCAACAAATGGAAGCTCAGTTCAGATGAGACAGAAGGCAATGTTAGTGGTTGGTTCCCTAGACCAGATGGATGGGAGGTTGCCTGCTCTTGATGGAGTTACACTCCATCTGAACCATGGGTGTAGACAGGGGGGGCAGGAGGGGGCAGCTGCCCCCCCCCTAGAAGCAAAAAATTATTGTATTTTACAGACCATAACCAATACTTTGCCCCTCCAAAAACTGAAGTGGAAAGGGCTTTGCTTTAGCAAGAGCAGCTCTCCACTTGCTGGGGGCGGGAACACAGCTGTAACAAAAACACATCAAATAAATAAAGCAAAGTGGCTACCAGTACTTAAGCAGTTAAGACAATGGAGCAGAATATCCCTTCAGGCAAGGTCCACCCTATTCACCCTATTGTTATTCAGTGGGAGTTGTTAATGGGCATTCAGGGATCGCATTAACAGTTCTATTGGCGATTTAATGAGGGTGCAGAGGATTCAATTTGACTAAGGTGGCCCTGCAAGGCTAAAAGGAAGTGAATAAGAAGGGGGGGGCTGTAGCTTTGATAGACACAGTGATGTTTATAAAAAGCATTGATGTTCCAGTCTGCCCCTCCTCCTGCATCTGTATACTGTAAATCAGGGGTGGCCACCTCCCAAGAGACTCTGATCTACTCACAGAGTTAAAAACTGGGAGTGATCTACCCCCTTTTGGGGGGTTCAGGTCAAAGCTGTTGAGTTTTTTTAAGGAAGGGAAGCCCTGTTTTGGGGGGTTTAGGTCAAACTTGTTGAGCTTCTTTTAGGAAGGAGGGAGGCCCATTTTTGTTTAGGGCTTCAGGTCATAGTTCAGCTTTTTTTAGGGAGGAGGAAAAATTTGGGTGAGCTTTTTTTAGGGGTGCCAGTGATCTAGCAGTGATCTACCACAGACATCCAGTGATCTACTGGTAGATCACAATCTACCTGTTGGACGTGCCTGCTGTAAATCAAGCAGAGAGAAAGCTGCTTACAAGGCTCCTGTACAGGTGTACCGGTATCTTCCTCTTGCTGCAGAGTTCTAGCATCACAGCGTCACCCAGAGGCACCCACAAATGTGAGTTATCCCTCTCTCTATTTCTTCCTTCCTGTCCTCCCTCTTCCATCCTCAATAAAATACTGGGGGGGGGGCAGATAAGCCCCACATAGAAAGCCCATCAACATGGGGGGGGAGGACTCTTTAAAATACAGTATTTACCAGTAATTTCTTTTGGGGGGGGCACCTAGGCCTCTAGGAGTTGGCTGCTATGCCTAGGACAATTCAAGAAAGCAGAATCATGCATATGCTATGGTAATATATCAATAGAATCATGGAATTGTAGTCGGAAGGGACCACAAGGGTCATCTAGTCCAACCCCCTGCAATGCAGGAATTTTTCCCCAATGTGGGGCTTGAACCCACAACATAGTTGAAATATTATGCTGATATGCAGCAACGCCTCGGAGCCATCGAGACTGCGGCCCTTCAATTTGACTAAGGTGGCCCTGCAAGGCTAAAAGGAAGTGAATAAGAAGGGGGGGGGCTGTAGCTTTGATAGACACAGTGATGTTTATAAAAAGCATTGATGTTCCAGTCTGCCCCTCCTCCTGCATCTGTATACTGTAAATCAGGGGTGGCCACATCCCAAGAGACTCTGATCTACTCACAGAGTTAAAAACTGGGAGTGATCTACCCCCTTTTGGGGGGTTCAGGTCAAAGCTGTTGAGTTTTTTTAAGGAAGGGAAGCCCTGTTTTGGGGGGTTTAGGTCAAACTTGTTGAGCTTCTTTTAGGAAGGAGGGAGGCCCATTTTTGTTTAGGGCTTCAGGTCATAGTTCAGCTTTTTTTAGGGAGGAGGAAAAATTTGGGTGAGCTTTTTTTAGGGGTGCCAGTGATCTAGCAGTGATCTACCACAGACATCCAGTGATCTACTGGTAGATCACAATCTACCTGTTGGACGTGCCTGCTGTAAATCAAGCAGAGAGAAAGCTGCTTACAAGGCTCCTGTACAGGTGTACCGGTATCTTCCTCTTGCTGCAGAGTTCTAGCATCACAGCGTCACCCAGAGGCACCCACAAATGTGAGTTATCCCTCTCTCTATTTCTTCCTTCCTGTCCTCCCTCTTCCATCCTCAATAAAATACTGGGGGGGGGGCAGATAAGCCCCACATAGAAAGCCCATCAACATGGGGGGGGAGGACTCTTTAAAATACAGTATTTACCAGTAATTTCTTTTGGGGGGGGGGCACCTAGGCCTCTAGGAGTTGGCTGCTATGCCTAGGACAATTCAAGAAAGCAGAATCATGCATATGCTATGGTAATATATCAATAGAATCATGGAATTGTAGTCGGAAGGGACCACAAGGGTCATCTAGTCCAACCCCCTGCAATGCAGGAATTTTTCCCCAATGTGGGGCTTGAACCCACAACATAGTTGAAATATTATGCTGATATGCAGCAACGCCTCGGAGCCATCGAGACTGCGGCCCTGTCTTGCCTCGCCCTCGCCTGCCCTGCCACCCCCTCTCCCCTGCCCGACCCTCCCATCCTCTTGCTGCAGAGTTCCAGCTTCACAGCATCACCCAGAGGCACCCACAAATATGAGGTATCCCTCTCTCTATTATTCCTTCCTTCCCTCCCTCTTCCATCCTTAATAAAATACTGGGGGGGCAGATAAGCCCCACATAGAAAGCCCATCAAAATGGGGGGGGGGGTGTGACACTTTCAAATACGGTATTTACCAGTAATTGGGGGGGGGTGAGGCACCTAGGCCTCTAGGATTTGGCTGCTATGCCTAGGAGTAGGACAATTCAAGAAAGCAGAATGATGCATATGCTATGGTAATATATCAATGGAATCATAGAATTGTAGTTGGAAGGGACCACAAGGGTCATCTAGTCCAACCCCCTGCAATGCAGGATTTTCCCCCCAAGGTGGGGCTTGAACCCACAACATGGTTGAAATATTATGCTGATATGCAGCAACGCCTCGGAGCTGTCGTGACTGCGGCCATGCCTTCCCTCGCCCTCACCCGCTCTGCCACCCCCTCTCGCCTGCCCGACCCTCCCGTCCTCTTGCTGCAGAGTTCCAGCATCACAGCGTCACCCAGAGGCACCCACAAATATGAGTTATCCCTCTCTCTATTTCTTCCTTCCTTCCCTCCCTCTTCCATTCTTAATAAAATATGGGGGGGCAGATAAGCCCCACATAGAAAGCCCATCAACATGGGGGGGGGATGACTCTTTCACATACGGCAGGCATGTCAAACCTGCGGCCCTCCAGATGTTTTGGACTACAATTCCCATCTTCCCCAACCACTGGTCCTGCTAGCTAGGGATCATGGGAGTTGTAGGCCAAAACATCTGGAGGGCCGCAGGTTTGACATTCCTGACATACGGTATTTACTAGTAATTGGGGGGGGAGGCACCTAGGCCTCTAGGAGTTGGCTGCTATGCCTAGGAGTAGGACAATTCAAGAAAGCAGAATGATGCATATGCTATGGCAATATATCAATAGAATCATAGAATTGTAGTCGGAAGGGACCACAAGGGTCATCTAGTCCAACCCCCTGCAATGCAGGAATTTTTTCCTAAGGTGGGGCTTGAACCCACAACATGGTTGAAATATTATGCTGATATGCAGCAACGCCTCAGAGCCGTCGTGACTGCGGCCGTGCCTTGCCTTGCCCTCGCCCACCCTGTCACCCCCTCTTGCCTGCCCGACCCTCCCGTCCTCTCCAGCCAAGCAGGGTAGCCGCCGCCGTTGCCAGCCCCAGAAGCACAAGGTGGCCGCTGCCGCCGCTGCCGCCACCACGATGTCGCCAGGCCAGCTGGCCCTGTAGCCCCACCCACGTTCCCACTTTGTGGCCCCGCCCCTGAATGATCATGGCTTGCCCCCCCCTAGTTTTGATCCTGGCTACGCCCTTGATCTGAACAAGCAGGTACCGTACTGTACATAGCTTATGAGTATTCCTGGATCCATTGCTGTTGCTTGAGGCTCAGTTATCCTTGGTGCCCCAGAGTGCCTTCCATCCATCAACTTTGGCTGGTGGCCCAGGTGTGCCCCTATCTGGACAGGGGTAGCCTAACTTATATCGTCTATGCTCTGGTAACCTCAAGGTTAGATTACTGCAACACGTACTGTATATGTAGGGCTGCCTCTGAAGATGGTTCAGAAACTTCCTCTTGCAGAACTCTCTGCATGTTTCTCACTGGGGCAATATGGTTTGAGCATATTACACCAATCCTGGCTTGACTGCACTGGATGCCAAATAGTTTCTGGGCCCAATTCAAAGTGCTGGTTTTGACCAATAAAGCCTTAAGTGGCTCAGGACCGTAGTACTGTAAGGACCACCTCCCCGCATATGAACTGAGCCAGGCCCTGCAATCATCATCTGAGGCCCATTTTTGTGTGCCTCCTCCACGAGAAGTCAGGAAGGTGACAACACGAGAACAAGTGTTTTCTGCAGTGACACCCCGTTTGTGGAATGCTCTCCCCAGGGAGGCTCTCTTGGTACCTTTGTTACAGATCTTTAGGTGCCAGGCAAAGCATTACTCTTCTCCCAGACCTTTGGCTAATTAAACAATTGTTTTTAAACTGGAGGGGTATTACTTTTGTTTGTTACTATGTTGTGCAGTTTTGTGTTTTTATGTTGTAAACTGCTGTGTGATCCTCAAATAAAAGGTAGTATAGAAATTTAATAAACAAAAAGAATAGAATAACATAATATGAGGTAATAATATAATATTATTAATTATAAGGTTCTGTAATAATCTTATGTAGCCATTCTGAGCTCCTAATAAAAATAGAGGTTGGATGATACCAATACAACATAACATAAACATATGTTGCGCACCTTAGTTTGGTCTAATAAAATGCCAACAACACCAGCAGCTTTTCTCACTAATTATGGGATTACATAACATCGTTCTGGATGTTCCTCTCATCCTCAGAATAAATTGAATCAGGCAAAAGCCAAGCCTTCACTTAGTCATTCCCTTTCCCCCTTTCCTATATCCAGCAAGCCTGCAGAGGTCAGATCAGTCAGATTGGAGAAAATGCTTGTTCAGTGGTCCAATCCCAATTATAAAACTCCCTCCCGAGACAGCTCTGCCTGCTTTTAATGAATTGATCAATAAGTAAATCAATCATAAAAATTATTCACAGAATGGGGATTTGTGCTCTCTGTTTTTTAAATGTGCAGGAACAGGTGTCTGTTTATTTGCAATGACAAATGAAAGCTAGAACTTGGACTCAGTGGATATTTTCTGAATAATTGACTTTGCTGGCGGCTAATTAACCCTGGGCTCCTTTACCACAGAAGTGCGCTGGTGAAGCTTGTGCAGTCATCCAAAATCATCGAATCCAAACTCTGTTAGGCTATGGAAACATTAGTTTAAGCTCCTCCTTCATTTGCTTCCTGAGCAGCACTAAGCACATTGCTAGTGTTTAACAAATAACAAATAAACACAGAGTGATAGTATGTAAAGCAACTGCACTACTGCTGTTCAGGAGAGTGGGAACATTTTTTTAAGAAAAAAGAAGAAATACAGCTCATTGCTGTAATAGTGTTCTACATAAAGTGTTATCCTCATATTAATTATGTATTAATTTTCTGTTCCAAGATAAATTGTACTTTAAAAGAGGATTAGGATTATGCAGTCTTATTCATCAAGGGAAAGTGGACTAATAAATACTAAATGTAGAGTTTCTTAGATAAGTACAGTTGCCGTTCTCCAGTAGTTGAACCCCCCTCTCCCCCCAGCAACATCTCTTACATGCAACATAGATAAAGATTAAAAGGTATGATTAATTTTTCAGCGGGGAAGGTAGGATCTGTCAACAATTGCAGACTATTACCAGCCAAAAATAAATAAAACTCTTAAAAGTATTCATCAGATTTTTACACCTAGAGGTATGCTTTGCAATCCGTTGTAACTAACTGAACCAGCAATTCACTGCAAATTCCTGTCATTCCTCTGTTAACATGAGACTCAACACCCAAAATCAAATGTATTTGATTGTCCTTCTTTATACCCAGAGCAAAGTATAAATCAGGAGGCTTTAGTTTGCTCAGAATCGAGTCTACACTTCCAGAATTAGTGCTAAATACATTACTTCTGGTAAATGAATTACCATAGCCTCTAGAGCAGGGGTCAGCAACCTTTTTCAGCCGTGGGACGGTTGACCATGTGGTGGGCCGGACTATATTTTTTTTTGGGGGGGGGAGAACGAATTCCTATGCCCCACAAATAACCCAGAGATGCATTTTTAATAAAAGGACACATTCTACTCATGTAAAAAACACGCTGATTCCCGGACCACCTGCGGGCCGGATTGAGAAGGCAATTGGGCCGCATCCGGCCCATGGGTCTTAGGTTGCCTACCCCTGCTCTAGAGAGCTGTGAAAATTTGTGTCCCAGGCTTTTTAGACTTGTCTACCCATGTACTATCTGAAACCAAAGGGGCACACTGGTTGCCAGGTGTGTGTGTGTGTGTGTGTGTGTGTTTTCTTCAGCTCTCCTACCCCACTAGTTATTTAACCAAGAAGAGACAACGTGAAATAATTATGGAGGGATTTTAAACTCAGCAACTCCAAAGTAGAAATAAAACCCATCTATTGAGCAAGGGAAAGTATTTCATCAGATTTGTTCCGTTACGAATCCAGAAAACAAGGGAATTCCATTGGGCCACACTATGGAGCCACTGCTGCTCAGTGGTCGCCTTGATTTTGATGTTAAAATTATGCAGCTATGTATCTGAGAACGGTACATTAGACCTATTGATGGTTTTTATTTACTTTAACTTGAGGTGCTTGAGGTGGGAGTCACCTTCTAGATACTGCATAAAAATGAGTCATCAAAACTGTAACTCGTATCATAGCAACCGTTTCATAAATTATCTGGCTTTGAATCAGACTAGCAACAAGCTATAGTCAGATTTGCCAAACTACTTACTATTGAGTAGTCCTATTGCAGCAAGATCCACTGCTTTGAAGACTGTTACCATGACATTGTCCCAAATGTCTTGCAAAACATTTCAATCTAATTATAATTTCGCTGCAAGTCTTACTCAGAGGATGAGGTTTTGTTTTAGATATTACATAGTAGAAAGAAGATTTGACTGTATATTGATGCCAAATGGTGATGAGCATTGAAGTCAGCGGTGATTCTAAAGATTTAATGCATTCATTTGTAATCAGAGCTAAGCTGTTGCAGAGGCCGTCCCACTGCTGTCTTCTCATGAACCCAAAGCTTATTCATTTCTCCTGATGACTTCTGCATCACCACACTTGCCTGACCGCCTGGTCGTTTGCAGCCTCACTCTTCTGTAAATCTTGTTTTCTCCCAAATACAGAGTGTCACTATCAACATACATCATTTTTTCTAACTCAATTTCAATATATGGGAAGAGGAGGAGGTCAGTGTGCTCCCACAGTGTCTTGCTCTTCAGTATTGCCCCAATCTGCAGATAAATTGACTTGGGAAAAGCTAGAGGAGAATGTGGGGAAGGAAGCACCATAGGTAAAACCAAACAGCCTTTTTGTTTTCATGGTGGGCACCTCCATTTACTAACTCTACACTTTTGGATGGATAGTTGAATTTAACGCTTCTCTTGAATCAGAATATTCATCTATTGCAGACAGGGGTTGAATTTGGATGCACAGAGGTTTCTTCCTGGATATTCTCCCCATTAATATTTTTTTTTCAATTTGAAAAACCCCATTCTTTATTATGTAATAAATGGGGACATGTTAGACTTTGCCAGACAACTCTAAGGAAGGTCAGCTTTGCAGTTATGCATTAGTATGATTTGTTTTGAAAAAAATGGCACTTAAATATTTAAGTGTACCAGGTTCTATGTGTTTAATTTCATTGTTTAGCTGTTGCATAGTTTCCCAACTATGTAGCTGCTGGCAAAAAGCAGTGGGCTGCTCTTTATTTATGTGCTGCTGCTTTCGGGAGCTTTCATGACCGGCTGCAGTTATAAGTTGTTGCTTTATGCTTTGGAATATGTGTGTCAAAATGCATAGGATACCAACAAGCCCTCCTTTTATGGTACAGAAGATGAAGAAGACAAAGAGCAAGAGGAATTTTAGACTGTTTGCCATAACTGGTTTTATAAGAATCCCAGCTCAGGTTTTTTTTATCCTGGTGCATGGAGATTCAGGCTTGTGGCTGTTCCTGCTAACTGCAATAGTTAAATGCAACTACAGTTTTCCAGGACCTTGCCAGAAATGTCCTCTGAGAACTTGGATATCATGTCCTGGTTCTCTGTTAGCAAGCAGAATGGAATTCGTAGCGCAACATGGACTATTGTGCCCTGTTGGTGTGCATAGCACTTTACAGACCACAAAGGAAGAGGTCCCTGCCCCAGGGACCTTACAGTCTAAAGTTGGGCACAAGAAGGGGAGGGGGAGGTAAATGGGAAATTGGTATGTGGTTATTTTATTCACAAATGCTCAGGCTTAGTCACACTAGGGCATCGAGAATAAGAGGTTGTTGTGCCAAAGGCTATCGTCCTCCTTGCAGAAGAGCCATGCTTATTAATATGTACACACACACATACCTCAGTTCTCTGCTGACATGCCTTCTTTTCCATAGAAAATTATGGGGAAGAGAAAGCTTGTGAGTACCTGATTCTCACCCACTATTATGTTTCACTTCTATGATGCATTGGTGAATCAGATATAAACAGACTATGGGAGAGTCCACTATAGTTTGGGCCAGTGGGATAGCGGCTAGAACACTGGGCCAGGGTTCGAATCCCTGTTCAGCCACAAAACTCCCTTTTCCTGTTGTGGCTGCAAAGTACAATGAAAGCGGGATGGCTTGATGTTTCCCCAGAAAGAATCCGCTCCACAGGCTTTTAGCTCACGAGATCCATAGATGGGATGTAGTACAAAAGAGCAAGCTGTGTGACGTGCATATTTATTTATCCTTGCAGCACTGAGGAACAGCCAATAAAAGGGCTGGACTTTGGATGCCTGCTGGTCAGAAGACAGGTACACATGACTCGGGCAGCCTTCTCTTGTTCATATAGAAAGGAGGAGGCTGCTTGTGCAATTCTGGAACTTGGCTTTAGAAATGAGAGAACGTTTGCAAACTATTCTATTAAAGGGTATGTTCAGAAAAGGGACGTAAATAGAGGCTGGAATGTCATCTCTGAGGTTCTCATGGCTTATGTCAGCAGCAGAGCCCCTACATGGAACTCTTGCCTTCTTATGTACAGTTCACATAAGGACAAACAGCCGTCTCCATTCCCCAGGGAAGCCCCGATTACCAGCCCAGTGCAGAGTTTCTAAAGGGTTCCTTGCAAAACAAAAGGCAGAGCCTGGATTTGGGACGGAGCAGAGCCAAGACACAACGGCACATTTAGAAAAGTTACTTAGGTAGACTTATGTAAAGTCCTACGGTGGGGATATTTTATAGCTGACTTTTGCTGAATGAGCTACATCATTTAAGGGCAGGTATGTCCACTGATGGGTGTACTTAAATCAATCTGTGCAGCTGCTCTTCCAGATCCTCCAAGTGTCCCTATTATACAGAGACGTCCCTGATCCAGAGAAGACATCCCGGTTTCTGATTTGATCCTGGAATGTCTCACTTTTCCTTAGGACATCCCTGTTTTCAGTGGATAAATGATAGAGGGTATGGTAGGGTGTCCCTATTTTCACTGGATACATATTGGAGGGTATAGAGTTATCCGATCCATGAGCCATCTGAAGGCAATCCTGTATAGGGAAAGTTTTTTTAAAAAAATGTTTAATGTTTTATTATGTTTTTATATGTGTTAGATGCTGGGCCCAGAGTGGCTGGGGCAACCCAGTAAGATGTGTGGGGTATAAAGAGTAAAATAATCATTATGGAATGGGACATCCCTATTTTAATTGGAGAAGTGTTGGAGGGTACGCTCTCCTCCCTAACCCCTGCCCCCCCCAGTTGAAAACGGGCATGTAGAAAACTGTCTCTGTGCTTCAGCTTCCAACATGCACAAACCATAGATGGGGGAACATCACCCAGCACGCTAAGGGAAAGCTTCATATTGCATTTGAAGAAAGATGAGCTACACTAACATTTGGTCATGCACACATTTGACTTAAATCGAGAAGCAATGTCTGCACAGAGTGGAAAATAATCCCCAAAGCTGACTGTATGAACCATAGTCAATAATGAAGCTGAACTCCTCCTTGTGGTTAGGCTATATAGCAGGGGTCCCCAAACTAAGGCCCGGGGGCTGGATGCGGCCCAATTGCCTTCTAAATCCGGCCCGCAGACGGTCCAGGAATCAGCATGTTTTTACATGAGTAAAATGCACCTCTGGGTTATTTGTGGGGCCTGCCTGGTGTTTTTACATGAGTAGAATGTGTACATGAGTAGAATGTATCCTTTTATTTAAAATGCATCTCTGGGTTATTTGTGGGGCCTGCCGGGTGTTTTTACATGAGTAGAATGTGTACATGAGTAGAATGTATCCTTTTATTTAAAATGCATCTCTGGGTTATTTGTGGGGACTGCCGGGTGTTTTTACATGAGTAGAATGTAATGTCTGCCACCCACAAGGTCTGAGGGACAGTGGACTGGCCCCCTGCTGAAAATGTTTGCTGACCCCTGCTATATAGATTCATCTTAAAAACTTGGCTATATGTAACTACATCTCTATAATTTGTTTTTTATACTGAACATGCTCCTTTTAAGGTTCTGCTAATGTTTGTATGGTTATGTGCTAGTTTGTAAATATGTTTAAGATAAATCGATAAAAATATTAAAGAGCTGAAGCAGAAGAATCAGGAAACTGGTATGTTTCATAGTTCTGCTTATGCCCACAAGGAAGGGATGCAGTGGGGCCGTCAGACAGCCGTTGACCCTATTGGGATTTCAGTGCCTATTGATGACGTTTTTAGTTCAGATAAGCCTTCCCAGAAGGGTGATCCCGGCCATGCTCAATGTCAGTTTTGCAAAACAGAACATTTTTAAAAAATGTGTTCTTAATGTTGTTGTATATTCTGATTCCATAAAACTTTTTCTTGTGCGCTGCTTTGAAATTCTTCAATGATGAAGCAATCAATGCATTTTTCAAACAAATAAATAAGAAGGCAAAGTTTCAATAAAGGGAGGAATTATATTGGCATCATAGCACTCTAAGCACCTAACACCATAGTTAGACATACGTTATGTATGCAAGAGTTTACATCTGGAAATAGATCTGCCTTCTGCTTTTGTGGCATCAGGCTACAAAAAGGTGCTCATTTATATTATGATTTCAAGTTATGCTAGGGGATCCAAAGGGAGATAATAAAAATACATATTGTGGTATAGAAGGGAATTGGGAGAAAGGGTATAAGGTTATCAAATCCTTTCTTTAACAAGTATGTGGCAAGTTTAAGAACACGGAAAGATCCCTCTTGGTTCAGGCTACAGTTCAGCATTTTGTTTCCAAGGTGACACAACCGGAAGCCCTCTTGCAGGCCATGCAAGCAGAAGCAAGATACCATCTAGTATAATGGCCAAGTCACTCTTCAGAGACATCCCTCTTTAAAAGACAAGTTTTCAATACTGTAGACACCGAGATACAAAAATAATAGACACTGGCCAAAGTCCACCCATTTTGGTGGTGGGCTTCACAGGGGAGTAGCGTAGGTAGTGGTACATTGCCGAGCTTTCTGAAGGTTTCAGGATAAATGTGGTTGGGACTGCTGCAAAAAAACCCCAACAACCTAACAATATCCCTTCAGATGTCAAATGTGCAAGGTTGGAAATGCTTTACATACTATGTTGGTGATAATAAAAGCTTTATCAAGTGACGGGGGAAGGGATCTAACAATTATAACCCCTCCCCACTCCGTACAGGTTTCTCAGTTTAATGTCAATGTCTCACTTTTCCAGTTGGCAATAGGCAAAAGGAACATATAAGAAAAACATCAAAACAGGCAGAGTAAGGGAAGCCCTAGGACTCTGGTTCTGAAACATTTCCCCACCCCTATGCACTGATGTACTAAACATTTTTTCACACATAAAATACGTATTTATAAGCAACTACAATCTGCTAGCCAAATTGCCCTCGGAAGCCTTGTTCTTATATATTAATAATAAAGATACCATATTGTTTTCTTTAATATTGGGTGCTCTGTTAGTGCTTTAAAATGACTGGAAACCAAATTAAAGTTAATATGTTGTCTAGCAACCCAGGGAAACAAACATTTAACTGTTTTCTTATAGTGCATGCCATTTACTCCACGCGAATGAAACAATCTCACTGCAAGGAGAAAGTTAATTGTTCCTCTTGAGAACGTGCTGGAGGTTTAGACTCTGGATAAGAGATGTGTCGCTCCTTGTGAAAGTTATCTGAGCCTCATTAATTCTTTCTAGTGCAGTTCATCAACCCCTTCATTTTTACTCCTCCTTATGGAGTCCAGACCATGCCACAAGGTTGGAAGCCTGAAATAAAGTAGTTCAAGAATATGAAGGCAGGGAGGGGGTAGAGAGAAGGAAGAGGGAACAGGGAAAGGTCACATTTCCTACCATTTTTTTCTGAAGTCTTTCCCTGTTGCATGATAGAATGGATTATAATGATTCAATTATTAGACCAATTGCTCCAGAGCTCTAGTTGGGTAGAGGCCCTACTGCTGGCCCATATTCTTAATTTTTAATGATGTTGGTGGTGGTGGGGTGTTAATGATGCTAGTTGCCAACCTGAGTTTTGTAGTCTCTTACAATGCGGGTGATGGGCTGTGGGGAGTGCCAAAAGGAAAAGAAGAATTGATGGGGGATGCTCCATGAAACCAGATCTCTTATTTGTATTCCATTTTGGATGATACAAGAAGAGAAGCTACAATTCTGTGGTTCCGTTTTCCTGACTATATTTACATGGAAAATAGATGTATGAAAGTCAGAACTGCAGTTAGCACTGCAGTAAATCACATTGCCTCTGACTTAAATGGTTGTTCGCTGTCAGCAAAATGAAATGCTTAAAAAAAGGGATCCAAAGAGATTATTTTTTTCCTAAACATCATCATCATTAAGGTTTTATATCCAGAGGCTGTTCCCCTTCCCTCGCTCCACCCCTGCTTCTGCTCAGTGTTACAGATTTATTTTTAAATATGATAGAGAGCCAATTACACGATGGACATTTTCTTTCTTTCTTTTTTCATTACATAATGGTAAATGGAGTATGGGAGTTAAACCTGGGAGACCTCAGCCAAGAACGCCAACTGGGTGGCCTTGGGCAAATCACTAGTGCTGTCACTCCATGTGTAAAGAATAGGAACCTGCCTGAAGTGCCCTCATGAGGGTGAACATAAAGATGGTAAATCACTTTGCACAATAAACCCTTCTTTGGATAATTTAGATTTTCATCAAAATGTGTCACATGGCAGCTGAAATGAGCTGAATTAACTCTAGTGTACAGATAGACTTTCAGCATGGGACGTATTGCTTTTCAGACATCATCTGCCATTGTTTGGAAAAGATGGATGTTTCTGAAAGTGAAAAAAGACTTCATTCAAAAAACAGACTGGAAAATGAGCCTTAACAATAGATCTTTATTAGAAAGGGCACTGGACTGCTATGCATGTCCCACTTGTTCATAGTATTGTATCGTTCTGAGTCAGCTGGCTCAGGCAGGAATAACAATCAAAGTTCTGTACCGCAATAATTGCTTGCTGAGGCACTAATTGGAACAAATTGCCCCCCAGGGGTAAATCATTGCATGATCTTTGCACCATTGAATCTGTCCATTTCTCAAATACTGCAGTGAGATTTGAATGCAATACAATTGTGATCACGGTATCATGGTACTCAAGAAAGAGGTAGGCAAGTGAGTAAGACCTGCATCATTTTCAAGATTTTCATCTCTGAAGGATTACTTGCTAATTGGTAATCTGATGTATGATGAGATAAAGCAAAGGACTGAGTGTAACAATTTACTTGACAAAAATGAAATGTGGTTTGCTTCCCAAATATTTCAGGGAGTACTTTCTCATGTATGAACCTCCTCCACTACCTCACAAGGCCTTAAGGTTGACTAGTATAGCCCTCTCCATAGCTGCCAAGTTTTCCCTTTTCTCACGAGGAAGCCTATTCAGCATGAGGGAATTTCCCTTAAAAAAGGGGAGAACTTGGCAGTTATGAGCCCTCTCTGCTTTATTTCATTTTAATGGTGTATGGTTATAGTCTGCGAGAAGCAGGGACATTTTGCGGTAGCCCCGAGTTATGGATAACTCTTCCCAAGAAGTGTGTACATCAGGGGTAGCCAACACAGCATGACTGTTGGCCATGCTGACTAGAGCTGTCAGAAGTTGCAATCCAACATCTGTAGTACACCACACTGGCTTCTGCTTACAGGTGAAAACACTTTTAATTCTGCCAGGCTTTTAGGGGTTAGTGGAGATTCTGTCTCTATGTAGTTGTAAATTTTGTTTTTTGCTTAGCTGTTTTTCTATTTTATTAAGATTTTTAATGTGTAGTTTTTGAGTGTTAGCAGTTTTTTGTTTTATATATACTGATATATATTCTTGCAAAGGGACTGTTTTGATGCTAAACTGACTGTATTATTTCAAAGGACACACCCAGATCTTACAAGAACAAAAATGATCTTGCTAGATTTGACCACAAGTTCATCTAATCCAGGATGCTGTCTTCAACATTGGCTAGTTAGATGCTCCTGGGAAGCTTACATGATAGAGACAACCATTCCAATTTCCCAGATGTTAGCCCCATTAAAGCAACAGGATTTGCTTCCAAACACACACACATAAGATTGCATTGTTAGTTTTTACAAAGCATTCATGGTTTCCAATGTTTTTTCAGACTTGTTCTGTGATTAATTTTCTGTGTTGATGGGATATAAAATAAATAATAATAATAATAATAATAATAATAATAATAATAATAATATACATTTGCAGCACCAACTTTTCCAGTGTGGTTAGACAAAGTACTATTAAGCCTTATTGGAGCTCCTTTGTGTTTAATAGGACATTTCCTAAGTGCAGCTTCTGCCAGTTTTATGCTTTATTTATGAGTGCCGGAGAGGGAACTAATATTGAATGACCTATTAATTGCCCTTGAATAACCCTGCTTGATTGCCCAGTGTCAGTTTCTGTTCCAATGACAGAGAGAGGGAGTAGAAGGCTTTGATTCTGTTTGCTTGCTTTTCTTTCATTCATTCATTTTTCCCTCAATGTTTTAGTCTCATTTTTATAAGGATATGGTATAGTTGTTCAGTTCTGCCTGGGCTTGGAGCTCACAGGGGAAACAGGCAGTGGCCAGTCTACGCCAAGGTCAAGCTGAGAGCAGACAAGAGCAGGACCTTGGACAGCTCCAGCAGAGCCTTGTTCTCTGAAGCTACAGGTGTTGCCTCTGCAAGGAGCTAGAGCATGGGTCGGCAAACTAAGGCCCGCGGGCCGGATCAGGCCCAATTACTTTCTAGATCTGGCCCGTGGGTGGTCTGGGAATCGTCGCGTGGATCGCTAGCGCGTGGGTCACCAGCATGCACGTTCTTTCCCTCTCCCTCCCTCTCCCTCACACGGTGGCACTTTTCTCCTCAGGGACAGAGCAATCTTGTCCCACGCTGGGCGCCGTCAACAGCAGGAGTTGGCTCGCCTGCCTGCCTCAGCAGGGTGGTGCTGTGAAGGGGACGTGTGATGCCGGCTGCCAGCTGGTGCTGCATTTTCCTCCTGCTCCTCTGGCCTCTCCCTCAGTCTGCCCTTCCTTCCTTCCTTCCTTCCTTCCTTCCTTCCTTCCTTCCTTCCTTCCTTCCTTCCTTCCTTCCTTCCTTCCTTCCCCGTGCTCCTTTTCTGCGCCACTTCATCGCGCGCTTTCTTTGCTGCCGCCTGCCTCCCAGCCTTCCTCCTTCATTCCTCCCATGGCGTTCAGGCGGGTTGTTGCAGTGGCCATGGCCACTGCTTGCGGGTTGGTGGGCAGTTCTGTCTTCTTCTCCGTGGTGCCTCTCGGGAAACAGCAGCAGCAGGTGGTGGGTAAAAGCTCCAGCGATGCCCTGGTTCCCCTACTTCTATCTGCAGCTCCTCTGCTGGGGCTGCTGCTTCTGTCTTCACCGGCCACCACAGCCTCCTACCCTGCCACGGAGCTTGGCTGGCTGGAGAAGCCCAGCTATTGGGACGACAACTGGGACAGGTAAAGTGAAGCATCTTCAGGCCTCTTTGCAGGCAGGTGAAAAAAATATGGTCTGGCCCCCCAAAATATAGTCTGGCCCCACACAAGGTCTGAGGGACAGTAGGCTGGCCCCCTGCTGAAAAAGTTTGCTGACCCCTGAGCTAGAGTCAGCCTTATGGAGGTTGGCCAGACCTAATATGTAGTAAGCTCTGCCTCTCTGGAGGAAGCAGCTGGCTGGTTAAATGTCTCTCACCCTATTTTGCAGGAAGATAGTGGTGGGGCTGTGTTGTTTGGTCAGGAAAGTTCCCAGTAAGGTACAGGAGGTAGCCTATATGCTATTCTCATAAGAGACCTCCACCACCCATTGCAAGATTCTTGGTTGTGAGTCATGACAATTATTCCACTATTAAAATTATAAGAAAAAAAAATTGAGAGAAAATCAGTAACTAAAGCCCCCCTCTCCTCTGGTCAGCAGAAATGACTGCTCCACACATCAATGGGGGGGGCGACTTTTGCGTGGTTGCGTGCAGCCCCCTGATCCCAGAGGGCGACTCCCTGGTAGTTTGGGGCTGGCACCGCCTTCCCAGGTAGGATGCCAGGGGTCTCCGCCTACCCAAGCCTAGTGTTCAATCCTGCCTGGGGAGGTGTTGCCAGAGGATGGCCAGGTAAGGGGAGGGACTGTCCGGCTCACACAATAGAATTTGAATCTTACCTCTGAGCACCAGTTGGTTCTCCCACCCTCCACACCCTCATTCAAGTTCTTTTGCAGGTTAACCTTTTCTCTACAGGTTCACAGGCGCTGCTACGTCAAGGCCACTGTGAAGGGTCGGAAAGGATTTTCCTGCATTGGCAGGTTTCGCCAGCGCCGTCTTAAGCGCCACTGTCACCATGGTGCGCCGGATCTCTCCGGCGCCCTTCCGCCCCGTTTCACAGCGCGGTGGGCGGGTGGGCGCGGCGCTGCTGTGCGGCAGGCAGGCGGGCAGGCAGAGCGCGATCTCTCCGGCGCCCTCCCGCCCCGTTTCCCAGCGCGGTGGGCAGGTGGGCGCCGTGCGCAGCTGTGCAGCGGACCGGCGGGACTCCGCCTGCAAATTTTCAAGAGCAAATGGAGATACACTCTTCAACACTAATTTTCCAACAACTCTCATATGAAAGCAACAACATGTAGGAAACATTTAGCCAGTGTTTCTGAGACCCTTTGCTAAATCTGTGAACAAACATTATAGGATGATACTGGCCATAAGGAAAGGCAATGCTGTATGATACAGTAGTACAATAAATGCTTGTGTGGGAACTACATATCAACTCTGTTTCACCTAAATTGTGAGAAAGTAATGCCTCAGTGGCAGACTAAAGGGCTGTAGAGTAATTTTTTAAAAAAATCTAGATGGGTTCAAACATATATTTTCGCTAGATCTGGAAAGCTCATTATATCAAGGATATCATTATAGCATAAGGAATCCATGTCTGTGTTCAAGAAACCTATGTGGAACCTATGCAACTCTGTTAATACTAGTAGATCTTGTTGTGTTAGTGGTGAGATGAGTGAAGCCTATTGGAACTTCCCAGGATATGATTGTTACCCTTAATCCTTCTCCTCCTCCCTTTTTTTAAACATAGGCTTCTTACAGCAAGAAGATGAAATATGATGATTTTCTTAGGATGCAATCCGGACCACGCATACCTGGAAGTAAGCCCCACTGAATTCAAACAGACTATGAGTAGACATGGTTAGGATCGTGCTGCTAAATTTTATTTTATTTTTTCCTTTTAAACAGAAACTCTTCTTTTGAGGCTAGTTCTTACCAGTACATTTCAGCGTGGGCTGGAGCTTCTCAGTCAAGCAGACCATAATTAATATCTTTTACAATAGAGCTGAACCACAAACCACAGCTTTATAGTATAACTTTCTGAAATCTTGATCTGGCAGTGTTCACCAATGAGTACTTTTGTACCATGGAAGTTGAATGGCACTGCAAATAAGATGAAGCAGAAAACCGAAGCGAATAACTTGCAGTTTGGAAAGCAAAAGGTGGGCCTTGGTTGGGGGGGGGACCCAACTGCTCAGCTTTAACAAACTATTTAAAAAGTCAGGACTGTCCAACAAGTGGAAACTCTGTGTAATACTGTTTATTTGAAACCTAAAGTAGTTAAGCTTGTATCAATAAATTAACTCATTTAGATGAGAACTGAAGCAGTAACAACCCTGGTTTAAGTACATATTGAATCCTTAAACTCAGTCATAGCAAGCCTCACTCAACAAAGAAAACTAACAAAACCACCTGTTTACATTCTCCATTTGTAACCAAGGAAAGTAAAGACACATATACTGGCACTGCTTTCACTAATTCTTGCTCCCAAATTGAGGGTTCATTTCACACTTAACACAAAATAAGTTTGCCATCAAACATAAGTTTGCAGCACAATCCTGCCCATGCCTACCTCAACCCATTAAGCCCAAAGGTTTCCCAAACTAAGCTTCCAAGAGCAAAATATATGCCTGGAGGCTTAGTTTGGTCGGAATTCAGTACAGACTTCCAGAGCTAATGCTAAAGACATTGCTTCTGGTAAATGATCCACCATAGCCTCTAGAGCAGGCACCCCCAAACTGCGGCCTCCAACTCCCACGATCCCTAGCTAACAGGACCAGTGGTGAGGGATGATGGGAATTGTAGTCCAAAACATCTGGAGGGCCGAAGTTTGGGGATGCTTGCTCTAGAGGGTCATGAAAATTTGTGTCCCAGGCTTTTTAGACTCATCTACCTGTGTACTACGGTATCTGAAACCAAAGGGGTCCATTGGTTGCCAGATGTGAAATATATTGGCATTATTTTCATCTCTCTTACCCTGCTACTAGAGGTATGTAAGCAGAGACTATATGGCCATCTGTCAAAGATGCTGTTGTTGCTTCCCACATTGCAGATTCTGCATTCAGCAAGAGGTTGGGGTAGACAAGTGCCAATATCTCTTCAAACTCAAATTCCTCAGATGTAAATCCCTTCCCCAAATTTCAATAGAATTAAAGTTCATGTAATTTATTTAAAGTAGGGGTTTAAAATGAGTGGCAGTTAGGAAAGTGTTGCATTTTGTCTTTTGTTATCTGCTGCTTTCTCTGCCTCTGCTCACATTCCATAGTGCAGTGGGGATTTGAAGCCGAACTTCCAGTTGTTTAAACCATGGATCAGGCCCAATTGCCCGCAGACGGCGCTGGAATCACCGCTTGGATTGGCATGATCGTTCGGGCTGTGCCATTTTTTTTCCTGCAATTTTTTTTTCAGGCACCCTTCCTCTCACACACTGTGGCAGTGCCCCCTCCCTCCTCTTGGCTTCTTACCCCCCTGAGGAGGAAGGGAGCTGGGCTTTGATTGGTGACAGCCATTCCAAAGCCTCGCCACCCAACTGGAGGCAGAGCAGTGGAGGAGGTAGAAAAGAAGGGGGAAGAGAGGGGCTTGGAGAGGGGGGAAGAGAGAAGCCCCCCCACGCCGTGTGCATGTGTGCACGCCACAAGGTCTGAGGGGCAGTGAGCCGGCCCCCTCCTAAAAACATTTGCTGACCCCTGGTTTAAACTCAGCACTGTCTCCACAGTACCATATATTTTGGAAGAAGTACAGGCACACAGAAGTGCAGGGCTTTTTTTTTTTCAGCCAGACCTCAGTTCCAGCAACTCTCAGGTGGTCACCATTGCCATTCTAAGAGAATGAGGGATATGTTCACGGTGAATTCCAGCACTTCTTTTTCTGGAAAAATAGCACTGCATATATGTGATCCTGATCTGAAATGCACATACTGAAGTGTGAAATTTGGACACTGTGCACATACAGGTCTGCTGCAGCACCCAAACCTGAATGAAGGGTAGAAATCTCAGAAGAGAATGTGCTGGTTTATAACTCAACTTTGGATAGCACTGGAACTATGGTGTTCTCTAGGAGAAGGCACCCCTAATATGTTGCAGTGTTGGTATTACCTAGAATAAAGATTGTTCATTTGAAATCAATGGACTTCTGGTAACTCTGGACTCAGCTATACAGCTGCAAATAAAATGTTCTAGTTACAGGTAGGTAGCCGTGTTGATCTGACGTAGTCGAAACAAAATAAAAAAAATCCTTCCAGCAGCACCTTAGAGACCAACTAAGTTTGTCATTGGTATGAGCTTTCGTGTGCGTGCATACTTTTTCAGATAAAATGTTTTAAGTGTAGTATACAATATGATACTAGATGGTGAGCCTTATGGAAAATTCAATGTATTTTTTTAAATGCCTTTTTTTAAAAAAAAATGCATTTTCAGAACAGTTTTTATATGTGTATAGATTCCATCCCAAGCTAGGGACCTGGATTTATAGCTTGCATCTCCCTCTGGCTCTCTTGCACAGCACAGATAACTATTGCATGGCAAAATGCAAGAGTTTCCTAGCTGACAGTTAGGAAGAATACCAGACGCATATTCATGGGGTAAACTTCTGTGGACAAGCTCTACTTTCTGGCAAAGGAATAAATGTCAAGGTAGCTTGGCAAACTCCTTCAGTCTCATTCCAAAGATACTATCTCTACCTTCCTTTGTACTTAGTTAAGGGCCTAATGATCTTTATGGGGGACAATGCATCAGATTCAAACTAGAGGTAATCCCGACTTCTACTTACCTGGGAGTAAGAACCATTGAATTCAATAGGAATTACAGCTACCCTTGTGTTACTGTAATTAATGAGAATTAAAGTCTTGCTGACCACCTTCATCCCCCATCACTTTCAACGTGTGTACTCTAAATATGGCCTAACCTAATATTTATATCAGGCATCCCCAAACTTGCCCCTCCAGCTGTTTTGGGACTACAACTCCCATCATCCCTAGCTAACAGGACGAGTGGTCAGGGATAATGGGAATTGCAGTCCCAAAACATCTGGAGGGCCGAGTTTGGGGATGCCTGATTTATATGCTACAGGGAAATACGCTGCAGTAGGACTTCTACACAGACTGTGTAGAAAAGATCCTGGGGGTGCTTCCAAACAGGTGTTTATTTTGGGATCGGTGGTCCTCTTCATGCGTGCAAGCTTTTTTGCAGTGTACATATGACATCATTGTTATCAAAATGCCAGTCTGTTATTTTCCTCCCATTTAGATCTTGCACACGTTGCCCCCTTAAAACACAACTAAGTTGTTCTTTTTCTCTGTTCACATTGAAGCTGTTTTGGGGGTGGGGGTGGGGCAGGAAACACATCAAAATGCAATACCGGTATTTTATAAGAAACTACAGGATATATAAGGCATAGATATGAACTGGGTCTAACGTCCTGCGTTCACCACTTCCCAAACCAGCAGATGCAGATGAATGAGTGGGGGTGTATACAGCCTTAATCTGGACTGACCCTTTCCAGAAGAACTCCAAAAGTTTTTTTTAAAAAAACTGTTGCCAATGACGTGATTGAGATATTGGTGGGCATATTTTGGGACATGAATATGACTCTCTGCAAGCAGGTTGCCTGGAAAACAAAGTACTGTACAGTATATGAGATCATAGGCTGTTCCTAAATCATAGAGTTTCAAGGAATTTGAGGATTATCTAACCTCTCCCAGCTTCTCCATCAACAAATGAGTGAAAATCACATGCTTGTGAACATCCAGGGTTTCATTTGCTTGTTTTAGATACTACAGTTCTTCGCAACATGAAGAATTATAGTGAATACTCCCATCTTAAAACCTCTCAACAACAAATCCTAAATTAGCAGTGGGAGACATTCCAAGGCTTTGCGTCAGAACAGAATCACAGTATTCAGAACTTTATTGTTTTGGACATCTCTCAAGATCAGGCTGTGTGTGTGTGTGTGTGTATGAGAGAGGGGGGGGGGTTGTGTGTGTTCTGGTTTGAAAGAGGCCAAAAATAATCTTTTTAATGGAATATTATTTATTTCACTGCTCTGCAGGCAAATATATATTGCCTGATATATTAGATACCAAAGCAGATATGCACCAGAACTGAAAAGGCAGTATCAAATTCCAACTATTTAGATCAGGAATGTGCTAGCTTTCAAATTTGCATAACCAAAGGGGTGGCTGCCAGATAAATATAATCTACACATATATATGAATAATTGTTTTTATACATAGTACCAAAAGAACGCCTGCAATTACATTGTTGTGTTAATAAGGGTACACCATTAATGATTCAGACAGCATGATAAACATTGAATGCTGGTAGCTGTTCAATGCATTCTAGTGAGTAAGTGGTACTTGGCAAACTCAGTGTTGAAGGCTTGATCTGAGTCAAGAAACTGCTTTCTGAAAACAAGCAAGGCCCCAGGATTCAAAGTCTTAACCAGGAGGAAGTAGACGAATATAAAACTCCCAGTGAGTTTGGATGTTTGGTACAGTGACCTGTCATATTAGGAATATTCAGGCATTTCCTGAATGCTAACAGTTAAGGAGATTGGCGGGGTGATCTAGGGAAAGAGTTCCAAAACACAGGTACCACCATTGCATAGCTGTCAAGTTCTCCCTTTTTAAAAAAAGGGAAATTCCCTTATGCTGAATAGGCTTCCTCGTGAGAAAAGGGGAAACTTGACAGCTATGCACCATTGCCTTTTGTGGAATCAGTGGCCACCAATTTGTAGGGAGTGCAGGCACCTAAAGTTACAGACTCAACTGGGTGCCAGATGCTGCAATGCCTGCCTAAGGAACAAGGATGACTCAGGAATAAAGGGATACTCATAAGTAAGCTACTCCTCACTCGTAGACCCAAACAACATGGCTGTGCTATCAGACTGTGCTTCTGGGCCCTGATCCACTCTTAGCTGCTCTGCCTGTGAGTCACCTGGTTGAAGACGTCAGCAAGGTGTTGGCTCTATGGTGATGTTGAATGGAATGTCCCTATTTTAATCTCAGGAATATTGGAGCGTATGGGTCATCAGAGCTCTGTTCTCATCTTCAGGTGAGTCCTATCCAAGCAGACACAGATGATGGATGGATTAATCATTGAACTCTGTTCTGGTACAAGGCCTATACGTTTCCCATCTCCTTCTCTTTCTCCCTGTGCCCCCTGAAAAGCATCGGGAGGGTTGTGGGCTCCGCTGGACCATGTGAAATGGGGAGTGGTGGCCGGCTGGAAGAACTGCTGAAATCCTGGAGAGCAAATGCAGCAGCAATCACATTAACTGCTCAGTTGCTTATTCCAGAGATAAGCCAAGGATTTGACAGGATGGTGTTCTATAATCACAGAAAGCTCATTGAGGGCATTCTAGAAACTAACAGGAATCTAATCACAGCCAAATCAAGAGACAGGGTTAGAACACCAGTGTCCCCTGGGTATCTCAGCACTTAACTATTCAGCACTGCAGCAACAGTGCTGAATATTTAGCCTGATGTAAAAAACTGATGTATTTATGGAAATAATTAAAACCAACAATGAAAGAGAGCCAAAAATACGTCCTTACAGCAGAGATGGCAAAGAACAATTTATATAGTTTAAAAAAAAAGCACAGTTGAAAAACCAGGACCGAGTAAAAATGTCTTGGCCTGGTGGCAAACAGGCTATATAGAATACACACCTCTGGGGCCACTATTCCATAACCTGGGTGCCACTCCTGGAAAGGTACAGTACTTGGTAGACACTTGCCTCGCTTCACTTGGCACGGGCCCTCAGAGCAGGGTCTTCAGGAAACGATCTTAGGGCTTAGGTAGGCATGTGCTGGAAGAGGTGAAAGGTCATGCATTTGGCTCTTTTGAAGCCATGTGGAGTTACTTGTCCTTGGTTCTTGCCTTGCCTAAAGTGTTTCACACGTGTATTGTTGATTGTCAGATATAAACAAGGAACATGCTGCTATTCCAGGACCATTGTCAAGGATGGTGCTATATTTCAGTTTTAAAACACTGCAATCCATATACACACACATATAAATCCAAAGTGTATTTGCAAATACAAATATCTGGGTCATCTATGTAATTTTAGTCAATTAGCTGAATTGACTAAATTGAATTGAAATTATCCCATTAGCAGAGGGGTCACCAAAGTGGCACCTGTGACTCTCAAAATATTGAAAAAAAAGTGTGACTTACAACACAAGAAACAAAAGCTGTCATTAGGAGGAAGCACCTTACTTCATATTTTCTTTTTCATTCCTTGTTAGCGTAATGCTCTAGAACCCATGCTATTTTTCTAGAAAAAAATAGGTGCTGGAACTCACCATGAACGCATCTCTTATTCTCTTATAATAGCAATGGCACCCCCTGAGAGATGCTGGAACTGAATTCCAGTGAGTTTCCGCTGGAAAAAAAAGCCCTGCCTAGAACCAAGCATTCCAGAAAACAAAAAGTCTGCTCTCAGTAGTCAGCCCCACTGATAAAAATACAATAAAATAATAATAATACAATAAAAAATACTCAGCCTCACTGTTAATAGCTGTCAAACCATAAAAATCTGCTATACACTACACAAATGAATCAACTTGAGCTTTAGATGTTTAGTCAAGTGCAAGGACAAGCTTGTAGCCCTAAAAACACATATTCTGTGTACATCTCCCAGCAACTCACAGGGGAGAAATCGAGGTAACTTCCTGAGATGATCACGTGATTCCTGCTGCCTGCTTTGACTTCCCCCTGCCCACTTGTGACTAGAAGTTTTCAAGTGTCTTCCTTTGACTTTATAGGCTTCCTGGGGGCTTTAGCTACTGGTGTGTTTAGAGCTCACTCCATCATTTCCTTTCAAGAGCTGCCGAAAACGGCACTTTGTAGGAAACAGATGGGCTGAGTGTGGCAGTTAGAAGGCTTATTATCACCCTAAAATGGTTTCTATAGCAACTAGAGAGATGCTGGATCATTGGGCTACCCTCCTACAGGAGTAGGTGATGGCTCATCAGACTGGCAGGTATGTGGGGAAAGCTCTGGGCACATCCTTCCACTCCTCCCCAACACCTATTTTTAGATGGCCACGGAAATAAAGTAAATGCACATTCATACAAGGCCATACCCAGGGTTGTTGTGGGTTTTTTTTAGCAGGAACTCAGGGGAACAGAGTTCCCTTACCTTTTAAAAATTAAATAATAATTATTTTGTTTAGGGGGGGACTGGAACAGTTATAAACCCAATAACTGAACCAAAAATTCACCTATATCTGTAATCAATAAAGTTGTGGCTATTTTTAATCCAGATCGTTGTCTGCTTGAGTAGATTAATCACATCTTACATTTAGCCACTGCCCCCCCCCCTGTGTGTGTGTCTTGCTGTGATTGGACCTGCAATAAACTAACCAACTAACATTTATTTAAGACACATCTAAAGCGCATGCCCCCATCCCAAGAATCTTGTGAACTATAGTTTGTTTAGGGTGCTGGGAATTGTAGCTGTGTGTAAACTTCAGTTCCCAGGATTCTTTGGCAGTGGGAGCCATGTGGTTTAAATGCCCTTTACATGTATGGTGTGGATGTGACTTCAGACACCCTGGCAACCACAACTCTTGCCTCCAAAATGTGGAGGTGCCTCGATTCCAACTCATCCTGTTAAGCCAGTCTCACCAAGCCAGTCTGATGTGGTTGGGAAGGGAAATTTATTAGGAGCTCACTGTTGACTCTAATGGACATGTTTATACCTCTGCCATTTCAGGAAACTCAGTGTGGTGTACATGATTTACCCCTCCTCATTTAATCCCCACAACAACCTTGTGAGGGTTAGGCTGCGAGGCAGTGACTGCCCCAAGGTCACCCAGCAAGCTTCAAAGCCGAGTGAGGATTTGAACCTTAGCCCAGCACTCTGGCCCTCAATGGATCTTTGAGTGCTATTTCTTTCCTGCCGTGACACCACCTCCAACCATTTTCCTTCCCATGCAAACATTGTGCTCCTAGCAATACTGGAGAACAGCCTTTACCAAAGGTGTCATGGACTTTGAAGACGCTTGAACTCAGGACGAAAGGGAGAAACATGCTAAGAGGAAGGCATGCTTGGGAAACCCTCACTATGATCAACTCCCATCTGGAAACATATGTCCCTACTGTGGAAGGACGTGTGGATCCAGAATTGGCTTCCATAGTCGCTTACAGACTTACTGTTAAAACCATGTTCATGGAAGACAATCTTACTCGGCTACGAGTGATTGCCAAAGAAGAAGAAGTGGGCATAACTTGAAGGTGAGATCTACATGACTTAATTTTTTTTTTTGTAAGTAATGCCCTTGCTCATCTTGTAGCAAGTCGTCTGTATCTTTCAAGTTTGACTGCGGTTATTTTTTACTTTGAGCAACTATGTAGATCTCATCATTCCCAATACAGTGTTACCTCGGGTTACAAATGCTTCAGGTTACAAACACTTCAGGTTACAGACTCTGCTAACCCAGAAATAGTACCTCAGGTTAAGAACTTTGCTTCAGGATGAGAACAGAAATCATGCTCCAGTGGCGTGGCGGCGGCAGCAGGCCCCATTAGCTAAAGTGGTGCTTCAGGTTAAGAACACTTCCAGGTTAAGAACGGACCTCTGGAACAAATTAAGTTCTTAACCAAAGGTACCACTGTATATTCCTCTGCCCCTCCTGCTGTTCTGCTTGCCCCTTGCTCCAACATCACATCCTTTAATTTTGCTTCCTCTGGGGGGCGGGGCGGAATAAGCCCAGTTCTGCTACATTTAGTATGAATTTCTTTGCTTGCTCTGTACCCTAAAAAAAACAATGTTTGATTTTGTAAAAAGTTCCTGATTCCTTCAGGGTGTAACACAAGCACATGTGTAAGCAAAGAAACAACACAGTGAGCAACAGCACCCTGTTGTAATGGACCATTGTTTATTTACTATAACATTTCATTGCTCAACTTTAATCATAAATGCAACATCATGTTATTCGTCAGGAAGACCTTTTGCCTGCTTAGCTGAGTCATGTAATCAAGCCACATATTTATAGGTCTATGAAGAGATGACCGTTCAGTTGTCTACGGACAGTAGATTGAGCTCCAGCAACAAGAGGGCAAAAGCCATATGCTTAAACTGATTTTAAAGTAATCTAAATTTGCCTTCAGTGTGAATTTAAGATGAACCAGAATTTACATGTGATTGCTCATCTGTATTGTCTCATAGGCATTTGCTGTCACAGTGCTACAAATAACATCAGGGAGACTCCTGTGTGACATTGCATAGTGATAGAGCACTTGCGTTGCATGGGGTTCCTGGTTCAGTCCCTAGCATTTCCTGGAAAGGTGGGGAAAGACCCAGACTGAAACCCTGTCAGTCACTGTTGACAATATTTGACTCATTCGACAAATGATCTGACTTAGAATTGACAGCAAGATGTCTTATACCATCTTCATTGCTTTGCCCTTCCACAGAGCAGGATGGAGATCACAGCCAATATCCTTCTAAATGTTTCCCTCATCCATGGAGAGAATGATAAGAAGGGGAGCTGGGCATACACCTGGGCAAGGGCATTTGCAGTCATTGCATAGCCATTTCCGTATGCACTCATAATATTATATTATGCCACTTTTCATTCACACAAATCACGAAGCAGCTCACAAACAATAATAGAACATCACAATCACAACATAAATCATATAGAACAGTGTTTTCCAACCTTGGCTGTCCAGCTGTTTTGGACTACAACTCCCATCATCCCTAACCAGCAGGATCAGTGGTCAGGGATGATGGGAATTGTAGTTCAAAAACAGCTGGAGACCCAAGGTTGAGAAACCCTGATATAGAATAAATAACAAATAGCCAGTAGAACAATGGCAAAACTAACTGGCCGTAATGATGATGAGAAAGGTATGTTATCTGTTGCTCCCAACACCAGTGTGACAGAAAACGCCCTGCAATCATTACATAATAATGTATAAAAATGTGAGCAAGCTCAGAGTGGATGGATGGATGGATGGACTGAGAGGGAGACAGGTGACCCACATTTGTCCACTACATCTCCCCTTAAAACTAAACCTCATTTCCCCTTTTTCCAAATGCACATCTTAGTGCAGCCACCAGCTGGGCTAACCAAAGCCTTTAGCTCCCTTGTAAATAATAAACAGCTGATGGATGTATCATTTCCTCTTCCACTAAGGTTGCAAATCTTTTTCTGCAGGCTCTTAATGCCTACAAAATCCTCGCTGTTAAGAGGCTGCTCTGCCCACGCAGCTGTGTCTGTTTCAGAGGAATAACATGTTCCCTGCTGTATCGTGTATAGTTTTTCTTCTCTAGCAAGAGGCAAAATGAAAGCTACTCAAAAGCAACTTCTTGATTAGCTTGAGAAATATACATTATGGGCAGCAGGGTGACCAAAGGGGTATGTGCTGATTCATTGGCTATATTCATCTAGAAAGGTGTGCGTGTCACGTGTACAATTCTGACAGCTTCTAGGGCTATGAGCAACTATTACAAAGCCTTAAAAGGGTTCTAGAATTGTTACATAGGCAGTGCACTGAAAAAGAAAGAAAGATTTATTAAAGAACAAAATCATTACGGATGAAAAATCAGCAACGGTATTTTTTTTCGACATTCAAGATGCTGGGGAACAGGAAGTGTGGCTGACTTAAACTTCCTGCTCTCTATTATTCTTTATCATATCTGAACTGGAGATGGTACAGCCAGCTTCCCTTGCACTAAGATGCACCAGCTATTTCTACATCAGAAGCATGCACACATATCTCACAGCTGAGGAGATGTTTCATTTTGGGCATTGTACAGAAGCAGAGAGAATAGAAATAAGCATTATACTTTCTGCCCCTTCCCCAGATGTCAAAGGAAGGGTACCCTCAGAGAATGGTGGACAAACTGAGAGCTTAGAAGCCTGCAAGATAATTTACATTTCTTGAAAATGGCCTGTCTGGCTAGTCACCTTCCTTTTCTGCTGCAAAAGTTTGAACTACATCCCAGATTATCAGTAGCAGGATCTCTGTCTTTCTATATGATGATTTCTCCATGTGCCCCATGGATGTAACCAAAACATATTTGGATTGAGAGGGAGTTGGGTGTTCAGATTTTTCAGAGGTTCTCAAACTGTATTCCTAAGAAGTTTATTGGGGTTCTTCAGTGATAACATTTAGGGTAGACAAATGTCCCTGAAAGGCAAGCACTGCTTCATTATGAAACATCTCCAGAGATGCTCAGATCCAGGGGAATGTTAGGTTATAGGTTGGCACACTCTTAGGAAGGGAAAAACCCCAGAGCCTTGAGTGTCATTCGGTGTAAAAGAAGCCCCAAATCTATTGGCACTTGAGGTAGTCTTGCAAACATGCACAAAGTTTGGGAAGAGCTAATGAAGGCAATTTCTTACATAATGGGTGTACTGGTGCCTTTAAACCCCAAACTGTGACTTCTATCAATACTGATGAGTCAAATAGACTTCATATGTAAACTGCTTATAATTTTTCTATTAGTAGCTGCTTGTTTGACCACATCAAAGGGCTGGAAATAGTCTTGGGTTTTTCTTTAAATAATTGGTTCAATGGTAAATTAATGGTTATTCTCAGTTCTGTGAAACTGATTTATAAATTAAGGGAATCTCAGAGGGGCAGCTACTTCTATGGATTTTGCCTCCATTTGGTAGCAAAAATCACAGGGATAGCAAGTCCTGATGAAATATGGCTTTATTTGGTATTCATAACATTTGTTTTGTATTCTTCCTATATCAGGTCAGTTTTTGTTGTAACATCTAATTCATTGTGCAGTCCCTTGAGAATGTATTTTATGAGGTAAATGGCTGTGAAGCTTGGGTTTTTTTTTAACTGTTTCCCTTCCTTTTCTTTTTCCCCTTTTTTTAAATTTCGTATTTCTTATCGGATTGTGATTTTAACTTCATAACACATTTTTAAAAAGAACTCCCAAACCCAAACCCACCCTGGAATTATCATCTTTGCAGCATTGAAGTGACTCAATAGGCAAACAGTGATTTGTGATGGTTCCGAGGGCAGGAAGTTTGAGAAGAAAACCACTAGTTACAGGGAAGGAGGCAATGCTTTTAAGTTAAAAGGCAACAGCACACCCACTTTTCACCCTCTTTGCAAGAGTTCTACGGGGTGGGGGAAAGGAGATACCATTGAGGCATGAGAAGCAGAAGGGCTGTTAAAGCTATAGGGGATGGTGGGGCTACCAGGTTTCAACGCAAGTTTCTTCCATGACTCCTCCAATGGAGTCCAGTAACACTGTGACTATAAAAGGTAAAGTATGCTGGTAAGCTACTGGAGTCCTGCAGTATCCCTGCGGCCTATCAGATTGTTTGAATAGGGTAGATAACCACTGGACTAAGCTGCTGTACGTGCACATCTTGCTGCAGTAGTTAATTACCATGCCCTCGCTTTGGCACGCAGATTGGGAACAACCCCTTTCTTAGACAAATAAATATATGTGAGTTGTAAAGATTAATAGGGGGAGAGGAACGGGCGGACAGGGAAAGAGATCTTGGTTATAATCAATACCAAGTAGCAAAGTAATGCCTTTTCCCAAATACCTTATACGGCGATAGCCAGCCTTAGTCACTTCTTGCCAATTTATGTTCCCTTTGTGTTGGTGCCATGGCAACTCCTCTCCGTTTATTGTTGGCATGCTTGACAGAGGAGTTCTCGGAGGATGAATTCCTTGACCTTCCCAGATGCTGCTTATTTGGAGTTCAGAAGATTGTTTCTTTTTATAGGCAGTAAGTTAAATTGGGATTTTCTTACATATGCAAATAAATCAGCTTGCCTCCGATCCACCAACCTGCTCCCCCAGTATCTGCCGCTGCTTTATCAAGGATTTTTGCCGTCGTCTGAAATGAAGATATATATATATATATTTAAGGAGTATGTCTAAAAGCAGAAGTAATGTTGGATTTATGGTTATGATCTGACTAGCAAACATTGTATGCAAACCGCTCAGGTAATTAGGAGTCTGGATAAACAGGAGCGCTGTGATATATAAGGACAACTTGGGGTGTGTGTGCAAAAGCAATTGCAGGAATAATGAAGTATGGCTAGACAAGATATATATTAGATGCCTAAAAGGTAAAGGGACCCCTGACCATTAGGTCCAGTCGTGACCGACTCTGGGGTTGCGCGCTCATCTCGCATTATTGGCCGAGGGAGCCGGCGTATAGCTTCCAGGTCATGTGGCCAGCATGACAAAGCCGCTTCTGGCAAACCAGCACATGGAAACGCCGTTTACCTTCCCGCTGTAGCGGTTCCTATTTATCTACTTGCATTTTGAGGTGCTTTCGAACTGCTAGGTTGGCAGGAGCTGGGACCGAGCAACGGGAGCTCACCCCATCACAGGGATTCGAACCGCTGACCTTCTGATCAGCAAGCCCTAGGCTGAGTGGTTTAACCACAGCGCCACCTGGGTCCAGATGCCTACGTCCAGATTATTTCAAATATCTGGAACATGCAGGTGCAGAGGTAAAGACTGGCATATTGCCAACAAGCTGCTTTACCTGAAGGAATGCAGTGGATCTGAGTGTTTTATAGCAGGCCCTGGCTTAAGAAGATCCAAGTCCCAAGAACAGGAGCTAAGTTCTCGTGCACAGTATCCTGGCTCCATCTGTATATATGATTCTCTCTGTCTCAGTCAGTTACTTGATGCCCTGGACTCCTGGTTTAAGTCACAGAAGGTTCAAGTCAGGGGTGTGGAATCTTTTCATAGAAGAATAGATATGGAAGGGACCGTGAGAGTCATATAGTTCAACTCCCTGCAATGCAGGAATCTTTTGCCTAGCATGGGACTCGAACCCACAACCCCAAGATTAAGAGTCTCATGCTCTACCAACTGAGCTATCCCAGTTTTAGATTTTTTAAAAAACTTAGGGTATGTATATACCATATGTATAAACCTTACAATTAAAATATATTTAAAGCAGCCCCACAAGGAATCCAGGGAACTGCCATTTGCTCCTCACAGAGGTACCCTTAACAAACCACGATTCCCAGGATTTGGGGTGGGGGTGGGGCGGAGAACCTGCTTTACATGTGTGCTGTGTATTGGGGGCCACATTCTCACCTGGGCATCCTTCTGGGGGCTGCACACCAGAGGTGAAACAGTGGGCAAAATCAATAATGTAAATTTAAACTTTGTACAGTGGGCTAGTTTCTATACCTACTCACACCAACCAGACAACCAACGGGTCAAGAACAGATTGCAGCCAAGAAAAAGCACTGGTGAGAGGTATGAAGTAGGGTCAGTGAGGGGTTAGGCCAAGATGTGGACTGGAGAAAGAGTCCCAAGGCTCGTACAGAGAGAGCTGGAGAGTTGCACTTGGTCCCCAGGCCTGAAGTTCCCAATCCCTGGTTTATGTAACGTGGGATAGCTGCTTTATATGAATCACAGTATTGCTCTGTCTAGCTCAGCACTGGCTACACTGACCGGCAGCAGCCCTCTCATATTTCAGGCGGAGGGGGGGGGGGCATTCACAGCCCTATCTAGAGATGCTGCGTATTGAACCTAGGGCTCTCTGCAAGCAAAGGAGATGTTCTACCACTGGGCTACAGCCCTTTGGCTCTCCTACTGAACTACAGCTAGAAGGAAAGGCACTTTCTTTCCCCCAGGAACACTCTTTATTGCTACAGTTCTGGGGGAAACCCAGTAGGGCTTAGCAACTAAGCCAGTCATGAAAACCGTGAAAAGCAAGGGAGTAAAAGAGGCAGGAGTGGAGATCTGGACAATTTAGTTTTGACAGCACTAATTCTGGACTGGGCATTCTGTATCAAGGGAGTGGGAGTCAGACAATGCTTTGGGTAAACCCTGCAAGGCCTTGAGTCAGGGCAACGTGCTTATCTGCGGAGAAGGATGACCTGTCTGGTGTCTCTGGCAAAGCCTGGAGAACACTGGAGTTGACAAATACCTTCACGGCTTTCTTCAGATACCTTCGGCAAAATTCCAAGTGTTGAACTGACCACTGGAAAACAGGGGACCCTGGTGGGAGAGTGTTTACATTGAAGTGAAGTATTCTCCTTTCTATAAAATCGCCCCATTGCTTTTAATCAGCTGTACCCACTTAACTTTATTACAAATATTGTCACTGAATCTTCAAGCGTTACTTCAAAGCGCCACGAATAAAACAGAAGACATTTTCTAGTGGGTTAGTTTGCTTCTTTACTCAGCATTCAATGGCTCTCTGGTGCCAGATCTGGGAATTGCAGCTCAAGAGCTGAATCCAGAGCTCAAAGACTGGAATAGACGTTATGGATCAAACAGCAGCTATTTGTGAAAACGAACTATTCAAGGCTTGTTGTTACAGTTACCTCGCGGTCAAAGCTACAATTTCCTTGCTCAGTCCATGACATCATAATCCAAACCAGTTTTTTTACTTTGCTTTCTGGGCCTTTTTCATTCATAATTGCCACATAAAGATTCTTCTCTGCTCAGTCCTATGCATGAGTAGAATGGGGCTTGCTCCCAAGTATGTGTGGTATTGCAGCATTAGTCTTAAATTGTTTAAAGACAAAATACTCCTGTTCTGATTCACCCCCTTCCTTTCTGCCCCAAAGTATTTATTTAAGGTATTTATAGGCCACTCTTCATTTTATCAATTCCAATGTGGTTTGCAAATAGTTAAAAAGAATTCCTTCCCAGTTTATTTTCCACACTTAGTATCCCCCTGCCTTGGATCTTGCACTTGTCCTCTTGCTGAATCCTGTGTGATTTGACTCTGCACTACCTTCCTGCTCTCCACACCTTGCTTCTTCTTCATTCCAAATCCCGGAAGTATGACATCCTTCAGTGGTTACAACTGCCCTCCTCCACCTCCTGCTCCAATGAATGAGGTAAGGTGGGTCGGTGTAGTCCTTCTCAGCAGTGATTCTCAACTCCCCCAGACACACTTGAACATTGCTGTACTGGAATGCTGTACTTCGAAAAACCCACACCATCAGTATATTTGAAAGTAACCTTAAACTCACTGAGGCTTATTCCTCCTGCGCAAGATTGTAAGATTGGGAATTCTAAATGGAGGTATCCATGGCGACAATTGAAGCAGGGTGCTCTTTCATTCTGAATTTCTTATTTCAGAACACTTTGTCTCTGGCAGGATCCAGTGGGGTGGGAGCAGAGCAACAGCTTCCCAGCAGGAGAGTCACTACTGCTTACTAGGATGGGGAGAAGCGAGGTGGTGGAGGACGCATCTGTGCTGTCTGTAAAGCCCTGACCTCACCGCCACTTCCCTCTCCCAGTAAGTAGCAGTGGCTCCCCTGGACAAGTCACTCCTGGTCTCTGCCTCTGCGGATCATTGCCTCTGTCTCCACCCGCCTCTGGCCTGTACCCTGAACAGATGAGCCCCGAAAAAAATGCAGTCCTTGACAGACAACACAGCTGACCACTCCTGTTCTGGAAGATATACATGCCGGAGTTTGGCTAGTGCTCTGGATGCTCTCTGGATGCCCCCAGCCTTCCGAAAGGTCAACAGAGATGCCAACAGCTTCATTGCTGCCTTTTAATTTTCTGCTAATGTTTCTGCAAGCATTACTTAACCAAGAGTGTGTACTTTGTTGAGATTCATGAGCAATGTACATCAGCAAGCTGGAAATGGTTTTTAAAAGCATTTCATTACATGTGATGCAGCCAAGTGTTTTGTCCTCCTTTCAGGGTCCTTGCTGATGTGTTCCCAAGAGACCACAACTTCCCATCACCACTTTAGGAACAGCTCATCCTTTAATGGTTTCTTTTTCGTGCTGACTAAAGATGGTGGCAGGAAGCCACTGTTGCTAAATATGTTTATCTCTTCATCTGACAGCCCTGACAGTGCAATGCTGTTTGCATGGCAAGGAGTTGTGGTAACTGCAAAAAAAAAAACCCACTAAATAGCATTCCCAGCCTTTAATTTGATACAGAATAAGGGAAAATTGTTTGAAAAGCTGTAATAAGCTAAAAGGACGAATTAATATTAACCTTTAGAATATGAAAAGAAAGCCTTATTTGACTTTGAAAAACAAAGACATGTACATCATATACATCCATACTTTGTCACAGTTTATTCTAAGTAGGGTTAAATGGAATATTTGAAAGAAAAACAATTTCAGGGGGGGGGTGCCCCAAGTTCCCAGAAGCTCCCTCTATCTTTTTGCATATGCGTACATATTTACATATCCTCTTGGTACTTCAAATCCGATGTATGAACAGAAAAAAAATTCTGATGCAATTTCTGATTAAATATGCATGAGATTGGGCCTAATAGTTTTAAGATAAGTTTTCCAAATGATGGATTGTATGATTTTAAAGTTCAGAATATACAAGCACTAAATATATAGCACGGACCCTGGCTTCAATATTTCCCTAGAGCTCAGGGGAAGAGCAGAAACATGTGGGTGCGTGAGGCTTAACTTGTAAGCGAGCACAATATGCAAGACTTAATAGTGACTGTAACTGCTTGCCTTCACACAGGTTGAAAGTTAATGCAGAGGCCTTAAATTAGTGCTTTTTGATGCATGAGTGATTTACAAGACTTAAATATAATCTTAAATTGAAGGGTTTTTTTATCCTAGAACTCTGATTTATGTCTAGCATTCAGTTAATATAGACACTCTCAAAATAATAATCATAGTATCAACACTACCAATATAACACACACACACACACACACAAATTGCTGCTGTTGCTGCCAGTTTCACAAATGGCTTGATTTAAAGGCAAAATAAAACAAAACCACCCAGGTTTCTACAGACATTTATTTCTGCATAATTCAAGCATGCCTCTCGCATGTACTGTTCTTGTAGCACCAAATGTAATGTTTATCTTGGCATTTTAATTGGTTTCTAATTAATGGGATTCATTATTAGACCAGTCTCTAGTACACTCTGCTTCACATATGATATGGTGGCCATAAATCAGGATTGCTTAGCCTATTAAGAATTTACAGCTGCTTTCCTTTGCTTTCTGCAAATAGGCTCTTTTTGGTGTCTACCTATCCCCCAATGCAACCAAGTAAGCTGTGCTGTTACAGTACACGCGTAACAACAAGCAGTTCAATCTGATTAGAAACCAAATCCCTCTTCAATTTGATAGTCAAAAATAAGTAAATAAATGAGCCTTGAATTTAAACACTTGCCTGGCAGCTATAGGTGACCAGGACCTCAATGCAGGCGAGTGTGCCAGCTCCTATGGATCTGCTTGCCTCCAAGTGATGGCAGTAGAGGTAGCTCAGGATACTATGGATTTACACCTGCCTGTTTGGGCTTCTACCTGCCTGTTTGGGTAGATGCACCAGCAGAGTTTCCTGGCTAAGGCTGGCAAGGCAGGGGGGCACCTCTGCTCCATCCAAACCCCCTGCAGCATGGTGGGCTGGAGCGTTGGATTGCTCTGTAAATAAATAAATCTCCAAGAAGAAAGTGAATTTCTCCTTCATAGATGAAATCTTCGCATAACCAACTTCCTTGCATTAACCCTGCTTCAAACATTCTCTTAATGGTAAGCTTGTTGCTGCTCCCAGTTGCCCTCACACCAGTCAGATAATGTCTTAATGTAGGTTTGCCATATTTCAGAAAGTGAAAGTCTGGACACAAAAGTTGTTGAGCTGCTTTTTTTCCTGCAAGATCTCAAAGAAGAAGATTTTTAAAGGAAATTCGCCAAAATCTACACTTCCAACATGGGTTGCCATACGTCCGGATTTTCCTGGATGTTTAGAACGCTTTCCCATCCAGACACTGTTTCCGAGGCTGAATCCTGGCAATGTCCGGGAAATTCCAGACATATGGCAACCCTACTTGATGTCTCCTGCAAATAACATCTAAACCTGAAAAGTCTTTTTTGCCCATCCTTCTTTCTTTTGGCGCTCACTTTGTGTGTGCCTTGACTCTGCCTTGTCGTATCTGCAGACTACAGGCTTGTTTAATTATCTCCTACTTTTCAAAGGTAGTGGCAGCAGTAAAAAACAGGATTCATAAATTTGAAAAATACCGTAAATGAATCACATTTCAAATGCTAGATAACAGCTCACAACTGTTGCTCTCATCATTAAAACAAACCCATGCCTTTTACACTGTGTGCACAAGGCCTGTTTAAAGAACCTCATTAGATGTGAATTTTGCCTGCCTAAATAAAACCATCTGGTCTAAACCATATGGTTTGTCTAAAAAAATTCAGTCTCTGGAGTGTTACTCACACAGGCCTAAGTATCACCAATTCTTCACAGACCTTGTAGTTTTGTAGAAGCTTTCCCACAGCAATTTGGGCTTAATTGTTGGTCTGTTTCTAATCTTGTTTTTCTTTACAAGAGTGACATTTTAATATACTTCCTAATGTTCATGTTTCCACAACTGCTTAGGGTGTTACTACTGGCTATATTTTGCTTCCTGTGTGCACTGGGACAGCTGAAGGAAGAACACATATTGATATGTTAGATTTCTGAGTCATGAAAATGATATGGTTCTTTGGGCATAAAGAATAGCCCATAAATACATTCAGTTGCATGGCTTGTTTATCAGGTTTTCTGCATTCTCAAAGTGTTCAATGTGCTCAAGTCTGACAAAACTCCCAGAAAGCACCTGTATGTTTTTCTTATTTGTTTGTTTCATAAAAGTGATGCAGCACTTGATGGGTGGGTGGGACCTCAAAGCAGTTTATAAAGAAAATAAAGCAATAGAATTATTAATAAAACAACTATTTAAAAACATTTTTAATCAATTATCAGTATCAAATGCAGTTGGCAAAAGGCACTTCTAAAGCCACTGAGGCTAGCTGAGCCTCCAGCAATATGACTGGGTCCAGAAGCACCCTCAGACTGCAAGCCTGTTCCTTCAGCAGCAGCACAACCCCCATCCAGGGAAGGAAGTTGACCAATTTCTCAGATACTACTCACTCATGGTACCTCCGTCTTGCTAGCATTCAAGCTCAGAATGTTTTTCCTCATCCATCTCACCACTGCATCCAAGCACTGGCCCAGGGACAACATGGCCTCTCCTGATTCAGATGTTATGAAGAAATAGAGCTGAGTCATCAGTGTACCAATAATGCCTTGTCACCAAACTCCTAATGACCATTCCCAATGGCTTCATATAGATATTACAGAATTTTAGAATCATGGAGTTGGAAGGGACCCTCCAAGAGACATCTAGTCCAACTCCCTGCAATGCAGGAATCTTAACTAGAATATCCATAACAGATGGCCATCCAACCTCTGCTTAAAAACTACCAGTGAAGGAGAGTCCACAACCTCCCAAGGGGAAGGTTAAGGGGTGATATGATAGCCATGCTCAGATATATAAAAGGATGTCATATAGAGGAGGGAGAAAGGTTGTTTTCTGCTGCTCCAGAGAAGCGGACACGGAGCAATGGATTCAAACTACAAGAAAGAAGATTCCACCTAAACATTAGGAAGAACTTCCTGACAGTAAGAGCTGTTCGGCAGTGGAATTTGCTGCCAAGGAGTGTGGTGGAGTCTCCTTCTTTGGAGGTCTTTAAGCAGAGGCTTGACAGGCATATGTCAAGAATGCTTTGATGGTGTTTCCTGCTTGGCAGGGGGTTGGACTGGATGGCCCTTGTGGTCTCTTCCAACTCTATGATTCTATGATTCTGTTTCACTGTCAAACAGCTCTTACTGTGAGAAAGTTCTTCCTGATGTTTAGTCTAGCAGTGAAGACAAGAAAGTGCCCTGCAGCACCCCATAAGGAAGCCACCAAAGGGCTGAGAAGCACTCTCATAGTGCTGCTCTCTGGATTTGGTCCCAAAGCTAGGATTGGAACCACTGTTAAACAGTGGTCCCGATTCCTATTCCCAATTCCTATTCCTGGTTCAGGATGACACCATGGTCAAAAGCTGATGAGAGATCAAGAAGCAGGAGCAAGTTTGCACTCCCCCGTCCCACTCTCTGTAAAAGTAATCCATCAGAGCAACCAAGGCAGGCTCAGCCCCGTGGCCAGGCCTGAACCTGGACTGGAATGGATCTAGATAACCTGTCATCCAAGAATTTCTGGTGGTTAAAATTGCAGTGCCTGTTTTTCTTATACATCTGGTATGCTGAATTATGGTTACGGTTTTCTTTCCTTACAACCCATTTTCTGCCATGCATGCAATCATACAAACATTCCAAAGTTATCTCAAGGTAATTTTTATAAAACGGTTTGCTCACTGTGTGTTGGTTCATGTCACGATAAAGCTGCTTAACTAGTAGGCACAGAGGCAACTAGCAGCTTTGAGCAACAAAGCTCTGATAAGTATGAGCAATAGGGAGAGAGGTGTGTTGTCAAACACACCCCATATCAAAAGGAGCAACTCATTTAGCCCTTTTCTTGTCATGGGTCACGGCAGCTGGAAATGAGCAGCATGTCACCAAAGAGGCATCTTGGCACTGCCAAACTGGTTTCTGAAAAAGCAGGCAAGAGGATGACACACCCAAAGATGGACTACTGTTGCCATGACCCATGCAAATCTTCTGAAAAACTAATTTGTGCTGGTATAACACCCCCATGTGAAAAAAGGTATAACATCCTCATATGAATTTCTCATGTGATTTTAGGGCGTGGTACCTACAGTATATTTATTTTAACACAAGGTTAGGGAATCATTATCAGCCTGAGGGCCGCATTTCCTCATAGGGAAAATTCCAGGGGCCAGCGGCCGGTTATGGGCAGGGCCAGAGGATGGAGGGATGGACTCTTATGTTTGCACAATGGGATACATTCCAGCCATGCAAAGGGCAGAGGTTTCCAGACACACTTTTGCATATAAGTATCTCTCCACCCTCCAATAAAGCACTTATAGGAAGAGGCATTATTATAGGCCATTTCAGCCAGGCAGACACAAGGAGGATGTAGTGCAAGCTGAGGTCATACCTCGCTTTCCCCACCTGTCTTAATCATTAAAAAGAGTCATTGAAGCACCACACAAACCACTGCTATACATTAATAAAGCTCCATTATATTTTGGGACTTAAGAATTCCTCAAGTTATTCCAGTAGTCTTCTATTTTTTTAATTGGACATTTAAATATTGTATTGCTACAAGGGACACAGGTGGCGCTGTGGTCTAAACCACTGAACCTCTTGGGATTGCCGATCAGAAGGTTGGCGGTTCGAATCCCCGCGACGGGGTGAGCTCTCGTTGCTCAGTCCCAGCTCCTGCCAACCTAGTTCGAAAGCATGCCAAAAAGTGCAAGTAGATAAATAGGTAATGCTCCAGCAGGAAGGTAAACAGCGTTTCTGTGCACTGCTCTGGTTTCGGTGTTCCGTTGCACCAGAAGCGGCTTAGTCATGCTGGCCACATGACCCAGAAAGCTGTCTGCAGACAAACGCCAGCTCCCTCGGCCTGTAAAGCAAGATGAGCGCTGCAACCCCTGAGCCGTCTGCGACTGGACTTAACTGTCAGGTGTCCTTTACCTTTACTGCTACCACACTATTTTTTTACTGCCTCGCCAAAGCCCTAGCATGATGATAAAAGGGCCAGTTCTGTATGAGCAGGCAAGGCTCTCTAATTCAAGATTTCTTAGCTAGAACATTATAGCTGTTCAGTGACATATATAAAGAAAGTCAAATCACAGACCTTGGTAATCGGTCAATTAAAAAACTGAACAGATAATACAGTTTAGTCTCAAACCTTTTTACACAAACCCAGTTCACTTCAATGACAGTTTGAACCTGTGCAATATTTTTACAAAATAAGGCTGTGGAATTTTTTTGACAATAAGGCTGCTATTAGCTATTTCAAATTCAAGCTCTCCTCTGAGAGCATTTAAATGTGTGAGAAAAGCATTTATCCTTTCCTAGGGTGATCAGGTGCTTCCGTTTCTAAGGAAAACAGTTGGGCCTCTGCTTGATCTTCCCCTTCTGCCATATGCCATGTAATCAAAGGCAGAAAAAGTCAAAATTAAAAGGAGAAAGATTTCAACTAAAGACTTACAGATGAGTGCTGTTGGACAGCTGGGTTTTGGACCGACAAGCTCCAATAAGAATTGGGGGCCCTCTAGACCAGTATTTCCCAGACTTGGGTCTTCATCAGTTTTTGTACTACAACTCCCGTTATCCCTAGCTAGCAGGACCAGTAGCCAGGGATCATGGGAGCTGTAGTCCAAAAACAGCTAGAGACTCAAGTTTGGGAAACACTGCTCTAGACAACCTGTTTATGGAGCATTCATCCTGATATGCTTACCTAAAGCTTACATGGATATTAGATTGTATCCAGTCTTTATTGAACTTATGTTCTGATAGCTTTGTAGAGTGTTTGTACAACAATGAGCATTTGTTCTGCATTCATCCCGATTGGCTTGTGGGATGTTCATACATATTTCCCTTCATCGTTCCTTCATTCTACACTTTTCAATGCATTTCCCTGTCACTTTCTAAACTGGAAAAAGTCAGATCCTCTTCTAAAGTGGGTTTTTGTGTGTGCAGTTTAATCCATTTTAACTGCACAAACCTAAAATTGTGGCATGTGCTTGAATTCCTCCCGCAAAATAGTGAAAGTTTGGAGGTGCCCTTAGGAGGCACACAACTGTGGTGGTGATTATGGGAATGCTACATTTTTGGACCCTGCTTGCAGTGCTGACCTTTCTATTCCCAACAGCAATGCAAAGCCCCTCCGTGTTAGTTAACAGGCAGGGAATAGCAAGACCTGAGTTGCCTCACTTGATGTTCTGCCACATACTTCCTGTGGCATCACTCCCCTTCCTGTATCAGGGCTTGTGGGGAGATGTTTCTGACTGGTCTTTTGTCACAACTCTGCAAGAGAGGTGGTAGCTGCCTTGCAGGGAGAAAGGGAGCAAACTGGTCATTACAGGACTTAGTCCTTGCGTTTCTTTTGGGCTCTTTAGCCACCATGTGAGCCCAATCCTATGCATTTTCAAATCAATAGTAGAACTGGAGAAGGAAAATATCACACCAGAGTTGCTCTACTGTATATGGATATACTATACTATTAATTCTGGCAAGTTACAGACCCAAGCCCTATGTGTATCTAATTACATTGTTGGTTAGTCCTGCTCAGCAGTGGCACGAGAGTGTGTGTAGAGTGGCAGTGGTGCCTTTATGGTGGTAATAAAGCAAGTCGCCAGCATGAGGCAGGTTGGCAGTGAGGCTGGGGGAGATGCAGGTTGGGTGTAGCAGCCCCTCAAATGAACACGTATCTATGGGGCTGCTGCAGTGCCAGATTTATGTATAAGATAAACAAGCTATAGCTTAGGGCCGCACTCTCTTGGGGGCCCCAAAAAAAATTAAAGAAAAAAAGTGGATGTACATTTCCAAAATATAAGATAAAAAACAAATAAAATAAGACCTTCATACAGCAACAGTGTTTTGTGTTGTGTAGGCTCCTATTTGTTATGTGCAAATGGCTTTAGATACCTATTAGGTCCATAAATTACCATATAGCATATATTCAACACAAAAAACAGTGGCAATTTGTTGTTGACAAAGGACAGCTGGACATATAAAGGGCCCCATAACCTTCAGTAGCTTAGGGCCTCATCAAATCTAAATCCGGCCCTAGGATGCTGCTACAAGCCCAAATCTCTCTGAACCGTGCAACTACCTCACCTTGCCCCATCCAGCAAGTGGAAGCAGTACTGTACTCCAATCAGAAAGGCCTTGCTGCTCCTCCATTCTACTTGTGTCCTGCCGCTGGTCTCGCATGGAATGCCCAGCTGCCATCAGTCTCGTGTTCCTCACTACATTCTACATCTATCAGCCTTGTTCCTTCTATGCACAGTGTAGCACTGCTTTACATGTGCCATTCTTTCTATAAAAGCAGATAGGTGTACACTTCTGTGTGGTGCCCCCAACTTCAGTAACAAACCCGAACCTTACAAGAATAGAGCACTATGGCTGAAAATCCAAGGCAAAGTGTGTCTGAACAAAGTCTAAATTATAAGTTAACATGTTGGGAGACTGTAAAATGGGAGAGTAATGGTTGGACCAAAAGCTGTGCTTCTGATCATGGGAGGCACCTTTCTTCAAATGTAACAGACTTTGATCCAGCAGACCAACACACAGAGGAGTTGCTTTGTTTTGTTAATTTCTCCTCCCCCTGCAGCCATGGGCGTAGTCAGGATTTATTTTAAGGGGGGAGGGCAGGTTTTATGGGGGGGGGTAGAACCAAGTTATCTGTGATGCAATTGGTCAGCTAGTTAAGCATTTTTATTTGATGGGGGGGGGCAATTGCCACCTTGCCCACTGTTTTCTGTATTTAAAAGGTTTGGAGTACTGCAGTGTGGAGAAGGAATTCGTGAAAATTGTCTCCTACTTCTGTTTGTGGGAGGCTCTGGTGGAACAAAGGTTTTAGATCCAAGTCATGGTGCATAAGCTGAGGTGACTGCACAAAATCAAGGTAAAATAGTTTAAAAATTAAATAAAAATGTATTCAAAAATGAGAAAACAAGAACCAAAAAGAACAAAATAATCAAGTTAGCAGTAACATTTCTGAAAAATCAACAACTACTGGTAATATACTCTACACAATTCTGTTTTGTTTTTGTTTGAAGGATACAATATACTTCTTTTCTTCTATGTAACAAGATGACATCAGTTTAGTGCTGAAAATGGGAAAACAGTGCCAATTTTGTCTTAGAGGGGCTCATTAATTCAAGTCATGACACTGAAGATGCATACAGTATCTCCAAATATGATGTGCCTAATAATGCATTTGACTCAACATATACTGAGAAAGCCAAACATACTCAAGTTATAATGTCCATGTTGGCAAGAAAGAGCGAACTCACACTTTCCACAGCTCACTGAAATACCAAGTCGTTCATGAATGTCATTTATAAAATATACAAGAAAGAACAAGATGACGCATGTTCTCAGCAACAGTTACAGCATTCATGCTGAACGAATTCAATATGGAAATTATGTACTGTATGCTGAATGCAGTTGAGAGAGAACTCCATCTGTGAGCTTTGGATGTCATGACCAATGCCGTCCATTTGTCCAATGTAAATTTAATTACAAAACAAATGTGGAAGTACTTTACCTTCTAAGGAACATAAGCTTTGCTACAGTAAGGTAAAGGGACCCCTGACCATTAGGCCCAGTCATGACCGACTCTGGGGTTGCGGCGCTCATCTTGTGTTATTGGCTGAGGGAAACGGTGTACAGCTTCCAGGTCATGTGGCCAGCATGACAAAGCTGCTTCTGGTGAACCAGAGCAACACATAGCAACACACAGAAACGCTGTTTACCTTCCCACTGTAGGGGTCCCTATTTGCCTACTTGCACTTTGACGTGCTTTCGAACTGCTAGGTTGGCAGTAGCTGGGACCGAGCAACGGGAGCTCACCCCGTCGCGGGGATTTGAACCACCGACCTTCTGATCTGCAAGCCCTAGGCTCTGTGGTTTAACCCACAGCGCCACCCGCCTCCCTTTGCTATAGTAGGTCTACTGAAATCTCAGACGTTTGTTATTTATTCATCAATATCAAAGAAAAGAAAAATGTGAAAACAGGAATTATCTTCTACGTATTTTCATTAGCCCCACAACAGAAACTTGAGGGCAAGATAAGGGTTTGAATGTTCAAATCTCCCTCTACTTCAAAGCTCGCTGGCAAATAAGTGGTATTATTCCAATCCTGTGTTATGCTTATCAGTGATAAGAAAATATTTAAAATAACCGCTAGGTGGCATACCAATTCTGGCAATTTGCTAAACCAGTTAGTCAACATGTATAATATGGGAAGAAAGAAAATTATAAAACAGGAGGCTTCCAGTTCTAATAAATAAAATTTCTAGTAACATTTTATAGTTTTATTCTTATTACTACTGGAGTAACAACAGCAAGAGAGAAGGCAAACCTTGGATGAACTGAAAAATGTTTAATTTGAAGGAAGTCCCACAAAATTTAGAGAAATACATGACCTATCTAGAAACCATTACTTTCAACCCAACATTATTTGTTTACTCTAATAACATTTGTATTTAATGGCTTTATTCCTCAGGTATCCATTGTGATACATACCACAAAACTTAACTTATTTGAAAGTGAATCCCCCTGTATAAGTTGGACTGGATATGGGAAACAGGACTGACTACAACTAATAGATTAAGTCTGTGGCAGGGGCTATGCACCAGAAACAAAATACATACAGTGGTACCTTGGGTTTTTCGGGTTTTCCATGGAAAAAGTAGATAGTGCAAGCCTGTATGTATGAGCTCAGAAGCAAATCTCATGGGGTTCAATGGTATTTACTCACAAGCAGATATAGGATGGCAAACTGAATCAGATTCCCCTACATCTGTGCAACTGCAAAGCTGCAGCATGACATTATTATGCAAGAACTAAATTGTATAGAACCATCAGCTGCACTTTGGTCCAGTCAGTGGTTGCTGGGATAAGTGCAACTTGGTTCAGTTTCCTGATACTATAGGCTTAGTTCAACCCATGCACCTTAAAGATATTCAGTGGACCTTTTAAATTCACAGCATAATTCTTTGCCATGTCTAGGTAAAGATAAAGGGACCCCTGACCATTAGGTCCAGTCACGGACTCTGGGGTTGCGGCGCTCATCTCGCTTTACTGGCCGAGGGAGCCAGCGTACAGCTTCCAGGTCATGTGGCCAGCATGACAAAGCCACTGTTTAACCCACAGTGCCACCCGCGTCCCTCTTTGCATGTCTACTCATAAGTAAATTGAATGGTGCTTGCTCCTAGTGTGCGTAGGATTGCAGCCCGTCATAGTTAAAGGGACTTCCCTTCCCTTGTCTAGTCATACCAACTTTGGAGAGGTGTTCGTGGGAAGAGTAAATCGGAAAAATGTCAGGGAAAACCTGGATGTATGGCAACACAATAGAAAAAGCAGGGGAAACAGCTCCCAAAGCTTAAAACCACTATTTTGGGGGTAAACGTAACGGTAAAGGGCCCCCTGACCATCAGGTCCAGTCGTGTCCGACTCTGGGGTTGCGGCGCTCATCTTGCTCTATAGGCTGAGGGAGCCGGCGTTTGTCCGCAGACAGCTTCCGGGTCATGTGGCCAGCATGACAAAGCTGCTTCTAGCGAACCAGAGCAGCGCATGGAAACGCCGTTTACCTTCCTGCCGGAGCGGTCCCTATTTATCTACTTGCACTTTGATGTGCTTTCGAACTGCTAGGTTGGCAGGAGCTGGTACCGAGCAACGGGAGCTCACCCTGTTGCAGGGATTCGAACCGCCAACCTTCTGATCAGCAAGTCCTAGACTCTGTGGTTTAACCCACAGCGCAACCTGGGTCTCCATTTTGGGGGTAGGTTTCCCCCCAAAAGCTCAACAACTGGGGTTTGTTCCCAAAAAGAGCTCAACAGCTTTGCAGGTGTCAGGAATTTTACTTTTTGAAATATGGCAACCCTACACTTACTTATCTGAGTTTAAGCCCCACCAAAACTGCAGAACCTACGTATTTCTGAGTAAACAGGAATAAGGACGGCTGTAATCTCTAAACAGATTTACTTGGATATAGATCTCACTGCAATAAAGGAAATTCATTTTGAAATATAAGCAGTAGTTATGGAATGGGTGGCATTATTCTCACACTATCTGGGTTGTGGAGGGAGGATATAGCGTAATCAGGAGATTCCAAAAAATGCTAATTGCTACCCTGCAATAAAACGCATACTGTATATTCAAGTCTTCTGTCCGAGTATCCATGACGACCGCTTTTCTAATACAGGATGACGGGGGTGAGTAAGCCTGCGCACACACTTATAAAGCATATCTGAAGCCTTCCCTAAAATAATAATGGGAACTGTACTCTTTATAAGAGTTCCAGTGCCCACCAACCTTCAACAAAGTCTTTGGAAGGAGGAGGCTGGGGCGACGAATGCGCTTTAAAGCGTTGGTGCGTTCGGAGCTTCAGCAGCGCGAGCATCAACATCAGGTGGGGGGAAATGTGCCTATTAAACGCTTTACAGCATGAATGCGCCTGACTGCCTCCCTCCACCCTCCCTCCCTCTCCACACGGGAATGACCCTCGCGGAGGAACCCCTGCGAACAAGAGAGCCGTGAGCGCCGCCATTTCCCTCAGGCGACAGCGGCAACGGCGACGGGAGGCCAAAGCGGAAGCTTTGCCAGGCAGCGCGCGGCGTCGCCGGAAACGACGTCACGCTCCGCGCGACCAAGCCTGCCCCTGCGAGATAGGCCTGGGAAACCCGGTGCGCTTCCTTTTCTCTTCCGCTCTAGCTGACGGCAAGGTGGGTAATCCGTGGGGCTCCGGCCTTTTCTTGGTCGCGGCATTTAACGCGGGTCTCGCGAGCTGGTCTCTGACTCGCCCGTTTCTTTGTGCTTTTCTCCCCTCCTTCAGGCGCCATGCCGGCTAAGGGACCCCTCCAGAGCGTGCAGGTCTTCGGCAGGAAGGTGAGACTGGCGGGGCCGAGGGGTGGTGGTGGTGGTGGTTGGGCCTGGCTCCTTCCCTTGCCGACTCTTGGGCTGTCCAGGGGGAAGGAGGGAACGGGTACCGGACCTTCTCGGTTCATTCTGCCCCGCGAGTCTCGTCTGCTGCGGTGGAGGCGCCGCGTGTCTCCTTTTCCTAGCGTGCCTCGGTTCCCTCGCATAATTCATTGTCCTTTCTTCCGTTGCCCAAAAATAAAGTAACTGCAGCTGCTTGAGTGGAGGGCGGATTGGGTTCAGCGCCCTGCTCCCGACGAGTTGTCTTGTTTTCTCATAAGTTGGCGGGGTGATGGGAGGGCCTTCTCCACGTGGCTTTTGTAAGCCTCCCCACCCCCTCTTTTTTAAACTTAGAAGCCAGGCAAACACATTTCCCTCCCTTTGCCTTCTGAAAAACTTACAGTGTAATTTAAAAAAAATCAAATCTAGTTTTGTTTTATTGTCTATTTGAATGGGCTGTTTCTGCTTTGGTTTGTTTCAATTTTCCGTATTTGTTTGTGCATTATTCTTAATGTTATGTCAATAGTATTCGTTTCCCCCTTTCTATACAGTATTGTTAGCTGCCCTACCCCAGCCTTGGTATATATCAGGCATCCCCAAACTTCGGCCCTCCAGATGTTTTGGACTACAATTCCCATCATCCCTGACCACTGGTCCTGTTAGCTAGGGATCATGGGAGTTGTAGGCCAAAACATCTGGAGGGCCGCAGTTTGGGGATGCCTGGTATATATTAAGGTCACATGCTCTCTTTCTAATAATGGGTCTTTGCCACTCCATTGCTCCACCAATGCTGAAGTCTGGAGTTGTCCGTAGGAACATAAAAAAAGAGAAGATGATTGAATTGGGATGAGGGCCCATCTAGTCCCAATATCCTGTTCCTGCAATAGCTTGTGCAAATGCCCATTGGAAGCAGGGCATGAACGCAACAGTGCTCTCTCACCAGTTGTGGTTCCCAGCAATTTAGTGGTGTTGATCTCTGCAGCGTTTTTTCTTTAAAAAGGATTTATTTACATTGCATAATGAAAAATGAGGATAGGATTTTATAGATATATGTGAATAGCAGAAGCTACACTGAAGCCACAGCTACTGAAAGTGGTTTTAGTAGTAGTGATCTGTATATAGGGGTTGCTTCAGAATTATATTCTGGGAAATGGGAAAGAGACAATTTATGCTGCTCAATTATATACTATATGTTAGAATTGTTCTTGTTTTTTCCCTACCTTATTTTAGAAAACTGCTACTGCAGTTGCTCACTGCAAAAGAGGAAATGGCCTCATTAAGGTGAATGGAAGGCCTCTGGAAATGATAGAGCCCAGAACTCTGCAGTACAAAGTAAGTTGCTACTTCCATTTTAGCATCATGAAATGATTGTTGTATGGAGGTACCACCTAGCATACTAGTACTAACTGGAACCCCCCCCCCCAAAAAGTAAATAAAAGTATTTTTTAATTGACCGATTTCCAAGGTCTGTGATTTGACTTTATATATGTCACTGAACAGCTGTAATGTTCTAGCTAAGAAATCTGGCATTAGAGAGCCTTGCCTGCTCATACAGAACTGGCCATTTTATCATAATGCTAGGCTTTGGCGAGGCAGTAAAAAAATAGTGTGGTAGCAGTAAAGGTAAAGGACACCTGACAGTTAAGTCCAGTCGAGGATGACTGGGGTTGTGCCGCTCATCTCGCTCTATAGGCTGAGGGAGCCGGCGTTTGTCCGCAGACAGCTTCCGAGTCATGTGGCCAGCATGACTAAGCCGCTTCCGGCGAACCAGAGCAGCGCACGGAAACACTGTTTACTTTCCCACCGGAGCAGTACCTATTTACCTACTTGCACTTTGACGTGTTTTCAAACTGCTAGGTGGGCAGGAGCTGGGACTGAGCAACGGGAGCTCACCCCGTTGCGGGGATTTGAACCTTCTGATCGGCAAGCCCTAGGCTCTGTGGTTTAGACCACAGCACCACCCTTGTCCCTGATGCAGTCATACACTGAAGTAATTAAAAGAACAATCATTCTTATTATATCCCTGGGATGCAAACCTGTGCATATTTACCTGGAAGTAAGTGACACCAAGCACAGTGGGACTTTTGAGTTGACATGCATAGGATTGTGCTGTTAGTGATCTATTCTTTCCTACATACAGTAGGTTCAGCCTGATAAACATGTATTGGATGGACATAGAGCAGGCATGCTAATTTTTTTGTAATTGCTGTATTACAGAATCAGAACTTGTAGCTGCACTGCCAATTAAAGTGTGCTGAGATCATGAGTGCTTGAGCATTTTATAACTTAAATGTTCTTTCTCCAGCTGCTTGAACCAGTTCTCCTTTTGGGCAAGGAACGCTTTGCAGGAGTCGACATCAGAGTCCGTGTGAAGGGTGGAGGTCACGTAGCACAAATATACGGTATGACTTATAAGCAATACTTGTTTGGGCTGAAAACAGACATTTGTTTACATATATTAGCCGCTTCCTAAAATTCTCATAAGTATTTTTAACCCACCTTCGTACAATTATATACAGTGGTACCTCGGTTTATGAACACAATTGGTTCCGGAAGTCTGTTCATAAACTGAAGCGTTCATAAACTGAAGCGAACTTTCCCATTGAAAGTAATGGAAAGTGGATTAATCCGTTCCAGACGGTCCGCGAAGTAACCGTTCATAAACTGAAGCGAACCTTCCCATTGAAAGTAATGGAAAGTGGATTAATCCGTTCCAGACGGGTCCGCGGAGTACTTAAACTGAAGCGTTCATAAACTGAAACATGGGTGTAATTGTTTCCGGAAGTCTGTTCATAAACTGAAGCGTTCATAAACTGAAGCGAACTTTCCCATTAAAAGTAATGGAAAGTGAATTAATCCGTTCCAGATGGGTCCGCGGCGTTCATAAACCGAAAATTCATAAACCGAGGTGTTCATAAACCGAGGTTCCACTGTATGTTATAAGAATATTGATAAGTTTAGAGTCCCATCTATTAAATTTGCCAGCTAGTTCTTGTATCAGGTTTCCCCCCTCTCTCAAATTTATACATGAGATCCCACATCAAAAGAGGGCAGGATTGTGCAGGATAGTATTGCTGTAGATGTGTACATGTATATGCAATATGTGTGCATAGTCATATTAGCTCAGAGGTACTACCTAAATAACCCCAGTCACCCCATAGTTATGTGCTCTGGTCTGCATTTCACCTTGCTAACCAGCTTTTATCTAGTGCTAATTGTTGCTTTCTTCTACAGCAATTCGGCAGTCTATTTCCAAAGCACTGGTGGCTTATTACCAGAAATGTAAGTTTCTCCATTTAACTTTTATTCTTGTCTCTTACAAATGCATAACTTCAACCAGTTGTGTAGGGCAACAGTTTGTAGAGTATTATTGGTACTTAATTGTGTTGCTCTGAGCCAGATCCAGCATCACACATAAGTGAATGTTTTGAGGACTAATGCAAGTATTATTTTGTTTTCCCAAGATGTTGATGAAGCTTCAAAGAAGGAGATAAAGGATATCCTTATCCAGTACGATAGGACCCTTTTGGTTGCTGATCCTCGTCGTTGTGAATCCAAGAAGTTTGGTGGACCTGGTGCTCGTGCACGTTACCAGAAGTCTTACCGTTAAAAGAAAACTATGCATTTGTTCAGTCTTTTAAATAAAGATGGAGGAAACTGAATTCTTGTGTTTGTCTGAAAACTTTATTCTCTGCATATTTGGGTGTTCAAGAAGAAAATTGATCAGTTGGTTGAAGTTACAGGATATAACTTCAATGTGTAGAACACATATTAAAGCTGCATAGTCCTTCCTGGTGTGAGATCAGGGAATCTTAACGGGTCAAGGGACTTAAAGGGATCACAAAAGAAGTAGTAGATGTGATTGCTTCTGGCTGGCTACTCTTTCCTGGCACTTGTCCATTATTTGGTAAGGAGTCTGAGTAGCAAAGAGCTTGATAGCATTTTAGAAGCATCAAAAAGGTAAATGCAGAAGTTATATCATCACTGTTGCTGCTACTAGTTCTCTTGAGGTGCAATTGTATGGATGAAAGTCAATAAATGAGATTTCCTCTCAGGAAAGTGTGTATAAGACTGTAGTAGTTGACTTATTTCCACAGTTTGATTATACCGGGCGAGTCCTTTAAAAGAGGTCTCGTGGATACAGAGTACACATGTTCCACGGGGTCTCTTTTAAAAGACTTGCCCTGTATATGGGTAACTGATGGAGCGCAGTTATTGGGAACTAGCCTGTACAAATTGTGTTTGACTAGTAGAAGTCCCAGAGCTCTGATTACAGATGGCTGCTATTGCCCCACATGATAAGCCTGCATACTAGCTTTTTCCTATGCAGTTGTGCACCTATAGTTTTTGTGGGAGCACTAGCGTATATATCACAATGGACATATCTGAGGAATAAAGCAGTAACTTAAAAATGTTATTTGAGTAAACAATGCTGGGTTGTGCTTGACAATAAAGTAGTGATAATTTTCTAAATATTATCCCAACAGCTCATGTATACATCAAACAGAAATGCCTAGTGCAGATTTTCTAACCACACACATCATTACCATTTTGACCAAGGCCAGATAACATGCTAGTAAGACTATTTCAGGCACCCCCAAACTGCGGCCCTCCAGATGTTTGGCCTACAACTCCCATGATCCCTAGCCAACAGGACCAGTGGCCAGGGATGATGGGAATTGTAGTCCAAAACATCTGGAGGGCTGAATTTTGGGGGTGCCTGCTCTAGTTTATAGCCTATTTTCATAATGTGCCTGCTAAATTTATCTTAGAAATTCATCAGGGTCTTTCCTCAGTATCTGGCATAGGTCTGTGAGTTTCATAATAAGGTGGTTTTGATAATGCCAATGCTGGGAAAAAAAGATTATTAATCCTTGTCCTGAGACTTCCAGAAATTTAAGTGGTAGAGAACTGGCCTAGGGTCTTCAAATATTCCCCGTTTTGTTTGGAAGGCACCACATTGACTTCCTTTGCTCCAACTTCCTTCCATGCACACTACCGTTCTGTTAATAGGTTCTCACAAGAAGAGGCAGCTGGATCAGGCCAAAGGCACTTCTATCCCAACACTCAGTGGCCAACCAGATGCCCATGGGAAGCCTGAAAGCAGGACCTGAGTGCAACACTACTTTCTGTACAGTACTTGTGATTCCCAACAACAGATTTCGAGCACACTCCTTGGAGACAAAAAATGAAATTCAAATCTCTCTTTTGTAGAGGATGTTCTGCTTGTCGATATCTAATAGCGACAGAGCTGTGCTGCTTTCCATTAATAGAATATTTTCGAATCTTACAGGATTTGCAAGTTGCTGGGAGCTGTTCATTATTGACAACCAGATTTTGATCTCTTATAGGTAACCTAATTTTTAAAAAAATTAGGTTTGTATTGATCATAATACAAATAAATCGGAGATGGCACACCCTCCCAATATAGGTGGTGATGGCCAAAACAATAAGGCAGTATGCTACTAGAACAAGCAGTAACAAGTGAGAGATGGAAGGAAAAAAATGTTTTTCAATTCAAAATAACTAGTAAATCCAGCTTGCATGTTGCAGGCATATATTCATTCCTGGGTGTCACTGATAATCTTGTTTCATCAGTTCTGAAAAGGAAACCGTGCAATCTTGTGTATCTAAAGGTAAAGGGAACCCTCACCATTAGGTCCAGTTGTGACCGACCCTGGGGTTGCGGCGCTCATTTCGCTTTATTGGCTGAGGGAGCCGGCGTACAGCTTCCAGGTCATGTGGCCAGCATGACTAAGCTGCTTCTGGCGAACCAGAACAGTGCACAGAAACGCCATTTACCTTCCCGCTGTAGCAGTACCTATTTATCTACTTGCACTTTGACGTGCTTTCGAACTGTAGGTTGGCAGGAGCTGGGACCGAGCAACGGGAGCTCACCCCGTCGTGGGGATTCGAACCACCGACCTTCTGATCAACAAGCCCTAGCCCTAAGCGTTCCTTGTGTATCTAATTAGAAGCAAATCCTATTGAGTTCATGGGGCTTTCTCTTGGGTAAATGGACATAGGACTGCAGCATCCCTTTCGTTCTGTTGCCTTGTTACTAAGCTCATATGGTATCTAGTAGGCACCCCTTATTTGGTTTGGGACCCATTTCAAGCAGGATTACTGTGGCCCAAGCTTGACTTGGGCTCTGAAGTATGGGCCTTGCAGGCAGCAAGTGGGGTAGTGGTGGGGAGAGATGATGTGGGTGAAACATCCTGCATCAGTCTCATTCTTCCTCGTAACCTGATTGCTTCCCTGCTTTTGGCAAGTCCAGATCACTCGGAGTGGAGTTGCACCAGTCTGGAAGAATATCAGTTGAATCCAATTCATTTCAGGATTTGTGAACACAATTAATTCCTTGTTCTCTGTGAGCATTAATGTTGATGAACACTTAGGGGAAAGGCATGAAGCAGAAGATGTGGTGGTGGTTATACTCTGTATTTTGGTATTTGCACTGGGCTTGCTTGTCTGCAAAAACACTACATAGCATTACACTACTGCAGCGTTATCTCAACTGAACACCTGCTGCGCAAAATGTTTTAAGTAGAGGGCCACAATGGCTTTGTGTAAATCCACAGCAACAATAACCATAAGCTTTTAAATAATATTAGTGTCAACAGGTTACGTTTAGCTCCCCTCTAAGGACTGAGCATACTTTTTGACCCGTGTGGAAGGATTTGCATGATTCAACCAAGAAGAGCTGGAGGAGGATTACAGCGGGAAATACTAAACGTCATTGAAGCTGTGATTGCTGTTTCCACATCCCTTCAGGTAAAGAACTTGCCCATGTTCTCTTCTAAAATAGTTGCTAAATACAGGAAGTCTGGTGATAAAACCTTGTCCTCGTCAGATAGTTTTGCTTGTTTATTTGTACTTGCAAAGCTCGCGTTATACCAAAATGGCCCCCGGTTGAGTTACGAAAAATATCGCAATGAAAACAAGTACAGTGTGTATTAAAATAAATAAACCATGGCACCAGTCGTTACAGTCGTTATTAGAATAAAAGCACAGCAGTGAGGAGGGAAGACAAAACTCCATCAAAGGCTTGGGCAAAGAAATGTGTCCTGATCAGTTGTCAAAAAGCGTACTGTGATGGTGCAAGTTGTATAACCTGGGGTCCGACAAGTCAGCTCGAAGGGGCCAATGCACTTTTGGACCTCATAATGTTTTTTTGGAGGGGGCCAGACCCCCTCAATGTTCAGAGGGCATTCGGCTCTGCCCCCTGGCTCCTCGCAACGTCACAAGCGTGATGTTAGGACATCATCTCAGGCCCCCTCAAGCATCTTGAGAAGATAGCGCCTCTGTCTGGAGTCCACCACAAGCAAGGTCCTTTTATGTTTTCTTTGAACCAGGAAGGGTGGCAGACCTACCAGCAGGGCCTCCCTTATCTTAACATCCAAACATGTTGATGTGGGGTGGATATGCTCCTGTTGCATGACAGGACTAGTGTTCCCCTAGCCCCATCACTTGAATGGAACACATTCCTTTGCATCTCTTTTACGAGAGCTATTGAACTATTCTGATCAAGAGACGGTTATTCTGTCGCTTGATATGGTTCCATATCTGACGTCTTTGAGAGCCCTACACACATCAGAATGGCACCGCTTATTTCTGTAGACTATGCAAGAGAGAGGATTACGGTCACGTAATTTCAGAAATTCAGGTTAAACCCATTACAAATGGATGCTTGCTTGATGTAAATTGACAGCATTGCTATTGAAACAAATGTGCTTCAAATACGAACGTTTCTGAATGTTTGAACTCTTAAGTTGTGGTTGTAAGATGAAGATGGGAGAGAGGGAGGAACTCTTGGTCAGTATGGGCTTCAAAGCAGACAGATGCAAAATGATCTCTCAAAGTAATGTGGCACAGAAAGATTTCTTTCTGTGTCACTGTCCCCAAGCGTTATAAAGGGTTGATTCAATCCAAAAGAGGAGTAGGAGCGTCAGGTCTCGTGTAACTAATACTGACTCAGGTAAGGAGCTACCATGCATTACTAATGAGAGAAACCCAGCCAAAGCGCATGCTGCGTTTCCAAAGCTCTAAAAAAGTGAGTGTGGCAAGAAAGCTCCGTTTTGCTTCCCCTCCTTTTTTTTATTTCAGTTTACCAAATTTACAAAAGATCTGCGAAGGACGTTAACTTTTAAGATGCCATCATAGTTAAGGGCACCAGTCTGGACACTTTCCATTTTAAGAAGTTACCTTGAAATGAACATTGTGAGAAAAGTCAATTTCATGATACCTTGGGACATATTTTGGGTTCATTGTCTGCTGTTTTCCTTGGAAGGTACCGGTAAGTTTTGTTCGTTTGCTTGGTTTATTTTACTACAATTAATTGATAAAAGCTCTAAGAAATAAAATGCAGTTATGGTAGTTGCTTTCTCCCCTTTCTTGCAAAAGAATAAAAACCTATCTCTGTTACTGAATAAGGTGTATTCTTTATCTCAGGTATATTGGAAACAAAAGCATCTTTGACGCGGTTAAAAAAAGTTGTGGTCTAAATTGAGGAATTTTGGTTTAAAACAGCTAACAATGCAATTCTGTGCGTGTTAACTTGGAAGCCAATCCAACTGTATTCAACGGGGTTTGTTTCCAATAAAGTGTGCATAGAATTGGATGACAAATTTATTTCCCTTCCAAGTAACTTACAGCTTTTTTCTGGAGTTCTGCTTTTCCTTCAGAGTGTTGAAATGTTAAAAAAACCCACACATTTAACTGACAAAGTATTTCTTAGCTGGCTCTTTATCCCGCTTGCTAATAACAGAAGTTCTGGAGAGTTTGGGGAATTCTTTGAGACATTCTTGCTTTATGGCAAAACGAAAAATGTATAAATAATAGTTTGTCAAGCAATAGATATGGCTTGAAACAGATGGCTCTGTGTGTTGTCTAAAAAGGGTGCTAAAGAGTCCATTTTGCCATGTCAGGACTCTCATATTTAATGACAGTGAACCTGATCCTGGAAGGATTGCATAGGAATCACTGCAGGACTTACATTTAAGCCTTATATTTCATATGCATACCTACTTGTATGTAATTCACGCCATGACTTATCTCTCAGTAAACACAGTTTAGATTGTGCTTTGCATGCAGTTTTCTTCGTGTGTTCGAAAGCAGCAAGTTCTGAGTTCTCAAACGCTTCAGTGTTTTCAAATAACAGGCTTCTGCCACTCATAAAAAGTCTATATTCTACATTTTTTCTGGATGCATCTTAACTGAAAATCCTATTAATCATTTCTGTAAGAGTACAACTCATCCTTGTTTTTGAAACTGAACTCAGATTCATCATAATCTTCAGAGCTCAGTCTAGAGCAGATACAAGGGGGAAGAGTGAGAGTCTTTCTGCCTTTTTTTTTATCTAACAGGATCCCTCTGTGAATTGTCTCTTCTGAAAAGAGCTTCAAGGTGAGTCTGCATTCATCATTTGCAGGATATAATAGTCCATTCAATCAGAGCGTATAGCATGACTCTGATGCATTGGAAGCATATAAAATAAAAAGTATTATTAAGCAAGTATGTGCCAAACATTTTTTTTTTCATGGTGACAGCACTGATTTTCAGAGCATTAGCAGCCAAAATGTCACCCAAAGGCATTTTGTTGGTAATGAAATATGCCTGTTTTGTAACTGTGGTAATTGAATGTAAGGCAAGCTTGGGAAAAAAAGTGCTTTTGATTGAGTTACATGGTACTTGGAACTGAAAAGAAATATTTGAAAATGTATATCTGAACTACCAATTATAATACGTTACTTGCATGGGTGTGGTGGAAGTATAAAGTCAATATATATCAGTTATTTCAGTTTAGTTAGGATTCTCTTTGAGTAGAAAGATACCGTACACTATTTTGTAGACTTAAACACAATACTCCTCCCCCCAAAAATAGGGCCTAATCTCTTGTCAAATTATTTGCATGCAGCAATGTAGGACACATTACCCTCAATTAAATGGGATGCTCTTAAATAAGGAAGGGCACCCAGAAGCTGAAGCGTCTCATAATAATAATTTACCTGATAACTGCTTATGTTCTTGAAAGCAGAGGTAGTTATATTGGATCTTGAAACTATCCTTAAAGCCCATCAATTCTAATTTCTCTGTGTTGCTGTTGCCATAGTCCACACAGCAGTAGCTAAATTATATTTAATAATTTAACTTCCACTGCTTTGGTGGCAATTTCAGTTTGCAAGTCAGGGAAGATAATCAAGTGAGGTGTAATTATAATGCGCTATTCAGAATGAAGGTGGGAAAAAGAAAAGAAAAATTAACCTGACCTTGAAAAGCACTTGAGTGTGTCACCATTTGCTTCCCTACAATATTTCGTAAAACAGACTGAGATCTTGGTATCACATCATTTCAATTACCAGTTTCATAAAAAGCAAAATGGGGAGGAAGTTGCTCAAGCCATCTTGTCCACACCTTGCCCAATGCAGAGCACCCTCAAAAAATACCTAAATCAATTAGCTGGCTGGCTGGATGGGTGCTGTGTCTCACTGCAACCTCAAGCAGAGGCTAGATGACCATTTGCAGATGTTACAGGTAGGTAGCCGTGTTGGTCTGAGTCGAAACAAAATAAAAAAATTCCTTCAGTAGCACCTTAAAGACCAACTAAGTTTTTATTTTGGTATGAGCTTTCGTGTGTATGCACACTTCATCGGATACCAAATACATTTGCAGATGTATTAGCTATGCTGAGGTCTTCCTGTATGAAGCAAGAGTTTGGACTGGAAGGGCCTATGGAGCACCCTTCAACTCTCACTATTATTCAATTGGCAGCATATTTCTTTGTTCAAAACTGCCCGTAGGTCCACTGACCTAAATCTATTTATACTCAGCAGTTCGGATTGGGGGATTTAATTCAGCCCTTGTTTTACAAACTAAACTAGATCCAATTCTGAGTTATTTCTCTTACTAACTGTTCACGTTGAAAGGCAGATAAAAGGGGGAGGGGTCCCTCTTGTATTTTGTCATCCGAGAGAAGAAAAAGAGGGGACGAATGTTGAACATGAACTTTAAAAAGGGGGAAAGAAAAGAAGAATTATCTCAAGAAAGGTGTCTTTGATAAAAGGAGAGAAATCAAAGAGCAACACCTCTCTCCTGGGAGCCTGCCGATTCGGGTTGCTTCGAGACCTTTGATTATACAAGATTCTTTTTGTTTTCTTCCAGGAATGAATTTAATGCAATTCGTCAGAAAAGAGATCTCTTAGCAGCTGAGGTAGGTTATACCTCAAAGGGAGCAAAGAAAAACCCACACACTCTTACCCGCCAGCCTACAAGGGGAGCTTGCTATCCCTACAATGAAGCCTTTGTGCAGCAGAATGGAAATGGTAATAGCAAGGCAGGGATGAGGAGGAGTTGCTTTTCCATACCTGTTTTCCTGCAATTCTCAGAATGCAAACCTACATTCAGCCATTCATTCATTCTTTGCAAATCGCTTCTTGAATTAACCACCCCAACAAACCAAGTGACACACATCAAGCGGGGCAGGGGGTGTATTTCACTGTTATCTCTTTTGTGAGAGCAAACAAAGAGACTGGGAATTTTGTTAGTGCTTGGCAAAAGGCAAGATCACGAAACAGTAGATGAGCTGTTTTTCAGACGGTGCTGTTATTGTGACAGCTTCTGCTCCGCTCCACAATAGGTTCCCAGGACAGAGTTGCTTACTTGTGAAAAGTGCTCTCCCTGCTTCAGTGCCTCACTATATTGGAGATCTCTGCAGACTAGTTTTCTAATATAACAGTTTCCATGTCGGTTTTAATGTACAGCAGGGTTGGGGAGCCTCTGGCCTGGGACCAAATGCAGCCCTCCAGGATTCAGTACCTGGTCCTTGGAACTCCTCCCAGGCCACACCCCTTGGTGCCCCTGCATTAGACCCCAAAATGGTTTCACTCAGCTGCTCTGGATGAAGGGTAGAGAGGTGTGTGTGTGTGTGTGTGCATTGAAACCAGCCTACTACACTAAGGTAAAATTTAAATTCAGTGCTGTACCACCAGTGTCATGTGGCCCTTGGAAGGTTGCCCAGAAGGGGAAATGGTCCCCTGGCAGAAAATATTCCCCATCCCTAATGTTCAGTTCTTTTAGATAAGAGTGGAGTAGAGAACTGGGCTTTTGGGTCAGCTCTGAACCAATACCTATTGAACAAGGAGGGCTTTCAGGTCCCAGCACTGAGAGCCCAGACCCTATACTTGGGAGACATTCATGCCGGTTCTGAGATCCTCCTTCAGACTTGCCTTAAGATACTCATTAAGCTGCTTTGTTGTCTTAATTTGCTGCTGGGTTTGCTGCTCCATTTTCATTTCAACCAAATGCCTTTGCTGTTCCAAGGCATCCATCCTTGCTCCAAGCTGCTATTTTGACTATTGGGACGCCTTCATTTGCTGTTTCGATACATACCATTGAGTGTTTTGGGCTTGCTGATCAGAAGGTCAGTGGTTCGGATCCCCATAATGGAGTGAGCTCCCATTGCTCTGTCCTGGCTCCTGCCGACCTAGCAGTTTGAAAGCATGCCAGTGCAAGTAGATGAATAGGTTTCACTGTGGCGGGAAGGTAAACGGCGTTTCCATGCGCTCTGGTTTCCATCACACTGTTCCATTGTGCCAGAAGCGGTTTAGTCATGCTGGCCACATGACCTGGAAAGCTGTCTGTGGACAAACGCCGGCTCCCTCGGCCTGAAAGCAAGATGAGCGCTGCAACCCCATAGTCGCCTTTGACTGGACTTACCCATCCAGGGGTCATTTACCTTTATGATGATGATGATGATGATGATGATGAGTTAAGAATGTTTCTGCAACTTCCTCTGTTTTAGTTCAGTCACATCAAGTTAGTTTCTCTCAAATAAAAGGTCATCTCACTGCTAATGCCATTGTTCTGTATTTTAATGTTTTGTTGGAAGCCGCCCAGAGTGGCTGGGGGAACCCAGCCAGATGGGCGGGGTATAAATAATAAATTATTATTATTGTTATGTGCTTCCATTTTCCTGAGCAGTGGGATGTCCCAGGACCAGTGCTACTAATCTAAATTTGCCGAAAGAGCCTCTGCTGTCCAAAAGACCCTAAAGAAACATCTAAAGTTTTAACATTAACTCCCAGTAAGGAAACACCTACCACTATTAACAAGCAAATTCTCTAAGAAAGGAAGGTTGTCCTATCATGTAGCAGCTTTATGTGTGAAGGACCAACCCATGTGATAAAAAAGTAAGGGAAGAATTGCACAATGTCCATAATCTATATGTGCATATCACCTGCTTCACATGTGTAGCCTCAAAGGTATGTGTATTGGTGTACATCTCCTGCTTCGCTAGAAATACAACTTTCCCACCTTGGGTTTTGTGTGAACTGCAGTCTGGTGGCTTTTAAGAAACATCAGTGGTGGAAACAAATGACACAAAATGGCAGTACATTTAACCTGTACATTTCAGATATGGAATACAGTTTCTATTGTAATGTATCACTTATATGAATTTTAAGTAGTGCCCACATCTGTTAGCTTGCTGTTTGTGCAACATATCTAGTGTCTGAGTTATCGAGGCTTTTTGGATCTTGAGTGCCGTCTCTATGTAAATTCAGGATAATTTAGTTTAATTATCATAATTTTCTTTTGCACCATTGTCAGAAACATTGGTTTTGTACTTCCAAGGGCTTTAATTAAACTTGCATGATTTGTTTTGTCTCTGTCTTTCTCTCTTAGACTGCTGCAGTTTCTTCTGGGGCTCACATACATGAAGCCTTTTCTCGGGCTCAGAATTCATCAGGAGGTCAGTAGCATATCATTACTATGATGCCTCTTTGAAAAGACATTTGTGAAATGTTCCATACAATAATCCTTGCCAGTAATTCTAATCACGAATGCTGATATACAATTTGATTTTCTAGAGTTTATTACATTATCACATAGAGGATTGAAAGCGGTCTTGTGAAACCACAGGCCAAAATCATGGGATCCAGCAAACATAGCAACGATTCTATACATTAGTTGCTGCAACCTCTTTGTCCTCACCATGCACTGAAAAAGACTTTTCATTGTTTAAGTATTTACTGTGTTTCTCCTGCTCCCTGACCAAGTCAATATTTCGGGGGTGGAGGGCATCAACAGTTGGTAACCTACTATGCCTCCATATTGAATTTGAAATTGTTTTTACGTATGCTTTTTTAAATATAAAAACTGCTGTTATACATAGAAATCTAAAATTGTTTTTGATTACTGATGTTTTTACTGGTTACAGGTAGGTAGCCGTGTTGGTCTGGGTTGAAGTAAAATAAAAAAATTCCTTCAGTAGCACCTTAAAGACCAACTAAGTTTTTATTTTGGTATGAGCTTTCGTGTGCATGCACACTTCTTCAGATACAGTGAAATAGGAGTCCCCAGGCACTTATATAGAGAAGGGGTGGGGATGGGGTGGGGAGGGGGAGGGGGAGGGGAGGGGGGATCACTCAGAAGGGTGGTGGAAGTGGGTGATTGACTGACTGATAGCTGTTGATGACCGAAAACGACTGCAAATGGTTTTGCATGAAAAAACAAGGGTTGAGATGGCTGAAGATCGCTTATCATGTACAATGAGATAAGAATCCGATATCTCTGTTCAAACCAGGTCCCTCCATGGTTTTGAGCTTGGTGATAAGTTGTAATTCAGCAACTTCTCTTTCCAGTCTATTTCTGAAATTCTTTTGTAGTAAGACAGCTACTACATGATGTTTTTACTGTATGATTGCTTCAATATATTTTTATGGGAAGTAGTTCATAAGTGGAATCAAATGGCTAAATGCACTCTTAAGTTCCATATTTAATATGAAACAACCTGAGATTTTATAGTGTATTTCAAGTGTCCGGTATCTCAGTATCATCACCAAAAACTTTTATTGCACTAGCCAAAGGCCATGGCATCATCCCAAAACATCAACAGTCACTAGCATCCCAGTGGTAATTACAACTGCCCTGTAATGTATGCTAGTACTGTTCCCACCGTTATGATGGAGATTTTGGAGACTGGTACTGAAGCCGAGAGAAAAGTGGAATCCACCATGTGAATCCCTGCTTGAGAAAGATTTGAACAAAGGTTTTCCCATTTCACACTCATACACTGCAATTCTGCATGTGCTTACTCAAAAGTGCATCCTATTGGCTTCAGTGGTGCTTATTCCCAAGTTGTAGTTTAGCAATGCCTGTAGGACATTCTCACACCTGGGCTGCATTGTACCATCCAGGTTTTTCCTGACATTTTGTCAATTCGGCCACATTTTCCCCCATCGCCGTTTTTACCTCCAAAAATTAGGACATGTAAGGAATTTTCCTGATGTATGGCAAGCCTAAATGGGATGATCCTTTTAACTTATTATATACTGTTAATAGAGTTCAGTTCTGAGAGAACTCTTCCACTTCTGAAAATAAGGAACTGAATATATGCTTGGTGAGGAATGATATCTTGTAGCTTTTTGCAGCAATAAAGGTAATGGTGATTTCTGGTCTGTTTCTGCTGTGCAGGTTCTTGCCCTCAAGAATGCCTTAATGGAGCAGTTTGCACAGAGGCAGGAATATGTGACTGTGAGATTTTCCAGGCACAGGGTGAACGGTGCCAAATTGGTAAGTTCCAGGAAGTGGTTAAGGAGCTGAATTTCATATTAAGGTGAGATGTTACAACCTTGCTTGTGAAAACAGTAATGCATACAATGCTTTTGCAATTTGCTTCCAACAGTTTGTGGAAGTGAATTGTAAAAGTGTTACACATATCACTATTTTAACATTTTTGTTTTTTGGGATTGCACATTTTTATCCTTTGTAAGCTACTTTGAGACCCAGATGAGGTGAAAAGCAGGGTATATGGTTTTTTAAAAATAAACATAAAAAATAAACATAATCAAATGCTAGATCCCAGTTTAATTGCATGGAACTTTCACTAAAAGACCAGTTTACACTGGGTTATATTCAGCCACCTGGAGTTTCTGTACAGAGTTAGTGATGAATGGATACAGGAACTGATCCTGTACCATCACAAATAGCCTGTGCTGAAGATGGCTGAATATGCATGGTGAGTCACTACGTTTGAGTAAATTGTTGCATGAGGCAGCCTCCACATGATTGCATAGAAAGTAGCTGTCTACCCGTGTGAGTCTGCCATGAATCTCAGTGAATTTAATAGTACTATTTAACTACTGAACAAGAATAATGGGGTTTCAATGCAAGCAATTACAAATTTATCCCCCCCTCTTTAAGAGCTCTGAAGTTGAGCAACATTCAGCCTCTGTGCTATTTTCCTTCTCTTCCACACTGCAATGAGAGATGTTACATCTGTGAAATTATTTTCTATTTTATTTTTTGCTCCATCTTGAGCTCATGTTCTCTGGTTGCAACCCAAATTTGAATGCAAGTGAAGGAAGGAACCACACATATTGAAGGAACTTTCCTGGGTTCATTTCTCTGCAATAGCTCTGTCTTTTTCAGGAGAAAGAGATTATTAAAGGGAAAAATTCAGAGAATACTCAAACTGTTCATGTGGTGCCAACATGAATGTGAATTGATTTTTTTTATTGTGATCCAAATAATCTGGACTTCATCTGACAGGCATTTTTTAGATCATCCCATTTATAATCTGAATTTTTAATGTGTCATTACACACACACACACACACACACACACTGATATGATGGATATATTTGAAATGGGCTATGTTATATTTGCCACATGGGCTTCTTTTGCTGCACCTGAAAACCAACACTTTGCTCTTTCTAGTTCCAAATGCTGGCAAAGACAGAGATGGAATTTGCAAATCATGGGGTCAGCATCACTTTGAAACATTTGATGGCATCTATTATTACTTCCCGGGAAATTGTTCATACATTTTTGTGAAAGACTGCAGTGATCCAGAGCCTCAATACACTGTGTGGGTAAGATTGGGAATTTGGCTTGAGAAGGAAGTAAAAACAGAATAAATAATAAATTATTTCCACTTTCTTTAACTCCTCTGCAGTTGCTCTGCACAGATTGTAATTTTTTAAATTTAAATATGTATATCTGCTTTTCAAGACAACTCATACACACATAGCTGGTGTTGATGCCCAGGTTTAAGAGAGAAACATATATGCTTCTATGTCGGATCTCCTATGCATGGTATTTGTGCTTGCGAGTTCTGGCTAGGGATGTGGGAAAAATTTGATTTGATTACCAAAGCTACCAAATTTACGCTTTCCAAAGCAACACATGAAGCAAAAACCAACCATCCTTAAAAGTTTGCAGTGCGCTGAATTTTGCAATGCAGTTTCCCAGCTGAGTCCTGTGTATAAAAATGCTTATACAAGATCAAAGCATGCATTGAAATGAATATATTAGTGAAAACAACATGAAAATGTGTTACATTACAGGAAATAGTTATGCACTCTGACTATTAAAACATTGCTGATGAAGAATTGTCGAAACAGGGCCTTGTCCTGGGATCTTTTCACTGGAATTTATTTTTATTTGCCTCACTATCATACTGGAATTGATTCCTATTTGAATTCATCTCATCATTACATAAATAAAACCTTTTGAAGACTTACTTGAAATTCATCTTCCTCCTGGCCCGAGTTCTTGTAATTTACTGTTTATTTCTGGACTTCACCAAGAACTCCAATTTCTACAGTAATTCAACGTGCATTTCTACAGTAATTCAAATTGCATATAGGCATGTGTATATTAGAGGTGGGTGTGGGTGGTGCTGTGGTCTAAATGACCGATCCTCTTGGGCTTGCCAATCAGAAGGTCAGCGGTTTGAACCCCTCGAAGGGGTAAGCTCCCGTTGCTTTGCCTCTGCTTCTGCCAACCTAGCAGTTCGAAAGCACACCAGTGCAAGTAGATAAATAGGTTCCGCTGCGGCGGGAAGGCCGCTCCCTGCAAGGCCCTTTCCACCTGGCCTAGGGGGCGGGGCCCACACCCACCTGCCCCACAAAAGAGGCTCCTCATGAAACCAGAGGAACATCGCCCGGCTATTACTTTATTGCTTTAGTATGCGGTAAACCGCTTTGAGATTTTTATTTAAAATATAAAGTGGAAAGAAATTTTAAAAATATAATATAATAAAATAAGGTAAATGGCATTTCCGCACACTCTGGCTTCAGTCAGGTGTTCTGTTGTGCCAGAAGCAAATTAGTCATGCCGGCCACATGACCCGGAAAGCTGTCTGTGGACAAATGCCTGCTCCCTCAGCCTGAAGTGAGATGAGTGCCACACCTCACAGTCTCCTTTGACTGGACAACCGTCCCCGGGCTCCTTTACCTTTTTACCTTATATTAGAGGAAATATGCAGTAAAGTGCTCATGAATTTTCTTGAAGACTTGAAAGAAAAGGCAAACTGATGTGGAAATAATGGAGAACTGAATTTAAGACTGGAAAATGAGAGAAACCAAAACTGATGCATATGTATTTTGTACTTGAATATTTGTACAAAAAATATGGGGTAAAAAGCTGCCCAAAGTATTATTTGGGGTAAAGTTTATTATTCTTATTTCATTTTATAATTTATATAAAGCAGAGAGAACACTTATAACAACAGACAAATATTAAAAGATGAAAAACCAAACTATGAAATAGGCACGTAGAAAGAGTAGTTAGATGCACATGAGTTAAAATTGCCCAAAGTATTATTTGTCCCAGTCCTTGGTCTCTTTTGGATAACAAGGTGAGCTGCATGCAAATACCAGGCAAAATAATGTATTTGTTATTCACGTAAATCTATTTCTCTCCCTTTAAGATTAACAACAGCCCACATTGTGTTGGTTCAGTGTATTCTTGTTTGCGGTCAATCAGCTTGTTCTTTGCAAATCAGGAAGAAATAATCATATTGCGGCACGAAGTAAGAAAGGGCAGGATCAGGTAAACAGTCCAGAAGTTTTTATCTAAAGATGTTTTAAAATCAGAGGTAAAGTATTGTGATAATGCTTAGGGAAATAATGTAACCTAATACAGCTCTATTACAGGTCCAGTGTGAAAAAACTTTGATGTAGGAAATAAAAATTGATTTGGAGTATAAAAGTATTGCCCTCCCCCTGCCCCACTGTAATGTCATTAAATCAATATGGGGAATAACATGAGCTCACATTAATTTATCTAAAGTGACAATTTATGTTTGAATGATGGAAAAAGTAAAAAGTATAATTAAAATCAAGAATTTCAACTGTACATTTTTAATGTAAAGTGGCCCAGTTTGTGAAATACAGAAAGCTATAGTTAATGGTTTTCTGTGAATACGCCAATCTCATTCCCTTTGCTTCTCTTCAGTTGCATGCAGGAGAAAAAAGCCATGATTCCTGCCTTAACATTAGGTCTGAACTGAAAATTGTGCTTTGTTTTACTCAAACTGCAATCAGTAAGCCAGGAACAAATCTTGGCTTTAAATCATGGTTTGTTGGGAGTGAAACAAACCACAACCCCTGGTTTGGATGTAACACTAAGCCAAGGACCATAGTTTTTTACTCCTATGTGAGAGTGAGAGTGTGGATGAGTAAAGTGGTTGAGATCACCACATTCATTGTAACTATGGTTTACTGTGCTGTGAGCAAGGCCTCATGTTGAAAACCTTCAGTGCTGCCAGGTATATGTTGGCAATCAAGGAAATATCCTATAATAGTGGATTTCTGATTTTATTTTTTTATATAGTTTTTATTGTATGGTTTTATGTATCAAATGAATAAAAAGACAACATGAAATGCACTTGACTTGCACTTTTTGAACTGAAACTTGTTCTGCTTCCCCAGATTGAGATTGCCCCAAACAATTGGAAACGTTTTCATTGAAAGATTAGCAGATTATATTCTGGTGAAAACTACCTTTGGCTTTTCCCTAGCTTGGGATGGAAGCTCCGGGATTTACATCAAACTGACTGAAGAACACCAGGGGAAAACATGTGGCTTGTGTGGAAATTATAACAGCAACACATCAGATGACCTCATAATACAAAATAGTAAGCAAATAGCAGAGTCAGATACTGGTAATTTGTGAATGCAACCCTCATGGATCCTAGCCTCTTACAAGTGTAAGGGAACACTGCAAGGATATTGTATTGTGAACTGTCGTTATTCTCCCCCCCCCCAAGTTTTGTTCGGGCCAAAATGTCAATAGATTTATATAATGCTTATGCATGTTCAAAGTACACAATATCATTTTTTTCTTGCTGCAACCCTTACAATACAGTGGTACCTCGGGTTACGAACACGATCTGTTCCGGGACGCCGTTCATAACCCGAAATGGTCGTAACCCGAAGCGCCAGTTTGCTCATGCGCAAAGCACGGTTTTTGCGATTTTCGCGCTTTGCGCATGTGCAAACTGCGCAGAAGCGCTCGCAGCAAAAATACTTCCGGGTTTGCGGAGTTTGTAACCCAAGTTGTTCGTAACCCGAGGTGGTCATAACCCGAGGTATGACTAACCTTGTAAGGAAGGTCAGTGGTGTTAGCCTTGTATTACGACATAGGGGGCCGATGTTGAGAGAATGACTTGCATAAGGTCATCTAGTAAGTTTATTGCAGACATGAGATTCATGCTGGGTGTCTCTCAGCTGGGAGCCATTGATGCTTTGCCAAGTGATAACAAGATGCTCTCATATCAGCTCTACAGTGTATCCATAATTCAGAGCAAAGTAGATATAATGACAGAAGCCAACTGAGAAGCCAACTGAGTTATACTCAGAGTAGTGGAGGCAGTGATGACTACCAACTTGGATGACTTTTAAAGAGAATTATCCTGAAGGATAAGGCTACCTATGGCTACTGGCCACATTGGCTATGTTCTGCCTCCACAGTTGGGGACAGTTACTGTTAACCATGGTCTTGTGCCTGGAACTTGCTTGTGGGTTTCCTACACACATCTGATTGGACACTATGAGAATAGGATACTAAGCTAGAGGGGCCATTTGCCAGATCAAGTAGGCTCTTCTTAGGAGTAGACCAAGTGAAAATAATGGACCTAAGTTAGTCGCCTCCAATCATTTCAATGAGTCTACTCTGTGGATACAACCCCATGTGGTTGTTGTCTTTCGAAGCCACCAGTATGCCACAAATGCATTGTCGTGTGAGATATGTTGCAAAGGTTTAAGGTTTAATGTGCTCAGGTCAAGGGTGCTTCTGGACATGCACATGATGTCTGGAAATTGCAATCATTCCCATGACATATTTATATTTATATGCATAAATTAATGACTATTTTAATGCTATCTACAGTATATGCATTCACGCTATGCTAGCCATATGTGATTTACTCTTGTGGGAAATTGTGTTGTTTAATAGGTGACTATAAGGAGGATATTGCTAAATTTGCTAACAGTTGGTCTGTGCAAACTCCAGATGATGCAGCTTGTGTAGCTACTGCCTCTGATTTTCCTAGTCCATGCTACATTGACACAGAATCTTATGAGGTAAACTGACTAGATTTCTGTTTTTATATAGTGGCCTCTAGGGAATTTGTTTTTCTGCGCTTTGGTTCTGAGAGCATTGAATAGAAGAAATCTCATAGAAGAGACATTTGCCATTCTCTGATGCTCCTGCAGCCCCTTGAAAGCTTCTCAGGAGGGTTAGGAGACTCTGTGAGTGGGAAGTGGAGGCTTGCTTCCATATATGTTTAGGGGTAGGGGAAACTCCAATACTGATTTGTGGAGGGGTCACAAGAGAGAAGTCCTGTTGCATAGTGGAAGTCCTTATGCTAATGGGATGAGTTCACTGGATACAGCCCATGGATACTGGTAAGGAGGTTGGGTCAAGAAGTTTAATCTGATTATCAGCAGTTCAGTGTGGGACAATCCTTAATTCTTTTTTGATTTTGAAGAAATGTGAGGAAGTTAGAAGAGCTATACATTTGGCATGGCTCTCCTGCGAGTGCAGACGCTGCATAGACTATTGTTCATTTTATTGCCAAATTAAACTATGATTTAATTTTCATAGTTACTTAAAGAATGAAGAGTTCCTCAGGGGAATGTTCTCTCTTTCTTTATCAATTAATCTGGGAGATATTTTGCCAATTCAACACGGTTGGGAAGGGGCAAACATTAGAAATACAATGTAGGATAACAGGTGTTGTGGCAGAAATTGTATGGGTCTCAGGGAGAGTTATTAGGACATTTAAAAAGTGACCTTGGGATGGGGGTGGAAGCTTATGCTTGTTTTATGAAACATACATGAATTAATAATCAACTATATTCTTTTTTTGCACAGAACATATACTTCAAGTGCCAAATACTCTTGCAGTTCCCTTTTCTCAGCTGCCACCAAAGCATAGATCCTTACCCCTATATTTCCAGCTGTATGAATGACCTTTGTAGGTAAGCAGAGTAAAAGCATTTTCCCCTGTTTCTTTTTTTTATTGTCCCCAATTGGGTGGTGTATTGCATTTTCACCATTATTGTTTTTTGCCTTGTAAGTGATTTTCTCTATTTTAAAGTACGTACCTGGAACAGTTCAAAATGCCAAAGTCAACTACAATTAGAGGTAGGCAGACTCCCTGCCCCAATATCTCCCATTAGTTTAGCTAGGAAATGAGCTGACATTTACCTGGAAACTGTCTGTAGCTCAATTCATTGTCAGCCAATCCAGATACACTTCATTTTCTCAGGGACAGCTCTTCACAGTAGCCCCCTGCAGAGCTGCAGAGAAACATCTCTGCTGCTTTGCTAGGGGCATAGCTGCCAAGTACCCCGTATTTCCCAGGAAACCCCCGTTTTTCCTTACCGTTTCCCGGCGGTCCCCGTTTCACCTCCTCTCTCGTTAATCTGCCTTATTTTGGCTCCTGTCGGCGGCCATTTTTCTGGTGCCAATTTGCCCATCTATGAGCACCAGAAAATGGCCAGCGCCGGCACTGGAAGTCACATCTATGTACTTCCGGACATACGTAGACGCGACTTCCGGCGCCGGCCATTTTTGGTGCCCATCGATGGGCAAAGCGACACCGGAAGTTGCGTCTACACACTTCCGGACATATTTAGATGCGACTTCCGGCGCTAGTGCCAGCCATTTTTGGTGCCCATAGATGGGCAAAGCGACACCGGAAGTTGCGTCTACGCAACTTAGGGTGTTGTGCAGCTGCCGATCCCGGATTTCTCCGCGACAGACTTGGCAGGTATGGCTAGGTGACTGCAGAAACTGTAGAAAAATTTTCTGTGGGCAGCTCCTTAAACACAAAGCAATGCAGTATGTAGAGGTGCCCCATTTCCCCAGCTTGCCAAAGGATTTTATGTTAGATTTTAGCTTGGGCATTTCTAACGCTCAATTCTTGTATGAGATGAACACTATCAAGCCCATAAAGCTTGTTTCTATGCCCAGGCCCAGCAACCCTTTATGGCACCTCTTCACCGGTATCATTACTTATTTTTCCCAATGAACATTTGTGAAAACTAAGGATGGTACAAGTACAGAAAACTTTCAGATTATTTTATTTTATTTTTTGGAGGTGGCGGGGTGGGTGGGTTCATTAACTAGGCTTGGGCTATTTGCGAAAGTTGCTCTGTGGCGGGCTGCAGGAAGCAGTTTGTAGAATGACAGTTTATCTATGCCAAGGCATGTATTCATTTAATTGGATTATCTGTGGTAAGGTGAGGAGAGTGAGGGAAAGAAAACAGCATAATGGCGTTTGACATGGTGGCTTTATAATAAGGGATTTCAAACCACCAGCACGCATACGATGTGATACATCATTATATTAAACATAAAACTACTAGAAGCTGGAACATCTGCTGAAAGGTAGATTTCATTTTCATTTCAGTGTCTTTGGCACGGATTCCAACTTCTGTTTTCTGTTTTGTGAACATAATGGGCCTGTGTTCACAGAGCAGGGTTTTGCCACCTATGCACCCCCTTAAGAGTCCTGAAAATATACTCCTGAGGATTGAGGGACCCCATCCCCCACCCCGCTTGTGGTATAAGGGGGCTGTAGTAGGAAGGGGTTATTGCTGAAAACTGAATCCTAGCTTGTATTATATCAATTTTCTTATGAAGTTACAATAATCCTACAGATATAGTTTAAAGATTACAGATTTAATCAGTAAGGGTTCATTTTTGTATTTTCAGAGAGGACGATGATGAAACTTACTGCCGAGCGGTGACAGAGTATGCTCGATCATGTTCACATGCAGGCTACCCAGTGCGAGACTGGAGGGATGATTTTCCAGCATGTAGTAAGTTTGGTGAAGATTAGTACTTTAATACTAGGTCAGCCAAACAATAGCTTCAGTGTGTCAATCAGGGTTAAAGGTGTTTGTTGGACCAACCTAATACCACTGAGTCATTTCCATTGCAGCAACCTAATGGTATAGATGGCACATTGCAGCCATTCAGAGTGGAAACAAGAAAAATTGCTTTCATATTTTTGGATTTTGACTACTTGGCCAGGGTAATAGAGATGTTTCAATATCTTGTCAAAGCAGATGTGTACTCTGCATTACATTCATATAAATATTTATGTAAAATATTTATGTACCACCATTTTTCATACTAGATTTCAGGGTTATTTACATTCTCTCTCTCTCTCTCTCTCTCTCTCTCTCTCTCTCTCTCTCTCTCTCTCTCTCTCTCTCTCTCTCACACACACACACACACACACACTCCTAGTTCCTATATGTCTACAACTCCAGATTCCTATGAATGTGTCTATTAAATTTGGTTTTAAGATTTTTTTTACTTGAAACATATGCTAAATTTAGGATACTAGTAATTAGTTACAGTACTATTAATACGCTGTAGAACAATACTTTGTGGGTGGTATTCAATGCTAGTCTCAAGGTAGACCCACTGAAGCCGATGAACACAACTAACATAAGATCATTAATTTATTGTGTTTGTGCAATATGTCTCCTTATCTATATGCAATGACCAGGATCAAAGCAATGTTTTGAACTTCTTGTATTTTAGCTGATAAGTGTGAAGATAGTTTCATCCATCGGGATTGTATTAGCTGTTGTCCCCCAACCTGCACTTTTGAGAAAGATTGTCTTGGCAGTAATCTTCATTGCTTAGATGGATGCTACTGTCCTGATGGTAAGCAATCTACTTTTTCAATTACTTTATTTGAATGTTAAAACCTCTCGGCTCACAACAGACGTGTGTTTTAATGGGGACACTCCTTTTGACCTGCATCTTCTGAAGTTCCTGGGTTGCATGTGCAGAAGAACCTGTAGAGTTCTGTGTAAAGATAGTCAAAACCTCGGGAAAGTGTATGTGTGTTTCTATTTCATTTCTATATATCTTTTTTTCTTCCCAACTCTTGCAATATACTGTTTTGTATATTGTTTTAAAAAGGTATTGAATACTTTACAACTCTGGGTCAGTATGAAGGCTCACCAAACATGTAAATGGCAGATATAGATATACAAGTAAGGAATGCTATTTGAGAGTTGTAAGTATTGGTCACAGCAGTATTTGTTGTCTCTTAATAGGATGGTTTTGTTGTCTGTACAGAAGTTCCCAGTTTTAGGCCATAGTCTAGTCTAGACATGTATATACGCTGTGAATTGGTGCAGATATATCATGGCAGTCTCTTAATCCTGGTTAATGGATAGGGAATAAACTGACAGGTTATGAACTTCTTTCTCTATTTACTACCATTACTACTTATCACCCCCATCATCATTTTATTTGTACCGGTATGCCGCCTTTCCATTGTTACATAATCACAAACATAACCAAAGTGGTCATAAACAATAAAACCAAAAAGCATATAACCAAATCGAACAATTTCCACATAAATCATAAAATCTAAAAATAGGGATACAGAAAAATTAATATCAACAACAGCAACAAAATCCCCCAAACCATACTCTCAGTGTTCACGCTGTCATCAGCCTCAGCAGTGATTAAGCATGGAATGGCAGTGCTGATATATTCCTTAACCACAGTTGAGTATTAATGCTTCATTTAGTATCAAACTCTGTTGCATCCTAACCATGGTTGAGAAAACATGGTTTTAAACTGTCCAAGTCCAGAGAAGGCCTTATCAACTGTTCAGTTTCTGTTAATTGGTTAATTGGTTCTCATGGGAAACTTACAGATTCTGGCTTCACACAATTAACTCAAGGCAGTGTCAATTTACTCTTGGCAGAAAGCCAAGGTCTGCCTGACCTGGAAACTACTCTCTCTGATTGGTGACCAGCACTGAACTCTGTTATCTAGGAATGCTAGCACAGTTGGTTTTTGTTAGGTGTTAGGAGTAGAAGTGCTGTGTATATGGTTGGAGAGAGAAAGAGTAAGGATTTATTTTGCTTTGCTTTGTATGCAGAAACTCTGCTGCTTTTATTTTCTTTTAATAAATCCTGTAAATAGTTATTCTGCGTCTAGCCGACTAGTCACTTCCACCTCAACTAGCTTCTGCGCTGTGCAGGAAAACTCTGCTACGTTTGGGCTAAAGCCACTAGAGCTATGCCTGACACTTCAAAATTCTAAGATCAACACCCCTCCTTAAACTTCACTTGATGAACTTCTTTGCTACATAGTGAATGACAGGATACACACAACAACAACAACAACAACAACACACACACACACACACACACACACACAGACACACACAATCTGTTTATTGTGATAACATAAATGGTATTTTTTTCTATAACCTTAGGTCTCATAATGGACAATGGAACTTGTATTTCCCTCTCTGATTGCCCATGTGTTTATCACGGGACAGCATTTCCTGTTGGCTCAAAAATTGAGCAAGAATGTAGTAATTGGTATGTAGACATTACTTCTGTTATCTCTGTCTTGTGTCTGAATACCTTTAATTACCTGACTTTAAAGCATTTGCCTTGTTGTGCTATTATTGTGGGAGTTTTTATAGTTGCATTTATGCAGTAAATATCGAAAGGGTTACGATGTTTTCTCCTAACATTCTATTTTGTTAACACATTGCCTACTGTACTTTGTTTTAGTATTTGTATTGGTGGAATTTGGAACTGCACTGAACATGATTGTCCAGGTAATTTATTTTTTTCTCCGTTTTTGTAAGATAGTTTTCATTTACTTTTTATTAATATATTTAAATGTTGGTATCTTAATAAGTTCCTGCTAACCTAGCAGTTTGAAAGCACATCAAAGTGCAAGTAGATAAATAGGCGGGAAGGTAAACAGCGTTTCTGTGCGTTGCTCTGGTTCACCAGAAGCGGCTTAGTCATGCTGGCCACATGACCCAGAAGCTGTCTGTGGACAAACGTCAGCTCCCTCAGCCAGAAAAGCGAGATGAGCACTGCAACCCCAGAGTCGTTCACGACTGGACTTAACTGTCAGGGGTCCTTTACCTTTACCTTTTTATCTTAATAAGTAAAAATACTCAAAGTGATATATCAGTTGAAATCTAACCAATACAAAATATATTGTAAACTTCTAACCACTAACAGTGAAATCTTATACATCTACTCAGAACTGAGTTCCATCAAATTCAGTGAGCGATATCCAACTAAATATTTAACTGTTCTTGCCTTAAGCTGAATGTTCAATCATTGGTGATTCCCATTTCACAACTTTTGATGGTCGCCATTATACCTTCCTTGGGATTTGTCAGTACATTCTGGTGAAGGGCACTGGGAAAGACAAATTCACAATTACTGTACAGAAAACTCCATGTGGTCAGGTAAGGTCATGCTTAAAATATAATTTCATGCTGATAAATAAATACCTACACCATTGGAGCCAATTAATTAATTAATAGGATTAGCAATAATAAATCCTTCTTTTTTCTTAATATTGAGTGTCTACCTGATCATAACCTGGATTCCCTTTCAGTTGTAAGTATTGCCTTTTTGCAAACCCAATTGCGCCTTTGACTGAGATTAAGTCTACAGAGCTTTTCATTCACGCATGATTACACAAGCATCTACATATTTGGTTACAGTCTGAGCAGGTGTCTTAGGCAGATAAATGCTCTTGGTGACAGGGCTGAACAGGTTTGATATACTGCCAGCCAGATAAGAGGCATTTTGAAATGGACTGAGATATTTATTTGATATTTTATAAGCTCTCTTGTGTTTTGGTGGGGTGGGGTGGGGTGGGGGAAAACAATAAATCTGAGAGCTCACAGAATATTAAAATATTAACGATAGGGCATTTCAGCTGCTGGCTAGTTAAATCCAGAATACTTCAGCATTAACCTCTTCCTCTTATGTATGAAACCATTCTTTGAGTTTAATATGTGTAGCTCAAGGTTAGCCAACATGACACCCTCCAACATGACTCCCATCAGCCCCAGCCAGTATGGCCAATGGTCATTGATGGGAGTTGTAGTACAAGGAAACTCTAGAGGGTGCTGCTGCATTCCACGAGTAAAAGGAAATTTCCTTCATTTATTATCTCTGAAGTTTTTTTTAATGGTATATTACAGCTTTTTCCTCTAGGCCTGGTGTAGTGGATAGAATGTTAGATGGGGAGACTAGGGTTGAAATTCCTGCTCACTAGGTGTCCTTGGGTCGGTTACTACCTCTCAGTTTAAGTTACTTTCAGGGTTGTTGGGAAGATGAAATGGGCAGGGGGCGAAAAAGAACATTGCCCTCTTCCTTGGAGGAAGGCCTAATAAAAATGGAATGTTGCTCAAAATGGAATGGAATGAATGGAATGCAATTTAGGAAATACTTGACTATATTTTTCCTTTCCTTGTGCTCCCCGTTGCCCTGCCTTCCTGGGCCCATTCAGAACCTTGATCACGTCTGCATTCAGTCTATAACCCTAGTTCTTGAAGATGACTTCAACAAGCAAGTGACTCTGAACCGAGGAGGTGAAGTTCAGTATAGCTCTTCCAATCAGGGTTTGAACCTAAATGGTAAGACATTTATTACAATACCCTTCTATTAAAGTTCTTATTGTTCCTTTTCTAGCCAGTCTGCTTCAATGAAAATACACACATTTTTACATTAATGTCTCTCTGTGTGTGTTTTCTCATGCCTGGCACAAAGATGAGTTAAGTAATGGTGTGGTTTTGTTTTTTGTTTTTTTTAAAATGAACTGCTATCAGTTGATATGAATCAGGGTTTCCAGCTGCAGAAAACTCTTCTTCAGTCTGGGAACTGAGGAATCGTCCAAATTAAATAACTGAAGGCATTGATAGATTAGTATACAAGACTTCATTCATCATGTGACTTGAATTAACTAGTTGGCCCACATCTCCGGAATTCTATATGTGAAAGCAAAAACGCATGAAACGAAGCAAGTTTTATAGCCCTAAGCCTGATCTTGTTACAGTTAATTGATATATTATGCTTTCAGCCTTGAATGATTAGCATACACATTTCACTCATCATGTGAACCGAATTAGGTAGTTGGCCCACATCCCTCAGGTTCTGTATGTGAAACAGAATATATACGAAACGAAGCACGTTTTATAGGCTTCTCTTGTCACGGTTAATTGATATATCATGCTTTGGGCACCTTGTCAGGAGGCTCCTCTCTGGAAGTATTTTAGGCTTCTTTCACTCTTGTATATGGTATATACAAAATATCTGCAAGGGACTATTCTATCTAAAGTACCTGTCACTTGAGGCTGAATAAACCACAAAGCCCTTCTGGATAACTTGTCACCCAATCTCTCTCAATTTCCCACCTTGAGAAGGCTCTAAAGGGGTTTGGAGAAGGTTGTCATCTTTTCAGTTCTTTTTGTTTGCCTGTTTGCTTTTAGTTAAATGGAATAATAGTGACAGAGTATATTAAAAAATACTCTGTATTTTAAAATTTCATTTTTATAAGAGTTGACATTATGAAGATGGAATTACTGTTTCTTCCATATAGGTTACAAATAACACCTCTCTGTTTTGATACTATGTTAGGTTGTGTTAACAAAAGAATGCAGTCTTGTACCTCTGGGCAATTATTTAACGTTGTTTGGGGAATTATCCCACCTTCTGTTACGTGTAGGGTATGTTGAAGTGCGGAATCTGTCTTCATTGTTTGTGCAACTGAAAACTAAATTTGGTTTAAGAATTCAGTTTGCTAAAGATGGCGAGAGAGTGTATATTCAACTCAGTGCTGCTTGGAAAAGGAGAACTTTGGGTCTATGTGGAACATATAATGGAAACTTGAGAGATGATTTTCTGTAAGTTTGATTTCTACTGTTACTTCATTATTCATTTAGTTAGCCCATAAGCAAAATTCATCCCATATGTAAAACCTGAGTAATGTTCTGGTTACAGGTAGGTAGCCGTGTTGGTCTGGGTCGAAGTAAAATAAAAAAATTCCTTCAGTAGCACCTTAAAGACCAACTAAGTTTTTATTTTGGTATGAGCTTTCGTGTGCATGCACACTTCTTCAGATACTGTGTATTAAATCCAGATATACAAAATATAAACCAACATATAGAATATATAGCACTACACTTTATTAGGTAAAGCTTAGCTACTCACTCAGCCCAAATGATCAGCCACTAGAGTTCTTTGGGATACATGTTTATGCTTGGGTAATCTACTGAATTACATAACTCTATAAAAGCCACCCAACATGATTCTGTATACCCTTGTTATAAGTTCTTGCCACGTGGTGACCAGCAAGCATCAAGGAACTGCTCTCAGGTAATCCTGAAAGTACAGCAGAGCAAAAGGCAAAATGTATAAGCCTGTTTAAGTAGCTGTCAAATAGTTTAAAAGGCAAACCTAGCAGCTTGAACTGTTCTCAGAAGACTACAAGTAGCCAATGGTCAAATGTTACTTCAGTGAGGAAAAAAGAGCCCCATATTAAGTTTCCAGACATGTGAGCATCTTCTATGCTCACACTCTTCCACTTGTGCATGCCTCCCATCATTCCTGCCCAGCAGACATGCTGGCTGGAGCTGATGGGAGTTCCACATCTGGAGGGCATCCATTTGCCTACCTCTACCCTAGGCGTTGTCGGGGAAAATAGATTATTCCCAGTGTCAGGCATTTTCTCTTGGCCTGTCTGGTTCTTCTGCCTAATCACTCTCATTTTCCTTCTCAGATCTCCAGCAGGAATGATCGAAGGGACTCCGCAGCTCCATGCCAACGCATGGAAGGTTTCATCAGCATGCCATGTGCCCGTCAACATCCCTGTGGTTAATCCTTGTAACATTAACCAACAAAATGGTGCACTTTTACTTTGGGGTTTTGATGTAGATTTATCATAATACCGTTCTTAGATCCCAGTACATTTCCTGTGTCTGAACTTTATTGTCTCCTACAGATGATTTTGGGCTGTTTCTTGAATCTGCCATTTAGATTCAGAACAATCCTTCTGGTAAAGGCAAATCTCTCTCTTGTTTGTTTAAACCCCATTGATTTCAGTGGCTAGCATATACACCTAACTTCCTGGGATGGTGCTAATTAAGGTCAGTAGGATGAGGACTGTGCATGTATATTTGCACGCATTATGTTTTGCCGGGCTGGTGCTGTGGTGCAAAGATCCCTCCGGCGCCCCCCATGGCAACTCCAGAACAAGGGAGGGGACGGTAGAAAATGTTCTCTGCCTCCCCCACTGCCCTGATCCCTGGCGTGGTGGCGGCGATCAAGCAGGAAAACGTGCTTCGGTGTTCTCCGGTGTCAGGGTGCCTGAGAAGGCAGCCCGGGAAGGCTGCACGCTGCCTTTCGCCAGGAAGCAGGAGGAGGACATTGACCAGGAGCAGGGCCATCTTTAGCAGATGCAGAGGCTAGCTTCCATCCTAAGCCTCTGCGGGAATCGCTCTCTCCTGCGGAGGCTTGGGAAGGAAGCTGCACGCCCGCCAGCCATATAGTTGGCGGGGCGCAGATGGCAGACGTGCAGGGAAAGGGGAGATTGCTGGCAAAACCATGCAGCTCCCCCACTCGCCAGGGCACCACGAACCACTAACACCAATGGGAAAGACGGCTCTGATGTTTTGGCCAGTCCGTAGTTTTGGTGTAGTGCAGGCATCCCCAAACTTCGGCCCTCCAGATGTTTTGGACTACAATTCCCATCTTCCCAGACCACTGGTCTTGTTAGCTAGGGATCATGGGAGTTGTAGGCCAAAACATATGGAGGGCCGCAGTTAGGGGATGCCTGGTGTAGTGTTATCAGTCTTGGCTACTTACTTTTCACTGAGTGCTTTAAATAGTATGAGTACTGCTATAAGCCAAATGTTGCTTTCCCTTAGTTGGGTATGCATCCCAGTGTGATCTCCTCAATCAAGAACTCTTTGCTCCATGTCACGTCTACATCAGCCCAGGATTATACTACCAGCGGTGCCGCTTTGATGCTTGCAAATGTGGGAGCAGCTGTTTGTGCAGTGCTCTTGCACACTATACTTACCTATGCAGCAAGCATGGAGTTACTATTGACTTCAGATCTCATGTCTCATACTGTGGTGAGTCACTGAACTATGAATTATTATTATTTTTAAAATCGAAGCATTACTAGGATACACGCATGCTTCAAAAAACGAAAACAAAACCCCCTCAGACTGCTTATTTCCAAATCTGCTTGGATTAGTAACCCAATACTGAACATTAAGCAGATCTGGCCTGTTCTTTAATGTCTGAATTCCTCTGCTCCTTGATTAAGCCGGTAAGATGGAACAGGTACTAGCCTGGTCCTGGGGGGTCACTGAGAATTTACCAGCCTTTCTCAGTTTGCTAAGAAGCAAGTGATTTAACACATCACAAAACCAGCCAGATGCACCTATATGTTTAGAACAGGCATCCCCAAACTTCGGCCCTCCAGATGTTTTGGACTACAATTCCCATCTTCCCCAACCACTGGTCCTGTTAGTTAGGGATCATGGGAGTTGTAGGCCCAAAACATATGGAGGGCCGCAGTTTGGGGATGCCTGGTTTAGAAGGAAGAAACCTACATGCAAGTTTGAAATGCTCTTCTATCATCTTCACCTGAAATTTAGAATCTTACTATCAGCCAATTAACCCTGACCATAATATATAGTTGGAAATAAATATACAGCATTGGCAACAGATGACAACTGCAGTGTTTGGGCCAGTTAAGGTAAGGGGAGGTAGTCATTGATGTATCAGGGTCCTGAGCCACACAAGGCTTTATAGGTCAAACCCAGCACTTTGAATTGAGCCCAGAAACTAATTGGTAGGCAGGGCTGTCAGGCAAGGATTGGTGTTGTGTGCTCAGACCACCTTGTCCTGGTGAGCAACCTGGTTGCTAAATTCTGCACTAGCTGCAGTTTCCAAACTGTCTTCAAATGCAGGTTACCAGAGCATAGACGTCATGCTACTCCTGTCCAGATAGAGGTGTAGCCACCAGTTGAAGGCAGTCTACACCAGTGAGGCCTCCTGAGGCTCAAATGACAGTAATGGACCCAGAAGTACTCCAAGCTATGTACCTGCTCCTTCAGGGGGAATGTAACCTCATCCAGAGCAGGCCACATCCCATCAATCCAGTCTAGAGAACAACCCACTTAACAGCACCTCTTGTCTGGATTAAACTTCAAGTTATTGGCTCTCATCCAGTGCAGGCAATACATCAATCTAGCCTCAGTCCACTGCCACACCTGCAGGTTTAAAGGAGTATCGGAGCAGTATGTCATCAGCACATCGCTGACAAACATACTCCAAAATTCTGGATAACTGCATTCAATGGTTTCGTGTAGATCAGGCATAGGCAAACTCAGTCCTCCAGATGTTTTGGGACTACAACTCCCATCATCCCTAGCTAACAGGTCAGGGATGATGGGAACTGTCGTCTGAAAACATCTGGAGGGCCGAGTTTGTCTATGCCTGGTGTAGATGTTAAACAATATGAGGAATAAAATCGAACCATGCAGAACCCCCAACTGAAGGTTCCGCTCTCCAGGCACCACCTTCTGAATACAAGCACCCAAGTAGGACTGGAACCACCACAGAGCAGTGCCACCTGAGACAGCCACTCCATATTAATGTTTAGAGGAATTAAAAAACAGTCCTGTTCACCTAGGCATTTGGGAACAGAAATACATTATCAGCAGCTTTGACATTATTAGTTTTGTGGATATTCATTTGGTTATTTGTGTGTTTAAGGTTTAAATTTTATTGCTTTTATTGTTTTGTTTCTGTCTTTTGGAAGGAAGGGTCAGATAAAAACCTAATAAATAATGCTAAAGAGAAAGTGGGTTTTGTTAAAGTGTAGCAGTGCATCTTGATGTCTGGGCCTGACATTCGAACAATATGTTGTTTATTTGTAGCGTTATTGTGCAGAAGTGGCACGCTGTACCACCCGTGCTCCTCTTTCTGCGAGCATTCCTGTTCCTCCCTCTCATTTTTGGATGCCTGCGATCATGATTGTGCTGAAGGATGTAATTGCCCGGATGGAAAATATTTTGAAGAATCTATCAACTTTTGTGTGCCAAAGTAAGCCATCTTAAATTTATTTAATTGCATTTTTAAAAGAAGCAAACACACCCTAGTTCTAGCCTTTAGAATATTTTCCCTAATTATTGTGCCAATAGAATTGAAATGGACGGACCTCCTCATCTTCTTATCATAGATTGACTGATGTATGTGGATGACAGGCAAATCCCATCCCTGCAACTAATAGCAACAGTAACCTGGAAGAATATTGCTCCCTCAAATTCCTTGCTCAGCCAGGTTCTGAGCATGAACAAAACTTATCCCTTAATACTTGCTGAGGGCCAAAATCTACGCTATTCTGCATTCTGGTTCCTAATACACCATACATTTAAAGCATATTCTCCACCAGCAAATAATCTTGAGCTTTATCTGAAATTTATCCCCTATAGAGCTACAGTTCCCAGGATTCTTAAGCGGGGGTGGGGGTGGGGGTGGGGAATAGAATGTGCTTTAAATGAATGGTGTGTACACACACAGAAGGTTCAAGGTATTTTGGCAGAAAACCAAAGCACCTTTCTCTAAGCGTGGTAAAAGTATAATCAAATGAGCGACAGGTTGCTACCTTTTCATGGTACACTGAAATCTTTCCCCTGAGAGTTGGGACATTTCATGTTGTCTAATCACAGGGTCAGTCATGTCTGCTCTAAAGACACCTTCCTATAGTTGAACTAGTTCTTGGTTTAACAACATTTCAGTGGCTGTTCGTTTCCCAAGTACGCATGCAAGTAACATTTGACTGAACCACCAATCAATAGTTGTATTAATGCCAATAATATTCTTGAGAACAGAAAGAAAACCTCCTTTCTCTAGAACTTAAGGATACACACACACACAAAATCAAATATTTAAAGTTCTAGTATAATATGAAGGAAAAGGGACCCAGGTGGCGCTGTGGTTAAACCACTGAGCCTAGGGCTTGCTGATCAGAAGGTCGGCGGTTCGAATCCCTGTGACGGGGTGAGCTCCCATTGATTGGTCCCAGCTCCTGCCAACCTAGCAGTTCGAAAGCACGTCAAAATGCAAGTAGATAAATAGGAACCGCTCCAGCGGGAAGGTAAACGGCATTTCCATGTGCTGCTCTGGTTTGCCAGAAGCGGCTTTGTCATGCTGGCCACATGACCTGGAAGCTATACGCCGGCTCCCTCGGCCAATAATGCGAGATGAGCGCGCAACCCCAGAGTCGGTCACGACTGGACCTAATGGTCAGGGGTCCCTTTACCTTATAATATGAAGGAAAATTTGTACTGTTATTAATGAGCAAGTCAGTGATGACTTCAAAGGATATGCCTATTGTAACAATTAGGATATGGTGTATGAATTATACATCACCTTCTGTTCTGTAATGCTATATTAGTATACTATAATGGAATTCATAAGCTTTCTTTTATTAGGGTTAGTTGCAGATGCCACTATAAAGGCAGAAGTTTTCAGCCTGGGGAAATTCTACCCACGCCATCAGGCTCATGGTAAGAACCAACTCTAAGAGGTTTTTTTTTAATTCATTCAAATTTACAGAGGGGGTAGATTTGCAGGCTGACAGTTGTACATATTGTTTTGGATGTGCAGTTCTCGGTGCATGATCAGTTGTTTCTGGAGCTGCTTTACTTATACTGTATCTAAATTTTAGCAGCCTTTCCCCAAATTAGTCTTGCATGCTCCTCGCTGAGTTTTTATATATAAAAATAATAATAATAATTTATTTTTTATACCCCGCCCATCTGGCTGGGTTTCCCCAGCCACTGATAACTTTCTATTTAGTAAACCTGTGATATATTAAGGAACAATACAGACTATTCTATAAACTCTGAACTGCTTTACTTGTTTGATGCATTGAGGACCAATTCACATGACCTATTCTATGTATGATGGCTGTCACTATATGGAGGTGATTGTACGAAGTGCAGAAGTAGGAATTTAGCTTAAGTTTCTTGTGGACGTGTAGACTTCATGCTCTACCCAGTTTACGTACATGCCAATTTGGCCTTGTGAGACTGCAGTATGGACACAATTAGCAGTGGGGTTTTGGAGAAATTCTCCCAGATCTTGGACATCTTTGTCTTAGGAGAGAGGATAAGCTTATCAGACTTAGGCAGCATTCACATTGAAGTTTATTCCATTTTTCAACTATAATGGAATACAGTGCAGGTTTAGCACTCATTTGCAAATGGATTTTTCTGGATGCAAATAACATGGAAAAGATCACTCAGCTTGGACTGTTGTTGTTGTTGTTTAGTAGTGACCCCATGGACCAGAGCACACCAGGCACTCCTGTCTTCCACTGCCTCCCGCAGTTTGGTCAAACTCATGTTCGTAGCTTCAAGAACACTGTCCAACCATCTCGTCCTCTGTCATCCCCTTCTCCTTGTGCCCTCAGTCTTTCCCAACATCAGGGTCTTTTCCAGGGACTCTTCTCTTCTCATGAGGTGGCCAAAGTATTGGAGCCTCAGCTTCAAGATCTGTCCTTCCAGTGAGCACTCAGGGCTGATTTCCTTCAGGATGGATAGGTTTGATCTTCTTGCAGTCCATGGAACTCTCAAGAGTCTCCTCCAGCACTATAATTCAAAAGCATCAATTCTTCGGCAATCAGCCTTCTTTATGGCCCAGCTCTTATTCCACTATAATTCCAGAAGTAGCTTTTATGTCATGTGAAAGCTCAGCTATAATGCAGAACTTAACAGTTAGGGGGGAAAGTCATGAAAATGATATAAACTGCTGTGTGAATGCAGCCTTACATGCTTAGTATAAGAAGCAATAAGTACAAGTTGATCGTCCATCTAACCAATCTATGTTATCCTCAGCTGTCAGACAATTTCGATGTTTAGAATGTCATGCTTATTGCATCTGTAAGTTATACTGCATTTAGTTGCATTATATGACTAACAATGTTATTCTGCTATATAAAACTGTATTTTAATATTAAATTATTATGATGTGTTTTTTATGTGCACTGACTAGCCAGTGTCTAAATGGAACAATGAGATGCACAGAAGCTGCTGAAGTTCCTCCAGGTAACAAAATTCCCTTAGTTTCTTGAGCAAAGGAGTTCTAAAATGCTTTTCGGTCACTTTTTTCTTCTGTATAGATTCATGGACTGCATGTTATAAGGAAGGGAGTTTAATTTGAATCCCTGCTCACCTGAAAGTGTTCTGCATAGCCATTCTTTTTCATCCCCATTTTGTCCTAGATCAGGCTTCCTCAACCTCGGCCCTCCAGATGTTTTGAGACTACAATCCCCGGCATCCCTGACCACTGGTCCTGCTAGCTAGGGATCATGGGAGTTGTAGGCCAAAAACATCTGGAGAGCCGAGGTTAAGGAAGCCTGTCCTATGTCAAAGAACATCAATAAAATTCAGAGTTTTGGACCAGGAAAAAGGGGGCCGGAATCAACTAACCTAGTGTGCTAGAGGAAGCCAACACAAAGACTTGCTTCCCCCATTTGCTCCCTGCATACATTCCCTGCAGCTCCCCCAGATCTACTCTGGAGTGTTGGGGGAACCCCCAGCACAGGGTGTGGAGGATAGGAGGGAAGATTGTTCCATCTGGCAAGCGGAAATGCTTGCAGTGACAGAACAATCATGTTAACATGTTGTTGAATTCTACCCTGTGTTTTCAAAGGAACACGTTGGTGGATACAGGATTTGAATAGAATCACTTGAAATATTAGCTTTTGACCAGCACTTTTGAAGTTTTGCTGCAAAGTTAAACTTGATCCAGTGAGGGTAGATTTGCACAGTTTTGTTCAGTGAGAACAAGTACAGCATATGTTAATTACTTTGGTACTCTCTGTACGGATAGAACATTTCTGAAAACTCTTAACACTTGTAAGAATTAATTGCAAGTGGTTGTCAAGGAAGTATAAAAAACATTTTACTAACTCCATCAAATAAAAAGCAAAGTATAAGTCATATTACTCCAACATTTAAACCTACTATAGCAATATTGTATGGTTTCACATATCCCAATTTGGCTGAGAGAGATCCATCAACAATTTAACATGTTTTTAAGAAACTGATACTGCAACATTCACATGAAAAACATACTTTGACACATAAGAGAGTTTTTGATCAGCACTTGAAATGAGCGCTGCTTTAAAGCTTAAGATATCAAGTGTCTGTATTCATGACTGATTTGCAAAATTCTGGCAATCCCGAATGCTTTCAGACTGTATCCATTCAGAAAATGTACGCCGAAACGACCAAAGAAATTTAACCACTTGAAGGGTAAAGAAAATGTTACATTTGTATTTAGCAGAATATGCTGTTGATGAATTGTGTTGAAAGATTAGGGCATGAACTGGCAAAAATTAAGTACTTTAAAGTGTATTTGATTTCAAGGGAGAGTTAAGCATATGCTGATCTCATGTAGTTTGCATTTTGAATTTGAAGCTCCCATGTGCCCTGAAGAAAAGATCTACTATGACTGCCGGTCTCATGTGCCTGGCTTGCCATCTGCTGGAGTGAACTGTGAGCTTTCCTGTGCGAACCTTGCCATGAACTTCACCTGCGCACCATCTCCACCCTGTGTGAGTGGTTGCATTTGTCCCCCTGGGTAAGTGCTTCTGAGATCTAGAGTAATGGAGAAGGAAATTGTACCTATGGATTTGATTTTTTCTTTCTTTGGCTAATACTGTCACACATTTCTCAACTCCTCAGATGGTGAGAAGTTTCCAGGACTAGAGCTTAGAGGTTTTGGTTTCCTTTAGATCAGAGAGTACTGGAACATTTATTTATTTATTTGCACACTACCCAATTAACAATGTCTTCTGGGTAATTAAAAACCATATAAAAGACAAGGAGAGACAGATCAAAACCAACCATAAAGTACAAATCATGGTGCCACTGCCAAAAATGCCCTTTCTCTGCATAGCAGCCTGCATCTGAGGATCTTTAGGTCCAAGTTGGAGGAGGTCATAACCTGGCCTGAAGCCACCCAGTGCATTAATGGTTAAAGCAAGCACTTTGTATCGGAGCTAGTAAATACTGGTAAAGTACTGATCTGATCTGGTCAGAATGCGCAGTCCCATCTTGCTTTAATTTGGAACAGCTGAAGTTTCTAGGCAATTCTCAAAAGCATTCCCACATTACAGTAATCCAAGCAGGTGATAACAAAAGCATGGCTAATGGCAGCAACGCTATCTGCTATCTCTGCCCAGATCAGGGCGCAGTTGGTATATCAGTTTACGCTGATAAAGGGCACTCTGCACCATTGAGGCCACTTGTGCCTCCAGCGACAATGACGAATCTAGGGCATCCCAAACTGAAAGACTGCTCCGTTATGGTGAGTGTAAGTAGAAAATCACTCAACTGGGCAGACGAAGCACCTACTAAGAGCTCCTTCATCTATCTGGATTGTATTTCAATGTATTGGCCCTCATCCAGTTCATTACTGCACTTAGGCACTGATTCAGAACATCTGCTGCCTTCCCAGGAGCAGGTGAAAAGGAGTCACACATCTGGGCATTTGCATATTGTTGACACCTCAGCCCTATTTAATTTTCCAGTGCTGCAGTGCTCCTGTTTGATGCACTGGGAAACATTTCCCCCCTCTTTAGCTGCAGAAAGAATTCACTCCCATCAGTATTTTGAAATACAGCTTTCCTTCCAACTTCCAAGCTTTTAGTGATAGAATTAAATGTTGTGTGGTATGTGGCTGTGCAAGGATGTTGTTGTTGTTGTTGTTGTTGTTGTTGTTGTTGTTGTTGTTGTTGTTGTTGTTGTTGTTTAGTCATGTCCCCATGGACCAGAGCACGCCAGGCACTCCTGTCTTCCACTGCCTCCCGCAGTTTGGTCAGATTCATGTTGGTAGCTTTGAGAACACTGTCCAACCATCTCGTCCTCTGTCGTCCCCTTCTCCTTGTGCCCTCCATCTTTCCCAACATCAGGGTCTTTTCCAGGCAGTCTTCTCTTCTCATGAGGTGGCCAAAGTATTGGAGCCTCAGCTTCAGGTTTGATCTTCTTGCAGTCCATGGGACTCTCAAGAGTCTCCTCCAGCCCCATAATTCAAAAGCATCAATCCTCATCTGTATCTATGGCAATAAGGTAGGCTTTGAGCATATACACATTTAGAAGCATCAGAGAATGATTCTGTCTTTTGTAATAATGCAGTAGACAAGGATTAGATTATTTGGGAAATGGAATGACTTCCATCTCTAACACCAGCACAGCCCTCTTACTCCGAGAAAAAGCAGACAGTGAAGAAAACAGCATGTAGGTGCAAACTCTCAGCTGCCAGCAGCAGTACGAATCTGTAGTTACAATATGTGCGAAAACTATGATGGAAGTGAGCTGAAATATATATGGCAGCACAATGCCTTGTGCATGTTTGCTGAGAAGGAAGCCCCATTTACTACTAAGTAAGTGTGCAAGTCCATGAATGTCCATGTAGTCTTGCTTGGTAAATTGTATAGACCAGTTATTAAAGATCACAACTGGTAAGTTATAGCAAATGCTGAAATGTCTGGCAGACTAAGTTTACCATACTATTGAATGGCATATCATTCAAACAACCACTATCTGGCACGGAGCTGATGTCTTCTGATTCATGCGATAGCATCATTGTGACTGCATATACTGAAGGTAGATTTCTGTTTTGAATTCATGGTTTTGTTTCTTTGAAGGATGGCAGAGCATAAAGGAAAATGCTACGTGCCCGACAGTTGCCCATGTACCTGGAAAGATTGGGAATATTTGTCAGGTGAAGTGATAGCTACCCCTTGTTACACATGGTAAGCAATTTGTATTTCACTGCGGTTTTTAATGTTATAATTATTTTTAGTGTTACAGATAAGATTGTCTGACCATAGATATGCTCCCTAATTCATGTATGTTTAAAAAGAACATTTAATATTATTTATTAAAATAAATGAGGTTGAAAGATCATATAGTATTTTAATAAATAGATTATTATGAAATTTATATACCACCCAATTATAAGTAAATATAAGATATATATTAAAATTGTCAAATGGTTCTAAACTCCCCCATGTGATCATGCTAGAGGAAAGGGGAAGGTGGAGTGCTTGTTCGCTTCATACCAAGCTATAATATAGCAAACACAGCCAACTGCATATTCTAAAGTGCCACTAAGGGCACACATTTCCATTAATGTGGCTGACACAGACTTGTTAGCTATGAAAATGTGCCATGTTTTCGTGTGCTGATTTGCAGAAGAATCCTGCGGAACAGATTTTGTTTTCTTTGGAGCAGAGACTTGTCCTTTTGTGGCCCCATATAAATGATACAAGAAACTATACATTCTCTGCTATAAATTCTCTCTCTAATGTTTTTTGTTTCATGACAAGAGTGTCCCACTTTCATCTTCCACTCGTAAAAGCTCTCCAATCAGAACGCCTTCATTTTTTCCTCCTCTGCAGTATTTGTCGACGTGGGGTATTTAATTGCACATATTATCCTTGTCCTGCTGTTTGCACAGTCTATGGGGACCGGCATTATTACACCTTTGATGGACTAGAGTATGATTATGTCAGTGACTGCCAAGCTTACTTGGTAAAGGTAAGGAGGCATTTGGTAAATGCTGAAGATACACCCCTTTGCCCTGGCTTTTGACATCTGAGATGTATATTTTGAAGACCCACCTTATTTCTGTGATTGTAAGTTGTTTTTAACATTGTGTTTAATTGTTGTAAACCCACCCTGGGATCTTGGGCCGAAGGATAAGTAATTAATAATCATAATAGTAATAATAATAGAATACATGGTCTGTTCAATTACAAACGTTAGAGATATTGTATATGCAGCAATATATTTATATAGCCTAGGAATATATTATGCCTTCGGCTAAGCCTATATATCAAATATAAACTAGTTTAAAATTGGTTTGCTAGCACTGCTGGGAATTCCGGCTGCAGATTACTACATTAGAATTCTCCAACAGAGATCCTTAACAGCCATGCACACTCATAATTCCTAAGGATCCTTGGCTAGATGCCCTAGCAATTTAGCGGACACAGATTTGTAGAGACATGAGCCTAATTTGTGTCTCTTTTTCTGAGATGTCAACATGAATGCTGAGAAAACATTTTAAAAAATGTTTTCCCATCCTTTACTAGGCATATGGGTTCACTGCATTTTGGTAATTCCCTGGTCACATGCCACAAGTGTTTCATATTAAGCCACTTATTCTACCAGGGACATGAGGAGTTCTAAAGTTCAGGAGAGTAGTTGGCATTCACAAAAACAAGATTCGTGGCACATTGCCTGCAGCCTTTCATCCAACAAGCAAGATGACACGGGTGATGAAAACGCCGCCTGTGTAGATTCACGATTTTAGAAGTAGCCTTGTTATTTTTTAGACAGGTGCAATGCTAGCCCTACCTAGACTCCTTTTCAGACTTCGGCTTTTTTTAAAAAAGGACGATCTGATGTTTCATAATAGCTAATTTGTTCTTAGGATTTGGACTGTACGAGACTGTTGAAGGATTTCTCTGGCCTTACTGGAAGTTTGCAAACTGTAGTCTAGACTAGGTATTCTCAGACTATGTCGTAAGGGACCTTTTTAGTTGATCTAGGGGTTCATTGATGGGGAGGCAAATTCTCCATACAAATGGAGGTGGCAGGACCATGTATCATATACCCATCATATAAGGCCAGAAATTAAGCAAAACTCCTACATAAACTAGTGATTATTCCATTGGCCTACTACATGATTAGTCAAGGAGAGCCAGTGTGGAAGACCAGGTAGATAGTCAACCTTCAACAAACATGCTTACCACAGTGAGTGTGACATTGCCTTCTGGAGAGCAAGATCAACAGCTAGTCTTCCTCCTAACTTTGAATCTGGAAAGTGGGCACAGTGGTCCTAGCAGCTTCATAGTGATCTCAAGCATCTCACTAATTCCATATCTGGCTTTGAGGCTTCAGAGTTGTTTAGCATTTATGTGGCAAACCTCAGCCACACAGCGGTTACCCTACCCACATGCTGGTCTTCCCTGCTTAGATCAGGAAAGTTAAGTGGAGAAAAGCATTGGATACTGTTACCTGAATATCCTCCAATAGCACAAACTCTGTCATTCTGTGCTTGGGAAGCAGCGCCCAGTGGACTCTTTCTCTCCTACCCAGCTGGGGGTGGGAAAGAATTATTGGATGCTGCTTAACAAAGAGGTGCCTTTCCTCAGGAAAAGCAGCAGAAACTTGACAGTTTTTTGCATTGCCGATGAGGCCTGCCAGAAATTGTAGGCTCCAGTGGATGGTGTCTCAGACCAAGAAGACCTGGACTGAAATCTCTATTGAACCATGAGACCTGTTGGGTGAACCTGAGGCATTCACCATATCTAAGTTTTCTTCTTCTTCTTCTTCTTCTTCTTCTTCTTCTTCTTCTTCTTCTTCTTCTTCTTCGTCTTCGTCTTCGTCTTCGTCTTCTTCTTCTTCTTCTTCTTCTTCTTCTTCTTCTTCTTCTTCTTCTTCTTCTTCTTCTTCTTCTTTCCTGATCACTCATAGCCGAGTAAGATTGTCTTCCATAAACAGCTTTAACAGTGCGTCCATAAGTGACTGTGGAGGCCAGTTCTGGATCCACATGTCCTTCCACGGTGGGGACATAGGTTTCTGGGTGGGAGTTGATAATGGTGAGGGTTTGTCGAGCATGCCTTCCTCTTAGCACATTTCTCCCTTGTGTCCTGAGTTTGAGTGTCTTCAAAGCCCATGACACCTTTGGTAAAGGCTGTTCCCCAATTGGAGCGCTTGCAGGCCAGTGTTTCCCAGTTGTTGGTGTTTATACTACATTTTCAAAGATTTGCCTTGAGAGAGTCTTTAAACCTCTTTTGTTGACCACCAGCATTACGCTTTCCATTTTTAAGTTTGGAATAGAGTAGTTGCTTTGGAAGACAATAATCACGCATCTGCACAACATGACCAGTCCAACAAAGTTGATGTTGAAGAATCATTGCTTTGACACTGCTGATCTTTGCTTATTCCAGTAAACTGGCATTAGTTCGCCTGTCTTCCCAAGTGATGTGTACAATTTTTCAGAGACCTTCTTAAAACTTTCTGTCAACACTGCAAATATGAAGCAGCATGACTTCCAAGGAATTCCACATTTCTACTGCTTAAGGAATACTAAAAATCCCTAGTCGAAACAAAAAAAGTATATATATATATATATATATATATATATATATATATATAATATCACACTGTGATGACAGCCTGAGCTGCTAGACTGAGCTGAGACTTGGAAGTTGGCCCTTGCAGGTATCTACCTCAGAGCCTGCATGAGCCACCTCGAAAAGGAGAAAAACAGGAGTGTGAGGTGCTGCCACGACCTGCCTGATGGTGGAGGACTCTCCTCCCTTCTCCCTCTCTTTCTTGTTTCGACTACGTCAGACCAACATGGCTACCCACCTGTAACTAAAAATTCCCTAATCAAGGTACTTCGCCCACTGATTCCTAGAGATCCTTAGATGGATTCCTGAAATATACTCGGAGTCGAGAGTGAATTTCATGCTCTTTATTCAGCTCTTAGTCATCCAGGAGAAGAAGAGAAGAATGCCCTTTTCCCAAAACCATCTGCTTATATACATTATTTACACAATGGGCTTTGCGTGATTGGCTACTTCAGGGCTACACCTGTGGGCCAATCAGTTTGTGGATTGACTTCTGCCAGCAGCCTGATTGGCTGCTCCTGCAGGCCAATCAGGTTGCGGATTCACTTCCACCTGGAGTTGGATTGGGTGGCTCCTGCGGACCAATCAGACTGCTGATTCTGGATCCTATTGTTCTATGACAGTGTTTCCCAACCAGTGTGCCTCCAGATGTTTTGGGACTACAACTCCCATCATTCCTGACCACTGGTCTTGCTAGCTAGGGATGATGGGAGTTGTAGTCCCAAAACATCTGGAGGCACACTGGTTGGGAAACACTGTTCTATGATTCAGCTCAGTACATAACACCCCTCCCCTCTAAGTTCCAGTCCTGCCCGGGAGGTTGCATTTGTAGTCCCCAAGGTATGCTGGCCGCCCACGTGTGCGTTGTGGTCTGGGGTGTTCCTTGGTCAGGGGTCATAGTTGCCAAGTTTTCCCTTTTCTCGCGAGGAAGCCTATTCAGCATAAGGGAAAATCCCTTAAAAAAAGGGATAACTTGGCAGCTATGTCAGGGGTTCTGGTTCTGGCTCATGTTCCAAGGCTGCTGGCTGTGCCGGGGCTGTCTGGTCTGGCGCCACCGGCCCACTAGGTTGCCAATCAGACTGCTGATTCTGGATCCTATTGTTCTACGATTCAGCTCAGTACATAACAATTCCCATCAATCTTACCTGATTATGATTTGTTATGTAGATAAACTTAAATGAAAGAGTTGCTGTGAGGACAGATTGGGGGTCCTGTATGCAAAACTGGGGGAAAGGGTAAAATAAAAGTGTAACAATTATTCAACAGTAGATGAAGGACTATACAGCCTTGTGGGGTGCAGATTGCAAGAGAATAACGATTTACATTTTGTGTGGAAATAGCAAGGGCTTCTTTGAGCTTAAGAATGCAGGCATTTATTTTTTTAGTTGTAGAACTTTCTCCCCTGCCAAACTGTTTCTGCTGTGGGAATAAATAACCTAGGCTTCTGGTATGAACCGGAGAGGGTTTAAGTATCAAAATGCAATATTTGAGACTTTCAACTGAGTATTATTGCTTCACTCATTGCTTTACATTAGAAGGATGATTTCCTTAATGGCAATTTGGACCTGTATTTCTGTCTTCATTTCTCCGCTTTGTAGTTGGGGCCAGTCCATTTACCTGGCAGTTGTAGCTTGACTTGGCCACGAGCCTTTTGGTATCTGATGCACTTTGTTTAATCTGCTCTCTTTTTTATGGACCAGGACATCCAGCTGTACAAAAGAGGCTTTGCAATTGTATTAAAGTTCAATAAGCTCCACCTGTGTGCATTAAGAAGACTGGGAGGTTGACAGCAAAGTGAATGTGTGTGTGCATGTTTGCACATTCTGCAATCTGTGAAAACTGTCATGCCCCCTCCAACATATTCTGTCAGTCAGTATCTGGCTCTGGGTCAGGACTGGGCATGGCAGAAGCTAGGTTTGAGATCTGCAACATAAATTAGCATGCAGGATTAGATGGTGTCCCTGACAAGCTCTGTAGTATAGTCTCCTGCCGTCAAAGATCTTATGGCTTCAATCATTATTACTTCAGAGTAAAGGTTATTGTGACAAAAGATTCTGAAACAGATATTGGTTCCACCTCTATCTCTCTTTATCCAGCTATTTTAAAATTTTGCCTTTATTAAGTAATTTTTTGGAGAAGAAATACTGTTTTCACAGGATAATTGGCTTTTTCAGTACAATTGTCCCTTTGGGCAGATCTTCAGATTGATGTGCCTTCATGCCAACCAACTTTTTGTAGCCAAATAGAGAATTTAAGTTCCTCTCATGCTGTGCATTTCCTTTGTGCCAAACGCTCTGTAGGCACAGGAAAAATAGCCGTGTGTGTGTGTGTGTGTGTGTGTGTGTGTGTGTGTGTGTGTGTGTGTATTGGTCTCTTATCACACTGTGATGACAGCTTGAGCTGCTAGGAGGTCAAATGAAGCACATAGACTGAGCTGATACTTGGAAGTTGGCCCTTGCAGGTATCTACCTCAGAGCCTGCATGATCCACCTCGAAAAGGAGGACAACAGGAGTGTGAGGTGCTGCCAAGACCTGCCTGATGGTGAAGGACTCTCCTCCCTTCTCCCTCTCTTTCTCCCTGGGTCCAGAAACATATTGGTAGTTGGTGCAGCTCCTTAAAGGCAGGCGGCCACAGTGTCCTGGATTGCTAGCTCTGTTTCAGTACTAAGGGCTTACCTCTAATTGGGACATAGATCAATTTCTGGCTAGTTTAGTGTGGTATATAGCAGGAGCATAGCTGCGAAGTTTTCCCTTTTCTCACGAGGAAGCCTATTCAGCATAAGGGAATTTCCCTTAAAAAAAAGGGATAACTTGGCAGCTATGAGCAGGAGTGAAGAGAAAATTGGAAGTTGGTGACAAAGGAAGACCTACCAGTTGAAGATAGCAAGCACCTGATGATGTGTCCATGAAAGCTAAGGTCATAATAAATTCATTGGTCCTTAAAGTAGCAAAGACTTGGTGTTTTTGCTGCAGCAGACTAACACAGCTATCCTCAAAATATATAAAAACTTGTAACAAGCACATAATATATTTTGCGTGCAGTCCTCCTAAAATGGCTGAGTTGACTTGGCGGTCCATTCATTTGGTGATTGCATTTATCGTAGGTGTGCTTTCTTCTTCCCATTGGTCTACTCTTTCCAGTTGTTCCACTTCTTCAACCTTTCTCCAGCAGGCAGAAGATCCAATTACAATTGGCACTGAATTTACGTTCTTCTGACTGAATCTACTCCAGATAAGCAATTTCAGCTTCATTTACCTTTTATACACCTGGCTCCTTCAGACCAGTAAATGCTCTCAAGTTTTGTTCTTCAGTGAGCTTCTTTTAAATTGTGCAGATTAGCAGGAAGAGCTATCCCCAGAAACGGCAGGAGAAGAAGGGAGAGCTATGATGATGCAATACAATCACTGTAGCTTCTTTTGAAAGGGGTCCAGTCATTCAGCAGTGACAACAGGGCCTGGAGAAAGGAGCTTGTTTGTAACAGACTCCTTCACTAAAGATGAGAGCTAGGTAATGCGACCAATTTTCTGGCTGTTTAAAAGTTTCAACTCTTCCTTTTAACAACACTAGAGAGGTCTGTGTTAACTGTTTGTGGTATCGTTTCTTTATTATACTATAATGAAGTGTTATATTTGTCTGAAGGATGCCCTATGCCCACTTATCCCCCTACAAAGAGGCACTTCTGGAACAAATCTAGACTTTTAAAAAAATTAATTACACTCCTTGAGGGTTTTTAAGCTTGACTTAGGCAAACAAACTTTACAGAGAACTTGAAAACCTTATTCAATAGTCTTATTTAAACCTAGTGTCAGGATATACTATTTCACCCTAGAGTGTCTTTTAATATTACTACAACTGCAACAATCTCCCACTCCCTTCTTGAATTCTTACTTGAATTCTTACTCAGGAAATCAAATCAGGTTGCCCTGCCTAACTAACCCATGAACTCTTTCAGAGCAGGTCCCTTTCTCCCCAGGCCCTGAACTAAGTAAAAGGCAATCCCTCTCCAATGGACCAATTTACCATTTGGATTTTTAGTTGCACCAGCCATTTGTGTCTCAGGATAGACTATTTCTACCCAGGGATGCTTCATAGGGACATGGAAGAGGGCCTTCTTGGTAGCTGCCAGCGGACTCTGGAACTCCCTCCCTAGAGAAGCTGGACTGGCTTCTGCCCAAGCCTTTTGACACTTTTATTATGAATAGATATTGAGAAATACTTCCTAATCATCTACTAAACTTCACCAGTTGGTTAGCTGGTCAATAGTGCATGTATAGCCACTCTCTGTTCTAGCCCTTATCATAATCAGTATCGATTGTTGCAAAGTTTTGCAGTGTAGCCTAGGAAGTATCTTTCATGGGAACCATGCTACAAGTAACAGTGTTTTGCTGCTGTAACAACCTTAATGTATACAGTCGTACCTTGAAAGCCAAATGCCTTGGCACTCGAACGTTTTGGCTCCTGAATGCTGCAAACCCGGAAGTGAGTGTTCCGGTTTGCAAACGTTCTTTTGGATGTTCTTCTGCAGCCTCCGACTGGCTGCACTGCAGCAGCTTCCTGCAGCCAATTGGAAGCTGTGCCTTGGTTTCTGAACGTTTCGGAAGTCAAAAGGACTTCCAAAATGGAATCTGTTCAGCTTCCAAGGTACGACTGTACATGTTTTGCCTTGTACTGCAGGCCATCCAATTGACCAGTAAATTGCTATATTCTTTTATGGAAGGATGAGAAATGTCCGTGCTACTTTACTGCTTGGATGTTTAGCTATGGTTACACTCTGTGCAACCTGCACCCAGTGTAGCTCTGTGTTAATGTTCAATGAGTATTTCACTTGGAGCTTCTTGGCATTTTAAGCTTTCGCCACATTTAACTTCGGCTTTGGTTTCTCTTCGGCAGCAGCTTAAACCCTGTTCAGTTTCTGAAGACTTTAACCTTGCCCTATTCTCAGCACATAGCATCGCTTACAATTAAAGGAATTCTGTTTTGTCTTCAGCTCGAGAAAAATGAAATACAGGAAAAGCATGTGCTGGTGTTGCCTTTTCTGCTAGTCAGATGCCGAAGAAGAGATATTTTCAGAGCAGTAAAAATGAACATAGAGCATGCAGCCCAAATGGAGATGTATACATATGGGGCTTTCTTTTGTCATGTTCACTGTGGCTTTTAAATTCCACATTTGAGTCGTGGATTGAATTGTCTATTAGCTAACTCAGGAATCCACACTGATTTCAGTGGAACTTCCCGCCAAGCAAATGCATAGGCTCTTACGAGATTACGGGAATGGAACTTGTTTGTACAGAGATAAAAAGAAATAGATCTGTACCATACTAATTAAAAAACAGTATATAACAGATTTCAGATCATTTGCAAGCACAGTAATAATTCCTCTTTTCTTTCCCCTGCTCCGTTTCTTTTCTTCATTCCATTCTACCTGAGACCAAAAGGGAAAAAAAATCACGAAAGCAGAAAAAAGCAACACTTCATGAATGTGTGTATAGACATGAAACAGAAATAGAGGACAGGGTATGCTTCTTAATGTAAGATGATCTCATATAGGTGACTTTGCAAAGGCATGAAAAATGCCAAGATCTTCACCTGTTGTGCTACATGGATACCAACAGTAGGACATTGCTAGGGATTATATCACTTGGTAATGGATACTCGAGCCTTCTCAAACCTTAATCTTGGGACTATCATGTTTTTAATTAGGAAAGGATTGCTGCAATGTAACCCAGTAAAATGCCAAATCTGATACTCAGTGGCGCAAAACCGAATAAATGACACAAAAGAGAACTGTTTATAGGAGTAGTTGTATTCTTCAAAAACTACATTAATTGTCTTTCCACATTACATCATTAGTAAGAGTTTTTATTGAAATCAAAGAGCAGCTTTAGGTCTTTTATTAGTTGTTTCATTCAACACACCCATCCTTTTTAAAAACACTTTTATAGGAGTCATTGAATGTCCATTTTATCCTATTTATGGAATGAGAATGCTGCAGAAATCTTTTGTAGAAAGACAAAACAGCTGCTAAGAACTCTGCTCGTACCATGGCTGTTTATGGAAAGTCCTCTTTATATACCATAATTATTTTAGGAGCTCTTTGCACAGCTTGTCATCTGCAACGGCAAGGAAAATAACTAAATAATTATGGGTTGTTGTTTTCCCTTGCCTTTCTTTCATTTTGAGGGAAATGGCCAAATAAACAACCACATAGTCAAAATCTCATGTTATTTGCTGTATTCATACCCAGCAGGTGACAAGTAATAAATTGATAAATTGCAGCAGGCTTTAAAAATAATAATTAAAAACACCACAATAAAATGTGTGAAATTGCAACAGCAGGATAGTACAACACAGCCATGAGCTGTTTTTCTGGACAGACCCTTCTGAGTCTCTTCATCAAGGAAGGGAACTAATAAGTTTATTATGAAGCAGGTGGCAAAATACCTGAATTTTATCATAGACCCGAAGTGATTTTTAGTGCGTAGCTTGTTATTTTTTATGCATTGCATTTTCTCATATTGGTTGGTTAACCAGGAACCTTTGTGGCCTCCAGTTGTCTCCAGTAAAGATCTTTCTGTGAACTATATTTCTGTAAGATGCATGTGTAAGCAGATCTGGTAACTTATTTAATATCTCTTTGACTTATCTGGCACCACAGTATCTTCCTCCGCCCGAAATTATGTCAGTTGTGGCACCACAGTGATATTGGCACAGTACTCTCTTCCCTAACATCCTTCCAGCTCCCAGGGCACATAATTATTTTATATGAAGTACTTCATCCTGTCTGCATACTCTTTGCAAGTGTCCCAGAAAAACTGGGACATCTCATTTTTTTCTCGTGAGAGGGCGAGTCATGAACTTGGGGAGTCATGAACTTGCTTGATTTTGCACCACAATTTCCACCTCAAACCAAAAGCACTTTTTCAGGGGGAAATCATGGCACGGAAACATACAAGATCACAGTGCCCCAAATGGCTGTTGTCCTCTTGTGAGAAAAAACAGAAAGCTAGCGTCCTGGTTTTTGCCTTCAATGTGTTGGAGAGTAGGTGTCTGTTCTGACTCTACTGCCAGCCATTCCAAAGGGTTTAGTATGATGAAAGAGATTGGGGGGGGTGGAATTTCTTTCTCTCTACACTCTCTTCCATCATTCAAGAGACAAAAGGGCACATAGTGCCTAGTGAGCATTAGTATGCACTAAATGAAAATAATTCATTTTCGGTTGTAGAAGAAATGAGATATTGGATGGATCCCTTTTGTACTATTGCCAGTTTTTTCCTCAGTGTTTTCAATGGCTGCAATTGCAGGTCTAGCTTACCACTGTTTGTTTCATATTCTAATTCTGAATGTTGTAGCCAGCTTGGGTGTTGGGGTGTTATATCTCTCTCTCTCGAGAGAGAGAGGTTATGATTAAAATAATGACATTAGATTGTGAAAGCCCTTGGGTGATTTCCAGCGTTAGTCATATTCAAAGTAGCCCCATTGATTTCAGTGGGTTTACTCTGAGCATGCGTTAGCTGGATATCATTCATTATTAAGCTAAGATTTGGGGCATACTTGTAATAGTTTGTTGGCTGATGTGACAGAAATCACAGTTTAGTTTACCTTCAAATTCAAAATAGTGACCCTTAGTTCTTCTGATAGTCTACTTTTTTTTCCATCCAAAGGGTATAAAGTTCATTATTTAGTCAACTTATGATATACTGCTTTCTGCAAATGCAGGCCCTTTGCTGAGTTTTTGGTTGCTTGCCCAGATTTCTGTCCCTGTTTATCCATTGCTTAGCAACACCCCACTATCCCAAAGAAGTTGATACCAAGTACGAACAGGCTTGTTTTGGTAACTTAATGGGAAGACAGGAGCAAGGCTTATGGGGGTGGGGCGGGGGAGCATTTTGTTTTTGTTTTCTATCAGTGTAAGTTGACTTCACATGGCAGACCATGATGCTTCCTGGCTTTGTGTATTACCTTAAAAGGTAAATGTAGCTCTGCTCCAGAAAGTGGTTATGCAAAGATGGCTTTTTAAAATTGAATTTCATTTACTTAAAGTATTTTTACGGTGCTCTTCAGCCAAACACACACACACGAGAGAGAGAGAGAGAGAGAGAGAGAGAGAGAGAGAGAGAGAGAGAGAGAGAGAGAGAGAGAGAAGACAGGCTCTGCCTACTGGCTTTTAGTCTAAAGGATAGGATAAAAAGTAAAAAGGGATGGGGAGGGAGGAAGAACAAAGTAAACTCAGCCACCAGTTCTGAAAATTGCACTTCTTATAGTAAATAGCCAGGATGGAAATGGGATGATGGAATAACCAATGCCTAGATGACAGAAGAAAAAGAGATAAAGGCAGTTCTCTCCACAGAGCTGATGGAATAGCTCTCATTTCCCTCTGTTGCAGCCTCATGGAAATATGCTTATTCCTCTCTATGTAGCACTGTATGCTGCTGTTGTCCCCCTAGATATCCAGGGATTCTGGGGTGTAATGCTCTTCAAATCCCTGTTCGCTTGACTAGACTGGTTATTGTGGCCGATGCTCAGGGGAGCACCCTTTTGACATACTGGTTGTCGCTTGGCTAAGTCTAGACTATCAATAAGTTCCTGTAACACTGTATGCAGTGAGGCTGGGGCCAGATGTAATTACCCATTATAGTAATGTGTGTTTTCACTCTTTGCCATAGCATCATTGAGCCAGCATAAAAAAGGTGGAGAGGCACATGCTTTGCACACAGAAAGGCACACCTTCTCTCTCCAATAACTCAAGTGTCTCAAGTAGCAGGGCCAGGAAAGGCTACTGCTTGTGAATTTGGAAAGCTGATGCCAGCTGGGATAGACAGAAATTAAGCTAGATGGAGCAAATGGCAGCATAAGGCAATTTGTCTACTCATATGATTGACAAGAGTTATATTTTGGTTGATCTGTCATCTCGGCAGACATGTTGGGGTTAAATAAATATAGACATTCTTATGTAATTGTATGTCCCATTTCCCATGTTGCAGGTTGCTCAGAGGCTTCAGCATAGGCAACACACACATTTAATTAATTAGTAATAATATTAATTAAATTAGTAATAAAATTAGTTAATTGGTAATTAAAATTATGTGGTCAGTGTCATCACCTGTAGTCATGCAAGTGTCCAACAGGTAAATGGTTGTGTGTGTCACTTCAGATCTGCTGTTTGACACCTCCCCAGCCTTTCTTATTTTTTACACAACTTAGTTTTACAATTGACTTGTGAAATACTTATCAGTAAGGTTGTCTCTCTCCCCTCTCCCTCCTGCCCACTCCCAGGATCGGATTTAAGTTTGATGAGGCCCTAAGCTACTGAAGGTAATGGGGCCATTTATATGTCCAGCTGTCCTTTGTCAACAACAAATTGTTGCTGTTTTTTGTGTTGAATATATGCTATATGGTAATTTATGGACCTAATAGGTATCTAAAGCCATTTGCACATGCAGAATGTAGGCACCCTATATATAGAAATGAACAAACCAGTGATATTTTAGGGAGCAGGCTAGCAAGTGAGGCCCATTACTTACATCATAGGAGCCTACACAACACAAAACACTGTTGCTGTATGTAGGTTTTATTATATTTGGTTTTTTTAGCTTATATTTTGGAAATGTACATCCAGTTTTTTCATTTAATTTTTTTTGGGGCCCCCAAGAGAGTGGGGCCTTAAGCTATAGCTCATTTAGCTTATACGTAAATCCAGCTCTGCCTGCACCCCGACCTGCTTCTGGGGTACTGTGATATAATGAAATGCAGTATTTTATAATTGAAGGCCTATTGAAACAAGCTAATTTGAGCTTTTCCTGGGCTATGCTATTTCAGGTTGTAGTCAGGAACGTGTCAAGATTCTGCAACTACAGATGAAATGATACAATTGCACAAGTGCACTTCTGCCGGTTTTGTACGTTCAATTTGTACTAATTTGTACAAAGGTAGTTTTGTAGATTGTTTTACAAGGGTTTTTCACCATAGTGCGTGCCTTGGAATGAGTTGTTAACCCTCAGTTTAAATGGGGATGATGAAGGTTGAGAAGAAGCAATTTGGTTAGGATCCTAAAATTGGATAAGTTACACAAGTAGACTGTAAGGAGGAACCACATTCCTTTTCAATCTGTGGATGAGTTTGCAAGTCTGCTTCTGGGAAGATTCCATAGACATAGAATGTTGGCTGACAAATTCAGTCTTCAAGATGGAAATGGTGTTTTCAGTCATCCTAAGTTTCTTCATTCCTGCCAACTTGAGTTGTACTGTGACATGACCACTTATACATTATGCAGCCCAATGGGTAACATCTGTTCCTTGGGCTGCATTCTGGTTTATCTCAGTTTATATCTAGGTCAACCTGACATAACTTGATTTAAAACAGTGTTAACTCAGGCTGAGCCAGAAACAGCCCAAGGCAGCTGGAGTCCAGTTAAGGGAATCGCATGCAGTATCTGACACATAGCCTGTAGTTTTGTCAGGCGCCTGCTGCAGTGATGTATATCCGTGTTTGTTCACAATAATCCTTTCTCCTTTACAGGGTGTAGACAGTTCAAACTTATCTATAATCATTCAGAACAAAAAGTGCTTTGATAACGACATTGTGTGCTCAAAAAGTGTCTTTATCTCTGTGGGAGACGCCGAGATTTTTTTCAATGACCCCCTAGCCATACAGGTAAGTTCTGTTTTCCCTTTTCTGACACGCCCTTTACTCACTGAAGCACAATACAACTTGCTAACTAAAATGCAATTTGTCTAAACAAATATAATATAAGGGGAAAAGCCCAACCCTCATAACAGCAACAAAAAACTCGTTTTCCTTGCTCCCCACCCCCACATGGACCTCTGTTCAGTTAGCATCCTGCTAGACATCGCTGTACTTTTTCGAAACCATGGAATTGTTCAGTTTTTTACTTCCCAGCCCATGGGGTTTCTGAGGGAAGACCTCCATTATACAACCCAATATAACCTTCAACTGAAAGAAGAAAGCTTAAAAATAAAACCACACTGGTCATAAGCCTAGGAGAAATGTCAATGTAGTCATGCCCAAAGAGATGTCAACAGATGACCAAAGGAATATTATCTGTGGTAGGAAAATGTCTAGCAAATGTGGCTTCTCCTTCCCCAGGGATGTGAGAGAGCCAAACGTACAATAATTATTATTCTTGAAAAGCCTCTGCTTAAAGCAACCTATTTAGGCTAAAAAACTGACAGACTAATGGCCCAGTTTTCACATCAACTTTTCATATGGCAAAGTAATTTACTCATCACCTCCATGTGCTGAACATTTCACTTGATTGTGCCCCTATGCACTGGAACTTCATTCATTCGTAACATCTTGCACAACTGTAGTTTACAGTGGATCTCCCTTATGTTGGCCACAATCGAGATGGCTGCTTCAGGTAGAGCCAAAGGCTTATGCACATATCCTGAAATTAAGAGGATACCTGTGTGCGGTATCATAGAAAGCTTTTGAAACTTTTTAGTTCCTTGTTGTGTAGTAGAGAACTGGAATGTGGCAATTGCTTTTAAATCAACACAAGACCAAAGCCCTATAGGGAAGCGGAGCTGATTATCTAGATCATGGTTGTGGTTAGTACAATGTTTTATTATGTTAGGCTGTATTGAAAGTAACTGTGCACCTCATGAAAATGATATGGTAAAGTACCTTTGCAAGGGTTTGGCCTAATGAAGAATCGAAGATATTCCTGGAAATAGTTTGGATCTTTCTAAAGAGAAGCTATCTAAGCTATTTCCAGAAATTTCCAGAAAATATGCCTCAGTTTGGCTTCAAGAAACAATGTCTCCTGGGTTCTGAATAATGATATTCAGACATTTTAATGAATTCATTTTAGTGCTCTGGCTTGGGTATCTGCGGAGAGCATATCTTCATTATTCATCACATCTGGCTGATCTTATTGGCCTTTTTACAAATATAAATTTCTTCACAGAGGATGCGGAGGAGACATGAAGTCACAACCAAGTATCAGCTTTGGAAGGCTGGATATTATACAGCAGTGCACTTTCCAGATCAGGAGATCACAATACTATGGGATAGGAAGACAACAATGCATATCAAAGTGGGAGTTCGATGGAAGGTGAATGGATATGAGATTGGGTGGCTTGTATTTTGCAGCATCAGAGTTTTTATAGGAAACAATTTGTTAATTCAACAAATATTGATTGGTATAAATTGCACAGTAAGTCAGAGATAGGGCATTCTTTTCAGACCATGGGTGTATTCCCATTGGGGCAACCTTTCAGGTACCACATGCCAGTAGTGAGCAGAGCAGCTAGTATAACATTTATCTTTGCACAACAGGCTAGGAGCACAATTACATACCCTTCTCTATCCCCTCACCAGGCACATTCAGGGACACATTCCAACCAGACAAAAGTGGGGTGAAACAGGACTGGTGAGGGGTGTGGTCTGGGGAGAGGGATGTGGCTAAGGAGGGGGTGTGGCCTGCGGAGAATATCATGGGTCACATAGAGAGGCTGAGAGGGACTTGTTTGGTCACAAAGCCTAAGATTCCCTACCCTGTGGTAGGTCTATTTCAAGTTGCAAACTATATTTCCTCACAATATAGTGATTGGTACTGACTTTTGTCAACATTTTCAGAGTGTTCTAAATTAACAAGGGTTCCATAAGAAGGTGATCCATAAGAATGGGCGGTGCTGTCTCATTGCAAATTGGGGGAAAGGACAGCTCCAGGTGTGTTTTTTTTAGTGTGTGGGTGTGGGTGGGTGTAAACTAAAGCATCTCCTCCTTTCTGACTGGGGCTGCTCCAAATCTCCCCCCATCCACTGCCAAAGATGAGCATACTATCCTGCAGTGTGGTGAAAAGCTGGGTCAGTAACTGGATGGAAGCTTGTCTTATTTACCTCGGCAAAAGCAACCTCAAATATTTTCTACCAAGCGTAGCCTTTGATTGAAGTGTGTTTCTATAAGCAGTGTATAGAAGTCTTAAAATGTAGACATAAATTATGTACTGAGATGGTTCAGTCAAGCTGTATGGAGAAGCACAAGTGTGTGTGTGTGTGTGTGTGTGTGTGTGTGTGTGTGTGTGTGTGTATCTCGTTACTGTGTTTTGATTGATTTGACTATTTTGACTGAAAATAATAAATATATAATCCTGTTTTAATTCTAGGGTAAACTGGCTGGTTTATGTGGCAATTTTGATAAATTCACGTCAAATGACCTGACTACATCCAACAACATGGAAGTAAGAAACGCTCAAGTCTTTGGAGAGAGCTGGGAACTAGGACAGGTAAGCATGATATATCCATTCATTTTGAAAATAAACAGGCAACTGATGTTGAGGGTGTAAGAAATGTAGAAGCAGCATTACCATTAAACCAGCAACTAGTAGGCCATCTATTTGCCAGGTTCTGGGTGTGGTAGTTCCCTGTCCTATCACCAACCATTTCTCATGCTTCTGCACATTCACCTTATTTCCACTGTGTCACGTGGTTGCCATGTGAGGCGAGCAAATATGAAAGGAGATGCAATGCATCTTGGCCCTGGTGGAAGCTGATGGGACTGCAGCTTCCATGGGGAAGGAATTTGTATATTCCAGCCACATCAGGAGGGCCCCACGCTAGTACCTACAAAGGTTTTTGTTTCATTGGCACAAGACAAAGAGGATGACAACAGCATCACAGTGAAACCCGTTAATTGATAGAGCCAAAAATTAAAAATCTTTCAAGGATGTATAATCTATTGTTGGAATGGCATACTAAAGATGAACAGACAAAATCGGTAATGATTGAGTGGGCAAAAGATATAGGACATAATATAATGATGGAAGACTGGGAAAGGTTATGGAAAAGTAATATGAATTTCACTGCATGTAATGTTTTAAAAGAGAATATGTTAAAGATGATGTATAGATGGTATCTTACACCAGTGAAATTGGCAAAGATTTATCATAAAAAAGATAACAAATGTTGGAAATGCAAATAAGCGGAAGGAACCTTTTACCATATGTGGTGGACTTGCCCCCAAGTAAAGAGCTTCTGAGACAAGATTTATAATGAGTTGAAGAAAGTGTTTAAAAACACGTTTGTCAAGAACCCAGAGGCTTTTTTTACTTGGGATTACAAGAAAAGAACTGCCAAAGAAAGATGTTACTTTTTTCCTGTATGCCACAACAGCAGCTAGAATTGTATTAGCAGAGAATTGGAAATCTGAAGAAATGCCTACAGTGGACGATTGGCAGATGAAGCTGATGGAATTTATGGAACTGTCTGAACTGACTGGGAGAATCCGGGACCGGGGAGAAGAATCAGTGGAAGAAGATTGGAAGAAATTTAAAATTTATTTAGAGAAGAATTATAAGATTAAAAATAATTAATAAAGGAAGTGGAAGTATAAAGTGGTTGTAGAAGCAAAATTGATTAATGGAGGATGATTTAAGATAAATGAAAAATACGTAATTAGTTTTCAAGATCCAAACTATATTTTGATGTATTGGTAAAATGCCAGGAAAAAGAATCAAGAATAAGATTTACAATGAGTAATTTAGAAAAAGAAGGTGAATAAGAATTAGAAAGTGTTGAGTTAGTTATTAATAGAAATGTAGAAGGGAGGATAGGAGGAAGTCCATAGAGATAAAGAATTGTATTTGAGCAATATACGATTATGTAAAGTTAATTTCAATGTTATCAATGTTCAAATGTGCTTATGATAATGTATGGATTTGTTTTTATTTTTGTTTTTATTACATTTTTCTTGTTGTCTTTTGTTGTCTTTTTTACTTTTTTCTTTGTTACTATAAAAATATTATATATATATAAAAAAGAGTTTCTGTTTGTGTATATGATACACAAAAGTGCGGACATTTACCGTGCTGTAGGCCAAACAGCTCATATGAACATGTTTAAAATTTATTTCCTGCTTTGTTTCCCCCACCACCACAAGACTGTAGTCACGTAGCTCAGTGTAATATCTCCTATTTTGCTGAAGCACAGCTGCTTGAGAGGATGCAGGCATCTTTTCCCCATGACTCCCCGCCTTTGCCGTTGCAATTCAAAAGTGCAATGACCTCCCCCCCCCGCTCCTGTGCTGCCACATCAGATTACAAATGCTCTGACTAATTTCTTTCTTTTCTTTTTAAAAAAATATTTTTATTGAAAAAAACTTTTAAACGATACAAATTACCAATAACATAACCAATTATATCCCCCCCTTTTCCCTCCCTCTCCCACCCTCCAAGTACTTCCCTCAGCTCCCCTCTCTAGTTTGTTTGTATATATTATTCTCTGCATGTTATAAAATTGTACATATCCTTGCTTTACCTATCACGTGTTCTAATAAATTGTGGGTGTTTATTCCTAACCTGCCAAGGAGTCCAAATCCTTTTGTTGTCTTTTTAAAATTTTCCATCCTCTGCTTTCTCTCACCATTTTTACGGCTCCCTCTGAGGGCTGCTTCATATAAGATTATTCCCTACATGAATCCACTAATAGATTTTTTTTATTTAAAAAAACCACCCCTGTATATAATGCATGTATTTTGGCAACATCTGACAAATAGGCACGCGTCTGTTTTAATACATGACTAGAAGCAGCAATCTCCAGGGACGAAGTTGCCTTCTGTATACCCAGGGAAATAAAACACAGAGATCTGCAATACATCATGGTGTTTATATGGTATATAAATAATAGGTGGTAGTTTTACTCAGAGTAGACCCATTGAAATTGATCAACATGTCTAAGGTAGTTCTGTTCATTTCAGTGTGTCTACTCTGAGTGAATGGCACCCAATATTTGTGTACAAAGTTGTTTTGTGTGTGGCTCTTTGTATATGTTACAGATAACATCTCTTCCATTGTGGTTCCCACCTTTATTTAGAAAGCTTAGGAGAGTTGTTGTTTACCACTAATGTTGAAGGTCTTTTGTGTCCCTCCACTGCCCATGAATTAATTTATTTCTAGTGTTGCTTCTTCATTTAAACTTTTTAAATTAATTACAATTGTTGTTGTTGTTAAAACCATCCGTATTAACCCCCGAAAAATCATATTCCAAAATGTTAAACTGGCAGTTGCAGTTAAATCCTTTTGTCACACGCAGCATTTACCAAACGTATTCATTTAAAGTTATTGACTCTTTGTCCTTATTGCCAGAGCACTAAAGTTTAAACTAAATGGTACATTGGGTAAACAATGCTTTGTTTATGATTTACAGATGGCTGCTGTGGAAACAGTGATGATGTGCGATAAAGAAAACATGTTGTTTGCCAAAAAGGATGGGTGGGTGTGGGGGGAACATGAGGGTTTTTTTTTCTTTCCAAAAAACAAAACAATAAAGAAGGATCTATTGTAGCTTAATGTTTTCAGCTGTAAGGGAGGTGTGAGGTTTAGGAGAAAAGAGAACAACAACATGGAATGCCAGGGTCTTATTTCAGAGGCTGGGAGCGGATTGGTGGGCATTTCTAAAGGGGTTTGCAATGCAAGAAATGTGTAGTGTACCCAAAGTTATTAACACGTGCTTGTGATTTCAGTGTGCGAGCCCAAATGAGACCATAAAACCATGTGAAGTACATCAGAGCAAGTTCCCTTATGCCAAAAAGGAGTGTTCAGTTTTGTACAGTGATGTTTTTGCCCCCTGTCGCAATGTGGTAAGTATATATTTCCTAAGCTATCTAAAAAGCACATCTTTGCTCTGGATCTCTGCTTGCCAAACATAAAGAGTTGCTGTGGTACTAACACCTGGCTCACAACAGGCTTAGTTAGCCCTGCTATTAGGCACCAGATGGCGAGGTGTGGTGCTACAGAGCTGTGTGTACCATGCATCCTATAGTTGCTGCCCTCAGGTGAAGTACCGGTAGAAGACACTGCCAGAGGATGAAGTAAGATTCTGCTTCCAATCTGGTTTGCTTCTGTATGGGGAGACTGCCCCAGGCAGCAAAGTTTGTTGGCTCAGTCCTGGTCCACAAGATGAGCAGCTGCCCATCTGAAGGGCTAGGGAGCCACTACACCACATAATGTCTCCGGGCTCTGTGCTAGGAATCTACTTAGCAGATGCTACAGAGGAACAAGCCATAGGCTGTTCCTCCATATCCTTCCAGTTTGGGCTTAGTAGTCCCCACCTGAAGACTTTGAAACTTGTGGCCGCCTCCTTTCAAGAGCAGCATATCAAAAGCAGGGTAGCTCCAAAACATTTTATTGAAAAGATGTACCAAGATATTTGCTGTTTGGGTTTGAAATGCTCCTGTTATTGGCTCTTGTAATCTGTTGGTAGGTTCTGATTTCTGTGTCTAGGATGGAATGAAGAAACTGACACAGGGAGATACCAAACTGCACCATGGAACATGGAACAAGGAGGCCTGTATTACCCAGGAAGCATACCTGGGGAAGTTACCAGAAGCCCATCACTACCACCAGTTCCATTTTCCCACTGTTTACTTCCCAAGTTCACATCAGGATTGCCATTATTTTCCTGGCACATTATTCTAGGCTGCCTTTAGGGGGGGGATATATAAATGTACAAAACAAATAAATAGTGTTCTGGACTATCTGAAAAGAGCACCTGGGAAATTGGAAAAGCACAACCCAAAGGTGGTGGTGATATCATGCTAAGATGACAATAAGCAGATGGGATGAGCTGCTGGCTGAATTTGACAGGCATGTTAGTTTCAGCTGCATGGCCAATCATTACAGTAGATGGCAGCATTTGCTTTGTAACTGAAGAGCATGGCCGTTCTTTGGCTTGGTTATAACATTTCTCTTTACAGGCAATTATCTAGCCCCCCAAAGTTACTTTAATTCAGTATGAGTTTATGCCATTATTATTATTATTATTATTGCTGTTCTTAATTGCACTGCTGCTGCTACAACAACGTTTGGACCAGTTTTGGTAGTCAGATTTATTCTATCCACTTCTGGTTTCCATTAATCTCAAAGCAAATGTCAAACTTCTGCATGCATGCTTTGTTTCTCAAAAGTGCATAATCAGCTAAGCTAGTTTTCTCATAGTTTTTCAGACTTCTAATTTTCATGTTTTCTACCCATTTTTGAGGACAAACGTTAGGTTGACAGGTCTATTATTTCCCAGGTCATTAAAACAAAAACAAAATTTTTGTACTTTTGTACTTGAATTTGTAAAAGAACTCCTGCCTTCCAGCCCTGGATAATTGATTGTTCTGAATTTGTCAGTTTAACTCTAAAGCTGCACTCTTTGTCACTTCTTTGTGAGACAGATCTCCTCCTTGAAAATAATAGTTCACCTGCGGCTATTCGTTTAACATATTGTGCTGTGAAGGCTGAAGCAAAGGGTCAATCCAGCTTTCCTGCAGTTTTCTTATTCTCATCCTCTGTATCTTTGTCATCTAACATCTTGCTGTCTCTCTGGCTGGTTTCCTGCTCCTGGCGTCCTTAAATCAATGTTTGTTACTTGATTCTACACTTTCAGTAATATGCCCATCAAATGACTTATTTACTTGTTTTATCCTTAGGTTTGCGAGAGTTGACTCCTTGTAGAATGGATTTACAGTGGTACCTCAGGTTAAGTACAGTGGTACCTCTACTTATGAATTAATGCGTTCCGAACGCATATTCATAAGTCGAAAAAAATTGTAAGTCGAATCCCATAGGAATGCATTGGGAGAAAAAATTCGTAAGTCGAAGCAACCCTATCTAAAAATTCGTAAGTAGAAAAAATTATATCTAAACCGCATCCAAGATGGCGGACGGAGCTCCATTCGTAAGTAGAAACATTCATAAGTCGAGTCATTCGTAAGTAGAGGTACCACTGTACTTAATTGGTTCCAGAAGTCTGTACTTAACCTGAAGCGTACTTGACCTGAAGCAAAGTTTCCCATTTAAAGTAATGGAAAGCGGATTAATCCGTTCCAGACGTGAAAAAAACCCTAATACAGCAATTTAACACGGATTTTACTGTCTACCGAGACCATTGATCCATAAAATGAAGGCAATAATCAATGTACTGTACTATAAAATGAATAAATACAGTTTTGTAGATGAAAAAAATCAACATTTACAGTGGTACCTCAGGTTAAGTACTTAATTGGTTCTTGGGTGCCATTCGCACCCCCAAAGGTACTTAACCCGAGTGGCGATAGCACGCGTGCGCAAAGTGCCGATAGAGCGCTCCTGTGCATGTGCGTGTGGCAGAACCTGGAAGTAAACACTTCCAGGTCTGCGGAGTGCTTAATCTGAAAGTACTCAACCTGAAGTGTACTTAACCCGAGGTATGAATGTAATTGTTTTCAGCAACATCTCAAGATACTTGAAGTACTTTGACTTTCCACAACAATTTCATTTCAACAGATCCCCTCATTTCCCTGCTCAGCTACTCCGAATCTGACTTTCTCCGTATTTTTCAGATTGATGTGACATCATTTATCAAAAACTGCCATACAGACACTTGCAACTGCAATCTTGGCGGAGACTGTGAATGCCTGTGCACAAGTATTGCAGCTTATGCTCACAAATGCTGCCAGCAGGGTGCAGTAATTCACTGGCGATCTCCATCTCTCTGTCGTACGTATGTTTATGCCATCAAGCATAATCTCTGGAAAGCAGATTATTCCATACTTTCTTTAATTGATTTCTAGTACATCAATATTTACTGTGCAAATGCTGGTAACTAGTGGCCTGATACTAGATATGGGTGCACAGAAGTAATTCAAGGGTAAACAATAGCTGTGCTCCCCTGTGGTTCTCCACCAAACAAGCTTAAGATCCATTAGTAGGAGAATGTAGAATAGTTAAGCTTCCAAGACTCCAGACACATCCAAGTAAGATGCATCATGTGGCAGTTTGCCATTCTTAAAAAGAAATCGTGATTCTGGTCTGTATTTTTACAGATGGACCTTATGTTAAAAGTTGTACCTTTTTACAGCTATAAGAAATATTCAGTGTTGGCCATACTTGGAATAGACCATTGATTTCCATGATAATATTATCTGCCTGTGTATCTACATCATATTACTTTTGTATTCTACTCTTCTTAAGCTAGCAATTTATTAGCATTGTTGGCTGCTGCTGCAAAAAATAAATAAATCAGTGAATGTAATAATGATAATAATTTATTATTTATACCCCGTCCATCTGGCTGGGTTTCCCCAGCCACTCTGGGCGGCTTCCAACCGAATATTAAAACAGTACAGCATGTACATTTTAAGGGATTTTTGTTGTTCTGCCGTGCAGAAAAGACATATCTCAGAAATTGCGGTTAAGGTTAGGTCTTCAATTGAGTGACACTAATTTATTTACTAATAATAGAATCCAAGGAAAATGCAGGTTAAAAGTTAAAGAACAGAAGGGTGGGTTTTGTGAATCAGAATTTAGAGCTTGGCTATGTGACCTGGTCTTGTTGTTACTGACAATCACAAATTCTCTAATTATTCTCTGAGTTGTTATGTATGTCGTTAAATGGTGTGCCTATTCCTTCTTTCAGCTTATGACTGTGATTATTACAACCAAGGTACGTAGCACTTCTGTGAGCTTTAAAAATAAATAATAGTCATATACAGTACTGGATATATAGATTCTCCCCAAACACTGCTGTAGTAGTGATGGTAGTTCCAACTATTTATAGACCAGTTTTCACCGTACATGGTCACAAGAAGGTTTACACAACCATCAATAAAAAGAAAGCCATCAGTGTTTCGAGTTGCTTGTTTCTCTTGCTATAATTTAACATCTGACTGTCATTTTTCTCCGCTCCAGGACTTGGGGAAGGACCATATATTTTGGCCAGCTATGGTCAGAATGACACTGTTATAGGAGTCAATGTCACCAGCAAAAATATCTTTCCTTTGCCAAGAAGCAGTGTCAGTGGGAATGTGTATTTTAATTTTATGTTAACTCCAGGACTTTTCAAAGATAAAATACTATGTGAGTTCTATCTTCAGTATTTCATGTACTTAAACATCAAGTTTTCAAAGTTGAAAAAATGTTAATCTTTATGTATCAGAAAATAATTTTTCATTATCTTTTCCAAAATCTGAGTATATCTATTTGTGATAGACCTGAATACAAGTGTTGTAAGAGAAACAAAGGCTTTAGTCTTTTTTATCATTAATATTTTTGTTTTATTTATTTTTACTTTATCAGTGTACAAGTCCTTTCTCCCTTGATTTAGGAGAAATGCTTGACAGCATCGTAAAGTTAACCGGAAACATCTCAGCTGTAGTTCTTTCCTTTTTTTAAAAGTAGTCTAAAATAAATGCCTACAATTATCATTTGACTTTCATCCTTGAATTTCTAGACTGAGTTGCCCTGAAACATTCAGATACATGTCTTACATTTCAGAAAATATTACTTCTTATAGGTTCCTTGCTGTAGTTCTGTAGGATAAACACCCAGGGTGAACAACAGATTCTCATTTATATTAATCAGATTCAAAGTATCAGGCTACAAACCTATGCACACTTTCCTGGGAATAGGCACCATTGAATACCATGGAGCTCAATGAGCCTATCTTTTAAGTAGACATGTATAAGATTGCACTTGATGTTCAGCCATAGTTAATGTAGGCCAAGAACAGGAATAATCACTATGCAAAGAAGTCATTTTAAAATACTGTTAACAGAATTTTAATGTAACCTTGCCATGACTAGTTTGCCATTGAACAGATTTTAAACAGAAGTATCACATTTGGTAGTGAAATCTTATTAATATATTGCTGTGGATTTAATTTGCGGCAGCTCCGTCTCTGGTTTCGCTTGAGTCTGCCGAAAGGCCAAACTACTTTCTATATGTCCATGACGATGAAAGCATTTCCTTAGAACAATGGGAGGCAAGTTCCTTGTTTCGTAGAAGAGCAACTTTTTTCCATCATCAAGGCCTTTGGATCCCAGGCTACAGTGCATTCGAGCTACACAGCAAAAAAGGTTTCTTTATCATACTCAGAGCATCTTCTGTGAAAGTATCAAAGTTTGATGATTCTGAGGAATTCAAACGTTCAAGCAGTTTCAACATAGAGGGTGAGTTGTACATGTTCCTGGGTACAATGTGTGTGTGTCAGGTGTCAGGGAATCCGATCCCCCCCACAGTAGGCTGCCAGGAATAAATAGACAAGGAAGGCTCTTAGCAATGTATTTTATTCAATATTCACAGAGAGAGAGGCTTAGGAATGCTGCCTTTTGCTCCGAATGACGTTGCTTAGGGCCATTTGTCTCTGAGCCCTTTGCTCTCCTACTTTCAATGCTTGCTGGGTTCTGGGAGAAGGGGTGTCTGGAATGCTTTCTAGTGATAACGTGTCAGCCAGCTGCTCCAGCTCTGCCTCCCCCTCCTCTTCTCCCATTATTTCCCAACTTTGCCCCTCATCTACCTCTGAGCTGTGACCTCTTGCAAACCAATGTAGTAAATCTATACTATCTTCCTCTTCTCTGGAAAGTTCAAGCTGGGGAGGCAGTCTCCACCATCCCTCCTCTGTCCAGTCCCTGACAGTGTGGAATGCTGCGAATATATCATTTTCAAGATTTATAATAGCAGCAGTTACATTGTAACTTCAGAATGGACAAATCAGTTAATCTCAGTTTTTATGTGTTCATTTGCAAGCCCATTCCATTGTGCTTCCATGTCTGTGATTTTAGCTTGTTAAGAAAGCACAACAACCACTTTATTTTCAAACACCTTTTGATACGTTTTGTTGAGCTGAGAATTGTATTGAGCTGAGAATTGCATTTGTATTGCAAAATTCAGACATGCCTGAAAACTGAACCATAACTCTACACAGGAGTCCATGAATCAGGTCACCCTGAAAGAAACCCTCATTTTGCTGTTACCAATTTAAAAATTAGGATCAATCTGTTCCATGCAAAGGGATCTTCAGATAGCCTTCATTTATACACAACTAGTGTCAAGATTTCAGATCCCCCCGGCATTTGCTGGCCTTTGTGTCTGCATTGATTTTATGCTGCCTCTTTTGTGCTATGACCTCTGCTTTCATGCTGTTGTTTTATGTTCTACTTTTAATTAGCGTTGTCATGCTTTTCACATATATTACCTTAATAGTTGTTAAACCAGAAAGACAATTTATAAATTAGAGAGATATTCTACTTCATGCATTGTATGGAAATACTCGGCAATGACCCTATTTCCCCCCTTATTTGTACCCCACCTTTCAAGTCACAAATCCTTCCAAGGTGACTTACAAGTAACAAAAATACACCACTAGCATCACTGTATTAAAAATTTAACAATTCATTGGGATCCATCTCACAGGGCAACTTGCTGTTGAATGCCCAGCCTTTGCCTCCCTCCCTCCCTCTGTCGTACTCCCTTGACCCAACTTTCCTGTCACACGTTTCTTCAGTATTCAAATGGTGAAGGAGAAGAAAAGACCACCTCAAATGATATGCAATAGAAACTGGTGGATATTAATCTTATAACAGCCATCTGTTTCTGTTGTATCACTCAGTGTAGACAGAATCTGTCTCCAGAAGAAGAATAAAACCTACATGTGCAAGGAGGGTGGTGGCACTGGGAACATGTCCTCCCTTGTCCTCCATAGAGTGGACTCCCCCTTCAGTTTCATTGTGGGTATCCAGTTAATGTTTACACCCATGTGCTCAATCTGATGCTTTTGTTGTTTCTTAGAACTCCATACAGCAGTACCTTATAGGAGGATGTGTGAATGGAGATACGAACCTTGTACAAGTCCTTGTGTTAAAACATGCAGTGACCCTGAAGGAGTAGCATGTAAATTTCTTCCACCGTGAGTATAGTTAATATTTCATGTCATACTTAACATACTTAACCATGGGATATTATTTTCCACCGTGTTGCCACATTTGCATGTTCAACCAATTACGGCTGATTAAGTTTCGTATTCAGAAAAAAATATATCCTTCTGCGTAGCATCCTTGGGAATGAAGTAACATTTGAAGAGGACTTGAGTTCTGCTTACATTAGAAACTTGCTTATACTTTCCAGCAGCGTGTTTTTTGAAGTTCCTAGCAATTTTCAGACAATATCTTCCATTGTCATGAGCAAAGGATGCCTTGTTCAGAGCTGAAGTATAGAACTCAAGTATTGAAACAGAGACTAGTTTTCAACCATTTCCATTTTGCACCATGTATTTTGAATTCTATGGAGCAGCCGTGCAAACTTTAAGCTTCTTGCCTTTTTGAAATGACTACAAAAAAATTACTGTGTTGTTGCTGTTTTCCTTGAACCTTTTAGAGTTGAAGGATGCTTACCATACTGTCCCAAAGATATGATTCTTGATGAAGTCACACTTAAATGTGTTTATCCAGAAGACTGTAAGTGTCTCCTATATATTTCGAGTAGATTGTTAGAACACTGTAGTATGTAATGTTTATCACCAATATAAACCAACATACAAGCTATTTTGATATAAAGTTTTCAATTACTTTAAAGGTGTTATATTATGCTACAGTAAATTTAAAGGTATAAGTCGCTTAGTGCAGCCCATGAAAAATACATTTTTACTGATATATATCTGAAAGTTTAAAATAAGCAAATATAGCAATATGCCTGTTGGCATATGTCCATGGAGTTTTCTTGGCAGAGATACTGGAGTGGCTTGCCGATTCCTGCTCCAGGTGGATCATGTTTTGTCAAAACTCTCCACTATGACCTGTCCGTCTTGGGTGGCTGGCCCTGCACAGCATAGCTCATAGCTTCTCTGAGTTATTCAAGCCCCTTTGCCACGACAAGGCAGTGATCCATGAAGGGTCACAAAGAGTAGGACATGACTAAACAACTAAACAACAACAACAACAACAACAACAACCAATAGCAAACTCAGTTATCTGAGTGTTGCTACTTATGTAGCCAAAATGGCTTGTACATGAATAGGAGGGAAGGTATCAGTCCACTGGGGAAACCTCCAATTTTGCATAAGCCCCACAAACATCTTTGTGCTGGTGGGGGAACCCTATGGAGGCAAAAATCTTCGAAGAGCTCAATGCAGACTAAGAATGCTGAGTAGACATGGACTGCTGACTGTCTTTTGGAAGGTGGGGGATGGAATAGGCATGGATGTTTGGCTGGAATAATGAATAGGAGCACTGCAGCATCCTGGATACATTTTATTGTAGGCCCCACTTGTTTTTATTAATATATTTCTGGAGAAGCAATCCTATGCAGCATTGCCTCAGGAGCAGGACCCACTGAACTGACTGAGATTTCTTGGCAAACATATATAAGATTGGACTATTAATTGTAGAAGTGAAAGATCACTTATATGAAAGATAATTGTAGAAGTGAAAGATCTCTTATATGTGAATAAGTAAAAGAAAAGCTGATTGTGTGTGTATTGGCTGCATATTTTTTTAAAAAAATGTTTATGAAATGCTTTGTTCTCGAATGAAACTGTGGAATGCAACTTTTTAAAATAGACCTCATTGCTGCTTGTACAATAATTTTATTAAGCAAAGCAGCAAAAGCTACTATTGCTACTCATTCAGACCTAGGAAGAAGAGTTTGGATTTGATATCCTGCTTTATCACTACCCGAAGGAGTCTCAAAGCAGCTAACATTCTCCTTTCCCTTCCTCCCCCACAAAAAACACTCTGTGAGGTGAGTGAGGCTGAGAGACTTCAAAGAAGTGTGACTAGCCCAAGGTCACCCAATAGCTGCATGTGGAGGAGCAGAGACGCGAACCTGGTTCACCAGATTACGAGTCTACCGCTCTTAACCACTGCACCACACTAGGTCTGACTTTCTATCTTCCACCTTATTAAGAAGCTGGAGAGCCTGAATCTAGATTGCTTCCTGCTTCCCTTCCCTTTCATTACTATGGAATAATACTGAAGCATGCTTTTTTTACAGGCATACCTGTGAAAGCCACAGAAGCTTCAACTACAGCAAAGCCACTGAGAACAAGGCCCACCGTATTAAGCCCCCATACAGTGGACACGGCACAAACATTTCCTCATATGCCTCCTGTGCTCGTCACTGAAGCGGTTGATACAACATATATTAATCTAACTACACAAATGGCAACTGAGAGAGTGGTGACATTTGGAGGACAAACTACGGAGAGAATAGTTACGGATCTTCATTCTACAACACCGTTACCAGTTCCAGAGCACTCTTCTGAAGGTAGCTACGGCACTACAACACAATCTGTGCTACTTGCGCCTGTATCCCCAACAGCTCTGCCAACCACTAAGGAAGCCACAGCAGTTACAGCAAAGGTGACATCCTACACCACAAATCCTATATTTTTTATATCATCGCTCACTGCAGCAACAGCTGAACCATCACTGCTTGCCTTTCCTTTAATATCCACATCAACTATACCACTGAGATCCACTGGAAAAGAATTTGCCTCTGCTAAAACACCTACAAGCATCATAGTGACTGGAGGTCCTTCCACAATCAAATCTCTGGTAGCAGCAACACCACAGCCATCTTTATCAACTGAAAGAACATCTCGTCCAAGTCTCGTGCTGTTTTCAGGTTCCCCGTTAACAGAAACGCTTACCGTGACTTCAAGAACGAGGTCTACTATGACCGAACCATCCATTCATTTGACTCATTTGCCTGTGCTTACAGCAACTCAAATTCCCTTATTGGCATCTAGATTTACTGCCTTTTCTTCAAATCCTCCTTATAGCATAGCGGTTTCAGGCTCAATGACAACTCGACCTGACTCAGAAATGTTGCTGCCTACATCTCTGTCATCACCAGAAGCACTTATAACATCTTCTGAACATACTGTTCCCTTAACCACAAAGCATTTTTCTACTACAACACCATCCCCAGCTGCTTCACCAAGCCCTACAACCACGCGGTCTTCATTGAGTCCCCAAGTGACACAGGCAATGTCTACGCTATTGTCTCCTCCGGTTACGTCTCAAATGTCCAAAGCAACTGGGGAAGTTACAATGATCTCAAAGAGCTTTCATATAGGACCTTCCACCGCTTCGCTTCCAGACATTCCTCAAACCTCCCAATCACTTGAAACAAAAACAGTTCCAACAGAAAGCAAGCCTGCATCGCACATTGGTTCATCTCCAGTGCCAACTGTTTCTGTAAGTTCATTAGACTTTGTTGGCACCAGAGCTTTGCCAAGTAGAACCCCTTTGTTACCTACGAGTATTTTATATGATACAACACAAATGACTCGGAAAACAAGTATGCATTCAGTTGGCCCCCCCACAGGATTAAAAACTGATTCTACTGTTAAAAGTGTGGGTAGTTTCCCCACTTCTGCAGTGCTTCCAGGGCATCTATCTGCTTTCACAAGTTCGTCCACATTACTTACAGTGTTACCAAAAACTTCTTCTGTCTCCGCCTCTTATTCTGAAAGTTCATCGGTGATTCCCACAATTGGCATAACTTCTGCTGTGATGCCAGCTAGCACTCTCATACAAATGCCAGTTGGCGAACATCCTACCTCAACAAGCCCGGGTTCTTACCCTGCAGCTCCTTCTTCAGCTATTCCTTTGTCAACTTTAAGTCCAACTATTTCCACAATAAATGCTTCATCTTTGTCTCCTCTGGAGGCCTCTGATAGGCCCATGCTATTTTTAGGAACCAGGAGTTCCTCTTCAGTGGATGGTAGAACGTTATCTTCATTACCCAGTGCAATCAGTACTCAGTCTTCACCGCCAGCATTTACCATGGGTGCTCTTTGGAATATGACATCAACCCCAACAAATGCCACTGAAAAGTATACCCTGAGCCCACCAGTAAGTTTACTACCTTCCTCTGCAGCCACGATAGTTCCTAGAAAAACTGCGCTAGTCACTGAACGTTATCCTATTAGTTTTGAACACCACACTGCTACTACTTCATTCCCAGTTCCTACTACCTCCCAAACACTTACGCATACTCCAAACTTTACTTTGTTTACACCCAAACCTTCCACAGAAGCCTTCAGAACTATACCCATTAAAATGGATGAAGGGACTACCTCAGGTTGGATAGAGCTGGGAGCGACACATGCTACTGAACTTCGAAATGTGACCGCATATGCCTCAGAAAGTAACCAGACCTCAGAAATACAAGAAAAAGTCACTAAGTACACAAGCACTGAGGAATCTTCGCTGCTTCCCACTCAGATGACTCTGGCTGTCAGTGAAAGCAGAAGGGCTTCAGTGAAACCAGTCTCTTTTTCAGACGATCTGATAGATGTAACATTATCCGATTGGTCTGGAGCTCCACCACCAAAATCAATTAGGCCTTACTATAGTGTGGCTGAACCCGAGGAAATGAGAACAACCAGCTTGCAGAATGTCACAATAGCAGATTCAACTCACTCAACTGCAGAGCAATTGGGGGCCCAAACTTCACAGGCTGAAATGGAGATGGTGACTACAGATACTGCAGAATATGCTTCCTTTGGCACAATGATACATACATTAATATCTGCGACATCCCCAGAATGCACGGTGAGGACATTTTCACCTACTTATTTAATTTACTTAACATTCTAAAATTTTATTAGACCATTTATTATTTTGATTTGTACATTATTTCTTTTTGTTCTTCAAATTTGCTTCAAAGACAATATCTTTATCATCATAATATGCAGACATACATTCTATAAAGTTTATCTTTCCATTTTTGTATGGTAAAGGGACATCTTGGTTCATGGAATAAAATCAAGACTGGTGTTAATGTCTCCCAATTCTCCCCCCATTATGAAACAGCCAAGGTATCTTGATCCAGTAGACAGATGTAGTCAGTACGTGTGCATTAATATGGGATGGATGCTGTACAACCTCTCAAAGAACTGCCATAAGACTGTGGAGAAGCCTGACTGTGGTTTTCGTGGGATGCCAGTCCAAGTAAACAGTGACAGCTGCTGTCCAGAATGGGAATGTCCTTGTAAGTTCTAAAACGCTGACCAACAGTGAAGAAAGTATATTCTTAGGATATACTCTACTGCTGCATAGGAATGTGCCTATTGACTTAATAATACAGTGGTCCCTCAACTTATGAACTTAATCCATTCCGAATGCACATTCGAAGGTCGAAAAGTTCGTAAGTCGAAAAGCGGTTTCCCATAGGGAAAAAAAATCCGGAAAAATTCGTAAGTCGAGGAAACCGCATTTAAACCGCCAACGGTTTCCGTTCGGATGTAGAAAAATTCGTAAGCGTGCGGCCATTTGTCCCGTTCGTAAGTCGAAAACTTCGGATGTCAAGTACAGTGGTACCTCTACTTACGAATTTAATGCGTTCTGAACGCACATTTGTAAGTCAAAAAAATTGTAAGTCGAATCCCATAGGAATGCATTAGGAGAAAAAATTTGTAAGTTGAAGCAACCCTATCTAAAAATTCATAAGTAGAAAAAATCCTATCTAAACCGCATCCAAGATGGCGGACGGAGCTCCATTCGTAAGTAGAAACATTCATAAGTAGAGTTATTCGTAAGTAGAGGTACCACTGTAATTCGTAAGTCAAGGGGCCTAGTAGTCCTAGGAAATGATGTAATGATGTCAGGAAATCCTATTCAAGCTTCCTTGAATGTAACCCCTGCAGTTTAACTTCAGAGCAAACATGTATTAGGATTGTACTGCTGAACAGTTGTCATTTTTTTAAATAGTATTTTTCTATTCAGTGGACTTTCTGTGCATTTCAATATGTGAAGTAACCCCCTCTAGCAAAATAAGTCCTTTGTCATTATTATTATTATTTTTAAAAAATCTATCTCTGAATTGTTGGTTATTAGATGTCACCTTTTTTCCTAGGTCAATGTTCTGTCCTGTCTGAACTGAGCATTATTACATTTGATGGAAATAACGTGGCATTGTATAAAGTAGCATCCTATATTTTAGTCAAGCTACCCACAGAAATTATTGTTGCTCATATTGAAAAATGCCCTACAAATCAGGTAGGATCCGTGTGTATTACTATGCAATATTAAAAGGGTTACTCCCCCCCCCCACAAATGTTTACAGTGCTTTTAAAAGGAAATTTGCAGATAAATATTATCTCTAGTAACAAACAAATGAGATCATTGTTTCTATTATGTATTATAATCAGATAATGTGCAATCCTTGTGTTAGGGATTCTGGTCGGATTCTTCATTGACCAATTAGCAGAACTGTAGAATTAGAAATATGGATCTTATGTAATGCTGTAATTATACTGATTTATGTAACCGTGATTCTAACCCATGTTTATACCTGTTTTTCAGAGTGCCAATTCAATAAGAAGACTAGTGAGTATTTTTTAAATTATGATTTTAATATATCTGTAAGCAAATACCTTTACCGTCCTAAGCAAACACTACAATTAGTGCTGATGGTGCCATTTCATTCTCTGTGTTTGCTTTCTTTCAAGGTTCCACCTGGAAGTGCTTCAGGTCTTTGTTTTAAGAAACTTAATGTAACAACACCTTCACATATAGTACTTATCAATCGTTTAGAAAGAAAGGTGAGTTAAGAGGAATATTCAGTGAAGACTAATACTATTAGAAATCTATTGTGGAGAAGTAAAAGAAACAGGAAAACCTTTTCCAGAATTGCAAACATGTATTTAGATATTTGGGATTATGACAAGCAAGCCATATCTCCTAAGACTACCCCATTGGTTGGCTTTCAGAGGGTCAAATTAGATATCATGTGGGAGATTTGAGACCGGATCTCCTTGACAAATAATTTATTTTCCTAGCCTGGCCTCAAGGGGACAAACTAAATGGTAGAAACCCTGTTTCCCCCTTTTTAATACGTAGTCATAAAGTAAGCCATGGCAGGGTTTTTAAGCATTTGAGAAATATAAGACATACCCCGAAAATAAGCCATACTTCCGCGCCGCGGAAACCAACCCCCACAGGCACCTCCACTCACAGAGTCACTCCATGCGGCCGGCACTGCAGGAGCGCAATCAGCTCCAAGAGCGCCGCTTTACAGCTGATCGCGCTCCCGCCTTGCTGGCTGCATCCTCACGCTCCGCCTTCTCATCCACCGCCGTCCCTGCCGCTTCCGTGCTTGCCGCCACTGCTGGGCTCACTGCTTCTTCCTTGCCTGGCCCAGCCAAGGAGCTCGGAGCGCCCTGCACCGGCAGGCGGAGCGCCTGAGCCAGCGGCCTCCGCCTGGCCCGGCCAAGGACGCCTGCCGCCCCGCCACCCGGTACCAGTGCTGCTGTAGCGCCGAGCACTCAAGAGAGCCCAGCAGCGCCCTGAGCCAGCGCCCTGAGCCGTAAAAACCGTACCGGTAATTAAAAAATAAGACATCCCACTGAAAGTAAGCCACCCTGTGTGTTTTTGAGGGGGAAAAGTTATAAGACAGTGTCTTAAAAACGGGGGAACATGGAAGCAAGTGATTAAAAATGTGCTTTGATTGGCCATGTGTATTTATTTTCAAAGAAGCAGCAATGAGGCTGGGGCAGATTGAGGCATTTCACCTAGATACAGTTATCCTGCCATTTTTTTTCATTTCTTTATTTTTAGGTGGTCGTGGATTCTATGATTCAGTCTTTGCCTTTCTCAAAACATGGTTTATGTATTCATGATACTGGTGCTATGTATGTAGTCAACACACCAGCTGGCATCAACATTAAGTGGGCTCATGTCACAGGCATTATAGATATCCAGTATGGCTTTCATTCTAATACATCTACCAAGACTGAAGGACTTTGTGGTGAGAATATGGTTTCTAATCAATATCTTCATTTTGATCCGCTACTGTAGTATTTCTTAAAAAATAATAATAGATTATGCTTGCTATCCAGTGTCCTGCCAACCAAAACCAAAACTCTTATCCATGATCTGGTGTCTGCCTGCCTGCCTGCCTGCCTGCCTGCCCCCCCCTCTCTCCCCACCACCCCAGATACTGGTATTGCTGGTAAAGCTTGTGTCTTTCAGCAGCAACTTCCAATGATCATGTTAATATAGAAGAAGAGTACAGGCAGTGATCATTTTAGGCATCCAAATGATGCACAATTGCCAACATATGGGTACTTTGGGGCCTGGAAGAAGGAAGAACGGGTGTGGAATGAGGGTGGAGTGGGGCCCATTGGTGCTGGGAACGGAACCCCTGCACCAACCCCTGCCTGTAGTTAGTAAATGACTTACTTGCATCTCTCTACCGGAAGATGACTGGATCATAACAGGGCCTATTTACATTAATGCTCTGTCGTTCTGAGGTCCAGTGCTGAGGGCCTTCTGGCAGTTCAATCGCTACAAGAAGCCAAGTTACAGGGAACCAGGCAGAGGGCCTTCTCAGTAGTGGCGCCCATCCTGTGGAATGCCCTCCCACCAGAGGTCAAAGAGAATAACAATTACCAGACCTTTAGAAGGCATCTCAAGGCAGCCCTGTTTAGGGAAGCTTTTAATGTCTGATGGATTTCTGTATTTTAATATTTTGTTGGAAGCCGCCCAGAGTGGGAACCCGGCCAGATGGGTGGGGTATAAATAAATTATTATTATTATTATTATTATTATTATTATTATTATTATTATTGGTGAAGGAAATTTATACTAGATTGTATCATTTCACACATCGAGATTAGCTTTTCTGCCTGCTCTCATCTCTTTCCCTATTGCTCTTTCCCTGTTGCAGAATAAATCAAACCTTTTGATTTACTGTCTAATATATTCATTGTTCTATGCTCATTTGTTAAGGTGTCTGCAATGGCGATCCAGCGGATGACCTGAAAATGCAAAATAGAACCATAATTACAAATGTGGATGAAATCGAGGCTTTTATTAAGAGTTGGGAAATCGAGAAATCCGTCGATCTAACAACAAGGAGACCTGTAAGAAACTGTACAGAAGATAACTGTACATACTGCATGGAACTCTTACATAGATGGGCTTTTGTCCCATGCCACAAAAAAGTAAGTATATACAAAGGAGCGAGCACTGTCTCTAGAAGATCACATCTAGCAATTCAGGGCACGCTTATATAAAGCATATAAATTAAATTTGAATACCTATGAAATGGTTTTAATGGTTTCATCACCTGAGGGCACTGTTCTAGAAATTGTGAGGGGAGGAAGGGGATTAACTTTCTTTGTAAGATAAGCAGGGGCGTACCCAGGATCAAATATAGGGGGGGGGCAAGTGGCGGGGCCAAGGCACGGGAGGGGAGGGGCTACAGTGGGAATGTGGGCGGGGCTACGTGGCCTGCGCCTTTCAGATGTCCCGAGGAGGTGGCCCCAGGCTCCCGCTCCCCGCGCGCTGCTCCAGAGGTGCGTGGGGAGCATAAGCCTGGGGCCGCCACGCTGCGCCCCTCAGCCCTTTGCTTCTAGGGGGACAACTGCCCCCCTGCCCCCTGCCTACGCCCATGAAGATAAGTACTTACCAGTGCTTACTAAGAGAAGTGCTCATCTAATGTATTGTGAGTGGACTCAGTTCCAAGATGGAGATTACAGGCTGAATAAGTGCCTCACAGTTGCTGCAGGTATCAGGCTGCACATCCAGGAGAGCCTGAGAACTCAAATATTTGCCACACATCTCTGATATTTTGGTGCATCTCCATGAAGGTATTGAACAACTGTGAATTTGAGAGTTTTTTTTCTTATGGACCCATGAGGTTGTCTTTACTATTTAAAATGACATTTCTCTCTCTCTCTCTCTCTCTCTCTCTCTCTCTCTCTCTCTCTCTCTCTCTCTCTCTCTCTCTCTCATTTTTTGTTCCTAGTGAAGATAGAAGAAATTTACCCTTGATAATGAGAGCCAGTGTGGTGTAGTGGTTAAGAGCGGTAGACTCGTAATCTGGTGAACCTGGTTCGTGTCTCCGCTCCTCCACATGCAGCTGCTGGGTGACCTTGGGCTAGTCACACTTCTCTGAAGTCTCTCAGCCCCATTCACCTCACAGAGTGTTTGTTGTGGGGGAGAAAGGGAAAGGAGAATGTTAGCCGCTTTGAGACTCCTTTGGGTAGTGATAAAGCAGGATATCAAATCAAAACGCTTCTTTTTCTTCTTCTTAATTGATCAATCACTATATAATGTATTTTAATGTAGGTTTCACCCCAAGACTTTTGTGAAAAAATGTGGATCAACAATACATATTTTTGGAATTATGAATGTGATGCTCTTTCTGCATACGTAGCGCTGTGCAACAAACATAATATCTGCATTAAGTGGAGAACAGCAGATTACTGTTGTAAGTATAGTATTTCTCCTTCTCTCTCCCTGCTACCTCAGCTGCTTCAATTAGGAGAAGAAAATGTCAGCAGTGTTTATTTCCCTCTGTGTGTCTGACATGTAGCTCTCCGTTGTCCTGATGGGAAAGAATACCAGCCTTGTGTGCAACCATGTGCTGCTAAAACATGCCTAAATAAATGGTTCTATGAAGAATCACCATGCTCCTACTTAAGAGAAGACTGTGTTTGTAAAAATGGAACCATTCTTCACAGAACAGACTCTGATCTCTGCATTCCAGAAGAAAAATGTGGTGAGTAAACCTATAGCTATGTAAGTACATTTACCCGCACTAGGCCCAAGCGTGCTTGGTTTCTGGTGGGGCAGAGACATGGTTTTTATCTCTGTCGTTTATTTATCCAAAGAGTTTGAAATTAATAGACAGACCAGAGTACCTCCAGTTTTTTCTATTCCCAAATGAGTGCAGCTTGAAAAACTGTGCTCCATCTACAGGCTGCAAAATCACTGCCACTGTTTATCCTATGCATGTTGATTCAGAAGTGAATTTCTGAGCAACAGTCCATAGGATTGCAGTCTGCGTTTGTTTTAAAATTTGCCGTATTACAAATTTCTTGGTAAAAATCCTTCAGTGTGCCTGACCATATCCCTGATAGTGATTCCAGAAAGGTGGATTCAAAAATTTTCTGGGCCAAGGTGAAACAATGTTAAAATTGTAGTTGAAGACTAATTATAAAGGAGTCAAAAGGCTTCACAGTGTGATTATTCATACAACCCAGTTGTTGCCATTTCCACAGGGAGCACCTAAATATTTACTGATGTCAATATGGGGTCCACACTACCTTTCCCCGCTACTTGCCGTCTCGAAGCGGGTCAGGTATCTGTTTTTGCATTGCAATAAAAATCAAACTCTATAAAGGAGGCGATTGTAGATGGTAATTCTGGGTTTGGGTTCTAGAATTAGTTAAATGAGCATGCAGTCAAGCTGATCAAATGGAGATTAGGAGCCATTAAGCTGCTATTAATTTAACAACCACCTTTTGTATAAGTCTCAAGGCGATTAACAATCATACAAACAACTGGGTTTTAAAAGAATACAATATAGGTTTTAAGGCAATGCACATTCACACCCAAAGCACAATAAAAATATTATCTAAAAAAAACCAACACACCCGAAACAGACCTACCAAAAAATCATCCAGAAAAACTTTGTCAAAACAAAAATGTCTTCGACTGTTTCTGGAAAGTATGTATTGTGGGAACCCACCTTAGCTCAACAGCAATGCTGTTCCACAAAACTGGGGCAACCATACTGAATGCTGTGGAGCAGGCTTCTAATATTTTAGGGACACCCATAAAAGAGACTCTACTGCAGCATGCAGTGGCCTTACTGGGCTGGTAGGGTGGTCTCTCAAGTAACCTGATCCCAAGTTGTGTTGGGTTTTATATGTTTGTACCAAATCCTTGAAATAGGCCTGGTAGCATGTAGGCAACCTGTTCTTGTAAAGATAGCAAGCTCAAAGGTTGCTAGGTCTTAGAGACAGGATACTTCTGGCGAATGAATATCAAATGCACGGGACATTTTCATGCCCTGTTTTGTAAGCTTCAAGAGTCATTGAGCTGTCAGCTGCTAGAAATAGGATGGTAGGTTAGATGGAACTCAAATTAACCCTGTATGGCAAGTCTTCATTTTCACAATGGTTCATAAAATCACATCAGTTCTTTTAACTGGACCATGATGAAGTAAATCGGTAATTTGTGCAGAAACATGAACTCTGATGTGCATTAATTGCTAGTCAGGAAAGCAGATAATTCTATTTTGGTCATAGATATTGAGTAACTGGGACCCAGGTGGCGCTGTGGTTAAGCCACTCAGCCTAGGGCTTGCTGATCAGAAGGTCGGCGGTTTGAATCCCTGTGACGGGGTGAGCTCCCATTGCTTGGTCCCAGCTCCTGCCAACCTAGCAGTTCGAAAGCACGTCAAAATGCAAGTAGATAAATAGGAACCGCTATAGCGGGAAGGTAAACGGCGTTTCCATGTGCTGCTCTGGTTTGCCAGAAGCGGCTTTGTCATGCTGGCCACATGGCCTGGAAGCTATACGCTGGCTCCCTCGGCCAATAATGTGAGATGAGCGCGCAACCCCAGAGTCGGTCACGACTGGACCTAATGGTCAGGGGTCCCTTTACCTTTATTGAGTAACTAAAAACTCTTTTAAGTTGCACAATTTTTCAAATGATAGTCTACAAATATGTTCCAGGAAGAAATGTAAGCCCTTTAATTAGAAGTTGTATATGTACTAATTTCCTGATTTCTAATTGGATATGGTTCATATTTTCTGTCTTTCTGAAGGATGTTGTGCTCTCTTTCGTTTATAGCATGTACTGACAATGCAGGGCATCCCCGTTCAGCTGGAGAGGTTTGGAATGGCTCCCAGAAAGGGTGCTGCATGTATATGTGTGTGGAGAATGGGAGCATTATTGCCGTAGAGCCTGAATGCAATAAAGAGGCTCCTCCGATATGCCGGCGAGAGGGTGAAGTGATTATCAATGTGGTCGAAGAAGGGGCTTGCTGTCCAAAGAAAGTCTGTGGTAGGTAATGTTTATGAGGTGTTGAAAGGAATTGATCTGCGTGCTAATAAAATTTGTCAAATTGCTTACGGTTAGAGAAAATTAATAATTCCTCATAGATAAAATCAGTGCTGAGGTTTTGGAGAAAAAAAACAAATGAACATATATCTATTATGGTTCTGATGGAAATGTCCAATCACCATTCAGCTGAGGAACTGGTGGTGGTGGGTGTCTAGAATCAAACACCTATCTGGTTACAGAGATGGGACTGTGGTTGAAACACTTCTCCACAATTAAGGAGCATAATTAGGCCATCCAAAAGGCTTGCTCGGATGTGTACAGAAGTGCAAAAAAATGTATAGCACTCTTCTTAGCATCTTTGTGATTCTCCACTTCAAACTCTGACTTCTCTGTTTCCATTTCATTGTTGTTGTTGTTTAGTCGTTTAGTCGTGTCCGACTCTTCGTGACCCCATGGACCAGAGCATGCCTCCCGCAGTTTGGTCAAAGATGAGCCCCTCCCAGGGCCGTCTTGAGCAGATCGCGCGCCCTGGTGCTGAGGGGCGGAGATCGCTCCGCCGCCCGCCCCACCCTCGCAGGGTGCAATTGGTTTCCGCGCGGCTTTGCCGCGCGGCACCCTCCTTCCCAGGCCGGCGCCCAGCTTACCAGCCCCCCGCCATGGTGCGCTGCGCCACCGGGGGTCTATGAAGAGCCGGCCCTGGCCCCTCCATTTCATTGTGAACTATCATATAGCTGCACTATCTTAATGTCATGGACTGGCTGCATGCAGATGGGGGGTGGGAGGCACCAGCTGAGGAACCCCCAGGGGAAGAGGGCTCAGAGCCAGAGGATTGGTGATAGGACAACAATGAGTGGTCAGAGGGAGAAGACTGGGAGGGGGAGGTGTTGGAAGCTGAAAAGGCAACAGGGTTTAGTGAGCAGGGAGAGGCTGGGGCAGAGAGAAGTGCAGAATCCAAAGCTGAAGTGGAAGCTGGAAAGAATGGTAGGCAAGAGGTAGAGATGAGACAGTCTGCTGAAGAATCCAGGGAGTCTCCTGCTGTTTCTGCTGTGACCAGCTCCCCTTCTTCCTGGTCTACCAGAACACAGAGAGAAATGAAAAGAGCAGAGCAGAGATTGGTTGTGTGCAGACACAGTCTGCGACAGCTTACAAAACACACTGAAGAGGAGGAGCCTTAGAGAACAGTGGGACCTTCAGTCCTTGCAACTGCCTCTTTGGGGCAAGACCTACTAGGATCACTAGGCATGTACTGTTTTAGCTTCTTTGAAGAAAGAGTTAACTTCCCTAACACTGTGTTTTTCAATTGTTGGCCTACACTCGTCTCTGGCTGCTGACACTTAAGTCTTCCTCAGTAAATGAAGAAAAACGGATTTGGACATTGACAGGCTGAAAATGTTGATATACTTTGTTCACCTTTGATTTTGTGCAAATAAGACATTGTTATTTTTTTTTCTGTCCTGCCTTTGAGAAAAAACTCTTCTGTATTTAAAATGATTGACCCATATCCTAATAAATAATAAACCAAGGTATTATAATATTAAGCATGGCTAATTGTAGGATCATTTTTTATTTGGAACATACTTCCTTGTAGGAAGTGAACAGTTGCTTCAGTATTTGCATCTTCTGGTAAATAGTAGATTTAATAAATAGCCTTGAAATTATGAACAGATGTCATCTTCATGAGACATGTTAACATTTGATAGCACTATACTGAATGGGCCAGTCTTTTTATTTTTATATTCAGAATGCAACATGACTCTATGTGACCCTCTTACTCCAACTTGCAGAAGTGTTGAGAAATTGGTAGTGGTATACGACCCTTTGTCATGCTGTCCTCAGTACCGATGTGGTAAGTGATAATCAATGTTCATTTATTTTTATTTTATTGTATGTATATCCTGCTTTTCTTTCACCTTGGAACATAAGTTGGCATACATGTGGTCAGACTGAAAAATTACATCAAGAGATAGGTCATCTATGTATGTGTAGCTCTTCTGAGGATTTAAAAATAACAAGTTTTTACTAGAGAAACTGTTTTGTGTTGTTTTTAAATTCAGAATGTGATCCATCAGCATGCCCCAATGCTTCCCGTCCAGAATGCAGAGAAGACCAATTTCTTGTTGAGGCAAAACAGGAGGATCCTTGCTGTTTTTCTTATTTGTGTGGTAAGGAAGCTTTCCCCTGCTGGTAAGTCCATGAGTAAGCAGGGGGCTCCAGAATATCTACAACTGAAAACGCAAGAGCCCTGCTAGATCAGGCCAATGGCTTATCTGATCCAGGATTGTCTTCCCACCATTTGTGTCATCAGAAGATCCAGGATATTATGAGAGAGGGAGGAAGATGTCACCCTATCAACTTCTCCACAGAGTTACAATGCATAATTTGTGCGTCTCTATCATGTCCTCCCTTCTTTGCCTTTTTCTTAAGCTAAAAAGCCCCAAACACTGCAACTGTTACTCACTAAAATAGTTTTGGTAGCTCCTTTATTATTTTGGGTGTTCTTTCCTGCAAATACTGTATAGAGTTTGGTTTCTCAATTTAATTACATAAGTTGCCTGTTTTTAAAAGTATGGTGTAAATGCAGTCAATTTTAATGGCTGGTTTTCTCCCCAAGGTACAAAAATTGCATTATTAGAGAGTGATTGGATCCTAAGTTTAATTTAGGGAAACTTATTTAAATGTACATGCACCATTCACAGTACTGGATGGATATATATATATATATATATATATATATATATATATATATATATATATATGAAGTAGCTATTGTCCCCATTTTTTTTAAAAAAGTATGAATTAGCTCTAAAAAAAGCTAATCTGGAGCAACTTTGTACAACTGCATAGAATTATTTGGACTTGATTCTCAGAGTAATTTTATTTATATATGAAGTAATTGAATTTGCTCTAATATAGCACTTCAGATAGCGGGAGATGAGAACTTAACTGAAGGCATCTAGACTTCAGCTGAGACTTTTCAAGGCTATGCCATTTTTTAGATTGTTATGTATTCCAAAGTGTTTCAGCTGAAAAAGAAACTTCAGGAAAAAAGAGGAACACAAATCTCAATAAAATAAATTTATAAAAGTTGTTTTACACATTTGTATGTCAGTGTAGATTTGAGGTACCTGCAAAATTCATCTGATTTCTCTCAGCTGTACATTGACTGCATCTAGGAATTGCGGCAAGTACAGATTTGGTGAAATCTATACCAGAATGAAGAGTGACCAAATGCTACGGTTCGCCTCAGTATCAAGTGAACATTAGATCTCTACATTACTATAGCTGTATAAGTTTTAACCTACTATTAGCCATTTTTCATTGTCTTCCAACACTTTTTAATGGCAATAAAGCAGTTTCATATATGTTTTAAACTGGATGTTTGATTTATTTTCTCCTGCAGTTTGTGAATCCTGCATCGAACCTATTCCGTTATGCAATGAAGGGGAAATTCTCACTGTAGATCTTAGCTCCGCACATTATTGTTGCCCTCGTTACCACTGTGGTAAGGTCTGCTTTGTTAATATATCTTGGGTTAATAGGAGTGCTTCTATTACTATTCAATTAATATTGCAGTTACCAGGCAGTGGTATCAATGTGGGACCTGGCAACCCTTTATTTGTTGATGTTTTACTAGTGCTAATCTTTTTTCTTTTTCTTTTTCTTCTCTTCCTGCAGTCTGTGATGAGAATCACTGTCACTTACCTCTTTTGAACTGTTCTGCTGATATGAAGCTGGTGAAGAAGAAAATAGCTGGGCAGTGCTGTCCAGACTGGAATTGTGGTATCTGCGTTTTATTTTTTATCAATAATTGTTTGAATAAGCACCATATGGCCACTTTCCCCACTGACTGATCCTTCTCTGTCTGTCCATCTCTCCTCAGAATGTGACTGTGAAAGTGCTACTATCCCATCTTGTAAACTGGTAAGACATGTTTGCCTTGGAGGCAGTTTAGTAACATATATAACGCTCCAGCTTTTTAGAGGAGAACAGCAATATCTCAGGGATGATATCGACTCTTTAGCTTCCTCCACAAAGCAAAACATGGTCACGCATATTTCAAGCACTGCTATTTCTCATTAATCTGACAATTTATTTATTTAAAATCAACACTTGAGCCGCAAAGTGTTAATTATTTGTTCTGAGTCATTCCACGTTGATGGATATTAACGTATTATTGTGAATGCATAGTTGGTATTTGGGGGAGGGGTATGTTTGTTTTACTGTTTTTATTCTGGTTTTGGTTACAGGTAGGTAGCCGTGTTGGTCTGGGTCGAAGTAAAATAAAAAAATTCCTTCAGTAGCACCTTAAAAAGTTAAACAACAGATCAACAGAGCCAGACTGATACCTAGAGAGAACCTGCTGCAAGACAGACCCAAAATGGAAAATAACAAACTTAGTTGGTCTTTAAGGTGCTACTGAAGGAATTTTTTTATTTTATTCTGGTTTGTTAGCCACCTTGAGTCTCTTTGGAGAAATAGATGGAATGGGAAAAATTAAAATAAATAAAATTGAATATTCTTACGTTGAGGCCTTTTTTTGGTCTGTTCTACTATCATATTAGGGGATGCGGGTGGTGTTGTGGTCTAAACCACTGAGCCTAGGGCTTGCCGATCAGAAGGTCGGCGGTTCGAATCCCCGCGACGGGGTGAGCTCCCGTTGCTCGGTCTCAGCTCCTGCCAACCTAGCAGTTCGAAAGCATGACAAAGTGCAAGTAGATAAATAGGTACCGCTCTGGTGGGAAGGTAAACGGCGTTTCCATGCGCTGCTCTGGTTCGCCAGAAGCAGCTTAGTTATGCTGGCCATATGACCTGGAAGCTGTCTGCAGACAAACACCGGCTCCCTCGGCCTATAGAGCGACATGAGCAGAAAACTCCAGAGTCGTCCGTGACTTGACCTAACGGTCAGGGGTACCTTTACCATTACTTTCATATTCTGTTCTAACACCTGTTCTATATCTGTTCTGCCATCATCGGTATGCAGAAATGATATAAGATATGTGAAGGATAAGATTATGCCTAAGTCTGTGTATGACTTAGTTGAATATCGCCCTATGGTTTTAAATATTATCCTGTTTCAGTTTGCCAACACACATTGAAATGTATGAGCCTCTATATTATCTGCAAGAATGTAGACTTGTTCTGAAATGTATATACACTTTAAATTATGTTGACTTTTGTAATATGTGAGCTTTCAAACAAACCGCTTTCATTCCATTTTTCTAGCTTTGCTTAAACAAATATTTCCCGTGACCTGGAAAATGTCTGATTGAAAATCCCTATCTATCACAGTGTGATAAAACGTTGATTTGTCTGTTATACCCTTCCTAAATAATATAAAGAGTGTGGTGCATAGTTCAATGTGGTAGATGCTTTATCATGTGCCTAATATTGCTGTTAATTCTAAAATCATGACATTATGAGGAAAGCAAAGAAGTGACCTGATTAAAAATATGCAGTGGTACCTCAGGTTACAAACTTAATTTGTTCCAGAAGTCCGTTCTTAACCTGAAGCGTTCCCAGAAAACTGAACGCGGCCCCAGAAACAGATTGCGTTTGTTGTTGTTGTTGTTTAGTCATTTAGTTGTGTCTGACTCTTTGTGACCCCATGGACCATAGCACGCCAGACAATCCTGTCTTCCACTGCCTCCCGCAGTTTGGTCAAACTCATGTTCGTAGCTTCAAGAACACTGTCCAACCATCTCATCCTCTGTCGTCCCCTTCTCCTAGTGCCCTCCATCTTTCCCAACATCAGGGTCTTTTCCAGGGAGTCTTCTCTTCTCATGAGGTGGCCAAAGTATTGGAGCCTCAGCTTCACAATCTGTCCTTCCAGTGAGCACACAGGGCTGGTTTCCTTCAGAACTGTTAGGTTTGATCTTCTTGCAGTCAATGGGACTCTCAAGAGTCTCCTCCAGCACAATAATTCAAAAGCATCAATTCTTCGGCGATCAGCCTTCTTTATGGTCCAGCTCTCACTTCCATACATCACTATTGGGAAAATCATAGCTTTAACTATATGGACCTTTGTCGGCAAGGTGATGTCTCTGCTTTTTAAGATGCTGTCTAGGTTTGTCATTGCTTTTCTCCCAAGAAGCAGGCATCTTTTAATTTCGTGACTGCTGTCACCATCTGCAGTGATCAAGGAGCCCAAGAAAGTAAAATCTCTCACTGCCTCCATTTCTTCCCCTTCTATTTGCCAGGAGGTGATGGGACCAGTGGCCATGATCTTGGTTTTTTTGATGTTGAGCTTCAGACCATATTTTGCGCTCTCCTCTTTCACCCTCATTAAAAGGTTCTTTAATTCCTCCTCACTTTCTGCCATCAAGGTTGTTTCATCTGCATATCTGAGGTTGTTGATATTTCTTCTGGCAATCTTAATTCCGGCTTGGGATTCATCTAGTATCCTGGGTCAAAGTTCACAACCCGGAACACCTACTGTACTTCCAGGTTTGTGGAGTCTGTACCCCAAAGTGTTTGTAAGCAGGACAGTTTGTAACCCGAGGTACCACTGTATATTCTGTAGTGTTTTTTAAAAAGGTTCTATGGGGCTGTGATGAGGGAGTAGGGAGGGCATTGCTGAGCACTTGCCAAGGCCTGCTCCACCTCAGGGAAACCTGCAACATTCTAAAAAGTCACATTTCACCTGCCTTCTCCGAGTATATAAGCAGTGAGAGGAAAGAGCAGCAGCTGCAAGTACTTTGCCCTCTTCTGCTTGGTTTCCCCCCTGAGGAATAAAGAAATCCTCTTGCTTTTGTTAACATGCGCGTGTAATTGTGCCAGTTTGTTTATCAGAAGTTAGTTTTCTCGGTCTCATAGATGAAAATGCATGTGCTTAACTTTGGATGCGTATGACACCGCAACATCATTTTTAATATCACAGGGAGAAGTTCAGAGAATAGATGGCAATGTTTCTAGCACGTGTGGCTGCTCGCAGTACACCTGTGGTACGTTGTGATAATATTCAATATTATCAAGATCTGTATATATATCAAATATTGTCAATATTTGTATTTAATAGATTCATATGTCTGTTTGGCAGCAAACCCCAGAAATCTTCTACTCTTAAAATTCTCACTGAACTCTTGGCATGCAATTAAAGAATTGCATTTAAATGCAATTAAATTGAGAAAGGGGCTACCTGATGGAATAGAAATATTTCATACTCACTAGCTTTCTATCAGCCATGTTTCTCAAGGCTATTACATCATACATTGTTGATACGGCTTCTTGTTCTTTTTATATCTGACTTTGGAACCAAAGGGAGGGTATAAATTTTAAAATATATAATATAAATTTAATTAATTGATATAAATTTAATTACAATTAGATACAAAGCTACTTCTGTATAGTGTGAAAAGCATAATTAGATAAGCATTGAAGGCCTATCTTTTACTGAAAACAGAGACATTCTGGATTTGTAAGTAAAATCATGATCTGAATTTATTTCTCACAGAACTACAAACATTCCAGGGGATTTAGCAATGGTAGACTTGATAGAACACCAGGATTATGTGGGTTTTGTTGTTGTGTGTACACATATAGAAATACATAAATTTTCAGTGTCAGGTGGAGGCTCCAATGCTTCTTTAAGGTAGAAGATTTCTGCAGGTTTATAACTTGTTTTACGTTCAACATTTTTAACACAACTATTTCATTTTTTACATTAGAAAAGGATAATGTCTGTGTATTCCAAGAAGTCACCATATTGAGCCCTGGTCAGTCCATGATCCAATACTTGGATGATGATCATTGTTACATAGCAACGTGTTCACACGAAAGAGACCCTGGCACAGGATTTCATGCCATGGATCTGATAGTAGTTAACTGTTCCCAAAAATGTGAAGCTGTAAGTATTGCTAAAATGTAAGGGTGAAGTCATTTGTGAATATAAGCTATAAGGATGTAGTTGTTCTTTAAATTTACTCCAAAAATGGTAGTCAGTGTCATGTACAGAAGTTTTAAGTTTTGCTTCAACAATGTATTCGTTATTGCTTGAAAAACTTTGAACCAATGGGTCGGATTCAGCGCTTCCATTCCTCCGATGGAAGCTCCTCCACTTAGTGAAATGAAATATATTTGGCACAGCTTCCTTTGTTCCTTTGGAGATATTGCTAGGGGTGTAGCTAGCTGCTCTGGCACGCTACCATTTCGGGCAGTGCAGGGCCCCGAGCCATCACATCACTCCCAGTAGAGACGCGTGGCTTGGGTGCACTGCAGGCGGTAAATGCCAACCCCCACAATGTGCCATTTTGTCAACCCCCTCAAGGATGACACCTGGGACGGACCGTACCCCCCCCCACCCTTCCTACACCCCTGGATATTGCATATCCACAGGTCAGCTTTGCCTTCTTGCCAAGCGCTGTGGTCTAGACAACTGAGCCTATTGGGCTTGCCGATCAGAAGGTCGGCGACTCAAATCCTCGCAATGGTGTGAGCTCCCATTGCTCTGTCCCAGCTCCTGCCAACCTAGCAGTTCAAAAGCACGCCAGTGCAAGTAGATAAATAGGTACCACTGTGGCAGGAAGGTAAACAGTGTTTCTGTACGCTCTGGTTTCCTCCATGGTGTTCTATTGCTCCAGAAGCAGTTTAGTCATGCTGGCCACAAGATCCGAAAAGCTGTCTGTGCACAAAAGCCGGCTCACTCAGCCTGAAAGCGAGATTAGGGCCACAACCCCATAGTCGCCTTTGACTGGACTTAACTGCCCAGAGGTCCTTTTTTACTTGCCATTGAGCAAGATAGTTTTAGACCTGCATGATGAGACAACTGGAAGACATCCTTTTTCTTTCTGTTTTTCTGGAACAGTGGCACCCGTTCTGTACCTCTCTCCTTATTTACTTATCTTAGGCAGAGGCCTAGACTGTGAATAGTAAAGTAAAATCAGTTTTAGTATGTAAATTGCATGAGAATGCTTTTCCTCTCAATTGGTTTAAGGGCTGGTTATTAGTTGTTGTTGTTGTTATTGTTTGTAGTTATTAGTATGTATTTCAAAATAATACTTTAAATATTATCTTTTTAAACACAAAATATCTATCTTTTTAACAGCACCAAGTATATGTCCCATCTCCTAGTCAACACACTTGTTGTGGTTCCTGCATAAATGTGTCCTGTATTTTCTATTCTGGCAATGGAACCTCAGTCATTTATGAAGTAAGTCCTCCTGAAAAGCTGAAAAAAATAGACCATGTGATCAGAATTCAGACTATTTAAATTATAAAAAATATTAAATCCTATTGAAGTCATTCCACATATTCCTACTCTTGATTCAAACTTTCTTTGGTTGGAAGCCACCTTGAATATTTGGTGCTTGTGCACAAACTCTTGAGTAAGTCAGGTGATGTCTAGGCACATTCAACAGCAGCACCTCTTACAGACCTCTTGGTACCAAATTGTTGTTCTAAAATTATGGTCCAGATCTTTATGGGATTTTTCATCCAACAACACCGCCTCCCTTCTTACTTTACACGAGGTGAAAAACAGCATAAACCTTGGATGCTTTCAGGCAACCTGTATTTTCAACAACAACAAAAAAGGACTTATAACTTACTCCTGCATTTGCCCTGGTTGTTTGTGTGAGTTACGTTGTAATGGCCAAAGCTACAAACAATTTAAAAAATCTGACCAAAAAACCCAAGCAAACCTGTAAGAAGCCAGAAAGAAGCTATCTCCTCTCAGTTGCACATCCTGCTTTGTAAGTCAATTTAAACTCGAGTTTCCCCATTTAGATGTCACAGGAAAGTAAGATGCTATGTATACAAACAGAGGGACAGGGCAAGGAGGGAGTGGACGGGCACACCATTCACAGACCAACCCTGTTACATCTGAACTGAGCCAACAGTTAAAAATACTGGATGCAAACCACAGCATGATGTCTTAGTTTGAAGTGGATGTGCAAACTATGTTCCATCTTAACTGTGACTGAGTACAGTCATACCTTGGATCTCAAACAGCTTGGCTCCCGAACAAATTGGCTCCCGAATGATCAAAACCCAGAAGTGAGTGTTCCGGTTTCCGAACAATTTTTGGAAGCTGAATGTCCAGCACAGATTCTGTGGCTTCCAATTGGTTGCAGGACGTTCTTGCAGCCAATCGGAAGCCATGCCTTAGTTTTCAAATGGTTCTGGGAGTCAAATGGAATCCCAGAATGCATTCTGTTCAAGAACCAAGGTACCACTGTATTGCAATGGAACTGAGCAAATCACGGTTAAAGCCGCCTCTATGCCTACCTCATAGCAAGGTAAGAAGCAAGAGTTCTGGTAAGTTGTTATATATGCACTCTAAAGGCATAGGCAAACTCCAGCCCTCCAGGTGTTTGGGACTACAATTCCCATCATCCCTAGCTAACAGGACCAGTGGTCAGGGATGATGGGAATTGTAGTCCCAAATATCTGGAGGGGTGGAGTTTGCCTATGCCTGCTCTATTCTGTGCCTGGGAATCCCCTAGTGGTGTGAAGGCAACAAACCATGGTGAGTGCTAACAGTAGCTACCCCTCTTGGAAACTGTGGCCTTTGAGAAACAGGAAAGTGTCATTATTGTAGTGAAGATGGTTAATATGGTGTTGTCAGAAAACATTGATTGTGGTCAGCTCCAGAGCCATTTAACCCTAATGTCAAGTAAATGTTCTTGTGGTCTTTTAATCAGTTCTCCCCCCCCCCAGAAGAATAACCTTCGATGTCTTACTTTATAGGAAGGAAGCACATGGGACTCAAACTGCACTAAATATGAATGCACAAAGACTGCTGGCGGTGCAATAGTGCTTGGCTCCAGTGTGGTTTGCCCACCCTTTAATGAGACTGAGTGCACAAAGGTTTGTAATCCTATGCATATTGTATACAAATGAGGAAATATATGAAATAACATTTTTCTTGAGGAGCACACAATCCGCTTGTAATTGTTTAATATAGAGAAAATGTCTACATTTCAGTGTTTTCATTCATCTTTTTTTCTGAATTACGCCAGAGGGCAAATAATATCTTACTTACATAAAGTCTTATTTACATAAATGAAAATGTTGTTATCTGGAGCCCATGAGCTTTCTGGTCCAAATGGGGTACTCTCCTTGCTCACGTGGGCAGTTCTGCATGAATGCTTGTGGATTTGCTTCTTTCATCGAAATGAATACATCAGAACTGATTCTAATCAGTGGATCAGTGGCTCATGCAAAGGCTCATGGTCTTCAGATTTTGTGACTCGCAGTGTGTCTGCTCAGAAGAAAACCCAATTGAGTTAACTGGGACTTACTCCAAGATGAATGTGATAAGGATTGCAGTCCCCATTCTTAACATGGAAGTTATACTTCATCATCGGCACCTGGAGTGCCAAAGGTACAGCTGCCATACGTCCGGAATTTCCCAGACATAGTTGGGATTTGCCCACTGAAAATTGCGTCCGAGCAGAATTTCTGAAAATTGGAAAAAAATGTCCGGGAAAACCCAGCTGTATGGCAATCCATGTCGGAAGTGTAGATTTTGTGGCAGATTTCCTTTTTTTTAAAAAAAAGCTCAAAATCTTTTTGAAATATGACAACCCTACCAAGAGTCATTCAGACTTATCAAGATGTTCCTTTGGGCACAGTCTGTTTTGAAATATTCTTTTTTTTATTTTCCCAGAATGGAGGCACTATAGAGACATATAACGATGGCTGCTGCAAGGCGTGTAAGTGGAACAAAAGCTGCATTCAGTGCTAGTTGTATGCTAGTTTGGCTTCGGTTTTGGATAGCTGTGTGTGTTTTTCACTCCTTTTACATGGGACATGTGGAAATAAAAAGCATGCCATCCCAAATCATGTAATGTATGTGTAGTCTTAACAAATGTCATTGACAAGCCTTGCTTTATATGGCTGCTCACATGGTGATTTTGGTTGTGTGTGTTTTTTTGGTTAAACTTTTTCTTCTTCTGGAGTATAATCAAATCTCGCCAAATATAGCAGGGGGTGAAACTAAAAGCTACTTTGTATTTTTAATAAATGAGGTTATATATACACATATATATAGCTATAGATATAGATATTTGCCTAGATTGTTCCAATTCATGCAAACATGTTTGAAATAAAAGTTCAAAAAAATGGAGAATTGATTTATAACTTAGTGCGATGGTGGTTTTAGGTTCTCCTGTTATGTGTTCTATAGGAATAAATGTTTTTCGTCTTCAGTCCAAGTCCATATATAACAAGATATTTAAGTGAGCAAAATTATGCATAAAGAATTTTTAAAAAGAGACAATTTCCCTTGTAAGAAGTTATGCATCAAATTGTAATGTGCAAATGTGAAGGCATTTGCACAAAATATTGTATGGCATATTCCAGTTTCAGGATCAAAAAGGTCTTTCTGACATGAATTAGCACATCTGGATAGTAAAGGACATTGTACACTTGGATTCTCTTTTGACAGCTCCCCCTAGGCTTATTTTGCAGTGACCTCAGCATTTCAGCACTTTGATAGCCAATGGGAACTCACAGGCCTCATTCACATACCACATTAAACCATAGTTCAGGCATCCCCAAACTGCGGCCCTCCAGATGTTTTGGCCTACAACTCCCATGATCCCTAGCTAACAGGACCAGTGGTCAGGGATGATGGGAATTGTAGTCCAAAACATCTGGAGGGCCGAAGTTTGGGGAAAGCCTGCCATAGTTCCAAAGCAAACAATATTTAATGTGAATTTGAAGCATGCTGCTGCAGACTGCTCAAAAATTTTGCTCTGGTCCTCCCCCATTCCTATTGTTTCCACATCACCAGGAAACAGCCAGAGTCTGGCATGCTCAGGTGTACAGAGCCAGGACGGTGGTTTATTTCTATTCAAATAAACCACAGGGCAAGATTTGTTCTGCTCATTTTTGGGGAGAAACAAACTATGAGGCCAGGTTCAGATATCATGACAAACAGTCTTTGGGTTGTTTCTTGGTGGCATGCAGCAGCAGAAGCATGGAAAGAGTGGGAAAATAATTACTGAGCAGTGCAAATTCACATCAAATCATAGTTTGCTTTTTATTAAGGTGTAATGGAAAGTATGAACTGTACCAATGTGAGGAATTGCAGACATTTTAACAGAGAAGGAAGAAAAAAACTTTCAACACCTGCATGGGCTCTAGAAAGAACAGAATTAGGGGGATCATGTACAATTCTAAGCGAAGCACTAAAAAAATACAAAGCAAGCTACACAGATGTTTGTTCTTTATATTCCTTGGGAAATCTTTCATGCTGCAGTTCACTAAAGCAGACTGAAATCTAGTCAGCCCAACAGGAGATGCATTTGATTATCTCCTAGAAAACCTGTCTCTAACAATTTGCCAAATGTCTTGGGAACTTCTATCCCATGCAGCTGCTTTTTTGTTTCTTTAGGATGGGGAAAGCACTTCTTGCTTGTGCCTGGAGGGCCCCCCCAACCAATTTTCCTTTGCATATAGGCCACACCCACACCTTTTCATTTGAAAACATAATACTGCCTGAAGGCATGTATCTGCATACATGTGTTCAGGGCATCTGGTATGGGCCCTGCATATACGACTAAAGCCCTAGATATGGCTTTGGCCAAAGAGATCACTATTTTGAATGATAGATATGAATGGCCTGCACCTGGCCACCCCCTTAAAAAAGCTAGGCATGGGCTGATTGTAGCCCCTCTGATTGGCTAAGTGGGCAATGCCCACCTTTACCTAGGAGCCCGACGTGGTCAGAGGTGGGCAGTGCCAGGTGACCATCACCTCTCCTAGCCATGTCGGAAGATAGCGGTCGCACCATGTGGCAACGGCCACCCACCTGGAGTTCCAGGTGAGCAAATATTTTGAGTGACAGACATTAGGAAAAATATTAAGGAGAATTATTCTGCTATGTAGATAACCAACGCTGAATAAGCGCTCAGTGAAGCCACATCGTTCTCCTTCTCCATTCACTATATGAAGCAGACTTACCCTAAGAGTTCACTGTACATGGTATTATGAAAACTCTGTAGCTTTTGCAGAATTCCATAGTCTTAGGAAAGGCACTGTTATACTTCAGAACCATTGGCTGAAATGGCTTCTAAGAACAAAAAATGCAACAAAATTAAATGCTATTTTACATGCTAATAGAGAATGTTTTCTTATATATATAAAAAACTAAAAGCATGTGCTTTCTTTGGTAAAGCAGTTTAAAAGTCAGCTCCAAGTATAGCTTGCGGCTCCTTGGGTTTTAACGGGAACCAATAATCTTCATTTTAACAGGAGAATGATTAAATGCATGCTAAGTGAGTTCATATATTTAATTCTTACCTTGCCAGAGTCATAAGATGCCCCCTAGAATTATTACTTTTTAATCTCTTGTGTGAACATTGTAGCTTTGTTACCCAGGCACGTCTTAAAGCACAGGTTTTCAATAATTGAGAAAAATAGGAAGACTTGTTCCTATTTTTCAAAAAGAAAAAAAGAGAGAAATCACAGTTGGCAGTGTAAGAATTAATACAATGTTATTCATGTAAAAAAAATGTTTTTATATTACAAAAAAACTTATGTTCCCAATAATTCTGCCAGGTTCTGGACGGGGTGTATTACCCTTTGCCATTACCCCCGTAGTCTCTACTGATAGTATTAATTGTGAACCAGGTATTACTATTTTTAATAATGTATTTTCTTTCCTTTAAAAATTGTTAAAATGTTAATATTCTTTACAGAGATGTTGTCGATAAGCTTCTGTGACTCAGCGTTTCCAGTATTTATTAGATGACATTACACACCTTACTTAGTTCATTGCTTATCGCTTTGCAGAATTAGAATATTTAGGCCATTTTTTTTAAAAGAGAAAATTGCTGCGGCCTTTTCTTTCCTAATTAAAGAGCCACCTTGCAGTGATGGCTGTCACAGTCCTGGGCTAGGAAGCAATTAAGTGGTGACTGAGGGAAAGATGGTGCCCTTATTTGTGTTGTGAGTTTGTGTTGTGAGGTGGTGGATGTGGGGGCAATTGTGATATAGACACATGCATCTATTGGCCTAGCTGTGTTCACAGAAGGAGGTATACCATAGAACTGTTTTTTAACATTGATATAATGCTTCAATGCCCATGGCTGGTAGAAGCTTCATGAAGATTGTATTGGCACTCCTATGTAGATTTAGCTGAGAATATTTGTGTGAACCAGACCTTCAGTAAGTTAGATTTACTGCATCTGGTGCAGTCTGGCTTTCCCTCTTGATTTTTGTAATGTACGTTCAATTTTCAATTTTCATTAACTAAATGACAAATACTAAATGACAGCCACATTTTTATCCTTGAATCCTCTCAACATATGCAGTGGACATGGTGGTGTTAACAATGGATTCAAAACCTATTTCATCTCTTCCGCACAAAACGGATTCTATCAGGAATGTTCCTGCATCACAAACTAATACTGAAGAGTTTACTCTTAAGTTAACCCTTAACAAATGCTCGTTAAAAGGCCATTGTCCATAGAACCATGAGATAGATTTTAGAAATGCAATATGGCTCCTGAGTTCTCACTTTTGAAACCAGTCCTAGAATCACCAGTCCTAGAATCACCTAATGAGAGACTCCCAGAACTTATGGACTGATATCTATCTATAAGGATAGCAGGTTGGTGGGAAGGATGAACTGCTCTGGAGCACGTTCAAAAGCACCAACACAAACCTAAAGGGCTCTTTGAATCATGGCCTAATGAATGTTATTTTGAAAATTATATTCCTGGTTTAGCAAGTATATATGAGTAAATGGCAGGTTATTTTATATTCCATTAGGCAAACGAGATGAAAAGATTTGCCAAAAAGTGACCGTCAGAACAACCATAAGGAAAAATGACTGCATAAGTCGGAGCCCTGTAAGTACAAATGCCTAAAAGGGGGTATTGGGTTGTTGTTTTAATTTTGAATATGTATTTTGTGGTTTTATATTTTGATTTTATTCTGTGAACCGCCCTGAGACCTCCAGGTATAGGGTGGTATAATAATAATAATAATAATAATAAAATAATAATAATAATAGGTTACTTCCTTCTAGTCAGTGCGCGTAATAAAACAAGCCAACCATTAAAACACTCGTGGGTAGTGTGCAAAATAAAGACACACCCACACCTACAGACCTAAATAGGGCCCACAACTGCCCTGACATCTGGGAAATATCTCACCCTGGCAATGTCCTCCTACTCATATATGTATTTACAGTTTAATTGCCTCTTCCCTGAGAGAAATGCTGAGCTCTTCTGTTCAGACTCCAAATAAACTGTACACAACGTAATTGCTGACACCAGGGAAAAGCACCGACATCTATCATTAAATGTCCTCCTACTCTAAATGAAGTGTGCCAGTATATAACAAATGCACATAATGTGCTTTAAAAACAAACAACCCTCCCCTTTGTCTTCTCACAATGGGTATGCCTTTGATGTCATACAGAATAAAATCTCCTTAAGAGATCAAGATATAATACCTCTGTTTTGTGAGGTACCAGATATCAGATAATATATTTCCATGTAAATATATACAATAAATCATTTACTGTCTCAGAAAACAGAGCTATTACATCTTAACACCCATAAAGGGGGGGGAATTTCATTTCTATATGTATATATTAATTACAATGTTTTTGAAGTATACTTGATATACCGAGGTTATAGAGGTACATTTGCAGTTGCAGCTTAACCAATGCAAAGGTTAGGATTGGGATGAATTCGTTTTTCAAGTTACATGAGTTAATTTTTGCAGATAAATGAAACTATCAGAGCAAGGTGCATATTTTTATGATAACCTCAAAATGCCTGGCAAATTTGGCATGTGAGGCGAGTTCTTAAGCTCTTCTTTCTTCCGCATCTCCTGGGAATGGGTGCATCTCCATGTTTGGCTTGAACAAATGCTTTAGATAAATGTTTGGGGAGGTGAATGGAGACAACACCCTATCACCAAATCACCTTCTCTTTCTCTCTCATTTGTGTTTGCCTTAGATTGGAGGCACAACAGATGTTTGCTTGAGGGCACATGTGTACTTGTAAAGAGTTGGACTCTGAGACTCTTACGCTTTAGTTGAGGGATCTATTCCAACTCTACAATTCTGCCATTCTATCTTTCCTGCGAAGTGAGAGGTGGGGAGTGTAACTTTGCCATTCAGCTCTGAAAACAGCCTGTAGCAACCAGGGCTAACTAGTTATAGTACCTACAGATAATGTTCTCTTTTTGGGAAGCAGCCCTGTGAAGCCATTAGAGGAGGTGTGCACAAAGTGGACATTCACCAAAAAATTGCTTCCTTCCTTCTCACCCCAAAGCATCAACTAACGGGTGATTTCTTGCTTCTTTCTGTCTCTCTTAACAGATTAATGTGGCTTCTTGTGATGGAAAATGTCCATCTGCCACAATTTTTAATATCAACATTAATAGCCATTTAAGATTCTGTAAATGCTGTCGTGAAAACGGAGTGCAGAATCTCACCGTGCCACTCTACTGCTCAGGAAATGGCACTGAAATCTTGTATGTCATCCAGGAGCCCACAGACTGTTCATGCCAGTGGAATTAAGATTGTCTGGAATCTTATGGAAGACCATAACCAAACAGACTATTGTACGTTTATTATTGTATTTGGATTTAATAAATATCTGATTAATATATACACATATTTTTCGTGTTTTATAAGTATCATAAAATTGATAGTATTCAGTGTTTTAATGCTACATGTTACATATATGCAAGATTTAGTTCATTTTAGTCATCGACTTAACTTCATTTAGATGTGTGAATTAATCAGTTCATGGTAAACAATGTTAATCACAAACACATCCCTAATTATAACTGGAAACCTTTTGTAGCTTATTAGCATGTCTATTGGTATCACTCATTTATACTTACAATGATTGTAAACTTTACACCGTGCAGTAAAGTGTTTGCAATAAATTACTGGTTACTTTAAAAAATCTATAGAAAACTGGTATTCCTTGTTTCAATTGTTTCTTTCTATTTGTTTTCTGTCTTTCAGTACACTTTACATTTTTTTGTGTTCCTTTTGAACATCCCCAGAATCTTGTGGCCACTATTAAAGTGTATCTGAAAACTACTAATTAATCCCTGCTGACATGATTTGATATTTACGGGGTTTAAAAAAGAGCTACAGGTGTTTGTGATATGTCCCTTGCATTTAAAGGTGATACAAAATATATGTATAGTTCTGTTAAAGAAGAAAATGCACCTTTACTTTGGGAGGACTGCTATTATTATTTAAAGATATTGTATTACTATTTTGATGAAAATATTTGATGTCTTTTTGTTATAAATATATGTGATTGTTCTGCAATAAATACTACAGCTTTGGAATAAGCTGTATATTGCCCGATACTTTGACAATAGTACCAGGAGAATTTAAAAATGTACATTAAGTCAAAGAGCATAGTTACTTCTGGAGTTAGTGCCTTATGTTGAATCTGAAAGCTCCTCCCTCTGTATTAAAACCAATCTGAGGATTTCAAACGAGCACATCATCAGATTAAACCTTAGCGCAGTCATGAGAAATAGGTGCTCCACATCCGATTATGCATATTAGATTTGGGTTAGAGCAAATTGAGATAAACGCATGTGAAACTCTGGACTGTGAAACTATTTACAGATACAAATCTGTTGATCTAAGCACATCTTGAGAACCATGGTGCATTTTTGAATTGTTAATGTGAGGGACAAGGGATACAGGGAAGTCCCTCCCATCTTAAGTTCCAGCCCATCCCCAAGCGCTGGAGAGAGTAAGGAGAGCTCTGCCTCCAGCGGAGAGTCAGGAAGTGGTGTCCGAGGCTCAGGCAAGGTTGTGGAGCCCATGCCTCAGGTGGGACAGGAAGTTGGACGCACGGGGGGGAGGCCAATCCCCCCAACTCCCGAATTGCGACGCAAACGTAGGGGGAAGAGGTTGGGTCTGCCAAAGCTTTGGTGCTGGAAGAAAACGCGCCAATCGCCATTCGGAGGTTCTGACACCTCACCTTAAGGATGCATTTTTACTGCTCTGAACACTGTAAATAATCAGCACTTAATAAAAGCCTTAAAAGACCATGCTGGAGTCGTTACTCTAGAGTAGCCATATCAGGCCCTCTGACAGCAACCTCCGAATCTTTTTTTGGCTACTTTGGAGTGCAGCGATGAGCGCTCAAGAGGCTGAGCAGTGGAGGCTGGAGGCCGAAGCAGCGAAGCAGGAGCTACGGAACCTCACAGCGCAGGCACAGCAGCAATTGCATGCCGCTCAGGAGGAAGCGCGAGGGGCGCAGGAGGAGCTGAACAAGCTGGTGGACCAGGTGAGGACAAAAGAGGAGACTGAGAAACAGCTAAGGGTGATGGTATTGGACCTGCAGAAAAAGTTGGAAGAGGAGAAAGCCGCTAGAGGTGGGGGGGCGCCCCAGCAGCAGCTAGTCCAAGTGAGAAGGGGACAGAGCCTAGTCACCAAGTTTAGCGGCGACCCTAGGGAGTACCTAGGATTCGAGACAGAAATAAATTATGCGCTGGAATTGCATGCAGCAGAATTCCCAGATGACGCGCACAGAGTCTCCTTTATCATAGAGCATTTGACGGGGGCCGCCCGGGAATGGGTAAGACCGCTCATCGTGCAAAAAAATCCTTGCATGAAGAACGCAAAATTATTTCTAGAAGCTTTAAAAATAATGTACGCTAGTGACAGTGAAATGGAGGCCACTAAACAGGAGCTTCATAACTTAACACAAGGAAAATCGACAGTTAGGGACTACTGGGCGAGATTCACCATGCTGGTGCACAAACTGGGGTGGGATCTGCAAAGTGAGCCAGTGAAATCAGCCTTCTACCTGGGTTTGCACGCAGACGTTAAGGATGAGCTGGCAAGAGGTCCTAGACCGCGGACTATGGATGAGTTAAGCAAAGCGGCGCTAGCGGTGGGGGTGAGACAGGAATCCAGATGGTATGACAAACAAGCGACGCGCGCAGCAAAACCTTGGTTCCCACGCTCCCAGGACAGACCACATCACCAAACCCCACCCCAGGGCCCGCCCCCAGACCCGCCCAGACCAAGCCCAGAGCCGGAACCGATGGAGATCGGTGGAGCGCGCGCGCGGGCTTTTCAAACCCCGGCGGCGCCAAGACGCAAGGAGGGAAGAGGCGGGAATTGCTTTCTCTGCAACTCGCCCCGGCATCGCGTCAGAGACTGCCCTCATCGCAGAGAGTGGCAAGGAAAGGCGGGAACGGTTGTACCTTCCCCCACTGAAGCAGCACCACAGCAGGGAAACGAGACAGCCTGGCTGCAGGAGACAAGGGGCAGCAGCCAGGCACAGTCAGCAGACAACAGCCCCAGCCCGCCCACCCGCACAGAGAGGAGCAGAGCCAGCCCACCCCTCCCAGAGCAGGAGTGGTTCTAGAAGTCACGCTAACGCTCCCAAATGGCTATCCCCTGACAGTCCTCGCCTTAATTGACAGTGGTGCCTCAGCCAACTTCTTCTCGAGAAACTTTGCAGAAGAGCACCAGATCCAGCTTCTGCAGCTGGATTTTCCCCTGCACGTAGCCACCATTGATGGCAGAGAGTTGCTGGGAGGGGCCATCACTCATCAAAACCCCCCCCATGAGAATGACGGTGGAAAGGCACTCAGAGACACTGGCTTTCAACGTCACAACCATCTCAGACCCCCCCATCGTTTTGGGAATGAGCTGGCTGGCGCGCCACGACCCCTCCATAAGTTGGCACCAGAGATGCATCACGTTTGGGTCGGACTTTTGTCTGGAACATTGCATGCAGCACCAACCAGGGGAGGGGCCTCCAATAGCCACGGTGGCCACCATGCATGTCAAAGGGGGTGAGGCGATACCCAAGCAGTACTGGGACCTGCAGGAGGTCTTCAGCGAAGCGGAGTCCGACCACCTACCCCCACACAGGTCTTTCGACTGCCAGATCAACCTGGTGCCAGGGGCAACGATACCCCCAGCCAAGCTGTACGCCATGTCAGATCAGGAACTCGAGGATTTGCGTGCGTTCATAGACAAGAACCTCAAACGGGGGTTCATCAGAGAAAGCAAGGCAGCAGGGGGCAGCCCGGTCTTCTGGGTGGACAAGAAAGACACGCAACAGCGCCGTCTTGTGGTGGATTTCAGACGGCTCAATTCAGTGACAGAGCCAGTGGCTTTCCCCATGCCCAGAGTGGACGATCTCCTGACAGCGGCACGCAGGGGCAAGATTTTCACCAAGCTAGACCTGAGGGGGGCGTACAACTTGATCAGGATTCGGGAAGGCGATGAGTGGAAAACCACGATGTTCACGCCTCTGGGCTCTTTTGAATATCTGGTGATGCCCTTCAGGTTGCAAGGGGGCTCAGCATGCTTCCAGGCCTTCATGCACCACGTCCTGGTGTCCCTTCTCTTCAAGAACTGCTTAGTCTTCCTGGATGACATCCTTATCTATTCCGCTGACCCAGTGCAACATGTGAAGGATGTCAGGGAGGTATTGCAACGCCTGAAGGAGAACCACCTGTATGTGAAGCTGGAGAAGTGCAAGTTTCACACCAGGGAAGTGGACTTCCTGGGCTACAAACTGTCAGACAAGGGACTGGCGATGGACAAGGACAAGGTGCAGGCCATCCTTGACTGGCACAGCCCCAGGACGCGCAAAGATGCCCAACGCCTCCTAGGATTCGCCAATTTCTACAGGAAATTCATCAAGAACTTCTCGCGGGTTACGGCTCCCATCACGGACTGCCTGAGAGGCAAGCAGAAGTTCAGGTGGACGCCAGAGGCGCAAGCAGCGTTCGAAAGCCTCAAGAGGGTGTTCGCGTCCGACCAGAACCTGTTCCATGTGGTGCAGGATGCGCCCCTACGCGTGGAGACAGACGCTTCAGACCGGGCGTTGGGAGCGATCCTGTTGCAACTGGACGCCAACAGAGAGTGGAGACCTTGTGCCTTCTTCTCCAGGAAGCTGACACAGCCTGAACGCAACTACACGGTGTTTGATAGGGAACTTCTTGCGATCCACGCTGCTTTCCAGCACTGGCGACACTTCCTGGTGGGCGCCAAGCACCCCATCCAGGTGTGCACAGACCACAAGAACCTGGAGTTCTGGAGAACGGCCAGGGTGCTCAACCAGCGACAGATACGGTGGGCAGAGTTCTTCTCGAACTTCAACTTCTCCATCCACTACATCCCGGGGGAGCAGAATGTCAGGGCGGATGCCCTCTCCCGCAAACCAGAGTACATGGAGCAGGAGTTGCCACCAGCGCCCAGGCACATTTTCCCCCCATCAGCATGGTCCTGCGGAGCAGCAGTGGTGAGCGAGGCAGAACTCACAGCACTGACGGCAGCAGATGAGTTTGCCTCCCGCATCTTCAGAGACTTGCGAGGGGGGAGGGAGCAGGCCAAAGACTTTGAGGAAAGGAGGGGTTTGCTTTTTTACAGGGGAGCCCTGTACCTGCCCACCAAACAGCTGAGAGGTAAGGTCCTCAAGCAGATGCACGACAACCCAACGGCGGGTCATTTCGGAAGGGACAAAACCACTCACCTAGTCATGAGACACTTCTGGTGGCCAGGGGTGCGGGAGGATGTTCGGGATTATGTAAGGGGATGTGACACCTGCCAGCGAGCAAAGGTGGTCAGAGCGCCACCAGCAGGTTTGCTGGAGCCATTAGCCACACCGCACAGGCCGTGGGAAGTAGTGTCCATGGACTTCATCACAGACCTGCCGTCGTCCAGGGGCAAGACCGCAGTGTTGGTGGTGGTGGACCTCATGTCCAAAATGTGCCACTTTATACCGTGTGCCAGGGCGGTCTCGGCAGAAGAGACAGCCAAACTGTTTGTTGACCACGTATTCAGACTGCATGGATTGCCTTTAAGAGTTATTTCGGATCGTGGCCGCCAATTTGTTTCCAGGTTCTGGCGGCGGCTAATGAACCTCCTGCAGGTGGAGGTCAGTTTGTCTACGGCTCGGCACCCGCAGACCAATGGACAGGCGGAGCGGGTCAACGCCATTCTGCAGCAGTACCTGAGATGTTACGTCAGCCAGAGGCAAACGGACTGGGTGGATCGCCTGCCACTGGCAGAATTTGCCTACAACAATGCGGTGCACGTCTCCACAGGGGTGTCGCCCTTTAAGGCCAACTACGGGCGCGACCTCAGATCTTTCCCGGAGAGGGAGGGGGAGGAGGAGGAAGAGGGCCCACAGGCAGAGGATTGGGCAGAGGACCTGGAGACGGTGCACCAGCAGCTCAGAGAACACTTGGAGAGGGCCAAGGAAGCGTACAAGAAGGGGGCAGATCGCCACAGGCGACCGGGAGAGGTCATCAGGGTGGGGGACAAGGTTTGGTTATCCTCGGAAGGTCTTCCCACCAGGGGGCGATGCAAGAAGTTAGCACACAGGAGGCTGGGCCCCTTCACGGTCACGCAACAGGTCAACCCGGTAGCCTTCAGGCTAGCACTGCCTGAGGACATGAGAGTGCACCCAGTGTTTCATAGATCGCTGCTGTCGCCGTACAGAGAAAGTACCAGGTTCAGGGACAGCGATCAGCCTCCAGAGGGAGGGGGGGAGACGGGAAACGCCCGACAGCTCAATGAGGCAACTGAGATTTTAGACTCAAGGAGAGGGGTGAGAGGGCTGGAGTACCTGATAGCATGGGAGGACACTCCGCCGTCCCACAATGAGTGGATACCAGCCACGGAAGTACCTGAGGAATTTTTAGTGGAAGAGTTCCACGCCCTGTTCCCCCACAGGCCCAAGCCCTGGCACATGGAAAGGGAGGGAGAGGGGGAGGGGCGGGAGGAAGGGATCGCAGGCAGCAGCTCTCCATGGAGATGGGAAGCGGAATTTGAGGATACGGAAGAAGAGGTGTGGGTTTCACCGAGGTCGACTACGTCAGAGGCAGGAGAGGACTGGCAGAACATTTTTACTCCCACCAGCTCTGACGCCACTGACTTCTTGGGATTCCCGTCTTCTCAGGGAGAAGGAGAAAGATCGCAGGATTGGGGGGAAATTTTTACACCCACAGGCTCGGATGCCACAGACTTCTTGGGGTTTCACTCGTCCCCAGCAAGCAGAGAGCCCCTAGGGAGGGGGGGAGAGGAGCCTGGGAGGGGGGTGGATGTGAGGGACAAGGGATACAGGGAAGTCCCTCCCATCTTAAGTTCCAGCCCATCCCCAAGCGCTGGAGAGAGTAAGGAGAGCTCTGCCTCCAGCGGAGAGTCAGGAAGTGGTGTCCGAGGCTCAGGCAAGGTTGTGGAGCCCATGCCTCAGGTGGGACAGGAAGTTGGACGCACGGGGGGGGAGGCCAATCCCCCCAACTCCCGAATTGCGACGCAAACGTAGGGGGAAGAGGTTGGGTCTGCCAAAGCTTTGGTGCTGGAAGAAAACGCGCGAATCGCCATTCGGAGGTTCTGACACCTCACCTTAAGGATGCATTTTTACTGCTCTGAACACTGTAAATAATCAGCACTTAATAAAAGCCTTAAAAGACCATGCTGGAGTCGTTACTCTAGAGTAGCCATATCAGGCCCTCTGACAGTTAACCTACCTGCAACTTCTGAATACAGTGCTTTTGTTACATATCCGATTAAGTAAATAAATATATTTTAAAAGACACTTACATTACTGTGAATTATTCCACTGTGTTTGCATGTATGAGAGAGAGAGACTGAGAGACACAGCTAGAGAGGGAAGGAGGGAGTGCCTTGCAGTCCTGCAGTAATGCAAACTCTGACTTTTGGCTCTGGCTCTGCTCAAAGCTCCCAACAGAAAGAATGTGCCCCATTCCTGGTGTAACCTGTGGCTTGCCCCCCCCCCCCGGTTTTACTTTGTGAATATTTTTAATTAACTCACAATGTTCACTAGAAGCAGTGGGAAACAAAAATATTTTTATTTAAGGAGTATCTACTTAATTAAGATTTTAAAAAATGCACCACCCAAGCATAAATAAGTTGCTTTGTTTTTAAAGGGGCATTTATGCTGATTGTTCAAGACTGGCCCTCACTTAAAGTGGACGCTTGGCAAAAGTTATAATGTGTTTGTTGCGCTCTCTAGATGATCAGTGAACATGACCCCCATTATATGGAGGAAAAGTACTGTTGCACAAGAAAGCCGTATCTATGCTTATCCTCCTTTTAAAACTTATTTATACGCTGTGTCATCAGTATTACACCAATCATCTAATATGGCCTTGGCAGGAAATCCTACAAATATACGCAGATACAATATTACTTCCTGCAACATAAACACAGTTTTGGATATATCTGAATTGTATGCAACAAACTGAGACCAAATGTTAAATAATTGCACTGAAATGTAATCAAACAGCAACATGGTTTTTTATTTCTACAGTTTGTTTCGGGTGCAGGGAGCTGTTTGATATTAAGACATTGCATCACATTTACTTTGTCATTGTTCTTAAAACTTAGGGACATAAGAAGATCCCAGCCAGATAACACCAGAAGCCCATTTAGTTCAACTCTAGACGAATTATGAAAACAAGTTAAAAGGGACAGGGACTCCACTTTCTACACCTCTCCATTCAGAGACCTTTCAATTCATTCCTATCTTAACGAGTTACTGACTCTTATGCTAAGCTTTATGCATCTTTGCTGAGACTTTATCAGAAGTTTTTTTTAAAAAAAGTCCAAGAGCACCATGCCAACTAGATAATCTCTTTCTATGCTTCTTGACACATTCAAAGAAATCGAAAAGGTTAGCGAGAGGACTTAACTGCAGAAATCATGCTAGTTCTGCTTCCGCAAGTCTTACATGATTTCTGCCAGTTTTGCAAGGACAAACTGACTTGTTATTTCCTGGATCCCACTGGCTCCCTTTTAAAAAAATTGTGTTCAGTGGCGGAGCTTCATGCTCTGCCACCGGGGGCAGAGAGCAGGCACGCTGCCCCCAGTGATGTGGCACATGTTCTGGGGGCGGGGCGGGGCGCACGTTTTGGGGGCGCGGTGCGCCGTGCGCAGTGACGTGGCGCACGTTTTGGGGTGGGGTGCGCCGCGTGCAGGGGCGGGGTGCGCGTTTCGGGGGCGGGGCGGGCAGCAACAATGGCGCCCCTGGGATCGCGTTGCTCAGGGAGTACCGCCCCCACCGCCCCTATCTTCCTACACCCCTGTTTGTGTTAAATGTGGCAACTGATCTTAAGGCCGAGTTACATATTTTTGTCATAAGACCAGCAATTTCACATCTGAGTTCTTTGAGAACTCTCAGGTGGATGCTCTATCCAGACCTGTAGTTAATTTGTCAACCGGGTCTAGAATTTCAGCTCTCATCACTGTGATTTGCTTTATCTCCATATTTTAAAACAGAGAGAGTTATCAGATTTTGGAATGACCTGCACAGGTAATTTCAAAACATTGCAGGAGGCTAGAAAGAGGTTTTTAAAATGTAGTTTTTAAAATGTGTAAATATCCCACCCCCAAAATTAGTTTCCACCTTTCATTTGGGATGTTTGGTGTTTTGATAAAAGCCAGATTTAGAACCTAACAAGAGCCCTGCCAGATCAGGCCAAAGGCCTATCTAGCCCAACACTCTACAATGGTACCTCGGGTTACAAACACTTTGGGTTACAGACTCCACTAAACTGGAAGTACCTGTAGGACCTCGGGTTAAGAACTTTACCTCAGGGTGAGAGAAGAAATCGCGTGCTGGAGGCATGGCAGCAGCGAAAAGACCCATTAGCTAAAGTGGTACCTCAGGTGAAGAATGGTTTCAGGTTAAGAACGGACCTCCAGAACGAATTAAGTTTGTAACCAGAGGTACCACTGTATTCTCATAGGGAGCAACCAGATCCCACAAGCAGGATGAGTGCAACAGCACTGCAATTCCCAGTAACTGCTAGTTCAGAGCACATGGCAGAACATGTCCATCCAGGTATGAAGGGAGGTATAGAAATGTAATAAATAATAAAATAGCTCAGTCTGTAGAGCATGAGACCCTTAATCTCAGGGTCATAGGTTTGAGCTCCATTTGGAGCAAAAAATATAAAAAACAAATCCTGCACTGCAGGGAGTTGGACTAGAATGACCCTTGTGGTCCCTCCCAACTCTACAATTCTATTTTTCTAACACCCCCCTTCCCCCCTGAAATGACTTTTGGCTAGTTCAGATGCTCTAGGGTTGGGCTTTTCATCGAGATTGGATAAACCTTTGGTCAACTCGGTTTGAATCCTTGAGTGATGATATTAGCATGCCATTTTCACTGTCCTTTTCAGTGTGAGGCCATAATGTCCATGAACACCTGTCCACAAAAATGGAAACAATTTTCTTATGGGGTGATCTGGAGCTTTAGGCATCTGGTGAATGTAACTATATAATTGGTCAGTTTGATTAAATTTGGGGGGATTTTTTATTTTATTTTTTTGCAGAAGTCAAGCAAATCCAACCCTCCTCTCCCTGCCCTTCAGGTATTCCTCCTCTGAAGAAAAATGGATTTCAAGCTTCCATTTCATTTTCTCCGTGACCCTTGAGCCATTGTGTGCCTGTGGGTCCTCCAGCCTTAAGGCTTTGCTGGGTCGTCTGCATTGTCATTAATGCAAATCTCCTGAATCTTAAAACAAACAAACAAAACCAATCCTAACCCCCCTCCTCCTCCCCCAAACAGAATCTCCCCCTTCTTTAAAAATAAGTTGAGTGTTTATAGCTCTCCGGGTTTGTCTAATTCCAAATGTAGTTTGGAGCTCAGGATTCAAATTGGATTTTTAAGGCAAAGTTTTTAAAGGGGGGGGTTGAGAGTGCTCGTTCCCTATGGACCTCAGAACGAAGGTGTCATAGCCTCGCCTTCCTTTCCTCCCATCCTCAAGTTTCCATGGAGACCTCCCCTCCCACGCACCCCACGCAGCAGCCTAAAGAAGGGGAAAAGGCGAGACTCGCCAGAAGTAATTGGACGCGGGGATCTGAGCGCGCGCGCGCCAAGGAAGAGCTGAGCACAGAGGAAAAGACGGCGGCTGCTCTCCGAAGGCGGCCTTCCCTTCCCTTTGCCAGCAGGTGGGTTCTGCGCGGCTGGGGAGAGGGAGCGCGAAGATTTGAAAAGGGCGCCGGGGAGGAAAGGGAGGGAGGTTTCTTTCGCACGTGCGTTTGAGGGCTTCCTTCCCCACCTCCCTCTTAGTGCGTAAAAGCGCATGTGAGAACTAAATGGATTGGACAACAAACTATTCTAAGCACACCCACCCTTTCTCGCAGTAAGGCAGAAAAACAACCCCCCAATGTTGCTTTTTTTGCTGGCAAGTGTGTATAACTGAAAATTTAGCATTATGGGCTAGCCAAGGGGCGGGCGGGGGGGGGCAGAACCTCCCCCCCTAAATCAATCAAAATCAATACAAATCTGAGGTTCTGCCCTTCCTAACACAAGCCTGCCCCCCCCCCCAATCCTGGCTATGTCGATGCTTAGCTAATAACAATGCAGTAGATGGAAAAAAACAATGCAGCAGAAATGAAAGCAAGTGGGTGCTGCTATATTAATTTTCTTATTTTTCTACATTTATACAACCATAATTTAGCTATTGGGATTCTGACCCAAACCAAAATCTGAGAGCCAAAGCAATCCCACCAATGGGCAAAGCAGTGCGGTTACTGATTGTTATGCAGTGTGCATTTCAGGTAAGACACCGGTGAGCTCTGTTTTATTTAGCAATATTTTCATGTTTGCATAAAGTGAGCTATTCTTCAATGTTTCAATTACAATAATAAATTGCTCAACAAACTATGGTTTGATTTGTTAAACATCACACATAAAGAGAAAGCTAAGGTGAATTTAAAGCTTTTCTGAATACAGACATTGACTGCATTATCCCCATCTAAGCTTCACAGCAAACCATTTGGCAAACAGTATCCTTTCAAAGCAACTCAAAAAGGTTACCAAGTGCCCTCATGTAAGATCTCCTTGCTTCTGGGATCATGTTGTGAGCATGCAGATTTAAGTCCTGCAATATGCCATTTTCAGGGTGTCCAGTGTCCATACTAAATACTCATGAATGCTTTGAAGGTTGTGTATCCCCAAAGATTCTTGCTGATTTGCATGTGCCCAGAAGTTTAGTTTACTTTCCTAGTCAAAGAAGAACCTCTTGGGAAGGTGGCAGCTTAAAGCAGCTGAGCATTACAATCTAGATAAGTTCATAATATGAAGCTAGGTAAATATGAGCTTTGATGACTGCTAAGTGATACGTAGCAACAATATATTGGTTCCCCCCAAATATGCAGTTGATTGGCATTTGACATAAACTGCATCTTTGCATTGCAGGTATCTGGTGGCCTGAAGTGTGGTCAAGAAAAGAAGCCATCTAGAGCCGTTTTCTTGGAGTGGTCAGAGTTTCCGAAAGGGAGGAATCCAGATTTTTATGTTGTAACATATCACCTCACTGATGACTTGGCTCAAAAAGTAGGCTGTATGCTTATCACATGCTTATCACACATTACACTAATTTGATCTGATCACAGGATTTGGTTGAACATGTTTGCTTAAAAATAATGTTGGCAAGGATGTTTGCGTTGTCTAATGAAAGTTTAAGAGAAAATGGTTAACCTTTGAAAATAAAATCTATGTAATCCTATGGGTTGGAAAAAAGGAAGTCTAAAAAGGGAAGGTGTTATAAGGGCCCTTCCAATCCACATGGTTTTAGGCAATCTGACCTTTATTTCTCCTGAATGTAATAGTAAATGAATCTGTTGCTGCACTTGCTGGACTCGCTATAGCTCTTTCAGTTATAGACCATTCCAACAGAAATGCCATTTGAATGATTATAACCTGGGCGCTTGTGATAAACAACAAAAGAAATTGAAACCACAATAAAAACAAAAACCAGTCAGCAAAACAGAAAGTCCATACAGTGGTACCTCTGGTTACGAACTTAATTCATTCTGGAGGCCTGTTCTTAAGCTGAATCTGTTCTTATCCTGAGGCGTGCTTTCGCTAATGGAGCCTCCTGCTGCGTGCATGCCTCTGGTGCATGATTTCCATTCACATCCTGGGGCAAAGTTCCTAACCAGAAGCAGCTACTTCCGGGTTAGTGGAGCTCGTAACCTGAAGCGTTTGTAACCAGAGGTACCACTGTAACAATATAGTTTAGCAGCAAAAGGGAGGAAACATTGCTGCAGAAATATTACAGGGTGGGAGGCATATATCCATGGAAAGGCATGCCACAATTTGAGAGCTGCAATAGAAAATGACCTTTTTCTCATAGAAGATGGAACTTGAGGGAGGGGAGGATGAGACGCTCTTTAATTAATACTGTATTTAGAACTGCTGCCTCAGATACAGTGCAATATTAATTCTTAAAATAAAATAAAATAGCACTCTTTTAAATTGCAGAATGTGAAAAGTGTTTCCACAACTCAACTAAAAGCTCAAAATGTTACAATTCTGCTTGAAGAAGGGCAGAAATATGATGTGATGGTGCAGTCACTGAAGAATGGGAAAATTCTACATGCAAAATCATTCAAGACACGTAAGTACAGGCAGCCCCCCCGTTTACATGGGCTTTACATTCTAAGACACCATGCACTTTGGTGAAATCACATATAATTGAAACCCATTGAAAAAGCCTGCCAACACCTTTCTCCGCCCTTTTAGTGATGTTTTAGTGACATCTTTCTGGGTCACTTTCGGGTTTGGTATGATGCTCGTATACACGGTCGCACACATATTGGATGTGCCTAATGGGGGGGAGGGGGGAGGCTGTACAACAATGTAGGACTTACTTTTAACAGAATCATAGACTAAGATGGAAAAGGTACATGATTACATATAATATTTTATAATAGCCAAGTTGATATTGAACAGAAACAGTCTCTCATACACCCCAATCTATTACTTTGGGAAATATTATTATTATTATTATTATTATTATTATTATTATTATTATTATGTGAGTATTTTCCCCCTATTAATCTGATGAAATTTTCTAATTTGGTTTGCAGGTGGAATTTCAGACATTGTCAAAACACATGTGACAAGTACTAGTGCATTGTTTAGCTGGAATATTCCAGCTAACGATTTTTCTGTTGAAATTTCATGTAATAACATTTCTCGGATGTTTAAGAATAATGAGGTCTTCTACGAATGGACAGACCTGAGACCTGCAACTTTGTACACTTTTAGTTTTAAATTTAAACAGCTTCACTTGGATTTTGTTAATGTGTCTCAGATGCTGGATGTTCACATTGAAACAGGTGTGTGCTTCAAATTTTGTATTGTTGCTACTCCTGGTCTAAAAGCATCTAATATACTGAATTTAGAAATGACCAATGCCTGGCTGGGAGAGTGTCTGGTAGCTCCATGTAGGCCATTTGTAATTTCTACAAAGGAGTAGAATACAGGTATAATCGGGGCTTTTTCCCAGCCGGAACTCAGTTCTGGCACCTTTCAGGTGGGTGCCATTGCCATTCTAAGAGAATAAGGGAGGTGTTCATTGTGAGTTCTGGCACCTCTTTTTCTAGAAAAATAGCACTGGATCTAACCAATTAAAATATGAGTGAAACTAGGCTGGTGTCACTGCGTGCTTATGAACCTATGAGTCACTGGAGTTAGAAGATGGCAGTGCCCCATAGATTCACCTAGTGACAATCCACACTTCCACCGCCTGGTTCTGGTCTCTGACATCTGCCCCACCCTCCCACCACAGCCTATCCCATGTTGTTCCAGAGAGGCCTTAGTTGGCTGCAAGTGGAAGGAGGTACACTCACAAGACAAATGCCTCGCACAATGAAAAACTCGCAAGACGAAAGCATTTTGCGATGTTTTTGGTGACTCGCAAGATGAAGTTTTCTATGGCCGTGCTTCGCAAGATGAAATTATTGCAAGACTTGTGGAACGAATTAATTTCGTCTTGCGAGGCATCACTGTAATGGGAAACTCCCCCCCCCCCCGCTGGGAGCTTCCTTAAGTTTACCTAACATTTTACTAATACAATACAGTGAAAATATGCCCATTCACAGACATAATGCTATTCATGGTGTCAATCTACAAACTGCAATGTGAATGCAGGCATTGTTATTCCAGTACAACTCAAGTAGACTTTTAAGAGCATCCTTTATGAGACTTGTATAAAATTATGATGATTTAATTTGTTTTAGAAAAATTAGTGGATGTGGTAGCTATGCTTAACTTAACTGTCATCATATAGGAAAATAGATTTATTTGGTCATGTGTGTGTGTGTGTGTGTGTTGAAAAATGATTTGGAATACTGGAATTATATGTCCATTTTAGGTTTATGTTCAGATGGTTGGACAGCTTTCAAGCATGGCTGCTATAAAATAAGTAAAGAAAGCAAGCCCTGGAGTGTGGCACAACAGAGCTGTGAATTATTTTCAAGTGGGGCGCGTCTTGTTGATATAAAGTATAAGGAAGAACATGCATTTCTTACTTCTTATCTGTGGTCATTCAGTCACATAATCATGCTATGGACAGGTCTCAATGACATTAAGGTCAGTATGCTATATCTGAGGTTAGTATGTTAGATCTTAGATAGTATGTCATGGAAGTTACTGGGGAAGTTCCAACCCACCTGTGTCATGGAGTTTTTGTGTCCATCTGTAAAATGAGATTAATCATGACCTACTTCACAAGAGATTTTGTATAAAGCATGTGTTTGTATAAAGCATGTTGTATAATGCAAATTATAAGAAGTGTGTGAATACAAATCATTAATAATGTTCCCTGAAGCTATGCTACAGCCATTATTATGTGCGTCACTCAACTGTAGGAAAAACAACTTTGGTGTTGTGTATATTTATTAAACAGGCATATTCATATATTTTAAGGTTTTATTTCTTTCAGAAAATTGGCAGCATTTTCCAAAGCCTAACCCAATGTTTCTAATAATATTAATAATAATATTTATACCCTGCCCATCTGGCTGGGTTTCCACAGCCACTCTGAGTGGCTCCCAACAGAATATTAAAAACACGATAAAACATAAAACATTAAAAGGTTCCTTAAACAAGGCTGCCTTCAGATGTCTTCTGAAAGTCAGATTTCCTTGACATCTGATGGGAGGGCATTCCACAGGGTGGGCGCAACTACCGACAAGGCCCTCTGCCCTCTGCAAGTAGATAAATAGGTACCACGCCAAGCGGGAAGGTAAACGGCGTTTCCGTGTGCTGCTCTGGTTTGCCAGAAGCGGCTTTGCCATGCTGGCCACATGACCTGGAAGATGTACGCTGGCTCCCTCGGCCAATAATGCGAGATGAGTGCGCAACCCCAGAGTCGGTCACGACTGGACCTAATGGTCAGGGGTCCCTTTACCTTTGCATTCTGCATGTGCAAATGGCTTTAGATACCTATTAGGTCCATAAATTACCAAATAGCATATATTCAACACAAAAAACAGCTACAATTTGTTGTTGATATATAAAGGGTCCCATTACCTTCAGTAGCTTAGGGCCTCATCAAACCTAAATCCGGCCCTGCTCAGTCATTTGTACTTTTAACATGCATTCCAAGTTGGAGCCCTTGCAGCTGGTAGAACTTAAAAAGCTAAAGGGACCCCTGACTGTTAAGTCAAGTTGTGGACGACTCTGGGGTTGTGGCGCTCATCTCGCTTTACTGGCCGAGAAGAGCTGGTGTTTGTCCGCAGACAGCTTCCGGGTCATATGGCCAGCATGACTAAGCCACTTCTGACGAAACCAGAGTAGCACACGGAAACACCGTTTACCTTCCCGCCGGAGTGGTACCTATTTATCTACTTGCACTTTGATGTGCTTTCAAACTGCTAGGTGGGCAGGAGCAGGGACCGAGCAACGGTCGCTCACCCCATCGTGGGGATTCGAACCGTCAACCTTCTGATCGGCAAGCCCTAGGCTCAGTGGTTTAGACCACAGCGCCACTTTGACTCAAAGTGCCCTGACAAAGCAAGGAAAGTATCTGTGGTTTTTGAGGGGAGAATTAGATAATCAAACACTGCTTCCAAGGATGGAATGGCAGCTTTATTTTAATTAATTAAGTTACGGTGCACTTTTAATTCACTTGAATCTCTCAAGTGGAGTACAAGAATAAAAAATAGCTGAATTCGACAACTGATCTCATATAGTTGGAGGAAACAACCCAACAATACCCGGTATACTAGAAGGTCAAATGCCTGCCTAAAAAGAAACATGTTTTGACAGCCTGCCTAATGAACTTGCTCAAAAGGAGCAAGGCATGACACTTGTTTGAAGTACGGTATATCAGGTGTATTGTGGAATGCAATTAACTAATACAAGAAGGAATTTATTACAGTAATTTTGATTCTTGCAGGAAGAAGGAAATCTCTCATGGACAGATGACTCCCCATATTTTCGACAATCTGAGTTCTCTTCTCTGCCAATGATCCCAGAAAATGAAACTGATTGTTATGCATTCCAGCGTAATTCTAGTGGTCCAAATTACTTTTTCATGCCTTTCTTCTGCTATATCCCATTGCCGTATATTTGCAAATATGAATGTAATTATTTTATTACTGCTATCAATTAAAAACATTTTATTAAAAGGTACTTTTAATGAAGAATGATTTAAATTTTATGTTCAGAATTGACATTTGGATTTAAAGTTTTCTAAATTGTTCTTTTCAGTGTCCTCTGTTCCTGAAAACTTCACATTTAAGGTACAGGGTATTGGCGCAGATGAAGCGACACTTTTTTGGAGCAGTTTGATTGGCTGGTTTACTTCAGACTTTCAGCTCAGTATTAAATACTACTTTGAACTTTCAGAACAACATTCTGAAACTTTTACTCTAAATTCAACGCAAACAAAAATTTTGAAATTATGCCCTGGTCGTTTGTATAATTTTTTATTATCGGCAAGAAGCCCTGAAGGGGCACATATTAGCTTACACCCAGTGAGGATGCTAGAGACAAGTAAGTTACATTACAATAAAATATGATATTAATGTAACATATTTTAAATATATGTCATCCATGGAAAAAGAATATATTGTGTGTTATTATGATCTTTAAATCTCTGCATAAAAAAAAATCAGAATCAAATGTTGGTTGGAACAGACCCACTTAAATCAATGGGACTTAAGAGTTATTTATGAGTAGGGATGGAAAGACCAATTTTGGTTCTTCCACTTTCTCATTTTTCAAATCTCATAGTTCTTCACATTTCTGCAGAATTTTTCTATTCAGCTTTAACAAATGTACAGTTTTTTGCAAGTAATTTTTCCTATCCTGCTTTTTTGTATGTTATTTTCACTAATATATTAATTTTGATTCACACTTTTCTTTAATATATGCATTTTTGTAAACAATGGTTTGTTGGAGAACTATACTGCAAAATTTGGATAAGCTCAAATTGCACAGGATGCCTCTGTGTTTTGGTACATACATAGCAGGGTGGATTTGATTTAAATCAATCTGATTTAAATCACGATTTAAATCACTAGTCAGTAAGGCTTGATTTAAATCATAGTTTTCTACATAAAGACTAATTCTTGCTGGTATAACTTTAATATGCAAGTAGATGAATATTTTTAGAATAACAACTTTTCATATTACTTTTTTTATCCCCAGTTTAATGGGTTATTCATATTTGGACAACTTTACTGTTGTACTTAGGAAGGAGAAAAATAATCATTACCTTAATAATAACAATTTAAATAGATTTATTCAACTGAAACAATAACATTACAGCATATGTTATTTGCTTAAACAAACATCCATGTTTGTTAACTAATTTGGCTAAACAAAAACAATATATATATATATTTTAAGAAACTTAGACTGTCAGCCCAGCCTACACATGAAAAACTTAAATACTGTCCACTCCAAACAATCAGAAAAATATTGTTTCTATTCTATTCACTGAACTTCTTGAAACTTAGCACTGAAGGGGTTGTTTCTGTATTCATAGGTTTGTAGAACAATAGGATTAAGGTCTTTTTCTAAACTCTGTTCATGTTATAACATTTTTGCTGTGAAGAAGAGGCATGTGATCTCTGTTGAGTCAAATTCAGTTTTGAGAACTGCAAAAGTAAACCAAGTATCTGTGATAATATCTTGTAGGCAGAGAAACTGCCCAATAATCTTACAAAAACCTCTGGAAGAGCATGACATTGTGAATGGATTAATGGAATTTATTTACCCAAAAAATTAAACATATACAACCTTATTCTACATAATTAAAAAACTAATCTTTATTTCATGATGGAATAACCTTTGGATGGTAATATATATTTTCCTCAAAAAGCATTTTATTTAAAAAAATCCAATTTAAATCAAAAAAATTGATTTAAATCAAAAAAATCCGATTTAAATAAAAAAAATCGATTTTTTTGATTTTTTTAAAAAAATCACTGATTTTTATCCACCCTGATACATAGAGTCACCTTTAAATGTGAACTGAAGTAAATTTCGTACCCATCCCTAGTTAGCAGTAACTTAAACCCCATTGATTTCAATGGATTTCCTTTTAAGTATGACAGGAAATATGGATCCAACCATTATAGTTATTTTTTAAAGTTTTGCATTTCATACTGTTTTGTATTTTGTTTGTAAGCTGCTTTGGAAAGGCATTTGCCCAGAAAAGCAACCTAACATGTTTAAAATAAAATAATTTGGAGCACATACATTTTAAGCTTTACCCCTAAATGAAGTATCACAATGCATAGTGAGAGTTAGATGGGAGAATTACACCGATAGAGGGGGTAGTTTCAACCCTGTAAATTGGTATTGAGGTCATAAGATATTGTTGCAAAGGTTTGTGACCTTCTCAGATGGCAAGGTAAAGCTAGACTCGATAGTAATGAATAACATAAATATGGAGTTAGTCTTTTTTTATCGCCTGCTATATAGGTCTTTGTGCCTCACCCTAGGTTTACATTTTTAAGTATGCAGTAAATTAGTATCTGCCAACAGTTAATAACGTTAAAGGTGTATTAAAGTGTGAAGTGCAACAGAAGTTTTAAAAAAATATAATCTATAAAATGCAATAGAAAAGTGTATTGCCTATCTGCCGCTTTATGTCTGTTTAGGCAGCAATTGTATACACACATCCTAGGTGAACAAGATAGAATTGCTCCGTTAAAGTTTTGCTTAAATATTTATGTATACTGTTGGCAAACTGAAGTGATTAATTTATTTGAAACCACATGAAAGACAAAGGAAATTTTAAAAAATGTCCACAAAGTTAAATTCACATCTTCAACAGCAATTTGTAAATTATCCAGTTTGCTGGAGTACTTATAATTTTATATGTAGGTAGCAAAACTGCAGCAATTTTATAAGCAGAAATCATACATATTTCTCCCTCTCCTGCCGCTGTGTGTTAGCAGACCTTGCAGCTTGGGTGAATTAAATTGGAATAATCACTGACAGTTTATGGAGTTCAGAGGCTTTGTTCATGCAGGAACTATTTACAGGAGGAGTAGAGACGAAAGGAGAGAAATAGTAATAGTATTGCCTGGAGAGAAGAGCAAACAAAAATTGTTCAGCGTCTAAGAGAGGAGTTAGCATAGACAGAGAGGCTTACAGATACACAGTGTGGTTTAAAGTAACACATGTTTTAATAGAAGCTTAAGAGAAGGAAATGTATGTGCTTTCTTCCAACACTGTGCATCACTAAATTGGTGAAAACTGGGCCAAAAGTGTATGTGTGAGAAAATATCATGTTAAACAATAATATAGGGAGATAGAGATTTGAAAACTTTAAATCTAATAAATATTTAATCATCATCAGCAACGGGGTAGTTTAGTCCAGCCAATAAACTGTAAATATTTTATTTATTGCACCTTCTACTATTTGTCTAAAAGTATTTGTACCAACAGCTACTTTTATATCAGAATTCTGTTTTCCCATCTTTTGATTATTAGGGCCATTACATTTACTCAGTGTAAAGGCAACACGGGTGACATCATCAGAAATAGTGTTGCAATGGCATTCTCCAATGAGCCCATGTAATGCATCCTTTCATCACTACCTAATTAGCATCTTAGAGAGTGGAACAACAAAGTGGGAAGCCATTCCATTTGGAAAAAATAACACTTCTGCTGTAATTGGAAATCTCAAGCCATACCACCAGTATCAGCTACAGGTTCAAAGTGTAGCTGAAAAGGGAACTCTAAGCTGCTACGAGGATCCTATGTTAATAGTAACAGGTACATAATTTCTATTTTATAAACAATGTACATAATTACTTTTAAATGGATTAATTTAGGATATCTGTGGGCCAGACTATTGGGGGGGGGGAATGAACGAATTCCTATGCCCCACAAATAACCCAGAGATGCATTTTAAATAAAAGGACACATTGTACTCATGTAAAAACACGCTGATTCCCAGACCGTCCGCGGGCCAGATTGAGAAGGCGATTGGGCCGCATTCGGCCCACGGGCCTTAGGTTGCTTACCCCTGATATATGTCCTAGGACTCCTAAACAAAAGGAAGAAATATAGAAGATGATAGCATCTACAGATAAGTTCAGCATGCAGTTAATTATTTAGTTCACAAAATTTATACACCACTTGATTGTAAGAAAAACAACCACCTCAAACCCTCATTCTTAAGCAATCTTATTTTCATTCACTCCCCCCCCTCTCCCTGCAGTCCCTTATGGTGCCAGATGTTTGCTCCTGGGTTGTGAAGGAGATGGAACTGTAGGGGAAGGGGTAATTAGTAAGAACATCTCTTCCTTTTCTGCTAAAATTTAAAATGTTTATCGAAGTTGTTAGAGAACATGTGTTACAATTTATGCAATTCTCCCATTTTAGTAACCATGAAGGAATATCAATACAGTCATACTTCGGGTTACAGACGCTTCGGGTTGTGTGTTTTTGGGTTGCACACTGCGCCGAACCCGGAAGTACCGGAACGGGTTACTTCCTGGTTTCGGGGCACGCACAGAAGCACTAAATCACGCTTTGCACATGCGCAGAAGGGCTGAATCGCAACCTGCGTGTGCACAGACACAGCACTGTGGGTTGCAAATGCTGCGGGTTGCGAATGTGTCTCTCCCACGGATCACGTTAGCAACCCAAGCGTCCTCTGTATTCTAAAATAATTATGCTTTTCCCATCAGTGACTGCATGCATCCTCAACTGAGAACCGAGTTTTAAAAGGGAGAGCTAATCAACTAGGAATAATTTTGTCTATCTGATATGCACTGTAGATATCATTTTCTTTGTTTAGGTGTCAGCCCACCTACGAATGTATTCATCCATCCAGAAGATATAGGAGAGGACCATGTAATTATCTACTGGAAACTGCCACAAGAGGGCCAAGAGTCCTATATCCAAGCAAGACCATCTGCAGTTGAGGAGAAAAAGATGGTGTTCTTAGTAAACAATACAGAGAGTTTTAAAATTGAACTCCTAATACCTGGAATGACTTATGAAATAGGAGTGGCTACAGTAACAAATGGAAACAAGAGTGAACTAAATACCATTCAATGCACGCTTAGTAAGATGTTTTGAGACTTTTTTGGGGGTGGGGGAGAAACATTGTTATTAGGACACACACACACACACACACACACACACACACCCCTCTTAAATGGTTCTAGATCAGTAGTGCCATTGCAGACACATGTCTACTCAGAAGTAGGTCCTGTTGAGTTAAATGGGGCTCATTCATCATAGTGGGTATCATAGCTGCCAAGTTTTCACTTTTCTCGCGAGGAAGCCTATTCAGCATAAGGGAAAATCCCTGTAAAAAAGGGATAACTTGGCAGCCATGGTGGGTATAGGAATGCAGCCTAAAAGAAGTATGGTACATTTATTAGTAGTAAATCCAGTATGGAAGTTTATCAGTTGGATCAGGATTAAAGCCTGTGAAGGAAAGTCTTATGGTGAGATCTAACATTACACGGGGACCCAGGTGGCGCTGTGGGTTAAACCACAGAGTCTAGGGCTTGCTGATCAGAAGGTCGGTGGTTCAAATCCCTGCAACGGGGTGAGCTCCCGTTGCTCGGTCCCAGCTCCTGCCCACCTAGCAGTTCGAAAGCACATCAAAGTGCAAGTAGATAAATAGGGATCGCTCCAGCGGGAAGGTAAACGGTGTTTCCGTGCACTGCTCTGGTTCGCCAGAAGCAGCTTTGTCATGCTGGCCACATGACCCGGAAGCTGTCTGCGGATAAACGCCGGCTCCCTCGGCCTATAGAGCGAGATGAGCACCGCAACCCCAGAGTCAGACACGACTGGACCCGATGGTCAGGGGCCCCTCTACCTTTACCTTTAACATTACACTAACAGGACTTCTCCTTCCTTTCTTCTCCCTGCAGTCCTGGTACCCTAACCCTCCAAAGCAGATAGATTATGGGAGTGGAAGAGAGGAAGGGAAAGTCTGATTTGTGTGAGTGGAAATCCATTGCACTAGAAGGTTGCCATAATATAAAGTAGATGGTAGAAGCAGAATTTATTTCAAAGTACGCTAACATAATATTTTGGAATTGTTGCCTTGTGGAAATGAGAGATGCTCAGCAACGGAAATCACTTTCATTGCAAACCATCAACAGGCTTGATTGAGAGCAATCAAAATAATGACACATGGCCTGAGAGCAAGAGAACATGTATGGTAATGTTTTTTCAAATGTCATTTTAGAAAGAATACATATAATTTACTTCAAATACGTGTATGGTTGTGCAGAAAAGATCGTATTCTAAAACAGTAGGCCACACGAAATATGGACACTACATAGTTCATCAAAGTGGCATGACCATTTCCATTGTTCCATAAATTTTATTTCTTTAGTTTAGTAGTTGATACCCACATTTTGATGAGATGGCTTAGATGTGAGAAAATTCAGCTGGAACATTAAATCAGGCCTTAGGCCAGTCAATCAGAGGTTGATTACTCTTCTGAACAGCTTGGATTTTCAAAGCATTAAACCCTCTTGCTGTTTCCATTGAAATGAATTGTATTTGTGCTGACCACCTAGCAGACTATAAAATCCATTTTTTGCAATATTGTATCTGACAATCCTTACTTTATAGTCCCCTGCATTAAAAAGATGTGGTCTACATTTACTGTTCTAATTTACAGCTGTTTATAAAACACGTTTGATCTGATCCCTCCTTCTGTTGTCACTCTAGAACCCAAACCAGTAAAGATTGCCATCCCTTATGAAGTTCAAAGTAATTCTGTGGTTTTATTTGTTCAAATGCCTGCTGTTGGAGTCATTGATGGCATACATGTCATGAGTAAAAGAGGCCCTAATGCAACTACAACTTTATCAACTGATGGGAAAGTAAATATAGAGAATTTAATCCCAGGCACGGAATATGATTTTTTTGTTTCCACTACAAGTGGAGCTATGTTAAGTTCTGCATACCACCTGCCAGCTATAAGAACATGTAAGTTATTTAAGTTTATGTGATTACATCCTCTTCCTTCAATATGAAACCTTGCTGTAATTTGTCTAGTCCATATATTGTTTTTATAACTATACAGTGGAACCTCGGTTTATGAACACCTCGGTTTATGAATTTTCGGTTTATGAACGCCGCCGATGCATCTGGAACAGATTAATTCATTTTCCATTACTTTCAATGGGAAAGTTCACTTCAGTTTATGAACGCTTCAGTTTATGAACAGACTTCCGGAACCAATTACACCCATGCTTCAGTTTATGAACGCTTCAGTTTAAGTACTCCGAGGACTGTCTGGAACGGATTAATCCACTTTCCATTACTTTCAATGGGAAAGTTTGCTTCAGTTTATGAACACTTCAGTTTATGAACAGACTTCCGGAACCAATTACACCCATGCTTCAGTTTATGAACGCTTCAGTTTAAGTACTCCGAGGACTGTCTGGAACGGATTAATCCACTTTCCATTACTTTCAATGGGAAAGTTCGCTTCAGTTTATGAACACTTCAGTTTATGAACAGACTTCCGGAACCAATTGCGTTCATAAACCGAGGTACCACTGTATGTGGAAGTATTTGTCAGGGCCATTTCTGATTAACTTATGTTGATAGTTGTGGACTCATGTTGGCATTGCTGATTTATTAGCATCTTAAAGTTTTTATTGATGACATAATATATTGTCTATAAAACTATGGGTTGTATCCAACACTGCAGCAGCAGACATCATGGTGCACAATGGAATTTCCCTTACTTCTCCACCCTACAGCCCTGTATCTCAAAAGCAAATATTGGGTTTACACCAGGAGAGAAAAGGAAGGGGGAGTCCCATTACATGCCTGGAAATCTACTTGACTTATTATATTATATCATAATTTTTAAACTTCTCTGTAACTTAGTAGTTCAAAATATTCAGCCTAAGGCTGTGCATGTTTTATTGGATGTAAATTGCAGTGGAATTCACTCCCTAACAAGTAATGCATAGGATTGCAGTCTTGGGTGATATAAACAGTATCAGCGTTTGTGATGGTGTGCAGTATTTGAGACCACCGATTCTAATGTACATTAGCATTTCTCTGTGTACAGTAATATTTAGGGCTCAGATGGATCTTCCAATAACTGCAATCAATGTTTATAGGGGAATGTTTATAGATGCTGAGTCAAAGTATATGAACCTTAATTTTTTTTGTATGTTCATGTGGTCCTGCTACAATACAGAGAATAGGGGCAAGAGTAACCTGCCGATTTCATAGCTGTTCAGCAATCTCCTTTTAAGTTGCATGTTTTCCCACCTCCTTGTATGCATATTTTTGGCATTGAAATGAATGGAAGTGGGTTGCACTTTAAGCAAATAGTAAAAGTGTAGCCAGAAACCTGACATTTTTAACACAGTATCTTTCTGGTATTTAGATGTGCAATATTATGACCTATTACTGCATTTTCCCACAAGAAGGGAAAACTGCTTCGAGGAAATGCAAAACATGGAGAGGTGTATCACCATCCGATTCTATGTTTTGGCATTTGCTATGCCTTCACTGGGACATGGGTGGCGCTATGGTCTAAACCACAGAGCCTAGGGCTTGCCGATCGGAAGGTTGGGGGCTCAAATCCCCGCGACGAGGGGAGCTCCCTTTTCTTCGGTCCCAGCTCCTGCCCACCTAGCAGTTCGAAAGCATGCAGTGCAAGTAGATAAATAGATACCTCTCCAGCGGGAAGGTAAAAGGCATTTCCGTGCACTGCTCTGGTTTGCCAGAAGCGGCTTAGTCATGCTGGCCACATGATCTGGAAGCTGTCTGCAGACAAACGCCGGCTCCTTTGGCCTGTAAAGCGAGACGCCAGAGTCGTTCGCGACTGGACTTAACTGTCAGGGGTCCTTTACCTTTACCTTTTATGCCTTCACGGCAGCTCATCTTTTCCTAAAATAGTAGGAGTTTGGAGCTGCAATAGGACTTTGTGTAACAAGAATTAACTTTTCAAAGAGAATGGGAAGAACACAGATTCAGGGAGAATGGGCTGTAGCGGTAGGGAAATGTAGACGAGAGTCTTTGGGATTTGTTATATGGAATCCCACAAATTATGGAGGACTGAATTATCCAGTGTGTGTGTGGGGGGGGACCCCCAAGATGAGAATGGATGGAAATACAGTATTTCATCTGAGCAACTAGGCTAGGGCCTACAGAAAGTCACAGATAGGAAAGCAAATAGGATTGTATCCAGTGGAGTTATCCTGTTAGTGTAAGGACTTCTGTCTGCACAATGTTTCTCCTCCTCTCCCTGTGTGTCCCTTCCAATTCTGCTCAAGAAAAGATTTTTTTTGGGGGGGGTATTGATGTGCACAGGGCGAGAAGAAGTCCCATTGCACAAACTGCTGACAAATTATTGGATACAATCCATAGTCTCTAAAGCTGGAACAGCTACCTGGTAGCTCTAGAAGGTCCTAGATGTCTCTACTAAAGTTTAATGGCACTGTGGTAAAAATTGAGTTGTTCTTGGCCCTAAACAAGCACCGTATTTGGGAAAACAGAATTTGGGCATACCTGCTCTCTCTCTCTCTCTCTCTCTCTCTCTCTCTCTTTCTGACATTCAAAAAAAATTATGAGCTTCTTTATTGCAGAACTAATTTTGAAAATAAAAGATAACCCATAAGCTGAAGTAAATTGAGTGCTGGGGTTGAACATAGTTGATGAAAGGTCTCTGCTGGTACATTTGGATATGGCAGAAATCCAAAAGGCTCAGACATTCATCCACTCTGGCTCTTTATTATGACATGAGAAATGAAATGTATGATGTACATGTTTCACATATTTTGCAGGCCTTGCAGATCCACTAAATGTACGTGAAGGCAGAGTTACAGATATTTCAATACAGATTATTTGGGATAGAGCAGATGGAAACTTTCAGCAGTATGAAGTCACATGCAGAAACTATGCAGGTATTTTCATGGTATGTTAAAAAAAACCCATCTGTTTTATATCACCAATGAAATCACTGCTGTCAAGTGAATTATAGTCATTTTAAAAAGAGATGAACCCACACAGACATTTTACTATTGTATTGCTGTATTGAATGCATTTTTATTCCAGCTGATATTACGTATGTGCCTAGGTTCTCAAACCCTTGGTAATTGGGTGCTTGCAAAACCAGAAGTCCACAGGGAAAGATGAAAGAAAATGAACTGCTACTTTGTAGTCTCCGGTCCCTGCCATTCAGCTTGCACAGGTCCTGCAGTGTCAATAGGGGCAGTGATTAATATGTGCAGGATGAGGTCACAGCACAAGTTGACTGCAATAATTACATGTGCATTGATTGTGCTCACACGCACACACACCTTCAAAACTGCAAAGAAGACACTACCTCTGTTTGATTTGTAGGTCCAAAAAGTCACAAAAGAATTGGCAGAATTTTCCAGTCTGATCCCTGGCTCACTATATAACTTCACAGTTAAAACTGAAAAAGAAGGATATAAAGACAGCCTTCCTGTAAGCATACAAATAGAGACAGGTAAGAATGACAAAATTCTGCTTGTAAAACATACCGCTGCTGCAAACATCCCCTTTGTTATCCTGATACACTAAAGGGCTAATCCTTAAAAAAAAAAGATTTATGTGTGATGGGTAAATTGAAAGCGATAAATGCTTTCTCGTTTATATATTTTTAACAAGGTATACTGGGATGTGCAACTCGTATAAGAGTCTTAAGATGAAGTGAGGGTCAAGACTGCAAACATTCAATTGTGCATAGGCTGTTTCTGGGTAAAATATTATTTCCATGCAATAGCAAAGAATACAAAATTACAAGAACATTTATACAGTAATTATTAGAGATGGGGAAAGTTAATTGTTTATTTCTGCGCTTTGTACAACTGTAAAAAAGTGGTAACCTCTTGCAGAAACATCAAGACTGCTATTGTTTCCTTCCTGTGCTGTACCTTATCTGTTTTCAGAAGCTGGAGAATCAAATCCTATTATTTTATGTAAGGAGTTATTTATGCAAAATTAGACTTGGCCATTCCAACTTTAGGCTTCCAGGCACAAAATCCTATCCATTAAGCATTGTTAATAATTTCATATTTACTTCCTCTTAAAAACTTCCATGGATGGAGATAATAATTGTTGGCTTACCAATATATGCTTGAATTGCTAATTTTCAACATAATAATCTTTGTTGATAGTGCCAAGCTCAGTTAAGTATATGAATTTCAGTAAAGACTCTGGGTCAATAACTATTACCTGGCCACCAGCACTGGGTATATTTGATGGATACATCATTACATTGGCTTGCAAAAACTACAGCAAAGAAGAAAAGTTTTCTTCAGATATAAGGTATTGTATAAAGATAACACATTATTTTCTGGCCACAGAATGATTAGACAATGTTTTTCTTAATTATATTTTTCTTAATTATTCAGGAAGTACAAATTTGATGGCCTTTCCTCAGGCACTGACTACTTTATTAAAATAGTTACTAAGAACAGATTAAAGAGAAGCTTCCCTACCACTTTAAAAATCAGCACTTGTAAGTTTTTTTTTTTGCTTTGTATTCTGGATTTTCAAAGTATGTCCATGCAATCATTTGTAATTTAAGAGCACTTCACTACGGATGCAGTATCTACATGTGAGGGATGTTTCTAATTGTTTGCAGTTTTTGATACATGATGCAAAGCTATCCCGCAAAATGGTGATTAAATGATTAATTGAATGGTGGCATTAAAATCCCTTAGTAAATAAATAAAGCACCATGGACTCAAGGCAGCCCTGTTCTCTCCCCTTCCTAACACATAGGCACAATAGACTAATAATAATAATAATAATAATAATAATAATAATAATAATAAGCCACCCATCTGTCTGGATTATCCCAGCCATGCTGGGCAGCTTCCAACAAAGTACTGAAAGACAAAAAAACCCTCAAACATTAGAAACCTCCCTGTACAGGGCTGCTCAGGTGTCTTCTAAAAGTCAGATAGTTGGGAGGGCGTTCCACAGTCTAAGCACTACTACCGAAAAGGCCCTCTTCCTAGTTCCCTGTAACCTCGTTTCTCGCAATGAGGGAACTGCCCTCAGAGCTGGATCTCAATGTCCAGGCTGAATGCTGTGGGTGGAGACTCAATGGGTTGAGTGGGAGGTTCATGCCCGCCTCCCATATCCCCATCCAGACTCAACGTAAGTTAGCTGTCCTCCAGAGAATGAGCATTAAGTGAAAGGGGAGGCCTAGCTAGAGATCCATGCCGATCTTGTTAGCATTTCACTCCTCCGTTGCTGGATGTGTGATTGTTACATCACATGTCAGTGTTCGTTTTCTAGGTTTGGAAAGTGTGAGAACGGAAGTCAGTCTTATCTCTCTTCTGCTGTACAGTACTTTTGTACTGTACTTTTCTTTCTCTCTCTCTCTCACTCTTGGAGAAGAAGTGAAAGGTCAACATGATTGCTTTGTCCTGTATATATTGCTTAATAAATACTTAGAATGCACACACTCACGCTCCACAATCATTTCTGCTATACTCTGCTGATAGAGCGTGCACACACATTCCTTTTGGTGCACACTGGGACTGATTTGCCAACGTCCCGGGCTGCACTTCATCAGGAAGAGATGCTCAGAGAAATCTGTCTCATTCCGGGGCTGCGTGTGCTCCCCAGACAGATCTCCCATTCACCTTGAAAATTATTCTCACTGCCTGTGTGTACAAGAGAGCTCACCTTGTGTAGTTGTTTATTTTCTCCTGCCATGGTCCTAATTAAAACCAGCCCCAACTTTGTGCCTGCTATTTACAGTGGGAGGAAAGAGTAGAATGCACTCAATCAACCTACAGGGGTCTCCATATGCAGGTTCTTCACCAGCAGTAGACTGGGATCATGCCTTTAATCCCAAGCATAAGCTAGCTAAAACAGAGGTAAGGATCCTTTGACACTCCCAAGGATTGCTCGGCTCCAACTCCCATCATCCCTGACCATTGAACACATTGGCAGGGGCTTTGCAGTCTGGCAACATCTAGAGGGCAACACTCCGCTTGCCTGAGCTACAGAGAGGCATGCACCTCATAATTCTTATCCAAGATCTGAGAACAGATAATCCCGTTCTACTCTCTAAAGACCGTGAGAGAGGAACCCAGGAAAGTAAAAAAAAAAAATCCATGAAAGATTGAATTGACCTCTTGGCCCTCAGTACCATAAATCAACACATCTTTATATTCTGGCACAGCCATGATTCATACCAAAACTGAATTGGAGAAGAGGTCACATTCCCTAGCAACTGTCCTTACTTCCTTGCTCATTCAGAACTGCAAATTTAAAGGAGACTATTATAATTTCTTTAATTTTATCTCTTTAATGTTATCTCTTTAAACCAGGTCCCAATCCACCCATAGATTTACAAGCATTTGGAATAGAAGAGAACACAGTTTATTTGTCATGGGAATTGCCCAACGGAAGCTTTGATCATTTTGAGGTAAGAAAAATAGTATGTAAATAATTTTGTTATTGACCTACTTCCCCTACTCTTATAGATTGACAATCACAGAGGAGGTTCTTCTGCCTGTGTGCAGAAAACAATGCAAAATACATAGGCAACACACACAAAACAAAATACACGTGCTTGCCCCAATCCATGTATTTTTCCCCAGCACAGAAAAAGGCAGCTTGAGGTTATGATATACAGTATAAAGAAAAAAAATGCCCCAAGAGAAAGAGATAAGTAGTTTCTTTCCCCTTACTCTCACTATCCATTGTAGCCTCAGTGGCTGTATTGTATCAAACAACCACAAATATCTCCTTATTTGCTCCTTTGACATGGCAAAGCAAGAAAAAAACATCAACCACAAATCTATTTTGTTATTCGTCCTAGAATATTTTATGAATTTTAACGTGTTTTTTAAAAATATGTACATGTGTGGAAATTACAAACTCCAGATTGTTTGTGCTTTTGTACAGATGTTCTTATGGAAAGAAAATGTCATTTAATATGGCTCATAATGACATCACATTATTGTCTGACATACCGCAGAGCAACCAGCCATGTTAGAGCAGTCCTTCTGAATAAGTGAGATTAAGTGTGAAATATTAATAAGGGAGGCTTTGGAAGAGTGGTTGCCTAGCAAAGTGCCCAGCACAAATGGGATCATTTTACTACCCATTTAAAATTAATCAGCCAAGCTCATCCAATTTTCATTACACGCTTAGGAATTAATGGCATGAAAACAATACAAAAAAAAGCAGCTTTAGTCATTTGTTTCCCTTTATATCCCTATTTTTAGTTCATTACTTTGCATTTTGTATTTTGTATTCAGTTATAATTCGCAAGTGTACTTGCCTCAGTTTAAGTTTGGTGCACACGTATCTATTGGGACAGATCCTCCTTATTCCCAGAAATCCTTTATCTCTAGAACTGTGATTTTAGTTTCTTGCTCGCTTTCTTGACTGACCTGAAGCAGTCAGCCTGGGCATTTCACAGCCCTGTGACTGATGAGCAGGGCAATCCTGCAAACTAGATCCTGGCCCAGAGGTGCAAATGAGACTGGTATAAAACTATGTCAGATCCTGAGTCAGTTCGGAAGCCTGGTGTGTGTGTGTGTGTGTGTGTGTGTGCCAGCAGAGTCTTGGGCCAGCAGAGCAAGAATTAAGTACACAACAATCCAAAACGCAGAGTCAACCTCTAATTGGGTATATGTGCACTGTAAGGCCTTGGGAAAACACCAGCACAGGAATGGAAACACACGTGGGGGGGGGGTTGCACCCCAGCTACATCCACCACATGCTGTTCCAGTCAAACAGCCACATGCAACAACAGTGTGACGCAGGTAAACAAATGCACACAAAGATCATAAGAACTGCAATCACATATACAGGCTCTTGCAACCCCCCCCCCCGCTCCCTAAGAACACACAGCACACCTAGGGAGATGAGAGTGGATGACTTATTGAGAGCATGTTGCACAAGACCAATGGAGAAAGCCACAGTGCAAAGCATGAATGGGCTGGGCACAGTGGGGAAAGAAGGGGGGTGCAGTAGAGGCGGCCCACCCTGGGTGTCATCCCTGAGGGGGGGTGATATTCGGTGTGCCACCTGCCCACGACTCCCAAGCCAGCTGCCTACCCTAAGCTGTCGTGGGAAAGAGGGGAGCTGTGCCGGCGGCCTTCACCCTTTGTTTTGACAGCTCAGGACTCCACTGCCTCCCCCCGAGCTGTAGGGTGGCTGAGTGGGAGGAGGCAGGCAGACGCCTTGGAGGCTCCGCTGGCGGCTGGCCCCACTCCCGTGTGTGCCGCCCCAGGCGCCCGATCGGCTTGCACTGCCACTGGCTGGGCATACACAAGCGCCCTGATCAGCTCACCTGAGAAAAAGTCATCAGCGGTAGAAGCAGTCCTAGAGACAGGCCACAAGCATTCACTTTTCTCTTAGGCCTGGAGTGTTGTTCAAATACTGCCATAATGGGACTCCATCACTTCTGTCAATAAGAAGAGTGGAATTGAATCCAAATATATTCTCCTCTCCTTGGCAAGAAAACTGCTGTAGTATTTATTTTTTTAGAGCATTGCGTGAACTCTTCTGGTTTTCCACATATGCAGATTCAGATAATGCAGGGATTTATCATCACTATTTTTAAAATAACAAATGCGGATAGTTTACTAAATTACCATAATGTTACTAAATTACTAAAATATTACTTAATGACTATAACCTGACACTAGCACAATGGCACAAATGTGTACATCTTTCACTGTGTTACTATTGGTGGGTGCTGCTGCTGCCTTGATGACTGTCTCCCTAAATTATATTAAATTACTTGGGATATAATCTCTACATGTGCTTTTCTTCTCTAGCTTTCCCATGGTTTGGCAACGAGCGTTGGTTTTCTTCATACGACTGCAGTTGCTGTTGGCAGGGCTGTAGTGAAAAATCTGATGCCTGGCGTAGAATACGTTTTTCAAGTAAAGACCATTAAAGGAAAAGACTTTAGTGTGGCTGTGGAGAGAAAAGTCACTACAAGTAATTTCCTGATAAATAATTTATATTCCTCCCTCCCCAAAATACAGTGTAAATATTTTTGAACAGCAGTCAGGGCCGGCTCTAAGATAAGCCCGGGTAGCGCAGGGCACCCGCCCGCCCGCCACGGTGAGAAATGGGGCGGGTGGGGCGCCGGAGCGATCATCTCGCCCGGGTGCCCAACATTCTTAAGATGGCCCTGACAGCAGTACAGAGAATATTGGAATATGATGTGAGACACTGGGCTGCTTCAGCATATCATGCTGGTTCAGATGCCATGGTTTAGCACTAGGTGCACAAAACTCAGCAAACCCAAACAAAGCATTGGGGTCATGTGCTTCTTGCTCCCCACCTCTTCCTGCAAATCCCAGGAGAGGACTTCTACCGACATTACTTCCGGATTCAATTAATTTCAACTTAGTTGTATGTAAGAACCAGGAATCCTGGTTTAAAACAAATAAACAAAACAATGTGACAACCGATGGTATAATTTCAATACAGTGGTACCTCGGGTTACAAATGCTTCAGGTTACAGACTGCTAACCCAGAAATAGTACCTCGGGTTAAGAATTTTGCTTCAGGATGAGAACAGAAATCGTGCTCCGGCGGCGTGGCGGCGCCAGGAGGCTCCATTAGGTAAAGTGGTGCCTCAGGTTAAGAACAGTTTCAGGTTAAGAACGGACCTCCGGAACCAATTAAGTTCTTAACCAGAGGTACCACTGTATTCTCTACTAACCACCTCTATGGGTACAAATGCCATTTGTTTATAATTCTGCCCTGTGTGAAATGGACAAAAAGCCAATTGTGTGCTTCAGTTTTCATGATAAACTTCCAGTAGCTTAGCCAAATTTTGTATTCAATTAATTTATTGTAGGCCACACCCCTGAAGCAAATTTGTTGTGAATAACCCTACAGCCATTATTGAGCAAGATCTACCACCATATACATGAGCAAAATCTGCTGGAAGTATTAGCTTGTGTGTTCACTGTAATTGAATTATGTCCACCAATGTTTCATTACGTTTCATTGGTTATGGTTATTTCCCCATTATACATTGGAATATTGTGTATGTTTTCCTGCTTATAATGCTACCACTTCTGTTTCAATTTTCTAATGTTCCTTTCACCCTGTGATACTTGCTGTGTTATGAAACTGGCTTTTTGACAGATATAGATCAACCAGATGGTTGATAAGTACCATTGAAGGATAGCGACTTACCCAAGGTCAGATGTAATGTTCAGATGTAATAGCAAACCATGGTTTGGTGCTATGCTTTGAGTTCTGCCTTTACTTACTCCCCTCTGTTGCACATGATATGACCCTAGTTTGCTTCCGTAGCTGCTCACACTACAGATTGTGGAATCTTGCAGCTCCAGACCAGGAAACTAATTTGTCTCAAACTAGGAGGGGATGTCTCACGTCAAGGGGGAGATGGAAGAAGCTGGAGGAGAGGGGAAACTGGTGCACATTAGGCCATTGGCATCACAACTGAATGTAGCCAATGTGTATCTGATTTAGGAGTTGAACTTAGTTCCATTAGGTACAAGTTTTAAAATGTTGTTCGGTTGACTGATAAACTAAATAGGTGTCTATCAAACTTAACTGGTCATCAGCTGCCAGCCTGTGTCACTTAAAAGGGATTTCTTAATAGCACCAGCTTCAAAGGTGTTGAGTGCTTTTGTCAAGTGAAATGTGCTTATTTAATCTTTTTTGCCTTATACGTATAATCTATTTTCTTTCTTTCTAACCAGAACCAATGAAGATATGTGGTCTAACCTTAACACTGGTAAATACTTCCTCTGCTACATTAACATGGAATCCCAAGAAGACCAACTTTACCCATTATAAAGCGTCTGTATCAAACAGTACATTCAGAAAGGAATATACTATTTTAGGGACTCGGACACATTACACCCTTACAGATCTGACTGCTGGCGGGATTTATAATTTCACACTGCAAAGAGTAAAAGGGAGTGTTGAAAGTACAATTGCCTTTACTGAAATCACTGCAGGTTTGTAGTTTTCTCTGCTGCTATATTTATTTATTAAGGGTCCAATAAATATTTATGCACACTGACTGCAGTCCATTTTAAAGGTTTTAACCCTCCATGGCTTCGTGAAAACATGGGCTGCTTCGCTTTTTAAAGCTGCAATCATACACTTACCTGGGAGTATGTCCCATTGAACTCTGTAGACGTGTAAGATTACTTAATTTGGGCATTTACTCATATCAGAAAGCGTTGCACATGCAGAGTGAGATGGTCCTGCAAAAATATCCCTGATGGAAGATGGAAAAAAGATGGAATTTGTTAAAGAGCTTAGGAACTCAGCAGCACATATAAAACTGACCTATTCTCAGGACTGACCCATTTATTTCAGTGGCAGAAGAGACCTATGCATTTGAGTCTATGTGAACTCAGGGTAGGAATAGACTTCTGAAGTTGAATGCTTTTTAAGGTTCGGATCATGAGTGCTTTCTTTGTAGCTGTAATCCAGGCAGAGTATTTTAGAAGAGAAACTCCAGTTCAAGCCCATACCTGATTTGTTTTCCACTGGTCAGGTTTCACGCTTGATTTAAGTACGAGTGCTGTAAAACGCCTTCTGCATTACCTGCTATTTTCATGCTCAAATGAAAAAATAACAGTAACTTTGTCCCTTGTTTTTATTCAGTTTAAGAAAGAAAGTAAGGAATCATGGGTATTTGTCTTTAGTAATAATATAATAATCGTTGGTTTCTACATATAGTGTATGTGTTCAATTTGTGAACAGATTATGGGGAATTTTGATATTTGCAAATTTCCAGATTTTGGTCCTCTGTTCACCACACAAAGACAGATGACTTGTGAATAACCAGGGCTGTGGTATACTTTAGGGTTGCTTGTGTGTGTGTGTGTGTGTGTGTGTGTGTGTGTGTGTGTGTGATAATACGTACAGTTTAGTGGAAAATAATAATAAATGAATTTTCTCCAAGAGCCAGAAAAGCCACAGAAACTAACAGTCTTCAACGTGTCGGCCCATTCCTTTTCTCTACATTGGAGGCTGCCGCATGGATACGTGGAAAGGTTTCATGTGGTTCTCACACCTCCTCATGGCTTTGTTTCTATCCGAGATGTGGGAGGTGGGGAGTATCAGGTATGTGGGGGCTTTTGTTTTGTAGTGCTTGGATAGTCAGCAATTGTTCATATGCTCTGCTGATAGGAAAAATTGGCCAAGCATGACGTTCTCTCTATTTAAGCTTTTTAAAGCTTAGATGAGGATTCAAAAGTACACATGCCAAATTTGTGAGAGCAAATTTCAACATCTATGGTTTGTTGCCTTAACAACAGTTATAATACTTTTACGAAGTCCACTGCAGACATCCAGCCAGTCATTTAAGGGTTCATGAATAGTTTAACAAAGGCAGGGCAGAGCTATTGAGTAATACAGGCTCATTAATTGTGTACTTGCCAGGAAGACCTAGACTTAAATCATTAATGCCAGGCAACATTTTCCTCTTTAGCCATCACAAAGTTATAGGAGCATTGTTTGATTCCTGTATTTGAAAAAAAAATATATAATTACCATGGTTTTTCATGTTATTTTGCTTTTGTTTTTTATTGGAGCTTCAAAGGCACAGGTACTTCATAAGAATGCTAACTAATGGTTTTGGTGGGTTATGTTTTAAACTGACAGCTCAACAAGTTTTTCCCCCTAGGATGCCTCAGCAAAGATGAACAGAATATTCTAGTGTTTTTAGCTGCAAGATACTAACCTGGGAATTCTGCAGAATCCTAGAATGCAGTAAACAGAGCTTCTGCGATGAGTTGTTCTTTGGCAGAAGAATCTTGTGCTCTTTGAGTGTTACCTTTTCACACCTTTTAATAGGCAACTTTCATATCGCAATAATGTGAAAAGTATATTTAAAGAAAAGTATTTAAATATGATGTGTGTTGTGAATATTTGTAATATGAATGCCGCTTTTTTAATGTTTGCTTTTGTTTAAATTGTAAGCTGTAGTTCTAACTGGGTTAATTTATTATTTTAGGCTGATATTTCGAGCACTACTCCTGGAACATTGTACAATGTGACTGTTTCTTCAGTTACCTCTTCGGCGTACAGCTCACCTGTCAGCAAAACAGTGACAACTAATGTAACTAGTGAGTTTATTGCCATATATTGCGCGTGACTATTTCCTTTAAAGGTCTCACGTACCCTTTAAAATATATGCAATGTGCTATATTAGTGTCTTTCTATTAGTGTCTGTTCATTTCTGTGTTAAATTGTTTGAGAAAGATATCATTTCTTAAGCAAATGGTTCGTGTGTTTGAAAGAGATATGTGTCTGAAAAATCAATAGTAATTTGGCATTATTTAAAACGGAGTGGCCAAAATACAAGTACTTCTGGATCAGATAAGCAGCTTGCTTTCGTATGATTTCTTGGGGAGTTCCACTTCCAAAAAATCGGTAGTGTTTAAAGTGCAGAAGCCTGGTGCTAAGGAAGCTTTAATAATGTGTGTGAAAAACAAAACTGGCATCAAGATCTATTTCGTCTATGACTATTGCAGCATTCCATTTTTTGAATTCTTATGGAAAGAATGTACTTGGCACATTTTATCATCTTTCATAATAGTGCTAAAGAAAGCCAACTTCATAGTATCTGCACTTTAAGAACTCAAAGACATCTTTGCTGGCAAATTCTTTCGTTATTATGTACTAGCAGCAGAGGTATACACGCACAACTTAATTAAAAGCCTGTCCTTCGTACAGATCCAGGACCTCCTGTTTTCCTTGCGGGGGAAAGAGTTGGATCTGCAGGAATTCTTCTCTCTTGGAACACACCACCACATCCAAATGGGAGGATTATATCCTACATTGTTAAATATAAAGAGGTCTGCCCTTGGATGCAAAATACTTATACTCAGGTTACGACAAAGCCAGACAGTTTGGAAGTTCTTCTCACCAATCTTAACCCTGGAACAACTTATGAGATTCAGGTACGTGCTTGGTTGTTTTCTGCCTGCTTGCTAATTACTTGCAAAGTGCAAATTAAAATATAGTTTTTATTGCGTATAACAGTAGGATAAAAAAAGATACCATATTAATTCACTGTTTTACCTTCTCACTGCACACCTGATATGCACAAAGGAAAGCATGACTGTTGCATTTTGCCTTCTCGTTGTTTCATCTCTGTTCATTCATTATTCATGGTCAATTAATTGATAGATATAAAGTTCTTTACTTCAAAATAGAAAGCCTAGTTCTATTATAAACATAGCACATGATCATTGCAACATTAATGAAATTAAGGTTACAGGTGGTTTAATCTTAAGAAAATGGAAGCAATTTACTATTTTGCAATTCATTTTTAGTTCATGTTATACCACAGTGGTTAATTCATTTTGTTCAGAGGATTTTGTTTAAAAAAAGATCCAAAATATTTTATGACTTAAAAAACAGATGGCTTATTATTAACATTTTATGATTTAAAAGCCTTGTTAACCTGAACTACTGCAAACCAGAGATTGCTTTAAAATGATCACTTTCCATTTTCAGAGGTTTGGGAAAAATAATTATGTCCATTATTGAATGGTAGCTATTACTTTGAACTGTACATTGATAAAAAAAATAACATAGCATATACAGGTTTGAATCCAAAGAAATGCACTCATCTTCCTCATTGCCGCCCCTTGCAACCCACCAAAAGCCAAGCAATTCTTAATAATAATAATAATAATAATAATAATAATAATAATAATAGCCCCATCCATCTGGCTGGCTTCCAGCAAAATATTAAAATACAATAATTCATCAAATATTAAAAGCTTCCCTAAACATTCTTTAGAACCCTTTGGGAGAGAGCACTGGGAGGTGGGAATTGGCTGAAAAAATGAGCCCCCCCCCCCTGCTTGAGCATAACTGTCTTCTCTTCTTTCACAAGGTTTGTGTCCAAGCCATAGTGGAGATTAGTGAATACTTTTGCTTTTTAAACAGAATGATATTTATGTTTTAATAAACCAAATGCTTTATCTTCCTTCCTTCCTTCCTTCCTTCCTTCCTTCCTTCCTTCCTTCCTCTCCCTTATCAATTTTATTCCAACTGGATTTTGACAACAGATTTAACTTTTTAGTGTTGGTTAATGTATTTATTGTAGCCAACAAAATCCTCACACTGTTTCCAATCATGGATCCCACCCCACAATCAGCATCCTATAACAATATTTCACACTTTATGAATAGAGCAAACGAAATTTTCTTCCTCTGAAAAGCCTTAAATTGTACCATCATCCATTCCCCTTGCAAAACGCAAATATGGCTATAATATAGACACTGTAAAGATCAAAGGTTAAGCCCATTTCCTTTTATCACTCAGCTGAGAGCATTTGCTGTCTCTCTTCTTTAAAGTAAACCTCTTATTCCATGAAAAATAAGTCTCCTAGTACCCATCATTTCAGCTCACATTGCTGAATTTATTATTTCATTATTTCAGGATGTTGGTGCTATGAAAGCTCAGGTTCATCACAACTGCACTTGGATTTCTCCATTCTGTTCTATGGCAGCTCTCATTTATACCCTGGAAGACATCATTTTGTGTGTGTTTAAGTCTAGGAAATTCATGTGTCTATGGAGCTGGAGCTGGCCTGTTGAGCCTGGCTTGGCTCAACAGGTCAGAGACACTTGTACCGCTGAAATTGCAGAGGCCATACTCATGACCCACTCCAGTGCCCAGTAAGGCTCTTAAGATATGTCATAAGTCTAACAATATGTACCTAAGAATGAGTTAATATGAGTTTCCACATGTATGTTTAGACGTTGTGTAGATTCAGATGATCACAGAGCCACTTTGAGTTCATTTCCACATAGTGAACCAGTTATCTGTAGCTCTACTGCAGTCCTGTAACTGCACAGAAATGTGGACTTGGCACTGGTGTAGAAATGAGAGCTTGGATGGTCACCTCAAACATCTGGCTTTGAATTGCATAGCCTATGTGACCCTTGGCCATCACATAGAACTATATATTGGATTAAAGCATCTTCGGTCTCTTTCTGTATATGCTCTATTTTTATTATGTTGCTTTGAGGATGCAAACAGAAGTGTTCCCCCCAAAAAATTATGTCATTTTGCATCTTAACTGGTCCCAATTTCTGTTGTCTGTTCATATGGAAGCCTGTTCTGCCTCTGATCTTTGTCTCGTTGCTTTTGGATATTTTCTGTCTCTGCTGTTCACTTTTTGAGATGAGGTGGCCCAAAGGTGAAAACCAATGCCAGTTCAAGGTTGGTGCATAGCATAGTTTTTTGTTTTGTTTTGTTTTGTTTAAATTATGGCAGTTTATAAAATGACGCATGGCATGGAGAAATTCCCCAACACTAGAACTCGTGGGTATTCAGTGAAGCTGGATGTTGGAAAATTCAGGGCAGAGGAAAGAGAGGACTTCTTCATGAAGCATGTAGTTCAGCTATGGAACTCGCTCCCACAGGAGGCAGTGATGGCCACCAACTTAGATGGCTTTAAAAGAGGATCAGAGAAATTCATGGAGGAGAGGCAGATAGAGATGCTAGCTATCAACTGGCCATGATAGCTATGCTAGTGTTGGAGCCAGTAATGCTGCTGAATACCAGATGCTGGAAACCACAGGAGAGGAGAGTGTTCTTGTGCTCAGGTCCTGCCTAAGGTTTTTGTACAGACACCTGGGTGGCTACTGGGAGGACAGGATATCAGACTAGATGGGCCACTGGCCCAATCCAGCAGACTCTCCTTATGTTCATATGCCTATGTCTCTATGGAATTGACATTGTGAGTGACTGGGGCTTGCATTTGCTCCCAGTGTGCTAATTTACCAGGCATGACTCTATTCTTCAAACAATTTGCTACTGTGAATTGGCAATAAATGTTGCCATATTTTGTTTGAACTGGATTTTGATGAGTCTCGTTCCATGCCAATAAGCACAGGACATCTTTGCCCGGTGACACTGGGGTCCATAGATTGCAGCAAAAATACTGGGCAAGGTTTTGTCCAGTATCTTGTCTGTGCAATGTGCTCATGGGGAAAAACTGTCCCATGAGCCCTTGCAACGGGGAGGTGAAGCCTATATAAGGCTGCCTCCTCTGGAGCTCAGAGCCATTTCGTCTTGAGAGCTTCCTGCTCACGCACCCTCATGTTCGAGTTTTCACTGAACATTTTTGGGTCATTCATTGACAGGGCCAGAAAGATTTTCATTCTCTCAACCTGATTTGCACCTGGTTGGAGTTTTCTCCGCCTCTCCTTCAGTGAAATTATGACCTTCCTTTGTTAAGTGGAAGAGTGTTGCTTGAATGACGCTGGAAATAGCATTGGACAGGATCAACATATTATAGGAGGACCCCATGAGGGGCCTAAGGAGAAGATTGACTATGGCACCTCCAAGCTCAGGTCGGGGAATCTGCCTGGTTGGAATCTGTACCCTAGTCACCCAGTGAGACCTTGTTTGCTTTGCAGTCACATTATTGGCTGCTGTTCTGGGTCACAGAATGTGCCTGCCTGGGCAATCAGGATTAAGCTGTTGACAGTGAAATTTTAAAACAGGCAGTCACCATCCACATCTCCATTGAAATAAATAGGAGCTATGTAGCATCCTTCACCTGCTCTTACACAGCTCTTTCTCATTTCAAAGATGCTAGCCGGGGGACGCAGGTGGCACTATGGGTTAAACCACAGAGCCTTGGGCTTGCTGATCAGAAGGTTGGCGGTTCGAATCCCCACGACGGGGTGAGCTCCCGTTGTTCGGTCCCAGCTCCTGCCAACCTAGCAGTTCGAAAGCACGTCAAAGTGCTAATAGATAAATAGGGAAGGTAAACGGCGTTTCCGTGTGCTGCTCTGGTTCGCCAGAAGCAGCTTTGTCATGCTGGCCACATGACCCGGAAGCTGTACTCCGGCTCCCTCGGCCAATAACGCGAGATGAGCGCCGTAACCCCAGAGTTGACCATGACTCGACCTAACGGTCAGGGGTCTCTTTACCTTTTATGTAGCATCCTTCACCTGCTCTTATACAGCTCTTTCTCATTTCAAAGATGCTAGTGCAGGTGAACTTCCCATTTTTATGATATGTTTTTGCTTACGGGAATGTATGCTGTCTTGTAATTTATTATTATTATTATAATAAATGTATAATTTATTATTAATAAATTATTAATTTATTATTAATTATTTTGTGCTTTAAAATAATTATCCTAACAGCACTAATTTGGGTTGATTGCAGGTTGCTGCTGAAAACAGTGCTGGCATTGGAGTATTTAGTGACCCATTTCTCTTTCAAACTGCAGAAAGTGGTAACTTGATTTATGTTACGATTTTTATCTAGCTTATTAGCTTATTATGTCACTGTGGGGAGTGTATTAGTGCAGATGCATGGGTGAACGTTGGGAGAATATTTGGGATGCTGACAAGTTAGTCCTGCTTCTCCTGTTACTAGTTTTGGAATTTACCTAGAATATTGCCCTTATGCAGCTGAGAATTCCGGTTATTTTTACAAGGCTACTAGAATAATTAAGCAAGAGGATTTCTTTTGGCATTTTTGTGCATGTGTGTGGGTGGATTGTTCTGCGAGTGAGAAGGTGAGGGCCTGAGAGAGTTTGCAGCTGTGCATCAGCGAACTGCTTAGAAATACATTGATGAGCCAGTCTCTGGATCAAACTGGAACAGAGAAATTAGGTTTGGGCACTATAATGAGCTACTTCATCCGCCAAGTATAGACTATCTGGCTAGAATACTCATGTATTAAAATTTGACTCTCACCAAGATAAAAGTGATAATTAAATGTTTTAGTTCTGAAGCCTATTTAATGTTACATTGTTTTTAAAGCTCCAGGTAAAGTGGTGAATCTCACAGTTGAAGCCTTCAACTATTCTGCTGTAAACCTGATTTGGTTCCTACCCCGGCAGCCAAATGGGAAAATAACCAGTTTCAAAATTAGCGTAAAGCATGCAAGAAGTGGGATAGTCGTGAAAGATGTCTCTGTTAAAGTGGAGGACCTTCTGTCTGGAAGGCTACCAGAATGCAATGTAAGTAATGTAAAATGTTTTGGTTATGGGTAGACAAGAATTTGATCTATCTGCAGTTTTATTTAGAAAGATGTATTTCATCTAAAAAAAAAATCCCAAAGGTCTTTACTCATTCAGAAGTTGATACAGTGCTATCGTTTGCAGCTTGATTTGCATTGATCTCTTGGCTAACGAGGATGTTTTCCCCCCTAGAGTGAGTGTATGCTGCAGATTGTGATCGAAAGCATGTGGACCATCTATGCATGTCCCACCTCAAATTTTCAATTTAGCAGCTACCCTCACAGTATCCCCAAGCTGCTGCTTAAACTGTCCCAAGTTTATAACAGAATTTGCATATTAAGGCTAAATAGCTTTACATAGATATAGCCACCATTGCACCATTGAATTTTATGGCAATTACTTCTGAGTAAACATATAGGGACGCGGGTGGCGCTGTGGTCTAAACCACAGAGCCTAGGGCTTGCTGATCAGAAGGTTGGTGGTTCAAATCCCCACGATGGGGTGAGCTCCCGTTGCTTGGTCCCTGCTCCTGCCAACCTAGCAGTTCAAAACCATGTCAGTAGATAAATAGGTACCGCTCCGGTGGGAAGGTAAACGGCGTTTCCGTGTGCTGCTCTGGTTTCGCCAGAAGTGGTTTAGTCATGCTGGCCACATGACCCAGAAGCTGTACACCGGCTTCCTCGGCCAGTAAAGCGAGATGAGCGCCGCAACCCCAGAGTCATCCACAACTTTACCTTTACCTTTACCTGAAACATACATGGGATTGTGCTGCAATCATTTATCTACTTACTTGGAAATAAACCCATTGGGTTCAATGAGGAAACATGTATAGGATTGCTTTGCTAGCATGAGAACCATTTAAAAGGAAATTGCTACCTGGGACAATGTATACTTTTTACATTATTTTTGTCTTTATGTCTCACACAATCCTTGACTTGCTTTTGAATTTTGTATCAATTAATGTCACATAACCCAACTCATTGCTCAATCATGGTTGAAAGTTAAAGCCTGTAGTAGCAAGAATCAGACATCTATATGCCTGACTTTTCATAACTAGAGCCCTAGTTACATTAATCAACATGATAAAATTACTTCAAACTAATTAAAAGGTAGAATCCTAGTCTTGTAAAATATATAATGTTAGTGGCTCCAGCAGGTTAAGACCTTGGGTTTACATTTCATTCAAGCAAATGGATTTGCGGCAGCACAGAGTTTCCAAACTTCATGACAAATAGGTTCTACATTGAGTGCTATTTACTCAGTCAGTAACGTTGCATCCATTGTGTTACATGTTGTTGCAGGCCACATAGATCAACAACATTTATCAGTTGTTATCTGATGAAGTGTGCATGCACACGAAAGCTCATACCAAAATAAAAACTTAGTTGGTCTTTAAAGTGCTACTGAAGGAGTTTTTTATTTTGCTTCAACTCAGACCAACACGGCTACCTACCTGTAACATTTATCAGTGTGCAACCTAATTTAATAATTTTTATAACAGAGATGGAGAGTGCTAGAAATGTAATTTGGAAATGCTTCACTAGAAATGGAAGTTTGGTTCTCTCAGGTGTAAAGGTAAAAAAGGTAAAGGACCCCTGAACGGTTACGTCCATTCAAAGGTGACTATGGGGTTGTGGTGCTCATCTCGCTTTCAGGCCGAGGGAGCCGGCGTTTGTCCACAGACAGCTTTCCGGGTCATGTGCCACTTCTGGCGCAACAGAACACCATGATGGAAACCAGAGTTGTATGCAGGTCCATGAATAGTAAATTGCAAGTGTTGATGCAGAACTCAGTAATTTGAGCTGCATCATTTTGTACTTGCCTATGAAATAGCCTGTATTGGAACTGACAAAAGAATAAATAGAAATTACACCAAAAATGGCAATATGCAGCTAATTTCCCCTTATTTATACTGCTGCCTAGAGAGTTCTTAAGGAAAGTTGTTGTTTTTTGTCATATTCTGTTTTGGGTGCATAATTAACATTCCTATGGACTCTGTATTTATCATGTTGTAGGTAGCATGAAGCTAATTGTTATTTTTAAGTTATTTTGTCTTTACAGGATAACAGTGAATCGTTTTTGTGGAGTACTACGACTCCCTCAACTACTTCTAGTAAAACTACTATATTGACCCCAAGTACATTGGCTCCCAGCAAAATGATCTCCGTCTGGAATGAGCCTATCAGTTTTGTTGTGACTAATCTCAGGCCATACACGACTTACCTTTTTGAAGTTTCTGCAGTTACTACCGAAGCAGGTTATATTGACAGTGCAATTGTCAGGACACCAGAATCAGGTATGTATTTTTTTAGGGGGGGAGATGTCAGCTATAGTGTAGGCAATCTTCCTGGCTTCACATGCTTACGCAAAAGACCAGCTTGAGAGTGTCTTAGGGTTCTCAGGAAGTGTGGGCACCTGGGAAGGCTGCAGAATGCAGACCACAGGAGAGAGAATTTCTAAAACAAAACAAAACAACAACACTCACGAAACCCCTCTAAAGTTAGGAAGGGACAAAAACAACAACAACCCTCCACTCCATCCATAATAATTCCACGAAAAAAGTCTTATGAATTAAGAAATAAGAAGAGCCTGATGAATCAGAGCAGTGGCCCATCTGCCTGTGGAAAGCCTGCAGTTTCCTATAGAGAAATATAAAAGGTTTAATTTCTGCAGGCACAACAAACATGGCAATAAAGAACCCACATTGTGGTCCGTTTAACAGTCAAAGTAGATAAGATGCTGGAGATCTGTAATTCTTTTAATGCTCCTGAAAAGCAGCCTTTGTACTAGGAGTGGGTTTAATGCTTTCACCCAGTGTTATTCCCCCCCCCCCCGATCTTCCACCCCTCGGCTGCTATTTGCCTTCTTAGGGATAGCATATGGGTACTATTTCTACTTTTCTGCACTACAAATATCTTCATGTTTTGCTGGCACAGCATGTTAACACCTTAGTGAGTTCCTATGAATAAACGAGGACGAGAAATGATTGACCACGATATAAACCCTGAAATGGTTCACTGAGTAAGCCGTGTCTCCCAACTAGAACTGCAGTCCTGCTTAACCAACTTCAAGATTAACATTTTAGAATAATACATTAATTGTAGGGAATGCCCTTACAGTTGGCATCAGGATAGCACCGTCTTCAATAAGCACCTAAAAATCCTTTGAATTGATGAGAGATTTATTTCCTTTCATTAGCAGCTGTTCTCTTTTTGACAGCAAGTGTAATATAAAATATTTGTCCTTTTTCATGTCCAGCAGTGCCTTTGAATAATGTCGTGTTTGACCTAATCGTTGTCACACTTCAAGCAGCTGAAACATTTTGTCAGCTGTGCAGAAATAGCAATATGTCAGGGATATCACTAACAAAGTGTTCAAGCGAATATTCGAGACAGTTTAAATTCATTCCCAAGATTATTTTTAGCCAATGGTCTGCAACATTTTTTGGCTTTCAACTTTTTCTCTTTTTTTAGGCCTCTTAGTATATCTCTCTTGCTCTCTGCAAATACATATATATTTTAATTAATCTTACGTGCCTGAATGCCTAGATTTTTTGAACCCAAGGGCTACGTGCTATGGGCAAACTTCCAGAGGGCACATAGCAGTGGTGAGTGGGGTGAGAGGCCAACAGGGGGCAGAGCAACAGGTGTGACTTTTACCTTTCTACAGGAGGCTGCATTCCAAGTGTGCAGAAGTCAAGGGTTTCTAAATACACACACACACTCTGTTGCCAAATCTCTTCATCCAGGCAAGCAAGAGCCATTGCCATGGTTCAAGGACACATTCCAGACAAACAAAAGCACTCAAGGAAGATGCAGAGCAGGACCAGCAAAGTGGGTGGCCTGGAGGAATCGTGAGAGCTGGATAGAGAACCCGAGAGGGCTGCATTCAACCCTTGAGCACGAGGTTCCCCACCTCTAGTCTAAAATATGTCAACTGCCGCATTCCAGAAATAGTGTATCCTTAGTGATATACCACATGAACTTTGCACAAATAGCCTCTTGAAACTTTCCCCCATATCTGTGGGCAGAGAAATGACAACAACAACAACAACAACAACAACAACAACAACAACAACACCCACCTTTTCCCCTTGCTGCAGGAGCTGAGATTCTACCACATATTCCAGTATCTTGCCCAGAGACTGGTCTGTTAAACATTAAAAGCATCCCTAAACAGGGCTGCCTTCAGATGTCTTCTAAAAGTCTGGTAGATGTTTTTCTCTTTGACATCTGGTGGGAGGGCATTCCACAGGGCGGGTGCCACTACCGAGAAGGCCCTCTGCCTGGTTCCCTGCAACTTGGCTTCTCGCAACGAGGGAACCGCCAGAAGGCCCTCAGTACTGGACTCAGTGTCCGGGCAGAACGATGGGGATGGAGACACTCCTTCAGGTATACTGGACCGAGGCCATTTAGGGCTTTAAAGGTCAGCACCAACACTTTGAATTGTGCTCGGAAATGTACTGGGAGCCAATGTAGATCTTTCAAGACCGGTGTTATGTGGCCGCTCCCAGTCACCAGTCTAGCTGCCACATTCTGGATTAGTTGTAGTTTCTGGGTCACCTTCAAAGGTAGCCCCACATAGAGCGCATTGCAGTAATCCAAGTGAGAGATAACTAGAGCATGCATCACTCTGGCGAGACAGTCTGCGGGCAGGTAGGGTCTCAGCCTGCATACCAGATGGAGCTGGTAAACAGCTGCCCTGGACACAGAATTGACCTGTGCCTCCATGGACAGCTGTGAGTCCAAAACAACTCCCAGGCTGTGCACCTGGTCCTTCAGGGGCACAGTTACCCCATTCAGGAACAGGGAGTCCTCCACACCTGCCCGCCTCCTGTTCCCCACAAACAGTACTTCTGTCTTGTCAGGATTCAACCTCAATCTGTTAGCCGCCATCCATCCTCCAACCGCCTCCAAGCACTCACACAGGACCTTCACCGCCTTCACTGGTTCTGATTTAAAAGAGAGGTAGAGCTGGGTATCATCAGCATACTGGTGGACACCCAGCCCAAACCCCCTGATGATCTCTCCCAGCGGCTGCATATAGATGTTAAAAAGCATGGGGGAGAGGACAGAACCCTGAGGCACCCCACAAGTGAGCGCCCAGGGGTCTGAACACTCATCCCCCACCACCACTTTCTGAACACGGCCCAGGAGGAAGGAGAGGACAGAACCCTTATGGCCTTAAAAGCACCTTTTCATTTCATTTCATTTCAGTTCCAGAAGATCCACCTCAAAACTTTGTTAAAGTCAACATTACAGGAAAGTCTTTTTCAGTTTCTTGGGAGCCACCAACCATTGTCACTGGAAAGTTTAGCTACAGAGTTGAATTATATGGACCACTGGGTAAGTCTGCATCAAATGTAATTTTGTTTGTCTTTCATGCTTTCTTTTGGTCTGAAAACAAAACAAACAAAAACTATGGCTATAATAATGCTCAATTAAATTTTTGATTTGAAATAATTTCTGTTTTCCATTTCCAATGTCTGTTGGTGAAAACATTTATTTAATGTCCTCGCTTAGGTCCTCTCCCCCCTCCCCATTCCCTGGAACAGTGGATTGTGTGATAATAAGTGAAATAAAAAGCAGTGTGTCCTTTGTCTCTGAAGATATGTGTGGACCTGCTTCCCTGAACTTTTGCATAATGTACCTTTCTTCAAATCCCTACCTGACTAATAAAATCAAAGATATGTGTCAATATCTTTGTGATTTTCCATTGTTGTCGGATGTAAGGCTTACTGTTGCATTACTGCAAGCATGGATTAATTGGTCTATCTTTCAAAAAAGAAATTTGAATTTATGCAAAACTACCTTTGATTTGATTTTGATTTTAAGTTTTGCTAAGTCTTTTTGAAGGACTAAAATATTTTTTTAAATAAAAAATTTGAACTGCATTGAGTATTGTGCCAATTTAATATCTGCCCACACTGAAGACAAATGCAGGTATAGTTTTGGTATGATAATCTAGTCTGTGTGGTCCAATGATATTTATATTCGGGTTGCCCTCTTTTCATGAGAAAGCACCTGTGTGTCTAGGGTACAAAACAACAAAAAAAATGACAATTTCCCCTAATAATGGAGACAGTGATGTGAAAATATTGCTGTTTGATTTCTGCCTGTTGCACTGTAAAAGCCCAGATATTCTGCCCATAAAATTAACCCTATGCCTGCTTAAAAAGAAATTCCATGCTACCCTATCAGCTAAGTCCTGAGACAAAAACACAAATGGGTCAGCAGCATTGCAGACATGCCTTAAGGCAGGGGAACAACAACAACAACAACAACAACAATTTATTATTTATACCCCAACCATCTGGCTGGGCTTCCCTCCAAATGTTGGACTATAGATCCCATCATCCCTGACCATTGACAACAAAGGCAGAAGTTGATGGAAGTTGTATTATAGCATCTGGTGAGCACCAAGTTATCTACTCTAATCCCAACAAGTCAATGAAAAATGTGGCTGGAAAATTTGCTGCAGGAAATAGTGAGCAGAAAGCAGTTTTTCTATTTTGGCTTAATGGGCAGGGTTCATTTGCACCGTAGTTAGCTTTCAACCCAATTTCACCAGAGCTTGTTAAAACACGGCTCATTAGAACACAGCACATACTTGACATAAACTAGCTACTAAACATTAATTGCCTGTCACAGTTGTTACTCAATGTAACAACAGTGACCAGGTCAGTTGAAATGGTCAGTTCTTTTTCCCTTTATTTATTTTAAACTTACTTCTTCATTTCAGGCCATATCTTGGATAATAGCACAAAAGACCTCAAGTTCACTTTTACTAATCTAATACCATTCACAACCTATGATGCTTTTGTTGCTGCTGAGACAAGTGCCGGGGTGGGGCCCAAGTCAAACCTAACTGTTTTCACTCCCGCAGGAGGTAAGTTGCATGCTTGATAGCAAACTACATCATATTATCGATATATTCTATTTCATCTCGTCCTTTGGAAAGCCAGTGTTTGTAAATGTGGCCTGTGAAAAACATGTGTGAAATGTTTAGAAGTGCCCAAGTTAACTGTTACATACTTTCTACAATAGTTTAGCATAAATAAGTATGGCTACCAATATTTTCTGACAGGGTTCGAGTCTCTTTAGCAGCTGCATGATTGGCAGAAACTCTGCATTTCCCTCTATGGGGAGAGAAGGAGGAAAAGTACCGGCTGCATTTCTGCCTCTCATGCAGCTGTTAAAGGGACAAACACCCATCTCCCCCAACAATCCAACAAGTAGGATAAAAGAGGGACCCATCACACATATGTCTGGAGTAATTCTGTTGAAATACAAGAGGCTCATCAGTATTGGCATTCTGCCGGATCTTGAAAACACACCAGTTTAAACAAGCATTTTCCTGATCTCCTGACCCAAACCTCCTTTTTTAATTCTTTTAATTGCTGTTTTGAATGTTGGTCAATATGTGCTGACTCTTTGGTACACATTGTTATATCTGAAGCAGCTACATGTATTTGTTCTACTAGGAATCTTGAAAAATACAAAATATAAAGCAGTTTGAGGATTATGTACGGGAGTAAATTAAATGGAAATTAAATGTACATAAATGGTATATTCTCTGCCTCCCTACCAATCCCTCAACAGCAACAACTCTGCTCTTTCACTTAATTTGCTTACTGCTTTTGAAGTCAGGCTGGACTTTAAAAAGTGCCGCCCAACACCCCTTCCCACCTGATTTATCCCTTGTAGGCACCCATGTTTACATCTTATGAATGAAAATCATCTTTCATTCACAGCAGCTGTTTGACCATTAGATGGCAGTAAGTGGTTACAATAAATAGTAAATTGGAATTTCATAGTTTTGCAGACCAGCTTTACTTCTACAGCTTATTTAAGGTTATACAACATTTACAATCAAGCTCGACTTTCATATGCATAATTTCCATTAGGTCTGTTATAGGTCCCTGAAGCTCCTTGTGGGATCAGTTTCAATTGCTGCAGCCGAGGATGTGGACAGAACACTTGTGGTAGAGGCAATGAAGCCAACAAGGTGCTCTGTTGATCCCTGTTGACTAGAAGGTCCAAACCAAATATTTGGTAGCCAGTTCTAGACAGTGGTGCACTTATCTCAATTCAGCAGGGTGTTATGCCCATTGCCTTGAAAGAAGCAGTGGTGTTGCCCCTCTTGAAGAGGTTCTTCGTGGATCCAGAAGTTTTAGGAAATTACTGACCAGACTCTAATATAACTAATATGCACCATATCTCAGTGCACTCTAGGTAAGTTGCAGGGTACTTGTGTAACTGCAGCTTTTGTCTACACAACTCTGTGCACCACTGCAGGCACACACATTCAGGATGCCATGGTCCAGATTTAAACTCTGACAATATTATTAGGCAGAGTTCATATTTTAATAGTCATACAACACATTACATTTTAATATTAGACTCCAAATCCTTGCACAAATGATGTTTTATGATACTTACAAGTTTATCTGACATAATTAATGATTTGATACAAACAGAATAATTAAAGTGTATCATTTTCAATATGTTGTTTATTTTCCAGTTCCTGGACCTGTATTTGATTTGCATATGGCAGAGGTATCTGCAACCTTTGTTAGAATTGGTTGGCAGAAACCACAGCAACCAAATGGAATCATCACTCAGTACAGAGTAAAAGTTTCACTTGAGGACACAGGGGAAACCCTTGAAGATACAATTCTAACAGAAAAAATCAAGGTGCTTTAACTTACTGATTTGCTACTTATTGATTTTCTGTGCATTCACTTCATTATGTATAATTATTCCTAATTCTTATGTATGACTTGAAAATTAGTGTTTTAGACAGAAACAATCACTTGTCCTGGGTGCATAAGGCACGCTGCATAGCGGTGGGGATTGCCAGTGATAAATAAGACACAGGATGGGATAAATCAGGCCACAACTTTATTGATTCCAGATGTAAAATGGTTTGGCAAAGGCACTGGGTAAGTATGGTTGAACCTGGGATGGGTTGGCCCCTTGACATGGTTCAAGAGTGATATTCCTGCCAGTACCGCCTCTCAAAAGGGGTGCTATGGCCCATCGGCTTCTGTGTGGGATCCCATTCAGCATTGTCCCTTCCAGGACCCTTTTAACGGGGTACCCTGATGTTACAAGATACCACCCAATGCCTTATCCGCCAAAGTTGTGACGCTTGCTATGAGGCAGGTGAAAACGTACAGACAAGCCAATTAGTCTGCAGGGAAAAATTCCTCACATTGGCCCCAAATACAACTACTGAGTATTCCATAGCGATGTCTTAATCTGTCCAATCCTCTCGCCTTTGGTTTGAACCACACACATGCAAAATGAACAAGGTGCAACAGTGGGTGATTCAATGGTGACCGGCTCCACATGGGCAAGAGGCTGGGCACCAGCCGCTGCTCCCTTTCAAAGGGGGAAGGTGGTCCCAGCTCCTGCTAAGCTTCCACCTCCACCCACCCCTCTGGTGCTTACCCAGTTGGCTGGAAGAGGAGGTCTCATGCCCCTCTCCAGCTGTGCGGGATGCATCTCTCTGTCCCCATACTTCTAGCTTGCCTGGGCAGCAAGTCCGCTCACCCCTCTTGGTGCGCCAGCGTTGCGGGATGGCAGAGGTTTCACTGGGGCCCCAACGTGGGAACTGGAACTGCCATGCCCTTTCTGGTGGTGGTGGGGAAACAGAAGCCTCCGTCGCCTATCAGGAACCGGATTCTAGGCTGCATCCTGCTTTGGCAAATGGGGATGTGGGCTGGGACTTGAGCTGTGCCAGGGGGAGGAGCCGATGGAGCCGGTAGGCCTCCCTCAGATCTGCCCCTTGTCCATTTAAGCAGCCCACACCTGGGGCACTACCTGTTCGTTCCCTCACTGGTTGAAGACTCCGCTTGCCCCTCCAAACTCTGGGGTATTCCGTTAAAGGGATCTGGGGGGAGTGGCCATGTCCGTGGGGCCAGGTGGGACCCAGGGCCAAAGGCAATCCCCCATATGGTGTCACCCTATTTGCGGGTGTCACCCTATTTGATGTAAGTCTTAGGAACCCCTACCTGGATTGACCATGTGTCACTTCCGGCAGGCAGGTCAGAAGTATTTGGATTGCCCCAGCCCAAGCCAAACCTCTTTCATCTGTATTCAATAAAGTTGTGGCCTGTTTTGACCCCAAACCAGTCTTGTCGGTCTTTTATTTATATGGGTTGGGGTATGGGGAGCCCGACGCCTGGTCCCGCAAATGGTGGCGCAGTAAGCCACTATTTTTTCTAACTTCCTCGTTTTTCATTTTTTAGGATTTTATTGAAGATTTGGATCCAGACATTTTAAATGAGAACACCTCACCGTCTTTCACATGGAGTGAAGTGGAAACAGTAACTGGTTCGTATGAAGGATCAGCTGAGATGTTTCCAACAGTGCACAACTTTTCTCCAGTAATATTTACAAGCATGTCTGAGGATAATTTGCCTATTTTGAACAGAGCTGCAGAACTACATCCAGATTCTGGTAAGTTTCTAAGTCCCTCTCCTCCCCATATACCTCCCTCATTGTTCAAAAGGCTGCTGTCACATATATGATCCTTAGCACAGAAACCAACCAAATTATTAATGGGTCATTTACTGAAGTCAAATTCCAGCCCCCTCCTGGAGCAAATGCAGAATGCCACACAAGCAGAGAGTACTAGCTTCTTGTCACCCAGTTGACCTTCCACCGAGAGAAAGAAGATGCCAGGGCCGTTGAACAAGCTGCATAGACAATCAGTTATTACAGTTGCCAAGGCAGGTGTGATTGGAGGAGATTAACATATCTCCATGTCCCATGTGGACGTTAATTTCTCCAGGGGCTTTTGACTGATAGGTTTTCAAATGCCACTGAGGGTAAATAGGTCAAAAAGTTACAACTCTGCTACATGGGAGCAACAAACAGGTGGAGATGACCCTGTGACACAATGATGTCATTAGCACACTCTCTTGCACAGCATTATCAATGGGGTATTTTTCTTGACTAAGTATGGATATTTATGACCCATTAAACAAGGGTTGGCTGGCGGATAGAGGCTTAAAATACCTCTCTGAATTTTTCAAGTGAAGGCACTCAACAAGACAGAAGGCCATGTTCTGATTTTCTTTACATCCCTTTGAAAGTAAAGTGTAAATGAAGCTGGGGCTGGAAAGTTCATTTTTAGAAATAGTCATACAGTCTTTATATTATCATTACCGACTTGCACTGTTCGAAAATACACTTTCCATTTCCATTATAATAGGAATAACTAACTCTCTCCTTTTTTTAACCAATGTATATACTACAAGAATGAAGACATTCCAAGGTCACAATCCTAAACATATTTACCTGGGAGTAAATCTCATCGACTTCAGTAAGACTTACTTCAGTGAGAGCCAGTGTGGTGTAGTGGTTAAGAGCGGTAGACTCGTAATCTGGGGAACCAGGTTCGCGTCTCCGCTCCTCCACATGCAGCTGCTGGGTGACCTTGGGCTAGTCACACTTCTCTGAAGTCTCTCAGCCCCATTCACCTCACAGAGTGTTTGTTGTGGGGGAGGAAGGGAAAGGAGAATGTTAGCCGCTTTGAGACTCCTTTGGGTAGTGATAAAGCAGGATATCAAATCCAAACTCCTCCTCCTCCTCCTCCTCCTCCTCCTCCTCCTCCTCCTCTTCTTACTATATTCTATATTCTAAATATATTGTGCTATATTGTCCCATTTTTCAGTCTAGTTCAATTCAGGGTTAATTTCTAACCTCTGTCTATGACTAGCCTCTATTCCATCTCTATTCCAACATTGGATTTTGCTTAATGGGGAAAATTTACTTAATTTGTGTTAGTGTTTAAGATTTAATATAATGGTAACAATAGTTTTCCTTTCCTTTATATATAAATGCATTGAAAACATTTCCTGATACCATCAACCATTTAGCTGAGCAGCTGTCCTATCTTGTAAATGGACTCCAGCCTTTCACTAAATATGCAATTGAGGTCTCTGCTTTTACCATTATTGGAGAAGGACCACCAGCTATTCTCATTGCTAGGACAAGTGAACAAGGTAAAATTTTTATTGCTGACATAATTTCATGCTGGCAGTACGTAATTGTCTCCACACTTCTAACTCATACTAAATGGATTGTTTTTGTTCTGCAGTTCCAAGCTCAGTCGAAAATATCAATTATAAAAATATTAGTTCGTCCTCAGTTTTGCTTTATTGGGATATACCAATAAACCCCAATGGAAAGATCACACATTACACAGTTTATGCAATGGAGCTGGATACACATAGAGCTTTTCACCTGACTACGTCAAATAACAGCATCTTGATTACAGGTAAGAGTAGCTTTTAAATAACTGCTGTAGTAGCAATCAAAGCTATGTTGGAATAGAATATAGATTGAACTTTTCTATATTTCTGCATCTCTACGTATATTCAACAGGCTTTAATGAACCAAAATGCTTTTAAAGAACTGACAATATTTGCAGGTACTACTTTGCACATCTTCACCTTGGAGGAATGCTGAATGAATGGATACTTTAATCTAGCTTTAGATTCTTCTACTTTTGGGGTATTTAGTAATACAAATGGTCTTAGGTTGTATTTTCATTCTAGTGGTTCCCTCCCTCCCTCTCTCTCTCACACACAATATTATCAACAACTAGTGGAAAACGAAGAGTCGGACACGACTAAACGACCAAACAACAAAGTGGAAAACAGAATTTAGAAAAATAAAATCGTAAAAGATAATGTGGCAGAATCCAAAGCCAGGGGTCCCCACCCCTGTTTTATAGTGAATCAGAACTGTATGAATTGGTTAATTTCAATAGGGCACACCCAATATACATAGCTGCCAAGTTATCCCTTTTTTACAGGGATTTTCCCTTATGCTGAATAGGCTTCCTCGCGAGAAAAGCGAAAACTTGGCAGCTATGCCAATATACCAGTGTCTTGTGCTTGCAGTGTTTTTCCTTCTTTTTCCTTCTAGGTTTGAGAAAGTATACGAATTATAAAATGAGAGTAGCGGCTTCCACAACTATAGGGGAAAGTGCTCTGTCTGAAGACAATGATATTTTTGTGAGAACACCTGAGGATGGTAAGCATATTGGTCATGCTGATTTTATAATTTTTCATGTCATTGCTGAATAATCCATCTTGCGCAGTCTACCTAGTGGAAGTTAATAAATCTGTGTTTCTGAGGATCTCCCTGGACTTCCTTGTGTCCTTCGCTAAATTCAGTTTTTTTTCTAACTAAAACAGGACAGCAGCATTTCCTGCTTTGATTTTACATGATAGAAATCTACTTCTAAATCAGAGAAGCATCAGCTGACTAGGTTTTATATAGAGATGTGAAGGCACCCCAAAAAAAACTAGGAAAGTTGAGGAGAGGGAAACCACCACCTCATTTTTCGGTCCCATCCCCCCCCCCCCGGCCTTCACATCTCTAGTTCTATATTTCAGTGCCAATATGCCAAACAGTTACATATTCAAAACATATATAGTGTTTTTATTTTGCATTAAAATTAACTGGTAATGTTGGCAGAAATTGAATAGTTCTTTGGATATTCAAAAGCTGGAATAAGTCATTCTTCGAATTGATTACCCTTTACTATACAGTGGTACCTCAACCTACGAACGACTCGACAACCAATTTTTTCGACTTATAAATGGGGCTAATGGCTGCGCGCTTACGAATGTCTCGACATCCGAAAGGAAACCACGGCGGTTTTCGACTTACAAAATTTTAGATAAGGTTGCTTCAACTTACTAATTTTTCCGTTTCCAATGCATTCCTATGGGAAATCGCATTTCCAATGGCGTTTTTCGACTTACAAATTTTTCGACATACGAAGGTGCCTTCGGAATGGATGAAATTCATAAGTCGAGGCACCACTGTACCTTTAAGTTACATTTTGACTCATAATTCCATGATTGATGAGAAGGTGCCTAGCTTTCTTACCTATAATTGATGTTACAGTGACAGCATAACTATGGGGAGAAGAAAAACGTTGCCCCAATCAGTTCCTGGTCTTACTGTAACTTCTAGTTGTTCTTAAAGAAACTGAATTGATGTAGACAAATGTTTAATATGTTGGGGGGACGGGACGACTCCAAGTGACTTTCTTTTATGTTTTCTAAACTAAAGAACCAGGTTCACCACCCCAACATGTCGAGATATTAGAAGTGACTGCCACAGAAATAGGTTTAAGATGGTCACCACCTGAGAAGCCTAATGGGATTATAACTCATTATGAAGTCATGTATGATGATGCTAGTGCTTTAATTCTGAGAAACACAACAGCAACAAATCTTCTTTTAAATGGCTTGAAACCATATACTCTGTACAATATTTCTGTAAGGGCATTCACCCGCCTTGGGCATGGGAATCAGTCGTCTCCCCTGTTATCTGTAAAAACGGCTGATACCGGTAAGTGCAGCATTTTGGAATACCGTTTTATCTCTGTGGCTTCCATTTTAAGCATCATTAAACTCCAGTGGATTTTCTTGCAGATAAGCATCTTAGGGATTTGGGCGTGAACCTGATACTGTATATCATGATAGCACATGTATTTGGTTTTGCATCTGGCATATTCTAATGTAGATCACACTGCTTTCTGTGTGCTAAGTATCGGATGGGGCAGGGGACAGGAAGAAAATATGGTTTTCTCCATCCCGCCACCCTAGAGTAACAAGACAGATAGGTGGGCAGGAGGGAGCCATAGGAAATGACAATTCCTTGATTCTTGACAGGAATTATGCTGCTAAGCATGTTAAAGAGTATTGATTACAGTTAAGGAGATACCAACAATTCATCTCCTCCCTGCTGGGGTTTTCTAGCATCCTGCTCTCACTACATACCCTAGTTGTCTCTCAATTGCCTTTCTTGAGAGTTGGGGATATTCAAGAAAAGCTTGGAATACGCCAAGCTAAACTGTCATAGTACAAGGGAACTTCTGCCCAGTTGAAAAGAACTAAGCAAATACATTAATTACAAGGCAAATTAGACTCACAAGTGCTGATTATTAATAAATACCTTCACACTCTGGTATAATTTGGTTTGAAATAATATACTCTGTCTGAAAAAAATCATTTCCCTACTAGTGAACCAAGAATCTAACTAGATGATAAGAGACTCCATTGTGGTATTTTTATACTAGATTTGAAGTTGCTAAGTCTTCTGTAAGGGGGAGGGATTACAGAGAACCCCCCCCCTCATCAGAAGCAGCCCGTCTTCAAGCAGTCATGAGAGCGTGGGGTCGGAAGGGATGAGTCAGGAAACGGAGAAGGAGTGCCAGGGCTCTGGCAGCACTGGAGAGCCCCTGCTCCATAGGCAGGAAGAGAGGGAGGCGGAAAGAGTGGATAGGAACAGGGCAGACAGAAGACCCGTATCTCCGATGCCGGAACTGAGGAAGAGAAGGAAGGGGAGGCGCTTCTCAGTTCCGAGGCTTTTATGCTGGTCGAGGACGCGGAAGCATTTAGTGCAAGAATCTGACTCGAGCGGGTAGACATGAAAGGAGCAATCAGTTACACTGTAAATAATGTGCACCAATAAAAATGTCTGAAAGACAAGCATGTGGACGGTCGTTACTCAAGAGTAGTCACAACAAACCCTGACATCTCCTTTGTAAAATTCTCCTTGGTTTGGTTTGGTTTAAAAACTAAACTAAACTAAATCTGTACTGATAGGTCTTCAAGGATTACAAATTGGTTGGATAAAAGAATGATGGTGGTTCTTGATGACTGGGCTGGTTCACACTTGAGTTTTAGTTCTTACTTCCTCAGTCATACTGTACACTTAATGATTATCTGAAATTTTAATAACTTTTCTCTGAATTCTTCCTTTTCAGTTCCCGAATTCCCACCACAAAACATAACTTATAAGAATATCTCTTCTTCGGAGGTAGAGCTATCATTTCTTCCACCATCTGTCCCGAATGGGATTATAGAGACATATACTGTATATCTCAGAGAGGCTGATGGAACTGATGGAAGAACCATCAACACCACACATCTATCACTAACTATTACAGGTGACTGTAATACAGCAGTTTGTGACTTTAAAATGATTGTATCTTTGCTGGTTTATTTTGCTTAGTTCATACTGTATAGTATATATCTCATAATACTGCTTTAGAATTAGATTAACAATCAAAATGATAGTATTTGGGGAGGGGGGTGGATACTGTGTTGGGAATAAATTTATCTGTGTTTACTATTTATTTTGTTTTGCCCTGCATCTGAACATGAGATTGGGGCGGGATAGAATCACATAAATAGAAATTTAAAATACAACAATAAAATTTGAACAGGCACAGGCAAGTTAATTAGTAGCCTGTAAAAGGCTTGTAAAAAAGAAACAACAATTCAGTACTGTTGGTGTACCACTGTAAAACGTTCTTTGGATTTTGTGACTTTTATTTGTTGTAAAATAATAAAATAGAAATGGTTAAACCTTTATTTATTTAAGTTTTTTCTGATTGCGATACTGAACTTTGAGGGACTTCTCTAAAACCTGTGAAAGTAACAGAAAAAGCTACATATAACACACAAACATAAGTGTATGAATGTGTATCTAAAATTTCAAACATATAAATATTATTAACAATTTATTATTTATTTTAGGCTTAAAAATATATACAAGATATATTGCTGAGGTATCTTCAAGCACTGTAAAGGGTGAAGGTCCTCGCAGTGCTCCTTTGCACATGTTGACTGATGAAGATGGTAAGCTTTTTGTCATTGTCTAATTACAGTGTTTTATGCAGCTGACATCTTTAACATCAATTGGCTAAGCAGGACTGAAGGCACAGAATGTTGTACAAAAAAAATCAATTGCTGGGGGTGGGGGGGACTGTCAGAATGTTTGTAGTCAAACTTCTGCATGGGATGGAAAAACAGGCAGTTATGTTGGCATTTGCTTTTTTCAAAAAATTCTCATATAGCCAAAATTCAGTTACATAGTAAAGAAAGCAGTACTATGGCAGACAAACAAAAATGTTTAGGGTGTTCTTTCTTGCAAGTTCTGAACATCAGACCAAATGCACCACATATTTCTCATAGTTGTGATCATTTTCCCATTTTGCATGCATGATTACACTATGACCTGAAATTTTGGTACGCGATGCTGTTTTGTGTGAGTTAAAATAAACACAATTAAATGTTAATGTTTCTGTTTCTGATGAAGTCTTCCATCATCTATTGTTGTTGCTGTTGTTGTTCCTTAACAAATAATAAAGCTTAAGATAAAATTGTTAAAGAACATTGGATGAGTTGAAAGGATCAACCTTTGTTGTTACTTTATACAAAATCAGACCAATGGGTCCAGAACTGGCTAAGTGTTGAAACAAAATAAAAAAATTCCTTCCAGCAGCACCTTAAAGACCAACTGAGTTTTTATTTTGGTATGAGCTTTCGTGTGCATGCACACTTCTTCAGATACACTGAAATAGAAGTCCCCAGACGCTATATGTAGAGAAAGGGTGGGGAGGGGTATCACTCAGAAGGGTGGTGGAAATGGGTGATTGACTGACTGATAGCTGTTGATGACTGTAAACGACTGCAAATGGTCTTGCATGAAAAAGCAAGGGGTGAGATGGCTGAAGATTGCTTTATCATGTATAATGAGTTAAGAATCCAACGCCTCTGTTCAAACCAGGTCTCTCCATGGTTTTAAGCTTGGTGATAAGTGGTTTGGCTAAGTGTTGGTCTTCTAAACCTGAGATAGAGATCTTTTCCAGTTCTACAAAACTCCTATTTTTATAAAAAATCTTTGTTTGTAAGTTAAACACAAATAGGGCACTCATTTGTTGGAGCAGGAACAGCATCACCCTTGTGTTATCTGGGCTAACCCTGCCTGTCCTCTCAACATCTACATGTTGAACTTGGCTATCTCTAAAGCAGGCATGGCCAAACTTGGCCCTCCAGCTGTTTTAGGACGACAATTCCCATCATCCCTGTCCACTGGTCCTGTTAGCTAGGGATGATGGGAGTTGTAGTCCCAAAACAGCTGGAGGGCCAAGTTTGGCCATGTCTGCTCCAAAGGAACTCCTAGACAGATGTTGGAGCGATGTAATGTGATGTTGAGACTGGAACCAGCAACATGGCCCTATCCATGCATAACACATGAATAGGGCTTACAAGACCAGGAATAAGTGTGTGTGTGTGTGTGTGTGTGTGTGTGTGTGTCTCACATGCTCTGCCACTGAGCTACACCTAGTTTTGTTTCATTGTTATATCGTCTTACTGTATAGTTTTACCACTGTCTTGATCAGGCTGAGTTTTAATTATCTTGAGTCTACATAACATATAAAGCTTTGACTCTTGAATTTTAATGGGGTTAATAAATAAACATGCTTCGTGCTGTTCCAAATTTTAACCATCCATCAGTAAGATGCTCAGCAATTTCCCCACCCTTTGGAGAAAATATAATTATTTCTGTTTTACTATAGTTTGCATGCATTCACAGCTATAGAGTTAATAAAGGAAATAATTGCAACAATGCGCTTGGATCATAGGTGAATCACAGTGACACACCCATTGCTCTGTTTTTTCATGAAATACTGTTTTCTAATGATTTAAGGAAACAGATGTCTTAACAGCAGCATGCAAAATTGTCCCTTGCTATCTCACTGCAAAACAAAGACAAAACACGTCGAACCAAATACCCTCTTTTAAATGCTAATTTATATGGATAAAATGCCATTTTAAGATTTATTTATTTATCGCTGAAATTGTATTTAACATGATATTGTGTCCTCTCTTTAAGCTCCTAGCTCTCCTCCACGATTGCTCACAGTAAAGCAGTTGTCTGGTGTCATTGTGAAGTTGTCATGGCAACCACCACTGGAGCCAAATGGAATTATCCTCTATTACACAGTTTATGTCTGGTAAGATTTTTCTGGAGATAAATAAGAATCTGTCACCTACCAGAAATTTTAAAGTGGTTTTTTTAAAAAACTCTTTACACTTGTTGATTATTATACATTTGTTATGCATGAATTCTAGCTCATCACTTTAAACAGCTAGACCTTTATTAATTAAAGCTAAGGTTTCTGCAGCATTTACACATTTTGCAGGCCAGTGCTCGCTAGATTCTTGAAGTAATTTTGGACGCCAGCTATCAAAAACAAGATGTTTTTGCCATCCAAGCTGCTACACTCTGCAAGTGATGGTCATACATTGACATCAAAAGCTGCCTTACACTGAGTCAGACCAATAGTCCATATAATAATAATAATAATACGGTAATAATACTAATACTACTACTACTACTAATAATAATAATAATAATAATAATAATAATAAATTATTTATAACCCGCCCATCTGGCTGCGTTTCCCCAGCCACTCTGGGCGGCTTCCAACAGAAAAATAAAACACAGTAATCTATTGAACATTAAACACCTCCCTGAACAGGGCTGCCTTCAGATGTCTTCTAAAAGTCTGGTAGTTGTTTTCCTCATTGACATCTGTTGGGAGGGCATTCCACAGGGCAGGCACCACCACCGAGAAGGCCCTCTGCCTAGTTCCCTGCAACTTGGCTTCTCGCAACGATAATAACATCTGTGTTGATTGGCAATGATGGGGAAAAGGGTGTGTGTGTTGGGGAAACAAATACCTATATGCATTGCCATATAATCTCATAAATAGATGGGCCTTTTTTATTTGAATGTATTCCAGATTGGGACCTTGTCATAGGGAGATTAAACCCTTTCCCCTCACTGTAGTCACAATTCAGACCCTTCTCTGTCCCCGTACTACTGTACACACATTTGCCCGCTGCCCTAAAAGGAGAATTGCCAGTGTCAAATAGCAGCCACAAAAGATGGATCATGAACATCATATGTGTGATCAGCAGTGGCCAGAAGGATGAGTCGCCCTGCTGACCCTGCTGCTTCTGTAGTTTATCTTGATAATGATAACAATAATTTTATTATTTATACCCTGCCCACCTGGCTGGGTTGCCCCAGCCACTATGTGTGGCTTCTAACATATATCTAAACTTAATAAAACATCAAACACTCCCGATGCAGGACTGCCTTCAAATGTATACAGTAGTTATTTATCTCCTTGACATCTTATGGGAGGGCATTCCACAAGGGGGTACAACTGCCAAGAAGGCCTTCTGCCTGGTTCCCTGTAACTTCTCTTCTGTCAGCGAGGGAACTGCCAGAAGGCCGTCAGAGCTGGATCTCAGTGTCCAGGCTGAACAATGGGGTTGGAGACGCTCCTTCAGGTGTTTGGGGTGTCGGCAAGGTTGGGGCTCAATGGATATTGTTGCAGGAGTTCTGGATTGGCTCCACTGCCATGCATTCCACACAATCCAGACTTCAACCTTGACCTTCCTCAGCCTTGTCCAGGAAAGCTGCAGTGATGGTGCTTTTAGGATGGTGGCTCAGCCCTACAACAGCTATTGACAGGTGGGGGCAGAAGGTTAAATTCCCTCTCCCTTATGAGAACGGTTCCAGTCTGGATCATCACCTGTCCTCTACCTACCAGACAAAAATCAAAAGGTTAACATCACTTCCTGTTCAAACTTCAGATTTGTTTATGGACAACATCAGTGATTTAAACATTTCGTTTAATGTATTTAGGAATATAATTTCAAGAAGAAGCATAAATGTAACAGAAACCTCATTAGACATCACAGATCTTGAAAATAAGATGGAATATAATGTTTATGTAACAGCAAGTACCAGATTTGGAGATGGAAATATAAAGAGTGATATGATCAGCTTCGTTACCTCTGAAGGAGGTAAGAGTACGTTGTTGCCATAATTTAATTTTCTAATCTGGTTGTTGCTGGTTTTCCTTTGACTTTTCTTGTTGATTGTTCTTAATGACTTTTTAGCTTTTATTATTGATCACCTGGAAGACATCGTTCATTGTTCAGTATACAGACAATAATGTTAAAAAGTAAACATTATTGCAAGTAAACAATGAAAGGAAGAATTTGATTTACTATTGAGAATGATCCCATCAGTATGCAGTAAATAAAATCTTACGCATCCAAATCACCTAAGACAAGTAAAATAATTTGGTAATAGATGCTATATGTAAATAGGTAAAGGTAAATTACAAGACAGCATACGTTCCCGTAAGCTAAAAACATATCATAAAAATGGGAAGTTCACCTGCACTAGCATCTTTGAAATGAGAAAGAGCTGTGTAAGAGCAGGTGAAGGATGCTACATAAAAGATTAAGGGACCCCTGAACATTAGGTCCAGTCGTGGCCGACTCTGGGGTTGCAGCACTCATCTCACATTATTGGCCGGGGGACCCGGCGTACAGCTTCCAGGTCATGTGGCCAGCATGACAAAGCCGCTTCTGGCGAACCAGAACAGCACACGGAAACACTGTTTACCTTCCCGCTGTAGCGGTATCTGTTTATCTACTTGCACTTTGACGTGCTTTCAAACTGCTAAGTTGGCAGGAGCTGGGACCGAGCAACGGGAGCTCTTCCCGTCGCGGGGATTTGAACCACCGACCTTCTGATCAGCAAGCCCTAGGCTTTGTGGTTTAACCCACAGCGCCACCCGCGTCCCGTAATATAAGTACTTCCTAAAAAGAACATGATTCTTTCCACGCCTTCACAGCATTTCAGTTCTGTTCAAGTCATGTGCATTCAGAAGCTGAATTCTTATTCCAATCAAATAAAGAGACAGTTTCATCATATTGTTTCTCTTCAGTCTTGCCTCCTTTGAGTTTGCTTTCCCTTCATAGACTAAAACGGGGGTGGGGGGGTGGGAAATACATGTTGACTAAAATTATGTGGCTAGGAAACTACAATTCATAATTTTTTAAACAACGTTCAAAAGTACTTTTTTCTGATGTGTTCTCTTTGAACCTAAACCTTTAATATGAACCCAATTTTTACCAAATATCTGTCAGTCTTTCAAATGTGTTTCCAGATAGCATTTGTACTGTTGGTTCTTGTGTACCTCCGTTTGCCCACATTATATGTCTTATCTGGAGGATGAGACTGAATTTTAAAAATTATGAATAAATTTTGCAGAGTGTGAAATCTCCCCCCTGCAATTTTACAGGGCAGGAAAACCAACTGTGTTGTATTATTGATTCCTTTGTGCAGCAATTACATGCCACAATGGCTCGTGCAAAAGGTAAACGTAAACATGTTTTTCAGCTCCGAGTGACCCACCTAAAAATGTGTGGTATAAAAACCTTACTTCTTCATCAGTACAAATCTTCTGGGATCCTCCTCAAAAGCCCAATGGAGTTATACAGTTTTATTCGATTTACTACAAAAATGATTCAGACACTTACATGCAGGTAAATTTCAGTTGTTTTTCTTTTCCCTGAATTTCCATGGCAAATATTGAATTAATTGTTTTGTAAATTAGTTGGCGACCACCATATCCATGAGAAGTAAAGGGGCCCCTGACCATCAGGTCCAGTCGTGTCCGACTCTGGGGTTGCAGCGCTCATCTCGCTCTATAGGCCGAGGGAGCCGGCATTTTGTCCGCAGACAGCTTCCGGGTCATGTGGCCAGCATGACTAAGCCGCTTCTGGCGAACCAGAGCAGCGCACATAAACGCCGTTTACCTTCCCGCCGGAGCGGTGCCTATTTATCTACTTGCACTTTGATGTGCTTTCGAACTGCTAGGTTGGCAGGCACTGGAACCGAGCAACGGGAGCTCATCCCGTCACAGGGATTCGAACCACCGACCTTCTGATCAGCAAGCCCTAGACTCTGTGGTTTAACCCATAGCGCCACCTGTGTCCCTAAATTTCAGTTGTTTTTTTCCCCTGAATTTCCATGGCAAATATTGAATTAATTGTTTTGTAAATTAGTTGGCGACCACCATATCCATGAGAAGTAGTTTCATATTAATTTTAAACAGCCCTCAGAATGAGCCCATATCACAGTATGAAACAGAAACAGGCTTATGAATGCACACATTCCTTACACATCTACCTACCCGCAGTTTCACTGAAAACTGCTGAAGTTTGACTCTTTGTTTCCATGCCATTACAACACCTCTGAACTTAATACACTCGTTAAACCAAGGAACTTAAGGTTCACTTTCATTACCATTTTAGTACTGTATAAGCAAAGCCCCCTCTAGTGGCTGTATGAAGAACATAGCCAAAACCTAACCTTTTGTGTGCTTAGAAATAGAAATTATACCCTTAAAAGCTTTAGTGTCATTGCTGCTGTAGTGCTTGATATAGTTTCATTTGCTCAATAAATATAGCCACTGGATGCATTTTGTTATCTAAAGGTTTACAAATATAGGTAATTTGACATAGTTTTAAATATCTTAGTTTCTTGCTTAGCTAAGGCACTAGTTCCTTTTTTAATATCAAATAAATTAATTAAAATTTTTTTTAAATCCTTATCTTGGACCAGTTTGCAACTAAAACAAAACCAATACACACGAAAACTAAACCAACACACACAAGTGTGTATGTGTACTCACAATAAAAAAATCATGGCTGCTATGCTGCTCATCACATCATCCTGCTATTGTGGTACTGAAGCTAAATCGTGGTTTTGCTTAGCATTATATCTTAACTGAGGCTTGTAGTTTGTCTTATTCCAGGCAAACCAGGCAGTAATTTGCTCCAAGTAGTATTGCAGCAGGAGGATCAGGGAAAAAGCAAAACTATCGTGATTTTTACAGTGAGTTTGCACATTTACACTTAACCATGGTTTCACTTAGTGTTACATGGCAACTGGGTCACTGTTTACAGAATTGGTTACTAGTTTGGTTTTAATTGTGCTTTTTTTGTGTGCAAATATTTTCCCCCTACCTCTGCCCAGAATTTTACCAGTTACGCTCTTGACAGTGGTGTCAGCAACGCAACTTGGTCTACGGTATTAAGCAACTTGGCAAAATGGAACCACTACACACTTTGGTTAACTGCCAGCACAGCCTTTGGAAATGGAAACCAAACCAGTGAAATCATACATTTGTACACAGATCAAGATGGTATGCATTTTTTAAAAATATCAAAATATATTTTGTAAAGCTTGTAGAAATTATGATGCTACCACATTCTGTGCCCTTTTTAAAGGCATCTATGTTACTCATATGGCTATTTCTCTGTCCCAGGATTTATGACATTCCTGCCACCAGAGATCCAGCTAGATGTGCAATCATCAGATTTAAGGTGTATTGTATCTGAATTCACTATTTTTAACAGACCACCTTGTTATCAGAGTCTCTTTGATATGGACCTGACTGCTGTATTCCACAGTGCACCTTTATTTAGCTAATACTAGTCTCCACCCATCTGCTCTGCAGATTTTTCATAATTATATTCGTTTCTTCCTTGTCCTCCTCAGACATACAGTCTCTATGCCCCTGTTTAGACTTAAGGGAGTGCAAAGTTTTCTCATTATTTTTGCTCCTAGGAGTGTAGCTCCTTTCCACTTTCAGTTTCTAATAAAGCAGGTGTAGGCAGGTTGCTTTTATTTATTCATAGTCCCATATCTGGGCTTTTAACCTTTGGGATTTATCCTGAAATTCTATTTGACATTCTAATAATTATAATTATTAGTGGAATGCTAAAACTCAATTTTCAGTATAAGGTGTGATCTCTATCCTGGAAGCAACTCTTACTGAAATCAGTGGACTTACCTCCATCTAAAAACGCATAAGAATCAGAGGATATAATGGCACTTGCCTCACCTACCATGGTTTTGCATTTTAATGAGATTGTTTAATAAGCCTTCATTACCAAATTGATCCCCCAAGAAATCTATATTTAACCCTTGTTAGATGAGGGAATATAAAGCAAAAATAAAACCATCTGCTTAAACTCAATAAAAGCTCTGTAACATCCAGACTATATGAGTTACATGGTGTGCATTTTCCCATTTCTAGATTTTGCAATTGTGTGTGAAGGATGATATGGTATCTCATATACAAAGCTTCCTGGAAAGAGAGAAGATTAAACAAGAAACTTACTCCCAGGCATGCTGGTTTCTTACACGGGGACATGTTTTGTTTTGTTTTGTTTTGAATACGAGAGAGCTTTGAACAATGTTTTACTCTACCTTTAGCATGCTTTGGCTAAGGAACACATCCACATGGTGTTTCCTGCTTGGCAGGGGGTTGGACTGGATGGCCCTTGTGGTCTCTTTCAACTCTATGATTCTACATGCACTGAATATATAGGGTGTGCTTACTTTTAACACAGAAGACTAGAGTTGTTTTCTATGTTTATACAAGCTATTGTCTTTTCAAAAAATGAGTTAAGTACCATTAATCCGGAACATTTCAGGTTGAAACCAATGTGAATTACTTCCATCCTCAGTGCTTATGTATAGCCACATGTAAGTATAAGAGAACAGAGTGCATACAGACCCTTTAACTTTTGCTTATTTGTGCTATAGTTCCAGATGGACCTGTGGAACAGCTGGCGTATCAAAACATTTCTTCCACTGCTGTAAATATAACCTGGATGCCCCCAGCCCAACCTAATGGGATGGTCTTCTACAAGGTTTCACTGACAATGCAGGATGGTCAAACGGACCGTGAGATTCTGTCACTCATTTTGAATGATACAAATGTGGTTCTTCGTAAACTGGAAAAATATACCAGTTATCTTCTAAGAATCACTCCAGCAACAGAAAACGGAATGTCTGAAATGCACACTGCTAGTCTGCACATCACAACTGAAGAAGATGGTATGTTCCATACTTTGTTTAAATATTGTTTAAAAATCCTTAAATATTGGGTTTGTCCAGGCACGGGCAATGTGTGACTTGGAGTACTTCCGTGAGGACTATGGCCTTTCTGTACAACACAATATAAAGAAGCTTAAAATGTGATGGAAAACAATTTCTGCAGAATCAAAACCAAGGAAAGAGGTAAAAAGATAGGCCAACCTCAAAGCTGTTGTGATGTTAAAGTCTCATAACCAGGATTTTTCAAGGCCCGCTACAATTCTGCATTTCTAACATATCCATTCAGTGTAAGGTTATAGGAAAAACACAGCACTGCACACCTAATTTTTGTGAAAGTGTGTTAAGCTTGGATTTCTGTGTGGAAGTAAGTGACATGGGATTACTTCAGAATAGATTGGTCTACATGCTGATTTTCATGTTAGCTTTTGGGTGGTGCTGTATCCTATGCATAGCTGCCAAGTTTTCCCTTTTCTCGCGAGGAAGCCTATTCAGCATAAGGGAAAATCCCTTAAAAAAAGGGATAACTTGGCAGCTATGATCCTATGGCATTGCCCCGTGACGTGTTTGCCAAGATGTCCAGCCTCTGTTTAGTAAAATGTTAGTTTAAAAATAAATCACTGTAATATTGTCTCATGAAATGATTTAAATCACTTTGAACTGAATTAATTATAGGTGGTTAAGAAAAGAATGGACATGCCATTACTGTTATCTAATGTGTACTGCAATTCTGCATTTAGATAATGAAAGAAAAAGTGTGTGTGTGTGGGTAGATGCTTATTAGAGATTTCACAATAAAGTTTTTTCCCCAGCAGTTTAATATTCCCCCCCTTTATCTATTGATGCAGTTCCAGAATCTGCACCAATTATGACATCTTATAAAAACCTTTCGTCTACCTCAGTGATGTTATCCTGGAATCCTCCAGCCCGGGCAAATGGCATCATAATAAGCTATGTCTTAAAGCTGCATGGACTAGAACGAAATGATTCTTTCACTACTTCCAATAATTCAGTTGTCTTAGAAGATCTTTCACCATTTGTACTCTATAGTTTTTATGTATCTGCAAGAACTAGGAAAGGGCTCGGCCCATCCACTGTTTTGATGTTCTTCACAGATGAGTCTGGTGAGTAATTACTGTATGTTCCTGCATATAAGACTACTTTTTAACCAGGAAAATCTTCTTAAAAGTCGGGGGTCATCTTATATGCCGGGTCGTATTTCTTATACGGTGAGTATATCCCAAACTCTATATTTTAACTGGAAAAGTTGGGGGTCGTCTTATATGCCCAGTCGTCTTATACGCCGGCAGGGGCATAGCCAGGATCAAAACTAGGGGGGGGGGGCAAGCCATGGTCGTTCAGGGGCGGGGCCAAGGCACGGGAGGGGAGGGGCCACGAAGTGGGAATGTGGGCGGGGCTACAGGCCAGCGGGCCTGCTGACATCGTGGCAGTGGCGGAGGCAGCGGCCACCTTGTGCTTCTGGGGCTGGCAGCGTTGGCGGCTACCCTGCTTGGCTGGAGAGGACGGGAGGGTCGGGCAGGCGAGAGGGGGTGGCAGGGCGGGCGAGGCAAGGCATGGCCGCAGCCACGACGGCTCCGAGGCGTTGCTGCATATCAGCATAATATTTCAACCATGGTTCAAGCCCCACCTTAGGAAAAAATTCCTGCATTGCAGGGGGTTGGACTAGATGACCCTTGTGGTCCCTTCCGACTACAATTCTATGATTCTATTGCTATATTACCATAGCATATGCATCATTCTGCTTTCTTGAATTGTCCTACTCCTAGGCATAGCAGCCAACTCCTAGAGGCCTAGGTGCCTCTCCCCCCCCCCAAATTACTGGTAAATACCATATTTGAAAGAGTCATCCCCCCATGTTGATGGGCTTTCTATGTGGGGCTTATCTGCCCCCCCTATTTTATTAAGGATGGAAGAGGGAGGGAAGGAAGGAAGAAATAGAGAGAGGGATAACTCATATTTGTGGGTGTCTCTGGATGACGCTGTGATGCTGGAACTCTGCATGTACAGGAGCCTTGTAAGCAGCTTTCTCTCTGCTTGATTTACAGCAGGCACGTCCAACAGGTAGATTGTGATCTACCAGTAGATCACTGGATGTCTGTGGTAGATCACTGGTAGGTCACTGGCACCCCTAAAAAAAGCTCACCCAAAATTTTCCTCCTCCCTAAAAAAGTTGAACTATGACCTGAAGCCCTAAACAAAAATGGGCCTCCCTCCCTCCTAAAAGAAGCTCAACAAGTTTGACCTAAACCCCCCAAAACAGGGCTTCCCTTCCTTAAAAAAACTCAACAGCTTTGACCTGAATCCCCCCAAAGGGGGTAGATCACCCCCAGTTTTAAACTCTGTGAGTGGATCAGAGTCTCTTGGGAGGTGGCCACCCCTGATTTACAGTATACAGATGCAGGAGGAGGGGCAGACTGGAACACCACTGCTTTTTATAAACATCACTGTGTCTGTCAAAGCTACAGCCCCCCCTTTCTTATTCACTTCCTTTTAGCCTTGCAGAGCCACCTTAGTCAAATTGAATCCTCTGAGTCTGCACCCTCATTAAATCGCCAATAGAACTCTTAATGCTCCTGAATGCTCATTAACAACTCCCACTTAAGAACAATAGGGTGAAATGGTCAGCTATCGAATCTTGCCTGGGGATATATGCTCCATTGTCTTAACTGCTTAACTACTGGTAGCCACTTTGCTTTATTTATTTGATGTGTTTTTGTTACAGCTGTGTCCCCCCCCCCCAGCAAGCGGAGACTTAGCTGCTCTTGCTAAAGCAAAGCCCTTTCCACTTCAGTTTTTGGAGGGGAAAAGTGCTGGTTATGGTCTGTAAAATACATTAATTTTTTGCTTCTAGGGGGGGCAGCTGCCCCCTCCTGCCCCCCTTGCCTACGCCCATGTACGCCGGAATATACGTAGTTTAGGAGTCAGCAGGATCATTAGAGACAAACTGAGTTGAATGTTAATATTTTTTACCTTAGACAAGGTTTTTTTGTTATCTTAATATTTGTTGTCCGTGCAGTGTAGAACATTTATTGAAGCAGGATCTTCTTCTGAACATAGACAAGTAGAAAGAACGGCTCAGTCTGTTCAGGGCAGGGGGGAAGGTCACCATATCTCAGTGCTGTAGCATCAACTTCGCATGCAGAAGGTCCCAGTTTCAATCCTTGGAATCTCCAAGTACGGATGAGGGAGACACCAGCCTGAGACCCCAGAGATCTGATGCCAACCTGTGTAAACAATATTGAGCTAATACTTGTGCTTATACTTTGTTTGTGTTCTTATTTTTATGTGATGGGACCTATACCTGTTAGCTGAAATATCAAATTAGGTGATGTGATAGCAAGGAAATTAGGATTATACTGCCTCTTGAACCATTCTCTGGTGGTTTCTAAATTGACTGTTAACATTGTTTTAATCATTGTGACCTGCACCTATCAAGATTATGCTTTACTGAAACAGAAGGTAAAATAGCCTACTTGTTACACAGATTGAGAATGTAGGGAGATCTATTTTAAGGTGTTCTTTTAGCACTTCCTCCAAATGAAAGTCAAGTACTGAAAAAATCATGCAATGTAACTTCTCTTTTAGACTTTTGAGCGGGGTATTTTATTTTATTTTTTTGCAAGGTGAAGCCTCTCCAATGATATATTTGTGCTATAATGTGTAAGGTACCAACAAGGTTGGTATTCCCCAAGCAAATCACTTGCAAGGTGGCATGGCAAGTCTTAGGAACAAGACTAGAAGTTTATTTTAATTGATTTGACTTAGCGGTTCAGCTGACTAATTTTCTCTTTGCCTGAAATTTGATTGTTATTATTTGTTTAGCAGTGAAAATAAATAGATCTTCCAGTTTCTTACAATTACTCTTTACAGAAACATACATCTCTGAAAAACATATAAAACGGGTTGAAAGAACAATTATCCTAATAGAACTCATAGCATTGCTATATTGGTCTGAAAGATGTTAAATGAATGCATGACAAATCTCTGAGTGAATTGCTTTTACAAAATATCCATATGTACAAGTAGGATACACAGTGTTACAGTTAAATGATGTTTCTTTTCATAGTTCCGCTGGCTCCTCCTGAGAACCTGACAATTGCCAATTACACATCTAACTCCGTATGGCTGAAATGGAATCCAAGCCCTCAACCAAATGGTGTTATCCAAAGATATGTTTTTAGCATTTTGGATAACCGCAGTCAAACTACATTTTTTCAGGTTTGTAACCCTAATGTTATATTCATACATATAATTAATATTATTAATTAAGATATATATTGCAGTTCGGAATTGAACTGTTACTAGGAAATAAGACCTCAAAACTACTCTGAACTATGCCCACTCAAAAAGGAGTTTGTAGATTTAATACAAGAAATCTTTGAAAGGAAAATGCTCCCAATTTTTTGGATTCGCTTTAAATTTGTTCATATGCCCTTTGTGAATTTAAGGCAGTTGTACAAAGAAAATCAAAGAAGGCTATTTTTTAACCTGGACACTTCTCGTTTCCATAATCCGTGCCTTTACAGAATTGCCTGTATATGTATGACCAGTGGTGAATTGGATTAGTTTATATTTTACAGTAACATTTCATCCAGCTTATTGGACAGGGAGTCATGCCTTAAGAATATAGAGGGAGGGATAGACTAGATAAACAAGCAGTGGGGAAGCTTTGGCCCATGGGACTGACTACACCCACCTGGCCTGTGAATATAGTCCACAAGGCCCTGTCTATCCCCTTGATGTGAATGAACCTAGCAGTACTAGGATGATGCCAGGTATTGCTGTTGTGAATGGTCCTTAAATTGAACTGTCATGGGCTGTACTTACGGCATTTAATTGTGATTTGACCCCATTGTTTCCATTTCCCCCTCTACAATTCCATATATACCCAGCCAACTGAGCCTAACGTGTCATTCACCTAACAAAATGGATTCTAGTTCATGAAAGCTAATGCCATATTTAATTTGTTAGTCTTTAAGGTGCAACAAGTCTGTTTTCATATCTGCGGAAAATCTTGCAAAAATAGCAATTTTATAGTAATTGCTTTCTTCATCTAAGAACATTTCAGGTTCACACAATGAAGCTAATATTCTTGGTCTAGAACCGTTCAGCACTTACTTCATCAGTGTTTCGGCATTCACAAAAGTTGGAAACGGCAATCAATTCAGTAATCTTGTTCGGCTGACCACAATGGAATCAGGTTAGCTTGCTTGAAATGTAATACTATTTGGGGTTTCCCCCCCCCTGCACACTTAAGAAACCTTAAGTTATGGGGGAATCCAGGGCAGGTTCACTTTCAGAAGTTGGTTTAGGACTTTTACCTCTCCTACCAGGTTGGTTGTCCGTCATAGGAGCAATACTGTCTCTCAACTTGTCAACCTTGGCTTCCTTCAGTTTCCTACATCAGATGGACTGGGAGGACTCCTCTGTTAAGCAGCCAGGTTATCATCTTAGTTGAGGTCCTTGTCCCTTGTGCAGCAAAATTCATGAAAGCTGTCATTAACCCAGCTGTTGCTTACTGAAACCCATTTGTGGAAGTCTATTGTCCCTCTTTCTCTTTGCATTGCGGCACAGTGCTAAACCAAGGCCTCCCCTTGACAGCTTTCTCACCAAGTGCCCTTGTTATGCTGTCATCTCAAATGGCTGGAATGCTTGCCCTTGCTTGTAACATTACCATGCTCGTACTGAAGTATACTCTAATGCAACTGCCCTTTCAGTTTTGTAGGAATGTTAACCTATGGTGCATGTTTCTCTTTGAAGCTCCAGATATTGTCCAGAATATCCAATGTACTGCAACCAGTTGGCAGTCAGTCCTAGTCCAGTGGGACCCTCCTTTGAAGACAAATGGGATTATTACCCATTACATCATAACATTTGGAAAGAATTCAACAATCTTGTCTTCTGATAATGAAACAGTGCATACTTTCAGAGACTTGTTATCAAATACCTCTTACCAGTTTAAAATACAGGCTGTGACAGCTGCCGGGCATGGAAAAGAGCAGCTATGCAATGCCAGCACATTTCCAGAAACAGGTAACAATTATTGTGGTTAAAATTGCACTTGATGTAAATGATCCTTTCCCTGCTCACATTTACTAGGCTATCCCAATCCATGAATTTGTTTCTCATACGGTATCTCAAGAGGATATTCTCACGAATTCACAGACTAAGAACTAGGATATTGTTAGAAGTGCGGTAAAAGGAGCAAAGCCACATTATGAAAATAATTTAGATTTCTGGTGTGTTAATTACGATTTTCTATTGTAATGAATTTACCGGAAAGTCAGTATTTTATTGAAAGCAGTGGCACTTATTTTCAAATAAGCATATTCTGGCCTGAATGCCAGGAGTAACAACAAGAAGAAAATGCTCCTTATTAGGTCAACATATTCTTAAATATATGTTCGCATGAATTGTTTTCCATTGAGTTGTTACTACTTGAAACTGGAGACTTGCGATTAGGAATGGAAACAGTTTTATAGTTGTTCTCAGCTTCTTATTTATGGTGGTCTATGTTAGTCACAGACACACGGCCAACACTGAGTCACTGCCAAAGCATTTATTTTTGACACCAAGTGAAATCAAATTAGGTTCACTGTCTCATTGGAAAATCTCTGAACAACAGCTCTGGAAGTACTGCTTGATTGTTTTAAGCAATGGGCAGAGCCCAACTGATCTCTATACTGGCATCCCCCAGTATAGCCCCTGGGTGTTGCAGCGCATGAACATTTCTCACAAAAGGTGGAGAGTTCAACTCTTATTGGAGTGAAGTGCTTATGAGGTCAGGTGCTGAAGGCCTAGTCACAGGGGTTCAGGTAGAGTTCACAGTTTGAGGCCCCATATAGTCCTTACGTATGCTGATCACAGTAATGACATGTGATGAGATTTAGCTACTAGGTAAATCTCTTTTGTATTGGTCCATGCCTTTAATGATTTCGGTACTTGGATACACACATGCTCCAAAGTTTGTGTGGGAGGCTCTCTGGAAAAGTGTGGGAACAGGTGCAAGGGACTGCAGAGCAGTTGGGGAATTTGTGGACATTGTTTCAACCCTTCCATGAACAGAAAGGCGCCATTGGATCCAGTGCCTTACTGCTTTAATGGCAGCCTTAGCCTGCTGGGTATGTTGGTTGCATTTGCAACATTGCTGTTGTTTTCTTGCTGCATCCATTGCATTTTATTTTTTTACGCCAATTTGAAAATGTAACATTTAAAAACATGGTCTGAATGCAGCCAAAATACCCATGCCCTTTCCATTCCTTCCAGATTCCCAAGTCATAGCCTGTGTACTTCCACTGAAGGTTGCAGTTCTATTCAGTTCTAAATAACAAAAACATTTTTGCATATAGTCTTTGTATACTCCCTTTCAATAAAAGGAAGCAAACGTCCCTCAAATTCATGCTTTGGTAAAGTACGTATTGCAGTTACTCTAGATACCGCACCCTAATATACTGATAAATCATTTTCTCCATAATCCATGTTAAACTGAATTAAGTTGTGATAAACCTAACATTCATAGTATGTATAGAAACAGCAAACAGGCAATCATAATAAGGCAATTGAGCAAAGAAGGATTTAAGACAAATCTTCCCATTATACAAAGTTTTCTTTCTGCTTTGAGGAGAGGCATCTTATGAATATTATATTTAAGGAAGACTTCGGTGGGAAATAGGAGTATTTAGCAAACTTGTTTTTGTCCTGGCTATCTTTTAACTGGGGTTCTTTTGTGACTCCTTTAAACTACCATATTGATAAAACAGTCTAGTTCACAATGTAAGAAATATATACAACTCAGTCTATTTTCCCCCTTTCATTCCAGAGGAAGGAAGTACATTTGTTCACATATTCTTCTGTGAATGTTGATCTGCCCTCATGTGCTAAAAGTCTTCGTGTACATCTGTACTTCCATACTGTTTTATGAATTCCCTAGATGTTTACTTAATAAGGCTTTTACAGAAATAAGTACCATTGTATTTGGTGGGTCTTCTTTCCTAGTAACAGTTCAGTCCCGAACCACAATATATGTTGCTGCTGTGGGGTTCAATTTGATGTTTCAGGGGGGCATGCAACTTTGTCATCATGGAGGCTCTTGTTGTAGATGCCCAAAGTGTGGCAAAGTTCCTGCTATGGCTGGTCGTTTGTGTTAAGTACACAGAGGTTCTTGGACTTAAATTAACTTGCATGTGAATTGTATTCCAAATGTAGCTTTTCTCTATATAAATATCACATACAGTTTATACAAAACCAACTACTTGAGATAGATACACCAGACAACTGAAATAGCCTAATACTGACCTTCAGTGATGTACCGTAACATCTTTGATAAAGTGTTATATGCAACAGATTAGACAACTTCAAAACAATTATGCTCTAAGGTTACAGATACGAACAGGATTGAAATTTCTTTTGTTCAAGGAAGCAGATACTTGTCCTTCCACACTTATCAACCCCAACCCAAAGAAGAAACGTTTTTTAAAATGTACAGATGTTCCTAGTTTGAATGCTTGCTAGTGTAATCCTGCAGCTTACTCAAAATTTATAAACATGACTCAGCCATCGTGATTCGGTGACGATCACTTTACTAAATATTCTTATGCCAACAGAGTTCACATTCATGAATCATCTGGTATGGACAAACATTTTTCATCAGTCCACCTAAAGGTCCCAACATCTATTCATCAAGTATTCTTTTGTAACACAAATGTAACTAAGACCATAAATCTCCAGTGACCCCTAGAAATGTCAAGGACCCTTTAAAGAATGAAAAAAACCAAGAACTTAGCTCTAGTTTGTCTTAATGATATTGAATGTTTTAAGAAAGATATTAAGGGGAAATATTCCTTATGTGAATGTATATCATTCTCAAAACACACAAACCATTACCAATTTATAGAGAGAAACAATTAAACCATCTTTAACTGCAGTTGTGTTTAGCATAACCCTGTTTTCAACAATAAGCACAAGCTATTGATTGCTTACTGTAACATGTGGTACATAACATTTCCAAAATTATTTTTAGCTCCCAGCGCTCCCAGAGATATTTCATTTTCAAGCATACAATCAACAAGTGTGACCTTGAGATGGAGAATGCCAGTTACTATCTTTGGCTACTTTCAAAACTACAAGATTACTGTGCAGTTACGATCTATCCATTGCAACAACTGGGAAGCAGCTGAATGTATTGAATATGAGCAGAAGCAATATTCATATACTGTTGGCACTTTGTCAGAGGAAACAGTCTATGACCTGAAAAAATTCAGATGGTACAGATTTAGAGTTTCTGCTAGTACAAATGCTGGTTTTGGCACCTCTTCACCCTGGATTTCTACACAAACTCTTCCTGGCTGTAAGTAAGAATGACTATCATACCTCTTAGTTTTACATGGACATCAAATCTATAAAGGTCTGGAATTATTCAAACCATGCACACTTGATGATACAGCTACCTTGAATTTATCAATGGTACCTCAATGTGCCTCTCTGGATATTCAAATGTAAAATGCAATCAAGTATATAAGCATTGTTAAAAATCCATTGCCTGTAAGAATTTGTATTATTCAATTATATCCAGTTACATCCTCAGGAATGCATAAGTGCTGCATATGTCAGGAATTAAGCACACAATATACTGTATACAATAGTCATGAAAGAGGGTCTGACAGCAATCATATTGCATTGAAGTTAGCAGTTTTTTTTTCTGTTTTCCATGATGGCTACTTCATCTTCCACCTAAAAACATTAGCAAAATAATGGAAGTCCCTATTCAAAGTATAAACATAATTTACAGTTGATATTAGTGAACATTTATTACATAGAAGCTTGGTGTAATTGGCAGATTTAATTTTTTTTAACTAACCTAACCATTCCCAATTCTCTGAAGAAATATACAGGAGAATGTATTGGTAGTCAGCAATTCTGAGAAAAAAGTCTCACTTGTAGACAGCTGCTTGTTGTGGTCATTATCCAAAGCAGCTGCTGAATCTAGATATTTTCAGGCTGTATAAATTGTTTAAAATAAGAGGGAAAACATATTTCACATTCCCCCCTATAGAAAACGGCAAGGTGGTTTTTTGTGTGTGCTCAGCAATCCTCTCTTAGGAGTTTTTCAAGGAAATGTTAGCTAGAAAAATCAAGTCACTGTTTGCTCTAATAATCTACTATTTTAGCAGTTGTTAACAACTGTAGTTTAATTTGGGGATTTTGTACACTAAGCTATAAAATTTCACAAGCACTAACAGTATCTCCCTTTTAAAAGCTCATACCAAACACTGAAGTCACTTTTTGGATAGAGTGAATTTTAAAAGGCGTTTGGGGGTTCTATCATTCAATGGGCTAAATCAGTTGGATATTCAGGATTGTGGCCATGATGCAATTACAAAGTAGAAAGTGCAGGGTTCAGCTCATGCATGCTATGTCTGTGACAATTGCACAGTAAAGTTAAAATTGATTTTCTTACATGTTAAAAACATTAGTAATTGTGGAAAGATTCAATACATGTTTACACAGAATTACCTTTTTAAGGATAATGATACTTACTATTAAATAGTCACCAATGCTAGTTTTGCTCCCATAGTTAGATAGAGTACTCAGCCTTCTGTTTTATAGATTGTCCTCTTAGGAACTGTCTTTCTGTCTCATAAAATAGTTTGATGGCAGTGTTATTGCATTGCTGATAAATTATACAAGTCTACTTTGCAATGGGATCTGTTTTCTAAAGAATCAAACTTTGCCGTTGCCATGATATTAAACCATAACTTTGGTTCAGAAAAGGAGAATTTTTGACAGCTGCAGCTTGTCATAGAATTGTGAGAAAACCTGACCATACTGAAATTCCCTCTTTTTAATAGCTATTAAAGATTGGGGCTCTGTCCTCTTTAGGCACTGGTTGCTTTGAAGTTGGTTTATGTGTAGCAAAGCTTTCTCTGTTATGTCAGTGAGCTTTGCCTGCTTTTCTGCTTTTCACACAATGCTAAGGGCACATGAACTCTACCTCCATTCCAAGTTAGTAACCCTAGGAACAATGGCTGTGTCTTGCTTTGCATTCTTAAGATAACATTCAACCCGGCTTGAACCTAAATCTGCTTATATGGTTTCTTCCAATGCATTGTGAGAACCGTTGGTCCAATGCAGATGACAATGTAAACAGAATTAGGGGTGCCAGATTCAATAGAGGACAGGACTTCTGTGCCTTTAATTGCCCTGCTCTCTTTTGAGTCTGGAAACCTTAAAGAGAAACCAGCGGACCCTTTGTTTAATTTCCAAGCAAAGGGTCTGCTGGTTTCTCTTTAAGGTTTCCAGACTCAAAAGAGAGCAGGGCAATTAAAGGCACAGAAGTCCTGTCTTCTACTGAGTCCGGCAACCCTAAACAGAATGAACATACGATGAGAATCTCAGGATTGCTCCAGTTGGTTTTGCCCATGATATACATAAATTCATGGCTTTAAACTCTTGAGGCTTTCTGCATGGTACAGACTATAGACTGGGTAGATAAACGCTTTGGTGCTACAGCTTATACATATGTGGATGCTGCTGTTTCAGAAAGTGGGATGTAGAGGTTTGGGTAGGGTGCAATCATTACTCCCTTCCATGCACTCATTCTGCCTTCATCATCCCTGTACAAGGGTTATTGTTTCTCCATCATTAAATGTTTCATTTGAGCAATTCAGGATGCCGTGGTACTGTTTCTAGATATGCATTGTTGAGCTTACTGATAAGCAAGTCAATTGAGTCGGTTCATCATTCTTTCCTTATTTTTCCTGAGGCTACAAAGGCTGATAAGAGCAGTACATGAACAATTCAGAATGCAAAAATAAAACAAGCCAGGACTACAGCAGAGGTGCATAAGCCAGACCTCCTCAGCTGCAGTCATATGTTTGGTCACTTTCTTCTACCTATATTGCCCCCAGGATGCTTTGCAAAGTCTAGGAGTTTGTATAACAACTTTGCTAATCAAAATAGCCCAGAACAAGGACATTGGTAGGACCAATAAATTTCCACTGAAGTTATATTATGAGAATTTGCTTTCCCCCCCTTTCACTGCCTGTACATGCCTTATTAAAACCACCAGATAAATGCTGGATTGAATGGCATGGGGAATAATCCTGAATTGCCTCTAATTCATCACAGATCTATTATTCATCACAATAATAGAATAGAAGATACCTTTTCATTTCAGAATTTTGCCTTTGAAAAATACTATGTACTATCTAATCTAATATTTATTTTAAAATATTTGTTCAAATAATCTTATTTTATGTAAAATGTTAGTGTTGTAAAAATGCAGGCATGTATTAACGTTTAAAGGCACATGATAACTCATAGCTTTGGTTTCTTTTTTAAAAAAGACCCTGTGCCAATATAAGCCCTACTAAACTGCTGGAGTCAGAGGATGCATTTGAGCATCAGAGGATCAGTTTTGCTTTTTGATGAGTGGCTCTGTAAAATGATAAGCTATCCAGACGTACCTTCCAGCTAACAAACTTAACTTCTGCCTCACCATCAGGACACAGATGGATGGGAAAAAATGACCCTGACCTCCATAAGACCCACATTCCTCTGCAAGCATAGAAGCATGATAATCAGGAAATGATGGTTATTAGTTACAGAAAATGCATTATTGTGAAAACCAGGAGAAAAGTGCTCATGAGAGGAAGTGATTGGATTATAGGGGAACGAGTGAATAAGACTAGGTCATTCCTACTGAGTAAATTGCTGTGATTTATAAGAGAAAGGGTATGGTGATATCTCGCCCCATTACCGACTAGACTCATTTCACAAACAATCTTAAATCAGTATGTGACAGCTACCATTGGCACAAAAATTGTTTGTGTAATATGTTTGTTGTAAGGCTGCTAGACTGAAGCTAACAGATTTCCAATTTCTAGTCATGTTTTAGTTTGATAGATAGATAGATAGATATCAGAAATTTAGTATATTTGGTGAACATTCTTCAGCTATGATGAAAGTCAGTGAAGGGGTTTCTTGGCACTTTAGATGAAGAGTTTTAAATGCGTTAACATCCTGATCCTAAATGCATTTATATGGAAGTGCCTAGATGTGTGCATCCTTTTGAGTCTCTGGCAGCTGTGGTTTTCACTCAGCCTGTGTTGATTTCCATATATGCTGCCACAGTCTGAGTTGGCCATATACACACTGACTGCCACAAACTTACTGCCACTGGACAAACTCCACTCATTTCAGTTTTGATTCTTAATTGCGACTCACCAAAAGCTACAGTTGCAATCGGGTTTCCCAAAACTGGTTCAGGCTGAGCTTAGAGCATGGCCAGGCCAGTCTGCTTACACAAAGCCATCTCGGCTGGTAAGATTGCATGGGCTGGCCCAAAAGGTCCCATGAACAACCCCTAATCTCATTAATATCAATGGAACTTCAAAGGCATGGACTATATCGAGACTATCCTAACAGACATTGGCAGAGGCCATTAGGAGAGGCTATGGACATGCAATATTGTATTTCAGATTTCAGTCTGGAAAGAATTCATTCTGGGTGTTCTGTGTAAAGAAATAAGATAAGGAAAGAAATATCAACAGAGCTTGCTTCTTACAAAGCCTATGCTGCTTGCAGAAAGGAGTTAATTTTTAAAAGTCTAAAATATAGCATTTGCCCGCCATGATAACATAGGAATAAGTATCTTTAGATGGACAATTTTACACATTACACTACAAATGTAGTCAGGTCATTTGTTCCCATAATTCTACCTTAAAAAATTATTTGTGATTTTTAGTAGCTAAGTCTTAATGAAACAAACTTTTTCTACATTCTTCTTCCCTTCCCTATTAATGTTGTAAATAGGCTAACTGATCATTGTGCTTCTCTCAATAATATGAAGCACTGATCACTAGGAGAGAAATAATGGAACTTCCGCTACCTGAGGAGAATGATGTGAATTTGGTTGACCCACCAAGGACAACAGTGTACTATTGCACCACAAATTACATAATAATAATAATAATAATAATAATAATAATAATAATAATAATTTATTTGTACCCCTCCCATCTGGCTGGGTTTCCCCAGCCACTCTGGGCAGCTTCCAACAAAGATTTAAAATACATTAAAATGTCACACATTAAAAACTTCCCTGATGGTGTCACACCATTTGTTTACCATCGTTATCACCATTTATGTTAAACTTGCCTCATGGTGTAGATTTTTTACAGAGAGGCAGTCAATACTACTATGCAAATATCCCCACATTTTCAGTAAAGGAATAACTATTGAAGGAAGCATTACTGTATTGGCAGGAAATTCATTTATTCATCAGAGGAAATTCATCAGAGGTGGCCAACATGGTGCCCTTCAGATATTGTGTAGACCCCAACTCCCACCATCCTTGACCATTAGCCAGTCTGGCTGGGGTTGAGGAAGGTTGTAGTTCACAACATCTGGAGGGTACTAAGTTGGCTACCACTAAATTAAACCAGTTTATTATTTTAAATATGAATGTCCAAATTTATGTACGGCATGTGTTCCCTTTACACGTGATAGCGAATGTTAATTACACTCTGAGTAGACTCACTGAAATAAACAGCCATGCCCATTGTTTCCAGTGGGACTACTGTGAGTATGACTTAGTTGGATACCACACAAGTAATGTGACTGCCATAAAACACAATGTATTTTATAATATTTTGTTAAAATGTTGATTAGAGCCCAATTTTACCGGGCCTTTGTTGACTTCCGCAAAACTATATTGCTAGATTTTGGGTGATACTGTTATCACACATACAGTTCCTAGATTTCTAATTTGGCTGCAATTAAAATCAATATATGCAACACAGGAGACTTTTTCTATGACAGGGGCATAATGCTGTGACAGGGTTCCCCCCCCCCAAAAAAAAGTGTGACTGGCGTTTATTGTTCTTACTAAAATTGTACCAAATGAAATATTTTTGTGAGTTAACTGTATTTCCTGATATGTTTTCTACTTTTTTCCAGTTCCAGATGCTCCTCCTGAAAATGTAACTGTGGTAGTTACATCCTCTTACAGTATTAATATTAGCTGGAGTGAGCCTGTCATCATTACTGGACCAACATTCTACCTCATTGATATTACCTCAGTAAGCCACTGCTTTTTCTCTCTATGACTATTCATGGTACAACCTGATACCTTACATAAATTTAGTGCTTATTTTCTAAAGAAAGATCCTGAAGCAGAGGGCTTATCTAGAAATAACAATTCTTATCTTGAAAGCTCTTCTCCTGAATGGTGAGGGAAACATTACAAGGGAAACTTGTGGTGAGGGAAAATTACAAGGTGGCGCTGTGGGTTAAACCACAGAGCCTAGGGCTTGCCGATCGAATCCCTGCGACGGGGTGAGCTCCCGTTGCTCTGTCCCTGCTCCTGCCAACCTAGCAGTTCGAAAGCACATCAAAGTGCAAGTAGATAAATAGGTACCGCTCCGGCGGGAAGGTAAACAGCGTTTCTGTGCGCTGCTCTGGTTCGCCAGAAGCGGTTTTCTGATGCTGGCCACATGACCTGGAAGCTGTACGCCGGCTCCCTTGGTCAGTAAAGCGAGATGATCGCTGCAACCCCAGAGTCGTCCGCGATGGGACCTAATGGTCAGGGGTCCCTTTACCTTACAGTTAGACAGAAGTAAATGTAAAGGGACCCCTGACTATTAGGTCCAGTCGTGACCGACTCTGGGGTTGCGGCGCTCATCTTCCGTTATTGGCTGAGGGAGCCGGCGTACAGCTTCCAGGTCATGTGCCCAGCATAACGAAGCCGCTTCTGGCAAACCAGAGCAGCACAGAAGTACCAGCAAGCTAAGCTAGTGATCATCTATGGCAGGAGAAGATGTGTAGTCACAGATAGGACAATGCAGAAAAAGCAAGTCATATATGCCAATACAGTGCTACCTTGGTACTCGAACAACTTGGCTCCCAAACAAATCGGCTCTTGAACACCACAAACCCAGAAGGGAGTGTTTGCAAACATCCGACGTGGCTTCCACAGCTTCCAATTGAGTGCAGGAAGCTCCTGCAGCAAATCAGAAGCCGTGCCTTGGTTTTAGATTAGTTTCGGGAGTTGAATGGACTCCTGGAATGGATTAAGTTCGAGAACCAAGGTACCACTGTGGAGGGATATATGGGGTGCTTGGGGGGGGAGTGCCGGTACTCACCATGAAGTTGTTCACGGTAAGTGTCACGCTTTTCTTCTAGCAAAAAAGGTGCTGGTACCCCCGAGGGAAAAAAGCACTGAGTATATAGCTTTATTTTTAAAGAATGATTTCTTGTTAAGCACTGTTTTCTATGTGATCAGTAGCTACAGGTGTGAAGTCTATATAGACAGGTCCACCGCTGCTTCAATAAAACTATCCATATGTCTGTAGTGAAAATCCCGGAATAAAATTTTGTGACTCTCTAGGGAAACAGAATTACTGCTTCAGGGTCCAAAAACAAGCTGTATTTAGCAAAATTCATATGTTAATGTTTTAGTTAGTGAGACTTTCATTGCAGATGTAAAACCTTAAGACTGTATTCAAAACAAAAGCCAAATCTTCCCTATTCTGTATATTTTAAAATAATTTTTACTATGCTGATATACGGAAGTTACAGTTGTTTTAGCCTTCTTTTGAGCTTGCAAGTAAATTATTCCTAAATAACCTGATCCAGCCAATTTTATCTGCATTGTGCAGGACCTTATTTAGTTCTGGTGAACAGAAAGCAATGCCTTATTATTATTATTATTATTATTATTATTATTATTATTATTAATCATTCTTTTGGAATTTATTTGCTTTTTTCAGCCACTTCTCCTTCTCTTTGCTGTTTTTTCTTTTTTCTTTTTTGGCTGCAAGACTGAGGCCACCCGCTATGTTTCCTTACTGAGCAGGAATTTATAACTTGTTCATCTGGACTCAACTCTCTGTTCCCTACACTGCCCCCCCCTCCCCCAGCAATATCTTCTTAACCTGAATATACATGTTTAAATCAGTATTATTTTTTTCTCCAGTGGAAGGGATGGATGAAAGTGCAACAGCCTTAATCTGCTCTGTGGGAAATGAGCTACCAGTTTACAGCCGTTGCCTGTTGTTTACACTCACTTCAAAATGTGAATGAGCAGCAGCAATTCTTTTCCACCCCTCCTGCTGCCAATGCAGCACTGTGAATGAAAACAGGAATCAGATTTTTTTGTGTGTGTTGTGCAAACCCAGGCTCCTTGTTTTTTCTTTTGGAAAAAACAAAGCACAAGTCTGCGTTTGGATGATCCAAGCTAGACTTTGGCTTGTTTCATTCACAGTGCAGAAGTGGGTAAGGAATGGCACTGGATTCACAGGAAGGAATGCCACTGGAATGCTTGAGCCAGCAGTGAAATGTTTACTGCGGGCACCTGGGATGGGCGCACTGCAGAACAATCCCCATCCACTTGAGCAAAGTGGTGAGCCTGGTCATTTGAAGGGCACACTCACGGTATCCTGTGAGCCCAGCAAAAGTGGCGCGGAGCTGGCAGGGCGCATGCCTGTTGTGTCCTTCTCACCTGACCTGCAGCTGGAGGGTGGCGTGAGAAGTACGCAACAGCTCGTGACGTCCTGACAGGGTGCATCTCCAAAAAAACTGGGTGATGCCCCCCCAGTCCCGCCCATGCTACGCCTCAGGTTTGAGCAGACTGCGCATGAGCGAGCATACTGCTCATTCTCATTGAGACAATCTTTGCATTAAACTATGGTTTTTAACCAGGTCATTGCAAATAAAAGCGCCACTTGGGAGGGGTCAAAAGAGTTCAATACTGTTTCTTGATGGCCATCCCAGGAAATGAGTGTCTGTTTAGTAGATCAGAATCTTTAGTTAAGGTTAACTCTCAGTGGGGATACTAAGGCACATCTGTCAAAGAAAATATATGTTTGACCTACCTTAATGTGTTAGCAGCTGCATCTACTGCACACTTGACCCACTGGGGAACTGCTAGTGTAGAGATACTTTTTATTTTCTGTTGCATAACAGATAAACAAAATTGGTGCATGAGGAAGGATAGTCACAAAGGATTTTATATTAGATTACATCTACTCATTTGTTGGGTGAGCTATTTTCTACTGCTGCTCAGTTCTTGGGATTTGCTTGTGTCTTCTGGTGCTGTTGTTTTGACACCAGAAGCACGAGGTAGGGTCACACGGTGGTTTATCCTATGCAGTTCAGGAACACTCAGTGACAACAACAGCTTTCTGAGTTTTCCGCATACAGTCTTGTTTTCCTGTTGCAACAACACCTGCATTTACTTGTGGCACTCTATGAATCTTGATAGGACGGAGTTCCCTTTCATACACCCCAGGTCAAAGTGCAGCATGAGGGTGTTCTTACAGATTCCCGAGTAAGGAGAAGCAAGACTCTCCAGTTCAGAACACCACAAATGCCGGCTAGCTATATATTTATTGCCTTTTTAAATAAGAAACAGCAGGTAGATGGCAATTCAGCTTTCCATTTTCGTGACATATTGCCTACCATTCTGTTAAATATTGCCCTAATATTGGTTTGTTTGTTTTTGCTTTGTATAGGTAGATACTGATGACTATAAAGCTTCATTTGTCAAAACAAATGATGAGGACAAAAACCTTGATGTTTCAGGTTTAAGGGCATTTACAAGGTATTCTGTAGTGGTCACTGCTTTTACTGGCGATATCCATGCTGCACATATTGAAGGCAAGTCTAGCCCTGCAGTCATTGTTTCCACTTTTGAAGCAGGTGAGCTGGTCCAGCTTTGTTGTTGTTCTTAGTATCTCTTCAGAAAAAGAAAATGTGAAGCAATTGTTTTTTTTTTCTATGTTGTAAATGAAGTTTATGATATCAGGAACTGCCATCATTCCTTTGGGCCATAGTAACTCTAGAACAGCCATCACTACTATGAAACAGCTTCACTTCTTAATTTCTGCTGTTGTGCCCTTGCTAAAGGCATATAGCCACTGCTCATAAAAGTGACAGCCCTAAGCAGTGGTAAGCTAGGCACTTTCGGGGGAAAGGAATGATGAGTTGGGTATCTGCACATAGTCTTAAATGGGCACTGAAGTTGAAAAGGATGCTTGGAGTTCTTTACTGGTCTCAGATTTGTGAATGCCACTCTGCCGTAACAACAACAAAAAAGGTACGGCAGTATACGGTAAAAGGAACATTTGAAATCAGGCCAGAAGCTGCCATTATAATCAGTGAAACTAATGTAGTCAACCTCACATCTGAATGCAGCTTAAATATTTTCCTTTGCAATGTTTTAGAAGCTGGATGTATACCAATATTTGTATTTTTTGCAAAGACTCCTGAGGCTTGTGGTTTGTTTTTAACTGAAACCTAAAAAGAGCAATTGCAAGTCCAAAGTGTCCAGAATCACATGTGAGTTTAGATGTACGTGTAAACTGAGATCCAAACATGGCTGAAATATAAATATAGCAAATAAATAAATTGTAATTTTTAAAAATAAATTGTTGAACATTCTTTCAGTGCCCAGAGACCCACTCAACAACATAACATTTCAGAAGATACCCGATGAAGTAACAAAATTTCAAGTGACGTTTATATCACCATCTGAACACAGTGGAAATATTCAAGTATATCAGGCAATGGTCTACAAAGAAGATGACCCAACTGTCTTCCAGATCTATAATTTAAGTGTTATTGACAGGACAAACAAGTCAGTCACTGCTATGATAGAGGGACTAAAAGGGGGACATACATATAATATCAGTGTAAGTTGAACTTTGTGTCTCTTTCTTTAATATTGCCAAGTAACACAGTCAGTAGTAAAGCTAAGCCAGACCACTTTACTGTGGAGTGGCTTAAAAGTTAATTAATGCATGACTTGATTTCCAATTATTATGTTAATGTGTTTGTGTGTGTGTTTATCACACTACATGCAATTAATGCATAGTAGTCAGCAAAATAATATAGGGCCAGTCTTGACTTGTACTCCTAGAAGAAAGCCCCACTGATTTCAGTGTCAAAGTGTCGAAGTCTTACTTTCAAGTAGAACTTAAATACTATGTTATTTCCTCCTCCTCCTCCACCCCGCCCCCGTGTGTACATGCATGAAATAAGTCCAGGTTAATGTAGGTAACCTGATTGAGGTAAACAAACTAAGATATAGGAAAATATATATAATTTAAACATTTATATTTAGGTTTATGCAATCAATGGTGCTGGTGCAGGGCCAAAGATCCAACTTAAAATCACAACAGACATTAAAGGTAGGTCCATATAATGATTTCATAGTTTTAAAATAAAGATAATGCAAAAGAAATGTGAAGTCAGCTTGTTTTTAAAAACAAAACCATTCTCTTATGCACATCCTGGGTCAGTGGTTCCCAGCCTTTTGGGGGGGGGCATGCCCCAGCTAAGCATTTCTAAAATCTCGATGCCCTCCCCCTGTGACATATAATTCTTATTCTTCAAAAAGTGAACTCCTGTTCACATGGAGGAAGCCTAAAAGGCCATTAACTGTTAATAACTCATTCTTGAATTTCCCCCTTAAAAATCAAATTGCCCCCCTGTGGGGCATAGCTGCCAAGTTTTCCCTTTTCTCGCGAGGAAGCCTATTCAGCATAAGGGAAAATCCCTTTAAAAAAGGGATAACTTGGCAGCTATGCTGTGGGGCATGTTGGGAACCACGGTCCTAGGTGGTGTTATAAACTGTTTTCCATTCCCATCCTCTTGCTGAGTTATATTAATTATTTGCACTAATTTTGAGCATTCTGTGGTTCTGTGATTTTGAGGTTCTGTGATGCAGCTAAGGTAAATTAAAACTAGGTTCTGGAAAAGAAGCAATGGTGCTAAATCAACATATTTATCATTTGCATCAAGGCTGCAATCATAAACAGCTTTACTAAGAATTATGCCCCATTGAAACCAGCGGGATGCATGCATGTCCAAGTAATTATGATGGTATAGGAATGTACTGTACATTATTTTAATCTTTTCTCACATTGTGCTGTGAGTTTTCTGGGAAATTTTGATTTCAAATGGGGCAATTTGCATTAGAGGTTTTTTCAGTTTGCTCTAGAGGGATTTAATATATGTTTAATATGTTTGTATTTAAGTAACAAAACTTTAAAAAGTACCACATTTTTGTCCAAATACACCATAAGTATTTGACCTGAAATATTTGAGATAAGCAGCAGTGCTGCTTTCAGAAGACAGGAGCGCCCCACATGTTCAGCCCCCCAGTCACTGCAGCCCCATATGCTCTCTCTCTCTCTCTTTCTCTCATATCAGAACTCCACACTATTATGTATTCAGTGGTCTGTGTTTACCTGAGCTTGAGTCTGGACTAAGGAGTCTGAGCACCTGTGTTCTGGTTCAATACATGATATCCAATCACAAAACATTTCAGGATTTGGGCCTCTGCCATTGGTCCTTAAACTCAGTCATGAATCGCAGCTTGGATGTTTAGACAGCCAATAACATTGGGAGTGGGAGTGCCCAGACCTTCAGAAATGTATATAAGACTCGCCATTTTTTATCTCTTGAGATTCTATAGAGTGTGGGATATCTCTGGCCATGCCTAATACCACCTCCCCAGCCTACACCAAGCTGTCATGTGCCCCCCAAGAGATTGCCTTCAACTAATGTGGCCATTAATAGGGGGGGATTGCCCACCTCTGATTTTATAGCATAATCATCCTGTAGCTCCAACCGCTTTTTGAATCTTGCAAGGGGCAATTGCCCTTACCTTGCCATCCTAAAAAGGGGGGATGAAAGGAGGAACCATTTGAATAGCGATTCTGGTGGCTGCTGTGGTGAAGTGCTGAATGGTTTGCTGCCTTGGTTCATGGGTTTATATAACTGCACGTGAATTTTTTGCATGGTTCACACAATGTTATTTGTATTAAAATGCCAGCATGTCTCTTCCCCCCCCCCACAAATTAATCTAGATTTACCCTTTCTGGAGGAAACCCAGTAAGATAAAAAATAAATGTCGCTAACAACCTGTTCGCAATATGTTAATGACTTCTTTGCAATATTCAGCTCCCATCTGGAAGCCCTCATCAAGGGGATTTAATTAAGTAAAAAACTACTTGACTCAGTAGTAGACTTAAAAAGACTGTTGAATAGAACAGCATCACAACATATATTTGTCTCAAAACAGAACCACCAAGGCCTAGTAAGAAGCCAGTGCCCGTCTATGATACCAGTGGAATGGTTGTCACTGCTACAACAATTAGTATTCGTATGCCGGTTTGCTATTATAATGACGACCATGGGCCCATCAGGAAAATACAAATTCTCGTTGCAGAAGCCGGAGGTATAGAAATATTTCCCCCTTAAATGTAAAGATAGGGGTGTTCATTTCTTTCTACTTTTGTTCTGTCCTTTTGCTTTATTTGAATGTGCAGGCTTTGCATTTACCCCACCGCTTTCTCCCAGTGAAACCTGATCTTTACTGCTTAATCGGAGCAATCATCAATTGGTTTTTCTCCAAATTAACATTTGCTCCGATTTAGTGCTAAAGAGTGGGTTTTCCGGGGGAAAGCAGCGGGGCAGGGAAAGAAAAACCACTCCAACCTATGCTTTCTGGGCACAGGACAAACATGCAAACAGGGTTAATCTATGTTTTATGGACTTGTCATGTGCCAAAATCTGTAATTTATGTATATTTTTACTTACAAGATTTTTAGCCCACCCTATAGAACTGAGGGCCATATTTGCCTCTGGTCAATCACCCAGAGGCTACATGCCTGGGAGCAGGACAGAAGTCAGCAAGCAGTGAATGTGAAATTTGTCTTTGTGCAGGAGATTATCTTCTACACACATTTCTCTCTATCCTCCATCCAGGCAAGCAAGAGGCAATATCACAGTTCAAGGACACATTCCAGCCAGGCAAAAGCACTCAAGCTCTTTAATGATGCACAGCAAGTGAAGGGTACAGCTGGGTCTGGGGAGAGTCCCAAGGGGCCCAGAGAGAGGCCTGGGGGTGCATTTGGCCCCTGGGGCTGAGCTAGCTCATCCCTGCTATTGGGCAAGGTCCTTTCTAGGCAGCTTGCAAAATAAAACAAAACAGAAACACAGGTTTCACAAACACGGAGCAATAACAACAAATTAAAACAGTTTACAGCCCAGCATAAAACAGCCAAACAATTTTAAACTCACTATTCTAAAACAGCAGGCACCTTAAAATAATCCTAACTAAAAGCCAACTGGGGAAAATGGGCCTTCTGGGGCTTTTTTTGAAGGCTGGTACTGATGAGGCTAACTATGCATCCCTAGAGAGGGAGTTTCGTAGGCTGGAGGGCACTACTGATGAGGCCCTTTCAATGTAAAGTAAAGAAAGAGGCCTCAGGTCAGCAGGGCATGGTGCCATCTGATTTCTTGTGTGATTACTTGCTCCTTATATCTCCCCCTCCTATTCTTGAAGCAGGAGCTCTGAATACAGGAATGAGATGAGGGAGCCAGTGGAAAGAGCACTCTTCCTAGTCTTCATGGGTTCTGGGCCTCTCCATTGCTGCCCAGGAGAACTTGATAGAATTCTGTCAGTTTCTTTACATCATTGAAGCCATGTTTCAACATTACTTTGTACTTCACATTTTAAAATGAATTGTATTCGTTCACTCTATCCTGCAGATTTTATAGACACAAGTTGTACTTTCTACCATAGGAAGATAAGTGTGAAGTTACACAGTTCTGCATCTTTTTCTATTCCGTAGGATATGTTCACAGAATTATTTGACCAATTTTATTTTGTGATGTATTCAGAATATAAAACATCGCTATTTTTTTCTGACTGTAGCTCAGCATGATGGCAATGTAACCAAGTGGTATGACGCCTACTTCAGAAAACCAAGACCGTATTTTGTAAATGAGGGCTTTCCAAACCCACCATGTGCAGAAGGAAATGAAGGGCTGAGCAGCAAAGATGATGTATATGTAATTGGAGCTGATAGTACATGTATGATACCAGGCAGTGAAGAAAAAATCTGTAATGGCCCACTGAAGCCCAGGAGACAGTACTTGTAAGTATATTACTCATTTTTCTTCTATCTGCATAATGGATAATAAGCAAATAGCAGAATATTAGGACAAAAACATGGGCTACTCTTTTCAGTGGTGTGCGAAGGGGGGAGGCTCGCCCTGGGTGTCAGCCTGGGGGGGTGAAAAGATGGCCCGCTGCCTTCCCTCCAGCTGTAGAGCAGCCAAGGGCCTGCACAGTTTCCGTACAGGCAACCTTGCTGCCCGTTGCTTGGGCCAGCCCCACCTGCCTGCATGGCGCTCTCCAACCTGCCGTCGCCCGCCCGCAACATGCGCACAGCCTGGCATCCCTAAATGGGACAGTTCTGTCCATCATGTTGCTGCTCTGCTGTCTCCCGAGAAACTTTTGTCCCTCTGGCCAATCAGCAGAGGGCGACCAAGGAGTGGGGAGGGGAGGCGGGGAGCCGGTGCTGGAGAGAGGGCTTTCCCGAGGAGCTTTTGCTCACGCTTGGCTCGCACTGCCAGCTGTCAGTCCCGCTTCCTGCACCACAAGACCTTCTAGTAGAGCCACTGAGCAGAGGCAGCGGCTGGCAGAGAGGGAGGCAGGGGAGGGAGGGAGAGACTGAGGGAGCGAGCGAGCGGGGTGGGGAGAGGAGGAGGCAGGAGAGGCAGGCAGGCACTGTTCATTTACTTCACGGCGCCTTTCAGATGGAGGGAGAGCCACGGAGAGGGAATGGGGAGCTGTTGGGTGCCTTCCCCTCGCCCCCATGGCAACGAGCCATAGGAGGGTCTGAGAAAGGGAGCTGGGAAGATGTGTGAGGTGACCAGAGAGAGAGAGAAGAGGAGGTGGAGGAGGGGAACTCCCTTTCCCGGGCGGCGAATAGGTGTCGGATGGAGCAGCTGCCACCTGCCTTCGCCAACTCGCAGGGTCGTCGCCGCAAGGCACTGGCAAATGGGCTCCCGAGGAGGAGAGGGGGTAAAATGGCGCGACCCAGAGGCGGTGCGGATTTCAAGGGGTAACGGAAACTGGGGCCAAGGCAGGGACAATTATTGAGCCTGCTCCGAGCAGGGAGGGAAGCAGGGGGCGGCGGCAAAGAAACAGGTGCGGCGGCAAAGAAACAAGCATCCGGACACTAAACTTCCTTGAACGCGTATTTGCGCGATCGGTGAGCGGCGCTGGCACCCCTGGGAGGATCGGCACGCCTCCGTGGGCGGATCGTCCGCATCATATTTGCTACTCCAGGTACCCCAGCAGCATCCTCCGCCACTGACTCTTTTAAGGCCAATTTAAAAAGTGGAAACCAAATATTAGCTGCAACAAAATTAGAAAGTTATCTGTTTTTGATACCTGCCCCCCCTTTTCTGTGAACTATGAAAATATATAGAGCATGGGGGCCTTGCAGTGCTTTTTGTTTACCAGTACATGGGATGAGCAGGTAGCAAGTTAGTAGGTTCGGATGAAACTCTAAGCAAACCAAACCATTGGTTAGTTATTGTTTTATGTGTAAACTGTACCTCAAGCATCCAGACATGGGTCACTTTCTGTAAGTTATTGGAGACATTTTACTGCTGAATCAGAGACAGGCAGACAACAGAGATCTTATCTCAGAGCAAAAAAAAAAATCTAATCCAAGTATTAACTGACCTCCTCCTTTAAGAAGATAACACAAATGGATCTTAGACCCCACTCTTGCAAGTATGTGTGACCTGCATTCCATATCTCTTTAGAAGGGTGTGATTGAGACCTACATACCAAATCAGCTATTATGGGGAATGGGAGCCCTATGTATGCCCCTCTGCTGGCCTCCTCCGTTCAGTCAAGGAACACCTAATATTAAGGATATTAATTGCAGACCAGTTTGGGGAAAGCAGCATACACATATAAATACCGTAAATATCCCCAAACCTTAATTTGAAGAAACCTGTAACTTGTAAGTCGTAAATGACTTCGTTTCATTTTCCCTTGGAGTTTGTTCTGAGTGCTTCTAGATACAGTATAAATTTTGTGTGAGATGAATCACTGGCCTAGCCATGGTAGTTCCTGTTCTCTAACTTATTTATATTTCTCTTGCAGATTTAAGTTCAGAGCTACAAACATAAAAGGACAATTTACAGATTCAGACTACTCTGATCCCATCAAAACTTTAGGTAAAGGGAAGCACTATGTTTTATTACTGTAGCATCGCCAAGTTGGCTGTACAACTTCTGCAAGAACAACAGCCATGCTAAACCATGTCCCAGTTGCTATTTGAATGTCATTTGCATGCACACTACAGAAAAATCAAGGTGCAGGATTGTATTGATTTTCACAGCTCCAATTCCCCTGCACAGTCTGCCCATGTATCCCACACAAGTTCTTCTTCAGATGTTGCAAGGGGTGCTTGGCAGCTGAACACGCAAGGTCCCACCCAGGGTCACTTGCAGGTAATGACGTCATTTTGTTATGTTCAGAACTGCTCAAACAGCCCCCAGGGTGTTTCAGAATGTTCTTTCTCCAGTTTTAACATTCATCCTGCCCATCTGTCTGCCACCAGAGCTGTAGAAACCTCTTGTAGGATGAAACTGTGGCTCATTACAGCAAAGGCAAAAGTCCTTGTGGATCTGTGGCAGCACCACTAACTGCTGTCTTGCTTAAACTGGGACTATGCAATCTCCCCAGTTATATGCTCATACTAGTCATACAAGCATGCAGTAACTCATGAAATTTGAAAGGTATGTGTAAGGGTGACTCCCTACAGGGAGCCGGGCCCCATCATCCTGACGTCCACCTCGTCAAGTACAGGGAGCCCCAGTGGTTCTGAAGCAGCCAGAGGGGGAGGAAGAGACTCGGAGGGGGAGAGAAATCAGAGTGAGGAACAATGGGAAAGCTCGAGGGTGGAGAGATGCAGACAGGGGCTCAGGGATGTTGGAGAGCCATGTCACCGACTGCACATGGAGGAAATGTGAAAGGGCATCGCTCCTTCCGGCACAAGAAGTAAGGAGAGCACCGCGACGCAGGTCAAGGGGGAGGCGTTTTGGGGTGCCCTGACTACTTTGCTGGCATAGGAACAGACATACGCCATTGCCGGATTCTGATTCAGGATGAGAGGTCATGTTTTAAGCTGTCTCTACACTGTTAATAGTTAGCACAATAAACGTCTTTGAAGACAAACAAACGGAATTACTCTAGAGTAGCCACGACGACCCTCTGACAGTATGAATACTTGGGCACTTGTGCGTTCCCATTTTTTGTTTGTCCATAAGCACAGCCCTACTGAGATCATTATAATTGCATTAGGAAAACTGTGGTGATCACATTGACAGTAGACGATCCTTAAAATAAAAACATTTTGGACTCTGCTAAAATCTGTGATGGCGTGTGCTTAAGCAAACTTAGCAGAAGCACTTTGCATAAAATGTGTTTACAAAACTAAACCATGTTTTTAATGTTTCAATTCCCACCGTGCTTCCTTTATATTACAGGTGATGGGCTTTCCGAAAGAGCTGTAGAAATAATACTTGCAGTTACATTGTGCATACTATCTGTAATTCTCCTTGTGGGTGCAATTTATGCTTTTGCAAGGTATGTGCATCTCCACTTGTTTCTACTGAATTATCCTTGAATTTCAATTGCTAATTCGTTGAAATTAATTCTCCCCCCCCCCCACACACACATTGGGTCCCACATTGGAAAGCAGGAGTAAGACACACCAGAGAAGTATAGCAATGTATTGCTGTGTTTTTGGAGATGGATTTACTCAAGTCTTATTCTTTTTATTTGTTTGTTCATTTGTTTGTTTATAAACAAACAGGTTTGATCCCCATATGGGACAGCTGCCATATTCCCACATTCAAGGGAATTGGACAGAGGATCTTCAGGGCCCTTTCTAACACTACAGTTCTATGAAGTGTAGAAATTGTGTTAGGAACTGGAAAAAGTAAGGGTCCTTCCTCATTATTTACTGAATTCAGTCTGTAGAATTGTGGTCACTGCTGTTGACCTCTACTCAATTCTGGTCTATGACATAGAAGAGCCAATGTTAGAAGAAATCAATAGAACTGCTACAAGCTGATTGTGTAGCAGCAGCAACCAAGCAACCAAGATTGGTGTGTGTGTGTGTTAATTTTTGTAACATAATGTTTTGGGGTGTGTGGGCTATGTATTTAATTTGTTATCATGCTTCTAAATTTGATTAGAAGTCCAATTTCCTGTGTCACACAGAAAAATAGAAATCTCAATTTTTTTCTATCTTAATTTGATATGCAAAAATGCTAGGAAATATGCTATAACAAATCACAACAGCAATGCCAAGAAATAGATAACAATTACTGGCATTTGCAGATTGTGACTTTTTAACTTTCTTCTCGTTTTCATACTACCAGCACTTTGAAAGCACTGAATACATATTTTATTAAAGGTCCAGTGAATTGGGAATAACACTGAATGTTCTTTCTCATTCATTTTCCTATGATTTTTGTCTTAGAATTCGACAAAAGCAGAAAGAAGGAGGCACATACTCTCCACGGGATGCAGAAATTATTGACACCAAATTAAAACTAGATCAGTTTATCACAGTGGCAGACCTGGAAATGAAGGATGAGAGATTTACACGGTAGGCGTACTCCGTAGGCAAAACAGTAGTTCTGGGGGTCTGCAGTCATGACCCCATTGTGACCTTTTACTTGTTTGGAAGTGTTTTGTGGTGTTCTTATTTACACAGGTCACACAGATCCTTTTTCAAAGGGTGACCTCCAGACACTTCTCTCAGGAATTCAGAAAATCACTTTTTCTTCCCCACTTTGGAACAAGACCAAAATGCAAACCGTTATATAATTCTACCGAGAACATTTGCTCCTTGTTTATTTATTTTTATCATTACAAATGTAATCTCTCTGAGTAGTTTTGACATTAAGTGTTTTATTGAAGACTTAATATGTAGTCACTCTTAATACGATGGGAGCATATTGCTGATTGTTCACTTTGGCTCAGAGTCACTTAATAACATGTCACCCTACGCTACGTGACCAACTTTCAAAAACCTGTCAGCACTAAAGCCAGTTTGTTGTACTGGATTGATCATTCAATGTGGACCAGTAAAACCTGGGTTAAAATCCCTGCTCAGCCATAAAGTTCACTGAATGACTTTGACCCAGTCTAATACAGTGGTACCTCGGGTTGCGTACTCAATCCGTTTCGGGGTGCCATTCGCACTACGAAAAGTACGCTGCCCGAGCAGCGCTTCCGCGCACATGCGAAATGCCGCTAGAGCGCTTCTGCGCAGAACGCTTCTGTGCATGCACGCGTGGCGGAACACGGAAGTAAACAGTTCCGCGTCTGCGTGGTTCTTAACCCGAAAGTACGCAACCCGTAGCGTACTCAACCCGAGGTATGACTGTATACCTCACAGGATTGTTTTAGAATAAAATAGGGAAGGTAAAAATGAATAGCCCTCTGAGCTCCCTGGAAGAAGAATAGGCTGCAGTTCAAATATAATAATTTTCCTCATATTAAGTTATTACGTCCCAATCTACCCAGGGCCATTTTAGATGCCCTATCCAAATGGCTTCTTCTTTTTTCTTTTTACATTTTCTTGTGCATGGTCCTTGATACAATGCAAGGAAATGTGTATTGGAAAACATGAGTGTGGGTTTCAATCAGACGTTTTTGCAATGCAAATTGCAGGAAAGAAAGGGGACTACAGTGGTGCCTCGACTTACTAATTTAATCCTTTCCGAAGGCACCTTCGTAGGTCGAAAAATTCGTAAGTCGAATAGCGCCATTGGAAACTCGATTTCCCATAGGAATGCATTGGAAACAGAAAAATTTGTAAGTCGAAGCAACCCCATCTAAAAATTCGTAAGTCGGAAAAATCCTATCTAAAACCGCTGCGGTTTCCGTTTGGATGTAGAGAAATTCATAAGCGTGCAGCCATTTGCCCCATTCGTAAGTTGAAAAATTCACTTGCGGAGTCGTTCGTAAGTCGAGGTACCACTGTATCCAGGTTGGACCTCAGCCGGGATGGCAAGTAAAGCTCCTCTACCCCCCATTCTAAGGTCCCAGTTCTGGTCTCTCACACACTGGCAATTTTTGAGTGTGGAAATGGAGGGTGACCTGCGCCCAAGGCCAGAACTGCACAGTTAAAGTCACATATAGTTCAGCCCTTATTGTCCTGTCTTCAGGAGAGACTAGCCCAGAGTCTTTGTGAGCCAAACTTGCATGAAAGGTAGCACAGTGTGCTGGACCCGCCACGTATTTTGACTTGTGCAAGGTTATGGATAGAACAGTGAATGAAATGTACTTCAACTCACGCTTGTAAAAAGTCCCTAGTGTTCCAAGTTCTGGAGCTTGTCTAACTTGGCAAAGCATTTGCTCACGTTGGTGGCAGCAATCATGTCTACAGGATACAAGGAATTGTACCCTGTCCTCAACTCCTGTGTATTCACAGTTCACCTGAACACCTTATGATGTGAACTAGTCTTCTGTGTGATCATTGCACATAAATTGGCTGATTTATACAGCTAGTACTATTGGTGTGCAATACTTCTTCCTTGTTGCCTCAAACCCCATTTGTGCTTTCTGAGTATCCCCTTTCTATGCCCCACCCCCAAACCTGAAGTGGGTTTTCAAGCTTTTTTTAAAAAAAGGAAAGGGAAAAAAAGACTGAAAAACCACAAATGTTTGTTTGTGTGGTCCAGTTTGCCATCAAAAGCCCTGTATTTTAATTTCTGTACAGAGCCTCATTATTTTAGGTTTTTAAAAAACACAAATATTATTGGAAATGAGTTCTAATTTCTTGACTGATGAATTCTGTCAAGAATTACTATGTCCTATTAAAGTCACAGAAAACTAAATTAAATGTGTCAACTTGAAAACCTGTAGCCTCCCAAATGATGATCCATGGAAAGGCTGGAAATACATATTACGAAGCCAAGTTGTACTTTCATCCGTGTTTCTGATGCAAATTCAACTGCCTGGGTTAGCAGACACCTAATGTAACAGGATGCAGCTCGAAGATGGCTGGCTTACATTACCTCGCTCAAGAACTGCACTGCCACAAACTGAAGGTGGCTGGCAGAGTTACAGCTGTTGACTCATACTGTCTGCTTCTGGGCGTTTATTTTTTTCTGTGTTTAGTAGTTTACTTCAGGAGAAAAGCATGAAAGTTCTATAGGTTTCATATTTAAAGCTCTGCACTTATCTCAAAGCCTGCGCATTAATTAATATTTGCAACCTTTTACCTGAATAAGAACTCTTGTCCCTGTTTGAAAACTTAATTCTGAATGGGTTTTGCTTCCAGGTATTCCTCCTTTTTCTTTAGACGCAAGGAGATATTTGTCATCCAGTAAGTTACTGCATGGTTGAAGAGCCCCTGTGTGGTTTCTAGTGTGCTGTGCTCACTTGTGTGTTACTATGCTTTATTGGCTTTCACCTGATAAAGCAGCTCTCTCTCTCTCAGTGCCTTAGGCACATTTTGAAGCTTCTAGTACTGTAAAATGATCCTCAATAGGCAATACAGGGTTTTCCCAGATGGCAGAAAAGTTGAGATGTTCTCAATAGTGCTATATACTAGTACTGCTCCATATGAATGTAATATTATATTCCCGATAGCCCCGCTGTTGTTAGAAACCTATTTGCTGCTTTAAAACACAAATCAGAGAAGTAAAGTGGTGTACACAGGACTCAAAAAGATAATTTTTTTGAAAGACGAAGGTTTGCACAATGTTGGGATGTGGATGGGAGAAACAGAAGTATTGCTGACATTGCAACTTCTCTACTTTAAATGGCTGCAATAAAAATCATTCCTTCTATAGACATGTAGATCCCAAGTAAAAACAATACATGTTTACAGTGTGAAAAGGTCATCCATAGCCCCCTCAGAGCAGATTCAAACTGAAATTACAGAAGTTCATTTTAGAAACTTCCAATTAAAGCTGGGTATACTTTGTTTTTGAGGTTTGCCAAACCTGTGCCGATCTGCATTCTAAAACAATTTGTAATCTTCCAATAACTCATATCATATGAGGCAGCTGTAGAAAGCAACCTTCAGGTAGATAAAAGGAGAATGGTTATTGCTGGTACTAATGAAAACAAAAGTATTCCCCCCCCCTTGATTAAATTAGGCATTCTGACTTTTGGATATCACAAATAGTATTTGTTTGGATAGTCAGAACTTCAAATTGAAGTTTTCTTGGACAACAATTGGTGATTGACTATAATCAGTTTGTTTATTGTCCCCCCACTCCTAACCCACCTTTTTGCTCCAAGGAGTTCAAGGTGCCATAGATGGTTCTCCCCTCATTTAGTCTCCACAACAACCCTGTGATGTAGGTTAGGCTGAGAGGCAGTGACTGGTCTAAGGTCACCAGTGGAGATACTACGTAACCCCAATTTCCAGTTGCTAGTCCAACACGCTAACCACTACAAGACAACGGACTTTCCTGTAAAGCTTCCAGTTAATTTAGAATATCAGCACTGAAGACTAAAGGTCATATGCACTGGATCATGTCAAAATCTCAGTGCTGTATTAATAACAGCATTTGACATTATTGCCAGTTGCTGCTGTGTCCCTCTTTTTTAAACCACTCCTCTGAATGTGGGAAAGATGAAGCTCAGGAATTGCCAAGAAGGCTGCCAGCTCAAAATGTGCTATCTGTCTTTGTGTATGAATGTCTTAGACTGTTATGAAGTAGTCTTAAGCCCTGATATTGAGCTCCAGTACCTTGGTTGGGGGGGGGGGACTATTTTCAGGGTCCCTCATAAGGGGTTATTGATCTGTACTGTCCCTGAAGGGTTAGACGTATGAAAATCTCATTTAACCCATTGAAAATTACTTCCTTGGTTATTCCTAGCAAGTGCTTGTGGTGCTTATGAGTTAAGCCTTTAGTCTGCTCATTCATTTCTGTGGTTTTATATCGAACAAGCTGTAATTCCCCATAGATTTTCAACAGATTGACCCAGAGAGTAAGCTGATGCTGTATGACAACATGAACTCCAGTCACCATTGCCAACATAAATAAATGGATCCTTATAAAACTTAGACCAAAAAAAACTTGAGTGAGGGGGAAGGGGAGAATGCCATGCTGGAATGAAACTTCTACTAGGCTCAAAGGCTGCACCTACCACTCAAATACGTCTCACAAAGCGGTAGCCAATTAGCTACAGTATGTTATTCTGTTGCACCAAATACAGCAGATTCTTGTGGCACCTTAAAGACCAACGCATTTATTTTGCCATTAATCTATTTTGAATCGCTGCGTAATAAAGTACCGAGGCATGGATCTCTTGCATAGGTTTCTTGTACACAGGTATATTGCCTTATTAGTGGCCTGGAACTTGAAGAAAACTTATGCAATGGTTTAATAACCTTCCTGTCTCTTGAAAGGTCCCTATTCCTGTGTCCTTGACAAGTTTACATTCCTTGCGCAGAGTATGCTTGGATTTTTCTTTTGCATTAGGAATTATATAATGCACTTAACACTTGGCCCTAATTCACCTGGATATATCCTATGGTGTTATGTACGGTAAGCTTCCCATTCCAGAGGAAGCCAGTGCTGAGGGCAGAAGGAGGAGCCTAGGATAAATCCCCTTACGTACAAACAGTTTTGGGGATGCAGGTGGCGCTGTGGTCTAAACCACTGAGCCTAGGGCTTGCCGATCAGAAGGTCGGCGGTTCGAATCCCCGCGACGGGGTAAGCTCCCGCTGCTCAGTCCCTGCTCCTGCCAACCTAGCAGTTCGGAAACACGTCAAAGTGCAAGTAGATAAATAGGTACCGCTCCGGCGGGAAGGTAAACGGCGTTTCCGTGCGCTGCTCTGGTTCAACAGAAGCAGGTTAGTCATGCTGGCCACATGACCCGGAAGCTGTATGCCAGCTCCCTCAGTCAGAAAAGCGAGATGAGCGCCGCAACCCCAGAGTCGTCTGCGACTGGACCTAACAGTCAGGGGTCCTTTTACAAACTGTTGAATCAGAACCATTTGATGTGAAATTCTGTTTGCATGTGCAAATCAGAGGCATACCTAGGTTGCCTTGTGCCATTGGCAAAGAGCGGTATTGGTGCCCCTGCCCCCAATCCCTTGCAGAAGAGTGTAGGAGTGGCCTGGGGAATGCACAGAAGGGCAGACAGGCTACTAGCCACTTCTAGTCAGTGGAGAGGTTAGATTTCTGCACATACACACCTGGCAGGGACCAACCTAGCCAATTGCTAGGTATACCCCTGCTACCAATTTGGCAAAGGATTCTCCACATTGAGCCTCTCGAACTATGGTGCATTGATATAACCCACAAGCGATCTGATCCAGATGTATGAAGAATCCCATGCCCACATGCAGTATCAGTGGCAGACATATAATGTGGTTTTCTTGTGGGCATATGGTCAGCCACTGTGAGAAAAGGATGCTGGACTGGATGCAACAATGGCCTGATCCAGCAATCTCATATTATGTTCTTGTGCATATTATGCAGGGTCTGTAGAGCACAAAAGCCCAAAGCTTCCAGGAGCCCACCAAATGCATAGATATGTTTAAATTATCATAAGTTATAATTTAGTCATATGCTGTGTTTATAAAATAATTTGGGTTTGTTTTCATTTTTCTCTCTAATAATAACTTTGTCGTATTGATTACTATTAGGCATAAAATGCATCTATTCTTCCTAAAGATTCTGAAGTTGTGTTCTTCATATTTAATTAAATTCCTTCTTCTCATAATAATGTTTTATCTCCAACCAGAAGGTATGTAATTAGATTCTGGTGTATAGCCCCCCCCCCCAAATTGAGACAGGGCTCCAAAATATATTTCACACAAGGCAAGGTCCAACAGCAAGTATGGCGACCCCCGCAAGCTGTCCTTGGCAGAGCAGGCTGCCTTAACACAGATTTTATTATTTGATATTTAATTATGGCATTGTAGGCTGCAATCCTACACTACCTTTCATGGGATTAAACCCTACTTAACCCAGCGGCATGTATTTCCAAACATCCACAGGATCAGACTGTGAAGTAAAGCTGGGTGTTATATGAATAAAGCCAAACTGCTAACAGAGCAATGTCTGATTTATTTCAAAAAAGCTTATTCTAAGAACCTTAAAGCAATTCAGAATGAAATCCTGTGCACACCTATCCGGGTATATGCCTATGCAGTGGAACTTACTCCCAAGTAAACATTCATAGGCAAGTCTCATTGCAGTATTGAATTTTCCAGTCTGAAATAAAATGGGGTCCTTGAATTATTACAAAACTGCAAAGATAGTTGCCTGAATAGAGAACTAACAGTGCTAGCCTGTACACGTCAACTAAGAAGGAAGCCCCATTGAGTTCAAAGTGACTTACTCCCTGGATTGCAGCCTAAATTAGCAGAAAGGGCATTTTGGTGTCCACTCTTTCTGAAACACTAAACTCCTCAAATCCAAGTTTTGTACAGTAGACATGTAAACATGGCGTAGATCAAACATGATCCCTAATTCAATTAAGCTGTAATTGTATCTAGTTCTATTGATGAAACATGGTTTGCCCTTTTAACTGAAAGTTTTAAAATAAATCACCAAGAAAGCACAAATATCTCCATTGAGAAATGCTTTATTAAAAAATATTCAGTTTTTTTTCAGTGGGAACCTTGTGTTTTTTAGCAGAACAATCCTGGTTTTGGTTTACCAACTTACCGATTTAGATAAGTTTATGAATACCTGTTGTCTAACACATGATTTCATGTTTTTGTCCATGTAAAACATATTTTTAAAAATAGGATATATCTGCATAGTTTGGTGAGTTTATTACAGCAAGCTGCCCCTGAGCTAGTGAATTTCTACATTGGCATTGTAATAATTTGTCCTTCTTTCCTCGCCTTTATAGAAGCATCTCAGTATTTTTATTCAGCAATTGCTTCCCTGAGAGTATCACTTCCTTTCCCATGCAAAGTTCTCCTTTTACATGTTAGGTTAATTTTAATGTGACTTTCTTGTATTATTATTTTTGTGAAGTATCCTATGCGCAAGCCACATCCATCATCAATCTGTTCTGCAGAAGCAGAACTTCAGCAACAGAATTCCAAAATCGATTTTAATCAATGAAATTCCTATAAACTTCCATTGAAAGCAAGAGATGGAAGCTGGGAAATTCTCCAGCCATTTTTATACTGAACCCTACTACACACCGTTTTTTAACAAAATGCTAAAAAGCAGATAGAAAAAAGTTGGTCATTGGAGTTCAGGTTCTTCATTGATATACCAGAGTAAAACAATTTGAGACATACAGTATGCTGCTATTTAGAAATGTTTATAGAATGGTTCTCTGTTCCTCACATCCTTCTCTAAATTTCATAGCTCTAAATTTCATAGTTTCTGAATCTGCCCCCCCCACCCCATAATTGAATATAATTTATATTACATTCTCATTTTACAGTATAGATTTTAACAAAATAAAAAAATCCTTCCAGTAGCACCTTAGAGACCTTAGAACGGCTGCAATTGGAGTTAATGTTTACAACTTATTACCAAACTTAAAACCATGGAGAGACCTGGTCTGAATAGAGACATTGGATTCTTATCTCATTATACATGATAAAGCTTTTGTTGTTTAGTCGTTTAGTCGTGTCCGACTCTTCGTGACCCCATGGACCAGAGCACGCTAGGCACTCCTGTCTTCCACTGCCTCCCGCAGTTTGGTCAAACTCATGTTGGTAGCTTCGAGAACACTGCCCAACCATCTCGTCCTCTGTCATCCCCTTCTCCTTGTGCCCTCCATCTTTCCCAACATCAGGGTCTTTTCCGGGGAGTCTTCTCTTCTCTTGAGGTGGCCAAAGTATTGGAGCCTCAGCTTCACGATCTGTCCTTCCAGTGAGCAAAGCTATTTTTTGCTATTTTCCAGTGATAAAGCTTTTTTTGGCCAACTCATCCCTTGCTTTTTCCTGTAAGACCAATTGCAGTCGTTAACAGTCGTCAACAGGTTTACCACACCTATCAGCCAATCACCCATTCCCACCCAGTGGCAGAGCTTCATGCTCCGGCACGGGGGGACGGGGACGGAGAGCAGGCGGGGGTAGGCTGGCACATGTCCTGGGGGTGGGGTGGGGCCCGCCACCTGCGGGGGCGGGGCACCCAGTGCAGGCAGGGAGGGCATCCGCGATGGAACCCCACCGGGATCACGCTGCCGAGGGCGGTGTGCTCCCCCCACACTCCTCTTCCTCTGCCAGTGTTCCCACCACCCTTCTGAGTAATACCCCTCCCCACCCTCTCACTATATATAAGGGTCTGGTGACTTCTGTTTCAGTGTATCTGAAGAAGTGTGCATGCACACGAAAGCTCATACCAATGACAAACTTAATTGGTCTCTAAGGTGCTACGGGAAGGATTTTTTGATTTTTTATTTGACTACGGCAGACCAACACAGCTACCTACCTATATCTAGTATAGATATTTTTTACTCAGACTTTATGCTGCTTCTTACCTTGCATTTGCCGCTCCCATTTGGAGGTCCTGGGTACCATCAACAGACGGACTCCCTCAGAAGGTGGTGGAGGTTTTTAAGCAGAGATTGGGTGGTCATCTGTCAGGGATACTTTAGTTGTGATTCCTGCATTGCAAGGGGTTGGACTAGATGAGTCTTGGCCTTCCTTCCAACTCTACAATTATGTGAGTCTATGAAACGATATCCAGTTAGTCATACTCACAGCAGACCCACTGAAATCAATGGACTTAAATCCATGAGTACAACTTGTTTTGATATCACCCTGTGAAATGCAGTGCAAGAGAATATTATGTGCCACTTTCGACACAGCACCCTCCCTTCAGGAAATGAGAGGTCATCCTGGAGGCATCCCTGAATTTAGCAGCACCTGTCAACTCCTTGATCCTTCTTGAAACCATGCATCCTTTGCCAAACATCTACAACTAGGAGGAGTCAGGCTGCAGGCCACTGACCAATCCTCAGCCAAGCTCAAGATATTAGCCACTGCTGACTATAGGTGTTGAGCAATTTAGAAAAGTTTACAGTTGCATGCATACATGAAGCAGATTGCTATTAAATGTGTGACTAGTTCATCTGAGCTAAGTGTGTGCTTCAAAAAGCTTTCTATGGGAGACAGGCAGCAACACTAAGGTTATAATGTCATAACAGAATGCTGTTTGATACATTGGATTTTTCTACTGCTTTTGGGAATCTAGGAGTTTGAAGAAAGATATGAAGAGAGAAGCAGTGTGAACTTTTCTCTAAACAGAAATATTTTCCAAAGAAGACTTTTAATCCACCAAACCCTTGTGCTTAATTATCTTTGCACTATACAGATCAAGTTCGATATTCCATATCACCAAGATCTCATTTCCATGCTAGTAAAAAAAATTAAGAGTGTTTTAGAATTGGTGCAACTGCTTTGGTATTCCATAACAAGGAGCACAAATAAGTTTTAAAATTATTCATTTGGAATATTGAATGATATTTTTTTTTGCTTCTTAGTTTTGACTTCTCTGTTGTGTCTACAACCTAACCAGAATGCAAAGTGTTCTTTGACTCTCAACTTACATCATTTAACATAATCTCTATTACAGGTTACTTAGTTATAGAAAATCCATCAAGTAAGTTGACTGCAAATTTTTACATTGTGCCTATAGATTTGCTAGCTTGGTGAATCACAATGTGTGGTTTCTTTTTGTATATTTATTAGAAAAAGCTCCAAACTGTGTATAAATCATAAAAGCATGACTAATTGCATGGTAACTGGAGAAATGCTTTCTCTCTCTCTGGGGTGAAGCCTGCATGTCTGTGTTTTAGCTTGGCAAGTAATGTAGGGATATTTAACTCCTTGGGGTTTAAAAACCATGTAATTATGGGAATGAAGTCACTGCTATATTTTATATATCTAAAGCCCTGCATTGTATAGAATGGTTTCTGTGTGACAAAAGAAGCATTATGTGCTTGAATAGAACTGAGAGGTGACTTTACAGACACACATAAATATCAAACAACTGAACTTTGGAGTAATCACATTTGTAACATGCAGTTTGTAGATAACAGTTGTGTTATATCAACTAAATCATGGGGCGTTTGAAGTGGCAAGAGGTTATTATTTCAAAACAATTCCTAACGTAAAGCCAATTATTCCCTTTTGTAAACTATTCATATTACTATGTTTTTCTTCATCTTTGTTATACATCTGGAGAACAATATATTTCGATTCGGATTATTAAATCCTAGGCAAGCACTAACTCTCTGTAAAAATGTTTTCTAGGCCTATAGGCAAGAAATGTTTTCTACAACACGTTGAAGAGCTTTGCACAAACAACAACCTAAAGTTTCAGGAAGAATTTTTGGTATGTTACCAGCAGTTGTCACAACATTGCAAGACCTACACTCGTTTCATGTGTCACATTTCATGCCCATTTTAAGCAAGCAAGGCCATGAAGGATTCTTGCCTTGATCATCAATACCCAACTACCAATTTATTCGTTTAGGTACTACAGTCTCCTTGTTGCAGTGTGATCAGAATTATTCATACCTTCTGCCTCCTGTGCAATGACACCAAGTATTCAATATCCCTTTGACTCTAACCTTAGAGAAATCCATATATATTTTTAAAATGGCAATTTCAGCAATACACTGTAATTGAAAAGGAGTTTTAAACGAGTGATTCTCAGACTGGGATGGGGTCCCCAGCAGGAGACATGGAGTATCTCTAAAATGGGCACAATGTTTCAGGATGGGATAGAACAGGGGTCCCCAAACTAAGGCCTGGGTGCCTTCTAAATCCGGCCCGCAGACGGTCCGGGAATCAGCATGTTTTTACATGAGCAGAATGTGTCCTTTTATTTAAAATGCATCTCTGGGTTATTTGTGGGGCCTGCCTGGTGTTTTTACATGAGTAGAATATGTGCTTTTATTTAAAATGCACCTCTGGGTTATTTGTGGGCATAGGAATTCGTTTGTTTGTTTTTTCCAAAATATAGTCCGGCCCCCCACAAGGTCTGAGGGACAATGGACCGGCCCCCTGCTGCAAAAGTTTGCTGACCCCTGGGATAGAATCTTGAAGCAAGTGAAATTTCCTCCTCCCAGCAGCCCAAACATGGGTGGGTTGAATGCCCTCTAGGAAAGAATAATAATTCACATTGGAGTCCTATCTCAGGCCTGGGAACACAAAGATCAATGGGAGCTGCCTTATACCATCAGAACACTGCTCCACCAAGCTCAGTATTGTCCACACTGGCTGGCAGCAGCTCTGTATGGTTTTAGGCAGGAGTCTCTCTCAGAGAGAGAGGTCAGGAATTGAACCTGGATGCAAAGTAGGTGCTCCACCTCTGACTATAGCCTTTCACCAACCTTCCAGACACTTTTCTTTTAAAAATCCCTCCGAGATAAATGAGATTTACTCTTGTTTAGCACCCACTCATCTCTGTAAGGTGTCATAGGAGCCGTCTGCAATGGATTACGCTATATATGATCACAACCAGCAATGTCTCATCTCGTAGCATCGAAAGCCTTTGTTGCTGTTGAAAACAGATAGGTCTTCCAAAGAGTGTGTGAAATTTATATAATAGCTATGTCATTCCAAAACTATGCTTAAGTCTTGGACTTTTCATTGTTTTTGTAAGTAACTTATTTTCTATGGCTATCATTTTTTAAAATAATCAAAAATAGATCATTTTTGTTATCTCAGTATCGTTGTGTTCATCATTACCAACACATGGAGTCATTTACTATCCTAAAAATCATTTGTCATTCTCCAGTGACTCTATTATTTTGAATTTATAGATTTGCCATGAAGTGTTCATTGTCTGGATCTGTGAATAATGAAGAAGAAAAAATCGAATGACAGTTATACTAGTGGATTATAATATTTCACTCACTTAAGAAATAATAACAAAAGAGTGATAAGATTAATAGTATTTCCTACAGATTCTTGGTCATGCTTAGTTTAGCCATCCCTGAAAGTACTGTAAGGTCATTTAAAAATAGCCTACTGCCATGTGAATCTATATGTGTATGGAGCTTTTTCATACGTGAAGCCTTTTTGTAATGTCCAGCATCTATTAACATCTGCTCTAGGGAATAGAATTTTATGCCCTTTGGAAGCCCAAGGCACTTTGAGGGCAAAGTCGCTTGCCTTTGTAGCGATCTTGATGCCACATCCACACCTGTTGCAATCTGCAGTGAAGTGTCCAGTGCAGATGAAACAGGTTTAGGCCTGGCTTTGGGAACTGAAACAGCTTTGGCCACCCTGTTGAATGACCTTTACTGGGAGTGTGACCCTGTTATTCTTCCTTGATCTCTCCATAGCTTTTGATATTATTGACCTTAGTATCCATACTGGCCTGGGTCCAGTATACCTGAAGGAGCGTCTCCACCCCCATCGTTCTGCCCAGACACTGAGGTCCAGCGCCGAGGGCCTTCTGGCAGTTCCCTCATTGCAAGAAGCCAAGTTACAGGGAACCAGGCAGAGGGCCTTCTCGGTGGTGGTGCCCACCCTGTGGAATGCCATCCCGTCAGATGTCAAAGAGAAAAACAACTACCAGACTTTTAGAAGACATCTGAAGGCAGCCCTGTTTAGGGAAGCTTTTAATGTTTAATAGATTATTTTATTTTAATATTCAGTTGGGAGCCGCCCAGAGTGGCTGGGGAAACCCACCCAGATGGGCGGGATATAAATAATATATTATTATTATTATTATTATTATTATTATTATTATTATTATTACAGCCAACTTAGTGGGATGGGTATCAGAAGCACTGTTTTATAATGGTTCCGATCCTGTCTCCAGGGTCCGTTTCAGAGAATAGCATTGGATGATTGTCTTTCATTCTCCTTGGCAGCTATGCTGTGGGGTGCTTCAGGTTAGCATCTTATTTGTAGTGCTTTTTAATATCTATACAAAGCCTTTAGGAGTATACCATGCTACCTTCCATGCGCATTTAAAATGGTAAAATCAAAAAGGTCATCTCCGTATCATAGACTTTACATTAGCTGGGAGGAGGAAATAATTATCCATGGTATCATTTTGCTTTGCAAAGTTTTGAACTTTCCCCATAACTTCAGTCCATGTTCAATTGGTGCTAGATGAGTGTTACATTGTTTACGGAAATATGTTTGAATGCGAGTATTTTACCTCAAGAAAACAAATGGCACTGTTGGCAGGAAGTCTAAATAAATGAAAATCGCTGAGGATAGGTGGGTGGTGAAAGCAACGGATCTTCCTAACAATTTGCTTTTATTTGCTTTTTAAATAAGTTTTAAAAAGTAGTCATTGATGTACCCTACGTTTTATGTGACCTGGTCATGCCACTTCTATTCCCTTGCATTGTAGATTACATTTAATACTTTGAACTGGGCTGTGATTCATTCACCTATTTCCTCATCCCTATTCGTTATGCCCAATATACATCTTCCTGTCCTTCCTGAACTGAGGCAGAGGTCAGTGAGGGATAACAAATTGCCACTTGCCCATGTTTGATTGAATACTTTCTTGTTCTCATACTGTAGCAAAGCACTAGGCCATCATAGCTACAAGGGAAAGCAACTCAGGAAAAGGCTTTCTCCTTATTTAGTTCCCTCAATTTTTAAAAGCCACACAAAAAACACAGAAAGTGGTACTTCGGCTTCATCTTGGCTTCCAAGGTGAAAGTTCATATAAGCTTAGATTGTTCAGCCTGGCAGTCTATTCTGTAGTTTACCATCTGAAAATGCTGCTGTAACAAGGGTTGACAGTGAGGTGAAAGGCTTCTGTAATGTTACCAGCTGTCCTTAGAAATTCAATATACCTCAACCCGAATCTTTCCTCATACTGGAATGGTTCACCTGAATTCTATTTTGGTATCATTGCCACATTTTGTTTTATACATACAAGTGCTAAAATGCCTCAAAATATTTTTAATAACTTTTTAAAGTTAATTTTCATTTTGGATGACATGTAACTTTAATAAGTTCATTTTTTCTGAGTTCATTCTTTAAAAAAAAGTGGATCTATTTTCTCCCTTTTGTACCTTGCAAAAACACAAACATTTCTTCAGGTCTATTAACTTATTTTGGAGGGGAAAGACAAATAGACTTGTTCATTTAGGAACTTCAAATTAAGAATGTATTATCCATCTATAAACATAATCTTGTATATGCTACTCAGTGAACAAATTTCATATTACTGATCTGCAAAGCAACCCAAAAGACATTCTAACATATATGTTGCTTTATAGGAACTTCCCAAGTTTCTTCCAGATCTTGCCTCAGCTGATGCTGATCTTCCTTGGAACAGGTCTAAAAACCGTTTTCCCAACATCAAGCCATGTATGTTGTGTTTTACAAATCATTCTTCCTCTCCACTAGCTAAAAGTGTCTTAAACCACCTCCTCCTCCTCCTCCTCTTCTTCTTCTTCTTCTTCTTCTTCTTCTTCTTCTTCTTCTTCTTCTTCTTCTTCTTCTTCTTCACTCTGATGTTTAGGAAGAAGTGTGTTTAACCACGTGATAATTTCTTATTACGGACTTGAGAGTTTTGTGGGTTTTTTCTGAAGTAAAGATAATTTATGATTAAGTTTTTGCTTTCACTCACAGCCATTAAACTGGAGGTTCTGGTATCTATATAGTCTCAAATAGTTTCTTAGCTTTGTAACATAATCAAGGTGGTATAAGCATCTTTATTTTACACTTAGTGAAAAATATTTTTTTTGTAAATAAAAATTTAAAATCCACCTGTTGGCAGTTTCCCTTTAAATATGGCATTGGCGATGCTTTCTTAAGATACTTGTAAATGTGCTGTGTAAGAGTTTTCCGAAAGATCAGAGTGAATATATGGTAACTTATAAGCTGAGGATAGATTTTTATCATAGGAGACAGGGGTCTGTCTCTCTGTAGTCAACACTGCTTCATTTTTCAGTTAATAAGACAGAAATGCCACTATTATTTTAAGCATTAGCTGTGATGTGAGACGGGGCAAGGCATTCCTCTGTTAATGTAACCACATTCTGTGAAATTAACTTTTTAGAACAGCTGTTCCTGTTATCTGTTGCAGAGGGTTTTTTAAAACCTTATTTTAATTATTTTATTAAAATGATTTTAAATCCACTTTTCATTTAGAGAATACCAAAGTGGTTCATAGAAATCAAAACTGCAGTCAAAATGGTTTAGGGCTGGGCATGTACAAACATGCCTCAGTCCATTCCAATGTTCATTTTCACATGTGTGTGTTTATAACATTGTCCAACAAGGCAGCTTATATGCATATTTTTAACATACATTTCAGCCATCAACAGATATTTACAAGATATCTACATCCCCTGCATGTTTCCTTTCAAAGTTAATGAATTTCCAGAAGGGTAGCAGTATTAGTCTTCTATGCAGCAAAAACAACAAAGAGCCTTGTGACACCTTAAAGACAAAAATTAACGAACTGATTAATTACCCATCACAAAGGCAAACCTATCCAAGTCTACTGCAAAGTAAATCCCGTTGAATTTTGTGGGGCTTACTCTCAAGTAAATGGGGTTAGGATTGCAGCCACTTTCACCACCTTGATTTCACAGTTCAGTATAAACTAGTCATCCTATCTTGTTTCAGGCATCGGAGAGGGACAGTTTTGCTATCAATCAAGAAAACCTCCAGGGGGGAGGCAGTAGGAAAGGAGTTTTAAATTTACTATTACTTTTGAAATAAAGATTTTGGGTGGTAAGAAATGGGCAGTCAACTCCAGATGGTTTCCCCCCATTTTGACAAAGAGGCTAGCCAAAGCAGCACAGATAAAATTCACAGGTAACAAAGGAGTTCGCTTCTTTCTGTGTAAGATGAAGAATAATGAAGGCTGTATTCTATTGCTTTTAAAATTCAGAATAGGAAACAGTTGAAGGCTGAAATGCTAACCCAGTGCCGGATTTAAGTATAATTTAAAGGAAAAGAAACTGGATGTACATTTCCAAAATATAAGATCAAAAACAAAAACAAAAAACCTACATCCAGCAACAGTGTTTTGTGTTGTGTAGGCTCCTATGATGTACATATTTTGTTATGTGCAAATGGCTATAGATACTTATTAGGTCCATAAATTACCATATAGCATATATTCAACACAAAAAAACAGTGACAATTTGTTGTTGACAAAGGAAAGCTGGGCATATAAAGGACCCCATTACCTTCAGTAGCTTAGGGCCTCATCAAACCTAAATCCGGCCCTGTGCTAACCACACTTACCTTAGAGCAAGCACCATTGAATTCTGTTGGATTTACTTCTGTTTGCCCCACCGCTTTCCCTGGGAAAGCCTGCGCTTTAGCGCTGAATCAGATGTCAATCCACAGAATGTCAGTCCGCAGAAAACCCAGTAGACATTTGCTCCGATTCAGTGGTAAAGATTGGGTAAAGCGACTGGACAAGCAGAAGTCTGGGTGAGCCCTAAGTTTTGAAATATACTTTTATTTGTACTACATAAGACTAGAAATGGGCATTATGTTTGCACATTCAGGAGTGAGGAAGAACCATATTTGGAGTTCTTATTACATCATGGCTACGCAGAAATGACAAATACTGTAAAGAATTGCTCAAACCTTTAATTCCCCCCCCTCCCAGTTACCACATTTTAACAGAGACAGAAGATAAGTGAATATAGGCACCCCGCTAACAGTATTACTGTATCTGTCAGTAGGTACGTAAACTCCAAGAACTTGCTGGACACAAAGATGGCAGTTATAACAAAGAAGTGTAGTGGGTTTTTTTACTCCAGGTTTATACTCTTTTTAGTGTCACATTAGGACCCTTACGGTATTTCTGTACCCCATTAAAAATCAACACTATAACATATGTAAATACGAGTATAGACATATAGGTCACGTGGTTCGAAACAAATAGAAGAAACAAGCATATTTAGTTTCATTGACTTTATTTTCGTTGCACAGATAACAACAACAGAGTGAAGCTGATGCCTGATGCCAGCATACCTGGATCGGATTACATCAATGCTAGTTATGTGTCTGTAAGTTTGGGGTCATTTGTAATTGTTATCACATTCTTGCGAGCTCGTGTGGTTTGAAACAAATATATTTTATGCAGAAAATGATTAGTTCTTTATGGAATTGTGCTCACAAGTCAATAAGAATCTAAATACTTACAGCTCAAATAATTCACAGCTGTTTATTAGTCACCTGATACATTATATACAGAACAGGTGGCAAGGAAAAGCTATGTTAATCCTCTCTCTTGCAAGAATGAGGTGAGAGTCTGTAACTTAGGGGTGCAAAATATTATGTTTGTTATGTGGTCTCTCTCATGTGATAAGGCTGCTGTTGGTAGCGGGACCCTGGACTAAATGAACCCTCAGGCAGACCCAAGAGGGCTGGTTTCTTACAGTTTTACAGCAAAACTAAGACATAGCAAAACAGTACCAGCCTCCATTTGTAATGCAGTATATACTAAATGTATCTCTGATTATATATCAAACCCATGAGGAAGATTGATATAAAGATTTCTGCAGAGTGAGGGCTTTCTCCACCACTCTATCATCTCTTTCCCCCCCCTCTCTCTGTGTGTGTGTGTGTGTGTGTCTGCTCATGAGAGTGCTTGATGCCATCCAGTGCTATTGCTCCATATCAGGCATGTCCAACAGGTAGATCCTGATCTACTGGTAGATCACTGGACGTCTGCAGTAGAACACTGATAGATCATTGGCTCCCCCCAAAGAAGCTGAACAACTGTTGTTCCCCTAAGAAAAAGCTCAACATTTTATCTCCTCCCTGAAAAAACTCAACAACTTTGACCTGAACTCCCAAAAGGGGGGTAGATCACTGCCAGTTTTTAACTCTGTGAGTAGATCACAGTCTCTTGGGAGTTGGCCACACCTGCTCCATATGAATCAGGTGCATGTACTGTGACCAGCATCTGAAAGCAGTGATGGGATGCAGGAGGGCTAATAAACTGATACTGAATAATAGTAATAATAACAATAATAATTTATTATTTATTATTTATACCCCACCCAGCCACTCTGGGCGGCTCCCAACCAAATGTTAAAAACACAATACAAGTCCCTGGCATCTCTAGGTAGAGCTGGGCGAGAACCCTGACTGAAAGACTGGTGAGCTGCAGCCGGTCAGTGAAGACAATAACTGAGCTAGCTGGACCAATCATCTGACTCGATATAAGGCAGCATCCTAAGTTCCAATACCTGCCAGCTTGATGTGACAGGGAGGCTTTACGTGTGGCCTCAGAGGTGTGTGTTATCTGTTGGGTGGTGTTGCAAGACAAGGCCTAGCTTCCCAATTGTGGAATTCCCTCTCATGGAACTATGTGTGTCCTTGCTGTAACATTTTGGTGTCAACGAAAGACAGTTTGTTCATTAAGGCCTTTGGAAGATGGTGCCTCAGTGTCCATATGTTTTGTGATGTGAATTTTGTTTGTTTGTTGTCCACTGCCTAATTTATTCTGGCCAATGTGGGATTTTTTAGATACTCTGTTTTAAATATTTTAATTATTGTAGTTCATGTAGTTGACCATGCTGTAAACTGTGCTGGGCTCTTTTGAGAGGAAGAGCTGTTTAGAATTGTAATAAATAAATACCCCCACATACAATGTTTTTGAGAGTAAAAGATTCCTACAACTTTCTCTCTAGTTCCAAAATGTAGAGGCTAGTTCCTTCTGAACACCCATACGAATGCACTGAGTTCCTGAAGGAACTCCTGCAACTTTAGGTGCATTTATATAGGCTGCAAATGAGATTGCTTGCTGAATGCATCTTTTTTGCTCTCTTTTTTTTATAAGCATTTGCTGTGGTTCATCTTTTCTTTAGGGCTATTTATGTCCAAATGAATTCATTGCTACTCAAGGACCATTACCAGGCACAGTGGGGGATTTCTGGAGAATGGTATGGGAAACAAGAGCAAAAACCCTTGTTATGCTTACTCAGTGTTTTGAAAAAGGACGGGTAAGTTACCAATATATGAATTTAAGAAATACATTTGGTAACTGCCAATTGCCCTTTCAAAAAGCCTTCATGTTGTTAACCACCACCACCACCCCAATAAGCCACTTTATTCCATACTGATTGCAGATAAGATGTCACCAATACTGGCCTGAAGACAACATACCAGTGACTGTGTTTGGAGATATAGTGATTACTAAATTAGTAGAAGACATTCAAATAGACTGGACCATCAGGGATTTAAAGATTGAAAGGGTAAGGTCTGGTGATTTTTTAAAAAAAGTTGTTATCGTTTCTGTGAAAACCATGCTGCTTACACTTCTGATTTTAATTCAAAACATATCAAGCTCTCCACAGTATTTATTATTTCATCATGAATACACTATATTGAGCGGTACCTTGGTACTCGAACGGCTTGGCTCCTGAACAAATCGGCTTCCGAATGCCGCAAACCTGGAAGTCAGTGTTCACTTTGCAAATGTTTTTCGGAAGCTGAATGTCCGACGCGGCTTCTGCAGCTTCTGATTGAGTGCAGGAAGCTCCTGCAGCCAATCGGAAGCCATGGCTTTGTTTTCAAATGGTTCCAGGAGTCGAATGGACTCCCGGAACGGATTAAGTTTGAGAACCAAGGTACCACTCTACTACCGTTCCAGATTTGTCCTCAGCTGATGTTCTTCAGATGGCTATTTTGCCCAACTCCTGCTATGGCCCTGCAAGCACATAACTAGAAATGTAGAAAATATCGGGGCCTAAGGGAAAGTGATTCTGAGGATGAGTTTTGAGAGATGACTTGCTTGTGTGAAACAGTCATCTTAGTCTTGTTATTTTTAAAGAGCTTTTCATTATCACCACTCAGATGCAACACTTTTCAACCAAGGCAGCAATTCATACATTCAGTGTACAGTATATTCATAATACCAGTTTCTCCTACTGTCACGAGGCAGAACAATGACATACAATGTTGGTCTTCCAACCGAGTCTATTACTTCTTAGGTTGGCTGGTTTTTGCTCTTTGCATGATCGATCATTAATTGTATTTGTCAGATAAGATAATCCAGTCAAGAACAAGGTTCTTAGGTGGGAGAGCTAGTTAGTAGGGTCTTGTCAAAAAAATCTTACTTGAATTTAGCCCAGTTATGTGTGGCCTCTCAAACTGCAGCTGAAAGTATTTGCCATTCTGAAATAAAACTTCGCTTCTTTCTGTTTGTATTTGGAAGCATGGGGATTGTATGATGGTACGTCAGTGTAACTTCACAGCCTGGCCTGAACATGGAGTACCTGAAACGACTGCATCATTAGTCCATTTTGTAAAGCTGGTCCGTGCTAGCCGAGCACATGATAGCACACCCATAGTTGTTCACTGCAGGTAATAAATTATTTTTCTTTGTAAAAAAAAGGAGGAATTTTATATATTTTTCATCTAATCCTCCGAACCCCAACCCCCATGTAATATAGCGTAAATGTGTACAGTAACATAAATAGCATTGGTACAGGTAGGTAGCCATGTTGGTCTGACGTAGTCAAAACAAATATTCCTTCCAGTAGCACAGTAGCACCTTAGAGACCAACTAAGTTTGTCATTGGTATGAGCTTTCGTGTGTATGCACATGAAAGCTCACACCAATGACAAACATAGTTGGTCTCTAAGGTGCTACTGGAAGGAATTTTTGTGTGTGTTATAAATAGCATTATTAAGGGCATATACATAAAAATAAGCAGGAAACAAAATATTCAGTACATAAAATAAAAACCTGTGTCATGCCTGTAATAATACAGTCACACCTCAGTTTAAGTACACCTCAGTTTGAGTATTTTCAGTTTAAGTACTCTGCGGAACTGTCTGGAACGGATTAATCCACTTTGCATTATTTTCAATGGGAAAGTTCGCTTCAGGTTAAGTACAGACTTCCGGAACCAATTGTTTTTGTAAACCGAGGTACCACTGTAACAAGGTATGGCCTAGTGAACACTTTCGATAGACTATGAAGCTAAGTTAGGGACATTGCCTATTCTTTCTAGATATGGCAGTCACTAGGCATGTTGCTCTTAAGGGCTAGAAGAGGAGGGTGGGGGAGAGAAAAGAAAAACATGCAACATGAAATCCGTAGCTCAACACTAATGAAGTCTCTGAGGAACCTACTTCATGTAACACAGCAGATATCTATGAATGAGAGCCATCAGTTGGAGAACAACATGAAGCTAGGAACGATGATGACACCAATGGCAATTGCCCTTGGTTACCCCTATTAGGAGTGAATCCAGGCCAGCATAGTACCAATCTGGGAATGCAATAATGCTTAGTCGATAAAAGATTCTGGGGTACTCTGTTCAGTTTCACCAACACCTAAAAATAAAAAAAATTCCTTCCAGCAGCACCTTAATGACCAACTAATTTTGTCATTGGCATGAGCTTTTCTGTGCATGCACACTTCTTCAGATACCAAATTATTAAAAATAAATAATTATTGTCTATATTTAGTCAAAACTGTAATTTTCAACTGTGATTTTCCATTAGAGATTTTAGAGATTCATGTGAAAATACTTCAGTCTTGACTTGTTCCTTATAGCGCTGGAGTCGGAAGAACGGGAGTTTATATCGCCCTGGACCATTTAACACAGCATATAAATGACCATGATTTTGTGGATATCTATGGTCTTGTAGCTGAGCTGAGAAGTGAAAGGATGTGCATGGTACAAAATCTGGTAAGATGCTCAGAATCTATGCTATGGCCTACTTGTCACAAATTGCAGCTGAGATCGCAAGCCCTTGGACTGTATCTCTTCAGACTGCAGATGGTGGCTCAAATGATAAATGGCTTCTAAGTGAATCTTTGGATACTTATGAGAACAGTCAGTAGGATGGTGCTTTGAGTGTGTGCTGTGTGTGTGAGAGAGAGATATAGAGGAGACAGAAACAGAGAAACATTTTGTTACCCACCAAGAGAAATGTAAAAAAAAGGGGGGGCAAGCTAAAATATATAGTGATGAGTTGGATTTCATCTACCGGTACAATGTTGCAACAGTGAGCCAGCTGAGTACATGCACCAGGAATGGAGACCCCTGGAGTCCAACAGATGTTGTTGGATTCTGGCCCACATTATCTCCAACCACCATGGCCCAATGGTCAGGGATGATGTAGTCAAACAACATCTTGATGGCTACAGGTTCTGCATCCCTGGCATATACAATGATGCATCAAAATATGTGTCAATTCTCCCTGGGCTCCCAGAGAGCATTTTAATAGCCTGTGGAATATCATGTATTCTCCTTAGGTCAGGAGTCAGGGCCAAGCTCTGATGTCCCCAAACCGATTCTACCTGGTGGCAGCAAAGCAGGTCTTACCTTGACCTTTTTCTTGGGATTATAAATTTGAGATATTTTTTTCCCCACAGTTGTATCTTTTGGGAGGGCAACCCTGCAAAGGGTGCTTACCTATAAATTTTCTGATTTTCCCGGAAACCCACTTTTCCAAATATTATTCAGATACCCTCTTGGAGTCTGAGAAAACATGAATTCACTGTAATAATGTTCTTTGTGCTAGAAATGCTCTTTGTATAAATTCCAAAATAACTTCAAAATATTTTCCCATTAAAAGCAAGTTCTTCGTGCCTAAATAAGCTAAACCGAGAAACCTTTAATTTTTCAAACTTTGCAGGCACAGTATATATTTTTGCACCAGTGCGTTTTGGACTTATTGACAATCAAGAGGAGCAGTCAACCTATGTGTTTTGTTAATTATTCAGTACTGCAAAAGATGGACTCTTTTGATGCCATGGAAGGTAAACAAATATACACTGTACCAAAACAGGGGGCTATTTTAGGTTGCGATGTGCAAGAGTTTGGCCATATTGAAGCAGCATGCATGGAGAAACATTATTTGATTTCAGGGGTTTATTTGCTTTTATGGTTTTCTGCCCCTTGGGGGGAGAAACCCAATTAGTTTTCTCTGCCTACAAGCTGTCACTGGATGAACTCATTAAATCCCGTGGATTTCATTATGCTCAATATGCCAGTGACATCCAGCTCTGTCTCTTTACTACAGAACTTCCGCCTGCCACACAATTCTCCATCTCCATTTGTCTGTCTGGTGTTTCCACTTGGATGTTTGTCATCTTGAAAAAATGAAAACAAAAGACTGCACTTCTCATCTTTCCTACCAAGCCCTCCTCTTCTCACATACCTTCCACATCCATCAACAAAGTCACTGTCTACCTTATTGAATATGCATGAAATCTTTGCCTTACCTTTGACTTCTCTTTGCTCCCCATATTCAATACCTTGCCAAATAATGACCTGCGCCTCCATGGACAGCTGTGAGTCCAAAATCACTCCCAGGCTGCACACCTGGTCCTGGTTACCCCATTCAGGACCAGAGGTCCCCTACACCTGCCCAACCCCTGTCCCCCCAAAACAGTACTTCTGTCTTGTCAGGATTCAACCTCAATCCATTAGCTGCCATCCATCCTCCAACCGCCTTCAGCCACCCACACAGGACATTCACTGCTTTTACTGGTTCTGATTTAAAAGAGAGGTAGGGCTGGGTATCATCTGCATACTGATGAACACCCAGCCCTCTCCTCCTCCCCCCCCCCCATACTGGCTTCAGCAGAAACTCCTCATCTATGCCTTCAAAGCACTCCATGGCTTTGCCCCTCTTGATCACTCTGCTCTTGTTTTCTGATACATTCCTGCCTTCACTCTTCCAGCTCTATCATCCTCAGTTTTTCAGTGGTTGGGGGATGCAGAGACACTGACTCTTAAGCTCCTTCATTTCCCTGACATGGGGTACACCCCAGGAACGGACTACATCTGCCCTAGGCCAGTGGATCTTCCTCAGCCCCCATCACTGTAAAGTAGGGTGGCTCTGTGACACAAACAGAAAGGAGCAGTAAGCAAGTTATGCTTCACTATGGTGATTGCAGAACAGAAAATTTCCATTACCTTCCCTTTGCTTGTGGCACCAGTCGAAGCTATATGTTTTTATAATTTAATTCTTAATGTGTTCCATACCATTTTGTGTGCCCAGTTGAGATTAATTTTTAAAACTTTCAACTATTGTGTCTGTTTCTTTTCTAGGTGATGTGGAACTAGAGTGGGAAGAAACCACCATGTAAAAAAACACAACAGATTAAAACCTTACGTTTTGAGAAACAACTGTGTTGGGTTTTAAAAAAAATAAAAAACAATCAATAAATCAGGGGCCAAAACAAACCCCCCTCTTACAATGAACTAACAGCAAATATTAATTTTTGTAAGAATAATGTTATAGTTTATACTCTATTTATGTGCCTTCATAAATACTATAAATTATTAAATGATACTTTTGTACAGAGTTTAGTCCTGTTGTTATAACAAAATTGTATTGGGTGCAGTCCAGCAATGGCTAATCACAAATAAGTCCCATTGATAGCAATATAAGCATTTAACTGTATGCTGTGATCTGTATCCAGCTAAATCATTATGCTTGCAGAACCCAGCACATAGCTTCCCATCAACACAATGGAAGCCCCCGTTCCCATGTGTGCCCAATGGCATCCCCAGATCTGTTCTGGAGGGTTGAGAGAAGTCCCAGAACAGATTTAGGGTGCACATAGTGGGAGAAGGAAGGGGGGAAGGAAGGTTATGTTGCACAAGAAAAATCCTTCTGCTTACAGAACCCTAGCCTTAGTGTTACACTGAATACAACCCTTTGTCTCACTAATTTCCTTGGGATTTAGGGCCTAACTAGGCATTACAAGAGACACTTGAGTGGCTGCTGCTTCACGTCCTTTTCTCTCCTCTTCTCAGTAACATCTAGAACAGGCATCACCAACCTTCGGCCCTCCAGATGTTTTGGACTACAATTCCCATCATCCCTGTCCACTGGTCCTGTTAGCTAGGGATCATGGGAGTTATAGGCCAAAACATCTGGAGGGCCACAGGTTGGGGGTGCCTGATCTAGAATAATATAACTCATAATATAACATCACCACTGCTATACATTTCCGTGCTTCCAACACTCAGTTATGTGGGTGAAGAGATACACAGTGCAGTGATAATGCATTGTAACCTGGGGGTCATCCAGTGAATTTGACTGGCAGGAGATGCAGAATAGATTGAAAGAAGCACTTCTTCACACAGATCATACGGTAGTTAAACTGATTTTTGCTGCCACAAAATGTGGTGGCGGCTACTCGCTCAGATGGCTTTAAAAGGAGGATAAACAAATTCATAGGTGATAACTACCAGTGGCTAGAAATTAGGGTGGATATATGCCATCTGCACTCAGGCAGGCCTTTCACCTTTCCTGATCACCCTGCAGTGGTGCTTTTATGTGTTATACAGCAGCACAACCAGACACATTCCTCTCCCCCAGCTGCAACAAAACATTTCTCTCCCATATTGGTCTCAGCAGCCACAACATTATTTGAGCTTTCACCCAATGTAAAAGCCACTTCTTGAACTGTAGTGGGATACTGTGTATAGTGCATTTCCAAGTTATTTGCTTCCGGTGGGGGGGGGGAATCCATTTACAAATAATATGAAAAAGAATGCTAAACTTGCACTATATTGCCACTATATATACAGATAAAGTATTTTACCATGCTCACCTTAAAAAACATAATGACCACAATCCTGCAATATTGATACATGTGGTTTTATGCCCATTAATTTCAGTTGGCTTGAATGTGCATCACTCTGCATAGGATTCTGGCCAATGTGTGAAGTGGCCCTTATTCATGATTATTCTCTCTGGACTGTGCCCACTTTTGGGCACAGTTCTAAAGCATCTACACCAGTGATGGCCAAAGTTGGCCCTCCAGCTGTTTTGGGACTACAACTCCCATCATCCCTAGCTAACAGGACCAGTGGTCAGGGATGATGGGAGTTGTAGTCCCAAAACATCTGGGCGGCCAAGTTTGGCCATCACTGATCTACACCATGTACCTACATACAGTGTACCTACAGGAGTGTACACATGAGCAGATTATTTCAGAATTTCAGCCAGGGGTCCGAATCCAAAAATGGCAACCTATCCACCAAAGCAGGCTTCCACATATGTGGCAGGATCCTTGCATGCAAATGGGGCATGAATCCAATCTATGCCTTTCATTGGCAGGCTTATTTTCGTCCCAATGTGGATTAACATACATCCAAATGATACACTATTGAAAACAACAGACAACTTATTTTGAATGTGTATCTAATTTTTCTTTGCTCTCTTGTTAACTGGTAAGTTTAAAGAAACCTGCTTTTGTGCATGGATCACATCTTTGGATCAGGACCTATAACCTTCCTTTGAGGAAATGCTCTGGACACATTCCGAATACCTCTAAATTACCATAGGATAATACATGTCTAAATGAGCCAAATGTGATGCAGAGCATTCATATTCCCCAGGTGTATATAATTCAGTGTGCAGATCTGCTCTCCTACCGGTATTTGTGGTTGATTGTGAGGGGAATCTGCCATCCCATAGACTCAGCTGACTTAAGACGATGGGGTTGATTGAAATAAGATGACTTCCAGGATTATCATAACATTTCCCTAAATGTATGCTCTTCTGTTTTGACTCTTTGTTTTATGGGATTGAAATATTATCTTATGATCCTGAACAGCTGAAAACTCACCCCTCTGACACTGTGGAGATTTTTCAGCTTTTATTCGGCACACAGTAGCTTTTCACGGACGCTTGGGGCTATTTAACTCATCATGGAATAATGACCAGAAATTGTTGGTTTTCTTGTTCTATTTTGCAATGCAATTTGGTAATTGTACATGCTTGACAATTAAAAAAAACCACTGTCTCACATTCCTAATACTTTTCTAAAGCTGTAAAAAAAAAATAAAGTTTTACATTTTATTATACAATATAATTTCCAATACTGTGTTGTCTCCTATATACAATTCTATCAGTTACGTTTGAAAAGTCTGCATGGAGTCAAATTCTTTCCCACCCTAGTCCTTTCCAGATGATTTGGACTACAAATTCCATTATCGCCAACCAGCATAGTCAATGGTCAGAGATGATGCTGTAGTCCAACACATCTGGAAGGCACCAGCTTAAGGGAGTTTTGCCTGAAGTTGAGATCAAACAACTAGGCAGTTCAGACCTTATTTTAGGAGAGGAAGGGTACAAGGTCCAATTGATGCAACATTGCTTGGGTTCTTTTTGGATCCCCCCCCCCAGTCCAGATTGTATGGAATAGTTGTTTATTCCTCTACCAGTTTGAATCTAATTGCAAGTTAAACACATTTCTACATAAAGTCTTACAGGACTTTCTTAGCAATATTTTAACAAATGAGAATTTGGAATTGTGCTTTTTGAAGTTTGATATTCCTTTGTTATGTATATTGCTGTTCTTGTTTTTTTTTATCTTACTTATTGTTCATAAACAGTTTCGGGTTTCATGTGAATAGAAAGAAATGCAATCAATCTAATCAATGTTCCATGGAAAAACACTTTTGAAGCTGTAAGGACCCTCAAAAGCAGTTTGTGGTATGACATACGGATCTTCAATCTGGTGAAAGTGGCAGTTTTGAAATCCCACTAAGTATGCCCAATTTAAAATGCTTCAGAAATAAAAAACAAAATCAGAGTCTCGGTGTGGGAAAGGGTTTAACAGGCTGGTGCCACCAAGCAAGGAAGATGTGCTGAGAACATTTCTTTTTGCGAGGACAAACTCTGTAGTAAATTCACCTGTCAGACTAAAGAAATAACGGCGCTTTTTAATGCAGAAGAAAAGGAAGAGGCGGTGCTCACAGCTGTTCATATATTTGGCAAGCCATTTTGTGCGGTTCCCGTTTCATTTGGCTCATTCAAAACACGTGTTCTCCATTTATTATAAATCTGCTTTCACATATTTGACAAATTGCTTAGGCAGGGCTCTACACATGTGGAGCATGGTTTTATTTGCACTTGGTAGCAGTATGCACAGCTTTCCTGGTCAGGTATCATTAGTTTCGTACCCTCAAGTTCTTGAATATGAGTATCTGTATTATTCTGAGAGGAACTGCCAAGCCACGCCAAGTTGTTTAAAAATGTTTGAAACATGTTAACTTAGGCAACGGGGGTTCTTCCAGTGTTGTTAGACTACAGCTTCCATCATCCATAATCATTGGGCTGATGGGAGCTGGAGTCCAAAAACCTCTGGAGGGGCTACAGGCAAGCCCCCCCTCCCCCCGGATTATAAAGATTATTTCATCTTTCCCTCAAGCTTTTGAGTAAGAGTCATTTTGTCTCCTTTGAGTGAAAGACTTTCTTCTGTCAACTTATTTAGGGGTACCTCATCTTCTATATGTTAAGGGATTACATCACTCTCAGTTACTTACGGGGCTATTTATAGCAGGCTGCCTTCCAAGCGTTGGGGAGTGGGGCAAGGTTTTTATTCTTAGTGCTGCTACTAAATTAATCTATTCTGCCCATCTCCTCTCCCTGATTGATGCTGGACGTTCCAGAAAGGCTTATTATATTATTGGGACCTGGAAATGGCCCAAATGGCTTGCATAGCCCACATGTCACTACACAGCCTGTCCTGATTAGCACCCCACTCCTGCGGTCTTTAATGTGCCCCATATTTATGCTGAAATAGGGCTGCCATACATCCGGACTTTTCCAGCCATTACTGGGATCTCAAAGCTAGAATTGATGCCTAGAGGAAATTTCTGAAAGGTGGCGCTTTGTCCTGGATCTTAGGGAAGTCAATAGAAAAATCAACAAATTTGGGGTTTGTCTTTAAAAAACACCTCAACAACCCTATAAATGTCATGCAACAATCCTTACCACCTCTATTGCAATGCTTTTGGTCGTTTCCTGTTAAAACAAAACAGCATCTCTACCCTTCTTCCACTCCATCTGTTGTAAGACTGTGGCTATAGAACCATCTGCATTTCAGACTGAAGACTTGTAGGAAGGAATCCTGTTTGAGCACATGTTCATCACTTGAAATCTGAAAGTTGACCCCTTCAAAATTTGTTTGAAATCTGCTCAGTTCTGCCTGAAAACTGTGAATTTCCCCCAGAGGGAAGCTTAATTAGGACCCTAACATGTTGCCTGTTGGGATGCTGTGTTTTCCATACAGCTCTTACCAATCTGTATGGAAAGGTTTTTACTGCCACTTGGTGGGCCACTGCTGGGTAACCTCACTAAGTTACTGGAAAGGGTGCAGCAATGAAGGAAGTGGCTGTGGTGGCCCACTGATTGATTGGCAGCTAATTGTAAGGTAAGAGTTGATGGAAGGCACTCTGCGCCACCAGGGCTACCTGTGTCTTGAGTGACAGCCATGGATCCATGGGCGTACCCAGCGAGGGGCAGGGGGGCAGCTTTCCCCCCCCAGAAGCAAAAAAAAAAATTGCCATATTTTACGGACCATAACCTGCACTTTTACCCTCCGAAAACTGAAGGGGAAAAGTCACTGCGGGTTATGGAAATCGGGCTGTTTCCCCCCCCCCTCCGTGGCTGCAGCCAGCGACAGGAACATGGGAGAGGGGAGGAGCAGCCTGAGCTGGGGGGGCGGCGGATGGGAGCTCCATCCTTCCTTCCCCCCTCTTTCTTTCTTCCTTTTTCTCTCTCCCTCTCTCCCTCCCTCCCTCCCTTCTCTCTCTCTCTCTCCCCCCCCCTCACCCCTTCCTTCCTTCCTTCTCTCTCTCCCACCCACCCCTTCCTTCCTTCCTTCCTTCCTTCCTTCCTTCCTTCCTTCCTTCCTTCCTTCCTTCCTTCCTTCCTTCCTTCCTCTTCCCTCCCTCCTTCCTTCCCTCTCTCTTCCCCTCTCTTGCCCCCCCCCCAGTTTTGATCCTGGGTACGCCCCTGCATGGATCCAACAGAACCTCTGGTGAGCATTCTTGGGTGCCCCCATCATCTTTCATGATTCCCCCCCCCCTTTTGAAAGGATGTTTGGAATAGGGTGAATATCCGGGAGAAGGAGCAACATGCCCCCATTGTTGTGGTAACTGTGTCAATCTTCACTCTCACGATCCAATCATTGGGTGGGATTCAACCAAGGAGTCCCATCACTGCAGAAGGGCTGTGCAAGGGGTTCTGCTGGTGCAGCAGGGCTTTCCCATTTCTGCTCCTCTGTGCCCCCTTAAATTGGCTTGGGGCGGGGGGGGGCGGGTCAGGAGAACCCCTGGAAAAGTGTCACTAGTCTGGGACGTATTAACAGCCCAATTGTTGCTGTTGCTTTCTTGTCTCCTTATACCTAACTAAACAAACCAAGTGTCCTTTTGCAATGCAATTCTATCCCATTTCGGTGCTGCAAATCCCCCAGAATGCTTATGCCCTGGGAGGGTCAGCTGGGGCGTTATCAAACCTGTTAACACAATGCATTGGATGCTTCATCATGAAATTTAATTTTTAGGATCTATGCCAGTGAAGGTCAACTTGCTGAAAGGTAATCTACTGCCCCATGCCAGAAATGTCACCACTCAGTAGTGATGAAAATATAAACCTATCTAATAGCCCTCCTCCGATTACTTCTGATCAGAGAGCAACCTTACATATGAGGGTTTTTTAAAAAAATCTTTTCAAAATGCCACCTCAAAATGGAGCTCATTGGAAGGCATACATACATATATATATATATATATATATATATATATATATATATATATATATATCCCTTAAAAATGATAAAGCAATATGAACGGCTGATTGGATCTTTCTTGAGTCACATGACTTCTAACACTCTGGCTGGAAGTTTGGCATAGTTACCTCTTGACATATATCAATTACAGAAAAAGACCCCTGTTGGGTCAGGCCAAAGGTCTCTCTAGTCCAGCATCCTGTTCCCACAGTGGCCAACCCAATACAGATGAAAGCCTGTGAATGGACTAAATGGTGCAGCACTCTCCCACTTGTGCTACCCAGAGGCAGCAGAAAATGGCAGGGTGAGCCAGGGGCCTTGTGGCAGCAGAGTTGCCAATTTTGGATGGCTATGTTTCAGTTCACATATTTTTTTCAGAAAGTATGAGTACAGGTAGGTTCACCTGTAAATGTGAACCGAATGGAATTTCTCCCCTGCCCCTTGTTTTACACTCCCCTGGAAGTAACCTGAAAATCTGGGGATTTGGGGCTTGCAGTGGCAATTGGAAAAGGCAATTGAACCACTTGTTTAACGTCTCACTGAGCTCTCATAGGTGGGATGGAAGTAAGGGGGATGACACCATCTTGCACTTCTCTGTTCTTTTCCAGGTTTTTGGTTTTCCCCCTCCCATTAAGAACAATGGAAGACAAATTTACTATGCCAGTTCAAGAAGCAGTTTAGGGCAATGCTTCAGCTCAGTGGCAGAGCATCTTATCTGCAGAAAATTCTGGTTTCTCCAAGGACTGTGAATGTCTCATGCCTGAAATCCTGCCATGGACAGTCTGTGTAGACAAGACTGAGCTAGATGGACCCAATGATCAGACTTGACATAAGGCAGCTTCCTATGTTCCTAGTTTTCCCTCTAGTTTGGGGTGCCTTCCCCTGGTCTGCCCCAGCTGCAACAAAACATCTCTCTCCCATATTGGTCTCTACAGCCACAGCAGGTGATGTAATCTTCCAGCAGTTTGACTTTACCCCCAAAGGCACAATTCTCCATTGTCTCCCAAGAAAGACGGATGCCAACCAGCCAACCAACCAACCTGCTTTCAGTATCAGCACAGCAAGGACAACTGATGTTTCTGTCATGAGAGGAAGGAAATATTCAACACTGGATCTCTCTTTCTGATGGTTGGTGTTCCTGTTTTTAGAGACAAACATCCAATGCTTCCTATCGCCCATACAACACCCTCCCAGGGACTGTAGGAGTGCAAAGACCATGAATCCATTAATAATTTTTAGTCTTCTGAACTCAATTTGCCAGTTAACATAGGCAGCTATGTTATCAATATGCTCAGCAAATAGCTACTTAGCAAAATAGATAGATATGAGAGAGAGAGAGAGAGAGAGAGAGAGAGAGAGAGAGAGAGAGAGAGAGAGAGTAGATAGATAGATAGATAGATAGATAGATAGATAGATAGATAGATAGATAGAGATAGATAGATGATAGATAGATAGATAGATATAGATAGATATAGATAGATATAGATAGATAGATATAGAGTGGTACCTTGGGTTACAGACACTTCAGGTTACAGATGCTTCAGGTTACAGACTCCACTAACCCAGAAATAGTACCTCGGGTTAAGAACTTTGCTTCAGGATGAGAACAGAAATTGTGCGGTGGTGGCGGGAGGCCCCATTAGCTAAAGTGGTACCTCAGGTTAAGAACGGACCTCCAGAATGAATTAAGTTCTTAACCCGAGGTACCACTGTAGATACATGATAGATGATAGATAGATAGATAGATGATAGATAGATAGATAGATAGATAGATAGATAGATAGATAGATGATAGATAGGCAGAAATTTGAATGTACAGAAGGTGGGTAGGATGTAGTAACAGTGAAATTATAATCACCTAAAATGCTAAACTAAAACTGTTAGCATCTACTCTGTTCACTACAATTGCCTTGTTCAGCCTGGCGGTATATTCTTTTCCAGAAAGGAGGAGGGAAATACTTATTTTTACAAGAGGAACTTCGAATTGACAGGGGCATGCAACAATGATTAAGAATCTGTTGCTCTTATTTTAGACCTTTATTGCTTCAACCACATGAGCAGCTGTTGGTTCTTTTTTTAATTCAGCAACCCAGAAGGGCTGTTGGCCTACTACACTATACAGGAAGTTTGATAAGAGATTCTAGCTAGTCATGGGGGTGCCTATTTGAGTGCCATGTGTGGTATCCCAAAATGCTAATTCTGGGTCTTGTCTGGTGGTTTGGGAGGCCATAGCTCAGTGCTTTGCATGCAGAAGATGCCAGATTCAATTCCCAGGTAGGGCTGGAAATGCGGGAAATGCTGGAACCCTGGAAAGCTGCTGGCAGAATGTGTAGAAAATACTGAGTAAAATGGACCTGGTGGTCTGATTTAATACATGGCTGCTTCCTGTGTTCTTTTTGTTCCATTTGTAAAACCTTTGGATTTCCAGAGTGCTCCTCTGCCTAGGCTGGTGTGCCTCTTCTCCATCCATCCATTTCTACCACTTTCCTATGTAGCAGTTGTTTGACATGTTCTCCTCTTTCTGTTCCAATAAGGAAGGAAGGAGTGGCTTTGCAATGCCTTGCTAATTCCCCTAATGACCGTGGGAGCTGTGCCAACCCTTCTAGGAATGTGCTTTTCTTGGAAGATCACCATAGCTGGTAAGAAGAACCCTGGGACACTGAAGCCTTTGCATCTCCAACAGCCAACCAGGCAAGCCCTGTGGCTTTGGGAATCGTTTACAGCTAATGTTGCTCAGGGCCTTTAACTTCAGGCGTATGTGGCCAAGACAGGCAGGTCTCTAGACACATTGCATAGGCCTTCCAGCAAATGAAAGACAGTTCCTTTGCATTTTACAAAGCATGGGGAATACAATCAAAGCTTCATCTATTTGCTAGGATAAGAGTTGCTCTCTTTCTCTCTCTCTCTATATGAGATAACATGTAGCTACTAACTTCACTGTTTGAGATCAAATCATGCAATATAAGCGAATAAAAATTATGTGCCTGCCTTTTCACTGTCATCAATCTCCATGCCATCACCTCATTGTCTCCAATGATGTTTTTGCTCTCACAGTTGTCCTAAGTGCTGTTGACGAAGAAGTAGCCATAGAATGTTGGCAGTCATTGTGCCTGCTCTGAGATGGAAGTGGAAACGGAGTTTAAATCCAGGAAAAGTTCTTACAGTGGGACCTAGAGACAGAAGGGAACATTTGCTAAGTGAGACATGGGTGAGTAAGCCAGAAGGCAGGAGATCCATGGGGATAAATTGAAATAACTAAAAGAATCTGGCTACTAAGGCCGCTTATGTGGTTGAAACCTGGAAAGTGAACATGTGGTAGGTTAACCAGATGTAGGGTTGCCATATTTCAAAAAGTGAAAATCCAGACAGAAAAGTGTTTGATCTCTCTCTCTCTCTCTCTCTCTCTCTCTCTCTCTCTCTCTCTGTGTGTGTGTGTGTGTGTGTGTGTGTGTGTGTAAGCAAAATCTTGATTTTTAACAGAAATCACAAAAAATGACACTGCTGACATGGGTTGCCATATGTCTGGATTTTCCTGGATGTTTAAGTGATTTCCGCCCAGACACTGTTTCTGACGGCTGATTGCTGGCTATGTCTGGGATATTGTGGACATATGGCAACCCTAACCAGATGTCCATCCCCATCTGCTTAGTGCTGGTTGTGAAAGTATTGCAGTCCAGGGTAGGTAAAGGTAAAGGACCCCTGGACAGTTAAATCCAGTCAAAGGCAACTATGGGGTTGCAGTGCTCATCTCACTTTTCAGGCCGACGGAGCCGGTGTTTGTGCACAGACAGCTTTCCAGGTCATGTGGCCAGCATGACTAAACTGCTACTCACAACAGAACACCATGATGTGCAGTCCAGGACCACCATCCAGAACTGCTGTACCAGTTGCAATACTCTCAGCATTTTTCTGTCCTGCATCTCACATTGTCACACTAGTGTAGCATCCTTCGGAGTCTATACTCTTTTCACTTTGCACAACTGATGGTAAGAAGGAACCCTGCAGTATATTAACATATATGGAAACAAGGGCGTACCCACCACGGGGCAAGTTAGGGCAGCTGCCCTACTCTAGAAGCAGGGCTGGTGGGCAGAGGCGGAGCACAGCCCGGCGGAGCGCGAGTTCGCCATTCCCGCCGCGCCGCACCCTCCCTCCAGCTCCCCAGCGCGCCCTCAGGCGAGGCCAAGCGCGGCGGGGAACCAGGGAGCGCGGCGCGGTGGGCGGGAATGCCGAACTCGCACTCCGCTGGGCTGGGCTCCGCCTCCGCCCACCAGCCCTGCTTCTAGGGAGGGGCACAGCCCGGCGGAGTGCGAGTTTGCCGTTCCCGCCCACTTTGTGGCCCCTCCCCTTCCGTGCCTTGGCCCCTCCCCTTGCCCCCCCTAGTTTTGATCCTGGGTACGCCCATGTATGGAAAGCCTAAGCAACTGGACAGACATTAGAAAAGAAACTGATATTTGATGGATAAGACATGAAATGCCCACACCATTTTCTGGTCCTCTCTCTTTTTCTGCTCTTTCAGATGTGGCAGCCATTTTGTGTTCTGCACACACTCACTCCATGGCAGCCATTTTGTGACTGTCACCCACGGTACTTTCTCAAAATTCCAAATGTTGCCCACTGGTCAAAAAAGATTGTCGACCCTGACACATGCTCTTGTGGTATTTGCTTTGTGTCTTTCAGAAACTTATTCTAAAGTTCAAGGTAATTGAAACAGAGATCTTCAGAAGTATAGTCTAGCCATCTTGTATACATTGAGAACATTCTTTGAATCCTGCTTTCCAAATAATCTTCTAAAGCAGCTAACAGAAAAAACAAATCTAAAAATTAATACAGACACATTAAAATATCACACACAAAAACACAGCAACGTCTAAACATGGGAGAAAGCTTGTAAGACCTCGGGGGGGGGGGATTTCATAGATACAATATCATCCCTGAAAGGTGGTCCCATTCCCCAATCCCCACCCATGAAATGTTTGCTAATGATGGGACAGAGACGTGGACCTTTTGGTGCTGAACTTAAAGACAGGGCAGGTTCAGAAGGGTGAAGGCAGTCCTTAAGATATGCTGTAGCGTGGAGACTAGCTGCAACCATTTTGAAGCTAGGTAAGATGAGAAGGCATCAGAAGCAAGCTTTGTGACCTAGAATGTTTCAGAATGACCAAGAAGTTCAAACGTTACTGCAAAGGCCTTGTGTGTAGCCGAAAGGGAGACCCCGTGCTGAGAGAGGCCGTAGCATTTCTTAGAATGATTTGACTGTAGTTGCCTTAGTTGCACAGCTTGTATCCATAGTTACAGAGAGTACAGTTGGGAGTACAGTATTATGGATACTCTGCCAGCTTTGTAGCTGTGGAAGGAGTTCTGACACTATGTGTGATAATAGAGGTCACACCCAAGGTTGTCTCTGCTTCTCCGTAAAGATCCAATTTCCCCTCAGAAGCCATTTGTAAAAAGCTTTCCTATGTCTTTCTGTGCTAACAATAGGCTTGTAAGAAGTCTTCTGCAAGGTATGAGGTGTGAAAAGCTCTTTAAGTAGAGAAGAATAGGGAGGTGCTCTTATTTTCACAAAGCAGAATCTGTGTATAGTCTCATCATGTGAGACTTGCATAGATCCAAGGATCTCAAATCTGTGTCATTATCTCAAGACTAGTGGATTTTAGCCCGTTTAAAAACGGGCGCTAGAGGAAGCGGCCTGCCGGGACTGGCTTGGCGGTGGCGGGTCTTCCCGCCACCACCAAGCCAGTTCGCAGCGGGGGCTTTTCGCCGTTTGCCTTCCCCTGAGGGGGAGGCAAACGGCGAAAAACCCCGCCGCGCCGCAATTCGGCTCCGGGACTGGCTTGGCGGTGGCGGGTCTTCCCGCCACCGCCAAGCCAGTCCGCAGCAGGGGCTTTTCGCCGTTTGCCTTCCCCTGGGGGAGGCAAACGGCGAAAAACCCCGCCGCGCCGCAATTCGGCTCCGGGACTGGCTTGGCGGTGGCGGGTCTTCCCGCCACCGCCAAGCCAGTCCGCAGCGGGGGCTTTTCGCCGTTTGCCTTCCCTCGAGGGGGAGGCAAACGGCGAAAAACCCCGCCGCGCCGCAATTCGGCTCCGGGACTGGCTTGGCGGCGGCGGGAAAAAGGGGAGGAATTCCTCCCCTTCTTCCCGCCGCTGCCAAGCCAAAGCGGGCCTCCCTCCGCGCCCGCTGCCGCTTCGGCTTCCTCGGGTTCCCCGAGGAAGCGCCGTCCCATGCCGGAGGTGTGCGGCAAGGCTGCCGGGGGGGGAGCGCTTCTCTCCCCCGCCGCCTCACCGCGCACCTCCAGCATGAGACTGGGCTTCGGAGCGGCGGTTGGCGGAGCGGCAGTTGGCTGTTCCCTGTGTCCCGAGAGCACGGGTCCAATCCCTGTGTCCCTGGTTGTCCCTCCGTCCAATCCCTGTGTCTCTGGGGGACATGCGCAGTACCCCAGGGACACACGGGACATCTGGACGTAGGGACAACATGGACATTATTATATAGGATGAGGATTTTTACAACATTTACATTCATACCCAAAGATATTGGACTGGTCTGAGGATTGTGTGGTAAAGTCCTTTAAAAATATTTGCAAACGTGGACAGTCCAAGCCAAACCCCAACTTTGGGACCTATTTATTATGTTGACCTTTATACGTTCTTTCTCTGTACTGCTCCTTTCTCTCTTATTAGACGGAGAGGATCCATAGCAGGGGTCGACATGGCTGGGGGCAGTGGACCTATCTGGTATGTTGAGAAAGTACCGTGGGCACCAGCCACAAAATGGCTGCTGTGGGCATGTGGTATAATGATTTCTTTGCAGGAGAAGCTGAGCTAATGCAAACAGGAAGTGAGCTGGAAGACCAAACAGTCCCTTGTGTCTTTTGGATTTTTGAAGGGATATTGTCAGAGGGTCATCGTGGCTACTCTGAATCCAATTTGTCTTTAAAGACCATTATTGTGCAAGATATTTACAGTGCAGAGACAGCTTAAAACATGACCTCTCATTCCGAATCTGAATCCGGCAATGGCGTACGTCTGTTCTTACGCCAGCAAAGTAGTCGGGGCACCCCAAAACGCCTCCCCCTTGACCTGCGTCGCAGTGCTCTCCAGTGATGCCCTCTCAGTCTCCTCCCTGAGCTGGTGGTGGCAAGGCTCTCCAGCATCCCTGAGCTCTTGCCTGCATCTCTCTGCCCCCCCCGAGCTTTCCCATTGTTCCTCACCCTGCTTTCTCTCTCCCTCCGAGTCTTTCCCCTCCCCTCTGGCTGCTTGAGACCCACTGCTGCTCTCTGTGCTTGGCGAGGTGGACGTCAGGATGATGGGGGCTGACTCCCTGTAGGGAGTCACCCTTACAGATATTTACCAAGGTCTTTTGTGCAAAACAGGAGGAAGTACTGGCTGTTGTGATCACCCTGCAGGAGTCCATGAAAACCTAAACATAGGAATAATCATATTAGAGCCTTCAGCCTACTTGCCTATAAGCGACTTATCCTTCATCCCTCTCACAAAACACAGAATGCTTAATGCTCTAGGTAACTTCATAGGATCATAACTACCAATATTCATTCCGAACAGAAATACAGCCAAAGTTGTAGGTGACAAGGGTCACAAAGTACTGAGGCGTGGCAATATTGAGAATTTCCAGTGGGTTCTTTTTTATTTTTTTTAAAAAAAGCCAGAGATGAGTGGCCAAATTGGGACGCTTTGTTAGTTATCAAAAGCTGGTGGCTCAGTGCCCCTAATTCAGATCCAGCTGTTTGACCCACAATAAATGGCCTCTGATGCCCATTCCAAACAGAATGGGTGCCAGGAAATGACAGGAACAGGTTGAACAAGAAACTTCCCTGCTTGGTACCTGTATGGTGCCTTCTACCCTACAGAAAGTTCATTGTGTGAATACCATTCACTGTTGTACGCTGACTGTTCTCCAAAATTTCCTCTTTATGCAGAATAACTAAGTCTTAACACATTTTTACTGGCATCTTATAGTCACAATCAGGGTGGTTTAAATCTTGTTTTCGCTATCTGTCTGAGAAGGTGATCAAGAGGGTTGTTAGGCACTTTCCAAACCACAAATACACAGAGAAAATGTGCAACGACAAGATCTATCGATTTTAAAATTTGATTGCATCGGTTATCCCAATTATAGGCTGTGCTACATTTTTACATGAAAAGGTAGTGAGTGTTGCATGTAATTTCAGGAATAAAAGCATCATTGAGTCCCCTGTGCATCAGTAATCACAACATTTCAGTTAAATTGACCTTTAATAATTGTTCAGGTTGGCTCAATGACCATCCTTTGACTGAGAAATCCTTGCTGCCACCATTACAAATGGGGAGATCTTGCTATAGAATAAATGTGTTTATGCAGTGGTGGTGATTTGTCACTGCAGACCATGACACAGGCATGAAGGCATCTGTCACTTAGAACTATGCATCATAACCACCCAATGTGAGAATGGCAATAAAACACTGCCTTCCTATTTTAAAGTAGAAGCCTCTGTTTAGTTAGCAAGGTTGCACCTCGAGATGACGGGAGGGACTTGTAACCGATCCGAACACGAAAGTCCATTTCTCTTCAAAGGGCAGCAATAATAATTAGTAACACTTGCCCAGCCAAGATCTCAGCAAAGTAAGACGCCTCTACCAAGAGCAGAAACAAAAAGATCAAACAGAAAATCCGCCATCCAAATAGATTTTCTGATTGATTCTCACCTTTCTTCATATATGTCCACAAGCAAACATTTTTTTATTCTAGAGCTATGCAATATTAGCAAGTATTAACTGGGAAAAATAATAGCCTACATTTCAAAGATATGTGTACAAGAGCTAACGTTTAACGTATAGTATGTTTCAATAGGCGTGTGTGTGCTTAAATTATTAAAACATAACTAGGTGCATGCTTATTCTTTCAGTTGCTTTGAAATATGAATTTCTCCACATGCTTAGAAACTGCAGTTTGTTCAAAATACAGCTGCAAGATTACAAATCAGGATTAGATATGTTACACTGTACTTCGCAGTGGAATGGGTCCAAATTAAAGTGCCGATTTTGACCTTTAAAAACCTTCATGGCTTGGGATCACAGCATCTGAAGCCTGTCTCAACCTGTGCTTATCCCTATCCTCTCCCCATCTAGTGTGTGTCAGGTAAGAGGGAGAGGGTCTTGTCCGTAACATCACACTGGTTGTAGAATGCCCTCCCCAAGGATGCTTGCCTGGCATCTACACTGATGCCACCTTTTTGCGGTGCCTCTGCCCCCCCCCTGTTAACCTTTGCACAAAAACTGTTTCATCACCGTGAGGTTCTTACATGGTCCTGTTTAGATTTCAGATCCTGCCACTGTTCATCCGTTGTGCTTTGGTGCTTTTAAATGCATTTGAGTGTATTTTTTATTATTATTTAGCATTATGAACTATGGAATATTGTAAGGGGGAGGACTCATCAGGTCGAGTTCCTCTCAGAGCAGCAAGTCCAGTAGCGGATCAGATGAATCAGGAAGCAGAGAGGCAGGGAAGAGGCTCGGACAGCATGAGAGAGCCTCAACACACACCCTGATGCCTGAATTGAGGCGCACGGCACCCCATAGGGCGAGAGGGAGGGGCTTTGGGGTCCTCAAGCTGTTATGTTGGGAGTGAAACAGAAAGAAGCCATTGCGAGGTTCTGACTCGGACTAAGCAGACATGTTTTCCAGACTCTTTGCACTGTAAATAGGATGCACAATAAAAAACACCTTAAAGACAAGCAGGTGTGGAGCGTCGTTACTCAAGAGTAGCCACAAGAACCTCTGACAAGTATGATTAAATAATTTTATTTTCATACATAAATGGTGTGTTATTTTTAAGGCTCCAGAAAGATGGATGGTGATGGTGTTATTAATAATCAGAGTTGGAAGGGACCCTGAGAATCATCTAGTCCAAGCCCCTGAAATGCAGGAATATGCAGGTGTCCCAAATGGGGATTGAACCTGGAACCTTGGTGCTATCAGCGCCATGCACTGAGCTATCCAGAAGTTAAATACTGCTTGACTGTAGCAAGTGTGCTTAAAAATCCTCAGGAGGTAAACTCTGCACACCAAACACTAACTACTTAGCCCTCTTGCTGCTGTCTCTGAACCAGCTTGTAGCAGTAGAGCATATGCAGAAATTCCTGCCCATTGCCACCTTGCAGCTGCAGGCCCAAGTCAGGCTGAGGCCTGCCTGAGGAGGGAAAATGTGGGCCTAACTGCTTCCTCCAATGGTTTGAATGATGAGGCTTCAACCAGCACCTAATAATAATGATTGTGCCTCCAAGGAAGGCAATTCTGCATGATTCGTCTTCAACTAGATCCCACAAATTCATAGTCGAAGGTGCCCTAGATCCAAACATCTTATCCAGAGTTATTTCACTTGATAAATGTGACATTTTGTCATTTATATATGCTGATAAGTGCCATATATAAATAACTGCACCATCAAATAACATCAAATAACATACTGAATGTTATTTGTAATGGACCCTTGACCATTAGGTCCAGTCGCGGACGACTCTGGGGTTGCAGTGCTCATCTCGCTTTACTGGCCGAGGGAGCTGGCGTACAGGTTCCAGGTCATGTGGCCAGCATGACTAAGCCACTTCTGGCAAACCAGAGCAGCGCACGGAAACACCGTTTACCTTCCCGCCGGAGCGGTCCCTATTTATCTACTTGCACTTTTTTTTTTTTTAATATATTTTTTATTAGACATTTTATCAACACACATACAACAACACAAATACAAAAAATCAACATCAAAATACAAAAATACAAAAATACAACAAAAAAGAAAAATCTCATCTCCAATCCATTTTAATATTCATTGTCCTCTGGCTTCCCCAATTCCCTACTATCTGATTTTCCCACTTATTAACTTCTGTAGCAGTTTCTAACTCATCTTTCTTACCCATCATATAATCTCTTTAACATTTTCAAGAATTTCATCTTTATACCATTATCATACTTTCTCCCTTTCAATCTTCTATTATTTCCCTATTGCCTTAACTTCTTTATTTTCCTGGATGTTCAAAAACTAATTATCAAATATATTCCCTATATATATTTTAAATTTCTTCCAATCTTTTAGAACTTTATCATTTGTTTGGTCCCGGAGTCTTCCTGTCAATTCTGCCAATTCCATATAATCCATCATTTTCATTTGCCATTCCTGCATCGAAGGCAATTCCTCTTTTTTCCAATATTGCGCTATTAAGATCCTAGCCGCTGTGGTGGCATACATAAACAAGTTAACATCGTCTTTGGGGATTTCTTCCCCAATTATTCCAAGCAAAAAGGCTTCCGGTTTTTTCAAAAATGTATTTTTAAACATCTTTTTCAATTCATTATAAATCATTTCCCAGAAGCCTTTTATCTTAGGGCATGTCCACCACATATGGTAGAATGAGCCAACATCCTGCTTACATTTCCAACATTTGTTGTCGCTTTTGTGGTACATTCTAGCCAGCTTGACCGGCGTCAAATACCATCTATACATCATTTTCATCAAGTTTTCCTTCAACACAGTACAAGCCGTAAATTTCATACCCTTCTTCCACAATTTTTCCCACTCCGACATCATCACATTATGTCCCAGGTCCTTGGCCCATTCAATCATCACTGATTTTGTTTGCTCATCTTTCAAATGCCATTCTAGCAGCAAATTATACATTCTAGACAAATTCTTGTGGTCTGTCTCTAATAACTCCATTTCTAATTTCGACTTTTCTGACTGGAATCCTATTTTTTTATCTAACTTGAATGCTTCATTTATCTGCACGTACTGAAACCAATCACTCAATCTATCTTTCAATTGATCATATGGCCTTAACTTAAAGTGGTTTCCCACCTCCATTAAGATATCTTTATATTTCAACCTATTCTCATCCATATTTGTCCTTTTAGGTTTCTTTGCCTCAAGTGGTGAGATCCACCTAGGAGTTTTTCTTTCCAATAGGTCTTTATATCTAATCCAGACATTGAACAATGATTTCCTAATTATATGGCTTTTAAAACCTTTATGCAATTTTACTTTATCATACCATAAATATGCATGCCAACCAAACGCATTATCATGGCCCTCTAAATCCAACAAATCATCATTGTCTAACAAAAACCAATCTTTCAACCAACAAAATGCTGCGGCTTCAAAATAAATCTTTAAGTCTGGCAAGGAGAATCCTCCTCTTTCTTTTACATCAGTCAAAAGTTTATATTTAATCCTGGGTTTCTTCCCCTGCCAGACAAATTTAGACAATGTCTTCTGCCACTCTTGAAAGCATTTCATCTTGTCAACTATCGGTAGGGCCTGAAATAAAAACAACATTCTCGGCAATACATTCATTTTAACAGTTGCTATTCTTCCCATTAAGGACAATTTCAACCTTGTCCATATATCTAAATCTCTTTGGATTTCTTTCCATAATTTCTCATAATTGTCTTTGTACAGATTCAGATTTTTTGACGTCATATTAACTCCTAGGTATTTCACCTTTTTTGCACACTTCAGTCCTGTGCAATCCTCTATATTTTGTCTCTCTTGCAATGTCAAGTTCTTTTCTAATACTTTAGTTTTCCCTTTATTTAACTTAAAGCCTGCCACACTGCCAAACTCTTGAATTATCTGCAATACTCTCACCGCACTCTGTTCAGGGTTCTGCAAAGTCAGTACTAAATCATCTGCAAAGGCTTTCAACTTATATTGTTTTGTGCCCACTGTGATTCCTTTAACACCATCATCGTTCCTTATCATGTTCAACAAAACCTCCAGAACAGAAATAAATAGCAGGGGGGAGAGTGGGCACCCTTGTCTTGTTCCTTTCTCAATTCTTATCTCTTCTGAGACCACATTATTTACAATTATCTTGGCTCTTTGCTCAGAATAAATACCATTAATCCCATTAACAAAATTTTGGCCAACCTCCATTTTTGCAAAATTTCTTTTCATAAAGTTCCAAGAAATATTATCAAAAGCTTTTTCGGCATCTACGAAAATTAACATTGCTTTGGTATTTATTTTCACTTCCAATCTCTCAAGAATATCTATTATAATTCTCACATTGTCTTTCATATGTCTTCCAGGCAGGAATCCTGCCTGGTCTTTATGAATTAAGTCTTTCAACACCTTTTTCAATCTTGATGCCAAGATGCTAGCAAATATCTTATAATCCACATTTAATAAGGAGATTGGTCTGTAATTTTTAACCTGAGTCTTGTCCACATCCGGTTTTGGTATCAGAGAGATAAAAGCTTCTTTCCAAGTCTCTGGTGCTTTGCCCCCCCCCCTAAAATCTCATTTGCTACCTCCTTTAATGGTTGTATCAACCAGTTTTTTAACGTTTTGTAATACTTGGAGGTAAGTCCATCAGGTCCTGGGGCTTTGTCATTTTTCAATTCTTGAATTGCTGTTTCAACCTCTTGTCTTGTAATCAGTCCATTCAGTAGGCTCTTTTGTTGTAATGGAATTTTCTGCAATCCATTTTCTTTTATAAACTTCTCAATTCCATCTAAATCTTCTTTTTCCCTTTTATATAACTGCTTATAATATTTTGTAAAACATTTCCGTATCTCTGCAGGGTTCTCAATAGATTTTCCTTCATCCATAATCTTTATAATTGTATTCTCTTTTTGTCTTTTCTTCAATTGCCAGGCCAGCAATTTCCCACATTTATTAGCCGATTCGAAAGATCTTTGCTTCATTCTTCTAATTTTCCATTCAATTTCTTCATTTATTATTTGGGAATACTGAACCTGCAAAGCTTTTATCTCTTTTTGAATTTCCTGACTTTTTGGATTATCTCTCAATTTTTTTTCCTTTTCTTTCAATTTGTCCAAAATCTTTTCCTTCTTTTCATTCCTCCTCTTCTTCCAAATTGTATTCTGCTGAATCAAAAATCCTCTCATTACTGCTTTGCTGGCATCCCAAACCATTGTAATATTCTGTCCTTTGTTCAAATTTAATTCAAAATAATCTTTCAGCATCTTCTGGGCCTTATTATTTATCTGCTCATTTCTCAATAAAGAGTCATTCATCCTCCATCTAAAAGAACCCTGCAGGTATTGTTTTAACTCCATTAAAACTGCGTTGTGGTCTGAATAAGTTCTGGGGCATATCTCGCTTTTTGTCACTTTTGGACATAAGTCCTTTGTAATCCAAATGTAGTCCAGTCTACTTCCTGACTTTTGCGAGTCCGAAAAAAAAGTGAACTCTTTTTCTAATGGGTTTCTTAGCCTCCAAACATCTATTAAATCAAAGTTCTCCACCAGATCAAAAAATGTTTTTGGAAGCTTACCATCATTAGATATTTTTTGTCTTTGAGTTCTGTTCTTATCTACTTGCACTTTGACGTGCTTTCGAACTGCTAGGTTGGCAGGAGCTGGGACTGAGCAACGCGAGCTCACCCCGTTGCGGGGATTCGAACTGCCGACCTTCTGATCGGCAAGCCCCATATACATCTTCATTGTATATCAGCAAGCCCCATATACATCTTCATTAAATGTGCAGTATGAGTCCTGTGCATTCCCACAACACTTTAAATACCGTACAGTCTGCTTACATACTCATCTGCAAGTGTTGAAGTCCGAAGTATTGACATTTTAAAAGATCAAGTGATGTACAGTATATGTATGCATGTGCGAATTGGCTTCACATTTAAGGAGGAGATATATTTGTTTCAGAATGAAGAAATTTCAAAATGAGAGCAAGCACCCTTATTGAATATTTACAGCTCTTTCCTATGGTCCACAATGGCTGGAGAGTTAGTGATGGAGTCCAGGATCTCAAGGATAGAGCATTAAGGTCCCAGCATTCAGCACAGCAGGAAGTCAATTTATATCCTCAATCCATCACTTGGAGCTGGACATATTCCCAGCACCTGGACAGCAACAGTCCTGAATCCCCTCAAAGGGGGTGATGTAAGCGAATGCTATGGAGTGAGGAGAGCACAGAAAGTGAAGTTATTATCAATACCAGAGGTGCACAGACTTATCTCATTTGTCTTGTATAAATTGCCACAGTCGGGTTTTTTGGGTACAAACCATCATCTGCGAATCTGTATCTACCTGTATCTTTTGCATTTTGGATCCCAGCTAAAGGTGGCATTCTTTGCCCATAATTTTGTCATAAAATTGCACTCCATGCAGCACATTCTTTGCATTATATCAAGAATGCTCTAGTTATCTCCCGCTTGGACTACTGCAATGCGCTCTACGTGGGGCTACCTTTGAAGGTGACCTGGAAACTACAACTAATCCAGAATGCGGCAGCTAGACTGGTGACTGGGAGCAGCCGCCGAGACCACATAACACCGGTCTTGAAAGATCTACATTGGCTCCCAGTACGTTTCCGAGCACAGTTCAAAGTGTTGGAGCTGACATTTAAAGCCCTAAATGGCCTTGGTCCAGTATACCTGAAGGAGCGTCTCCACCCTCATCGTTCTGCCCGGACACTGAGGTCCAGTACCGAGGGCCTTCTGGCTGTTCCCTCATTGCAAGAAACCAAGTTGCAGGGAACCAGGCAGAGGGCCTTCTCGGTGGTGGCGCCCGCCCATCAGATGTCAAAGAGGAAAACAGCTACCAGATTGTTAGAAGACATCTGAAGGCAGCCCTGTTTAGGGAGGCTTTTAATGTTTAATAGATTATTTTATTTCATTTTTCTGTTGGAAGCTGCCCAAAGTGGCTGGGGTAACCCAGCCAGATGGGCGGGGTATAAATAATGAATTATTAATTATTATTATTATTATTATTATTATTATTATTATTATTATTATTATTCCAGTCCCAAGGCCAATTAACAAGACTATGTGTGAAGTCCCCCCAATAGCTTCATTTTCATGTGGGACTCCATATGTGTGAAACAGCCCCATGGGAAAAACTGAAAAGTGGTCATGTACAGAAAATCGTAATTTTCACACATTTTCCCTGATGTGGTCACATTTTTGTGTTGTCCCACCCACTTCTCCGAGAAGAAGCTGTTTTGCACAAGTAGGAAATCAGCCACCACAGAAAAAGTTTGACACTTGAGATAAATGTGTGGATTCACATCGAAAAATCATGACTCAATGCGATTGTTTCAAAATTAGGGATTTTACGGGGGGGAAATGAAATATTGACCACACTACTTTGATTTTTTTTCAGCTGCAAAGCAGCTTTCTGAAAAGGACAGGTTAGAACTCATTTCATGTCTGAAATATGAAAATTGCACCACTTTTGGTCAAGTTTCCCATTTTAGACTATAAAATAATTTAAAAGATAATTAAAATAGTAATAATCTTACAGAAGGGTGGAAAAGGGTGAGGCAATGGCATATCTGTCATTGCAAACAGACATTTGCAGGGTACCTATGGTGCTCCTAGGAAAAAAAGGAAAAGGAAAAGTGGACATATTAAGTTTAACTCTTCCTCCCCTCCTTTTCATTATGGATGAGCCAATCTCATGTCAGAGTTAGAGAGGTCTGGTGTCTAATCCCCCAGTATCTACTCATTAAAAACTAAACCCCGTTGACTCTGATATCAGTGGAAAAATCAAGATAGTTTAATTGGTATCAGATTTTTACAAAAACAAAAAAAGGCCCAGAAATAAATTGCAACACAGGAATGGGAAAACCGGCAGAAAAACAGGCCTGCCTCTTAAACTCAGTTGCGCTGTGTTCCTAGTCACATATAGCAAGGGTGGCTAACCTGTGTCTTTCCTCATGTTGCTGACCTAACCATTGGCCATGCAGGCTGGGGCTGGAGGGTCACAGGTTAGTCACCTCTGACATATTGAAAGACATCTTCTTGGCATTCATAAAAATGTATCTTTCTCCGCAATTTAATCCCTAAACTAACTGAAAGACCCTACGGCCATAGATACAAGCAGAGCATCTTATCCAGATCGTATATCCAGAGAAGTGGTGACATAATAAAAATTGTCTTGCCAAGGAGGTTTGATTTAGCTATCCAATTGTCTCACCACAGATTAGTTGTTTTTTCATGTGGCTGCATGCACACCCAGAGGAATGGTTGGCTCACCTCCATTCATCACTTTGTATCTGCAGCATCACAGTGGTTCAGTTTGTGCATAACACTAAATTGTGGCTAAGCAAAAATGTGCAAGCATGCTAGAAACTGGGGCCACTACGCTCCACCCCCGGTTCTGCTGCCACTGCACTACCCAAGGCCAAGCCATGGTTTGGCTTAGCATTACATCTGAACCCAAGCTCATGGTCTGTTCCAAAACAAACTACAAGTTTCCACCATGGCTTGTTCTGGGCTTACCATTAACATCTGTAAGTCTTTCATTTTGAATATTGGCTGAATTGCAAGCTGAACAATTTGAGGTGGGCTAGATATGGCACAAGACCCACTCAGTGCACAGCGGCAAGAACCAGTCTGGTTTTGTGATTGGTTAAATTATTTCTATTTCGCCCTTAATCCAGCAGTTTAACCTGAAGTCTCACTAGACAGAACATGGTTTGGAAGATGCCAGGAACAGAGCCCAGACACATTCCACCAGCAGCATTAGAGGCTGGGGCTCTTCTTCCTGGCAGCATCCCCTGGAGCAGGGATCGGGAACCTGTGTCACCCTCCTGGCATTGTCAGGCTCAGCCAGTGCAGCCAATGGTGACGAGAGTTGTCCTACAACACCCAGAGCATGCTTAAACTTTCCCAATTCCTCTTCAAGAAGCCCAAGCACTACCAGCAGCAGGTCCCAGGCTACTTTCATTTTATCATAGGGATTGAAAACTTGTGGACTCCAACTTCCACCAGCCCCTACTGTTAGCACAGCCAACTGTCAAGGTTGATGGGAGATGTGCTCCAGCAACATCCAGAGGACCACAAGATCCCCATCCTTGCTTTGCGCCCTTGAGCTGGTCCTAAGACATTTAGGCCTTAGGAGCGACATGTTGTTGCCCAGATGGGCGGTGTACAAATTATTATTATTATGTTGTTGTTGTTGTTGTTGTTGTTGTTGTTGTTGTTGTTGTTGTTGTTGTTGTTGTGTTTGTTTTAAAAAACCACAACCCCACCAAGTTATTACCTGACCTATTTGCAAGTATAATCATTAGAGCCTAGCCAGAGTTCTATACTTAGCCCAAGGCTGGGAAGGGAAGAGGGGATTTTCGTTTGAAGCCTTTGGCCTGAAACCAACCTGCTGCATTTCACTCACGCCCATGCCAGCAAGCGATTCCCATGTGTCCAACTTTGTCACTCTGGCTGTGCTGGACGGGTCTCGGGTTCAGAAAGCTGGGAGCGCGCTTTGCGGAGAAGGGGATCTCTCCCCAAGGCCTCTTCCTCGACTAGGCGAGGATGGTCTCTGGCTGTCCCTCTGTCCGGCCAGCAGCAGCACCCAGAAGGAGCGTCGTGTTGGCCGGGCTCGCCGAGGGTGATGCGCAGCGACAGCTAAACCGGGGATAGGGTTTCAGCGGCGACTCTATATATAAAGCAGCCGGGGGCCCTGATGTCAGCGCGCTAATTAAATTCCGCCGGGCCGGGCGGCTTCTCTGCGGGGGCTTCTCGGTCGGGAGCCCCTCCGAGAGAGGCGCGCAGAGGCGGCGGGAGAGCCATGATGATGGACCTTTTCGAGCCCGGCTCCTATTTCTTCTACTTGGACGCCGGCGACCATGGAGGCCTGCAAGCCCTGGACATGGCCGACGAGGGATCGCCGCTGTACCCGGGCAGCGAGGGCCCCTTGTCGCCCAGCTCGTGCCCCGACCAGCTGGCCCCGGAGGCCGGAGGGGGCGGCGGAGGCGACAGCAGCAGCGGCAGCAGCAGCATCGGGGGTGATGAGGAGCAGCACGTGCTGGCGCCGCCGGGCCTGCAGGCGCCCCACTGCCCGGGCCAGTGCCTCATGTGGGCTTGCAAAACTTGCAAGCGGAAGTCGGCGCCCACCGACCGGCGCAAGGCGGCCACGCTGCGCGAGAGGAGGCGCCTGAAGAAGATCAACGAGGCCTTCGAGGCGCTCAAGAGGCGCACGGTGGCCAACCCCAACCAGCGCCTGCCCAAGGTGGAGATCCTGCGCAGCGCCATCAGCTACATCGAGAGGCTCCAGGACCTCCTGCACCGCCTCGACCAGCAGGACAAGACCCACCAGCAGCTCCTGCTGCCCACCAATGGGGGCGCCGTCGGAGACGCCTTCCCCGGCAGCGCCAAGCAGGGCCATGTAAGCGCCACTGCCGCGCGCAAAAGGCGCGGTCGCCTCCCTTAGCCCCGCTCCGAGTTGGCGAGGGGGGCGCAGCCGGGCCAGCGGCGGATCTGCTGCTGCTGTTGCTGCCGCCGATCGGCACTCCCCTTTCGTGCCAGCCCCCTCCCCTTGCCCCATTCCCGCCCCCAACTCTCTCTCTCTCTCTCCTTCCTTCCTTCCTCAGGTGCCCCCGCCCGACTTCTTGAGCCCTTGCAGCGCCAACTGGCCCAGCGGCTCGGAGCATTCCAGGGCGCTGCCCATCGGCACCAAGGAAGGTAAAGCTCCACACTGACAAGGGGTGGGGTGTTTCATCTGGCTGGGAGACTCGGGATTGTTGTGCCCCCTACTACGCCCTCTCTTCCCCCACCCGCAGCCCAAATGCTTTCACCAGGATTCGCCTGGTTTGGCTACTCACATTTGCGCGCGCGCGCACACACACACGAAGTCCCACATTTCTGGCGCCGACGGGTCCCCTGGAGCAGCCCTGCTTGTCAAGGGACTCTTTCCCCGAGAGATGGAGGCTGGTTTGGAATGGAAAGGGAGGGGGCGGCTCACAGACGCCTTTGAAAGTTTCTCCCCTAGTAAATCAGGCACAGCGCGATCCTAAGCACTGAACTGAGCAGGACCTCCTCTCTACAGCGCGGGTACTTAAGTTTGCAAGCGCAGTCTCTGCTCTAAGGAGAAGCGCACAGAAGGAATCCCGACGTTTCCTTTCAGCACCAGCTGCGAGTTGCACCTGTTCCGCTCTTTTATCAGGCCAAACCTGGGTAATCTTCCCAATGCGTTTGCTTTTTGGAGGGCTCGCGTTGAATGGCTCAGGAGAGTGAATTGCCTCGGGAGTTGCCTGCATGATCGCACTACACCGCACCCCCACTTTGTCCTGAGCTCACTGACTTGGAAGCGGACCCGATCCTTTCAGCGGCACATTTCGCAATAGGGAGGGACCTCCTCTGCCTGTGATCCTAAAAACACGTCCTCTGAGAGGCGCAAATTCCCCTCAACTAGAAAACGTTGTACTAGTTTACTTTGGATGTTTTGGGCTTGTGAGTAAAATCCTTGCTGGAAATGAATAGGATTCACGTTTCCAAATAACTCCCTGGGGGGTAACCCTGTCAGTCTGCTGCATCTGTCTAAGTAGGTGGTCGATCTCTCCGTCATTTGGAATAGATCTGCAAGGGATTCCGGCTGCCAATTCTTTTAACGATGAGACCCCAACTCCTTGAATTCTGCGGAGGAAACGAATATATATAGGTGGTAACCAGAAGTGTCAGCCCCGTGCTGACAATAAATGGCCGAATTCAGAATCTCCGCCACCACGATTTTATTCTAAACTGCTTGCCTTTTGCACCTGACTTTGGGTTGGTAGATCTTGGGATTGCACCTTTTTGCAACAAAACAGATCTGACGCGCCCGTCCGCCCCTTCCATGATCAGTGTGTGGGTCCTTGAGGGGCTCCTACCGTGGGATTCTGTGGTGCTTTAAGGTTCAAAAACACAAGTGGCTCGTGAGGAGGACGGGGCCCCGATCCCATGTGCGCTAAACTGCCTTTTCCCCTTCCAAACCCAGGGAATCCCCTTGGCGACTCGTCCGCGTCGAGCAGCCTCCGTTGCCTCTCCTCTATCGTGGATAGCATCTCGTCGGAAGACCGCAAAGTACCCAGCGGGGAGGAAGTCGTGGAGAAGTAGCCGGCCTGGTAGTATTTTTGGAAACATGCAGCAGCCCCGCAAGGGATGGTTTCTCTCCCTCCCTCTCCGCCCCCCCCTCCACTTCGCCCTTTGGACTAAATCACAATTAATTTAATCTTCTGGAAATCCTAGATGGGGTGGAGGGCGGCGTTGTGGAAAAGAACACACAGCTGAACAAATAAAAAACGCATCTTCTTAAAAGGAAGTTTTGCCCTCCGACAAAAGTGCGCCGGCCCGCTTTCATTTCCACCCCACCCCCCTTCCCGCAAAACCAATTTTCAGAGGTATTTTTATTTTACCGAACGTTGCCTCGACCACCCCAACCCTCTCCTTTTATAATTAATATATTGCCTTGTGGTTTACTGAGGGTCTTTTCTTTGGGTAACACAGTTCATTCCTGTTTGAAGGAAGTTCCTGGTTGCCTTGTATTCTCTCTCTCTTTTTTAAAGTTCCTGAGATTTAGGGTTTTTGTTTGCGTGGGTTTTGTTTTTGTTTTTTGTATATAATGTTAGTACTTTTCTTTATCTATTGTTCCCTTTTTTTAAAAGACAAAAAAATTATTATCTATTTAAAATGTGGAAAGTGATCCTGTATATAAGAAAAGCTAGATAAAGTTTCCAAGGTTGTAAAATAAATTTCTTTGTGTAAAAAAAGAAGCTATGCTTGAATATTTTTAGCCTTTTGGCATTTGTGTGATTCAACTGATGACTCTAAGCTGGTGGGGAGAGATAAATGATATAGGTTCCTCTCTTTCTCTAACCTCGACCCCAAAAAAGGAACAATCGGGGCCGCTTTTTCAGAAACGTACTACCAACCGATTATTGAAACGGATGGCATTTCCTCGTGCGTGGGATTATTTTAAGTTCGAGCTCTGGCCATTTGCTCTACTGAAATAATACGAGTGCCTCCTCTGAAGTCATAAAATGAATGGGACAACAGCAGAGTAAATGGCTTAGGAACAGAAAGAGCGAGAGAGAGCACTTTCATTATTTATAGCTTGCCTTCTTCGCTTGTCGCTTTTACCCAACAACCTCCCACGCTGTATTTCTTCTCCCCAAACTGTTATTAGATTTAAAATCCATCAAGTCGCTAGGCCTCATGCATTCAAAGAACATCTACTGCCGCGAATCCACGCTTTTCTTGTTCTTTTGCCGACTTTCCGGAGATCACTCCTCCGGATGTGCCTTTTGCATCCGATCTCGCATATTGCCAGGATCTATTCCCTCCCCCCCCCCCCCCATTTGCGGGTTGTGCCCCTGGCTTGCACTCCAGCCTTGTTTGAAGCAGAATGGATGGGCGTGAGATCCAGAGGCTCCGACAGGAGGCTGTCCAGTCCCTTGAGATGTGGAGAAGGGGCGTCTCACATGATGAAGGGGTTAAGTGGCTGAGAGGACGGGGCCAAGCGCTCACCTCTGGAGGAAAACAATCCGCTTCTGAGGCTGGCAAGGAGAGCCTCTTCCTCCCAGGGAGAACAGCCCTTAGTTGTAACCAGAGTTGTTTATCATCCCAGGAAGGGGCGACCACCAAGAATCCACAACCCTCCCCCCACGTCTCTCTTCCCTGCCCTCCTCCAGTCCTGCTTCCCCGCCAGCCTCACCACGCAAAGCGAGAGGCAACATTTCCAATTCTCTGCCAGGCGCTTTGTGGGTTCTGCGTATTTTGTGATTTGGTGCTACTAATTTAATTATGCTCTGGGACTCTCGTGATATTTATGATTGCAAATTGTTTTTAATATTGTGGTTTAATGCTGCAACTCGCCCTGGGACCTTAAGGTAAAGGGCGGGGTAATTAGTATTAGTATTAGAGTATTTAATCTCAAGGGTGGCAGATCTCTCAGCCTCTCATTCAGAGACTGCTGATCTGGAGATTTTCCCCCTGCCTTCCTATCTTAAGGGGCTGTGGCTGTCCAAACATCATTCTTTGCATCTTCCTAAAGTCTCGATCCTGCGTTCACTTACTTGGGAGTAAGGCACATGGAAATCCGTGCGACTTTCTTCTGAGTAAACATGGACTCTCTGTGCGTGTGTGATTCATAGGCAAAATTGCGTCTGCCAGATTTTTTATCGCGCTCCATCCTCAATAGAGAATAGCTCAGGCCCGAGCTGTTAGTATGATAGAATAATCATGATTTTCAAAGCAATCTTGCATCGTGTCGCCTTCTAGAAGGGCAGTTCTGGGCCCGCTTACGCGGCCTAACACCCTAGGACTTACTTCCGAGTAAAGAGGGATAGATTCACGCTGTCGATTCAATTCTACGTGTTATATAATTTCGCCTGACCTCAAAATTTTGTCCTATTCTTTTTGTAAGCATCATTTCCCCCTCTCTCTTAAATGACTGGTCAGGTCTTTAGAAGTTAGACCTTCTCTATAGTCCATTATGCCATAGAGAAGGTCTCTAACTTTTCAGTAGGATTTATTCCCGAGTAAATGCGCAGAGGACTCTAATCTGGCATCTGAGTTACAAAACGAGAATTTTACTCCGATATTTTGACGGTCGCCTACCAATCCAAACTCTGGAAGACGATTGTGTTCAGAGAATAGTTCTTTTTACACACTCAGCCACTCCAAAACTGTAATGTTATCTGCACAAATTTCATATGTATATTGCGACTGTCATAAATGCAGGTTCACGTCACACTCTTCTTAGCGACTTTACATCAAAGTCCCACTGAGTCCAAAAGCGATCTACTGTACTGCATTGTATAGAGAAAACCCTGGTTTATTATCCTTAGAGCAATTGAATTTAGCAAATCTCTGTGTATGAAGAGTAGCCCTTCGCGAACCTAGATGCTGAACGACGCTTCTCTTTTATTACCAGCAGAGTCTTTGTGTCTTAAGGCCTAGAAACTTAAACGCTGCCCTTGTTTTCAAGTTGAAATGGCCTGCAGGGTAGAGTTCCACTGCCTTGAGAGACCAAACTGTCCCTGGCGCGACTTTGCCGCTCTCGAAGGCGGGAAAGCTTTTAGGAGCCCCAAACCATCCGAAGGAAACAGCAGCCAGGAACGAAAACTATCCCCCCACCCACCCACCCAATGTCTGTGCGTCCCCGCCTAGTCCCAGATCTTCCTTGTGATGTTTTAGCCGTACCGAACGGTGTTGGGTTCCCCTTCCGTCCTTGTCTTCTCCCTGCAAAGCGCAGTAACGTGAGAAATTGTTTGGAGTAAGCGGGACTTCCAAGAAGGTTTATCATTAAAGAAAGAAAATAGTCCCCGGGCCTGACCGCCCCCGCCCCCCAGCCCAACGCGACCTCGGTGGCTGCAGCCAAAGAGACCCCGGGTGTGTTTGCAATTACACTGTTTGGATTTGATATTAAGAATGATAATCTTTACCCAACTCTAAAGCCAAAGCAAACGCGGCCATTGGAAGCACAACTCTGGAGAAAGATAAGCAGGTTTTGTGTCTGGATCTAGTGAGAGGTCTCTCCACCCCCCCCCCCCTTATTTGCTCCCCTAAGCCCACCCACCAGGTAGAAGGTGGCCTGCAAAGGGAGCAGCTGGAGAACGAAGGAAAGAGATTTATTCGGCTTGGGGCTGATTGAAACAAGGTCAGCTTGGACTTCCTACATCCTACAACAGTCTCCCATTCAGGCACTGTCCTGTCCCAGGCTTGCCAAGTTTCAGTAAGCTGATGACCTCATGCACCCTCTTTCACCATACGTAACCCAGGCTTCCTCAACCTCGGCCCTCCAGATGTTTTTGGCATACAACTCCCATGATCCCTGGCTGACAGGACCAGTGGTCAGGGATGATGGGAATTGTAGTCTCAAAGCATCTGGAGGGCCGAGGTTGAGGAAGCCTGCCATAACCAATATGGAGCTTCAGAGAGCTCAAAGCGCTTCACGGTAGTCTTCATGACAACCCTGTAAGGTAGGGCACATTGTGAAATAGAACCCATGTATAAAACAAAACAGAACGGGGAGGGGGCGGAAACTTGTATACATTACAAAAAATGGTTATTGTTGTTAACCAGACCTTAACCTAGTACTGTATGGTATTTATAAAAATGGAAATTGGAGTTCCGCATGCATGCAGGTTTGCTTGTTTTCAGTGTCCATGTGATGGCGTTGTCATCAAAATGCAGAGCCAGCCCACCCATGAGGCCAGGTGTGGGGGGGGCACATGAGGTGCCAAAATATATTGGCCTGACTCTGTCAAATTGCCAGTCCATACTGCACCCCACAATAATAATCCAATTTACCCTTTGTAGATGATATTTGATACATTTTTTTAAAAAAATGTTGTCATTGACCCCTTTGCTATATATCAATGACCTGTTTGGAGTATTGCACGCACACACCCCGCCCCAAAGCACCCTTTGTCATGTCAACAAGATTGTCACGGCCCTTTGCTGAAAAAATAAATCCACTTCATCTGCTTGCTGAACACTTCTGGTTCTAGTAACAGAATCATGAGCATGGAGCCAATCCGATGCTCTTTTTCACAGTGCATAGACTCATACAAAATAACTAGAATGCATCGTGAATCTGAACAGCGTTCCATCTCCTCTACCCTCAACTGCAGGCAGTTTCGGGAGAACTCTAGTGGCTTCAAACCCAGCAGTGTGTCATCTGAACCCGGACCCCAGTTGGTCATTTATCCTTCCAGTGAGAACCAACAAGCTTCCCCACCTCACCCCGCCGCCCGACCCTCAGCTAGGATCCATGCTCGAATTCCTCGATTGCTTGGTTTAATGAGCATCTGTTGAATTCATTTCTAGCTGTTGAAACTGCTGCCTTGTTTAGATGGGGCTGGCTGGCTGTGGAAGGAGCTGAAGTCACCGGATTGTTTCAGAATGCCATGTTGTGAACCGCCCGCCTTGAGATCCACAGATGAACTGCGGTATACAAATTTAAAACATACATACATACATAGCTGCCTGGAGAGAAAGGCACCCAGCGCCTCTGGAACAAGGAACCCGGGCAGCACCAGAGAGCCTCTTGCCCCTGGCCTGATGCTCCTGTTGCCTCCAGCAGGCCGCTATTGATCTCGGCCAGGCCAGGCCAATGGCTTCTGCAGCTGGGCCGGAGCCCTCAAGCCTCTGGGGCAGGTACGGCTGTGTTGACATAGGTGCGCTCTTGGGCGCAGCCGGGTAGGGGTTAGGGCTGGAGGGGGAGGGAATCTGCCAGCGGCGTCGGAGTCTTTGGGGACCCCTTGAAGGTGCCAGCCCCCCACCCCGCATATGTTGAATGGTGAAAGACTGAGCTTTCTAAGGAGGAAATCATTTCCTTGAGGACCAACATCCCGAGCTGGAGTTTTTTCCTTGTCGCGCGTTCCCAACTCAGCCATCTCCATCTGAGCGGGTCTTTGTATAAAATCTCTCTCTCTCTCTTTTACCTGAATGTTGCCCGTGGTTGTATTTTTCCAAGCCTTCTCTTCCAAATCAATCGCGGCTGTCATGCATTCCTAAGAAGTTTCTCTATCCCCAGAACACTTTGGCTGAAGGCGCATGGCTGCAGAGCCGCCTGCATTCCTGACAAAGGAGGAAGTGACGGCAACATTTGCTACCCGCCTTTCACCATGAGATCCCAGGACGAGTTACAACAATGTAAAAATAAAATAAAATCCCGTATTAAACTCAGTTAAAACGATTGCCATGTTATCAATCTTAAGACTGCCTATCATTCTTCTGTCACTTATTTACATGGTGCGAATCTTTGCTTTAGGCTATACATCAAACAACCTTGTGTTTGATAAATGCAAAGATTAGCAAACTCCCCCCCCCCACTGTAGCAAAAAAGTAAGTACGGGTACTGTACTGTATTGGAATTTCCACGGGATGTGGAATAGATCCTGTGTAGCAGAAACATTAGGGACCCAGGTGGCGCTGTGGTTAAACCACTGAGCCTAGGGCTTGCTGATCAGAAGGTCGGCGGTTCGAATCCCTGTGACGGGGTGAGCTCCCGTTGCTTGGTCCCAGCTTCTGCCAACCTAGCAGTTCGAAAGCACGTCAAAATGCAAGTAGATAAATAGGAACCGCTACAGCGGGAAGGTAAACGGCGTTTCCATGTGCTGCTCTGGTTTGCCAGAAGTGGCTTTGTCATGCTGGCCACATGACCTGGAAGCTATACGCCGGCTCCCTCGGCCAATAATGCGAGATGAGCGCGCAACCCCAGAGTCGGTCACGACTGGACCTAATGGTCAGGGGTCCCTTTACCTTTACCTTTTAGCAGAAACATACGCAGAAGTATGGGAGCAGGCCAGACTCCTTGTCCTTCGGTAGTTTTGGCAACTTTTTCTGACTGGCAACGAGAGCTTAGTTCGCCCTTGACTTCCCATTGATTTGAATACTGGCTGGACCTGGAATACTGGACCTGGAATTGAAAGCAGGTTCAATCTCTAGCCAGCCTCTCGTGAGCCCTGCGTAAAAATCTTCACAGCTCTGTAGAGGCCTCTGAAAATGTCGGAGAGGGAAAGGGTCAACTTCTTGCCGGCTCTCTGAGCCTCTCTCCCCTCCACGTGCAGCCTTTCACTCACTCAGTCGGTTCCCGGTTCCCACAAGTGCCTCCTTGGGGGGTGGGGAGGCTCCTTTGCTTCCCCACTCCCTGCTTCTCTGGTTCCTCTCTCCGGCTGGACGTTTGCAAATTTGTTTGGAGATCGACTTACAAAAAGGGAGCCGGCTCCTCCGAGAGATACCAAATGCCCATTTGCTGGAGTGACGACACACAGAGACCAGCGCTCCTTTTAGCAGGAGAAAGCAGCCGAGGACTTTCCCAAAAGCTCTGGACAAAGGAGACGAGAGCTGATGTGCTGTAAACGCAAATATCCCTTCAATAATAATCACAACGAAGGCTGGAGGAATCGCTTCTTACTCAAGAGAAAGAAAGAAGCATTTGGCTGCGTACACACCATAAATTTAAAGCACATAGCTTCCAGGAAAGAATCCTGCGGAACCTGTAGTTTGTTAAGTGTGTTTTAAGCTTTGTGAGGGGTAAACTACAGTTTCTATGGTTTGGGGGGCGGTCTGTGTGCTTCAAACGCGCTTTGCTCATCAGGTGCAGACACTGGCTCGATTTTGTTTCTCTGTGAGGGTGCATCTAAACTCCAAATAAACTCTGAAAAAGACTCGATTTCTCTCCTCCCGGGGAAAATACCGAGTTCCCCTTATAAAATCTGAAGAAACCTTTTATTGCCATATATTTCGACAGCATTCCTGTAAAGGCACTTTCCCCTCTGCACTTTCAGACGTTCAGAAACTCCCTGATAGAAGCATGATTGGCTGTCAAGTGATGATTTGGGGCTTCAGGGCTGTTGACTTGAAAATGTGCACATTCGCCATAAGCGAGCTTTTTAAACAGCACATTGGCGGTGAATATGCAAAAGCTACTAAGCGCTTTCTGAGCAACGCCTGGCGAATGTGCACAATATAACTGGCTGGCGTCTCTGCACATTCTCTATTCAGCCCACAATAATCAGCTCTCTGTGAGCTGATGGTGTACCCTTCATCCAGGCTAGTTCTCGCCTTCTTAACGATTTCTTTTCGACTGCACCAGCCATGCTTCCCATCCCTTTGCGCATCTGCTCAAATATTTTATGCCCCCTGAGGTCACGAAGCAACAAGGCGAGCGACGCGCAGCGCTTCTGGTCCTCCTGATAGCAATCAAACTGTATTATTAGCCCCGCTGAGAGGCCCTCTCAGCCACCGAGCTGATTTGCAGAGAAAGCGCCCTGGAAAAGGCGGCTGGCGCTTGCAACAAGTTTATTTGTGTTCTTCGGAAGAAAAATCGGTAAACGGGTTAATTTTCGCCCCTGGGGAATCCGCGAGCTCAAAACCTCCATCGGAGCCAGTCCTCGAGTTACAGCTCACCAGATACCTCTTTCTTTGCTTGGTGGGCGATTCCTCCCTGAAACCAGAGGAACGGATCCGCCGGTTGTTTTATCCAGAAGTTCATTTTCTACCAGCGTGTCCCCCTTCGCAAACTGCTTAGAGCAGCCTTCGCCAACCTGGTGCTCGCGACAACTCCCCACCAGCCCTAGCCAACGCTATGGTGGCTGGGAAGTTATTAGGGGAGAGATGACTCAAAACATTGACCTGTATTTCAAGTGGGGAATATATTCAAAGCGTGTGTGAGAGACAGACACGCCTGTTCCTTATAATAGGCAGAAATCGCCTTCGCTAAAATGAAAGCTTTATATCATGTACTGTATTAGCATATTTAAAACATATATATTATATATCAAGGAAAGGTGAATTTATATAGATAGATAGATGATAGATAGATATTTTGAAGGCACCTCTGTTACCTTTCGCTTTTATTTATTGTAAAGTGGTCCATCATCAATTATTATTGATGATCGATCCACCCCAGTGAAGATGGACGAGATCTCCAATTCTCAGTAAAATTTCCAGATGGGGGGGGCGTGGGTTAAGTGTAGACATAGCCCTAATCACTGCTCTCCTTTGAGAAGCGAAGAAGGGACTCAGCAATTCATCTGTTAATTCTTCATACAAGACAGTTTACTTTGGGTCTGTATTAATAGCTGCCAAGTTATCCCTTTTTTAAGGGATTTTCCCTTATGCTGAATAGGCTTCCTCGCGAGAAAAAGGAAAACTTGGCAGCTATGGTCTGTATTTGTGTACGCCCCTTCGAATACCTTTTGACTTACTTATTACTACTTCTCTTTCGATGCGTTTCAACACTGAAAAATAAAGTGTTTTTTATTTTTAAAAAGTAACAAATACGTTACAAAATGAACCCAAGACCCGTACAAAATCAGGATTAGTCCACTGAAGTCAATGGTTTAACTTCCTTTTCGAATTCGTTCGCCTACACTACGTAATTGATTGGAAACATTTTCAACAGCTGGAGGGCCGCATTCCTTTCAAGGCAATGTTCCGGGGGCCACATTCCAGTGGCGGGCGGGTCCAGAAGCAAATGTGGGCGGAGCAACGAATTTTGCCTTCCTAGACTGACTTCTTCCCCCACCCTTCTCGCATCCAGGCCAGCAAGAAGCCTTGCCAGAAGGCAAGAACTTTCTCTGCATCTGGACTCAGGAACACGGATAGAAACTGCCCTCTCCCTTCCTATGCGCACGTTTAATACCGATCTCTTTACATAGGAAAAGTAGCGCTGAAAAAGTGCAGGATGCGAACTGGGGAAAGCAAGCAGTTAGGAAAGAAGCCGAAGGAAACCAGCTGTTTGCCTAGGAAGCCTCCCCTTTCACATCTGGGCCATTGAAAAGTTTGTTGGGGCCTTGGCGAAGGCCTTTTCCTACCTAGCCCACCTTGAGGCTCCCCGTCCCTCCCCCTGCCCTGCTGCACTTCTTAATTGCTGGGACCTCGGGGAGGCTGTTCCCACCGCCTCGTGTCAAGCTACTCAGGGTCTGTGAGACTCGAAACTTTACACTGAGAGAAGGCGGGGCGGGCGGTGGCAGCTGGAACGCATCTGTAACGGTGCAGAGGCAGGATTGGAACCGCCTCCCTCCGGCGCAGCCTCTGGCAAAATGAAACTGCAGCAAGGGGGGGGGGGGGAAATAAGAGAGCGAGGAGGAAAGGCGGCAGGGCAAGAGATGCTTGGGCTAAAGCAGTGGCTCCCGGTGACTCTGCAGAAGCAGGGGCTTGGGCGGGAAAAAAACAAGTCAAGATTTTAACACCCCATGCGCCCCACTCCACAAATCCTTATCTCTCCCTGCTGTAATAATAATAATAATAATAATAATAATAATAATAATAATAATAATAATAATAATACTCTGTCCATTTGGGCGGCTCCCAATAGAATATTAAAAACAGGATAAAAGATCAAACATTAAAAACTTCCCTAAACAGGGCTGCTTTCAGATGTCTTCTAAAAGTCACATAGTTGTTTATTTCCTTAACATTTGATGGGAGGGCGTTCCTCAGGACTGTTAAAGTCAAGGGGCTTGAAATGTTGACTCTTTGCTTGCCCAATGATCTTAAGAATGTGTCAACCTTTGAGGGGGTGGGGTGGAAGGAGACTTATGTGAAATTTTTTCTCCTCCTGCCCATCAGAAAATTCCCAATTGCTGGTAGAACATTAGGTATCATTCTCGAAGCCCAACGCATTGGAAAGCCAGGAGTCCTGAAAGTTTTGATCAGTCATTAGAAAGGAGTGTGTGTGTGTGTTCTGGTATTATTACTATTACTGTCCATAGGTAGCTCATGAGACTCTTAATCTCAGGGTTGTGGATTCGAGCACCACGTTGGGCGAAAGATTCTTGCATTGCAGGGGGTTGGACTAGATGACCCTCGGGGTCACTTCCAACTCTACAATTCGATGATTCTAAGATAGAGAAAAGGGAGAAAAGCAATGACAAACCTAGACAGCATCTTAAAAAGCAGAGACATCACCTTGCCTACAAAGGTCCGTATAGTTAAAGCTATGGTTTTCCCAGTAGTGATGAATGGAAGTGAGAGCTGGACCATAAAGAAGGCTGATCGCCGAAGAATTGATGCTTTTGAATTATGGTGCTGGAGGAGACTCTTGAGAGTCCCATGGACTGCAAGAAGATCAAACCTATCCATTCTTAAGGAAATCAGCCCTGAGTGCTCCCTGGAAGGACAGATCGTGAAGCTGAGGCTCCAATACTTTGGCCACCTCATGAGAAGAGAAGAATCCTTGGAAAAGACCCTGATGTTGGGAAAGATTGAGGGCACTAGGAGATGGGGACGACAGAGGACAAGATGGTTGGATAGTGTTCTCGAAGCTACGAACATGAGTTTGACCAAACTGCGGGAGGCAGTGCAAGACAGGAGTGCCTGGCGTGCTATGGTCCATGGGGTCACGAAGAGTCGGACACGACTAAACGACTAAACAACAACAAGATAAAGACTCTAGGGTTGCGATCGTCCCTCTGAAACCGGGGCGGACACACATGGTAGGCCTAATTTTTAACTCATAGGCACAGCAGGAAAAGCTTTGCCTAAAGGCTTTTGAGCTGGTTCTTTCAATTGTCCTTCGTGCTCCGTTTGGTATCTCTGCTTCCATGGAGAAGCGCGGCTACTTGAAATCTTCGACGATTGTCCAACTTTGTTCTCTTCTTAAGAACAAAGGTCAGCTCGTTCTAAAGCTCCATTCTTAGCCACGTCTACTCAGAAGAAAGTCCTAAACTCCCAGGAAAGTGGAGTTAGGAATGCACCCTTCCTTGGAGAGAGGACTTGCCCTGTGGGATTTCCTTCTAAACAGACGGCATAGGATGGAACCATCGGCTTCCTGAAGGCGGGAACTGACTTGACACTTAACTGAGCCGTAGCTTTTTTGAAAGGCGGCATCTCTCTCTCCCCACCCGCTCCTGGTTGCTCCTGCTTGCCTCTCTTCCTTCTGCTCTGATCTCCAAAGTGTTACTAATTGCGCCTCCTGAATCCACGCCTTTAAAAAGCAGCAGCCAAAAGGAGCTGGGAAAGAGACTGTTGTCCCCTTGGGAGAGAGGAGGGGGAAGCTCTACACAGACGTCCCCCCGTCCAATCCCATCCCCTAAGTAGGGGTCATGGCGATGATGCTCTGAGCAAGTAGGCAGCCCCTGGGTGGGCAGCCTAGACTGTCCTGCGGGTATAAAGAGCCCTGGCCTGGCCTGCCCGGCTCCCAGATCCCGGGTGCCTGGCGCGCCGCCCCCAGCTCCAAGGATGGACGAGTTGATGGACGGCTGCCAGTTCTCTCCATCCTCAGCCGTCTTCTTCTACGACAGCTCTTCCTGCATCCCTTCCCCCGAGACGGAACTGGTGGAAGAGGACTTCGCGCAGCGGATGGCAGCCTCCTCCTTGTCGTCCTCGTCGTCGTCTTCTTCCTTCGGAGCGCACCCGGCAGATCTGCCCGGGGGATCCGACGGCGAGGAGCACGTCCGGGCGCCCACGGGCCACCACCAAGCCGGCCACTGCCTGCTGTGGGCTTGCAAAGCCTGCAAGAAGAAGTCGAGCACGGTGGACCGGAGGAAGGCGGCCACCCTGCGGGAGAGGCGGAGACTGAAGAAAGTCAACCAAGCCTTCGAGGCTCTCAAGAGGTGCACCACGGCCAACCCTAGCCAGCGGCTGCCCAAGGTGGAGATCCTGAGGAACGCCATCCGCTACATCGAGAGCCTCCAGGAGCTGCTGAGGGAGCAAGTTCACCACTACTACCGCTTGCCCGGCGGACAGAGTTGCTCCGAACCCAACAGCCCCACCTCCAGCTGCTCCGACGGCTTGGTAAGGACTTCGGAGGGACCCCACTCGAGGCTGGTGGACCGGGCCAGGGAGGGAAAGGGGACCTCTTCGCACTCTCCCAGAGGAAGAGGCTGCGTGGGGGCCAGTCGGGGGTCGTGGCGGGTGTGAAGCGCGCGGGGAGCTTCGGAGTGCCGCGAGGGGAAAGGTAGGCGCTTCTTTAAGCCGCCTGGAAATAAAAAGCGCTTCAAGGTTACGTATTGCGCCCGGTCTTCCTGCAGAGCAGAAGGGCATAGCGATATTGGAAGAATCTTCCTCCGACGATCATTTTATGTCTAGGTTTGTCCTGATATGGTTTCCACTCCTGCTTTCCGAGGCTTAACGCCTCAGTCGAGGCGGCTTGCCTAAGCGCGATCACAATAAAAACAGATTGCGCACCCATATTAAAAAAAAAGACAGATTAGATAAACAAACACAAATCAGCCTTTGGGAAGGTAAAGGCTAACAGAGGGGAAACGGCAAGAGTGGAGAATCTTTTGAACCTCAGTGAGCAAGGTACACGCGCTCACTAAGCTGATGCGAGGATGGAACATCTTGCTAGTTGCGCGTGCGCGCACACCCAGAGCAAGGAAGGCATTGTGATAAACTCCTAGTCGTCTTTAGAGAATTTCCAATGTGCTTTGGAAATGCTTTCCTCATCCACAACAATCCTGCGAGGTAGGTCATTATCCATCTCACCTGGCAGAGGGAAAACAAAGTACAGTACTGAGTTCAATACTCCCAAGTAAGCTGGTAAAGTATTGCAGTGCAAATTCTCCTCGCTGAGCACGCGCTTGAACCCAGTCCTCCCATTTTGATAGACCTCTCTGCTGGTGGAGATGATCAAATACAATAATACGGGAGCCGTTCGCGTGTCCCTGTGCGCCCGCGCGCCTGCAGATGCTGAGAAATGTGAGCGTATGATCTATTTTAATGCTGAAACGAATTGACTTGCGTCAGAACAAAATGGATTTTTGGTGATTTCATAAACAGTTGCGTTATTGGCTAAATTGCTTGCTTCTGAGGAAGAGCCTTGCGTTGTTCAGAAGCTAGCAACTTTTATCAAGTCGTCTAAGGTATATCCTTCCGATTAATGTGACAGAATGCAAAAGACTTTAATAACTGGCAAGTTGCAGTTTTAGGCCAAATAATTTGGGAGGATAAGCCGAATTGTGCTAGTAGGCACGTCAGTTTTACTCCTCGCATGGAGATGGGACCACACGGTTGCGTGAGAAAGTCGCGCGTTTTGTCGTCGTGGCCGGGTCAGCAAAGTAATAAAGGCAAAACTTGCGCTCACTTTGCGCTACGATCTTACGCACGATTCTTTGTAACGCGCGTGGCCAGGAAATTGCAAGCGAGGCAATGCGCTTCCGGCTGTGACCCGGGGCGTGTTTTCTTGGAAGCAAGCGAACGTTGAACTCAGCGTGTTCCCTATTATGGAAGTAAACATGTTTATGATTTGTGGTGTTAGTCCTAGATCACTCTTAATGAAAGCAATTAGCCAGACGCTCAGATCTTGAAAAGCCGTTTGAAATCGACAGGCAAGTGAAAAGTCCTTAAATTCTAATTAATCCAGTTTTCTGGGCGTGCTGAAGGAGACGTCGCCTGCGGTCCTATTAAGCACGTTTCTTTAGGAGGAAGATCATCGGAAATCGGCGTGTAAATTTCCTTGGATTTAGTCCTAGGTATTGAACTAACTTACTTCTGATCAAGTATTGCGCTGTCAGAGTTTTCCACTGTACAGTATGTTTATTTGATCAAAAGATTTAACCATAGACAACAAGGTTATGGTGGAAACAACAGCTCCCTCCGAGATGATGCTTGTTTTCTCCTAGTTTTTCTTCCCTGCTGATGGAGAAAACATTGTGTTATGGGGCTGTTGTTGTTGTTGCAACCACATTCTTTTCACCAGGCATTTGGCTCCGGATGTGCCAAGCTTTGATGCGCTTGGGAAAGTGTCCTGTCCTGGCTGGCTGCGGCTTTCTCTTGCTGCAATCCATTCTCCATGGTCAGTGCAGCTCACACAGATTGGAGATGCCCCAGGTTGCTTGGCTTTCGTTCCCCTTCTTCCTACGAGCAGAGCGTTGAGGAAATATTGGAAGCCAAAAGGAACTCCTAAAACTGAGCCTGAGCTGCCTGGCTGCTTTCTCAATGGTTTCTTTCCCCCTCCAGCAAGCAGAAAAGTACACTTCGTTCAGTCTAGGGCCTGGCTTCCATCCGATATAACTAAATTCATAAGAAATGCTTACCTTTACTACTACCAGCTGTGGCAATTCAGGGTGCTGCTGCTAGATTGTGGGGAAGGGCTTAAATCGCAAATGGGCCACTCAGATCCTATTTTTCTGTGTACCTTATTTGTCTGGCACCATCTGTCTGGAACATCAGCTTACACACATTCCTGTCCTCTTCCCCTCTCCCAGTCATGGATTTTCGTTGCTACTCCATTGCTTCCCATCGATGGAGTGTATTGAGAGATAGTACTGTATATTCCCTCCTCTCAACCATCCCTCCTCTCCAGTGCCATTTTCTGTTCTGGGCATGTGCACAGGTATTTCTGTACCGCTGTGTGTGTGTCTGTCTCTCTGTGTGTGCATACATCTTCTTGAAAAATAAACAAACCAGGAAATGTGCAAAAGCATCAATTATTTTGTTTCACAATCAGCAAATGGAAGCTTGCACTAAACAAAATAAATTTCCGTTACATTTTTTAATTCTTAAATCAAGGTCTTGGGCAAGAGCTGATATTTACTGGATTAAGGCTTGCACAGGATATATAGAGGTGTTGCCCAAGACCTCGGCAATGATGTGTTTTAAAAAGTGCACAACGCATTAACATAGAATAGAATCATAGGATTATAGAGTTGGTAGGGACCCCAGGGGTCATCTAGTCCAAACCCCTGCAATGCACTTACGGTATTAGTCTGCAAGGTGTTCCCACCCAGCAGAGTCCCTGAGAAACCAGTTCCTTCTAACTGGGCTGTTGAAATCTGGCCATGTCTTGCATTGTTTGGGCACCCAGAACAAAATGGCAAGTTGTGCTAGAGTAAGCAGCAAATAGAAGTAGCAGAGGGAGTGATAGAGGCCACCCATGAAAAGGTCACCACCACACATGTGACACCCCCCCTGCAAATGATGCTAATGAGCTTCCGCTCTAGCAGCGAGTGCAGATGTTTAACAGGGTTTTTTTAAAAAAAACTTTTTGGATGTTCAGCTGTCAAATTAAATCTGGATTAAATATAAAACAACCCCCTCCCCCCAAAATATGGGACACTGCAAAAAACAAAACTTGTGTGTGGACGCACAGCAAAAAAACTCCTGTCTGGAAGCAATCTCAGTAGCTGATCTGCCCATGTGATTACTGTACTACTGTTTGTAGTAATATTGTAACAAAGCGTCTTATCATGCATTGGTTTGTGGTTTTGCTGTTCTGCATGTTTTATTGAGAGGCATCCTCCTTTGGTTCATTAGTAAACTTTTGTAGGCTGGAGCCCATCAGATCCACGAAGTGTAATCTGAATAGGCAAGGATATATATATATACTGTATTTACATACGTAGTTCGCTGGGAGGTGGGGGAGCAGGGATGGAGAGAAGTGGGGTTGGATAGAAATGAAGTGCATTTCAGAAATGAAATGGTGATTACAGAGTAGCTGCGGAGAACAAACGCTCATGCAGCCAATTCTTTGTTGCACCACATAGATTTTAAGCTGCCACTCCATCGCTTTTCTGCAGCAGCAGCAGCAATACTATATGATTCTATAATAATACTATAGTATCACATAGTTGGAAAGGTCTTCCAACCAACTTCCTCTTGAAAGGTAGGCAAGATCAAGACTTCAAAGTGAAGCACAGCTCACCAGGGCCCCTTCTTTTAACGTCAGGTCTCAGACCTTGAACATGTGGCATGGTATAGAGAATCTCTGAGTACATAAACATTCCACTGAGTAACCATACACCAGGGGGTGTTGGGAGCAGGGCTTTCAAGGCAGGTGGCTCCATAAACCCCACAGGCCCAAATCTCTTGTTTTGGAAGCTAAGCATGAGGAGCTTCCATGGGCAGCTTCCTACAAACACAGGACCCAGAATCTTTTGGACTACGGAAGAAGGAAGCTGCAAAGGACAGCAGCAAAGCAAATAGGCAGGACCAATTTCAAACAAGGCACCTGGTTTGAGGCAACACAAAACTAAGCACCCACACATCTGCAGTCACAGGGCCATTGCTAGCCACCCTAACCTAGGAGAAAATCCCTTCCAACCCCAAACATGGCTGTCAGTCAGACTATGAGTAAAGTCCATCCATAAAGTTTCTTTGTGAAAGAAAACCTTTATTGATAATATAATAATAATTTATTATTTATACCCCGCCCATCTGGCCGGGTTCCCCCAGCCACTCTGGGCGTCTTCCAACAAAATATTAAAATACAGAAATCCATCAAACATTAAAAGCTTCCCTAAACAGGGCTGCCTTGAGATGCCTTCTAAAGGTCTGGTAATTGTTGTTCTCTTTGACCTCTGGTGGGAGGGCATTCCACAGGGCGGGCGCTACTACCGAGAAGGCCCTCTGCCTGGTTCCCTGTAACTTGGCTTCTCGTAGCGAGGGAACCACCAGAAGGCCCTCGGCGTTGGACCTCAGTGTCCGGGCAGAACGATGGGGGGTGGAGACGCTCCTTCAGGTATACTGGACCGAGGCCGTTTAGGGCTTTAAAGGTCAGCACCAACACTTTGAATTGTGCTCGGAAACATACTGGGAGCCAATGTAGGTCTTTCAGGACCAGTGTTATGTGGTCTCAGCGGCCGCACCCAGTCACCCGTCTAGCTGCCGTATTCTGGGTTAGTTGTAGTTTCTGGGTCACCTTCAAAGGTAGCCCCACATAGAGTGCATTGCAGTAGTCCAAGCGAGAGATAACTAGACCATGCACCACTCTAGCGAGACAGTCCGCGGGCAGGTAGGGTCTCAGCCTGCGTACCAGATGGAGCTGATAGACAGCTGCCCTGGACACAGAATTGACCTGCGCCTCCACGGACAGCTGTGAGTCCAAAATGACTCCCAGGCTGCGTACCTGGTCCTTCAGGGGCACAGTTACCCCATTCAGGACCAGGGAGTCCCCCACACCTGCCTGCCTCCTGTCCCCCACAAACAGTGCTTCTGTTTTGTCAGGATTCAATCTCAATCTGTTAGCCGCCATCCAACCTCCAACCGCCTCCAGACACTCATACAGGACCTTCACTGCCTTCACTAGTTCTGATTTAAAAGAGAGGTAGAGCTGGGTGTCATCTGCATACTGATGAACACCCAGCCCAAACCCCCTGATGATCTCTCCCAGCGGCTGCATGTAGATGTTAAAAAGCATGGGGGAGAGGACAGAACCCTGAGGCACCCCACAAGTGAGAGCCCAGGGGTCTGAACACTCATCCCCCACCACCACTTTCTGAACACGGCCCAGGAGGATTGAGGGGGTTCACTTATGGGAATGGTTGTAGCTTAGCAGGAGAGTGCATGCTTTTGCATGAAAATGGCCTCAAGTTCAATCCCTGGCAACTCACAATGCTGAGCTAGGTAGACCAAAGCAGCTTCCCATGCTGAACATAAGAAGAGCCTGCTGGATCAGGCCAGTGACCCATCTAGTCCAACATCCTATTCTCACAGTGGCCAACCAGATACCCTTGGGAAGCCCCCAGGCATATCCTGAGCACAACAGCATTCTACCTACCTGCAGTTTCCAGCAACTGGTATTCACTGCCTTTGTCAGTGGAGTTGGAACATAATCTCCATATTGCCATAGCTTCCTGTCTTATTTTGGGGTGCTCCTTCTTGGGTGCCCAACACCAGCGCAGCAGAAGTAGTAGCCGTTGCAGGAATTGCTATGAAACTCATTTCTTCTCTCCTCTTTCAGGCTGAACGCAACATCCCAATGTGGTCTAGAAGAAACATCGCTCATGACAATGTCTATTGCTCTGATCTCCAAAATGGTAAGGCTCAGAGTCCTTTTCCCACTCCAAGGAAGTGCTGATAATATCAAGAGCAGAGAGGTGCTTTCTCTGTGGAAGATCAGCAAAGGGCCAACAGGCTTTGAAGAGGGCACTTTTAGTTGCATTTCATTTATATTCTCTACCAACTGCTCAAGCTGGGATAAAAAATATATACAAAGCAATAAACCATAGTGATCAGGAGCTGGCAGAAGGTAGATTGAGATCTGCTGGTAGATTTCTGGGTGCTTTTCGGTAGATCAGCAGGGGTGTTTGGTTCTCAGTTGTTTAATGACGACAACAGCAAAGGAGGCTTTTGCCCCATGTGAAGATTATGTTGAACAAAGGAACTCAACCTTCCTACAGACTATACCAGGCATCCCCAAACTCTGCCCTCCAGATGTTTTGGGACTACAACTCCCATCATCCCTGACCACTGGCCCTACTAGCTAGGGATGATGGGAGTTGTAGTCCCAAAACATCTGGAGGGCCGAGTTTGGGGATGCCTGGACTATACTTTTAAAGCCCATCTAAAGCCCATTATTCCTCAAATAATTTTGGCCGATGCAGTTTACACCTCACAGAATTACAATTCCCAGCATCCTTTAATAAACTACAGTTCCCAGAATTCTTTGAGGGGGGAAACCCAGTGTGAATGTGCATTATTTATGTTTGCAGCCTCAGGTGTAGATTTGTAGAGGCAAATCAACTCTTTTTAAAAAAAATTTTTATATATAAAAAACTTTATTTGGTTATTGCAAATCGTTACACAAAATCTACAATCCTTACCAATTTATTTTATTGAATTCCCCCCCATCCCCCCACCCCTTCCCCTTCTTAACCTTCACTAAACTGTCTTGCCAATTTTCCTTCATATCTATGTCTACACCTCTTAATTTCTTTTTCGACAGCATACCATTTATTTTGCTGATCTTCCACAACTTTTTGTACATTCTTTCTATCCTATTTTCCTATTTCTTTCCTTTTATGTCCTATTCCTCTCTCTTCTCTTTTTCCTCTCTCTCTGCCATGTTGTTATCTGAGCGTTTAGCAGTCCTGTAATAGATTTGGTTTTTCCGCCTGGCACTTAATATAGTCCATGAATGATTTCCAATTTTTCACACTATCTTCTTTCTTTATTCCCTTTACTTCTTCATATTTCCTAGCCAAATTGCAATAATTCATTACTTTAATTTGCCATTCCTCCTTGGTTGGTACCTTTTGAGACTTCCAATCTTTTGCAATTAGTAGCCTTGCTGCTGCTGTGGCATAACTTATCAAACATCTATCCTGTGGCCTGATATCTTCCCCTAACATGCTTAATAGGAAGATCTCCGGTTTTTTCTTAAATGAGTATTTCACTATTTTTTTTAATTCCCTGTAAACTTCCTCCCAGAACACCCTGATGTGTTTGCATCCCCACCACATGTCTCATTTTGACATCTCCAACATTGGTTGCTGACACCCGGATACATCTTGAGGCAAATCAACTCAAAGCAGGATGTAATTGGCTCTTTCTCTGAACCACCATGTTGCCTCTGACTCCACCCCAACACCAATCTCTATTTTGGATCTAGCTCTGATTAGTGGATCTCAGTGTGTGTTTTTTTACCCAGTGCTTTTTTTTCTAGAAAAAGAGATACTCACCATGAAGTTGTTACAGTAAGTGCCACACTTTTTAACAACAACAAAAAGAGGTGCCGGTACCACCTGGGGGAAAAGCACTGGCTTTACCTAAAAAGAGAGAGAGATCCCACAGGCCTTAAGTCTGCCCATCTAATGCCAAGTCTAATGTTATTACTTTCCATTGAATATCCTTTGTTTCTTCCCCCGCCCCAGTCTATCCGTCTGAAGTGAGCACAGCCCTCTCCAGCCTGGATTGTTTGTCCAGCATAGTGGATAGAATCTCTTCCTCGGACCAGGCGGGTCTCTCTCTGCAGGACTCCACTTTGCTGCAGGATTCTCCCGGTGCCAGCCCTGAGTCACAGCCAGGCACTCCGGAGACCCCTCATCCCAAGCTCATCTATCATGTACTATGAGCTGGCTGAGATTTGAAACCAGCTCCGGCCACGTTCGGACATTGCTGAGAACTCCCAACAGCAACGAGAAGGAGGCTCTCCATTGAAATCCGAGGCCCTTGGAATTCCACCGGACCAAAAATATGTATATAGAGGAGACGTCACTTTAAAATGTGTACATTTGTGAATATATCTGCCCCGTCTCCCTTTCTACAAGGGGAATGACCTTATATTTAACCAAGACATCTATATTTTAATATTATATAATTCTATGTTGGGTTTTTAAACTGTGCCACGTTAAAACCCTAGTTATTGTCAAGAATGGACATGCAGGCAGAGCTGGCTCAGGCAGAAAAACACTTCATGTTTTGAGATGCCCAAAATGACAGAGAGAATTTAAGTTATATTTTCATATGTGTATTTTTCCCAACTGAGGAGAAAAACAACACCGACATGCTGTTTGTTTGTTTTTATAAGAGATGAGCTGAAAATTCTTAGAAGACATTTTTCTGAGACAGGTTCTGTGGTTTTCTTTTTCTTATGGGATGAGAGAAAGATGGCTGCCTTGCAGAATTTTATTTGAATATGTTCTACCATTTTTGTGTGGGGCAACCATCATTTCCCCCACTTCTATGACCTGGAGCAACTTCAGGTCTGTGTGGAGGATGCAGAACGGCAGCCAGGCTTTCAACAAAGTGCCGGCTGCTTTCATTTGCAGCAGGGGGAGAGGGTGGAGAGAAACTTTAGAGAAAAGGAATGAAGAAAAAGAGATACCATTCTGCTAATGGTCAGCTCCATTCCTAAGAAAATTTTGGATAATTTCTCCTCCCTCACAGAAATTTTGCTGAAATAGCACTCCCATTTTTCTGCCCACAAATAAAGTGGAGAATTTTGAGAGGCAATTTTCACACACCTCTGCTTTTTATAGCAATTAAACAGCCTTAACCAGGTAGGGTGAGGCAGTTTGCCTCAGAAAGGAGCAAATTGTCATTATATTTTGGCCACTAGGGGAGCCATTGGAGACTCATGTTCCTGCCTCTAGGGTTTTGCACTGCCTCTGTCTTTACTGCCATAGTGGTATCATTTTACACAGAAGCCTTTAGAAATCAAATAGCACCCCCCAAAAAGTGTTTGATGCTCCATATTACTAATTCCATTCAAGAGGCCCCTCCAACGGAGAGGAGCACTTAAATGTTTTGGTGGGCTTTCTCCAAACTAAACTGATGGTTGAAAAACTGGAATGCAAATCCAATTCTGGTTTTATTTTTTTATAGCCATGCTTTCAATGCTAATAAAAAAGCCTTGCAGATTTTCTTTGGGGTTAGGGAAGAAATCTGTGTTTCAGTTCATTGTATGTAAAAGAGAGTCTTGGTACAGTTTTGGATTATGGAGAAGCTCTTCAATATGTACTTAAAGAAAAACAAAGCAGGAAGGCTCAAGTGTAACATTTAAAAGCACTTTTGATCTCCATGGAACTCAATCATGCAGTTTTATGAAAGGAAAGAGTTCTGCAAAGGGCAAAGCACATTCAGGTTTATGGTGATTAGCAATTCTTCAGAGACCAGCTGAGCTAGCTAGTACTAAAAGTGAGATAGTTCATAGTGTGCAAAATATCACAATGGAAAACTTCTCAATTTATATGTAATGTAACCCTGTTATTTTCCCCCTGCCTTGGACATCGAGGTGGGCAGGGGAGAATATGGTGATGCTAGCATAGAAGTTCCAATCCGATCCTTTTCAATGCTTCTACTGCCTCTATAAACTGTAAATTTTGTACACCGGCTGTGACAGTAATTACCCACCTTTACAACACAACCCTACACAGGTCTACCCAGTAGTTGGTACAATTGAACTCAATGGGGTTTGGTTCTTTAGGGTTATGCTGGTGGTGTTTTCCATACTATTCAGCACAGACCACAGTATAACTGTTGTGTATGTGAATGTGCTGTTCTTCTGGTGTGTTCCATGTAGGTTATTTTACACCATCAGCGCCACAAGCAAAATGCAAAAATCCACTGTAATAAAACATAGCAACTATGGAAAGTATCATCAGCTCCAACTACACACTAGAGAAGCTGTACGGAATCCTCTGTTTCAGTTTGTGCCACCATGACCTTGCAAATGACCTTCTGCAAGGCATGCAGTGTAACACTGACAAACCACATGCCCGTAATATAATATACGCCTCTTTCTGGCTAGCTGGCATTTTCAAGAGTCGCAAGCAAGGTCAATGGCTCTCTTTTCGGCAGGCAAATGTTTTCAAACAGAGAGTCCTGCCGTTCATGCCTTACTATCCCGAAACAGCTGTATGTCAAGCTTGAATATCAAGCTGAAGAGCGTTTCCTACAGCAGAAGGCACCAGGATGTTGGATTGTTGCGAATGTTGTAAAACTATCCATGACTCCAAAAGCCTTTATCGTGGGAACTTTTCTATCTGGAGGAGTGTACTCAGGAGGACACACCTGAGCTGTATCTACAGGGCTTTAAATGCCAAATCAAAGCAAATGAGAGAAGTGAGTTATGCAAGTTCCCTTGAACATGTGGACACCCAGAGCCCAATAATGTAAATTGTGCTGTAATATGCATTGCACTGGTCCATAAGGGAAGGTCCATCATAGCTTAGTGGTACAGTACTTGCTCCAGGCAGGGTTGGGCGTGATCCTTGCCTGAAACTCTAGAGTGCCAGTCAGTGGGCCAATCAGTATCAGCAATACTGCACTAAATAGACCAATGGCCCTCTGCTCCTATCAGCTACACAGGTGACAGGGACTACCCAAGGCTCTGGCCTCCAGCGTGTCTGTAAGGACTCTGGGGAATTGTTGCACTACTTTGGCATCTATCCATTTCCTGAGAATAAATTGCTGTGCAGACGGACTCTTAGATTCACCTGTCTGCATTTGTAGATGATTTTAAGGTTCATAGGAGAAAGAATCAGCTTTCTTGACCCATGAAATCCCTACAGTTCTTACAACCTAACCCTATGCCCGTCTGCATAAGAAGAAAGTCCTACTGAGTTAAATGGCTCTTACTCCCAAGGAGGGGTGGTCCATCCCATTTTGCCACCTGAGGCGCAACAAGAATGTGCAGCTCCCTGGCCCGCCGTGCCCCATCCACTTCACTTCAGCCACCAGCAGGATGCCCCCACCTCTCATCAAACGTGCAGAGAGTCAAGGCATTGCTTCGCATCTTCTCCACCCCCAGAAGATGAGCAACGCTGTGTGCTGGAACGCCTGCTTCTCACGGGTGAGAGGGCAGTGTTTTGGTGGCAGTGCCGGCAGTGGGGTGGATGAGGTGTCATATTTTCTGCTTCTGCTGCCTGAGATGTGTGCATTTGCCCCACTTCATTGGTGAGTTGGCTCTGCTCCCAAGTATAAATGTGTAGGATTGCAGCCTTAAAAATAAAGGAGCTCATCTCAAGGTTTGAACCTGGCAAGCAACGGTCTGTAGAAATTCTAAAACGAAAACTGGCAATATGGCCTCCTTTTTAAAACCTGAGTAGTGGTTCTACCTGGGGAAATAAGTTCATTTGTTTATTTTGTGAGGTTATATACCATTGCATTGTAATAAAACCTTACTTAAAACCAGTATGTATGGGCTAAAACTCCTTTGTTGACTAGCAAGGCCACTCTTGTTGTTGTTGTTGTTTAGTCGTTTAGTCGTGTCCGACTCTTCGTGACCCCATGGACCATAGCACGCCAGGCACTCCTGTCTTGCACTGCCTCCCGCAGTTTGGTCAAACTCATGTTCGTAGCTTCGAGAACACTTACACCTCAATAACTGTTGATAAATACCAGGGGTGGCCAACTTCCAAGAGACTGCGATCTACTCACAGAATTTAAAAAGTGGCAGTTTAAAAAGAGTTTAAAACCCCCTTTTTGGGGTTCAGGTCAAAGTTGTTGAGGTTTTCTTAGGAAGGAGGAAGGCCCATTTTGGGGCGGGGGGCGGGTCAAAGTTGTTGAGTTATTTAGGGAGGAGGTAAAATGTTGAGCTTTTTAAAGGGGAGCCACAGTTGTTCAGATTCTTTGGGGGGAGCCAGTGATCTACCAGTGATCTACCGCAGATGTCCAGTGATCTACCAGTAGATCACGATCTACCTTTTGGACATGCCTGATATATACCATTACTATACTGTGTATTTTGGATCTATGGACTGCAATAAAGCTCTCTCTCTCTGTGTACACAAAAGGATAAAACAGTAAAACTATAAGAAAAAGAGAGTTAAAAACAGTATTTAAAACATTCAGAAAATAATTAAAATCAACAAGAAGTTAAAATCTATATTAAAACACATGCCAGCATTCTACATGTCCAGACAGGCTTGCCTAAACAAAACTGTTTTTAGCAGGTGCCAAAAAAATAGGTACTATTAATGCAGGGTCATTGTTAAATGGCAATCAAGTCTATAGAAGGGACTCTTCAATGAAAAATGAATACAACATGATTAAATATTGCAAGTGAGTGGAAAAAGAATGCTGTACCTATGGAGACATTTACACTAACCATGGAGAACAAGAAAATCTCTGAGTAAATCTCCAGCTGGGCTTTCTCAGTGCTTGATACGTGCCCGTTCCACAGTGTAGGAATTTCTCACACAGTAAAAGAAAAAAGTCTGGAGTTGGAAATCTGAAACTACCATGTCGGTGGTTTTTAATAAGTAGTATTAACTTTACAGTGAGACGTATTATTTAGCTGCCAAAGAGCACGCTTGCAAATTTTAAAACAAAGAAAAGCACTGCAAATGTGTGTGTGTGTGTGTGTGGGAAATACCGGGCAACTCAAATTGGTTTAGAACTTAGAAATAACCATTACATTACAGAACATGTTTTTATCAAAATGAATATGAAATTAAATTCCATGTTTGTGCTTTTCTTCCCCTTTTTCCTCTATAAAAGTAGCTTAGAAAACAGTGAGCAACAGATTTTCCATAGACTGAAAGAGATTTTTATCGGAATGAATGCGTGTTGCTGTCACAATTATGTTTGTAGCTCTCTCAAAGTACACATAATCTTGAAAATGTTGTGGCAATAGATGCTAACATTTCAAAATAACATGGCCAGTGTAAAAGAACACAGGTGTGTTATATATATATATATATATATATATATATATATATATATATATGTTTTAAAACCAATTATCACTTTTCCAGCATTAACACAAGACTGTTCATGTGTCAGGTCATCTGTTCTGGAATAAGATCACTCATGTTCATGTAAATATAAGGGAGCTGAAGAATATCCTTGGGGTACCACATCCCCCTCAGAGTACTATTCAAAATCAATAGTTTGGTATGTACTTCTGTTCTTTTCTATTCCTATACGGTAGCATTTGTACCTATTGCAAGTATGGGAAACCACCATTCACATTTTTCCTTGACATATCACTCAACAAGCTTAGTGTTAGGGCGCCAAAAAGTTGGTGCGCTGAAGGAAGCAGTCGGATGTAGAGGGAACCTAGGTCCACAGCATAGCTGCCAAGTTTTCCCTTTTCTCGCGAGGAAGCCTATTCAGCATAATGGAAAATCCCTTTAAAAAAGGGATAACTTGGCAGCTATGGTCCACAGTCCAGGTCAGGAGAAGCCAAAGTCAGGAGCAGTCCACGTTGGGAACCAGCCGAGGTCAGGTATCGGTACCGGGGATCAGCTGCCTCTGCCTCCAATTGTTCCCTACCTTTCTCAGCTGAGGAGGGGAGAGGCCCCACTGGCTCCTCTCCTCACAAGGGCCTGATTCTGACTCAACTCCTTCCTCCTCATGTCTTCCCTCTTCCCTATTTGATTCTTCCTCTTCCGAGGAGTGCCGCCACCAGTCTTCTCCAGGTATGAATTCCTCCATTTCTCCAAACTCCTCCGTGGTTTCTGCCTCACCTAGGGGCCCTTGCCACCACTCCTGCTCATCCGGCACAACCCTGACACTTAGCAATCCTTCCTCTTTCTGAACAATAGTGGTATTTGGGTGTGTGTGTGTGGTTAGTTTGGATGATACCCCGAGTCCCTTCCAATTCTTGGGATCCTATATCCAGTGGGGGGTTAGAATCTAGTAGAGGAGGTAATTGAACTGGTCAGACAAGTTTCTTTGTAAAACAATTAGCTGGCTACTTCAGTGCCCTCATCAGCATTTTAAATAATGAGCTTGGTCGCGAAGCGATAGAAAACAAGAGGCCAAAGGAGGGGGGGGCTGGACTAGACAGTTGTGTCTGTGAGCTTAAAAGCTGAACATGAGAAGCTGCAGATGGAGAGATATATCTTACGATTCTATGCTTCTGTGCTCTGTGCTGAACCTAAAACTGTGACTAATGGAGGAGCAAGTTCTTTAGGGATGTTAATGCCGTGAGCCTCTCCATCCTAGGCTCAGGTTGTACATATGAGTAAATAAAACCATATATCTTAAAGACACTGCAATCTCAGCTGACCTTCATTCCAAGAAAATTGAACCTTGGGTAAGTGCTCGAACCCAACCTTTTGGAGGGGAGGCATGTAATGGTATTTTAACTTCTAGCACTCCCTTGCTTAACTCTGGGGTATGAAAACGTTAGCTGCTTAAAACACAGCAAGGTCATTTCACCCCACTGACTTCCAACTCTCATTTGCACTTGCTGCCCATTCCACAGAGGAAGTGGAGTCACACACCAGTAACTCTCCAAACACCCATTCAAGGAAGCTGTCTTCTGCCCTTATGCAACAGCTGTCTGAACTGTACACAAATCAGTTTAACTGCATCTTGTGGCTTCAAATGGGATGAAAGCCGGTTTGAGTGAAAATGCACCGAACGTGAGTATTTCTTGGGGGGAAATGCAGGATAGATATGGGTTGTGGCTAACGCCATTTGCAAACGCCTTCAAACACCATTGATGGGAATGCATTGGAGTCAGAGTAAATGGTAACTTGTATGTAGCCTTACTTGGAGGAAAGCAATGTTGGATGGAATAGTACCAGGAACAAACAGAATAGCCATTCTCTATATACTCACCACAGACCTTAAATGCTATTTTATTGATTGAACCACACTCCCATTCTGCCTGTGTATGAAGACAGCATACACAGAGTTCAGATGTGACCTCCCATCCAGCACAAACTGGCAAGACCTACGCCTGCCCAGTTTCCTCAAGGTCACAGCATCATGTGCCTTCACACCACAGCATCATGTGCCTTGTGATCTAGGGCACGATGTGTTTCAGTTTCAGTTTTGTTTCGTTGATGTGATCTTCCCTGAGAATATAGCTACTGAAGGGCGGCAAGAGTTGGGTGATTCACAACAGTCATGAACTGAAATAAATGGGGACTGTAAGAAAATGTTGCAGCTGTGGAGTATCCATGGCTGGCTGGGACTTTGCCCTCCTCCAGGGCATTCAATTCCATCCCCCCTCCAGCCCAGTTTTGTATTCTCCCCCCAATTCCTCCAGCACCACCTCTAGAAGTCAGTCAACATTCTGTGCATTTCATTCCCACCAAGCTGTTTGTTTGTTTTTTTGCGGGGGCTGGCCTTTAACACTGAGGGTCCCCCCCTAATATTTTATTGCACACCTTGCATACAAAGTGATCCCCAGGTTTGTGGACACCACCTACTTGTGCATGGTTAGTGTTGTTTTGGCTACATAAGGGTGGAACTATAATTACCGTAGTGTCACAGGAGCAGAGAACCTCTGGCCCTCCAGATGTTGTGCAACTGCAACTCACACCAGTGCTGGCAAGCGTGGCCAATGGCCAGGAAAGATGCAGTTCAGCAACTTCTGCACTAGAACTTACTTAGCAAGAGTTCCCACTGAAGTTCACGGTAGATCTTGTTTGGTTTCGCCTTAATCATGGCTATTTGATTTCAGATTTATAGAAGAGGACATCTACCGGCAAGATTTGGCAGTGCTATTTGCTTCAGAGGAAAGCGTAAGCAAATGTGTTTACAATGACTGTCAGCACAGAGGCTTGGGTCTGAAAGCAGCACTGAGTAGGATGAGTTAAGTTTTATATTCACTGAAATCCGCTTTAACTCGGTGGTTGTGGCGGGGTGGAGTGGGGTGGGGCCGCCGCCCTGCATTCTGCAATGTCATTTGGGCCATTTCAAGGGGGAATCAAAGTGGGGCTCCGTATGGTGTTTGGAAGGAGGTGTTTGTTTAGCTGAGATCTAAGGACCGAATTTCTTGTTTTATGATGTGCAGTAAACATCTCATATGGTAACTTTACCACACTGTCTTCAGGTGGTGAGGTGTTAAGTGCGAAATATCCCCCACCTGGAACAATCAACACTTAGCATCCCAGAGCAAATGTTTTAGAAACTGTTGATTTTCTCAAGTGTTGCGTGTTCACACAAACACCTTGTCACAGAAAAACCTTGTGCTAAAGTCACAGTATAAAGCTCATGTAAATAGATATAGGTATGGATATAAATATAAATATAAATGTTTCACTCTCTGTGTTTCAGCAGTTAACACCATTCAAGGCATTTCTTTCATAATCTCTTTTCAGTCCCAGGGTTTAGCCCTGGAATATCCAACTATTCAAAAAAGGGTAGGCTATAGTTGGGCATGTTCAGAGAGCATTTACTTCACTGAGTAAGCACAGCTCTTCCTTTCCCCCCCATCTAGGAAGATGGTCTGGAGCATCATGACACCTTTCATTTTAGAATTTAATTCTTGCTTCTGTTAAAAGAGTTGAGGGATTATGGGGATAAAAGGCAATGTGTCATAAATAAGACCTCATACTTCTTAATATGAAAACTAGTTTGAAGTCTGTACTCTCCATTTTGAAATTCCACAGAGCCAATTCAACAGCCACAAATAAAATATAACCTTTATTTATTTGGGCTTCTAGAAGGTCTAGACATCTGAACACTGATAGCCATGGGTGGTTAATTTTGATGTGCTATGTTCTCTTTGAACACTAGATGGCTCCCATGATTTGCTGCATTGTGACATTTTTTGATGCAACTTTCCCTCTGTGCAGAAAAATGCCTAGAAATGACGCATGGATGGCTTCCCCTAGCAATAATGAGACTATATATAGCTAGGCTTCCCATACATCAGGAAAAAATCCTGACATGTCCTGGTTTTTGGGTATAAAAATGGTGTCAGGGTGAATTTTGTCAAAGTGGCAAAATGTCAAGGAAAATATGGCAACCCTATATATAACTGTAATCCATGAACCCTTTTACTTATGACATTTTATTCTTCATTGTTTGAACATTAAAATATAGAATTTCTACCACAAACACTGGAGGGAACAGAGAAAGTGTCTGGAGATCAGAATGGCTGTCCCACTGACCTCAGTCAACCTATGAGGTTAAGTCTAAATAGTTCATATTAGCCTGTTCATAGATGGAGCTGTAAACAAACAAACAAAAAGCCTTAATTCTAAAATGTAGGCCATGGACAGAATGAAATAGGTCATATGTTAATCTTCTAGTGAGTTTGGAAAACCAGGTTTTGATCCTTACAAACTTGTTCTGCCTTAAAAAAAACTTCGATAAACAAATGTAGACAAATCCCAAGGTAGTTTTTGGTTGTCAGATGACCCAAGTCCCCCACACCCCAAAGCATAGCTTTTAATGTGCTGGGAGTTTCTTTTATTCCAATAAATCCTATTTTGCTCGTATTGATTCTCTTATTTATAATGTCCATTGATTGGTTGCTTAGAAAAGGTTTGTGCTGATGGCAGAGCCGTAAATTATCTTTGCATACTTCCCTCCCCCCAAAAAACAGAGCCAGCTGTTTGGCACATCCCTAATATGGAATTGTAGCAGGCAGGTAGCATAGCAACAACTTGGGCAGCACCCAAGTGCTTTGGAGATGAAAAGATGGTTGCATTGTGTAAACATGAGGTTGTCTGGGCTGAGGCTGGGGTGCTGGGGCCAGCGGCGGAGCAAGCCGATTGGGCGCCTGGGGCAGCACACATGCCCTGTGCCCAGGGGCGGGGCAAGCCAGGGCAGGGCGCTCTGCAGGGCCTTCAAGGAGTCTGCCTGCCTCCTCCCACTCAGCCGCCCTACAGCTGGGGGGCGGGCGCGGTGGGTGGACTGTTTGGGGCAGAGCAGAGCCTGCAGGTGGCCCAACCCACCATGTCACTCCCAGGAGAGATGCGTGGCTCGGGTACACTGCAGGCTCCACGGTGAGTGCCGTCTGCCATTTTGTCACCCCCTCATTGGTGATACCCAGGGCAGACCACCCCCACTGTACCCCTTTCCTCCACCCCTGGCTGGGGCAGAGGAGAGAGAAGCAGGAATGATTATACTCCCTCTAATTTTGTGTTCTGTCATGCCCACCATGACAGCCATGTTGTATTATGACATGACAGCCATCCACCATGACAGCCATCTGTCAGGAATGCTTTGATGGTGTTTCCTGCTTGGCAGGGGGTTGGACTGGATGGCCCTTGTGGTCTCTTCCAACTCTATGATTCTATGGTCCCCCATGGTGTTAGGCCACACTCCCATGGCAGCCATTTTGTGACCGACACTCACAGCACTCTCTCAAAATTCAAAACGTGCCCACTGGTCCAAGAATTTCGGTGAACCCTGACCTGACTTGGTTGGATACAACCCAGTGCATCAAATATTGGCCTAGTCTGCAATCCTAAACATATTTGTAACAGTGCAGGCCCCCATTGAACTCAGGAGAGAGACGAGGACAGCAGCGTTCAGAGCTGCTTCGTTCCAGCACCATGTTTGTGCTCCGATGTTCATATAACTCTCTTATGTCTGCACTTTCCCATTTTATTCAGCAGGAGGGTAAAGGATGTGTGTGCGGAACTCCCTGCTCCAGTGAAATGAAAAGTCCTTGTAGGTAGTCGGAGGAGCCTTGCACTAAGTGATCTATTGAAGTACCATACTAAGTTTTCCCAAACAGTTAACATTTCCCAAACAGTTACAACATAAGGAAAAAACCTGCTGGATCAGGCCATCCTGATGCATCTAGTCTGTCATCCTATTCTCAACAGTGGCCAAGCAGATATTTGTGGGGAACCCACAAGCAGGAGTCAAGCCCAAGAACCCTCTCCCCTCCAGCAATTGGGATTCAGAAGCATGACTGCCTCTTTCTTGTGGAGGCAGACCATCACCGTCCTGGCTAGTAGCCATCAATAGCCCTCTCAGCCACAGATTGGTCTAATCTTCTTTTAAAGCCATCTTGGTTGGAAGCCATCACTGCTCCTGTGGACGCAAAGTCCATCCTTTGACTGTTCATCAGATGCCCCTAAGTTCTGGTGTTATGAGGGAGGGGGAAAAAATCCTCTGCCCGCTTTCTTCACGCCATGCATAATTTAGACATGTAATTCCCAGTTAACATCTGATCTCACTCTGAAAGGACCCGTGCTTGCAATTCAATGCAGTGTTTAAATGCATGCTGAATTGTAACCTTTGTGTTTGCCGGTAGTCCATGGTTGCGATCGCAGCTTCCTTTCTAGCTATTGTTCAGTGCTGCAATAAGGTTCTCACATGTGCTGTGCCATCGCAACCTAGCTCTTCAGCCTCCGCTGAACTCAGCTCGGTCTCTTTAGATAGGCAATTTTTTAGCATTTACTTGTTAGAACACATTCAGGTCACATCAAAGATGGCAAGCTGAAGGGTTTTTATTCTCGGTCTTTTCAGGATATCTTCGCTGGTTTTTTTTTTTACCCTAGAATAATTGTAGAATTTCAGAACCAATTTATTTTAAAATCAAAACATCCGACATTTCTTTAAGCAGGTGGAAAAACCTCTGGGTCCGGTGTATGTTTCCCATCATTTCAAAGGCATGTCAGGGGAATAGGTAGGCCATAGATCTTTCAGAAGCATGCCTTCCCCACAACCGACTCTATCATGTCCCGATCTGCCCCTGTCATGTCCATGTCAGCCCCTACTGACACTGAAGCTCCGCTCAGTGGCATAGAGAGGTCCTCTGAGGTCGGTCCTCTCTCTCTACCCTCAGAATGGGAGGTCCAACATATCCAATGCCCCGGAATGTCCTCAGGGACAACAGAGGGGTTATTGTATTTGTATTGTTTTTTTCTTTCTCTTTTAACTTTTTATTCCACAGAAATGCACCAGAATGGAAAGACTTTAAACATTCAACACAGACATGAAAAAGTGTAAATATAGACTATTCCAACATGAGACATGGAGAAAGGATAATTACATGCCATCTTGAAAAAGTGCTGTCTCTCTTGAACGGGCATAGGCAACCTTGGCTCTCCAGATGTTTTGGGACTACAACTCCCATGATCCCTAGCTAACAGGACCAGTGGCCAGGGATGATGGGAACTGTAGTCCCAAAACATCTGGAGAGCCAAGGTTGCCTATGCCTGCTCTTGAATGTGCCTGTCTTAACTCTCTTAAAGAAATTCCATCCGAAAAGTTTAACTGGATGCCCTCAAGTTCTAGCATTATGAGAGGGAGAAGAGCTTTTTTCACTCCATGCATAATTTTATACACTTCTATCATGTCCCCTTTTACTCACATTTGCACTAAACACAAAAGCCACAAATATTGTAATAATTCCTCATGAGAGAGTTGTTCCAGCACTATGATCATTTCAGTTGCCCTGTTCTAAAACTTTTCCAGCTCTACGATATTCATTTTGAGGTGAGGCAACCAGAAGCATACACAGTATTCCAAGCATGGTCACACCATACATTAGTATTATATCAACAGTTTCCTAATGATTTCTAGCACGGAATTTGTCTTTTTCTTTTTAACAGCTGCTGGACACTGGTCCATCATTGTGCAATCAATCCACTATGGCCTCAAGGTCTCATTCGCAGTCAGTCACTGCCTGTTCAGACTCTATTAGCATATATGTGAAACCAAGATTTTGTTGCCCCAATGTGCATCACTTTGCATTTGCTTATATCAAATTCCTTTTGCTGTTTTACTGCCCATTCGCCAAGTCTGGAGCCTAGCAGAGCTTTCTTATTTGGGGCTCATCTGCCGAGGATGCCCAGGCCTTCTCTCGGCTATCTTGGCATCTTTCAAAAAAGTGTTGAGGAGGTTCTTTATATATTTCCCATCAGCAGACGTTTTGAGATATTTTATGATTTCATATGTTGTTTTACTTTGCACAGATGGAAGATGGTACTCACTGAGAAAGTATCCTTACTGGTTTCATCCACCAAGTGTTACATAACCAGGAATATATCTAAATGCTAAATTATGCTTCTGGGACCTCTGGCGCAGCCGAGATAGAAGTTGAGACTTATGAATTCAGGCGGCCTGCTCTTGCTTATTACAGAAGTTAACGGGTAGAAAAGGTTTTTTAGATCAAACAGCTCTTCTCGCTGCTTATGTAGGTTCAAAATATTTGAAGTTGCTCAGGAGGGATTCGTTTTGAAACGGAAACTTCTTGGATTAATTCCTGAGTTGTCAACTGAGCCAGAATAAAACCTGGCAGGCTCAACATAATCTCTGTATATGTCAGGCCATGCTTTTATTCAAGCAGCTCTGCACTTGGGGCTTAATTTTGTACTGAGCTATTTATGGGTAAATTTATGTGCATCACAAATGCAGAAATGTGCAAAACTGAAGCACTGCAGTCCGGTTGCAACCATATGGGTTGCCAGCATTTCAGGGCCTCCTGATGCAGCTCTTTAAACATCTTGGATAAAGCTGCTACTCTCTGTACTTTTTGAAAGAGGTGCACAGGAAAAGCTTAGCAGATTGTTTGCTGGGAGAAATTACCCTGCATCCCAGGGGACAATCAAGAGCCTTCTGAGCTCCATCTGTTGCCCGGGGTATAGCCATAGGTATAAAATAAAAACAGATAAATTGTATTCTAGTCAGTTTTAGGTTGCTCAGAATAAAGTAAGATGCAAATGGAAGGCAACATCTTTTTAAAGTGGCCTACTGTGCTTCTTTCCTGGGACGCAGGTGGCGCTGTGGGTTAAACAACAGAGCCTAGGGCTTGCTGATCAGAAGGTCAGCTGTTCGAATCCCTGTGACGGGGTGAGCTCCCGTTGCTCGGTCCCAGCTCCTGCCAACCTAGCAGTTCGAAAGGACATCAAAGTACAAGTAGATAAATAGGGACCGCAACAGCAGGAAGGTAAACAGTGTTTCCGTGTGCTGCTCTGGTTCGCCAGAAGTGGCTTTGTCATGCTGGCCACATGACCTGGAAGCTGTACGCCGGCTCCCTCGACCAATAATGCGAGATGAGCGCGCAACCCCAGAGTCGGTCACAACTGGACCGGGGTCCCGGGGTCAGGGGTCCCTTTACCTTTACCTTACTGTGCTTCTTAGAACAAATTAATACTATGTCAAGAGAATCAGGGTCACACTTAACTAACTTTCTACACCTTAGCAATTCTCAGTTAAAATGTCTATGTAATGGGATTTTCAAAGGAATATCTGAAATGTTGGTATTTGAATTGCAGCAAAGGTGGCAATGCTCCTAAAATGACAGAACACCCCCCATTTATTGTGTCATGGTGTAATTTTAGAACTATGGCCACTGGTGTGCATGGTTAATATATATTTCTTCTCCATTTGCAGTTTTTCCAGCTTGTTGGCTTTTCTCCCCGATTGTTACACTAGGAATGCATCTTTATAAATAATAAAAAGGCCAGGCATGCCTACATTATGAACCTTACACTCTTAAGCTAGTTCAGCTATATCACTGTATCTTCCACAAACACCCATGGAACCTTTAGATTTTGGCCAATGTTGTGAATCCTGTATTTAAAACAAACAAACAAACAAACAACCAGTGCAATCTGAGAGCTGTAATTTCCAGGCCCCTGTGTGGAACTATGGGAGATACCGGTATGCAGTCAAATCTAATGATGTATATTCCTGCTAGTTAGCGTGTGAAGGGTTTAAGACCATACAACTGTATTGCTGATAGGCGGACTCAGACCATAGAAATGTAATTGGTAGAGAAAGCTCTGTGTGATGTCATTTCCCCTCCTCTCCTGGGAGGAAAGAAGCAAATAAGTATTTCCTCCTCTCTCTCTCTCTCTCTCTCTCTCTCTCTCTCTCTCTCTCTCTCTCTCTCTCTCAACCAGTGGACATCTGTCTGCTTGCCTGCAGCTGTTTTTGCTGTAGATGCAAGTATTTTACCTGCAATAGTTTTTACTGCTGTTGCTGCTCAGGAGGAATGCTTGACTGTGAGTAAACTACATGTTTTCAACTTACTTCTCAGTCTGTAGCCTGTTCCTTTGATAAAAGGGGTAACAAAACAAGGAGATCAGCCTAATGGCTAATTCTTATGCTTTCATTTAAACTGCTTAAGATGGGATTTAAACTCTGCTGAGATGGCTTTCTCTTGTGGGAGAGTCTGCAGAAGCCCTGCACTTTGAAAAAGGCTTGCAACCACATATTCTCTTTGCCTCAACCCACATAAGTGGGTCTGTAGAGGGATAAAATATAGTTAAGATTACCTACTTAATAAAACCCATCAGGAAGCATCAAAACAAAACAGGTTTGAAAATTTACAGTGAAGAACTAAATTGAAATCATACTTCATGCGCATACCAATCTATATTGTGGATTCCAACAGCAGATGCAACACTGCATTTTGTGGTAGTTTTTAGACACCCCAATTTCAACCCTTCTGCTCTAGCTCCTTTCCTGTCAATTTCAGCTGGCGACCCCATTTTGGAATACTGGTGAGTTTTTTGGGAAAGTGTCATTATTCTCTCTCTCTCTCTCTCTCTCTCTCTCTCTCTCTCTCTCTCTCTCTCTCTCTCTCTCTCTGTTAAAGGAAGAACATAAATATTGTAAGGACATGCAAATGTTTGTGTTATATAGTTATGCAAACTAGGGATTCACAGCAATATGCTTGGCAGCTTGTGCCTTCAGTCATTTAAGATTTCTTTTGAAAAAGTCAACAAAAGAGAAGGTCACTAAACATGCCTTTCTGTCATCATGGGAATTTGGACATCGAAAGGGAGAAAATGTTAACTAAAAACATCAACAACTATTTGGGGGACAAAATGCCACTCCAGCAGCAGGGATTTCGGCTCAAAAGTAGAATGAGGATGCATAGCAAGTACATATACATAATCTTAAACGCTCCATATCAAAAAGCTGCAAAACACACATCCTTTAAAGCTCTACTCTCTGCAATTTTCATCCTCCTGCTTCTTTCCTTTCTTCTCAGTGGGGTCCATGATGCCAAAGGAACCAATACTTGGGTTCTTGCAGATCTGTGATGCCCTGTTCCTCCTAGTCCCAGCATGTGGTTAGAAAAAATGGGTGAACTATTGGTGACTTGTGGAAGTCAGCTGGTCGTTCACCACACCTCAGCCTGTGTAATTTATCAGCAGAGAATGTGGAAACCCCAGCAGAGACACCAGACATTTCCTGCTCCCAGCAGAACTTCCTCTTCTAGAGTCCCCAGTTGACAGAAAAAACTCCTCTCCCACATAGTTCAAAGTAACAAAGTGTTTATTGTCCCCAGATACAAGACAAAGCTAAGCACTACCATCAACTACATACAATTCTTCTGGTCTTTGAAGTAGAGATACATATGTACAGAGAGATCGGCTAACACTATCACCATGCTAGCTAATGCCGCTGTGTAAAACCTACCCAATTCTCTCAGTCAGACCATGGCAGCAAAAAGGACTAGTATACCCATCTCTACATTCCTGCGAAGGATGAATGACTCAGCAAGGCATGCCCTTGACCTCACTGGTGCTGCTATGGTAACCCAGTGAGCCTGGCACTCTTCTCTCAGAACACCCAGATGTGGGAGATGTGCTCCTCAGTGCATGAGACCAAGCACTGTGCAATCTAATACATTGTTCACATTGCACCAACATGAACTGCAGATTCATAAAACTCTCCTTGTAAAGAGGCAGACCAGTGGATTCTGTTTCTACATTCACTGTTTAAAAACTCTTCTATGCAGCACGTAGCTCTGCAGCCACAGTCTAGATATCTCTGCATGTCACATTAATAATAATAATAATAATAATAATAATAATAATAATAATAATAATATATTATTTATACCCCGCCCATCTGGCCGGGTTCCCCCAGCCACTCTGGGCGGCTTCCAACAAAATATTAAAATACAGAAATCCATCAAACTGGAACAGGAAACAAACTGGAACAGGAAACAAACATTATGTGTAAATAATTTATTAAACCATAAGGTCCAAATTGTGTTGATATTCACTATTGAAATATGAGTGACAATCTACTTATACAATATATTCTTATGCGCTGCCATTTTATCAAAATCTTTATTTTTCTGGTGGAGTTTGACAACAACATATGCTAAATATATAATAACATTTTACAGGGCTGGCTATAACTGAGGTTTGTATTAACATAATACAGAATGTGTGGAAGGTGAAAACAGCTTCTGTACACTCAATTCTGACACAAACCCTTAAGCAATATCATTTTTAAAAAGCTAGATATTTCATAACACACATCACATTTGGTAAACACAACAAACTAAAACCCAAATATAAAATTCCACGTTTAAAGTTGGATGGCACAGGGCTAATGTAGTTGCACTGTCCTGGTTCCAGACATCACTGAAACAATACTAAAAACACAATTCCACACAATTATATTTTATCTCATATTTTCAAAAGCCATGATCCTAAATCTCATGTGTTCTGTGTCAAAAAGCTATGGCTGTAACTTTAATTTGGCCTTAGAAGTACTTTTCACAAATTATTTTCAAAAAACTTTGCACACAGCACCATCCGACTTCTTACAAAGAGAAGAGGAAAGTTTTATGTGTGTTCATCGAAACCCATCTAAGCTCTGGCTAATTCCTACGGCTGTTCTTCTTTAAGGATGTTTTTCATAGCCATGAAAATTCTAGGATCAACTCCTAGAAATTATTCCCAAGGAAAACGACATCCTTAGCAACCTTTCAACATGACTATTATTCAAATGGTTCTGAAACTGCATGTAAATTTTAACTGACATTTTAATTTGATTACTTGCAACTAATTCACATGAATTGCACACATTATAAATTATCCTGATGACAGCAGGTGTCGGCACATCTTTTTATATTCTTGGGTCTGAGATAGGTTTGTTACGATGCCAGCATATGAAATCAGTGGTTGAGTACTTGCTTCGCATGCGTAAGGTCCCATAAATTCCTGATGTTTCTGGTTAAAGACTATTTTTGATCCAGGTTGGGAAAGAGCCTTGCATGAGACCTGTGGGGGTTAGGGTTCATTGAAAAAGTTCAAGATGGGCTGACTTCATAGCTAAGGCATGAGGATGTAATATCCTTTCCTAACCAACGGTAGCAATAGACTGGGCTGCACATGTAGTAGAATGGAGTGGTTAAATCCTGAGCTGGAAGATTGGACTGTATAACTCAGAAGATCTTATTTTTGAATGCTTCTCCAAAGAAGAAAAAGAGCAGGGGGCGGGCGAGGGGGGGGAATCATTGCAAGTAAAATAATAATAATCCAGTATGTTAATAATATAATCTGCTGGAACCCAAATGAAGGGAATTGCAGGGAACCATTCAAAAATATGGTGCATCACAAGCAGTTTGAAAGCCAGGAATGTCCCCAAACAGGAATATTCTCTTCCAATGCAAATAGCAGGCCCTGGGTTCCAATTCCAACTGAGACTTGCAGATGAGGCAAAGGGTTAAAGCCCCTTACTGTTCTTACCTGGATAACCAACCTCATTTTTACTGCATGTGTAGATCAGACCTATGTTGAACAGGTCAAAGAAATCCTAATATGTATTATTTTAGCAATCAATCGTTTGTGCCTCTTTGTGGAAGCCTGCCTTCCCACTATGGGATAATCATAATGCTCAATGTTTGTATAGCACTTTCAAGTGTCCATTGTGCTTTGTGTGCGCCAACTTATCTAATTGAAATCCTTACAACAACCCTGTAAGATAAGTCAGCATTGTTACCCCCCATATAGTAGGGGGGCAACTGAGGCTGAAAGAAAGAGTGAGTTGCCTAAGGCCACCTAGTGAATTTGTGGCAAAACATGAGATTTCTAGCTCAGTTGCTCAGCCACTTGGCTACGCCAGCTTTCGTGACTAAGTATTTGGGTGTATTAAATCCAAAAACATAAACAAAATAAAGAATATATCTGAAAAATAGAGAAAATACTGATACCCTGCTTTATCTATTTTTCACCCAAATGGATTTTTTTTGTCTCATTAACATTATCTTAAAACATTTGTAATATATAATAAGTACAGACCCTACCTCTGGAACACGTACATTCTGACAATATCTATATATGTTGGGGATATATATCTATAGATATAGATTTATTTATTATATCATATCTTATAAATATACTGTAAACATTATAGATTTCTGAATAATTATAGCTCTAATACTAGCAATATCTATATTTAAAAATACAGTTCAAGGGTCCTCTAGTCTTACAACTTACAGAAGACAGAATTAAACCTGCTGAACAGAATTTATGAATACACCAAGAGTAAAAATGCTTTTACAAATAAAATTCTGTATAAATTAGGGCTGTTGTTTGATTAAAAGAAAGTTTAGTTGATTAATCCACTGATAAAAATCTGCCCAAATTATTATTATTATTTATTCTGTATAGGCTATGAAGTGCAACAGTACACATGTCTACTCAGAAAGAAACCCCACTCAATTCAATGGGGCTTGTTCCAAGATACGTGGTGGAATCCACTTACCTAGGAGTAAGCTGCACAGAACTTAGTGGGGCTTACTCTTAGTAGACACATACAGCATTGTACTGTTAAGGCTACATAGTTCCAAATGAGTTCAAAACTATAGTACTGAAGAAGAAAAAATCCTCCATTGTTTATAGATGATGCAAGCATGGGGTGGAGCAAGCTTGATCTCAGAAGAATCATTACTTCCTACGAGGGAGAGGAGGAGGAGAAAAGTGCCCCCCATGGATTTATAACCACTTGTATTAAAAGTAATAATTAACCATCAAAAACAAAACAAAAATTAATCAGGAGCATCTCTTTCATCAAGTAGCAATATTTTGATTTAGATCCATTGATTAATCAACTCAACACTGCAGCCGCAGTATAAATATTGTACTAACTCCCAGGAAGGAAAAAAAGTAGAGAACTAGATTACAAACTGGATTTCAGATCAAAGCACCTGTACAAGATTGTGAAGTGAAGATGCTTTGCAAGATGCAAGAAGGGCTTTTGCAAGTGGTAACATTTTATAACTGATGCCATTTCTCCCTGAATTTGTAACGTCTTGGGGCCAAAGGCCTCAATCCAGATAGGGAGATTTGTACATTAAAAAGGTGGTCTTCCTCACATATCACTTACCGGCTTAGGAACCATGGACACAAAGGGGATGGCATTCAATTGTCAGCACCCAAATGCCAGCACATTGCTTTCAGTGTGCAGTCTAGAGCACTTTTCCATCTACATTCTGAATCAACTAGTTCTGATCCTTTTAAAAGCATGGCTTGGGCTGGATCAGGGCCAGAAATACTGGACAACGGTCACTCTCAGCAGTGGCCCCATCTTGCATCCATTTGATAAATTCCCTCTGAAGTATCATTGTAAAGCGAGCAGGATTGGACCATACACACATTCATTCATTCATTCATTCATTTACTATTAAAACTCTCAATTTTACAGAGTGTTCTTTTTCTTTTTTTAAAAGCCTTACCACATGGAACAGGAGTCAAAGAAACCTTTCATCCTAGGACTTCAGTACACCAAAAAACCCTTTCTTGAAGGATTTCACTACATTATTGGCCTGCCAAGCAATTCTTATGGCAGCCTTTCACAGTTTGCTGGTGAATGCAGATGTTGTATTGTCATTGCTGCTGCTCTTTTACTGTATGTTGGAATTCAAAATACAGTTTTGCTGCTAAATTGTTGGATTCTTGGTTTAGAATTTCTTCTTCGAGGACAATCTATAATTAAACAACAACAAAAACAGTGAGGAATTAACCAACATCTGTCCCATCTGTCTATTTCCTTCATTGCTCTTTTTCATCTACCATATGCATAGCTGCCAGGGAGTCACTACATTGGTGTTTGGCCAGCGTTAATATCATGCAGCCATGATATTTCCAGCTGTTCGAAAGATTCCATCATTGGTGTCTCCAAATTTTTTTACACATCACTTGGGAAGACAGGTGAACTAATATCAGTGTACTGGAAGAAACAAAGATCACCAGTGTTGAAGCAATGATTCTTCAACGTCAACTTCATTGGACTGGTCATGTTGTGCGGATGCCTGGTGATCATCTTCCAAAGCAACTACTCTATTCCGAACTTAAAAATGGAAAGCGTAATGCTGGTGGTCAACAAAAGAGGTTTAAAGACTGTCTCAAGGCAAATCTTAAAAAATGTAGTATAAACACTGACAACTGGGAAACACTGGCCTGCGAGCATTCCAGTTGGAGAACAGCCTTTACCAAAGGTGTCATGGGCTTTGAAGACACTCGATCTCAGGACGCAAGGGAGAAACATGCTAAGAGGAAGGCACACTTGGCAAATCCACACTGTGATCAACGCCTGCCTGGAAACCAATGTCCCCACTGTGGAAGGATGTGTGGATCCAGAATTGGCCTCCACAGTCACTTACGGACCCATTGTTAAAACCGTGTTTATGGAAGACAATCTTACTCGGCTACGAGTGATCGCCAAAGAAGAAAGAAGAAGCAGCCATTAGTAGCCCTAGCAAATAAAGGCCATTCAATTGGTCCAGCAGCCAAATGCTAAGCGTAGTCTGCTCTTTTTTGCTTTGTGCTTGGATCTATAGCGAATGGTGGGGCAGCTCTGTTCACATGACCTCTAGTTGGTCATGCTGTCTCTGCTTACTGAAGGTAAAAGGGGATGGACAAGGTGTCAGGATGTACAAGGATGGCACAGTGCAAATGCACCAGTGGGAGAACTGGATTGGCTCTGCCACTGCATTTGCAACCTTGCCCCTCTCCATCTATGTCTCAGTTAGCAGCAGCGATGTGACTACCCAGAGGTCAGGTGAGTGTTGCCAGCCCACCATGCTGCCTGCTACTGATCTTAATTGCAAAGGGTTTTTCCATACAACTGCAATAGTGCAATGGAGCCAAATTACTACCTGATATTTCAGATACAACAACTGTATTGAGACCAGGTGTCCTGCAGAGGAATCCTATTCCTTGTGCAGGTGATGGAGCAGCTATGGATCCAGCTCTGGCCTGCTCTACCCCACATCAGGGTCCAACACTTGATGTCATTGGTGGGAGCATTGCTGGAGATAGCTGCTCAACTGCTGTGCTTTTTAGAGGGTCAGTAAGCCAGCCAAAAGAAGTAAATGACCAGACACTGCAGGTATTTTGTAACTCCCTCCAGCAGCACAGGCCAGGGGTTAGGACTGATCTGCTATTTCTATATGATTCAGTTCATATTTCTTAATTTTGAACTTGAGCCTAACAACTATATTTGAGAATTCTGCATAAAATCTAAGTTATGAAATAACCCCCTGCTGCTCTAATATCAATCAACACTGAGCAAGGATTATAGGGTATGGCATGTCAAAGCAAATTATGGATTAGCACATAAACCCAAATTGTTAAAGCAGGGCTTGCGAAACTACAAGCAGGCTATGGATCACAACACGCCAAAAGACTTTTCTGATGGTAGGCTAAAAGCAAGACCATCGGATTCTCTCACCTACGACATATGGTTTTGTTGTGCATTCTGCTGCTGCTGCTGCTGAATTAGCAACTGCTGCTGTTGTCTGCGCCGTGCTGTCCTTAGCTTCTCAAAGCGAGCCTCCATCTCATCCAACACTTTGGGAGTGTAGCGCACCACTAGCTTGACACTGTCCTTAGCTGCCTTCAGGAGCTCCACAGCTTTCTCGTGGTGCTCTCCTTCCACGCTCTGATTACGAAAGGAAAGAATAGTGAAAAACCACATATTGCAAGAGATGCCTTTCTATTAAGGACTTGGGTTAGGAAGGCAAAACCTGAACTTCTTACCCCCAGGGCTGCTGGAAAGTGTCCAAGGGAGAGTGAAAAGGCAAGAAAACAGAGTTCCAGCAGCTTGATAAGGCCCTAAAGTCATTAAGTTTTTTGCAGTTGAGGCAAGAATTATATTAAAGATGCAGTTGACTAAAATTGATGCACCTACTGCAGGGATGAGTTCTCAGATAAGTGGCACCTACAGATTTACTGCACCCCAACACACCCTTGTGAAATCAATATATGGCTACACAAAATCTCCACTTTGCAATTTTTGTATCTGAAATGTCACATTATGACTGCCTGTTGTTTTGCTTTTGTTTTGCTTTTTTAAATTATCGTTGACTTGCAAACTATTCCTACATATAAACTATTCCTACATATAAAGAGCTACATATAATGGTTTGTATTTCACTCTAGCCAGTGGGAGCCAGTGTGGGGAGAGGGAAATGGCAAAAGTCTAGCCAGTGGGAGCCAGTGTGGGGAGAGGGAAATGGCAAAAGTCTTCCATGGATGGAAGGAGCATTTCCATCCATAGAAGGTGATGTCTGGACACAGCCCACAGCATTTCCAGCTATGACCTCTTAATTGCAGCATGGGAGCTGAAGTTCCTTCAAAAAGCACAGTTCATTAAAAAAAAAATCAACAAGTTCACATACCACTCCATTAACAGAAAGTAACTGGTCTCCTCGTTTGAGTCCTCCATGCCTCTCAGCTACTCCTCCGGGAATTATGCGAGAAATATAAATAGGAGAATTTTGTTCTTTTCCTCCCATTACATTAAAGCCAAGGCCTTCATCAGTCTTTGGCAGTTCTACCACTCGAGGGTGTGAATGGCCTTCACTAGCTGCAAAGGCAGCAACGGTTGCCTAGAAGAAAACACATCTCTTCAGCATATAGCGAGTACAATGAAAAGCACTGGTGCTAATTTTCTTTAAAATATTAATTTGAATGAAACAGTATTTGCAATTCCTTAATTTTAAGCAAATATTCCATAATTCTTTTGAATACAAAGTATTGATGTGGAGCATTTAGTACAGAATTGCCCAAGGCCTCCAGGCACAGTTATGTGCCAACATCGTTGCTATTAGGACTGGGGTGCATGAATCCCAAGTTCAGAGTTTCACATGTGCTCAGAAGCTCACATGGAGCTCCTGCACATTTGGGGATCCCTGTTTGCATAAACACAACCCATGCACATGAAGGAAATATGAAAATCAGTTCTGTGCACTACTTGGAGAAGGTTTTCTGGGCAGAGGGATGCCATGATTGCAGTAGAGTTTCTAAATCTATAAGCAGTTTTCTATGTTCTCTAGAAAGTGACCTCCCTACGAAACCTGAATAATAATAATAATAATAATAATAATAATAATAATTTATAATTTATACCATGCCCATCTGGCTGGGCTTCCCCAGCCACTCTGGGTGGCTTCTAACAAAATATTAAAAGTACAATAAAACACCAGTCATAAAAAACTTCCCTAAACAGGGCTGCCTTCAGATGTCTTCTAAAAGTCAGATAGTTGTTTATTTCCTTGACATCTGTTGGGAGGGCGTTCCACAGGGCGGGCACCACTACCGAGAAGGCCCTCTGTCTGGTGCCCTGTAACTTAGCTTCTCACAGTGAGGCAACTGCCAGAAGGCCCTTGGTGCTGGACCTCAGTGCCTGGGCAGAACGATGGGGATGGAGACACTCATTCAGGTATACTGGGCTGAGGCTATTTAGGGCTTTAAAGGTCAGTACCAACACTTTGAATTGTTATTTAAATTGAATATTTATAATGCAAACTCTTTCTGATTGCTGTGAATAATGATAATAAAAAGTAAGCTTTGCCAGATTACAAAAAGGAGAGCTGTTTTTTTTTCTTAAATAGGTTTCCACTGTATTGTCAAAGAAACATTTAAAAATGATTTAACAGATTTGATTTACAACCAAAAGCTCTGCAGGGCCTTTATATACACACTGAGCTTCATACTAGCAGGGGCAGGCATGCAACATCCCTCAGCAGCAAAGGGGAATCTGTATACCATAGTCTTTACATGCAAAGTGGAGCCACTGGACTCTGACAATAGCAAGGAGTGGAAGAAAAAAATACTTTAATTAGGGGAGTTTAGTTTAAATAACTGTGTCAAATAAAAATTTAGGACTCCTGAAATTATAACAGTTGCTGAAATGAAAGCAGCAGGAAACCAGGATTGCATTGCTTAAAAAAACAAAAAATGTTTAGTATACCTTAATTCTCAAAATAAACCAGTTTGCATTATGGAAACAGACATTTTCCCACCAGCAACTGTTTTTCAAAGTGTTTTGTATGTTTCTTTGGCATGTTAAAATGCAGGATAGAATCTAGCTAAAGTTAAACACTTTAAGGGTTTAATTCATTTCCATAGGAGAGATGTACACTAGAATCCTATATCTGCATATTAAGAAGTAAGTCCTATCGGGCCCTAGCCTCAGGCAAGTGGCTGTAGGATGGTAGCCCCAGGCACATATGTACTTAACTCTTCTATTGAAATAAATGATTCTAGAAAGTGCTTAACTTCAGCCCATGGTTCTTAAAGGTCCTATGAGAGTTCGTTCTATTAGGGATGTTTAATGGATGGAACTAGGTAACATGAGTATGATTCCTTAGTTGCGTATGCAACATGTGTTATCATGCAAAAATTGTAACCATGCACACATTAAATGTCAAACATAAATGCACAATATAATGCAATGCAGACAGCCCAGAAAAAACCAGGAAATATTGTGATATTGAATCATTGCTCTACAATCCTGCTGTTCTAAATGAATAAGAAATGAGAATGGCAAACCTGGAGGGTTTTTCATCTTCAACTATACTTTTTTATCCACAGCAGAAATAATATAGAACACACCTTTCTTGGATAAGTAGCTACAAAGCTCAAGCTCAAACCAGTCTTGGATATGTGCAATGTTCCAGAAGCTGATAACATAATGGAGGAATTTTATTTAGACCTACCTTTAGCTTATTAAAGTTAAAAAGTACTGCATGGCTCAGAATGGTTTCTTTTACTCTCTAATAATCCAAAACACATTATTTTAATGGTTTTAATAATATATTTAAAATAATGTTTTCCCCCCATCAAACTTTGGCTTTCCTCCATTTCAAATCAACAGGATTCTTTCACTGGAGGTATGGAAAGAACACTAGCATTAATTGCTTTGATTTGCAAAGAGCGGTGTTCTTAGGCTTGAGTCCATATGCTTTGTCAAAGCTCTACAGATTTCTTAGTTTTCTTTCCCCTGCCTCACTAATGCAGTGAAAATTCATTCAAGTTTTATCAGTGGTATAAGACAGAATCTATTCCGTGAGGAAATGTGCATTTTATTGCAAACATTCATTCCCTGCACAATGTGAACACAAAAGTACATTTCAGATTTAGTTACAAAAGCAATGGGATGGATTGGATAAAATGCTAAACCACAGTTTAGCATTGCAAGAATGATTCTAGCCTCCCACTGGGCTTTCACCTGCCCCTTCCCTCCTACACAGAATTCCTGAGGGGTTATGAAGCTTTCACTTCTGGATTAAACTCAGTTTTTTTGTGTAATCTGAAGCCACCCAAACTGTGGTTAATCTTAACTATGGTTGGTGGAAACATGCTAACTTCAAACCATAGTTTATTAACTTAACTTGCTTATCTGAACCCCATTTCACGTTTTAGATGGCATGCCAAACTTTGGTAAATCAAAGATGGAAGAAGAAACTTCCAATCTCCTTGGAGTTGCATCAGATGGGAGAAATAGGAAGCCTGGGGAAAGCGAAGCTTCTTGTAATGCTAAAACCAGTGGTTTAGTGTTGCAACTGAACAAAGCCATTATTTCTCTTGATGCTGGGTGCATACAAAGATTTGTAAGGATCCTTCCTGAAATTTCATCATTAGGCCCTGTTTTTCAGAAATGATGAAAAACACAGCTGCTGCTGCTGCTTTCTGTTGAGGAAATATGTGCTCAGCATCTTTGAAAGCAAGAACCTTTACTGTTCTAAAGGCAGGCCTGTGCCATACTGTACTATGAAGGAAAAAAATGTTACAGGAGAACTTAGCTAAAGAAGCGCGAATGGCCAGTGCATTGTTCTATGCAATGAAATAGTAGGTTTGACCCGAAGCTGGCTCCCCGCTCCCCACACTGCAAGCCTCTTTATTCTGGAAAGCATTCTCTTTTCTTAAGCTACAGAAGCAGCAGCACAAAGGTTGAATTTGCCATTAAAGTTGTTACCTGGAAAGTAGCACTGGTTCTAGACTCTGGGCTGCCACTGATGTCTAAATTTTCTTACAGTCTACACACGAATACCTGAAACATACACGCGCACAGTCAATTACTGGGGCATCTTAGGAGTGTATATTTTAAAGCTGCAAGCACCCTACCTTTGCTGTTGCCCTTGCGCGGAATTCGGGGCAGCCATTAACGTTTATGGTTTCATGCATATATTGATACACCTGAAGCAGAAAAAACAAACAGAAGCAAAACGAATCATCAAGTGTTTCTCCACAAATCAAAAGCTCTGAATACAATTTAGTGCTTGTTTGCCTGGCCAGTTTTGTTTGTTTTTTTGTATTTCTCATGTACAATGCTACCTGCAACAGCCTTTTCATACTACAGTATTGGTTTAACAATCCGTATGTCTCCCCTTGAGGCTGTTGAAAGCATATTGCCATATTCCAAGCACTCAAACATCTATTTTTGATACACAGGGAATACGTAACACTTCCTCAGATTGCCATACATGGAACAGTTGAGTGGGCCTGGGTTCCCATGATCATGTAAATGGGTGCATTTCATCATTCACACTTTATATATTTCTTGTAAGAAAACATGAGCGTTGCACTGGCATGCACAAAGCAGACACATCTGCCTTATGAAGTGTGGAGCCCTCTTTAATTAAAAAACACACCAAACACTTTTACGTTTCACTGTTAGGAGCATGTGCCAGGAGCAGGTCAGCAATAAATCACACGGTGTCAGTGAATGAATTCTTTCTTCAAGGAAACCAGGTTGACTCAGGATGCCATGCCTAATGAGCACATCAACTTGTCCTGGTAGATCTTGCCCCTATGAGACAGTTGTGAGGGCTGAAGGTCCCCAACTTCCCACAGTTCCCTATGTCTCCTCCTCCCCTGTGTCCTTCCCAAGCAATCTGATATTCCGTTGTCATGCCTCTCTTCATACTGGGTCCTGGGAGGCCAGAGGGGAGGGGAACTGGTTGCAGGATGAATGGGAGATTCCCCCCCCCGGCTTCTTCACCAGCCTGACTCATCTCTGCTTCTTGTCCCCTATCTTCTTCATTCTCCTCTTCTACCTCTGATTCTGCACTGCTCTCTGCCGCAGCCTCTTCCTGCTCACCAAACCCTGTTACCTCTTCAGCTTCTGACACCTTCTCCACCCAGTCTGCTCCCTCTGACCACTTGTCCCACCACCCATCCCCTGGCTCTAAGCCAGGCATCCCCAAACTTCGGCCCTCCAGATGTTTTGGACTACAATTCCCATCATCCCTGACCACTGGTCCTGTTAGCTAGGGATCATGGGAGTTGTAGGCCAAAACATCTGGAGGGCCGCAGTTTGGGGATGCCTGCTGTAAGCCTTCTTCCCTTGGGGGTTGCCCAGCTGTTGTCTCCCACCACTCCTCTGTACCCAGCCAGTCCATGACATCAATACAAACAGACACACACACACACACACACACACACAGTTTTGCCTGTCTTTTTGTCAAGAAGCTGAACTTGTTAACTCCGGAAATAAGACACCAACAAGAGCAAAAAAAAGTACAATTTTCCTTGATTTCTTTCTTCTCACAGAAATGCTAAGAAGATAGGCCTTTTTAGTGTGGGTTAATTATTTAACACCAATCAAAAAATAGGTTGCCTTGTTGACTTTCTTGGGGATTTTTTAAAAGTTTTGGTTAGAGTGTTCTTTTCTGCTGCAGAACTGACCAGTGAAACTTTCAGTAAAGGCAACATTGCCATTAAGATACTTTGAACTAAGTTGTCAATTCAGACTTTGGTACTTTTGCTGAAGATATAGATGAAGATGTCGACAGTCTGTAGAGGCTGTGAAAAAGGCAAACTCCATGTGCGGACTCCCTCCCTCCCCCTTTGGTCTTGGCACAACCGCAAAGAGGAGTAATTTTCTTTTTAAAGAAATGTTTACTACATAATCTGGGCATGAAGCTGGCACATCACTAATGATATTACTGGACGCCCTAAGCATGATCCCTGCTCTATACCCAGCAGAGCACAGGATCAGACTCTTTGGATACCTGCGAACTTCTACAGTCTTATACAGCGGAACTGCACTCAAACAAGTTGTAGCAAGAATGCTTAGTGCACTGAAGATACCCACTGGCATATTTATTAAATTTGAAATTGTAGTCCTGTGGCTCTAATCAAATACTAAATCATCAAGACATCCTTAATCATCTCAGGTCTAATTTAATGTACCATGACTTATTGGTGTGATAAATAATCAAGTTATAATTGCTTTCACTTGAATACTCACTCCAAGTGAAAAATGTCAATGTTTAAATAATGTAAGAGGCCATCAATTAATTTCAGAGTCTGCTTGATATTATGCTGGGCTGCTCAATAGCAATAAACACAAAGTGGGTACTATGTTTGCAGTACTAGTGTGAAGGGACATATATTTCTGTTTCTGCTCTGGGATCCAGCAGTGTGTGTGTGTGTGTGTGTGTGTGTGTGTGTGTGTGTATATATATATATATATATATATATATATATATATATATATGGACAATAGCAGCCAGTAAAAAAGGATTTTTTGGGGGGATGATAGCACCTTTGGCATCTTGTTCCATCTGCTACAGTGTAACACAATAGTAATTTTCCAGGACCAATGACACAAAACATAGTTATGTGGACATTTTTTTTTTGAAGGTGCATGGGGCATAGCTGGATGCTGCAATTAGTTCACAACTGCAAGCCAGAAGTGAGGAATAATTGTAAGACCATAAAAGATACATCTACTTTATCTTTTCTTATTACAAGCAGGAGGAATGGATGCTGCAAGTTAGTGTGGTTTGTCAACTGGAAATTAACAATAATAATGCTACCAGTTAAAAGGAAACTGATTTCGAGATGCACAGCTAAGTCCACAAAGGGTATACCCATTGAAACCAATGGACAAGTTAGTCATATCAATTGATATCCATAGGTCTGCTACTGGTATGACTTACTTGGCCTCAGCCCCCTGAGCATAATTTTTGGTGATGCAAATGGATCCTTGATAGCCCTCTAAAATGCACTTTAGTATGATTTAATGAATGAGCAGTATGATTATTTTGACCAGGGCGACTTTGGTTCAAATCCTACATCAGCCATGAAATTTGCAAAGCTTTCAGCAGAAAACGTGGAGGGTAGCATTTATGCTGCATTCTGCTCCTTCAAATGATGGCAGCATATAATTGCAAGAAAGAAATGCTGTTTTAAAGAGGGAGATGGCAAATAAAAAACAAGGGCCACAGTTCTCCTCATTATTTAAACTGCCTTCATTTGTGCAGAATTTCAGCAATGATTTAATGAGCTATAGTACAGAAAAGACTTGGTCCAGGCAGGGTTGACCAACATAGTGTATTAATAATGTTTGCATTTTATCTTAATCTTGAGAGATATGCTTTTAAAAAATCACCATCCCCTGTAATTTTGAACTCAGGTGGTTGAGTGCCTATAAGTTTTGAAATGAAACTGAGTCATCCAAAAATACATTAGTGGTTTCTTCATATTTCAAGGACTCCCTAGGCATGCAGAAGGCTAAAAAACCCTCAGAGCTGCCTGACCATAAGTAGAGTGTTTATAGAATGTTGATGGCAGATGAACAGAGAGGGGTGGGGGAATCTATAGAAACCAGAAGGGAACTTTTTAAATTTTGACAACAGGTCTGAAAACAGATGTTTTACTTTACTCTTGAGTGCCTTGTTCCCCCACCCCAATAATTTATTTCAATATACATTGGAAAGGTCAAACAGTAAAAAATCTGGCTGATTGACAGAGGTTAGGCAGACTGGGTGAGTCTTTCAATTAGGTCTATGGTTGAAAGCAGTTGGGACAAGGAATGTTCAGAAGTTTACTGTAATGAATAATACTCTCTCTATGGGACTGCTTTTAAAGACAGTACAGAAACTTCAGCAGATACAGAATGCAGCTGTTATGATGCTTGTCAGGGGGACAGGCATTTGAATCAATTCTATACCAGTTGCACTGGCTGCCTATTTGCTTCTGGCCTGCATTTGAAACACTTGTTTTGATTCTAATCAATTAACCCATTTCACTAATAACGCATGTGTTCTTATTAACCGCATGTGTAGCTCAATGCTTTTGAGATCTGGGTCAAATTAATAGATCTAAACGATTGACAATTAGCAGGCTGTTTATTACTATTATTAGAAACTGGCAAAAATATCCCAATAATTTTGAACTGGGGGTAGCCAAGACTATATTGCTGATAACACACTTATGCTTTTTAAAAAATCATACTGCCACTCGCAGCTAACAGGAACACGGAAATGATCAGTCTTTGGAGCCTCATAATTAGTATGTTGCTTATGTATTGATCTATTAATACAGCATGAGTTTAAAAGTGTAAAACCTCCTTTGCTTAATCTGATCAGTGATCCATCTAATGCAGAATTCTGTTTCACTCGTGGGGAGATGGATGCCTTTGGGAAGTTTATGTGAAGGACATTAAGGCAACAGACATAACCTGCTGTCTGTACTAACATCTTTATTCACTGCCTCTGAATTCAGGGATTCGGTTTTGTTATCATGGCTGATAGCTGTTGATAGAATAAGCAGCCATCACCTGTGTACTGCATCTTCTGGTAGAGAGTTGCTGTAGTAGCTAGGGTTGCCAGACTCAATAGTGGACAGGTCTTCTGTGCCTTTAATTGCCCTGCTCTCTTTTGAGTCTGGAAACCTTAAAGAGAAACCAGAAGACCCTATGCTTGGAAATTAAACAAAGGGTCTGCTGGTTTCTCTTTAAGGTTTCCAGACTCAAAAGAGAGCAGGGCAATTAAAGGCACAGAAGTCCTGTCCACTATTGAGTCTGTCAACCCTAGTAGTAGCCCTATATAAAAGGGCTCTAGCAGCCCGCAAGGATCACCAAAGCTCCAATCCTACCAAGGAGGGCAAAAACCAAAGATGGATGAACAGCAGAGTAGATGTGAGGTAAAAAAAACCCACACAACCCCCCCCCCTGAAATCCTTCTTCCTTTAAATGTACCCCTTTTTAACATTCCCTTTTCATCATGGGAGAAATTTAGACCAATTCCTGAGCTGGTCTAAATCTTCCGTGTCTTGAGGGTATGTCAGAGGATTGTGATGACTTTGGATTCTTTGGCTCCAAGATTTTTTCTGGTCCTTCCCTTGCACAGTCCCATCATGCCCCCTTTCTGGCCCTACTGATGTCGTGGCTCTACATAGCTTGTGCTGGGATATCAGGTGTTCCCATGTTGGTGGGGAGTCGGGATCCAACCTTGGCTCTCCCTCTTCAGCGTTGGAAAGGGAGATCCAATGTATCCTATGGGCCCCTGAGATGCTCTCTCAGGGGTAATGAGATTACTCCCTAAATCTACTACATGTTTCTGAACCATTATTGCCCAGGTTATGAAAAACACCCACTGCACTCACATCAATTTTCAACATGTGCTATATGCTGAATGCAGAAAACAGAACCACCTGACTCCTAGATATGCCAGACAAGAATGCACCGAGGTAAGGAAATGCATATGTATTTTGGCTGTCAAGCACATCAAAAATTAAGCTGATTAATTATAGAAGCTTTAGCAAACTAATTAACCACTACAATTATCATAAATTATAATGTGCAAAATAAAATTATTTCAAAGACCAAATGAAGTTCCTTTGCAAAGAACAAGAGCCAACTGTCATGGGGCCAATCTGGAAGGCCACAGGCTTATTGATCTACAGAAAACATTGACATGATACCCACAAGGAGGATTCTAACAGGCCAAATGATTCTTACTAAAAATACTGCTTTGACAGGAACAGGAGAAAGCATAGTGGCAACAAACCCTTTTTATAAAATGGAAATTCAAATCTCTTGTGAGAATAGCAAAAACAAGCACAGAGAAGAGGTGTAAGGAAAAACAAAAATAAGGTCCCAAGTTCTGCTAATCAGGGAGGCACCATTGCTCAGTTTTGGAACATGTTTTGCATACAGAAGATAATGGCAACCTCAGCTAAAAAGGACCCAGCAGATCAGGCCTCTGTCTGAAACATTATAGTACTGCTGACAGATGATGCTAACTGTACTGAGATAGACACACCAATGGTTTGACTCAGTATAATTGACATCATCTCCACCAATGCATAAAGAAACTGCCTATTACCTAATGCAGCTTTTACTTTGATATTTACATTGTGGGCTGATGGTTAAATATATGAACATATCCCTACAGGAAGATAGATATGCTTCTCTTTGGGCACCTCTCCTGTTGGAGGCAAGGTGGGTAACTGCTGGGAGAGGGATTTCCCAGTGATGGTACTCCAGTTAGTAATGCTTTTTCAAGAGAGGTTCTCTTGACACTTGCCTTATTCATTTGGTAGCAGGTAAACATATTATTATTATTATTATTATTATTATTATTATTATTATTATTATTATTTCCCTAGGCCCTTTAAAGTCAACTTTAAAGTCAACCCAGGGTGGCGGGATTCACCGGGGCAGCAGATCTCAATGTTGATCATTCTTCCACCCTTATTCCTGATGTAGATCTTCCCTCACCCCTTCTTCCTTGGTGGGGAGGGGAGGCATCTGGGGCTCCACCTCAGGTGTCTTGGGCCAGCCCTGGTTTTACCTGACATTTACTGCCTTTTTAGTTTTGGGTTGGCGAGTTCTCCAACATTCTGCTGGACCCCTGGGGCCCCCACTCGACCAAGGGGGTTTTCAGGGTGGGGTGGGGCTAGCCCTGGCATACACCCCCCAGAGCCCTGACACCCAGAACAGTGTTGTCCTTTACTCAGACAACACGGAGCGCACCACCATTTCCTCCGCAGCGAACCGGAAGTCCTTCGGTTAGCATTCTTAATAAACTACAGTTCTCATGACGCTTTGGAGGAAGCCATGGGTGTTAAATTGAGTGCTTTAAATGTAGCACATGCTCCACATCGGGGAGCTATGGGTCTTTTACAACAGTCTCCACGTCTCTTGTCCTTTCTCCGCCTTTTTAAACTTTAAAAGAAACTTATGTTTGTACATTGTTTTCAGAGCAGTTTATTTTTATGAAAGTCAGCCTACATTTGCAATTACACACAGAAATAAAAATGTGCAAATCTGTGTTGTGGGTCTGCGCTGCAAGTCTTTTAAAGGCCTAGCAATGTCCCTGCCTTTCATGCAGAAGACCCCTGATTACTGCCTGATAAAGAAAGGATCTTATGGAAAACACCTCTTCCTGAGACTCTGGAGAGCTACCATTCAGCACAGACAATACAAGCCTGCATTGTCTGACTGAGTATACAGTAGCTTTGTGAGATGATTTGAATAAAAATAAAATTGGCCGTTTCATGCTGTTAGAGCTTTGGTATGATACTCTTTTATTAATCTGAAAAAAAAGTCATGTGCTTCTGTCAGGAGGACAGTGTTAGCAGGCCTCCCTTGGAGACAAACATCTGCATCATTACACCAGCTGTCAGAACAATTGGATGCCATGCAGGAAAACTACATGTCACTGTGCCTCATGCAGTGGGGATGATGACTCATTAACAATCCCAAACCTGCAATGAACTAAATCTCATTTAGCTCTCTGTGGAGCTATGACATTTTTAATTACAAAACATACCACAAGAGGATATGGGGGGGGGAATATAAAGGTCACCTAATAAAATGTTTCTTTGAGAGTGTGAAGAAGAGAAAATTAGACTTATCTTCCCATATTTTTGGGGGGATGAATATTAATTATAGTTAATTTCAAACCTTATATTTGGAATTAAATATCCTGGAAAAAGCATTGCATCTCAACCAAGGAGAGATGAAGTGCTTCCAAATACAAGGATTTAAGATACTGATATGGATTTCTGCTTTGCACATCTGCCTCCATCTCAGTGTGCTTCCATACCAGATCTGTACTTTGCCTTCTGACTTCACTGTGAGCTGTGGAGGGAGGAAGGAACAGGGTGCTGAATGGGATGCAATGGGGCATTTCACTAAGAAATCCCTCAGCAGCCCAAGAACAAGCGTCTGATTCTGATCATGATTTCTTTAGGGAAGAACAAAGATCCTGGTTTGGATAATAATAATAATATAATAATTTATTATTTATACCCCGCCCATCTGGCTGGGTTTCCCCAGCCACTCTGGGCGGCTTCCAACAAAATATTAAAAATACATTAAAACACCAGTCATTAAAAACTTCCCTAAACAGGGCTGCCTTCAGATGACTTATAAATGTTAGATAGTTGTTTATTTCTTCGACATCTGATGGGAGGGCATCCCACAGGGCAGGCACCACTACCAAGAAGCCCCTCTGCCTGCTTCCCTGTAACTTCACTTCTCGCAGTGAGGGAACCGCCAGAAGGCCTTTGGAGCTGGACTGGTGTTATGTGGTCTTTGGACAACATGGTATTCCAAGGTTTGTGGTTTGTTGCTCCTGCTTGTGCTATGGGAGGAGTGAAGCAGCAGGGGTGGACTTTTGGTCTTTCAAATGTCAGTGGTGCTCTCTGTGTGAGCGCAAAATTCAGCACCCCTCACCTTCCGTTCTGCTCAGTTCACTACATCATAGTTGTGACACCCTGCGGTGCCCCTTGGGCTCGGTGCCCAGTGGAGCAGAACTCTGGTCATGCTGCCCTAAATCCGCCTCTGGAAGCAGGAGCAACATGGCAGCATAATTTCTCACAGCAAGCCATGGTTTATGGCTTATTGCAACGTGTGAACATGGCCTACCAATGCAATCCTATGCATACTACTCAGACGGCAGTCATATTGAGTTCAGTGAGGCTGGCTTTCAGGTAAGCATATATAGGATTGCAGCCTATGCCCAGCGCTCATCTTCTGTGCAACACCCAGTCACTTTTAATAGGCTTTTTTTCCCCTCAAGAGATGTTTCCCAGTGGACTTTGCTAACAGCGGGAATATAAATACGTAGGATGACCAGTGCACTGCAGAGCATCTCCACCGTCAGCTGCAATTTTGCTCAACAGTGGATGAAGATGAATAGCACTATGTGCTTTAAGTCTAGGATTTTGTAGAACTAGCTATAGTACCGCACGGCAAAGCAGAAATTTGCAACAACCTGCAAGCAAAGGAAACAGGTAGGCAAGGTCCATAAACAAATCTTACATAACAAACATGCCTTACATAACTAAAAATAACTGTGGCAATAACTGAACTGAATCAGCATCTCCAAATGTGGATTGTTCTTTAGAATTTAAGGGACTGACAAGCACATCAATATCTTACCATTTGCTAGTCAAGCTTTCTGTATTCATTCCTCCCCACAACCGTTAGTTGTCTCATCCCCTCCTAAGGGTCATCTAAGCAATCGGGCATAGCTGAAAGTATGTACATTGCTGGTGGCCCAACATTTTCTCCCCCTGCAATTGATTTTTATCTTAGAGTCAATAGGGGACACCTGATTACACATCAGTCCTTTGATGTGACTCTGGATTCTGAGGTATTAACATTTGTAGCATCACTGAAAGCAGCACAAAATTGTGTTTCACTAGCAGTCGTTTTAGAGCTCCTGCAGTGAAGTCATCAGGATGTAGCAACCGAAATAGGCTTAACAAAGCCTCTTCTTCAGTAAATCTTGGGTTGCTTAGCCGGCTCTTCGAATTAATGACAGCAATCTGACGCATGAAAAAGGCAACCCATACCTAAAAGTTCTGATTCATACTATTCAGGGCTTTGTGGCAGCAATGCCAGGGAACCGCTGGTTGTGAAAGAAAATACAGTACTTAAGTTTGTCATTTGGCAAAAATTACATTTAGTGCCCTACTTGAGCTATTGCAAATGTTATCATTATACTAAATGGATGCAGAAATACCAGCTTGTGTGGCTTTTTACACCATGCATCCTAGCTGCCAAAAAACATGATGCACAAAGGGGACAGCATAGATTTTCCCATCGCCATCCCTGTTTCCAGTCAAGTCTCCTGCAAAGATTCAGGTTCTATCAAGAGAAGGGTGTTCTCTATTGCTTTGGAAGACAGGTCACAATTGTGATGATTACCCAGCTGATGTGAAGGCATGGCCAATCCAAAACACCCCCAATTTATGTCGACTGCCTCCTCTCAACTTCCCCTTCCTTGGCAAAGTGATACAGCTCAGTGGTAGAGCATTTGCTTTGCATGCAGAACATCTCAGGTTCAACCCCCATGCATCGGCTGATAGGGCTGGGAGAGACCCACAAACAAAATCCTGCAGCTGCTACTAGTGAAGACAATGCTGAGCTAGACGGCCCCAATAATCTGACTCGGAATAAGGCACCTTCCGTGCTCCCAATGCCCAAGCAAGAAGATCTCTAAGAGATGCCATTTAATTTTCAGCCTGGGAGGAAGGGTAACTTCCCAGTCACCACTGAGCAAGTTCAGCCTCTTTCTTTTAAGTCTCCAGGGTCAAAGTGTGTCTTGTGAAACCATGGGGAGGAGAAAGTACCCAATAGTGCAGATGGAACCTGTTTTTTGTTTTTGTTTTATACAAAGTCATGTGGAGGAAGATTTAGGGAAGGCAAGGAATAAATCCCTCAATGCTGCAGTCCCAGTAACAATCCATTTCCCTCAGCTGTAAGCTAATTCAATATAAAGCAGACGTTGTTGCATGCAAGATATTAAGCATGACATATACCTCTGATCCTTAAAATGCACTGGTGATACAAGACCAGATATATTTTGGGGCTTAGCAGGCACAGGATCTAATCAGATTTCTAGATAAAATTAGCGAGCCTAGCTGAGCGAGATGTATATTATTAACACAAAATAAAATAAAATAAAAACAACATTTCATGCTTGGATGACATCTGTTATTGCTGAGGCTTTCCCAATTTATCTTTTGCAATAGCTTACATGTCTTCTCCCTAAACCCTGGTGAGGAGCAGATCCCTTCTGAACTACAGATGCAAAATATAAGCCACATTCACCTAAACCATGTTTTAGGTCTACATACATGAGGCGGAATGAGTCTGAGAAAAGCCTCAGACTTGCATGCTCCTTCCTCAGTCCCGTCCTCCCACTTAGCTGAGGACTTTGTGAGTATTCAGCAACACTTTACATTGATTGGCTTGTCATTGCGCATGAATGAGGGTTTATAATCTATCAACCGTGTTTTGAAGTCGGCTTTCTTTTGAAAATGACCAGTGTTTGATACGCAGTTAATTATAGACTATAATCTCTGGTTCACACACAAGAAACTGAGATTAGCGGGAAAGTGAAAGTAAACATTGGCAAACTCCTTCTCTTGGCCAGATGGGAGTGTGCAAGCCTGAGGCTTAACTTGGTTTCATGATATACATGTGGCTGCTTTGAACCAGAGGTTCAAAAAGCAGTGCAGGGCTGCATGAAAGCTATTTTGCAAACATCTTCCTCTTTGAACCTCTGGTTGCAATCAATGAGAAGGAAACAGGTTGGTGTAAAAAATGGGTTTATCCCTCAATTGAGGTGTGTGTGTGTGTTAGGGGAATAGAAGCATCCATCACTTTTCCTGATGCCTCCCCGTGCCTTTTTGCCCTCTGTGATGTTGGACAGGCACCAACTACAGATCTTTTCACAGCTTCATGGAGGAGTCATAGAAGGTCAAACCTCCTTCTCTGGAAGCATGTCTCAGGGAGGGAGACACAATGAATCTATGGTGCCCCAAACACCCTCCCAGGGACCATAGGATTGCAGCCTGAATCTTTATTTCTTACTAATGGAAACTGAAATAGTGATAGTTCAGTGATGGACAAATTTCAAGAGATAGCACGATGAAGTTGTTAGTTGTGAGTGTGTAGAGCAGGGGTCAGCAAGGTTTACCTCACCTGGGCGGGTTCACTCCCGCGGAGATCGCTCCATGCACTGGATCATGTCTGTGCAGATGCAATTTCCAGCGTCTGCGCGATTTCCAGCGCCGCGGAAGTGAGTCCCTGCTCCGCACTGCGCTGGTTTAGCGCACCACGTGGGGACTCGCCGAGTGGGCGGCTTGGTTCGGAGGCAGCTTGTGGGCTGTTTAAATGACCCCCGTGGCTGCTTGTGGCCCATGGGCTGCAGGTTGCCGATCCCTGGTGTAGAGGATGGGTTGTTTAATTTCATCCCTTGTAAATGAATCAAAGCCTATTTTATGAGACATATTGACTGTGTAACAAAATCAGTGTTCTTAACACACTGATTTGTGGGGACAGATATCTGTAGAGCAAGTAATGGACATTTTGGGATGCTACTTTCTAAATATTCCTCCACCATGGCTGAGATTATTGCAAGGCACCAATCAATGCCTCAGTAAGCGTAGACATTTAAAGAAAGTGAAAGCATCCTTTCTTTCACCATGTGGTTTCTTTTCAGCCTTAGGCTATGTACACATCCACAGTTTAAAATGAAGCAAGGTCATTGTGCACCCCCACCCACATTTCAAGTAGTATTTGCAGGTGGTTGTACACATCGGAGAGGGACGGGGGATGTCAACACCCAATGTGCATTATCTGTTGGCTCTTCCTGCCCCTGCAGTACTCTCCCCCCCACCTCCAATTCCTATTTCTGAAGCTGTCATCCATGCATGTGCAACGGCTACCTCAAATGTACATACCTCAGCTTAACTCCACAGCGGATGTGCCTTAAAATTTCCTTTAGGATTTAAGCTGCTTTGGGAGAAAATGCACCCAGGAGCAGTTTTTCTCCATAAACTACAGAAGAGCTCTGCATTGTGGGTAGCATCACAGGTACGCAGATTCAAAAGCCTGTGGCAGGAGTGCACTGGAGCCAGACTTATTTCAAACCCCTTGTCATTTTCTTGTAGTAGGAGTGAATGAGTTTCCAAAAATCAAGATCTTCTCATGGTGTAACAGTCACTCAGCAGTCGTAACTAATCAAGAGTTGATAACCTGAACATACTTTAGTGCAGCTATGCAATCACTTAAGAGGTTCATCTGTTTCTTCACTGTGAGCTAATTTTCTCTGTTTCTGGAACAGTAGTTTCTTTTTAAGACATACAAGACTAGCCAGAGGGATCATGTTAGGTACTTGGCATAAATATCAATCTATTTCTTCAGAATTCAGCAATAACTGGTTAAACATATAATTATAAGCTCTTTAGGCTGCCGCCTTATACCTAATCACCTGGAAGGAAACATAATTGAACTCAATTACACTTACTTCTGAGTAGACATATGTAGGATTGAACTGTTAAAGTGAACTTAATTTTCTTGCTATTAATAGGGGTGCGGAGGTCAGCTGTCACTAAACAATAGCCCGTAAGAGCTTTTGTCGGCCATTATTCACTGTCTTGTCAAAGTCCAGCTAGATAGCTTTTAGTTCATTCAACCGATAGTGAATCATAGTCTAAGTAATTTTCTGCTTTCCTGAATTTTGCACCTGTTACAAAGGACTGCATGTTGGCTGCTGTTCAAAACACTCTTCACAGATGAATATAAATGTAATCGACATTCCTAGTAGTATTACAGAAAGGCAAATCTATACCACATAAAGACAAAACTACAATACAGCCTGTCATCAGTTAGAAGCTTTTAGTTGGTCAAATTAAAGGCCTTCATCATGATAGCTACTGCAAATCATAGACAGCACCAATCTTTTGCAAGAGAGCAATATTCCCTTTAAAATAATTTAAAAAAACATTGCACATTAAACTACTGTACACTGTGTTGCTGTTTCTTTTAGCCATCAAAATATTGCTTCATTTAAAAACAGTGTTTCATTCTGTGTACTGTTATTGCCTAGGAACCCTAGTGCTGTTGTTGCTATTGCTTAAATAATAAATAAATCGGAATAGTGGCAGGTAGTCCATAGAGGCCAAGGAAGAAAATGGAGGCACTTGCTAATTTTCAGGTACAAATTGCTATTTCCCTTGAGTGTTTGACAACACACTTCTGGGACAGCAACTTTAAGGCTATTTTAGCCGACCATCTAATGTTTAGGTGGCTCCGCAACCCCAGTCATCTGCGACTGGACATAACTGTCAGGGGGTCGTTTACCTTTACCTTTTAGGCTTTATTGTAATTAAAAATTATGAAGCAGATCAATTTCTCTCTTCCTTCCAAACACCTATAAAACTGACATGAACATTTTAAATGCAATTAAGAAGGGAAAACATAAATGGTTTTCTAATGAGTAACAGCAATGTTGTGAAAATGTCCATAGTGCCTTCCTTCCTGCCACGGATCACAAAGTGGTAAATCTACAGGGCTGCAATTAATCAGTTAAGTAAGTTGAAGGTTTATTAGCCCATTTAAAAATTGTCCATGGAAGGATGCTACTGAATAATTAGTCAGAAGATTTTTTTAAAAAAAAATTGAAATGATTATTTAAAAAAAACTTAAAAAAAAAAACTAAAGAAGGCACTTGCCTCTTCTAAGATGGTACTTACTGTTAATCTATTTATAAAACTGGGCTTCTCCTTTAAGGATTATTGTTTGTTCACAGGAAAAAAATATGCACGTTTAAATTGATTAATCAAAATTCCTACCTGTGAGAGCACGCCACTGAACTTAGTGTACCTCACTTCCTGGTAGCCATGCATGGCATTGTGCCCATAAATCAAACAAATATTTCTTTAATCAGATAGCAGATTTATAAATTAGCTCACCTCACAAAGTTCTCCTTATGTTATGTGTGATAGAAATTACTACACCAATGGAACATATTTATTAAGAATCTGCTGTGTGCCTTAAGACCCTGTCTCTCTTGTTCGACACAGATGGTTGGACCTCACGCAGTTCCTGAGTTATTACAAATGTTCATTTTTTTATGGAGGCAGTAAGTCTCTGGACACATGCCACTGACTCTTATGGAAACTTCACAGAACGATTTTCACTTATTTGCATAATACAGCATAATGTGCAGTGGCTCGTGCACATTGTGAGTCTCCCCTTTAATAAATACGGCCAGCGATTCATTACCATACCTCTCTGATAGCTGTACAAAACTCACTCTGCAGTACTTTTTTAAGTGACTGCAGCTTGTGTCCTGGTACTTCTCCAGCTTCTTGTAGTTTCTCCAGCAGTTCAATTGCTCTGGCAACATCTGAATAGATAAAAACAAGGCAAAAGGTCAGGGAGGGACACATTTTGACTTGTATTACTGCTGTTCATATGCTGTAATTTTCAAATTGGACAGTGAGATTTTACCACCCCACATTCCCCCCCCGTCTGTTCAAGTTCAGTTCTGCATTTTCACTGACTTAAAAAAAAAAAAAGACTATTGCTTTAGGCGGCAACCCTAGGCAGCCATACATGCAGGCACTGGAAAAGAGTGAATATTGCCAGAGGGGTTTTGAAAGTTTTTCCTACAGTCAATCTTCTAGGTATCTGAAGAAGTGTGCATGCATACGAAAGCTCATACCAATAACAAACTTAGTTGGTCTCTAAGGTGCTGCTGGAAGGAATTTTTTTTATTTTGTTTCTTCTAGTTAATCAGGTAAGCCCACTTGGGCAAATCTTACGACGCAACGCACAAGCTGACACAATGCACCAAGCTCCTACATGCTTGACACACACGTCTCCCTCATTTTGGCAGTCTTAGTAAATAAATAAATAAATACCAGGATAATGGAATGCATTGGATTGTTTAATGGTGGAACATACTGTATTACCTCTCAGAAGGTGGTGGGCTCTCCTTTGCTGGTGGTATTCAAACCACCAGTGGTCCAATGGCCATCTGTAAGGGGTGCTGTTGTTGCATCCTGCATTTGTACATTTTGCATTGAACTAGGGTTGGACTAGATCGAGATTTCACAAACTTGGGCCCCCAGCTGTTTTTGGACTACAGTTCCCTTCATCCCTGACCACTGGTCCTGCTAGCTAGGGATAATGTACTCCGAAAACAGCTGGATCAGATGACCTCCAAGGTCCCTCCTAACTACCATGATTCAACCTAGCAGACCTGGTCATTTTGTTATTCCTAGGTTTGTTTGGATACCTTTTAAGGATATCGGCATTAAGAATGGTCCTCTTTCAATCCTAATGCAGAGCACTAGGCTGAATGCAAGGACCCCATCACCTAATGCATGGCCCACAGATGGCTCAACTTTGGCAACACTGATGGAGAGAAGAGATGATGGCTCTGACCCAGTTCCTCACTCATTCTGGTGACAAGTACTGCCAAAGCAGATCAACCTGCTGCCCGCTGCCCACTCAGTGAGAGGGACAGAAATGCAATGACAATAATGGGACAAAGAGCTGTTTATCAGCAGGTGCCCCATGTTTGCATGATAAAAAGTTGCTTGCCGGGATTGTTGTTGCGTCCTTGTCTTGCTATTTTCATAGCTGCCAAGTTATCCCTTTTTTAAGGGATTTTCCCTTATGCTGAATAGGCTTCCTCGCGAGAAAAGGGAAAACTTGGCAGCTATGGCTATTTTGTGAGCTGCGTATATAATGTGAAGGTCTGGTCCTGATTTATTAATTTTGATTGATTGGTGGGATAAGGGAAAACTACAGCTTTAAGGACAGTACCATTTTCTCCTGTTTGGTTTAGAGATGTTAAGGCTTGAGGAAAAAACAGGTAGGTCCCAGTTTTGCTCCATTTCCCCCCTTATTTGGGGGGAAATGGGGGGGAATGGGTGAGAGGACCCCCCCCACCCCATATTTTTCTCTCCGTCCCCCTCTAGGCCTTCCTATTTCTAGTAATCTATAACATAATGTCTGTGCTATAACCAGAGTTCTGCAATGGATAATTTAGAAAATATGAATGTATACAATCCTAACATTTCAGTTCTTACATAAACACACAGTAACTTGATTTGAGGGGCATACAATTCAGATAAGATGTGATAATGATAATAATTTTTTTAAAGAGTACAGCAAAATATTTGAATACTTCAGTTGCCTTCTACTGAGCCAGACCACTGATCCAACTAGAACAGGGGGTTCTCTGCTCTGACTGGCAACAGCTCTCCAGTGGTTTGTCCCAGTCTTACTATCAGCAGAAGTGAGCACATGCATTTACCAGGAAGACATAGAGCCAATTCATGTATGTCTTTCGGTGTGGCAGGAGGTTTGCATGGCATCCAGGCTACACAACAAATTCACACCAGAACACACACTATGCTAAAACCTGGGAATAGTTGTAATGAAGTGTTAAAACAAGTGCCATGCCAAAAATCTCTCCTATTTCCCCTCCCCCCCCCGGCCATTTCCCATCTATTTTTGATGAGAAAAATTGTAAACAAATTTTTTGAAATAGGAATAAGGTTTTTGTGAAATTCTCATGGGTGAGGAGGTACCTTCTCATGGGGTTTTGTTGTGATTACTGGCTGCTAAGGTGGCTGACGGCTACCTTTGAATGCCCTTTCTTTTGTTCCAATAATAATCTCTCCAGCCTTCCTGGGTGTCCATTTCTCCTGGAAATCCCATGATGCCTTCAGCTGAGCTCCCCCGTAAGCACAGGGAGGTGGGAGAGCTACCTAAAATGAACCTAACAGCTGTTGTTTTTTACATGAAGTCTTTTTACGTTTTTAAAAAGTGTAGATTTAAAAATAAAATCAGTGACTGTGTCAATCTCCTTAACTTCCTGTGCCTCAGTTAAAGCTCAGAATAAGGCATAGTGAAGTAAATTCTCCTGTGCCCCCACCCCCAAGATCAGGATATGCATGCAGCCCAGAAGGTTCAAGAGCACTTGATGAATGTTTAATATTTATTTTAATGTTTAATCTCCATGCAATGATAAGGTAAGCTCAACCCTGCATTCACATAATTCCTGGCTGTTCCACAGGGTCTATGGCTTTGCTAGAATGAGAAATTATGCAATCAATCTCCTTTATTGGCATAAAAAGTGCACTGTATACATGGATCAGAACACAACACAGTTAACGAAACATAGTAGGAGATACTTTAGGATAAATCTATCAGGACATCATGAGGTACAAAGATGGCTCTCAGGACCTATGGTGACGTAATTTCATAGCGTCACTCAAAAATCTTGCCACATTCTCCACAATGTCATTGCTACAATTGTTCAGCAGATAAGACACTCTGGAAGAGTCCGTGCGATAAATCTTCTCTTCAGTAAGGGGGTCAAATACTTATCATATATTCTTGCATAAAATAGGCAATGAAATAAAATGTGTGTGATGAATTCGACCTGTTTTGTGCCACAAGGGCAGTATCTTTCAGAGTAGGGGATTTTCAAGAATCTACCTCGATGAAGGTACACTACCTGAAAGTCTTTGAGCCAAAACTGAACTACAGTGACCACAATGTGATCAAATGTGTGAGGTACTGTACACTGGTAGGAGTAGAATCTATGAGACAAAATACGAGCCCTGAGCAGCCAGCTGGCTCCCTCTCCCCTCGTCTCCCTTGGTCTCAAAGTACAATTTAAGAGCATCTCTCTGGCCCCTCCTCCATACAAAGGCTCCTGTGGCTTCTCTGGAAAAAGAACACTGGTGCTTGCTTTGGCTTCAGTCACTGTTGGAGTTTGCAGCTGGCATTGGGCGGCTAGAGAACGCCCTGCCCCAGCTCACCTCTTGCTTCTGTCCCAGGGTATAAAAAGACTTGCTGACAAAAGTCTGTATAGTTAAAGCTATGGTTTTCCCAGTAGTGATGTATGGAAGTGAGAGCTGGACCATAAAGAAGGCTGATCGCCGAAGAATTGATGCTTTTGAATTATGGTGCTGGAGGAGACTCTTGAGAGTCCCATGGACTGCAAGAAGATCAAACCTATCCATTCTGAAGGAAATCCATTCAGAGTGCTCACTTGCAAGGACAGATCCTGAAGTTGAGGCTCCAAAACTTTGGCCACCTCATGAGAAGAGAAGACTCCCTGATGTCGGGAAAGATTGAGGGCACAAGGAGAAGGGACGACAGAGGACAAGATGGTTGGACAGTGTTCTCGAAGCTACGAACATGAGTTTGACCAAACTGTGGGAGGCAGTGGAAGACAGGAGTGCCTGGCGTGCTTTGGTCCATGGGGTCACAAAGAGTTGGACACAACTAAACAACCACCACCACCACCCAGGGAATATCCACCACCATGTGATAAAACCCTCCTCTTCTGTTGGTGTCATCACTTGCATCATATCCTAGCATTTTTGGAAGTTCTTGTGCATATGTACTTGTAGAATAGGCCTGAAAGCCATAGGCTGGGCAAACCTTGAGTTGATTCTGGCTCTTGTGCTTGCTATTGCTGTTGTGATTGGTTGCTGTGCAGCCAGAGTGGGACGCACACTTCCCTCTTTGTTGTGCAGAGTCCTTGCTCTGGGAAGGTTTGTGACCAAAAAGGCTGAGGGTTGGCATCTGCTCCTTGTTGAACTGGGGTGGGTGGGCATAGCACAACATTTCAAAGCTTTGGAGTCCTGTTAATGGCTGGCAAGTCCATCACCTCCCCCTCCCCCACCCCCAATCAGCACTACACCCTCCTGCAAAAAGTAAACCCAGCAGGCACATGCGGACAGATCAACTTGTCTTTAAAAATCTACAGGTTTTGTCCTCTTAATTTGAAATTGGCCAGTAAGTGATTCCTTGCCTCTATTCTCTTCTCTCTCACTTGCCCCCACCCTGCAATTGCAGTTCGCCCCAGGGGATCAAAGACAACTTGTCTGAGTCACCATGGCCACTGCTCTAATAAACAAGACTTAGACAAACAACATTATAGTTTGCTTTTATTCCATACAATGTAATGGCCACAGCTTTTAAATACTATTTCTACAGAATTCTTGCTTGCATAAACTGAGTAAAAATCCATAATGCATGTCTGCACTTGAATAAAAATATTCATGGCTTAAAAGCAAGCAAATGACCAATGAAAAGGGGGGGGGGAATAGGAAATAAAATGGAAAAATTAAGAATTATAGTATGAAAACCATATTCCAGCTTGTGGGTGCGATGATAGGATTCTGTCATTATCCTGCTTTGAATGTTCATATTCAGGGATCATTTTATACTCTATTCAGGTCTCTCTCTTTATTCTTTATCTCTATGTTTTGACATATCCAGCCCATTCACAAGTTATTTGCATTTAGACAGAGGAAGAAAATGAGGTTGAGCTTTGCGAACTTTGTGGTGAAAAGCCTTTCAAATATCTTAGGACAGATTTGAGAGCAAGATGAATCATTGCCGACCAGTTTGCATTATTTTGATGCCATACTCCCATGTATTAATTTCTGGATGGTTTTAGAGTAAACCCACCTCAGTCTCCCATTTGCCTTGTTTACAGCTAACAGCTTTGATGAAAGATTAATGGACAAAGTAGCAGCATGTGTATCTGTGGCAACAAGAGGAACTGTACGTTCTGTGTATCAAAGGGACATTAACGATGTCTTAATGCAAGTAAGGAAAAGATCAGGTCTGCAATTTTCAGAAAGTAGCAGGCTATCTATATGGTGCTCTCCCAAGCCATCCATAATGCGATATTGGATGTTTCATCTAGAAAACTTAAAGTTGATTCATATATTAATACTGAAGGAACATATGTAATCTGCCTCTATTTCACCTGCATTAGCCTCTCTCCCTCCTTTCACCAACCAATGCAGACAACAACTGCAAAGCTATTCACCAGCCTCTCCTGGCACAGAAGGATCCCTTGGTACCTTCATCACAACTCTCATCTAACTGCTGATAAAAGTCTATCTCCAACCTCGGAAGCATAATATCACCTTAGGGAGCAAGCCTACATATGAGGCTGTTAAGATTCAGGTAGTCATCCTTTCTCTTTGCCTCCTCTTCCCCCCACCACCCCACTCACCACAGATCAACAACTGTTTCATGTAATTTTGGGTGTTGCAGTTCTGAGATTATTACCTTGCTCTCTACATTAACTGCCTTCAGATTTTCCTGGAAAAACTGGCCTACTTAATTGTTCTCCTGAAAGGTCTGAATATATTTCATACTAGGTTCAGCCAACTACCAAACACTCCACGGACGTTTTCAAATCAGTAGTGCCCATGTGTACATTTTAGGATACTAAATTTTGCCTCTCATAATGAATTCATCATGTATTGGCACTTAATGAATTTACTGGCAGTGGCTAGTGGCTAATTATATGTTTCACCTCTCTCCTTTCACTCTGCTATGCCTCTCTCCATTCTCAGTTTCTCCCTTACGATGCTCCACCATTCAGCCGTACCCACTATGTGCCACATGATCTTCTGCCTCCCAAATCCCTTAAACCCTGGAACATCTGCAATTCAATCTCCTGGTTAGTTGCACTGCAGCACGTTCCTTGTTCTGCCAGCACAGCTCCATGCAAGCTAAACGGCAATGCCTGTGAGATTAAACTATAAAGTGATTAAAAATTTTCATTATTTCAGAAATGTATTCTACCTAACAGAGAAGTTCTGCAAGACAGTTTTGCAGGTAGAGAAGACATATGCTGGCAGAAATTAAAGAAAGTAATTCCTGTGCTTGAGATTCAAGTAATCTACCACCATTAAATTAGCATTCAGGGATTTACAGCAGTGGAGGGGGGAAGGCATTTTAGGTTTGAATTGCTCTATGATGTTTTGTACAGGATATGTATCTAATTGTCACTCTTGTGCTCATGAAAAAATAAGGCATGGTTTTATTTTACTATAGTACAAGAAAAAGGAATCTTCTTTAGTGACTGGTAATATTTTACACTGTCTGCAATCCTATACTCAAATTAGCAGAGTTGCAACTAATAGAGAAATTCTATGCATTATCTGGCTGCCCCAAAGTTAGCCCCATTGATTTCAATGGGATTTATTCTGGCACAGGCAATTGAGACTGCAATCTTGTACATACTTGCCTGGGAGTAGCTACAGGTTACAATGGCAGAGTGACTGTGTTTCAGTCATTGTAATTATTACTGTGGCCACTGAAAAGCCAAGAAATGGGTGGATCTGAGGGCAGGATCGGAAGAGTAGCCCCCTTAGACCAGATCTTATCCTAACTCAAGACAAAATCCTGCCACTCCTGCCAGTGTAAAGCCATGATAGAAAAACAGCTATCATTCATTCAATGGTAATCAGAAAAATCAAAGCAGTTTTATTCAAGAGATGACATAGCTAAGTATACTGTTTTGCATAAAGGAGGTCCCTGTTGCCACAATCCTCAAATGCAGATACTACCCCACCGTACACTGGGAAGCCCTACAGGGAGCACATTGGTAAATACGAGGGATTCTTCTCCAACTGCTGACAAAACCACCACCCCCGGCATTTATGTCTGTGAAAGAATAGAACCAGGAATCAAGCAGCACTGGAAGTAGAGCTGTTTTCAACTCCTCTGTTGCATGATTGAGTAAATGTCAACATATTTGCCCCTGTCCTGTGAATTTCCCTATGCAGACATTGGTTGGAATGCAGGATAAATGCACACCCAGTGGGAGAGTGAAGAACTGGGCTGAAGCGTGAAGAATGGGAAGGAGAGCACCTTGGTGCTAGAACCTTTTCACAGTTGCTCACTGTCTCCCCTCTATCCTGTGCCATGTGGACCAGCGGTATATCTGGTATTTTTGCAGGACTCCAGTACTTGAAAAATACTGGATGGACACATCTGTAGCAGAAGCAGTCATATCAAATATGTGGCTGCACTTTTTACTCTATTATTGCGATGAGGAATCTGTGGCTGCTCCCTCATACATTGTTGGATTCCAACACCCATCAGTTCCAACCAGCATGGCCAATGATTAGGGATGATGGGAATTGTAGTCCAGCAACGTCCAGAGGACCAGAAGTTCCCCATCCCTGCCACCTTAAATGCTGAAAAGAAAGTAATTTTGCTTCCCCTCCACATCAGCATTTAGTAGGCATTTTTTCTGAGGTGAAAAGTTGTCACTCTTACTACTAATGCAGCTAATGTTGTTGTTTTTTTATACTCCGTATGAATGGCTAGTATAAATCTAAGAAGCACGTCTCTTCCTTCTTGCTATTTCCTTGCTGTTTGTCTGGGAACCACTATTTACCCTAAGTAGCACTGTATGTTGCAATGTCAAAACTGTGAGTATTAGCATGGCAACACTAGGGCCTGTTTATGCATTTATGTAAACATGCAGATCATCACTGCTACTAAATGTCATTTTCATTTGCAAAATTCAAAACATTGGAAAGTTCAAACTTTTAGTAAAACATCAGTATTAATTAAATTTTGACTCACCTATACAGCTATCCTGTTGAAGATTGTTAATAGCTAGAGTTTTCAAGTATGTTCTCAGATTTAAGTAACTGGTGATACTACCTCCCACCTCCAAACAATATTTTCATTGTTTTATGTATTGCTTGGGGTCCCAGTTGGAAAAGCATTTCTGTACCTTTTCTATACATTCTTATACAAGATCCACCTGCAACCTACCGGGTAGGTGTAAAAAAAAAGATAGAAGTGTAATTACATCTAACTTTAGTTAGCTAGCCTTTAAAAATAAATAAGGGTCATGGTTGTGTGACACTTTCCTTTGAAAATCTGTGCTTCCTAATGGATTGCCATCTGTCCAGCCTTTTGCCAGGAAATATTTATCCTGCTTAGTGTGGTCACCACAGAGGTGGAGCTGCAGATTACACACTGAGATTCTAAAAAGAAGAAAAAACACATTCTTCCTCCTAACCAATGCTCTCCCTTTTCTTTATCTAACACTTTATCTAAGCTTTCCTTTGTTTGATTTTTGTGCGATAAACCACACATTTCAGAAATCAATTTTAAGCAATGTAATTATGGGCATCATATTATAAGTTCCTCTGCTCTTCATCAGAATCCAACAAAGTAGAGTCTGTCTAAATTTTAAATGGAGACTGAACATTTCTTTTTTACATTGAATGTACAGCAGGAACCTCTCTGTCTTGTTTTTAGATCCTGTTGTAATCCTCTACAGAGCATACAATTATAATGAAGACACTGGCTTTAATCATTCCCAAATCAAGTACAAGACTTAAAAATTCTTTAGGAAGCTTAATCCATACAGATCAAGTTTTTTTTAAAAAAATGAAATGCTTTAAAGACTCTGAAACCAAGTGGATGAAATTTATTTGATTTAATTCAGTGGAATGCACAAATAAGTAGTGTTAAACAGCAAATAAGAAAGCAAATTATTATTTTTACCTGTTTCAGGTAAGCACAATACCCCTATATTTCAAGTAAGCACAATAGGCCAAATGCCTATTAGGAACTATGTCAATCTTTTAAAGTATTTAAAAGATTTTATCATTTAACCATTTTTTTATTCCCAGTGTAACAGTAGGTTTGCAATACAAAACTTCATTTATTTTGTTAAGTTTTAAAAATATATACAACTTCAGTAATTCTGCCTTGTAACGTAATTATAGTAGTGAAGAGTGCAACACAGTTCCTCAGTTGCAGCATCAAGGATGACAGTGATAATGTACAGATGCTAAATGGGGAAAGTGTGGTATAGTTGTTATTCGACTGGAAGGATGTTTAAATCCCCACTCAGTCATTAAGCTCAGTGAGTGAGCTTGGGCCAGTCACTATCTCTCAGTTTAGCCCACCTTACAGCTTTCTCAGTACAAAGAAGAACAACAATATTTTTCTTTGAAGGAAAGGTGGGGAAGAAATGTGACTAACAACCAAACAATTAGCTGTCTTTAGTGATATACCATGCTCCCACTACAAACAGCAGTACTGTAGTATCAAATTAGAAGCCTACAGGAAAGGAACGAAGTGGTTAGTTTAACTAACTTAAACCAAGACAACAAATTCTCCCTTATATGAAATTCTTAAAGGTATGGTCTCTCTAAGGCTATAGATCTGGCAGCCCTAACTCCACAATATTATCCAGTCCCAAATAGTCTCCAGTCCCCAATACTCCCCCCCCTCAGGCTGTTTCTTCTACCTGCCCTTTCCTTGACTCAGTGCTCTCCGCTCCTCAATTGCCGTATCGTGGGGGTTTTCTCCAAGTGAGTTTTCCATTTCTCAGTACAGGGTTGGGGAACCTGTGGCCTCCAGGTATTACTGGAATTCAACTCCTATCTTGCCCAGCTAAAGTGAGTGACCATCAGGGATTGAAGGGAGTTGTAGCACAACATTATCAGGAGGGTTTCAGATTCCTGCCCCCTGCTTTTTGGCATGCTCTACCTTTCCTAAGGTCTCTATTAGGGTTTAATTTTAGCAAAACTGTCAGCTTTCTCTTTTCTCACAGGAACCAGACTGCAAACATTCTGACAGCTTGGGAACGGGTTTAGCTATTCCATGGCATCACATCACCTCAGCCAATTGGCACCAGAAGCTTCACCACAGCAGCGCAATGCAATACAGCCTGCGATCAGAAGCACAAGAGCTTTCAAATCAGCTTTGATTCTGGTTCTGTACACGTGCAAGCCTTTTCTCACCCTGCGAGAGCTTATTTTTCTAGCAGATGCTTGAGGGAGGATGTGAAGATGGGCGAAAAGAGCCACCGAAAAGTAATCCACAGTTCCTCTACCACTGCTGTGGATACATCAGTACACTGCAAGGAGAAATGAGCTCCTGGCCATGCTATGCAGCGAAATAAGTAAACAGCAATGAAGACTGATTACTCCAAACCGCATCAGTAATCCTTGTGCAGCCAAACTGTGATAGATGAGTAGCTTCCCCCTCCCAATGCATTTCCAATGCACGCTTACGTGTGGAGTTGCGAATCTCCTCCACACCGATTGCTGTTCTGGACTGTGGGCTATTGCATTTATTTCTGGCGACAGGGCTCTTCCTTCGAAACCTGCCATTTTGCTGCAAGTAGGAACACCCTCGAGTCCCTGATCTCCAGGCAACAGGATCCTGATGATGACCTGGCTGGGGCAACCCAGCTCCCCAGTCTTCCCAAACTGGCACAGAAGCTCACACAAAGTTTCCCTCCTTTTCACCCACCCACCCCAAGCCCCATTCGCTCGCTGCCTCGAGTCTCCCTCCGCGCTCATCGGAAGCTACGGCTGATCCCAGCAGCTCAGCTGCCGGCGCCCTTCTCCGAGGCTCCCTGCTGCCCTTTCCGGTCCGGCAAGAGCCGGACGCTTAACACCGGCTCAGGGTTCAAGCGAGAGGTCACCGCGGCGCCGGCAGGTCACAGCTCCCTCTTTGGCGCACTTGCCCGCCTGCTCTCGGCTCCATCGGGCAAGCAAGGCAGCCTCTCAAGGATGGGTCGGTTCCCAGGACCCTTTCGTGGAAACAGCAGCGGCAGCAGGCAGCAACGGGGCTCCAATGGCCCCGGACGGACAAGGCATCCTCGGAGGCCGCCCCCCTCAGCCAGCAAGACGAGGCGGCGCGCTTACCTCTGTCCAAAGTGAGCGGCTGGACGGCTGTCAGCGTCGTCGCCATGTCTGCAGCGCCGCCGAGGCTGAAATGACGCTCGGCTCCAGTGTGAGGCGGGAGAGGGTGGCTGGGAGCGGGAGGGGCGGCGGTGAGGGTGGGGCTACGCGAGGAGGAGGGGGGCGAAGGGGAGACGCGCGTGGCAGGGAGGGTGGCGCGAGGGCGCAGCGGCGGCGCGCGCCCAGGGGAGGCTAGGAGACGCCGCCACCGAGCGGACAGGGCAGTTGTCAGGCGGGCGGGAAAAGGGCTCGCTGGGGAAGAGCGGCAGGCAGGGGTCACGCCGAGGCCAGCAGCATCCCTGGGCAACAGCGAGGGCGTGAGCGGAGTTTGAGGGGAGACGTGCAAAGACTCACGGGAGCTGGAAGGAGCCTGGACGCGCACAGCTCGCTTCTGCCCTTCCTCCCCACCCCCCCTTCCAGGTGGCTTTAAGACTCTGGACCCTCGTCCTAGGGATGGCACCGTTCAGACGACCTGTGTGTGGCTTCAGTTGTGAGTAACAGAACTAGCACTCCTTCTCTCCTGCCCCTGCCCCCCCCCAAATCCCATGTTTTAGGACTGTTAATACATTTCTGGACCTGATAGGATAGTGTGTAACAAACAAGCAAAACAAATTTGCCAACCCCGTTTTGAAAGAAATACTCTGCACATGTGTGGTTTTTCACTTTGAACCCACTTAAATCATAGTAGGAAAGTGGGGGTTTGCTCCTGCTGCCCTGACTTGCGAATAAGTGCTGCGTTGCTGTAGAAAAGGGTGAAGTAAAAATCATAAAATAAGCACCTGCAACCCCAGACAATACAATGGTTTTTTTTAAAAAAAAAAAAGTTTGAAAAGGATGCCATCATCAGCATCACTCCCAGGAGACCCTGGCCCTAGCTGTACCACTACCCCTCTGAACACATAACGTCAGATACCACAGTGTCCCTCAAGCAGGAGCAAACAAGGCACAGCACGGAGAAGATAACCTGAGATGAACCAAGAAAGTGGGCCACACAAGCTGTGGAGGAAGGAGGAAGGAAAATTAGATACTCCCTGTAGGTGGATACTAGACCATATGTCATGCCGAGTGGAAACAACTTGGAAGGAAGCAAAACCATGTGGATCAAAGAATCCCAGGTGGTTGTCCTTGCCAACAAATCCACCTGTGACACTTCAGTTCCAACGGATCAAGTAACTCACATCATGCAGACTGCGGAAAATGCCACATGCAGAGAGCAGTAATGAACACCGCAAAGCAGCATAACCAGTTATGCTTACGCAGAGCAGAAATAGCCCCAAGAGGACCCAAGTGAATCTACAAAGCAACACTTAGGAGGAAAGCTCTCTCCTCCTCAAACACCAGATGTGATTACATGAACATAACAAATTCCAGTGGATCAGATCTTCATATATACATACCTGCACATAAGCCATGATGTGTTGGCAGCTTTGAGGAAAACCAACAGGGAGCCTTGTGGTACCTTAAACACTAAGGCTTTTTATTATGGCATAAGCTGAAAAGGAAGAGATGGAGAACAAGGGGTGGGTGGGTGGGAGAAATCACACACATCTTAGACACATTTTTGCGCATACACACATGTACACAGGCCAGATGCATAGCACAGTAAAGAAAGATGTGCAGTCCCTCTGTGGACATACATATTGTGAGAATCAGATGTAGTGTTAAATTCTAGCAGAACAGCTGCCCTACCATTGCTGTCTGTTATGATGTCTTACAGACTAACACGTGTGACATGAGGATTCACAGACAAGAGCCTAATTCATCAGCTGCAGATTTGTCTGTTTACAAAGTGATATGGAGTCAGATGTTTACACACAGAAAAAGCAGACATTGCTATGTGTCTGTGAAGTCAGACTTACTGGGACACAGATAGAAAGGGCCTCACTGAGTGACCTACTCCTGATAGGATTCTGCATTAGTAATGACAGCAAACTCCCAGATACATCTTTTTTGGAGGCCGGCTACTCTCTGGTGCTGCCTAAATATACAGTATAATACCTATTACCTTCCACTGACCCTTATAAGAAAATAGAGAGTTTCCTCCTAGGTGCCTCAGAACAGAAGAACTGCTTCACCTGGGCACCACTTGTAACCAAGGAGTTTTTGGTAAGAGGAATTAATGCTCAGGTGCTTCTTTTTCCAGAACTACAATCCTGCCTGGGAAAAATTCACTTCAGCAGAAGAATCATGGATGGCCCCAAACCCTGGACGCTTATGTAATGGAAAGTCATTCCCCCCCCTCCAGATTTGCCTAATATGTGCCATACCATTCTACAGTTTTGGCCCAGTATAAAAATAACTGTTTGGAACAATGTGAGGTATACATCGGAACACTAGAAAGCCCAGTTGGGTCAGCTCAAAGGCCTGTTTAGTCCAGCATCTTGTTTCTCACAGTGGCCTGCCAGATACCTCTGGGAAGCTCACAAGCAGGGCAATGGCACTCTTCCACTATAATTGCTTCTGATGCTGGAGGTACGACATAACATCATGTCTAAGGGTTTATTCATGCTTCCTCTTGACCCACTGCTTTCCCACTCTTTAGCACTCAATCAAAGCAAACAGCAATTTAGGTTTTCCTTGGATTGACATTTGTTCTGGTCTATCGCTAAATAGCAGGTTTTCCCTTGGAAAGGAGCAAGGGCAAGGGGGAAACCACTTGGACCCATGCTTTCCAGGCACAACACAAGCAGAAATATGGATGAGCCCAACAGTCACCAACCTCCATGGAGTTGTCTAAGCTAATGCCCATCTTCGTATCTTGTGGGAGAAAATTCCAACTATGTGATGTGCGAAGAAGTACTTCCTTTGAAGAGAACGTGTATTTCAATAACCTCTTAATACCTGCCATCAGTGATTGTCATCTTCTGGGGGCATGTACAGCTGTTCAGTTATTATTGTAAAAGTCACCATCTTAATGCAGCTCATGCAATTGCTATGAACACTGAGGATGTTCTAAGAAGGTAGATATTTATCTGTACAGTTTCCATATATTACCAGCTTTAAAGTCAAATGGTCACCATGCAGACTATGTTAAAGGAGCCATGTTGCATTTCTTGGAAACTAATGGGTCTCATTGGGACGGAAGCATGGTTTTTTTTTTGTATTGTGCCATATGTGGACAAATACATCCAAATAAGCTTTTTTTCTATAGAAACATAGACTACAGATTGTTTATAGTCCAGTCCTATAAATCTGCTTTGACAGGTGCAATGCTATCAGTGACATGCACCCCAGAAGCTAAAGTGGGATCCTGTGTTTGCCCAGTGGGGCACAGCCAGCCAAATGTGACTTACCTGCCAACAGAACAAAAACACAAACTGGGCTAAAATGACCTGATTCTGCAGCCACTCAAGTGGGCTTTTTAGCATATGGATATGGTGCACAGGACCTACCAGTGGGGCTGTACAAGAACACTTCTTCAATTGATCGGGGGGGGGGAATAAATCTTAATTGTAGCCACATTGAGGACTGCTGTTGATGGCCATGGAAAGTTCAAATGTATCTGCTTCCACTTGTAAACAAACCACAACTCCAGACTTTGGAGACTGTGGTTTGTTTAAGCTATGATTTAGTCAAAACAAGTCAGGATCAAGTTTTAGATCCAGTTTCTATAGTTACTTTGTCATGTTGCTTATTTTTAAACTGGAGCACACATCGGTTCTGTTGCATTACTGTAATAGCACTCTGTGAAAACCATCTGCTTAAGGTTCTCAAAACGGCACCGCTCTGATTAACTGGAAGTTCACAGTAGAAGTTGTCATATTTGCCTTCAAGCAGACCCACATTCCGTTTCATGCAAAAAAATAAAAATCCTAATGATTGCAGTACTGCTGATGGGTTTACAATCAAAGGCTTCCACCCTGCCCTAGTGGACGTAAACAGTTCTGGGTCAAAGAAGTATTCAAAAGACACTCTTAATGGTAAATAGTTGAATCTTTCCTGCTGGTGACAGGGAAGATGAGCTCACTGACACTCATCATGTCAGTTATAATCAAACACGCTGGCATCTAGTTCCCACTATGTCTGTCTCTACTGCTGCTTTTAAAGGTCAAAATAATTTAGGAAATTGAGGATTGAGGGTCAAACTACTTGCCTGCATTTGCTTCTGCAGCACATATGAGAGGATACATGGATTGGGTTCAGTGCCATTATTATTCCTGTTCTCACATCATCATGATAGGTGCATGGCAACCTAATTGTCAGGTACGATGTTGGTGTTCCTGTAGTTTTCTGTTTTTGCACTCTTTGCTGTTGGAGGAGAAAAAGAGCATGGCTAGGTTATGGCTGGTGTTAGTAGAAGCATAGAATCAGCATAGATATGAAGAAACTTTAATTTAGGTTGTGAGTGACAGAGATGAAAATTTATGTGTGTTCAATAATCTCTCAGGGTAAAACTACATGGAGTCCTAAATTGTGAGAATATTTTCTCTAAGGTTTTAATATTATTATTTTACCCAAACCAGGTAGAGGAAGATGCAATATAGATTGGAAGTTTATACAGGGAGATAGAATCATAGAATTGTAGAGTTGGAAGAGGCCCCAAGGTCCTCTAGTCCAACCCCCTGCAATGCAGGAATCTCAACTAAATCATACATGACAGGTAGCCATCCACTCTCTGCTTGAAAACCTCCACTTATCTTGGGAGTCTGTTCTACTGTTGAACAGCTCTTACTGTCAGAAAGTTATTCCTGTGGTTTCCTTGGAATCTCCTTTTGTGTAACTTGAATCCATTGGTTCAAGTGCTAGCTTCTGGTGCAGGAGAACCTTGTTCCATCCTCCAGGCAGCTTCAAGATGAAATACGTACCAGTCATCTGAAATCTTTTCTTGTGAGCTGCTTTTCCAAATTTTCCACCCACAGATTTTCCAGAACAGGGCTATAAAGATGACATTCCCCCCTATCAACCATGGAAATAACATATCTTTGACTCCTGCACTGATATTGCATAAAGTTTCCCACTTTACCTGAAAACTCCTGTTTTCAAGTTTTCCTCTTAATACACAAGAGATCCTCTACAAACAGTTGCATTTTGATTTCAGCAGTTTGAATTCTTGCTAGTATGTTTCTTAGTGTCATATAGTGCTACTTAGCTTTATGTTGATAGAATTCAAGGCTACAAGAGAAGTAATTTGGAAAAGGAAAGACTATTAAACTCCCAAATTGATTTTTTTAAAAAATGTATTTTAACAGAGGAAGTTGAATAAAATATGCTGATAGAATATAGCATCTAAAGAAACTAACTGAAACAAGATTAAATCCCTCCTCCTTTTGTAATGTAAAGGTTTGTTCTTCCAATGTGTAATAATAATAATAATAATAATAATAATAATAATAATAATAATAATAATAATAATAATATCTAAATATCTAAAGAATTCAGAATTCGTTGAATTTACAAACTGAGATCCAATAGCTTTCTGAATTCACACTTGTTAGAATTCCTGTTTAATAATCCAATCCCTCTCCATATGAGAGAAGTTATAGATTAGTGATAGTACTTTACACATACTTTGCACAAACAATTCCCAGGTTTAGTCCCTTGTATTTCCACCTTAATAAATGTCGGGAAGAAGGACTGAGAAAGACCTGAACCTGATACCCTGGAGACCTGTTACAAGCCACGGCAAACATAGAAACATACCATCTAGCTCAGTACTGGCTACTCTGACTGGCAGCAGCTTTCCATGGTTTCAGACAGGGATCTCCCTCCCAGCCCCAACTGGAGGTGCTTGAGACAGAACGTGGGAACTTCTGCATGCAAAGCAGATGCTCTATTGCTTTGGACCCCAGTAAGACGGATCAATCAGTAGTCTGACTTGGTACAAAGTAACTTCATATGTTTCCTCCTGTCACTGAATTTATATTGAATATGCTATGAAGCATCAAAGGCAAGAGGAAGCATATATTTTCTCTTCCCCCCCCTCCAAAGTTTGAAAACAATCTAAAAACAATGTCTAAAAAGCCAATGGAAATGATATTATGGTGACATCTGGGGGGGCTCATGCGAATTTCGATTCAATTTATCTCGAACTAGGGATATAAATATATTTGCTATCATTGCAGAGCAGTTTGCAGCTGTTACTAAAAGGAATTAATTGGTGATCAGTGTAATGTATATAGAACCTAAAAAAAAGAAAAAGAGATGATTGCAGTTAAAGGATTCGTTCTAAAACCTGGGAGAGATTATTTTAGTGACATTGTTTTCAAAACTGAAAATTGTTTGTGACTATCTTAGAGAAAAGGCTTCTTTTAAACATATGAATGTGGCTTTGTGGATTGGACCAAGTACAGATTAGAAATATATAACTACAAAGAGCAGATGGTGTGAGAGTTTTATTTGTAGCAAACAGCCTTTTTGATTCTACTGGGCCAAAATGAATTTAGGCCAGCTGTATGATTCTTTTAAAGACGTTTTCTTATAATATTTGAGTCTGTGAAAGCTCCCCTGCTTCACATAAAACAATGGCTTCAAAAGCTTTTGACGTTCATTCACTCCATAACTACATATCTCAAGAGTGGTGTTAAAATGAATATTTAGAGGAGGAATATATTCCAAATTATTACAGATTTAACAGATCTATGGACACACAGAGAGAAGTAAGCCCCACTGAACAAAGTTGAAATTATTTCCAATTAATGCCCCATAGGTTTGTGCTGCAAGTCTTCCCAACCTTCTCTCCAGAAGTTTTGCTCAACCATTGCTATCTAGTTGACATTGTCAAGGGATAATTGGAAAAGCGCTTTTGGAGATCAGGTTTGGCAGTGGTGTCAAGCTGCAATAAAAGACTTGTTCAGATTTCAAAAATAGTCATTCAACAGCCAGGCTATTTACCTGTCTCATCGGTCAGTGTGACAGTGCTGTCACAAGTCCAATTAACAGGCAGTGTTCCAGCTGTTCCTTCAACTCCATACCCACTACTCATTAAATGACAACTGAAAGTTAGCTGTCAACTTTCAGCAAGACATTTCCAACAAATCTTGTCTCCCAGTAAGGTAAGTTTCAACCAGACATTTCTAGCCCCCTAGTCCTTGTTCAAGGCTGCATCCACTCCATCCCTTTTGCATTTTGCAAGGAAGCTTACTTCAGCTTTTCAATATGGAGGTCTTGAAAACTTGGAAATATTTTCTTCCTCGTTGCTTCTTATTTTGGCCCAGTCATATAGTAACTTCATAAACCACTGCAGTGTGGTGTAAGAGAACCAGTGTGGTGTAATGGATAGTGTGTTGCACTATGACCTGAGAGACCAGAGTTCAAATCCCCACTCAGCCATGAAGCTCACCTTGGACCAATCACTGTCTCTCAGCCTAAGTTACACACAGCATCCACAGTGTGTATCTTAACTACAGAATAAGTTTAATTATTCAGATAACAGTTATTTATTTATTTATTAAAAATAGTCCATTCAAATAAATGGCTTCTCCATTTCCTGTAATCATGGCAGCATCTAAGCCATGCATTCCCAAACTGCGGCCCTCCAGATGTTTTGGCCTACAACTCCCATGATCCCTAGCTAACAGGGCCAGTGGTCAGGGATAATGGGAATTGTAGTCCAAAACATCTGGAGGGCCGAAGTTTGGGGATGCCTGATCTAAGCTGATTGCTGCTGTTCTTAAGTGATTGACAGAACAATCTGCTTGGTTGGCTGTGGACAAAATTACACCAATTATCCCATCTCTTATTTTTCTTCACACCTCTTTATTCTTTTTGTTATTCACCTTAAAATGTCATCAGTAGGTCTAATCCCCCCCCCGCAGATATCCCATCCTACAAGCAGAGATACCTATTCATACTTATACAATGCTTTGAGCAATCTATTTCCAGTGACTATTTAGCATGCCATTTCAATATCCCTTTTCACAATGGAAGCTTCCATAATGTAGTAGGGTGACTGACATACAGAAGTGGACAATAGGTGTTCATCAGCTGGCCGTGAGAGGCCTTTCTCATATGCCAGACAAATCAGACTATTAAGCTGTGGGGAATCAGCAGTCCTGAGGTAAACTCATGTGCAAACACACCTGTGAGATCCATATGCTTGAAGGAATGATTTGCGTCTTACAACACCTTGAAGGCTAATGAATGTATGTAGGCATAAGCTTCTCAGAATGGGCCAGAATCCACTAGGTGTCATGCTTCCATCAGATGAGATGAAGACACCGAAGTTTGAAGGCCCAAGGGGCCTCCTGATTCTAGTGTTACCTTAGATATCTCCAGCAGGAGAAGCTATGATTTGCCCATCTGCAGCAGAGGACTAGAAGGGACCTGTGGACAGGGTTGCTGACTTAACCGCAGCAGCTGTCTCACCTGCAAAATTAGAGAAGGGAGGTCAAAGTACCTCCCAGTTCTAGGGAATGCAAGTGTCAGGAGGTGCAGACAGAGGCAGCTACATGCCAATAGAGTGCATGCCTCAAGGCACAGAAGAACCAGGCTCTTCAGGAGCAGGTAACTGGAATGGCTGGTGTTGCAGCTGAGCCTGGGTGGGTCCTGGGTGACTCCAGGGTACAGAGCTTCCCAGTTGCTGACAGGCTCTGAGGATGAGAAGGTTATAAATTCATCTGAGTGAAGAGCTCACTCAGTGTTTTCTGAAGGCACGAGAACCCCTGGGGCTCTGAAGACCCTTCAAATCCATGGTGGGAGGGTGGATGCCCCCATAGCCGCCTTCTAATGAGCTGTAGTTCTTTTGGTTCTAACTGGTGATTCACATGCACACAAAGTATCTCCTTCTCACAAACACCACAATATTTCCTGCTTGAGATTTCCAGGAAGCTAGGCATATATTGTGTGCAACTGGCTCTTCTCATGGTTTTCCTTTCCCACCTTCTAAGGCAGGTGTTGGGTGTCCTAAATTGGTGCACCCAAAACCCACAAGGCATCCTCATGCAGGCACATGGTCCACATCAGTGACTGCAACACAAAACCCTTTTAGTTGGTACCTCTTTGGCAACATAACTTTGTACCTTTTCACTGTTTCCTGTTCAGCACTACAGGAAACTGCGGTCTGCATACAGTCTAACCAAACTATAGTTTATTGTCTGCATTGTTAGGAGAATAGAAGGGTGATCATGGACCAGGAAAAACTGATTTTCTAGATCTATTTCAAGTTGAGTTTTGGCATAGAAACTGCTTTGATTGCCCTGCATTATGACCTCTGCCAGGAGAGATATGGAAAAATGTGTCCTTGTTAGTTCTCCTCGACCTCTCAGTGGCTTTTGATATCATGCTATCCTTCTGGAGTGGTTGTCCAAGGTAGGAGTGGGTGGCAATGCTTTGCCGTGGTTCCAGTATTAGGGTATGCATTTTTGTGATATTGTAAACTACCCTGTGATCTTTGGATGAAGGGTGGTACAGAAATATAAAGAATAATAATGATGATAGAAAGGAGAGTCTTTAAATTATGCCTCACCCATATACCAATAATTTTTAAGCTATACTTTGGTAAATACATATATATATACTGTATAGCATTAACCAGAGTAGACATACCTTTACAGACAGAAAAAATATGCTCAAATCATGAGGCACAGTTATGAAACTTTTTTCAGTTTCATAGCCTTATTTAACTCAGGCCATATGTTGAAGTTAACTGGACTCTATAGAATTGTTTTGTCCGTCACCCTCCTCCTCTTTTATTCTATAAACATACACAACATGCTAACTAGAAGCAGAGCCACAGAAAGCTTATACAATAAATAGACCTGAAAAGCATCAGGTTTTCCTTTTTTGGAAGCGCCAAACTCGCTGTCAAGGCTTTATTTCCCATGTTCAGTTTAAAAGACGAAGACATATTTGGGGCATCGTTCAGAGCAGTGATTTTAAAATTTTCTGCCTATGGGGAACCTTTTCCTTATTATCTCATCTATCATGTAACTTCCCTGCATTGCAGAAGGTTCTAGAATATGATCTACTTACTTTTATTTATTTAACATATCTCTATACTCCTTAATATGGAACATCTAAGCAGCACACCATATCGTATAAAACCCCCTGCCCCCAAATAAATAATAAAGCAAATAGCCTGCATATCAGCCTAGTTGGTTAGAGCATGGTGCTGGTAATGCCAAGGTTGCAGGTTTGATCCCCATATGGGACAACTGTAAATTCCTGCATTGCAGGGGGTTGGACTAGATGACCCCCATGGTCCCTTCCAACTATATGATTCTATGATATAATACAAACTCAGTTTTACAATAATGATCTGTAATAAATATAAATAGCTGGAGTCATACTTGTCATGGATGTAAATCACAAAGTGGCTGCCATGAGGGCATGGCATAACACAAAATTAGACAGTGCAATTGTGGTGAAGCTTTCTCCATAACTATATTTTCATACTTTAATTTCTGCCTGGCATGCAGCTGTTATAGACATAAACTCCCAAGTTTTCTCTAGTGCCATCTTAAACCAAATACTAGGCTTACACAAAGAGACTTTCTTCTAATAGACCATTGTACTTTGAATTAACTATACTGTACAATGAATTGTTAATAGCTGTCTGGTCTTTAGCTCCTGCATAGCAGGAGACATGTCCCAAGCCTCTTCACAGTGTTTTCACATTTGCCTTTTGGGAGGGAGGGTGGGGATTGTTTGACATCCTTCCACACTTATTGTGTAGTAGTATTTGCAGAAAATAACTTCTAAGGACTACCTGATCTAAGATAAACCCACCACAGTAAAGTTGCAAAGGCAAATTATGGAGATTCAAAGAACTGGAAATAAGACAGAAGCAGAAAAAGTGCAAGAAAGCGGAGGGGGAAATAGCAACTCTTTAGGACTCTAAACATTCCTATCATCTGGTGTCCAAACAACTCAATTATCAATCACTGCTCTGACTTCACTTATTGGCTAAAACCTGACAGGCAGGAGCAGAAATGCTGGCTCATTTCACAGAAATTGCTTACCGTACTTTACTTCATTATTTTCTTTCTAGGAGGGCTAGAGACTTACTTTTATTTAAATAAAAGTTCTGAATCCAGTGCGCCTGACGGGGGGCATCAATGAAGCCCATCACAGGACAACAGAGTGCTCAAATCCACTTTAACTGTGCAAACTAATTTTCTGGGATGCAGAATCCCTCCTACATAGTAGTGATAGTCTGGAGGCCCTCAAAAAGATTTTTTGCTGTACACATTTGCTTTTTTGTGCAGCACAGATTTAGCCTTGGAAAGGCTAATGTGCACTGTCCACCTACGGTTCCATAATTCCAGTAGAGAATAATCCTAGATAAAGCAGCCACACTCAATAGTCTTCAGCAGTATTTTGTAACTGGAGCATGGTACTGATCTAACCTAAGGATGACCCACGTTTTCAACCTTGTGCTTTGGAAACCCCCGGTGGCATCACTTTTGTCTCTGTGCACATTTGTCAGCTAGCATGGAACCCAATGAAGTATGCATGTGGTTCCTAGTCACTCATCCAGCCAGCCACTGACCAGACCCAGACCTGCTTAGCTTCAGCCAGAATGTGGCTCCATGTGCCTTCAGACCCTGGCCTGCATTAAACAGGATTAATTAACTTCAACATAACCTGCTAAATATTTCAGAAGAGCTTTTCTTTTGGAACACATCTGACAAAACTTTTGGTAACCAATACATGGTTACTTTCTAACGACATATTGTAGTGAAGGTTTTTTTAAAAAAATCTTTTTGCATGAAGGAATATGAAAGTGCAACCCTTCCCTTAAGAGCTTTGAAAGGTTGCTATGATTAATTGAAAGGAATATGTTCACACTGACTAACAAGTCTCATTCTTCTTCCTGTTCCACATCTGCCCACACACTTCATATGAATCTCTATGTATGAAGAGAGTCTTAAAAGTATGTACACATTAATAGCAATTTTGACAGCTGCATTGTTTCTTGGAGAAGCAATCATCTTTTTCACTATTAACTCCAGGCTGAAGGTCTTCGCATTCATTTCAGAGCGCAGGTTCAGTTTCCCAAATATAAGCTTCATTAAATTTCCAACAAAACAGTCATTTAAAATCAGACACTGAGGGTAGTTGGCTCCATTGTAGTTGTTCATTTAAGCTTACTGTGACTCATTGTGTTACTAGAATTTGGAGAGGGAAAAGAAAGCTGTGAGGATCATCAAAAATAAAAGCTTTGGTTTATGTTTTGGGAAATAGGCACAGTGGGAAAATCTGGGTATTGCATTTCCATTGTGGCACAGTGCTTTAGGCTGAGTGGCTACCCGTATCTACCATAACATTCAAATTACTAGTAGGCAAATTGATTCTGTTAAATATACATGCGATCAAAACTCCAGACTAAAGAGTTGGTTTAAGAGCCAGCATAGTAGGGTTATCAACGGATTATAGAGATTCACTGTTTAAATGGATGGATTAATCAGTTATGATAGATACTGTAGTATCTCAATACATGCAGACGTTTAAGGTTATTTATTGATGGAAATAGTTTCATTTAATTAAACAAACCAGAAGACATAATCATTGCTTATACAAATCACATTATATGCAAATAATTTCAGAAGATTAGCATATTTTGCCACAGTGTCTCCATGTTAAACGCTCTTCATCCATAGCCAACAGATTATTTACAGTGCAATCCTATGTATAGCTACTCAGAAATAAGCAGTATTTTAATTGGGACTCACTGCCAGGTAAGTGTATATAGGTTTGCAGCCTTGCAGCACAATTCTATACAACACCACTCCATCAGAAGTATGGCCCATTGAATTCAGTGGGACTTATCTTTGGCAAGTGGGTATCGGGTTGCAGTCTTAATGATGCAATTTATACCCTGTCGTGGACTCATATTTGCAACTTTGACTTGATCACTCATTGCAGGAGAAAACCCCCTGGAAGAACATGTCACATAGAAGCAAGACTGTCAGGAGCCATGCTGTGTCACTGGAGCTGCAAAATCGATTCCATGCCCCTACCCTGGACATTGATTCTGGGCCAGAGGAACAAGGACAGCAGTTGCAGACCTCAGAATACACCCAGGTGATTGTGGAAGGTACAGTGCACAGAATGATTCCTGCCACTCCCCAGAGGAAGAAGAGAATGTGTGGTGGTTGGGGTAGGTTACTCCATACTGAGGGGGACAGAGAGCCGTGTGTGGAAGTAACATGATGTTCCAGGAGGCATGTTGTCTTCCAGTTGCAAAGTTTCATGATGCAACAGAGAAGTTGCCAAATCTTATAAAGATCACTGTCCACAACCCCTTCCTTCTGATCCATGTGGGTACAAACAATACTGCCAGACACCACCTAGAGCTGCGCCCAAGGGTACAAAGGAGGTTGCAGATGTAATCTCAGAGCCTCTGTCAGACCACACCTGGAGTACTGTGTCCTGTTCTGGGCACCACAATTTAAGAAGGATATTGACAGGCTGGAACGTGTGCAGAAGAGGGCAACCAAGATGATCAAGGGTCTGGAAACCAAGCCTTATGAGAAATGGTTGAGGGAGTCGTATATGTTTAGTCTGGTAAAGAGACTAAGAGGAGATAAGATAGCCACCTTCAAATATCTAAAGGGCTATCACATGGAGGATGGAACAAGCTTCTCCTGTTCCAGAAGCTAACACTCGAACCAATGGATTCAAGTTACACAAAAGGAGATTCCAAGTAAACAACAGGAATAACTTTCTGACTGTAAGAAATATTCAGCAGTCGAACAGACTCCCACAAGAAGTGGTGGACTCTCCTTTCCTGGAGGTTTTTAAGCAGAGAGTGGATGGTCACCTGTCATATATGATCTAGTTGTGATTCCTGCATTGCAGGGGGTTGGACTAGATGACCCTTGGGACACATTCCAACTCTACGATTCTATGATTCTATGAATTAAACAAGAATATAGTGCATTAAATGTCTGCTTTTGTTCAGCTGAGCTCATTTCTGAGACTTACGCAAGTGTCTTAACACTGATGCTTGCAAAACCATTTCATTCTGCTTGCAGCACCTCAAAGGATGCAATTTCTTCTTTCCATCTTTAAATTGGGTCTGCAGTTGTTCAGACAAAAGGTATTTATAAAGCACATCATGAAGGCTACATAAAAACCCATTTTAATTACAATCATACTTTGATTTCTGCTTCTGTCTCTGAATGTTTGTGGCTTGTTTTGGTTCAACCTCTGGGTCAGTGCCAGCTTACTAAAATTATATTTTCTCTGTGTTTTGCTTTGAAATAACCCCAGGTGAATAATGTTTTCTGCATTACCTCAGAAGCGGCGGAATTTTTTTTTTTTGGGGGGGGGAAGAGGCTACAAGCCACTTTCAAATGTTAACTTGCTTTTGAGATAATCATATATTGAGTGGGAGCCACCCATGGAATTCATACTCTGTCTTCCTACTAACATGATTACTACTAACATGATTATAATGGAGCCAGTCCAGTCTAATAAATAAGAAGATGAAAGCATTAATCTTCTTGCCTCTTGGGTATACCTATATGGCTTGAAATGATAGACAAGGAAAATAATAATATATTATTGTTCTGTGGTGATACTTCAAAATGCCAAGGCTTTTCACTTTTATACTCTGTCAGCAAGCTGACGAAACTCAGTTCTGTTTCTTCTTTTCCAGATGGGGCCCTGAGGTCTCAAAATCCATGCCGGCCACCAGCGGTGGAGTGGATGAAGGTGAATATTTTCAAACTCAATCCAGATGCAGAGTTGATTATAGTGATAAGTCAGTGGGCTTGTTGGCTTGTGCATAGTCAGGGATGATGGGACTTGCAGCTCAAGTACCGTATTTTTCCAAGTATAAGACTAAGATTATTAAAATATTATGCTAAAAACTTGGGGTTGTCTTATACACGGATAGTGGAGAAGTGGGATGGGCGATTGGTGGCTGCCGCGAGCTGGATATTGTTCGCGGGATTTTTGCGGGTGATTGGTGGATGGTGCAAGGTCCGCTGGCTATTGGCTGCTGCGGTAACTAGGCGGGCAATTGATGCTTGCTTTTGGTGAGCGTGCAGATGATTGGTGGCTTCGCCGATGTGCAATTGGCTCTATTTGGGGTCCCAAAAAAAGAGGGGGCGTCTTATACACGGGAAAATACGGTATATCTACGTAGAAGCCACCGCCTTGGCAACTGCTGCTAGAGTGTGAATATAGCTCAGTTGCACTCCTCTCAACAATGAAAAAGCATAAAAAGGAGAGAGGCGTAAGAGTGCCCACATCTAGATGTGTTGTGAGGTGTCTGCTTTGAACCCTATGAGCAGGCTCAGGCAAGCATAGCTCTCATCAGAAGGAGGATCCTGTGAATTGCTGTCTTACCTTTTCCCCCTCCCCAAAGCCCAGAGATATAGCTTGGGTTAGGGAAGGTGGCAGCAGTGGGTGCTTTGAATCCAAAAAGTGGAATGGCAGCTGTGAGGGACAGGGGATATCGCGAAGTCCCTCCCCTCCTGAGTTCAAGCCCGTCCCCGAGCAAAGGGGAAAGCAGGGAGAGTTCCGATTCCAGTGGGGAAGCAGGAAGTCGTGTCCGAGGCTCAGGCAAGGTAGTGGAGCCAGGGTCCCAGGTGGGACAGGAAGGGGCAAGCAAGGGGGGAAGACCCATCCCCCCAACTCCAGAATTACGCAGGAAAAGGAGGGGCAAGAGGATGGGTCTGCCAAAGCTTTTGTGTTGGAGAAAGACGCGCCAAAAGCCATTAGGAGGTTCTGAAACCGACTGACAACATCGCTCCGTGTAAATAGCAATGACTTGAGCACTGTAAATACGCAGCACCAATAAAAGAATAAAATGCAGAGCTGCGTAGCGTCGTTACTCTGAAGTAGTCCACTCCGGCCACTGTGACAGCAACCTCCTAATCCTTTTTGGGCTACTTCGGAGTTGCCGGGATGAGCGTGTCCGAGGCGGAGAAGTGGCGGCAGATCGCTGAGCAAGCCCAGCTAGAACTGCAACAGCTGTCGCTGCAGGCGCAGGGAGAATTGAAGGCAGCTAAAGAGGAGACTAAGAAGGTCCAGGACGACCGGCTACAACTTGCGGAACAGGTGAGAGAGCTCCAGGAAAAAGAGCAGCATTTAAGGGCGGTGGCGGTAGACCTCCAAAACAAGCTGGATGCAGAGAAAAACAAGGCGGGAGGGGCTCCCCAAGTCCAAGTGCTGCCAGGAAGGAGAGCAGGGACCCTTGTAAGCAAGTTCAATGGAGACCCGAAGGAGTTTCAGGGCTTTGAAACTGAGATCGTGTATGCTCTTGAGCTGCACCAGAATGAGTTCCCCGATGATGAGCACAGAGTAGCGTTTATTGTGGAACATCTCACCGGAGCAGCCAGGGAGTGGCTAAGACCATTAATCGCAACCAAGAATCCTTGCATGAAAAATGTCCAACAATTTCTAGAAGGTTTGAGGACGATGTATTCGTCCGATAGTCATTTGGACCAGACTAAGGAGGAACTGCATAATTTACGCCAAGGAAATATGACAGTTCGCGCATATTGGGCGAAATTCACCATGCTGGTGCACAGACTGGGGTGGGTTTTGGATTCGCCTCCCATGCAAGCTGCGTTTTACTTGGGTTTGAGCGAGGAGGTGAAGGATGAACTCTCGAGAGGTCCAAAGCCCAGTACTATGGATCAGCTGAGCAAAGCAGCTCTGGCGGTGGGGGTGAGGCAGGAATCCCGGTGGAACGACAAGCAAGCGACGCGCGCAAAGCGGGCTTGGTTCCCACGGTCGCAGGAGAAGCCACTCCCTCAACAACCCTTTCAAGCCACGCCTGGAGCCAGCCAGGACCAGGAGCCCATGCAGATTGATAGCGCGCGCGCGCGGGCTTTTCAAACCCCAGCGGCGCCAAGACGCAAGGAGGGAAGGGGCGGGAATTGCTTTCTCTGCAACTCACCCCAGCATCTCGTCAGAGACTGCCCACATCGCAGGGAGTGGCAAGGAAAGGCGGGAACGGTGGTGCCCTCCCCCACTGACGCAGCACCACAGCAGGGAAACGGGAAAGCCTGGCTGCAGGAGACAAGGGGCAGCAGCCAGGCACAGTCAGCAGACAACAGCCCCAGCCCGCCCACCCGCACAGAGAGGTGCAGAGCCAGCCCACCCCTCCCAGAGCAGGAGTGGTTCTAGAAGTGACGCTAACGCTCCCAAATGGCTATCCCCTGACGGTCCTCGCCTTAATTGACAGTGGGGCGTCCGCCAACTTCTTCTCGAGAAGCTTTGCAGAAGAGCACCAAATCCAGCTTTTGCAGTTGGATTTTCCTCTGCACGTGGCAACCATTGACGGCAGGGAGCTGCTGGGAGGGGCCATCACACATCAAACCCCCCCCATGAGAATGACGGTGGGAAGGCACTCAGAGACACTGGCGTTCAACGTCACCACCATCTCAGACCCCCCCATCGTCTTGGGCATGAGCTGGCTAGCGCGCCACGACCCCTCCATCAGTTGGCACCAGAGGTGCATCACGTTTGGGTCGGACTTTTGTCTGGAACATTGCATGCAGCACCAACCAGGGGAGGGGCCTCCAATAGCCACGGTGGCCACCATGCATATCAAAGGGGGTGAGGCAATACCCAAGCAGTACTGGGACCTGCAGGAGGTCTTCAGCGAAGCGGAGTCCGACCACCTACCCCCGCACAGGCCTTTTGACTGCCAGATCAACCTGGTGCCAGGGGCGACGATACCCCCAGCCAAGCTGTACGCCATGTCAGACCAGGAGCTGGAGGATCTGCGCGCTTTCATCGACAAGAACCTCAAGCGGGGGTTCATACGGGAAAGCAAGGCAGCAGGGGGCAGCCCGGTCTTCTGGGTGGACAAGAAAGACACGCAACAGCGCCGTCTTGTGGTGGACTTTAGACGGCTGAATTCGGTGACAGAGCCAGTGGCTTTCCCCATGCCCAGAGTGGATGATCTCCTGACAGCGGCACGCAGGGGCAAGATTTTCACCAAGCTGGACCTAAGGGGGGCGTACAACTTGATCAGGATCCGGGAAGGAGATGAATGGAAAACCACGATGTTCACGCCTCTGGGCTCTTTTGAATATCTGGTGATGCCCTTCGGTTTGCAAGGGGGCTCAGCATGCTTCCAGGCCTTCATGCACCACGTCCTGGGGTCCCTCCTCTTCAGGAAATGCTTGGTCTTCCTAGATGACATCCTTATCTACTCGAATGACCCGGTGCAGCATGTGAAAGATGTCAGAGAGGTGTTGCAACGCCTGAAGGAGAACCACCTGTATGTGAAGCTGGAGAAGTGCAAGTTTCACACCAAAGAGGTGGACTTCCTGGGCTACAAGCTGTCAGACAAGGGGCTGGCGATGGACAAGGACAAGGTGCAGGCCATCCTGGACTGGCACAGCCCCAGGACGCGCAAAGATGCCCAACGCCTACTAGGCTTCGCTAACTTCTACAGGAAGTTCATCAAGAACTTCTCTCGCGTTACGGCTCCCATCACGGACTGCCTGAGAGGCAAGCAGAAGTTCAAGTGGACACCAGAGGCGCAAGCAGCGTTCGAAAGCCTCAAGAGAGTGTTCGCCTCAGACCAAAACCTGTTCCATGTGGTGCAGGACGCGCCCCTACGCATTGAGACAGATGCTTCTGAAAAAGCTGTGGGCGCAATTTTGTTGCAACTGGACGCCAACAGGGAGTGGAGACCCTGTGCCTTCTTCTCCAGGAAGCTGACACAGCCTGAACGCAACTACACAGTGTTTGATAGGGAACTTCTTGCGATCTACGCTGCGTTCCAGCACTGGCGACACTTCCTGGTGGGCGCGAAGCACCCCATCCAGGTGTGCACAGACCACAAGAACCTGGAGTTCTGGAGAACTGCCAGGGTGCTCAACCAGCGGCAGATACGGTGGGCAGAGTTCTTCTCGAACTTCAACTTCTCCATCCACTACATCCCGGGGGAGCAGAATGTCAGGGCGGATGCCCTCTCCCGCAAGCCAGAGTACATGGAGGAGGAGGCGCCACCAGCCCCAAGGCACATTTTCCCCCCATCAGCATGGTCCTGCGGAGCAGCTGTGGTGAGCGAGGCAGAACTCACAGCACTGACGGCAGCGGATGAATTTGCCAACCGCATCTTCAGAGAACTGAGAGGGGGGAGGGAGCAGGCAAAAGACTTTGCAGAACGCAGAGGGCTGCTTTTCTACAAGGGTGCGCTGTACCTGCCCACCACCCAGCTTCGACGTACGGTCCTCAAGCAGATGCACGACAACCCTACAGCGGGGCATTTTGGAAGGGACAAAACCGCTCACCTAGTCATGAGACACTTCTGGTGGCCAGGGGTGCGGGAAGATGTTCGAGACTATGTAAGGGGCTGTACCACCTGCCAGCGGGCGAAGGTGGTCAGAGCAGCGCCACCAGGGTTGCTGGAGCCCTTAGCCACACCACACAGGCCGTGGGAAGTGGTGTCCATGGACTTCATCACAGATCTGCCTTCGTCCAGGGGTAAGACTGCAGTGTTGGTGGTGGTGGACCTTATGTCCAAAATGTGTCACTTTATACCGTGTGCCAGGGCAGTCTCGGCAGAAGAGACAGCCAAACTGTTTGTTGATCACATTTTCAGACTGCATGGATTACCTTTAAGGGTTATTTCGGATCGTGGCCGCCAATTTGTTTCCAGGTTCTGGCGGCGGCTCATGAACCTCCTGCAGGTGGAGGTCAGCTTGTCGACGGCTAGACACCCGCAGACCAACGGACAAGCGGAGAGGGTCAACGCCATTCTGCAGCAGTACCTGAGATGCTACGTCAGCCAGCGGCAAACGGACTGGGTGGATCGCTTGCCACTAGCAGAATTTGCCTACAACAATGCAGTGCACGTCTCCACAGGGGTGTCGCCCTTTAAGGCCAATTACGGGCGCGACCTCAGATCTTTCCCAGAGAGGGAGAGGGAGGAGGAGGAGGAGGAGGGCCCACAGGCTGAGGATTGGGCAGAGGAACTGGAGACGGTGCACCAGCAGCTCAGAGAACACTTGGAGAGGGCCAAGGAAGCGTACAAAAAGGGGGCAGATCGCCACAGGCGACAAGGGGAGGTCATCAGGGTGGGGGACAAGGTGTGGTTGTCCTCGGAGGGCCTTCCCACCAGAGGGAGGTGCAAAAAGCTGGCACCCAAAAGGCTGGGCCCCTTCACGGTCACGCAACAGGTCAACCCGGTGGCATACAGGCTGGCACTGCCAGAGGACATGAGGGTGCATCCAGTGTTTCATAGATCGCTGCTGTCGCCGTACAGGGAAAGCAGCAGGCTCCGAGACAGCGAACAAACCCCCGAGGGAGGGGGGGAGAGGGAAGGCAGGGAGCAACTCAATGAGGCCACGGCCATCCTGGATTCAAGGTGGGGGGTGGGGGGACTGGAGTACCTCATGGCATGGGAGGACGCTCCACCGTCCCAGAATGAATGGGTCCCAGCCACTCAGATACAGGAGGAATTCTTGGTGGAAGAATTTCACGCCCTCTTTCCCCACAGACCCAAGCCCTGGCACATGGAAAGGGAGGGGGAGGAGGAGGAGGCATGGGAGAGCAGCTCACCATGGCGCTGGGAAGCGGAGTTTGAGGAACCAGAGGATGAGGTATGGGTGTCGCCAAGATCCACCCAGTCAGAGGAAGGAGCAGATTGGCAAAACATTTTTACCCCCACCAGCTCTGACGCCACGGACTTTTTGGGATTCCCGTCCTCCCAGGCGGAAGGGGGGGGCTCGCAGGACTGGGGGGAGGTGTTCACACCAACGGGATCGGAGAGCACCGAGTTTTTAGGCTTCCAGTCGTCACCGACACATGGGGGGGGCCTGGGGAGGGGTGAAGGAGAGCTTGGGAGGGGGGTGGATGTGAGGGACAGGGGATATCGCGAAGTCCCTCCCCTCCTGAGTTCAAGCCCGTCCCCGAGCAAAGGGGAAAGCAGGGAGAGTTCCGATTCCAGTGGGGAAGCAGGAAGTCGTGTCCGAGGCTCAGGCAAGGTAGTGGAGCCAGGGTCCCAGGTGGGACAGGAAGGGGCAAGCAAGGGGGGAAGACCCATCCCCCCAACTCCAGAATTACGCAGGAAAAGGAGGGGCAAGAGGATGGGTCTGCCAAAGCTTTTGTGTTGGAGAAAGACGCGCCAAAAGCCATTAGGAGGTTCTGAAACCGACTGACAACATCGCTCCGTGTAAATAGCAATGACTTGAGCACTGTAAATACGCAGCACCAATAAAAGAATAAAATGCAGAGCTGCGTAGCGTCGTTACTCTGAAGTAGTCCACTCCGGCCACTGTGACAGCAGCCATCATAGCTATTTAAACAGTGGCAGCTAGTAACCTAGCAACAACATTTTGAACCAATTCTGAGAAGCCTTCAAAGGCAGCCCTTCGTACAGCACATTGAGCAGTCTAATCTAGAGGTTACCAAAGCTGCGGCCAGACTGTTTGTCCACGGTGGCAAATAGCTGGTGGAAGGTGTTGCATGCCACAGATTCCACTTCAGCTACCACCAATGTCAGTGTTACAGTTAAAACTTTAACAAAGTACAGTATGCACAAAAACCAATGGAGCGCTGTTCATGGAAACAGTTCAGGCTGAAATAAGTCCTCCAATCCCTGCTGTCAAGTCTGCTCCTGAAGCAATTAAGTATTTTGGTAGTTTCATTAATGGACTATGCTTGCAAGGTGCAAAAAAAGAATGGTTTCATAATTCAGCCAAGGAATCCAAGACCAGTGTCAGTAGGCAGCTGCTGGTAGTTTGGTGTATCCTGCTCCATATAACCGCTTCAATATCTGGTAACATCAACTGATGTTGATAACTAATCTTGTTCTAGCAACAAACCTCTTTTTCTTTCTGCTATTTCTTAATCATCTGCTATCCTGGTTCACTTAATTCAGCAACCAGAACCACCACATCACCCTTTCCATTTAATATACGAGTGTACATGGACACCAAATGTATGGCAACAATTGAAACGGCTGCTAGGAGATCATCATTAATTAACCTGATCAAGTTTAAGCACACAATATTTTTGAAATTGGTTTACACTGACTGGTCACTAAAGCATAAACCTACGCTTGATGGAATAATCTGTCCTTGAAAGCTTGCTCCCTTTTTACATATACAGTTGTACCTTTGAAGTCAAACAGAATCTGTTCCAGAAGTCCGTTCAACTTCCAAAACATTCGGAAACCAAAGCATGGCTGCTGCTTTTTCTTCTTCTTCTTCTTCTTCTTCTTCTTCTTCTTCTTCTTCTTCTTCTTCTTCTTCTTCTTCTTCTTCTTCTTCTTCTTCTTCTTCTTCTTCCAGAGGTAGTGGCGCCCTTCCTGTGGAATGCCGTCCCATCAGATGTCAAGGAAATAAAATAACCATCTGACTTTTAGAAGACATCTGAGGGTAGCCCTGTTTAGGGAAGTTTTTAATGCTTGATGTTTTAATCATAGCTGCCAAATCTCCCGTTGAAAAATCTAGCATCAGCAGTGGCGCGGCACCGGAAGTCGCTTCTATGCATGTCTGAACATGTGTAGAAGCAACTTTCGGTGCCAGCACTGCCCGATTTCCAGTGTCCAGACATGCGCAGAAGGAGCCTCCCTGGCAGGTAGGAAATCGGGGGATTTACGGGATTTTTTTCTATTCGGGATAACAGCGGGAAACGGATTAAAATCTGGGGGTTTCCTGTGAAAAACGGGAGACTTGGCAGCTATGGTTTTAATGTGTTTTTAATATATTGTTGTGAGCCACCCAGAGTGGTTGGAGAAACCCAGTCAGATGGGTGGTGTATAAATATAATAATAATAATAATAATAATAATTATTATTATTTATGCAACAAATGTATTAATCACCTTCTAAACTACTGTCTAAAGTTAATTTATACATGAAATAATTATTAAACACAGCTGAAAACACAAAACAATACCTTTTAAACAGGACTGAAATCCTGAGAAGTGGTAAAGACCCAATTATCTTGTTGAAAAAGCCCATTAGAACAAAATTGTCTTCAACTGTTTCTGGAATGTGGGCACTTGCCATATCTCGACAGGAATGCTGTTCGACAGAACAGGGGCAGCCATACTGCTGATACCTGTCTGCCAACTACAAAAAATACACCAGATCTTGTGAGGCCATTGATCCCTCTAGCACATTCCTTGGTTTACTCTGCCCGGCAGTGGCTCTTCAAAGTCTCAGAGGACTTTCCTAGCCTTGCTACATGAGATCCTTGTAACTGGAGTTGTAAGGAACTGAACCTCGAACATTTTGCATGCAAAGTATGTGCTCTACCACTTAGCTCTTGAATATTAATTTAAGTAGCAATAAATTTAGCCAATATTTAAGAATGTGTAGGTGGACTCTCATCTTCAAGTGGAATCCTTCAATAATTCATGGTGGTTGAGAAGATGCTTTCTTTTGCCATGTGTGGTACATTTTAAACTTTTCTGTGCCATTAATACTCTAGTAGTATTACAGTAAATCCATTCTAGATAAAGAAATTAATTTATTTCCCTCTTTTCTTTTAAAATTCCATAAACCAGGGGCAGGAGATTAATTCATGCATTTGTCTTTTGTGTTCTCATGAATTTGTCATTCATGAATTTCCCTATTGTATTCTTTAAATATATCCTCATGCAAAAACTCTGAAAGGCAACCTAATGCAAATGCAGAATGTTCAAACTTGGTAATTTCTTATTTCTTGGTAACAGTTAATAGCAAACCGTGTCCTCCCTCACAAGAGGGCATGTGTTGCAGTGGGATCTGGCAATAAGGCCCTGTGTTGTGGGCCCTGTGTTGTGCGGCCACAACACCCTACTGGTGGTCCCTCAATCTTGGGAGCAATTGGGCTAGCGGGACGCCAGTCAAAGCGATTGAGGGACCACTGCTTAAGCTGATGCATGTGCCCTGAGCTTCTTCTTTCGGGCTCAGTGGATCGGAATACCCGCCCACCTCTCCCTATATTTAGGGCTTGCACTTGACCTTGCTATGCCGTCGTGTGTCGCCTGTCATTGGGATGGGCACGGCAGGAATTTCCCCCACTTGGCTGATTGGCTGGTGCCATTTGGGTTTTGCCTGCCTCATAGCAAACCGTCACAACTTGTAAGGTTACGGATAGGCTCTGGTTCAGATGGATAGGGGTGGCAGGATGCCTAGCCATCCCTATGTGTTGGGTATTCCTTTAAGAAGGAATCCACGGACTCATGCTTGGTCTCTCCGTGCGGGGTTGTGCCCTGAGCCTGAGTTCAGGGCTCATCTGGGTGGTGGCCTAGCAGGGCTCCTGCTTGTCGTTGTCCCAGGGGTTCACCCATAGCTGACTTATGGTTGGTGCCCAGAGTCAGCGCTGCCTGCAGGGCTTCAGGTAGCTAATCGAACCAGAGCCTATACAACCACTCACTTGATTTGTAATCAATAAAGCTGTGGCCTAAATTCTGCCAACAACCAAAAATTTGAGTCCTTTCTGAATTTATTCCTAGGGCTGGTTAAAAGGTCTCCACACGCGAATAGTTCATTCTGCAAAGCCTAAGATGGATGGGCTCACAGCACGGCCTTGGAAATCAATCAGAAATCAAGCATGGCTCTCACTCCCCAGCCGCTCCCAGCAGCCTGCTTCTATCCCAGCTCACACACACTCAACTCTGGCTATGGGCCCTCTCACTTCCTTTGTTTTCCTAAAACCACCACACTTAGGTGGTACTTAGGACTCTTGCTTGGCTAATTCAACAATGGAATCCTCAATTAGATTTCAACCCTTTCTGGATCCAGAGCTCAATAATTACAAGGGACTCCGGCATCATGCCGTGAAACCGCCCCCTACCCATAAACACACAATATGTATACTCAAAAAAACTGCCGCTGAGTTTTATTACTGAGAGTAAGGTCCATTGAATATAATGGATTTTCCTTCTTAGTAAATATGCATAGATTTGCACTTTCAAAAGTAACACCTGTAATGTAATCCTCACCATGTCTACTCACAAGGAACTCCTATTGAACTCAGTAGGGCTTACTCCCAGGTAGGTGCAGTTAGGAATTCAGCCTTATTTTGTTTTGTTATAACTTGGCTTTATTTTCCAGAGTCTATCTGGGTGCATTTACAGAAATTATAGTATATACATTATGGAGAGAACATATAATAAGCTGAAAAGCAGAGTTTTAGCAAATATTTTGTGGCAACTATTCAGACATTTGTTTCTATATTTTACATACCCCACCCCCCACATGTCCCCTTGAAACTCATTAAACTTTCCCTTTCTGTTTCAGAATATTTTCTCAGGCATGAATAATCTAAAGAGTAAGCAGAATGCTGGTATAAATATGCAAATAACCATTATGAGAGATAGTAAAGTCAGAGATAATGAAAAAGCACTAGAAAGAACAGTCTTTGAAAAACAGATTCTTTAATTATTGCATAAGTTGTACTTGTTCATCATGTTGAGTATTTATTGCCGCCTAGCCCCAAAGATTCAGAAAAGAGGAGAAATTAGATTGCCAGGGCAGGCTGGTGGCTTAGTAGTACTTCAAGCCATTCAGCTGAACAGAGCAATAAGTTTCACAGAAAGGGGAGCTAATTAATCCAAAGTCAACAGTTACCGGTATATTGACAGGGGCCTATTGGCTCCTCAAGTCACCTTATCCTGACTGGGATAACATTTGTTTCCTCTGCTTGCAAGCTACCTTGCTGCTTCAGGGACTGAAGTTTCTATGATGTATCACCATATTTCCAGGTTCAGAAATCTATGAAAGAGAAAAGACAACGTTCCTCACATATGCGAAGAATCCATGAAAAGCTGGAAGGCCGTACAGGCCTGTCCTGTCCCCTGCCACACAGGCAACCACGTGTCTCCATTGTCCAGGTTTTTGGACATTGAGAAGGCGTCCTACATTGATGTACATACATAGAGCTCCTCCATATGAAGGGTGTGTCCGTCCTAGGTCCCACCAAATGCATGATTGTGCGGGGAATGCATGCTGATAATGGCCACATGGCTAAGCCGCATGGCCCTCAACCCCCTCATGAGAAAAGTGTTGAGGGTTATGATATATTTATGTGAAATTCTTCCCAAAGGGGTCTTCTATCTATCATCTATCTATCTATCTATCTATCTATCTATCTATCTATCTATCTATCTATCTATCATCTATCTATCTATCTATCTATCTATCTATCTATCTATCTATCCATCCATCCATCCATCCATCTATGAATGAAACTTCCATGCTTCTTTTTAATCACATGGATAACCCAAGCTTTTTATTTGCAATTTAAATTGGTTTTAAGCAAGTTACGGAAAAACATTAAAAGAAACAGAAGCCATATGAACCAATAGAATCACCATATAATACCCATTTCTCTCTAAACTGTCCAGAATTGAACAGAATGGTAGGGGGAAAAGCAGATGGCAAAGGAGTAGAGCTATATTGATGAAACTAAATGGATTGCTGGAAAAGTGAAACAACAAATGCTACAAAACTTGCTTATTGTCCATAAAGCATGAAATAATCAATAGAAATAATAGTTTAAATATACAAATGAAAAAAACAAGCTCTGGATTAAAATCTAATACAAACTGAAAACTTCTGGACTGCATTTTAAAAAAGTATTCCCCACCCTGTTATAATTACGTAAAAGAGTGCATTCTGCAATGCCCATGAAATAGTATTGCCCATAAAACATGTATGTGATTCATAGTATGGGGCTTATATAATGGAATGACCACTGCAGAGACTTAGAGAAGCACCACCAAAGGCCCAGGACCAGAGGCTGCCTTTGGCAGAGGAAGACTGAACAGGTCCAACCCAACCAAGACCAGGCCCATCCCAGTCTCCCTTTTGGGACATTCACTAACCAGCCCCTTTACCTTGATGCTACTCCTTAATCCCAGAAAGTACTTCAATGCTTTATTACATGCTCCTTTTTGGGCTGTCCACCAAACCCATCTTCTACGCGCACCCACATTTCCAAACCATGTATGATATATGATGCTTTAAGCTGCCTGTACGTTGATTTGGAATTAAAAAGCCTCTAGTAAAAAGATTGTTCAATATTATTTAGGATCTAACAGAACCAAATGATGAAATCTTGTATTTATCACATCTGTATGAATCACACAAGTGTCATATTGGTTTAAATTGAGGATTGCATAGCTGCCAAGTTTTCCCTTTTCTCGTGAGGAAGCCTATTCAGCATAAGGGAAAATCCCTTTAAAAAAGGGATAACTTGGCAGCTATGGGATTGGCAATGCCAGTGGCAGACTGGGGGTTCTCAAATTTTAGCGGAGCCCTGTGTGACACTAAAATAGGCACCCCCTGCCTCTCGAACTCCATTCTACAGCATTGTTTTGGTGTCCCCTGCAGCATGGGGCCCAGTGTGGCTGCATCAGTTGTACTAGTCTAATGCTGCCTCTTGCAATGTGCTAATACTGTGAGGATATACTTCCAAGCTGCTCAGAGCCAGACCATCCGTGGCCAATTTGCTGAGCTTGAAGCACAGATCTGAAAGAAGAAGTGCCATTTGTTTGAAATGTGTTTAATGTTTGGCAGGCTTGTGCTCTTAATTTAGGAAAAAAAATACCTCCTGTCATTTTGACCTAGATAAGGTTTGCAGGTGTGCATTCTTCATGCAGTCCAATCCAGTGATTCTCAAATCAGTCTTTTGAGTTATTGATACAGGTGTGACAACTGAACATGCTTAGTGTTTTCTGTTGTACTTCCTACAGTGGTTCTCATGACTGTAGCCACTTTCCATTTACAAACATTTACAACTGGAGCAAATATTGCTGTTTTTCAGATAGATGTGAGGTCCAAGAAGATCCCAGAGGCATACTGTCAATTAGTTGCCATTGGAAATGATGTGTAGTGGTATTAATTCACATTATACAAACTCATTTGCAGGTTCAAATGAGTTTGTGGAATGTTTCTTCATTACATACCCATACCAATTTTATTGTAGAGAAACATGGTTTCCTCCTAAAGAATTCAGGGGAAAGAAAACCAGCACATATCACATCTGTAAATTTGAACATTACTGGAAAAGAAGTAATAAGCAGGCACATTTAAATATATGGTAGAAAATAAATAACAGTGTGCTTTGCTGCTTTTAATGTTGTGTGTACAGTATAGTAATTACTACTTCCTTTGATTAGCTTGGGACACGGGTGGCGCTGTGGGTTAAACCACAGAGCCTAGGGCTTGCCGATCAGAAGGTTGGTGGTTCAAATCCCCGCGACAGGGTGAGCTCCGGTTGCTTGGTCCCTGCTCCTGCCAACCTAGTAGTTCGAAAGCATGTCAAAGTGCAAGTAGATAAATAGGTATCGCTCCGGCGGGAAGGTAAACGGTGTTTCTGTGTGCTGCTCTGGTTCGCCAGAAGCAGCTTAGTCATGACCTGGAAGCTGTACACCGGCTCCCTCGGCCAATAACGCGAGATGAGCGCCGCAACTCCAGAGTTGATCATGACTGGACCTAATGGTCAGGGGTCCCTTTACCTTGATTAGCTTATTCATTTAGTAATAATTCATTTAGCAATAACGGAACATACATGCTCAGGGTTTCATTCATAGCTAATCATCAAGCCTATCTTTGCATTTGTTGTTGTTTAGTCGTTTAGTCGTGTCCGACTCTTCGTGACCCCATGGACCATAGCACGCCAGGCACTCCTGTCTTGCACCGCCTCCCGCAGTTTGGTCAAACTCATGTTCGTAGCTTCGAGAACACTGTCCAACCATCTTGTCCTCTGTCGTCCCCTTCTCCTAGTGCCCTCAATCTTTCCCAACATCAGGGTCTTTTCCAAGGATTCTTCTCTTCTCATGAGGTGGCCAAAGTATTGGAGCCTCAGCTTCACGATCTGTCCTTCCAGGGAGCACTCAGGGCTGATTTCCTTAAGAATGGATAGGTTTGATCTTCTAGCAGTCCATGGGACTCTCAAGAGTCTCCTCCAGCACCATAATTCAAAAGCATCAATTCTTCGACGATCAGCCTTCTTTATGGTCCAGCTCTCACTTCCATACATCACTACTGGGAAAACCATAGCTTTAACTATACGGACCTTTGTCGGCAAAGTGATGTCTCTGCTTTTTAAGATGCTGTCTAGGTTTGTCATTGCTTTTCTCCCAAGAAGCAGGCGTCTTTTAATTTCGTGACTGCTGTCACCATCTGCAGTGATCAAGGAGCCCAAGAAAGTAAAATCTCTCACTGCCTCCATTTCTTCCCCTTCTATTTGCCAGGAGGTGATGGGACCAGTGGCCATGATCTTGGTTTTTTTGATGTTGAGCTTCAGACCATATTTTGCGCTCTCCTCTTTCACCCTCATTAAAAGGTTCTTTAATTCATGGATCTTTGCATTAGAACATAACAAAAATGCGTCAAAATTGGGGCAGTTCCTCTCCCGCCTGCATGCCCTGAGGGAAGGCATAAGCAAGGAAGCCCAGGTCAGGGAACAGTTCCTAGATGACATGAGAAGACTCTGTCAGTCTTTGCTTTATATAATGCTGTTTGTTTGTTTGTTTTTTAGTATTTAAATTATAAACCGCCTTGAGTGCATTGTCAGGAAGGCAATGTATAAATCCAATAAACAAACAAATTGGCTTGAGAAATGCATTTTGCTGCCTTTAAGTTTGCTATTACTCAAACAAATTGAAACAGCAGCCTTCTGAGCACCATGCTGTGATCACCTGAAAAAGAAAGATGGGGGTCACTTAAAGAGGACATTGGTTATAAGCATTTGCGTTGACTCTTTATTGCCATCCAGGGGATAAAGATTTGGCAGAAGGGAGAGCTATGTGTGAGAGAAATCCGACATTGAGATATGAGTGAATTTAGTAGAAATGGCTCTGGTTGGTGTCATTGGAGGCCAGGCCATTAGGGCAAAAGGAGCAGTGCTTCGCCAAGCTCAGTCTTGATTCTTCAAAGCCCACCCTGCTATCTTACATACAAGCCTGGTTGTCTGCTTCTTCCACCTTGGTCTCAGTGTCGTCCTTGTTGAACTCAGCAGGGTGGAGGATGGAGACAAAACTAGAATTAGTTGGCTCCACACATGCTTGGCTGTAGTTCCACCTACTGTTCCACCCCACCAGTCCCAATGGGCACCAGCAACCACTGGTTGATGTATGTTATCAACAGTTTGGTGAGAAGGACTTTTTTTTGGGGGGGGGGGTATGCATTGTGCCACAAGCAAAATGCTACTAGAGCTGTCAAAATGGCATTTTCTATGCCCTTGTCAGTAGACTCTGAGTGCTATAACTTAATTGCATTGAATGATACATTATTAGGAATGTTTTACTTTAGTGGAATGCCACAGATTGAAGTGCGCACCTCACCATGGCTGGAACACACAATACTACTATTGGGTCACTTTTCTTCTTCTTCCATTACTGTCTACTCCAGGGATTGCCAGCCTTTTTGGAGCAATGGGAGAATGCTGTGGGGAGGCACTGGTCAAAAAATGGCTGCCATATGGTGGGCAGGGCATAACACATAATAGGTCCAGTATAATTGTTGCAAACTGCTCTGATTTTTTTAACAAATAGATAGATACTTTATTGTCACTGTACTTTAAATAGTACAATGAAATTGAATGCCCTCCCTTAAAAACAAAACAAAAACACAATTACAGTCATTCACATACATACACTATTCTGTTACACTGTCTTTGTTTAAAGTTGTGGCTTCCAAAGTTTTTACAGTGTTGGAAGAGAAAGTCACTTATATTTCCTTTTCCTTTTGTGTTTCATATGAGCTCTGCTTCCCTTCTGAGCCAGGTTGCTTTGTATATCTTGAAGGGCTCGGTTTAAGTTTTGCACATTTCACAGTAGCGCGGTAGTCTGCAAGTGTGGGTTAGTGAAGAGCAGTAGTTGGAAGATGGAGGATTGGAGTGGTGTTCAGCTTGCTTCAAAAAAAAGTAGGCGCAGTCCTTGTTTCAGAACCTCATCCCTCACTCAAGAGATCCAGAATAGCGGTATATAAAAAATATTTTTGTAAACAAATAATAGAGAGTAGAGTCATGGGGAAACTTTACCCATAATTGTATTCCCATACTAGAAAAGGCATAACCTGTTGAATTTCTGCCTGGCCCCTAGCTCTAAGGGCAGAAGAACCCTCTTTCCCAAATGCCAACCCTAAACCAAAGCCTAGGCTGCCATCCTGTGCCCACTTATCCACAAAGAGACTTAACTTCCGAGTAGACATGTACACCATCGTACTGTAACAACACACAGTGGGTTTCTTTTGCCTATTAGTCACTCATATGAAGCACCACACACCAGTTGATCCTGCAACAGGGCATCAAGGGTTAAGGTGCACAGCACCCATATCAGCAGTGTTCTTTCCGGTTTTTTTATTTAGGTGTTCCCATAGCAACCTTGCCTGTTCGACAACGTTTTCCTGCCGATTGTCACAGTTGGGGACTTGTTATGAAATGCTCCTACCTTCCTGGAATACTCAGTATTTGCTACGGAGAAATATGATTCTCGAAAAGAATACCCTTGGGGTCAGTGCTCTTTTGCAAAAGTACAGCACATTGGTGAAAGTTTATCTCCCCTGCTGCATATTACCCAATAGGCAAGCTAAGCACGTGCTTAGGGCACCAGTAAAATAAATACATAAATGGGGCGTGGGGGAGGGAAAGAATTTGACATTTGATATTTAAAAAGAGCATTGACGTAGTTTTCATGGGAACAATCAGAACTTTGTGAAGACTTCTTTACACTCCACACTCTTTCCCCTATTTTTCTGTTCTCTTATTACTTATCCCAACATAAACCACAGGGCGTTCTACAGATGTAGATGGGAACAACGTGAGGAGACCCTGTCATGTGTTGCAATAAATCTGTTTTATTTTAATTTTAGGGTTGGTACTATTCTACATTGAATTGAAGGCAGCCCTGTTTAGGGAAGTTTTTAATGTTCGATGTTTTATCGTGTTTTTAATATTCTGTTGGGAGCCACCCAGAGTGGGTGGGATATAAATAATAATTTATAATTATTATAATTATTATTATTAGCCACATTGCTTAGTGCCTCTAAAGGTATTGTTTATTTGACACTGTTTGTCTCCCAGTACTTTATAACTTCTTTGGCTTGGTGCACTCCTAAATTAGGAAATATAATACAGTAGTAACATCCTTCTGTGAGTGGATCTACACATCTCCCCCCCCCCCCCACAGTGAGAGTCCATGGTGAGTTCATGGAATCCTTCCATGGTGAGATCTCTCTGAAACTGGTGTGTCTGAAATGGCTTTATCTCCAAATCTAATTTTATTCAAAAAGTCAAATGCATCCCTTGTTCTGGATATATGCCCCTGTTGTGGTGTCTCCATATTAACCTAATCCTCTCTAATTCTCCCTCGATAAAGGTTGATAATGGATATAAATTGTAAGTTGTTGTTTTATTAAAAAAATGGAATATGATTTTAATATAGCTTATTTAAAATGAAGTGCACTTGTTGGAAGTGGACAGGAATGAAAATTGTTTTTAAGGGAATGGAATATTGCCGTTTGTTGAAACAGAGAATGAAACAAATCAGGAAAGAGTTAGTTACAGGTAGGTAGCTGTGTTGGTCTGAGTCGAAACAAAAAAAAAATCCTTCAGTAGCACCTTAAGACCAACTAAGTTTTTATTTTAGTATGAGCTTTCGTGTGCATGCACACTTCATCAGGAAAGAAATGTTGTATTGCTGTGCTAGTTTTAAATACGCCGTTGCCTCTGAAACAGAAAGCAGATTGCCATGATTTTTAAAAGGATCTTGAAGGAAAGGCGAATTCCTGAATCTGCGAAGTGAGGGAGAAGCAGGACACTCTCCTAAACCGCGTCCACTTACTTCCAGGCACTTAGCAAACTTGGAGCAGTAAGTAATAAAAGGGGGAAAGTTTGCAGACTATGCTGAGCCCCAGAGGTCGGTGGGCGATACTGTATTATGCAACAGGAGCAAATCCCAGAGGGCCTCCTCGCTACAAAACAAAGAGCGGGCTGGGGAGTCGACACCAAATCCCGGACTGGAGCTCCTGCAAACTGGTCGTTTGTAAACACCAAAGTGGGTGGTGGAGGAGGAGCAGGTCCTAATCTTTGGTCCTGAGTCCAGCTCGGCTCTTCCTGCTGACTTTGTGAAAAAGGAATTAATAAGATTCCCCGGCTCCAAAAGTGTGTAGCATAGGGCGCTCGAGTTTGCAGTTTCGCCTGGGTGCTGTCGAGGGGCGGCCAGGGAAAATGAGCGCCCAGCAGTGCCGGAGAGCCTGGCTGCACCAAGTTGCTCGCAGCGCCCGAGGCCTTCTCTGGGCTCCGCAGGTGGGACTCCGGCGCGTCCCTCCGCTCGGCTTCCCGAGTTGCTGGACGAGGCGCCCGCCTGCAGCCCGGCTCCTCCTCCCGCTCAGCCGCTCGTTGTCCTCGCGAGCAGCCGCTCCTGGAGGCGACTATGAGGCGGTTTTCAGGGCGTCGGTGGAGGAGCCCGAGAAACACTGGGCTGAAGCAGCTCAGGGCATCGAGTGGCACAAGCCCTGGGCTCAAACCATGCAGAGGAGAGATCCCTACAGCACCTCCTGGTGAGTGGCTGACACAACCCTCGCTGGGCTGCGCCACCTCCCGTCAGGGACAGGCAGAAACACAACCGGTGTTGTGCTGTAGTCTTCCTGCATCGGTGCTGGGTTGGATTGGAGGACCCGTGATACGCCTTCCAACTCTACGGTTTTGTGCATCATTTCACCTCCCATTTCTGGGAGAAACTGCGTCGTCACCTGTTGAATTTTTGCCTAGCAAACTGCTGCAAAAGGCACATTGAAATAAGGCTAGCAAGGCTTTGGGCAACCAACTCTTCCTCTAGTGCTAGCTAGAAGGGATTTGCTGGGTGGGTCTGAGTGACAGCAAATGCTTACCGCCAGGAAAGAGGGGTGACCACCACACTGACCCAGGTGGTTGCACAGCTGCTCCTTAAGCAGTCCCTTTTGAACAGAGGAGATTATAATGACCATCATCTGGCTGTTAACATGCCTCTTTGGACCAGGTGATTGAGAAGCTGGGGCTGGTTCATTCCCAGGTGCAGTTGGAGGAATCCAATTATCTGGACCCATGCAATCTGGATTTAGGCCCAGTTTGGACACTGATACAATTTTGGCCACCCCGAAGGATGACATTGGATGGGAGAGGGACAGGAGGAGAGTGACCCTCTTTATTCTCCTTGATCTCCCAGCAGCTTTTGGCAGCATCAACCATAGTATCTCCCTGGATGGTGGGATGGGTGTTGAGAGCATGTTGACTTGATGGTTCTGCTTCTACCCATAGTGTTAATTTCAGAAGTGATATGGGAGGATTTCTGCTTGGGCCTGTGGTGCTTGTGCTATGTGCCACAGGGTTCCATCTTGTGTCCCCTATGCTCTGTAACATTTCCATGAGGCCACTGAATGGGGGTCAACTGAGAATTTGGGGTGAGTATCTTGATGACACTCAACCAGATTTCCATCATCCAGGGAAATCTGTTATGTGGTGGCACCAGAGAGAGCCTTTTCTGCAGTGATGTTCTGGCTGTGTAATGCCTTCGCCTTAGAGTTCAGCATTTTTTTTCTCATTTTGGTGCCAGGTGTAAGACATGCCATTTTTCTTGGACTTGTCAGATTTTGGCTGGCCCACGTGCATCTGAGACTACAGAACATGGCTCGTAGGCTGTCTTGAACCCCATATATACGGTATATATAAATACTTCCATGTAGTGGTAGAGCTTCTGCTTTGCCAGGTTCAATCCTCAATATCTTCAGGTAGAGCTGGGAATGTCCTGTCTGAAACCCTCACTACTGCCAGTCACAGTAGACAATAAACTCAGCTTCCTTTGATCTATAAAGGTAAAGGGACCCCTGACCATTAGGTCCAGTTGTGACCGACTCGGGGGTTGCGGCACTCATCTCGGGAGCCGGCGTATAGCTTCCAGGTCATGTGGTCAGCTTGACAAAGCCGCTTCTGGCAAACCAGAGCAGTGCACGGAAACGCTGTTTACCTTCCCGCTGTAGCGGTACCTATTTATCTACTTGCACTTAGACGTGCTTTCAAACTGCTAGGTTGGCAGGAGCAGGGACCGAGCAACGGGAGCTCACCTCGTCGTGGGGATTCGAACCGCCGACCTTCTGATCGGCAAGCCCTAGGCTCTGTGGTTTAACCCACAGCTCCACCCGCGTCCTTTGTTCCATAAGCCACTACTAATATATACTATCAGGTACTTTAACAGAGAACTATCTCGTATAATTTATTTAAGATTATCCTTTTTCTTCTGTATTTATATTCCTTTAATCTCTTGTGAAAGGAAAGCACCTCTGAACAATAATATGCTTTCCAGCTAGTTCTGCAATCTGATATTGAGTGTGTACTTAAGAATTCTTGTGGGTAAAAGGAACACAAGCAAAATTGGCTTGGATCACAGTGGGCAGTGCAACAAAAGCCCTGCTAGTGCTTAGAATGAAAAATCACACTGATCTGTCAACTTTGTGCCAAAAAATGGCCTGAAGTGTTGTGCTACTATACCAGCTGACAATTCTGTCTGGATCTTGGTGTTTGCTTTTGTTTAAAACAATTATGCTTCCTAATTCTGTTGTTTCTGTGCAGATCACATTACTGTAGCTAGTTCTTGCTCCATAGCATCACTTGCTTATAGATTTCTTTCTCTTTTACACATGCATGCATGAATACCCACACCAGGTTAAGAAACAAAACCAAAACCCTTCCTGTCTGTTGCCAGATTTAGGCTTTTCCTATAATTTCTGGTTTTGCTCTGTTGTGAGCCTCTTGGAATATTTTTATGAAAAAAGAACTGTTGGACTTTTCAGTCATTTAATTTTTTTTAAAGATCCATGAAGATGATTCTATTGGACTTGGGTGTTCTGTTTTGTTTTTAGTGTGTGCTAGAAATGTCACAAGCACAGCCATTGGATTATGCACCTGGGATTTGTTTGTTACTCATTACAATGCTGTATAATATTTATAAGCACCGTCTGATGTGCACAGAAAGGGAGCATTTGTATTGCAGCACCACTGCCAGAAATATATTATTACTAACCTGTTGGATTACACAAAAGGCCCCTCTCAACTAAGATCCTGTTTCCCACAGTTGCCAGCCAACTAGTTGCCTCTACAAGAACAAAATAAGAGCAACTGATATTAAGAGACATACGGCCTCTAATTGTGGAGATAGCACATTACTTCCATTATAAACCCATCTAAGTTGGTGTTCATCACTGTAGTTGATGAAAGTGCCTGAATGGGAGGCAGAGAAATTTTGGTCTCCCAGGGTGAGAGGCTGGTAGGAGAAAGGAAAGATCCCAGGTGAGAGCTGGGAGGGGCTACTACCTTCTGGATAGTAAGGCTCAAGAACTACCGGTACCTTTAAGAGAGGACTCCATATTCTATTTGCATTTTTTAAATTTTAAATTTTTTAAATTTAGATTAGTTTTCTAATTGTACTATGATTAACTCTAATAAAAGCCTTATCAAAATGAAATGAAACCAAACTGTGTCAAACTAATCTTTTAAACCTTTCATATTCTTCAGTCTTCCTGTTAAGGTTTCAGCTAAAGCAGTTTGCCAGATCCTTATGTACCACCTGGATAATGTTAACCCTAGGCCCGTTTCCCAGTGTTTACTAATCACCTGATGAGCAACCATTATCAAAAATATAGCCAAGCCATTGTAAATTCCATTGTTGAACTGTGTGCTGTGGGTGAAGCACTTCCTCTTGTCTGTCCTGAATCTCCCACCACTCTCCATGTAACATGAGCCACGTCTTGTGATTTGCAAAGGGGGGGGGGAGGGGAGAAGTACCTAAACTGGTTCTTGAGTTGATATTGCAGGATCTGCAGCAGCAAGCAAAGGTAAAATTATATTTAGAGCACTGCATGTAAGTTTCTATATAGTTCCATCTTGTGTGTCTCTCCCCCCCCCCCATTTCAAGGGTAATACAGAGACATTTGGACTTCCCGTCCACTTTAAAGCATTGAGGCTATTGTATGAAGATAGCTTCTCAAATTAGGAGTGATGTGACACAGGAGAACCCTGCACTGATGTTATACCTCCAGTTGTGCAGGCTATTCCTATAAAGTGGGCTTCTGTGAGTGGGGTGAAGAGTCAGTGGCAGCTAATTTGCAGGCACTAGTGGTATTCAGGTGCACATTTCAGTGCATATGCGATTCCTGAAAACTGGCCAGTGCAGATGAATTCTAGTCCATCTTACATCCATTTCTGGACTCGCCACAGCTGGTAATAAAGAACTGTCCTAACATTTTGACCTTACCGAATGTGGTCAAGGACAGAACTGCACAATGTTTAACTTGAATTAATATTCAAACTACAGTGGAACTTTGTCCCTACTGGGACAACTTGGGTTGGGATGGCTATGTTCTTGCTTGGTATTATGACCTAGCAAAAAAAAAAAATCGGTAAGATAAGAGGTGATCCACATAATACTTTAGTTGTTGATATTACATATCTCTGTAGTTTCCCCATTCTTCAGAATGTTGATAGATGCACATATTCTGGTAATAATAATTTGCAAGTTGTCCCTGCGTCCAAGCTGTCCCGTGTGTCCCTGGGTCACTGCGCATGTGCCCCAGCGACACAGGGATTGGACAGCAGAGACTGCACGCGCGCACTCTCTCCCCCCCCGCCTCCTCCAACCGCCGCTCCTGGCCAGAACGTCAGGGAAGCGAGGGTGGAGGCCGGCGGAGACCTCCTCCTCACAACCCTCCCTGGCCCGTGAGAGGAGCGGCAGGAGGCCACGAAGCAGCGGCGACGAAGTAGGGGTTTGTGTCCCGCGTCCTTCCTGTCGGCGGCTGCGGGAGAGGAAGGAAGGAGGAGAAAGCAGCGCTTTCTCCTTCTTCATTCCTGTCCTCCTGCCGCCGACAGTAAGGACAGGTCCCAGGGTTCGGAGAAGCGCTGCGCAAGCGCTTCTCCGAACCCCAGGATGTCTCCTTGCTGTCGGCGGCTGGGAGAGAGGAACGGAGGAGGAGAAAGCAGCGCTTTCTCCTCCTCCGTTCCTGTCCCCCTGCCGCCGACAGCAAGGACAGGTCCCAGGGTTTGGAGAAGCGCTGCACAAGCGCTTCTCCGAACCCCAGGATGTCTCCTTGCTGTCGGCGGCTGGGAGAGAGGAACGGAGGAGGAGAAAGCAGCGCTTTCTCCTCCTCCGTTCCTGTCCCCCTGCCGCCGACAGCAAGGACAGGTCCCAGGGTTCGGAGAAGCGCTGCACAAGCGCTTCTCCAAACCCCAGGATGTTCTAGCGCCCGTTATTGAACGGGCTGAAATACACTAGTTCTGGTAATATTGTCTGCAATTGCTGAGTTCACAAGGCTGAAAGAAACCCGCTGCCTCGATCAAAGAATTGCTATGGTAATTGCCATTCCATAGTTTACATACATCCACATGCATGTGTACCCAGAGGCGATTATTGGGTGTACAGCAATAGTATTGTGTATACTGGCCTTAAGAGATAGGAAAAACCTATAATTTATTCTGGAAGATAAAGAGATTCAGAAGAACTGCTTTCTATAGCACCTACAGGGATAACAATGTTTTTAATAGTGTGAGAAGAAGATAATGACTTGGATGTTATAAAATTAGCATCTATATATTCTTAGGCGGAGTCATTATATTCTAGAAACCATAATAGTTAATAAGGAAGCTTTGTGCTAAAAGATGGCATGTACTACAAGATTATGATTAACTAGTGTCATTCAGCCCGTTAAGTAAACGGGCGCTAGAACCCGAGTGGCGACGGCCTCCTCCACCTCTCTTCTCCTCACCTGAGGAGAAGGAAGAGGCCTCTGCTGCCGCCTCCCGCAGCGCCCCTCAGGTAAGCGCGCCGCCCCTCGCTCTCCCGCCTTGCCCCCCGTGTCACTCCGCCGCAGCTCCCGCTCTCGCCCCACCCGCCGGCGAGCGCCTGAGGCCCACCGGCCCCTCCTCCGCCTCCTTCTGCTGTCCCGAGTGGCGACAGCCTCCTCCAAGTCCCTTCTCCTTTTTCGCCTCAGCAATCGCTCCCACGGGAAACCCAACTCCCTCCGCCAATCACCGCCCGGCGTGACGTCAATGAGCCTCGCTCTCACTCGCCGAGCCGTCACCCGGACAAACCGCCGCTTCAACAGTTCTCTCTGTGCTCCAAGTCTCTGCGTCCAGTCCCTGTGTCCATGGGGCCCATGCGCAGTAGCGCGGACACAGGGACTGGACACAGAGACACTTGCACTTTATTATATAGGATACTGTGGCTTTGCTCAGATTCTGAAATAGATGTAAAAAAGGTAAAGGGACCCCTGACCATTAGGTCCAGTCGTGACCGACTCTGGGGTTGCGCGCTCATCTCGCATTATTGGCCGAGGGAGCCGGCGTATAGCTTCCAGGTCATGTGGCCAGCATGACAAAGCCGCTTCTGGCAAACCAGAGCAGCACATGGAAACGCCGTTTACCTTCCCGCTGTAGCGGTTCCTATTTATCTACTTGCATTTTGACGTGCTTTCGAACTGCTAGGTTGGCAGGAGCTGGGACCAAGCAACGGGAGCTCACCCCGTCACAGGGATTCGAACCGCCGACCTTCTGATCAGCAAGCCCTAGGCTCAGTGGTTTAACCACAGCGCCACCTGGGTCCCGAAATAGATGTAGACATATCTATATAGGCTAATGCAATAATCCTTATCTCCATGCCATGGAAAGCTTCATTTGCTGATTTCTGCAGGTCAGAAACCTGCTAAGGTCCCATAAATCTATTAGGACATTTTGTTTTTGGCTAGTTCGCAACTCCATATGTATACTATAAAGTAAGGCAAGGCATGTTGGGGAGGAGGGTCAAAAGGTAGGATAGTTAATGGTAGGGCTGGCACACAGTATTTTGCTGCCTGAGGCAAAGGACAAGATACTAATTCTCATTTGGCAAGATTTATTTTTTAACCCAGCGGTTTTCGTTCTTCTTTCCTCTCTAGGTTTGTTGGGGGAGAGCTGAATATTTGTTATAATGCTATAGATCGCCATGTCAAGAATGGACAAGGGGACCAGATTGCTATCATCCACGACAGTCCTGTAACAAACGCTAAAGAGTTTATAACTTACAAAGAACTTCTTGAACAGGTTTGTTTAATGGATCTTTTTTTTAGCGAGCAAGGCAACCAAATGAAATTGAACAAAATTATTATAACATGGTTGTAAAACTTCAAATACAGGAAACACTTTTTTCTGTTCATTTATCTTGCTGCATGTGTATTTCATAAAATTTATATACTGCATGATTGTGGAAAACAAGCAAACTTCCAAGCTGTTAACTGATAACATCAACTGATGTTGATAACTAATCTTGTTGCAGCAACAAACCTCTTGCCTTTCTGCTATTTCTTAATCATCTGCTGCCCTCGTTCATCTAATTCAGCAAACAGAACAACCATATCGCCTTTCCATTTAATGTATGAGTGTACATGGACACCAACTGTATGACATATGATTAGTCAACGATTGAAAGGGGTACTAGGAGATTATCATTAATTAAGTTGATCAAGTTTAAGCACACAAGAAGAGATTTTTGTAATTCGTTTACACTGGCAGGTCACTAAAGCATAAACCTAGCTTGCACACAAAAGTTCCTATAGGACAAATTATGTTTGCACGATATACAGAACAGCCATATGTATGCAGATCAAACCAGAAAGCTGGGTTCTACTTTCTGTGTGTGCATATGCCTAGGCTTGACGGAATAGTCTGCCCTTGAAAGCTTTATCCCTTTTTACATAAACTCTACAGATATTACCCGGGGGGGGGGGGGGCTCACCTGGTGCCTTGGTTACGTATCTTTAGGTTCCAGGCAAAAATATTCCTCTTTTCCCGGGACATTGCTAATTAAGCAATCTATTGCCTTTTAAACTGGGCGGGTGGGTGGGGTTATTGCTTTTGTTTGTTACTGTGTTGTGTATTTATTTTTGTGTTTTTATATTGTAAACCACCCTGTGATCCACCTAGGGTTGGCTATGGGCAGGATTCCTGCATTGCAGGGGGTTGTAATACTGTAGATGACCCTCGTGGTCCCTTCCAACTATGATTCTAGGCATATGATATGCAAATTAAAAACAAATTATAAAAATATTTCCACTCTGTGTATGAAACCGCTTGGCATACTATTGCTTCAGTTGAGACAGGTTTCAGCAACAGGATCCAGAGAACCCCGGAACCAGTTGTGTGCGCCCAAGAAGGCTTTAGATTGTCTTTTCTTGAAGGTTTTATGCTCCTTCCCATCGTGCAAAGCATGAGAGTCAAATCAAAAGCGATTTGTGACATGGTATGGGGAGAAACAATGTGGGGGAATAACTTAAGCACACACTAGTCTTTTAACTGTGATTCCTGCATTGCAGTGGGTTGAACTACTAGACAGACCCTTTGGGTCGCTTCCAACTCTATGATTCTGCGATTCTATGATGCATCTATAATAGATGTTTGGATCCTGGCCTTAGCTTCCCAAAGCAAATTTGCTTGCACAGCTTCTGCTCAGGCAGTTAAATTTACCCATGGCTTGTCTTTCTGATATATTGATACAATTGTACAGTATATGCTTTGTCCTACACAACTAAGTAAAAATTACTTTAAAGAAAAGAGGACAAGAGTTACAGAAGTAGCTGCTGCTCTGGCAAATGTTCAATTGCACATTCCTGATAGCACAGCTTGTATTGCAGTCTGTCCGAGTTATTATTGTATCATTTATTTTTTCCAGCGCACTTGCTCTAGGTTAGGTTAGGGTAGGCAACCTCAGGCCCGTGGGCCGGATGCGGCCCAATCAACTTCTCAATCCGGCCCATGGACAGTCCGGGAATCAGCGTGTTTTTACATGAGTAGAATGTGTCCTTTTATTTAAAATGCACCTCTGGGTTATTTGTGGGGCCTCCCTGGTGTTTTTACACAAGTAGAATGTGTGCTTTTATTTAAAATGCATCTCTGGGTTATTTGTGGGGCATAGGAATTTGTTCATTATTTTTTTTCCAAAATATAGTCCGGCCCACCACATGGTCTGAGGGACAGTGGACCGGGCCCACGGCTGAAAAAGGTTGCTGACCCCTGATCTAGGTAATCCTTGCACTCTGAGAGCGATTCAGTTTTGTCATCAAGCCAAATGTAAAGGTGAATCATGGTTCCGAGCTGCTTGTTGGCTTTCATTTCCCACCAGCTCTGTACTTTCCCGCAGCAGTGACCTCTTGCTACAGCAGTGGCCGTGTGCCTAGTTTGTCAGTTGAAACATATCACAGATAGCAGAAAACTGTGGAATGCAAACTCCCTTCAAACAATGTTTTCTGGCTCTTGTTCGTTGATCAATAGAAAAGTATGGGTTTATCATAAAATCATAGAATTGCAAGGGTCATCTGGTGCAAATCCCTGCAATAGGTTACCTGCTGTTCTGCTCATATATTGGACTCTGTGGACATAGTTGAACTTCCTCTCCTTCCCCCTCCAGCTCTCCAAGTGCTTTCAAATTCAGTTCCAGAGGGTTGGGGGGAACTCTGGAGCAGATTTTTTTTTGAGGGGGGGTGGGTGGGAGTGAGGGGGGTGGGAAGATGAGAAGAATTACCTTGTGAGATAAGCTCTGCTCTCACATCATTGCATACAACCCTCAAAGGAAACCTTAGCAAAAACTTGTTTGGTGCTATTTGCAATTGTTTTTGCTAGTTCTTCACTCTCATATTTGCATATGAATTTTTAGTCAACGGTGCTAATCCATGATCTGGATTCTGGAGGTTGGGAATACCTTATTAGGGAGTGAGAAGAGGTACTGCTAAGCCTAGATCCACAGAGGACACACTGCTCTGTGTCCTGGATTTTTACAAAAATAAAAAATTGTGAGGGCAAGAACTTAGTGGAAGGGCCCTAGCACAGTGGCAAAACATCTGGGTTGAGAGCACAAGGTTCCAAATTCAGTCAGGGTGGGAGATGACCCAGATTGAAACCCTGGACAGCCAATGCCCAGCCAGTGACTGAGCTAGATGAACCAATGGTCTGATTCGGTATAAGGCACCTTCCTTTGTACCTTCTTCTTGGAGACACCTGTGCTTTTGGATGGTCATTTTATCCACCATTCACCTGTTACTTTTTAAGGTTGCTTAAAACCTGATAATAAGGGCATTTGGTGATGGGTTTTGATGATTTGAGTTGATTCTTTGTAGCCTTCTGGTTTTCATGGGTATTTTGTTGCCTCAGTTTTAACTGCAATTATTAATATTTTAAACAATAATTGTGGCACAATCTTGAAGCTGGCTAAAAGCTAGCTGAAGGGCCATTGGGTGCAGCATAAGTGCTGTTCTGCTGGTAGAGAGGGAGCTCGGCTGGCAGGATGACACTTGCACTGCTGAAAACCCCCTGGAAGGCCGCTCAATGGCATGGATGTCCCACTGGCAGTGTTTTGCCAGCTGTGGTGGAGTGAACGGCATTCTGGGAGTGAATCAAGGCACGTTCCAGGGATATTCAAAGATCCACAGGATTCTGTGCTCCCTCATTCTCCCAACACTCCCCCAAAGGAGCCATCCAGTACAGGGGTACCTTGGTTCTCAAACGCCTTGGTACTCAAACAACTTGGAACCCAAACACTGCAAACCCGGAAGTAAGTGTTCCGGTTTGCGAACATTTTTCGGAAGCCGAATGTGCTCCGTTTTGAGTGGTATGCTTCCTATTTGAATGCCACACTTCTGTTTTGAGTGTTACTCTGAGCTCTGTCTGTTTTTGCTATTTATTTTGCGTTTTTGTGGCTCTTTTTGTTTTGTTTTTGTGACTGTGTATAACCCACTTTAGCTACTGCGAATGCAGTACGTTGTTTATTGCTTTCATTTTATGGATGGATGGTCTCGTTGGATAGTAAAATTCATGTTCAATTGCGGTTTTAGGGGTCGTTTTTAAAAGTCTGGAACGGATTAATCAATTTTGCATTACTTTCTATGGGAAAGCATGCCTTGGTTTTGGAACGCTTTGGTTTTGGCACGGATTAAGTTTGAGAACCAGGGTACCACTGTCCTAAGTTCCCTCCCACTGACATTTTTTTCATAAAAAAGGAAAGGCATAAGAAAAAAAACAACACCCTCGCCTCTTGCCCTGGCCACAGTGAGCCAGCAAGGTTTAGAGAGAGGCAGCACCTTTGTAACAAAATCTCCCACCATAACATTGCTCTGCCACGATGAAGATGAAGATGTTCGATACTGTGTCAGGTGCCACTTTGCTAACGGAAAAGTGAGATGAAGAAATTATAAATTAGCCAGTAAATTACAGTTAGGCGGCTTGTTTTGGGTCTTCTGTCTTCGTTGGTTACGATAAATCTTTGACCAGCATAATGTAAAGTGGGGTGGATTATTTATAAAATATGCTAGTCAGTCTATACAATTTCATTTCAGGTTATGCTCAACTCTGAAACTGTGTTGGTATTATTCATTAAAAACAACAAGTTTTTTCTTTACCTCAGCTGTCCACAGGATTCTGAGCTGCATAGAATGTTTATTTTTTATTTTACTAATTTAGGTTTTGTGGAAAGAGATGTCAGACAGCTGCAAATTGACTGCAGCACTTCCTAAGTTAGTAAGGTGACATGAAGAAGCCTTTTCCTTTGTAATTACATGATCCTTGGGGATTGGCAGCCAAGAAAGGATTTAAAGGTTAGTTATCAAAGCATGGCATTGTGTCAACTCTTTTGTTTGTTGAAAATTACCTGAACTGTTACAAAAAGAGAGGAAGAGATCACGTTAAATAGCATTACTCGATAAAAGTGTGCTTTAAAATACCGTTTTTAAACAACAAATCTTTTTTTGGGAGGAAATCCTTTTATTTCCTCTCCCTTTTTCCTGATCTCCTTTTAAACATAAATAAAATATACATTTTCAGCCTATACAAACCACATTTTCTTTTTTAAAAATACATTTTTATTGATTTTCCAATATATTTCCAATAGCCTCATTATAAAAATACCATTTTTTAACCAATTAATACAATTGTTGTTGTTGTTTAGTCGTTTAGTCGTGTCCGACTCTTCGTGACCCCAATAATTAATACAATTATTAATGCCAATTGTTAATCAAACTGGTCTCGCCATGCGTGTCAGCAGAGTGCACTTAAACCCGACCCATCCTGTTAGGCCCCCCCATTCTGTTCCACCCTCTTCTTGAACATGTGCAAAATTGCCGCCTCCTGTAATTGAATGGGCCTGTTTTGATGGCTCGTAACATAAGGGACGCGGGTGGCGCTGTGGTCTAAACCACTGAGCCTACATAGCTGCCAAGTTATCCCTTTTTTAAAAGGGAAATTCCCTTATGCTGAATAGGCTTCCTCGCGAGAAAAGGGAAAACTTGGCAGCTATGCTGAGCCTAGGGCTTGATGATCAGAAGGTCGGCGGTTCAAATCCTCGCGATGGGTGAACTCCCATTGCTCGGTCCTAGCTCCTGCCCACCTAGGAGTTCGAAAGCACATCAAAATAGGTACCGCTCCAGAGGGAAGGTAAACGGCATTTCCATGTGCTGCTCTGGTTCGCCAGAAGCGGCTTAGTCATGTTGGCCACATGACCCAGAAGCTGTCTGCGGACAAATGCCAGCTCCCTCAGCCTATAGAGCGAGATGAGTGCCGCAACCCCAGAATCGTCCGGGACTGGACCTAATGGTCAGGGGCCCCATTACCTTTACCTAACATAAGCACAAGGCACCACTGGATCACTAGTTTGCTGTTTTCGAGGAAACATGTGCCTGACAGAATCAGTATTTCAGAAATGCTATCATTTTTTCTAGGTAGAGTTTCTATTAGGCAAGTGACAAAAGCTGCAGAGCTATGGATTGGGCTTCAGGCCTTTCAGCCCGAAACCACTTCCCACCCCTGGTTACTGAGACTCTTCTGCTCAGTGTTTTGAGTTGCAAACTGGAGCTAAAATAATGGGTCAGTGCACAATGAGCTTCACAAAAAAGCAGGAAAGCTGCAAACAGGTGCTCTTTTCAAAACTGATATGCATATATGTCAACTTCCAATTGGGCTGCTGTCCAGCCAAAATTTCTTGAATCTCCTTTACTTATGGGCCCTCCCCTTTAATGACAACAATCATATTCTGTATAAGAAGCACTATAGTCTTTAAAAAAACACCAACCACACTTTTTTTTTCTTTTTGCCAGAGTGCATTTCTTACAGATCACAGCTCAGTTGGAAAAAAGCTGCATAGGAAGCAAGAAAACACATAATTAGGCTGGAGTCAGAAATGGTTGTTGCAGACTAGGCTAGCTCCTAGATTTTCACAGCAAAAGTGCTACCCCTTGCATTTTCCATGACTCCATTAACATCCTGCCTCTCACTTTCAGCATCCTGATCTGCAGAGCTTTCCTGCTTTAGCTGAACAACACCTGCTTTTTGAACTAGATGGGAGGTTATAATCACAATTAATTTACTTCCTTTGAGGGTAATTCTTTGCATATGCCTGCTACAGCTTACTTTGGCTTGCTTAGCTTCCACCAAGTGGTTTATGAACAGCGGTTCACATTAACTGTGATCCTAGTGGCTGCATTGATAGCTGCCACATGTATACCATTAATTGAAATTTAATTTCCTGCACCTTGATATTTAGGAGGAGGAGAAGCTGCTTCACACAGTCAGACCCTCTGTCTCCCTAACTCAGTATTGTCTACACTGACTGGTAGCAGCTCTCCAGGGTTTCAGGCAAGGGGCAGCTTTACCTGGAGATGGTGAGGATTGAACCCAGGACTTTATGCATGCAAAGCAGATGCTTTACCACTGAGCCACAGCCTTTTCCCGTATCTCTCTTGGTGTGGCTCATTCTTATCACGCTAAACTATGATTTAGCATGACACACGGATGGATTGATTTCAGAAAGGGTGCACTTATTGTCCTATTAGATTTATTTGGCTAGAACTCCTAAGAAATTGGGGGTGGGAAACATGGAGCCAAGTAACTAGTTTGAAATGAGGAGCTCATGTGACGTTGGCAGGATTTGATTGTGACGAATATAGGGCTCCGTTGAGTTGTTTATGACTCAATTAGGAGCCACTAATTACCTGCCCGGCACGCTTTCTCTAGCGCCTCTGCTCCGTAGACCCGGGCTGGCAGTAAAACACACACACAGCAGAGTTCTTCTTCTTCTCACACAGCGGAAACTTGTATAGCCGTTGGATAAAAAGCCTCTTAAGAACACACAGAGTCCAAGGTGTTCTAATAACTACTGGAGTTTATTTTAAAGAGAAAATAACAAACAACCTGGTGAGAGCGCAGACATCTTGCGACCGTCTCCCAGGCAAAAACGAAACCAACTGATACACACAGAAACACTTCTGGCACATTCTGTAATATGATATCTTCCTCAGTAGTCAGGTGGTACACAGTACACAGTTAACCCCTTCGGTTACTTGTTACTCCTCACACCCCCTCTCACCTGAACACTGGGGATAGCGGGTATCCAAACTTACCCCAAAACCAACCCTTCACAGAATTCCCCATGCCGTTGGAAACTCAAGGGTTTTGTGAACCCATCTGCTAGGTTCTCCTGGCTTGGACAATACCTCAACTTTACCAAGCCTACCTGTATGCTCTGACATACGTTTCGGAAGCGGATGTCTAAGTGTTTGGTTCTGGCCTTGAACTGTCCAGACTCCGCCAGTCTCAAAGATGGTTGATTGTCGCCCCAAACAGTGATGGGCTGGCTACAATCACCCCAGATTTCCTGGACCAAACATCTGTAGTACTCCAATTCAGTGCATGTCGCAGACAACGCACATAATTCGGCTTCCGTGGAAGACATTGCTATTAGGCTTTGCCTGCGCGACCGCCAACCAATCAGGGCATTTCCAAACTTGACTACCAAACCAGTCACTGACTTCCTGTCCTCCTGATTGGCCCAATCAGCATCTGCAAAACAAGTGAGTTGTGGCTCACCTTGCGCTGACATCTCCAAACAATACTCTTTGGTCTCCTGCAAATACCTAAGCACTCTCTTAATGCCATTCCAAGCATGCACGCTAGGTTTCGATGCTTCTCTACTGAGCAAATTGACTGCAAAAGCAATATCTGGTCTGCTCCATTGCGACAAATACAACAGACTCCCTAGCGCTGACTGAAACACTTCAGGACTCTCAAACGCTACTTTGTCCTTCACTTGTGACTCTTTCACAAAGTTTGTCTCCATGGGTGTTCTGACCCCTTTACAGTCAGACATTCTGAACTTCTCAAGCAAATGTTCAATCTTGCCTTTCTGACTGAGCAAAAAACTTCCATCCTCAGTTCTGTCTATCTGCACACCTAGATAAACATTCACTGCACCTAGATTCTTGAGTTTGAACCTCTTGCCTAGCTCTTTTGCAAACTTCTGCACTTGCATCTGGCTCTTTGCTAAGCAAATCAAGTCATCAACATAGACAAGCAACAGTTCCTGCTGTTCTCCTTCACCTCTGAGATACAGACAACTGTCAGCTAGACTCTTCCTGAAACCTAGGCTCTTCAAAACAGAATCAAGACACGAATTCCAGTTTCTAGCGGATTGCTTAAGACCGTAGATCGACTTGTGCAGCTTCCACACCTGACCTGGCACGTCACTCTCAAACCCTGGAGGAGGCAACATGTACAACTCCTGGAGGTCAGAGTTCAAATAAGCGGTGTCCACATCAAAGTGGTTGACCACTAGGCCTCTCTGCGCTGCAGTCGCTAAAAGCATCCTGAAAGATTCCGATCTCAAAGTCGGACTAAAGACATCTGTGTAGTGGATTCCTTTCTTCTGAGTAAAACCTCTAGCCACTAATCTAGCTTTGTACTGCGGCTCTCCAGTCACTGTGGGTTTCAGCCTGTAGACCCACCTACAACTGACTGCTTTCTTGCCTTCTGGCAACTGTGTTAGGCTACACACACCAAGAGATTGCATGGAGTTCAACTCTTTCTCCATTGCAACTTTCCACTTACTAGCTTCCTCTACTGACAACTGTTGCACCTCTTCAAAGCTTTCAGGCTCACACACTGCTAGGTTCGCCCATACACTGACAGCTGAAAACCTTTCAGGTGGTTTACCTTTCGTGGTGCGTTTTGAACGCCTTGGTCCCACATCTTCCCCCTCTAAATCCGAACTGCTTGTCTCTGACTGTGGCTCTCTCGGACTAGCAGCACTGTCAAGAGACCTACTACGCTTTGCAGCCCCCTCTGGGCTTGCTTTGGGTGAAGTGGGTGACCTACCACGTTTGTTGTACTTCCCAGGCTTGACCTGGGGTGAAGTCGGTGCGCTTCTGACTACTTGCTTCACTTCCCTAGGAGCTACACCACTTGGACCAGCTGCCTGACCTGGATCTGGTCCTGCAGCACCTGGAACTCCAGCATCAGCCACCTGAGTTTCCTCTTCCTGGTCAAAACCTGAAGACCAGTCAAGAAGAACTTCGGGGTTAGCATGAATGCGTCTCCAGCCCTCTTGTTCACAGAACGTAGCACTCCTGCTAATGTGAACGCGGGTTTGGTCCCCCTCTGCTGGTACAAACCTCCAAGCCTTTGAGTTTGGTTCGTAACCACAGAAGATCATTTTCCTGGATCTTGATCCTCCCTTTCTGCGCTTCTGCTTTGGAATTAGAACCCAAGCCTCACACCCAAAAGTTCTGAAATAGTGCACCTTCGGAACTTTGCCATACAACATGTAGTAGGGTGTTTTCCACAACTGAATTAAAAGCGCGGTTTGAACAATAATTCACAAATTTATAACATTCCCCCCAAAACTTCTGGGGTAGTCCTGCATCAAACAACGTTGCCTCTACCAGTTCAGACAGCGTTCTAAATTTTCTTTCAGCCAAACCATTCTCTTGTGGACTAAAAGGGGCGGTTTTTCTGTGCCTAATTCCCTTGCTGCGGAAAAACCCTTGTAGTTCTGCACTCAAAAACTCTCCCGCCCTGTCACTCTGGAAACACTGTACAGTGACGGAGAACTGCAGTTCTACTTCGGCTACCCACTCTTTTATCACTCTGGCAGCCTCCCCCTTCTCTTTCAGTGTTATGACCCAGGAAAAATGACTGAAATCATCCAAAAGACACAAAACATATTTTGAACCACCTAAACTTGACGTTGACATAGGCCCAGAAATATCCAAGTGCACTAACTGAAATGGCTTTGTGCTCTTCCTCTCAGACCTAGGATAAGAGCATCTCTTCGTCTTCGCTTTCGCACATGCGCGGCATTGCAGGTGTTTTTGACATGGCTTGAACCTGCAACCTTTGACAAAATCAGGGGCTTTTTTCACATAAGGAAAAGACATGTGACAATATTTACGGTGCCAAGCATGAATACAATCCTTATGGATAGCGCCCTCTGTGCCCTTTGGGGTATTAGCACTTTTTGCCTGAGCATCACCAGTGTTACTTCCACCTGCTTGCCCCCTCCCATCTAGGACAAACAGACCATCAGACCCAACAGTAACACTTACCAGCTCAGCCCCATCTCTGGCAATTTTGCAAACACCATTGGCAAAACTTATTTCAAAGCCCTCACGCAATAAGCAAGACACACTTAAAAGACCATTTTCCATGCCTGGTACAACATAAACATCAAGGTTAGTGTCTAAGCATTGCATATAAAAAACACCCTTGCTTTTAATTGTTCCAGAAGAACCATCAGCAAGATGCAGGCTTTTTTCATCTTCAAGTGGCCTGCAGTTCAGGATCTGTCCTGAAGGCGGTACAAGATGATGGGTGCTGCCTGAGTCGATAATAAAAGTGAAACTGTCCTGTCCTCTAACCGTTGCTAAGGCAGCAGAAAGACGGCTGACAGGCTTATCTGGAGTTTTCCCACGTCCTCTGCCTCGGCGCTGCTGGCTGGTCCCACGACCACGTCCGCTGGGTTGCCTGGCACCTGGCTGAGTGACCTTGGCTGCTTCCGGAGCTGGGCAAAATCTTGCTACGTGCCCAGGCTGCTGGCACCGATAACAAAGCCTTGTTGCGCACGCACTCACAGTGGATTCCTCAGTGCTTTTTATTGCATCCCCACTGGCTTATCTGCGCCCACGGCCCCCCTTCTCAGCCGATTCTTTCTGTTGTCTCTGTTCCTCATCCGCCAAACGCCCAGAAACGTAAGCAATCGTGAGTTCAGCTTCAGGCATGGCCTCAAACGTTAGGCACAAATGCTCATAGGCGTTTCCCAAACTAGACAGCAAAATATAAACTTTTTCCTTCTCTTTGAACACAAGCTCATGCCGCTGCAGCTTATGGAATGCATCAATCACATTGGCAATGTGCTCCTTAATGGATTGCCCTGGTCTCAGTCTCAACTCAAAGAGATGCCTCATAGCATGCAGCTTAGCTCCAGCTGTTTTTCTCTGATGGACCCTTTCCAAACTGTCCCAGGCTTGCTTGGCATTTTCAGCATTTTGCACATAGGGCAGTTGCGTAGCATCACAGCTCATGGCAATGGCACATAAAGCCTTATTGTCTTTCCTGGTTTCTGCTGCAAACCTCTGTGCTTCAGCTGCTGAATTATCAGCGACAGGGGTTGGAGGATTTAACACACAAGTCCATAAATCCTTTCCTAGCAACCACATTCTGGCCCTTTCTCTCCACTCTGCATAGTTGTCGCCATTCAACCTCTGGAACGGCACGACAAATGACTCCTGTAGCTGCTCCGCCATCTTGTCCACCCCCAGGCTCCGTGTCCGTGTACTCACTCAGAATAGCTGGCGTTGCTCCTCCGGGTAGACTGCGGATCCCAGCCTCTGGTCCAGGGTCTTTCTGCTAGTGAGTGCATCTGTTAATTGCCGACTGCAAAACAACAGGTTTCTCCCAGCTAGCTCTTTACACCGGCTTTCTCCAAGGCTTTTACAGCTGCAATCACCTTTTATTGCTTTGGTGATTTATTAGGTTCAGGACCTCTTATCTCGCAGGACCTGTCACCCAGAACCTGTGACAGGTGGGCCCGTGACCTGTGACCCATAACCTGTGACGAATATAGGGCTCCGTTGAGTTGTTTATGACTCAATTAGGAGCCACTAATTACCTGCCCGGCACGCTTTCTCTAGCGCCTCTGCTCCGTAGACCCGGGCTGGCAGTAAAACACACACACAGCAGAGTTCTTCTTCTTCTCACACAGCAGAAACTTGTATAGCCGTTGGATAAAAAGCCTCTTAAGAACACACAGAGTCCAAGGTGTTCTAATAACTACTGGAGTTTATTTTAAAGAGAAAATAACAAACAACCTGGTGAGAGCGCAGACATCTTGCGACCGTCTCCCAGGCAAAAACGAAACCAACTGATACACACAGAAACACTTCTGGCACATTCTGTAATATGATATCTTCCTCAGTGGTCAGGTGGTACACAGTACACAGTTAACCCCTTCGGTTACTTGTTACTCCTCACATAGTCTCATAAATATTATAAGAGGCAGACCTTGTACTCGGGACACATGCCTATCTGGGTTTATTTAATATAGCTTTATCTTGTTAAAAAGTGCAACTTGCCAAACAGGATAATTAAATGTTATACTGCATACATTTCTAATAAAATGGAGTAGCTCAGTGAAATTTATTCGTGTGTTTCTAAAGTACTTTTTACTAATAGCATTTTGATTAGAGCTTACTTTTGGTTGTGGTCTGTCTTTACGGAATAAAGGAATACAAACTTTTAATTTCTTGTTTATCCCAAGTTAACCGATGCAAATCTTCGTCTCCCTCCCCCACCTTGCCTCAGTTTTTGATCGTGTCGTTTCAAGTGGTATACTGAATTAGCATGCTTCACTAATTGCTTGTGGTAGATTTGTGCAGCATTTTCTTCTCTTAAGAGTGAAATGTTATTGATCTTGAATGTTTTTCCATAAATGGCTTTTTTGGGAGATAGCCACATTTTGGCCATTTTAATGAAAGAACAGTCACAGAATCATAGAGTTGGAAGGGACCATGTGGATCAGTCGAAGTCCCTGAAATGGAGGAATATTTTGCCCAATGTGGGACACCAGCCCATGGCCCTGAGATTGAGTCTCATGCTCTACTGCCTGAGATACTCTACTCTCATAGAGCACACCATGCGAATACAGGCCTTGCGCCAGCAGTTAGGCACTGACCAAGGGCCCCCGTGGCTGATGAGTCCCCTCATTCTCCTCACCAAAGCCTTCGGCAGCCAGTTTAGCAGTGGGTGGGCAGTGGCACCACTTTAGAATAGGAACCAAGCAAGCTTCCATTGGTGGTGGTCACCTGCCATTTTAATTCACCCCAAATGCAAATCTATAGAATGCATAGATCTGTGGGCCCAGAGGCATTACATCTTGGGGAAATTAAATGGCGGCCAGCACCTGTGGTTTGGAGTAGAGTTTGTCTTTCATTCCAAAGTGTCACCGCTGCCTACCTGCTGCTAAAACATCACTCACTGGCGCAGCTCACAGGTTGGTAAGTGATGGTGTTGTTGTGACAGCAATGGCAGAAGAAGAGCAAAGTATGGCTACATTAAGGGGGATAAAGGACATAGAGGACGGGGGTCCATCGGCACCATTGTGTTGAAGCCCCCCTGGAATCTGGTGCTAGTACTATGTGAGTAACCTCCATATAACTTTACACTGTTGCCTGCTCAGGTTTCCAAGCTATCTGGTGTCATGAGGAGCCACGGTGTGAAGAAGGGAGACCGTGTTGTCATCTACATGCCAATGATTCCACAGACGATGTACACAATGCTGGCGTGTGCAAGAATAGGAGCTATTCATAGTCTCATTTTCGGCGGATTTGCTTCAAAAGAGCTTTCAAGTCGCATTGATCATGCCAAGGTAACAATTAATTTTGCTCAAGTATGGGAGCGACGAACTGAAAAGGGTCTTGTATTAAAGCTGGCAAGTAACCTTGTACTTCATCTGCCCTACTGCTGTGCTACTCACTAGTCAACCATGGAAGGAAAGCCTTGTAAATGAAAATACTATTTTGATTTCATGATGATATTGTGATTTTTATTTTTATTTTTTTGCAGCCAGGCCACTCAGAGGTTTTTTTGAGGCTTGGTAGCCTTTATAGACTTATTTGCTTTTAAGCAGGATATGAATTGCTCTAATGACAGAGTTTTCAGCCTCAGAACTGACCTTTTCCTAAGGAGCTGGCATTTCTAATCAGGATTCCTGACAGGTGGGTAGAAGTGGCAGGATTTAGGACCCTAGGTCAGCGGGGACCCCAGCCTCTTAGTTTTCATTAAAAAAAGAAAGTCAATTGGATATTTCTGAAGAAACTTGGAACACAAAACATGGAGGCAGCTCTAATGCTTCAGCACTCAGCAGGCAGCACCATTAGTAAGGACACTTAATCTCTGTTGCTAAGTGATCAGAGCAAGAAATGCTGAGCAGTCTCACCTGGGACTTGGGAGAGAGCCCTCCCAGAGCAGCAGAAAAAACAGGAGAGGCTCCTTGCTGCTAGCCTGATGGTGGACGGAGGAAGATAACTGGGGTATGTTTGTTTAGCAATTTCTGCTGCGTCCATGTTATTTCATTCACTTTCCAAGTGTGGTGCCTTTACAGAGTAAAACACAATTGACTGGCTTTGGTATGTTTTACTCAGAAGTAAAAAGTATGTTTTACTCAGAAGGTAAAAAAACCAAGATCATGGCCACTGGTCCCATCACCTCCTGGCAAATAGAAGGGGAAGAAATGGAGGCAGTGAGAGATTTCACCTTCTTGGGCTCCTTGATCACTGCAGATGGTGACAGCAGTCACGAAATTAAAAGACGCCTGCTTCTTGGGAGAAAAGCAATGACAAACCTAGACAGCATCTTAAAAAGCAGAGACATCACCTTGCCGACAAAGGTCCGTATAGTTAAAGCTATGGTTTTCCCAGTAGTGATGTATGGAAGTGAGAGCTGGACCATAAAGAAGGCTGATCGCCGAAGAATTGATGCTTTTGAATTGTGGTGCTGGAGGAGACTCTTGAGAGTCCCATGGACTGCAAGAAGATCAAACCTATCCATTCTTAAGGAAATCAGCCCTGAGTGCTCCCTGGAAGGACAGATCGTGAAGCTGAGGCTCCAATACTTTGGCCACCTCATGAGAAGAGAAGAATCCTTGGAAAAGACCCTGATGTTGGGAAAGATTGAGGGCACTAGGAGAAGGGGACGTCAGAGGACAAGATGGTTGGACAGTGTTCTCGAAGCTACGAACATGAGTTTGACCAAACTGCGGGAGGCAGTGGAAGACAGGAGTGCCTGGCGTGCTATGGTCCATGGGGTCACGAGGAGTCGGACACGACTAAACGACTAAACAACAACACTCAGAAGTAATTTCCTTGAAATTAACGGGGTTTCTTTCCTATTTGGAAAAATGGTGCCCTTGCAATTCCCCCGCTCCCAAGTTTCCATGTCCCCACTGCTGGTCTGCTGGTCATTACAGGGCTATTATTTATTAATACACTGTTAACCCTAAACAAAAATATAAAATACAAGGTGAATCAGCAAACACCTTACTGCTGTAGCATGTTAACATTTCTACAAGACTGTACTTCAACACCACGATACTTTTTTGTTTATCAAGGTAGGCAAAATGGGTTGCGAGCTGTGAAATTGCATATACTTATTGCTTATTGTATATTTGTCTCGCAGTTTTACTCCCAGGAGCTCAAGGCTGTGTACTTTGTCTTTCACTTCCAACTTTTATCTTCACACCAGCCCTGTGAGGTAGGCTAGGCTGAGAGTTGGTCATTCAGACACTAAAGCTGTGAAACTGCACATCATTTGAGGGTTTTAGGGTCCCCCCCCAATAGTATTATGATCGACATTTTGTTTGTTTGTTTAGGTATTTTGCGGTAAACATCAGGACAGTGAAACATTGTAGGAAGCTGCTTTTCTGGCTTTATTTACATGATCTGTGAATGGCAATCCAAAAGAAGGGTCTTGCTGGATCGGGCCCCAGGACCTGAATGCAATAGCACTCTCGCCTCCTAAGGTTTCCAGCAACTGCTATTCAGAAGCAGCTGTGTGGGCAGACAATAGCTAGAGTGTCCAGTTACCACTGACGGCTTCATACATTAACTTGTCTCACCTTCTTCTAAAGCCACCCAAGCTGGTGGCCATTGAACTATAGCCTATGGGGATGTGTTCCATAGTGCAACTTTGCGGAGTGTGGCATATACTCGCTTTTTCACTCAGGAGCTCAAGGTTGTACAGTATATGTTTACCCTGCCTCCCTTTTATATGCACAACAGCTTTGTGAGATAGGATAGGTCTACATAAGCAACAGTCATCAATAGATGGGTGGGGATAGGGGATGGGGGATGGGGGAAGGACGTGGGGGGCGCTGTGGTCTAAACCACTGAGCCTCTTGGGCTTGCCAATCAGAAGGTTGGTGGTTCAAATCCCCACGACAGAGTGAGCTCCCGTTGCTCTGTCCCAGCTCCTGCCAACCTAGCAGTTCGAAAGCACGCCAGTGTGAGTAGATAAATAGGAGGGAAGGTAAACAGCATTTCCATGTGCTCTGGTTTCCGTCATGGTGTTCCGTTGTGCCAGAAGCAGTTTAGTCATGCTGGCCACATGACCCGGAAAGCTGTCTGGGAACAAATGTCAGCTCCCTTGGCCCAAAAGGAAGATGAGTGCTGCAACCCCATAATTGCCTTTGACTGGACTTAACCATCCAGGGTTCCTTTACCTTTACCTTATGGGATGGGGAATGGGGCAGGGCTCCCGGTCTACCTACAGTATACTGGGCCCAGGAAATCCTATTGGCATCCCTGCACCTAATACATTCAGAAAGTAATCAAACATGCTAGATGTGGCTCCACTCTAGAGCAGGGGTAGCCAACATGGTGCCTTTCAGATGTTGTTGACTAAAACTCCCATCAGCCCCAGCCAGTTTGGCCAGTGGCCAGGGATGGTAGGAGTCATAGTCCAAAACATCTGATAGTCACGGCTGCATTAGAACGTCTTCAGGTGCCATAATGGATATTTCCCCATACTGTCTACCTTTCACAGTGTGGTTCAGCTATCTCAATATTAACAAGAAAGAGCTCCGTTACAATTGACTGCTTTTCAGTCAACCCTTGCCAGCTTCTGGCTGACTTTGCTCTGGCTAATTCTTGCTTTTCTCTTACTGACATGGTGTTTGCAAGTGATACCAGTGTAAGTAGAGGAATGAAGGGAAACGAACTTCCTTTGAGGCATTGCAGGAGAATAAATCTCCTCAGCATCAGTTACAGGATAGGATTGAACTTCATTTACACTATTTCTGCTGCCTCTTTCTTTCCTTGTTCATAATTATTTGTTCAAATTCTTTAGTCACGGTGCTCGTTTTAAAGAGGTGAGTACACATTCACTCTTGCTAATAAAAATAATTATTTTCCCATTCTGCTCCAGAGTAGCACACACATCATATCAGTTTTCCGGTGGTTTATCTTGAATTTTAAATAGCTATGGGAATATCACAAAAGCCCGCCCGAGATCATTGTTAGTCTTGTCAGGTTATTGGAAGTCTAAAAGGCGAACAGTGATTAAAGATGTGGAATTGAAGTGTAGGTTTTTCTTTTATCTGTTGCAATACAATGAATAGACTGTCCCGCGTCTTTAGTTTTATGTGACTGTGGTTAAGAAATGCCTCCCTTTAATAGGTTTTTTAAAAATAAAGAAATGGTATAGTGTAAAAAGCATCCTTGAAATTTTCCAGTTGATGGGGATAATGAAAATTCGACAATAAAATCCAAGTACTTGGAACCACTCCACCGATAATGTTGATTACCTTTTCCTATAAACAGGGAATACATGATAATTCTTTATTTTCAAATTGGAAAAGTTTTGGAAGAAATAGGCAGACAGTTTCTCATTGCATTTCTGGGGGGGGGAATATGTGTGAGGGCTTGGAATGTGTTCTAATTTGACAAAATGACACATTCTTCAGTCTTCAAAAATGTGTGCAGTCTCTGCTTGCTGCCAGTAAAGGAAAGTATCAGTGGTCAAGCAAACTGCTCCTCATTTGTCGTCATGCCCTTCTGTTTCTAAGGGGAATTTGCTCACTTGCCCCTTCTCCAGAAAGTAGGTCAAGCACTCTTTCCCCACAAGTGCAGCCGACAGCTGGTCACTTGGGGGGGAATGGATTGAAGACACGGGAGGAACCAAGATGGCAGCTCACCTCATCCTGTTCCAAACCCGCTATTTCAAGGAAATCCACTAGGTGGTGAGGTTCAGTCTTGACACTTCTTTGTAATGTTTCACGAGTGGTTAAAAAGAGAGAGAAAGAGAAAATACAAAACTTCTCCCAGCTATTTCACTTTCTCTTTCTCAGCAGCCTCTTTAGTCATCACAGGTTATTTGTACAACTTTCATAGCACGAGCACTTCAGAAACTTATATTTACGTGGGGCAGAGGTTATAAAACAGATATATTTTCTTATATATATATATATTCACATAGGTTATAAGACAAATACATTTTAAATCTTCCCTCCTCCTTCCCAGTTCAAGGAAATGTTTTCAGGGAAATGTGTGCTGAATTTTCATTTTAAAAATCCATATAAAATAATTTATTCTCTTACCAAGAAAGAAATGTCTACACATAAATGGTATATCAGGTTTTCACAGTTGATAGATAGCAAAAGCAGTGTGAAGTGTGGTGTATCTGTGTATTAGTGGTGAGCTTGTGGTTTTAGGACTGGGTAAGGGAGGGACGCGGGTGGCGCTGTGGTTTAAACCACTGAGCCTTGGGCTTGCCGATCAGAAGGTCAGCGGTTCGAATCCCTGCGATGGGGTGAGCTGCCGTTGCTCCTTCCCAGCACCTGCCAACCTAGCAGTTCGAAAGCACGCCAAAAGTGCAAGTAGATTAATACCGTAGGTACCGCTCCGGTGGGAAGGTAAACAGTGTTTCCGTGTGCTGCTTTGGTTTTGGTGTTCCAAGCGGCTTAGTCATGCTGGCCACATGACCTGGAAAAACTGTCTGCGGAGCGGACAAACGCCAGCTCCCTTGGCCTGTAAAGCAGGCTTCCTCAACCTTGACCCTCCAGATGTTTTGAGACTACAATTCCCGTCATCCCTGACCACTGGTCCTGCTAGCTAGGGGTCATGGGAGTTGTAGGCCAAAAACATCTGGAGGGCCGAGGTTGAGGAAGCCTGTTGTAAAGCGAGATGAGTGCCACAACCCCAGAGTTGTTTGCAACTGGACTTAACTGTCAGGGGTCCCTTTACCTTTACCTTTAAGGGAGGTGTGGTTTGTATTGGATCCCTGTTCTCAGGAACAGCTTAGGGATCTGACTGGAATATGGTTATTTACAGGAATTGGAGGCGGGCCTCTTCATTCCCTAGCCTAATCTCAAAGTAACTTGTGAAACAACCCAAAGATCCGTGATGATATTGTCCATTTCAAAAATACTATTTCAACTGATAAAGCTTTCTCTCTTCTTTTAGCCCAAACTGGTGGTAACGGCAAATTTCGGAATAGAACCTGGAAGAAAAGTCGAATACATACCACTTTTAGAGAAAGCGTTGGAGATGATTGAGCACCAACCTGACAAAGTTCTGGTTTATAGCCGCCCTAACATGGTAGAGTTACAGCAAATACTTTGACACACTTTCTTGGACTATTCCCTTCCCTCTCTGACTTCATATTTTCCCTGAATATTTAATTGGAACATTTCATTTTTACGATACTTAAGTAACATTTGTTTTTCTCTGTGGCAAAACCTCTATTGCTTTACTTGTTTAAAGCTTATAATTTTGTAAGTTTCACTACAGCTGCTCAAAGTCAAGTGGTAGAGAAATATTTGGTGCTCCACAAGGAACAGCTAATTATTTCTGAACCTTTCTTCTTCTTGTTGTTAAATCCAGTTTAAATGGTTGCAGTGCTCTGTCTCTTGACACGCAGGGAGATGTTGCTCTTAAACCAGGGCGTGACCTGGACTGGCATGAAGAAATGGCGAAAGCAAAGCCATGTGACTGTGTCCCTGTCCTTTCGGACCATCCACTTTATATTCTGTATACATCAGGAACAACTGGCACCCCCAAGGTAGGCCCTGCCTTTCAGTATCTGTGACCAAATTATGCTCTATTCCACATGAGGCAGAATTTAATTAAAAGGCTGAAAATGTTTTCCCACAGCTTAGCACTCATAAAGATTAGCGTTGTTGGAGCTGACTTTAATCGTATTTCATTCCTCTAACATCACTTTTAATGTCTGAAGCGGTGTTGTCAGTGAATTTTTGAGCCACTTCCCAACCAAAGTATTCCCAGCCTGCCACTGCACCTTGCAGCGGTTCACCTTGAAGATCCTAGGTAGCTGCACTGTGTCTCTGATCTTCAGATTCTCTTGATTCTCTTCTCCCCAGATGACGCTACACAGTTTTTTTTGGTTTTTTTTTTTGGTCCTGTGTTCTGCTGGATCAGGATAAGATCAAAGAACTAAGCTCCTGTGTCGTGGTGGCATATGGATGAAATTGATGAAGCAGATGAAATAAACCACATGAAATATATGGAATAGCATATGGGAAGAAGCAACATCAAAAGATAGAGTCTCACACATAAACAAGAAGCAAGAGGAATGTTTACAGCAACATATAGCTAACTTGAATAGACTAGTAGATGAAGAAAGGGATTGCTAGCAAATGGTCCATGAGGAGAGATGGAGAATCGCCTGAGGTTAGGTGTGAGGAACTTCAGGCCCAGGAGCCTAGTGTGGCCCTCCTGGCCTTCCTGTCTGGCCCTTGGGATTCTCCCCAGATAGGAATGTGGTGCTCAGGCTGAGGAGAGTCCCCCACCTTAAGCCTTAGCTGTATTTGCAAATGACTCGCACAAGCGGCTGGCGAGGCTTCTCACCATCTCATGTAGGGATCTTGGGGGGGGGCAGACAGTTTTATTTATTTAATTTAAGGCATTTCTATACTGCCCTTTGATTCAGAATTCCCCACTAAGGTTTACAGTAACTAATAGGAACACCATAAACAGTGGAAGGCATTCCTGAAAGTAAACACAGCGGATGGAAAAAATACATCAGAGACTAAAAACCTGGGGAGCAGGTGGATGCTTTTGCCTGGCACCTTTAAAATAAAAAAATGAAAAGACCTGAGCATAAGTGCCAGGAAAACCTTGCTGGGAAGAGGACCATGAGCGAGATGCCTTAGACAAAAAGGTCCCTTTCCTCTGTGCCTACCTCTGAGGGAAGACCTTAGTCTACTGAGAAAATAAATTTGCCCGTATCCCATGAATGAAGCATTGCCAACTTAGATGTGCAAGAAACTCTGCTATGTATCTGGCTAATCGTGCTCCCTGTACCATCCAAAGCCATATCCAGTTAAGTACCGTAACACAAAACCAGGAAAACTAGGGACAATGTTCTATGGAAAGGCAAGTGGTGTGTTTCCCTCTCTCTAATAAATCCCAAGTGGAGACCATGACAAGCCAGATGCATGGATTTTCCAGCCTCTGCTTTTCTCTCATGTGAGATCTGGAAGGGTTCAAGCAGAACTGAAAACATCAGTATCTGGGCATGTATGTTCTCTGTAGAATTTGGACCGAAAGCTACTAGTTTTTATTCAGTTACCCGAGGTTCAACATAAATCTTGTAATGTTCTTTATAAGTGCATTAGGGTCAGGAGCCTTAGGTTACTGCAGCGCATCTGTCTGGTTTTAGCACAATATATAGGACAAAAACAAAATTGCAAAGAACAGTCACTTTTATTTCAAAAGAACAGCATTCCACACCTCCTAGTTGCAGAGATAAAGTCTAAAAGTAAAGGCTATTTCTGCTATTCTGAAGGGCTCCTAGGAGCTAGGGGGAGAGTTGCTAATTGCTTCAGAAAGTTAAATTATGGAAACTGTAACTTTCCTTGTGGGATGAAGTTTCAGGGCATAATTTATTTACAAACGATCTTAATTTCACATTGCTTCTCACTTAGGGTGTTGTTCGACCAACAGGTGGCTATGCCGTTATGTTAAACTGGACCATGTCAGCTGTTTACGGCCTTAAATCTAAAGAGGTAACTTCTATTGATTTATTTTTCATTTTATAAATTGTTTCCTGTGAAATATCCCAAAGTGATTTAACAATGATTATTATTTTTAAAAGGCATGTTTAAAAACAATTTCAAGTGCACTGCAGAGATTCAGACTGGAATTTAAAATCTCCACTTAAAAGGCTTGTTGGGACAGGAAGGCATTTAGTAGGTGCCAAAAAGATAACGGAGATCATGTCTGATGTGTAGCAGAAGGGTAGGTGCCACCACACTAAAGGCCTGAATCCTACATTGTATCTATAGAAGGCCTTTTCTGTGGTGCGGTGACCAGATGGGTATATAAAGTGTGAGACAATATTTGAGATGTATAGGGCTTTGAACACCAGTGCCAGCGCATCCCACTTCACCTGGTAGCTAATTGATAGGCAGTGTGAGTCTTTCCAGGACGGTGTCAGATGGGAGCAATATTACGATGCTATTAGGTGTCAAGCTGCAGCAGCTTTTGGACCAACCTCAGGGACAGCCTCACCTAGTTCATGCTTATGAAAAACCGTGCTTAAACTTAAATAAAATCTTTCTTTCTTTTAGGTTTGGTGGGCAGCATCTGATTTAGGCTGGGTGGTTGGCCATTCTTATATCTGTTACGGACCTCTCTTGCACGGGAACACAACGGTTTTATACGAGGTGACTGCTTATTCTAATGTCTGTTATTTAATTACTTTTTATAGGCTAAATAAGCTCTTGGAGAATTCTGGAAAAAACAACAACAACAGAACACCAATGCATGTTTTACTGTTATGTAAGTTTAGCATGGGTTTGACATGACTGTTCTTCTGCAGCCTTGTGTGTGGACTGAGCTGGTTCTTAAATGGCCAGGGAAGCTCTGCACATCCAAAGGAGGCAGAACTTGGAAAGTCACCTGCTGTCCTGGATCAGAAAGCAGTGGAAAGCCATAGCCTCCCACTATGTCAGTCAGTGAGCCTGAGGACCTTTCCTCTTCTGTGTGCTGGAGGAGGAGAATGGAAATCTTTGCTTCTGGTTATAACTAAAACCACAGTTTCCCATTGCATTCAAATCTGGGAAACTGAGGTTTGTTTAAACTGTACATACTGAGAGCCAACCAGGAATCAAGTCTTGAGTGGTAGGAGGCTTTAACTCTTTGACCCGTATAGGAGCTTTGCCCAATAGTGGACGCATGTGGGCTATCAGGATTTTGACCACAGCAGGTGGCTAACAGTTAAAACCACCACCAACACCCATATCCATTACAGGGTTGCAGTCTCAGCTGGGGCATTTGCTCCTGCTGTTTACTTTAAAAAACCCACACATGCAACACGCATGAAATATCTACTGTCAGTGCATTGACTTGTTTTTGAACATACATTCCTGGCTTAGCTAAGGCGGCTACGTTGGACTTCACATCCATATTTGTGAAATACTGTGCTCTTGATCTTTAAGCCAGGCTTGATGCAAGCTTTGGGATGGGTGCTCAGCGATCTTTTCCCCTGATTGTCTTTCCCCTCCCACATTAAGCTCCAATATTCAGCAGTGTAGTGAACCGGAAGCTGCTTGCCTGTAGCAGTTGTTCTTTCAAGTGCACATTCTGTCCAGTTGCACATCCTTCCCTCCATCTTTACAACAGGAGACTTGTCAAAACAAAATAGCTTCTTTATTTCTAGATATCTGGAAGGAATTTGGGGTGGAAGCTCTTCATCCCATATGTGCTGTTTTACTGTGTAAGGATGAGGGTTGGGAATCAACCCCTCTAATCTTTCAGAGCTTTCTACAAAGTCCAGTGGTCTGAGCAGGTGCTTTCCTGTATGTTCAGACCACAAAGTCAATGTTGCATCTAGCTAATTATGTTTGTTAGCCTCCTAGCAGAGTTCAGAGATGCAGGAAGTCGCAGCTTGTTAAGGATCTGCTCCTGTAAGACAGCAAAACCCGGTGTGTCAGGCTGTTTAATCCCATATTAATCCCTTGTTGCTTTCCTTTGTTTTCGAAAAACTGCGTATAGATAGCCAGGGGAGGGTTAGTTTTACTTCTCACATACCAGAACAATTCAGAGACAACTCCTTGTGAGGATAAAATGGTGTTGATGGTGTTGCAGCTATTACACCCCCCCCCCCTGAGTGTCTTGGAGAATAGAAATGTAAGTGAATAAATAAGAAAACACTGGTGCTGACACAGCCAAGAAATTGAAATCTTAGACACATTTTGTATCTGAATGTAGTGCTTTTCTGAGTGCACCATGAGATGGAACTGAGCCCTTAATGGAGCAGCAAATGGATGCTTTCCTTCTAGTTGTATAAAGGCAGTTTAACAGTTGCTTGAATACACTGCTGACAAGTTGATAACTACTGTTACATTCAAGACTTAAATCGCAGAAGACTCATGGAACACGTTTACCCAACGACAACTTTAAAAACACCTCCCAAATCTCTTCATAGGGGAAGCCTGTGGGAACTCCAGACGCTGGAGCGTTTTTCCGTGTGCTTGCAGAGCATGGAGTCGTTGCCTTGTTTACTGCACCGACTGCAATTAGAGCAATCCGTCAACAGGACCCCGAGGCTAACTTGGGGAAACAGCACAGCCTGACAAGGTGAGTTTAGATTAAGCCAGAAGCTTGTTTTTACTCACTATCGGAAATAAGCCCCAAGTGTACAGTATATCACGAGTTCAGCCAGCTGTAAAGATGCTATAACAAATAGGTTTTGTGTGTACATATATACCATGGCCATAAGTACATACAGTACAAATGGTCAAACCATCATTGCAGTGTTTCAAGCTTGCATTCTCCCTCCTTCCTCCCTCAGAATGCACCAGTTTCCTCCTTTTCTCCCTTACTAGTTTGAGCAACCCATCATGTGCTGTGACATATTAATAGGCCGAACTATGATTTGCACAAACCGTGGTTTGCTGACAAAGCAGAATTGGAAATCATGACATGAAGTAGGCTTCAAATTCTAGTTTGGAGATAAAGCAAAGACTTTCCAATATAATAATACCATAAAATATTTGTTATAAGAAAGAGAAAGATGTAACCAGCCATCAGAGCGTAATCTGTTTTGACCTTTTGAGCTTTTGCAGTGACAAATGATCAAAATTGGTAGTTTGGCAGCCCCAGAGGTAGGTTCAGAATGGAATATGTCTCAGGCTTGTTCTTAAAAATAGAAATATCCCATTATTTTACACTGAAATCCTTTTTTTTCTCCCCTCCCCCATATAAACACACACTGGATAGGGCTGCATATGACGACTCGCCATCTGTTTTTTACAAAAAATGTTCAGATGAGAAACCCTGCAGTCATCAGACAATTAAAGTCTGAGGGAAAAAAAATGATTTAGCTGCAATTTCCAAACAATAAAACCTTGGCTAAATAAATCCTTGTTAGCATACATTATTTAGATACTCACCAATATTACACTTACCCCAAACTACTAGCCCTCATACCAGAAATTTTGTTACCCTTTAAGGCAAGGATGGGGAGTTGCTAGCCCTCCAGATGTTGGACTCCAGCTCCCCTCAGCCCCAGCCAGCATGGCCAACAGTCAGGGATCATGGGATCTTTAGTCCAGTAACATCTGGAGGGCCATAGTTTCCCCACCTGGTTTAAGGCATCACAGGCCGGCTGTTTTTAGTTATGAATGTTTGTTGTGGAATTTAGTTATTACAGATACTACAATCTGAAGAAGTTATGCTAGGAATTCTGGCTATGTTATTTATGACTGTGCTTTTTGCTGCTTAAATAGTAATGATTCCTCAGCATCTGTTTACCGGAGTGGAGGTAGGATCTTGCATAGCTTCCAAAGTGCCAATGGGGTGGCCCTGTCTTACAAATAAAGTGCTGAAGAGGCCAAAATGCTGTAGTAAGGATAGAAGAGATCTGCTTGCATAGGTTTGAACATGCCTTTTATCACATTAAACCTAGTATGCATTGTCCTACAAACGAAAAATAAATATTTATGGGAGCTCCTCTGAATAATTCATCTGTAGCTGTTCAGTTGCTGACATAACATATTCTCTGTTTTATTCTGCCATTTTATGGACAGGATTCTCACGTGTCTCCCTCCTTATAATTTGCAAGTGCCTTTTGCCATTTGCAAGACGCATGCCATTGTCACTTCTCATATATCTGTCTATGGTCCTATTTATTTACTGCTTAGTTCCCAGGATTCTACCGTGAAGAGTTTGTGGGAACCTCCTATTGTATGCTGCTTTCTCTGCCTCTCTCATAGCAGGGAGAATTGAGAGCCTGCATTGGGGAGACCCTCCTTTTACAATGAATTTGGTACTGAAATGAATCCCTGGGTAGGGCTGGCTCTACCATTAGGAAGAGTAGGGCAGTCAACTCAGGCAGCTGATACTGAGTGTCATGAAAGGGTAGCAAATGGTTAGTTATTCATTTTTATTTTTTTAACTGTGTTTTTACTCTCACAGAGAGGAGTTGGGGGGGATTTTCTGCTTCCGTCACCAAATTAACTTGGCCAGTCTTGATTCTGTGCTCTTGGGGAGGAGGTTGCTAAGTTGCTGTTTCACTTCAAGCAGAAAAATGCCCTGTCTCAGTCGTGCCCTTGGAAGAGAGCCCACTTTACGACAGATTTTTCTCAGCTAAGAAGTGTCGCTGCAATTTCTGCCAACTGCAGCGCATGCTAGTCACCTCAGAGCTCCCTTCCTTCACCTACAGCCGTCTGTTAAATCAGCTTCACCAACAGGGAAACTCCATAGCTTATTCTTCAAAGCACGCACACAACACTTACCTTAGCGTGCTTCTCTTTTTTATATTGCGGAGGAATGCTGAAAATAATCTTTATTTGAAACAGGTTCCGAACACTCTTTGTAGCTGGTGAACGCTGTGATGTGGATACGTTAGAATGGTGCAAGAAAATCTTCAAGGTTCCGGTTTTGGATCACTGGTGGCAAACTGGTGAGTTCTGTGCATTTATAGCCACTTTTCTGAATAAAGTTTTTGTTTTCAAGCCAACTGATATGTGGAGCTTCTCGCTCTTCTGTGAATTTCTCATTACAGCTGGGAATAGTTGGGATTCATTCCTCATTTGGCCATGGACTCCCATGGCTGTGATTCAACTTATTCTCTTCCTAATTTCATTTGGGCCCCCTCTTACTATTTTTCAAGTTTCTGTTCTCACAAAACTGAATTATTTGGTTTATTTTGGAACTGGGAATTATCTTACTATTCTTCTACTGGAAAAAAGACATGCATCATTCTACTTAGTAATAAAGTGAATGCAGCCCCAAATGGGGCTTGCTGGAAGCACTAACCAACTGATTGGAACTTGCAGGGCTTACTGTATTGCTTCTGTTGCCCCTGCATGCAAAGAAAGCAGGATTTGAAGCAGCCACCAATTAGTTGGTGCTGCAAATCCCACTTTCTTTTCCCACCTGATTTGAAATCAAAACCACACAGGGAAATGAAGATACTTCACCTGACTTCATGGTGAAACCAGGTGATAGATAGGTGGGTATTCCCATTCACTTGCCGGAACTGGTCTGCCTGCAGGTGAAATCTGGATCCGGATTAAGAATCCTAAAATGTTTAGCAAATATGTTACCCCAGTAGATAGACCTCACATTCCCATTGCTTCCTGGTGCTTTAAATTCTCTCCCACCTGCTGTTGGTTCAAAGTCTTGTTACTGCTACACTGACTGGGCTCTGTATATTCCTCTGTCTCTCATCCTTCAATACACAAAGGAAAAGAACGCACAAGAAAAACTGTCAGCATTCCTGATAATGCCTCTTCAGATGATTAAAGCTTGGGGAAATAAAAATATATTCACTCGGTGACAAGAAAACATAAAAGTAGGTGCCAGGAATGCTTCCTAGAATTATAGAATCATAGAGTTGGAAGAGACCACAAGGGCCATCCAGTCCAACCCCCTGCCAAGCAGGAAACACCATCAAAGCATTCTTGACATATGGTTGTCAAGCCTCTGCTTAAAGACCTCCAAAGAAGGAGACACCACCACACTTCTTGGCAGCAAATACCACTGTCGAACAGCTCTTACTGTCAGGAAGTTCTTCCTAATGTTTAGGTGGAATCTTCTTCCTCCTCCTCCTCCTCCTTCTGATGATGATATATTGGCTGGAAGCAAGCAAGCAAGCAAGCAAGCAAGCAAGCAAACAGAATCCATTTCTCCCAAGTGGTCTGCACACAGGAGCAGTGTAACTTTAGAGCCATAAATTCAGTGAAAAGAAGAATTGGTCCCACCCCAGTTACTTTTGATGAAAGTGGTGCCAGAATTGTAAAGGGAAAAAACTGTTAGAAAATGGTTTAGTAGTAGTATCTGTGATAATTTTGCCTTCAATTCAGCTAGCATAATATATATTGGCTGTAATTCCCTACTATGTTTTGTCTGAACCGATGGGCTATACATAATAATATCTCCAGACATATTTGCCCTGCAAAAATCCCTAGTCTAAAATACTGGGGAGCTGATGGACCATTGGGCTGACTTGGTATGAAAAAGCTACCTGTGTTCCTACCAGACACGTGCTTTTCTTTCTTCTGTATTGCATAGAACAGGTTTAGGCAACCTTGGCCCTCCAGATGTTTTGGAACTACAACTCCCATGATGCCTGACCACTGGCCCTATTAGCTAGGGATCATGGGAGTTGTAGTTCCAAAACATCTGGAGAACCAAGGTTGCCTATGCCTGGCACAGACTCTATAGCAAGGGTAGCTAGCATCACCATCTGTTCGTCTGTATGCTGCTTTCCCACAAAGTTGTGCCCCAAGTGGCTCACAACAGATCAGGTGAACAATTAAGTGAAACAAATATATATGAAGCAGTATCATCAGTAAATAAATTAATACAAACAACAACAACAACAACAAAAATCCATATAGGTTTATATAAAACAATGATCTAATTTAGCAGCTTAAAACTAAGAAGAAAAGAGGAATGAGGCCTAATACAGAAACTGTACACATTTTTGTATGTTCCTTTCAATAATGCATTCATGAACACTTTGCCTTAGTATATGCATTTTTGTAAATGTTACCCGAGTGAAGAACTGCATTACAAAATTCAGAAAAGTGGATGGCTGTGCTTTGATGGATGGCGGAGCTTCAGTTTGGGAATTATTTTTGGAAAACGTGAAATCAGTAGGTTTACCTTTAAATACAAACTGTATTAAATTTCTCCTCCATCCCTAGTGCCACCTAAGCCAGTTGTCCAAAGTACAAATATTATTCCCCCCTCCTGCCTCCAGTTGTAGAGTTTCAGCGTTAGCCTGCCTTCCCCATTCCTCTGAAGATCCTTCCCTCCACACTCTACAAGTCTTATTCATTATAATTGAGAATGTATCCATTCCACCTCACTTGTCGCTGATGCTGCATGTAAGTTAAGCATGTATCGGGAATCTCTTCAGTTCTTCTTAACTGTTTTAGCTCAATCGCTTCCTCTTGCCTCTGCCCCTCTTCCTGTCCATTATGTCATTACTCTGATTGTAGGGAAAGGAATAGCTAAATCACACGTTCAGACATGATTCTGATCTCAAAAGTTATTTTAAGATCCACTCGAAGAATTGGGTTGGAGGGGTCGCTTTTAAAATCTTATTTCCATAAGCGAGAGAAGCTGTGACAGCCTCTAGTTTTATACATTTCCTCTGAAAATGTTACAGGCTGCTGATGTCATTTGTGTTGCCTGGCAACACTTTTTTTTTTTCTAGTTCAGAGACTGGAGTCCTCATTAGGGTAAAGTAGATGGTTTTACTGATGATTTGAGAATAGGGAACTGAGAGTTAAGCTCCATGAATCTCTTTTATAGAAAGAATAATCCTTTGCAAGCTTTAAGGCAGCCACAGCGGAGCCTTTGTTGCAGAGAGGGCAAGAAGCAGTTTATAAAACACTAATCCCTGCTGTAGGTAATTTTTACCCAACTAAAATAGTTAGCAGCCTAATCAGTCTTTTTCATCTTTATGGTATTAGTCTGACTAAAGTAGAAACAATGTTTTCTGGACACGATTAAATTGTAAATGAGATATGCAATTACTTTTTGTAACACCAATTTGCATCTAATGTCCACTGTGTAGCATTATAAACATTTGCAACGGAGAAAGCTAATAAGGTACTTTGATTGAATTAAAACTGGGAAACACATATTGTAATCATGTGCATGGAAAAAAAAGTGTCTTTATTATGCAATGCATGATACATAATGGAAGTAAATAATGGGAGAGATTTCTGAGGTGATTCTTTCTCCCTTAGTCAGAGGAAAATGCTGTAGTTCTTCTGCCTTTCTTTGCCTACAATGTAATAGTTGTCTGACTGCTTGCCTCTTCCTTACATCTTCTGCGGGGCAGTGTCATGTATGCTATGAAAGAAGGGGGGCTGGTTGACCCAGAAAGAAGAACAGGATATAAAAGTTTCAGAATTTTTGGATTAAAAAGCAAATGGACATACAGCTTGATCATTTGTGGAGGGCTTCCACATTTCAAGGCGGAAAGTAGGGATAGGAATGGAGAAAAAAATTCCCTGTTGCCTCCTCCCACTCCCCATTTTTCCTATGGGTATAAGGTTTGCTCAACTTAATTAGCAGATTCCACAGATTGGCTGATGTGGAAGGATACCGCAAAGGACCAATCAAGAGGGGACAGGTCCAGTCGTCCAGTTGACATATGTTCTATTGCTTTACACAGTGAGGCAGAAGGATGCTGCCTCCAGACCTCTAATGCTGCTGGAACATTCTCTTGCTTTTGCTTCATAGGCTTCAACTGCATCCAGGCTGCTTCTGCGAGACTCCCTGACTCCCAGGCAAACACCTGGGCCTTTTGGCTGTAAGGAGCATGCATATGGCCCCTCCGCTGGAAAATGCTGCACAATCAGGACCTCTTTATAAATAATGTCATCCGTGTGCAGAGATACACTTGCATCTTTGTACTGGAGATGATCTGAATATATGGTGTGCAGTGTTTTCTGCACAGCAGATACATGGTTTTGAGCAGTTGGTGTGCATATAAACTGCCAGTAATGTATGCTACATGTGACAGAAGAATTGGCCTTTCATATATTACAGCATAAAACTGCATTTTCCCAACACAGATGACCGTCTCTATGTTTGAAAAACCTTACTTATACAGTAGGGAGTTATCCTTCAGAAGGACGAATGTTTCTGCATGGTGACTAGCCTGCTCTTCTAGTGATCTTTTGTTTCGTCAGTTTGTTCTGCAGGCCTTTTCTAAGGCTCCATAAAGTGAGCGACAGAAACGGGGCCCAGAAAACCCAGCCTAAGTTAAATCCTGCTTATTTCAACTAACCAGAGCGATTTAAGCAAACTACCGGTAGCTGGATCAGAACTATAGTTTTCCTTCCCTCAGGATTTCATTGAGGTCGTTTTGGATTCAAGCTACAAGAAAGAAGATTCCACCTAAACATTAGGAAGAACTTCCTGACAGTAAGAGCTGTTCGACAGTGCAATTTGCTGCCAAGGAGTGTGGTGGAGTCTCCTTCTTTGGAGGTCTTTAAGCGGAGGCTTGACAGCCATCTGTCAGGAATGCTTTGGTGGTGTTTCCTGCTTGGCAGGGGGTTGGACTGGATGGCCCTTGTGGTCTCTTCCAACTCTATGATTCTATGATTCCATGATTTTTCTCAATCTGTACAGATTGAGAAAACAGTATAAAACATTTAATTCCATGAGTGTTCAACAAAATTGTGCATATGCTGTAATCACGCTTGAGCGCAGCATGAGGGTGGCAACAGGGTGTGGGCTGGCAGGGTGTTGTGAGGAATGTGCCCCCCTAAAACTCTGCCTGGGGTGACAGCCCGCCTCCCCCCCCACACACTATGCCTCCGATATCTAGTAATAACACCTGTACATACATCAGTGTTGCAGTGGTCACCAACCCCATCCCAAAGCATTTCTGTATTGGTACAGCAAGTCTTCATGCAGGGTTGGAAGTATATTCCCCCGTAAAATGAATAAACCCACAAGGAACCATGCAGAAACAAAAAGGTCTGCCGCTGAAATGCTCTCCTGTTTTAACTGATCCGTAGAAAACTAGTTTCAGGAGCTTATGAGCCCACTAAAATTAGCACTTAAATTTATGGTACTTACTATAAAAATCATATCTGCCGTGCAGTACCCTTAGAGTAGAATTATTTCTTGCATGAGTTAGCCTCCTATTGATTTTTCATGGGTGCCGTAGAAGTGGATCAGAGAGCCATAGCACTAGTACCCTCAGGTATGCTGAATACTAAAAATAGAACATTTTGTACAGATAGCTGAAGAATATTCAGCTATAGAGTAGCTATGTTTGGATATCCTTACTATCTAGAGAATGGAATTTGTTTTTGAAAGGAAGTGAAACAAAATGACATTGGAGAAGTATGTTGTTTTAGTGAATGGATAGGCAGCACACTAATTTAGTCTCTCTTGGTACATGTAACCTTCATTAATATTCAGGATCTTTTGATTATTGGCTCGTGAGGAATCCTCCGAGATTTCCTGTGTATATAGCCTTTAAAAATATAACTTTCCACAATAATTTATTGCCGTTGCTTACAGAATCATGGCTTTGCAGTTGTTGTAGTGATTTTCTTGGACTACTGCAATGCGTGGGGCTACCTTTGAAGGTGACCCGGAAACTACAACTAATCCAGAATGCGGCAGCTAGACTGGTGACTGGGGGCAGCCGCCGAGACCATATAACACCGGTCCTGAAAGATCTACATTGGTTCTCAGTATGTTTTCGAGCACAATTCAAAGTGTTGGTGTTGACCTTTAAAGCCCTAAATGGCCTCGACCCAGTATACCTGAAGGAGCGTCTCCACCCCCATCGTTCTGCCTGGACACTGAGGTCCAGCACCGAGGGCCTTCTGGCGGTTCCCTCACTACGAGAAGCAAAGCTACATGGAACTAGGCAGAGGGCCTTTTCGGTAATGGCGCCTGCCCTGTGGAACTTCCTCCCATCAGATGTCAAAGAAATAAACAACTACCTGATATTTAGAAGACAGCCCTGTTTAGGGAAGTTTTTAATGTATTTTTAATCTTTGTTGGAAGCCGCCCAGAGTGGCTGGGGAAACCCATCTAGATGGGCAGGGTACAAATAAATTATTATTTCTTGCTGTTAGCTCTCCACATTTCTGATAGCTTGTATGTGTAACAGAATTAACTTGAGTCCGCAATGTGATTTTTTCAATAGTGATAACAAAGTTACTAATAGTTCTTTACTTGGCAGGCTTTTTATCAAGGCAGATTTGGCGAGCAAGAAACCAAGTAGGCTAGAGCAGGGGGCTGTCGAAATGGCTGTGGGCACTACAAAATACCCATTTCACAGAGGAGGACCTAGACATGCTTGGCTCCTTTCTCCAAAACAAAACACCCGGTCAAAACAACTACATTGGCCACTAGCCATTATGACTGTGTTGTCCCTCGGCTATAGGAAAATAGCACGAAGCAAGATGACTCCCCACGTCATGCTGCCGTAAATATAAACCCCCAACCCCAAATTTGCCATGTAGCCATTGGCTAATGCCATTGGCATATTATGGCTCCACCGGCTGAGGGTGGGGCCAGCCCCGCCCCCAGGCCGGTTGGGGAATAATGTTCCAGAGTCGAGCACAACAAGGCCCTTCTGTTAAGACAGGCATCCCCAAACTTCGGCCCTCCAGATGTTTTGGACTACAGTTCCCATCATCCCTGACCACTGGTCCTGTTAGCTAGGGATCATGGAAGTTGTAGGCCAAAACATCTGGAGGGCCGCAGTTTGGGGATGCCTGTGTTAAGAGGATCCACCTTATGTTGTGCTTATGCTTATGTTGTGCTGCAGACATCCCATAGGCAACTGACAGGCCATTATCTGAACAGGGTAGTGGACTATATGGGCCTTTGGTCTAATCCAGCAGGCCTATTCCGGTCCTAAAATGAGGCAGTGGGGAGAGAAATGAGAAAGTTACCTTTTCCTATGCCACCAGTGAAGTTGTAGCATAATTTGATTGAGACTGCTAAGTTCATTAAGGACGATTTCATCCATTCTTATCCCTTGGAATGGAATAATGGTGTCTTTTTCAGGCCACACATGATCCTTCCATCATCTGTTAGCCAAACCTGCTTTCTGCTTCAATGACAAAGTTGATATTTGTCAAACATCTTACTTAACTAAAATTACAGTACTGCTTTATTGATGTTCACTGGGGGGCCAGCTAACAGCTTGAGGTTGTTTTTTTTTTTTAATGACAAATCTTGAAATGAATTTAGTGTGTGTTTTAATCCTGCTTTGAGTAAGAGGATGGACTGTGTTTTTGATTATGGCAGCGATTTCTCATTACAAAGTTCTCATTACTTCCATGTTGTTATAAACATACAGCATGGTCGTGAAAGAGATGCACCTACAGATTTATGCCAATGGATTTGTAACCTCATGATAAGGAATCTATATATAAATGACTAAATGCACCCTAGGTAATTAAACAAGTTGCTTTAAGACCAGAGGAGCTTGAGGCAATAACAATGTCCATTAGGTCAAAAGGTGCTATTTTTCCCCTCCCTGAAATTGGAGTAAAACTGATGACTGCTGAGACCTATTCACATGTACTGTCTTAATGTACATGTAAGCTATATTAATGTTCGGCACACCTTTCCTAACCTGGAACAAGGAGATTAAAGCAAAAGAGCTGCCACCGTCTCCAAAGCAAAGGCTGGCAGAGAGGGGATTATGCTTCATCCTAACCCCAAACACCCCCAACCATCAACATCCTGTTAGCGCTGATGGGTAGAATTACAGCAATTTTAGGAGTTGCTTTATAAACCAGAAGGTACAGCTATGTGAATTGGTAAATTTAGTCACTCAGTGTAACCTTTTTATATATGTATTACAAATGTATGCTTGACTGCCATATGTATGCCTAAATCAGGCACTCCCCAACTCGGCCCTCCAGCTGTTTTGGGACCACAACTCCCATCATCCCTAGGTAACAGGACCAGTGGTCAGGGATGATGGGAACTGTAGTCCCAAAACAGCTGGAGGGCAGAGTTTGGGGATGCCTGGCCTAAAGGCTTAAAGGAGTCCCACTGGAAACTTCTGTTGCTTAGATCACATTGAGACAAGTGTCTGAGCTTTCCCTTGGCTCCTACCAATTTCTTGGAAGCTTATGGGTTGTATCACAGGACTTTAGTGTATGCTGCAGTTTTCTGTTTTCATCATTCTTCTTGTTCCTTAATTCTCTCATTAAAGCTCCATGTCACCACCTTTTGCCTTCCTCCCACCTTCCTGTTTCTTTATTCTTGTCTATGTTCCATTCCCCTCCCCTTTGGGTTTCACTTCCTTTTCATCTCTTCTTACTACTGCCTTCTCTCTCTTCCCCTTTCCATTTCTCCTTGCCATTCATTCATCCTTCTTTAATCATTTTCAAGTGTCTTTTTAAGGCCTTGTCCCTGGCTTACGTCTTCTGCCCTTCCCCACTTAAGACTCTTCAAGCTGTGGCATTAGCAGCTTCTGCTGCTCTTATCTCTCTTGTTTGAGATTCTGACCCCTTGGGCAGCTTTTCATGCAGCACAGCTGCCTTCTGAACTGGCCTCTAGTGTAGATTGCCTAAAGGAAGGATTTGGGTTTTTTTTTTAATTTCCAATTTGTCCTTGGTTCATATTCAAGGTTCTTTACTTCTTCCTGTGGTGTGTTGAGGCATGAACACGGAGGCATCTTCAAGAATGGGCAGTGGGTATGGCCTAATAACTGGAAGTTTGCAAGTAAATGAGTACAGTTGGGTGAAAGTTCTGAACTTCTTTAATTTTCCAGAATGATGCTATGTGATAATGGAGGAACTTACCACCCTCCAAGAGGAGGTAAATACCTCTCCCCTAAATTTCACTGCAAAACCCCAAATAAGCATTTAGATCGATATACAAATGGCAAAGTAACAGATTTCCAAAACCCCAACTTATTGACAATTTGACGCCCTTTGGAAACTAGTCATTGAGTGTCACAGATACTTATCAATGTTCAGTTTGCACTTCATAAACTTAAAACCTGTCGTTGAAACTTTGCTTCGGGTAGCAATTTCAATTCCCTAGTAGCTTTAGAGATTTAATTTAAATCCTTGCATACTATTCTCTCCCCTGCCCCGCACCACCAAGAACTCCTTGTTGCAGGAGCCCTGAGAAACTGATCTTAACAGGAGTCACGTAAGCTATTAATAATTCTGGCACTGCCACCAAAGCAGATGGGCATGTCAGTGATCCATTGCTTGTTCTTTAGTTGTCTCTTTGAAGCCAAGTAAAATTGGTAGCATGATTCATGTGCTTTCCTGAACTGATGTCTGCTTAAGATGTAATTTCACAGGACTGGCCAGATGAGTCTCCTTGAGATCCTTTGGGCAATAGCTCCAGTTTTATGAGAATCCTTAAAGTTGACTTGCCATCTAAGGGCTGCTTATAGTAATATATCAAACACGCTGTTTTCTATGCATCTAAGCTCAATGGACAAAAGCAACTCAATTTCTACACAGCCACACATTGTTGATCAGATAGATTTTGGTATCTGCTCAATGCTAAAATGGAGGTTAGCTATCAACTATGTGATATATTCTGTTTGAGCTCATTTTGTTTGTAATAATGACAACTATCATTACTTTGCATCTAAGAACATTTGCTTATAATGTGGGCCTTAAAAACGCTTGGTTGATCAATTAATATTAAGTCATTAACTACCGATCTTATCATAAGTTCCTCTTCTTGTTTTACAGAAACAGGATCTCCAATAACAGCTTCCTGTGTTGGCTTAGGGAACTCGCTAACTCCTCCCTCAGGACAGACAGGAAAACTGGTGCCTGGATACAATGGTAAAGTTATTTTTATTATTATTATTCCTGTAGAATGCCCTCCCATCAAATGGCAATGAAATAAACAACCACCTGACTTGTAGAAGACATCTGAAGGCTGCCCTGTATAGGAATGTTTTTAATGTTTGATGTTTTACTGTGTTTTCATTTGCTGGAAGCCGCTCAGTCAGATGGGTAGATATAATAATAATAATAATAATAATAATAATAATAATAATAATAATAACAACAACAACAACAACAACAACAACAACAACAACAACAACAACAAACAATTACATATATAACATTATAGTTACAGGTAGGTAGCCGTGTTGGTCTGAGTCGAAGCAAAATAAAAAAACTCCTTCAGTAGCACCTTAAAGACCAACTAAGTTTATATCATGTGCATGCACACTTCTTCAGATACATTATGATACAGTATTGGCTTACCAGCTCTAAGAAGCACATGATTCCTCACAGAGTGCAACACCAAGACGATATTTAAAGCTGAGAGGCTGCTTGTATTTCACAGCTAAGGACCAAACCCATTATTGATCTGGCTTCTTTGGCCACTTTAAACCTTTTTTGTTCTGTAGCACCATCTCCATTTGTCAGAACACACTTCAGACAAGCCCTCATCAAAACAGCTTTTCCCCTGTTCTCAACCTGCTGCTGTCCAGTTTTGAAATTACACCATGCCCCAATAATTCCCTAATGCAGCAATAACCTATATTCATCATTGCTAGCAGGCATAACAGACTGTAGCATGGATGGGTGTTGCTTCCATTTTCTGCTTGGAAGTCACCTTGAATGAACCAATCCAAATGGGCTGCCACATGTGGGTCAGTAGTTCTATAGGCACAGAAGCCCAAGGGAGTCACTTATGGGCTGAATTGGAGGAGGGGATGAATCCAGAAGCCTGAGGCCACTTCTGCAAACACAAATATTATCTTGTACATAACCTCACCTTCTGGGCAAGTTGGGTCTGCTTGTGAAACTGGAAAAGCGACTGTTTTATCAGCCTAGCCCAAAATTTCACAGATACCTTAGTATGTGGAAATGCTTCTTGAGGAGTGTAGATTTTGCTATTTATGGCAAAGCTAGGGCAGCCTCTGCATATAATTGACTGCTTTTAATTAAAGGGCTGCTGCTGTGCTGCTTCTATTGTGTAATTATTGGTGATTTTAAACTGATTTTATATATGTATATAGTTTTAATTCTATTTTTATCAATACTGAATTGTATTTTAATATCTTTTTCTACATTTATAGTTCCTCTTGTTTTTATCTGTAAGCTGCCTTGAGTTCTGCCAGGGAAGGCGTGGTATAATAATAATAATAATAATAATAATAATAATAATAATAATAATAGGGATATGTGCCCAGAGTTGTTTCTGATGTTGTACTGGATACTTTGTGATTGTGGGAACTCTGGGTGATATCCATTGACATCCATCCCTAGTGGAATAGAGACCATCCCCACATCTTCCTGCAGACTTCCTCCTTGGCTGGGGGGCCCCTCCAGAGAAGAGGGTACAAGGGGATGAGAGGAAATGAAAGCTGCCTTGTGTGAAATTGGATATTGTTCTTTGTACATGCATCAGGAGTGCCAGCAGAAACACACACAGGAGGCCATGACACCAGAAGGCAATTGTCCTCATCAAAACTACCATGTACTCTGTAATACCCTGTTTGAGAATATGAGCAGTGAACAGATGCCCCCATTTCAGATATTGGTTTTTGATCTCTGTACATTAAATAGCACTTGTGTGTTTTATAGTGTGTAAAGATGTTCCTAGCTAGTCTAGCCAGTGAACCCCAGAAACATTTTTTTTAATGAAAGCAAATGCCCATTGAGCTCCGCAAGTGTCTAGCTGTTTTTAATTTAAAGTTGCCTGCTTTCCACTTATACCAGGAAGGCAGTCTTCTGCAGAGGCTGATATTTGAAAGGAATGCTAAGCACATTATCTTTAATGTTCAGCATTAAAAAAAAAGATTGCTGTAGGAAATGTAGGCTTTGAATCCATATAAAGCATGAATGGCAGTAGCTGCCTCTAGCCAGGAAAACAACTGAATGGAACATGTGCAACCGTAAGATTAGGAAAGCTGCAATATTTTCATAACTAGAATTATGGTTTGACCAAAATTATCTAGGGATTAACCTGCTCTTCACATGTAATTGATAGTGTACTCCTATTCATATTTACTCAGACACAAGTCCCATTAAGTTCACTGGGACTTACTACCAGGTAAGTATTAAACGGTTGCAGGCTGAGATAACTTTAAGATCAATTTCACTTGCCTGAGAATTGCTCAGTTAGTTTTTTTTGGGGGGGAAGAGTTGACTGGTTTTGTAGAACAAAGAAATGGGGCAGGATAGATGAAGGTTGAAAAAGTGTGATGTTTTCTTGCCCTTTCTTGGCAGTAGAGCCAATAATTATGAGGCTGAAACAATATCAGGCTTGGTGCATTAAGCCAAGAATGAATGTGGGGCATGTACACTCCTTTTCCACTCACACACTGGGTTCAGCGCTTCTAGTTAACTTTAAACCACAGTTTCCCATTACATCCAAACTAATAAATAAGGTTTTGCTCTACAGCAGATAGGAATGAAGTGAAAAGTGGGGGAAGCGACTGGTGTTGGGCTGAAACAGGAAGTGCAGTGACTGTAAATACATACCCTCTGGGCTCTATTTGACCTTTAAAGACAGATGAAATTAGGTGAAAACTGCCACTTTTTGTAAATTGGCATCTATAACCTCCAAGTGCTCTTTAAACTGCACCAGCTCCCGTGTAGTTGTCTGTGCTTGTTGCTGTGCCTAGCATCTTAAACCACTCTAAAAATAAGGTATCTCTTGCCCTCTGATAAAGGTAATTTACATTCCAGCTTTGTCCAGCCTTCCTCTGAGTTGAATCTGTAACTTAAAACTAATTTTTCAGTCTAATCTGCAAAAACAAGAGCCCCAAGATAGCCTAATTGGGCACTGCAAATGTTTTGTAATTGCTTTCCTCAAGTTGTGTTTTCCATAGCAATTAAGCTCAAAGCTTTCCTCTGTCTTGAACACTAGTTAAGAGGGGAGGGGAGGAAAAAATTTTTTTAGTGAATCCTTTTGTCTTTTTTTTCTTGCAGTAATGATTCTGGATGATGACAAGCAAGCTGTAAAAGCGAAGACTTTAGGAAATATTGTGGTGAAGTAAGCAGCCCACAACCTTTCAAGGGATTAATGCTGTAAAGTAGACGGAAGGAGTGAGCCAAAACACTGTGATATAATTGAATATTGAATGAATATACTTACTGATACTGACCACAAATATTGCCCCTTTAGCCAGTAACATCTTCTACCACTCTAGAGTTAAAACTAATTTATTTTGACATATGAACTTCCCCCTCTTTTGCTCAATTAGGGGTTCTTTGCAGAGGCTGCTTGCTGCTTCATTGATCTGTTGCAGCTTCTGTAACAGTACCATTGGAGAATATTTGAAAGCCAATCCTCATTCCATGTGGGAGCTTAATTGGAATCGGGGGAAAAAAGGTCCAGGCTTTGAAAGATGCCATTGCAGAGAGGGAGAACTGGCTTTGTAAAGGCATATTCCAGCTAGTGCAAATTGTGAGTTTTGGGTGTGGTGTTTCATTGCTTCTGAGTCCAGAATTAGGGTGTACCTCGAGCTACTCTGCTTCTGAGAACTGTACCATCTTTGTCATTGTTATGGCTGGTTGGCTTCCTAGAGAGAATGTAATCCACAGCCTAGCACAGGAGGTCCTCTTGTGTATTTCTGGGGCAAGGCCTGCACTCTTGATTGCCTTCTCCAGTACAGACCTGGGAATCTGGCAGGTTGCTGTCTTTATGAAGTCCCCCCTTGTTAAGGCCTCTTCATGATCATGATTAACTGCAAACTTGACTGCACCGGTGGCGCTAAATACTCTGATGTTGCATGGCTTCCTTGACCCTGCCTATAGTGTCAGATCTTGAGCAAGGGGCACCTATGCTCATAGACCTCTACATGTATAGGTTTCTACAGGAGATGGAGCCTAATTAACACAGGGTTCTTTGGAAACCTAGGCATGTGGAGACTTGCATGCATAGGCTTCTCTGCTCAGACGTGAATGTCAGGAGCGGGTGGGATCATGCCTGCCAAGTTCCTGTCAGAGAAATAAGGAATCGGACCGGAAGTAGCAGACCGGAAGTAGTGCTGCTGCCATTTTCGAACTGGGCGGAGCATGCTCAGAAGCGACTTTTGATGCTGCTTTGCCCAGTTGCAAAATGGCCACCACACCAGAAGTCGCACTGCAGCCATTTTGGAACTGGGCAGAGCTGCATCAAAAGTAGCTTCTGAGCATGCTCTGCCCAGTTCCAAAATGGCCGCCGCGCCAGAATAAACTGGGGAAAAAAATATATCCATTTTTTCAGCTGGGAACAGCTGGAAAAACGGGGGTTTCCTGGGGAATACGGGAGACTTGGCAGCTATGGGTGGGATGGAAGCTGCATGGCGTTGGAACAAGGCTCTGTTGCTCCTTTCAACATGTGGGCTCCCTTCTGGTGTCATGTCAAAACATTTAACTTGCCCAGGCCTTTTAAATGGCTATGCTTGTTCTGCACTATAATTTCACAATTCTATTGCTGCCTCTCATTGTTTTTTATTCATTATGGATGTTGATTTTTGCTGTATTTGCTGTTCTAAACTGTTTTATTTATTGCCTCAGAAACCATTGGGATGAAGTGCAGTCTAGAAATGAATAAATGAATAGACTCTCATAGTCCCACACACATTTACTTGGGAGTAAGTCTCATTTATCTCAGGCTTATTGCACAGTACTGTTCTGTCTGTGCTTCAGGGACTCTCTGGCATGTTGTCTCATTGAGAGTGTCAAATTTCCCCACACACAATCTGGTGAGAAGGAATGAAATTTTCTTACACATGAAAAATTCACCTAGACTACCAATTCTGACGTTTTTCCTCATGTCCTCCAATTACTTTCACAGTGCACACCCCTAATGGAGACAGAATTTATGTAGGAACTTATTTTTCCGTTGTGGTTCTTTCATATTAGCCTATGATTCTATCATTTTGCATCTCCAACCTGGTAGGTTCATGAAAGAATAATCTCTTGCATAGCATCTTTACACAATGTGAGCTGGGTTTCTCATCTCCCTTTCTGCTTTCCTACCTGTTTTTCAGTTTCCACTGCTTCTCCTTAGGAGCTCACTAAGCTTCTGCTACCATGGTACGTGCTATTTGCAGTTTTTGCCTGAGTTGCTGGAAATACTTGAGGTGACTATCCTTTTGCTCAGCTGATTATCACTGTTTTAGCTTCAGCTTTTCCTCTTTTCTACATTTCTGTTGCTAATTGACAGCAAAGCACATGTTTAACTAATGCTCGGAGACATTATTGCTTTTATAGGAGTTGTCTGGACAATGCTAGACCACAAATGCAACATCTGTGGCTGCTTTACAGGTTCTTTTTTTGGACCCAAGTGCCAATCGAGGCGTGCATGTAACTTGCCAATGGAAGCACCTGTGACTGTTATCGAAACACAGTGCTTGCATTTGCACTTAATGTTAAGCCAGACTTCCAGACAGAATGAGCTGCATGCTGGTACTCATTGTCCAGTTTCTCCAACTTTGCTCGTCCCCTAGTGCAAACAGGATGAACAAACCATCAATGAACCAGAGCTGCAAATTGGTACCAGTCATGCCTTGCCAGGGATTCAGAAACGATAACCCATGGCTTAGATGTAATGGGAAGCCAAGGTTTCCTAGTTGGCTATCCCCCTTATGCCAGTAGAGCAGCAAAGCAGCATGCTCATTCCTAATAACCCGCAATAAGCCATTCTGGTTTATTGTTTTATGCAGATATGACTGCTAGGCTCTTACTGTTGATGAGTAACATCCTTTAATTCCAATAAAGTTACCCTGAGACGGTTTCTTTTTTTGTTTTGCAGTTGTACAAAACACCTATGGTTTTTTTGAAAACTTGCATGTTCAGAGTGTCAGTAGTTAGAGGAGCACACTGGTTTAATAGTTCTAAGGAATAATGCCCTTCCGTAATTCTCCATGTTGACAGACAGGGTGCAACTTCAGTATAGTCTGTGTTAGAATGTAAAACTACTATCCAAAGTTTTAAAATGCTGAGCTAACTTTGGAATTAATCTCTAGGTTTTTGTGGGGGTTTTCTTTTCTTTTGTACTAATAAATGCTGAGTGTAAGTTTGGCTTTTCAGGCAGTTGATTTTCTGATGATTTCAGGAACGGTCTTAATCTTAAAGTGTCATGTTGCCTTCTTTAAAGCATAGCAGGCATCACACTTTCTGCACATATTGTCTCATTCCTGCTACAAGCTAACATTCATGTCACACTAAACAAACCAATTAGTGTCTATAGTGCCGCAGGAATTTTGACTTTGAGAAACCTCAAGAATCACTTTGTAAATATGGGTGGAGGAAAAAATCGGTGTGTGTGTAACGGCACATTCTTCTAAGACTTAACTATTGCTAAGTTTTAGCACAAGCGGTGTGCTAAATACAAAATGTCCTTACAAACTTTTGCATTTTCAATTATGTATGCATATCTATTCTTGTTACACTTGATATGACCCTGTTGCAAATCACCAAATGGAATTAATTTAACACCTTTTGTATTTCTGCTCTATTGCATGTCAGCTTTTTAAAATTATTATTTTTTGGAATTCATACGGGTGAAAGTCTGTGTGTGCTGAGAGGCGATGGGCTCTCTTACTTAATGGCTAAGCTGAAAGGAGCAGAATAAAACCAAACAAAAAAAGCCCCAGGGGAATCGTTAATGGCTCTGCCAATGAGAATTGTCCTTCCTCTCTGTCACAAGGACTTTTTAGACAGTTAAATAAATCAACGGTGCAACTATGTTGCCGGTTATGAATTACTGTCCTGTTGGTACCCTGAATGCATACAAGGTAACTTCTGTTTCCTGAAGGTTTCATTTAATACAGATGCATCTTGACATGAGGTTAGAAGTTAGGCAACATTTTATTCTCAACTCTGTTAGAACTAGACCATTGAGCCTGCTTCAACAGGAATTAGAATCCAAGGTTCAGTGCAGCCAAGGGTACCTCTTATCCTTCAGTATTTTGCAAAGCACTTGAAACATTTAGCCACCTTTGGAAGCAGTCTTCTCCCCACTCCTCCAAGAACACAAAACAAAGTTGTGGGTAATGGTATCGTAGTGAGCTAAGGGATTTTGTGATGACGGAACCTGTGGCTGTAGATGCCTGAAACGGTTATGATGTCCTAGAGCTTTTCACAAGCATTCTAACTTGTCAGCGAGGAAAGTGCTAACAGTCTCCTGCAAAAGACTGTAAAAGTCACCCGAGTTGAGATTAAACCTCACACATTCCCTATCCCTGGGAAAGGAATAGGCATTGTGGGGGGAAATGAGGACTAACGCTGAATGGGAAGAGACACAGAGAGATGCTAAGAGGACAAGGGAGCCAGAAATGGGAGCAGCTGGGGGGTTGAATGAAGGAGGCAGGCTGAACCAAGGAACAAGGCCTAGGAGAAAGATAAGGGAAGAGGTGGATTAGAAAATATAGGGTGCATTCAGATGTGGATAATGTTGTGTTAGCTTTCTGATAGCACTTCTGTCTGGTTTTCTAATGTGCCTTTTATACTGCCGTGTCTGCTGTGTGGCTTTTTGACCGATACACTACTGGCACGTTGCATTAAATTTCGTTCACACCAGTGGGTGTGGTGCGATGAAAAATGAACATCAGATCTAGACAACATTCCTACTCCCCACCCTACCCTTTCCGCTCGCACGTGAGCCTGTTTCCCCATGAAAACAGCAGGAAAAGCACTGTGTACGGCCTCACATTCCATCACTTTACTTCCATGATTTTCTGGGTTGAGGAGGCTGCAAGCAGATTTCCCCCCAGAATCAAATAATGCAGAAATGAGCATTAAATATCTGCTATATGCCATTGTGTTCTGGAAGTGGCTTTTGCTTCATGCGAATGCTCAAATATAATGTGGAAATTAACAATTAGGGGAATGTCGGTGAAATGGAATAAGCTGTCATGTGAACGCAGACTCAGAAGTGGCTGTGGATCGCTGAAGGGAGTAGAGTTGTGCCCTTCCTGATTAGAAGTTTGTGTTGTCTTGGAAGTGTTATCCCCCCCCCCCAAATTGCTTTTTATCATTAGCTATGTCCCTATTTTGTGGTGGTGAATTAGATTTAAGGCAGAGTGCAACATACTCCCAAGAGGAATGCTCCCTTTTAGGGGGACATCTCCTTGTATTTTTCTACAACAAATTCTAAGGTCATAAAAAAATGGCTGTTATTGTTAAAGGAAGTTTGAAGAATATTGATGGGTTATCTGGAAAACATCAGTTGATGCAGTTTGCAAGCCATTGATTTATGACAGTGTCTAACAGAAAAGTGAATTCAAGGGGAGCCTTCCCTCCCCTACTTTTTTTTTTGCTCAGATAAATGGGAATCTTTCTCATGCTCTCCTCCACAAAAAGTGTGCCTCTGAAGTTTTGTCACTTAACTACTCAGCTAAGGGAGCTTTGCCACTCTTTTTGCACCAGGATTTGCAAGTTGAATTAAACACAATTCTCCTGGGCTGTACCTGAGAAGGGAAGTACCTGAGAAGGGAAGTCACTGCCAACAGCTCTTCATGGTAGGGATGGGGAATCTAAGGCCCAGAGCCTGAATTGCAGACCTAGGGACTCTTCCCAGGCTACAGCCAGTGGGGAATTGAGAGGTTCCTCTCTCTCACATACCCACAGCACTAAGCAGTTTCTGGGAAATCTTGTTGCTTCTGTATGCCCCTGGCTCTTGGGACATATTGAGAAACATGCAGAGGCACAGATGGTTGGCCATGCACATATTGCTTAGTGGGTCTGGCAGGCTCACCTTTTTTCTTGTCAATTGGCTTATTATCTGCATGCAGAGACACACAGGTTTTAAGCAATCTGATTGTTTTGTTCACATGTAGTTCACATCTAGTGCAGGTGTAGTGATATTTTCCCATGTCAGCAGACTCTGTGAGTACTGTACTGTATTTGTAATGTTTTAATATCTGTTTTCCTTTAGTTAACTATGTAAACTTGCAATTTAAAATGACAACAGAAATTAACTATTTTTAAAATGTAAACCAATGTATAATATTGTGAATTGATTTTAAAAATGCTTAATCATAGCCCCCCACCACCACCATAATGCTATGCTTCCAGTTTAGGATAAACACTGGTGAGATAGGTGTTTTTACACAGATTAAAATTGAGGATTCAATACATAAAAACAGGTAGATTGCACATTAGGTGAAAATATTCAGGATTTGTAACGGGGTGGGTGGGCATTGTGTCTTATTATAGGAGAATGTCTTTATAGTACAAGAAGCTACCATAATTTGTGCAATGGATTTGTTAAAAATAGGTTTTGTCCCCATCTCTGTTTTTACTATTATGAGAAGGAACAAAGTAAATCCCTGTATCTCCCAAAAGTATTGTGCTGACTTGAGCAGCAAAAAATTAAATATTTGGGTTGGAACTGATTATTAGCTACATGTATGGCATAAATATTTCATATTCTTGATCAGAATGTTTCAATCCTTGACCAGCTCCACTAAACTTGTGAAGATAGTTGCTTTTGGCTTCTATCCTTCCAACACATTTCAGGAGATGACTTCAAAAACAAAAAAAAAAACTTTAATCACCATCATGTAATAATCTTGTAAAAACTATTTGTTCTCCTTAATAGCCTTGTTCCAAATTAATTTTGTGCTTATGTGTGTTTGCTTTTTTATTTAAATAACAGGCTGCCTTTGCCTCCAGGAGCCTTTCTGGGCCTTTGGAAAAATGAGGATCTGTACAAGGAAATGTACTTCCAGAAATTTCCAGTAAGAGGAGTTAAAATGAACTAAATATGTAGTAAGCTACCTTTGGCTCTTTAGCATGAAGTGATGCCATATTTTGGAATGCTGCTTTCCCCTCTGATTGACCACGCTGGCTGGGGTTGATGGCTTCTCAAAGCAACTGGAGGTCAGCTTGTTGCTTACCCTATGTAATAGAATAGATGCATTTTGTAATGCTCAATAAATACTTGCACTCTGCTTCTTCATAAATGCTGTGCACTGTAGTGTAAGAATCCCATCCATGCCTATGTTTGCATATTCTTCTATTACTCTTCCACACTTCCTTACTAAAGGCCAACTGGCTCCTTATGGGATGTGCAATGCTGGCGTGCTGAGATAGCTCAGTCGGTAGAGCAATGACTCTTAACCTTGAAGGTCGTGGGTTCAAGTCCCACACTGCACAAACAGATTCCTGCATTTCAGGAATGACCCCATTGGTCCCTTCCAGCTCTACAGTTCTGTGATTCTATGGAGATTGCACATGAGGCAAACAAGCTGTGTGCTAAGCAGCTCTACACGATACTGTTAAGAACATAAGAGTTCAGCTGGATCAGATCCAAGGCCCTTCTAGTCTGGCATTCTGTACCCACCGTAGCCAAGCCAATGCCTACACAAAGCCCATAAGAGTGGCATGAGTGCATTTCAAAGGCTTATCTCCAGTATTAGAGGTAAATATCACCATCAAGATTAGTAGCTGTTGTTTTGCAGAAAAGCTCCTCTACAAGAGCCTGTAAAGACTGGACAGGAACCTAGGATTATTTTGGAGTAAGGCTAAGGATGGGAATTGTGGCAAAAGTGGTCTAGATCTTTGGTAATTTTTGTTGATGTTTCTGTATTTAAGGAACATCAATAAAATGAGCAATAATTTTTTTAAAAAAAGTATTACTGATCTCAAATATTCTGATCTATATATTTTTTCTTTCTCCTCCTGCTTTTGCTCCCAGGGGTACTATAATACTATGGATGCAGGGTATATGGATGCAGAGGGCTATTTGTATGTGATGTCTCGAGTGGATGACGTGATCAATGTTGCAGGTCATAGGATTTCAGCAGGCGCAATTGAGGAGGTAAATGCAAAGCGGTCTGTAAAAATGCTTTAAAAATACATATTAAAAATCCAGTTAAGATTTATATCGCTAGTGGAGGATGTTTCTGCATTTCTGCTTCTTATGAATGGTATTCAGGTAATGTGTACAAAGTCATTTCAACAGTGAGAAGAACAGTGGCATACATTTTTAAAATCTGACCAACGAAGTACAAAAGGTCTTGTGTTATCCAGCACAAAGGTGTGTTCTTTTGAAACTTATCTGAGTGATTTGTGGCCCACATCGGCAACTTCATAACTTTAGGAAAGCCCTGATACCAGGGACTGGATTCTGAGCTCCCTCACTGTTTGCAGGCCATTGTGACAGGGGAATGGGGCCAACAACCTACCTGTTGGTCACCTGATGTCACTTTGATGTCAAGTAACTTAACTTACTCTCCCCTCCATGCTACAAATAAACATTTTTCCTGTGCTGATAAGACTTGAATTCAAGCTGTGTCTGCAAATGAAGAACTGGAAGCATACTAAGGTCACATCCACAACATACATTTAAAACACGTGGCTTCACCCTAAGAATTCTGGGAATAGTAGTTGGTTAAGGGTGCTGGGAGTTGTAGTTCTGTGAGGGGTAAAACTACAGTTCTCAGGATTCTTTGGGGGGAAGTCATGACTATAAAAGTGGAACATATGTGCTTAAAATGTATTATCGCCATCAATTTATTATGAAGGGACTGTGCAATAAAGCCCAAAAACTCAGATACATTTAAGACAAAACTAAATCTCTGAGCAAAGACCCATATATCCTGCTGAGAAAACCTGTCAGAATAAAAATGTATTTATTTGTCCCTGGAAAATGCAGATCATGGGTACCTGTTCATATCTCAACAGGAATGCTGTTCTATAGATCAGGGAGGCCACACTGAAATCCCTGCTCCAACTTATTACAGAGCAGGCCTCTGGATCTTTGGAACTTGCAGGAGAAACTCTCCTGCAGACCACAGGGATCTGCTAGGTATATAAGGAGTAAGGCAGTCTCTCTGGTAACCTGGCCCTGACACGTATGTTAGCACCAACACTTTGAACTTGGCCTGGTAGCAGATGCATGGCATGGAGGTGACCTAAGACAGTTCCTGGTTCTTCCTTTGCATCAAAAGGTTTGGCGCTTTTTGAATCTCACACTTTGTAATGTCATTGTGCAGGGCCACAGAAAAAAGGAGCTAAATTCAAAAAGTACCAACTTTTTGATGCTTGAACTTTCTTGTTCCTGGCATCATATATGATGGGAAAGGTTGGCATGGTTTGTCTGAGATGGCCTGGTGGACCACCCACCAAGTCTTGGCAGGCCTAATCAGGCCTTGGGAGGGGGGGGGCTAAGGTCTTATGGACTTATATACTGTCTTATTTCCAAATACCTTGAATATTAATAAATTGAAAGTAAAGGTGTAAAGTAAACTGAACCAGGAAAAAGAAATAGGGTAATGAATGCTAAGGGAATAAATGCAGAAACACAATAATGCTTCCAGGCAAGGGAAATAATTAGAGCAGATGAATGAATGAAACAAAAGGCCTATGATGAGACATAGGTAAACAAACCATTACAGTAATCCAAACAAGATAAAATTAAAGAATGAGCTGTGTCAACAGGTGGAAGGGTGATATTAGTTTCCTGAAAGAAGTAAGATGTTGGCAATGACATTTTAGGAAAAATATGACTAGAAAGGGGAAGAACCACCCAATATGACCTTGATTCCAGAGAGAAGCAGATATTGGAGTGATACCAGCAACAGATAAATCAAGAACCAAGGTGGGAAAACCAAATAAACTTATTTTTAAATAGTATAAGGAACTGTATCCAAATCCCAGAAGAAATAGGTAGCAAATAAGGAGAAAACTATAATATGGTGATGGGGAACTGGAGCAGGGAAGTACAGCTGAATTGAACCTACCTAAATATGATAATCAGTGCTAAGGGAATGGCTGCAGGAACCGAGACAGCGAAACCTGAACCATGAAGGACACCCAAAAGAAAAGGGACAAGGGTGAAAAACGGCATTCACACCGACTCATGACTGTCAGATAAGAAAACCATTAAAGTATAGAACAGGGTTAGCCAGACAAAAAGAAAGCAGCCTCAAATACTGAAGGATAACGACGAACAGAAAAATTATAGAAAGTAAAAAAAGAAATGTGAAGATGAGGCAGTTTATGAAACTAAATGAATGAAAACTACATTAAAAAGGACGTAGTGTAGTGATAATCAAGACTTTGAGAGAGAAAACACTGCATACACATTGCTTGGAAACAAAGGAGAGAAACCAGGTGGCAATTAGACAAACCCAGCGAAGTCATCTATGAGGCTAGAAGCCATAACAGAGAGATTTGAAATTACCGTATACAGAAGGGAATAATAGAAAGTGAGCGATCTGCTTAGAAAACATGAAGGCACGACACTAAGCAAACAAGTAGAAGAGAAGAAGAGCAGAAAAGGAAGAAAACAGCCATGAGGCTGTGACAAATGGTGATAAATAAGAAGAGCTGATCAGAAGGAACTCATGAATGAACTTGCGCTGCTTTATCAAAGGCATGTGCAAAAACTAAGAGATAAAAATAGACAAGAAAGAAAATGAGGAATAAGCAGTGAATTAACAAGGGAATAAAAGTGACTAGCCAAAGCAGCAGCAACAGAATGAATTAACCGAGAAAGATAAATAAGATTGCTTATTAAGGGTGTGTGTGAAGCGTATAGATAAGAAATTGAGAAGTCATGACTAATGGCACAGGACCTTGATATATGAAGGAAAACGTAATTGAGAAGTAATCTATGGCTGACCTGGGGAAGAATAATGGGAGCAGAAAGACAAATCAAATGTACATGTTGAAACAGAGTTAAATGAAGAATCCGAAGCACGAATAATTGGTGCTATAGAAACAGCAAAGAAAAGAGGATCAGGAAAAAATCAGGTTGTCAAGGCTGAAAGTTGCAAAATTCTTAAGAGTCAATAAACGCATCAAGCAAGAGAGTAAATTAAAGTAAACGATGTTCAGAGGGAGGACAAAGAGTACAGAACGAGGAGAACACCACAAGGGAGTAATTAAGAGTACCGGTTTCCCAGGCAGCAGGAAAGAATTGGCTCCCCGGGCATATTTTGTCTGATATATATCTTATTGCTGTAAGATGCTTTGAGACCTCCATGGTGAAAAGCTGGATATAACTTTGTTAAATAAATAAATGCAAAGTTGAACCCGTGCATTACGTGGAAGCACCTCCCTTCAATACCATCACATGCTACTCCAAGAACATGGCCAGATAATAAACCCAGTGACAGTTCCTTCCCATGTGAGGTTTGCTTGCCTGCTTGTCTAGAGCTGCCTGCAGTATCTATGCACATTGGAGCACTCATAAAAACAGACCATCATCATCATGCTAACCACTGTTCAACCCCACTCCTGGTACCTTTCACACCTTCACAAAATGGATGTATAAGTATGGGGTCTGAATCTTAGTGGAGCATGATTTAATACAGACCCACCTTTTCTCTCTCTTCTGTGTTAATTCTCTTTGATCCGGTTTTTAGGGGAAAGTGTCATAAAGTCGCTTTAAGGTCGGTTGAACTTTGGGTTTTTAAAGTAGTGTTAGGAAACTTGCTCAAAGCTCTCGCTGCTTGAGGGAGAATGTAAGGGCACAGTTATTGTTATTTTTACAGCTTAATTGCTTCTCCATCCTCACAAAACAGGTGTGAGGTGGTGGTGAACTGGCGCCTTATTATTATTGCTCAGCCTGTATTTTTAGGGAAAGAATACTTGGGCTAAATTAGTTGTTTTGTGGGTTGTGCTTTATTGCAGTGTTGCCTCTCTTGTGGTGTTGAAAAAGCTATTTAATTCCCATTTTTTTGCTTACCATACAGCGGGGTGGAAACCGATTGTTTTGCTGAATGCACCATAAAGTTGTTTGCTGATAAATAATGTATCAACTTTCTGTCTGTCTCTCCTGTTTTAAGGAAGACATTAACTGATAGTTTGATCTACAGCTTAAAATACTGTGCATGTTATTATTCCAAATGGAGACCCACAAAACAATAAAATGTACGCTAAGGTAGCTAATATGATTTATATCAGCATGTTGTTCATGATGAATGTCATTGTCATTTATACACAGTCTTATGGGCTGGATTGCTAATGTACATTTGTAATTTGAAATATTGCATTCCCAGTAGGTTTATTAATCAAGCTAATAAGGAAATGTTACAGCTTAAATAATATTTCAGTAAAAAGGCACTGAAACATCTCTTTTGGGCAGCAGCCAGACAATAGTAAATAAGTGTAATGTTGTGAGCATGTAGGCCAGAAATGTAGCATCACATAATTCTGAAATCCTGCTCCCGGCAAACTTGAGATTTCTGTATTATGGACACTGTGAATCACCATAAGGGCTTCATTGTCTAATGCTGCCTGGAAACTTCAGAAGGGTGCAAAATGCTACTGCTAAAATCTTGACGGGCCAGGAGTTGTGATCATGTGACAATGTCATTGTATTAGCTACACTGGCTGCTGATTCAGTTTTTAATGCGATCAGAGGTATTGACTTTGTACCGTTGGTCCCACACTCCTTGGGGCTTTAATCTAAGTACTTGAAGGGCCTGTGAAGTTGCTTGTTTTTTCAGATTGCCTTGCGCGTCACACTGCCTTCTGAGGCACATTTTGTGGCAATGCATGGAAGAGTTTTCTCTATGGCAGGACGTCATCTGTGAAATTCGCTGCCCAAGGGGTCAGCTTCCTCTCTTATCTTTGTTCTGCTGGCATCTGAAGAAGTTGGTTTTTTTTTAAGCCAAAGATTTGCTATTGCTGCTACTTTATTTCAATTTAATTTTTATTCTGGTTTTTCTGTTTTCTGATGATAGGTCAGGTTGTGGTTTTTGTAACTCAGATTGTGTTTTTGACAATGCATTTTTGATGGTGTGATTCTGTGTTTTGTTTTGTTTTACTTGTTGGTCACTTCGACTCCTTCAGGCGCAGAAAAGTATGGTTGGTTTTTAGTGTACGCTAAAAGAATGTATCTAAAGCAAGGGTAGGGAACCTTAGGCCGGGAGGCCAAATGTGGCCTGATAAGGTCTCTCCCTTTGGCCCTCAAAACTCCCCAGACCACACCCCTCACCCACACTGCCTCATAACCCAGGTGGCCTGACTGGAATGTGTTATTGACCTTTGAGAATGCCTCTTGCTTGTCTGGATGGAGGATACAGAAGGGTGTGTGCGCTTCTGTTTCAGAAGCTAGACTACTGTGCAGAGGTGAAACTCACATTAATTCCTCCACCCACTTTGGCCTCTGCTCTTGCCTACCACGGGCATGTGGCCCTCAAAAGGCTTTCTAGAATGGAATGCGGCCCTTGAGCTATAAAGCTTTCCCCACTCCTGTTCCCTCCCACACAGTTCTTTAAGTTGCTATCTTTGAAGGAGTTCCCATCCAACAGGAAATTACTTAGACATCTATCTCTACTATGACTCTGAAAACTCCCTGTGGTATTCCAATTAGGAAAGAAACTGTGACTTCTGCATTATCAGGTTCTCTGGATTGATAAGGAACATGTGTGCTCCACTGACGCATGGTGGTTGTTGTTTTCTGTTTCCCCAATCAGGCTGTTCTCTCCCATAGCGCTGTGGCAGATTGTGCAGTTGTTGGCCACGAAGACTCCTTAAAGGGCCACGTCCCACTCGCTCTGTGCGTCCTAAGAAACGGTGAGACATTTGTTTGAAAAGCGGAGGGAAGCCTTAGGCTCAACTCCCAGCCTGTAGCAGCTAACAAAATGGTAACCGTACAGAAGAATCAGACTACTTTTGTTGACCGTGGTGCTCTTACCTTGCTTATCAGGAGTAAACACTGAAGAGGAAAAGCTTTTGGATGAAATCGTAAACAGAGTTAGAGAAAATATTGGCCCCGTGGCAGCCTTCCGGAAAGCAGTGTTTGTTAAACAGTTACCAAAGACACGTTCTGGCAAGATACCACGGTCAACTCTTTCTTCCTTGGTAAATGGCAAGCCATACAAGGTGAATTACCTGCATTCTTTTACTACTACTGTGATAAAAGTGCTGGATATTTTGCTATTACATTGTGCTGTCTGCAGCTTTCATAATCTTTTATAGCTGTCCCTCTAAAGTTATGCCTAGTATGTTGTGTAGCATTTAAGTGGCTTTAAGCAGCAGCATATCTTATGTAAAGCAAACCAGTCCCATTAACCTGGCTCCAATACCACCTTGTAGCAGGCATATAGATTTACAAAGTGTAGCCAAGCAACCTTGGGAGCGTCAAATGCTTTTAGGATAGTGCCTGCATTTCCTCCCCTTGATATATATACTTCTTTATCCTGACCTTTGACACTTGAGGCGTATATTTTTAGGACCCACCTTAAGAACGTAACACATCCTGGGACTTTAGGGTGAAGGCCGGCTAACAAATGAGAATAGTCTCAATCCATTTCTGTACTAAGGAATCATTTTGTGTGAGATTACAGTACCTTTTTTGCATCTACTGACAGTGGTTGTTCACAGGAAGATGGCTGCTACAAAACTTGTTTTCCAGTGCCACTGCTGACTATGAGCCATTACATTACTGCTTTTTTGATGGTGTATACAGGGATTTTGTATGATTTCCACAAAACTAGGCAAACTAAGTTCACTAGACTTGAACTTGCTAACACTATTGTTAACTATAACATAGTATCTTGATTCTCTTCTCTTGCTTATTTTTTTTCCAGATAACTCCAACCATTGAGGACCCGGCTGTGTTTAAACACGTAGAAGAAATGCTGAAGACCAAGTTAAAGTAATGGTTTAAAACCTATTAAGATCTGAAAATACCTGGAAAACTTAACTGCATTTAATTAAGCCAGGAGTATCATGTAAATCAAATTACATTGGGACTAATTTTATTTCTGCAAAAGTGTCGCTAGGCCTTATACCGCAGTGGCAAGTAATTAATATTGGATTGCTGGTGTAATGATTTATGGTGGGTATTCAAACAGTTTCTCTGAGGCTCAAATAGCTATTAAAATAATCGCATTTGCAACTTTCATGCTGCTCCAAACCTATATCAAATGCAAAGATGAAGCACACCCAGCCAAAATTTTAGCACTTTTAGGCCCCATCAATTTCAGTGCAACACTTAATCCATGTGCTCATATGGTACTTCTTCCATTGAATTCAGGGGAAATTTAAGTGTGCTTATATATTAATATTGTTTCAAGAGGTGGGCAGAGCAATCCTAACTTCCACATCCATTGGCTGGAGGGGGCAAGGGTGGAGCAGAGGCTGCCGCCTAGCTTTGTGTGTATAGAATTACCACTGTTGGTTCTTTTGTAGCCAGAGTCAGGGTGAGGCCGGGGTAGGGTGGAAGCAGCCTCGAATCTGCTGGATGCAAGGCTTCTTCATTCATTGGAGGGTTCCCAGGAACAGTGTTCCCTCCACAGAACCCTGAAGCCGGTTTATCTAAAGTCCCACCCCCCTATTGGAATCAACTGGAAGATTGAGGGTGTGGGCAAAGATCCACACAGCAAAGGAAAAGTCTGCCTGCTTCGCTGCCCTGGCTGCCACAAGCAAGCAAGGTTTAGAAGTGGAGGTCAATTTTCAGCTTTACACCCATGCACCCATGCAAACACATTCACCACCTCAGGTCTGCACTCTAAGGCAGTGTTTCCCAACCTTGTGCCTCCAGCTGTTTTTGGCTACAACTCCCATCATCCCTAGCTAGCAAGATCAGTGGTCAGGAATGATGGGAATTGTAGTCCGAAAACAGCTGGAGGCACAAGGTTGGGAAACACTGCTCTAAGGTAACAAATGAAACTATTGTTTACAAGTTTAGAGCCATGAGAATAAAATTTACCATTTTTATTTTGAGTTGTTTAGATTATATATCACACCCAATACATCCCCCCCCTTCATGCATATTTGCAAGCTACATTCGGAAATCCAAATCACTAGAACCCATTTAATACTTAACGGCAATCAAGCAGCAGAGAAGACTCTTGGGTCTTGCTGGCTGTATGCTGAACTTCCTGTCCAAGGGTGCAATTTTGTCTCTTCACTGTAATAGAGTGAGCTCTGCACCTATCTGGATCCAGATCAGTACTTCAAGTCCAGCAAGTGATTATCCTGATCAGCACAGAGAACAAGACTGGAAATATTTTATATTGTATTTTATATTGTCCTGTAAGTACAAGTTCATCCCAGAAAATGGAAGTGATGCTGAATACCTTTAGAACGACCATTCCTCAGTGGTGTAGCACACACTTTTACACTGAAGGCCCTCTTTTTGGTCTCTGGCATCTCCAGCTACGGCTGAGAAAACCTGGATAAATGCTGCTAATCATTGTAATAGATAGTTAGATGGACCAATGATCTGACTTTGTATAAACCAGTTTCCTGTGTAGAAGCAATGCCATTTTTTGTTCTGTTTAATACAGTTTCAGTCTTAGTACTCAAGGTGCAAACTTTCACATGCTTGTTTATTCAACCTTAGTTTGCTTTAAGACATCTGTTGAATATTTTGGCTTCACAGACTGAACAGCAGAGTCTTCATAGAGCTTTGATTAGAGTCAATCAAATGGTTAGAAATAGCACATAGTATTGCCTTCGTAGAACTGCAGTTCAGCATGCATGTGAAAAATGTTTACGTTTCTCCCACTTCAGAAGCACATTTAAAGTAGCTGGTGGTGGTTGGAAAGCAGCATTATTGTAGCAGGTGAGGGGGGTGGGATTGGGGAGAATCACAGAATTGTAGAGTTGAAAGGGACCATAAGGGTCATCTAGTTCAACCCAAATCTTCTGTCCAATGTAGAGCAAATTCCATCTCAGATACCCTGGTGGTGTATTCAGTTTGGCTTAAAGTCTCTCTCCCCTTCACATAGACGGGACTTAAACATGACCTTGTACATGCATGGGTTGGGGGGGGGAAGGGGGTGAGAGCAGGGGGGGGAAATGACCAGCAATCCCAGCTGTGTTTGTGAGAGTGTTTGAGTGCAGAAGAGGCAGTTGGAGAGGGTGATTGGAGGAGATCAGAGAAACATGTGGAGCAGTTTGAACAGAGGGGTTTGGAGTGTGAGGGAGGTGGTTGGCACAGCTTCAGATGGCAGAATGGTCCACCAAACCACAAGGCATCCTCACCATCGTCATCAGCGTCCGAGAAAACAAAAAGGTAGAGGGTGGTTCTCTTGCTGATAGAGGTGTTGGCTTTGTTGGATTGCTTGAGGGCTGGCATGTCTGTGAGTGCTGTGGCATACAAATTTGGCCAGAATGAGTCCAGCATCCATGCCATCAAGGTGTATGAAAAGGAGATCCATGGGGCTGTGGCAGTAAGCACACCACTGACCGCAGCCAGGTGTAGGACAAGGCTTTGGTGGAGACAGAGACGGCACTGAACTTGTGGCTGGAGGACACGAACCGGAAACATGCTCCATGGATGGCAGCATATTGTGCCAAAAGACACCAAACCTCTATGACTTCAAACCTTCTATCACAAATGGGGACCAGCTTGCTATGGAATTTGAAGCCAGGCCGGGTTGACTTAACAGCTTTAAGATCTGCTTGGAACGCAGCCTCAAGATCATCTGTGAGATTACACTCTTTGAGACTATAAAAGGAAATGTTTGATGAGCCCAAGAGACAACATCGGTAGCTGCCAATCACCATGTTCCTCACAGATACCAGCCGCTGCTGTCGTAGCAGCAGATGTGCCTGCGCAACCCACCTCTGAATCTGAACCATAGCCAAGCACTTCTCGGTCTTCATATAATCAGAAGCATCATCCAGCGAGGGAGGAGGATGACTTCATTCGTCCCTCATAGATAGGTAGGTGCCGCCATTTGAAAAATGGTTTTTAAGTGGTCTTCTAGGGATTGTTCGGGCTTTAGTGATTTTGCTTATATGTGTGATGGTGAAGAACATAACCCCAGGTGAGGTGAGAGTTACCTGTGGCTTTAAGACGAATATAAACTTGAGGGCTAGCCTTTTAGTCAGCATGTTCTGTTAGAGAAGGTTAAGCACAGTTAATGGATGTTGTATGTTTGTGTGTGGGTGGGTGGGTGGATGGATGGATGAAATACAACATTGAATTTGAAACGTCATGTTGAACACAATACATGGTACCAGGAGTAAAATACGTTTTGAGAGGGTATTATGGAATATTTGAAGGCTCTGCATCTCTCTCATGTGAAGCAGCTGAGGAATGGAAGAGGGGAAAGTGTAAGGAAGGAGGAGAATGTGGTAGCTTTAAACAACTGTAGAGATTCGAACAAAGCAGAGATGGAGAGGAAAAAATTGTGGTTTTAAGCAATGGCAGGGGTTTGAGTAGAGCGAGTGGGTAGACACTGAAGTGGGGAAAATGCTTTAAAACAGGGTTTGAATACAGCAAGAAGGAAGATGCGAAAGTCTTCCTTGTAAGACTATTTTTTTAAAAGTATTTCTCCCTTCCGAGTCTATTCAGACCTCTCCCATTGTTTTAAACCACCACTTTCCCCCTCTCATTTGTCTCTCCCAGGGCTGGCTCTACGGCCAGGCTGGGTGGCACAAGGCGCTGCCCACCCGCCGGCCGCTCCGCCACGCAGGAAGCCCACCCGCCGCGCAGCAGCACCCTCGGCGACCGCGCTGCACGCTGAGCCCGCCCGCCCTCCGCGCTGAAAAACGGGGCAGCAGTGGGGCGGCGGAGGGATCCGTCACACCAGGGCGCCACAGGTGCTCAAGATGGCCCTGGTCTCTCCTGTCTTGCTCCCATGTCACAGCTGCTGCTGTTGTGCAATCTGTCCTCTTTTTTGTGCCCCTAACCCACCCCAATTTTCATGCAGTCAGGATTGTGATTTGGCACTACAGATCCTCCAAAGGGGGCTACATGATGACACTCTTAAAACTTTATTATACGTAAGACATAAGGACCAATTTATCCTAACTTTGTGTCTTCCTTCCAGCTACTTGGCTACACCTCAGAGAGCAAAAGCTTATTATGGGTATGTCCTTCGAATCCTGGGATCCAGGTCTCTACAGGACCGGCTCTTCATGAATTTGGAACAGCAGCATATGGAAATCGTATATGGGAGGTGAGTCACAGGCATCAAAGTGCTGTTTCTCCCATAAGCACTCCTTTGTACATGTTTCCCAAGTATGGAGGTAGGCGGAGCAGTAGATTAATTAAAGGAGGTATTTGTATGCCTTTCACATTTGCTTTTGAAAGTTACAGGAACCCTAAAGTTACATGTATATATGGGAGGAACATAGATTTCTCATTTCTTGTCATGGCCTGTCCTGCCTCTTTATGCCTATGCACATTGTAAAGGTGAGAGAGGTATTATTGAGCCCTATAGCTACCATGTTTTCCCGAAAATAAGACACTGCCTTATATTTTTCCTCAAGAAGACACACTATGGCTTATTTTCCGGGGGGGGGGGGGGTCTTATTTTTTAAAATTACGCGTCCAGCTTCGCCTCTTCCTTGGCGCCCTCCAGATTAGCGCCTATCACTATGTCTTATTTTTTGGGTATGGCTTTTATTGTGCAAATGCTTAGAAATCCTGCTACGGCTTATTTTATGGGTATGTCTTATTTTCGGGGAAACAGGGTAGTAGGTCCTTAGGTCCTTCCCCACCTGTAGGGTGCCCATGCAGGGAAGAAATACTGTATACCCATCAGAAATAAAAACTTAACTCATCTATTTTCTACTCAGCACCTATGGGTATAAAGAAGAGAAGCTCTTGCTATAGTTGTCTACTGAAAAGTAATATTGCATAGTGCAACTACTATTAGAATTAGTGTATTTCAGGCTTCCTCAACCTCTGCCCTCCAGATGTTTTTGGCCTACAACTCCCATGGTCCTAGCTAGCAGGACCAGTGGTCAGGGATGATGGGAATTGTAGTCTCAAAACACCTGGAGGGCCGAAGTTGAGGAAGCCTGGTGTATATTCTAGGACACATGGTAGCTAGAAAAGAAACTGAGGCATCTGTAGGCTTCAGCAAAAAATTCATTATGGCTGCAGTCCTACATACTTACCCATAGGTAAGCCTTGTTAAATTCAAATCACCTTCCCTATTTATAGAATTATATTGTACTGTTATATAGTGTGTTGACTCCAAACCAAAACTAATCATACTTATATCAATGGGACTTAACTAACTTGCTCAGGATCAAACAGTGGTGGGAGAATTAGATTACCAGGTTGCTTGTACCTTTGATTCCAGCTGTATATTGATCTAAAAGGCGTTTGGAACTTTGAAGACATGTTACAGCAGTGGTTACAACAACAGAGTTATATCCCATAGAAATCAATTGATCAAGCCAGTGTCTTGATGGTTGTATCAAAGTTTACTTAGAAGGAACCCTTTTTGTATGTTAACTTTCTATGAAGCAGTAACGTTCAGTGCACCATCTTGTGGCAGGCGGCATTATTATCTTTCAAAGCACATTCTGGTTGCTTGTTGATAGAAAACGTTATGCTTTATATTCACCCCCGAAGCAATGTTTGCCTCTTAAAGTTCCATTTGAAGCTGTGGCACACCATGCAGTTCCACCAGACACTGAACACATAAAACAGCACTGATTTTCTTTTATTGACAACGGGGGAGAAAAAGAATCTGTCACCATTTGGTTAACTGAGGTCTGTTTAAGTAAAAAAAATAAAGCAAAACAAAATGCAGTGAAACAAATGTACGTGCAGATGTTTTGCAGATCAACCTGCTGAAAGGAATAACCAAAAGACAGGTCTGAAGCTAAGATCAGGCAGCGGGAGATTAGCAAATAGAAGGTAAATGACATTATTAAATAGGTCTTACTTTGAAACTTCCCATATAAACAAAGAATAAACATCAATAACACCACCAAATAAAGCCACAGCAGATAATAGTTTCTCCTCTAAGCTTTTGTACATTATATATTAACTTTTCTGCTTTTCAGTTAGTTCCTCTGATAAAACTGACTTCTGAGAAGTCTCAGCAAGGCCGTCTTGGATAAACATGTTATTAGTCAATCAGCTGTCTAATGCCTATTATAATGAAGAAATGGAGGGCAGCATTTTTCTATATAACTGAAAACTTGAAGATCAGGATTTATTTCCCCTTGATGTTTGTTCTATGCCAACGTTGGCCGGCATTTGAAGAATATGGAAGGCAAAACGTGAGTCCTAGAAAAAGCTAGTTTCTTCTTGGTCCATAAGTAGCCATTGAGGAGAATGTCTCTTGTTAACCTCCTATAGTTGATTTTTGATGTTGTTGATATTAAACAGGAGAGCAGTCACAGTGCTTTTCTACAAGTATATATAACAATTCTGTTTTGCCTTCAGAGGTCCATTTTTGGCTCAAATCTTTCTTTTGTAAATCATCAGAGGCAGGTGTTGAGCTTTAGATATTGACAGATTTCTTTTAAAAAGTAGGAACATGTTGAAGCATCTAATAACTCTGCTAAACATATCCAATTGACTTTGCTACAATTCAAAACTGTAAAAATGGTGGAATGGAAGGATACAAACAGTATTGTTGACACTGTATTGTCAAGTGTTTGCACTAAGACCCCATGTACCATAGATTTAATTTCTTTTTAAAAAATCATATTTATATCCATTTACATGAGACTTACACATATTAAAAGAAATACATACACAGTAAATACATAAATTCTAGTATTTTACAATAAAACAGATGAAACAAGTTTAGAAATGAGTGTCTCCTTTTGATAAAAGCTTTCCTGCACTTCAATCAAATTTATGATGATAAATACATTGGGGTTTATTATTTTTCTTTAAAAAAACTTAATTAGTAACTATTACCTTATGGAACTACCCAGTGGGCGCAGTCCAGCCAGTACTGTTGCTGCACATTCTTTAGTCATTTCAATGGGGCTGTCTGAAACTTATGTTACCTCCATTGAAATGAATTAGAGTTGCATGATGGTAGTACTTGGCAGGCTGCACCTTAAAACGCAATTTGTAAAAAGATCTCCATGTAGTTTAGTCTGATAAATATTCTAGTGTACTTCCTTATACCCTGTTCTTGAATAAAAAGCTTCTTTTCGTAACATGGTGGTAGTGCACTTCAGGTAGAGTTGGCATCTAGAGGTGGGGGAAAAATAGTACATTCAGTAATAACTCCATTACAACATTCTGTTACTGAGCCAAGGGTCTCCAACATGGTGCCTGTGGGCCCTGCAGAAGTCTTCCCTGGCAATGCAGGGCACCCTTCTTCATCCCTCTATGGAAATTAGGCTCACAAATCATTCTGGTGTAGCCAATGCAATAAGTTGTGGTGTGTGCTTGATTACAGCATGTGGTGCTCTGTGAGAATTTGGATTGTAATTGTTTAGTCATACAGCGGTACCTCGAGTTACAAACACCTCAGGTTACAGAATCCACTAACCCAGAAGTACCCCCCATAAAGGTTGGTGATCTCTATCTTAGGCTCATTATTAATTAGTAAATGGTTTCTAGCACAGCCCTGTTGAAGCAGGCAGGATTATTGTGGAGAAAAGGGGCTGCGGACACAATGGGGAAAACCTGTCTTGAAGCACTCAGGAAATTTAAACATAGGCAGTATCTGTATGTATGGAGCTACGAGCCCCAGATTCCTTTTACCACTCAAGTATGCATATTTTACCTGAAGCAATCAAGGTAAATGTTACTGTTTTCTGTGAGAATTTGGATTGTAATTGTTTAGTCATATACAGTGGTACCTCGAGTTACAAACACCTCAGGTTACAGAATCCGCTAACCCGGACGTACCACCTCGGGTTAAGAACTTTACCTCGGGATGAGAACAGAAATCACACTGCGGTGGCAGTGGGAAGGCCCCATTAGCTAAAGTGGTACCTCAGGTTAAGAACGGACCACTGGAACAAGTTATGTTCGTAACCAGAGGTACCACTGTATAATATACCGAAGCAGACGTGTTAATACAATAAATATTCCAGTTAGAATTTCACTATCTTTGCATCTTTTTAAGGTAATAAATTGGGTTGCTTTTTCCCCTCTAGTAGGATTGTTGGTAATGTAGAATGTTTCCTTTGATGTTGGGAAATGTTTCAGATGTCATTGGTGATAGTATTGGTCCATAAATTACTGTAGCTACCAGTGGAATAAATGTCAAGGGCAATGGCATTTACAATGAACCCATAGACTGCACTCTTGAGTAGTACTGTCCTTGCAAATTGCACTGATTCATTTTTCTATACCTTTAGCACATTATTTTTGGCTGCCTAGTGCTGTTCGTATTTCCTAATTTTAGAATTTGTATTCTCAAGCAATGGCTGACTCTGTAGTAGTAGCAGTAGATTAGATAATCATAGGTTTGATATTTGCAAGCATTGGCTCTTTACTATCTGAACTTGCAGTGAAATTTGTAATGCTCTGGGGCACACAATTTCATACCCTTGGCATGCTAACAGCCTACATAGCTCTAATTACAAGCTGTTCCAGTGCTTTTGTCCTCATTTGGTTTAATGTTTTTGCTTGGGAGAAAGGAAAAGCTTTCCCACTCTCTACATTCAGAGCTAAACTACACATGGCATTAATGATGAGTGTAAACAAGTGTGCTACGTCTGGCTGCTTTTATTTTGGAGAGAAATCCATCTTGGGGTCCGGTGCTAGAATCTGCTTCAAATGTGGTTGGAGTCCTATGCTAGTTTTTTGCTGAAAAGTGCACCAACAAGGTTGACATTTGCCCTGAAGGTGCTATTTTGCAGTGTCTGGCAGGTTCCTTAGATTCATTTGAGTCTCATTCCAAGGCTTAGATGTTGAGAACTCACAGCTCCTTATTACTCAATACTGTTAATGTGCAGACACAGTCTAAGGATAGTCTGAAGTTGTACAGCCCAGGCATACCTTCACTATCCCAGTGCCCAGACGTACCACAGTGAGAACTTCCTAGGCCCCTTGAGAGAACCCTACACTGCTATGGTTATTGTTTCAGTTCTGCCCAACAAATAAGATAGCTTTTTAATTACTCACATGAGTTCACCTCCGTCCTTTTTTCCATGCCAGCCTTGTCAGCATGAATACGTGCGAACTGTCGAGCTGTCTAGTCTCTGCAACCGTGCTGACGCCACTGCAAATTGATAGCCAAAACAACAAGAAGAATCTTGGAATTAGAGGAAGGGGAAGAAAACATGTAGCCCACTCTGCAAGGTATTCTCTGTGACCCAACTCTTGGAGCTTATTTAGTGTGGATTGCATGGTTGCCCCCATTCGATTTTCATTTGTTAAAAATAATACTCAGTAGTTAACACTAGGGCCTGGGGCAGCGGGTACAGCTGCAGATTTGCTCTGTTATGCATGTTGGGAAGAGAGAATGTGCACATGTACACTTAATGTTCAAATAAGGTGTATATTTCCAGAGTGCCTGATCTGTTACTCAGATTTTTTTTTTTAAAGATTCTGTCAGGGGTTTCTGGTGACTACTCTCGAGTAACGACGCTCCTCAGGTTACTTTTCCATAACGTGTTTATTGGTGCAGATATGTACAGTGAAGCAGGTGCAGAAACATGTCTCCTCAGTCCGATGCAGAATCCGGAAGTGCCCCTCGGCGCGAACGCCCCCAACATAAAAGGCGCGGGACACTGAATCTCTTTCCTTTTCTCCTCCTTTGTAATTCCGGAACCGGCAGAAAGGGTCTGCGTTCCATATTTTCCCTCTCCCCCTGTTCCGCTTCTCTCTCCTCCCGTCTGTAGAGTCTGGGCTCTTTCATCCTGCCTGAGCCCGGGCACTCTCTCTCCGTGTCCTGACTTCCCTCCCCGCAGTCTGTGTTTACTCTTGATGATTGGGGGGGGGTACTCTGTACTCCCTCCCCCTTACAGATTCTGACCATGCTATCAGGGCATTTGCATTACAAATGCTTTCTTTTGGAAATTCCACAGTCATAAAACAAATAGTTACAATAATACAAAAACATACATCGCTATTAAAGTAAAGGTAAAGGGAACCCCTGACCATTAGGTCCAGTCGTAACCGACTCTGGGGTTGCGGCACTCATCTCGCGTTATTGGCTGAGGGAGCCAGCGTACAGCTTCCAGGTCATGTGGCCAGCATGACTAAGCCGCTTCTGGCAAACCAGAGCAGCACACGGAAACGCCGTTTACCTTTCCGCTTGGAGCGGTACCTATTTATCTACTTGCACTTTGACATGCTTTTGAACTGCTAGGTTGGCAGGAGCTGGGACCAAGCAACGGGAGCTCACCCCATCATGGGGATTCGAACCGCTGACCTTCTGATCGGCAAGCCCTAGGCTCAGTGGTTTAGACCACAGCGCCACCCGCGTCCCAAAATCGCTGTTACATTTCATTAATTACATTCCATTTATAATTGACCTGCCTAACGACAAATAATTACAATTACAACAAATAAAGGTTTGGCATATCTTGCTTTGCATGTCATGCATCTATCTCATATATTGGTTTCACCTTTTAAGTTGCCTTAGTGAAATGAATGCACTTTTTGACGATATTCTAATTTTCCGAGTTTCACCTATAAATTCATTCTTTCACACCCCTATATGGATTTCTGCTGGAACAGGAGACACGGCAGACAGACCATGTGGTTGGGTGGGAAGGTTCTCTTTTGCTGTTCTGATAAGAGACAATTGGGGAAAGAAGGTGTGTACTGCTTCTTAGCCCAATTAAGTAGAATCATAGAATCATAGAGTTGGAAGAGACCACAAGGGCCATCCAGTCCAACCCCCTGCCAAGCAGGAAACACCATCAAAGCATTCTTGACATATGCCTGTCAAATAGAATGGATAAATAAAATGTAGAAATGAAAAATACATTCACACCCTTCAGGCATTTGAAACTGTGTAAATACAGGTGGGGGGCACGGGGACAAGCATATGAGCCCAAGTTTGCTGCAGCTCTTTCACGTACCACTAAACCATGGTTTAGTATTACATCTCTTAAAACAGTTTATGTGTAAATATTTCACACCAAACAGCAGCTATGTCAGTGATGCTTAGCTGCTGGCTACATTGCTTATGCAAGGTTGGCATATTTTCTTTCACGTAGATAATGAATGCTTAGACACCTTTAGTTATGAAAATAAGCATTAGCCCCATACCATCAGTTGCCATTTTTCGTGACTGTCCTGATGTTGTAGTTAATCTGAACCCAGCTGGCAGTGTTTCTGAGGAGCCAGGCATCATGCTGATTCCATGGACCTCACGTGGGGGGAACTGTCTTCGCCAGGAAGAGCCTTGCCTGTAATTCTTGTCATCACTCTGTTGACATGCAAATACAGTATTTAATTTTGAGGAATAGTTATCAGTAGAAAGGCAGACTTCTGCTTATTACAAATAGAAACAGATACTTAACAAGGGAATCTTGTTTTAGGCTGGCCAATGTATAGCTTTATCATTCCTTTTGAACATATTCAGATAAAATGGTCCATATATAGCCATTGTTACTCTATATGGCCAGAACACAGTGAAAAAGTGAGCCAAATAGAGACACTGAAATATAGGATGTGCACAACATAGCATCAAATGGAATGTAATAAATAACCCTCAACTCATCCTTTGATATAGTCCCCATTGGACCCAAAGGGTAGGGAGATGTTGACTGGAGTGCTGGGGAGATTATCTGCTGCCCACCCACTGTTGAGACACTAACTAATATACCTCTGTGGTTTCATTATTTAAGAAATTACCAAAAGATTATAGAGGGATATGGCTATCTAAAATGTCCTATGTAAACAGTGATAATAAGAATATAATCAAAAAATGGGGGTAGGTGGGTGGGCAACAACTAATGAAATTGACTAGTACTTTTTCTTTTCTTTTCTTTTTTTACTAAAAGCTATGTTCTGTAAGACTGTAATTGCACAGCCTCCAGTGGAGGATTTGCAGTATTTCATCACAATCCTGAATTTGCATGAAGTTAGGGTGGGATAGGAAAGCAAAAGAGAAGGCAGGTTTCTCAGCAATAAAAGACTGAGTAAGGAAGGGATGGAGCAGAGGGAACAGCAGAGATTTGAATAAAGCAGAGATAGAAAAACCGAGAGGGAATTTTAAACAATGGCAGAATTTTGACTAGACTGAGCAGAGAGTGACCTGGGGGAACTGCCGGTTTAAGCTTGAGTATAGCAAGGAGGAAGTTGGGAACGCCTCTGTTGTATTAGCTTCTATGTTGTACCCATCACTGCTATTTTCCCTTGTTAAATCTGGTTGTGTGTGTGTATGTATAAGATAGATAGATAGATAGATAGATAGATAGATAGATAGATAGATAGATGATAGATAGATAGATAGATAGATGATAGATAGATAGATAGATATAAACAGCAACCCTTCAGTGTCCTTCCATTCCTGCTTTGCTCAAACCTCTGCCATTGAGTACAGCAAGAAGAGTAATTGAAAATAAAAATATGGCTTTTTCAAACTTCTTCCTCTTCCATTTCTCAGCTGCCTCATATGAGAGACATCAAGGATGTGAAGCCCTCAAATATTCTACAGTACCTCTCCACAATCATGTATTTCCTGGTACCATGTGCTGCCTTCAACATGGAAGTTCAAGATTCAGTGTTGTAGTTTAAAGAGATATTTCATTAATAAGAAAACACCTATGTATGTACAACATTCGTCAACTGAATTAAACTCTTCTAAACTGACAGGCTTTTTCTTAATATTGTAGTCATCATACATATAGTAACATATATCAGTATGGGCTGTGTAGACCAAGGGAACTGCAGGATGAGAGAGGGGGAAGCCTGAAAATGAGGGTGATCTGTGTGAAGGGAAAGTTCAAAAAGAGGAAGGGAAAAAAGGTGATGGTGATAATGGCGTGTAGGTGCAAAGAGACCTACACAATAGGAGACAGGAGAAGGCATGGGAATGGGGTGATCTGTGTACAAAGGAGAAGAAAGGAGGAGAGTGGAGTAAAGAGATGCCTAGGGGGGTGCAAAAAGAGGGAGTAGAAGGCATGGGGAAGGGTCTGAAGAATAAGAGGAGACGGTGGCTTCATGGTTGGGTCGAATATGAAATGGATGCTTAGCTGTAATGTACGGAAGATGCAAGAGGTCACCATGGGAGTGGTTTGTGTGCAAGGGGGAGGAAATTGCACAAAAGGGGGGGGAAGAGACATGTGGGTGAAGGTGAAAAGAGGTGCAAAGGAGGACTGCAGAATAGAAGAGTGAAGTGGCCCCCAAAAGGTGAAAAGTGAGCTTAGTAGTTGCATGGGTTGGGAAGGAGAATCTCCAGCTTAATAAGGGTTACTGGGCCAAGCGAGTAGGGGTATGTATATATATGAAGACCAAAATCAACCATTTCATATTCTCTGCTACCTATTAAGTATAAATAAAATTACTTACTTCATCAAGTCGTCTATCTGTTCCTAGTGCTAACAAATTGTTGTATTCTCTCTCAAGGATCTGCCGTGCCTGTGGTTAAGCAAATCAAACAATTGAAGCAAGCAATTAAAAAAATTGTTAAAATCCATGGGAAGTAATTACAATTAGTAATTTAGTTTACTTGCCTGTGTATTCTGATTTGGAATCTGCAACAACAAAGCTAAGCTGCAGTAATCGAAGTTATCATCCAGGGCTATGAGTGATCCATGCACACCACTTTCTAACACATTGTTTGCATATTCTCGCAATCCAATTGCTTGTATCCAGCGTATGACTCTGTCATTACTCCATACCAACACATCTATGAAAAGGAGGGAGAAAAGCATTTTCCCAATGACTGAATTTTCGAAGTGCAAGAATGCATGGAGGGCTGAGCTGAACCAGTTCTGAATTTATATAGAAATTTCATTATATGGACTTTTTAAATCCAAACAAAGCAATATAATTTCGATAGACTCATAATTATATGTTGCATTGTTCAGATATATTGTGTTTTAAAATTCCCGTTAATTTGTATGATAGCTACATAAAATTTCTGGACACATTTCCTTGTAATGTGCTGATAAGTCTATGCTGATTCCATCTATATAAAAATGTAAAGATGACCTTGTGACTAATCTATGCTCTCCAAAAGTGCTTGACCGATTGCTTTGAAAATTTGACACAACCTTGCCACACTGTACACGAGTGTTTTTATATACCTAGATTATATAGATGTCCCAGCTGTGACCTTCTGTTTTAGAAAAACCTTCTTCCAACGTTAGTTGTATCACCATCTGCTGGATATCAAAGCAGCACAGCTGAGGATGCCTCAGCTGTTGCCATTGGCTGCAGACTATCTGTGACATCACAATAACATGGCATTGCCCAGCATTGCCCAGCCAGGGGAACAGACCAGGCCCTTCCCAAGATGCACATGGGGTGTGCGGATGGAAGAGAGAGAGGGGTCGGGGTGATGGGTGCCATCACACGGGAGGAAGATGATATCACGCAGCAGGGGGACCACAGAGAGAGGTGTCGTGACATCTGGTGTAAGGACCGGGGGTGCTAAGTGAGGGAGGGACATGCCTTTCGGAAGGATGAATGGGGTGGGGCGGGTCAGGGGGATTTAACAGAACACGCATTTTGGGGGGAATGAGTGCCACAGCAACGTGTGGCCGGGAACAGCTAGTAATGAATAAACTTAATTCCTTGCTTTGCCTCAAGGAATTATTTCATTTTAGACAAGCCTATTCTGAGCCTGAGAAAACTTGTTCATATAACTACATTGGGGCTATTGGGTCCAACAGAATAAAAATTCAGAAGACAAGCATTAAAGATATCCTCCTTTAGTAAAGTATTACCTTTTATTTCATGCTGACTTGCTTCTCTTCTCCTTTCTAGTTCTTGTCGGTCATAATTCAGTTTCTTTAAACACATGATTCCATACTGCAGACTTGTTCTGTTATTTAAGGTGGGGAAGAGGACATTATAAGGCAACTTGCATTGAAAGTAAACAAATTGGAAGATTTTGTGCATTTGAAAAGCTCCTCTTAAAACATTTTATAAATACTGTAAACATCTTCTTTCTGTTCACATGAGACAAACTCTGGAAATGATTTATATATCTGTGGGGGGAATCGTATATCTTTTACCAGATATAAACATTTGGCTTTGGTAATATCAGCACTTTTATTTCTGGTTTAAAAGTAGCATAGACATGATTTTAATAAATAATAAATGAAGATACTGTGCTAACTCACCGATGAAAGCTATCCACCATTTTTAAGTGTACCCGGAGATCTTTTTTTGTCAGGTGATCTAACATCCTTGCATCTACCAAACACTCCATGAAGTAACTTCGATACTGTGGCAATCCCAGACTAGGAAGCCATTCATTACCAATCCATTCATGATTCATGTCACCATAAGCAAGAGTCTGGGGTGGAAGGTAGTGAAGAATAGGAAAATATAAGTGTCCATAGTATAGAACAACTGCAATTCTCTTGGTGTTCCAATTTCCTTAGTAATATTAGGTAGTACTCTATATATGCCATAATATCAGCTCTAATCAACAATCGGCATTCCTAGTCTAGCAAACAGGCGCACAGAAGAAATAAGGAAATATAAAGCAATATTATCCATGAGGGCCCTTTCTGGTTACAGGAGAAAGGCATCCTATGGTGATGAGTGATTTCTACCATGTCAGAAATCAAAACTTTCAGAAGCTCCTGAAACCTCAGCCCAAACAAGGTTTGGCATGTAAATAATAGGCTGGCAAAGTATATACAATGGCCTTCTACCTAATCCTAATAAAGTTATCTTGAGAGATGAAATGGTGTTACTTTAGTTTTGTGGAACTGCCATGGGAAAATAATTTCAGTTGGCCTCCATGTGGCTGGTATAATGTGTAGACTGGCCTTCAAAAGTTACAGATTCTAGCAGGCATGTAGACCTTTCTCATTCAGATGGCAGAAGTGAAGAGAACCCACAAGCCACTGCCTATAACAAGGGTAGTGAACTTTGTGGAAAAGCTGGCAAAGGAACCTCCTGGAGAAGAAAATCCACTGCTTGAAATGAAAGTTACTACTTCTGCCACACCAGACTGCTTATGTTTCTTAAATACTTGTAGCACTGGTCCTCTCAAAGATAAACAAAGCCAATGTGACTCATTTAACAGTACATAGTCATATGGCAATACGGTAGTAAGCAGGCATAGTAATGGAAGAGGCGGCAGCAGGAAATTGAATCCCTTAATCCCTGGGGGCTACTTTCACAAGTGGACGGAGCCCTGCTCACCTGGCAATCACTTGATATCACTAAGATGTCAGGAGACACATTTTTTGCCTTGTAGTATGACAAGTTATGCCACAGAAGAAAAATCAAGCAAAGTGGGGTTTCAAGTCGCCATCGATCAGCTGACAGGCAGTTAGTCCAAGCTGGCTTCCTGCATGGATTGGCTGCATGACCAGGCTCCTCATGGGGGACTCATGCAACTGATGCAATGGGTTTGGTTCCATGCCTAGGTTCTGCAGGCTTGGAGTGCCCCATGCCCTGCTCTGGGCAGGGGTTGGCTGCATTAACGAGTTCCCCATAGGGAATCTGATAAGCACAACCAATCCCAAACAAGCTTCTTCTCACTGCAAATCAACTGATTGTTCATTGATAAAGGAGGCTTCCTGCCACTTCCAACGGAAGGTTTCCAGTTGTGCATTGGCAACTATGTCTACCTGCCCCACACCTGAAGTCACATACAATGTCAGGGTGTGGGGGGAAATGGCCTTGTAGGCCAAACTGAGACCCATACCAGACCAAGTCAGACCCACAGTCCAGAAGTTCCCCACTCCAAGAGTCAACCCCCCCCCCCATCCATATTCCCAAGGAGGCAATTCTCTCATCACTTGCTCCAAGCATCTTGGATTGCCTGTCTTGCAGTAAGGGTGTGTGTATGGATTAATTCTTGAGTCAGAGAAGTTGATTCAGCGTAGGTTAACCCTTTAAGGCACATTGAAGCTTTTGCCTGGGGCTCAATTATAATTAGCAGCACAAAACCAGCTTGTCTTAGCAAAAAGAGAAAAAAAGAACAAGACCATTAAAATATCCCTAGTTTCTAATACTTAAATAAATATGAAGAGCAAGCACTGAACTCTTTTGTGGAAGGGGCTGACAGCTCCCCAGTGCCAGATGTTGAGCTATTATTAGTCATACCAGAAAAGGTTCCTACCTGAGCCCAGCTGCCTTCCTCATTCTCTTTCTGCAGTGTTGAGGACAGCCATTAGTAAAGCGAGTTAAGAACACAAAATGAAATACGGCGTGAGTCAAGAAAGCAAAACAACAGATACAGTGCCGTACGTTAACTGTGCGTTTCAAACAGAAGGGTAATGAAATTAACCTACAGCAGGGTTAACCGCTGGCTAACAAAATACTCTTAATAAAATTAAAAGTTAGGTAAGAAGCAACTTCATGCTCTACCCTAATACATCTCACACTGGCCCATTTAAACAGTGAGGAAAGCACACATTTTGGGGAAATTTACAGAACAGACAGAAATGTCCCACATGGTCACACAAAACAGCTGATATGGGAACAGTTTGATTCTCGTTTTTCCACCATTGCTTTCATATTTGACAGGGATAAATCTGGGAAGATTTATTCACGTAATGGAAATAGGTAAGCATCAGGACAGACGTATAGGTGGAATATGGGACAGAGGTAGCCAATTCTGAGCTGACAATGTGGACAGTAAAACCTCTCTTTGCAGGGAACTCTCAGAATTGTAGCTCTGTGAGGGGAACAGGTGGGTCTCCTAACCATTCTCAGCACCCTTAACAAATTGCAGCTCCCAGGATTCCTTGGGGGAAGTCATGACTGGTATCATAGTACTTTAAATGTATGGTGTGAACTTCTTCTAAGTAAACAGTCTGCCATCATACCTCTGGGATTAGCACTATGTCACAAAGCATATTACTGCATCAGCAACACGGGCACTATGATGTCATCACAACCTGTCATCAATGCACATTTTCACAACGACGGTTTCAGCAAATATATATCACCACAGAGAATTATTTCCAGTCTAGCCTACTTAAACAAACTGCAATAATTGCTGCGCCAAGGAAATAAAACGAACAAAGTTATTAAACTAATAGAAACAGAATTCAAAATGGTGATTATTGCTACAACCTTATGTACAGTTTGGACTTACTTCTGACTAAATAGACACAGGCTGCGCTGGACAACTTGTGAAAAGCCAGGCCATTTCTTCATAAGCACCTACATTTATTGTTTTTCTTTATTTTGGCATGAATTATCTGACTCATTAACTGTACCGTGACATTCTCCTTGTATATACGGAATATTCAGCGTACATAGCTTAAAATTCAAATAAATATTGTGTAAAACAATATGCAGCTGTTCTATAGCTTATTCACATATAGTGTTAACTAAAATCCATACTTTGACATTGAAGTAAATATGAAAAACTAACCATTTTAGCTGGAGCAGCAAGAGTTTCCATTTCTTCATGGGTCACCCAAACATTGCCTGAGGGCTATTGCCAATGCCCACAGGGAGGCAGGTAGAATCCGCATTAGGTAAGCAGTGTTAAAGAAGAAAGGCAGCAACACTGTAAGTTAACAGCATACAGCATCACAATGAGCACAACCACGTCCTTGCCTCAGTTGAGCAGCGGCCAGAAACAACTTCAGACAGCTGCTTTTCATCTTCCTCCACTTTGAAAAAAGATACGGAGGTGATCCCCTGAATTCCATTAAATGCGTATTAAGGAATACCAGTAAGATTGCCATTTCCAAACACGACTGTTACTACTTCTTATATAGAGCATGTTCAAGTGGCTCTTATTTCAGCAGACAGGTATGCTTTTTCAGGTCTTTGGAGACCCAAAGGCTACATACATATGCACAGGGCATTTCTAATACGATAAACCTTTTAACTCGTATGATAAACCTCATGAAATGGAAAGCATGGGTTGAAGTCTGTAGATCTAGGTTAGGGCGCTAATTTTAAAAAAGATAATCTTTTAGGATGCAAACAGGGAACATGGGGTCATCAAATGACTATTCTAGAATGGAGGGGGGAGAGACATTGCTCCCCCACCCACCCACACGGTTTCTCATTTTGTTTTGCTAGCTCTCAGATGTTGCCTCTAACATTTTGTGCAATGCAAAATTCAAAGCGCAGTTCAGGGGTTGCTTCTTCAGGCAATATATCAAAGAAAGCTAAAAGGGTTGGCAAGACCATATTCATTCTTTTCCTTTTTTTTGAAAATCATATCTAGAAAAGAATAGCCCCCACTGAACCAGCAATTTCTACATTTTTTTTAAAAAAAGTATTAAACATCTTCAGAAAAGATATTGGCACTTTGGCAAGTATAATTCCTTTTCTTCCAAGAATAAATTCAGAAAATTGGCCCTTTGTTCACATCATATATTAGTTTTCTAATCTTTGGCTGTATCTTAGGACTGATGCATTTCTTAGACAAATGAACCAATCTGTAACCCTCACCTTATTTTGTTACTTGGAATTCATTGGAGATCATGGCAATCATGATTTCTCAATATGTCTCCACAAAACAGACACATGCACACCTTTAGATGCATGGAGTTTCTCCTACAAATTTGTACACCTGTGCAGGGAAAATTCATATGTGAAGCTGCTCCCAAATATAATTTGAACTCTGGCCAGAAGCAGGACTTACCAAAAAAGGGGGAGGAAAAAACCATACTTCTCTGCTGAGGCATCTCTTGGCTATTTCAGTGAGACAACAGAGGCCAATGCTTCTGCCCAGCACAACAGGAGAGAGAGAGAGAGACTTGTGGCCACACATGCCTACTTCAGTGCGAGAGAAATATTGTGTGCCTCACTATTGTTGCTGCCTGCCTAAGGAGACAATGGCCATTGTGACTTCATGCTGATGTTGTTGCTACTTTGACTAGCACAGGTGCCCTCATACTGCTTTGCCAAACAAAGGTTGCCCATGGCTAAAGCCACTTCCACAGGGAATGTGTTCCTTACACACCAGATGACTCCCTCAACAATTGCCTTTTAGGACATGGGGATGCTTGCCCTCCAACTCCTGTTGAATATCAGCAAAAGCATCTCTTTGTGCTATGTCTGCCTGCTTGACAATCATTTTTACAACTAATGCAAACCACTGAAGAGTTAGCAGCGGCCACTTGGGAATGAAAAAGCACCAGAGATCCAATCTGGGAATGGCTGAAGTTATTTCCATTGGAAAAAACAGTGGGGAAACGGAAAATCAAACCCCAAAACATTACCTCCTGCATGTTCTCATCCCATGATTTCTGCTGTCTCCTTGCATGGTAAGAAGTGTTTAAAAGGAAACCGAGAAATTACATGTCCGTTAGCTTAAAGTCTGCCTTGGGTAAATTGGCGGAAAGCATCACTAAAGATAAAACTATTAAGCAAATAAGACAAACAAGCCTTGCTGATAAAGGAGAGGTCCATAAATGGCTAACTTCCATGCTCAGGCAGAATTCTAGCTGAGTGAGAGAGGAACGTGACTCACCGTTCTAGATGTCGGAGGGGCCGATGGGCTTGTGAGTGATACCATCTCCTGGATTGCCAGACGGAGCTTTAGGCGATGAAGAGGGTTGCTGATTCCAATTTCCCTCTGAATTTCCGTATCTGACAAGGCAGACATAATGGCACCGCTTTTCACATTTGCACGGCAAGCAGCAACATACCAGGCGGGCATTCCCAGCCACAACTGTTGGGGGGTGGGGGGTGGAGGGTGGGAAACAAAAATGAGCATCAAAAGTAGCAAATCTGACTGCTGAAGTTTTATGCCTGGAGCTGAAATGGGGTGTGCGTATGGCAAATATGGGGTGCTTGTTGTTGTTTGTGTTGGACAGGGCTGCAAAAAGGAAAGAAGCCCCCTGACTCATATTCAAGCAGACCACACTGTCACCTGTCCCTGTTTATGGCATTCAGGGCAATGCCCCGTTGTGAACCTCTTCATAACCCCAAGTGGCTGCCATTTCAGTGGCAATTTCTTTTTGCTTTAATGCAGTCCTTTCCCTAGTGACAGTGTTAACAGTCACACACTCAGGCTTGGTTACATTTCCTTTTTGTTACTAGGAAGAAGCAGAGTTATTTTTCAAACCAAAGCATGTCGCTGATAGAGACTCTGAACAGGAGTGAACTGTTGCAAAACAGGTAAGGTTTGGGAAGTTTTAACGAAACATTTTTCACCCTCTGAAACTGCCTTTCATTCTATATCCCTTTGCTTCAAAACCTCTGGCTTAATCATAGCTTACAGTACATGCAATTCAGGTGTAGTGAAATGATTTTAAAATTCAGTTTCAACAACAGTGCTGTCTTTCTTGGAAACAAATGCCACCCCAGAGCTGGATTTAGACTTGATGAGGCCCTAAGCTACTGGAGGTAATGGGACCCTTTCTATGTCCAACTGTCCTTTGTCAACAACAAATTGCCACTGTTTTTTGTGTTGAGTATATGCTATATGGTAATTTATGGACCTAATAGGTATCTAAAGCCATTTTAATTGTTTTTTAATCTTATATTTTGGAAATATATTTTCCCCCTTTAATTTGTTTGGGGGCCTTCAAATAGTCTAGGGCAAAGCCACATTTTAGCCTTTAGCTACAAAACGTCCTCTTCCATCAGTACACTTTTGGTTCCCATCTTTCAGCTAAGCCTTCTTAATAATTTAGGCTTCCTTCACAGAAAATGAATGGAATGAAGCTGCTGCTTTCAGATCCTGTGAATATCTACACTTTTCCTTTTTTTAAACTGTACATGTTACACACTTAAATGCAGCACCTTTGTTTTGGATCATTTGATTCAAGTTGTTCCTTCTGCGTTGAAAAATCCTAATAGCTCAATACACTCTTTCACTATCTCTCTGTGGGCACCCTTAGGAAGCATATATGAGGCAATAGACGACCCCAAATGGTGGGAAATTCTTAATGCTAAGGGATATCACATAGTCCAAGATATGTATAGAGGAGAATCCTTAAAGTCATTGCAGGAAGTAACAAAGAACATAGGTAACCAATACTGGTTAAAAATTGGAGGGTTATATAATAAAATTCTTAAAGCTCAAAAGATAGGAAATATGAGATTAGAAGAGCCAATATAGAGGAACTATATAAACAAATGGAAAAAAACTAAACAAGGAATGATAGGTAAAATCTATAAGAGGATGATTACAAATAAAGAACTGACAACCCAACTTATTCAAAAGATGTGGAGTAAGGAAGAACAAATTAGCGAATCAAAGGTCGAAAGGATAATGAAAGGAATAGACGAGATTAAAGTAAGCAAATTTAGGGAGCTCGAACTAAAATTCTTTCTAAAATGGTATAGAACTCTGGCCCAGCTAACTAATATGATACCAGGATTGAACCCTAACTGCTGGCACTGAGAACAAGCCAAGGGAATGGTTCTCCCATATGTATTGGGAATGCCCAGAGGTAAGGGGATTTTGGAATAAAATCCTTAAGTTTATTAATGAAGTTTTTAAAGTGAAGTTACCTATAGACTTCAATCTTATGACAATGGGTATACTAGGAAACACGGCCATAGAGAAAGGTGACCAGCACACCTTCAAAGCAATGGTACTAGCGGGAAAGGCAACAATAGCTTTAGGTTGGAAAGATAGAGAAAAATGGACAGTAGAGGTCTGGACTAATTATTTGTTTGAATTTATTCAGTCAGACATTGTGGCAGTAACGTCACAGGAAATAACATGGAGGGCCAAGTCTACTATTATAAGGATCAGATGGAACCCCTATCTTCAATGGATAACAACTACTGGATCAGAAGACATTCAGTGGAAATTAAAGACATTGTGCCCGTGGCTGAGGACAACAGTTTGAACCCTTCCAATGGATTATGGGTGGGGGGTGGGTGGGAAGGGAAAGGGAAAATGGTACGGGAAATTAAAAATTGGAAGGAGAGAATATAATGTATGTAAAAATTCTCGTGCTTTAATAAAAATCTCTTTTTTTTAAAAAAAAGACACTCTTTCACTCTCTCACAACTTGTAAACCAAGTAGGAGAACATATGTTTGATTACTAAAGCTTATTGGGGAATTCTGCTTCATCAAACACGCTCAGTGCTTCTACCTTTGAAATACAAGTGCATGAATTTCACTTCAACAGTAATAATCCTGCACATTGTGGCCTGAAACACAGCATCTGTTTTTAGCATAGGAGGAAGAGCAAACTCTTTAGCTTTTCTAAATGGCTTGCTTTTTAAAGAACAAACAGATTTATAGTGATTGTACTCAAGAAAGTGGAGATTATTAATACTGAACGCTCCTCTATCTTTACTGATGTATTCAGATTTTAAATATTACAGGGAGGTTCAGAAGCCAGAGTGATTCAACTCAGAAAGCAACTTTCCACTTAATAGAACTGAGGATCATTATTTACAGTGTGGTATGTGGTGTTGTTTGTACAGTGGAACCTTGGTTTATGAACACCTCGGTTTACGAATTTTCGGTTTACGAAAGCCGTGGACTTAACCTGAAGCAAACTTTTCCATTGAAAGTAATGGAAAGTGGATTAATCTGTTCCAGACAGGTCCGCGGAGTACTCAACCTGAAGCGTACTTAACCCAAGGTATGAGTGTAATTGGTTCTGGAAGTCCGTACTTAACCTGAAGCGAACTTTCCCACTGAAAGTAATGGAAAGTGGATTGATCCGTTCCAGACGGGTCCGCAGAGTACTTAAACTGAAAATACTCAAACCGAGGCGTACTTAAACCGAGGTATGACTGTATTCATTGCAGACCCTCAGATTTGTTTAGATTAATCTGTATTTTTAGAAAGGTTTGGCCATTCTCTGCTTTTATAAGAGGACAGCTGGAGAACTTGCTGCTTTGTGCTGGAGCATAGTATAAGGCATTCTGGGAGACTCTCAGTAAAAGGAATGAATTAGTGCTGCTTTTGTTTTTCCTTTATTAATGCCAAACCTGTATTAGATCTTAAATGATTCATAACACTCAGGTACAATCAGGTATGCCCACATTGTCAGAATATTCTCTAGCACTTACCTCTAGCCACGCAACCACTGTGGGCCCATCCCACTGTGCAAAAGGCAAGCCCTTCCTCCGAGCTTCCTCCAGGAGTTCATGCCTAAAAGACCATCACAAATCTATTAAAGCATATGGTGCTACCTAGGAGTACCACAGACATAATTATGCTCAGATACAGTTAGCCTGTGGTAAATCACATCAAATATACATTACTTTAGCTGCCTTTATTTGTCCGTCAGCACTGTTGAACTGTTTAGACGAAAGAGAAAATGTTATTTCTCTTGTTGAGAAAAATGGGCTTCCCCGGCCATGAATTCTCTTGCTGAATTCACAGAATCATTGAGTTAGAAGGGACCTCAAAGGTCTAACCCTCTGCAAATGCAGGAAAACCACTTTTACAGCATCCCTGTAGGTGACCTGACCAGTCACTCATGAATGTCCAACATGTGGACAAAAACACTTTTCAACTTTATTTTTGAGCATTACTCAAGCTGCATGGAAAACCCATTACTATTCAGTTGTGTTATAAACCATTGCATATGTATGTTTGCTCAGGATATCGTTTAGAGAAAGAACAACTATTTCCTGCTAAATTAACACTGACTTCTGTGGAAAGTAATTAAGCAGTACAATGAGAGATGGACTCCATATTCTCTTTGTTGTATGAGCTGGATTTGAAATACACATGTTGGCCTCTTTCCAAAACCAAATATCACTTAGTCATTTGAGGGCTTCAGGTGTGAATGGTTACTGGGAGAGGGAAAAGGTTCTTACATCACGGAAGAAGTGTTTTTGTACACTGTATTGTTTTGTCAAATCAATAGCTGTCCATTTGACATGGCCCAGAACTTTCTAGTACATAGCTCCTATTGCAGTGGCTGTTGCAGAGGAGGAAAAGAGAATATGTCACCTGGCTGAAATGGGGAACACATATCTTCCACGGTAAAGGAGTGCTTGAACACTTGTGATCAAACTGCTTTTGGTGATTTCTCAAAAATGAAATATGTAGGTTATATAATTTCAAGTGCTTGCCATTTTGTACACCAGGATAAGTAATTCGTGCATGCAAACTAACTATGAAAAAAGGTGGACACTATTTTTCACCGTTATAAAAAGAAGACAGTTTTCAAAATCTAATCTTTTACACACATGCAAATAAGGGTTTTTTTTAAAAAAAAAATATTATCAATCAATCATATGATTAATCTAAACCTGTCTTAACTTGATGATGCCAATTTTGAATTTTGCCATTGAAGTCAGTGAAGGTATCTATATGTGTTAAATATCATGGCTCAAGGGCAAGACTGCTCTTTTGATAATAACATTCTCCAATCCTTCCTAACTGAATTTACTAAAGTGAATTTATTCATATACTTGTTTGCAGCTTCTTCATTAAATTATACAGGATAACCTAAGATATGCTGACATTCAAAAAGAACACTCCCCCCCCTCCATTCCTTTAGGGCTGTTAATGAATGAAATGCTGTAGAGTTAATACAGTGCTGTTGGTTATTGCTTTCTTTTTCAATTTAATGCAAAAATAATTAAAACTCATTTTGTTCCATTTTAGTCTATGCAAAAAACTAGAATTCAAATGGACCTTCTTACCATTCCATTCTACAAGCCATTACATATTCAAACATTATTTTTTTAAATATATATATATATATATATATATATATATATATATATATATATTGTGGAGTATTAAAAATTGCAGTAATGTTGAAGAAATTAAAAGGTCCATAGAAGGGTAAATGCACCTTGTTTAGCTTCACCAATGAAGCTAAACAGGGGTGGCAGTTTTGTGGATGGAAGATCCCCTGAGAATACTGTTTGTGGCATTCTGAGCTCCAATTTGTACACGGCACAGAGTCATTAAGAAAGCAGTTAACTGCATGAATGTTGCAAACCTTTCCTATTACGTTACCCATGCATGCCAACCGAAATGCATACAGTGTTAGCATGCCAGCCTCTCTCACCCACCTACTGCTGGACTGCTTAGTGCTGTCATGCTAGAGTTGGGTGTGTATGGGCCTAGCACACATGGTAAATAACATTGAAATATGACAAGGTATGAAAGGAATGCTGACATGGGTCAATGATTTACCTATCACCTGAACCACATATAATTGGGACCTTAGAAACTTGAAGAAAGGGTAAATAAACAAAATAACAACCTGGAAATATATGCTAAGTCGACTTGGAAAATGCTGGATAAGGGAACCCCATTACTTTTTTAAAGGTAAAGGTAAAGGGACCCCTGACCGTTAGGTCCAGTCGCAGACGACACTGGGGTTGCGGCGCTCATCTCGCTTTACTGGCCGAGGGAGCCGGCGTAGAGTTTCTGGGTCATGTGGCCAGCATGACTAAGCCGCTTCTGGTGAACCAGAGCAGCGCATGGAAACGCCGTTTACCTTCCCACTGGAGAGGTACCTATTTATCTATTTGCACTGTGTGCTTTCGAACTGCTAGGTTGGCAGGAGCTGAGACCAAGCAACGGGAGCTCACCCCGTCACAGGGATTCAAACTGCGAACCTTCTGATCAGCAAGCCCTAGACTCAGTGGTTTAACCCACAGCGCCACCCACATCCTTTTTTTTTTTAAGATACCATGGTGAAATCCAATAGCAGCTTGCTATCTCATAACTCAACCCAGAATCTCTCATTTTTGCAGAAGATGGTGAACTATGATTTTACCATGGTCAGCTCCTCAGTCATTGCCTTATGCCAGGCATCCCCAAACTGCGGCCCTCCAGATGTTTTGGCCTACAACTCCCATGATCCCTAGCTAACATGACCAGTGGTCGGGGAAGATGGGAATTGTAGTCCCAAACATCTGGAGAGCCGTAGTTTGGGGATGCCTGCCTTATGCTGTTCATGGGATAAAGGTAAAGGTAAAGGGACCCCTGACCATTAGGTCCAGTCGTGACCGACTCGGGTTGCGCGCTCATCTCGCATTATTGGCCGAGGGAGCCGGCGTATAGTTTCCAGATCATGTGGCCAGCATGACAAAGCCACTTCTGGCGAACCAGAGCAACACACGGAAACGCCGTTTACCTTCCCGCTATAGCGGTTCCTATTTATCTACTTGCATTTTGATGTGCTTTCGAACTGCTAGGTTGGCAGGAGCTGGGACCGAGCAACGGGAGCTCACCCCGCCATAGGGATTCGAACCGCTGACCTTCTGATCAGCAAGCCCTAGGCTCAGTGGTTTAACCCACAGAGCCACCTGGGTCCCTGTTCATGGGATAGATATGCATAATTATTTGTATTTTGGTCCTTTTGATACCTTTCATGAACCATCTGGGAAAAAAATTAATAGAATGTGTTGCTAAGGCAGTCACTGTGCAATTGAGAGAATTTTATAAGTAATCTTGGCCATTCAATGTCAGGTCCAGTAATGAGCAGAGCACCCACAGTACACTTCTCTATGTAAGATAAAAGGGAGGGGGAAAATACAAATATGAAGCATGAGAGAATAGCATTAATGTTCAGCGAATTCCAATTGAGAACACAAGTGCAAAAGTGGGTGCTGACTTTAGTTTGCATGCCACTGATTTTCAACCATTTTCTTTCATTAAGATATCAGATGAGCAGAAACATTTGCACCTCATTATGCAGATATAATCCAGTGCAGAATGAAATGATTAAGTCCCACTGGATGTAATAAAGAGCACCTGTTTTTTCTTAGAAGTAGTAATAGGAATGCAGCCTTGTTTATAACGCAACATAGTGCCATAAGCTTTACATTACAGGATAGTATGTATGTTTATCATAGAAAAAAAAGTGCAGGAGAAGGGCACAGTCCAACAGGGAACCTGCTGCACTTCTGGAACTTTCTTCCATTTCAGTAAGGGATTCCAGCTGGAGAAACTTGACTAGAAAATTATGGGACTGCTCTCTTCAATGGTTTGTTGAATGCTGCCTTTGTTAAGGAAGTCTTGCTGACCACTGAAATTCCTTATTCACTACTAAACCTGATCCAGACAGAGCACTAAGCCAAAGCATGGCTTAGTGCCAAGGCTGGCCTAAGACATGTCGGCACGTGAGGGGAACCACAAAATGGCACACACACCCCTCCCAGGGAAGAAGGGGTGAGTGAAGATCTACATCAGGAATTTGGCGGCGGTGGGGGAATCAAATCAACCCTATGGTTGAAGGGTGAATGAAAGGCTGTTGTGCAGGGGTGGAGCTGCTCTGAATTACGCTGGGTGGGTGCAGACCCCAGGAGATCCCAGAGAGCAACCCCTGCCATTTCTTCTCTAGGGGTGGGAGGAGACCAGCAGTGTCTCTTATTTGCCAAGAGGCTGCTGTAGAGAAAAGCTTTGGTGGGGCTGCCAAGGAGGCGGCAGATCCAGCTTCCAAGCAGCCCATTGATGTTACTGTAGCAGGAGCTGCGGCGGCGGTGGCAGCAAGCAAGCAATGATCCCCTTGGAGGCTAGATCTGCTGCCCCTGTGGATCCTGTTGCCTGAGGCAGTCACCTCAACTTGCCTCTTGGCTGGGCCGGCCCTGCTTAGGGCAAAAGGCTGGATTTCAAGAGAGAAGAGCACAAGTCCTTTGCCTCTTCCCCATTCCTGCTGTTACTGTGTTATTGAGAAGCAAAGCATCTGCATCTTTTTCTCCAGGAAGCTGTACATTTGCTTCTATAAGCCGTATCATGGTTTGGCCTAGCGTTGTGTGTGAGCATTGAACTGCTCCATGAAATAAATTCAAAACAGTCAACAGCACACAGTTCTACTCCATACAGCGTAGCTAGGTTTCTGACACAATTTAAAGTCACTATTGAACTTCTCTGGATAGATGTGTAATTCATTTTCTATATACATTCTGGTAGAATAAAGGGGTCGGGGGAATCCTCAAAAGATAATTTTAAAAAATCAAATTTAAAAGTTTTAAAATCTAAAAAGTGAGGAAGTTTGATTACTCTTAATAAAAGCACGGCTTGCTAAAATAATGCTGTCAATGCTGTGCATATGTTTCAAGGTGGTGAAAGTTATTGCTTTTTCCTAAAAGCATTCATTAGGTAAATGGAAATATACCATAGTTTGGAATTGCTGAGTAGCCACTAGAAGCCAGGGCCTTAACTTTGAATTATAATGAGAAATAATGACTGCTCAAAATATAACACCACTACCATAATGAATCAACCAGCCTGCATAATATGTGGCCTTGGAATCTTATCGTAAGCTTGCAAGATACAATTACAGACCCCTGGAGTTTTCAGGTATATTAAAGCCATATTTGATTGCACCCATTGTAGAAATACATTTTAACATAAAACTCTTAAATTAGTATCTTCCGTCCTTTCCAGCTCCACACACAAAAGGGCTTTTTGTAAGCTTATTGTTTTAATCACAGAGATGTTTGGAAGTTTATATATGTGTAAAACTCTACATACTTTGCATGGAAGGGGCTATACGAGGTCTGACTAGGAGGTTTTCTCTTCTACTACCTGATTTTTTTTTTATATATAGAAAAGCAATTGTTTCAACAGTGGAAACCTACCCGTGTCGACCCAGAACCAAGCCCCATTTATTTCAGTGGGGCTAACTCCCATGTAAGTGAGTTTGGATTGCAGCCGGAATAATTTTAGCCAAACTGAGAAGAGCAATAAAAAGATATTTGCAAACTTGCAAATTAATTGAATCGGTAAGAAATGAAACCAAGAGTGGGAAAATCAATGCAAAATATTGTTGTTCTATATATGGGTCATATAGAACAATCGAATGAACAAATGAATGAGTGAAATACTAGTGAAACACTTTACCACAGAGGTAGAGCACAAGTTTGTTTGTTTTTTGGTCATTTATTTCAGCTCATCTAGAATTTCACTCAGTTCATATGAAAATATATCAATATATCCACAAGTTGAGAAAAAACAGGAGTAGACCTTGAAAAGTTCTCCCATGTTGCCCAGTTTTGAATATTTTGAAGTTTGATTTTGGTTTAACTCTCCACATAGATCTGCAAATTAAAGTGGTTATATAGAAATTAAAAAATATAATAAGAGGAGGAAATAAAAGAAGAAATCCAAATATGGTGCTGAAAATGAATATGATCAGCAACCATTGTGGTTTAACTTACCCAGATGTGCTTTTCATGAGATGAAGAGAGATGGATGGAAAAGAAAAGCACACAAATATTAATGAATATATGTCAATCCATAAAAGAAATCATATGATAGAATAAAAAATTAAAGAAGCAGCATAGAAGTATGATTTTTTTAAAAAATTCAAACCGATCTCTCTTGCTTTAGCTAAATTAAATAGATAGCCCTCTACAGAGTAAATACATTTAGATGGCACTAAAACTGTATTTCCCTGATAAAGAAATGCAAATTATTCAAGCTTAACCTTGAATTGAAGGCACTTGAATGTAGAACATACAAAATGGATTACAACGACAACAGAACTAGCCTTAGTCAACACGTAAGAAAAAAACATACATTTGCCTTCCTTACAGTTCATATTTGCAACATCACCTCCCTGAACCATGATAGCAATTTTCCTTATAATTTATCCATGTCCATTAATGATACAGTTCCTTACCTAGGAGCCATTCATACCCCCATCTAAATAGGCTTTCCCCTGAAGGATGAACAAACTGGTGCACAATCTAGGATGGGGGCACAATAATTTGGAAACTAGGGTGTCTGATCCAGGCTTCCCACAAATACAGAAGCAACTTCCTAATGGAGATTTCATGCAGCCACAATTGGGCAGCATATTTTTCTGGTCCCACTGAGAAGAGCAGGCACAGGGGAGGAGGGCCTAATTCTGCTCGGGGCTGCTATGGGAGCAAAGGCTTACATCTCTTCTCCATGGTTCTGATCCTGCTCCCCATTGTGTACCAGCTGTTTGTTTCAGGGGGAAATCACCTGGAAACACTGTGCTGTATATGAAGAAAGATTGTGACTGAGCGAACTGGTCTGTAGAGATAGATGCAATGGCTTCTTGAGCTGGGAGGTGGTCCATAATGTTTATGCTTCAACAGGGGTGGCTCATTTCCACTGGGCCTGGTGGCGCAGGAGGCAGGGAGCCAGACCAGCAGTAGGGGGAGCCAGAATGGTATTGAGAAATAATATATATGATAAGAATAATATTGGAGAAAACTGGGTATTGAAACTTGCTTAACCTAAATCATATATCCCAGTTTCCAGCGGCCCTTTAAAGTACGCTTCACGCAGAGTATACACAGTCAGAAGTTGATCTGGCTAAGAAAACACCACCAAGAGTGTAGGGAATTATCTCCCTTATATGAAACCCCTTACTAGCTGTATGCTTGTAAAAGCATACAGAAGAAAATACAAACTGTTGGGTTTCTTTAACTGAAAAACAAACCGACTCTAAAGAGACTTTAAACTAAAGATAAATGCTTTCTCCCACATTCCAAACCTCCCACAAACTCCCACAAAGCTCCCATTAAACTACCTGAGAATTAACAGTAAACTAGCTTTATAACTAAGCAACTCTCATACTAAGATTCAACTGGGAATCTCTTAAACTGAGAGTCTCTCTTACTAAGATTCAACTAGGAATCTCTTCAACTGAGAACAACTGAGAGTGTGATCTACTTAGAGATGAATCAAACTGAAAGATCTAACTAAGAGATACAGAAGGCTTTCTGGCAGAGCCTTATATACAAGAAGCAGAGCCCACGCCTGTGAGCAATTAACAGAAACACCGGCACCTGTTTCTCTTAAACAGACAGTAGTTACATTAGACCGGCTCTAAAGTAACTTGACTATTCAAAAAAATCCAACAAACGCCAGGCAGGCAGGCAGACCCATCCCATGACTGGGTGTAAGATGGCAGGCAGGTGGGAGCTGGCTGAGGGCAACCCGAGATTGGTGGGGCAGTGCCCCATTTGCCCTAATGGATCTCTTATTTATCTTCTCACAACATCTGCAAGGGACTGAAGGTTTACTATTAGCTGAGTAGCAAAGATCCTAAAACCTGACCCTTCTCACACTGCCTTTGTAAAAACAACAACTGCCTAATCTCAAAAGATTACCTTTGCCTTTGCTAAGATCACTGAATATTGTCCTTCCTCTTTTCCAGAGAGGGCAGGTATGGCGTTGCAACAACTATATATAAGGAAAAATTATTTGTGGAGGGAGGCGGAAGTTTGTGCATCAACTCAGAGATATGTTAATATATAATGATTTCTTATGGGTCCTGACACAAAAAGAAGAGGCAAACAGATTTAGTCAATAATGGGCAATTAGAAATAATTAAGAGTCAGATGATAGTTAAGTATTCTGAAGGGCTAAACAAAAGCATACAACCATAGTGGCTAAATTAATGGTTGTTGTTTTTTCTAGCAATAAGAATAGGGAAAAAAATAGGTGGTTAGCAATTAATTCAGTTTTTTGTTTTGTTTTAAATTGCACTTAATTACTAGGCTCATTAGAGGCAATACTGTGTATATGACAATGAGCAAACTTATTATTTTTTAGCTAAAGATGAGCAAGCCAAACTAATATAATTACTCAACTAAATTAAAAAGGACCTGATGATAACAAAGGATGGACCAATTTGGGAAATAGATATTTACATGAAGATGTACATGCAGGCAGGAAATGCTGCAGTTAGAATTTCCTACATCCAATAGCTTGGCATGGGGAAGCTCCTATTCCTGAGATCAATACTCTCAGCTGCCACCAATCCTAGTTCCATTTTGAGAAGGAGACCAGCCTAGGGATTGCTTTCCTCCTCTCATCGGCAATCTCTTCAGTGTGATTTGGAAGGGTCAATATCTCCTGCATTTACAGGTCGATGAATTTAGGCTAAGTAGTTGTACATGTTTATATATTGGGACAGAATTAATTCCCCACCCCATGAAACAACTAGTGTACAATTTGTAACAATACATTTGCTAAAGACTGAAGGGTTATTTTCTACTATCAAATCTAAGGCCAGGTCTGAACGTTACACCTGCTGTGTTCACAGCATAAATTTATAGCACATCCCCCCACCAAACAAAGAATCATGGTAAACTGTAGTTTACTCACCAAAAAGTAACAATTCATTGTGCCATTAACAAACTACAGTTCCCAAGATTCGGGGGACAGGACGGGCTGCATGCTTTCAATATGCTTTCAGTGTCTAATGCATATGGAAACTTTGTTAAGAACTGAGCTGTAATGTTGTGTGGTCCAGTGCAATCTTATGCAATCTGTGGATATTGTTTTTCTGTTGTCAACCATGTACCCTTTTAAAAAAACAACCTATGTCAAGCAGAGTTTGCCATGAAATGGAAAACAAAACTTTCATTGCCATGCCTGCCCTTTTTGAACATGGACATCTGCTTGGTCAAGCCAATTCTCTCCCCTTGCGTCAGAACTTTGACTGAAACCACAGAGGAAAAGAACACTGGGATTGTCTTCACAAGAATGGACACCCTACAAACCACCCTGGAGGACCAATAACTTGCACCCAAGCTGCGTCCCATGCGAACTGAATGTAACGGTTACACATATCACATGAGTAGGACAACGTGCCAATCTATCACGGAATTCCTGAGTTGGAAAGCAGGAGACAAACACCCACAGCATGATACAGACCGCAAACAAGACACGACAACTTTACATACCACGAGACGGGTGTAATCAGTCACAAAAGTTTCTGACAGCAGCAACACTATAACTGCCAACCCAATGCTTAATATTTTATCCACCTAAATAAAATTGAAAATATATAAAATGCATATTATCAGCATTAAGTAGAAACCTAAAACTGAACCAGATTGCAAAAGCACCTAAATTAAGCATGATTATGATTTATTTAATTCTGTATGTTATTCAGTAACTAATACTACCGGTACATTGTATAATATTGCCAGTTTTAAGAATGTCTCTAAAAAGAGGAGCTGCAAGACCAGAAATGAATCTAAACAAGCATATAAATAATACATCTGCCATCTCCAAGAAAGGTAATTTGAGGCATTATAATTTTTCTTTCCCCTTCCATTCCATTGCATTTAACTATAAGAAAATTTAACACAAAATGAAATGTCTGTTTAAACTTATTTAGGAAATGTATGATCTGATTTTCAACTCAAAGAAATTCCAATTGTAAAATTAACTAATGAGCTGCAAGGAGAAAAAGAGAACTTTAAGGGCTCCCCCATATATGAACTGCCTAGTTATGGACCAATTCAAAAATGCCACCAGAGAATAGGAAGAAACTAATTAAGGTGGCAGAAGCTGAGAAGTGGAAGTCACTTTTTAAAAAGGGGACTAAGAGGAAAATTAATGGGAACATTAGCGCTGGGGTGCCTCAAAAGCACTTTGCCGGACTGTGCTGAAATTGCATTTTAACAGTTTAAAGAAAGAGACCCACAAATCAAAAGTGTAGAAAAGCAGGAGAAGAATAGCTAAAAACACCAGAATACAACACGTTAGCAACAGTCCCATTTGGATTATTCAAAAATGAGAGAACAAATGGCGTCCATTTCAGATGAAATGGCTAGTGTGGAAGAAAGCTTGGTAACGGGATAGTCCTGTAAGAGCTTCAGATGCAGGACTGAACTCTTCCAGCACTTATTTTCAGTGCTTTTAAAAATTTACCTTTATACAGTAGGGAAGTTTCTACACACAGAGAGACACCCCCATCCTCCATCCAAACAAGCAAAAGGCATTAAGAGTTCCAAAGACACATTTCAGCCAGGCAAAAACACTCAGGGTGTTAAAGGTAAAGGTAAAGGACCCCTGGATGGTTCAGTCCAGTCAAAGGCAACTGTCAGGCATGGTGTTCATCTTGCTTCAGGCCAAGGGAGCTGGCATATGTCCACAGACAGCTTTCTGGATCATGTGGCCAGCATGCCTAAACCGCTTCTGGCGGAACGGAACACCATGATGGAAGTCAGAGCGCATGGAAATGCTGTTTACCTTCCCGCCATGGTGGTACCTATTTATCTACTCGCACTGGCATGCTTTCGAACTGCTAGGTTGGCAGAAGCTGGGACAGAGCAACGGGAGCTCATCCTGTCGCGGGGATTCGAACTGCCGACCTTCTGATCGGCAAGCCCAAGAGGCTCAGTGGTTTAGACCACAGCGCCACCTGCTCCCAGCTCAGGACAGTGGTGTGTGTGGCCTGGGGAAAGTTCTGAGGGCAAAACAGAGGCCTGGAGAACCAAATTCAGCTCCCCAGGCCTAAGGTTCCTCAGCACTGCTTTATGATGGGAAATCCAATGATACAGAAGACCAGAAGTCATCCACATCTTGTAATATATGGATTTCAGGACATTTTTAAATGAATGAGTGAGAAGTTCTTATAAGTAATAAAAAACGCCAAGCTTCAGAGCAGGAGCAACTGGTGGCTGCACTGGCTAAGGTGCTAATTATCAGCCTCAGCTCTACCTCACTGTGAGGATAAAACAAAGCAAGGGGGGATCCGGGTAGGCTGCTATGAAAGGCGGGGTCTAAGTGCAGTCACTGTGCTCAGTTCCTGCTTGCGGGTCTCCCACAGGCCACTTGTTGACCATTGTGAGAACAGGATGCTGGACGAGATGGGCCGTTGGTCTGATCCACGAAGCTCTTCTTAAGTTCTCCTGTAAGACCATCTTCATTGACTTGGCTGCCATTTCCACACCCACACAAAAAGCAGAGAGATTGAGCCGCCCCCCTATCAAACCAGCTTCATCCCACAAGTTGTCGATTAAGTGGGTGCTTTTGCAGAAATGTAGATCTTCATATTGCCTCCTGCACCAGTAGATTTCCCATGGGTTGGTATGTGCATCATCCTGCAGCTGGATAAAAGTGCCATACAGCCTGCCATCCCCTTCTCTGCCTCCTAAATGACCTTTTCCTAATTCAAGGTGTGGCTGAATGGCAGTACAGAGCTGTCATATCCTTTTGCAGCGGCAAGAAAGCACTTCGGGAGATACGCCAATAAGATTCTCCATCCGGGAGCATAATACGGTTGGTTTGCTTGCCTGTGTCCTTACACCCAGCTTGGAGCCATATGCTGTACCGTTTGAAAAGAAGCATTAAGAATTAGGGAGAACTCGTGCATTCAGATTGCCTTTGATACTGAACAAATGCAAACAAAGCTGTCAGTTCTCCCCCCTCAAATTATCGTACTGTGTTACTGGTGATAATAAGGTAGCACTAGTTTCAGTTGCAAAGGCATCCTTGCCAGAGGTTGAAATGCTGCGAGTGACAAATTTGGTAAGCGGCAGAAGGAATTTTTCAGTGTCAGTGTGGTAATTTTGTCAGTGACTCGAGGGAAGAGGTAGTTGCATTATATAGAGGACTCTGATAATTTGTGGGGTGGCTGATCCTTAAGAATTGCTGAGAAGAGAGAAAATCAGGCTTCTTTCAACCCTGGTCACAGCTTATACCCACTGCAGTTTAGAGTTCTTGAAAGGCTTGGCCAATTGCAACCCAAAGTAACATTCAATTTAAATGCTCCAAATTTGGATGATTATTGGAGATGCTTCTCGATATATATATAGAGTATAGCATTTGTATATGATAATTAAAATCCCTTCAAATTACATCGTTATACAAATTACATCATCATCCAAATGAAACTAGCAGTTTGTAGGACTTTAACAGTAAATCTTAACATTGTAAAATCATAATTAAGCTTTCACCTTGCATTTGTAAAACCTATTTTACCAACATGCGCAGCTAATGGTAGTAATTGAAGATGTGACTTAGATGGGTACAGTTTCAATGTGAGCAATATATATATTCCACATTTTAAATTATTTGCCTTTGATTGCATTTTTGACAAATTAAGCCCATGTAGACCTCAGTGAGTTAGCATGTGAAAACTACTATAGATGTATTAGATTTATGGTAGATTCATGGTGAACATGGTAAACATGTTCACATTTCAATAGCTGCTAGACATAAATTTGTCCAAGACACTGCATGTCATTTGCATTTTTAGTGAGCACACAAAAATATGTATTAAGTTACAAGCCTTCTGTTGAAGCAACAAGGTTTGATACCATTACTTTGAGGAGGTACCACATCCTACAGCTCTACTGTAATAAAACCCATCTTTCAAACAATTAGGGTAGTTTGAAAGTCTGGCCCATCATGTAACTGTGGTACATGGAGGCCTTAAATTTACTGGTACCCTGTGAGGATTCCTGTCTTAGCAGAATGATCTCCAGTGTAATATCTAGCAGAAACCCAGTTGCCTTGATATCTAAACAACCAGGCTGCTGTGCAGACAACAATTTGGCTGGGACATGTTTAAGATGATGCCTCTTGGCCCTATTTGCAACCTTTATGAATTAAGTCAATCTATTGTCCAGAGATTATGTGTCTACAAACTGCATGAACCTAGAATCTTTCCATGTGATCTGTACCCTGAAAAAATACCAAGAGTAGCTCCTGCATACGAGCCTGTGCACAAACAACTGGTGTGGGTCTGGGCGATTGTATTGAAGATTAGTGAACCCTTCTCGCTTTTTCACCATCTCTGGCCCAGAATTGTCATTTGAACAGGGCTAAGATCTATTACACAGATAAGTAGCAGGGAAAGATTCCATGGGCAAGTCTCAAACACAATGTCTGCAAAATTCAGAGCCCCAGGAACTTCTTGTGTGGCAGACATTTTTGGCAGCAGACTGTATTCAGTTGACAATCCAAATCAAGACATGAGAAGTCAATGGGCCAGATACTATTCAACCGAGATTTCTTTAAAAGCTGCTTGAATGATTTTGTAAAGCAAACAGATAGGATAAAAGTGTTTCAAAATGAACACGCAAATAAAGACACCAATGTGAAAATGCTGATCTCTAAAACATATATCCTATCACTAAAATTTGCAAATTTATGGTAGGATAGGAAAACATTTACTGTAACTTAAAGAAAGCAAAACACCCCACAGGCAATGTGAAATTACAGACTTAATAGGGGAAGGCGGGAAACATTTAAAGTTGCAAAGCAAATTGGCGGTAAGACCAATAAAAATGAATTCCTTGCCTCTCTGACTTGCATTTAACTGCATAATCCTTGCTTGCTCCCTTTCATTCATTCATCACCATTGTAGAATGGTCTCAACGCCTTAGAAAAAGAGGCACCTGTGGCTTTTGCTGCTTCAAAGGCAGATTTTTAAAATACAGTCACTAAAGGTCTTGTTCCTGTGATGTTATTAGTGCAATCCTATCCATGCCTACTCATATGTAACCTCACTGAATTCCATGGGGCTTTCTTCTAGGCAACTGGGGTAAGGATTTCAAGTGCTAGTCATTACAAATATTTAGGAATGGGAAGCCAGAAATAAAATTTAAAAATATTACAGAAGTTATAACCAGAAGTTATTCCTGAGATCCTCAGTAAAGATTTTATACCGTTCATAGTCAGAAACCTCTTATCTGATATTTTCTTCTAAATCTAAATCTAATGGCTATCTTGGCAGCATGATACAAATCCCAGTCTGGTTCTCTGCTTCTTCTGTACAGCCAAAGCTCATATAAGAAATCAGGTAAGGATTCTAGTAAATAGCATGGAAAAGATAAAACTCTGGCAGAACAATTATGTTGGTTGCAGCTTTGGATTGCTGAATCAGGATCAGGTTGAACAATGAACAGTGAATGGTGAAAATACATTTTCTTGCAGTCATACATGGCATAGAAAACATGGTTAATATGCATACTACAAACAAAGAGTCAAATGCTGGAACACACCTATGGAGAAGCTGACAATATTAAGCTGACAATATTTGAGGAAAGGATCAGCAGAAGTAAGTTGAGTGAGAAAATTTTAAGGAAATTTCTGAAGGCATACCAACAGAAGCAAAAGCAAAACTTCAAAACACTGCTTCAAAACACTGCATAGTCTTATTCCCCCTATAAGATTCCCCACTCTTTGTTTTATATATATTAAAAAATCTGTTTCCAAATGGAGCATAGCAGGTATTGAGAAGCAGTAGTAATTACAGTTTATCAAAGCCTATGTGTCCTGAATCATAGCAGCTGCTGAATTTAACTTCCAAGTAAATGCAGTGGGTGAAAGCATATAATTATCCTATAATTCATATACACAAAACTCTAGGTTGCCCCCCTTCTAAAGAGAAAATAGAGTCAAAGGAGAACATTTGCATTTTATAATAAGCGGCTCATAAATACAAACAGCCTTCCCTCTTGACTTTCTTTACTGAAATCCACATAGAGGAATGAACACAATCCTTTAGGGGTGTGTGTGTGTGTGTGTGTGTGTGTGTGTGTGTGTGTGTGTGTGTGTGTGTATCTCAGCTGCTTTAAGTGCCAATAAAACTTGTTTTATTTTTTGCAAGCTATCACACTGTTTTGATAAATTACATGTTTGTAAATTGTCCTAAGTGTTGCTAATCAAATATATTTAAATAGAAAACAAATACCTACTGGATATTCCAAGCAGGTGCAATCCATGCTGAGCATAAGGAAAGGATCAAGGAAATGCACTACAGATGGATGACAGGATAAAAGGAGCATGAATAAGCAACCTACTTTTTCTTTAGTCTTCGGTCTTTCTCTGCCTGAGTTCCCAGTTTGCCTAATCCCAGAGATTCCTGTGCTGCGGCTTCTGTTTCCATGTAACCTCCTGTGTCAAAACAGCAAACAGATTTTCTCCATTGACCTTCTTTTCAAGTGGCTCTATTAGTTTAGCATTTTGTCTGTGAAATTGTAAAGTCTGTTTGGGGTGGAAAACAAAGCAAGATACCTAAATCCAGAAGCTACTTCCTCACTATCCGCTGGGACATATAAGAACTAGCAACAAGGAAATCATTTGTAGAATGGTCTCAACGCCTTAGAAAAAGAAGCAGCAAAAGCCACAGGTGCCTCAACAGCAGATTATTAAAATACAGTCACTAAAGGTCTTGTTCAGGGTTTCCTGTGAGGTATGGGAAATGTTTTCTGACTGCAGGACTGTTCAATATGGAGGCAAGTCATATTATGTACTGATGACTGCATAGCACTACAGGATAAAAACAGAGTCCTCTATGTGTAGGAAACTGTAGTTTCCTAATGCTTTGGAGAAAGTATGAAATTAGCTGGGTTTTTCCCCCTAGAGCTGCCTCTTAACAGAATGAAAAGAGAAAAGGGGTTGTAGCCAGAAGTTATGGGAGTGGAATATCATGTAGGGAAAAGGGCTTTTCTGCACTCCTTTTTCCTAATACAGCCTCCTGGGCCTCTTAAAAGTGTCTTCTAGGGGCACTACACCCTACCAAAACCTTTCTTGAGGACTCATCCGCTGCCAAAAGGCTCCATTTTTTACTTAATGCATTTATTAGATGCCCAATAGCTATTGCTCTCTCTTGGTGCCGTACAAAAAGGGGAAAGAATATGTACAGAAAACAAAGTCACAAAAGTCAACAGCAACAGCAACAACATAAACAGCTTGGGAAAGAACTATAAAATGGAGTTAAAACCACACCAAGCAGCAAAATACAACCTTAAAATACCAACAAATATTGGTTGGTTGGGGTGCGGTAGTGAGGAACTGGTGCTAGGAAAGTTCCTTTGCATGAGTGGCCTTCCAACCTCCTTACTTACGAATACAACCAATACTTTTAAAGGTGGTTGAAAATGGGTTGGTTTTTTAAAAGAGAGAGATCGGTTCCCATTAAGCCTTTCTTCTGCTCGCTGTTGCCTCTAGTCATGCAGGTTTTGTAGGTTTTTGAAACAAGACAAAAGCGCTTGCTTACTGGAGGCAGGAGTAAGATGATTATACACATCCCTCTTTCAGACATCTTCGAGTCTGGAGACACACACAAACACACAGAGCATGCCACCAGCAATATAGACTGTTTGCACAGACAGATGAAAGATGTACATGCAGGATCACTGCCTAAGATATAGTATATCAGAGTCAGTAAATCTCTTGTTCAGCTGTACCAAGCACAATTAGGACATGCATTCTGTTACGGTTGATATTTAAGCAACTGTGAGCTTGAAACATTGGCATGAGCTATAGTATACCATTGTGCTATTTTAAATTAAAAGCAATACCACAAGGTAACTGGGTGGTTACACAAGTCGTATTCTTAAACATTTTCACATGTTTTCTCCATCTCCAATTAGATGGGGGTGGGGGGACCCTGTTCTTGCCAACCAATGTGATACATTATTTGAATTTAAGAAAAGACATCACAGATCCAACAATAGAGAACACAAACAAAAGTTGATGTTTCAAAAGCATGCTGGAAGACTGCGGAAAGAGAGAGTCAATGAGACAACAAAAGGACAGTAAGTTCAAAGGACAAAGAAGGGAAAAGAGAGAGAGAGAGAGAGAGAGAGAGAGAGAGAGAGAGAGAGAGAGAGAGAGAGAGAGAGAGAGAGACTTCCCTACTCTCAATCTTAAATATGTATCATTGAGTCAGTTTTTTTTGGTCGAAGAATTAGAAAAACAACAACACTAGACTAGATCTCTTTAACACATTAGGTGACTTGATCCTAGCTAATCACCAGAAGTGGAAAGCTATGGAAACTAAGACTACAGAAAGGACCAGCATGGTATTCTGAAAGAAAATGTTTGATAATGATCATGGACCAGAGAAGATGCAGCACGGTTGAAGCAACTTTTCTCATTCAAAAAGAAAGGAAAAAAGATGTCCTATTGTGACACAGGACAAAAAGAAACCAAATGACGTTATTTCCAACGTTATAATTGCTGCCATATACAAGAGCACAAATCCCTATCAGAAGGCATTAGACTAGAGGTTGATCTAGACCAGCAAGTACTGTAGATGCCTCCAGGAAGAAGGACTTGAAGGCAATGGTGCTTTCCCATTGTTTTTCTTCGGCAACCAGTATTCAATGGTATATCAACAATGAATATGGAGGTTCTAGATAGATAGCGTTCGCCTTCTTATGAGGTACTTCATGTTTGAGTACAGATAGCACAAAATACAGGTTATACAAGTTATGAAGGATCATTGTGAGCATCAGTTGTGGGCTTTCCATTCCAAAATCATGCAAATGGAAAGCCTATCTTTTTCCTGCCATTGCTCTCACACTTTTTTCTAAGGGGAGCAGATATTCTGCAGAATATATTTTATTAATAATTGTTGCATATTTTACTTTTGAACGTACTACTGCTTTGGTTGAACTAAGGTGCACAATGAAAATCCTTGTTTGTTACAAACATTTGGCAATGATTTACTTCAAGTACTTCTTCAGAACTATGAATGGATTTTCATCCAATTACACAGTTATGATGATATGGTGTGTTACTGTCAGGGGGAGGGGGTAGCACATTGGGCAACTGATACTGCCCCCCAGGACAGCTTTTACAGGTTGACATCTCTATTCTGTCCTAAAGAGTGTAATAGATATGAATGCATTTATTATATCTTGATCCCTGGGGCCTTCAACTTACTAAAGAAGAAGAAGAAGATAATCAGACGTAATAGTGTTTAGTATGCCAATAGTATTTAGTATGCCAATATCAATAAAATGGGTCTTGATTAATTTAACTGAGAATGAATAAGCCATGGTACAAGATATTAAGCTTCTAGTCTGTGCAGATGGGAACATCTAGCTTGTGTCAAAGGGCTCATCATTAAATTGATTGTGAAATATATTGAATGCGCTATAGTAAAAAAAACCAAATCACCTCATTTCTCCCCATGCCAGATGAAAGGACAGTCTAAACTAGAATGTTACTAATGATCAGAAAAGTGACCATTCTGCACCCAGCTAATTATCAACCTTATTTTTTTGTTTATATATACTGTACTATATTTCAGAATGTACAATATTTTACAACCAAAGTTTAAAACATGGGGTTTAGGCAGGCTGTTTTCACTATTTGCGTGCCCTGGTAAACTGGGGCTGCTCACTAAAAATCCTAAATATTTAGGTTAAATATTGGTTTCCTTGCTCCTTCTTGTCAAAAGGGCTGTGGAAACTGAGATGTGGAAGTTTCCAGTTTTATTTGAATGAAATGATTCAGTATAAAACTTACCTAAAGTATTGCCCCTGAATAACGTAAATGGACAATGATATGAAGTTATTAAATATTAACTGTAAGATACTGTGGAAATTCTTCATATTCTAACAGGATCCATAATCACCAATATATTTTGGCCATCTGTTTCAAATGACAGTTACCTAAATCTTTGTTTTGCTTTTACAAATGGCAACTTAGCAAAGCCACTAAAAGTTGTAGTTTTATTAAAATGAATAGGATTACAACTATTAGTCACCTTACCAATTCAGCAGCAGCTGGATTGGGGCTAGATGTTCCTTCGCCCCCTTCTGCTGTTGTGATTGGCAGCAGTTAGCATAGCTCTCCCAGTCTGTGGACACTTTTGTGAGTGACTCATTCGATCGGAGTATAAGATCAAAACAGATAGGAGCCTTATGCTACGAAGACTGGAAAACAGTCCAGGAGGGGATTCATGGCAAGCAAATGAAGGCTAAAAGCTAACTACATTCATAATAGGAGCAAAAGCATGGGAACCAATGATATTTTTGAGTTTCTTGCTAGCCACGTCTTCTGTCAGGTGGGATGCTAAACAAAACTGAAAAAGGACGGTGATGGTTGTTCTGGAAAGGAGCCTTTTAGCTAAGTCAACAGATTCATATGTTTGCTATCAAGGTTTTTTAAATTGTATAAGTGTTAACAAAGTTACACGTTAGTAATTCCATAAAGGCAGCAGAATTAAGTAAAGGAATATCATCCTGTTCACCTTGCTCATTTAGAAAAACACAGCGAACGATGTGACAGTCAATACTAGTTATGATATAACAGAATTATGTGGAAAAGATCCCACCAGTTTAGAAGAGAAATGAATGTTTGGAAAAGCAAAACAAAACTGAAAAAGAAGCCAAAACCATTAAAAAAAAATACTGAAAAACAGCGACCCGAGCCTGGTACAACTAATTCCTTACTGAGCTGTCCAAGTCGAGCCTTCTCTTTTTTACCGAACAAACGTCCTATTGAAGACTTGATTCCTTTCTTCTTGGGAGCTTTGTGTAGGGAATCCTGGCTGCTACTGACACTGCCAAAACCAATGCTTTCTGGCTCCAAGGATGCAGGCAAGCTACTATAAAATACACACAAAAGATAGATAATACATTATTGCCCTTATGAGGTCCTGTGCCCATCCCCAACTAAGCAGCTGTGCAAACAAATTATCTGGAATCTAAGAGTGTCTTCATAATTGGAAACATTAATCAGGTTCTGATGGCTTCTTTCCTGCATCACAATATTATTTAGAACAGCACAATGGCTAATTTTCATGTCTCACTAATGCTGATCAAGATGATTCAATCTAACAAAGTGACAGAAAGGAAGTATAATTCATCAAAGTCCTATTAATATAATTTTTGGCTGGAAAGTTCAGAGCAATATGTGTTGAGAAGAACCAAACAAATCTGAGTTGTAACAACATTGTTTTCAACCAAAAACGGGATTTTTAAAAAATCTTACCTGAGAAATTTCTATTCTGAGCAGGGGCAGGGTGAAAACCTAGTGAAAGGTATTTTCCTCCTACTAGGCATGGATGCAGAGCAACATTTCTGAGCATATCCAGAGAGGGATTTCTATAAGTTCCAAAAAGCAACCAACAGCCATGGCAGTGACTGGAGGAGGTGGTGGTGATAGGCTTCTGGAAAAGGCTCCCTGCTCTATAGCTGGGCTTGTATCTGCTGCAGGTAGGAGATCTAATCTCTCATCAGGTGTTGTGATGTCATGCATTGTGATCATGCAAAGGGGTAGGGCTATAGGAAGGGGCATGTTATCCCTGCCATTTTCGTACATGGCATCAGAGCACATGAAGAGTGCTCCCATGTATGAACTCTGGCTTGTAAGAGAGCTCTTGACAGTGGGAAGGTGAGCTAAGACTTGTCTTTTGACTTTTGCTCATTTGCTGCTGAATAGAGGTATAGCTAGTGATACAGAAAGTCTGGAATAGCATAAATGTAAATCGGATTTCAAAGTTTTGAGCCATTAATCCTGCCATTGCATTGCATTTCGATTCAGAAGCAGAGATATTGCTTGATCCTAGGGTCTTGGGAAACTAGGTCTTGGGGAAATGATGATTCTAGGATCTCTGCCTAGATGTAGACAGCAAAACTGTTCCTGCTTCCAATTCGAGAGATAATTTCTCCGCAAATGATCCGTCTTCCTGCTCCACACCATAAGAACAAAGACACAATTCTTACAAGGGCATTTTAGCTCATAATAATAAAAGGCTTTAGAAGTGTACTCAACATACTCTGGGAACCCTTCAAATTCCTATGTGGAGGGCACTTTCCACACAAAAAAAGAGAGATTGCAAATTATGTAATATGATCAAGCTCAGATTCCTAGCATAAAACAAACAGATACAAGTGATATAACCAGAGGCAGATCAGCAGTGGCATCAGCATGCAGACTAGGAATGGGGTGAAGTGCTAGGCTGGGAGCTCCGGGTTGTTGTTGGTGGTCTCACAGCTGTGCCTGCACCTGCAGGATGCTGATATCACCAACCCAGAGTTCCCTTGACCTCACTGCCTCCATCCCCTACTTCATCTGTGTCCCAGTGTAGTGCCATGGCCACCTGGAGGGCACTGCTGGACTTGAAGTGACTCTTATTCCATGGGATGCAATATTACCAAGGCTTTGCAAATGCCCGCTCTGCATATTCTGAACAATGTTAGAGGAAAACTACATCTAGGTGGAAGAGCTCAATGGGGGGAAAAGTTAGTTGTCCCGATTGAAATTGTCAAGAATTTTGCAATATGGGGTTCAAAAGGTTAGTAGTGGTGTTGTCAAAAATTGCAGTCCTTCACTGGTCTCCTTGCACAGGTCAGCCAAGATTCAAGTTACTGGTTGTATTAGTTGCATTTCTGCACACAAATATCAAACCCCATCACTGAATCCGATATGGATTTTTTCATTTTAATCATTGTTGTGAGTGGTGCCTTCTCCTTTGTTCACTTATAGAGAGCCAACAGCAAGGTAGTAAGAGCAACCACAAAAATATACCATTTTGCTCCAGCTCAATTCCTTAAAGCATGAGAGGGTAGACTTGAGGCTTGTGTGGTTTGTCTTGATTTTCACTAGAACCCTGAGATCTACAACTGGAGGCTGGAGCCGAACAACATACCCTTAGAATTATAGCATTCTGAACCCAGGAACTTATTTTGAGGAGCTTAATGTCCCTCCACACCAAAATCCACTTTTGGTTACCCACCGCTTTCTTTATTTCAGCAAAGTAATACAGGGCAGGGGTGATCTTGTATCTGCCATCTTTAAGCAACTGGATGTCAGAATCCTTGCTCATCTACCACAAATTACCAAAAAAATCTACCAGTATCTGACTTCCACTAACGTTTGATCTAAAGGGGCTACAAAATGGGAGACCAGTCATCCAAATCAGACTGGAATTCAAGGAGCCAAGTTGTAAGAGTTAATTCCCACATTAGTGATGATGTACAAATTTTTAATTAAGAAACAATTACTCTTGGAGAGCTACATTTGCACCACATAAGAGGCCTGGGTGAGCTAGGAACTAAAACGATCAATGCAAGCAGGGTGTTCTATAAAAACCACTCTTTCACAAAGAAACATGTCCAGTTTCTCCTTCAGATAAGCTACTTCTCATGGATCCTGACATGAAGTGGTGAAAAAAAGAAAAGCCATTGCAGGGTGGAAACCGCCCCCCCCCAGCAGTCTGCATTTCCAGATAAATAGAATACATTGGAAGTTATCTGGAAGTTAACCTGGAAGTCATATGAATGGGGGCATTATAAAAAGAACACAGCACATTAAAGTTGTGAATTACGGTCTGAAGCAATGAGCTTCTTACCTTCTGGCATCATTGTGGTATGAAGAAGGTAGAGTATGAGTCATTCTAATGGCTCTAGGTGTTGAAGGAGGGGAGGTTTCACATTTTATTGTGGCTTTGTCTTCATGCCCATCTTCTTCGACGACTGCGATCTACAAACAAACCATGTCCATAAAGGGCAGCTTAGAAACCAACTTTCTAAGTTATTTGCAAGAAATAATTTAAATTGTGCAGCAGGCAAACTGTTTGGAATTCATCCTACTTTCCAAGCAAGCATAAGGGCTTACATATAAACCATGTTCCATTCGTGGGACGCAAAAGTAACAGAACAAAAATGCCAAGGAGATAATCAGATATGATCATGGCCCTGCAGAGAGCCATTCAAGTCCCATTTTCCAATCTCTGAGGCCCAAACTGAATGGGACAATAAGCACACAACTGGCCATGAAACATATCAAGCACAGATCAGTGCTGGTGCTGTGGTGGCCCGCCAGGCAACATGGTGTCAAATGGGGTCAACAGCTTGTGGAATTATGTACCAACTCTTTGTAATCTACTGTAGGCACCCCTGGGGGCTAAATGCTTAGGTTTCCATATTGGATGGAAAGTTTCCACCCTCAAATATACAATGGATGGAAGACATGACACAACTGAGGACTTTCAAGAAAGTCCTCTTTATTCAGAAAAGGAGTGGAAGATTCTTGACTATATGGACACCCTACGCAGGGTCGCATAAACAAAGGATGCTGAGCAAGTTTGGACTGTTAACAGATAATTCCACACCCCATCCTCTTGATATAGATACATAATTATTGTGGGCTTTTTTTGGTTAATTTATTTTCTTTTCACTATTAATGTTTATTGCATCTCTGTGTTGCTTTTTTGCTTGTGATTTGCCTTTTTATATTTTTGTATATAAAATAATCAAAAACATAATAAAAAACTATAAATAAACCACACACATAATTGGCCCTTCCATGCTTGTTTTCTAAACAGCAATTGCAGAGGCAGGGCAATCTGTATCTGGACCATAGTGATGGTCAAGTTAAATGCCCTCAACTACCTCCATGGCCCTGTTCAAGATTCTACCCTCCCAATTGTGTTTTAAGAAAAAGCAAGAGTGGATGGGGCCAGTAATTAATTAGCTTACTGTCATGTTTGGACTTCAGGCATCATTTAATTAACTTTATATGGACCCAGCACAGAACAGGCTGATAGGACTGTGCTGCTTACACATGCTGTGTCTTCTCACACTCCATGTTTGCAAAGCCTGGCTAATTTATGTGAACATACAATGGATATTCTAGCTCACAATACACTTCAGTATTCAAAGTTTATGGCTGCAAAGTAGCTTCAGGGAGGAAACCAACTGCCACTAAAGAAGTGTATAGAATTGAGACCAGCAAAAGACAGGCCTCTGTGTAATTTGATGCATGCCATCATTGTTTCATTAATCCCACATACATAGCCAAAGTTACGACTGGATACATATTAAAGCAAGATCAAAAATATGTATCAGTACAGAATTACCAGGGTTCTGCTTAATAAGCCTGAGGTAATGAAACTTCTGGTAGTTTCATATATGCTTGTGTCATGTATTGCTATAACATTCAGGGTGGTTTACTATTTGAATAATAATGAGAAGTTTTCTGCAGCTGTATAAACTAATATGCAAAGTTATGATTCACAATGAGTTACACATCAAATTTCAAAGATGACACATCATCTTTGTGAGTTTTGAGAGCTGAGGCCTGGTTTTAGATGTTCTGAAGTTCCAATTACAAATGCAGAAATTCATTTTGCAAAATTACTTTTAAAAACCTGTGGAAAAATTCTGGTATTAAACTGAGTTTTAAGTGCAAATGCTAAAAAAGAGAGAAAAGGATGCATACCTTTCTCCGGTGCTTCCTGAGATCACTCGGCTGGAGTTGAGGACAAAGGAAAGAACAAAGGGGAATGATCAAAACCGTTTAGGTAAAATAAAATATAGTGATATCCTATCCATTTCCATTTTTCAACATCAAACAGGAAAATCAATGTTTTGGAATCTGCTAAACTTCAAATAAACTACTATGGCTTGAATCTAGAGTTGTCTTGTGCGAGGTGAAAAACACTCCCACTTATGCAAAGCAGCCCCGTGAAATCTCTCTCTCTCCCCCCCCCCCCCGTTTCCCCATATTGCTGCAGCTCCACTAGCCTCATCCAACATTGTTCAAGGTGGTATGCCTTAGAAGGCTTTTAGGAGATTATGGGCTCTGTAGTAGATGGGGGAAGGACTCAGGAAAGCCCCCCTGTATGATGAGAATTCTGCTTAGTTTTCTCTGGAACCAACTCTACAAACATATTTGAATCTTTTAATTTGCAGATAGCTCTTATGCTGCTATTTTAACTGCACAGCAGGACAAGCAGGGCTGCCTTAAGTCACATTTGTTGCCATGCAGCAAATTAAGTTCTGTCCCCATGTAGTACCACCTATAGGTCCCCCTGCCCTATAGTCTCTTTACAGCACAGCCACCAAGGCCTAGCACCAGATTTTGCCTCCTTTTGCAAACAGACATGATATATCTGAGAAGTACTTTTATTAGGAAAAGCACTTAAGGATTCTCACACGAATACGATCATAAATTTGTTAAGTCTTTGAAGGGCCGCAAAACTTTTCATTGTTTGATATCCTAAAAAGCTTTCTGGAGCACTGAGTCCTTATCCCTGCAACCTACAAATTCGTTTCATTACTATTTTTTATTGTTTACTGTATCTTGTGTTACACTGGCAATGGCCCTATATGAAGTCTTATTGCATTTTGTTTTAATGGTCAGCAAGATCTTACCACAGACAAAAACATAATAATAGGCAAATAAATAAATGAGCAGGAAAAGAAACAAGTATAGAAAAAAAACTTATTTGGAGAAGTAATAAAATAAATGAAACGATCAGCACAAAACTGTATTTGTACATTTTCTTACCAGTGTCATGATGCCCATACGATCCATCTCCCTGGCTGGGCTGCGGGGAGTGAGTTTCGGAGTAGAATGCCCACTTGGAGGAGAAGAGCTTGCAAGGGAGGAAGCTGTAATGGAGCCAGTAATAGATGTGCCAGGGTGTACCCTGGCTAGGTTTAAGCCTTCCAGGCTTACACTGGCTACTCTATTTTCTATTTCTTCTGCACGCAATTCTGTTGATTCCTTTTCCTCCTGGATTAACCTATAAACATGAATTGGGAGGCAGCAGAATTAAAACAGCTAATGTCATGTGAGTTATATTCCAATACAGTGGTACCTCTGGTTACAAATTTAATTTGTTCCGGAGGTCTGTTCTTAAGCTGAACCCGTTCTTATCCTAAGGCGCTCTTTTACTAATGGAGCCTCCTGCTGCACATGCAAATCTGGCGAGCGATTTCCGTTTGCATCCTGGGGCAAAGTTCGCAACCAGGAGCAGCTATTTCCGGGTTAGCGGAGCTCGTAATCTGAAGTGTTCGTAACCAGAAGCGTTCGTAAACAGAGGTACCACTGTAGAGTGAATTGCTTCCTTGCCCTGATCCCTGGCAACAGTTTAATAAGGTGCTTTTCACAAATGACATAGGCTTCACCAGTACATCATGTTGGAGACCCATCAGTGAGCTTTAAATAAGAAGATAATAGTAATAATAACAATTTTATTATTTATACCCCCACCCATCTGGCTGGGTTTCCCCAGCCACTCTGGGTGGCTTCCAGCAAAATATAAACAATAATAATAAAATGTCAAACATTATAAACGATGTACATTGTAGTCAAAGAATCTATTCCAATCGATTTAGCAATGTTGTAGAGTCAGTTGCTTAAATGGCTTCAAAGGTTCACCACAGCTGAAACATTCCACCTTAAAGGTGGAAAACCTACACAACAAACAGTTGAAATGTTAATAGGCCAAAAGGTATTGTGTAGTTGTCTCTTATGGCTGTATATTACATAAACATAGCTGAACTAAAGGGTCTACTTTTGGGGAGACATTAAATGCTTACTGGTTTTGTTGACAATAAAGCGGTATACAAATTCTCTTAAACAAATATACGCATTTGCCTTTTCTTTTGAAAAATACATAATACGTGTTTCAGGATTGCACTGCTGATATGAATAAAATTCCACTTAAGTTGGCTGTTCTGCTTCCCTCAGAGACCAGCCAGATGCATGTGAATAAACCCATTTTATTTATTGCAAGCATTTGCACAATTTGTTGCCTGGGATGAGAAAGCTCTCTGCTTTTTGGTGATGTACAAGTACCTGATTTCTTTGTTGATTGCATCCAGTTGTTCCTGAAGCATCATAGCAAGGGTTTGGGCATCAGAATGTCCACTTGGCGACAGAAGATCCATAGAGCTAAATATTGTATCTCTGTCGTCATCATCAATGTCAGACATTTCAGTGTCACTCTCAAAATGATGGCTGCTCAGAACACCCATCGGTTGACTTCTGCTCCATTCATGATCTCCAAGGGATTTCACCTAATTGGAAAGAAATGCATACCGATCAGCCTCATTCCAAATGTTAATTTTGAGAGAAATTAAAAACAGAAAGCCTAGCACGTTGAAACACTGTTGGCATTGATTAACACCCTTTTAGTTTTCTCAGGCCACTTGTACAAGAGTCACTTTCCAGAAAGAGGAATGGCCTTGAGGCAGGGCTTTGGCTGGACTACAGTTCCTCCTTACAAAGCCAACATTCCTCCGCAGCAGTGAATGTTGTGCCTCTGTCACTGACCATCCAGACTCCTTGGACCACTATGGCTAAAGCCTATCCATTTCCATTACTATAATAGGAGCACTGCTTTTAATAAACAAAGAACAACAACAAGAAAAACCTTTGGTTCCTCTCTCCGGATTCCCATTCGGCCTCTTCTTGGTCTTCTTATCACCTTAGTAGACCTATAATCTGGTTGGCTATCAACTAGGGAGCTCACAGAGTACCTCAGTTCTGCTGATGAATCAAGATGCGGTCTGAAAAACAGTTGTGGCACATGAATTAGCAGATGCAAATAAATAAGCCAAACTGTAAAAAAAATCAATAGATTAAAAAAATCAATAATTTATCAACTATTTTACAATGTGCAGAGACGTTCATCCTATGGAATCTCATTCTATACGTAAAGAAAACAATTTTGGGTGATTTCCTGAAATGCTACGAGAGTGATAACACTCTGTGGTGTATCTGTTAACGACTGCAATTGGTCTTACAGGAAAAAGCAACAGGTGAGATGGCTAAAAATAGCTTTATCATGTACAGTATAATGGGATAAGTATCCACATGATAAAGTTGTTTTTTGGCCATCTCACACCTTGCTTTTTCCTGTAAGAACAACTGCAGTCGTTAACAGTTGTCAACAGGTTTACCACACCTATCAGCCAATCACCCATTCCCACCACCCTGCTGAGTAATACCCCTCCCCACCCTCTCACTATACATAAGGGTCTGGTGACTTGTTTCAGTGTATCTGAAGAAGTGTGCATGCACATGAAAGCTCACATGGCTACCGACTTGTAACTAGGGGGGGGGGGAGAGAAATCACTTTGCAGCCCCTTAACCCAGAAAATTGTGGAAGGGACAAAATTGAGGGTGGTACACTGGCATACAGTTCTTACTTGCTCTTTTCATGGGGATGTTATGGGGAAACAGAAGCACACGTGTGAAAGGATGAATGGGGGAGCATCAATCTTGTCCAGTGAGATTCACTGTGCGTCACACCTTGACCACTGGTGTGAATGAACATTAGCACTAAATGCTACAGGTTCCCTAATGCAACAGGTACTGCAATGTGAAAGGAACATTAGAAAATGGAACAGATGTGCTAGCATTATAATCAGGAGAACTAATGCAATACTCATCACATCTGAATTTAAACATAGACTTATTTGTCCATTCCTCTTCCTCCCATCACTTTCTCAAAACCCACGTAAAACAACCTATAAATGCCTAAAGCAGATTTCCCATTCACAGCTATGAAAGGAAGCACTTCACCCAGTGCCTTAGAAAATGATGGTGATTAAAATGGTAACATTTTCAAAGGCTGCTTGCAACACATAGTGGATGGTGAACTGCAAACAGTATTTTCAAGATAGTATGATTTAAAAAATATTAAAAGTAAGAAAATATTATGGTTTTCTTAGGCTACCTTGACAACGTGGGATCAATTAAAGAACCTGCTCTTATTTTCAACTGGTCAAATTCAACTCGCAGCTTGTCTATTTCATCTGCCAATCTTTCCTGAAAATAATAATAATGATAACAATAATAATAATAAGTCAACAATGTTTTTTATCAAAACTTATATTTATCAAAATTAATATTGATGAACAACATTAAGCTTCTCGGCAACAAAGTACCAACTTATATTGTATCAGCCTAGCAAGGGGTTGTACAGAAATTATTATTTTCATTAAAACTAATATTTGTTAAATAAGTAATTTGTTAGACTCATTACTTATTGACTAGCATTACTTATTAAGGTTAAAGTTGCAACAAACCAACTAATCATTTTAAACAGCCCAACAAAACACAGCAATAGATATTTTTACAATATGAAAAATAAATTATTAATGGGAGAATTGTACAAAAAATTCTTTGTTAGCTAGACAAACTAATCATTGGTGATTTTTTTAGTGATGCCAGATATAACAAATGGAAGACTATAAATACTTTCCAAAGATTCCAGTTTTCACCAATTTTGCATTCCTTCTTTGCTGTTTTAAAGTTTATACACTCAAACCTCAGCTCCTGAACCTCAGCCTCCTTTTTGGAACGTTTTGGCTCCCAAATGCCAAAAACCCAGAAGTAAATGCTTAGGTTTTTGAATGGTTTTCGGAAGCCAAACGTCCGACGCACCTTCTGCTAGAGTACAGGAAGCTCTTGCAACCATTCAGAAGCTGTGCCTCAGTAGTTGAACGTTTCAGAAGCCGAACAGGCTTCTGGAACGGATTAGTTCGAGAACCAAGGTTTGACTGTACAGAGTTCTTAAAAGAATAACATTTTGGAACAAATACATAAACCCAGCTAACGTTAGTTGTCATTGAGGCACACTGAAAGTCATCAGATTCAAATCAATTGTTTCTTACTTGTTCTTATGGGTCAGTCACAAATGACAGGATCGAGGACAAAGAACACTCCCCCAATTTTTTTATAAAGGTCTAGAAGAGCAGTTAGCTCAGTTTAGCATGATAAAACCACTAGCCCTCAATGAACAGGGGTGAACTGCATAATCAAGAAACTATTCCTAAATTTATATAGTAGGAACAACATCAGTAATCTAGACACTTCTCTATTGAAAGTGAAAAAAAAATGCAGCTCAATTTTTCAACAAAAGCAGTCAAAGAAAAATGCACAGGATTTTATATACTAAATCATTTGGCTCAGATCCAGACCTAGGTTTAAGATAGTCCTTTTAAAAGAATTGATTTCAGTATTCTACTTTAAGTATGAATAGGTCCGGATCCAGCTCATTGAACTCCCATAAGGAGCAGCTATCATGGCTGTGCTGCATTGACGGATGGAAATTGTACAAAACATCTGGAGGGTACGATGTTGGGAAAAGAGGATCTACCTCTTCCCGTGAAACCTGCCCCTACTTGTTCTTGTATCAGGAAGAATCATAGTATCCTTCTGCTGTGCCACTTATTGTGTGCTTTTAGCTAAGAAAATGAAAAAAAATGGGGACAGCATGGTATCGTGGTTCGAGTGTCAGACTAGGGCTCCAGTTCAAGTCCCCACTCAGGACACGAAGAAAACTGAAGTATCTTGGGTCATCCACTCTCTCTTGGACTATCCCAGCTCACTTGGTTGTTAGGAGGACAAAACATAGGGCAAGCATGTCTTGAGCTCTTCCGGGGGGGGGGGGGCAGGCTATAATTGCAGTAAATCAAAAACCAAATGCATGAATTAATTCTGGAAACATATTTTTCAACTGCACAAAATACATATAGGCAACAGCTATTTATATTCTGTAAATGCAAATGTGACATTCCCTCCCCCCCCCGATTCAGTCTCTTCCTGACAACAAGTATAGACAAAATGTGGGGATAAGCATAATTGGAAGGAAGCACACTGCTTCGGGTACCATTCTTTGGAACAGAATGTGGCCGACAAATTATTAAAATAAACAAATGAAGCAACAAGGAGCTCATGAGTCATAGTCAGAAGTCTAATCCCATCCATTGCTTCTGAAAATTCTCTTTTTAGGAACAAATGGCAGCCAAATTAAAAAATGTATTTGTCTACAATTTCTTCCCTTCATGTTTGGTTCCGATATCACGCATTAACAGTTATTTTGCCCCTAGACTCAGGGCTCGGCCACAAGTCTTTCCCATTCCACTCCTTCTATTTCTATTTAATCTGATACCTAGCAAAATTACTTTCTGCTGACTTAAATATGATTGGTTGAATTTATGTTATCTACTGGCTGTAAGTTGGAAAAGAATTAGAAAAATGGCATTTGTTATAAATGTTTGTAATGAATTTGACTGGTTCATTAAATCAATGGTACATGGGTTAAGCAGTGTTGACTTGCAAAGGGCAATTTTGATGCTATTTTTAATATGACTGTCAGGATTGGGTAGATGTGGGGCTGAAAGCCCAAGACTCATGTCCTCAATAAGTTTCTGGCCATTGACTACCCAGAACTGAGCATTCTATGGAAACAGAGCAATCAAAATGCATCTCTAGAGTGGGAAAGGAGGTATTTACATAAGAATGTTGCAGTTTGGATGAAAGTCTTTTGTTCAACCAAATGGATCCAGCCCACATATTTTGTGGGGGCAATTCATGCCTGCACTGGGGTCCATAAATATTATCAGCAGGCCAATCTACGCTACTTGAAGTGTACAGCCTAATTTGATGCATGCTCACTTGGAAGTAAGTTGCATTCAGTGGGGCTCACTCCCAGAGAAATGTGCCAAGGATTGCAGCCTACAGAGGTGAGGGTTCTGTAGTGTATGGCTGAATGTTGATGCTGTGTGGCATGCAGCTCTCTCATATACTCACTTGGATGTGTGAACAATAGCACTGTCCAGTTTAATTGCTCACACAATGAAACTTCTCCACCTCTCCCATTGCACCCCCTGCAATCTGCTTTGGAGGGTTGAGGGAGCTCCATATCAGATATAGAGGGGGGTGCAAGGGGCACACAAAGGGAGGTGTGGGAAGAGAACTTCCCCTGCACAAGTAGAAGTTGTTCCTCTTGCAGCGTCTTAGTTGGATGCAACCCTAGGTTCCATTATCTTTAGGAACATTTTCAGGTTTTGAATTCCAAAGAGTCCTCCTTCTTTTTTTGGTAATCAGTTGCTTTTTAAAATAAAGGTAAATGCAGGTAGGAAAGAAAGAATACCTTATCATGTAATGATTCTTCCAAGTTCTTCCTAAAGCTTTCTGATTCTTGTATTAAAACATTCTAAGAAAGAGAAAAGATCAAAAGTAGAGGCAAATTACAGCAAAATAAAATACATTTCTGCAGAATCTGTAATGTTTTTCACGCTTCCTATTGTAATAGCAAGTATTGACTATCTCAAAAAAGGCCTACTGTTAATAGTCTTTCGTTAATTCATTCCTTTTATGAATATGTTAAAAGTTCTACTATTAATACTGATAACTATTAGATGGCATGAATATTGGACTGATATTTGCTATCAACATAGGATTGACATCAATATTGGACTGACATTTTGCTATCAACATAAGATTGACATTTTAACATTAAGCGCATGGCCTAGTCTGTGTACTGTAATACACAGTATTACAGTACACAGTAATACACAGTAATACTGCAAAAGTACTGCAAATGAGTAGTTCCATTGAGTTTTGAATAAAGCTGGCAGAAAGGAAAGTCAGTGAGGATTTCACATACAGGAAAGGAACGGGAAGATTTGATGGGCAAGGGATCGTGCTCTAAGTATTTATTTGCTTCCCCCCCATAGTATCAAGAACAGAAAAAAGAAACCAAAAAATACAAATCAAGGTAAGTATGGGATGATATTCAATTGAGTTATACACTCAATAGTGTATTGAGGAAGATGAGCCAATACTCTAAGCCAGGCTTCCTCAAACTCCGCCCTCCAGGTGTTTTTGGCCTACAACTCCCATGATCCCCAGCTAGCAGGAACAGTGGTCGGGGATGATGGGAATTGTAGTCTCAAAACATCTGGAGGGCTGAGGTTGAGGAAGCCTGCTCTAAGCAAAAGGCAGCTTAGTACATTTCTTCTTAGGTTGATTCATTGATTCTACTTGGAACGTGACTACCATTGGATATGAACCATTTGTTTTGCTCACTTTACCTTTTCTTCCAATGCTGCCATTCTCTCTTTTAAATGTAGCTGCAGGCGCTCATTAGATTCTGTCAAAAGTCTGTCCACGGTATCCGATAATCTCTTGTTGTGCTCTTCATTCATTTTTTCTCTTTGCCTTGCCTTCAGTAAAGAACCAAGGAAACAAAATGGGCAGTTCCAAAGTTATCTCTAGTGAAACATGAGTGGTGGATTATTGTAACTGAAATCACGGTAATGATGCCCTGGTACAGTAGTGCACAGCAAAAATCAAATACTGCCAGAGGATAAAATTTATTAGCACTATTGCTGTGCACAAATCCAATAGCTGATAATCGTTCCATTCATATTCCTCATGTAAAAAATAAATAAACGTAAGCAATTCCCGGGGGGGGGGGGTGTTCTGATTCTTCTCTCCTACTTGACCTTCTAGACATGAGACTCAATTTTTAGGTAAAAGGGGGACTATGTGAAACAGCGTGATGCATTTAACATAAACGAGTCAACCTATGAATTAAATGATCAGCAATACACATACCCTTTGAAGCTCCTGGTTCTTCTCCTCCAGTTGGCCCTCCAAGTGTCTCATGCGCTCTTCAATGTTGCCATGCCTTTCCTCTGCCTATATAAAAATAAATAAACAGACTTTTTTTTGAAACTTAAAGAGCTTTCCGAGCCCAAATCTCAATTTGTTTTAAAGAAAATGTAAAGCAAGCTACTACTAACTGCAAACTTAGTTTTCAAAAATAAATGTTATTCAAACAGGCAGCTGAACAGCATTGCTTGAAATGTGTCAGCTACAAAGGCCTGTTACATCCAAGCATCCAGCAAAACATTGGAGTTATTTATGAGCAATGAAATCAGCCAAATGTAACATGCAGACTGTGCATGGTTTGAACACAAACCTGCCATCATAAAATTGTAAGCTCTTTAAGCACTGAACCGCACAATGGTTGATTATCAATAAAAGAAATATGTAATTTTTTTATTTAAAAAAAGAGTTCTTAAAAATAAGAAAACAAACTTAGATGGATTCTATTTAGCAATAGAAAGTAAAGTCCAGTAGGACTACCTTCCTACGTATGGAGATCATTTCTTGCAGTTTAGCTTCCATAACATATTGATAATCATCAGATGAGGTAGAAGAGGTTGGATCAGACTAACAAGTCAAGGAAAAGGAGAGGGACAAAATTGAAAAATCAGAACTAAAGACACCAACACTGAACAGAACACAGTACAGAATGCTCAAAAGAAAAGTGTGATTGCAAATTTAACACCTTAACTGACATAATTTTATGTAGAATAAACCACACTTACAATAGGGTGACATGAGGCAGTTGATGCGGATGAACTAAAAACAATGGGATGCTAAAAAAGCTAACAACCTATGTATGGAAATTTCAGGTTAGTGATGGCTGGCTGGTGAGAATTACTCTTCCTCTACAGAGGGATCTCAAAGCAATTATGGCAAATATAAAGCCTGATTGGAATTTGGATAAACTTAAGACCAAAACACAACTTTGAGGAGCCAATGAACGATTTTTTTTAAATAGACCATCCTACAATCTTATCATAACAAAAACAATGTATATTATGTTACAGAATATACTAAACCAAATGGGTTAGTCGTCTCTAGAATAATGTTATGGTAGGTTGCCTAAGAGATATGAAAGCATATAATTAAAGGAAATATCACAACTCCCCTGGGCTTACTATGAAAGGGTTACTGAGTTTGTGGTGAATGCAAAGCAGGTGTCTCACATTATGTCTGGCTATGCCACTATTTAGTTTAGTGAACAACGATCTGGGCAAATGCTCAGTTAGGTAATGTATCACAATGGATCCTATGTTTACTGCATGTCCCATTAACACACATTATGGACTTCTAAAAAAAGTCAATGTGAATTATTTCTTATTTAACCCAGAATGAATAATGGGTTGTATCCCTGTTAGCCATACTCAGAGTAGACCCACTGAAATAAATGAACATTACTGACTTAGGTCTACTGATTTTAATGGGCCTATTCTGAGTATGACCAATTCTGGATTTTGGACTAGTTAACCCCTTTCAGCCCAAATTAAAGTTCATTGAAAACATTTTAGGGCACAACCTGCAACCCTACCCAATCATATGCAGCCCACCTGGACTAGGGTCTACCAGGTCTTTGGCAATTCCCCTGGTTTTGTTTTGCAGTCCCAGGCAGGCGGCAAAACCAGAAGGATTATCAGTACCCTGGGCAGACGATCATACATGGCTGATGGGCTGCCTTTGGCTTGGTGACTCACAAGACCAAAGTCAAAATTAAGAGAAGACACTCTTTATAATGTGTCAATATATGCTACAAGATAAAAAGAGCACCCATAATATTTAATATTAATAATAAAGGTTCATCCAATGATTCAACACCTTTCCGAGCATAAAATGAAGCTGATAATTTCTTCGACAGTGGACTTTTTTCTTACCTGTAAATTTTATGTTTAAGACATTACAACCGGACGGTTTAAACTCGGATCTTGACCTTTCTGTATTCATTTAAACTAACACACCAGCAGTATAACATACAGAAATTATAGAGATACTGTAAGTGTTATCAGTACTCACATTCTTCTGCCCCCCCTAATTGTCATCCCTAATTACTATCACCTGTGAACCAACTTTTTGTATATAAGTGTACTCCAAACACAAGATTTTTGCTTAGTCAATACATACTCAAACTAAGAAAACTCTGAATATAAGAAATGTAAGTATTTCTATATATGTACATGTATTTTAGAAATTGTACTACTGTATTAGTCTAAATAATAACTAGAATTTGATTTATATCACCAGTGAATATGTAAATGTATTAAAGCTGCATGAGAGAACCTTTTGAAAAAGAACTTGAGCATTGTGGCCTAAGCCAAGATAAGTGGTTTCATACGAATTGTAAGTACTGCCTTTGATATTTGTTTGTTTAGATGTATATTAGTGATTTAGTTCGAATACTAATAAGACCTGGTTTATACCACCAGTGAATGCACTAAACATAACTGAAAGCAGAAGGAGAAACTACTGAAGAAGCCCGTCATATGGGCGAAACAGGCGAAAAACGCTGGCAGCCTGTCTATCATTGACACTTCATTCGACCTGCTGCCACTTTGCTGACTGCTATATAGCCTCAAAGACCATAAAGACTGGTTTGGCTTTCGGTATTTATTTGTATATGCTATCTGCTTGACGTTTAGTTTTGGCTTCTGTGTCAGCACTTGTATATGGTTCTCTTATTATTTTCTTTTTGTACTAATAATACTTGATTGAAACTTGATTGAATCTTGTGCCCCTGTGTGCTGCTTGTATTGTATTGGACTTTTGAAGAAATTGGCAGCATTAGCCCATTATTTCAGTGTTTGTTGTACCTATAGCAGGATTTTTAAGCATTCAATGAATATAAGCCATACCCCGAAAATAAGACATAGTGATAGGTGCAGCAGCAATGCCGGCCGCGGCAGGAGGAGGAGGAAAAAAAGAAGACATCCCTTGAAAATAAGCCATAGTGTGTTTTTTTGAGGAAAAAATAAATATAAGACGTGTCTTATAATATGAGAAACACGGTACGTCAGAAGCAAGGCCTCATGACTGACTTTTTCTTTGCTTTTGGGAGAACTGCTTGCTTGAAAAAAGGAGGTACATAGTCTGCAGGTTGACATTCTTCTTCAGCGTGACTGCATTGATACTACCGGTATGAAATTGATACTATGAAGGAGCAAGCAAACTGCTGTTAGCAGTACAGTGGAACCTCAGTTTACGAACACCTCGGTTTATGAATTTTCGGTTTACGAACTCCGCGGACCCATCTGGAACAGATTAATTCACTTTCCATTACTTTCAATGGGAAAGTTCGCTTCAGTTTATGCACGCTTCAGTTTATGAACAGACTTCTGGAACCAATTACACCCATGCTTCGGGTTAAGTATGCTTCAGGTTGAGTACTCCGTGGTCCCGTCTGGAATGGATTAATCCACTTTCCATTACTTTCAATGGGAAAGTTCGCTTCAGTTTATGAACGTTTCAGTTTAAGTACTCCGTGGACCGTCTGGAGCAGATTAATCCACTTTCCATTACTTTCAATGGGAAAGTTCGCTTCAGTTTATGAACGCTTCAGTTTATGAACAGACTTCCGGAACCAATTGTGTTCATAAACAGAGGTACCACTATATTGAGATAAAAACCAAGTAGGCGGGGGGGCAGGAGGAAGGAGGTGCCAGTCTGGCAAGCTGAGAAACTCATCCCTTTTGTATCCTATCCATTTCACTCTGATTGTAGCAAAAAAAGAGGAGGAAACACTATCCTAGACATGATTATTCCCTCCCTCTGGAACCTTGGAAGAACGCTTGAGGAGTTTTGCCTTGCAGCAATTTCAACGTGGATGTTTTTGAGCTGTTTACAAGAAAACATAAAACCCCTTGAGGAAGTGGGCTGAAACATGTTGGGCACTAATGAAAAGTGCATTTCTGAAAAGTGCATTTCTCTTTGGTCTTTTCCATTGGATGCTTCCTTGTTTTTGTTTTGCTGGTTTGTTGAACTTTTGCTTCTTAGCTCAGGAACTCCCTTTCCCTGGAACTCACTGAGAAACTGGCCACAAGCAACTTCCAAAAATATACTAAGAATGAGTTGGCTCCAGACTTAATCATGCTTAGACAGACTCATTAAAAACCAGTGCACTTAAGGTGTGCTTCAAGCTGCTTCAAGCATGACTAAGTCTAGATCTAACCCAATATATATTTAAATTTAGGGATGCAGAATAGGTTTACTTTAGTTGAATTAGAATTGTTCATTCATTTAAAATATATTTATTATTATTATTTGAAACACAATGTTATGAACAGCACAAGCCTACTATAGAGTAGTTATAAGATGAGAAAATTCATAACATGGCTATAGTTTTACCAGATTACCAATACTTCCTAGTACAGGAGGTTCTTATGTGAACTCCCACCCAATATTCAAGGACTCCTCCATTGACTTCAGTACCAGTGGCAAAACTGCATACACATATCTTCTGTATCCACATCAAGGCGGCCCCCAAAACTGTAATCAGTGGGTAAGTGTGATCACCTAAGAACTCTTGATCACATCAGAGGGAAAAACAAGATTTCAGATTTCACGTGTGTTAGACCAGTTTAAATTCACGTCAGTTTTCTTCTTGCTATGTAACATTTGAAATCTTATACAAATCGATCAACAGAAAATAATGTGTCAGAAGTAAAAAAAATCTGGATTTCTGAGCCCAGTACATTAAGCATCTTTTTAGTAGATTGAATTGTGGGGAGGGTTCCAGTAAAGTCTATTCTCGTTTTTATGCACTGTCTTTAGGAAAGAAGTCAGTTATGTTGATTACCTTGCTTAAACTTAAAACATAATAACAGTAATACACCAGGACCCTTGATTTCCCCTGATTCTGCCCTCTCTGCTGGCTTCAATGAAGTTGGCCAGAAAACTATTTGGGGAGAAGTTAGCAGTGGGTTGACTCAGTTTGAATGTAGAGTGCAACTTGCCTTCAACTCCCTCCCCACAACTAGGCAGTGCAAGGTCCCCTGGTTGGCATTGAGACCAAGTAGGCTCTTGCTTGGCATTCAAAAGAGGGAGTCACTAGTGCCATCAATGGCTACAGATGCATTTTTGGCTATGTTTGGCTGCATTGCTTGTGATCTTGTTGCCCAAATAGTAGTTTTGCCCTCAATTAAGTAACATACTGGTATACATTCTGTCTCACTCAGTTCCTGATATAAATTGCACAACACAATCTAGATGGAACACACAGATCATATATATCTAGTTAACAGGAACAGAACTGAAAAGACACAGAAGGGCTGGGATTCCTATGAATGAGGAATTTTTTCCCCATTTCTTCTTCTCCTCATCAATACAGAAATGATCATTCAAACAGACTAGAAATCTATGCAACTTATAATCACAGAGTGGTAACTATACTGTATTTTTTTTTGTCTTCCCCCCACCCACCCAATGGATGAACATGGCAACCTTCCTTTTTCTAATGTTGTTTACAGTAGATCCTATATTAGCTGACTATAAACACATAACACATAAACACTTCAGTCTATGACAGCATTGTGTGTGCTCCATTTCGAGCTGCTGTGCATGGAGGTTTCTCCATTTGTTCCATGGAGGGAGTGGGAGGAAAACACATCTCAGAATTTTCTTCCCACATGCTGAGCTGCTCACTCTACAGAAAAGACTTTAAAAAAAATAAAATAACCACCTGTGTGCATTGGAGGGCCCAATCACACATCACTTTGTTAGCTTGGTGTGACTTTTTCTGAACATTACAAGGAATCTTAATGAAGGAAGAAGATATTCACTCATGAAACTACTTAAAAAAGGTAAAGGTACCCCTGACTGTTAGGTCCAGTTGCGGACGACTCTGGGGTTGCAGCACTCATCTCGCTCTATAGGCCGAGGGAGCTGGCATTTGTCCGCAGACAGCTTCTGGGTCATGTGGCCAGTATGACTAAGCCACTTCGGGCAAACCAGAGCAGCGCATGGAAACGCCGTTTGCCTTCCTGCCGGAGTGGTATTTATCTACTTGCACTTGACGTGTTTTGAACTGCTAGGTGGGCAGGAGCTGGGACCGAACAACGGGAACTCACCCCATTGCGGGGATTCACACCACCAGCCTTCTGATCGGCAAGCCCTAGGCTCTGTGCACATCCAAGAGGCGTTAGAACAGATCCCCACAGGAATGGTCCATTGTCTTTTGGTTTGTTTTTAAAAAAAGAAAACCGAGAAGCATTTAAAAAGAAAACTCCAATTTTTGGTGACTTTTCTGAGTTACTGGTGAAAAATCTCCCCCCCTCTCTCTCACATGCTATCAAAGATTTTATTACTTTGTTCCAGAACACATCTGTAAATGCCTTTGCACGTTATTCAGATATTGAGTGCCAATCAGTTCAGTGAGGAATGGACTTCCAACAAAGTGTGCATAGAAATGGAGCCTAAGTCCACAAGGGCGGGGGGCGGGGTGGGGACGCAAGACAAAAGTGGTTTTAGGCATTATAAAGAAGAGCCAGCAGAATATATGTGATTGACATGTGCCTTTTCTTTTTGAACTTGTGTATCATCCAAACTGGCAACTTGTATATCTGGATGAAACTTGTGGGATACTGCTTCCTATAGGAACAATCCACTGGATATTTCTCCTATCCATCTTATGCTCTCATGCAACCCTGATTCATTTGAGCTTGGAAAATAAAGTGTCTATTTTCTTTTGGTCTGTTTTAATTAAAGTGATCACTGTGTTTCTTTGAATCAATGTGATGTGGAAAATCATGGAAAAAAATTCAATGGCAAATAAAGTTCATGATTTTTAGCTGAATTGGATTAATCATAACTCTTTTATAATACAAAGTATTATAAAATAAACTCCTTTGGGATTTTGGGAGAAATGGACTCAAGCCATACAAGAAATACGAAGCAATACCTCTGCCGTTAAATTAAGCTAAAGCAAATAACGTCGTATGTGTAATTAGTATTTATTTACGGTGCCAATAAGTAGAATCATCTTGTCCACTCCAAAACAGGGTTTTATTGCTGCTGATGGTGCTGAAGGAAGGGAAAAGGGATGAAAATCAATGTTAAAGGAAAATGTGTTTCTGAAATTCACCTGCTCCCAAGTGTACAATACCTTAGTCAGTGCTGCGATTCTCTGAGCCAGTTCAGCTTCCACTTCAGGCAACGTTTCAGCTTTCCGCATTGTTTGTTGCAGCTTTTGCTCAGCTAGTTCAAGCCGTTCCTGCAGCTGTCTATTTTTGTCTTCCATCTGAAACCCAGAAATGAGATGATCAAATAAATAAATAAATAAAAGATTGAATCAGGAAATTGCTGCAGTTCTCAGGGGACTGACTTCCAATGGTTCATCCTGCTTGGCTCTCGAAGAGCAAATCTTCCCCACTTTCTCAAACCCAACCAATGAAGCGTGTAATGATTTATATAGAGATGTACTGAAGAAGTGTTAATATAGAGAGATGTACTGAAAAAAAGCATTAATATGAATGAACACTACAACAAACTGGAAAGTCAATAAAACATATAAATAGGAGCAATCAGTAGCTTGTCCCTTGCTCTCATGAACCAAGACATATCACCTTCAAGTGGTTTCTTACTCTTATGAGTAAGAAACTTCCTATGGCAAGTTCAAAAGTTTTTGTTTTTTTTAAGCACGCTCTTAGTTTACCACTATTTTAAGCTGTTTTATATTAGCAAACATAGCTTGCATGCTGCAGTCATAGATACTTTCCTGGCTGGCACTGCACATCATTCACCCTTCCCCAAAATCTACTGATGGTCCAAGTTTATGATCAAGCCAGTATAGTTCATGTGTAGCTCAGCTTGCAGCTATAAACCTGCCATACCTTTCCTTTCTAGCTTACCTTGATTTTCCTTCATCTCACCCAACCTGGATTCACTCCCAGAATCTTGCCAACCTGACTTGATAAGACAATCAGATATGTTCTAGCCTTGTCTTGAACATCGTAGCCCTGGAAAAAATAGATCTGGGCCCAAATCTGACCTATCTTTGACTACTTCTGCTGAAAAGAAAAGTCCTCATTCCCTTTTGATCCAAATCTACCAATATTTGGATGGCAGAGTAAGATAAGACACACATTTGCCTTTCTTTTCAGCTAAATGATGAGAGGACACTTATGAAGAGTCTCTTAGCAGTGATCCCAGATACTGAACCTGACGCAGGAGAGCTTCCTTGTTTGCCAGCTCATTTTCCAGCTTATCATTCATGTCATGTATGGAGGTGGATTCCCTCTGAGCACTTAGGTAACGCTTTTCAAGGGTAGTGATCCTTTCTTCCATGTCTTCCTTCTGAGCCATTGCCTTAAAAGAACAAACAATACATCAAAAGACTACAATTTACAATTGTTGCCAATATTCATGTAGCTAGCAGGAGGTCATTAGATGGCTTATAATCTAAACTCAACTTTGAGATGTACCAGCTTCAAAAGGAATGAATGAACAGATGAACGAAAACAAATGGAGGTGGAATAATTTTTTACCTCCCTAATGTCCCTCTGATATTTGGTGTTCAGTTCTTCAGTTTTAATGAGGTCTTTCCTAGCTGCCTCTGCATCTTGCTCTACCTCCCCGACTCTGGAAGACAATCCAGCCAAGCGGTCCTTCATCTGTGCCATTTCATAATTTTGCTTTTCAAGAAGTTCCTGCAGTTCCACCAATTGGCTGGTCTCATCATTTGAGTCTATGGAGCCATTCGAAAGACGCTGTTAAGAAACAAACAAACCATAGACCACTCACATTAGCCTACTTTTGCCAACTTACTGAAGAAATGGAGCAAAGTGTATGAAATAAACAGGAATACTGGTGGCACTTTTCCATAGGATTCAGATTTCTATGGTGGTCAAGTCTTCAAAATAGATTGCTACTGCTTATCAGAAAAAGAATGAATGAAATCTTTATTGCTAAAAGCTATAAGCTGTCACAATTCGACACAAGTTGGGAAATGGTCTCACAGTGCATGGGATACAAATAATTTATTTAAAACTGATGATGATGATGATAATAATAATAATAATAATAATAATTTATTTATACCCCGCCCATCTGGCTGGGTTCCCCCAGCCACTCTGGGCGGCTTCCAACAAAACATTAAAATACAGAAATCCATCAAACATTAAAAGCTTCCCTAAACAGGGCTGCCTTAAGATGCTTTCTAAAGGTCTGGTAATTGTTGTTCTCTTTGACCTCTGGTGGGAGGGTGTTCCACAGGGTGGGTGCCACTACCGAGAAGGCCCTCTGCCTGGTTCCCTGTAACTTCTCGTAGCGAGGGAACCGCCAGAAGGCCCTCGGCGCTGGACCTCAGTGTCCGGGTAGAACAATGGGGGTGGAGACGCTCCTTCAGGTATACTGAACCGACAACAACAGGAAAACAGACTTACAAAAATGCAAAATCACACCTGCATAAGTTAAGAACTCCACTTCTCACACTCCCCATTATGATACTTGTCTTGGTACCTAGCTCTCAACTTACTTGCAGCCAAAGCAAAATTTGCAACTATTGCAGTAATAAATACATTATTGCCAGCTAGCAAAATAGAGATTTGCTCAAGGGGAGGTCAGCTGGAAAAAGAACAAAGGATGTAATCGAGGAATTTTTGTCTTGGGAATGTACATAAAGTGCATCATAGCAAATAGGGTTGAATGTCCTCCACATCTCCTGACTCACAGATGCAGAGTCTTTGGTACACAGGGGTGTTATTAAATCTTCCTGTTAAGATAGGCGGAGGGTATACACTGAACACACAAAGCTGTGAATGCTTTAACAGAAAGAGAGACCAGGTGCCTAAAATGGCAGCACTCCAAACCTAATTTAAATAAAGGAAAACTCTCACGCAACTATGTTCAAATGCCTATCTTCAGCGAATTTTTCCATTTCTGATCATAGCTCCTTGCAGTTTTTTCTCATGGTGTCTTGTTGCAACAACAACAAAAGCATCACAGGCAGTAAGGTAAAGGTAAAGGGGCCCCTGACCATCAGGTCCAGTTGTGTCCGACTCTGGGGTTGCGGTGCTCATCTCGCTCTATAGGCCGAGGGAGCCGGCGTTTGTCCGCAGACAGCTTCCGGGTCATGTGGCCAGCATGACAAAGCTGCTTCTGGCGAACCAGAGCAGCGCACGGAAACGCCGTTTACCTTCCCGCCGGAGCGGTCCCTATTTATCTACTTGCACTTTGACGTGCTTTCGAACTGCTAGGTTGGCAGGAGCTGGGACCGAGCAATGGGAGCTCACCCTGTTGCAGGGATTCGAACCGCCAACCTTCTGATCAGCAAGCCCTAGGCTCTGTGCTTTAACCCACAGCGCCACCTGGGTCCCTATCACAGACAATAGTGGGTGGCAAATACACACCTGGCAACTGAGCTGTTCACATATTCCTCCTCCAACATTTTAGTGAGGAAAAAGCATGGAGTTATGTCGCTTTCTGTAGCAGTCATCACTTGTGTTCTGGATTGTGTGTAACTACAAGAGGGCATAGTTGCTGATATGCTCCAAATATGAGTAATTGCACAGATAGGGTTCTGTCTGTGTTATAAATCTTGGTCAGTTTATAGGACCCTCAGAATGACAGAACATGTAGACCTGTGAAAGATCTAGTCTCTTTTATTCTCTAACCTCTGCTATGTATACATTTGAAAGCTTATATTTGCTGTACAGCTCCCAGTTATTGTAATGGTTGAGTGATGCTGCAGGAAATAATTGTATTTGCCTTGCTTTTTCTTTGCAGTATTTTTCTATTCAAGTTACTAATTGCCTTAACCCAATTAAAAATATAGATGTCTGCACATGCATTAAAATATCATATTAATTTAATTCTTTTTTACAGCTGCTGATAAAACTGATAGGCTTAAATTCATGTTAGCTTACGGACTCATTGTTAAAACCGTGTTTATGGAAGACAATCTTATTCGGCTACGAGTGATCAGCAAAGAAGAAGAAGAGCTGTAATAGATAAATATTTTTTCCTAGAGTCAGATTCATTAGGTTAGAAACACAGAAGCACTGGAATTATGTGAAGTACACAACCGAACTAAGCTCTATTTGCAAATTAATAAATTAAATCCCCACCTACCATCATAGGAATATTGTTGTGTAACGATAATTGCTAAAGCTGAAAATTCTATCATTTGATTTTGGAGCCAGTTCATACGTTATATCCATCAGCTCATTTTCACAAATAACTGGTTTCATGAATGATCCATTTAATAATAATAATAATAATAATATAATTATTTATTTATACCCCACCCATCTGGCTGAGTTTCCCCAGCCACTCTGGGCGGCTTCCAACAGAACAGAACATTAAAATGCAATAATCTATTAACCATTTGTGTGGTAAAGATACTGAGGAACACATAGCTGCAGCTTCTTTGAGCAGTATTTCCATATTCCAAAGACATCACACTCACGAAGGCTGCCACCATGATTTCCATGAGCAATCTTAAGACTTAATGATAATATGTATGTGCTGCAGTGGCCCCATCGGACCAAGCAGGATAGCAGGCAGCTACAACATGGGGGTAGCATACCAACCTTGACAGCCAACATAGGCACATGGCTACAGTCTACGCTGCTGTCCTGTTAAAGGGAACCTTTTTATGAATCAGCATGGCCAATGTCTGCATGTTGTCCTATAATAGCCCTAGCTGGCCAACTAGGGTGATAGGCAGCTGCGGGATGGATTTGCCGCAGACCAGAGACAGCTAATTTGGTCTTCAAATGAAGCACATTTTTCTTTCTTTCAAAGGATATGCTGAGCCATGCAAACAGTTAATTAAAAGATTATAACACATGGTGGAGACTTGATGATGTAGTATACTAGCTTTGTTTTTTTTTTTAAGAGCCCAGGCAAGCACTTTTAATAATTTGGCATACAAACAAGCACACCTACTACAGTGAATCATTTATTTTTCAACAGCTACCAAAGACGATAAAACACATTAACTAATCAACTTATAATTTAAACGTCTTACATGCACTCCATCCCTCCGTGTTGATTTTCCAATGTCCATAATAGCACAGAGTTAAACAGTTTGCCTCTACAAGACTCCCTAGCTGGAAGAAGAGATGGTTAACTGAGTATTTCAAAGCTGACTGGCTGTCTCTCAGAATAGGCCAACTGAGCTGAGTAGATTCCTCTTACTGGTGAAAGTCTATCTTACTTTTGCTGCTTTTTTTTTTTGCTGCAAGTCTCAAGAACGTGGTGCAGCTCTGAAATCAGCACCCATATATGGTGGAAGCGCAGCAGAGTTCTTTGTTGGAAAAGAGCTTTAGTAGCTGTCCAAATATAGTAGTAATAGCCCGGGGGAGAAAGAGAGAGATGAAAGTGTTATCAAGCAAATCTGATATCAGTGATGGTATTAGCTACAACAAAGTAGGCATGCCATGGAGAAAATCAAAGTTCAAAAATACCCTGTGGGAATTTGTGCCACAAAGCGCAATGGAGATTAAATGTGGAAGAGGTCCAGGGGGAAACAACCAGCAAATGCTATCAAACTGAGACTGGTTTGTAAAAGAAAAGAGAAGAGGTGGAAAGCATGATCATGGTCTTCCCTTTCCTAAATTTCCAGAAGAGGAAAGTCACACCGATAATGTGCTATTTCTCCTTTCTCTCCCTAGATCAAAACACAGCAGAAACCGCAAACTGGTGTCTGCATAGACCATGTATCTGCAATCAGATGGAGGCTCAATATATGGACGTATATAGCTAAAATTTCTTTTGCAGCCCCCAATTACCTATCAAAATGGGCAAGAATGTCATTGGATACTAAGAAATTAAAATTAAACATGCCAGGGCAGAGAGAGGGAGGAATTGCAGATACCAGCAATGTAATGGGAGAAGAATTCTAGACGAGGATAAAGCAGCGATATTTCAGCTTCATGAACCGCATGATTGACTTTTCTATTTGTCTGCAGTTTCTTGCATATGACTATACTTCCTAAATTTGTTTAAACATATTTATGACTTGGCAATGCTTTACAGTGTGAATAAAAGTGAATAAAGCTGCCATAATATTGAGGCTGCAATCCTATGCATGCTTACCTGAGCTGGAAATAAGATTTAACTGATCTTAACACTGGGATGCATTATTTATGCTCAGTTCTCCAGAGGTTCTTAGTTATTCCCCCATCTCTGGATTCTCATATTCCTGTTAAGATTCCCAAACATTAAAACTTACAAATACCATCTACATCAAGAGACACGGTGTTAACGAACTTTCCACTATTTCATAATCATGTACTTTTTTATTTTGTTGGATAAACATTTAATTCTTCAGCAGCCTGGCATTATGGCCTTGAAGCTAATATCTCAATCTATTTAATCTTTAACATGCGTAAATGTGAACATTATAAAACACCCAACCAAACCCAGGCTACATCTCCTGTTCCTGGAACAGCGATCCAGAAAGTAAAATATTATTTTCTTTCTAGTTTAAGAGCTTTAGGTGGCTAACAAGAGAAAGACCACAAGCCAACAAAAATGAAAATGAAATACAATTATCGTTTTTGTCTTAAAGCACATAAACCAACACAACTTGTCTTCCAAACTGAAGAGTGCAGAGATGACCAGGCATCATGAATAGAATATAGAAAAACTGCCTTATATTGAACCAGATCTTTACTTTATCTAGCTCAGCAGCTCTCCAGGATTTCAGTCTGGGCTCTCTCTCAGCCCTACCGTGATACGTGAAGGAATGAACTTGGAAACTTCTGCATGCAAAGCAGATCCAATGACCTACAGCCCTTCCCAAGGTGGCAAGATTGTGCGATTAAAGAAATCATTCCAGTCTTCTCTACAGTCCACTATAATTACTAAGCTTAAAAATGTATTACTAGACCACATTATATTTTTACCTTGCCCCCACAATTCACAATGTACATAGCAAAACAGCGACACATCTCTTTCCACATACATCTCTCTGTGGACCATTCACATTATTGCTTTGGATGCAACTTTTCAAAATAATTCTCAGATGCTTTCATCCTCTCCGCACCCAATGCCGATTACACCTGGGACTGCTTACCTCTCCTTTGTCCATTTTGCACTCCTTGTAAGTCCTTTTGCCTATCTCATGTGGCAAACAAGCAGATGTTTTGATCAAATTCCATGCACACATAGTTTTTCACTAAAGTCTATCAATAACAATCCACTGAATGAAGTAAAGAATTCGTAAACACAGACAGTGTATGCGTTGCTTCTTGGACTAAACCATATTGTTATGAACAGCTGCATTTTGGGCTAGAATTGTATTGATTTTCTAGTTGAGAATGTAAATCCTCGGAGGCCAAGGATCAAGCCTTTGACCTATGTTTTACACATCAAGCATAATGACTATATTTAATAAACCACAAAATTATAGCATCAGTTCCTTGAAGCAAATTTTCTCCAAGTTATAATCAACCTCTGAAGGTCAGTGATAGCTCCCTTTATGTCTCTTCCCTGAACTGCCTTGCACTGTCTTTCAGAGAAAGACTCCACAGTTCTTTGTCATCGTTCCAAAGTATTGCATGGTATTAACACAGAAACATTTCTGTAACTTCCTTGCATAAAAATATGCAGATGATCAACTTGAAAAAGAGCTTCCCCCCCTTGTTGAAGAGCTCCATTCTTGCACTAAAAATTATCTACACATGACAAGAAGTGGATGTCAAAAGTACAACTAGAAAGTTACAAAATGTAGTAGACGCTGTCAAGATGACAAGCTGCTACAAAACAGCTTAATAATAATAATAATAATAATAATAATAATAATAATAATAATAATATATTTATACCCCACCCACCTGGCTGGGCTTCCCCAGCCACTCTGGACGGTTTCCAACAGAAAAATAAAATAAAATAATCGATTAAACATTAAAAGTTTCCCTAAACAGGGCTGTCTTCTGATGTCTTCTAAAAATCTGGTAGCTGTTTTTCTCTTTGACATCTGATGGGAGAGCATTCCCTTTGATTATTATTTTTTATATCACCGTTATAAGAAGTGCAAGTAGAATTGTTTCTATCACCTTCCACCCTTAGATTTGCTTGTGAGGAATGTTAAAAAATGTATTTCAACTGCTAAGAAACACCCCCCCCCCCAAAAAAAAGTTTGGAATAAAGAATAGCTGAAAATCTCACACATTGATTTTGCATTATACTGCTAAAAAGCTTCAGTTTAAGGCATATTGGCAGAAACCTTTAGAGCACGCATGGCCAAACTTGGCCCTCCAGCTGTTTTGGAACTACAATTCCCACCATCCCTGACCACTGGTCCTGTTAGCTAGGGATGATGGGAGTTGTAGTCCCAAAACATCTGGAGGGCTAAGTTTGGCCATGCCTGCTTTAGAGGGACTGTTTGGAAACCCCACATGTTAAGGCTGATTTTCCTAGCACTGACTTTAGAGTATCAAAATGGTTTGCAGCGTCAGCACTTATACCACAATAGATCTGTTCTGTAGCTTAATGAGGTCATGAAGTTAGTTCATTTATGCATGAAGTTCCTATAGAACAGCTCACCTTCCCAGGGGGGTGAAGTTGCAGGCTGGCCACGAGCACCCCCAGTGTACAGTGGGGGGGGGGGCATGGCAATGCCACCCGTGTCATTGGGAGTCCCGGTCACGTCACAGCCCATGGCCGACCAACCTGGTCAACCGTGGCTTACCTGATTCAAACATCTACCCGGCTGGGGCTCAGTCTCCTCTTCTCCTCCTGTGTCAGATCTCCTGCCCTCCCGCCCTGGACAACGGTTGGTCGCCTGTTGAGCGGGCTAAGTAGGAATTTTCCCACTTGGCAAATTGGCAGCAGCCATGTGGTTTTGCCTGCCTTGTAGCAATCGTCACAACTTAGTAAGGTTTGGCGGATAGGCATTGGTAAACCTGGTTTATGGAAGGGGAGGTTGTGGCCTTCATCTGCGCCTCCACTTTAAGGGTATTCCGTTAAAGGGATCTGGGTGTGTGGATCTTGTCCGAAGCCTGGGTAAGGGTTAAGGCCATACCACGACCCCATTGGTGACCCTGGGGGGGGGCTCGCAGTTGATGTACATCAACAGGGCTCCCCCTACTGGTGGTTGACCCTCATGAGACTAAGCCAGGCATCCCCAAACTCCGGTCCTCCAGATGTTTTGGCCTACAACTCCCATGATCCTTAGCTAACAGGACCAGTGGTCAGGGATGATGGGAATTGTAGTCCAAAACATCTGGACTGGAGGGACGAAGTTTGGGGATGCCTGGCCTAAGCTAATACTGCTCACATCTGTAACCAATAAAGTTGTGGCCTTATTTATCCCATTAACCCAAAATATTGGTGTCTGTGTGTTTCATTATCTAAGAAATGGGGTGGGGCTCGGGGCCTCCCCATGCAACCTGATGCTGGATGAAACTTCTTTACTACTATCTTAATTAGAAAGAAGCAGCTTTAATTTCTATAGGCGGGCATAAACAAAAGAGACTGCTCAAAGCATTGATTCAGAATACACTAGCGGCTCATTGTGCATTGGTGCCAGGTTTTATTCATCACATTAAGTTCATCTTAGAAGGCAGAAATGGATTTGGGATCTTAGAGCAGTGGGCTTTGATTTGAACTTTTCAAATGACGAAGACTCTCAAACGGAAGCTGTTACTTTATACCTTTTCGTGAACTTTTTGTCCAGGCTCCATTCCTTTGATGAGCTCTGAGTCAGTAGGACCCTCCCCTGATGCCATTTTCCTTTGAATGTGTGCATTTTGTTCACGCAAAGCTAGAATCTAGAAAAAGAATTAAGATTAAGGTCAGAACAAATAGCAAGTAAGAATTTCATTTCTTGAGCATAAGTACATAGCATTCTAAGCAGTAATGTGACAATATTTTAATATTATTATTCACGTTATATCAATATGCTACAAATCTTTAAAGATGGTATATCTTGTTACCATCTTTCTCCCTCACCCTTGAATGCTATCATTTTATATCCTCCTTCAAGCCTTTTATCAGCTATGCATTTGAAAGAACTAGTTTACGTGATAATGAAAGGTCAAACTAAGCGTGATTCAGGAGTTCCATGATTGGAACTTGCAACATATTTTTCCTCTGTAAAATGCAGCCACAGGCGGTGGGGGAGCTGATATGGATCAAGACCATGGTCAGGGAGAGTTTTTAACAATAAGTTTTATCAATTGGGGAAAACATTTGCATCGAGGGGCCATTTCCAAAAGAAAAAGAGAGCAAAGAGTTCCATAATCCTAACTGAGGACCCCCCCCCCACCTTCCCACACAGCTATGCTTTGTAAACGAAAATGATGAAATCAAACCCTTTAAGAGAATAGAGCACACCATCAGCCTATTAGGTTTATCAGCAAAATTGTTAATGATACTGCGCTTTACATAACTAGAGAACACACCCCTCCAAAAGCACAGAAGCCAGCATGGTTTTACTTCAGCACCCCAATTTCTGTTCGTAAAACTGATACTCAGAAGAAGAAGAAGAAATATTATATGTAGATTGAAATAGTTTGATCTCATAGACACTCAGATCAGCAAGACCACTCAGGACAAATTTTACACAAGGTTGCTTCTAACAGACGTGAACAGAACTTCAATTTCCAAAATAGCTCTATATTCTTCAAAAATTGCATTTAACTGTGCAGGAGGGGTGAAGAAGCAATAACATCCATTGATTGCTACCAGTTGGGAGACATCCTTATTGGGTTAGAAGAGCCGTACTGGGTTATGCTATGGGGCACATATGCCTTCTTCATACATTACAACCACGAAGCAGCAAACCCAGCTGAAATAGGCTGTGGGGCCATGCCTTCCCTCACTGTTGTCTTTCCATATTCTCAGATAACTTTTGGGATACGGAGCCTTGTCCACTTTGGGGGGAGGGGGGTCCTTGCACAATTGAGGATATGTTTAAAAATGGCTCTCCACTGCAGCAGTTATAGCAGAATACAGGGTAGCTGGCTTGAATCATCAGGCTAAAAGACATAGTCCTGAATCCAGTGCTCCCCCCCCCCCAAAAAAATGTTTAGGGGTACTCTCATTTTGACTCAAGAAAATCACCAATTGGGAAAATCAGGAAAAATAAATACAGTAAATGGACAAAAGGCAGCCATCAGGGGTGGAACTGACAATTCACCGTGCTAGAGAATAAACTATTCCCCCCCCCCAAGTTTTTAAGTTTCTTCTCCTGCTAGATTCACAAAATGTTTAGGGGTATGCGTACCCCTGCATCCGCCGCCCCCGAAAAAAGCACTGCCTGAATCCCTTTTCTACTCACAAAGTGCCATCATGGTTGCCATACCTGAAGAGGGCTGTAGCACCTGCCAACTCGAAACTCCCTGCCATCGTCTAAGTAAGCAACTTGTGTGACGCAACCTAATTGGTCCTGAACCCCTGCAAGTGGCAGTCAATGAGGAGGAAGGGAGGTGTCACAATGTCACATTACACATCACATTTAGTTTGGCATTACTGGGATGAGGTGACAGAAGTGGGGAAAGTGATGTCCACACTGTTGCTGTCATATGCAATTTAGATCTAACTGTAAGGAAGCTCCTTATACCCTTTCTTTTTCTTTTTTTTTTAGAAAAGGAAATACTCGTGTTGTAAAGGATATAGAAAGACAATAAAGGGCAATGTTTGAATTGTGCTGAATCACTGCCTCAATTTTGATCACAAAGTGTGTCTAGGCATTTTAGCTGCAATGATGACAGTAAAAAATTCTGAAGAAGTGTGCATGCACACGAAAGCTCATACCAAAATAAAAACTTAGTTGGTCTTTAAGGTGCTACTGAAGGAATTTTTTTATTTTAGTAAAAAATAATAATACTGGGAAATGGTAAAGCAATCTATGCCAGATGAGCTCTTATTCATTTCGGTGAGCATGAAATTCCGATAAAAAATGATACATGTTATTTATTTATAAACTGTCTTTATCGCTTTTTATCCAAAGCAGAAATAAATATAAAATTAGAGAAATAAATTGGACACAATACATTCATAATGTAATATGCCATTACATGCAACAATTTCACAGCTCAAAGGATTAATAAAGTAAAAGAAAAGTGGGTTGCTTAAATGTTGCACAGCAGGGTGGATATCTAAAGTGACTGGTCACATTGCTCAACTAAGAATCAGAGGCTGTAGAAATCATTATTAGACTTGGTGGCGGATCTATGAAATGGAACAGAGACCTTCTGATGCAGACATAATGTAATTCTGAGTTAAGTAGTAACAAAAACACAGTTCCATTTCATTTGCTCTGAAACAGAAACAGCCCAAAATTAATAGGAAAAGGTTCATATTCGTTTTACACCCACCTGGAATACAGATACTGTAGTTCATTTATCTTAAGAGTCATAGAAATGAAAGCTACGATGGGCATAACCAACACCTACCTATTGGACCCCTAAATTAAACTGGTGTGTTTCCATTAACTTAATTTCCAGAGGATATCATGGTCCACAGTTGAAAACAAATCCAGGTTGGTTGCTGTGCATATACTTGTGTCTCTGAACTATACTTGCTGGCCCATGCTGAAACACAACATGGGCAGAGCGAAGTATGCCTTTAAGGAAAATTTATCAGGCACCAACCTGTTCTTTCATCAGGAGGCCAAATATTAGAACTTTCTTTAGCCTTAGCCAAAAATTAAAAGAAACAATCAAAATGCAAAAAAGGAGGGAAATGGAAAGAAAATAGAATGCTGGTACAGAGGGTGGGGAAACTCTGGGCCAGTCCATTTAGCCCATGAAGCTGTTTTGTACAAGCTACACCCATCTGCTTTACACCTGAGGTCTGGGGTGGGGAGTAAAGATCAGTGGTTGGGCCAAAGTAGTGTGACCCCTGATGAGCTGGATGGGAGAGAATAAGCCTATTCCCCAAACCAAGGACTTTCCTCTTTCATTATAATAAATATTTCAGTCTCTGCATTATGCATTTACTGTATGGAACAGAAAAAAATAAAATAAAACAAATTACATGCCATGGTGGTTGACTATTAAAAGCAGACATGGCAATGATATAGATCGGTTTCTTATCCAAGGTAAATCCAACGCTGGTTTTTCCTTAATGTTCCTTCCATTTAAAAACATCAGTCAGCAAAAAGGATTAAATTATGTCAGTCTAATTATCTTGATTGAAATTTGCTTCCAATTAAATCAGTTGTCTAGGATGTACTAAAAGGGTTTAATTTAATTAACAGTATAGTAAAAATGTAAAGAGGTCAGGGTCTATTTTCAGAGAAGGTTTGTCAAGTGTGTATAACATTGGAAAACACCTTATCTCGCCTCTCCTGTTAAATTGCAGTTCTCTTTTACTTGGGGCAAAAATATGCTTTCCCTCTTTTTTTAAAAAAAAATAAAAATAAAGAAAACCCAAAAGTACAAGTATTTGCTCTGCAAAGCGGTGTCTCTAAGAAAAGCGAACAGTGGCAGCCACGCTATGCCCTGTGGGTTCTTTGCAGGGGGGGGGGCAGGAACTGTGCTTGGCACCTGCGGCCACAACCAATAACCCTGCCACTTCCTGCCCACCCAGTGAGGCTCGCCACCCCCCCTTCCTAGAACATGAGGCATTGCTGGCACTGCTACTGCTAAATTTTAGTGGCAGAACAAAAACATTGGGGGTGCCATCATAGATGTCAGGGAGGAGATGAAGCCAACAGGGGCCCCCCATCCCCCAGGCATGCCCCCGGTTGGTAGGTTATTCTTTGGAGGACAACAACAACAACAACAACAACATTCCAGCAGAATATTAAAATACGATTCATCAAATATTAAAAGCTTCCCTAAACAGGGCTGCCTTCAGATGTCTTCTAAAAGTCTGGTAGTTGTTTCTCTCTTTGACATCTGGTGGGAGTGCATTCCACAGGGCGGGCGCCACTACCGAGAAGGCCCTCTGCCTGGTTCCCTGTAATTTCACTTCTCGCAGTGAGGGAACCACCAGAAGGCCCTCGAAGCTGAACCTCAATGTCCAGGCAGAATGGTGGGGGTGGAGACGCTCCTTCAGGTATACTGGGCCGAGGCTGACCTAGAACTCTTAGAGGAACACCCTGTGTTAAGCGCCCAGGGCCCTCAGGGAAACTGGCAATCTGACTTGCCCTTTTTCAGATTCAGAGACAGATACTGAGCAGCTACCAAGCCCTAGGGGGCACAGCTTCCTCAAGATACAGGCTCCATTGGCTACCAGATTCCAAAGTGCCAGTTGAGGAATACTCGTGAGGAAGCTAGTTGTTGCAGAAGGCCAAATCCGTAAGCAACATGGGTGCCTTGTTGCTGTGTTCTGGGTGGAACTCTAAAAGCCTTCAGTTGCAGGCATGGAGTACCAGAACGATACCGTTGTGCCAGCTTCCTGACTCATGGGTCACTGCCACCCAGGTGTCCACTGAGCTTGCCATGTTTTAACCTCCAACTGTTTCTGAACCTTGCTTCTCGGGTTGCCCCTGTGAGGGGAGAGAGACTTTCTGTTCCTTAGCAGGCAATAGCATTTACACCTGCCTTGCCCCACCTAGCTTCCCAGACTATGACTTTGAGAACAGCGAGGACTACAATTCCCATCATCCCTGACCACTGGGCCTGTTAGCTTGATGGGAGTTGTAGTCCAAAAACAGCTGGAGGGCAAGTTTGGTCACCAATGTTTTACATGGTTTTGTATGTTTTGCGGTATTTTATACATTGTGATTTGTTGTTACTTTTATTGATTATAGATTGGTAATTTTTTATTGTGGTTGAACTGTTTAATTATTATTTGCTGATGTTTAATTTTCCTGTTTACTATTAGATTCTGATGGATTGTTGAATGTTGCTTTGTTTGATATGTTATATTAAAGTTATCGTGACTTTTATACTGGAACAGATTGTTACTATTAATGTTTGATGTTTTATTATGTTTTTATGACTTGGAAGCCGCACACAGTGGCTTGGGCAACCCAGCCAGATGGGCGGGGTATAAATGAATTATTATTATTATTATTATTATTATTATTATTATTATTATTATTATTATTTTATTGACTTTTACTTGACTTTACATCTTAGATTTCCCCTGTTGTTGTCTTGCTGCTCTGATCTGTGTGCAGCCTGAAGCAAGACACACACACACACACACACACACACACACACACACACACACAACCCGGAAAGCCCTGGCATGGTACCCCAGCATAACAGAACATTTCCTGTCAATGGTTTCATTCTTACCTCCCCCACCAAATTCTCTTAACCTTTAATGACTCAAGCTTGTTTTCCTGACAAAGTGTAACAACTTTAACATTTACAAACAGATGTTCCACATCCTATTAAAAATCTAGTGGGAAACTATATTTGTTTCACTGCAGCAAACAGTTTTCAAAATCAGGCTTCCTTCTTAGCCTGCTTTGGAATAGATTTCTTCGAGACAGATGCTAATGCTAAATAAAATGCCTTGTGTCAGACCTCCATCCTGCATCTAAAGCCTTGAAGAGCCAAATAATTGAGAAGGCATCTATCCACATATGTTCAATTCTATTCAATTCTATACTAGTCAAACAAAATATTGAGAGGAAGCTGGGATGAGAAGGATCCCTCTTTGTCTTTGGAAGATAAGCTCATGTAAAAATGTAGATTTTGCCAGCTTTGTGACCACCATGTATTAAGCAAACAATGCAAAATGACCACATTCACACGTCACAATCGGGGATAAGAAAATCTGTCCATTTTGGTTTCTCTCAGTTTCTCCATTACCCCCCCCCCCAAAAAAATTAAGTTTGGTTCACCACGTTTCCAAAACGGTTTGTCATCTTTTATTTTTTAAAGTCTTCATGAAAATCCACCAGCATTTTAGTGCAAATTCTCTTACTAAACACTTGCTTAGATGCAGTTTGTATGCATAATGGTTTTTTGCATATTATTTCCACTAATATATGCATTTATATGCACACTTTATGCAAGCATGTGCATTCTGGTACAACTGACTTCGCTGGAGAACTGCATTGCAAAATTCACGGCACAAAGCATAATGTGACATTCTGCTTGGATATAAGCTAAAAAAGATGACTAGCTAGTCCTAAAATGTTATGATACTGTAAGCAAAGACTACAATGAAGACAGAATAAATGCAAACAAATTATGTTTGGCATTTAGGATACAGCCTGCTTGCTCAATTTCTGCTCCTGAGTTCTGGGTACAAATTATACTCAAGCCTTCTGAATAATAACAATAATTCTCCAGCCCCTAGTGTGGTTTCATTCATTTCTAATCTGATTAGTCACCACTTTCTCACTTAAAAATAGGGTGCCTGCTTACACATCCAGTTTAAACGATATATATTTAGAATTGGTGGGTTTTAAAAAATCTAAATAAATATACATTATTTTTATTTAGATAAATAGCCTACTTTTGTTTGAATATCTAACAGGGGTATCTTACATTTAAACAGCCTTGGCCTTGTATACCTGAAGGAGTGTCTCCATCTCCATTGTTCAAACTGGACACTGAGGTCCAGTGCTGAGGGCCTTCTGGCAGTTCCCTCACTTCGAGGAGTGAGGTTGCAGGGAACCAGGCAGAGGGCCTTCTCGGTAGTGGCGCCTACCCTGTGGAACGCCCTACCTTCAGATGTCAAGGAAATAAAAAAACCACCTGACTTTTAGAAGACATCTGAAGGCAGCCCTGTATAGGGAATTTTTTTTAATGCTTGATGTTTCTTTATGTTTCTGTATATTCTGGAAGCTGCCCAGAGTGGGCAGGGCAGCCCAGTCAGATGGACAGGGTACAAATAATAAAATTATTATTAAATATGTGTGCAAAGAAAACTGGATCTTCAAGAAAATTGATCACCATCAGTTTGCCACAACGGAAACTTAAGATTTTTGTATCAATAAGATGTTCTATATAATTTGGTTGGAAATTGCCATGGGATGCCATTTATGGTGGCAACCTCGGGGCCAGAATAGAACATGTCTTTCCTTTGCTCTTTGGTTGAGAGGCAACATGCCAAATGATAGCTTAGGGTCATAATGATAGGCTGATAGGATGCTTAAATGGCTACATGCCACACTCGATGCAAAAGCATCATGTATAATATTTTCTCAGCTAGATTTCATCTCTGGTATACAGGCTGTGGCTACACCATCTTGCCGGAAAATTGTAAATGCCTACATTCTTAGTCAACGATGGAACATGCCAAGTTCAGTGAAGTTTATTTCTTTACATCTTTGTCAAATTTGTGACCCCCCTTCCCATTTCAAGCTATGCAAACAAGTTTGAACTGCTTCCTCCAGTGCCTTCATAATTGCAATGCAAATTAATGCAGTGTTAATGAGAACCTGCAGTCTCATGTGTGCTGCTTCAATGTGATAGGAAGCTAAAGCAAGAGAACCTTTTAAAATTCTGATTCCGTTAACCAACATGCAGAAATTTCCCACAAACTACTGTACTTTAATATTATGTTGTGGGGGGCGGCGGCGGACACCTTAGGTTAAATGCTGAGGTTAAGGCTCAAGAGATGGCTTGAATGCTGAAGCACTCAAGATTTCCCATTCTCAACAGCAGGGGGTCTACTTCTTCGGTCTGTTATTCATTTAATAGCACATATATGATGACATCTGTGTTTGTAAAAAGGCAATCAAAATATTTTCAGCCACAGGAAGACGCTACATTGCAGTAAGGACGGCTTTATATGGCGTTTATCACTAGTGCAAGTTGCACTTTAAGGGAACAAAAGGTAGAAGAAAAGGCCTTTCAGAGTTTCAAAAACTGGTTTGGGATGTTGCTTTCAGCAACCACAAAGCCCTTTTCATCCTCTTCTTAGGTGAAAGGATGCTATAAAGCACCTTTCTACCCAAAATGACTTTCTTTCTCTCCACTTCAACTCTTTAAAAACAAAGGATTCCATCTCAGATAGTGTTCCAGCAGACACTCTTCCTAGAAGAACTGTGGAATGAAATCTCAGTGAAAACCACTTATTCTACACACAATTGCCAGCTGCAGGGCTGAAGTTGATTTACAAAACCAGGTAAAACATAACAACAATTAGCATTACTGTCAGCATCTGCATAATGCCATGTAGGCAATGCTGATGAGAAGAGTGGGTGGATTTGTATGGAAGAGGAAGGAGAAGCATGCCTGAATATCATCTTGAAATCATCTTGAATATCATCTTGAAAGTGAAAGCTAGCTTTGCAAACATTTACATCCCAGTTGATTGTAATGAAACCATAAAGCAGTTTATCTATAATGTATGTGACACTTAAGGAAAGTAAGTATTTAAGTAGAGATGAACAGGACTTCCCCACATCCGAATAAAAGCAACCGCCTTACTAAAACTTTGGATTTTCCCACCCCTCAGATTCCTCCAATGTTTCTCCCTGACATATACACCTAGAAGTTCCCACAGTGCCCAGCCACCCTGAATAAGTTGCCCACAAACAGGAGCAGCCACTGTCTTTTGGGAACTTACAAGCACTTTTTCACAGTATCTCCCCTCCTCTGACACGTAAAGGAAAGAAAAAAGGTAAAGGACCCCTGGATGGGTAAGTCCAGTCAAAGGTGACTATGGGGTGTGGTGCTCATCTCACTTTCAGGCCAAGGGAGCTGGTGTTTGTCCACAGACCATTTTCCGGGTCATGTGGCCAGAATGACTAAACTGCTTCTGTTGCAATGGAACACTGTGATGGAAACAAGAGCGCATGGAAATGTCGTTTACCTTCCCACCGCAGCAGTACCCATTTATCTACTTGCACTGGCATGCTTTCGAACTGCTAGGTTGGCAGGAGCTTGGAGAGAGCAATGGAAGCTCACCCCATCATGGGGATTCGAACTGCTGACCTTCTGATCAGCAAAGTCCAAGAGGCTCAGTGGTTTAGAGCACAGCACCACCCACTGACACGTAGACATTAGCAGCAGCCCAATGGAGAAACACTGGCTAACATTTGACTTGTGAGGGACTAACACCGACATCCCCAAACTGTGGCCCTCCAGATGTTTTGGCCTACAACTCTCATGATCCCTAGCTAACAGGACCAGTGGTCGGGGAAGATAGGAATTGTAGTCCAAAACATCTGGAGGACCGAAGTTTGGGGATGCCTGGACTAACATCTGGGACTAATTCCAGGCAAGGGGATTCAGATGCAGAGCAGTAGCTAGAACATTGGAGGATGGAGGAGACTTGCGAGAAACATCAACAGCAGCCCGGTGCGGGGCCTCTGGGCTCTTAAGGAATTCACATCTGGTCTTGTATTTTTAACATACTGGAAACTACTTCAAAATCTTCACTTAGTAGGCAGGGTATAATAGTCATAGAATCATAGAATTGTAGAGTTGGAAGGGACCACAGGTATCATCTAATCCAATCCCCTGAAATGCAGGAATATTCTGTCCAACATGGGGCTTGAACACACAACCCTAAGAGGAGGCATCCCCAAACTTCAGCCCTCCGGATGTTTTGGACCACAATTCCCATCATCCCTGACCACTGGTCCTGTTAGCTAGGGATCATGGGAGTTGTAGGCCAAAACATCTGGAGGGCCGCAGTTTGGGGATGCCTGCCTAAGAGTCTCATGCTCTAGCGACTGAGCTACCAGGGCAGATAGATAGATAGATGATAGATAGATAGATAGATAGATAGATAGATAGATAGATAGATAGCAACGATGAACAAACTAATGAGCGACGGATGGCAAGGAGGACCCACATTGCAATGGGAAGATGTAATGTGCTCTTACCAGTGCCCAGTAATATAGTTGAGTTTACTGTACAAGTGTGTTACATTCAGGTCTGATAGCAGATTCCTTGAAGACAGAAAGGCAGGTCAGATGTTGCAGCACCATGGAGAGCTCTGAGTGAGCAACTTGCCTTGATGAAGCTTGAGGGCAGTCTGAGTCTTTTTAAGAACCTGCCCCCAGGCTCTCTCTTCTCAGGGTCCACTATCTTGTGGATTACTTTAGAGCCTTAAATAGCCAATATTCTAGAGTGAAAATGGACACTCCTCCTCAATTCCACAGTCTCCATCCTGACACATCCCTGGCATTGCTGATCCAGTGAGGAACAGTGGGAGGCACTAGGTTCCTCAGGGAAATGTGCCTGTTTTCCTGAGGGTTTATTTTGATCATTCTGGGATGTCCCAAAATGATAATGTAACAGGATTCATTGCTTCCTGACCTCCAGTAGGAGACTTAGAACCTTGGACCAGGTCCTGCTCCTTAACTGGACACTCTGCAGCCTCTTACTCAGAGTCTTGCTCTGCTAGATTCTGAGGTCATAACAAAAAGGGTCCTAAATAGCCAGACTGCAATTTCATGGGGAGAGATAGGTTAATTTCTGGGCATTCCCTGCATGTCCAGGTAGTTAATCAGGCTTTTCAGGATTAATTTTAAACTGGACTGAAGGGGGAGGGTTGTTATTATTTTCTGCCTCTACATAAAATGTCCTAGTTAGGACTCAAATCTCTCAAATCTTGTGATCTGTAGAAGGTATTTAGATATTTAGTACTATATTATTGAGGAAGACAGGAGTGCCTGGCGTGCTCTGGTCCACGGGGTCACGAAGAGTCGGACATGACTAAATGACTAAACAACAACTATATTATTATTTTAAAAACACACTAATAAAATTTATGCTCCTTGCTAGTACTATTGCAATACCTATTGTTAACAAAAACGGAAACATATAATCTGTAATTGTGATCCAGGAAGGTGAAATGAAAATCCCACGCTAAGAACTACATTGAGGCAGCTATGAGGGATCAAGGTTTTGAGAAGAAAAAATATTCAGCTGCACACAAAAAAAGGCAGACCAAGTAGCTTTGCTAGAATAGACTTCAAACATTGGATACTCAGCAGGGCACTGTTTTAACATATATTTCAAATCATCAGTACACTGCAGGTGTGGAGGAAGATAAAAATAGTAAAACTGGTAAGCAGCAATTTTTGTAGCTTTCCCCCACTCCTGCCTCTTCATTTCTGTTGTGCCTGGTTTCCTCCCTTGGTTAAACAATTAGTAACTCTCTGAGAACAATAGGAGCAATACACAGATATAATGAATAGCTAGCTGGAACCTTAGGCAGGAATACTCCTTAGACAGGAGACACAGCTGGGATATTCAACACAATATTGCAGTGTCTCCTTCCTCTTAACAGAAGTGCTCCTGTCCAGCTATTCCTTCAAAACAGAGCATTCCACTTTCCTCTGTTCTCCACTTTTCTTCTCCACCTGACACTCAACATTCCGCAGCTACTGAACATGCTCAATTTCCGTTAGGTTGTGTTAATAAATGCTTTGTTGTGCTTCTCCCAAGCATGGCAGAGACCTTCCTCTTATTTCTCAGTAGCCCCATTTTTGGCTCAGTTTTTATTGGTACTTAGCACCTGAGATCACTGTTAGAGGATGTAATGTATGTACTCATGGAATCAAGTAAAGAAACAATTTTTTAAACACTTCAGTAAAAGGACCACTTTGCAAACAGCAGGAACAGAGGAGTTCCCTTGTTCATACATTTGCTGGGACAGCATCCCGTCTCATAGAGTGTAGTAGCAAACTTGTTCTCTCACTGGCCATGTAGATAGCAGTGTGAACAGAACACTCCACAATGGCCGGAGGTCCAGTTCAAATGACTCTTCCCATCTTCAAAAATAGGAGGGAGAAATTGCATGATTGTGACAGAAAATGAGCATCGAATTTAATGTCCTAAGATGTTATTCTGTATGGTGGTGCTGATGGAGGGAGGGGAGGAAGCTCACTCCACCACCTTGTGAGTGAAGACAGTGTTTTGCAGTGAATGTATTGAAAAAGGAGCTGTATAAACTCATGCTCTTCAATTGTAACATAAGTATCACAATTCGTTTTTTAAACTTTCCTGCTATCTTTGACACTGCGGGTTTCAATAAATAAATAATAATAATAATAATAATAATAATAATAATAATAATAATAATAATATAATAATAATATATTATTATTATTTATACCCTGCCCCGTCTGGCTGGGTTTCCCCAGCTATTCTGGGCTGCTTCCAACAGAATATTAAAATACAATACCGCGTTCCACAGGGCGGGTGCCACTACTGAGAAAGCCCTCTGCCTGGTTCCCTGTAACTTGGCTTCTTGCAGTGAGGGAACCACAAGAAGGCCCTTGGCACTGGACCTCATTGTCCGGGCAGAATGATGGGGTGGAGACGCTCCTTCAGGTATACTGGGCCGAGCTCATGTTTGTGCTTGGAAACGTACTGGGAGCCAATGGAGGTCTTTCAAAACCAGTGTTACATGGTCTCGGTAGCCGCTCCCAGTCACCAGTCTAGCTGTCGCATTCTGGATTAGTTGTAATTTCCAGGTCACCTTCAAAAGTAGACCCATGTAGAGCGCATTGCAGTAGTCCAAGCAAGAGATAACTAGAGAATGCACCACTCTGGTGAGACAGTCTGTGGGCAGGTAGGGTCTTAGCCTGTGTACCAGATGGAGCTGATAAACAGCTGCCCTGGACACAGAATTGATCTGCGCCTCCATGGACAGCTGTGAGTCCAAAATGACTCCCAGGCTGTGCACCTGGTCCTTCAGGAGCACAGTTACCCCATTCAGGATCAGGGAGTCCTCCACACCTACCCACCTCCTGTCCCCCCAAAACAGTACCTCTGTCTTGTCAGGATTCGACCTCAATCTGTTAGCCGTCATCCATCCTCTAACCACCTCCAGATAACCCCGTCCAGGCAAACCCCCTCCCCAGAAAAAACAAAAAACAAAAATCATACCCCTTTAAAAGTAGCAGGATTTTCAGAATATAACCAAAGCAGTATTTACACATTGTAACTCTAATGTTAATCCACAAGATATGTGTCAGGGATTGTTCTAGCAGTGAGCATTCCCTGAATCGCAGAAGAGAGGCACCCTGGCTCAGGCAGCATCCTAGAGCCCTTACTGCAACCTCAGACAGGATATCAGGGGGAGGGATCAGGGGAAGTGTCCAGCGGGGAGATACCTCGCCCTTTTAAGTTCATGCCTGACTTAAGACATTCCAAGGTGCGCAGGCACAAAGGGAGGAGGGCAGGAATCCCACGCTTACTATGCTGGGGGATGAGCAGACGCCAGGCATTGGGAGAATCTTCGTCAGACTGATCGGACATGTATTCTCGATACTGAACCACATTGTAAATATCAGGCAAAATAAAAGCCTTAAAGACAGAATGGCTGTGGTACTAGTCTCTCAGTAGTAGCCAAACAAGGACTGTGACAATATGATTAAAAAGTTACATCATACAAGACAGAGAAAAGTTCTGTATTTACCTCCTGATTAGCAGCTGCTAGTTCCTCTTCAAGTGCTGAGACTCTTTCTAAAGAAACCCTCAGTCGTTCCCTTACCTAGAAGAAGAGGAAAATTGTACCATTAAAATTATTTGTGCTCTAGAACTTGAAATAATAAATAGATGGGAGTACTTGAGGCACATATACCCCGTTGTGTGCCTTGGGTGTATTGCCATGCAGTTTTTATGGGTAAAAGGAACTGGGGAAGACAAGGCTCTAGTGAGACTTGGGTAGTTTCTCCATATAAAGCTGCTCCACCCACACATAAATTATTTGAGTCCATTCATTTGCTATACAGTGGTATCTTGGTTCTCAAACACCTTGGTACTCAAAGAACTTGGAACCCAAACGCTGCAAACCCAGAGGTAAGTGTTCTGGTTTGGCTTTTTTGGAAGTCAAACATGCTCCATTTTGAGTGTTACGTTGAGGTCTGTCTGTTTTGCTATTTATTTTGCATTTTTGTTTTTGTGGCTCTTTTTTGTGTGACTGTGTGGAACCCAGTTCAGCTACTGATTGATTGTGTGACTGCAGTACATTGTTTATTGCTTTCATTTTGTGGATGAATGGTCTTGTTAGATAGTAAAATTCACGTTCACTTGCTGTTTTAGGGGTTGATTTTTAAAGTCTGGAATGGATTAATCCATTTTGCATTACTTTCTATGGGAAAGTGTGCCTTGGTTTTGGAATGCTTTGGTTTAGGAACAGATTCCCGGAACGGATTAAGTTTGAGAATCAAGGTACCACTGTATTAAACTTTCAAGATTCCAAACAAGTCTGCTCTAGAATCCGTTGTTGAATAATGGCCTATGGTTAACTTGACCAGTCATGTAAGAAACCTTCACATACCCAGATCCCCAAATCTCCATTGGGTTGGGTGGGGGGAATAACGAATGAACTTTCAGACATATCCCATTAATTGGTTGGGACATGGCTTACTGGGCAATTGGGGAGTGCTGAATCTGCAAGTGAAGTTGTGGTTACATTGTTGCTGCATGTTGCACTCAGACTGATTCTGTGGGCCAGATGGATTTATGATCAATAATTCAAAGTGCCAGCATTCAATCCACTTTTGGAAGGTTTGTAGCAGTTCAGAAGGTCTGGTGAATCACTCAGAAATAAGCAGGCAATCACCTTAGTGCAGATTCAACGCTTACCACTTGCTTCGTAACATACCTGGTGTCACTCAAACCGCCAGAGAAAATCCTTCAATTTCAATTCTGAGTTTAAAACACAAAATGTACAATACGTAGGATGTTTCTGATTAATTGCTTGCAGAAAGTTCAAGTTCATTTCTCATTAATTAGTTTGAGAAAACAATGCACCACCACTTCCCTCATGGTTTATTTTTTCATCAGTCTCAAATACTGGAAAGTGAAATTAGTCTATAAACCATAATAACCTCCAATGACTACTGCTAGTAACGCTACATTATGTAAGTCTCAGCTACAACGTTTAAGTTCAGCAGAAAACCCCAAAGCTTCCAGGGACATTTAAAACATTGTTTAAATGTGTTTGCATAGCACTAGCCTCAGTTATTCATCTCTTACTATGCACAGCTAAATTGCAATGCTTCATTTCAAATAAAAAAGTACAGTAAATGATTTTCACATCACCTAGAAGGAGCGCATGTCAAAATATGGTGCGATCGTGATTCAGGCACAATATGTACTGCCCTATTTAGACTGTAATGAATCTCTGTGGGATTTCTTCCTAAAGGTAATATAGCTCCCTACAAACAGACCCCTCTCCACAAACCAGCTTCTAGAACCATAGACAAGTGACCCATATGCCTTGACTCTCCTCATTTATCATAGCTGCCCCTCCCCGCTGCCTGGTGCCTGCTCCTGATAAGTAACTATCCCATTTTTATTTTTATTTTACAACTTTGTTAGTGTGAGAAACCATTGTTTAGGGGTTCCCCATAGTGTTTAAAATTTAAATCTCTGAGTGGATGTCAGATTATCGTCTCTAGTGCATATTCATATCGACGCATAGGCGCGAACCCTCTCAGGCACCATGCAGGCACAACCTGCCATTTCACACACTTGCAGCTGCTGATGGTATTCTCACAAACTGTTGTCAACGTATTGCAAGACAATTTTATGTTTTTCATGCACACTGTCTTGGCTTTTAACTCAACAGAAAACAGGCCATTGCACTGTTAATGAATACAGGAGGAAGAACAGACACCTTTAAGGAACGGAGGGGAACTGAGACTGTTATTCTCATAGTGGAAATAACAGACAATAAAATTCCTGACACCCGCAAAGTTGTGGAGATTTTCTTAGGAAACCACCAAGATTGTTGAGCGTCCTTGGGGAAACCTCCCCCCAAAATAGAGATTTTCAGGTTTTGGAGCTGTTTCTGCTGCTTTTTCCATCGCCTTGCCCTATAACTGGGATTCCCCTGACATTTTGCCGATTTGGCAAAATTCCTCTGACGCCATTTTTACACCAGAAAACCAGGACATGTCAGGAATTTTCCTGACATATGGAAAGCCTATGTACCCCCTGTATTCATACATGAATATGGGGATTCTTTCAAAAATATTAACTTTCCGCTGATCAGTTGCTTGGGAAGGGGAACAAGGACTGGTTTAAGTCCCTCCTCTCTCACCTCCTTTCCTCCCAAAGGTTGACTGATGGGTTTTTAAACTGTTTGAAATGACTGCAGATTTTTGGATCAGGCAGTCACAGCCACAACCTACATTTAAAGTATGTAACTTCCCACAAAGAATTATGGGAAATGTGGTTTATAAGGGGTACTGGGAATTATAATTCTGTGAGTTGTAAATTGTAGTTCCCTGGATCTTTAGGGGAAGGCATGCCTGTTGAAGTAGTATAAATGTGCTTTAAATGTAGTGAGAGTATTTAGTTCAACTTGGATGGGTAACTTGATAACTGCTTTGGGGACAGCACCAGAGATTTTCCCTAAAAAAGGGAATATAAACAACTTACAGTATGCTACTAGCCTGAATGGACTGGGTTTGACTTCCTGGAAGGGCCCATGGCCCTGCATAAGTCCCATGGAAATCACCACAACCATTCAGGGTGTGAGGCCTCGTGCCTCTGTCATGACCTTGGAAGAATACAAAATGGAAACACTATTATGTTACATATGCCAAGAGAATGAGGAAACTAGTCAAGTGTAGGCATCCATGACAAAGCTTAAGAAGTATATGCTGAGTCAGTAAGCTGATTCCCCATACTTTACCTTCTCATCTAAAGCCTTGTGGTGTTCAAACAACGATTTCAGTGCTTTCAGAACCTCGACTTCACTGGAGACTCCTGAGGGGGACTGTGCTTGCCGTTTCACCACTGTCATTCTCAGTGACCTTTCATGTCTTGAAACAAGGCACTCCAAATGTTCCAGTAACAGCTATTGGGTTCAATATATATATATAAAGAAAGAAAGTTAGCGCGTTTTCACCTGAAGGTCACCGGCATCATAATTCTAAACCTTATAGTTCAAAATGATAATGACACAGGCAGGTTTCACCGTACTTGAAGGTTTAGGGTGACTCCGCTTGGCAGTTTTCCATGATATTATTCAGAGAATGTAAAGGGGAATAAAGCATAAATGTGATGAATATTCACTGAACTCTCATGCAAATATTCCAAGATGGCAAATTGTTCCACTCACTTTTGTTGTGTCCAAACTAAGATGTTTTAGGACATTGAAATGTTGTTAAATGGAACTACTTAAAGAAACAAATCGTAGTGCAGTATGTAACCAATGCTGAAATCAGTTGCACAACTGCATGTCTAAACCTGAACAGATATGCAAAAAAACAAACGTTTTTCATTAACATTTTGAGTTTCTGTATTTGATCAAACGAGGTTGTATCCAGTGCCAGCACTCATGTAACAAGCTCCCTATTATAACAATTCGGAATGTATTCCCCACATTCATGGCTGCAGAAATAGACTTGAGGAGAGGTGAATAAAGAGAGGGCTTATCCACGTCTTTTGCCCTGCTCTTTCCAGGCACAGGCCCATACTGAAAAGCTCCATGTCTGAGCGCTCTTTTTGTTGCCCTAGAGCTTTGCCCGTGAAAACCCACTCTTTAAAGCTGAAGCGCAGCAAACGGCAATTCAGGTTTTTCCTGGATTGCAGTTTGCTCCTATTGCTTCCCCCATGGCAGCAGCCTTGGATTCAAACAGAAATCAAGCTCTGACTCTCTCTGGCTTCCCAGTCTGCAGCTTTTCTTCCAGCTTCTAGCTCACCTCATGCAATTCTCAACCCTGGCCACTTCTTTTTAATTACCAGTCAGTTGAGGGAGGGGGCCCACCCATTTTCTATCTGGCACAGACCCATTTCCTTTGTTCCCTTAATGGCCCATTACCTAGGCTATCACCTCACCAGGAAGCTAGCCTGGCTTATATTTTAACACTTGCTGGATCCAGGGGTTAGAAGGGTCTCAGCAAACAGCCTACTCTCCTCCCGCCCCACAACTCACAACAGTACTTTTGTACTAGTGTTCAAAGTTGGATGGCCAACTTGGTGCTTGTGGCTGTAATGGCACCCTTAAAGTCTCCCCCTGGCATCAGAAAACCTCTCAGCTCTCCCACTCACTGCCCCTTCGGTCATGAGATGGTGAGGCTTTTTCTCCCTTGATTCTCTTGCCCACTTCCTCTTTAATTTTTATGTGCTTTTCAAGGCTCAGATTAACTTTAATGGTTCTGTCTTATATTTATCCATTCCCAATGATCACTGTGAAACTGGCAGTACATGGCTTGGATGAAACATCAAAACACATGACCAGGTTTCATCATGCTTATAATACTTTAACTCAAAAATGCATACATAAACTGGTTCAGTATAAACATTGGTCAGAAAGGTATGGAGATAGGAATTCTGTAAAGAAGACTCCTCTACTCATCATACATTGACACTCTCTGAACAGTCAGAACTGCTCAATTTCCCCCCCAGGAATCCTCACCAGTTGACACACTATTAGAATGATGCTCCATATTCCAGTAACAACATTGACCATGAAAAGGTTTGGGGAATGAACAGACTGGAAGCCATTTCCCCCCCGGCAATCTTTTTGGTGCTAGCCACTGTTCAATTTCACACTTTGATCAAAAGCCAGACTGGGAGAAATCCAGTAAGTTAATAAATGCCAGATGAACCCAAATCTGATCAGTGAATGTCTACTTTTAAACTACTCCCCAAAGAGCAGGTGGAAAATAGAACAGTAAATGACCAGGGAATCCAACTCAAGATATGAATTTCCCAACAAACCACTTGAACTATTAAAAGGCTATTACAAAAGATTGACATTGATGGACCGGTGGCTCTGCAGATGTTATTGGATTCTAACTTCCATCAGCTGCAGCCAACATGTCAATAGTCACGCATCATGGGAGTTTTGGTCCATCAACATCTGGAGAACTACAGATTCCCTCACCCAGGCACAGAATTTATTTTCACAATTCTCATAGAATTTTATAAGATAAAAGGCAGAGCTAAAATTATCTGATACATCATTGTGCAAAACACACATAACTGATTGTTTTTATACTCACTCTTGTGTTATTCCTTTCAGCTTTCAGTTCAGAAATTTCTTCTTCTTTTTCCAGTAGTTGTTCCCTGCAGGCATTTAGCTCTTTTGTAAGTGCAGCAAATTCCTGCAAAGAGGGAGAAAATATGCAAGAGGAAAACGTTTAGCATGAAAATATCGGACTGTATTGATTTAATCTCCAATTTCAGAAAATCTAACAGAACTAAAGCTTGGGTGTGGGAAAATATCTGAGAACTTTAGAAAACAATGGGAATGAAATGCCTCTCTGAGATTAATATGAAAGGCCTGTGCCCTGCTTTGAAAAGTACCAAAAGTCCAGAGCTATATTCCACTGAACAGTAAAATATGCTGTCAGGTGTCAATATAAGAAGCAAAACTGTGTTTCCTTAGCACTCATATGTCCCAAAACCTATGTTTTCTGAGGTAACATAAATGTGTGGCTGAGTCAAGGACATTTGTATGGGTTAACTGACATGCCTTTCCATCATCTGCCCACTATTCTGCAAATGCCCCAAACCCCCTCATTCTCTGATCTTGGAGATCAGGTGAATAACCACTGGATCAAAACTGATCAGGAGGAAGCAATTTGCCGCAGAGAATTGTTGACGGGAGAGGAGAGCTGAACACTTTCCTTGCAACTGTATCCTGCCATCTCTTTCCATCTCTTAATTACCATTATGGGGTAAATCTTTGATGAAAGTGTTTTCTGTTCAACACAGTGACATTATATATACCCGTGGCATAGTAAAACACACATAGTATTATTGATCAGTCCCACGGAAGCTCACCACCTATGTCTTTCAAAGCCAGTGAGGCTACTATTGGTCTTGGCTGCTACAAATCACTCACCTAGCAGGATGGAGCTTGTGGGTTATGCTTAATATTTTAGATCCACCAGCCAGAGTCCAGTGCAAAATGGTAGTTGGGTGGGAAGACGTATGCTAAGAATTAAGAAACTTGGTGCCTCTGAGTACATGCCCAGCCTAGGAATTTGTGATCATTATCTGAACGAAGCTTACAATTCCTTTCACACAAGAATCCACTACTGGTTTTCCTGCCAACCTTCTTTTTCAGCAACCTATGTAACTTAGGAATGGGGGAATTTTTAGTTGTTGCTATTAGGCAACTAGGAGTCAGATACCCTTGACAATCTACTGCAAGCATAGGCAACCTTCAGCCCTCCAGATGTTTTGGACTACAACTCCCATCATCCCTGACCACTGGTCCTGTTAGCTAGGGATCATGGGAGGCCAAAATACCTGGAGGGCCTAAGGTTGCCTATGCCTAATCTATTGCAAGGCAACCAACCTGTAGATCCCAATCTAACTTCTGACCACCCCCTAATTTATCGCACACTTAAATTTGCAAAGTCTTTTACCATTTTTCTCGTTCCCTCACAAACAACGTGTGTCTTCACTTCAGTAATGTGTCCTTGTGTGTACAGGGCTAGGAGTGGAATCTCTTTGGATTCCTCCTGGTTTTAGGGCAAACATAGCCAAACATGGCCCTCCAGCTGTTTTGGAACTACAACTCCCATCATCCCTAGGTAACAGTACCAGTGGTCAGGGATGGTGGGAATTGTAGTCCTAAAACAGCTGGAGGGCCAAGTTTGGCTATGCCTGTTAGGCTATTGCTTCCCACTGCAAGATAAATACCAGGCATAGGCAACCTTCGGCCCTCCAGATGTTTTGGACTACAATTCCCATCATCCCTAACCACTGGTCCTGTTAGCTAGGGATTATGGGAGTTGTAGGCCAAAAACAGCTGGAGGGCCGCAGGTTGCCTATGCCTGCTAATACCCTCAAGGATGCACACAATAATCTGAAGTATATATGTCACTTCGTAAAGTGGTTTTCCAATCCTTTATGTTATTGTATTCTAAAGACTCTTCTGAAATAATTATACCTTAATAATATAATTCACTTAGTTTAATTAAACCACGGTGAAGCAGATCAATATAGTACAGAGAGAATATTAAAAGCTTAAGCAGGAGTGGATTCTGCAGGAGAGTGTGTCTGAGGTTTTTATAAGGTTAGGCAGTAAATTACAGATTTGATGATTTATAGTTTTCGCAGAGGTTAATCATTCATCACTCTGATGCAGTAACTGTTTAAACTAAAATATCTGCATTTTAGCCAGCTTCATCTCATCAAGGAACTAAAATTGGTGTTTTGACGTAGCTGCTTTTAGTTGATGACTTGTTCATTCATTATTAGAAAGGAACACCAAACCGCTTACCATTTCGGCAGCAGTGGCACCAGTTGCAGCCTGGCACAGCTACAGGCAAGCTGGGAGGGGGGATTCTTTCCCATGGGGCCAGCTGGTGTTGTCATCAGCCTCAGCTGGCCATAGGTAGCTATGGAGTTACTTGGCCGCTGTATTTGGTGCCAGGGAAGAATTGGGCCTGTCTGGCAACTGTCACAACTTTGCTGACGGAAAAAGGCATTGAGCCAGACCCTTAGCCTAAACAGAGGGAAGGAGCCCTACCCACTACTTCTTGATCAAAGTATCAGGGTACCCCGGAAAAGAGGTCCAGGGGGAAGGATTCTGTCTGAATGCCTGGATGGGGGCAGTGGCGGAGCTAGCCGCTTGGGCACCTGGAGTGGACATGCTGTGCACCTGGGGGGCGGAGAGAACCGCCCAGGGGGGCAATCGGCAAGGCGATCGGCACCCATTGGGGTGGGGCAATGCTCCGCCCAGAGGTTTTTTGTCACCCCGCCTCAGGGATGACACCCATGGCAGAGTGCCCCACCCCCTTTCCTACGCCCCTGCATGGGGACTAACCGCTAACGGGCCACAGAAATCCCCAAATTGTGTCCTGGAGGGATCACCCATATTTGATGTTCACCATAGGGGTTTCTTTAACCCACGATCAACCCTGATGGAGTAATCAGAGAGAAATTTAGGTTGGTTGATTCAGGATACATACCCCGTGCCTGTGCCAAAGCCTATTAACATCTGTAATCAATAAAGTTGTAGCTATTTCAATCCCAATATGTTGTCATGTCGGTTTTTTTTTTTACTATTCCCTGGCAATCTACGGCTCACTGCATGCGTGTCCACCAGCACATGACATTATTATGTTCTGTTTGAAAACTGTTCTGGAATGAAATTCTGAATCTGAGCTGATACACATACCATTTAGCCATCATACCTTGGTCTGGGAGATAATATTTACATTAAATTCTCTCTTCTTCTTTTAATATGCTTACAAACCTTAGTCTTAACCCTGTTGCATAATCCAATCCTATGCAGGTCTGCTTTAAAATAAGCTCACCAAATTTAATAGTACTTATTCACAGGTAAGGATGCATAAGATTATATAGGGAAGAGCATGACTGTTTGGAATGATCGGATGTTCAGTCAATTGTATGCTTGTCTAAGAATTAAGAAAGTGGACTTACATTGCTGGGAGGCCTCTTTTTGCATTGCATTTGACTTCTGTCTAATTAGTTTACTAAGCTAACATCTGCAGTGACATTCACACATGTACATCCATCTGAAAGCAAAGGCTTGCCTTCGAAACTATTGTTTTAATTGTATGCAAATCTATATGGATTTAATCAATTACTTAATCAATTAAAACTAATTTGATTAGTGAGATTTATTGGAGTAAAAGCCCAAATTTATCCATGCATTGCTTGCTAAATTCACATTATTTAGACATCTCAGTGTTGCTGACACCAGACCCCTCACCCCCCACAAATCAGTAAATTTATTGTGGTGTTAGGGGTAAAAAGTATCAGGTTAAATTTTCTTTTTACTTGCACCTAGGCTGCACCTAGCTATCAAAAGCTTTGGCTTCTCTGTCCTGAAAGGAAACAGACAAAGATCTTCCGCTGAGGATATAATAGCAGACTCCCCCCCCCCTCCCCAAGATTGCCTCACAGGAAAATTAAGCTTTTCTTTCTGCTTTAAAAACGATATTATTTCCGTCATGCTTGGCTCTTGAGGGATGAGTTAATAATGGGGTAAGACAGCAGTTTTGAATTCATGCTTGACAAAAGCACAGGTAAATGCCATTTGTTGACACAAAAGTTATTTTAAAGTTGGATGTGTAGCTTGGCTCTTAGGCACTGTTGGATAGCAAAGTCTCTAAGAATAGGTTGCCTCACTAGTTAAAGCACAGGAATGCATGCTTTTGTTCTATGCAGTTACATAACAGCTTGTGATGATAATGACCTCTGCTCTGCATTTGCCTCATAGATGCACAGAAACCAAAGGGATACTGTCATCTAGAATTATTGTTTGCAGCAGAAATGTTGCATGGTCAGTCATAGTTTAGGAGGCCTCAAGGTAGAAACTGCTGCATAACTAATACAGTTTGACAGATCAAACTGCACTCTTAAAGTTTACAAGGCAACTGTGGGGTTACCACACCAATTAAAAAGTGAAGCATGGAAATTACTCAGCAGATAATCCCACTTTTTAATCCTGAAATTTGAAGGACTAAACATGTTGCTCCACATGATGTTTAAATTTTTTATATCCCACTTTTGGAAAGAGGCTTCAATAATTAAAGGGGTGAAAATAGAATTGCCAAAAGATTAAGGGAAAAGAATAACTAGTTTTCTGATGCTACATGGTAATTCCATGAACACAACCATTTATCAGGATAGTGTTCAGAAACAAGTCACCTATGGCTCTTGACACATAAGTCTGAAAAAACACATGCTTGGGAAGGGGGATACCAGCTGCTGTGCCCACTTCCAACCTCCATGTCCTCATCTGCTCTCTGCGCACAGAATTTATGGGTTGGATCGAGATTTAGGCCACATTCACACCATACATTTAAAACAATATGAGACCACTGTCATGGCTTTCCCCATGTAGGGTGCTGAGAGTTGTTGGGATGCCACTATTCCCCTCCCAGAGCGACAATTCCCAAAGTTTCCTGTGAAGAGGGCTTGATTGTTAAAACTATGCTGCGAATTATAGTTCTGTGACAGGAATAGGAGTTTCCCGTCTTAGCACCCTTGACAAATAGCTCCTAGGATTCTTTGGGGGGCAAGTCATGACTGTTTATGTTGTTGTTGTTGTTTAGTCGTTTAGTCGTGTCTGACTCTTCAGGACCCCATGGACCAGGAGAGTCGGGCACGGCTGTTTATAGATGTATCATAGTCAGGGCCGGATTTAGGTTTGATGAGGCCCTAAGCTACTGAAGGTAATGGGGCCCTTTATATGTCCAGCTGTCCTTTGTCAACAAAAAATTGTCACTGTTTTTTGTGTTGAATATATGCTATATGGTAATTTATGGACCTAATAGGTATCTAAAGCCATTTGCACATAAAATACTGTATGTATTTTATCAAAGTAATTGATATAGAAATGAGCAAACCAGTGATATTTTAGGGAGCAGGCTAGCAGGCGGGGCCCATTACTTACATCATAGGAGCCTACACAACACAAAACACTGTTGCTGTATGTAGGTTTTATTTTATTTGTTTTTTATCTTATATTTTGGAAATGTACATCCAGTTTTTTCCCTTTAATTTTTTTTGGGGCCCCCAAGAGAGTGGGGCCCTAAGCTATAGCTTGTTTAGATTATACGTAAATCCGACACTGATCATAGTGCTTTAAATACATGCTGTAAATGCAGCCTTAGTCATGCTTAGGAATAGACCCTGGGAAATCAATTTCAGTGATTAATTTATCGTTGATTTCAATGGGGGTACAAGTTGCACACATGATCTGTGACACAGCAAAAGGTAGGAATCCAGATAACACGGAAAAGTTCTACCCAGTGCAGATGAAGACTAGGGGATGGGAGGTAAGGACAGTGAAAGTGGTTGCAGCCATCTTCTACATATTCTCATTGTAAATGGTTTCAGACAAGGTGAAAAGGTGCTGACAGTGACCCTCACTCTTCTTTCCCAGCCAAGAAACTTCCTCTGGACAAGAGAAACGTTTACCGCTTGCACAAATTCTTTTGCCAAATAAACACTCATTTTTCATGTGCAGTAAAAGAAGGCGGTCTTTTTTAGGGGGAAAGGGAAAGAAAAAGCACCCTGGCACAGAAATATTGTTCCCTTGTGTTCAGCCCGGTAAGGTCTCTCTGCAATTACGATCTTTTTTGATCCACAGATTTAGAATTGTTTTAGATAAATCCTGCCTCAGAACAGAGATTTGAGTTCCAAACATTTGCCTTCAAAATAACTAGGCTACTGGTTTCATTGACCCATCAAGCTGAGGTGTGGACAGCTGTGAACTTGAGGAGAGAGAAACTCAGTATGACAATCGTATGGCACCCTTAATGGGAACAGATCTGTTAATTAAGCCTGCGATGAGGCTGACACCTCAAGAAAAGGTGTCCCTACAATGTCATCAGTGATCATGTCTGCCATATTGAGACATAATCATCTGCTGGAGTGAACAGCTTTCTCTAGAAAGGAGATGGGAGTCTGATAACAGGAGCAACCATGAGTTTTTATGCATTAATTTTACAAAGTTTGCAATGGTTTAAAAATACAATGGCCTGGTTCATATGACACAGAAGCTCTACTATGGTTTACTGGAACTGCACAAACACATGGGCTTCCAGGGAGGAGCTTGCAGCTGGCTTGCTCCTCTCTGGTCCTTTCTGCTCCCAAGCCATGCTTACCTAAGCCAATGGCTGTTTAACATGCCATCCAAACCCTGTCTTGTGGGTTTGTCTAGAATTTCCCCATCAGCGTGAATAAATTTTAGAAACAATGCATAACCATTATTCTCAGTTGACTTGACTAATATTTTAGCCATGCACACAGTCCTTCCTTTTGTGCCTTAGGATGTTCCACCTTTATTTAACACAGATCTTTTTTTCTATATTTGATTGTCATGTCACGTTCCATACAACCCAGATGTTGCACATTATGAAAGCCTTTTCAATTAATATGCAACATCTAGTGCAACATGCCTTCTACTTTGCACTGTTAGAGTGGTAGAAAATTAACATTTGTTCTGCTAACATAATGTCCAAATGCCAGTACTGTAAACTGACCTATTTTATATAGAATGCTTATACAATGGCAAGCAGTTTTAACATACAACTGAGGATACTGCACTTCAATGGGAAAACAGAAGGAGAACGTCTAATTTTGGTAGATTTTCGTGCTTTACTGTTGTTATGGTTCATCTTGAAAAGGACATTTGGCAAGACAATTGTTCCAAAATGTATACAGATGTATGTATTAAAAACGCATCCTGTCTGACAACACAATTTCGTTTTACGAACAACAAACAAATGGGTCTCATTCAAGATTTTCCCAGCTGACATGGGGGAAGGGGAAGAGGAAGTGATTGTGGCTACACAATGGCTCAAATCCAGAGAACAAGAGACTCAGCTGGAAACTGTATGCCTGCTGCTTTAAGCATAGATCACCTTCATGCAAACCTAGCTGATGATCAGCACTGCCAACCCCAATAATCTCTTATGAGATAGGGGGAAAAGAGGATCTCAAATTGCCACATATCCTGGAAACTGACATGATTGGAACAGAAACCATGCACCATTCTTCCATGTTGCCAGTAGGTAAATGGGAACGAATACTGTCACAAGGACCTGCCTACAAATCCTCATGATACAAATTTTGGTATCCTCTCTCTGCAGGTCAGTATCAGTTTCATCACTGACCCAAGAGGTGTTTTGCAACTCATTTAAAATCATCATCACCACCACCACCACCACCGAAAAACCTATGGATACACCCATCTTCCTATATACATAAACATGCAAGGCATGTATCCACCACTGAAGGATCTGTCGTGTCACATCACAATCCTGGATTTGTATGAGGTCAGGGTGGGACAGGGGAGCAAAAGAGAAGGGCAGGATGCACAGCACCAGCCGCCATCAAAAGAGAGTGAGAAGGGAGGGACCCCGACAGGGGAAGAGTGGTGGTTTAAAACAACAACAGAAGTTTGAGGAAAGCAGGGGTGGAGGTAACGGAGAGGAAAATTGTGGTTTTTAACAACAGCAGAGGTTTGAGTAAAGCATATGGAGGGCCACAGGGGGAAACTGTGGCATTAAACAACAGGAGAGGTGAAAAGGGTGCTTAGTAGTTGCGATGTGTAGGAGGAAAAAGGCACAGCAGGTCACATGGGGGGGGGCTGGTGGGTGTGTAAAGGGGCTGCACAAAAGGAGAGGGGAGCAACCATTGACATGAGGGCAGGAGGGTGAAGGTGAAAGCCAGGGTGCAAAGCAGAATTGCAGAAGAGAAGACCAAAACATCATCAAAAACAGGGCCGTGAAGGGGAATAACGAGCTTAGTAGCTGCATGGGATGGGAAGGGAATATCTGCTCACCTGGGACTCTGGGTGGGTGGCCGTTGCAGCATGGCATGGCAGTGGTGGGTTCAGGGAGGCTGTCCAGGCACGGCCAGGGAAAGGGATAGCTGGCACTGCCCACCTCTGGCCAAGTCAGACACTCAAGTAAGGGTGGGCAGTGCCCCCTGCAATCTCAGCACAGCCTATTTAAGGGGTCGTCCAGGTGTCAGCTGACCTCTTGGCCAATCATCATGGGATTTTTCCATCCACCCAGTCTTTAGGGGCCCACCAGGGTGGGGCGGGGATGGGGAGAGAAGTGGGCACGTTGGCCATGGACCTTGCTGTGGTTAATTTGGTCTCGCCGTATTCAGGGTTCCCTTTCTCCTGTAAGCAAAATGGCCGGCTTGTAGGTTTTCGCCTACCTTGTAGCAACTGTCACAACTTTGGCGGATAAGGCATTGGGCTGCTTCCTTAGTCACCCTGTTAGAGTGGTCCAGGAGGGGTGACTCTGTCCAGGAGTACGCTAGTGGACCAACGGGCCCATTTACCTCTCCCAATAGTGGCCTGTGCGGGGCTGTGGCATCCAATCCATGTTGGGGATGACTCCGCAGCACAGGTTTGACCCCACCAGGTTCCCATCAGGTAGCAGGCAGGATACATGCCCAATGCCTCAGCCAATCCTCCTCTTTCCTGTAATCAATAAAGTTGTGGCCTAATTCAACCCAATACCAGTCTCCTGTGTCATTCCTGTGGCCCTCCCTTCACCAGCAGTCCCTTTGCCTGTGCCAGCAAAACCCCAGGCAGTTACTAAGGGGAAAATGGCAGAGGGGTTGGTGAGCAGGGGCAGGGGCATAGCCCATAGTACCAGTGCTTCTTTCTGGGGGGTACTCAAGGGTAGAAGAAAAGCATTGGTTAAAAGCATGACACTTACTGCAACAACTTTATGGTGAGCATCAGCACCTTATTTCTAGAACAGGCATCCCCAAACTTCGGCCCTCCAGATGTTTTGGACTACAATTCCCATCATCCCTGACCACTGGTCCTGTTAGCTAGGGATCATGGGAGTTGTAGGCCAAAACATCTGGAGGGCCGCAGTTTGGGGATGCCTGTTCTAGAAGAAAAGCACTGCCTAGTAGAAATAAAAGTCTAAAATCACCCTATATAAGGTGTGTGCCAATAAGAGAGCTGGCTATTCAGTTTATTCAGCTTGCCATCTTATTTCCTTTCTATATTACAAACTTTAATAGATCATCTACAGGACTTTCACTTGCTTGTGCTCACTTAGCAATGAGCAAGCCATTTGATTAAAATGCCCAGTTCTCTTACTTTTTGGTAACTTACAGGATATAGGCTTTACTGGTCTTTATGAAACATGTTTTTTTTTTTAAAAAAAAAAAAACCCAATGGTACATGCCTCATTTATTTTATTCAGTTATCTTTGAGAGTCATGTACTATTTAGAGTGATGGCCTATGAATGACTTGACAGCAATACGTGTTACTTTTTCTGAAATAGTGACATGACTCATCCACCCTCCCCCTCGACTGTCCTTTGATTTCTCAAATACCTTTTACCACCTGGACCAAATTATGTAAACTCTTTTAGGAGAGGACAGAGCCCTGAGTCACCCTAACATGACTTGAGAATCACACCGAGTCTGACCAAAACTATTTCCTCAGATGTAAAAATAAACACGTTCCCCAGTTGCATTACTCATACATTGTTCTATATGGACAATTGGACACACTTAAAACAATGCATTGCGTAAACGGGTGAAGTTTCTTTAAACTTTGGTAAGACACTCAGTAAGAGGGACACAATGGTGACAATGGTAGAATTCAAGGGTCAGCATACAACAAAAAGTATCCAAGAGATTATTCTGCAGGTAAATGTGAACCTAGCACCAGACTTGTCTAATTTCAAAAGCAAATATATCAGCAGAAAAGCAAGTAGACCCTTTCCAGTTCAGAAAAGTTGTGCCTGCACAAATTCTCTTTTCTACACAGCTATTTAAAGATACAGACATCTTGCTCGGTTTGCATCTGGTCACTCTTTCTTTTTCTTTTATGAAAGCTTCTAAAACAATGAGGAAAGGAAAGGAAAGGAAAGGAAAGGAAAGGAAAGGAAAGGAAAGGAAAGGAAAGGAAAGGAAAGGAAAGGAAAGGAAAGGAAAGGAAAGGAATAGTACTGATGTAACTCATGCTGCAGTAGAGTAGGAAGGGTGGGGGAGCACAGCTTCAAAACTTTTTAAGAAGAGGAGCAATGGCACCCTTTGCCACAGCCCCAGAGTAAACTACAGAACCTGCCTGATCCTGCAGATGAATGAGGTGATAATGAGCAGAGGCAGATTTAGGGGAGTGCAACCAGTTTGGTTGCACTGGGAGCAGAGCTTTGGGGGCGCCACAACTTTGATGCAGTATGGAAGGCAAGAGGTGGGGGGCACCAAATTGTGACATAGCACAGGGCACTTGAGATGCCAAGGTCTGCCACTGTAATGAGCCTGGATATTTCTTTCCTTTTCTTTGATGGGGTTCCTACTTCATGCTAGCACTCTCCCCTGAAGTTCGGTGATGCTTACTCCCAGGTAACTATGTACAGTATTTTAATCATGCTTCATGACTGACTAGCTCAAGATATGACTATGAACTCCTTTGGGGGACGGGGCTATGACAAGTATTGTGACAAGATCCTACTCTACAGAATTTACCAGCACACCATTTGTTGCCACCCACCTTAGGTGGAGGTGTCAATGGTCAATGGTCTAATGAACAGAACTGAAGATATGTTTACCATAGAAAAATTATCTCCTCTTTAGCCACTTGACCAGTCATTAGTGGTTGTTTTCTTAATCAAAATCTGCATGAGACACACTACTTTAAATGCTCAACCCTGGATGGAGTGAATGAGGTCAGACTAGTAAAGAAAACATAGAACATAGCTGAATGTTTGCCTCTGGACAGATTCCAATACCAAACAAATTATTCAATGGCAGTATTGTCACTCTGCAGAAGTGAAGGATGGTAGAGGAAAATTATTCAATCATATAACCCAATAAAACAAAGAGAAGGTCAAAAAACATTTTGTCGATATTGCTGCATTTTCTTTTTTTAAAAAGCACAACTGTCTCAAGGCCATAGAATGAAACAGTTTGGCATCCATATGTATGAAAAAATATCTAAAGAGGGAGGGAATGTGTATACTTAAACACATCTTTCTAGACAGGCAGAACTACCGTACCTTCTGAACTAGAACAGTCCACCTTTCAAAAAATAACATTGGCAAGGATGCTAGAGAAGTTATTTTCTAGGATGATGATGATGATGATTATTATTATTTAATTTATATCCCGCCCATCTGGACACAAAAGCAAAGCAAAGCAAAGCAAAGCATCTATGGATTGTGCCAATATTTCAATTTCCAAGGCGGGTTCAAAAATCAAGGCATTTACTTCCGGGTTTTCGGCATCCAAGTTCCGAAACGTTTGACTACGGAGGTGTTCAAGAACCAAGGTACCACTGTACTATGAAAGGCTTGTGGTGAAAACCACTCACAGCACTGAGCTTGAGCCCTGCTCACTACTACAAACCTGTTCCTGAGTTTCCTGTGGGCAAAATATAATGCTGAATTAATAGAACTGTAACTGTTACTATAAATGTTTGCTATAGCAATGAGTTACTACATCAAATCCTACATTCCCCCTGTATTTTCAAGTTCTCATAATCATTTTAACTAAACTGTCCTTTGAGTTTATATCCTAGCTGTCACCAGAAATGAGATTTTAAACTGTGACAGCTGAGCTTTGATCAAAACAAGACCTTTATAATGAAAATGTTGGCTAGTAAAGGCTCCACTACTATTAAAAACTGGGCAAGTTGGGCAGCTCCATTAGCTTATACTTAGCATGTAATGGATATCCACTAAAAATACAGCCAAGCTGTTGTGTTAATGTTGTCTCCCACTAAATTGATTTTTAGGGAAAAAATCTGCCAATATGCAACATAAATCAGAACCAATTCAGAATGGAGCATGATGTTGTGGGGAACACACATTTTATATCCACACAAGTTCCGTGACCACCTTTCCTGGCCTGGCAGGCTTGAATTCTTGTGGAGTATTTCTGCCAGAATGGGGCCACTGGGGACAACTTAAAAGGGAAAGGAACAAACTCGGCTCTGAAATTTAAGTCAGTGTTTGGACCCAGGAAAGCAGTTGTGTGTTGGAGAGGACATGGGTTGTAGGAATAGACAGGAGAATGAAGAAAAGTGTAAGCTGGCTGTAGGAAGCCAGATGACAGAAGCAAAGACTTTTGCTACGCAAATGACCCCCCCTTTAAGAGAAGCTACATTTAAGAGAGCTAAAGGGTACTCCTTGATAGAAGAACAAGAACTGTAGGAGGGAAATCAGCATGGCTTCTCCAAAGATAAGTCGTGTCCCATTAATGTTTTAGAGTTCTTTGAGAACAACAAGCAGCGTGTAGAAAGGGGTGATCCAGTAGATAATGTGGCATTTGGATTTGATGAAGTCCCTCACCAAAGATTCCCAAATAGGCCTAGCAAGTAGGACTTTTTCTTAAGTCCCCTTGGGCACACAGAATAATTCCATAGACACTGCTCATGAAAATAGGATGGTTTTGTACATTTCACATGCTACTTTCAAGCATGGGGGCAGAACCTTCATTAGAAGATCACAGGGCAGTTTACACTATAAAAACACAAAAATACATACCATAATAACAAACAAAACCAATACCCCCAGCCAAATATTTTAAAAGGCCATAGATTGTTTAATTAGCGAAAGGTAAGTGTTTTTGTCTGGCGCCTAAGATGTCTAACAAAAGTGCCAGGCAAGTCTTCCTGGGGAGATCATTCCACAAGTGGGAAAACACCAATTCTTGGTGGTTTAACTGTCAACTCCTTTTCCAAGCGAACTCTGGGAATTGTACCTCTCTGGGGGAAATAGGGGTCTTCCAACAACTCTCTGCCCCCTTAGCCATCTACAGTTTCCATGATGCTTTGGAAGAAGTGATTACTGTTTGAAGTGGCATGTTATTACTTTAAATTTACAGTGAATATGGTGCCTTAGTTATGGTTTCCCTCTTTTTGTGCAATAGATCCAGCTGTTCACTTTATTGATGTATGCCCTAAGTCATGTCCTACAACAAACAAAACTTTGGTATGTAGGGAAACATTTTCAAATGAACCCAGCAGACACAAGAATCAAGCAACAAACAAGCACATACAAATAACTTAAGGCAGTGTGGCACAGTAAATGTAAAATTCTTTCTTTGCCATCATTGATGCCACGTTATAAAAGACTGAGAATGTGAAGGATTTGACAGCTTGCATCCACTAGTAAGCCGAAGGTTAAAGGTTATAAAAACATGGCTTTCACAACTAAGTGCTTTCCTGAATATTAGAATTACCAAATCTGTAGTGCTGACAGGAAGCGTCTTTTGCCATGCAATTAATCAGATATAAACATTGCATGCCCAAAGGAAAATTTTATAATTAGACCTTACAACTGGGACTTGAAACATGCCCTGTTCTAGGATAATCCATTCTTTCTGCCCTCCACCCCACCATAATTTTCAGTTTCCCTCCATGCCCCCAAACAGACACTACTGTAGTTCTGTGAAGTTCAGTTTTCACTGGGTTGCTTTAGGGTAAATCCTTTAGGGGCTCCCCACTAACATTTTGTGTTCTTCTGTACTACATACATTTGGGTTCTCTGATGCTGCTAATACCTCTCCTCTTGCATGTGGATGGCGCCATGTTGGCTACATAAGAATTGGCATTCAGGAGGGTGAATATGCTATTGGTAAATGTGGTGTGAAGTAGGGGTGGCTAACCTATACTCACCCAATCAGGTGCTGTTGGACTCCCCAAGTCAGAAAGGCTAATGATCAGACTTGGTGGAAGCTGTAGATCAGCAAGGGGTGGGGTGGGGTGGGGGATAGGTTAGCCACCCTGATATAAGGTTTAAAAATGGTGCAGGTATACAATTTAAAAGAAAAGTGCCAATTATTAAGTGCACTTCATATAATACTGCTTGCAACACATGACAGTGAAAATTATATCCTGATTGTCAGCCAGATCATTAGCATGTATTTTTATTGGTACTTAGGCACAAATGCAGACACATTGAGAAATGTTAGTTAAAAGGACTTTGAAAAGACACCAAACCCCAACTCCCTATTGATCTGCCTCACAGTTGTGAATTGAAGATTGCAGCCCAATAAATATTAAATGATTACCTTGTTATATTTACAAATTCGGGGGGGGGTGGCGTTCATGGAGGACTCTATCAACAATTATATAGCTAATATGTATGCTTCCTTTTACAAAATTCATCCAGTGCAATGTGAGCAAGAAAGCCAATATCTGTTTCAGCAGTACCACACATCTAATGCTTAAAACGTTATCTGTCTTGCAGTAGTATAATAGTTGTTGCCAACTAATTGTGCTCAGAAAAGATCCACTGATGTTAATGGACATGACTAACTTAGGTTCATTAATTTCAGTGGGCCTACTCTGAATACAACTTAGACAGATAGAACCCCAAATACCATCAATATCATTATAATCCGGAGTGAGAAGATGCTTTCCTAAATATAACCTTTTTACTGACCTTTTAAAAAATGATTTTGCTGAGTAGAGTGGGACCACAGTGGCTATTTTACAAATTACTCCACCCTATGTGCCTCTATCTGACATCACAATGGCCACTTCTTGACCAATAAAAAATAAAGCACCTCAGTCACAAAGCTCAGAGCAGTCTGACAACAAGGAGAAGCTCACACGCTAACCCATTATAATGGTGGAGCGGGGGGACGGGTTCCAAGGGGAGAAAGTTGACCAAAACCACCACCAATTTACTTTAAAGGATAAAGAAGAAATACACATCTTGCTTGCCAATGTTCTCTTTGCTTAAAGAATACATTAGAAATTAGGTTCACATCTTGGCTTGTCTTCTTTAGCATTGCTTATTGCCGGGTGTAAGTGGGACCGAAATAATAGTTATAATTGGACAGTTAATCACTGCAAAGACTTCCAGGGTTGTTGTTTTTACAATAACACACTTAAGTGACACATTCAGAAATCCAGCAGAGAAGAGAGGAAAGTGGGGTCTGATTTCAACAGATGTTCCTGATCAAGGATGGCGAAGAAATCAAGATTCGTGACATCCTGCAGAAACAAACCTAGCAGCGCCCTGTCTGACTGCTATGATCATTCATGTCATTAGAGGAGTGCTAAAAGCATAGCAGGGAGGAATAAACATTCCAGCCATTAATTAAACACCTAAGCCATCAGTCAGTGACAAAATCATTCCCTGAGCAAAACTTTCAGCCATTTCTAAAGTATAATGAGCAACCTAAACAGCTGGAATAAAACTACAATAGCCTTTCTGCTCTTTGGATGTCAGTGATGAAAGGAACCATCTACAAATGGCCCCATAATGCTACAAGCCTTGCTTTGCAATGAGTAGCATTCATAGAATAGTAGAGTTGAAAGGGGCCCTGAGGGTCCTCTAGTCTATCCCCCTGAATGGGAGAATCTCAATGAAAGCATCCATAACAGATGGCCCCCCAACCTCTGCTTCAAAACCTCCAGTGAAGGGGAGTCCACAACCTCTTAAGGGAGTCTGTTCTGTTGTCAAACAGCTAGACTGTCCCTCCCTCCTTTATTCTATCCCAACCATCAACACGGATGCCTGTTGCTGCAGCAGATTGCAATGATCATAATCTATCATCTTCCCCGCTGCACAGGTTTCCACAAGCTGCTGCAAAAATAGCAGACAGCAATCATACCAGCCTGATGCATCTAAAATAGCTCTGAGTAGCCTTGAACTATAGAAGGTGGGAAATGACAGGCAAAGTACATTTATGATCTCAAAGGAGGCTGCTGTGATTTTTTGGGGGAAGAAACCCTTACTTCTTTTTCCAGGGTAGCCTATGCAATACCAGAAGTGCAACAGTTAGATGAATAAAGTCCAGATGCAGACACAACTTGTATGTCTCATTGATGGAAAGCCACACAAGCTCCAATACTCAGGGAAGATGGAAAGTGAAAAACCACGTTTCCTCTGCCCTGCTTTTCTGTAACATCTGAAGTCATCAGCAAGGAAGTCCTATGCCAGGGGTCCCCAGACTACGGCCCGGGGGCCGGATGCGGCCCAATTGGCCTGCCAATCCGGCCCGCGACGACCCCCGCCACCCGCCGCCTGCTCTTATGGCGCGCAGCGTGGCAGCGCTCTTCCGGGTCGGGGAAAAAGCGCCGTAAATCCTTTGTGCGCATGCGTATGGGCCTCTCCCAACCCAGAAGAGGTCATTTCTGGTGCACTTCCGGGTCGGGGGAGGCCCATACGCATGTGCACAACGGATTTTTGGCGCTTTTTCCACCCTGGAAGCGCGCCACCGCGCCAGTAAGCGCCCGTGCGCATGTGCACGGGCGCGCACTCCCCCGCCCGCCGGCCCACACAGGCGCGCGCTCCCCCGTCCTCCGGCCCGTCGCGTGATCAGCGCGGTGGGAACCGGCCCAAACGCCGGTAAGTCTGGGGACCCCTGTCCTATGCCTTCGATGTGCTTCAATAAACAAACACCATAACATGCCCAGGTTTCTCTCCACTGAACTGGGTACCAGAGTCTTAATGACAGATCCCCCCCCAAAAAAAACACACCACCAATCTCAGCATTTGAATCCCAATGTTGGGTCAAAACAGCCATGGTCAAGAATTCATTTGTGTTTGGTGGGGATTCATCTAGGTGGGGAGATTGATCTAGGTTGCACACGCTGCTCCATTCAAGGATATTTATCATTTGTTATATTTAATAAAACAATTTTATCATTTGCTATATTTTTACCCTGCCCTTTCTTCCCCAAGAACCTAGAGTGGCATACACATAATCAAAACATTTAATCAAATCAAAGCATTGAAAGCAGCCGCATCTGCATCTGTGGATGGTGTGATACTCCGGAAACCTGAAGGTCCAAGAGTGTGCCTACAATAGCCTTTATGTGTAAGCTCTGTAAAAATAGTGCCATTAAATGCGGATGGACACCTATAAAACATTTTATATGTTACCTTTCCTTTAGGAAAGGTCAAGGCAGCTAGCCGCATTGAAACAAAATAACTACAAGCAGCAGATAGTCAGCCACATAAACATATGCATAACCAGTGGTTGGGTATCTTCCAGCAGTAAAAACAACCCAATACAGCAGGCATTGGCAAACTCTGGCCCTCCAGATGTTTGGGACTACAATTCCCATCATCCCTGACCACCGGTCCTGTTAGCTAGGGATGATGGGAATTGTAGTCCCAAACATCTGGAGGGCCGGAGTTTGCCTATGCAATACAGAGTCGCTTAAAAATGATTCATGGCCCAAAACTGATCATAAGCAGGAAAGTTTTAAGTCATTTTGCAGAAGGCCATTAGGAGAGTATGAATGCATGCAGGTTGGGAGGGTCTGTGATCCCAGTGGGGACACTTCTTATTTATTGAGAGTTCATCGTATATATATATATATATATATATATATATATATATATATATATATATATATCCTGTTTCTCATATTTTAAGATGTAGTCATAAAATAAGCCATAGCAGGATTTTAAAGCTTTCAGGGAATATAAGCCATACCCCGAAAATAAGACATAGTGATAGGCACAGCAGCAATACCGGCCGCGGCAGGAGGAGGAGGAAAAATATAAGACACCCCCTGAAAATAAGCCATAGTGTTGTTTTTTTGAGGAAAAATAAATATAAGACGGTGTCTTATTTTCGGAGAAACACGGGTATACATTTGCACAAAGTTTACGGGGTGGGTGGGTGAAGGGTGCATTGTTTATAGATTTTGATTCTATTTTGCTTGTAGGGAGGTTATGCAATATCATTTCAAGCAACTGTTCTCCCACATTTCCCAGTGCATTTTCCTGTCACCTTCAGCAAAACGTCCGACTTTTCAAAAAGTGGTATTATTGCACAAGAGCATCAAATCCACTTTAAATGCACAACCTGAGTTTTCTGCTTTGTGATTGAAGTTCCTGTTTACCCAGGCCTTTTCAGTCTAAGTGGGAAATGTTTGTCTTGAACAGCAATTTGTACTTCTTTGTTTTTAAAGACTGCTACTTTATGAATATTTTAGTTTTTGTATTTGCTTTATTCACCGGTGTAATTCTGTTGTTTCTCCTTTGCTTTGCATCCCCTTGGGCTCTGATGGGTGACTCATAAAAACAGTTAACAACTATGAAGAAGAAGAAGTCTTATTTAAATTATAGCATAATTCTGTACACATTTATTTGGAAGGAAATCCCACTGAATTCAATGGAACTTACTTTCAGGTAAGTGTAAGCAGCTTTAAGAGAGAACACCAATTGTGCAATGTGTTCGCCTTTTCAATAAACTTATATTTTTTCTGTTAATCGGGCTCTAAGATTTAGTCAGATCTTCTGAAAGTTAAATTAGGCAACGACTTCCTTGAATCACAGGGCAAATCCTATAATTGCTAAAATATGAATACATCTATCTGGAAAAGACCCTCCCCTTCTGACTAAGCTGATCTATGTACAAAGCTACAATTTATATCTTGCCCCAGGGAGCCTACTGAATTTGTTCTGCTTATTTTCCATAAGTTATTTTAAGATATAAGCAACATTATTCCAGCACCATCAAACAATGCTTCTAAAACTGTACCACATAATTTATCTTGCTGGCCTTTGACATGCTATCATTGTTTATTTTGGAATGTGAATATTAGGTGCGCACACACCTTGTATATAATTTGGAACAGTTGGATGATTCAACATAGCCCATATAATATTCCACCCCAGCCCTAACAAGCACGTAAAAAAACAAAACAAAACCCAAAGAGGAAGTTAGGATTATTCAAACTGGATCTTTTCACTCCCACCCTCTCTGTACACTGAAGCTACTACAATCTACCAAGCAAACCCATTCACAACATCCAATACGTATTTCAGCAAAATAAGTAGGAAAAGCTTTATTTCAGGCATTATCACTGAAAGAGAAAAAGCAGGTAAAGTGGGTCTGAGAGGTGCACATTTAGCACCACTTCTCAGAGGCCATACAAATCCTCCACGCCCTTTGCATGAGCACATTTAGTTATTTATTTATTGAATTTGGGCAAAAACATCTTGGACTGGGGCGGCAAGGGAAGGGTAATCAACTCTGAGATAATTCTCTGCTCTTCCTCTTTGCCTATGGTGGCTTTTCTTGCAAAAAAAATAAATAAATTAAAAAGGGAGGGGGCATGGAATTTGCTGTGATTTTTTTGCATGCAACATGTAGCTTGGCTATAACATGTTCTGGGAGCAATGACTCTTCTTTAGGGCTCATCGCTTAAAATCATATTCCTTTGTTGCCGGAGCTGCCTCCTAAGCTTTAAGGCTCAGGCGTCTCCCTAAACAGCTTCTTCTATTTTGCTTCCCTCTTTCCGTCACCTTTTTGTCAAGTCAGTGTGCATTTTGCTAGCTTTTGTGGCACACTTCCAAAAACTGCACTGCCAACTGTGTTACTGTAGAGCCAGAGGCAGCATTGGAAGGGGGCGGTGGAGAGGCTGTGGCCTAATTCTCACTCAGCCTTCTCATGCCATGTCTGCATGATCCTCCAAAATGTCTTACTCCTGATGTCTAGAGCCCAGGCAGTGCTTGTTCTCATCATCAACACAGTCGCTTTTGTTTGGAGCAGCATTCATTAATGTGACACTGCCCGCCCCCCCTGCTTGCATGCTGTCTGAAGGAGTACAACCCAGATCTAGATCTGGCACCTTAATGAGAATTAGGGTTGCATTTCCAAGCATGCATGATTATTCCCAGAGGAGCACTTATACCTCTGTATATGAGGAGGTATGAAAAACAGCCATGCCGAATGCTCTCAAAATGAGCTGCTGCTCTGCAATTTAATCTTGAATATACCCAAGAGCAGGCTCTTGAGCCTTGCCCTCTGCAATCATTGATATGTCTTCGCTCTCCTCCCCTCCCACACTGAAACCATAAAAACAGAAGCCAGAATTGCTGATTCTGATGACTGCCGCAATGAAGAGCTTGCAAACTCCGCAGAGAGACTGTACCTTCTTCACAGCTGCCACACAGACACCTTCCTTCCAGTATAGCTGGGGTGGTCAACTCCCAAGAGACTGTGATCTACTCACAGAGTTAAAGACTGGCAGTGATCTACCCCCTTTTGGGGGGTGTAGGGCAAAAATGTTGAGCTTTTTTTTTAGGGGAGCCAAGCTTGTTTAGATTCTTTGCGGGGAGCCAGTGATCTACCAGAGATGTCTGGTGATGTACTGCTTACAACAGAATGCAATATCATTACTCACTACTGTACACTGATCTGGCTCTGCTCCCTAACTGCATTGTATTGGGGGGTGGAGTCGGGAAAGCAGAAGGACGGTGGATAACAGCCCTGCTCCTGACCTGCTCAGCTTTATGTTTGTATAGATCTTACAAGCAATGGGCTGTTTCTGCAGGAGCAGAAGCACTGAAAAATATTGTTCAGTGCACAGAAAGAGACCTAGGTGCTTTCAAGTTCATATACAGTCGTATCTTGGAATTCAAATGGCTTATTTTCCAAACGTTTTGGCTTGTGAACGATTGAAAACCGGAAGTGATTGTTCCAGTTTTGGAAAATTCTTTTGGAAGCCAAACATCCAGTGGAGCTTCCTGCAGCCAATCGGAAGCCGCCCCTTGGAAGTCGAATGTTTTGGAAGTCGAATGGACTTCTGGAACGGATTCCATTTAACTTCCAAGGTATGTCTGTATTAAGCTGGATATATAGAGATTCTCTGTCCTGACCACAAGGGGCACGGATAGCCAATGTGGGTAGTGAGGTGGATGACAGGGTGGGCTGGAGTTGCAGGACCTTGGACAGCAGCAACGAGCAGGACTAGAGAGGAACAGGAATGGGGAAAATGCAGTTAAGAAGAAATAACTTGGGGGAATTGTGGGCAGTGGGAAAGATGTGAGGTTGATAATTTGGCCCTAATCCTAGCATGATCGTGCAGTCTTTTTTTAAAAAAAAGGTCTGATAAGAGACAGAGGAGTACGTGAGTCCATATGAATAGTCATCCAATTGACTCATAGGATATCACCCACCTTTTCTAAAAGCAGGATTCTATCTAATTATAGCTGTGAAGCCAGAGGAAACAACCTGTCAGGTGGTTCTTGCTATCTGCGACTAGGTGCACAATGCACTCCAGTAATGGATGTCCAATGGGGCCACCAGAAAAAGGCTGCCTTGCTAAGCACACTTAAAGGTAAAGGGACACCTGACCATTAGGTCCAGTCGCGGACAACTCTGGGGTTGCAGCGCCCATCTTGCTCTATAGGCCGAGGGACCCGTGTACAGCTTCCAGGTCATGTGTCTAGATCAGGCGTCCCCAAACTGCCACCCTCCAGATGTTTTGGCCTACAACTCCCATGATCCCTAGCTAACAGGACCAGTGGTCAGGGAAGATGGGAATTGTAGTCCAAAACTTCTGGAGGGCCGAAGTTTGGGGATGTCTGGTCTAGATCCAGCCCTGGTTTGTTCTAAAAAATTTCCCTTACCTTCTATGTAGTATACATTACTCTCTTCACCCCACCCTTGCTGTTTGAAACCAAATTGTTAGGTTTCTTCCACGTGAATGTGTGTATGTATATATTTATGTATGTATATTGCACTAAAAACAGAAAGGAATTACTTTCACCTGTTTTCCAGAACAGTAGCTGCATTGGTCTGCATTGTTCATCTAAAAAACAAACACAAAAATTGGAGTCCATTATCTGCGAGAAACCCTAACAAACTCACTGAGGTTACTGCATAGAGCCATGGAACTTTCTAGGATGGGAAATTTTAGATCCGAGATGGCAATGGTGAAAACTGAAGCGGAGTAGTCCTTCTTTCAGATTACCAGTAGTTAATCCAATGCCTCTCTTGTCCTCCAGCGTGGCTGTAAGGAAGAGATTAGAATCTTCTGATCTTGATCAACCACAGTTTAGTATGTCACCTAAACTGTGGTTTACCTTAACTATATTTTGATAAGCCAGTTGCTTAAAATAATGGTTTGAAATTGGCATGCTTCACCAACCATTGTTAGGCTTAGCCAGAGTTTGTGAGGGTTTGGGACAACACAGCAGGCTATTGGTTAATCTGCCACAGAAGTGAAAGTGTGCAAGCTCCTTATTGCAGGAGAAGAGCCTGAGACTTGCCTAGACAATGGTTTAGCATTATGTCTTAAGCAGTCTAGGCTCCTCTCCATGTGATATTGAACACTGTTTTTGCAGAGCTCCCTATATTACACAGAGAGTTGCATACATTTGTAGGCTCTGTTTCAATCAGCAAATGAAGGCACCCAAGCTGAGGGGCAGTGTGCTGCCATGATCCTGCACACATTCAGTATTAATCAAAATATTATTATTATTTATACCCCACCCATCTGGCTGGGCTTCCCCAGCCACTCTGGGCGGCTTCCAACAAAATATTAAAATACAGTAATCCATCAAACATTAAAAGCTTCCCTAAACAGGGCTGCCTTCAGATGTCTTCTAAAAGTCTGGTCTGTTGACTGTGATCTACCAAAACCTCCCGGGGATCAACCAGTAGATCAAGATTGACCTGTTGGACCTCCCTGACCTATAGGATTGCCCTGCCAATAAAACCAAAGAGGCTGCTCCGATAGTGACATCTCTGGATGATTGAAATCTGCTTATTCAAATAACTGTCCTGTACATATGTAAATGATTCAAGAATATATTAACTTTTGTTATTGATCCAGATTCTAACCGGTTTTCATTATATACATAAATCTTATGTTGTGTGTATGCTGGGGTGGTGAAGGAAACAGCAGGAAGCAGAGTCATTGAGTATCCTAGAGGAAACACCTGAGAGATGTTATATTTCAGTATATAATTTTTTTAAAAAATTGTCAAGTAGCACCTTAAGAAACCACCTAAGAAGTGTGCATGCACATGAAAGCTTATACCAAGAACAAACTTAGTTGGTCTCTCAGGTGCTACTGGACAATATATTGCATCAGACCAACACGGCTACCTACCTGAATATTTCAGTATATGATAGATGCAAAGTAATTCATTTTCTGCAAGTGGCTGTTGTTGTTGGGGTGATAGCGGATTATGTAGAATGCAAAGACTGCTTATGCACTACAAGCTTATGAATAAGGTTTATTTACTAAGAAAGAACAACTTTAGTTCCTTAGGTGATCAGGCCAAGTTTCGAAGTTAAATAAACATGGCCTTGAGGTGCTGCATCCTTTATTCCAAATGATGAGAGCACTGAGCTGGGAGGAAGCAACTCTGAGAGAACTGTGGCAATGTAATCACAGACATTACTAGCAAAGCTGTCAAACTATAAGAGAAATGCTTTAACGGCAATTCAGTAACCAGCTTAGATCCTTCACTTGTAGTATAATACACAGCATGCCTGAAATGAACATGATGTCGTAAGATGACAGAAGAGCAAATTCACATAATGAGATTTTGCATTTATAATCAGACAAAAATCCAAGATATGTAGAACATACATTAGGGCAGGATATGGTCCTTTGAATGTTATTCTCAATGTTCGTACCAGCAGCAACCGTCATCTGAAAAAGTGTGCAACAGAGAGTCCACTGAATTGAAAGGATTTGCTTTAAAAACAACATACACATATAAATAATGCAACAGAAACATGAATGTATTTTCATTTCCACTCAACTGCGACAGTTAATCTCACATTGCAAATTAAAAATTATTGTAGATTAGCAGAGTAAGAACATATTGCTGATTGTAGAGCAAACAGGTTATTATTGATTGAAAAACGCCAGAAAACCATTACTTGTATGCAATATGCTTATAGTTTAGTTCTGGTGACTTTAGAGTAAACAGAAATGTGGGGTTTACTGTTCAAGGTCATGATCCCACAGAGGAGTTCTCCCGCACAAGGCCAACTGCAACAAATGGGAGTTGTGCAAGAACACAACTAAGTCAGTATGTCGGTCCCATTCATTTTTAACAGTGCATGCACAAGAGAACATCTGCCTGGATTGTACCCCATATCCAGGGCGCTATCTGCACTATACATTTAAAGGGTCCTCATACCACTTGAAGCAGTCATGACTTCCCCCAGAGAATCCTGGGAGCTTTAGTTTGTTAAGGGTGCTGAGCATTGTTAAAAGACCCTATTTTCCTCACAAAGCTACAATTCACAGAGGTCTCTGGGAAGAGGAAGTGACCACTATACTACTTTGAAAACTGTAGGTCTGTGAGGGGAATAGGGAGCACCCTTAACAAACTACAACTCCCAGCATTCATTGGGCAGGAAGTCACAGATGATTAAAGTGGTATGCTGCTGCTGCTTTAAATGTACTGCATAGTACAGATGGGGCCAAAATCAATGTGTGTTGCTATGGACACTCAAGACTATTCTGCACACAGTACTTGCTGACAACTCACACACTTATGAGCATTATGAATCTTGAAGTCCCACAAACACATCATGCCAAAATTTGTTATGCAACCAAGTTTATTGGCCGAGACAAGCCTAGCAGACGTTGAAATATATACAAATCATTTATATTTTGATGCACTTTTAAGACATATTCATGAAAGGAATAAAATTTATAACACAATAATTATTATGCTTTCTCTACTTTACAAGATAAAATGCTTTTTTATTTGATGCAGCAAACATTAAATTTTCATAACCTGAAACAAGCAGCTCTTGTCCACACATGTTTTAAAATGCTCTTTCTTTTTTATGTTACTGCTAAACTGTCTGGCAGGAATTTACAATGCATTGGTGAAATTATTTCTTGCTGCTTTCAAATGTTTAGAAATTTAGATCATGGTCCATGGGCGTACCCAGGATCAAAACTGGGGGGGGCAAGGGGAGGGGCCAAGGCACGGAAGGGGAGGGGCCACAAAGTGGGCGGGAACGGCGAACTCACGCTCCGCCGGGCTGTGCCCCTCCCTAGAAGCAGGGCTGGTGGGCGGAGGCGGAGCCCAGCCCAGCGGAGCGTGAGTTCAGCGTTCCCGCCCGCCCCGCCGTGCTCTCTGGTTCCCCGCCGCGCTTGGCCTTGCCTAAGGGCGCGCCGGGGAGCTGGAGGGAGGGTGCGGCGCGGCACGGCGGGAATGGCGAACTCGCGCTCCGCCGGGCTGTGCTCCGCCTCTGCCCACCAGCCCTGTTTCTAGAGTAGGGCAGCTGCCCTAACTTGCCCCGTGGTGGGTACGCCCTTGTCATGGTCCAAGGGACTCTGCACAAATCTTAATTCCACCTCACTCCCGAGAGTTTTTGTCTCATAAGGCACATTCAAACTGCCCTTTAAACTCACTTGAGTTCAAACAAAACAGTCAGGATCATAGCTGCCAAGTTTTCCCTTTTCTTGTGAGGAAGCCTATTCAGCATAAGGGAAAATCCCTTAAAAAAAGGGATAACTTGGCAGCTATGGTCAGGATTTGGCACAATAAATATTTACAAAAAAGTAGGGTGTGGGAAATACCACTATCAGCACTGTCCCTTTCAATATTCGCAAAACTGATTTTTCAAGTTTTAAGAGTAACACTCCGGGGGGGGGGGGATGTTACCCAGTGTTGACAGTGTGTATGTGTGACTATACAGACTGTGACAGGATACCTGGGGAAGTATTCAACAAGTTTTAGTCAGAGTAGACCTACAATGAAATTATTGGACCTAACTTACCGTAGTCACGTTCATTAATTTCAGTGGGTCTACTTAGTTGCAAACCACTCACAAGATTTAATCACTGAGCCACACATATCAAGACTCCTCTTTTCCTCAGTGGAGGCTGCTCTAGAGTAAACCATTTTAGACTTCTAGCCCAAATGTCTTTTGACTAACAAGCATAAATTGTACAGATAACATGCAGGTCTAACAATATCAGTATTCTGTTGTTGTTGTTGTTGTTGTTGTTGTTGTTGTTGTTGTTGTTACCTTTTCAAGGTAAGAAATATAAATTTTGTTCCAAAAATCTGCCTAAAAATAAACCCTATATACTCATCAGTATTATAGATAGGGAGGTGGAAGAGGGGCAGAGTTAAATTCAATATTATTTAGGAATGTACAGTACACTATTAAGTTCAGTTTGCTGGGAAAGTGAAGCACAATGTCACTACTTTACAAACTAAGCTCACATTAAACTTGCAGGAGAACTCTTAAAAACTGTAAAGTCACTGAATTTTTATAAGAACCAGTTAAAAAGCAGACGGTAAACTGGTTTCTCAAAACTGTATTTTCACAATGAAAATATGTCGTAATTGTAGCATTCTGTGGCCCCATCTGCACAATTAAAGCAGTGCCATGCCACTTGTCCAACAAGCGTCACGGAAACTGCCATTCCTTTAGGGTGCTGAGAAGTTGCTAGAAGATTCCTACTCCCCTCTGCAATTCCCAGAGTGGATTAGCAATAAACCCCTCCTCCCAGGGAACTCTGGGAATTGTAGCAGGGAGTGGGGGGGGTAGGGAATAGAGATCTTCTAACAAGTCTCAGCATCCTTGATAAACTACCATTCTGAAGATTCTTGGGGAGAAGCCGTTATTGCTCAAAGTGGTCTGAAAGCACTTTAAATGTATACATCCATGTTTATAAAAAGGGAGCGAGAGTATCTGTCACAGTAAACAGCAGCGGTCTTACCACGCTACGTGCAGAACAGCAGCCAGGATTCCAGATCTTGATCCTCTGTAGCCAGCCAGCCAAATCCATTGAACATACTCAGCTGCCATAGCACAAACAATCATTTGCTCTACGTCAGCTAAAGCAGCCCTCCAGACTTGGCAAGTGGGACAGACGTGCCCAGCTCTGCTCAACCTGCCCTTCGACCCCCTTACAATAAGCAGTGGCTGTTAACATTCAGGGTTCTAATTGGCATAAGAGCCGCTGTTACTTTGAACCCCCTCCCTTCCGCTGCCTGGGCACCAAAAGAGGGCTGGCAACCCTTGGCTGAAGGCAGATGTTTGCATCAGTGCTGAAGACGTGAGGTCACAGAGCTAATGCCAAGGGGTTATTGTGCCCTCAGCAACTGCATCACACCTGATTCTATTATTCTTTGCCAGAGAAAAATGGCAGAGTCATAAGTTTCATTTTAAGATTTCTAGGAATCCTTCCAAGAATACTGAAAATATATCGTTGGTATATTCACTCGTGCACAATGTCACAATTTGCTTTTAGGTTTCCCCCGCCGCGCAGATAAAGTGTATATGTCCTATCATTAGTGATCTTCTGATAATGCCACATTAGATTTACCCACTTATTAATGTCATTTTGTTCAGGATCCAACTAGTGCTTTAATTCAGGGGTCCCCAAACCAAGGCCCAGGGGCTGGATCCAGCCCAATCGCCTTCTAAATCCGGCCCGCAGACAGTCCGGGAATCAGCATGTTTTTACATGAGTAGAATGTGTCCTTTTATTTAAAATGGATCTCTGGGCTATTTGTGGGGCCTGCCTGGTGTTTTTACATGAGTAGAATGTGTCCTTTTATTTAAAATGCATCTCTGGGTTATTTGTGGGGCATAGGAATTCGTTAATATTTTTTTTTCAAAATATAGTCCGGCCCCCCACAAGGTCTGAGGGACAGTGGACCGGCCCCCTGCTGAAAAAGTTTGCTGACCCCTGCTTTAATTGATTCGGAAGGTTTATCCATATCTAGGCCCTTACTCTCCATAGCAAAGTCCATTGGGTACAATTCAATGACTCTGGCTGTCTATAACACCACACACTGAAAGCATATTACTTCTCCCAAAGAACCCTGGTAACTGTAGTTTACCCCTCACAGAGCTACAATCTCCACACCCTTTTAAAAACTACAATTCCCAAGTTTTTTGGGGGCGGGGGCGGTGCAAGTCATGTGATTATAGATTATTTAAATGAGTTTTAAATGTATGCTGTGCACACAGCCTGTGACCTAGAAGACATCACGGCCGTACCTGTTGAAAAGCAGAAAAGTAAACTACACTTTGAATCCTTCAGATTCTTTTTCATGGCTTTTTAAAACAACAATAGCCAGATAATGATATTTGCTTCAAATAGCAGCAGCTTCAGGAAGGAGGATCATTTTCATCTACAGATCTCTGCATCATGGTTCAGATCCAGACCAGATCATTCTGATCATTTTTTAAAAAAGAAGAAAACCTCAAGCACAGAATTCAAAGACATGGTTAATTTTGCATCTAGTTTGAACCTAAAGATCCTACTGATGTATCTGATGCTCTCATATGCATTTGAGCATCATTTCTAATTCTTCACCCTCTGCAGTCCTAATAGCCTGATCCTGTTCATGTTTACTAGAAAAATAATTCTTACTGGAGGTACTTCCATATTAGCATGCTAAGGAGCACAAATTGAGCCTCTCTCTCTCTCTCTCTCTCTCTCTCTCTCTCTCTCTCTCTCTCTCTCTCTCTCTCTCTTTTAAAGGTATGCAGGTAGTTTCCCCAGTGAAAATTATATACAGTAGATGACATATTTCCAGAGCTCCTTTAACTAGAATAAAAAATAAGCACAGTACTTGAAGATTCATTTTATATGTTCCTTGCACAATGCTCAGAATGACCCTTCATTTGGGTGAATGAAGTGATTTATACGGCCCACTCTCTTCAGGTCCATCAAAGTTGCCTTTGTGACTGTCACCTTATCTATAACAGTCAGCTTGTTCTATGTAGACATTGATCTTTTGTTGTTAAGAGTACTGAATCAAACAGCCTGCTTTTATTTCTGTCTCCTTTTAAAAAGATAAACCACTGATTGATTTGGCTGTTGGCTTTGCCCCTATCATCCTTGGCCAGCCAATTTCGCCTTATAGCATCATTCTGAAACCATTTACCTGGGAAGCTTACCACCAAAACCAGTCAGAACATTGTCTAGTAGGCTGTTGTCAAGATTTCCTGTTAGAGTCTTTCTACATGGGTCAATCAATGTGCACCTCCCTCCAGAATATTTTAGGTATGTTTCCGAGCACAGTTCAAAGTGTTGGTGCTGACCTTTAAAGCCCTAAATGGCCTTGGTCCAGTATACCTGAAGGAGCGTCTCCACCCCCATCGTTCTGCGGTCTGAGGACTGAGGTCTAGTGCCTAGGGCCTTCTGGCGGTTCCCTCATTGCGAGAAGCCAAGTTGCAGGGAACCAGGCAGAGGGCCTTCTTGGTGGTGGCGCCCGCCCTGTGGAACACCCTCCCATCAGATGTCAAAGGGAAAAACAGCTACCAAATTTTTAGAAGACATCTGAAGGCAGCCCTGTTTAGGGAGGCTTTCAATGTTTAATAGATTATTTTATTTCATTTCTCTGTTGGAAGCTGCCCAGAGTGGCTTGGGAAAACCAGCCAGATGGGCGGGATATAAATAATAAATTATTATTATTATTATTATTATTATTATTATTATTATTATTATTATTAGGCATTCTGCCATCATATACATTTATGTGTGGTAATCTTCTGTCCTTTGACTCCACAGTCCTCAACCATTTAAAGGTCTCCTACATCCTCAAAAGATTCCACCCTTTCTGCTCCACATTCTTAGAACTACTTTTAAGAACCCCTGTCAGATTCCAAACCTCTTACTTAGGGGGCCGCCAGCCAAGTGCCTACAGGTGCCAGTGTGCCTACCAGTACCATCTAAGGTGACTATGAAATGTCTTGGTCAATATCCCTTCAGAAATCCACAATCCACAAGGTAATGTTTGCCTTTCTTGCTCAGTTCCTGTTTGTTCCTCAGCCTCTCCAACATTGAACGTGCCTGCTTAAGCATGCCCATATTTCACTGGATGTCACCATTGGGCACCCTTTCCATTCCAAACAGAGGAGGGCTGCAAAGAGCTTATCACTGAGAGAGTGAGCACAAGAGTTGCTGATGTCGCCCCCCCCCATCAATGGGATAGCTGATGGGGGGGGGAAACATGCCTGCATCATCTTGCACTCCTCTTTCTCCTTCCCTCTCTCCCTCATCCTTTCTCTCTTCCTCTCCAATTTGGCGGTCCCTGTGTTATACCGGAACCCCACAATAGCCACTTTGTGATTGGCACCCCTCCCCCCAGCACACTCTTAACATTCAAAAAGGTTGGCGACCCATATCTCATTCACTTCAAATCATAGAACTGTAGAGTTGGAAGGGGTCCCAAGGATCATCTAGTCCAGCCCCCTGCAATGCAGGGATAATTCCCTCTTCAGAACACACCAAGTTTCCCAGTTCCTTTTTATCCACATAAATATCCTCCCTGCTACTCTCTCCCATCTGATTTGTCCTGTGTCCCTATATGATTTCTTACAACAGAAACGTGGAAAACTTTAGTGTCTGTCATTCCCATACTTTCAAAATCACAAGGCTTCGAATCAGTACTTAGTCAGAGGTAAGAACGTGATACAAGATTGATGCTTATGATTCAGAGGAAGACTTTCCTTGGAGACCTCCCAACAAACTATCCACGCTTATGCCCACATAAAAACTGATCTACAAAAAAGACATACTGCATTAATTAGGCAATACTACATATATTTCCATATTGGGATGGGGGGGGGGGCAAAACAGAGCTTGGCGTTCATAGCCATGAGTCTCTGACAAAAGCGGCCTTGAAAAGATTAAGAAAAACTGCAACTTTTAATAAAGTTGTGACAGAGCATTCTGTCCTTTGAAGTGTTAGCTTGATGGTTATATGGAGAGGGTCTCATAAAATGATGGCAGAAAACATGTGGTAATTAATTCCTCACTTTTTGATGGCAGAAAGTGATAAGGAATTAAAGAACCTTTTAATGAGGATGAAAGAGGAGAGTGCAAAATATGGTCTGAAGCTCAACATCAAAAAACTAAGATCATGGCCACTGGTCCCATCACCTCCTGGCAAATAGAAGGGGAAGAAATGGAGGCAGTGAGAGATTTTACTTTCTTGGGTTCCATGATCACTGTAGATGGTGACAGCAGTCACGAAATTAAAAAAAACACCTGCTTCTTGGGAGAAAAGCAATGACAAACCTAGACAGCATCTTAAAAAGCAGAGACATCACCTTGCCGACAAAGGTCCGTATAGTTAAAGCTATGGTTTTCCCAGTAGTGATGTATGGATGTGAGAGCTGGACCATAAAGAAGGCTGATCGCCAAAGAATTGATGCTTTTGAGTTATGGTGCTGGAGGAGACTCTTGAGAGTCCCATGGACTGCAAGAAGATCAAACCTATCCATTCTTAAGGAAATCAGCCCTGAGTGCTCACTGGAAGGACAGATCGTGAAGCTGAGGCTCCAATACTTTGGCCACCTCATGAGAAGAGAAGACTCCCTGGAAAAGACCCTGATGTTGGGAAAGATTGAGGGCACTAGGAGAAGGGGACGACAGAGGACGAGATGGTTGGACAGTGTTCTCGAAGCTACAAACATGAATCTGACCAAACTGCGGGAGGCAGTGGAAGACAGGAGTGCCTGGTGTGCTCTGGTCCATGGGGTGACAAAGAATTGGACTAAACAACTAAACAACAATTAATTTGACATGCACAAGGTCATATCCAACACTGCTTCTCAGCTAGCACAGCAGACTTCAAATTGCACATAGGAACTTTCCCTTTTCCTCTTCTGCTGCTTCCCATACACCTCAAAATCTGGAGGACCCTTCAGAGCCACTTTTGAAGGAGTGTGGGGAAAGGAGAGGAAGGAGAAGTCTTGTGGTGCAAGTTGCACTCCACACATGCAGTACTGGATATAACCTACAGCCTCCCCCACTCCCCATTCAGTAAGTCATTTTTGTGGCATATCCCCAAAAAGTATCTATCCAACCATTTAGCAGAGATCAAACTCTGCATTCCCCAATTGTAGGCAACAAATTACTAACTTCTGCATTACAGGATAGTAGCCCTGATGTAAAAATACTGAACCAATGTTTCACCCCGTAAAAGAAAAGTAAAAACAGAGCCGAACAAAAAGACTTTTGCTTTAAGACAATGTCTAATTCTGCAACTTTGATAGGCAGTAGCCCTATTCACAAATTACTTGTGTGTAGGGCATTTGCATTCTGAAGCAAATAATAACTTCAAACGGTCAGAGACTGAGGTATGCCTCAAAATTCTCAATCACAAATTGTTAATTCTGTGTTGGATTGTCTTCCAATGACTAATAATCAGGATGCTGCTCCTGAAATAAAGTTATTTATCCATACAAAAACGGATTGAAATTTACAATAAGCTAAACGGTAATATGGGACACAGGTGGCACTGTGGTCTAAACCACAGAGCCTAGGGTTTGCCGATCAGAAGGATGGTGGTTCAAACCCCCGCGACGGGGTGAGCTCCCGTTGCTCGGTCCCAGCTCCTGCCAACCTAGCAGTTTGAAAGCACATCAAAGTGCCAGTAGATAAATACAGTGGTACCTCGGTTTATGAACACAATTGGTTCCGGAAGTCTGTTCATAAACTGAAGCGTTCATAAACTGAAGCGAACTTTCCCATTGAAAGTAATGGAAAGTGGATGAATCCGTTCCAGACGGTCCGCGGAGTAACCGTTCATAAACTGAAGCGAACTTTTCCATTGAAAGTAATGGAAAGTGGATTAATCCGTTCCAGACGGGTCCGCGAAGTACTTAAACTGAAGCGTTCATAAACTGAAACATGGGTGTAATTGGTTCCGGAAGTCTGTTCATAAACTGAAGCGTTCATAAACTGAAGCGAACTTTCCCATTAAAAGTAATGGAAAGTGAATTAATCTGTTCCAGATGGGTCCGCGGTGTTCATAAACCGAAAATTCATAAACCGAGGTGTTCATAAACCGAGGTTCCACTGTAAGTACTGCTCTGGTAGGAAGTTAAACTGTGTTTCCATGTGCTGCTCTGGTTTGCCAGAAGCAGCTTAGTTATGCTGGCCACATGACCAGCCAGTAAAGTGGAATGAGCGCTGCAACCCCAGAGTCGTTCACGACTGAACCTAACAGTCAGAGGCCCCTTTACCTTAAACAGTGATATTTTCAAAATGAACAGCCCAAATACACGATAGATTAGATAGATAGATAGATAGATGATAGATAGATAGATAGATGCTTTCAACGCCACCATCAAAAACTTTAATACATCCCTCAGAAATGCTGTGATTCAGGTACATAACATGTAGGTGGGGAGCTTTCTTCCCTTTTCCTTCTTGTCACAAAAGAAGGTTAGAAACAACAACAAAATGTCAAAACACTGGAATAACTCACTACACAAATGTCAACAACCAAGCAAGAATGTTGATACTGTCACACACACTAAAAGGTGTCAAAGAAACAAATACTCAAGAACAAAAAATGATAAAAATCGAAGCATGTCTCAATACCCCCTCCATCATCAGCTTCAAAAGTCAACCAGTGACAGCACCACTCATGCCAACCCACAAAACAGAGCCATCCCTGTCTCTTCAGCCTAAGTCACCATAACCCACCATCTCCCATTAATAGCCCCAAAGGTTCCCTATTATAAGAACAGGAGAGGAATGTTTCTAGAATAAGGAGAGGAATGTTTCTAGCCTAGATCCACTTCCCATCATTTCCCAACAGAGGTCCAGAGTTTTCGGCTATAAAAGAATCTTCTAAAACAGAAATACAGTAGGCACAAAGACTCAAACTGCACAAACAAAAACAATCTCTCTGTGCACAACTAGCATGGGTGATGGTGCACATAGAAGTGTGCACACCTTTCCATAAACCTGCCCAGACCCTGAGATCATCATCTGAGACTCTTCTCTGAGTGTCGCCTCCAAGAGAAGTTAAGAGGGCAGCAACAAGGCAGAGGACTCCTCCCCAGTGGAGTGTTCTCCCCAGCTGAGCCTGCCAACACTACTATATTTTCAGAAGCAGATTAAGACCTTCCTCTGCACTCGAACATTTGATAGTATTTGGTGGTCTGATTATTATTTTTAAAATTCAGGTGGTACTTATAAATTGGCATTTTATAGCATGATGTCTCCAATATTGTTTGGATAAATTATTCTTTATGGTCAATTTAAATCCCTTTGCATGTCTTTAATACTGTTGCAAGTCACCTTGAGACTGTTTTGTGCGAAGCGTCCAACAAATTTAAGAAATAATAATCAAGGTTATCACTTGATTCCCAAAAGACTGCCTGTGAACAGAGCAAGATAAAAACGCTGCCCAGCCACCAATACCTGTGCACGATATAATCGAAATAACTTGAGAGTTTCTTTTGATTTCAACCTTTCACAGCTATGCAGATGATAGGAATGTCCTATGTCATCTAGGTCAGTGGTCCTAAACCCCCGGGCCACGGACCGGTACCGGTCCGTGGATCAATTGGTACCGTGCCTCCCAAGGAACATTTAAATACAATTAAATTAAAATTATTAAATCAAAACAATCTAAATAAAATATAAACAATCAGCATTCCCCCCTCAGCGGGCCGCGGTAAAATTATCAAACGTTGACTGGTCTGCGGCGATAAAAAGGTTGGGGAGCACCGATCTAGGTGACTCAAAGAGCAAATGGTGTTGTTTGGCTCAGGCTGCTGCATGATCAAGTCTGCTTTACCTCACAGGGCATCTATGATAGTGGACTACTGCACCTCTAGCTAACTCCCTTCCTATCCTATCCTCTCTACACCATTCCCTTACTTTTTTCTGCATTTGTTATTTTCTTCAGGTTAATCAGGAACCTTGTGGGCTCAAGAAGCTATGTGTTCTTCCTTATGGATTCCTGTATTTCAGGGTCTGGGGAAAGTTCCTGGTTTTATCTCAGGATAGTTGCATTGGTGAAATACTTGTTGCAACAACATCAGGAACAGTCTGTACATACTGAGAGGCAGAACTCACTATAGACCCGCAACCCCAAATCCTTGGGTTATGGTGAAAACCAGGAAATTCGCTCTTTTCTTTATCCTCTCTAGGCAACAGATTATTAGGAGCTTTTCATTGATTCCTATTCCATGTCCATGTCCTAAAACTTGCTATCCTTCTGTCCTCTTGTGTCCCAAATTTGCTTCATTTGCATGTAAGCATTCTTCTGGTTCATCTAGGTCATGGGTAAGCGAACTAAGGCCCCAGGGCAGGATGCAGCCCAATCACCTTCTAAATCCAGCCCACGGATGGTCTGGGAATCAGTGTGTTTTTACATGAGTAAAATGGGGGCGGGGGGCGGGATACCTCATGGGTCACTACAAGATGGGAGTAACACAGGAATGAGACACAACCACGGGGGGGGGGGAGGAAAAAACACATAGTCCAGGGGGAAACGGACACATCCTCCCCCTTTCCTGGGAAACATTGACCCTGAGCATAGCTGTCAAGTTTTCCCTTTTCTCGTGAGGAAGCCTATTCAGCATAAGGGAATTTTCCTTTAAAAAAGGGAGAACTTGACAGCTATGACCCTGAGTCAGGCACAGCAACGTGTCATGGATCGTCACAGGGTGGGGGCAGCCACAGGGATAACCCACAGCAATGTGTGGGATGGTCAACTAGTAATGTATATAAAAGCCTGAGGTTTGGGGTGGGGGTGGGCAATTCAATCACTGTTTTACAAGCTGCAATAAAGAGCATGAAATCACTACAGGACTCCGAGTATAATTCATACAGCAAAGTTTCCTGACTCTGCCTCTATCATAAAACAAGTCAAGCTGTTGGTCCAGGCACTGTGGGGGCCTGCGTCTATTCTTATTCTATCCTGTAATTCTGCATCTTCATACAGTTGGAAGCTGAATGCCTTGGCACTTGTACGCTTTGGCTCCCGAACGCTGCAAACCTGGAAGTGAGTGTTCTGGTTCGCATAAGTTCTTGGGAACCGGAATGTCCGGTGTGGCTTCAGTGGCTTCCGCTTGGCTGCAGGAGTTTCCTGCAGCCAATTGGAAGCCGTGCCTTGGTTTCCAAACATTTTGGAAGTCTTCCAGAATGGATTCCGTTTGGCTTCCAAGGTATGACTGTATTTCAAATCACAAAGCCATTTTGCATTTCAGCCACGTTTTGGTGATGTATACAGACACAAATTTATTTTAAACCTACATTGGAACTCGGTGTTTCTAGCAAATTCCCTGGAATTCAGGTAACTAAGGTGCAGGGCAATATCCCCCACTACATACGACAACTCTGGGGAAAAGATCTCAAATGTCATACCCTTGTGGTTCCATGTGTGGACAAACAAGGAACATTTGATTAATGAAACACACAGGCTTGTTAACTCTTCTGCTTGAACTCTTCCAGTTGAAATCTTCTGCTACCAGCTAGGCTTCTCTGTGATAGGTGGAGAAACCCCACACCTGAGGGAGGTCCTATAATTTGGCACTATTCGTAATGCCCTTGTGCGCCCTTGTCTTCCACTAGTTATAGATTTGGAACTCCTGTCTCCTACTGATTGTACATGATCCTAAAAAAAACCCCACCACTCGCAAATAACAGCCCTCAAGCATCAAACATTTTGATGCCTATGAAGTATAACAACAATCCTTACTTATGAAAGACATTTGTATTTGTCAAACATGAAGTTAGTTGAAAATAAGTTACAGAAGGAATTCATGCTATCAATCATGGTTCCTTGTTTCTTGACAGCCGACACCATTTTTCCAGTATAATATTGCATCTTGTTTCACAGATATTGCTGTGGGAGAAGGGGCGGGTGTGGGAGGGAAGGAAGCTAGGGAGAGATGCTAAGAGAAATACAAGTTTAATATAGGGGAGAAAAGGGATGGGTCAGATAAGAGAGTTCTGTCAACTTTAGCAGAAGCAGAGAGAGACAGCACAAAGCATTTACAAGAGACCGTGGTAGCCACCAACTTGGATGACTTTAAAATAGAGAATTAGACATATTTGTGAAGGATTATCTATGGCTACTAGCCACGATTGCTATGTTCTATCTCCAATGGTGGAGGCGTTTTGCCTTTGACTGCTGGTTGCTGGGACAGATGCAGTTACATTTTGTCTCTGCTTGGAGGTTGGCTGGCTGGCTACTGTGAAAACAGAGGCCTGGGTTAGATGCGTCCTTGGTCTGATCGAGCAGGTCTATTCTTACATTCTTATGTTCTTATCGTTCATGGAGAAAATAGGTTGATGTGAGGCTAGGACCCAAACAACTTTGATGGAAGGAATGGGCAGAAAGCAGAAGTAGTGAGGGAAAGGGGGACAAAGCAGAACCCTTATTAGATCTCAGGATCCTTTCTGATTCTAGGCTACACCTTCTCCCTCTGCTTAGCCCAGAAGACCTGGCTTCTTTCTGTTTCGTAAAACAAACCAACAGGAAGCTCACCTCATCACAGACACTAGGCACCAAATGCAATATGGAGGACTCTTCAAATTGGACAGAACAAGGAAGCAGTAAAAGTATGGAAGGTATGGCAGTGGAAGGAGCAGGAAACAAGAGGGAGGAAAGGGAGCAGAAGGCCTTGCAGGACCAGACTTGGGAGCAATCCTTTCTTCACAATTTCAGATCCATCACAATGAAACTGGAAACATCATAACATGATGCAAGTGATCTTTACACAGGGAAGTATATTTGATCACTCACTAATGCGCTCTTTAAGCAGCTTAATTTGCTCTGGTTTAGCATTTTCTTAACAGAGGGACACCACCAGACTGCCGAACAACCCCACAAATGACAGGATTAATTTGTAAATATGGAGATCAGAGAGGAAAACCAAAGAAAGGATAACCCCACCTGCTGGTAGCTGTGTTTACACACTGCCCATCCAATGAGGCAATGCACGGTATTCTGAGAAAAAGGTGGTTTCCTTCCACCAGCTGTTAGACAGGAGTCACAGATGAGGCTTTCAGGGAATGATGCACAGTTTCCTGATAAATACACATACACACACACTTGGAGAAGAAAAAAACGGATGCTGATTTTTCGTTACTGCTGCTTCACATTATTAAGTTTGCAAAGGTGGCGGTGGCAAAACTGCTTTTATTTTATTATTTTTTATCTCATAAAATCTATATAACACTTGATTGTATTTTTTAAAAAACGAAACCCTCAAAGATTAAAAAGTTTAACCCAGCCTTTGCTATTATGGTGCCTCCCAGATGTCTTGGACTACAACTTCCATCAAGCGCCAACTGGCTGGGCTTGCTGGGAGCAGCAGTCCAAAGGAGATAACCAGGTAAGTGAAAGCTGGGTTAACTACACCAAATGAGAACAGGCAGATGGGAGGCAGCAGCAGCAGCTTCCTCTCCAAAATCGAAGTGTGGGAAGACAATACATGCCAGTTCTTCTCTAGCTGTCTCCTCATTGGTTATTGGAAGTGAAGAGAGACTGGTGATGGAAGGGAACCTCTCCCTGCTATCGCATCCTAAATTAAGGTGGCCAGGTGCAATGGAAGGAAGATATTCTGAAGCGTTAACACTTGGGTCAAAGAATGAAATTTCAGTTGATGTAACTTGCATGACATTCTGTTGTTGTTTTTAAAAGAGACCCTTTCCTTTTATCCAAGTATATATAAAGAAGTGTGAGGTTCCCCCCCCCCCGTACATTCCAAAAGAAGATATTAGGCTTTCTGGAGCTCGGCTTCAATGAATCATTGTCTTGATAAATTAGAGTGTTCAAGGGGCTTTATCAAAGGTGTTGAGTTTTGATCGGGAGAAGCACACAACCAGCTCTCTCTGTCTTATGGGGGCTTTTATCTTTTTTGCAACAGCAGTTCCTTCACACAGCATAAGCAGAAACTCAGATGAAACTTCAAAAGGTGTTGCAGTGCAGCACAGGAAGGGGGTGGGGGTTATATTGTACCATAAAAGACACCTTATGCGCTGAAATCTTTCGATTTCCTGAAATAGATCAAGAAAAAGTCACAAGGCTCAACAATGTAGAGCCCCATGGCTCAATGATTGGTCTTGCTGACTAGAAAGGAGGGTTCAAAAAAGGTGGCATCTTCTAAAAAACAATCCATTAACTGAGAATGAAAAATTATTTCAGGGTGAAACTCTGTAAGCATAGAATCATAGAACAGAGTTGGAGGGTCGGAAGGTACTCCGAGGGTCATCTAGTCCAACCCCTTGCAATGCAGGAATCTGAGCTAAAGCATCCATGACAGATGTTCAGTGGTGGAAGAAGGGGGGGCAGAGGGATCCCACCACCGCCCCAGTGCCAAACTGCCCGGCGGCATATGGTGCATGTGCAGCACTGCTACATATGGCACATGTGCAGCACCGCTCAAGCGCTGTACAGGCGGTGGTGGGATCCCTCTGCCGCTGCTGCAGTCGTGAGTGGAGGATCCTGCCACCGTCCGTACGGCGCTCAAGCAGCGCCGCTGGCAAACCGCCGAGCAGTGCATGCACAGCGTGACTACATATACGTACGCCACACGCTCACGTGTCGTACATAGCGGCACACACGCTGTACATAGCGATGCTGGGCATACACCGTACGTACGCCACACATGCATGCGCCGCTGGGCTGTTTGCCCCGCACCGGGTGTCGGTTCTCCTTCCTTCACTCCTGCAGATGGCCACAAAACCTCTGCTTATAAACCTCCAATGGAGAGTTCACAACCTACCAAAGGGAGTCTATTCCACTGACAAACAGCTCTTATTGTCATAAAGTTCTTCCTGATGTTTAGTTGGAATCTCCATTCTTATAACTTGAATCCACTGTAAGTTCATAGGCCCTATTGCTGTGGAACTTACATCTGAGTAAATAGGCATAGGATTGGGCTGTCATAAGAACATAGATGTAAGAACATAAGAAGAGCTCTGTTGGATCAGACCAAGGGCCTATATAATCTAATTCCCACCCTGGCCAAGCAGATGCTTAAGGGAAGCCCATACGCAGAACTTGAGTGCAACAACACTCTCCCCACTTGCAATTATCAGGAAATGGCATCCACTATTGGGTGGCAGCCAATATTTATTTTGAGAAAGGAAGAGGTTCCCTTCCAGCAGCCCTTTCCTAGTCCTGTGCTGGCAATCACGGCAGAGCTCTGTGGAGGGAGAAGCCAGCCGACCAGCCAAGTCTCAGAGGGTTACTTGCCTGGAGGTCCATACACAAGATCCAATCCAGTCCAGTCCTAATCCAGTCCAGTCCTAAGGACAAGAGTACCTCAGTTCACATAGTCAGACAATCTGGGGTTAAAGAAAGCCAAGGGTCCAAGGTCGCAAAAAGCAGTGAGGTCTGGCCAGGAATGACAACATATGTTGCTTAAGAAAGCTGGAGCCAGCTGGTTCTCATCAGGAGCAAGAAGGCTGATCAGCAGCAGGTGGAGTCACTTTGCCTTCTGCTCCTTCAGGCTGCTGCTCAGCAGGTGAAGCCGACTCCTGTCCCATGACAAGCCCATTTACTCAGATAAGAGAGATCCTTCTTACATACAGTCCTTCCATTTGGAGAGCTCACTATTTATACCTGCCCTCCATTTCCTGTCCCTTAACCTATCTCTCCTCTTTTTCCAAAACTGCCAAGCTTACTTAGCAGTCTTTGGTGAGGGACTTGATCAAATGCTTTTTTGAAAACCTAAGTACATAATGTCTTCCACATCAACTCCAGCTGTATGCTTATTGGCACTCTCAAACTGCCAATTGTTTAAAAAAACAACAACACATTTGCTAAAGTCTTGCCAATGAGTAGTTGTTTTGCTTAAAATGGATGCTGGGAACAAATTGGCACAAAAGACTCAGTAAGTTACATTTCCAATTCCAAGCAGAAGATCTACTATCTTTGATTTACTGCTAACCCAAGTCTGAATCTTGTTCTGACTTTGGCTTTGGCTTTTCTTCAGTGTGAAATACATGTACAGGTATTCATGCAAAGGAAATTAAAATTGTGCACTTCTGACTTTTTTATTTTTCTGCAACAATCTGCAGTGAATAAATGAATAAATCACACAGTTAAAAAAACCTAATAACTCATATTTATCAAACTTCAGGCCTTTTTCATTCCTAAATATGCTTAAGTATTTACATTGTTAAATGATCTCTCTCTATGCATTGTCTGCCCATGTACTCAGTTAACATTGCCCTGTCAATAAATTGCCACAAGAGTTTGTAAGACCATTTTTAGAGCAGATTTCAGTAGCAGAACTCCAGACTGTTAACACTATTTCTAATTGTACAGAACTACTGGCAAGCTGCTTAAACCCACTGTGGCTATAATAAAAGGAAACAGATTGAGGGTGTAATATTTAACAACAATTCATCCAGTCAATCTTTATTTTTTGAAGTGATTTATATATTTGAAATCAATTAGATTGTCAAAGGCCAAACCACTAATGAATGTAATTTAATACTTTGCTACTAATGCACAAATAAATAACCACATGGGGATTTCCAATTGGGAAATCTTCCTATTTCCTTTTTTCTCAAACTGAAACAATAAATGAATATATCAATTTGCTAACCTGTGAGTTGCCCCATATATATTTTCCATATAACAAGCAAAGCATGACATAACTCCATAAAATGAAGCAGTATTATAAAATATCCTTAGTCATCAAATTCTAGCATAGCCTCCTTTTCTAACTTTCACTGCTAGCTTAGCAACGTTCTGCACAACTTTCACATTTTCTGTATCGTTGCTACTTAAGTCATCACTTATAAAGATTTAGATTTGTAAGTGAAATGGAAAAGAAAATCTGTTGCATGATGCAATATTCTCCCTAGGGAAAAGCATTTCTACATAGAAAACTAGCATATCAGGTAGGAGGCTAGGCCAGAAGTTAGAGCACATGCTTTGCATGGAAAATGTCCCAAGTTCAATCCACAGAATCTCCAGGTAAATGTGAGAAAGACTCATTTCTGAAAACGTGAAGGGTTGTTAGCAGATAGTGTAGACAGCACTGAATTCGATGGACCTGTTAGGCTCGATATCAGGCAGCTTCCTATGCCCCTATGCAATATCTAATTTTCTATATTTATGGGGGTGAGGAGTGTATGGAACAGAATTCAATCATGTGAGTCCCCACCTGAAATCTGGCTGCAATCTCTAATTCTTGTTTGTGAAAACCAAGTCCAAGTGAAGCTGGAAAGAGCACTTCTGGCTGCAGCCACCATCTAAGGCTTACAGGACAATCCTATGCATATCTATTCAGGAATGATTCCTCTGTGGGAATTTCCCACTGGTTACAAAATGCAGTCTTAAGCAGCAAAGCTGGATCCAGGAAGATCTGCAATCTGCTTATCCTTGGAAGAGTGTAACCCTATCCCAAAATATGCCAGTCATAGCCTGAGTCAGGGATGAGGCAACAGCAGCTCCCTTGAAGCTCTCCGCCAGGAAGCTCCTGTCCTTGATTGGCCAGCTGCCAGATTCATACCTGTGAGATTTTGTAGAACTGGGGAAACAAGCACTTCCATGGGGACATTTGTTCCAGAATGTGGGTAAAAAGAATACTGCTATAAATGGGACAGTTGTGGAATTCCCCCTCCCCTAGTGTGGCCCAGCTTGCTAGACCTTTGCCTCTTCCTCCTGCCCAGTCCACTCACGGAGAGGTATGACCTTCACAGTCTGCTCCTCGTGTGCCATGTTAGGCTGCATCCTGCACTCCTAGAGGACCAGAAGCAGCAGTACACTGGAAGTTGAGTATGACCAGTCAATAGAAGCCACTCATTGGATGTTTTATTTCCAATAAGAAGGTGAATATCTAAAGTCGTCCCCAGTTTCCTTTCTCCCGAAGAACAGAACTAACGTAAATAATTTTCTCATAACTTTTTTTGTTTTTTAAATTGTAGAATCCTTTAAAATCATAAGACTATGGGCAGTTCAGGATTTAATCATTGTGGTTAAGACAAGCCTTTTAATAGAATCACAGAATTGTAGAGTGGAAAGGACCACTAGGGTCATCTATTTCAACCCCCTGCAATGTAAGAATTTTCTTCTTCTTTTTGCCCAACGTGGGGCTTGAACCCACAACCTTGAGATCAAGGGTCTCATGCCCTACTGACTGAGCTATGATATAGTTCTGTACACTGTATAGGAATGCATTTATTGGCTGCTATGGCATGCAATTAATGAGGCATTTAAAGCACAATCTCAAATTAAGTTCTTGCCCTTTGTTCATGTCAGGCCTCATCTTCCCTGACATACTTCTCTGACCACAGCAAAACCTCTTGCCACAGCAATGCCTTGGATAGTCACATTATATACAGCTCAGAGTTTATGTAAAGGTTATATTATATTTTAAACAACAATGCAATAACATGAGTGGAAAGCGAGCACTCCAGGAAGAGTGCCAATGAGAAATATTGATTCAGTGAAGTTCTTTCAAAATACAAGCTGCAAGGACAACTCAACCACTTTGCTAGCAGGGCAAGAGGTTTTGAGTTCTCTACAGCAATCTATTTTCCAGTTTTCTGATTTTTTTCCTTCCCTTTTCACTCTTTTATTTTCTCATGGCTCAATCTAATGAAGTGTAGAATAGTGAATACTCCAAGATATCCTATCCTATCCTATCCTATCCTATCCTATCCTATCCTATCCTATCCTATCCTATCCTATCCTACCCATCCTATCCCAAAGGTACCAGGGATGGATTACAATATAACCTTAATATGCTTCACAATAGTCCTGCAAAATAAGTTAGGCAAAGAGATGGTGATGTCTGGCAAGCTTAAGGACTGAGCAGACATTTGAAACTGAGCACCTAAGTACTCTCTCCACTGCAATTAATAAATAATAGTAGTAACAATACTACTACTTAATACTAATAAGATTTCTATAGTGCCCTTTATCAAAAGATCCCAGGGCAGTGTACAACATTAAAAACATATTTTACAGAGCATAATAATAATAATAATAATAATAATAATAATAATAATTAATAATATAAAGAGCACGGCACTAGATTCCATAGGGATGTTTATGCACATGCTGAATCTTCTTTTTAATAATTAGCTTGATTAATCAAGATTTTATGCAGCATCAGCCACAATAGAACCTTAAATATATTATTCACAAAATCTGCATCAGGGTTAGAGAAGTCCAGATATGGATCACTTACATGTGGTGTTCTTTCCTACAATGCTACACCCATGTTGTACATGTTGTATCCATTATATGTAGGGGGTGGAGAGGGGACCTGCCTTTCTCCCTCTCAAATTCATGAAGCAAATTCATGAAGTATTACTATAGCAGCTATGTTTTGTATGACTATTTGCTGTGGGGAACCTCGTTCAGCCCAAGGGCCACATTTCCTTATGGTCAACACTGTGGGGGCCACATGCCAGTGGTGGGAAGGGCCAATAGCAATAGTGCGCAGAACAATGGCATGACTCCTCCATTGGTACAACAGGCTACATTCTAGCCGTGCAAAGGTCTGAGGTTTCTACAAACCCCACACCCCTCTCCATCCTTCTTTCCAAGCAATCAAAAGGCAAGATCACAATTCAAGGAAGCATTCCAGCTCAGCAAAAGCAGTCCAAGAGGGGTGTGTGTGGCAGTAATCCAGAGAGCATCCCAAAGGTTGCACAGGGCTGGATTTGGCCCCCAGGTCTGAAGTTCCCCCTCACAGCCAGGTCCCCAAAATTTCTAATCAGTGAAACTAGAAGATACCTCACCTCCCAAATGTCATATATAACCAACCTTGAAATCTCAAAACAGTGAAGTGCTTTCACTCTGGCCTGTTGTCAGGCCCTCCCCTCAGCCATTCAGGAAGGCCGTTATAGGAAGACACCATACAAGGAGAGGAAATGCCCATGTGGTTCTGGGTAGCAGGAAACAACAGAACATGCCTTTCCCTATTGCCAGTACTATATAGACATACGAGCCAGGTTTATCCTGCTTATCCTGCAAAAATTCCCAGGACGTACAGAACAACTCAACATCTCTGTTATGTATTAAGTTAACTGCAGTACTCCTTCTGGCCACCATGACTGCAGTTCTTACCCTGCCCACTGTGGCTGCAGTTCTCACTCAGGTCCACAACATGCAAATGAAGGATTGAGAGTGCTGTTCACGGATTGGGTAGCTAGGGGAAGTTTGGTACTGTTGCAAGTTACTGAGTACTATATAAGCCTACTGAGTACTATATAAGCCAGGCTAAGCTACTGTTCAGCCTGGACTCAGAGCTAGAATAAAGAGCTGGTTGTTTTGAGAGCTGTGTCTTCATCCTTCTTACCCACTATTCTACAATCTCCCTACTACTACGGGATGAAAACCCATGTTACATACTCAGCTGCTATATTTTGCGCCACCATGATGGATATTCGCCGAAGGATGGTTTGTGCTACAAACCAGTCATAAACAGAAGGCCCATATTGCAAGACCGTTATTCCCCCAAGCTCCACCCCTTATAGTTGTTTTAATTGCATGTTTTCTAGTTCCTACCTGTTTTAATTATCAGTTCTTATTCATCAATTATCTGTGTTTAATCCCGTATTCTATTCACATGTTTTAGCCTATGCTTGTTTCTTTGTTCTTGCTTTAATAAATACCTGTTTAAATCCCAACTGCCACTTTATTCATATGTTCCTCTTATGCTGGTCTGTGACTGTAAGAAAAAGTTTATTCATTGTATTTTGAACACAGTATTTTGAACAACTGCAGAGATCTAACCACAACCCTGTGCCCAGCGTCAAGTAGCTATTTTCCACAGTTGGCGATTTTGAGCACATTAAGAAGGAAGGGTTAATTTTCCTTGGAGAGAAGCAGCATGTACAAATAAAAAGCCAAGCCCAAATGTGGCTGCTTCATATACACCCCCATACAGCTGCTACGGAGTGCCCACTCTCCCATCTGTCCCAAGCTGTATATACGGTAACCAAATTGGAATTGTCATGATCATTCTATTATTATCTTCCTGGCTGTGCAATCATTCCCTCCTTGTATCAGTGATGCTGGAGGCCCCCTTTGTGACTTCAGCCATGGGAGATAAAAGGAAAGGAAGAAACGAGTGGGAAGAAACAATACCTGATATTGCTGCCTGCTTAAGAAGGCTATGGCAAGTTGCTATGCAGTGTTGCTAAAATGCCACACTGCGGTGCTTTTCTTTGAAACATATTACAGGGTACAAGAGTTAATAATTTATACTAGGAGGCTCACAAAAGTATAAAAATGCCAGGACTACTTTTTTTTAAAAAAAAGAGGGAGCGATTTCATTCTCTGGGAGTTAACATAAACTGTAGGGTATTTATGGCCACATGATTTAGAGGACTAAAACTTAGCACACATGTTGTGCAAGAGACTCTGGTGAGCAAAGACCTCTACAAAGGGGTATTTGTACATCTTCCTTCAAAACCCGGCCAAAAACTGCACCCTAAAATGGCGAAGGTCCTCCTATCTCACCCAGAAAGCTGAAGTGCATATGTATTGTAAGATGTATTAAATCAGGGGTAGCCAACATGGCGTTCCTCTAGTTGTTGTGGACTGTTGCTCCCATCAGCCCCAAGCATTGGCCATGGAAAGGTCCACCACACCTGCAGGCCACCAGGTTGGCTATCCCTGCCTTATATACTACAGATGTCTGAAGTGAGACATCGCACCATCTCTCTCTCAAAGGGTGAGCATGAAATTGACTGCTAAATGATTACAAAGTACATTCCACATAGAACAAGAAATTGAAACTGGTGCCTAGACCAGGCACCCCCAAACTTCGGCCCTCCAGATGTTTTGCACTACAATTCCCATCATCCCTGACCACTGGTCCTGTTAGCCAGGGATCATGGGAGTTGTAGGCCAAAACATCTGGAGGGCCGCAGTTTGGGGATGCCTGGCCTAGACTCTGTGGTTTCTGAAAGGGTATTTAAATGGGACATTTTTGCATCTAACGCAAACTAAGAACAAACATAGCCTTAGTCTCATTAACAGAGCAAGCAAAGCCACACAGAGGATAGAAGTCCCCTTGTTCCCCATAGACAATGGGAGTTCCAATGTCTCTTTACACACCTGAATCAGCCTGAGGTGGAGCAGGATTTCCAGTACCTATGTTTGCATAATTATTATGATTATTTATGTGGGACTATATGCATTTGGAACAACAATACAGTCACTTTTGAGAGCCAGCATTGTGTAAAAGTCAAAGCCTTACATTGGGGAGATCAGCATTCAAATCCCCACTCCTCATCACTGTGGGATCTTGGGCCAGCCATGCTCCATCAGCCTAACCTACCTCACAGAATTGCTGTGAACTTGAAAATACTGGTATGTTTTCTTCCCTGAGTAAACCAAAAGCCATTTGAGAGCTGATTTACTCCTGTCACAAGAAACTCTATTCATTTACATATGGACACACACACTACCTTTTAGTATGCTTTGGGTCATGAAGAGCCCAAGCATGAGTGCAATAACGTTTAATAGGTCTAAATCAAGCAGACACCTTGTAATTATACCAAGAGGTATTTAAGAGGCTCTTGTTTCATACTGAGCCTGGAATCTGCTTTGCTGTGGAAGCTATTTTATAATATAAATAATCTATTTTAAAAGTGCCATTATGTCAGAGGACTGTGACCGAAACACCTCCAGGTTAAAGGAATGCATTATTCATTACAAGGCCTTAGATAGTCTTTCCAAATAAATCATACCGTGCAAAAAGAGAGAGAGAGAGAGAGAGAGAGAGAGAAACATTTTTAGGGCTTCACACATAAAACTAACTATAATCACACAATGATTAAAACAATCAAAATTCCTGGTGCAATGACCACAAGTAGATGTGAGATGATGGAGCAGAAGTAACCAGGTTGGAACTAGAACAGAGACATGTAAGGTCACATCTGCACAATGCATTTAAAGTACTCTTATACCACATTAACTTTTATGGGTTCCCCCAAAGAAACCCAGGAAATATAGCTTGTGACCTCACAGATACAAATTACAGCATCCTCAACAGACTACAGTTCTTGGGATTCTCCATGACCATTGCAGTGAAAAAAGAGTGCTTTAAATATAGGCACTGTGGGTTAAACCACTAGGGCTTGCCGATCAGAAGGTCGGCGGTTCGAATCCCTGTGACGGGGTGAGCTCCCGTTGCTCAGTCCCAGCTCCTGCCAACCTAGCAGTTCGAAAGCACGTCAAAGTGCAAGTAGATAAATAGGGACCGCTCCAGCGGGAAGGTAAACAGCATTTCCGTGTGCTGCTCTGGTTCACCAGAAAGCGACTTAGTCATGCTGGCCACATGACCCGGAAGCTGTACACCAGCTCTCTTCGCCAGTGAGATGAGCGCTGCAACCCCAGAGTCGTACACAACTGGACCTAATGGTCAGGGGTCCCTTTACCTTTATGCAGAGAAAGCTGAGGAGGAGGAAGAGGAAGAAGGAACTGGACCAGAAAGAGAGGGAATCCTTGCTCAGCATAGGGGGTGAGAGGACAATGAACTTTTGCAAAATAACCTGGGAGGTAGGATATCAAGCTTGACCAGGCAGCCCAAGACCCTCACGGGTCTCCATAGCTCTGTGCTGTGTGCAAAGCTGCCCCACTACACACCTGCCTTGAGGTGAGAGGGACAAGTTGTGGCAATAGCTACATCAGCGTCTGAAATGGTTAAACAGAAAGAAAGAAAAAGACCCTAAGATAAAGCACCAAAGGTTTGGCCTTCCTTGCACATGCATTGTATGTGTCCCCTGTAAGGAGTCAACAAGAATAAGGTGTTTCCCCCACTCTCAGTTCATGCTCAACAGAAAATCATAGAATCCAAATAAAGCATAGAATCCCTTGCGTTTACGCCAATCCAGGCAGTTAGCTTTGACAGATTTTTCTTTTCCTTCTGAAGCCTTACACAACATTTTAGACTGCAGGTTTCCATTCCTTGTGAAAAGGTTCTGTCATTTTGAACTCTGCCAATAAAAGAGTCATAGACACATAGAACTGTAAGTGACCTAGCCAGACGGGGTGGGTGCAAGCAAGCAAGCAAGCAAGCAAGCAAGCAAGCAAGCAAGTAAGTAAGTAAGTACCTGTAAGTAAGTAAGTAATTTATAATTGCCCTCATAATTGCCTTCATCCTGTCAGCTTGGTTAAGCTGAGAGATAGTGAGACTGGCCAAATGTCACTCTGTGAGTTCCATAGCTAAGCAGCAATTTGAACTTGGGTCTTCCCAGTTCTAGTCTGACACTCTGTAACCACCACACCATACTGACTTCTCTCACACCCTCAACCCCTTGGAACAGCGGTGGACTTTAATAACATGGTGCTCTGACACCCTCCGCCCAAATATTGCATATTTTCACAATAATTCCTTTTGGTAAAGTTGCTTTTTTCAAAGATCATCTCGACAGGTACCTGTATAAATAATGTTGTTGTTGTTGCTGTTGTTGTTGTGTGGCCCCTCAGCTTGGCACCCTGTGTGAGAGAGCCACCCACACTATCTTAAATCCAGTGCTTCATGGAGCGATACTACTTTGTATTTTAGTGGCATTCCAAGAGGCAAGGATGATGTGTTTATGTGTCTGCTGCCATAGCTGCTTGGTGTGGTGGCAAACACACATTTTATAAGGAGACAGGAAGAAGAAACACTGCTGGCTCCAGACAGCATCCAGCCCACACCCACAAAAGATCACTGAAATACCCCAAATTTGCCACCTTCAACAACAACAAAAGTAGGTGGACTTTTCTCATCCCTAAGTTGGCTCTCATAGGCAGCCTCAGTTGACGCTATTTTCCTCTTGGCGCACTGGAGAATTCTGTTTACACTTCTTTGTGTCTATTCCCCTCCCCATTCCTGTCCCTCCACCACAAAAGTATCTAGCATTATGGATCTGTAAGCAGAGCCAGCAGGCATATAATTCCACTGAAGCCATGGAAAACAACTTAGTGTGACTGGATTACTTTGGGGGATCTTACGCAACAAGCCACATGCATACAAAACATCGCATAATATATGCTGAATGTTCAAGAAACACCACCACTGCACAACTATCGCCCATCTTTTTTCACATAGCTGAAAGAATGGAAACCTTCACCTCCGTCTATAGAAGCATCAGCCTCTCCATCTGTTTCTTGTAAATAAAAGCAGCTTTTATCTTTATTGCTGGTAACCACAGTTGTTACAGATAAGAGAGATGGAATAGCCCATTTTTACTTATTCAAAGGCCGGTTCCTCAAATACTGTCAGGCTCATTTATTTCACAATGGATAAACCCACAAATAGATGAAAATATGTTGGAAATTGTTATTTTGCACTTTCATTGTGCTCCTGCATTTAGAAATGCATTACAACAAAACCGTAATGGGTTGCCCATGGAAACTTTTCTAGACTTTTTTTGGTTGGGGAGGGGGAATAGCTTGGGGAGAGAGAGGCAAATCTTACTTGGAATCATTCCAAACTTCTTTCTGATGATGTCACAAAGTTCAAAAATGTTAGGAGCCTATTTCACAAAGTATAGAAGAGGTTCAGAAAAAGAAGGAAATGAATCATTGGTCTCAAGGCCGGTCCTTAAAATATTTATTTAAGAATACAAATTAACCCATTTGCTCACTGGTTCTTTATCCACTGAAAAACAGCTGGCAAGTTGCTTGGGCTCAACAATCTTAAAACATTTATATTGAATGTAAATTTAAATTGCAAAGTTGCTAGACAGGATTAGAGACTTATCTGAGTATCATAGAGCTTTAGGTTTGGATTGGAACCCCCCCCCCCACACACACTGAATATAAGATCCGCTATGTAGGATACAGCTGCAGTAAAAAAGTATAAAAAGTTAAAGGATCCCTGGATAGAAAAGTCCAATTAAAGGCGACTATGGGGTGTGGCGCTCATCTTGCTTCATGCCAAGGAAGCCGGTGTTTGTCCACAGGCAGCTTTCTAGATCATGTGGCCAACATGACTAAATCGCTTCTGGCACAATGTAACACTGTGATGGAAGCCAGAGTGCAAGGGAAAGCTGTTTACCTTCCTGCCATAGCAGTACGTATTTATCTACTTGCACTGGTGTGCTTTTGAACTGCTAGGTTGGCAGAAGCTGGGACAGAGCAATGGGAACTCACCCCGTTGCTGGGATTCGAACCACCGACCTTTCAATCACCACAGCATCACCTGCTCCTTGCAGCTACAGTATCTCCAAGGGACAACTGCCTAGCCTGCACCTCAATATCTCCATTGACATAGAGACCATAACCTCCAGGAGACAGTCTAACTTCCCACTGTCAAACACTTGTTTTCTTTATTTATTTTTATATATTACATGACAACTGATGAAAAGATGATACAAAGTTATTAATCCACTATCATAAGAGAAACAAAACCTGAATCATAATATTTAATTAAGGGATATAATGCATATAATATAAATATGGTCTGTTACCTTACTTAAATTCCCAAGTCCAGAAGGAACTAAAACTACCCAAGTAATTTCAAACAATACATTTTTTTCTTCAATAGACATAAAATGCAAGTTTATACATTGTAGTCATATTCTGTTGTTGTTGTTTAGTCGTTTAGTCGTGTCCGACTCTTCGTGACCCCATGGACCATAGCATGCCAGGCACTCCTGTCTTGCACTGCCTCCCGCAGTTTGGTCAAACTCATGTTCGTAGCTTCGAGAACACTGTCCAACCATCTCATCCTCTGTCGTCCCCTTCTCCTTGTGCCCTCAATCTTTCCCAACATCAGGGTCTTTTCCAGGGAGTCTTCTCTTCTCATGAGGTGGCCAAAGTATTGGAGCCTCAGCTTCACGATCTGTCCTTCCAGTGAGCACCCAGGATTAATTTCCTTCAGAATGGAGAGGTTAGATCTTCTTGCAGTCCATGGGACTCTCAAGAGTCTCCTCCAGCACCATAATTCAAAAGCATCAATTCTTCGGCGATCAGCCTTCTTAATGGTCCAGCTCTCACTCCCATACATCACTACTGGGAAAACCATAGCTTTAACTATACGGACCTTTGTCGGCAAGGTGATGTCTCTGCTTTTTAAGATGCTGTCTAGGTTTGTCATTGCTTTTCTCCCAAGAAGCAGGCGTCTTTTAATTTCTTGACTGCTGTCACTATCTGCAGTGATCAAGGAGCCCAAGAAAGTAAAATCTCTCACTGCCTCCATTTCTTCCCGTTCTATTTGCCAGGAGGTGATGGGACCAGTGGCCATGATCTTGGTTTTTTTGATGTTGAGCTTGGTTTTTTTGATGTTGAGCTTCAGACCATATTCATATTCAGACCATAGTCATATTCTATGTACTAAAAATATTTGGAAAAGAGAGGGGAGATTCCCATGGCTGCCATAGCTTCAAACAGTTCTTTCCATTAGGCCGTTTTTCCTAAGCCACTTCTGTACTATACATTTAAAGCATTTTCACTTCATTAAGAGTCACAGATTCCTCAAAGAATCCTGGGAATTGTAGTTTGTTAAGGGTGCTGGGAGTTGCTAGGAGCTCCCCTCATTTCACTTGCAGAACTACAATTCCCAGAGTTCCTTGGGAAGAGGGATTTGTTGTTAAACTACTCTGCAAACTGTAGCTCTGTGAGGGGAATCAGCCGCTTCCTTGCAGCTTCCACCATCAGTCCTAGTTCTGCTCTTTGGAACAACAGAGAACAAGCCTGCTCCATCTTTTGCACGACAGCCTTTCAGATATCAGAGGACAGCTATTATGCCTCTCCTTTATCTTCTCTTCTCCAGGCTAAAGTAGTCCTTACTGAAGTAGAAAATAAAATACAAAACCAAGTCCTTCTAGTACAGGCCTGTCTGCCTTACAGGCAGCATCAGATTCAAAAGAAACCCGAGGGACGGAAAAAAGGAAAAAAAGAACCTCGAGGTGCCATTGAAGTGCTAAACACAAAATGAGATTTGCACTTCATAAGATGGTTTTACAGACTTAAAGGATTGGCAGTGCTCCTTTGACAGTGTTAATTACTCCAGATTATTTATATCCTTGACTTTACAAGCAGTCAATTGATGATAAACAATCGGGCTACTGTGGAAAAGTCACAATGCATTACTTGAGGGTTTTTGTTGCTGAGCCAGTCTCTCATATCTATATCTATAATTATTATTATATTATATTACACTAAACTACAGCTAAATCATACTCCAAACAGACCCACCATTATCAATAGGCTTGTCCATGTATCTCAGTGGGTCTATCTGAAGTATGACTGAGTTGAAGATCACTCTTAATTCCCATGCACATTCCAATTTTTCTTAAGATTCAGGAAAAAACCCCAACACATCCCTCCTTAAAATGTAGGTTTCAGAGACACACTATACTGTTGAACCCAAGGATATACCTTATGTTTTTTGAAATCCAGAGGAAGGAAAGGAAAAGAATCAAGGTTTGCCAAGGATGAGCTTACAGTGCAAATAAAGCTTGCATACCCCTCATTTGACACTTTGCATCCTGACAGCAGAGCTCTCTCTGCAGGGAGTGTGCCTGGGATGCAAAAAAATATAAAGAACAAATAAAAATGCTCCCAATTCTGTCTGGATGCAGCTCAAGGTTGGTCTGGATCAGTAGCATCTCCCCTTTGGCATCTGCTCATGACAACAGGGGAAGTGGAGGGAGAGTTTAATTAATTCAGGGCTATAAATATCAAGGCAATTATGTCACTCGTAATGGTCTGAGTGTAAAAGAGCCAAGGTCTCGAACAGAGCTGTGGCCAGGCGTGTAGGATGAAAAAGAGCACGATGGCAGCTGTTACACAATAGAAATCTGCTTGTTCTTAGAGCGGAACATAACCAAGTAACAGATTCCCACTTTCCCCATACATTCTCGCATGTTGTGCCTGCATCCTAGCCTTTTACAAACAGTTCTCAAAAAGCGGGCCACCGTGAAAATTTGGCACACTAATTCCTCCTTGATCTTCTTCCCAATTTGTCATTTGATTCAACTAGGAGGAATTAGAGTTCCAGTCCACCTCCCCCCCCCTAGTCTACACCACAGAAGAGGCTGGATGCCTCCATATCTTTTGTGTTGTGTGTTCATTCTGATGTGGTAAAGAGTTAGGGTTTTTCATACTTAACCTTTGCCTTTCCTTGTTTTCATGGACCATAAATTGAGAGCCAGTTGAAACTCAATTTTTCAATCCTGGCTTTGTGCCTTACTCTGGCTTCTGGCAAATACAGCACTGGCCTTATCTGTATATGATGAAAAATTATGGTTACCATGAGGCAGTGAACTGGAGCACACAAGTTCACAACAGGGCTAGGCACATATTAGCCCTACTAAGTACCTGCTCACTGTGGAATACATATTCATTCTGATTTATTGATGGGGGAGGTTATATGACATCACATCCAATTGTTACCTTACATTTTCTAGTGCATTTTCACACCACTTTCCTTACCACAAAAAGTCCATTTTTGGGAGGGATGGAGCAGGTGTGTTCTAAAAGAGCAACAGGTCCACTTTAATTGCACAACCCAAAAATGCTGAAATGATACTGAACCTCACCTGCAAACAGGTGACAGTTGGAAATAGCCCAACTAAGTTAGGCCTGACAATGTTATGTGTCAGGCTGGGCAAATCTTTAACCAGTTACTTTGATCCTCCCAACTGAAACCAATCTGCAGCTCTATGCCTGGCAAGGAGCATCAAAGTAAGCAAAGCACAGAACTCTGGTCAAAAAACCCCATGAGCTGGAATGCAGCCAATATTACTAAACATACCACTCCAGAAATTTGACGCTTTCTAAGTCACAGCATTACCAATCATTTTGTAGAAGTGCACAAGCTTCCTAAACCCATCTCCAAAGCCATTATAGTTTCAGAGCCATCAAAAGAAGTATTGTACAAATGCATTTAAGCACATTGTACTTTTTTCCCAAGCCCACTGCAAACATATTCAGATGGTAATGATTTAACCAGGCTGCCACATTGGAAGGAGATATGAGAAAGGTTATTGTACTCATGCAGCAGCAGCAGCAGCAGCAGCAGCAATAAAGATGCTGTTATCAGACTTACCCATCACAAAATTTTATAGCCAGGTTTGAATACATTTGCACACATACACAGGTGGGTTCTGACCTAAACAATGAGCACCTCTTATCACCTTAGGTATGTAATAACAAATTAAGGAACGGTTATCATGTGTGCCTGTTCTTCTATTGTCACTTATAATATGGAGTGGTGTGGGGCAGGAAAAAGAGAGTGCCACAGGTTCCCCATCCCTGATCTACACTGAATGGCAGCAGCTCCAGGGGTTCATACTAGGGTCTCTCTCAGTCCTACCTGGAAATGCCAGAAATTGAACCTGGGACCTTTTATATGCAAAGTAGATGCTCTATCACCGAGTTACAACTCTTCCTTCCATCAAGCATTTCATAATGATTGAGAGTGTTGTTTTGCCCTTTCACTACCGTGCAAATTGTTAGGTGTATTGTGGTTTGCTGAAATCAATCACTGTGAGCTTGATTCTATTGTTTTACTTGAATTTTGTATGTATGTTGCTTTCGGGGCCTTTGGCTGGAGAGCAGCATAGAAATAAGCATGAACATTCACATGTGCATTGGCTCTGAGGACACAGAACATACACACACTAAGTTCTACACACTGTAGAACTTAGGTTTTACTAAGTCATAATGTTTAACAACAACAACAATCCCACCTGGGCTGCTTCCAACAGATATAAAAGCATAATAAAACATCAAACATTAAATACTTCCCTATATAGGGCTGCCTTTTTCCTAAAAGTTGTATAGTGATTTATCTCATTGGTCCACTCAGAGAAAAAGTTAGTTGAACAGCACCTATAATCTCTAGGCCCAATCTGAGACCCTGAGAAAATAGTATGTTTTTCTGCCACGACCAGGTAGTGCTGGCTGTGTTTGCGTAGCTTGAACACACATCTAATGGGGGGGGGGGTAGGTCCAAGTCGTGTGCATCATTTCCCCACTTATGTGCTAAAGCATAAACTATTATACAAGTACATCGTTCTTTATCTCTATTTTGCCAGGATATGTGCATTCAGAACGTTGCCAATGCAAACTAGGAACTGAACCTCAGCCATTTAAAAGCCACATTTACATGTAGGATTTCTGTTCAAATTACAGATGTGGGAGATAGAAAGCACAGTGTGCAGAATCACTGGTAGTTTGTTTATAATGACTTTCACTATGAGTTTCAAAATTCTTATCTACATTTGCTGGAGGACTCCACAACTGAAGGGAAGAGTTTGGCAGTTTTCCAGTATCTATACTGGCCTCTTCTTGTTTTTTGAGAAACAAATTAGCATAAAAGCACTGGAAGCACTGGGTCAACAGGGCTTATTTACCCTTCTTCCTGTTGCCAGGCATCCTGTTTAGCACAAGCTGCCAATCAATGTCAACAAATGGACTTGAAAATAAGCTAAGACAGGACAGCACCGTCTGAAATTTATGAATAAAAAAATGTTGGCATTTATAGCCTTCTCACAAAGATGCCCTGAGATGGTCTGAAAGACAAGAACCTGAGTTTGAATTTGATGCTTAGATGTCTTGTGGAGTCTGTTTTTTTCAGGTTACGTGCATTGAGGGGAGCGGGACTAGGCACACACGCTCATCCAGACCTGTTTCTCTAATACCACATTCAACAGAAAGTCTTTCATCAGAATCCCTGCAGAGATGGAAAGCAACATGAAGGGATGTTTACTGTCATCTGAAAGCTTTAAGGGATTTCTATCCAACTCCGTACACTTGCAATTATAGAATAAGACTGAGGAGAAATGTGTTCATTCTCACCCTCCTTGGACCATTTTATTCTGTTTCCCTTTGAGGAAAATGTTACTTCCGGGCTACAAACCACCTCTGAATATCACATATTGCAAATAAAATAAAATCAGGCATATTTTAAGGGGAGGGAGGTATGATAGCTGGAGTCCTACGGTTGCCATATTTTGAAGAGCAAAAAAAGAGGACGTATTTGGTGACTTCTAACTATGGGTCACTATGACAACTCTCATTTTACTTCCCCATGAAAAAGAGCGTGTGTCCTCGAAAAAGAGGACATATGGCTCCTGGACACATACTCCAGCTGCAACAATGTATAAATCCCACCCTCATTACATTTAAACACTTGGCAAATGGTTACAAAAGACCATGTCATGTTGACACACAAGTTAGCTACTGGGGACAGGTCTATGCAAACTTGTCTTAACATGCCTTTTTATTATTATTACAGCACGGGTGTCAAACACAAGGCCCGGGGGCCAAATCCGGCCCGCCAGACCTCGTCATGTGGCCCGCCGAGCACCCCAGCCAGCGGGACCCAGCAGTGGGACCTTGCTGCTGAAGCGCCGCGCCAACAAAGTGCCGACAAACAGCTGGGGCCGGGGAAATGCTTTTTGCCCCTGGGTCCCTTCGCGCTCTTTTCTGGCGCTGAATCAAGGCGGCGACCCCCCCTTCCCTTTCTTTCTTCCTCTCTCTCGTTCTTATTCTTTCTTTCCCTCTCTTTCCTTCCTTCTTTCTCCCTTTCCGTCTTCTCTCCCTCTTTCTTTTTCTTTCCTTCTTTATTCCTTCTTTCCTACTCTTCTTTCTCTCACCTCTTTCCTTCCTCTCTCCCTCCTGCTCCCTCTTTTCTTCCTTCCTTCCTTCCTTCCTTCCGTCCTTCCCAACTTTCTTCCTCTCCCTCATTCTTATTCTTTCTTTCCCTCTACTTCCTTCCTTCTTTCTCCCTTTCCGTCTTCTCTCCCTCTTTCTTTCCTTCTTTATTCTCTTCCTTATTTCCTACTCTTCTTTCTCTCCCCTCTTTCCTTCCTTCCTTCCTTCCTTCCTTCCTTCCTTCCTTCCTTCCTTCCTTCCTTCCTCTCTCTCCTCCCACTCCCTCCTTCCTTCCTCACTCCCTCCCCTCCCTCTCCCTCTCCCTCTCCCTCTCCTCAGAAACATAGGATTCTGCTTTATACTTCTGGCCCTTAAACCCTGGAACCAGGAGAGCAGCTCCAGTGAGTCAACCTCAGCCAGTCCCTTTGGTGAAGGGTGGTGGCTCACTGGCAGAACATCTGTCCTGCATGCAGAAGGACCCCAGCATCTCCAGGTACTAGTAGCTCTGCAAAGGTCCTGCATGAAACCCTAGTGAGCCTTCACCACCCAGTGCAGTTACCAAAAATCATTTTTCAATAAATTGTACAATAATTGTACATTTGAATATCTACTTGCCATTATTCTGACTATGTTTCTGCTTTCAGAGCTAGTTATTACTTACATTATTACAAAAAAACAGTAATAATTGAATGCAGTGACAATAATTTATGATAATAAAGAGTGGACACATAGTCCTACAGATACAACCGGCCCTTTGAGGGTGACCAAACTGCTGATGCGGCCCCCGATGAATTTGAGTTTGACACCCCTGTATTACAGCATTCTGTCAGGTATGTTATGAGTATGCCCACAAGGGTCATATAATTTTGTGTTGGGAAGCCAACACCAAATACCGTAACAAAATACTCAGAAGACAATGTTCATCTACATTGTGAGAAGTGTGAGAGACATATAATGTGCCACGAATTATGCTAGCAATATTTAGAGTTAAAATCTGTAGCAACATCTGTGCACACCAGGAAACAAAAGGGTTTTTTCCCTTTCCTACTGAACAGATAATCCACAATCCTTTAGCCCCAGGAATAATCTCCTTCAAACTCTTTCCCCCAATATGGGATAGTAAGAACCACTTGATTTGGTGAATAAAGGAAACGGCATATTTATTCTCCTTCATTTGCAAGTCTATAAATGTCTACTGCATTAAAGGAAATGCATAGTAAATGCTAGCATATCATTTCCCCATGCTATCCAGTCTCTGATTTGAGTTCTAAACTGGAAAATGCCCTTGGATCAAATCAGATGCACAACACACACACAATGGTTGTTCATTGAAATTGGTATCCCAGCTGTTCTGTGCTACCCTTGCATCATGATCTTTATCATCACACTGCATTTTTAAAGGTGCTTCCAAAAGGTCCAATCCTTCCTCCCCAAAAGCTGATTAATTTTCTATATTTAAAACATGAAGAGGCACTGAGGAAGGGAGGGACGAATGAGGCTATTTCCAGCCCAGGCCACTTTCATATGTGCTCACCCATAAGTCTGTCACATCCTGTTTCCACATAATCAGCATTTTTTTAAAAAAAAAAATCCACACAAAATTTGGCACCATGCTCTAACAAACTGAGCTATCCAGGCTGTCATAATGAGCAGCAGTTCCCTAAGGTATCAGGATGGAGTCTTTCCCAAGCTCTACCTGGAGATGCCAGGGATTGAAAGTGGGACCCTCTGCATGGAAAACACCTGCTTTGCTGCTAAGCTGTGTTCTTTCCCTTGGAAGTGTGGATCATGTGAGCTCATATCAGAAATCCTCAAGCATCTTAACACTGCATGCACAACTCAGTGTTGGTGCTGACCTTTACAGTTCTAAAAGGCCTTGGCCCTGTATAGCTGAAGGAGCATCTCCACCCCCATCGTTCAGCCCGGACACTGAGGTCCAGTTCTGAGAACCTTCTGGTGGTTCCCCCACTGGGAGACATGAAGTTACTGGGGACCAGGCAGAGGCCCTTCCCAGTAGTGGCACCCACCCTTTAAGAAGTCATCCCTGTATACAGAAGTTTTTAATGTTTGATATTTTGCGGTGCTCTGATATTTTGCTGGGAGCTGCCCAGAGTAGCTGGGGCAACCCAGCCAGATGGACAGCATAAATATAAATATTAACAACAAATGACTTATTCTCTATCGTGTTTTTTGCTACTCTGGGTGATTTCTATTCAATGTAGTTTTTATAGAAAAAAAGGATTTGCAGATTGTAAAAAGTAAATTAAACACGAACATTTATTCTATTCTCCAGCTTGGAAAGACTTTCTTTTGCTCCACTTAAGCGGTCATTTTGATATCTCATTTTTTTCTGATTGATTTCATGGTCATTTTTACTGTACCTTTAATGTTTTATTTAAATATACTGCTTGACACAATTGGACCTTCTTGCACTTCAACACCAAAACAAAAAATTAAGTAGGCTCAGGAGGAAGAAAGGCATGGTGCAGCTTTCTAACACCAACAGTACATCTTCTGATGTGTGAACTCTGGCAGCAAGGACAATTTCAAGATCTTACAGTTATTTTCATGCAGATGGCATAAGCAATATTCAATCAGCTTTCCTCTGAAGCTAGAAAGTTCAGTGGGGGTCAGTGGATGAATGGTCTAACCAGGAACAGCGATTCATTTTAGTAGCTATAATAATTCTACCTTTTCTTTAAGAAACAAGCTATAATATGTGGGGTGATGTGACTGTGGGCAAGAGTCTTTGCTTCAGTGCTCTATAATATGAGGAGAAAGGCAAATCAGAAGCAAATATATGCATTTGTGTTCACTTACCAAACTGACAAGCATGTATAACTCCATCTGTTTTGCCAGAGGCTGGAATCATTGCTTGCTTCTACAGCTCTCGATGCCTACTCCCCCCGACCTTTTTGACAACTACTGGCCCAGCATAGATTATAATTGAATATTAAGTTGTCCCTTAGTGATACACTTTAAACAAATTTATAAAACATGTACACAGCAGCACAAAACTTGATTAAAATAGCCACCTGTTTGCCCATTCATCAAACACAACTTTCTCCTGCAAAACCAGGCAGGCATAAAAAGAAAAGTGCGCACGCTAATATAGGAGAGTCTTTCTGCTATCTAACAATGAAGGGTGTCTACTTCATAATAAACCTAAAATTTTCAGCATTTAAAAAGGGAAAGCAGCCATGATGATCCTTTTTTTTAAAAAAAATGAACACCCCCCAAACCCACAACTTGGCCGTCCTATTTTAAGGACCAACCAAAATGTTGCAAAATAGTGACATTCAGGTACTTCAGAATTCTTCATTAGATGGGAGGGTGATGCGGAAAAATAAAAAGCACAAAATTAGCCCCAGTGTTGTAGCCGTAAGGCTCACTTCCAAGATGGAGATGGCAGAGCAAATCTCTGCTAGTTGCTGACTCAGGTTACATAGCTACAATTGTGGGATAAAGAAGCAACAATCATTCCCCTTTTCTGAAAACACAACGGCTGGCTATTATCCAGATTTGCCCCACGTTTTCAGTGAGAGTGAAAGAGTTAGGAAGAGAGCAGAAACAAAGAGCAATGCCTGCAGTCTGTACACTAACAAAGACGGCAAATTCTTTTGAGTTGTTAACAAGGGCAAGCCACATGGAACATTTTACTCAAACACAAGAGGTTCCCAACAGACTGGGTTTGATCTCAAAAGCCTGAAACAATCTGGGTCCTGGATAGTAGTTCATGGTCCACCTTCTCCCACTGGAACCTGCCCAGCGTCTCTCATGTCTCAATTCCCCCCCTCCCCTTGATTCAGAGGGAAACCCAGAAGGGAAGAGGAATCAACTATCCGCTGCTCCCAAGGCTTTGCTTAACTCATCAGACTTGGAACATACTCTGCTCAATGCAGTCCTCACCACTCCCTTTTAAAAAAGCAATGGCCCTTCAAAAAAACCACACAGCTTGTTGGAGGAGGGGGGTTAACTGGAGCCAGCCTTCATAAAGCCTCTGCTGCTGTTAAGACAGCAGCTCTCCTTGGGTGACATCTAGGCAGCACCTGCCGCAGTGACCTGTCCAAGGTGCTGGAAGATGATGCTTTGCCTTTCTGGCTGGGATCTTCCATAGCCTACATCAGGGGTCCCCAAACTAAGGCCCGGGGGCAGGATGCGGCCCAATCGTCTTCTAAATCCAGCCTGTGGACGGTCCGGGAATCAGCATGTTTTATATGAGTAGAAGGTGTCCTTTTATTTAAAATGCATCTCTGGGATATTTGTGGGGCATAGGAATTCGTTCATATATATTTTTCAAAATATAGTCCAGCCCCCCACAAGGTCTGAGGGACAGTGTACCGGCCCCCTGCTGAAAAAGTTTGCTGACCCCTGGCCTACATTGACTTGACTGTGCTTCTCTGGCTATGATCCTGCTGTTACAGTAAGTGCCACTGCTTACACACACACACACACACACACACACACACACACACACACACACACACACACACAGCTTCCTGTTCTATTTTCCCCATTAATCTGAACTGTGGAAGTTTGTAAAAGAGAGACATGGCCACCTCTGTGGCTGTACAACTTGTTTCCAAGGAAGGTTTGCCTTGACCCTTTCTCGACTGGTTTTTAGGTGTCACGTGAAAGACTGATAAGCTTGCAGGACAAGTGAGTCAGCAAGTAGTTGGCTAATGACAGATGACCTGAGAGACAGTGTCAGGGCTGATGGGCTTCCTCTCTTCACATATTCACCACGAGTCTCCTGATGTTTTTATAGCCTTTATTTACAGTATTTACAACCGGCCATTAGCACATAATGATCATTCATCAGAGTCACTCAGTTCAGATCTCTACTGAGGTCTGTGTTCGTCCTTCCAGCAAGCCAGAAATTGGCGAACTCTCTCCCTCCGTCTTTCGCCCCTCCTCTTCTCCACACACCTAGCGAGAGCTGGCTTAAACCTCCCCCTCCCCTGATTCTGAACCAGAACTTAACCCTTGTTGCTCCTGTGAACTCCCTGGCCCTATATCCCTCCCTGTCTGTTCCTCTAGACTGACTTCAATAACTCTCTCCTCCTTATCCCCCTCGGGCACACCTCCTCCTTCCTCCAACCCTAAGTCTCCCCCTCCCTCTGGGAAACTTGAAACCTCTGGCTCATCCCTGACAGGCAGGGTAGTAGTTTGGCAGAGAAGCTGGTTGGGGCAAACTAATGACAACTCATTCTACTGCAATGTTCTTCAACCTTTGTCCCCCAGATAATGTTTAGGGAAGTTTTTAATGTTTGAAGTTTTATTCTGTTTTTAATGTTCTGTTGAAAGCTGCCCAGAGTGGCTGGGGAAACCCAGCCAGATGTGTGGGGTAGAAATAATAAATTATTATTGTTGTTGTTGTTGTTGTTGTTGTTGAAGTGTCAGTTCCATCAACCCTATCTAACATGATGGGAGTTGTAGTTTATTCTTTTTGTAAACCACTTTGAGGGTGATGTGATATATATCACATGGTTTCTGAATTTCATGATATTCATATAAATAATAGTCCAGCAACATCTGGGGACCCATGGTTGATGAATGCTGCCTAATGCCATGCTGCTACAATAATACAGAGACCTTTCAGTAGTCAGTTAACAATGTCAATTGGAAGATTTGTGTTGCTTTTGACTTAAGTAGTTCTATAACTTGGGATATAGTTTGCCTTGAAATCTTAGTCCTTTGGAGTTTTGGCCAAGTGTCATACTTGGCCCCATGAGCTTTCTTTGTTTAAATGTCAGCTTGACCGTGTCTGGAAGACTCACCCTACACTTTTCTTAGGATCAATACTGTCCCATGATGAGGACATTTCAATAGATTTCAGCTATTTATCCTTTTACCATTTTATACCATTCAGCAGTCAAGCACAATGGCTTGCAACTATGGCTTTGTCAGACAAAGCATGCATTGAGTATAGCAATACGTCTCTTCCTATATAATTTGTGTAAGCTGGGGATGCTATTGTATATTAGCAACATTCTGTTTGTCGTTTCTGTTGCTAGGATATGAGGATGCCTTTTCGCAAACCTACCCTTGCCCCAGTCTATGAAGACTTTGTCAATATTAGTCAACATTTCTTCACCTGAATCCTACAAAATCCAAGATATTTTTACAGCTAATATGCAGTATTAAAAATGTTGAACTTGGCAGATTATTCTTGTTTTATTAAGCTTGATTTAGCAGATCATTTTAACAACTGACACTTTGTGACACAGAAGAATGTATATTTAGTTCCAATAAACCACTGATACTCCTCCTGCTTTTCTCTGTCATTGTTAATACTGACAGATAAGTGCTTACTCTGGTTCATTTTAGTTGCATCTATTTTGCTAAGGATACAGCATAAATGTTTGACATAGGGGATAATTCTAAATCTCTGAAAGCTAAACAAGCGAGTTATGCAACAGACAGAAGTCTTTTGCCAGATGTATTGATCATGCTCAAAATGTTCAGTAATAGTAAAAATTGAAGAGTAATGTACAAGATGTCATATTATGTTAGCTGCATCAATCTTGCATTTGGTATTAAAACATAAGAAGCTCCAGCGTAAGTTGGATCAGGCCAAAGGCCCATCTAGTTCATCATCTTGTTACATAGGAAGCTACCTTACACTTAGTCAAACCATTGGATCCACCTACCTCTGCATTGTCTACCCCAACTGGAAACAGCTCTGCAAGATTAAAGAGAAGGTTCTCTCCCAGGCCAGTCTGGAGATCCCATGGACTGAACCTGAAACCTTCTGCATGCTCCATCACTGAGCTATGGCCCTTCCCCAAGCGTAGCTGCTCAGATGACACTGAGAAGCCAGAAAGCAGGACTTAAGTACAGCAGTAAAGATCTATTTAGGTGGTGCTTGAGGTAATGTCCTGTGTCATGAACTAGGCTGATCATTTCTTTTCTACAAGATGAGATACTTTTCATAAGAAACTCCTCCTCTGGATAGTCCTGAGGGAGAGTTGTTGGGTGTGTGGATGTTTTGGGAGTCCTTATGTCACCAGCGACCATTTATTTTTCTAGTTTGACATTTTAATCTTTAAGGAGCACACTTTCTGCATAACATAATCAAGCTTTCTATTCCATAACAGCATCTGCAATGAATAGGCTACCCTCTGCTATGAATGCCAATTTCACTTCCAGTTTCTTACAGCACATTCCACAAAAGCCAAACATACAGTGCTAATGTTTCACTGTATGTTTCACTGTTCCGGTCTTCCCCCAAAGAATCCTGGGAAACTGTATTTTACCCCTCACAGAGCTACAATTTCCAGCACTCTTAACAAACTACAGTTCCCAAGTTTCTTGAGCCATGTGTTTTAAATGTACTGTGTGTGCACAGCCAATAGTTACAGCACTTTAGGGTGGGAGGGTGTTTTTCTAAAACTAGGTTTTGGATGCAAGGATAGGAGGTTAGGAAAAACCTTGCTTGACCCCAAGTCTCCCCACAGTGCAAAATATGTGATTTATTGTCAAAATATAATAGCAGAGGCTGAAAAGCTATTTGCATACGTGGATTAATCCTGCATTGACACAGAAACAAGTATGAAGCACATATGGTTTGTTCCAATATCAGCAGTATAATACTTAAAACACAAATTAGCGTCTCCTCCTAACCATTATAATGGCAGCAGAAAGGGTTTCTATAGGAACACATTGCACTCTCAAGGTGGCTTGCATGAGAACCATTTAGAAGTACCACTTCAACAATAAAAAAATGAATAGCAGAGAGAAAACACACACTACAATTTCTTCAAGACACTCACAATGTTAATAGATGAATACAGTTATACCTCAGGTTAAGTACGCTTCAGGTTGAGTACTTTCAGGTTAAGTACTCCGCGGACCAGGAAGTGTTTACTTCCGGGTTCTGACATGCACGCATGCGCAGAAACACTCTATCGGAGCTTCGTGCTATCGCCGCTCGGGTTAAGTACTTTTCGGGGTGCAAATGGCACCCCAGAACCAATTAAGTACTTAACCCGTGGTACCACTGTAAATGTTAATTTTTTTCCATCTACAATACTGTCTTATTTGTTTTATAGTACAGTACATTGATTATTGCCTTCATTTTATGGATCAATGGTCTCGTTAGACAGCAAAATTCATGTTAAATTGCTGTTTTAGGGGGTGTTTCTCATCGTCCAGAATGGATCAATGCACTTTCGATTACTTTCAATGGGAAAGTTTGCTTCAGGTTAAGTACGGACCTCCGGAACCAATTAAGTACTTAACCTGAGGTACCACTGTAATGGTAAAAAAATAAAAGTAAAATAAACCTATGTCCAGCCCATAATATAATTTTAGCCAAACATCATCTAAAAAGAAGGACTGGCCTTACCATTTGGCAAAGTGAGGCAGCTGCCTCAAGCAGATGATTTTTGGGTGGTGATGAGGGGATGGAGGACAGAGTTGTATATACTATGCAGCCTCACCCCCCCCCAGGTTGTTTCCCTGTCCTTAGGTGAATAATGTTGCCCCAGTACCAGTACTGAAGTAAGATTCAATTGTCACTGGGGTCAGTTTCTGTATGTTGAACAGGGGTGTCATTTTGTCCTCTGCCTCAAGCAGAAAAATATCTTGGGCCGTACCCTGCAGTACAGGCAGTCCTTCATTTTTGCATGTTCAACAAGTGCCTGACCGTGCATACACGCATTGCGCCAAACCCAGAAATGACCTGAAAATGTTACAAAAACATCACAAAAAAGGGTGGAACAGGGCGGGGTGGGGTGCAACGGGGTGTTTGTGGGCTTTTTCACTGTTGTTTCAAATATACCGTGTTTCTCCTAAAATAAGACACCGTCTTATGTTTATTTTTCCTCAAAAAACACACAGTGGCTTATTTTCAGGGGGTGTCTTATTTTTTATTAAGTATGGTACAGTTTAACCTACAAGGTTAAACTGCCTATCACTATGGCTTATTTTAGGAGAAACACGGTACACGATTCCACTTCAATGATGAGCCTCGGAGCATAAACCCTACGTAAATGGGGAGTTGCCTATATATATATATATATATATATATATATATATATATATATATATATAATATTCCTCCTGCATAGGCAACCCACATCAAATAGATTTGATGGCCACTTCAAATGAAGTGTGGCCACTTTCTAGAGGTGAGCTGGTAGTGAATCCCAGGATCTTTCTTTCATGGTAAAAAGCGGTTTAGTAATAATACTGCCATTTCTGCTTTCCTTGGGGGTGAGTTTGCCTCCCCACCCCCTCAAGGAAGAAAGGCGACAAACGGTTGTCCTCTGGGAGTGGTTTTGATGCCATGACACTCCATGAGAATCGGAGGTGGTGCAACAGCTTTTGAAAAAGGCTTTCCCACCCACCCCTCGCCCTCCATTACCCTTTGCATCACTCTCCCACCTTCCCTCTATACCAGGCTGCCTCAGCCTCAGCCCTCCAGATGTTTTTTGGCCTACAACTCCCATGATCCCTAGCTAGCAGGACCAGTGGTCAGGGATGATGGGAATTGTAGTCTCAAAACATCTGGAGGGCCGAGGTTGAGGAAGCCTGCTCTATACTGTGCGCTTTGGTTAGTCACCTTTTCTGGAACCAAGTAGGAAATGGGCAGCAGGAGCCCCTGAATGGCTTTTGGGACTCCCTGTTTTTGCCTACTTGACACTAGAATTCAAGGTAAGTGAAAAGTCCTTGGTAAGATGGAATGTGATGCAGAGGGTTCCATTTTTGACCAGATCGTTGAGGTGCTGCTCTAGGGAGTTTGTGCATGGTCTAGCCTGCAACTCATTAGGTCACACAAAGTTTCTGCATAAATTTTCAGGGGTGATTCACACACCCCGCTGCAAAAGAAGTTAGCTATATTGCGTGGTTGCTTTAGAAAGCAAAACTAAAATTCCGATTTTTTTCCCCAATGAAAAGATAATTTCATCAAGATAACTGACTTCTTTAGCACCTGACAGTTGTGAAATCCTTTTTGTAATAACTGGTCACAGTTTAATTACAGACCAATAATTTAACTGTTTTTAATACACTTGAGTAACTTCATCTATCATTGTATTTCCTTAGGAGCTTTCCCTACTGCAGTCAACAGCCTAACATTTAGCATGGGAAAACCAAGGTGAATGCAATTACAAATATTTATTTGTGATCTTCCCTTGTTCTAGCAGGGGGAATTTCAGGCCTTCAGGGCAGCCTTTGCATCGTCAGTTTCATTTGGAGAAATGCATGCTGGAGACTTGTAGTATCTTTGTGATAGGATACAATAATAATGATTTACTTATTTGCCAATTGGATAGATGTTATGGAGGGAGGCACAAAGCAGCACAGAAACAGACATGCCTGAACAGGAAGCCTGAAAGCAAAATCAATCCTGTACTAAAAAATCCAACTCAGCTTTTTTCCAGTCATATCTAAACTTCCAGATATTAGCTTTCTATTGCATTTTCTCTGTGGTTTCATGGCCCATTCTCTTCATCTTCTTCTTCTTCCTTCTCCTCTTCTTCCTCATCACTGGGGTACAAAAATCTGACTACTGTACACCTGCTTCTTGTCAAATGCAAAGGGTGCTGCAATGCACGATTTATCACTTTTTAACAACAAAAAGAATGGGGTTTGATTATTTCCCATTTGGTCTTCTGATTGTTTTAAAGGGATACCAGCGGAGTTTTACTATACTCCCAGTCTACACTTGATTAAAACACTTGTACTGTATATTTGGCAACTAGTTATCCAGATGAAAAGGCAAAATAAAAAGTGAGAATTGGCCATCAATCAATGTTTATTTCTGCCTGTCCAATGTGAACCAGACTGTAAATCTCCGGCTTTGGGTAAGGTAAAGGGACCCCTGACCATTAGGTCCAGTCGTGACCGACTCTGGGGTTGTGGTGCTCATCTCACGTTATTGGCCAAGGGAGCCAGCGTATAGCTTCCAGGTCATGTGGCCAGCATGACAAAGCCGCTTCTGGCAAACCAGAGCAGCACACAGAAATGCCGTTTACCTTCCCGCTTGTAGTGGTACCTATTTATCTGCTTGCACTTTGATGTGCTTTTGAACTGCTAGGTTGGCAGGAGCTGGGACCGAGCAACGGGAGCTCACCCCATCGCAGGGATTCGAACCGCCGACCTTCTGATCGGCAAGCCCTAGGCTCTGTGGTTTAACCCACAGCACCACCTGTGTCCTGGCTTTGGGTAGTTAATTTTATTTCCCTTCAGAGTAAATTTTAGTTTGTTACATGATTAGCCATTTTTATTTTTAGCATTGCTTGGTTTGGATTGCAAAGTTGGCTTTATGGAGACAGAATTATTTAATCGCTGTGGATCTACTTAGAATCAAAGAATTGTAGGTTTGTGTGTTCTTTTATCTTGCTGCTATGTTGTATGTTGTGCTTTATATTTTATGAGTTTTAATGAATATTTTAAAGTTATCCTTAATGACATTTGAAGAAAGGTGACTTATATTTTTTTAAAAAATAAAGCTCCAAGTCCATAAACACAGATGAGGAGAATGAGTGGGAATAATGCACAACTTTATTCTAGACCAGGGGAGACAACATGGTGCCTTCTAGATGCTGTTGGACTACAAGTCTCATAATCCCTGACCAATGGCCAAGTTGACTGGGGCTGATGGGAGTTGGAGTCTGACAACATATGATGTGCCACTATGTTGGTTACCCTTGTATGTAAAGTACTAGAAACCTTTGTAATTAAGCAATGTATAAATACCTTAAATTGATAAAGTATCTAAGTATCTACTACATCATTCTCCAGGTAAACAGTAGCCAACATGATGCCACCCAACTGTTGCTAGACTTCCATGGCCAAATGGTCAAGGAGGATGGGAGATGTAGCTCAGAGTACACCTGGAGGGGCCCATGTTGGCTAGTCATGCGGTATTCAAGTCTTTAATAGCAGACTCCTCTGAATATTAGGGTTTATAATCAGTTTTCTTAAAGGAACGCCACTAAATCATGGATGCTACCTCCATTCGTACTAAAGGTAAGAGAAGAGCTACTCTGCATAACAGAGCAGCGCGAGTCTCTACAATATTTCATTTCATAAATCTAATAAACTCAGTGTCAATGAGACAATGATAAGCACACATCCTTTTGACTGATAAAGGACTTTCGCACAACATTTCCAATTATTTGGACACCGTTGTGAACATATTTCAACTTGCTTCTACAGGCAGATTGCTCAAGTGCATGCCAGCCCCACAACATTTCAGAAGACGGGACTAATATTGCTACAGTCACAAAACAACTCAACAGGCTAAACAACGTATCTATTCAAATGTCTTGCACTGACTAATGTTGGTTGCACAATGAGATGCAAGAATGCATCCTCTAACTGAAGTTTATTGTTTTTCCAAGGAAAGCCTAGAATAGAGATCAGAAGCCCACAAGCAGAAATCAGCTGGGCTCAGAAGCAGAACACAGGGTTGTGGCGGCGCCACAGTTCCTGGTACTTTTACTGTCACCAGCATCACTTTAGATCCAGATGGGACAGCTGTCTAACTTCTTTCTTAGCTTAGTACAAGTTAAACTGACATACAAAATTCTGGAAATTCCCCTTATTTGGGCCAAACTAGAAGTGACATGAAATGGCTTCAGTGGGAGATTTCCCCCAAAGCGAATAGGTTCAGAGAATGACTTTTTCTCAGGGCTGTTGCTGGGCAGGGAAGGGTTGATTTCTCCCTTCCACCCCTGAATTATCAGCCTGATGCTATTTGCATCACACTCACACACACAGACACAGACACAGACACACACACACACACACACACCTATATGTTCAAATCAGTGCAAAAACTTCAACTTCATGTAGAGTTTGGCTCTTCTTGCATTGCTAAACAAATGGTACACTTGAATAATACATTTTTAAAAATAAAGGACCCAATGAACATTTGCAATTGTACATCATACATGATTTCTGAGCACAGGCCGAAGTTTAAAGCTCACCTTCCCTGCACATGATGTACATGTGTAGAATTCTCTATGCAATTAGAATTCTGAAGCACATGGGCTCTGTTCTGACCTTCAAATACCTATGCACTGATTTGAGGGGCAAGAACATTGTCACACAAAATCAAAAATAGAATTGTCCTTATACCTATATGTAAGGAGGTGGCGTGAATGCACTTGAAATGCACTTTGCTGGCTATCAGATATCAAAAAGGGTATCATAGAGCTGGGAAAGGTGCAGAGAAGAACAGCCCAAATGACCAGGAAGTTAGAGAAAGTGTCCTAATGAGGAAAGGTTGGGTTTTTTGTTTTTTGTTTTTTAGTTTAGAAAAAGGGCAAATAAAGGGGGGGTGTAGGGTTGGTATATCTGGAATACCGCAGTCGGAAGCAGTGTCTGGGCAGAAATGGCAAAACATATGGACCTACGGCAATCCATGGTGGCAGTGTTGTTTTGGGCTATTTCCCCCTAAAATAGCTCAAAAACTTCCACTGTTCAAAATATGGCAATGGTAGGGGGACTTGATGAAATGTAACATTTTGCACTGGGTGGGAAAAATAAGAGGAAAGGTTCACTCCCTCTTATATAATCCAGAAGCTGGAGAGAGATTCAGATCAGACAAAATACCAACATTTCGGTCATTGGTGAGGGGCTGTTTTGGATTATAAAAATGTTGATGTTTTACATGACTTTTCTTCTCCACCCTTTTTTCTTTTATGGCATAGTGCATTTATGTTTATGTTTTTAAAAGTCAATGGCTTAGGCAGCAAGTGACAAATAAGTTCAATAAATGGGAATGAGAATACAGTGGTACCTTGGGTTACAGACGCTTCAGGTTACAGATGCTTCAGGTTACATACTCCGCTAACCCACAAATATTACCTTGGTTTAAGAACTTTGTTTCAGGATGAGAACAGAAATTGCACGCCGGTGGCACGGCGGCAGTGGGAGGCCCCAATTGAGAACAGCCACAGGAGAAGGCTATTGCCCTCATGTGCTGGTTGTGGGTTTCTTAGCATCATGTGGTTGGCTGCTGTGGGGAACTGGAAGCTCAGCTAGATATCCCCTTGGTCTGCTCCAGCAGGACTTTTCTTATGCACACAATCCTAAGACGAACACCAAGCATGGGTAGACTGTCTGAAATGGGCTAGAAAGCTACTTTGCAATGCAGAAGCAGAATATGGACAGCTCGTCCACACTTTTTAAGAAATGGAGCTATCGCTTTCTATTTAGGAAGGTTGTATTTTCATAGCAGTACGGCACCATCTTTGTCCGCACGAAAAATGTGACACTCATCAAAGGAAATACAGTATGAGTATCCAATATTCAACTGCTTGTTAAATTTAACACATCTCTTTCCTTTACTCAGTATGGCATAAATCTTAATCCATTCCTATTGTCACATGGCATCTATGTGCTGAGCGTTCCCTTTTAATTTCTTTGAGAAAACCCCACTGGATCCTCATTTAAAGAACTGTTCTGATCCCAATAAGCAGTTAAACTTTGGATGAAACAGGATTCAATATGCACAGGTTTTTTTTAAAAAAAAATTGTACGTGTAGATATGCCATTTATAGATACACAGATGTCTAAATATAATCATTAAACAATTAAGTAATGTAAATCACTTCTGGAACATTTAGCATTTTACTATGCATCAGAAACTGAATTAAAAGGTTTTTGGTGTGTGTTTTTTTTAAAAAAAATACTCAGATGAGATTATATTGATTCACTTTCATTCATGTGGTAAATGAAAATTTAATTTTATAAACACTGAAACTAATCTGCAGGAAAATGTCCGCATTAACATAACCAGCTGGAAAAAATACACAAGAGGGAGAATCTCTGGTTGTGAATACTTATTGGTGGGATTGTCATAATCTTATGGAGCTTTTCACCACTGTGTGTCTTGTATATGCCAACCCCATGCCTTCTTTCTTAACTGTACTGTACTCAAGAAAATGTAAGCAAATAATTGGCACAAAGAATAGGCAGGTGATAAAATGCATACAAATGTAGCATTTTGCTAAACTGCATGTGCATTTCATCACTTTGTAATTAAACTCAGTGTGCAAAAGAATACATTTGGAAAGGATAAAGGTAAAGGGACCCCTGACCATTAGGCCCAGTTGTGACCGACTCTGGGGTTGCGGTGCGCATCTCGCATTATTGGCCAAGGGAGCCGGCATACAGCTTCCAGGTCATGACAAAGCCGCTTCTGGCAAACCAGAGCAGCGCACAGAAACGCCGTTTACCTTCCCGCTTGTAGTGGTACCTATTTATCTACTTGCACTTTGATGTGCTTTCGAACTGCTAGGTTGGCAGGAGCTGGGACCGAGCAACGGGAGCTCACCCCGTAGCAGGGATTCGAACCGCCGACCTTCTGATCAGCAAACCCTAGGCTCTGTGGTTTAACCCACAGCGCCACCTGCACTTTCTTTTAAAAATCCACAATACCTTCTGCTCTGCCTAATAGCAGGTAAATTTATATAAGGGAAATATGACTCATACGCCTTGTGTGTTTAACAACATCTTATTTCCAGTAAGTGTGTGTGTGTTTCTATATATAAATATATAAACTTTGCTGGCTGGATATACTGATTATGCAAATGTGATGCAGGCTTATTTTAACAGTATTACTTGCAACTATTAGCAAATATCACATCTGGACTAATTTTAAACACAAAACATCAGCAGGACTATTAATAGTTTTGAGGCTACTCACACGATTAAACAGTTGCAGATTAAAGGGACTTGCGCAGGAACCCAGTTTTGACTGAAACTCAGCTGATGATCAAAGAGTTTAGAAAGACACATAACAAGTCGAGGGGTAAGTGAGGGAATTATGATGAACTTGTGGTCAGTATAAGAGACAAAAAAACTGAGGGTGTCAGATGGAAAGGGAAATAATTCTCTTCCATCCCAGCCCCCCAGAATATTGCAAGCTCTGTCAGCCAGTTCTGCAGATCCACATATCTACCAAGTGGCTCCTCAACTGCAGTGACACCACAGTAAATTCAGTGGTGCAGATCTGCCTTCTGATGCAACCAGTTTGTCAAAATCCCATTATAGCCAGTGGTTATAATTCACACACACACTGAGCCAACCCTATATAACTGGATCTATGGTAAACGAAAGCTGGTGCCTTCTGAGAGCTGTCTCAGGTCTGTTTCCACCCCATTTCACTTGTATTGGGCCCTGCACTCACCGGTATAGAAGCTTTGCATTTAACATGTGGTGGAGAAAGTGCTTGCTGGTACAGCAATGTTTACAAATGATGGATGAGATAGACAGTGCTCTTCCTGCGAACTCTTGCACAGTTCATAGCTTCAAATCCAGTTCCAAGGGCAACTTAGTAGAACTTGAAGAACAGTTTGGTTGGCTGTGTCCCTCCCCCTCCCCCAATGCTCAGTATGGCATGCATACTATAAACTCTGTTTAATGCCAGGTTGAAAAGGAAGAAGTGTGGGAATGTAAAACTAGTCGCAACGTCTTGTTCAAATGGCCTTGGGACTCATGAAACGTGGTATCCAATGACAAAGCTAAAGTCCGGGCCTTTGATTTATGGCCCGGGAATGGACCAGAGGGAGAAGGTTCTCAATAATAATAATAATAATAATAATAATAATAATAATAATAGGGTGTTTTTTATTATTATGTCCCACCCATCAGGCTGGGTTTCTCCAGACACTCTGGGTGGCTTCCAGCACATGTAAAAAGTAAAAGTAAAAAATGTAAAGGACCCCTGAATGGTTAAGTCCAGTCAAAGGTGACTATGGGGTTGCGGTGCTCATCTCACTTCAGGCTGAGGGAACCAGCGTTTGTCCACAGACAGCTTTCTGGGTCATGTGGCCAGCATGACTAAACTGCTTTTGATGCAACGGAACACCGTGACAGAAACCAGAGTGCATGGAAACACCATTTACTTTCCCACTGCGGCAGTACCTATTTATCTACTTGCACTTTGACGTGCTTTTGAACTGCTAGGTTGGCAGGAGCTGGGACAGAGCAATGGGAGCTCACTCTGTTGTGGGGATGCAAACTGCTGACCTTCTCATTGGTGAGCCCAAGAGGCTTAGAGCAGGCATCCCCAAACTGCAGCCCTCCAGATGTTTTGACCTACAACTCCCATGATCCCTAGCTAACAGGACCAGTGGTCAGGAATGATGGGAATTGTAGTCCAAAACATCTGGAGGGCCAAAGTTTGGGGATGCCTGGCTTAGAGGGTTAGCGCCACCCACATTCCACAGTAAAAAGTACCGCCCACAGGAGCCCACTGACACTGCTGTTGGGTGATGTCACCACTCATGAGTTGCTAACTTCATACCTAAGTGGCTGTGGTAGTCCCCTCCCCACTCCACCAATACCCACATGGGGACAAAGGAAAACTTCTGAGCAATGCGGGAACCCACAACATTTTGAAAGAAGCACAGTATCTCATTCAAATGTTTTTGGAACCAGCAACCTTTAACGAATAAGTACAAGCGTGAAAGGAAACTATTCATTATAGCTACATGGCAGTATAAATGGCTGAGATAAACAGTAGATATATTCCATTCTGGATGAAACATATACTATATCATTTGCCGCCATATTTAACAACAACCAAAAATGCCACCCTCCCTTCATGGAGCAGCTACAGTTGAACCCAATTGAATCTACTTCTCAGGAAAAATGCCTAAGATTTCACTGTAAGTAACTCATCCCAAAGATAAGATATGGTACCCTTTGGTGTTATATCTAATCTTCAGTCAGGGGGAAGAAGTTGTTGGGGGGAGGGGGTGGAATGGGGGGGGGGTTACAAGTGAGATATGCATCCTAACTTCATGTTTTAACACGGCATCCATTTTTAATAGAGCGCTTTAAACTGGGTTTTCTGCCTTAAGATTTAATACTACTGCTGTCTGTGGCCATAATTCAGAATGTGACCAATTCACGATTACTTGTTTTCCCCATTCCATTCCATTCCATTCAATTCCATGCCCTGCCTTGTCTGTGTAGTTTCAGAAGTGTTTTATGGTGTGGCTTGGGAATGGGCTGCTGCCTAAAGAGGAGAAGTTAGCAGCCCTAGCACACCTAAGAGAGCTCTCTGAATCATAGCCCATAAAACAAAAATAAATTAATAACTCAAGCCTAAATATTGTGGTGTTACAGTCGATCTGGCTGAACATTTCTAATGCAATACAAGGGAATGTACTGAATTTTCATGCTTGGAATTTGGGCTCTAGACCTGAGAAGTTCAATGTGCTTTACAGAGCTTCAAATCTCCCAGGCTCCCCATGTTCCCTTCTGCAAAAAATGCCCGGAATGGGGCATCTAGAACCCTCATGTGCATCTCTTCATGAGAGGGAATTGGAAGCACCTGCTTTTTATGTATTAAAATTTTTAATATATGCTGCCTTTCGGAGTAGACCCTTTCAAGGCAGCTTACAATACCATGCAGCGATATAATAAAAACACTGTGAATTAAGAAACTAATAAATCAGGTAAAGGTAAAGGTAAAGGGACCCCTGACCATTAGGTCCAGTCGTGACCGACTCTGGGGTTGCGCGCTCATCTTATATTATTGGCTGAGGGAGCCGGCGTACAGCTTCCAGGTCATGTGGCCAGCATGACAAAGCCACTTCTGGCAAACCAGAGCAGCACATGGAAACGCCGTTTACCTTCCCGCTGTAGCGGTTCCTATTTATCTACTTGCATTTTGACATGCTTTCGAACTGCTAGGTTGGCAGGAGCTGGGACCAAGCAACGGGAGCTCACCCCGTTGCAGGGATTCGAACCGCCGACCTTCTGATCAGCAAGCCCTAGGCTCAGTGCTTTAACCACAGCGCCACCTGGGTCCCCCAATAAATCAGGTAGCCCCTCCAAAATGACTAAAGTGTAATCAAAGTCCACAACAAATGCAAACCATTTCTATTTTATTTTAAAAACCCTTCATGGGAAAGTCACTGAAAGCAGGTGAGCTTTAAGATCTTTCAAAGATCTTAAAGGCCTGAAGCATTGTGGTCTGGTGGAACCCCACAGGCAATTAATTCCAAGGCCATAAGGCTTTGTGCAAGAGCTTGGGATCATGTCCTTTGACTGCCTTCTTGGTGCCTAGTTATGCCCACTTAAGTTTTGTTTAGCTGCACAGACCTGCCCATCTGGGCCAAGGATGACTGTTAAGTTTTTAAATAAATACAAAATAAGTTGAAAACTTATTTGGTAGGGGTTGGAGGCAAGCAGGAAAAGGGCAGCGGCAGAAAAATTGGGAAGCTGTTGTTGGGCAACTCCTCCCACCACCCACGACCATGTTCGCTGTGGCTTATGAGAGATGAGTTCACCAACATCTGTCCATGGGACAGGGTTGAATACACTGAGAATGTACAGGAACACATATGGAAGACTGCAGAGTTTTAGTTGTGTGTCTGTAGGGAGAGGGAGAATTAACCAATCTGGAAATGACCAAACTTTGGAACACGCACATTCCTGAATCACTGCCAGGATCGGCAGAATATCACTGTGTGAAAGATAACACACTGTTTCAGCACAGCCTTCAGCTATCAGCAGATATCAATGTAGAAAAGGGCAGGAAGACAGGATTAAAAATAGCACCACAATAGAGGAAAGGAATATGACCTGAAACAAACACAAATATATTGCAATACTTCCAGAGTCGGTGAGTGAGATGGATTGCTTTTGCATGTTATAGATTTTAGCCTAAGCATTTTGTTCCTTATTCAATTATGATGAAATCATTAAAGACCCATCACAGATTATTACTTTGTAACTGCCAAAACAACAATGGATTCAAACCAAGCATGGGGAGCTTTATTTTAATCCTGACCATATAAAGAGGATGAGATGAAAAAGGCATTGCAATTTTAAATAATGGTGTGTGTGGATTGCTGTAAAGGGACAGATATCTTTAGACTTTATCTGCTGTGTTTATTTGTTCCCCTTTTCTTCTGAATAATTGAGTGGGGGATAGAAAACTAGTGTGTGTGGGGGGGGGGGAGATTACATATTTATCTTAAAGCATAGCATTAAGGATTTCATTTAATCAAATGACATGGGGATGTAGCTAAGAGAATGTCAGCTTTACATCTCAGGCATACCAATAAATGGGGAATAATTTCCTACCATTCTTTGTAAGCAATGAAGAAAATGTCATTCATTTTAGCTGAACTTAGCTGATAAACCAGAGAACCTGATAATCTAACAGTAGATAACACTGCCCCTTGGCATGCATAACTGTTCCTGCCATCCAAAATGACCCCAAGAAAAAGCCAGACATCATTAGCTGGGGCTTTAAGGTTGCAGAAACCCCTTTCCTCTTCTCCAAGTATATCATGCAAACTTTTGCAAAGCATTACTGTATATTGTACATTATTAGCACACTGCAACTATTTCAGGAATGCTCTTGCAACTTCTACCTAAGAAATACAAAAACATCTAATGCTCGAGCACATTTTATGCACAGTTCTGTAGTAATAATAATAATAATAATAATAATAATAATAATAATAATAATAATATGAACACACTCTTCCTGGTTTGATCTAAAATGACAGATAACCTTTACTTTACTGGGGGCAATATTATTTTCAAATATTTACTGCTGAATACTTGAAAACCTCATGTTCTGTTTTCCCTTGCATCTCCTCCCCCCCCCCAAACTTTTAAGAGCAATTAACTTCCTAATAACTTGAGTAATTAAAGCTCACTTACCTGGAAAGTATAAAACCGAGTTCCATTAGGAGGATATACCTTTGGGGACCCAGAGACAGTGCTCATATCAGAGAAAATCATTTCTGCTCACAGACACAATAAAATCCACAAGGAGCTACAGAAAGAGGCAGAGCAGAGCACTATGCTTACAGGCAAATCTCCCCATACATTTCAGGGAGGCAACTGTATAAAATTGCATCTGCCCCATCCATTCAGAGAAAAGACTGACAGCATGTGAATTCCCCCAATGCCTACATTTGCGAGCTTAGCTGGAAAGTCGTCAGTCAACAGCCTTTAGTTCAGCGAGTTCTTTTTTAAAAAATGCCAGAAGGGGGAAAAACACACACACACATACACACAAGACTTTGTTTTTTCTATAAAAAAATTAAAAGCTAGAACAACCTACAGTGAAATGTAGCTGGTGCAGGATCTGGCAATGTTTTGGACCCTGCCCATCTGTTCTTAGTGATAATCACCTCCCCTCCTCTACAGACTAGCAGAGTGATTATGCTAAGCATCCCAGTTAACCGTTAGCACACAGCTCCCTTGCAAGCAGGCAGGCACAGTGTAAGACAGGGGACCTCTTCTGACTAACCCAAATCATGTCACGTATAATGCTCAGAGACGTGGATGATGAAAGGGGAAAAAAAACCCCGATTGTATTAGTTCATTGCAATGCAATCTACTTTTAGGATCAGGTTGTGTTTATTTCTTGCCCCACTGACTGCACAATTCATTTTGTTATACATGTGCAACACAGGGGCAATGAACTGGCAACAAAAAGTAATGCAGTATTTTGATTACTAAATGTTTGTCACCATCCTTGTTTCACAAGAACAAAACTCCTCCAAGCAAGCATGTATTTTTAACAAACAGCCAACATTCAGGCTTTGCCTGTTAGACACATATACTTTGGGATGCTCTGTAAACAGCATGATTTTTTTTTAAAAAAAAAATCCCACCATGCTCAAATTCCTTGGCACCTTCCGAACAGCAAAAATAATTGGCTTGATTTACACTCCAATGAAAGGTGGTGATTCAAATGAAAAATTAAAAAGCAGCGTCAGGTAGGGAGGAAATTGGGGGGGGGGAGGGGTGTCACAAATGTTATACCCATACAAAAACATTGCTTTAGTAGTAGAAAGTATTAGTCCGTGGCAAAACAGCTTAAGAAATGGATCTTTAAGAAATAAACCCAATCAACAGAATTCTTTCATATCTGACTTTGGACTAGTTCAACATTTTAGCAAAATGTAACACAGTGTCTCCTGTAAAAGGTTTCCACCGCAGTTAGCATATTCCCGGAGGAACATAGAAGCATTCTTGTGTAAATTTGCCAGCTTCCAATGCTGCCAACATTCTGTTATGGAACATACAGCAGAGATGGGAAATCCTACAGGATTCCATTCCTTCTCTCATGTTTTAACTCCTACTCCTAAAATTCGGAGCACAATGATCTCATCCAGTAGATTTCTCCCAAAGAATCCAGCAGGGCCAAAATAGACTTGAGAGAGAGAGCTGGCATGGGCCCAGAGTTCAAATCCATGCTCGACAATGGATGCCTACTGGGTTCCCCTGGCTTCTTCACATACCACTATATATGGAACAGTAGAACCAGAATAGCCAGAACCAACCAGTGAGGTTCTTCCCAGTTAAACAATGACGACAGCTGACACCACCCACATAATTCTGGGTTTTCAGGCTTTGCAAACTAGAAGTGTATGGGAGATTCATGTATTACAATGTTGCTAGGAGTCAAAAACTGCCTTGAATATTTAAAAGTAAGCATGTCAGAAAGAAGAATAGGTTAGGAACTTCCACCCTGGTGTGCTAGCTTTGCGGGGAAATGAGGAAACTGGACAGATCCTCCCAGTTTAAACAACCCCAATATGCAACACGAAAGCTTGCTTACTGTTGAACTAAAAAAGTGCTGATCTAGTTTATATCTTACTGAGTATAATAGAGGCCTTACCCTACACAGTGAATATATTAAAGATATTTGACAGACAATTGACCAAAAGACCTCCTCTTCCAAGAACAAGGTTATTCCTGCCTTTGGGCTATGTGTATTCTCCCTACAGACTTCCGAGGCCCAGGAAAGTGGGGGAGTGGGGGGGATTCAAGGAGCACGAGGCTGATATAAAAAAGGTTGATAAGCTAGGGCACTAGCATTAACAGTGGAGGAGGGGAGGTGGCAGATGGCATCAACCATATATTATTACAAAACATTTCTATTCCAACCTTCAGAACGAAAGCTACATACCAACATTATTAAAAAGACGATTTCAGAAGTCCCACCCCCCTCAGAAAAGGGTTCAATGCATGATGTGTTAAAATTCAGAAGCATGTTCCTATGACCGTGATGTGTCACAACCATTTTTAATGCTGCATTTTAAATTGTTGCAACCAACCCTGGGTGACCTGCTGGTGAAGGGTGGGTAATACATTTCACAGCAACAGCTCCGGGGGCAAATCTGGAGCACTTTTGAGTCCTACAATCTAACGTAGTCAGAGGTACCCTACACAACACAGAGGCAGTTGTATCTTGTGACCCACACTGCGGACTGTTAAGGGAAATGGTGGCATATAAAAGAGTGCCTATGCCTAGCTGAGGCTGGCATGCCAACTATGCCCATTCCTAGAGACTGCAGAAATGGCCATGGAAACGCATGCCTTAGTTACATGGTATCTGGATCACCGTGATGCGCTCTACACAGGGCTGCATTTGAAGAGCACTCTGAAACGCCAAGTGGCCCAGATTGTTGCATCCAGGTGGGAGGCAAAGCTTTCATGCTCTCCATAGGAAGCGGTGCTGTTTGTTCACAAGTCCTTTGTCACCAAGAGACACAGCCCCCTGCCCCCCAATACAAACCAGGCTATGATTGTGCCACCGTCAGAAAGTAAAGCATAACCTACATGAAGAGCAGGTAAGTCAAGAAAGTGAGCCAAGCTACGTACATATGTCAAGCCATATATTTCCATCGTAACAAATTCTGCCACACGTGCAGCCTGATCCCGAGCAGTCTGAGAAGCAAGCCGCGCTGGGTTTTGTAAACCTCTTGTGGGGGTTTTTCATAATCAAGCCTGGATAGCTCATTTGGTTAGAGCATGGGGCTGATAACACCAAGGTTGCAGGTTCAATCTCCATATGGGACAGCTGCATTGCAATTCACACTGAAAGCAGCATCCCTTATCATCTCATTTCAACCCATTTTAAATTAACTCAGAAAATGGGACATTTAAGAGGCCTACGCATGAGAGAAACAGGGGAGTTCTAAGCCGGCTGATTCTCCTAGACCTCTCAGTGACATTGAGTGCCACTAACCACAGTGTATATTTTGGGCTGGCTCTGCAAGTTGGCAGCAGCAGCATGTTGCAGTGACTCCACTCCTAGCCACAAGTTGCTTCCAGATAGTAGCACTGGAGAACTTCTACTCAATGACACAAGACTTGTGCTGGGAAGATCCCACAGGGTTCCATTTTGTCCCCATGCTGTTCAATATCTACATGAAACTGCAGGGAGGTGTCAAATGGGGATCTAGAGTGTGACATTACCAATATGCTGATGTTGCCTAATTCTATCTCTCTGTTTCATCAAATATAGAATGCTGCCTAAACATTTTTAGAGGAGCATTTTGGTAACTATTACAAATATCCACTAAATTTAGAGTCAACGTCTCCCATGTCTAAAATGGACCATCTCAGTGTGCCCTCTTGAACCTTCCCTATTCAGCCTATAAGCTACAGGAGCCACGATGCATCTCTATTATACCGTATTGTATCACTGAATAACGAAATCCCTGCCACAGAGTGTCAACAAACGTAGAACAATGCATTCAGATCTTTGTGCTACAGTAGATACCCACAGATGCAGAAAATTATCTGGATATTGATGCTTTCTCAAGAGCCTAGTGATTCAGTTTCCCCACCAAAAAAAATCATATAGAGGGCAGAAGAAAACAAATCCATCTTTTCTATCCTAGCTTAATGCTTCACAAATTCAATATGGTGAAAGGATAGAAAAGGCAAACATTGTAACTCCTAAGCAAGAAGAAAATGAAACAGAGTTTCCAGTCCCACAGGCAGATACGGCAAGTTACACTTCAGTGATGCAACCTTCAAGTCATAGTGTGTGAAATCTACCATGCTATTGTCTCCTTGGGACGCAAGGGATGGAGGAAGAGTCTAGAACCCAGTTAGCAGCATGAAACGTAGCATCTCAGAAGGCAAATCAAGGATCACTCTTCATGAGAAAGAATCCGGTTGGTCAGTAACGTTTCTACAAGGCAAGCCTGAACCTTTAGATCTCTTAGTCCATCTGAAAAGATATCTGAAATAGCAAAAACAGTAAAGCTGCTGAACACTCGCCTTTTTGTAAGAGGGCCGTTAATTTTTTATTATTTATGTCACTTGCTGGAGTAAGCGTTACTGCTGGTTTTATTAGGATTGCTTCACTATTAAAGGTGTTTCATTGATTTTGTGCATATTGTTTTAAATTTGTACACAGCTATTTAATGAAAAGTGATAAATTAATCTTTTAAATAAACACACACGTACTTGACTAATATATATATATATCTTACACACACACACACACACAGAGAGAGAGAGAGAGAGAGAGAGAGAGAGAGAGAGAGAGAGAGAGTTATATTTGCTTTTATTTTCCCTCACCACCCCACTTGCATCTAAAGAGAAGCTGGAAGAGGTAATGTATAACAGATAAATTATGTGCCATAATTTTGTGCTATTTGGATGGCTTTAAGTGGCCAGTCTCATTATCACTACATGAATGTTTCTGAAGAGCAGAGCACTTGCAGGACAGAAATGTGTGAGAATATAAAGAATATCTTTGCGAACTAAAATGGATTTTATATAGAAGCATTTGCTTGTCCACTACCTGAATTGAAAAATCATGGATAGACAAGTGTGTGTGTGTGTGTGTGTGTGTGTGTGGATCAGACTAAGGGCCTATGGAGAGCTTAAAAGCAGGACATAAACACAATAGCCATTTTTGAATGACAGCTGAAAAGTAAAACTATGGTCCAATTCACAAGTAACTGCAAACCATAATTAATGGCAACCATAAATGGAGATTGCTCCTCATTTCTCCCCTGTTGTGAGCAGGAGCAACAATCCTCAATCCCTGGGGATGTGTGTGCTATGTCCAAACTGGGAATGTGGTTTGTTTTGCACTAACAGCTGGTAAGCCAATAAATAAAATTTTATTCACTGCACGTGTGAAAGCCAAAAAGGACATAGCTAAGTAAACCCCTCTGGGATGGTGTTCTGATATCTTGGTGCCACGGCAGCAAAGGCCCTGTTCATCATATTCACTCACTGCATCTCCAGAACAAACAACAAGATCTCCAATGACTCTTAGTGTTGTGGGATGGGGCTATTGTGTGGCAATGCCCCTCCCTCCACATGAAATAAGACACAAGACACAAAGAATAAATTTAAGTGGGCGAAAAGGCCACAACTTTATTGGTTACGAATGATGAGCGGTATTGGTTTAGGCATTGGAACCTAACCGGCTATATCCGACTGTAACCCGTGTGTTACAGTCTGGGAGAAATTAACCACCAGAAAGGAGCCCGGTGATGTACATCTACTGGAACACCTCCTGTGGCCACCGTTGGGGGGTGCCATAAGGCCCTGTCCTCCGCAGGCCCAGGACCAAGCTACCGCCCCCGGAATCCCTTTAACGGAATTACTTCTCCAATTTCTGGGCAGAGGATGACGCAATCTGCCCCCCTTCTTCTTTTATGCAAATTTCCAATGCCTAACCGCAAAACCAAGTTGTGACGAATTGCTATGAGGTAGGCAAAAAAACCACCTTGGCTAGCCCCAAGTGGAAAAAGTCCTACCAGGCCCCCCGGCCAAACAAGACGACCAACCGAAGTCCATAGCAGCGTCGGCCTAACCTGCCTAGCCTACAGGGTGGGTGGGTGGTTGATCCGATCGGATTGGGAGCCGGGGCAGGAAAGGCTGAGTTCCCGCCTCCATCCGGTTTAAAAGATGCTAAGCCCCGCCTCCCGGCTGACCCTATTGGCCGGCTGGGATCTGACAGAGGCGGGAACTCCCTCCTTGCGAGGGGGCTGTACTCAGCCCCCATCGCGAGAGTTCGCTCGGGGCAAGCCCACAACACCACCTCCGTGGAGATGCGGAAGTGGCTTTGTAAAGGTAACTTGGCCCCAGACCATTTATGGCTTCAAAGGTCAGCACTTTAAGAGAAAAAGTGTAATAGTAAAACTTTTCTAGAGCAGGAAATGCTGTCGTACTTGTGTACATTTAATAAATAGCCTGCTCATTTTCTTTTTCTTTTTTTTTTAAAAACCCACATAAAAGACAAATGATGGGACATTTTGTAAGGAAAAAATGTTTTGATTTCTAGTAGAGACTTGCCTGCATTAGATAAAAGGAATACGCTTTTCCTTTCAGTGTTCACAGCATGAGAGGCCAAATGTCATTTCTCACTAACCACCTTGGGCAGAAAGCTACTGTTAAAATAAATAGGGTAGAAAGCAAACATTCTTGAATACTTGGACCAGAAAACCAAAAGATTATTCAATTCCAATTTCATGCTAGTTACAGAATAGAAATAAGCACAAATCAATAAGAACTGGATGGTTCTTGACCATAATTACTATTAACGTTAACAATGCTGGCAATGGAAGGAATGTCCAGATGAGGCTTTCCTTCTCTCATTTACTGAGCATAGTCTTAAAGATGGGTTTGGAGCTGACTGCTGTCTCTGGACTCTTCCATCTGCAACAAAACAAGTGGTTCATTTCACTGCTTCCTCTGGGCTCTTGACATAGTAGGTCCTCATCATCAGTTGTACCCATGTCAAGGAAGTAGCACCCACATCACCCCCACTCGTAAAAGTTGCTATACAGGCTTGCTGTTGCATTTCCTTATCCCTCATGTTTACCTCCTCAGGCTTTCACGTCTACCACAGCTGGCATTTGCATAGCTGCCAAGTACCCCGTTTTCCCCGGGAAACCCCCGTTTTTACTTACCTTTTCCCGGTGGTCCCCCGTATCACTTCATCTCCCGTTTTTCTCCGTTATTTTCTCCTGCCGATGGCCATTTTTTTCCTTTCCGATTTGCCCTTCTATGGGCACCAAAAATGGCCGCCGCTGGCTTCAAAAGTCGCATCCGGACGGAAGTGCATAGACGCGACATCCGGTGTTGGCGGTCGCCATTTTTGGTGCCCATAGATGGGCGGAGTGACACCGGAAGTTGCGTCGACGCACTTCCTGACATGCGTAGATGCGACTTTTGAAGCCAGCGGCGGCCATTTTTGGTGCCCATAGAAGGGCAAAGCGACACCGGAAGTTATGTTGACACAACTTCCAGTGTCACTGGGCTGCCAGTCCTGGATTCTGCAGTCCGGGACTTGGAAGGTAAGCATTTGCAACCAATTGAATCAGAAGACCAATGTATGCATCTCTCTTCACTATGTATAAGAAACGGCAGTTGCAACAAGTGTCATCCACAAGAGGCAAGAGTGGGGCATTTACAGTGGTACCTCGACTTACGAACAACTCGACGACTGAATTTTTTGACTTACGAATGGGGCAAATGGCCGCACGCTTACGAATTTCTTGACATCCGAACGGAAACCGCAGCGGTTTAGATAGGGTTTTTCCGACTTACGAATTTTTAGATGGGGTTGCTTCAACTTACGAATTTTTCCGTTTCCAATGCATTCCCATGGGAAATCACGTTTCCAATGGCACTTTTCGACTTACGAATTTTTCGACCTACGAAGGTGTCTTCGGAACGGATTAAATTCGAAAGTCGAGGGACCACTGTAATTCCATAATATTAAAAGAGATTAAAAAATATTAAAAGAGATTGTTGTAAACCATAAGAGAGAGATGTTGTAAACCATAAGAGAGAGACAAAATAAATAAAATAGGTGTACATGTCAATGAAACAGAAGCCAACTACAAAACATTTATCAAAAGATTCTAATATATATTGAGATTAGGGGAGGCAGAGTTCCATAACACCAAAACATGGGAACATTCCTATACTACGTTTATCATATTATTATTATTTATTGAATTTATATACCACCCATACCCGGGGGTCTCATATTACTGTATGCATTTTCGAGATGTATAATTGAGGTCAAGGGCTTTAAACTGACTTATGTGGGGGAGGGAGACAGTGGTCCTGAAGGTAGGAGTCTATCAAATGCTGAAGATGATCATCCAAATGTCAAGGACCAAATGGAGCAAGCAGCATGCAGACCTAGTGGTGGGACGAAAATATCCTTAAATAAGAGACATGGGGGAATGATCAACGGTCTTCAATGTCTGTATACTAATGCACAGAGCATGGGAAATAAACAAGATGAACTTGAGCTCTTGGTACAGCAAACTAAATATGACATAATAGGCATCACTGAAACCTGGTGGGATGAGTCTCATGACTGGAATGTAGTAATAGAGGGATACAATCTATTTAAGAGAAATAGACCAAACAGGAAAGGAGGAGGAGTAGCTTTATATGTTAGGGATATGTATACCTGTGAAGAGATCCAGGATTTAAAACTTCAAAGCCAAATTGAGAGTATCTGGGTCAAAATTAAGGGAGAGAAAAACAACAGTGATCTCATTGTGGGAGTTTACTATAGATCCCCAAGCCAAACTGAGGACACAGATGATGCCTTCCTGGAACAGATGGCCAAGCATTCCAAAGGAAGTGAGATAGTAGTAATGGGGGATTTCAACTATCCTGATATTTGTTGGATGTCAAACTCAGCCAAGAGCAAAAGGTCGAACAGATTCCTCACTGGCCTTGCAGACAACTTCATTGTCCAGAAAGTGGGAGAAGCAACAAGAGGATCAGCCATTTTAGATCTGGTCCTAACCAATAGTGATGACTTGGTTAGTGGGGTAGAAGTGGCAGGATCATTAGGTGGGAGTGACCATGCTCTTCTGGAGTTTATTATCCAGCGGAAAGGAGCAACCAAGCATACTAAGGTCCAAATTCTAGACTTTAAGAAAGCCAACTTCAGAAAACTTAGGGAAACGCTGGGTGAAATCCCATGGACAGTAATACTAAAAGGGAAGGGAGTTTATGATGGTTGGGAGTTTGTTAAAAGGGAGATATTAAAAGCACAACTTCAGGCAATTCCAATGAGACGGAAACATGGAAGGTGCCTAAAGAAGCCAGGCTGGCTATCTAAAGAACTTTTGACTGAGTTAAGATTTAAAAGGGATATGTACAAAAAATGGAAAAGGGGGGAAATCTCCAGAGAGGAATTCAAACATATAGCCAGCACGTGTAGAGACAAAGTCAGAAAAGCTAAAGCACAGAATGAACTCAGGCTCGCTAGAGAGGTTAAAAGCAACAAAAAGGGCTTTTATGGGTATGTCCGTAGCAAAAGGAAAAACAAGAAAACAGTGGGGTCACTCAGAGGAGAAGATGGTGAAATGCAAACAGGGGACAGAGAAAGGGCAGAACTCCTCAATGCCTTCTTTGCCTCAGTCTTCTCCAAGAAAGAAAACAACGCCCGACCTGAAGAATATGGAGCAGATGATTCAGCAGGGGAAACACAGCCCAGAATAAGTAAGGAGGTAGTACAATAATACTTGGCTAGTTTAGATGTATTCAAGTCTCCAGGGCCAGATGAACTACATCCAAGAGTATTAAAAGAACTGGCAGAGGTGATTTCAGAACCACTGGCAATAATCTTTGAAAATTCCTGGAGAACAGGCGAAGTTCCAGCAGACTGGAGGAGGGCAAATGTTGTCCCTATTTTCAAAAAGGGGAAAAGAGAGGACCCAAACAATTACCGCCCAGTCAGCCTGACATCAATACCAGGAAAGATTCTAGAGCAGATCATTAAGCAAACAGTCTGTGAGCACCTAGAAAGAAACTCTGTGATCACTAAAAGTCAGCATGGGTTCCTGAAAAATAAGTCATGTCAGACTAATCTGATCTCATTTTTTGACAGAATTACAAGCCTGGTAGATGAAGGGAATGCTGTGGATGTAGCCTATCTTGATTTCAGCAAGGCCTTTGACAAGGTGCCCCATGATATTCTTGTAAAGAAGCTGGTAAAATGTGGGCTAGACAATGCTACCATTCAGTGGATTTGTAACTGGCTTACTGACCGAACCCAAAGGGTGCTCATCAATGGCTCCTCCTCATCCTGGAGAGTAGTGACTAGTGGGGTGCCACAGGGTTCTGTCTTGGGCCCAGTCTTGTTCAACATCTTTATCAATGACTTGGATGATGGGCTTGAGGGCATCCTGAGCAAGTTTGCAGATGACACCAAATTGGGAGGGGTGGCTAACACCCCAGAGGACAGGATCACACTTCAGAATGACCTTAACAGATTAGACAACTGGGCCAAAGCAAACAAGATGAATTTTAACAAGGAGAAATGTAAAGTACTACACTTGGGCAAAAAAAATGAAAGGCACAAATACAGGATGGGAGACACCTGGCTTGAGAGCAGTACATGTGAGAAGGATCTAGGAGTCTTGGTAGACCACAAACTTGACATGAGTCAGCAGTGTGATGCAGCAGCTAAAAAAGCCAATGCAATTCTGGGCTGCATCAATAGGAGTATAGCATCTAGATCAAGGGAAGTAATAGTACCACTGTATTCTGCTCTAGTCAGACCTCACCTGGAGTACTGTGTCCAGTTCTGGGCACCACAGTTCAAGAAGGATACTGATAAGCTGGAACGTGTCCAGAAGAGGGCAACCAAAATGGTCAAAGGCCTGGAAACGATGCCTTATGAGGAACGGCTTAGGGAGCTGGGTATGTTTAGCCTGGAGAAGAGAAGGTTAAGGGGTGATATGATAACCATGTTCAAATATATAAAAGGATGTCATATAGAGGAGGGAGAAAGGTTGTTTTCTGCTGCTCCAGAGAAGCGGACACGGAGCAACGGATTCAAACTACAAGAAAGAAAATTCCACCTAAACATTAGGAAGAACTTCCTGACAGTAAGAGCTGTTCGGCAGTGGAATTTGCTGCCAAGGAGTGTGGTGGAGTCTCCTTCTTTGGAGGTCTTTAAGCAGAGGCTTGACAGCCATCTGTCAGGAATGCTTTGATGGTGTTTCCTGCTTGGCAGGGGGTTGGACTGGATGGCCCTTGTGGTCTCTTCCAACTCTATGATTCTATGATTCTATGAATATGTTTCTTGGGGTTACTCTATGGATCAAGGGGTGCACTGGAATTCAAATTCAACCACATCATATGAGGACCTGCCCATCTAATTAAAAACACAATATTCTGACAACTTGTTCCATTTCTTCCACTAATATAGTGTAGTTTAGATTCCCTGTTTTATCGGTGATGGAGAGCTATCCAGGGGAGCTTTCCATACAAGGTATTGCACAGAAAAGGAAAAACAAGCAGACATGGTGCACTATGCTAGCAAAGCTGGGATCTGGTGGAGCAGCTGGATTCCTGGCTCAGTTGCACTACCAAGTATTGGGAGGCCCCTGATCCTTTACTTCCTTTCCCCCAGAATAAGCTATCATGTTGTGAAGGATCATATAGTGAAACCCAATCCAAGCAAGACAGACACTGTTATTAGGTGGTTCTCCTGTCCAGGTAAGTGATCTTCAATCTGTTCTGGATATGTTTGCACTCCTCACTGGAGGAGCAGATTCATAGCCTCAAGATTCTTCTGGATCCATCACTATCACTTGAGGCACAGGTGGCCTCAGTGGAACTGAGGGTCTTCTAGCAGCTTCAGCTGGTGGCCCAGTTACACCCCTATCCAGATGGGGTTAGACTGTGTTCAGTAACCTATGCTCTGATGTCCTCCAGGTTGGAATGATGCAGTGTGCCTTTGAAGATGGGCTGGAAATTGCAGCTGATGCAGAACACAACATCCAGCCTGCTAATGGGACCCAGACAACACAACAATACTGTATTATACCAATTTTGGCCCGGATGCTCTGGCTGTCAGTTACATTGCTGAGCCAAATTCACAGTGCGGGTTTTAACCTATAAAGTATTATGCGGCTCAGGAGGTCAGCACATCGTGAAACACCTCTTCAGACATAAGCCTATCCTGACACCAAGGTCATCATCATCTGTGCCACCATGCAGAGGTTTGTAAGGCGGCAACAAAGAAACGGCCTTTTCCGTTGTCCTTTGTTTGCCTTTATTAAACTACTAAAAAGGAAGATCAATGTGATTTCCTACACAGAAAGCAAATCACCTGGAAACTCAAAGGAATGCCCAACACCTATCTGAAAGAAGTAAACTGGCAAGGTATAATATTCATAAACACTTAATTTGTACCAGTACCCGAAATCATTGTGCTGTCACAACTATCTTTAAAATTAGTATTAATTTCAGAAGTCTGTGATAGATACAGGGAGGAGAAGGAAAGCTAGTATGATTTAAAATGACTCCAGGATGACAATTTACAACCCTCATGTTGACTATCAAAACCACCACACCCAGTACTGATGATGGCTCATTCAAAAGCTCATCCCAATCAAGTATCGAAACATAAATCATTGCTTCTTGAAATGTAGGGGTGTGTGTGAAAATGACACTAATGTACTCTAACATTTATCACACATTTCTGCTCCTTTTGCCCACGCAGCCATCATGCATCAAACAAAGGCACCATAGTGTTACTCAACATGAAACAAACCCAGCCAAGTTCAGCTATTGGAACTCTATCTCTGTGCTCACACAAAAACAACTTTCCACACACTTACTATATGCAGTTACATTCTGGGTAGGAAATCTCAAACCTGTGGTCCAGGGGCCCTCCAAGTCTTCAGAAATATCTTTAGGCCACACCCTCTCTCCCTAGGCCACACCTCTCACTGGCTCTTCTCTGTGCCCTATCTTTGAAGGGCTTCATCTGGCTGAAATACAGTGGTACCTCGCAAGACGAATGCCTTGCGCAACAAAAAACTCGCATGACAAAAGCGTTTTGCGATCTTTTTGTTGACTCGCAAGATGAATTTTTCTATGGCTGTGCTTCGCAAGACGATTTTTTTTTGCTTTGATTTGTTTAAATTGGAAAAACCGCAAGACGAAATTTTCTCAATACAAAACGACTCGCAGAATGAATTAATTTCGTCTTGCGAGGCATCACTGTATACCAAAGAACTGTGATAATACCTCCTGCTTGCCTGGAGAGAGATCTCTCTCTCAAAACCTCTGACATTTGTGTGGTTGGAATATACCTGTAGTACAAAGGTAAGGGCCACCCTCATTTCTCTGCCCACTTTCGCCTTGTTTTCTGCCCACCTCTGGCATGCAGCCCCCAAAGGATTCTCTCCCATGAGTGTGGTCCTTTGGCTGGAAAGGGTTCCCCATCTCTATGTTACGTTCTTCATCAGGGCCGGCTCTACGGCCAGGCTGGGTGGCACAGGGCGCCACGGCACCGGCCCGCCGGGGGGGGGCGCCACACAGCCGCGCCTGCTCGCCCGCCGGCTGCTCCGCCACGCAGCAAGCCCGCGCGCCCGCTTGTCACGCAGCAGCGCCCTCGGCGACTGCGCTGCGCGCTGAGCCCACCCGCCTGCCCGCCCGCCGCGCTGGAAAACGGGGCGGCGCGGGGCGGCGGAGGGATCCGTCGCACCACGGCGCCAGGGCGCCAAAGGTACTAAAGATGGCCCTGTTCTTCATTAGTCTCCAGGTAAGCCATCAGTCTCTTTCCCCTCCTCAACCAGCTAAATTCTCACAGCCCATACCAATGCAAACAGGATACAGATGAACTAGAATATCTTTCTGAGTGCCCTTGAATCTTGGCTGTGTGAACCAAGGTACTTTCCTTTCCAAAATTCCCTGCCATTGCTAATTATAGGTGAACATGCTGGGTTATCTGCTCCAAATTAAAGTGCAAAACTTTCATACTCCAAGACAGCAAATTAAAACAGTATCGTTTTCTGAAAAACTGCATTTCTCTCTCAGATGGTTAAATGACATAAATGTTGAAATGGTAATAGAAGCCGTGGACATCGCTACCTAGACAGAACACTATGAAGAATAAGCCACTAATGAGTCAACAATTTCAATAAAATCTGTCATGCTAATATAAGACTATAATGACTCACTCATATCCCCCTCCCCCCACCCCAGACATGTCTGTGGCAGAGTCACTTGCTTTAGTCAGAACAGCCACTGACTGAACAGATGCATTTAGGTTCAAATTAATTATCAGATCTCTTGGCTAAGATATAATAAAGCTACATTAACCAGCTGAATGTATACTTTTTAAATGTTTGAGGATTTAATTCTACTGCTCCGTTACCTTTCTCCAAAATTGGTATAATGTTTATATTTGCCATAAAATTACAATATTCCCTATTTGATCCCAGTTCTTTTATTTCATAAGTGGGAGATGGTTAGCCTTGGCAATGTCCTCTTCTATATTAGGGATATTCTCCTTAATGTTAAATATATGGATGCATGCTCAGGTTATCAGTGGTCAGATCAAGCAATAGGACAGCAGGAGAACACCCATATCCCAATATGATTCATGACAAAAAGAGAAATCACAGAATCATAGTATTGCGGGTCAATGACCCGCCACCCACGTGGAGTAAATAAGACACAAGGACACAAGATTTTAGGTTAATGGGTAAAATAAGGCCACAACTTTATTGGTTATAGCATGTGAGGGTTATTGGCTTAGGCATTGGACGGGAACGCAACACATGACTCCACCCAACCGGTGTGGAGACACTTTAGGTTAACGAACAGTGGGAGGAGCTTGTAGATGCAAATACAACTGGAAGCTTCCCCTGACGTCACCGGGGGTCGTGCCACGGCCCTAACCCCATTAGGGCATCGGACAGGATCTACGACCGCCAGATCCCCTTAATGGGATACCCCTAGGAGGTAGGTGATGGCCTCAACCTGACCTCCGGCACACAACACGGATACATCACATATTGAATAATCCAGTGCCTAACCGCCACCCGAGCCCAAAGAGGCTCGCCGCCAATACCCTCACATCTGCAACCAATCCCTAATGCTCTTGGTGATGTCTGCCAACCACAAATCATTTCCTTGATTGGAAAGATGAATGCCATCATTGTGAAACAGAGCCACCTCGCTGAACCGGATGCCAGGGGTGCTCAATCACATGGCCTAAGCCTTCTGATAATATCTGCCAACCAAATGTCATTTCCAAGATTGGAGAAGTGGACGCCATCCTTACAAAACAGAGCAATGTCACTGAACCTGGTGTCAGTTTAGGGCTGGGTATGAGAAAGCCTTGCATGTTGTTTTGTCCCAGTCATACATTCTAATTGACCCCTTCTTTCCTTGGGCCCATGATTCCATCGTCCCACTATTTAGGTTTCTGTTCTTCGGGATGCAACCTACTTTGTCCCACCTCAACAGTATTTTGCCCACTCTTCTTAGAGCTTACCTTTTTTATTTTGACAAATGTTGTTTATTAAATATGTACCTCCAAGATGAAAGAGTCAGAAAGACTTAGAAGTCACAAAATGACAGGCTTGATAATTTGGATTTTTTTAAAACAACAACAACAACAGTCCTTTCAGCAATGAAATCTTAAGAGAAAATGTTACACAGGAATGGACATCAGAAAGGTAGCATTCCTAGGCTAAGCAACAAACAAATAGACACAATTAAAGACCTGAGGGAGCAAGAGAAAGTCTGTTCCACAATTGGAGTAGTTAAAATCAACAAGCATGGAAATAGTTACATAAAACGAAACAAAATCTATATGATATAAATGATATGGCAGACTTCAACCATACTTAAAATGTCTGCCATTCAAAATGCCTTCTCAGGAAGGCATTTTGATTCCACTCCAGTGATTCTCATGGGTTCTGATTGAGAAGAAAACTTGGACAAGTTATGGAAAATGGGAACCTTCATTATTATGTTGGAATAATGTATGAGGTCCATGAAATGGTGACATCTTAGCCCACCTTGGCCACCAAATTGAGCAAGAATTATGTAGATTAGGCTAAACTACAGACAGATCCCAAATGCCAGGATGAGTACTAAAATCTTAATTATCCAGAGCAGTCTCCAAGGACTACTCTTGTGATGGAACTGCCACAGTGTTAAGTCAGTAGGCGAGATGTCTAGTAATCCACACTACTGCTGCCTGGAAGTTCCCTGTGGAAAGGATGTCTCAAAATTGATCAGCACGGTGTGAGAGGAAAGAACTGTGACAAGCATTGCATCAAGCGTGCGGGGACTAGCTTGTTGCTGCTCTGTGAAGAGACGCTGCTACATGCAGCTAATAAATGCTATTTCTTCATTTCACTTACACTCCTCCCCCCCCCCCAATATTGCAAGTGGGCAAAACTCATCTGAGCACTGGATACCTAAGTACTGGGTTGCAAATGCGGGGATATCTGCGAGAGTCCTGGACTCAGGTATGCAATGACATGGCACCTGACTATGTGATAGCATGCATAAAGGTAAAGGGACCCCTGACCATTAGGTCCAGTCGTGACCGACTATGGGGTTGCGGCGCTCATCTCGTGTTATTGGCCGAGGGAGCTGGCGTACAGCTTCCGGGTCATGTGGCCAGCATGACTAAGTCGCTTTCTGGCGAACCAGAGCAGCGCACAGAAATGCCGTTTACCTTCCTGCTGTAACGGTACCTATTATCTTACTTGCACTTTGACGTGCTTTCGAACTGCTAGGTTGGCAGGAGCTGGGACCGAGCAATGGGAGCTCACCCCGTAGCAGGGATTCGAACCGCCGACCTTCTGATCAGCAAGCCCTAGGCTCTGTGGTTTAACAGTGCCACCTGCGTGCATACTTAATACCTAAAGAACAGTCATAAGAGTTTTGCTGAATGGACACCAGGGAAGACTTCAATGGGTAAAGACATAGGGGAAGCTAGCCCTGTGTTTGGTCTTTCTTCTAAGACGCTATACCACATGTGTGGCAGAGGATGTTACGCTGTTACATTATGCTCTATGGGACAGGATGGCTGATGATTCCATATCACCTTTGCCCTCCTCCTAGTATCTCACAGCCACACAGCACCATAGTTCGATCAATCGATATTTAATTTGTCACTACTTCAAGATGCAATTAAGCTTCATAAATAGCTCCATAATACAGTAGTACCTCAGTTTATGAACTTAATCCATTCCAGAAGTCCGTTCTTAAATCAAAGCTGTCTTAAACCGAGGCATGCTTTCCCTAATGAGGCTTCCCGCCACCGGTGCCCTTCCAATGTTCGGCTTCCGTTCGTAGACCAAGGTAAAGGTCGCTAACCAGAAAACTACTTCCAGTTTTGCGGAGTTCATATACTGAATAGATCGTAAACAGGGCTGTTCTTAAACCGAGGTACCACTGTACATTATTCTTGTACACTTATGCAACAATCTCAACGTTGTTAGAATAATAGAAGCCTGCAAGGAATAGTCTGATTAGTCCCAATTTCTGTAATTCAACCCCCCACCCCAATTTCCGCTGAGCTCATTGTGTCCTTTGCAGTGGTCTAATTTAGGCAGTTTTAGACTCTGGCAGAGGCGCGATCTTGCATCCAAGATGGGGTGGGGCTGGATTGTGTGTGATGTCATGCATGTAATTTGTGTGTGCAACATCATGCATGCAACATGCAATGGTTTATTGTCTCTACTACCCTCTCTCTAAAATCTTCATTACCCACTCTAACCCTCTGTTTCCTAGCTTCCTAGCCCATTGCCTATGCTGCATCTTTGCTTCAATCACCTTGCCTCCAGGCTTGCTGACCCTTAGCTTGCTGACATCCTGGGATCTTTCCCCATTCCTCTGCTTGCCCGGCAAAGGTCCTAAAAGCCCATGTGACATTTTAATCCAACAAAAGCTGACATCTTTCCTTACCTCACAGAATCTGGACTGCAAACACTCTTGCAACATTGCTCCTCGCGCAATTAGAATATTCATAAATATTCTCCTCAGTGCCATCCAATCAGTGACAGAAGCCACAAGAACAATGCTTTATAGGTAAATCTGAATGTATGCATTGAATTTCGTCAGACTTTTAGCCATTAAAACTGATATTTATCACAAAATAAATGCTTTTTTTTTTAAAAAAAAAGTGTGGTAATGATTGCAGTGCTTTGGTTTATTGCATTTGTTAGCTTTAAACATGATGGTGGGTTTTACAAAATAAGAATCCAGGAGCTACACATTTAAGTGACCTTCTGTGAGGTGATTCACAGATTATTTATACATGAATTGCAGGATAACAAGATTCACTTCCTTTGTACATTTGACTGCAAGTCCAGGAGGGCACAATTTCGTATTAGAAAGGGCCACAATGAAAGGGGCAGGCTAAGTCTATAAATAATCAACATTGGAGCAAAGGACATTTTCTTAAATATTTTGGCTTTGCTCCTTCACCAAGACTCCTGAAAGCATCTCTGGTACTCTGCTTGAAGCTAAGGGATCTTTTTTCTGCTACACACCAACTGCTATTCCAAAATCAATATATTTTTCAGAGGGACTGACTTTCTAATCTCCAACAGGCAGCTGTTAATGTGCATCTAAAAATATATGCCATATTTTTATGCTTGTTTTAGCAGGTTTTCAAGACCTATTTATATCCTACGACACTTAATTTTAGAACCTGACACTAAACCTTTTGAAAATTAAAAGTAGACAAGTGAGCATTAACACAACGGAAACTAATGCTCATTTTCATGTGCAAGGAACACAGGATTTGCATGTATAAACTGCTTCTAATTCTATTGAGAATTTCCCATTGAAATCACACCCCTTATGTTTATGAGCCTCTTGGGCTTGCCGATCAGAATGTCGGCAGTTCGAATCCCCGCGACAGGGTGAGCTCCCGTTGCTCGGTCCCAGTTCCTGCCAATCTAGCAGTTCCAAAGCATGCCAAAAGTACAAGTAGATAAATAGGTACCGCTCCGGCAGGAAGGTAAACGCCGTTTCCATGCGCTGCTCTTGTTTCGGTGTTCAGTTGCGCCAGAAGCAGCTTAGTCATGCTGGCCACATGACCAGGGCCGTCTTAAGCATATCCGGCACTGTGGTGCGAAGATCCCTCCGGCGCCCCACCCCCTTTTCCCAGAACTGTGAGCCAGGAAAGTTTCTCTCGCCCTACCCCCATTTCCCAGAATTGTGAGCCGGGAAAGTTTGGGCGCCTGCAGGCGGCGAGCAGGAAAATAACTCTGCTGCCCCTCCCAGGATACTTTCGCCCACTGCGCTTTGCTGGGCGGGGAAGGTGGGCGAGGCCCCGGAAGGGGCAGGCTCGGCTGGGCCGGCCGAGGATGGGGGGAGCCCTTTGCTTCCAAACAACCCCGCCGCCTTCTCCTCCCGCCTCGGCCATGGCTTGTTGTCTCTTGCCGCCGCTGCTCCTCCATCTCGGCAGGCACCCTCAGCCAGGTCCAGCTGCCTTCTCCGTCCGCCGTGGCGGATATGCTTAAGACGGCCCTGGTCCTTCCAAAATGTCAGCTGTCTGGTGCAGCAGCACCCCCTGGTGGTCAGGCGCCCTGGCACATTGCACCACCGCGCCCAGGCCTAGAGACGGCTCTGCACATGACCCAGAAAAACTGTGTGCGGACAAATACTGGCTCCCTCAGCCTGTAAAGCGAGATGAGAGCCACAACCCCAGAGTCGTCTGCGACTGGACTTAACTGTCAGGGGTCCTTTACCTTTACCTTTATCATATTAACAGGAAATTGTCACCTGTGCAGACTGGAAGGGGCAGTGAGGTTTACATGGGAGGGGACAAGGCACAGGGAGAGAAGGGTAAACTCTCCTGTCCTTGTATATGCATCCCCTACATGAAGGTATGTGTGAGAATGATCTCACCCAGGCCTCACTCAGTAGACTACAGCTGGGTCTGACCATGTGGGGCAGGGCTTGGTGGTGTTTGGGTTGGGTTTTTTAAATGTATGTTATAATGCAACAATGGGAGACAAGGGAAAAATGACAACTGACCACAGACGTCTGTGCTTATGACTGGAATCAATGGCAGCAATCATTTTCAGACAAGTTTTTTTTTTTGGAATAAGGATAACGGAGATTCCTTTTTTGAGCACTTAAACAACAATGTTAACTTTTAAAATAAAATACATCGGATTTTAAGTGTGCAGTCATTTAGAGTAAGTACTCAGTATGGTTTTCAAACATAATAAACGCTTAATAAAGAAACTGTTCATCTTACAAAATTAAATGTAACTCTTTTATCAAATACATGTCTTATACACTACTAATTGTCTTACACACTACTATCAGTTATGGTGAGTGATTTTGTAATTTGCAAAATGAAGCATTTTAAGACAGCAAAACCTAGACGCTCTGGCTCAAATCTTAGGTAAACTAAGCATTACTGGGGCAACACTCCAATTAAGCTTGTTCAATTAACAGAACTTTATGGCGAAACTTGCATGCATTTCACAAGAATTTTCTATTTACAGATCCTGAAATACTAATAATGAACTTTTATTTTAATGTTCACAAGTAATTCTCACACCTATTATGCCTCTACATAAATAATAATTGGGTGTAACTAAGAGCAAAAGAAACAACTGAATTGACAGCTTGTCAACTTGGTTATTTATCTTTAACGACCTATATAAATTAGTGAAGCAACACACTCACACTCACCCGAGCCTACAGGACATCAAATACTCTAAAGTTAGACTCTCAATGACTTCATTGCAGGATCTAACACAACTTCAGCAGATTCTTACGCTTACTACATATATCTCAACAGACTACAAGCTTCTAGTCCTCAGGTATTTGACAGTTGTGTATACACTCTCCTGTCCCTGAATATGTTAAAAGTTTTTTGATACTAGCTTCAAATTGGGCATTTCCCAACTGCAGTTTCCCCCATTTCAACTAATCTTTCCAATGACTGCCATCCAGTGGTTAATGTGAAAATAACACTTCTCATATGCTGAATTTTATATAAATAATCTCTGAAAGAGCCACAAACAAAGTAAGTGTAAACGACAACAATTATCAGTTCCTTCCACAACTTCAGATGAGCCAGTGCAAATTACTAAGTCATATATTCTGAAGTTACTTTTGCTACCTATTTTACATTTGCTAATTATATTCTTCTCTAATTGAGTCAGTGTGGTGTTTGTTTTTTAAGAGGATGAAGAAGAGAGGTATATAAACAACAAAATCATTTCAAGACCAGCAGCTTTACATCAGATGCCTATTCTGTTCAGTAGGCACTTGAAAATCCCAGAGGAAGCAGGTAGCATCCACTGAAGTCATGTCACAACAGGGAAGATCGGATCAAGCTGGCAGAGCCCAGTAAAGGTAGGCAAAGCCAAGTCACAGCAGGCAAGAATAGATCAAGGGAAGCAATGTCTGGTCAGAATCTCTCTTATGCAGCTGACCAAGTTTAACCTTGGTGGTAGGATTGGGTCCTCTGGCTGGGAGGGCTTCAAATAAGAGCTGTTAAATAAGAGCTGACAGTAAGAGCTGTTCGACAGTGGAACTTGCTGCCAAGGAGTGTGGTGGAGTCTCCTTCTTTGGAGGTCTTTAAGCGGAGGCTTGACAGCCATCTGTCAGGAATGCTTTGATGGTGTTTCCTGCTTGGCAGGGGGTTGGACTGGATGGCCCTTGTGGTCTCTTCCAGCTCTATGATTCTAAATAAAGTACAGGTGGTTCTCCTCTTGAGGTACTGGCACAAGCCTCATCCTGATAAGAGTCCTTTGCCATTCATTGCAAGGTCCAAGGGTTGGGGGTCGTGGCAATGCCACACATCCTTTTCATATGGAAAGTCCCACACTTCCTTCTCATGTGGAAAGGGCTGTTTGTGTCTCCAATAACCTCCATATATTATATTTGTATTTAAAAGACACGACCTTCTGATTCTTTTGGATATAAGAGGTTGAATCCAAAGAAGTCATTTGCACATGTGCCACCCCTCAATCTGCCACTGGGGAAATCCCCAGAGCAGATTGGGGAGTATGTGTGCATGGGGAGGAGAGGGGACAGAAGTTTTTGTGCTGATTTAGCTGGACACAACCCAATGCATGTTTATATTCTAGGAAATTATGATCTGTATCACCAGTCTTGTTTTTGTTTTGTTTTTTAGCTGGGAGTGGGGTGGTTAAGTTTGTGAAATGTGTAGTTGCCTTGCAGGTACTGGCACACTTAGGAAGATATTAAATTCCTGAATGCCAGGCAGCCTGATTTCTGGAAGCCAACAACAGCATCCTTTTAACTGCACTGGCACCCGTTTTGCTGCAAAATGTTGCTTACAGAATTGAGAGGCCTGGCAGGTTTTTATGGTTTCATGGTTTTTATGCCATCATTCAAAGATCACAGGGCAGTTCATAGCAGAAAAATACAAAACGAGAATACAAAATACATAATAAAACAAAAAAACAAACCCATAACCGCCTTCCCACAAACACATTTTAAAAGCCATAGAATGTTAATCAGCCAAATGCCTGGAACATTTTCACCTGGTGTCTCAAGATGTGTAATGAAGGCACCAGGTGAACCTTCCTGGGGAGAGCATCCCACAAAAGGCCCATATATATAGCCCTACAGATTCTGATTCTATAGATTTTTTTTCTGAATTAAACAGCACCTTGTCAGGGCCGTAGCTAGGAGGTGGTGAGGTGGGCCCCCACCAGGGGCAAAGGTGAGGGGTGGGGTGCAAAATCGGCTAAAATATGCCCATAAATATGTCTATAAATAAAAATATTGATTATTGCCTCATAAGAAAAGGTTTTAGAGCAGGCATCCCCAAACTGCGACCCTCCAGATATTTTGGCCTACAACTCCCATGATCCCTAGCTAACAGGACCAGGGGTCGGGGAAGATGGGAATTGTAGTCCAAAACATCTGGAGGGCCGAAGTTTGGGGATGACTGTTTTAGAGGGTGAATTGAAGGGGGAGGGGGTTGGATGAGAGGCAGAAAGAAGAGCTAATTTGTCAGTGGCTAGGGGGCACAATCTGGACAGTTCTGCCAGGGGTGCAAGATCACCTGGTCACTGCTCTGCACCGTGTGCCATTCTATCGCAAATCTGACTGGAATTACTCGTGCTCCTAGACCAATTTGCTCAACAACACAAAAGCACCTGAAGGCCAAGCTAGATTTCAGCTTATCAACATAATCAAGTTTCTCTCCTAGGAAACATGGCTTTCACCTATGGATGAGCTGCTTTCTTGTCAGAGGCAATGCAGCATTTTGAGGCATTCACTCACATTATCTGTAAAAAAGCTCTTTACAGAAAATTTGTTCCATAATTATCAGTAAACAAAAAGATGTATAATGTTGCCTAAGCTCATTAATGGTTATAATCATAGCTTGATTATGTTAGATTATATTTCAGTCTTAAAGGAGTTAATATAGTTCTTTAAATAATAATTACAAATCAGATGAAACACATTAGAGTATACTGACTAGAGCAATTATGTGTTAAATATTCAAATTTGTTTTCAACGTGTGTGTGTTTTTAATAGCCAAAGTCCAGGATCTTGCTCTAAACCAGGCATCCCCAAACTGCGGCCCTCCAGATGTTTTGACCTACAACTCCCATGACCCCTAGCTAACAGGACCAGTGGTCAGGGATGATGGGAATTGTAGTCCAAAACATCTGGAGGGCCGAAGTTTGGGGATACCTGCTCTAAACCTAGCCCTTCAGCACTGCCAGGTGTGTTCCTACTCCTAACTGTCCACAGTCTCAACAGGGCCAGACCCCAGGGCAGGACAAATCACAGCAGCCTAGTCCAGTTCACTGGGTCTCTAATCAGTACTGAACTTTACTATAAAATATTAAGGCACACATTTGAAGTCGGTAGAGCATGAGCCTCTTAACCTCCAGGTTGTGGGTTTGACCTCCCCAATTTGGGTAAAAAGATTCCCGCATTGCAGGAAGTTGGGCTAGATGCCCCTCCTGGTCCCTACCTATTCTACGATTCGATGAAGTATGGAGAACTATAGCTGTTTAAATTAGCCACATTTGTTTGTTTGTTTGTTTGTTTGTTTCATTTATATCCCAACTTTTTCTCCACTGAGCTCAAGGCGGCATATATGGTTTTCCCCTCCTCATTTAATCCCCCACCACAGCAACCCTGTGAGGTAGGTTAGGCTGAGAGGCGGTGATTTGGACCCTGGTTTTTCAGGTCCTAGTACGACACTCTAGCCACTGCGCCACACTGGCTCTGGGTGAGATTCCGTGAGACCAGAGAAACACAGCAAGGGAGACAATTCTTCTAATTCCATCCACTAATTTACAGTAGTAGCTTTTGCAATGGAAGCTCACATTTTAAATGAGCAAAAGTTAGTGGTGGCCACCAATTCAGATAGCCTCATTGTCTCATCCTCTTTTGAAGCTATCAATGGCAACCAATCACAATGTCTATATTCTGCCTCTGCTATTGAGGGCAAGGCACCTCCAAATACCAGTTGCTGTGACAAGCAGGGAGAGTGCAGCTTTGTTCAGGTCTTGCTTGCAGGCTTCGTTCCCGTATAATTGTCATTATCATTAAATCTATTACCCGCCCTTCACCAGCAGCCCTCTGGTTGGGTGACAACAATTGAAAATGAAAAACAGCTAAAACAGAGTCCAATCACAGGAACAGTGTAGGCCCTGAAAACACAGGTATCTGCTTGACCACTGAGGGAACTAGGTGTTGGACTACATGGGCCTTGGCCAGGGCTTTTTAAAGCCAGAACTCGCTGGAACTCAGTTCCAGAACCTCTCAGGTGGGCACCATTGGCATTCTTAGAGAACGAGGGAGGCATTCATGGTGAGTTCCAGCACCTCTTTTTCTATAGAAATAGCACTGGCCTTGGTCCTGATCTAGCAAGACTCTCCTGATGTTCTTAAACCAATGGTGTTTCTATTCACTGTCCTGTTAATGGAGCTATGTCATAGCAGCAGAGATTGAACTGATGGTGGATGCATTTTCCGATCCCTGTATGATCATCAGTGTACTTGAAGCTGTAAGTTGCAGACTTGGGGTTGCAATTTTAGCTTATGTTATAGGGAATAAAGACTGAGGAAGTAGTATATTGTTAAGTAGTTCAAAAGATACAATGGCAAAACAGCACAAGTACAAGTGGGCACAAGTAGCAAGCCTTTGCACCTTTCAGAAAAAACATGATCATCATCTTAATCAGTTTTCGCTTCTAAGCCAGCCTCCTTTAACTCAATACTCTCTAGATGTTATTGGACTTCATCCCCAATCAGTACCAGCGAGCTTGGCCAAAAGTCAGAGATGATGGGAGTTGTAGTTCAAAACATCTGGAGGTACTAGGCTGTTCTAAGCAATGAATCTGTTCCAAGCTTCATTTGTGTGTGTGTGTGTTAGATACTATGAGAAGTTTAAAAAGAGGAAAACTCCTTTCATAAAACCAAAATAGAAATGGTTTGGTTTTAGACTGGAAACATTTTATTCCATGGCGTTACGATACAATGAGTACAGCCACTTGCTCATACTGAGGCAGTTGCATGCTCTTTTAAGTATAGCTGTACCCCCAACTGGAACTCTTTTAAAGAGATTTTGTAAGTCAGATCTGTAAGCTCAGGGGGTTGATACTGATTTTCCCCAGCTCTGTTACCCAGAACAAATCAGTTATGACTATGGTATAGAACTGCCACAGAATTGGACTTGACAAGGAAATTAGAGGGGCTTGGTAAAGCAAAACATTTGTGGGAAGTCCAAGGAAAGTCAAAATCATCACTAACTTTCATTCTGCATTGGCAAGGAAATCGACAACTTGTGCTGCCTTTCAGAACTTATGAAAAAGCACATCCAAAGTGAAGGTGTGTGTCCTGCACCAAAAGGAAAACTGTGCTACAGACAGAGTTTAGGGGACTGCTGCTAAAAAGTCAAGAAATAAGCTAAACTGAGCACTGCTTGTTTCAAAGCCAAATATTATGCACATTTTGTTCTAGGGCATTTTTCAGAGCTGTGGCCAAACACAGTTGCTGTAAATATCATACATGTATGGGAGCACTTTCCCTATCACACACTGACTACGCATGATAACCGATGGTGGGCCCATGCCTTGCTGAGCTGACTGAATAGAGGCCACTGTAATGTGATGGGCAAGTCGTACATCTTTGCATGGAAGCTACAGTCATTTCTCTAGCAGTATGCAGAAAGCATTGCACATTCCATGAGTCTGGATCTGTTCCACAGAGCAAATTAAAATGCTGTTCGTAGTAAAGGTAAATGTAACGGGACCCCCCGACCATTAGGTCCAGTCGTGACCGACTCTGGGGTTGCGCGCTCATCTCGCATTATTGCCCGAGGGAGCCGACGTATAGCTTCCAGGTCATGTGGCCAGCATGACAAAGCCACTTCTGGCAAACTAGAGCAGCACATGGAAACACCGTTTACCTTCCCGCTGTAGCGGTTCCTATTTATCTACTTGCATTTTGACGTGCTTTCGAACTGCTAGGTTGGCAGGAGCTGGGACCAAGCAACGGGAGCTCACCCCGTCACAGGGATTCAAACCGCCGACCTTCTGATCAGCAAGCCCTAGGCTCAGTGGTTTAACCCACCGCACCACCTAGGTCCCTGCTGTTCGTAGTAGGGATGGGTAAATATGTCAATTTTTTTCCTCACTCTCAGTTTCTCATTTTTCCTATCTTAAGTTCAGTTCTCCATATTTTCATATCAGTTTGCATTTTTGTTTTTTTAAAGATAGTCCTTGTGAAAATGCATCCATATTTTAGTGCCAATTTCGCTTAACAAACACATTTTATACAATTTTGCCTAATATACACATTTTTGCAAAGAAGTTCCCCCTTAAACAACATTTTAAATGTTATATTCATTACCATATGCATTTACATCAATACTTTACCCCAATATAAGCATTTATATACACATTATTGAATGGAGAACTACATTGCAAAATTCAGAAGAATGCAAGTTTCAAAGAATGGGTGTGTTACAGTTCTTGCATTCTTTCAGAAACTGCAAATGAGATAGTTTTGCCTTCAAATGCAAACTGAATTTATTATCTTCCCCATAACTAGATCCCAGTAACCCCATAATTATTAGCTGTGAGGGTGGGGCTTTAAAGGCTCTTGATATTTTTTTACATATTTTTAATTGTGGTGTTTTGCTGAGCTGTTATTTGCTGCCCTGGGCTCCTTTGGGAGAAACGGCAGGATAGAAATTTAATTTCATACATAAATGAATATCAAGTCAAGTGCAATATCTCAGCCCCTTGCTACAGCTTGTTGCACATACCCTTGCTTTTGCCAGTGACACCAGAAACCAATTCATACATGCATTTCCATAACTTATGGAGTACAACATCAAGTGATGATTTGGCCAATCCAAATGTGCCATCACAGGATCAGTGCCATGTGAGGTTTCACCTCTCATCCAAAGTCAAAAATTTCAATTGAGCTATTCAACACATCCTTTGAACTGTAGAGATATCAAATGATATAGAATGTAATTATGAACCAGCCCTAGCAAACTATATACAGTGTCAAACGTAATGAGTAAAACTTATTGCACATCACATTTTCTGTATACATAAGAGCCCTACTAAGTGTCGAATACATGCCTCTCTATTCTGCACTACAGCCTTGCCTAATAAATTAGCTCGGCCACTGTCTTTCATGAATGCAGACTTCACACCCATTCATTAAATCCAGAAGCGTTTTAGACCTTATCTCAACATTTGGAACACAGAAATTCATTTCTCTCCACGAGGTGGTGCTCATTCTTTTAAAATCAGTTGCTCACCAAGCGTAGGATGAGGGATGATGGTAAAAGAAGAGTGTAGAAGGGGCTCAAAGACTGTCCACTTTCCATTTGTCTAACACAAATGTTGCAAGAGCAAAGATAACCAACATCTGTATCACAGTTGCAAAGAAACTGCAGCAAACTAACAGACATAATTTTTTTGCTTCGAGTAAAATTGTCAGATAAACATTTTAAAGGGAACACTGGGCGGTATTTCTAGGGAGTTGGGTACATTCCTATACTATTATTATAGCCAATGCCCTTAATCACCTTCAGGCGACGGTTCCAGGCAACACTGTCATAACACTTCTGCTCAAATCCTGTGGGGAAACGATGGGCTAGTTCACACTTGCCAGCAGCTACTCTGTGTGTAGAAAGCTTGTGGTTAAGTGTTATTTATGTGGACTCAGCACAACTCAGGGCTGTGCATACAGCTCCTGCAGCTGAATGGGTGCCTCTAAAATCACAGTAGCACCTGCAAAATTTGCTCTTTGCTCAGTTCCTGTTTAGTCTGAAGAGAGCTCAACCCTGAAGCTCTCATTCAAGTCCTTTCTGTTGGAGAGGAGGCCAACAGTTAAGATCCTATTTCCATGTGTGGTGGAACTGCAAACCTGTAAATATGTAATATTTGCTGCATTACATATTCAAGTTGCTTTTTGTAAAAACAAAACAAGACGTAATATATAGGATATATACTTAAAACAATTTTAAGGACAAAGGAAGTCAGTTCAGTATGGGTGTTGGCCACACATGAACAATGGAAGCTGTTTAACATTTCCCTATTAGCCATGACCACATAAGAAAAAAGAAAATGAAGAGAAACGTCTCCTTCCGTCATAATATTAGAACTCAGGGCCATCGCATGAAGCTGAACATAGGGAGATTCAGGACAGGCAAAAAATCATGCACACTTAAACTATAGAATCCATTCCCACAAGATGCAGAGGTGGCAACTAACTTGGATAGCTGTAAAAGTGGCTTAGACATGGAGGATAAGGTTAAAAAAGGTAAGTAAAGGACCCCTGACAGTTCAGTCCAGTCGCAGACGACTCTGGGGTTGCGGCGCTCATCTCACTTTACAGGCTGAGGGAGCCAGCGTTTGTCCACAGACAGTTTTTCCGGGTCATGTGGCCAGCATGACTAAGCCGCTTCTGGCGCAACGGAACATCGAAACCAGAGCAGCGCACGGAAATGCCGTTTACTTTCCCGCCGGAGTGGTACCTATTTATCTACTTGTACTTTCGAACTGCTAGGTTGGCAGGAGTAGGGACCGAGCAACAAAAGCTCACCCAGCCGTGGGGATTCGAACCGCTGACCTTCTGATTGGAAAGCCCAAGAGTCTCAGTGGTTTAGACCACAGCGCCACCCGCATTTGCCACAATGGCTGTGTGCTATTGCCACTGCCCAAGGTACAATGCCTCTGAATACCAGTCGCTGGTACTCAGAAATGGAGAGAATGCTGTTTGTCAGCTTCCTGTGGGTATCTGATTGGCCACCGTGAAAACATAATGCTGGACTCTCCTTATTTATTATGGACCTTCCATAATATACTTCTGAGAACTAGATGCTTTGTGGTGGGGGGGGGAGGGAGAGAGCAAAAAAACATGGGAGAGTGAGCTGCCCTGGATAAACCCTGTTGGAAATACAATACTGGAAGAGATGGAATCTTGGTCTGACACAGCAGGGTAGTTTCTGAGTAAAGAAGATCTTTGAAAATACCTTTGGTTCCCACCCCCACTAAATATTAAATGCCATTTCCTTTTACATGGATCACAGACTTTTCGAATGAGATCATAATTTCAATTTTCTGCTATGAACATATTTCAGTTCAGCTGGAGAAAGGCCCTCCAGCAACCTGTTAAAAGCAGTTTGCTACAAATACACAGCAAAAACACTGCTTATTGCTACACAAATGGAAAATAGTAGGAAGACTGCAAGGCCAAAAACTAATGTGTTTCAAAGTTCGTTATCTTTCTTAGGCCGCTATAAAACATTAAGAAACAAGTCCCAAGTTTAACTGACAATTTTCTGCCACCCATCCAAAAGTGAATAAAATGTCAGTGGACCATGAAAGATATGCCATAGAATGTTATGCTAAGACTTTCATCTGATTTTAGCTCTTTGGCAAAGGGAAATGAGACAGAACCCCAGGTCTCCCTGTGCTCTTAGATCTGCTAGTCACACCCCGTTGCATCTCAAGTAGTGGTACAGAATCATGGAAGCAGCATAAGGGTAGAAAAAGGCAAACCATTTGAAGCCAATCCATCACTAACCAATAAGAAAGAAGAAGAGATCAAACTAATTGATCATGAACAAAGATGAAAGACTATAAAGTGAAGACTGGGGGCAATGTCCCTTGCCCATTTTTTTGTTTTTTAAGAGTGCAATAATATTGAAAGTAGAATAAGGAGTTATATGGTAGCATACATTATACTCCTAGGATATTCCCTGGCAGGAAACCTTCAAAAATAGCTGCAAATGCATGTATTAAAAACAGCAACTTGTACCAAAAATAGCCTACCATAATAAAGGCGAAGAGTCCACATATTTATTTCATACTAAAGCAAACAGACATTATACAGAACCACTGGCCGTTGTTTTACATTTTAATGAAATATTTTCAACGTTAAGTCTGACATACTGAAAGTACACCTAGGAATAATAATCCATGCAGCATTTGGGGAGAGGGACAAGGTATCAACCAGTACTGCCCAATTCCTGAACTCCTCCTTTTTTTAGTGCCTAGAATATGTGGAGTTGAATGTAGGCTTGTTACAAATATTTGCTATGTTCAAATGCAGAATGTTGTCACAAAATACGTTTCCACCCAACCGCCTTTTTATTTCAAAGCCTGGCTACCTTTTTCACACTTGTGGTGAAAAATAATACTAAAAGTTGTGTGCAGCCTCAGGATACAGAATGATATATGACCGCATTCGCAAGTAACCTACTAGAGGAGCAAAGTAGCAAACTGAATTTAGCCTCAAATCCCTGTCTAGCTTTCACCAACCACTGGCTCCTTCCCGCCATCTCTGATTCCTTGGTGTTTAGGTGGTAAAGTTAACCAGTTCACCAGCACGGCATCTTTCAGACAGAATCTGCACAACCTCCTGTTATCGCAGGTGTCCACTTGTGACACAGTGGGGACAGAGGATGGGGCAGCTGTGGGCAGGAAAGGGAGCTCGTATTGGAGTGAGGATCTTGAAGCAGAATTCAGGTTACTGTTCAGACATGAAAGGTGAGCTTGCAATGGCGTTGAAGCATGTCAATCACTTTTTTAAAAAGTATTTGGCATCTGAGACTGGCAACATAAAATACCACTTTATGTTGGGAAATAGGATGTAACCAGTGCTTTTCTTCTGGTAGGATGTGGGGGGTACGCATACCTCTAAACATTTTGTGAATCTAAGTTTGGCCTCAATGAGGGATAGTATTTCAATATGAGTAGGAAAAGGAGAGTACCCCTAATTTTTTTTTGGGGGGGGGGAAGCACTGGATGTAACACTCTCCTCATAACACTACTTCCAAAGTGGTGAAATCACATAGTTTACCACAGAACTCTAAAATTCAAACAAACTTGTTCACCAAGGCTTCACGGGATGAGCAGAACAAACATAATTCTGCACGTGAGTTGGCATGAATAGCATGAATGACACATTCATAAGGCATCCTGCCATCGGTGAATTGTTCACACGAACAGATCCAGACTCTCCCCTCTCTACAACTGATTTGTTCAGTATCTGGGACAAATGATTTCTAAAAATAGTTATTGGTTCACAGCTCACTCAGAAGCAGCTATTGTTTTACATATTTGACAGACTAAATGCTGTGTTTAATTGACATTTTCAGTTCATGTTTCTGTCCTTAGCACTATAATTACAGCAGGATGGGTTTGGAATCTGATTTAATTCTAATGAAGGCAGTCACAATTAGGATAATGAGGTTCACCGTCCTCAGGTAAAACATATTGCTAGTTAAGTGCTTCAAGAAAATTTATTTAAAATATTTTTTCCCATAGGAAAAATTCTTGCTGTAGCCTCACAAAAGTAATCATAATCCTACATTCATAAAATTACATGCGATCTAATTAATAAATAATATATACCACAGTGGCTACTCTTTACTTAGTTTAGCAAATTTATATCCTTCTTGTGTTCCAAGAAACACAAAAGCTACCTCATATTTAACGCCACAACACCACTGGGACGTAAATTAGGCTAAGAGATCATGACTTGCCTCACGCTGCCTTGGGAGGGTCATGTCTGAGAAGGGATTTGAACTAGTTTTCCACATATTCATACTTTGTAATAATACTTGTCAATAACCAAATATCTACATGAACATTATAAAACTACCCTTACAAAATGTCCGGTTCTGCTGTTTACATATTTCTTTACACATTCTCACACTTTAAAGCTGAAAAATATGATCACCCATTATTACTTTTTGACAGAAAAGGAAAGAAGATTGGGTGGGGAGGTTTTTGAGGTACAGATGTTCAGTAGGGAGCAGTGATTTGTTTAAAGTTGCACCTCCCTCATCTTTTGAATAGAGTGTCTCAGATTTTCACCAGATACCCCTGAAAGTCTACATAACTGTTTAGAGTCTGGTGGTATCAGCAATGCATCTTCGTTCAATAGCCATCCTTAACAGCAGTCATAGCCAACATGGAAAGCAGGAATCATGAAGGAAGAAGATACCAACGGTCAAAAACAAAAACCAATATTAGATTGCTAAAGAGAGCATGACATGTTGAACAAAGCTCTAATTTTGTAAGGGGGCGGAGTGGGAAACCTAGCCAAAAGCTTCTCTCTAAATGATTGTCCAAAGTTTCCCTCCTTACACACTAAACCAGAGTGTGGAACAAGCCTGTGCCCCCTCCGGATGTGTCCTCTGACATTTAAAGTCCTAAACCACTTGGGAGCAAAACCCCTGCAAGAATGCCTTCCCCCTTATTAACCAGCCTGGACTTTAGGATCAGCAAATGAGACCCTCTTGGTAGTTCATAAGGGATAAGGTAGATAGTGTGAGGGCCCAGAAAATGCCATTTTCAGTGGTGGCACCATATGTGTGTGTGTGTGTGTGTGTGTCATAGCTGCCAAGTTCCGGCCTGAGAAATAAGCAGGGCCGGCTCGTCGTAGACCCCTGGTGGTGCAGGGCACCATGGCGCCGGCCCGCCAGGAGGGCGCCGCGAGCTGCGCCCGCCCGCTGGCTGGCCGTTTCGCTGGTACGCTGCGCGCGGCGCCCACCTGCCCACCGCGCTGGGAAACGGGGCGGGAGGGCGCCGGAGAGATCGCGCTGTGCCTGCCCGCCCGCCGCGCAGCAGCGCTGCGCCCACCCACCCACCGCGCTGGGAAACGGGGTGGAAGGGCGCCGGAGAGATCCGGCGCACCATGGCGACAGGGGCACTTAAGACGGCGCTGGAAATAAGGGACTGGACCGGAAGTAGCAGACCGGAAGTAGCAAACCGGAAGTAACGCTGCCACCATTTTGGAACTGGGCGGAGCATGCTCAGAAGCTACTTTTGATGCTGCTCTGCCCTGTTCCAAAATAGCTGTCGCACCAGAAGTCACGCTGCAGCCATTTTGGAACTGCGCAAAGCAGCATCAAAAGTCGCTTCTGAGCATGCTCCACCCAGTTCCAAAATGGCCGCCGCATCAGAATAAACCATGGAAAAACAAAAAAAATCCGTTTTTTCGGCTGGGGACAGCTGGAAAAATGGGGGTTTCCCGGGGAATACGGGAGACTTGGCAGCTATGGTGTGTGTGTGTGTGGCCTCAGCAGAGGTGGATTTAGGCCAGTGCAAGTGGTGCGGTCACAGCAGGTTCACAAACAAGGAGGGTGCTTTCAGCAGTATTTGGTGGCAACACTGGCCCTACCTACCATCCTTCAATATATGATGTGCCCTTTCAAAAAGTGTTTTTTTTCTCTCTCTTTAAAACAACCCCATGATTCTAAACTTTCCAGCTGTCAGTATTTCACATATGGTGCAATAGTTTTATCATATAATTCTGTTTTTTCAATCCTGTCAACATACAGTTGATCATTTCCTCTGCATCCTTAAGGAAATCTGCTGGAAATTCATGTGGTCAATCCACACTCAAAATGCACTGTACTTATTTTTAAATCATCTTTGGAAATAGGCATTCAAATTAGATGGAGCCCAGGCACATTGCTGATGCAGCTTTTGCTGTCACAATTGTTGGGTGTCCCAGTTTAGAGACTGAAAAGGTTGCATGCTTGAATCTTGCTGAATGTACAAACATACCAGTTTTCTTTGCGTTTTCAAGACACAGAAAAAACTCCAGTGAGTTTAATACAGCCACGTGAAAACATCACATTGTGGTACAATATTCACTGTATTGGATAACTTTTATAACTGACCTACAAACCTAAGGACTCTTGAGTTAGAATGAAAACTGAAGCATGTTTGGCATCCCCCCCTTCCCGAAGGCGGATGGGGTTGGTTAAAGGAATTATGTCAGCATTTCAGGAAGTCGCGAAATTTCTGTTTTAATTTACAGAAAGAAAATATCGAACTAAATCGAAGCCCCATTCAATTATCTTCACCTTATGTGCAAAAATCTGATGCAAAATTATTCTGGATAACTCACTACTATGTCATTGTAGTTGCATTTATACCAGAATAGTTATGTATAAAGATACCCTGATTGTGCCATTTTGCTCACTAGGTGGCACTTGGGTATAATTTCAACAAGTTCAACAGAATTATTGTTGCAGTACAGTTGCATGTATGCAATGGATTCTTAAGTGGCAAATCTTTTCCAGTTTTATTAGGCCAACCTAAAATCTGATTTGACAGCTTCCTATCAGCAAATTTAGACATAATGATTCTGGTACAATATCAAATGTATGCAGAAAAGTGTGGGATCCATCTGCTGGCACAGATCTTCAGCCCACTGGATATGGTGCTGGTTATTTTACAAAGCCAAGACTTCACCCTTTATACAGTATATCAAAAAATGGCAGATCATAGCTAAAGGGCCTTTGCTCACTGATAGAGTTTCTAGCCTGTAGGCTCTCTTTTGCTGGTAGACTTAAACTTGGCTTGGCATCCCTCTATTAAATAAAGCATGTTATGCAAGCATTTTTAACACTGTTAAAACAGAATGCAGATATCATGACCGCCACCTGAAAAAGGTATCAGAGCTAAAATTCTGCCACAAGTACTGTCTCTTAAAATAAACAAAGCTCGTTGTTGAAAATGCAATTACAGGCATGAACATATTCTACATGAAATAGTGGCTGCGTCAATATTGGGGTAAGATATTGCACAATGGGGTAAGATATTGCACAATATTGGGGTAAGATATTGCACAGGGTGCAGCATGGCTTCCGCATGGCTTTGCCACGCCACGCCGCGCCACGCCTACCGGCCCAGCGCCCCACACCACCGGGACTCTACCTAGAGCCGGCCCTGAAATAAACACCTGGCTATGACATCCTATCAAGTGAAGAGGATAACTGAAATTGTGAAAATTAGATAGAGACAAACCAGCCCCCCTCAGCGTGCTTTAAGGCTGAATGCAGGTTTGAACCACAGCTTCCCATATCCAGTTTTGACGCCAGCACACCACAATGGTTTTTACATGTAATCCAGGAGTGATTGTCTTGGGGTCTCAGTATACCTTTGCCTAGTTGTATATGGTAGTTTTTACAGATGCTTTGCATTCTTATATTTCCCTCTTTTTTATGGCTAAGTTTTTTACACAGGTTGCTTTTGATTATAGAAATTACCCCAATGTTAACTTTAAAGAAAAGGTAAGAAAGACATTTAATAAATGTGTGGGAAACTGATTGTTATTCATCTCTTAAAAGACATAATAGCATTAATCTCACTGTTTCAAAAGTTAAATGCTAGCTCTTAAAAAAACCTTTTCTTAACATTAAGTAAAATATCAGGAAAGAGGAGAAAATGTTCTCCTGATACTAGATCACTTTCCATTTTTTTTACCCAAATGGTACATTAGTTTTACGAGCCAATGCATGAATGATTATAATATAAAGGAAAAGCCACATTTGGCTCTCTGCAATCTCCCATTGTAGTCTGCCACACATGCCCGCTGGCAAGGTTCTGACATACTTGTGAATGGGCACCATGCCATCCAAACAGATGGGCGAGAGCATAGGTTGCTACAAGACCATGAGTACATGTCAAGCAGGGGTGCTAGAGGCAACAGTTCCACTAAAATATATATTCATTTGGAAGCGACGTGCCTGTGATTTAAAACACGCCACCACTAATCCAATTTGGAGCTCAACAACCGCTAAAAATAGAATTGTGCAAATGATTCCTGGGCCTGATGCATGGAAGTGAAAAAAGCAGATAGGTTGAATCTCATTAACTCCTGCCCTGGGTAAAGGCAGGCATAATGGGGACGAAGGCAGAAGTCCTTCCTTAACAAAGCTAGATGAAATTGTTCAGGCCACTCTCTCTTAACCACAGCCAGCTCACCCATGAGGCAAGGTGAGGCAACTGCCTCCGCAGCAAGATCTACAGGGGCAGCAGATATGGATGGAGGGGAGGGGAGAAGCAAGAGAGGAAGCCTTAGATTGGCAAACAAAACGGTAAAGTTTACTGTTATGTGTAGTATATACTCAACCCATTTCCACTTAATAGTCTCCTTTGGGGGAAAGAAAGTCTCTCTCTCTCTCTTTCTCTCTCATGCTACAGTCTAAGGCTGCATCAGAGATTATAATTTAAAACATATGAATCATATCACATGCTGCAGTAAACGTTCTATTTTTGAGCACTAGACTTTTCCTCTATCAACTAAAGCAGTAAGCTGCTAAACTAAGAGAGGCTAATTGTTACATTTGTTTTAGTAATATATAAATACATGGAGAATCGTTTTTTTCTACTTTAAGCCTATGATTCTTGGAGGAGAGAGAAGACACAGGGGGAGAGCATCTGCTTTGCATGCAGAAGGTTCCAGGTTCATTCCCCCCTCCCATCTCAATCCAGACAGGTTAGAGGCACCATTAGGGTGTTTCCTAGACTGGATGGGTGAGTTGGGACCTTATCTGGCTGGTGCTACCCTTCCTCTAAAGCAACAAGTGCATTGCTTCTGGATCCACTACTGTTGCTTGATGCTCAAGTGGCTTTAGAAGTTTAGGATGCCTTCCGAGTTATCTCCTGCTTGGACTACTGCAATGCGCTCTACGTAGGGCTGCCTTTGAAGGTGACCCGGAAACTACAAGAGGCCGCCGAGACCACATAAGACCGGTCTTGAAAGATCTACATTGACTCCCAGTACGTTTCCGAGCACAGTTCAAAGTGTTGGTGCTGACCTTTAAAGCCCTAAATCTCCTCGGTCCAGTATACCTGAAGGAGCGTCTCCACCCCCATCGTTCTGCCCAGACACTGAGGTCCAGTGCCAAGGGCCTTCTGGCGGTTCCCTCGTTGCGAGAAGCTAAGTTGCAGGGAACCAGGCAGAGGGCCTTCTCGGTAGTGGCGCCCACCCTGTGGAACGCCCTCCCATCAGATGTCAAAGAGAAAAACAGCTATCAGATTTTTAGAAGACATCTGAAGGGAGGCTTTAATATTTAATCAGTTATTTTATTTTATTTTTCTTTTGGAAGCCACCCAGAGTGGCTGGGGAAACCCAGCCAGATGGGTGCGGTATAAATAATAAATTATTATTATTATTATTATTATTATTATTATTATTATTATTATTCCATCAGCTTCAGGTGGTTACCCAGCTGCACCCCTATCAGGAAAGGGGGTAGCCTAACCTGTCTAGGCTCTGGTAACATCTAGGTTAGATTACTGCAATGTGTCATACATGGGGCTACCTTTGAAGACTGTTCAGAAGCTGCAGTAGAAGTAGAATCTGGCAGCTAGACTGCTGACCAACACAATACAGTGTAAACATATTCACAGCAATTATGGTATAACTGCACTGGCTTCCAGCTAGTTTCCTAGCCCAACTCAAGCTTTTGACCTACAAAGCCTTATGTGACTTGGTGCTCTACTACCGGTACCTCAAGGAATGCCTCTCCCCGCATGAACCAGACCCTGTGGTTAGGCCTTTCACCATGCCCCCCCCACACACACACCAGGAAGGCGCAGAGGGTGTTGATGTGAGAATGGGACTTCTCAGTGGTGGCCCCCTGCTTCTGGAATGTTCTTCCCATGGAGGCACACCTTGCACTGAAATTACTTATCTTTAGGCACCAGACAAAATCATTAATTTTCTTCCAGGCCTCTGGTCTATATTTATGGCTTCCTTTAGGGAGAGGGATGTTTTAGTCCTGCCCTTTTATAAATATGAATGTGTTTTCAGCTTTTACTCTGTTTTAGTTCCATGTTGGTTTTAATGCATGTGATTTTTTTGGTAAGTGGCTTTGAGTTTTCTCTTTTATTTTAAGAAATAAAACTAATAAGTTCAACAAATAATCATATCTGGAGATGGGGCTGGGAGAGAACCTTGCCTGAAATCCCAGAGGGTCACTGCCAGTCAGTGCAGACAATACTGGTGCTTCTAAGTAGGTTTTTTTTTAGCAGATAACAGAGGAAGCTGAAAGGACAAACCCACATCCAAGTTCCACCCTGTTCCACCCAGACACTCCTATACGCCACACAGGCTAGTAAAAATCAACTAAGCATGCCTATTTCTAGTAAAAGGAATCCATGAACAGCAATACACCTCCGAGGCCCTTCTGATCATTTCAGTTGTATGTTCTGCAAAGGATCTTACGCAACAATCTGAAGTATATCTGTTATGGGAATTATATCGGAAATACTTTGCAATTGTGTTAGGACAGCAGCAGCAGTTAAACGTTCCCCCAAGCATGCAATAAGTCAGGTTTTTAAAAATAAATAACAGAACAACTGACAATTTATGTGCATTTGTTTTTCTTGTTGCCAAATGTAAGGAGGAGGAAGGTGGGAATTGAAAGCCATATAGGAACTGGAACAAATCTACACATCTCTTTGGCAAGTGTCCTCAGAAGCCATTTAATCCTACTTAAATCAGCTCATGCATTCAATATTGCAAAGCAAAGATTCAAGGAAAAGCAAAAACATCTACATTATGTGTGCAACCATGTCCCTATTTCCATGGAAATATGGACCACTTACAAACGCCATCTCCAACTCCTCAAAAGGTTCCATCAACGGTGTCTCTGAAATTTTTTACACATCACTTGGGAAGACAGGCGAACTAATATCAGTGTACTGGAAGAAGCAAAGATCACCAATGTTGAAGCAATGATTCTTCAACATCAACTTTGTTGGACTGGTCATGTTGTGCGGATGCCTGATGATTGTCTTCCAAAGCAACTACGGTACTCTATTCTGAACTTTAAAATGGAAAGCATAATGCTGGTGGTCAACAAAAGAGGTTTAAAGACTGTCTCAAGGCAAATCTTAAAAAATGTAGTATAAACACTGACAACTGGGAAACACTAGCCTGCGAGCGCTCCAGATGGAGAACAGCCTTTACCAAAGGTGTCATGGGCTTTGAAGACACTCAAACTCAGGAAGCAGGGGAGAAACATGCTAAAAGGCATGCTTGGCAAATCCACACTGTGATCAACTCCCGCCCGGAAACCAATGTCCTCACTGTGGAAGGACGTGTGGATCCAGAATTGGCCTCCACAGTCACTTACGGACTCATTGTTAAAACCGTGTTTATGGAAGACAATCTTACTCGGCTACGAGTGACGAAGAAGGTTCCGGTTTCCGCCGGCAGGAATGGCGGACCTGTTTTCCATCCCTCTGACCTTCGTAAGGAATTTGGCGGTTGCTAGGGGAGTAAATGGCAACCCCCTACCATCTCCGGGGGTTACGGAGAGGGGCCGCTGGCCCGCGATGCCCCCAGACCCACTCCGACTGTTTTTGGAGTGGGGGGAGCTTGGGCTGAAAAGCACTTACGAGGGCCAGGACTCCCGGACGCTAATCTGCATGGCGGGGATTTCCATGGTTAAAGAAGATAATTAGGCTTAAATCTATGGACATACTTCAGAAGGAGGGGAAGAAGCGCTGTTTACTGCTGAGAAATTTATGCTGCTGAGGGAGAGGAGTCAAAGGCTGTATTTCATCTGGAAGAAGGATTGATGGGGACGGAGCGATAAGGGGAGTGAGTTTTTTTTTATTTTTCTTCATATGAGTTACTTCGTACCTTCCCAGACGCGATGTCCTGGCTTGTTTGGAGTGAAAGAGAAGCAAAAGACTGTGTGAGTTGAACTTTATAAACTGTTGTTACTGAGCATATTTTTTAAAGATGTGGAGTTGCCGATGAGAAAAGCCCCCCTCTAGTTGGACGGAAGGAGTCCCTGGACGCGTTCGGAGGATTTATGAGCTGTGACGCACTTTGAATTGGAGCAGCGACCTGAAGCTAAGTTCAGCTATAGGGCAAGGAGATCCATTAATTTACCAAGAGTCTATGGTTTGATGTTTGGGTCTTCTGCCTGGAAAAGCTGTAAATTTTATAAAGATCGTTAATCTGCATGGTTATGAGAGAAAACGAAAGTGATTTGAGCTTTTTAAGATGGCGCTGCTTCGTGTTGACGGCGCAACAGGGAGCTCCAGACTAAGAAGATTTATGGGGAGGCTGGACTGATTAACCCACACAGGAGAAAGAACATCTGTGAAACCTTGTTTGATATTTATCTCAGCAGCTGGGAAACAATCGGTTGAAAGTGGAAAACATCTATATGACTGTAAGGGAAAGATCTGGATTATTATGAACTTGGAGAGACAATTTGAACTTTAGAAAAAAGACGGCAGTGGGCGGTTGCGAGGAATCCCCAATTTCTTGAAGCATGGGAACCCAAAAAAAAATTTCTAGATGATTTGGCATAACATTCGGTTTGATTGATATATATGTGTATAATTTGAAATAATGAATGTGATATAATTGGTTTTAATTGGAAAATTAATAAAAATATATTTTTTTTAAAAAAACGAGTGACGAAGAAGAAGAAGAAGAAGAAGAAGAAGAAGAAGAAGAAGAAGAAGAAGAAGAAGAAGAAGAAGATTTCCATGGAAAGTGGAAAGGGGGAGCTGCCACAACAAAAAGGATAGTAAGTTTAAAAGTATTGTGATACATGGCATATATTACTCAATTCACATTACCTGGTACAGATTTTTTTTTACTTTTTTCCACTTTTTAAAATCCCCCCTTCCTTTACAAAGAGGACACAGGGTACCTTATAACAATCTTACACTGTTTTTTGTTTTCAAAAAACTAATCTCTGGTCAGCAGTGGGATCACCAAAAAAGGCCTCCAATGCTAAGCAGAGCTCCTGGACAGACTAATCTGAGACAAGCCCTGGCACATTCAGATGTAGGAAAAACTGCATTAGATTTCCTAACTATAATGCCTGCACCTCTGTCCTGATTTCTATTCTTTCTTTCACACTGCATTATTTGTTGCATTCTGGAACTGTGGCTTTTTGACTGATATATATGCACGGAATTTCACTCACACTAACACACATCATTGGACAATGTTGCTACTCTACCGCCCTTTCCAGAAACGTGTGCTTTGGTCCACCCCACAATTTAACAGCAGGAAAGAATTGTATGCTATTATACGCAGGTTGCGCTGTGGTCTAAACCACTGAGCCTAGGGCTTGCTGATCAGAAGGTCGGCGGTTCGAATCCCCGCGACAGGGTGAGATCCTGTTGTTCGGTCCCAGCTGCTGCCCACCTAGCAGTTCGAAAGCACGTCAAAGTGCAAGTAGATAAATAGGTACTGCTCCAGCGGGAAGGTAAACGGATTAGTCATACTGGCCCCATGACTCGGAAGCTGTCTGCAGACAAATGCCAGCTCCCTCGGCCTATAGAGTGAGATGAGTGCCGCAACCCCAGAGTCGTCCAAGACGGTCAGGGGTAACTTTACCTTTATACTGCCCCAAATCTTGTCACTTCTGCGATTTTCTTGGTTGATTTTATTGTTATTGTGATCACTGTAAGCAGTTTTGAACTCAGTATTTGTTGTTGGAAAAGTAGAATGCAAATCAAATCAAATATGTCATTTGAAAAACCTAAATTAAATATGAAAAACCTAAATTAACCTAAATTAACACCTCTAATATCACTATGAAAGCAATGTTGGTAGCTGCAGGTGGGATTAAAGGATGTCTTAATTTTGTCTAAGTGGACGGTATAGCTGAGAGCTGGTAATAAAACTCCTGCTGTGAAATTGGTATCTGATCATCAAATATCTAAATATAGTCAATCTCCTCTATAGAAAACAACAGAACTGAGACACTCATTTTCCTGATAAAGAAAATAAAATATTCTGAAGTAATTAGGAATGACACACTTTGGGCATCTGATCTGAATTTAAGCGCCACTGACTAAGCGTCTACCTTGGTAGAATTGGGATTTGGGGCACTTGATCGTACCAGCTGTTAAACACTAGAAAATAAACATTTTATAACCCATGTGAACCATGTTTTATGTTTATGTCCTTAGACTTTTAAAAAGCCATAGAAAAGGAAAACAGAATTGTACTAGACAGAAGAGAGGTATGTGTGTAATATCTACTTTTTATAGTACAAGCTATAAAATAAAGTAGATATTGTACTCATAGTACAAACTAGCATCATTTTGCAGAACATCAAAATGACATAAAAAATAAATTCTAGGATTTGGTACAACAAAACGACACAGGGGGAAAATGGATTAGGCACAAATGGAACAAAGAATAACTGTAATCCACTTCCAGTTTATTGCTCAACAATGAAATCAAAGGAAACTGCAGCTTCATTGGGTGTAAGCCCCTGTAACTTACTCCCAAGTAAGTAAATTGCATATAGGACTGTAAGCTTTTTCATTTTTTTTAGATTTTTACTTGTGCAACAGATATCAACCAGCCTTAAAGAACATTTCAATTTCTCTGGGTTACACCCAATGGGACATAAATCCATATTTTTATTAAACGTATTGTCAATCCAAATTCATTTAAATGATTTTTAAACAATTAAATATACTTCAAAGTTGTTGTTTTTTAAGAGATTCCTATTGGGGGAATCAAAGTCTTTATCCTCATTTATAACCCTACGGGGAACCTATTGACAAACCTTCAAATATTTCCTGCTGTTTAATATTATTTGCTGATGGCAGTATTTTCAAAGGACAATCTCCCTAGCTCTTTTTTTAAAAAAAGATAATTGGATCTACCTCAAAGACAGTCAGTGTGGATGTTGTTAGACTGCAAGTCCTACCGGTATTAGCCCCAAACTCCTTTTAGTCCCAGGCAACATGGCCAACCAGCAGGGATGAGAGTTATAATGTAGCATCTTCCTGAGAGCACCACGTTGGCTACTCTTGATCTTATTTATCTATTCTACTGCACAGGAATGCTGTGTTCTACCACATGTCAAGATACGGATGGAACTTTTTTCTTTTGAAAAACTCCAATATACTTTCAGAACAGCAGGAGAGAAGAACATAAGCAGTCTGCAAGATCAAAGTTGGCTTGAGCTGATCTGCTTTTCTGTTGTAATTGCCTAAACATTGAAGTGTGACGCTGTAATATTTTCATTGGCTTTCTGATGGGTTACATCTAACAATTGAAGGTGCATTTCCCTATGCAGATATTCTTACAATGGGTGGTACCCAACTTATGTCGTACATAAGAGGAGAGCCACTGAAACAATGGACAAATTGGTCTGTTATTTCAATAGGTCTACTCTGAGTATGAACAAGTCTGAAACCCCCCACTGCCTGAGAACAGAATGGGATCACATGGACCACCACATGTGTGTAGATAGCTCAATACACATAGGCTCAATATAGACCTTCAGCTTTATAGTTATTTACTTGTTTATTCAATTTATAATTTTTCAATAAAAAACTTATATGTGGAGATGGAAAGCACAGAAAGCAGTATCTCACTTTGTGGCCTCACCCACTGAAATAATGTCTGCATATAGTAGGTTTTGCAGGATGTGATATATCGGTTGTCAATATATTCTATTGTAATCAGTGGGCAGTCTGAACATCACAACTGTGCTGCTAACACATAATGTTACCATTGCTCCCCTGCCAAATGAACACAAAAGAGAGATAAAGAGAAGAGAACTCCACACTTTATAGTGGTATGGTTGTAATTCTACCAAGTTGCTTAACGAGAACAAGCCCCGTTCACTACACAGGCATATTTCATTAACAATTGGGAATGATTACAGAAACATCTGCCCATCCCTGCAGCAAAATATGCTCAGTTATAGCTCTCAGATGAAGGGGTGTATGTGCACATATATAATAAAATAGCGTTCTGAACCATCACTGAAATGATAGATCAACCAGAAGCCTATTTTGAGTGCCAATTGTCACTTCCAAAAAATTTGAAGTAAATCATAAAGTTACTAATCACAAAGAAAGCTGTATACCATCTTGAAGAGAAGCAGGATTTTTTTTTAATATAGATGTGGTTGATGCTGCACTTTTTTTTAAAAAAAAATGCCCTATTTAGATTGAGGGCTAGTTTGGCTTGGATCTGATCGTTGAGAAATATCCCATGTTGTAATACGTCTATGACAATGAATTCCCTCCAGCAGCTGCCTTGTTATTCAATAATGTTTTGTCATGAACATGCGAAGACTGATGCAGATGGCTGCCCTTATTCCCATTTTGGGACCAATTTACAAAAATTAACAAAATGGATGGAAATAAAGTGAGCTATGTCCTGAGTTTTACAAGCAAACTCTGGGTAAAATACGCATTAACCAACATATTACTTAAAATATATTTGGAGCAGAACAGGATTCCTCCTCATTAGTGGCAGGTGTTGTTAGCTCTTACATCTGATGAGGAACTAATAAATTTTGGAAGCCATAAATTAGACACAGTCAGCATAACCAAGTCAGGGTTAGACACTCTTAAGTCATCTCACTTTCAGTGGAATTATTAAGCATTTGGTTACAGATTTCTCCATTATTGCTTAACTTCAGTTGGACCAGTGACTTGTGTGTATCTTCTAGTACTTAGCACTATGTATTTTATTTGGGGAAAGATAAGAGCTTAACCTGGGAGGTGAAGAAAAATGAGTGGACAGGAAATGTACGGTTGCACAGGAAGTAAAATACATAGTGCTAAGTACTATGTATTTTACTTCCTGTGCAACCGTACATTTCCTGTCCACTCATTTTTCTTCATCTCCCAGGTTAAGCTCTTATCTTTCCCCAAATATCCCATATAGACCAACAGCCATTTTTAACACATATGCGTTGTACACAGAAATTAAGAAAACTATTTTTTTAATGCTGCATTTAAAATAAAACTGAAATAAGAGCTATCCCGAATTTATTCGGAAAAGTTCTCAGAATTCTCGGAGAACCTTATGAGGTGATGCATAAGCTTCCAAATTCAATCCCTAGCATCTCCAGGGAGGTTTGAGGAAAACTCCTGCCTGAAACACTGAAAAACCAGCCAGAGTAGTTATTAGGGTGCTAGATTAGCCAATGGTCTGATGTAGTATAAGCCAGCTTCCTAGATTTAAGGCAACCCTTGATTAAATATGCTACAGAAACTCAACTCTTGAAAACAAGAGTTTTCACTCTACAACAAGATATGGGGGAATGATGAACCCTGAATGCCACAATCATTCAAAATATGAAATTCTAGGCCAGCAATTACCAATTTGGAAAGTAGTTCAGTGCATGCAATACTGCACAAGCAGTTTTTGAAAGGAGAAAATGCTGTTTAATAAATGGGCAGCTTTCTGCAGAAAGTTTACATAAGCCACAGGCATTCAGCTGTAATATGCATTCAAAGACTTACATAGGTCTAAGTCAGTTGAACTGACAGAAAAGGTATTACCGGTTCCCAGGCTAAACAGACCCTGTGAAGAGGATATTAAGCTACCTGAAGCGATATTTAGTCATGGGTAAATCCTTTCCAGAACTATCATTATTGGATTATGATTTATTTTTTGCTTGTTTTGTGGTGATGCTTTCCATTAACTCTAGACTGGAGAAAGGATGTAGCACAGGGATGGAGGGAGGGGAATGCTTTTGTCCCCTGTGTCTGAAACACAGAATGTGTAAAGGCACTGAGAGCAGGCAGCTTGTGTAACCCAATGAAGACCTGCCACCGTCACAGACAGAGTGAAATCCAGCTGATTGGGACCCCTGTCAGGTCCTTGTCAGAGGACCGCAGTGGGAGTTGATGCTTGACCTGCTCCCATCATGGGTTGAACAAGCTCCAGCTTGGGCCAGCCACTGTTGCTTCACCTCATCTACCTCACAGGGGGAGAGCCATGAACTCCATTTTGAGTTACTTGGATGAAAAGGAGGATAATGTGTTACCTGTCCCTTTGTGTCCAACTCCATCCTCACACACTTTATGTGCACCATGTTCCGCTCCTGAGGCTCTCCTTCCAACACTGACAGATGTTTGATTGGGAGAACAAGCGCGTCTGTCCCTTCTCCTGTGGCATCTTGTGGACCATCTTCCCAAACTGGCTCCTTCCTTGTCTGCTTTTAAGGAAGCTCTTAAAACTAGTGAAGTATATTGGCATGAAGATATAAATTCACCCACCTTTTTATTAAGAGTGTAACTGTCACCGGTGTTATTTCAGCATTCCATCAGATTATATTTAAATAAACTGCAGATATGCTTAAAAGCTAGTTCTGCAGAACTTTATATATTTTGGCCTAATTCGTATATCTACGGTATTAACGTACGGCTGTGGTATATTCTAAAACATTTTGCTGAACACTGACAGGAAGAAAAGGACAAGATCATACTGCCCATCAAGAGCAGACTGAAAAAAGGAACTTTACAAAAATTACAAAACCAACCTACTGGTATAAGAAACCAGCTCCACACAGCATAAGACGAAACAAGTGTCAAAGTACATCTCTGATGAACTGTTTTCTAGTTTACTAAAAGTAGAATCCTTGTAATTTTTATGACCATATGTTATAACCTTCCCAACATATGTTTCAACCTACCTACTTGGTTTGATAGTTATGTCATTTGCCAGTCCAGTAGTTTACTGTCAATACACATTTTCATTATTTCAATAATGTTCAATACAAATTTTCATAAAATAATTATGTATCTTAACAGTATGTGCAACTGCAAGCACCAGGAAAATCTACAAATCTTGCTAATGAAGAAATACTTGAGACTCACTCCCAGAGGCTAATGAGCCAATACCCACAGCAGTATTTTATTCATGGCTGTGAAAAGTACTTAGCTTAATGAACTTCTTCATCTTCCATAATGCTAGTCTATAGGGCAGGAAGCAAGTAGCAGAGTCTTGCCAAGTTGGCATCTCTTTCAGAAGCCTTCCAAGAGCTTTTTCACTTGGATTCACTTTCAACCTGTATCAGGGCTTGTCTTTAACTAGTTTTTTTTTATTTCCAGTAGCACCTTAGAGACCAACTAAGTTTGTCATTGGTATGAGCTTTTGTGTGCATGCACACTTCTTCAGATACATTGAAACAGAGGTCACTAGACCCTTATATATAGTGAGAGGGTGGGGAGGGGTATTACTCAGAAGAGTGGTGGGAATGGGTGACTTTTGTCACAGACAGTTGCATTTGTTTTAAAAAAACAGCACAATAATAAGGCAAGTTTTAATCTGATATAACCATTCCTGCTGGCTCCCAACACAGAAATACCTACAGAAAAATCAATCTGATTCGCATCAGCAATCCTTTTATACCTAAAGCAATCAGCAGGGTGACTTCCTGGTGTTCTGCAAAGGGTATTCTAGGCAGAGTTTTGCCTCAGTTGATTAGAGGACAAAATAATGTTTATTAAATCTGCCTTCCCAAACTCGATTGTAAGGTTTGAACAAAATTGATCTCAATATCAAAATCTTTCCCCGTTAGAATAAATTGCACCACGCAGTGCACAGCGGCACGTTTCATTCTGGCTGGAAATAAAGGGAATGAAGATGTAGGAGATTTTTATCAGGAAAAATGACAGGTGAATGCCCATTAGAAAGGGAGAAGAAATTGAGTGAGACACACATTGAATACACGTGCACACAAATTAGGAAGGGGTGGCAGGGTGGGGGGGTTGAGAGTACTTTTCAAAAGAGAAGCTCAAGTAGATTTACATATTTTTTGTTTTTTGTTTTTTAATTTATTTTGAAAAAATAGACAAGGCATCTACTTTTGTAGATTCATATATATATTAATGGGCCAGGTCAGTTGCAGCCTGAAGAGAAAAACCACTCCAATCTACCAATGCCCTAGAGTTCATTAGCCATGAATGCTCTCGTAGAAGCTCTTTGGACTACATACTAAAAAGCAACTTAATATTATCTGGCAGTTTTCTTCTATTTTGTAGAGCATCTGACAGAGCCTGCCCTGGGTTTTGAAGGGCCCTGTGCTAAGTGAGATGTGAAGAGCCTAAGGCAGACATTTGTAGCTCATGTCCTAGATGAGTGAGGTGAAAGGGGGCAAACTCTGTTGGGAAGCCAGGCAATGCTCACTGCAAACATCTGTAAGAGGCTGTTATCTTCCAGAAGAAAAACAAAAAGATGAGTGTTTGTTTTACAGCTGTCAGCTATGGTAGAAAGGCTCTCCGGCCTTATCTTGAAAGTTCGTGAGATAAGAGGAAAAATATTTCCAGGCCTTTCCGTGTGATGGACAGGAAAGGCAGCGGGGCTTACTTAAACGAGAATACAATTATAGTAAGCATGCTAGCATTTTGTCATTGAAAAAGAATCAACAAGCTCACGATACACGTTGCATTAAGAAAAGTTGAATTAAGATAATTACGTTACCATGGAGGGAGAGCATTGCTATAAATCCCCAAAGATACATGAACTTAAGGAATTGAAGCAACATACACCAGGCATCCCCAAACTGCGGCCCTCCAGATGTTTTGGCCTACAACTCCCATGATCCCTAGCTAACAGGACTAGTGGTCAGGGAAGATGGGAATTGTAGTCCAAAACGTCTGGGGGGCCGAAGTTTGGGGATGCCTGACATACACAATGCAGAAACACACACATCAAAGCATTCAAGCTAGAAAACTGCATATAATCGAAGCACCAACTCTAGTCTGGAAAGCCTAAGGTCGGCCACAAACTCCCGCCTCACCACAACCCATGCGGTCTCTTTAAATGCACTCATGCAATGCAAACTCCCCATCTTCCCTGACAGCATCTCAAAGGCCATTTTGAAGACTCCAAGTTTGGGGAATGGAGAGTAGTTTTTCCATCAGTGTGGAGATGGCAGTCTGAAAGCAGGGACTAAGAAGCTTCCCTGTGTACAATACTCTTGGTAGACAATTCTCTAGAGCACTTATTCAAGCTTTCCAAACAGCAGATACAGGATTAGTCAGCTAAACTGGGGCATTGTGTAATTAGATTTCCCCCATAGATGGGCCTTCTATGAAAGGCTACACCAAGTCCAGAATCCATGCCAGGATTTCACCATATTGGCAGAGATACTACAGAATACACAAGCTGTATTACTTTCCGCTAAAAATCCCTTTTTATGGGAGCTAAGTACTCTGTTGGTCACAGAAATTTCCCCATGTTCTGTCTCTGTGCACTTCACTCCAGGATGAAAGGCCTATTACTGCACAATGAAATATTGCATTTTAATACAAGATCTTCCTGATGCAGCAAAATATACTCTGCTCCTTTTCTCAGAACCCCAGAGGTCAAGTGGTGACTGAACAGAACTGAATGGGAACTGCTAAGTAATATCTGCCAATGAATTAAATTACATTTTTCTACAATCTAAATATAATAATCCAATAAACCATTCATTTTTTAAAATGTTGCTTCAAGTTTTATAGCTGGTTTCTTTAGAAAAGATAAGCTTTAAAAAAAACCTATGGAAATTATGCAAATGTGTAGACTGCAAGAGAGGAAAAATATCAAATGACAATCTGGTTAATATTGACCTGTTTGGTCTGTTATTCTAACTCTGGTAATGCTGAGCCATTTGTTTAGAGATAGATTTAGGATGCAATAACAATTCACTAGGCAGAATATGCTGATTCTGCTTCCTTCTGAAATTAAAAACCAAGTCCCTGAACAGAAATAAATTTACTTCTTAATTGGCATATAGTGGATATCATGAAGTGTGTCTCACAATGGCATAGCTGCCAAGTTATCCCTTTTTTTAAAGGGATTTTCCCTTATGCTGAATAGGCTTCCTCGTGAGAAAAGGGAAAACTTGGCAGCTATGCACAATGGAGAGATGTAAGAAGTGGGGTCCTTCAGGAATCTGTGCTGCGATTGGTGCATTTTAACTTGTTCATACATTATCTGGAGTTTAAGGGTGGCAATGAAGTGATGAAGTTTGCTGATGACACCAAATTGTTCTAGATCACGGGTGTCAAACACAAGGCCCGGGGGCCAAATCCGGCCCTCCAGACCTCGTCATGTGGCCCGCCGAGCGCACCAGCCAGTGGGACCCAGCAGCGGGACCTTGCTGCTGAAGCGCCGCGCCGACAAAGTGCCGACAAACAGCTGGGGCCTGGGGGGGGGTAGAAAGGCGGCTGGAGCAGCGCTGCGTGGAGCACCCCGAGCCACAGCAGGAGAAGGAGGAGGCAGCTTGCCAGGTCAGCGCCCAGCAGCGCCGCACGGAGAGTTCCGAGCCTCTGCGACGCAGCAGTGCTCTGTAGCGCTTTGAATCCTCCTCCTGCTGCCACGGCTCGGCGCCTGGAAATGGCTGCTGCTGCTGCTGCTGCTGAAGCACAGACAAAGCACCCAGCAGCGCCACGTGGAGGAGGAGGAGGATTCAAAGTGCTACAGAGCACTGCTGCGTCCTAGAGGCTCGGGACTCTCCGTACAGCGCTGATGGACACCGACCCGGCAAGCCGCCGCCTCCTCCTCCTCTTGCCGCCGCCTCCTCCTGCCGCGGCTCAGCCTCATGAATGTGAGCTCAGCAGCGGCTCAGCCTCACGAACGTGCAACTCTGAGGCTTTACGCACGTCTCCTAAAACGGACACCCGCTGCCTCACGCTGCACGGGAAATGCTTTTTGCCCCTGGGTCCCTTCGCACTCTTTTCTGGTGCTGAATCAAGGCGGCGACCCCCCCTCCCTTTCTTTCTTCCTCTCTCTCGTTCTTATTCTTTCTTTCCCTCTCCTTCCTTCCTTCTTTATCTCTGTCTTCTCTCCCTCTTTCTTTTTCTTTCCTTGTTTATTCCCTTCCTTCTTTCCTACTCTTCTTTCTCTCCCCTCTTTCCTTCCTCTCTCCCTCCTGCTCCCTCTTTTCTTTCTTTCTTTCTTTCTTTCTTTCTTTCTTTCTTTCTTTCTTTCTTCCTTACTTCCTTCCTTTCTTCCTTCCGTCCTTCCCATCTTTCTTCCTCTCCCTCATTCTTATTCTTTCTTTCCCTCTCCTTCCTTCCTTCTTTATTTCTGTCTTCTCTCCCTCTTTCTTTTTCTTTCCTTCTTTATTCCCTTCCTTATTTCCTACTCTTCTTTCTCTCCCCTCTTTCCTTCCTTCCTCTCTCCCTCCCACTCCCTCTTTTCTTCCTTCCTCCCTCCCTCCCCTCCCCTCCCTCTCCCTCTCCTCAGAAACATAGGATGCTGCTTTATACTTCTGGCCCTTAAACCCTGGAACCAGGAGAACAGCTCCAGTGAGTCAACCTCAGCCAGTCCCTTTGGTGAAGGGTGGTGGCTCACTGGCAGAACATCTGTCCTGCATGCAGAAGGACCCCAGCATCTCCAGGTACCAGTAGCTCTGCAAAGCTCCTGCATGAAACCCTAGCGAGCCTCCACCACCCAGTGCAGTTACCAAAAATCATTTTTCAATAAATTGTACAATAATTGTACATTTGAATATCTACTTGCCATTATTCTGACTATGTTAGTTATTACTTACATTATTACAAAAAAACAGTAATAATTGAATGCAGTGACAATAATTTATGATAATAAAGAGTGGACACATAGTCCTACAGATACAACCGGCCCTTTGAGTGTGACCAAACTGCTGATGCGGCCCCCGATGAATTTGAGTTTGACACCCCTGTTCTAGATTGTAAAAACAAGAAAGGATTTTGAAAACAAATAAGGATTGTGAAGAGTTCTATAAGTATCTCTCCAAATCGAATGAATGACCATTAAACTGGCATACACAATTCAATGTAACCAATTGAAAGTGGTGGAAGAAGGAATGACTGGATGCCAAGACATGTAAACACCCTGCAAGCAAATCAGGATGGTTGCAGGATGATTGGTCATATAACTGTCCTGCAAACAAATAAAAACAAATATTCAGCAAAGACAGTGCTATTTTTCTAGAAAAAGAGGTGCTGGAACCTGAAACCTTAAAGAGAAACCAGCAGACCCTTTGCTTGGAAATTAAACAAAGGGTCTGCTGGTTTCTCTTTAAGGTTTCCAGACTCAAAAGAGAGCAGGGCAATTAAAGGCACAGAATTCCTGTCTTCTATTGAGTCTGGCAACCCTAGCTGGAACTCACCATGAGCCCCTCCCTCATTCTCTTAGAATGGCAATGGCACCCATCTGAGAGGTGCTGGCAAGTTCCAGCTGAAAAGAAGCCCTGAGTGGTGACCATATATAATCTCTCCACCATTAAGCTTTGTGAATGTAAATCAGGATGAGCATTCAATAAACAGATAATCTGGACAGGCCCTAATATTGGCAAATTAGCACCTGTGATTAATTCAGTCAATACACATTTTGGTTTTGTGCACATTAAATTACTTTGACTTTAGATAAAGGGAGAAGACCGTTCTAGACATCAACAACTGTTTCTCAAGCTAAGCACTAAGTTTGGGACTCCAACAAGGTTTCAGGATTGCAAATGAAAACACTCATGTTTGGGATATTTGCTGTGCAGTAACCTAACACTTTGAGCTGCAGCCAACCCACAATGCTGTCAGAACAAAATTGCAGAGCAACCTCTATGTGGACATCAAACTGCTATTTTGACATTTCCCATTGTGGTCTACGGGGAAAGCCTGTGACCTACTTATTTACATTAGTGCTGTCCTATTGGCCACTCATGCACTTGCAGTAATGCATTGTTGTACCTAAAGCTAATCTTGAGAATTTGGCATACTAATGCACTCAAGGGTTTTTAATTCGCCACTCAAGAGGAATTATAACTGGGTAAAGGAAAAACAACAACATTATTCAGGACAAATTACCCAACCTAATTTAGGGCATTTCTTCTCTTATCACAACCAGAAATTTCTCCACAAACAAAAAAATACTCATCAGCAACATTTATAATTGCCGTGTTATTTCTCAGTAGTTCCAGTATTGCATATTCCTTCTGACATTCCTTCAATTGCATGTTATATACACTACAGACTGCCATTGTCTTGTAGCAAGAATGACTATTAATTAAGTTGTCCAAGTATGGTATTCTAGATTTGAAATCAATTGAAATAGAAGGCATTGGGAATCAAAGGTACATTGAGATTCCAAAAAAATATTTCCAACTGTTTTGTTGTCACCTCTCCTAACTCAACTATGCTCACACACTGCTTAGTATAGATTTCAAGACATGCAATTCACTGCAGTACCAGACTGACAGTTCCCATCACAATTTTATACTCTCTCCTAGTTTCCATTTCTCATGGGTTAATCTGATGGTAGGAAGCAGGTAAATGAAGATTCAGTTGCCTGACCAGTTTCAATCATTAGGGCTGCATTTGAGGGCGGGGGGGGGGGGGGAGGATCACATATCTATCGCAGAGAGTAACATATATACCAGAAATACAGAACCCATTCCATTTGACTGAACTTTCACTACACATTGCATTACAATTTTTGTTGTTGAGGGGCATGTCAGTGAAAAATTACATTCAAAGAGGCCTGCAAAATTCTGTAGCAATGCCTGCATGGGGAATTCGCCCTTCGCCTCTTAGCTCGACTCTGACACAGATTGAAGTGGCTGCCTCAGACAGCAGTTATTACTGGCAATTAAGGTGGTAGCTAGCTTTGGGGTGTAGCAGCAAGAAAGGTTCTGCCGTGATAAGCTTGAAAATCCCAAAAGGTTCTGCCGTGATAAGCTTAAAAATGGCAAGTATTGAGCAAACATGGCATACACAATCCACCTAATGCGGTCTATGAATATGCCAGATTTTCACTGTATTTAAAACTGCATGCAAAGATCAATTTGACCAGAACTACAGTGTTTGCAGATGAAGCCACCAGAGGGATAACTTGTGCAATTCCCATTCATCTAGTTATGAAATATAACAATGTCATATTGTGGTGAAACGAGGGGCTGCTAATGGGTTTTTCTTTTGCCAATTGACTCATTCCGAAACTTAAGGAGCTGTCCCCACCAAGTATCTCCAAAGCAATCCCTGATGTCTTCTAACATGTCAGCTGATAGAAATCCCAACATGGCAGTGAACAAATATTTTTCTCCTGCCAAGTTTCACTTCCAAATCCAAAACAAGACACTTGAACTCTTGTATCATGCAGCCTTATTGCAGTGCAATACAAACAAACAAAAAAGTTTGTGGTGAATCATAAGGTAGGTAGGTAGGTAATTTATTTCCGCCATTGGCCCATATTAGGACAATATCAAACAATTCCATCAACTTTGACCAAAACAGTATACATTTAAAACAGGTCACATGATTCAGCAATACCCAATTTAAAACAATTTAAACTACTATCTGATAAAATTAGTCAATATATTGAATAAGACTCTGGGTTCTCTCCAATAGAATACAGCCTATTAAGGTGAGTCATAAGAAAGGCGGAGAGGAGCCTCTCAGTCTCTAACTCATCTTTCCAGCTACTGACTGAAGTCACAAGCATGGTTCAATTCAGAGGAGAGTTTCTCTAGCCATAAAGTAAGGCTTAAGTGCTTCATAAAGCCAGGACCGTCCTTCCTATTGGGCTGACTGGCGCGATGCACCAGGGCGCCTACCCAGCAGGGGGCCCATCAAGGGGGCCCATCAAGGACGCACATGGAGCCGCCCGCGCCTCCGCCTTGCCCACTCCACTCCTTTCCCGGCAGCGGTGGCTGAAGCGAGGCGGCAACAGCGGCAGCGGAGCTGCCTCCGTTGAGAGAAATCTGGACCTGGGCTACCTTCCACCCACACTCCTTCAAGTCACAGCAAGCACAGACAGCACTGCCCCATAATGCTCCGCGGCACCTCATTTGCATACAGAGCATTGTGGGGCAGTGATGTCTGTGCTCACTGTGACTTGAAGGGGTGTGGGCAGAAGGTAGCCCAGGCCCAGGTCCAGGCCCAGGTTTCCCTTGACGGAGGCAGCTTCACTGCCGCTGCTGCGGTCTCGCTTCAGCCGAGTAGGCGGAGACGGAGCACAGCTGGCAGCACCCCTGCCTGTCATGCCGGGCCCTCCGGCTGCCGCTGCGCCTGGCCCTGCCCAACGGAGTGTGAGGGGCGCCGGAGGGATCATCGCGCCACGGTGCCTGGTACATTTAAGACGACCCTGCATAAAGCCATACAGGACCAGGACAACAAGGGACACACCATCCTTCTTATCTGGACGTGGGCTTGAAAGACCAAGGAAAAATACAGGTGCATGGAGATCAAGTCATAAGCAAGCACAATTTGTGACACTGCACAACATCAATGGAGATGACAGGGGTGCATCTGATAAGACTTAGCTTCCAATGGTGAGCCAGGGCAGATCCTTGCAAGGGGTTCAAAGCAAAAACTCAAGGGAGGTGACTAGTCGTGAAGACAAAAAGGAAACTTAGTAAAATAACTTTTCCAGAGCATGGTATTTCTCCATAACAATTTCTTCTGAGAATTTGAGCACACGTCAAAACATTCCATCATGCTCATTGGACATATAACACAGACCTCAAATTGTCTCCCTGCAGTTCCGACACGCATTACAGAGAGATTGCAACTCAAGTCTGTTTGTGAAGAAGCCCTGCCATTGGCGTGTGTTCACATTCATAGAATCATAGAGTTGGAAGAGACCACAGAGGCCATCCAGTCCAACCCTCTGCCAAGCAGGAAACACCATCAAAGCATTCTTGACATATGCCTGTCAAGCCTCTGTTTAAAGACCTCCAAAGAAGGAGACTCCACCACACTCCTTGGTAGCAAATTCCACTGCCGAACAGCTCTTATGCAGACACTGGTCTCTATTCTTTTCAAGAGCTACTGCTAATGGCTTAAGATAGTATTACATAGCATTTCCAGTTTATGATGGTGATTAATTTACACCACACCCTTCCCCGGAAGTATACAAGACTGCTTATACAAAGGAGACACAGTAGAACATAAGGTAAAAATGCAACCTAAAAGCAAGACAAACTTACAAGCAAAAACAACAACAGCATTTGCATTGGCGGGTGTCCACACCTCTGCTTTATGGATGCATTGATTATATTATCTCCATACTGGCAGGAAACGGCTATTAAATGAAAGAAATTGATGGTTTCTCCTACTCAACACAAAAGTGAAAATGTGAAAGCATTTTCAAAGTAGTTAGTCCCAGCTGTCAAAAAAAGAAGACAAATTAAAGCACTTTCCTGGCTGCTTTTATTGGGTTTTCTAAGTTTGTTTGTTGTTGCAACCAGCTGGGAAAACCAACACTTTTAGACCTAAACAATCAAAAGTTATCCTGAAACTATACTTCACCCGTGAATTTCATATTTTTAAAATGCCAGATAACAAAGGAAATGGTAGTTTGCCATGATCAAGGGCCATCTCTCCAGTGTTGAGGGCAGGTTCCAACATAAGCGAAGAAGGTAACTCTCTATGAATCACAATAGATGCTTTCCTCCCTTTTTGCAGCTGCCAACACTGCTATGCTTTGGCAATTTATGTTTATCAGCATTGCTACTTTAATGCTTTCGGAGGATACTGCTAGTTCAATGGTGGCTTACTTGTTTACGTGAACTGCTTTTGCTCAAAAAGGTGGCCTAAAAATACCCAAATAAATTATCGTCAAATTCTTAATGGATTTCATCATTTCATCATGTAAAACCATTGCCCAGAATAAGGTGCTGCCGTTTGCAAAATGCAACAGGAAATATCTTTTAAAGTCTTATTTTCACTCTTTTGCAGAATATATTGTTCTTTTCTACTAATCTATAAAAGGACACTTCAACTAATTTCCTGAGCAGGAGTTCAAACTTGATACAGGTCAAGAGGTATAAAAACTGTGAACTTGGACAGAAAATATGGTAGTTTTGTCATCATGGTCGGTTGCCTAATTATTGCCCAAGGCCATTTGCCTTCCTGAGAGGAAAAAATTATTGGTGCTTGGCATGATATAAAGTATTGCTTCAAAGGGCACTGCTGGGTTGACCTATGGATCAAACTAACAACTTCACACCTACATATACTACCCATATTTTATATTTTTATGTTGTGAACTGCCCTGTGGTCTATGGATGAAGGGTGGTATACAAATTTAATAAGTAAAATAAATAAATAAATGCTTAAAGTTGATTTTAACGGAGTACGGATTCATTTAACAAAGGTGCACAGCTATAATGTAATTCACTTTATACTCCATCTTTCCTCCAATGAGCCCAACGCTTCTAGTATCACTCTCCCTATACGTTATTCTTACAGCAACCCTGATATGCCGAAAAACAGAGTAAACTGGACACAGGTCACCAGTGAGCTTCGTGTCTCAGTTGGGATTTGAATCTGGGTCTAACCCAGGGGTCCCCAAACTAAGGCCTGGGGGCTGGATGCAGCCCAATCGCCTTCTCAATCCGGGCCGTGGACGGTCCAGGAATCAGCATGTTTTTTACATGAGTAGAATGTGCCCTTTTATTTAAAATGCATCTCAGGGTTATTTGTGGGGCCTGCCTGGTGTTTTTACATGAGTAGAATGTGCCCTTTTATTTAAAATGCATCTCTGGGTTATTTGTGGGGCCTGCCTGGTGTTTTTACATGAGTAGAATGTGCCCTTTTATTTAAAATGCATCTCTGGGTTATTTGTGGGGCATGGGAATTCATTCATTTTTTTTCTAAATAGTCTGCCCCCCCCCACAAGGTCTGAGGGACAGTGGACCGGTTCCCTGCTGAAAAAGTTTGCTGACCCCTGCTCTAACCACTACCTGACACTGCCTCTTTGTTTACGTTCCACAGATTATCTAATTTATTTCCTGTGAATGATTGCAAGGAATGAGGGTTTGTTTTTTTTTTAAAAAAAAGGTTAATTGTTGAAAGTTATTCCTCTGCTTACCATTGTATAACTCCTCACTGGTACCAGTAGGGTAAGGCACCTGCTCTGTTGCATGACTCAGCTGAGCAATAAACTGTGATGCAACTTTGTAGTGAAAGGGACAGATCAATGCTAAGCTCATTAGACTCTACTGAAAGCAAAAGCACTGGAGCCCATCAGCAGTAATCAGCCGTCCGGTTTTACAAAGGTACTTAACAGCTGTGTGTTTAGCTTGGACCGGATTGAGAGAAAGAATTTGATCAAAAGCAAGAGGAAAAGGAGAAAAATGCAGCAGCCAGATTTAGATGGGACGTGAACATGTACATTTTAACAACTCCTGAATTACAAGCGTGAAATGTGAATGGGAGCACTATCCCTGGCAAAAGAAAGAAGAGGATTAGATTTAAATAAAAAAAGATAGGAAGAGCATTTGATTGCAAATAAGAGGTTCACTCAAAATTGTCAGGGTAGTAATAGCAGAAGCTATAGACGTATACTAACTCAAACAGAACAGGATCACAATGGAGGGGGAAAAACAAGTAGCTTTCCTCCAGCTCTCCTTTTCTCTTTTGCAGTGAATAAGGCAAGAACAGCTTCCAGTTTTATGATGAAGCACTGAAGAGGCTTCTCTAGAATGAGAAGTCTTTGTGCAGATGTTTGACACCACCAGCACCTGAATGAGGAAGTCACTGCATATCCGAAGCCTGAGTTTCTCTCAGTACTCTCCCATCTCTGTATGAGAGGGAATTTGAGCGGAGGGAATAAGGGAAACAAATAAAAAAGATAAGAAGAATTTATTCATGTGAATAAATTCATCCTATCATATAGAAAAGAATCATTGTTGTGCTTGGGAGCCAACCCATTATTGTGCTTTAAATGGATCTAGAACAGGCGTAGGCAAGCTCCAGCCCTCCAGATGTTTTGGAACTACATTTCCCATCAACCCTAGCTAACAGGACCAGTGCCCGGGGATTATGGGAATTGTAGTCTCAAAACATCTGGGGGGGCTAGAGTTTGCCTATGCCTGATCTAATAAATTAATAAATAAAGCAGTGCCTCCTTGGGAGCTTTTCATACCTCACTTCTGTGCATTACTCTCTTTTTGCAAGATAAAGCTCAGGGAGCTCCTTAAGTTTGGGGAAAATAATATGGATACAGAACATAATAGATGTTTACAAATGGGACCCTGCAACAATATGTTGCAGTGTGAAGTGCAGGGTTCCAGCCATTCAATTCCATTCCTGCTCCCTGGTGTTCTAGTTTTTATTCCAATAGTCAATGAGCAATCTGAGCTTGCAGCTGCCAAAAGCTCCCTTTGTGTGTGGCTGTTGCCATTTTAGTTACGTAAGCAACAGTGCTCAAAGGTTTACGTTGGAATTAGGTTGATGAAATTATGGACGGCACAGAGAATGTGAAGTTTGGTTTCTGCCTCCGAATACCACAATTGAGGGGTATACAAAGGAATCAATCAGCAGTAGATTCAGAATGGGAGGGGAGCACTTCTTCACAAAATGCCTAATAGAGCAGGTGGAGTTTGTAGTGATGTAGTGTAGTGATGGTCACCAGCTAGCATAGCTTTTAGAAGGGGATTAGGCAAATTAATAGAGGATTGTTCTATAAATGGCTACCAACCATGGTGACTTAATAAATTCCCCAGATTCCAGGGAATTATTGAATTTTGGTTGCTGAGTGCTCTTTATGTCCCGTTGGTGGACTTTCCAGAACCACCTGGCTCAGCCTCTGTTGGCAACAGGATCCTGCGCTAGATCTTTGCTTTGATCCACCAGGGTCTTTCTTTTGTTTTCAAGTGCTCTAGATGGAACCAGGAAGTGGTACAATACAACATGCAACTTGGCGTACTGAAACCTGTGTAAACTTTGCCCTCTATTCATACAGCTGGCCATGTAAACAATGGGTAATACATAGAACTTCTGCCTTACAGAACGAGAACAACTGAGATGTATTAAAAATTACCTGTGTGGCATGCCTTTTGTGAAGGATTGCTAATTTCTATGGAAGACTGACATCATGTGACAGCCCATCCTCCCTCTTTCTCTTATCTGCATGCACCTGATGTCTAAGACTTTGTCAGGATCTGCTGATGGGAATTCAGAGGTTTCTAACAAAAATGTAACACAGAGAGAGGTATGGGAGAGAAAAAGCCCAGCCCAGCATTGGAGCAGTGATAAAAGGCGTGACTGGAGAAGCCAAGGAACCAGAAAGTTGCTTTTTATTCCATAACCAACCTTTTCAAACTAATGCCACAGCCTGTGGGGGCTGCAAAAGCCCTACCGGTAGAATAGTTTTTCTCCTTGCTCGAATCAAAATAAGCAAGAGTGCACACACTTATTCTAGGTTAACTCACCTGGAAACCCTGCTGTTCCCCAGTTCTATGCTTACTAATACAGTTTACTTCAGTTGACAAATAACCAATTCCCATATCAGGCACAAAGATGGATGGAAACGAAACCATCTCTTTTTAATGGGCTGTGAACCCATTGTTGGTTGTGCGGTCAGATGTGTGAAGGGCCATGATCCTGTCTATTCACCTAGGCTTGCTACAGCCAGAGGGTGATTAAAGAGCTAGTGTGCCTCCAATACCTATCTATTTCCCAGATGCCCCAGTAATGCACTTGTGAGTTAGGTCTTCCAAAATTTGATTCTGCGAAAGTTAAGGTATTGCTTTCATGTTCCATCCTCAGTGCAACTGAGTGCACTGGCAGGTTATCTGCAATTTGCATGTTAGTAATGACTGCAAAACAAAATTCTCCAAATCAATCAATCAATCAAATAAACAGGGCTCCTTCTGTCTGTAGAGCCAAACTTGGCCCTCCAGCTGTTTTGGGACTACAACTCCCACCAACCCTAACTAACAGGACCACTGGGGAGGGATGGTTGGAATTGTAGTCCCAAAAGAGCTGGAGGGCCAGGTGTGGCCACCATTGCTGTAGAGAGACCCAGTAGAGGCTTCTCACTGTAGGAAGGTGCCGGACACCAATCCCCCCCTCTTTGTTTGCCCTGCAGCCTATAGCAGCAGCAGCATCTCATGGTATTCCAAAGGGTTCCTCAACCTTCCAGAGCAGTTTCATAGTGAGAAACAGAGGTGTACAGGAGGATGGGGGATTAGCAAATGGGAGAAATATGAATCATACTCTATGATCAATCACTGAGCTTACAAGTGCCTATTTATTTCCAGCATAAAATAAGAGGCTAAGTTTCACAGGTCTCATGAAGAATAACCCTTGGATACTCTTGTATTCTTCTTTAGTCCATCTTTATTTCAGTTAGCAAGGAAGAAAACTTCTACCAATTTTATTATTTAGGAAAATCTTGTGATTAATTACTTTCGGGCACTTGGTATAGAACAGATTGTCATTTAGTAGTATCTTGGGGATGCAAACTATTAGTACGACCCCCTTCCACACAATCATAAACAGCAGATGTGATCATTGCCTAGTAAGCCATCATATTTCATTATACAATCATACTGAAACTGGGATTGTTGGTATTTTTTTCTTATGTGAATATACAGTATTGCATAATGAAAACAAAAATTATGATAAGACGGTCTGCTAAAGATTGTGAAGACTTTTAGAGTGTGCATGTTATGTGAAATCAAGGGATTAAAAATACAAATGTAATCTTTAGAATAACTAATTGCAAGGGACCTAAATTGCTTTAATTGAAGGTAATCTGTTTGTGTCCATGGATATGAACGATATACAGGCAAGCTGTGCTGCTTAAATTTTTATAGACTACTTAGGGAAGAAATATAAAGTACTGTAAACAGACTAAATTTAATACTCTTCCATTTTAAAGAGTGGGCATGTTACACTGGCATATGTCCAAATAGGTTATCATATTCATTAATAGCAGAAATAGCTTGTCAAAACATCCAGGAACAGGAAAATATTATGCAAAAACCAATTAACAGTGTTAAAACATTTAAAGCTAATTAAATAATGTAAGATTCCAATTGGGAGCCTCAGAATGACTCAATCAGGAGAGAGAAACCTAGTGAATTGACAAGTATCTTGCTAAAGAAGAAACACACGACTGGTTTTACTTCTGTACTGAGTGTGTTAAATTTATTTTATAGGTATCTTAACATTCTTTGGTTTGCCAAAGGTGCTTTTTTTTAATGCTATACATACATCATGATCTCTTATGAAGGACATGCTGTGGAAAATGTTGTTGGTCAGTTACCACATTTTGCATTTCAGGTATCCTAAGGATAGAACGACGCCTGCTTCTTGGGAGAAAAGCAATGACAAACCTAGACAGCATCTTAAAAAGCAGAGACATCACCTTGCCGACAAAGGTCCGTATAGTTAAAGCTATGTTTTTCCCAGTAGTGGTGTATGGAAGTGAGAGCTGATGTAAAGAAGGCTGATCACCGAAGAATTGATGCTTTTGAATTATGGTGCTGGAGGAGACTCTTGAGAGTCCCATGGACTGCAAGAAGATTAAACCTATCCATTCTGAAGGAAATCAGCCCATTCTGAAGGAAATACTTTGGCCACCTCAGAAGAGAAGACTCCCTGGAAAAGACCCTGATGCTGGGAAAGATGGAGGGCACAAGGAGAAGGGGACGACAGAGGATGAGCTACCAACATGAGTCTGACCAAACTTCGGGAGGCAGTGGAAGACAGGAGTGCCTGGCGTGCTCTGGTCCATGGGGTCACAAAGAGTCAGACACAACTAAACAACAACAACAACAACAACAACAACAACAACAAGGATAGGACTGTGATGGCATGTTATTCAATGATCACTGCTTTTATCACACTTGAAATATTTAGTTCTTTTCTTTGAAAAGTGGACACAAATCTCTCTCTCTCTCTCCACACACACACACACACACACACACACACAGAGAGAGAGAGAGAGAGAGAGAGAGAGAGAGAGAGAGAGAGAGAGAGAGAGAGAGAGTGAGTTCCTCCTTCTCAGCTGATTCATGCAGTGGGAGGCATCAATGCCCACTCTAGGCTCTCCAAATGATCCATCTGTTGATCAAAAGAGGGCAATTTGCATCTCCATCAAGACAATGGGCTCTGCAACCCCAGCAAAGTCCTTGCATTTGTTTTGTCACCACTGCCAAAAATCATGGAGTCTTGCGGGAGCCATAAAAAAAAAATGCTGGTGGGCAGATCAGTCCCTCCAAAATATTGCAACTCATTAGCAAGCTTAATGCTAATGCATAGCCTGGCGTGCTCTGGTCCATGGGGTCACAAAGAGTCGGACACGACTAAACGACTAAACAACAACAACAACAGCAAGCTTAAAACCATGGAGCCACCTGGAATGAACAGAGACACAGAATTCTTATCTCATTATACATGATCAAGCTTTCCTTAGCACCTCAGCCCTTGCTCCCCCCCCCGCAAGACCAATTGCAGTCATTAACAGTTGTTAACAGTCATCAACAGGTTTACCACTCCTATCAGCCCATCACCCATTCCCATCACCCCCACCCCCCACCCTCTGAATATACATAAGGGTCTGGTGACTTCTGTTTCGGTGTATCTGATGAAGTGTGCATGCACACGAAAGCTCATACCAAAATAAAAACTTAGTTGGTCTTTAAGGTGCTACTGAAGGAATTTTTTTATTTTGTTTCGACTCAGACCAACATGGCTACCTACCTGTATCCAAAATAGGAGTTAGCCACCCCTGTTTTAAAAACACAAGTTAAGGGAGGGGGGGGAATGCTTTATTTCTTCTTCGGCTGTCACCTCCAGGAGATTTCAGGTCTGTTTTTAGCAACACACAGACAAAAGTGATATGCTAGTAATGTATATTTAATGTTTTTGCACTTTACCAAGTACATTTCTATACACACAAAAACCTGATTCATTTTACAGTGCTTCCCCTGCTCTGCACTATTAATATGCATAGATGTGCAATGATATCATTTCCCCAGCTATTTTATTTTAAAAAAAGTTGTGCCGTGTGTAGCCTAACTACCTTAATTTCCAGACCATAGGTCCAACTTTCTCTATTGTTGTATCTCCTGTCTTGGTCTAGTGTCGGGGTAATCCAGATGTGCTGGTTCTCAAGGAGAAGCCAAGGTCAAGCACGGTGGGGCAGTTCATGGCTATCTGTGGTCCAATAGCAGAGACTGAAGAAAAGGCCAAAGTCAAACATTGCAGAGCAGGTCCCCCGGGTCAGCAGCATGAGGCCAAGGTAGGAATCAGGAGCTGGGTTACCCAGTGCTAAGAACCAGTGTTTCTCAGAAACTGACAACCAGTAACTAAGTAACTGAGCCTCCAAGGTTCCTGCTTCTGAAGAGGTCCCTTACTCCTGAGAAGCCTGCTTCTTCCAGGCCTTGAGTTGACAATTGACTGACTATGCCTTCTGACACTTGTTCCCCGGAGTTGGGAGGCTGTTCAACCTCTCCCTCTGATTCCACAGATGAAAGAGCTGGCACAGGTGAGTGAGGACATTGTATGCCAGTCCCTCCAGGTCCTCTGCTGCAGATGGACTTGCTACTGCTGCTCCAGAGATGCTAGAGGTGTCTGGGGCAGTGCTGGAGTCAGCAGACCCCATAAGGTCTTCAGATTTCATGTCACTGGAGGAAGGGCAGTCATCCTTGCTTGTGCCTGGGACCCCATGTGTCTTCACTTTAACATTCAAACATTTAATTTAGTTTAGAAAAATTATGGGGGTGTCTCTGTAGATTTCTCACCCATCCACCTGCCTATCACTTTTAGTTCAGTGATGTCCAAACTTTTTTCAAAGAGGACCAGATCTGATGAAGTGAAGGGCCGACCAAAGTTGTTGACATTTTTTTAGGATTGAAGTTGTTGGGTTTTTTAAAAGGATTTTACCCCAGGAAATAAACTGCCACAGGGGCCGGATTAAACCGACCGGTGGGCCGGATTAGGCCCCCAAAACGGACTTTGTACATGCCTGCTCTTGTTTAAACTGGGGCAGAAATGTGGAAACCATTGTGTGCACTTTTTAAGCTACTTAAGCTTTGCTAGATATATATATATAACAACAGACACACACACTTTCTTTTACTGACCTTCATTAACATTTCACATTGCTAGCTCCTCCTCCTAGTCAATAAGATATGGACTCCAACTCACAGGACTGTTTTTCTGCACATGATTCCACTTATTTTTCTTTAGTTAAGTTTCCTACAGCGTCCTCCACAAACACAGTGCCCTCCAGATGTTTGGACTTCCACCATCCATGACCATTGGCCTTACTGGGTGGGGCTAATAGGATTTGTCATTTGTCAACCTGGAAGACACCAGGTTGTGGGATGCTGTCCTACCCCATGTATTTTATTTGCTGCTCTCCTCTCTGGGTCACATTATCTACATTTTTCTTTTAATGTAGTCTTCCTAGGGGTTGAAGCAGACATGATGACAGCTTCCTGTTTCCAGCGGTGAAAATTGCCAACTCCCATACGATCGGACCTCAGCCGTGCTGGTAATTCAAGGCTGATATGGGGGTAATTAGCCCTGGAAGACTCTCCAGGGTGGGGGAAGATTGTTTCATAGACCCGCAGATTGTCTGAGATTGTCAGTTTGCATCAAGGTGCAAGCAGCAGGATGCTGGGTCCCAGAGCACGACATGGCTGGCACTCTCCGAAGCCACTCTCATAGCTGGAAATATCTGTTTGATAAAATAATTAGATGTGGACAATAAACAGACATAGTCTGGACCGAAGAAGACTGAGGAAAACCCTGCAGAATTGCACAGTCCCTGGTGTTTAAGCTTGGACTTCAAAAAGATACTCATCATGGTGTTTGGATTACGGAGGAGATTGGTACGTTCTTTTTTTCTTCTCAATACCTACAATTGTTTTTCTACGCCAAGCCTCATTAAGAAACCTTTTTTAAAAAAAAACAACACAAAAAGTACAGATGGACTATTTATAATTAAGTATTCAATTGTGCAGCTTTATTTAGACTTGGAAGACTTGATAAAGATAAAAGAAGAAACAAGACGGCGCTTGTTAATATGACACAGCAAAATGAGAGTTCCTCCCTTTTTTCGAAGGAAGTGGGAGATGCTTGCTGGCTGACTTTGTAGTGACTTGAGACAGTAATTTGGGATAACACACAGTGCATCTGTTTGCAGAATTTCTTCATTATGAGTGAGAGAGAAGGCTAAATGGATGTCTAGCAGCCCCCCTTCTAGGGCCCAGAAGGGGAGATTGTGTGGTCTCCGAAAGCTGATTGATCGCAAAATTACTTATATCTGTGGAATACAGTTCATTTACATTGCAATATTGCAAACAGCATGCCTAACAATTTTTCAAACAACAGGCTTGGACAACAGCCCGGATTGGAAGACTGGAATGAAGTCGGGAAAAGCTGTGCTGGCAAATAGTTGGAAAAATACATATTTACAAATAAAGCTGTATTCAATGGATGAAAGGATATATGATTTCTAACATGATTGAGAATCGCATAGCCCGGGACGGATAACTTTAAAGCGATAAGATCGGAATGTGGAAAATATGAGAACAACAGATGAAGGCAGGAATGAAGATATTGGAGATATACTTCAAGAGGTCCAGACTATGGGAAGCCTGGGGAAATTAATAATTTGGACTGTAATTTGTTTTTTTGTTTTTCTTAGTTTATTGTTTTTAATTGGATTATGATTATAGATATGTTAATTGGCTGTTTTTATTGGAAAATTAATAAAAATGATGAATAAAAAAAAGAAGCAGACATGATGACAGCCATGGTTAACATACTGTCATCAGGAGTGGTATGTCCGGCGGGATGGAGTTGTAGAAAAAGCCTTCTGGCAGTGGAATCACTGCTGCTTTCCAAGATGGGCAGTACCAAGGTTGGGGTACAGTCGTACCTTGGATCTCAAATGCCTTGGCTCCCAAACAAATCAGCTCCTGAACAATCAAAACCCGGAAGAGAGGGTTCTCGTTTTTGAACGTTCTTTTGGAAGCCAAACATCCTATGGGGCTTCTGCAGCTTCCGATTGGCCGCAGAGCTTCCTGCAGCCAATTAGAAGCTGTGCTTTGGTTTCTGAACTTTTGGAAGTCAAACAGACTTCCAGAACGGATTCCATTCGACTTCCAAGGTACGACTGTACTAGATTGGCTTTGCAGCCCTGACCTTGACAACACCATCTCAGTCCTTCCGGTAATTGACAGTGATGCCTGCCAGGAAGCTGCTGCTACAGTTCTGCCCCACCAGATAAACGTGTAAGCACTCCACACATTTCCCCTTCACCTATAAATGCACTGTAAATGTGAGTTTGCCTATCCATGTATAGAGACAGCATGCCAGCAGTGCGCCTGCCAACTGATGTCCTAATTCTAAACATAAACGGGTTAATTCATGCTCTAAGTATGCTTATGTGTGGAGGATACCCATCTAATGCTTACACAAGCAAGCAATTGACATATGCTTGCCATCATCCCCATTTATGTTTCTATCTTCCTGTTAAATGATTGTGGCAGCTTCTCTCTCTCTGATTTTCCCTTCCTGCCAATGCTCTGCTGCTTACCTTCTATCACTCCACCATGTTTCAGAAGAAGAAGAAGAAGAAGAGTTTGGATTTGATATCCTGCTTTATCACTACCCGAAGGAGTCTCAAAGCGGCTAACAATGTCCTTTCCCCTCCTCCCCCACAACAGACACCCTGTGAGGTTGTGTGGGGCTGAGAGACTTCAAAGAAGTGTGACTAGCCCAAGGTCACCCAGCAGCTGCATGTGGAGGAGCGGAGACGCGAACCCGGTTCCCTAGATTACAAGTCTACCGCTCTTAACCACTACACCACACAAACCCTTTAGTCTCAGAAATGTTCCTCTGGCTCAGGCGCTAACCTTCCTCTTCCATGCAAAGTCTGCAGTGATGAATGGGTCACTGTAAATCTGAAGCCTGATGAACTGTCACTTTCCCAGCATCCTCATCCTTGTTCAAACCTCCCTGTGATCATGTTTCTTTTGGCACAAAGTATATCTGCTTCCTTGTTTCCAATGCTGGAAGTGTCATTCATTCTTCTGTGTTCACACATGCGCACAAAACTGCTCTACATTTTGTCCATTTTGCTGCACATTTTCCTTGCTATCTTTTGTCACTCTTCAGGTTCTATTATCAAAGGACAGCCTGATTCATGCAGACGGCAACTTCCAGGGTGGGCTGAGCCAAGTGCTTCCTCTGGCACATGCCCCATTCAGTCTCTTCCCCTTCCCCCAAGTGTGGTCTTTGAGGCCAAACAAAACACCTGCTTCACTGACATTCAATTCTCCACTGGTTGCACATCTGCTTCTTGCAAATGCACAAAACACCATAACCAGTTTGGAATAAGGGTTAGAATGTTGGACCAGGACCTAGGAGACTGGAGTTCAAATCCCCACTCAGCCAGCCATGAAGCTCACTGCATGATCTTGAGCTAGTCACCATCCCCAAGACTAACCTAGCTCACAGAGTGTTGTGTGGCAATGTCCCTCCCTTCCCGTGAGAATAAGACACAAGACACATGTGATAAATTTAAATGGGTGAAAAGACCACAACTTTATTGCTTACAGATATTGAGCAGTATTGGCTTAGGCATTGGACCCTAACCGTCTATCTCCGACTCCAACCCGTGTGTTGGACGTCTGGGAAGAGTTAACCACCAGTAAGGAGCCCCAGTGATGTACATCAACTGAAACTCCTCCTGTGATCACCGATAGGAGCGTGCCTTATGGTCCTGACCTCCCCAGGCTTTGAACCAAGCCCTGCCCCCGGAATCCTTTAACGGAATACTCCTCCATTTGCAGGGCAGGTGATGGCGCTACCTACCCTCCTCAGCTCTAACGCAATTTCCGATGCCTAACCGCCAAAACCAATAGTTACGATGAATTGCTATGAGGTAGGTGGAGAAAAAACCTTGGCTAGCCTAAGTGGAAAAAGTCCTACCAGGCCCCTTGGCCAACCAAGGCGACCAACCGAAGTCCATAGCAAGTTCAAAGCTAGCCTAAAGGGTGGGCGGGTGAACTGATGCAGCTGGAGCATGGAGTGAAAGAGACCGGGTTCGCGCCCGTCCCCTGCTTAAAGGAAGCAGGACACATGCCCGCTGGCTGACCGGATTGGCCGGCCCTCGAATGATGCGGGCGGAAACCCCACCAATCGCACAGGGGCTGAGCTCTCAGCCCCTGCGCACGTGTTCAGGTCGTGACGCCCACAACTCCATCTCTGACGCAGGCGCGGAAGTGGCTTTGTAAGAAACAACTGGGAGTGGGAAAACCAGTATGTAATCCTGAACTCCTTGGAGGAAAGGTGGAATATAAATGTAATTAAACAACAACACAGCACTACTGCTGCTAGTCTTCAGAATCCTGTAACTGCACATGCGCATCACAGGTTGCCCATTTCCCAGTTTGGGAAATACAGATTTTTCTACCCCCAAATTCTCCATTTTCCTGCATACTTGCAAGGCCTGTTGTGCTTATCAGCACAGACCCATTCTCACCCTTGCCCCTAATGTGAATTTTCACAACCCTGGTGTGAGAAGAGAGAAAAATTCTTCCATTGTTTTTAGAGACTTTAGGATTGCCTGTTTTGCATTTCTGGCAGCTGAACTTTGCATAAAATGCTAAAGAAAATGTGATCTGTTGAAAAGGGGGTGTCTTGTTTTATCTACGCAAATAGGTTTCATTTTGCTTCAATAAATAAGCAAAGTAACCGTGAATTACTTAGCCTTGCCCTTGACACCTAATATTTAATTCTATATTTATTTACTGCAATGCATTCTTGCACTAAGTCATCCATTAATAATATGTGCTAGATTTTTCCTTGCTATGGACTCTGCTTGAGCAATACACAATTTAAAATGTAAATTATTTTATTTTTAATAAACTGCCGCGAGATTGAGCTATGTGGTAAAAGAATTCAGAAAACTCTGACAGGGAAGCTGATTTCCCCCACAATCTGCTATGAAGATACATAGCATACAGCACAACCAACTTTCAAATCCATATACCCTGTATTCCATTTTATTATTAGTGCCGCTGTTATAAAGTGTGTTTCCCTTTCGTATGACTGAGTTTCATCAAGTGAGCTCCAAGAAGTGCTGAACCTGCTGTTGGAAGATTTACGTTTTAAATTACCCTCTACTATACCAGGAAGTCTTGAATCTTTTACGTTTAAAGCAGAGGTGTGGAATCTCTGTGCTTCCAAGATGCAGTTGAAGAAGACCTTTCACAATCACGGGCCATTGGTCATGCTAGTTGCTGCTAATGGAGTCCCACAAGATTTGGAGGATCACAGGTTCTACCCATCCTCTATTAAGGGCTTCTTCATGGTTCTGCCTTCTGCACTAACCGAGTTTGGATCAGGCCCTTAGTTTAATTTTTAAAAGTAAGTTGACCCAAAAAGTGACTACACCCTCCAAATTTTTCCCCAAAACTTTCTGAAGTGTGCATTTATTACAAAAACAGCAAATGCACCAGGAATGTAAGAAGCATAGCTGCCAAGTCTCCCGTATTCCCCGGGAAACCCCCGTTTTTCCAGCTGTTCCCAGCCAAAAAAACAGGGTTTTTTTTTTTCCCGGTTTAGTCTGGCGCAGCGGCCATTTTGGAACTGGGCAAAGCAGCATCAAAAGTCACTTCTGAGCATGCTCCGCCCAGTTCCAAAATGGCGGCAGCGCTACTTCCGGTCTGGTCCCTTATTTTTCAAGAAGGAACTTGGCAGGTATGGTAAGAAGATGCCTTATAACCAAGTCAGACCATTGGTCCAGCAAGCTCAATACTGTATGCACTGACTGGAAGCAGCTTCACGTGTAGTTTCAGGCAGGGGGCATTTCCTGCCTTATCTGCTGATAAGGATCAATCCACATGCAAAATAGATGCTCTATTGCGGAGCTACCACTCTTCCCATAGGGTCACACCTCATTCTTATTCGCTACAGTATAATGGTCCTTTGCCATAATCAAAAGTTTGAAAAATGGCTATCTATGACACATGATACTTGATAAAAGCACAGCCATGAAAACATCTAAAATGGTTTTATCACTTATCATCCAGTTACGTTCTGGAAGCCTATGCCAGAATTAATAGGAGCAGAATCCGGTGAAAAGGCACCCACTCCATAGAAAGAAGCCAAACACAAAAAGTGAAAGAAGCTATTAGTAAACACCCCTCCAAAATTAAATATGACCGAAGGCAGAGAAGTCACAGGAATATAATGGGAGTCTGTCCATCTATTTTAATAAAGACACACTAAAGCACAACCCAGGGTATAAGATGAGCCCTACCACTTATGCGTAGAGCTATAGAGATGGACAATCAAAGGCACCCAAACAAATCTTTGCAGGGACTGGGGTTTCAAAAGCATGTTCCTTGCAGTTTCATAGGAATATAGGAAATTCCTCATGTAGGACACCCATCTGCTCTAACTGGCAGCAGCTCCACACCCCACACCCCCAGCCTCATCAGATTTCTTACTCCAGTTCCTGTTACCAGGCCTTCCTTAGATGGAATAAAGGAGGATAAAACAGAGACCTTCTACATGCAAATAATGTGATTTGCCGCTGAGGTGGTGCCCACACTGTGGCATTGATATATATGTGGCAGTGTTTGATGGAATGCATTCACACTGGGCATTAGTTGTCTCTTCCTCTCAGCTGGTACTTCCCCACCCTCCATAAGATCCAGAAAACTGAGGTCCATTATGGGTATGCATTGCAAATACTAGGTGTGCAAGTATTTGGATGGGGAATAATAATAATAATAGTAATTTATTATTTATACCCCGCCCATCTGGCTGGGTTTCCCCAGCCACTCTGGGCGGCTTCCAACAGAAAAATAAAGTACAATAATCTACTAAACATATGTCTTCTAAAAATCTGGTAGTTGTTTTTCTCTTTGACAACTAATGGAAGGGCGTTCCACAGGGCGGGCGCCACTACCGAGAAGGCCCTCTGCCTGGTTCCCTGCAACTTGGCTTCTCGCAATGAGGGAACCGCCAGAAGGCCCTCAGCGCTGGACCTCAGTTTCTGGGCAGAACGATGGGGGGTGGAGACACTCCTTCAGGTATGCTGGACCGAGGCCGTTTAGGGCTTTAAAGGTCAGCACCAACACTTTGAATTGTGCTCAGAAACGTACTGGGAGCCAATGTAGGTCTTTCAAGACCGGTGTTATGTGGTCTCGGCGGCCGCTCCCAGTCACCAGTCTAGCTGCCACAGTCTGGATTAGTTGTAGTTTCCGGGTCACCTTCAAAGGTAGCCCAACGTAGAGCGCATTGCAGTAGTCCAAGCGAGAGATAACCAGAGCATGCACCACTCTGGTGAGACAGTCTGCAAGCAGGTAGGGTCTCAGCCTGCGTACCAGATGTAGCTGGTAGACAGCCGCCCTGGACACAGAATTAACCTGTGCCTCCATGGACAGCTGTGAATCCAAAATGACTCCCAGGCTGCACACCTGGTCCTTCAGGGGCACAGTTACGCCATTCAGGACCAGGGAGTCCTCCACACCTGTCCCCCACAAACAATACTTCTGTCTTGTCAGGATCAATCTGTTAGCCGCCATATGTCATGTGGATGGATGGCACCCCCCAAAATTGAGACACATAAAGCTTGAAATCCACATTAAACTCCCCCATAGATGGGCCCTGACCTGGCCTTCCCATGCTCAGAAGTAAAGCACTACAAAGACAGAAAGTAAAGCACTACAAAGACACAAAGGATCAGGTTATATGAAAAGTCAGTCTTCTATATGTCTGCTCAGAAGTAAGCAGTACTAAATTCACTGGGGCTTATCCCCACACAAGATTTCAACCTCAGAAACATCACGTAGCCTGGAAAGAACAGTCACTTTAGGAAGCTTTGGGCTTTCTTTCACCATAGCTTTTTGAAATAAATAAAACTATGTTTTTATAAAGATACAACTTGAGGTTTGCTTCCCTTTGGTTTTCTGTTCAAACAAAACAATAGAGCCATTAATCTCAGACAGACAGCTTCCTTTTGTAAGCTTTTTACTTTAATTATCATTAAAGTAGCATTTCCTTTTGTTACATTGTACCAGGTGCTTGCTTTTCATCCTTCAGGGTTTTTGTAGGGTTCCTCCCCCCACTCCACTTGCCACTTCTGCTTTATCCTCAGAGGCAAAGCATCCAAGAGGCAACAAACGCCACACCATTGACCCGTCTGGATTTATTTTTATCTCATGTTTATGCCATGTGTCTTTTACAGGCTTGGAGATAATGAGCCATCAAATAGTTTATGTGCCCATTAATGTGTCTGCTCCAAGTTAAAGTAACTGATAGGGACATTTATGAACCAGAATTAAATGTGGAGACAGGGACACACTGTTCCTGCTGAAAGCAATCTTGCCGTGGACAATTTTTGCTGGATACTTTTGTTTTATGGACCCCACCCCCAGGATTTCCTTCCACTGCATTCTCCAAGGCAACTCATGTCCTTTGACTGGAGGCATAACATTTTTTTGGAAAGAAATGTAAACATCCAGAGTTGGACTGATCAAAGTTAGCACCAAAGGATTGCAAGTCACGCATATGCCGTTCCAACCATATATATGCAGCAGTTGCAGAAGATTAACATGCACCATCCTTATGGGGGGGCGCAGGGGGACACCTGCACAAAATAGCTGGATACACCTTAGAAGTCCCCCACCCCTTGGCTCCTTGAAAACGACAAGGGCGATTCTCTTCCCCTAGGTCCCTGGTCTTCAACTGGTGACCTGACCCATGGTGGGTCACAACAGGAGCGCTACCACCATGCAAATATGGGGTAAAAGGTTAAGAAACAGGTCCCGCCAATGCATGCTTGAGTTTAAAGTGGGTCCTGGGTCTGCGAAGGTTGAAGACTACTGCCCTAGATAACAATGCACATCAGCACAGTTGTGGCAAGAGTGAACGCATTTCTTGGTTTTCTGAGAAATACTTGCACTACCTCTATCTGCCCTCCAGGTATTTTGGGCTACAACTCCCATCAGCACAGCTGCACCACCAGTCTCAGCCAACAGCAAAGGATGCCCTATCCTGTGACCTGGGTAAGGCTAAGAGGGAGGGAGACAGTGGTCCTGAAGGTAGGAGTCTATCAAATGCTGAAGATGATCATCCAAATGTCAAGGACCAAATGGAGCAAGCAGCATGCAGACCTAGTGGTGGGATGAAAATATCCTTAAATAAGAGACATGGGGGAATGATCAACGGTCTTCAATGTCTGTATACTAATGCACAGAGCATGGGAAATAAACAAGATGAACTTGAGCTCTTGGTACAGCAAACTAAATATGACATAATAGGCATCACTGAAACCTGGTGGGATGAGTCTCATGACTGGAATGTAGTAATAGAGGGATACAATCTATTTAAGAGAAATAGACCAAACAGGAAAGGAGGAGGAGTAGCTTTATATGTTAGGGATATGTATACCTGTGAAGAGATCCAGGATGTAAAACTTCAAAGCCAAATTGAGAGTATCTGGGTCAAAATTAAGGGAGAGAAAAACAACAGTGATCTCATTGTGGGAGTTTACTATAGATCCCCAAGCCAAACTGAGGACACAGATGATGCCTTCCTGGAACAGATGGCCAAGCATTCCAAAGGAAGTGAGATAGTAGTAATGGGGGATTTCAACTATCCTGATATTTGTTGGATGTCAAACTCAGCCAAGAGCATAAGGTCGAACAGATTCCTCACTGGCCTTGCAGACAACTTCATTGTCCAGAAAGTGGGAGAAGCAACAAGAGGATCAGCCATTTTAGATCTGGTCCTAACCAATAGTGATGACTTGGTTAGTGGGGTAGAAGTGGCAGGATCATTAGGTGGGAGTGACCATGCTCTTCTGGAGTTTATTATCCAGCGGAAAGGAGCAACCAAGCATACTAAGGTCCAAATTCTAGACTTTAAGAAAGCCGACTTCAGAAAACTTAGGGAAACGCTGGGTGAAATCCCATGGACAGTAATACTAAAAGGGAAGGGAGTTCATGATGGTTGGGAGTTTGTTAAAAGGGAGATATTAAAAGCACAACTTCAGGCAATACCAATAAGACGGAAACATGGAAGGTGCCTAAAGAAGCCAGGCTGGCTATCTAAAGAACTTTTGACTGAGTTAAGATTTAAAAGGGATATGTACAAAAAATGGAAAAGGGGGGAAATCTCCAGAGAGGAATTCAAACATATAGCCAGCACATGTAGAGACAAAGTCAGAAAAGCTAAAGCACAGAATGAACTCAGGCTCGCCAGAGAGGTTAAAAGCAACAAAAAGGGCTTTTATGGGTATGTCCGTAGCAAAAGGAAAAACAAGGAAACAGTGGGGTCACTCAGAGGAGAAGATGGTGAAATGCAAACAGGGGACAGAGAAAGGGCAGAACTCCTCAATGCCTTTTTTGTCTCAGTCTTCTCCAAGAAAGAAAACAACGCCCGACCTGAAGAATATGGAGCAGATGATTCAGCAGGGGAAACACAGCCCAGAATAAGTAAGGAGGTAGTACAAGAATACTTGGCTAGTTTAGATGTATTCAAGTCTCCAGGGCCAGATGAACTACATCCAAGAGTATTAAAAGAACTGGCAGAGGTGATTTCAGAACCACTGGCAATAATCTTTGAAAATTCCTGGAGAACAGGCGAAGTTCCAGCAGACTGGAGGAGGGCAAATGTTGTCCCTATTTTCAAAAAGGGGGAAAGAGAGGACCCAAACAATTACCGCCCAGTCAGCCTGACATCAATACCAGGAAAGATTCTAGAGCAGATCATTAAGCAAACAGTCTGTGAGCACCTAGAAAGAAACTCTGTGATCACTAAAAGTCAGCATGGGTTCCTGAAAAATAAGTCATGTCAGACTAATCTGATCTCATTTTTTGACAGAATTACAAGCCTGGTAGATGAAGGGAACGCTGTGGATGTAGCCTATCTTGATTTCAGCAAGGCCTTTGACAAGGTGCCCCATGATATTCTTGTAAAGAAGCTGGTAAAATGTGGGCTAGACAATGCTACCATTCAGTGGATTTGTAACTGGCTTACTGACCGAACCCAAAGAGTGCTCATCAATGGCTCCTCCTCATCCTGGAGAGTAGTGACTAGTGGGGTGCCACAAGGTTCTGTCTTGGGCAAAGTCTTGTTCAACATCTTTATCAATGACTTGGATGATGGGCTTGAGGGCATCCTGAGCAAGTTTGCAGATGACACCAAATTGGGAGGGGTGGCTAACACCCCAGAGGACAGGATCACACTTCAGAATGACCTTAACAGATTAGACAACTGGGCCAAAGCAAACAAGATGAATTTTAACAAGGAGAAATGTAAAGTACTACACTTGGGCAAAAAAAATGAAAGGCACAAATACAGGATGGGAGACACCTGGCTTGAGAGCAGTACATGTGAAAAGGATCTAGGAGTCTTGGTAGACCACAAACTTGACATGAGTCAGCAGTGTGATGCAGCAGCTAAAAAAGCCAATGCAATTCTGGGCTGCATCAATAGGAGTATAGCATCTAGATCAAGGGAAGTAATAGTACCACTGTATTCTGCTCTGGTCAGACCTCACCTGGAGTACTGTGTCCAGTTCTGGGCACCACAGTTCAAGAAGGATACTGATAAGCTGGAACGTGTCCAGAAGAGGGCAACCAAAATGGTCAAAGGCATGGAAACGATGCCTTATGAGGAACGGCTTAGGGAGCTGGGTATGTTTAGCCTGGAGAAGAGAAGGTTAAGGGGTGATATGATAACCATGTTCAAATATATAAAAGGATGTCATATAGAGGAGGGAGAAAGGTTGTTTTCTGCTGCTCCAGAGAAGCGGACACGGAGCAACGGATTCAAACTACAAGAAAGAAAATTCCACCTAAACATTAGGAAGAACTTCCTGACAGTAAGAGCTGTTCGGCAGTGGAATTTGCTGCCAAGGAGTGTGGTGGAGTCTCCTTCTTTGGAGGTCTTTAAGCAGAGGCTTGACAGCCATCTGTCAGGAATGCTTTGATGGTGTTTCCTGCTTGGCAGGGGGTTGGACTGGATGGCCCTTGTGGTCTCTTCCAACTCTATGATTCTATGATTCTATGATTCTAAGCCCTAGTTTTGGGGATAGCCAACATGGTATCCTCCAGATATGTATTGTAATACAACTCCAACTAGCCCCATTCAGCTTGGCCGGTGGTCAGTATTAATGGAAGTTGCTGTTCAAAGGCTGGGCTAGAGCACAAGTGTGCCGATTCAAATTAATCTGGAAGGCATGACTTTGGCTACTCCTACTAGAGTCTCTCGCCCTTCTCTGATGATGGGAGAAGTTGAATTGCCATATGTATGGTGTGATAGCATTACAGCAATCCAACATATGTGTAATCATCTGGATGCTGGCACAGAGCCTACGCATTTCATGGTTTCCAATTACACGGAGAAAGCACTACACATACACAAACGGTAAAGGAGAAGATGCTATACGTGCTGTCCAATGAATGGAAGTACGTTTCGGGTGGGGCTAGCAGCCACAGTCTCCCTCTTCCCTCCTCCCACATCCATTCTGCCCTTCATGCTGTCTAAAAGAGCTTTGCTGACATTGTATGAGGCTCAGACATGAATCAGGGGATTCCAAAGATCTATGCATTGGCTTCTGATCTGATGCTTCCTTTGTGAAGGCTACACATGTTCAATAGTTATTAGAAAACTCAGTACACACATCTTTGAGAAGGGTAAGACATTGCAATAAACCCTGAACTAGAACCAGCACATCCCACTTATTTCTATGAAACACAGTCATGCATACACACAAACACATCCTTTAAAAAGTTAATATTATATGTTGCAGATGTATCCAGATTTGTTATTTATTTGTCTGCATGTCTGATTTATATGAGGAGGTTTTTCTAGTACATGCACGGTGACCAAATTGATACTGTTGGTGTGGAGAAAAAATAATGAAGGAGAGAAGAATGGCAGGTTGCTACTTTCATGTTATTAAAAAACCTAATTATTTTCTTCCCAGGTTGCACTTCCCTTCCCTGAATCAGCAAAATCCTTATTGCTCAACAGTAATGAAGAAAATGTAAGACTATCATGAATTTCCTTAACACAACCCAATTAAAGGTTCATATTGATCAAATTGCATGTACTGGTTCAATAGAGCAAGGTCATTACATTTCCTTCCCTGACTATTTCCTTTTTACCCTCCCCCAAGGATTCCACAAGCTTGCATTCTAAAGACAAAAAAAAGAAGCAAAAAACCTCCAGAGCATTTCTTCCAAGTAAATACCACAGTGCAGGTCTCTTTGTTTGCAGCAAAATTTACAGCACAATTAGATATTGAAACTATTGTAACAGAATTAGATACTGCAACTCATGCAAAAAATATTGTTGATCTGCACCTCTTCCATCACACACCCACAACCGTAGCATTGAGTTGAACAAATGTGTGTGGTGGTACATTGTACTCTGTATACGAACCATGCTGGACCTCACAGTCTGTACTCCAACACCCTTTTCCCAACAATGGTGAGACATGAAGCTTCTAGAAACCAGCAACAGGACATTATATAAGTATGTGTGTGTGCACGTGAGTGTGCATGTGTGTGTGCATACGATTGTTTTTCAATTATTGCTTTTCTGTGTTTTTAGTGGTTCTTATATCTATCTGTAAAAAGCTAAAGGACCCCATGATGGTTAAGTCTAGTCAAAATTGACTATGGGGTGGGGAGTTCATCTCCGCTTTCAGGCCAAGGGAGCTGGCGTTTGTCCACAGACAGCTTTCCGGGTCATGTGGCAAGCATGACTAAACTGCATCTAGAGCAACGGACACCGTGATGGAAGCCAGAGCACATGGAAACGCCATTTACCTTCCCACCACAGTGGTACCTATTTATCTACTCCTGCTGATAGGCTTTTGGCTGCCTTGAGTCCCATCATGGGAAAAACCGCTGGGTACAAATAACTATATAAATATATACACATATAATAATAACAAAATAACCTATATATTTTTAAAGTATTTTTTGATTCAATAATCTGGGATAGCATTTGGGACCATTTGGATCAGCTATGGCTACTGATGGAGAAGTATCTCTTAGCATCTGGAAAGAAGGCCCTGTTTAGTAAGCAGTTGCCTAGGTTTGTTAAAAGATGGGCAGTCCTACATCTGGTTTTTTTCAGAACTTTCAGGTCTTTGCCTGCCACAGATCCACTAATTTATCTTTCCACAAGGGCCAACATTGATGCTTAAATCTAGCATCCCGATTGAAGTGCAGAGTGCTTGAGGACCGAGACATTCACAGGGAAACCAAAATGCTTGTTTACAAAGCTATTGTACTACCAACCTTGCTGTATGCTTGTGAAACATGGACCACTTATAAATACCATCTCCAACTCCTGTCAGTGGGGAGCAGAGCCAGAGGCAAAAGGAGGCAGAGCAATGGATGTGAATCTCACCTTTGTACAGCAGAGGACATTCCAGCCATGCAAAAGTCTACATGCACATACATCTCTCCATCCGCAGCCATCCAAATTGGCAAGGCATATTATGAAAATCCAATGACACATTCCAGCCATGGGGAGAGCAATTGAGGAGAATGCAGGAAAGGGTCTGTGGGGGGATGTAGCCTAGGGAGAGGGGTGCAGCCTAAGGAGAGTCACAACAGCTGAAGGAGAGGCCTCGGGGGCAGAGGTGCCAGCTTCGCCAGAGGATTGGGGGTACCCAACATGCCGTTGTGAGACATCCTGACATTGACGTCATGAGGAGCCAGGGGCAGAGCTGAATGCCCTCTGGAAACTGAGGGGGCGGCCTCCTCCAAAAATGCATTCGGTGGGCCGAAACTGCCTTAGCCCTTAGGAGTTGGCACCTATGCTCAGAGGGCTGCATTTTGTTTCCATGCCTGAGGCTCCCCACCCTGGTCTAGTAGACCACTGTAAACAAAATGGCAGAAAGCAGCACGTAATATCTAGATTGGACAAATTCACAGAGGATGGTGGCGGCCACCGATTCAGACCAGCAAATTCATGGAAAATAAGGGAATCAATGGCTACAAAACCTGATGGCTGTGTTCTGTCCTCCCTGGTTGGAGGCAGTATGCTTCTGCATAAAGGTAAAGGGACCCCTGACCATTAGGTCCAGTCGTGACCGACTCTGGGGTTGCGGCGCTCATCTCACATTATTGGCCGAGGGAGCCGGCATACAGCTTCCAGGTCATGTGGCCAGCATGGCAAAGCCGCTTCTGGCGAACCAGAGCAGCACACGGAAACACCGTTTACCTTCCCGCTGTAGCGGTACCTATTTATCTACTTGCACTTTGACGTGCTTTCGAACTTCTAGGTTGGCAGGAGCTGGGACCAAGCAACGGGAGCTCACCCCGTCACAGGGATTCGAACCGCTGACCTTCTGATCAGCAAGCCCTAGGCTCAGTGGTTTAACCCACAGCACCACCTGGGTCCCTAATTGTATTGTGCATTGTAGTCAGTGGTTATACAGTGTCATTGCAAAATAAGGCCGGCAAAATATGCTGCTGGTAAATGTGAAGCCTGTTTGGTGATGTTTGGTAGCACCTATTAATTTGATCCCCCCTCGGAAAAGTGGGGTTAGGTGTATGTCCTGAGGCTTGTGCTGCAATATCTAAAGCATGGAATAGGATCACATTTACAATCTGATGGAATCGGATGGTAGTGGAAAGAAAGCAGGCAATACCTTCAATATAACTGGAGCAGTGTAATATTACAGTGTAATATAACCATTTACTGTTTAATAAATATGGTAGGCAACAATCTGCCTGTATTTAGTAAAATCTGGCATTTAGCATTTATTCTCAGGAGCTGCACATTATTTCGGATTTAGCATGCACTTGAACTTTAGCAGGGATGGGTATACAGATCTTGATCTATCCAGCTTCATTTCTAGTTTATTACAACGGCCTGTTTTTAACCTTACTTATGTAATATGTGAGATGGCAAATGTTCCGCTATTACAGTTCTGGCTGAGTAGTTGCTGTGAATATAAATGGCTAATTTAAGAAACTGTATATGAGCTTTTATTTGGAATCAGTTAGTGAAGAAGGGATATGATCTTTTCCTTATGCAAAGAGACTTAGTTCTGATGCATACATATTCAAGAAGCAGAAGACGGGCAGGAAATAGGATTTTTTTAAAAAATGTTTTATCTTCCATGTGGAAGTTTTGTCCACTGAGAATGACAGAGCTAGTCTTACTGAACTCTCATCAAATAATGATGCACATTTCAAATCCTATCCTTGTTTCTTTATAAAATAGAGCTAGGCAGGATAAGTAAAAGGTAAAAGGTAAAGGGACCCCTGACCATTAGGTCCAGTCGTGACCGACTCTGGGGTTGCGCACTCATCTCGCATTATTGGCCGAGGGAGCCGGCGTATAGCTTCCAGGTCATGTGGCCAGCATGACAAAGCCACTTCTGGCAAACCAGAGCAGCACACGGAAACGCCATTTACCTTCCTGCTGTAGTGGTTCCTATTCATCTACTTGCATTTTGATGTGCTTTCAAACTGCTAGGTTGGCAGGAGCTGGGACTGAGCAACGGGAGCTCACCCCGCCACAGGGATTCGAACCGCTGACCTTCTGATCAGCAAGCCCTAGGCTCAGTGGTTTAACCCACAGAGCCACCTGGGTCCCTCAGGCAGGATAAGTACCGTAATCTAACTCCAAACAGGTGGAGCATGTGGATTTTGTTACTGTGTAGTAATTCTGGCCAAGAGAAGTGTTCAGAATCTGTGCTCATCTTGGCGCATGATGAGAGCCTGTTGGATCACACCAATGGCTCATCTAATCTAGTGTTGTGTTCTCACAGTGGCACCCCAGATGCCCGTGAGAAATCTGCAATTAGGACCTAAGCACAACAGCACTCTTTACCCTGTGGTTTTTGGCAACTAGTATGCAGAAGCGCAGGTGGCGCTGTGGGTTAAACCACAAAGCCTAGGGCTTGCTGATCAGAAGGTCAACAGTTTGAATCCCTGCGATGGGGTGAGCTCCCGTTGCTCGGTCCCAGCTCCTGCCAACCTAGCAGTTCGAAAGCACATCAAAGTGCAAGTAGATAAATAGGTACTGCTCCAAGTGGGAAGCTAAATGGCATTTCTGTACGTTGCTCTGGTTCGCCAGAAGCGGCTTTGTCATGCTGGCCACATGACCTGGAAGCTGTACGCCGGCTCTGCTTTTTTACTTGTATATGTTCTGAATTCTGCAAGTCCTGCCACCACTACTGGCTCCCAATATCCCCTGGATCTCATTGTCCCCAATTTATTATGCAGCTTGTCTTTCCCTCCCTGCTGGCAGTCACACAGACTCCTCCTACTTAGGAGTAAAAAATGCCACCAGAAAGTAAGGCTCTCTGGGACTTGGAGGGCACGCACCTCCTTTTCTCTCTAATCCAAGTCCCAAGAGTTTTCTGTGTAAGGGCAATTGTCCCCACCTACCCACCCCGCTTCAAGGCCTGGGCCAACAGCTCACTGCTCAGAATGCTGCTTCTTCTGTTCCATCATCGGTTGGTTCCAGTTTATCTCGAGGTCTGTACACCCATATAAATAAAGGGAAACATTTGCGCCCCTCCAGCCCCAATAATGGGTTTGTAGCCCATGCTGGACAGCTCTAGACACTCAGACATGGCTTTAATGCACTCAGTTCTTTCCTTCCCACCATAGGATGTTTGTTTTGGGACCAGAGTACATGACACAGGACAACAGGGCTCTTAAACCTTTAAGGGGGGTGTAGAAGCAGCATTTTACAGCATAGTATTTGTCCTGTTCAGATAGCTGCATCTGATTCACTGATGTTCCCTCTTCTAGACACCTGTGAAAGCAGGTATTTCACCTGACCCTTGGGACCACCACCCTTGCCCATCAGCTGTATAATTGGAAGCAGCAGAGAGAGGGGAGGGGAGGGTTTTGATGCTGTGCAACTTGATGTCTGATGCAATTCAATGCTGCAAGATCAAAGCAAGGGGGTAGAAATATCTCAGCAAAGAGACTTGTGTTCCTTGCTGTATGCAAGAAGTGCCTTTACATTTTGCAGCTGCGTGCATGTGGTTTGCAACTGCATCTTAAAGACTGTAGCTTTGAGGCGCTGATATAAATAGTATCAGGGAGCTTTTTTAAAATAAAATAAAAGTCAGTAGAAGAGCTGGAAGGTTGAAGCTTGAGTAGAGTTACCGAGAATTGAATATATGCCTCTACAGTCATACCTCGATTTAAGTACGCTTCAGTTTGAGTGCTTTCAGTTTAAGTACTCCGCGGACCTGTCTGGAACGGATTAATCCACTTTCCATTACTTTCAATGGGAAAGTTTGCTTCAGGTTAAGTACGCTTTAGGAACCAATTGTGTACTTAAACCAAGATACGACTGTATTTCCATGGAAAATATATCTGCAAACTTGTCTGTGACATTGTGTGCAGTAGTGGCGGGCAACGGGCAGTGGGGCTGCATTGCTCTCCAAGCTTCCCAAAATGGTTTTCTGTGGGGCGGACATGCATTGGCATGGCTTTGATATTAGGCTACCCTATGCCTGATTTGGCTCAGATGAAGAGCATCCTTACCCTTAGAGTCTAATTTACCAGGTATGTTCTATTAATTGGCTTAAGTTTTTATTACTTTTATGTTTGTATTATTGCATTGATATTAGATTGTACACTGCCCTGAATCAATCGATAGATACATTCAGGTTGTTTCCTGTCTTGCAGCACCTAAGGTTAAAGTAAACCTTGAAATGCAGCGGTCGTCATCTAAACCCAGCAAAACTGTTCAGTAGAAGAGATCTTATGTGCAGAGAACATGTGCAGGGCAGTCCCATTCCATCTGTAAGTTATTGCCATTCATTTCAGAGGTAAGGGGTAGCATCATGCCTACAAAGGGATGCCTTGGCATGCTTTCCTTTCTACTGAAGGGAACGAGAAAGACTGCTTAAAGTGCATTGTAGTTCCACCCGCACACTGGAGCACATATAAAGCTCTGGATCACGGAATAGGACTTTCTGATGAAACCAGAGGCAATGTGCACATTCAAGGGCTCAATTTCCTTCTTATTGAACCTATATATATAACTAGGCACACTAAGTGTGACTGCTTAAGTCCAATAGTTAAACCATACAAAAGTGCTTTGTAGCTTCTTACACTGGATCTTTAAGGAACACATATTATCCATTGAGATTGTGTGCTGCAAATGCAACGTTTGTGAGTTAAAATGACCAGGAATGTACGGACACCCAACGTACCTGGGGCAGTGCAGAGTTGAGCTGCCGCTGGAGAGAATCTCTATCGTAGATGACATCCTGGAGGCATTGCTGGGCCAGAGAAAGGCTTTCCTGTGTCTCTCGAAGTGTGTCCAAGAGACGGTCCCTCTCATCTAGCATATTCACCATAAGCTGCTCAAAGTGAGAATCCGAGTCTGAGCCACTGCTCTGGGACCCCCTTTGGCTCATTGGGGTGTCCTCGTTTATCGTGGGCATCACTTCACACATCATTTCTGAAAGCAAAAAGCAAATAGAGGATTATTTTTCATCCCTCCCTCCAAGTACCAAAAGCTTCCAGGAAGTTATTATATACAATAGTCAATCATTTCAAGATCAACTCTCTTCTTGGCAACAAAATAAATAATAATAATAATTGATTTAATAATTGATTTATTATAATCATTAATTATTAATAATATTTTTAATTATTATTAATAATAATTAATAATCCACAGTTCTGGAAATGTTCCTCTTTCAGGAGAGGGATATGTTTAAAGTCCCACCAGCAGATTGACACAGACAGTGTCCTTTGAAATCATGTCAAAGATTTCATTTTCTAAGTTCGTTTCCTTTATCTGACCTTTATCCACCCACTCACTCTCCTGCATGCTATCTTCTGACTCTTTGTAGTCATGCCCATGGCTACTATTAATTGACAAAGATGATAGCACTTCCCAACACTTTCCTATAGCAGAGCTCAACTTCAATGCTGAACTCAGCAGAAAGTCAACGTTAAAAATGTCATAACGCTCTACCCTTCTTGGCAGTCTAGATCGGAGTCAGGCCTCCACTTAGGTGATCTCTTCCAATAAGAAAGCTAATTGCTGTTCACATAATTCCTTCCTCAGAATGGGTTACGAGGAGGACAGAAATGCATTTCTACAAAGCTAATTTGTTCCAAGATTGTTGCAGCCTAGCCTAAGGGTAGCTTTTGGAAAATCAATTAATGTCACAATTTTCATAACCTATCTTAAGATGCCCGATGCTGTGTAACACAAGGTAATTTCACAAATCCAATATGCTGTTGGATATTTCTCAATAAACATTTATGGCCAACATCTTAGAAATTCTATGCTAGTTCAGAAGATTATTAGCCTTAAAACATCAGAAAATGAACAGAATCACTGTGTACTAGCTAAAATTATTAACTAATATGCCATCCATATACTGTATTACAACCATATCATCAAACCATGACCATTCTATTTTGCCTTTGATCTCAAGTGATTCTGCTATTCTAGCCCATGTTCTTGGCTCCCATTCTTGTTCTTTTCATAGATGTCGTTCTCTTCTTGTGTGTTAATATTCTGAGTGGCTTATATTGGTCTTCTATTTCTGCTTTTGGACTGGATTTCTTTTATAAAGTACTTGAAGGATTGAGTGGGAAAGTGAGCCATACCAATAAACATGGCTCAGTTAAAAATAACTGTGATAATAAGAAACCAATCTAACCAAAAATTGAAACACGAATGGAAATATTTTGATGATTATATGGTAAAACATTGCTCGGGGGGGGGGGAATACGCTGATATGTGAAGTATGAAACAGATTATAAAAATAGAGGGTTAAAGTCAAAATTTAAATATAAGAGAAAGAATTGAGAGTATAGAATGCAAAGAATAATGGATATATAGTTAAATAGAAGGAAATCTAGCTGGGGTAGGGTGGAGAGGAGGTGGTGGGTTTAATAGTTTTGTGTTAAATTTGCTGTTTCGGAAATGTATTATTTGTTATATGTTATGGATTCGTAATTTTATTTTAATTTTAAACCAAATTAAATACATTTAAAAAATAAAAAATAAACATGGCTCAGTAATTTACAACTGGGATAGATACACACAAATTTTGAAGCATAGGACAGCACTTCAGACAAGTTTGCTGTTGACACCTTAACGTCACGTAGCCTCAGCCAGAAGATAATACCTGAGATCACATGGCACGCTTCTAAATATTCAGTCTCCAAACCCTGAAACTGCCACCTTAGCTACAACACCCTTTTAACTGTATCAGGGCAGCCAAAGAAAGCAGAAGCCAAAAGTTCTTCCTCAAGACTTTGGTACCTTTGTTTTGTTAATCATAGGCATCGACTGAACTGTATTGTCGCCTCTGTGCATTAATGGAAAAACAGCATATAACTTCCAATGCGACCTCAAAATGTTCTCCTGAAATAAGAACTCTAGGAAGGCTATTTAAGCTGCCTAAATGTGTCAGCTGTACATTGCTCACTTTGTTTGGCTATATTTATATAGCCCCCCCCCCCAACAACACACGTTCCCTGGGCTGAGCAATGAACGTTACAAGGATAAAATATATCAAAACAATAAAAAGCAATAGAAAAATATGAGAGTAGGCAGAGTGATTGCTATTGTTCCTTCTGCCTAGAACTCTCCCTGACAGCTGGGAACTGTTAGTAGGCTTGCTACAGTGACAAATTGCTACCTGTTGATTGGTGCTATTACTGTGCTTGTTACACGAGATGCCTGTGAGCAAAACCGCCATTGGTGGGTAGCTGCATCTTTTTGCTATAAACGAGATTGCCCCTGTTGTTGCGTTTGTTACTCTTGTGATGTTTCCCATGTGTGGGTAAGTCACTGCTGGCTGGGTGTGGGTATCAGCAAGCTAGCATGGGGGTAAACAGAGACTCGGAAGCAGACATTCTAGGTGCCTCATACAATTGGGATACTCAGGACACATAGTGAGCAAGGAACCTAGAAGTAGTTGTATTTAATTGGGCTACACTAGAGTTTTAAGACATGATAGTTCAAGGCTACAATTAAATGGGTTCTGAGCTGGACAAGGGTGAAATAGGAGGCAGTGGCTGAAAGCATGACCCATGAACGTCTTTCTACCCCTAGTGCCTTGCCTCTTTTTCCTTCGCCTTTTCTTTGCCACTAATGAGTAACTTTCCAGATTTTTCACCATGGTTGCAATCCCACAAGAAACCCGTAATTGCTCTCTTCTCAAAGCACAGCAATCTAGCAAGGGAAACAAAACGCAGTGTCGTAGAGCCAAATGGTAGAGCTCCCCAAGGACCCAACAGCACACTTAAGACAAACCACCATTGATATCAATGAACATTAGGGCCAATTTCAATGCAACAAGGTCAGACCAAAAAGCTTATTCTTCGAGCAAAGAAACACTTGGAATTAGGGGGATCTGTAAACAACAACTAATGTTACATTTTGCTCAATGTTGCAATCAGCTGTAGGATACTTCATTTCCCTTTCCTCCAGTTTTTCATTCTTTTCCCCTGCTCAACAGACACTCAATATTCTATGGTCACTGAGCATGCTCAGTCCTTACTGGGCTGCTTTTGGAGGGGAGATCTTGCCCCTTCAATCCCACCCCCTCGTCACGTTTGCTGCTTCAAAGACATGAATCTATGGCCCAGCTTGGGTCTTACATCACGGCTTTTTAACAAAAGTTTTGGACATTTGAAAGTGCAATAGGTCTGCAGGCAAGTCAACAGAGTAGGAGGCTTCTGCATACAGCCGAGTGTTTGATTTGTCCTGGGAGGATGCCTAAGGGGTCAATTAAGCAGAATGGCTGGCCTCTGCTGCAGACTGAAAGGTATGGGGATTTTGACTGGAAATCCAGATAAAGGTTACTTGCAATATTAAAAGTTGACTATACTGCAGGATTGTTATGTACTATGCCAGTGGCAGCTGGCAACATTTTGACTTGGTAGGGCTGCAGTTTTTAACCTTGCTGTTTTTCTTATAACAGGACTGGTTTAGGAAAGTGCGCTGAGTGCTACTGTCTCCTCACTAAAAAGCACCAGTTATTCTCTGCACTTCTATGAAGTTGAGAATAGCTTGCATGTAAGAGGGCCCCTTTGATTTTCAGGCAAGACTGACTCCATGCCTCTTATTTAGAAATTATTTCATACCACATGACATAAGATTTTGAATTCAAATATTCATGATACCTACACTTGCCCAAAAGTAAACAAACTCAAACTTTTTTAAAATGTAAGAATCACTTGGTACAAATTGCATGCTGTTTCCCTCTCTCCACCCCCTTCAATTTAACTTTTCAATATACAAAACACTTTTTTCCTCTAAATTAAAAGTACAGAACAAAATACTCCAACCAACAGACGAAATATTATTGCTTCATTTGAACCGAGGTACATCAGAACATACTTGCAATGCATGGCTTTGTAATAACCTCTGGTCATGTGCAGAGTTCACCACACCAGAGTAATTGTAATCAGCCTTTTATAACTGAGATTAGGAATAATATTGTCCAGGTTTGGGGGAAGATGGGTAGTCAGTCAATGTGATATGCAAACAGGCATAGAGACCAAACTTCTCATTTTAGAAATTGATAGATAAAGTCACAAAAAAACACCCAATATAGAAATAATGGCAAGAGCATTTCCCTCCATTACTCCGTATTCATGAGATTTGGAATTAGGGAGGGGCTTGTTGGAAGTAGATCCACACACCATTTCTGGAAATACTCTGGAAAATACTTGCATTTGGCTTAGATCAGCTTGCCCTGCTCTGCTCTACCCAGCAGCAGCAGCTGCAGTTTTTAATGTGTGTATGCAGGAAAATTGTTAATACTGTACAGAGTTTGCTGCAGCACATGCAAAAGATGTCCATAATTTCTCCTTCCAATTCAATTCATAAAAATGAATGCAAAAAAAGTTTTAAAAAGCATATTTATTATAGAAAGAGACTCACACTGTGACCACTGTTACCTGCTTCCCTCTCTTGCAAGGAAGGTCACGAAACAAATACTAAAGAAAACAAAAATGTCCTTCAAAGCAGGAAACCCTCCCTGTTGCTTCTCTGGTTAACAGAACATGCTAAAAGATATGAGGAGATCTAGCCTTCAAGGAACAAGCTCTGAGCATGCTCACAAGCAATGCATGATTTGATAGGGCTGGAACACCCTCAGTCCTCCCCACTCAATGCAGATTGCCTTGATAACAACAGAAAGAAGGGGAAACGGAAAAGCTGGTAGTCTTCCAAGAGACACATGGAAGGGACCTCTTTACCAGAGTATTCTTCCAGATTAGGACTGGCAGAGTAATGCAGAAAGCTGATTAGCCAGAGAACAGGAAATGGTCAGAAATGTTTCCAGAGCTTCTCTTGAGTTCAAATGGATGTGTGTGAAACAGGAAAGTGTGTGTCTTTGGGGTTTTTGTTTGGTGGCAGCAGTGAGTTAAAAACGTGCTTAACATTCTCCTTGTGCTGTGTCCTAATAGTGCAAGGGCCTCCACTGTTCTCTGTCAGCCCCACCTGCAATGTGGGTATGAAAGCAGTGGATAGCAGGGTAGGATTTTTCTACTTTCTCAGCTCAAGTTCAACACCACTCCTGCAATACAGGTGAAACACAGCAAGATTGTTGCACATGCTTTTTCTCTCACTCACACATCCTTCCAGGCTACAATAAAGGCAATAAAGGGCACTTGCTTTTGAATGTGCATTAGCATTCATTTCAAAAGTCTAACACCAAGTAAGAACAGAATTAGAAAGAGCTGGAACTCTTTCCGTTGCTGCTGCTACCTTTTGAGGGCAATTGTGGGTAGGGCATGCTAGTGACCATCCCAACTTGATTAAAATCTTGATTTCTGTGGACAGCTCTCCCCCACCCCACCCCCATCTCTGGGGACATGACCTATCCAGACAATGCGGTAATTTGCTCTACTTTTTTATATTCGTGTGTTCTTCTCTCTTCTTTCTCCAGACATTCAGTTCTCTGTGTGCTGTAAGCTGATTCTTGTTGCGCGTGAATAAAACTTATACTTCTTCACTCCAAAGTGTGCTCATTGCCTCCAAATCACAAAAACAGCTGCCCTTTGGCAGAGAGGGCTTTCTTCCCCCTCCCCCCAAGATGCTTTGTACTTCTGCAAATATCAGGGTTCCACTGAGTCTGCTATTAGCTGCCTTATGTGCTTGAGTGCTAATGTTCTGGCTACATAAGCACAGGCACTCTCCTCTAAAGATATTTAAAGGGAATTTAAAATATTATAAGAAATTAATGATTAAGCAGAGACTAGAAGGTAATCTAGCAGAGCTGCCATAGCAGCAGATTTCCTGCACTGTCAGGGAGTTTGGACCAAGATTTTAGAGATCTCGTCCAACTCTATTGTTTAAATTAATCACAATCGTGGAGTTTCTCCTAAAAGTCACTTTTAAATAAGAAAGAAAGAGGAATTAAAACAACAACACTGTTTAAACCCCAAGAGTGTTCATAAATCAATTACAACCTAACTCCATTAAAATGCATAGGACTTTTGCCATTTACATCTATCGGAAAGGGATTGCGCACTGCACTTTTAAAATTACTCCTGTAATTTGAGGTTGTTGTGCCTTAGCTAGGATATATCTGTATTAAGTAGAAAAAAGAGATACAATTTAGTGACTGTCAGCATCTTTCTGGAAAATTATTTATACTAAGATAGATCTTCACATTAAGCTTAACCATGGAAGGTTCAGGTGTTTAGTAAGAACGAGGGAGGGAGGGAATCTATCCAATAATATAGCATGTGTGCCCTTTCTTCTACAGCAGGCTTTCACCCACCATACTCTTATTAACTGCTGGTCTTTGGATTCATTAAATGGTTCTGATGAGGTACAGTGGTGCCTCGACTTACGAATTTAATCCGTTCCGAAGGCACCTTCGCAAGTCAAAAAAATTGTAAGTCGAGAAACGCCATTGGAAACGCGATTTCCCATAGGAATGCTTTGGAAATGAAAAAATTCGTAAGTCGAAGCAACCCTATCTAAAAATTCGTAAGTCGAAAAGTCCCTATCTAAAACCGCCGCAGTTTCCTTTTGGATGTCGAGACATTCGTAAGCGCGTGGCTATTACCCCCATTCGTAAGTTGAAAAATTTGGTTGTCGAGTCATTCATAAGTTGAGGTACCACTGTAATTGATTAACAAACGTACATCGAAGCACACAAGCCTATCAAGTGCCTTCACCTTACAAGACGGTTTGAAAGGGCAGCAAGACAGAGACTATGAAGCACAGGGCTCTGTGGTTATTGGTCTGAAATCCTTTTAATGCCACTGTTCATTCTTTACTGCAGAACAAATACAGTAAACAAACGGGATTTTTTTTTTCCTTTCAGAGATGTATTTTCTCCTAGGAAATAGAATTACAAAATAAGTCACTAAGAAACTCAGTCCGATATAGCATGAGAAAGGTAAAGGTAAAGGGACCCCTGACCATTAGGTCCAGTCATGACCGACTCTGGGGTTGCGGCGCTCATCTTGCGTTATTGGCCGAGAGAGCTGGCATACAGCTTCCAGGTCATGTGGCCAGCATGACATGACAAAGCCGCTTCTGGCGAACCAGAGCGGTACACGGAAACACTGTTTGCCTTCCCGCTGTAGCGGTACCTATTTATCTACTCAGGGCCGTCTTGAGCAGATCGCGCGCCCTGGTGCTGAGGGGCGGAGATCGCTCCGCCGCCTGCCCCGCCCTCACAGGGCGCAATTGGTTTCCGCGCGGCTTCGCCGCGCGCCGCCCTCCTTGCCAGGCCGGCGCCCAGCTTACCAGCCCCCCGCCGTGGTGCACTGTGCCACCGGGGGTCTATGTAGAGCCGGCCCTGTATCTACTGCACTTTGATGTGCTTTTGAACTGCTAGGTTGGCAGGAGCAGGGACCGAGCAACGGGAGCTCACCCCATCGCGGGGATTCGAACCGCCAACCTTCTGATTGGCAAGCCCTAGGCTCTATGGTTTAACCCACAGCGCCACCCGCATCACACAAGCCACCTGCATCCCTGTACTGAGAAAGGTACAGAGTGACAATCTGAGTTGGGCACTAATCAAGGAATTCACGACTTTTCATCTAATTCCACTTCAACTAATCTTGATTTACTGCACATCTCATGGAATTAATGTTTTGTCCGCAATGTCCAGCTCTTGGAGATCCCATAATTCATTGTTTGGGGATGCAAAACTAAGCAAATAAAGAATCCTAGAGCAAGCTTAAAACTTTGATTTTGTGACTAAATTTCTTTGAACTTTTTTACAGTGCAAAAATTATTTAATGGTCAATTCAAATATGAAGTCTTTTTCATGATCTCTTTGGGTTTGCATGCATCAGTTCTGTCAATAAAGAATATTGCATTTCCGGAAGTAATGAGATTCCTACAAGGGGCAATAGCCAAAAGTTAACGTAGACCCTTTGGTGAACTTTAAGCTGGACAATATCAACCATTATAATATCCTATAACAGTGAACTCCTCTCTGAAGTGGTGCACACTCTCTCATATACTCTGCATCCAGTGTGCTCCTGGTATGCTACAATCCCTATCTACCCTGCTGTTTCTTACGAAATACTGCATTTTGCTGCATTTCCCCCAAACCTGCTTCAATTCAAATTGAGAAAAAGGAAGGCTCAGCTGCATTTTAAGTCACTGATCGGTAACCCAGCCTGAATGTTCATCCTTCTTTAGCAAAAATGGCACCACTCCCATACAATAATTTCTCTTATCAGGAGGCTTAGGGGAGCCCCCATGATGTATTAAAAAAAGAGGAAGACAAAATTTTTGTGGTGAGAATAGAAACTAGAAGACATCCCAATCAGGACTGAGTATGCTCAATGACCACAGAACACTTGGGTAGGGAAAGATAGCTCAGTTGGTACAGCACGAGACAATCTCAGAGATGTGAGTGGGGCAAAAGACTTCTGCCTTGTAGGGGGTTGGACTAGATGACCCCCTGTAACCCTTTCCTTCTCTTCCATTCTGGGAACCTGTGGGAGGGGAATGGCATATCCTGGGAAAGGGCACAGATGTCTATCTGCAACAAGAACACTCCAATGTTTTGTTGCAGGTCCCATTTGTTGAGTAACATATCCATCATTTCTTCAGCAGCACCTTAAAGACCAACTAAGTTTATATTTTGGTATGAGCTTTCGTGTGCATGCACACTTCTTCAGATACCTGAAGAAGTGTGCATGCACACGAAAGCTCATACCAAAATATAAACTTAGTTGGTCTTTAAGGTGCTGCTGAAGGAATTTTTTTATTTTGCTTCGACTCAGACCAACACGGCTACCTACCTGTAACTATATCCATCATTTGTCCATGTGACTCCAACATCTCAGCAGAGGACATTCCCAAACAATAAATATTTAACTTTAAATATTTAACTTTAAATCTTTAACTGGATGCAAATTGGGACCCTTTGCCTTCAAAACATGTGCTCGCTGACACTGAGCTACAGCGCCTGCCCTACAATATGGTTTCACAATACTAGTTGTATTAACAGAAAGTACCATTTGAGAGAAAAAAGCAATTTTCATCAATGTGTTTTACATTATTCTGTAAAGTGCTATGGGTGGTAGTCAATGCTAGTCCTCCTCAGAGTAGACCCACTGAAGTTAATAACCCTATGTCAGTCATGTGCATTAATTTTCATGGGCCTACTCCAGTACACAAAGCTCTCACACATGGTTTAGTGCAAACTGCAACACATCAGCTACAGCAGTTGGTAAATTAATCATTAAGTTCTGTGATGAGATTTACTGTTCCAAGATGCATGGGAAATTAAAGCAACTTGCATAATTCATAGTTACCATAAGGAAGCAATTATATAATGGTATATATCCACTCCACCCCAAACAACAGACCATTACAGACTGCAACTTTTGGGCTTTCTGATGTGCAAAAGGCAACCTGCATCAATCCTTAATTTGATCAAAAACTATTTTTATTCTGAATCACTACCATGGAGAGGATGGTGTGTGTGTGTGTGTGTGTGTGTGTGTGTGTGTGTGTGTGTGTGTGTGTGAAACCTCTGCAAACAGCACAGCAAGTCATTCCTAGTTCTTTCATTTTGACCCCACCCACCAGATTCTTTCTACCTCTTGATATCAAATGCCCCAGGTGGGGAAAAAAGCTCAGAAATCAGAAGAGTAATATTCACTCCACTCCACAGGTCAGTCACGTTTGTTGCCTGGCACATGTTCATTGCCATTATTCCTTTTTTAATTGTAGGGTTGTGAGAAGAGCAATTTGTGAGCACAACTGACAGCTCAACAAAGGCTTCCTTATCACACTAGCGTTCAGATATAGTTCACCTTGAAGGCTTCCAGTTTCAAAGGATCAGGGTGTGGGAGGGGTGTGGCTTCTTCCATATTCCGAAGATGGTACTATATAAGGTGACTTTCCCCTGTTCTTGCTGAACCCTTCTCTTGGGAGCCCTGCGTGCAATTTCATTTCTCCATTCAGGGAAGCCAAGTCTTTAATTGCACGGGCTACTTTGCCCCTTCGGCTACACCCGCGCCATCCCTCTTTGCTCTGTGCCTGCCGTGACATCATCAGCAGGCACTCACCCTGCCCTTCGGATACTACTTCACCCAACCATATTTACAGCACCTCCAAAGAGACGCCGCTGCTGCTCTTGCAGCGACCAGCAATTCCTGCGATTTTCTTCTCCCTCTCCCCCCACCCCCCACTTTCCCCTTTCCAGATGCTTTCAGCTACACCTCACTTCACCCACGGAGAGCAATTCCTGGAGGAAAATCCGTGCCATTGTCTGACTTGCACACTGCATGCATATTTCTCCTCCTAGTTAACTCCTTCCCTCCCGCGCTGCTTCAGCTGAACTGTGAGATCACCTTTGAAAAATTAAAAGAAGAAGAAGAACGTAGAGCGTTGGAAAAAGAGAGAGAGAGAGAGATCATTTCCACTTATCCGCCCCCTCCCTTTACCACCAAGTCTTGGTATTAAGAGCTAAGTCTTGCAGCTGCAACATCTGCTACCCAGAAACCCAACCCATCCTTGAAGGAAATAAAATAGCCTTAAGAAGTTGACTTCATTGAAAGACTGGAATCTCCATTTCCAACGAGAATCTTTAAAAGACAGCAGCCCCGGCTGAACCCCACCACCTCCCTTTCCCTTTGCAATGGGATGTGCGTTTGGGGTGGGGGGCGATATGCATTTGCCCTCTGGCTTTGCACGTACCTAAAGCTTGGTCTTCTCCGCGCGCCTCTCGGGAATCGGTGGTCCTCGCCCTCGCTCCGCTGGGCGCTCACACACAGCCGGGCGCCGCCGCCCCTCCACGCGCCTCCCGGGCAAGGCTGCCAGGACCAACGCCGCCGCCGCCTCCGCCGCTCCTGCTCAGGGAAGGCAGCCCCAGCGCAGCCCGCCACCCGCTTCGGCCGCCAGCAGGAGCGGCTCGGCGGCACCTCAGCATTTTCCTCCGCCTGTCACTTCGTCGGCAGCCGAAAGGGGGAAACATCCATGGGGAAAAAATGGCATATTACAATTTTTTTGCTTTGAGGAGCTAGAGCGCGGTTGAGACCATTGTTAGGAGGAGGAGAGGGGGGAGAGGCGGCTCTTAAAGCTCCAGCAGCCCTTTTTTCTCCGCCCCCCCTCTCCGTGGCTGGGAAAGTCAGCGGATTAAGAAGGCGCGGGGGGGGGGGGGGAGAGAGAGAGAAAAAAGAAAGCAAGCGGGGATTTTGCTTTTCTTGGAATTAAACTTTGCGGAGTGACAGCTGGAACGGCCTGTGCTAAAAAAAAACAAAAAAAAAACACAATGGCTGGAAAATCGGGCAAGCTGCGTTACTTACCCGCTCAGCAATCCTATGTATGGCTTTTGCGCCTTGTTCGGTGGCCTTTAAAGGAAATAGGGATCCGGTGCGTTCCTCTCAGAATGAGCAGCGCAGCCCTATGCATGCCTACTCGGAGGTAAGCCCCGATGAGATCACTGCCAAGTAAGTGGAGTATAGGATTGCAGCCTAAACCTCCGCGCAGGTGTTGGGGGCATAGTTAAATAAGGACTGCAGCCGCTAAGTGTTCGCACCGCATCATTACCAGAAAGGCTGAAAATCAACTCTGATGATGAACAGGTGCATGCATTCATTGAGGAATAACCGTCCCCACCCCACCACTTCCCTAATTTACAAATATTTCAGGAAATCCATATCGGCCGTCAGCAAGAGAGCCACATGTTGCAGTTCCATATTTCCCTACATCATGTAACACACGCACGCCTTTCTTTCGCCCTCGAGGGTACACACGATTCTCAGGCATAGAACAAAGCGGTGTTTGCAACCTGGCGCCCTCCAAGCCTTCTGGACTACAACAGCTTCCCCCTCCCCCACCTTTTTCTCCAAGGTGGCTCACACTATCCTCCCCCTCATTTAATCCCAGAAACGACAACCCTGTGAGGCAGGTTAGGCTGAGAGGCAGGGGCTTAGCCAGGATCAAAACTGGGGGGGGGCAAGCCATGGTCGTTCAGGGGCGGGGCTAAGGCACGGGAGGGGAGGGGCCACAAAGTGGGGATGTGGGCGGGGCTACAGGGCCAGCGGCCCGGCGACATCGTGGTGGCGGCAGCGGCGGCAGCGGCCACCTTGTGCTTCTGGAGCTGGCAGCATCAGTGGCTACCCTGCTTGGCTGGAGAGGACCGAGAGGGTTGGGCAGGCGAGAGGAGGTGGCAGGGCGGGTGAGGGCGAGGCAAGGCACGGCCGCAGTTATGACAGCTCCGAGGCGTTGCTGCATATCAGCATAATATTTCAACCATGTCGTGGGTTCAAGCCCCACCTTGGGAAAAAATTCCTGCATTGCAGGGGGTTGGACTAGATGACTCTTGTGGTCCCTTCCAACTACAATTCTATGATTCTGTTGATATATTACCATAGCATATGCATCATTCTGCTTTCTTGAATTGTCCTACTCCTAGGCATAGCAGCCAACTCCTAGAGGCCTAGGTGCCTCTCCCCCCCCCAATTACTGGTAAATACCGTATTTGAAAGAGTCAACCCCCCCCCCATGTTGATGGGCTTTCTATGTGGGGCTTATCTGCCCCCCCCCCAGTATTTTATTAAGGATGGAAGAGGGAGGGAAGGAAGGAAGAAATAGAGAGAGGGATAACTCATATTTGTGGGTGCCTCTGGGTGACGCTGTGATGCTGGAACTCTGCAGCAAGAGGAAGATACTGGTACGCCTGTACAGGATCCTTATAAGCAGCTTTCTCTCTGCTTGATTTATAGCAGGCACGTCAAACAGGTAGATTGTGATCTACCAGTAGATCACTGGATGTCTGTGGTAGATCACTGCTAGATCACTGACACCCCTAAAAAAAGCTCACCCAAAATTTTCCTCCTCCCTAAAAAAAAGCTGAACTATGACCTGAAGCCCTAAACAAAAATGGGCCTCCCTCCCTCCTAAAAGAAGCTCAACAAGTTTGACCTAAACCCCCCAAAACAGGGCTCCCCTTCCTTAAAAAAACTCAACAGCTTTGACCTGAACCCCCCAAAAGGGGGTAGATCACTCCCAGTTTGGAACTCTGTGAGTAGATCAGAGTCTCTTGGGAGGTGGCCACCCCTGATTTACAGTATACAGATGCAGGAGGAGGGGCGGACTGGAACACCACTCCTTGTTATAAACATCACTGTGTCTATCAAAGGTACAGTCCCCCCTTTTCTTATTCACTTCCTTTTAGCCTTGCAGAGCCACCTTGGTCAAATTGAATCCTCCTGCCCCCTGTCTACGCCCATGCTGAGAGGCAGTGACTGGCCCAGCCTCATCGCAAGTGGGGGATTCGAACCCTGGTCGCCCAGGTCGTCGTCTGACACTCTAACCACTACACTACACTGGCTCAGTCCCTAGTGTCTCTCCAGGTGGGGCTAGGAATCTCCCCTGTCTGACCGCCTGCCGTGCTCAGTGCTGGATTGACATACAGTGGTACCTTGGTTTGCAACCGTTTTGGATTACAACAATGTCAAACCCGGAAGTGCTGTCCCTTTCTTTGGATTACACCCCCCTTTTTTATTACAACCTTTTTCTTTTCTTGTCTTTTTGGAGGCCCCATTGGCAAAAGTGTGCCTTGGGTTACAACCTGTTTTGGTTTACAACCTCCGGAACTGATTATGGTTGTAAACCAAGGTACCACTGTATAAGCTAAACAAGCTATAGTTTAGCACAGGGCCCCCCAAAAAAATTAAAGGAAAAAAAAACCTGGATGTGCATTTCCAAAATATAAGATAAAAAAACAAATAAAACGACACAGCAACAGTGTTTTGTGTTGTGTAGGCTCCTATGATGTAAGCTAGCCTGCTCCCTAAAATATCACTGGTTTGCTCATTTCTATATCACTTACTTTGATAAAATGCATACAGTATTTTATGTGCGAATGACTTTAGATACCTATTAGGTCCATAAATTACCATATAGCATATATTCAACACAAAAACAGCGACAAATTGTTGATGACAAAGGACAGCTGGACATATAAAGGGCCCCATTACCTTCAATAGTTTAGGGCCTCATCAGAGCTAAATCCAGCCCTGGCGGTGCTGCTGCCAGTCAGTGTAGCCAATACTGAACTAGATGGAACTATGGTCTGGCTCAGTTTAAGGTATCTTGCTTTGTTCCTATTCCTTGCTTTAGCTAATCCCCCCCCCCCAGTTATTTTCATACATCTCTATAATTATCACTGCGTGGATAATTTATCTCCAAGAGGCTATTACAACGACAGGGCCACCGGGTTGATCTAATCCTAGGAGCCAACGGGGGTCTTCCCTCCTTTCCCTCCCTTCCCTGTAATCTTCGGAGAGCCGCTGCTATCAGTTATATCATCTGACAAGGAGAGGGAGATCTGCTAGGAAGCCGCCCTGGAATGGCTGCGAGAGGAGCGAAGCAAGAGATGAGTTCACTGACTGACTCGGGAGTTTACGGAACGTGGGAATCCAAGGAGCGGAAGGCGTGTACGGTACACAATCGCTCCCTTTCTCAGGGCTTGGGGTTTCCCCTGGAAGCTGCTGCAGTGGTTTCCACCAGCCTTTAAATAAATTCTGAAGTAATCACGTCGGCTTCTCTCTCTGCCTCACGCACGCAGCCAGTTCCCCAGATGCTGCCGCGGCGTTTTCACAGCTCGGATGCTCCGCCATCCGCCCCCTCCCTCCCCAAGGACGGCTGGTTGTTAGGAGAGGGAGAGATGGCAAGGCAAGAAGGAGCGGCGGGTAGGTAGCCCCCGACAACATTCCCCCCCTTTTGTAAAAACCATACAAAATACAGTAAGGCTTTTTTTGTTTTGTCTCCACTTTAGGGCAGGCACAGTTTTCTCCTTCATGCAGATGGGGCTGGAGCAAACGAGAGCTCATGGGCGCCTAAGGCGGCAGGGAGTCCTGCAGAAGTTCTGTTGCCAAATAAAATCAGCTAAAAATGCAATCCTATACAGACGTCAATGTGTCTCACTTTTGTTAGGTTGCCATAGGAGTGCAGCGTAGGCAGTTTGGGGGTGCCAAACTGGGTGTTTGACCCAGGTGAAATAAAGCCTAGTTTCGTCCCTGGTGTAGGCTGGTTACTCAGAAGTAAATCCCACTGAATTGCATGGGAGTTGTGTGCCTAACTAAGGGTGCAAAGAATGACAGCCTCTCCCTGCTCACCCACCACTACACCACACCATTCCCTTTAAAGCACATTTAACACACATTTCAAGAACATGGTTTCCCCTCTGTCACGGGAATGGTAGCTTAAGGGTGCTGGAAAGTGAAACTCGGTGTGTGTGTGTGTGTGTGGTGTAAATTACAGTTCCTAGGATTCAGCCATCTCAACCCTTGCTTTTTCATGCAAAACCATTTGCAGTCGTTTTCGGTCATCAACAGCTATCAGTCAGTCAATCACCCACTTCCACCACCCTTCTGAGTGATCTCCCCTCCCCATCCCCACCCCTCCCCACCCCTTCTCTACATAAGTGCCTGGGGACTTCTATTTCACTGTATCTGAAGAAGTGTGCATGCACACGAAAGCTCATACCAAAATAAAAACTTAGTTGGTCTTTAAGGTGCTACTGAAGGAATTTTTTTATTTTACTTCGACCCAGACCAACACGGCTACCTACCTGTAACCAGTTCCTAGGATTCGTTTGGCTTAGCCCAAGGTTTTAAATGCATGTGACTTTTGCTTCATCTTTTTCCATGTTCTGAGCCACTTATGGTAGAATTCAAAGAAGCGTGCAAGCCTAGGTGCTTCCATACACATATGTACACAGGTACTAGATTCGTAAGAGCATTAACACCTGTGAGTTGGACCAGGCATCCATCTACTCTAGTGTTGGGTGGTGGACAGTTAGGATGCTTCATGGAAGCCCACAGATAGAGCTTAAAAAACTCTCCCTTGTTTTTTGTCCACAGATTAAATATTGACATGTAGAGGTTTTCCCATTAGCCCAAAAATTGAAAATGAGCAAGGTCCCAACTAAAGAATAACGACAACTTAAGCTGATGAAATATGCGCAGCTTGCATACTTAACATATAGAATAAGAGAACAAGAAGAACATACGTTTGGAGAAGATGGGAAAATGTTTATTGAATATATGGGGGGGGGGTTCACTTGGAAACGTTGGCAGCATTAAGATAAATTCAACAGTGTAAATCAGTTTTGATGGATGTAATAATGGAAAACTGAATGGTTTAGTTCATGTAAAATATGCAGGGATGTATGGTATGCAAAATGTACCAGGGAAATAGAAGGAGGGAAATCATTGCTAATTTAAGGATGTTTAAATAAGTATTCGAAATTGTAAAACAGAAAATTTAATAAAAATTAGAGAGAGAGAGAGAGTTTTCCCTGTCCGTTTCTATCCCTGCAGCAGCCAGCTGTTGAACCTCCAGACTATTTAAACTCATGGGAGTTAGCAAAGTTCTGTTATTATAGGTTGTGCTTTGGAGGAGTCATCTCATCGTGTTTTATTGTAGTATGGCATACTATTGTAGATCAGGGGCCTGAAAGATTTGCTAGTGCAGATTACTTACAGTTACTGGTACACAATACACTTCTTAAGAAGCCCAGCTTCTATAGTTGTTTAAAAGTATACTTTGCCTCCTACACTTCCACGGAGAAAGAGTGGCTGCTTAACCAGGGCTCCTGGGCAACCTCTCAGCCGGTAGCTGATCAGACTAAAAGTTCCCTCAGATACAGATACGGTATGTGAAAACGTTCAGGCTGTGCAACATACTTTATCATGCAGAAGCTTATACAGTAATCGCCTGGGATGTAATTCCATCTCCTTTTGTGCACACCATCCATTTAAAGATCATTGCATCCCCCAAAGTATCCTGTGGACTGTGGTTGGTTAAGGATGCTGAGAACTGGAGCTCTGTGAGGGGTACACTACAATTCCAAGGGGATTCTTTGCGGAAGTCATGTGCTTTAAATGTATGGTTTGGATTTGACCTAAGAATAAAGGGGGAAGGATTATAGTTGCATGATAAAGCTCATGCTCTGTGTAGAGAAGGTATAAGGATCAATCTCTGGCCTCTCTGCTTTTGGAGCTAATGGAATGCCCTCCCTAAAGTGACCTGCCTACTCTGGGGTCTTTAAGGCACCAGGAAAAGACCACCCTGTCCCCCCGGGCTTTTTTATGACTATCTGTTGGGTGCTTCCAGCCCCCCCCCATTACATTCCCCTTTGCTCTGTGTTGTGTGCTGGTTTTAATTTTATGCTGGTTGTTTTAAGTGGATTGCTTTTTTGTGTGCTTTATTGCTTATGGAAACCACCGAAAACTTGTTTGGGTAATGATAAAAGAACCAGGTGGGAAATGTTTTATTGGCATTTGCTTATGAATATTCTATACTATATAATGCAAGCAACTTTGAGATCATTTTTTTAAAAAATTCAATGATCTATGAATCTTGTTGAATGGATAGAGAAAAAAATTAAATATCTCTGCCTGAGATCTTGGAAGCTGCTGCCTGCCAGAGTGGAGTCATGCAGCTTCCTGCTCAAACGCCTGATTCAATCAACTGCAGCCTTTAGCTTTATAATCCTAATCCCTTTACTGGTGGAAGTTACCGTAGTTCTGAAACCCATCACCACTTACTTTCAAATAAATATAGTTAGAATTGGGCAGCCTGGTTCGGCAAGTCATTGGGAATAACAAACCAAAGCTGTAATAACATGTCATGTATAACCTTTATAATTACTTTTGTAATAACTCTGGAATTAGAGTAGCCTAACCGAAGAACTCTATTTCTTTTCTTTATTAAAAAGGCCATGTAAAGCAAGAGAGAAGATTCCCTGAAGTGAATAAATGATCTCCTGGTCTCCTCAAGCAATAAAATTTTTCTTTCCTCTAGTCGAATAAATATGGCCCAATGCCATAGTGTGTGTGGTTAGAAAAGGGAGGGGGGTGGAATTCTGTGTGGCAGATGGAAGTGTGCATATATGTGTACTGTTCTGCTGATATATCACTTGAGCTACCTAGGCCTTTGATTTAGGGTGCTGGGCAGGGTTGGATTAGCCTACGCTGAGGCCTTAAACGATGTCAAGTCTAAGAGGCCTCATGACATTATTCTCATGACAGGACGATGAAAATCGAAATAAATAACTTTTACATTTGCATATATACCAGTACATAGGCAAGGATGCAACGAAAAATGAACGACCTAACCCAAAGTTGCATCTTGCAATAAGCCTATTTACATACGAAATACCTTTATACGAAAACACCCTTATGATCTCCTACTTAGGATGTATGAAAACTTTTAAAGTTCAGCAACGCGAGAGCAATTAAACACAAAACTCAGCACTTACAAAATGGAACAGGCAACACAATGTGCACTGCATGTGTACAGTCGTACCTCGGGTTACGTAGGCTTCGGGTTGCATACTTTTCGGGTTATGTACTGCGCAAACCCGGAAGCGTTTACTTCCGGGCTCTCCGTGCGCACATGCACAGAAGCGTTCTGTGCAGTTCGCGCATGCACAGAAGCGCAGTTTTGCGATTTTTCGGGTTACGTACTTTTCGGGTTACGTACCGCACCCTGGAATGAATCAGGTACATAACCCGAGGTACCACTGTACTACATATGACATAACATTTACCGGTAACATAATTTTGTGATTAGGTCTTTTTAGAGCAAAGTCATTGAAATTTAGGATTGTTTTCCTCTCTTGTATTTAGAGGCCCATTATAATCTGAGGCCATCATCTGCATACAGCCTACTTAGTTTGTGTGGAAATCCAGCACTGGGGCTGACTGGGGCTGGGGAATTATGGCCAGCCTACAAAAACAGGAGTCCTGACCACAATCCCCTAACTCCAATTTATTGATTCTATTATTTATCATATTTGTGAATTGCTTTATCTGTTGTTTTCAAACCCACAGATTTCCCAAATCAGCACATGGTATTTACTGTATGTGCCTAGTGTCTTGACTGTACACATGCAGAATTAAGCACACAAATGAGAATAAGCAATTTAAGGAGCGGGAATCTGCTCTCAAGATGGATGCAAAGTGTTGTTAAAATGCACATCAAATCCCCCTTTTAGTGCTGCGGATTCTGATCAGAGTCTTCTCCCTAAAACAAGGCTAGCCAATGCAGTGTCTGCCAGATGTTGCGGGACAACAGCTCCCATCAGCCCCAGACAGAATGGTTTATAGCCGGGGAATATGGGAAACGTAGTTCAACAACGTCTTGAAGGCACTAACCTGGGTATCTCTGCCCAAAAAACACACACGCCTGAGCTGGCAGTTTTCCTGGGACGAAGAAAAGGACAACATTCAAACTGAAGGATAGGAATCATTTTTCCTCTGTTACTCTCTCCTTGACTCTGCTTCTTTGATCTGAAGCATGGGGAAGAAAAGCAGTCTGTTAAATTAAGATGGACCATCTACCTCTTAATAACAAAGAACGAAAGCACACGGACCACAGCCCAAGCCAGTGTTTGGTCCACTTAAAGCCATTGCTTTTAATGAGCTTAAGTGTGCCTGTTTGCAGGACTGTGTTCATGGGCATCGAGCCATTCATACCGCTGCCAGATTTCATTAAAGTTATTTCACAGAGGACAACTGGGTGGAATGTCTGCTCCTTCCATTCAACACTTTGCATCTTTAGCTCGTGTAGTCTTTTGTTGAAGAAGTGCTGCTATAATTCTGCATCAGTGCAGCTGATGATTACTTAATCCCGTTTCATGCACATGAACAAGCAGCAGCTTTGGAGAATGGTCTCAAAAACACAGGCATTTGGTCAGTTCTTTTCCCTTCCCCACCCTCCTCGTTTTGTCTTGGAAATCTTGCACTAAAAATAGCAGGAAGTTAAAGACAGAAACAGCTAGAGCTGTAAAGGCTGTGATCCTTTGCACAATTACTTGTGGACAGGGCTTGATAAAGTGAAAGGATAGGACTAAGCATGCTCAATGGGCATGAAATGCTGATATGGCAGGCAGGGAGAATGGAAAACTGCAGAGTAAAAGAGGATGCAATGGAGTATCCTAGAAAAGGGCATGGCTGGCCAGCACCCTAAGTAGGAGCATGTCACACCACCAGATCATATTCAGGAGCAGAGCTCCAGCCATACAGTTCTTTCCACAGACAGCTGATTTAACTATATTTCCTGCATTGCAGGGGGTTGGACTAGATGACATTTGGAGCCCCTTCCAACTCTATAATTCTATACTTTAATTCTATGATGGGAGTTACAATCTTCATAGGAAGACTTACAGTTTCATAATAGTAACACATACCGGTATAATAGTTACAGTTTAACAACTTTTGCATAGCCGGAATAGATAAAAATGTTAAGAGAGCTTTCCCTTCCTCCAAAACTTTTCTTTTTTCTGTCCATGGAGAAAATGAAAAAGTGAAATTGGAGAACACCTTGGAACTCCTTAGTTGGATACCACCCTAAGAAGGCAGGGTTGTATTCAGCTACATTATACACAGTGAAATGAATGGCCATGCTTAACTTAGGTCTATTGATTTCAATGGGTGTTCTCTGAGTAACCATTAGTTGGATACAACCCATTGACTTTATTGTATTGCCCAATAAGTTGTAGTCTATTTTATTCCCCTTGCTCCTTACATTTTATTTACTCTTTTGTAGCAATATTTTGTCATCTGGTGATTTAGTGGCACAAAGTCACTTAACAGTGGACAGCAAACATGCAATCTCAGAAGAAATGCATAAAGGATGATTGGGGCGGGGGATAATTTATGATTTATTGACAGTAGCTACTTATCAGATCAATTTCTAGCTTGGGAGAATAAAGAGGAAGTCTAGAATTGCACAGGAAATGATTAAATATTTAGTTCAAGTCCTCCTTCCAAAAGTGGGCTCCATACTACTTGAATGGAAATGAACTTGAATGTAAATAAACTATTCATTTTTAAATATTACCCTTGTAATGGAAGGTAACAGCCAATTACTGAAGTCAAAAGAAATATTATTGGCAATCAGTGTGGCTCAGAGGCTCATTTAAGGTACATTATCAGTTTGTCTCTGTAGCCTCGATCCATGCATCTAAAAAAAACAAGGGCTTCCATATCCGAAATGCAAAAATCATGAACGTTAGTCATTGCATGAATGGATAAAGGTTTCTTTAGTGAAGGTGCACTTATGAAACCTACACACTCAGAGAGTAATACAGGGAGTGGTTTTGTCTATTTATTTTTGCTGCCCATAGCAACAGTCTTTTTTGCTGTCCATAGCAGTTAGGAACAAAGGTAGGTGCTTTATACTGAAGTCTGATCTCTGGAACATGGGGACATCTAGGAACCTAGGAAGCAACCACCTTCTACTGAGTCAGATTATTGGTCCATCTAGCTCAGTATTATCTCCACTGACTGGCAGCAGCTGTTTAGGGTTTCAGACAGGAGACATTTCCGCCCCTACCTGGAGATGCCAGTGATGGAACCTGAGACATTCTGCATGTAAAGCAGAGGTTCTACCAGCTCAGTATTGCATACCCTAAGGGTAGTGTACACAAGCCTCTGCAGGAGGTACATGTCTCACATATACACATTCTAAGAGTCACATGAATTAGTATTTCTAGGCACTGGCAGAGGAAGAGGAGTGCGGGGGGAGCGGTGCCATCGCGGCTGCCCCTCCGCCCATGCTGGGCGCCATGCCCCTGCAGGCAGTGTGTCCTGCCCCCAGGACGCATGCCACGCCTCTGCAGGGGGCATGCCCCGCCCCCAGGATGCGCGGCAGCCCTGCCCCGCCTGCTCTCCCCCCCCCCGGTGCCGGAGCATGAAGCTCTGCCACTGTTTCTAGGCAGTGGCATTAGGACATAGGGACAGGTTTACCTAGTAACTTAGAATCATGAAGATCTTAAAATGGGGGTACAGTTTACTGAATACACACAGGGACAAAATTTACTCATTTAATACTGCGGTGAAATGCTATCTGTTATGGCAATGGTAAATAGCTTCAGCTTTGAGAGTATTAGCTAAATAATTCCAACCACAACTAAACTTAACACATGTGTCAGGGTTGCCCCACCCCTCTCTGCAGGATCTTCGAAGCTTCAGGGTGTCTCTTAATTTAAGACACCACCTGGTGAGCCCCTTACTCTCACAGTCCTGGGTGCTCTTGTCATCACCAATCCTGTTTGTTTCATGTTTTATTTCCTCAGTTGGGTACTTCTGAATACTGCCCTACAGCTGTACTATAGCATCGGCCCTCTGCCTCATAGAATCTCTTCTTAACACCTTTAACCTAGCCATTGGAGGTTTGCAGGCCCCCAGACCTTCCTCAAGGACTCCTCTTTACTGCTGTCTTTCTTGATTTTCCTCTGTGGCAATGCCTGTCAGCTCTTTCCATCCACCACTCTCCTCCTCCTCTCTCTCCTGGATCTTTGCTGGCTCACCTCCTCACTTCCAGTCTCTCCTGACCAGCTTCTAGTCAGGGTGCCAGGTGAAAGGAGCAGCAGGCAAGTTGCTGTGACACAGTCTTCCAAGAGCACACAGGGTAGGCACACAATGCTGAGCAAGCACATGAGGCATAAGATGGATGAGGCTATAGAAGGAAGGGCAAAGGAGGGAATGTGAGAAAGTGTAAGGTTCTGGAGAAAAGGTGTGCCCAGCATAGCTTGAAGAACGCCAGTCTGCTCATTCTTTCTGGGCTTCCATAATGGAAGTTACATTGCAATGCTAGACCTCAGCCATGCACAATTGGCATGAACTCAGTGGAAGGCTGGGTTAGAGAAGGATCAAAATACTTGTCTAAAACAAACTCACTCACTCTCTCTCTCTCTCGCGCGCACACACACACACACACACACACAAATATAGGATAGGCCTATTCATGAAAACAGACTTATCCATAATTCTAGTTACCAAAATAAAAACTTAGTTGGTCTTTAAGGTGCTACTGAAGGAATTTTTTTTATTTTGTCCATAATTAAATGTAATGTGCTGCCATTTTAAAATGTGTTTCTCTAAAATATAAAAGAGAACAACAAGCTAATAAAAAACTGTTAAATACTTCCAGGTGTCTAATTTGTAAATCAATGTACAGTACACATAATTGGCAATGTGATGCATCACATTGTACTCCCTCTAAACTTCATGTTTTCATTCTGCTAACATGTCACAATGAATTCATGTACACCCTGGTATATTGTAAATACCTACTATTCCTTCCATGCCTACTGAATCAAGTATTGTACAAACAGTGGGAGAGCTAAATGACCGACTCTATGTTTCAATTAAGGTTAATACACTGAATTACCTGAAGTTTCTGCTTTATTGTGTTTACCTTATGCTTTGGAATGATGCCCAGAACAATAAAACATCATTGTGCTTGTTTAAAGCTAACCAATTACATTTCCCTTTGCTTTCTAAGATTGGGGCCCTCTCCTTGCATCCCATGAGAGGCAAGCAGGGATAAAGCTGCTCCATCTCATCACATTTGCCAGGAAATGAGGGGAGGCAAAGGCAGAGAGCATGTTCCTTGTGTGATGCATAAATTCCAAGGTTCAACTCCCATCATCTCCAAGTAGGACTGGAAGAGATCCCAGTCTGAAACCCTGGAGAGCTTCTGCCAGTCAATACTGAGCTAGATTCAGACCAAGGTTCCACCATCCTCAGCCCTCCAAAGGATTCATTCTCCCTTCAGCAACAACACTTCTCTTGCCACTCCAGGAAGACCTTTTATTTATTCTGAGATCACTGTCCCTCGGCTGCAGTCAATAGCGCCACTCCTTGTAAGTCCAAAAGGAACTTCTTCCCAAAACACAAATGGGCTGGTTCAGATTATCCTGATCCTGACATTGCATAGAGGGGGCAGAAATTGGCATTGTCTGTCTCAGAGCTTTCCTTCTCCTAGATTGGCTGCCTTCCCAGGTTGACAACCTACAATTTCCAGTCTGGTTGAACAACCAATTCCTCATCCTAAGGAATGCTGGGAATTGTAGCGCTGTGAGGGAAATAGGGGTCTCCTAACAACTCTCAGGGACGCGGGTGGTGCTGTGGTCTAACCACTGAGCCTAGCGCTTGCTGATCGTAAGGTCGGCGGTTCGAATCCCCGCGAAGGGGTGAGCTCCCATTGCTCAGTCCCAGATCCTGCCAACCTAGCAGTTCAAAAGCACGTCAAAGTGCAAGTAGATAAATAGGTACCGCTACAACGGGAAGGTAAACGGCGTTTCTGTGTGCTGCTCTGGTTCGCCAGAAGCGGCTTTGTCATGCTGGCCACATGACCTGGAAGGTGTCTGTCGGCTCCCTCAGCCAATAGAGTGAGTTGAGTGCCGCAACCCCAGAGTCGGTCATGACTGGACCTAATAGTCAGGGGTCCCTTTACTTTTAACAACTCTGAGCACCCTTAACAAACGAGTTCCCAGCATTCTTTGGGGGAAGCCATGACTGTTGAATGTGGCAATGATACTGCTTTAAATATGTAGTGCAGATGGAGCCCTTGTGAGGTGCCCATGCACACTGATGGCATTGTCATCGTCCTCTCATTGTCCTTAATACTGTGATATTCTAGTCATGTTGTTTCTTCCAGGCAAGAGATACCGGTAGTATTTTGCTGTTGGGGGGGGGGAGGGGAGGAAATAATTGTGCATATGGATAGACTTTGGCTGTCTTGTTTGTGGGTGTGCAGATGCACAAATATATTTTTGGAAGCAGCCAGACAGCAAAATACCCTGAATTTAGAACAATGGAGGAATACATTCCATATTTCTTTACTTCAAATCTGATGGGGTAGATTGCAACTGTGGGGGTGGGAGGCACAGACAGCTTTTCAAATACTTCACAACACAGAACATTGTTAAGCAACACATAATCTCTACCCTTTATATTGGATTTGCACCCAGATTGCTTGAGATAATTGTGTGCAAGCTGAGTTCCACGCACTTTGCATCAGCCACACGGATGCCCTGAAATGGCTTCTGCATGAAATATCTTCTCAGTGTGGAGACTTTTATGTTTGCTGTTGCTACAGCTGCACTTTCCCTAGGAGGCAATAAAACTATAGTATTGCAATTCCTTTGCTTTCTACACATAGCCCGTGGTGTTTTTTTATTTATTTCATTTCTGGAATGCCCTCTATGAACACACATTTACACTTCGCAGTCAAAGAATTCTAGCAAACCTACAAGATATATGTGGGCGTCACTTTGGACTGATGATCCAAGCCACTTAGTAGATTTTTAAAACATAAGCAAACTGCATGACTCATCTAGCTTCAATGTTCCCTTATTTTCTGCAGAATGTGATAGGCATAGGGAAAGGATTATTGCTCTGGTTTGAAGGCAATAGACCTTTGAGGGCTCTGTAGAATGCTCCCAGCCTCTGCTATGTGCTTTGTAAAAATAAATAAAAATAAAATGTTTATATGTCCTTGCATCGGGGAAAACCAGAGGTCTCCTATCTTGAATATTTAAGTGCATGAGAAACACAGATATCTTCCTTATGCAAATCACATCTGGTTCAGTATTGTCGACCCTGAGTGGCAGCAGATCTACAGCGTTTCAGATGGGGGACATTCTCAGCCCTACCTGAAGATGTCTGGGATAGAACCAGAAATCTTCTGCATGCAGAGCAGATGTTCTACCACTCAGCTCCAGCCATTTGCCTACCTCTGTATAGGCTTAGGCAGCTGCAGAAGACCGCAGAGCACCTGCTGGCAGAGTGAGGCAAGTCCAAACAGTTCTTGGGACTGGGCAGGGGAAATCCACAAAGCAGAGGAAAGTAGCACCATATATGGTAAAGAAAAGTCTTCAGGAGTCCAAGGCAGCACAGTAAAAGGCTGCAACAAATCATCCTGGGGCTACCAAAGTGCAGGTAGATTCCCTAGGGCTGTAAAATCCTAGCAGTCTTATCCAATGCCAAGAGGATAAAGCAAAGTTAATAGATCCCACCAAAGGCCTAGTAAATTCTCATAGAACTATGGTGGATTGGATAGGATGATGGAGCACCTAGCTACCATGAGGCACAGCAGGGGATTGAGAACCCCTGTGCTAACTCAGTTTCCCCCGCAAGGGCCACTTCCAGATCACCTGGTTATTGAGCATGGCATGTATCCGGACTTGTTTGCACAACATTTGCAGGGAGATTATATGATGTCTGCTGTTTATTGAGCATTTGTTCTGATTTGTTTGTGGGGATGGTTGTGCAACACAACATCAAGCAATTGTTATCCCATGCATTTTGCCATCACTTTCCTCACCCCAAATTCACTTTAATAGTGCAGCCTGGCTTTGCTGGTATGTGCATGGATCCTACCCAGAAAACAGAGACAGCCTGGGGAGAACCTTGAGATTTAGGAAAGATCTGGAGAGCTCCAAACCCCTGTTTGACAACTGAGAGAATCAGCCACAGTAAGTACTACAGGAATTGAATGGATTGACCCAAGGCAGACTTTGCATGTTCTGCTAAACTACAGTCTGAAGATTCTTTGGAATAAATCTTAGTCCTGCCCAGTTCATTGGGAACATGGACCGTCCTTTGTCATTATAGTAGTTTTGAATGATGCAATCAGTATTCATAAGCTGAACATGCACCCTTGTGTCTGAATTTCCTTATTATAATCAGCACATCCTTAATGGAAAATGAAGGTGTCTTTTTTGTCCTCCTAGAAATCAAGGAGTAGCAGACTGGCAATGTTTGTGCAAATAGATTTTTATTTTACCTTAGGAATCTCACCTCCTCTTCACTTTGAGAGGAGTTGGTGTTTTCCAGTTAGAGAGAACAGCATCCTGGAACTGAAAAGGTCTCTCATTCCTTGGTTTGTCCTTAGACACCCTCAACATTGTTTGTGCCTAGACCCCAAATAATTGAACCACCTCTTCCCATATAAACCGACCCAGATTCTATGTTGATAATCTGAAGTCCTTCTTCAGGTTCTTCCTCCATGTGAGGTCTGGAGGGTGGAAATACGAGAACAGGACTTTTCTGCAGGAACTCCTCTTTTGTGGAATGTTCTGTCCAGTCTAGTGCCTTCCTTATATATATTTAGGCACCAGGCAAAAATGTTCGTTTTCAACCAGGCCATTTTGCTGATTAGTATTCTACAGCATTTTAATTGTGTTTTTGGTAGGAGGGGGGCTATTGTTTTCTTGTTTCTGTTTTTACTATTTATTTGTGCTTTTATCACATGGGCCAGGGCCTTTTCAGTATTGACACCAACTTGGTGGAATGCTCTTTCACAGGAGACCAGGGCCCTGTGGGATTTGTCATCTTTCCGCAGGGCCTGCAAGACAGAGCTGTTCCACCTGGCCTTTGGGTTGGACTTAGTCTGACCCCTGTGTTTTCCTCCCTCATGGCTTGGATTTATGGACTACTTAAAATGTGGCTGCACTTTAAATTTTAATATTGTATTTTAATCTGTATTTTAATTAATTGCTTTTTATGTTTTATTGTAATTTTATTGGTGTTAGCCGCCCTGAGCCCGGTTTTGACTGGGGAGGGCGGGGTATAAATAATAATAATAATAATAATAATGATGATGATGATGTTTTTATCTTGTGAACCGCCCTGAGAGCATTAGATGAAAGGCAGTATATAAATCTTAATAATAATAATAATTTTCCTGGGTTTTTTGGTAAGTAGGAAGCTATGAGAATTAGATGAATTTATGCAAGCAATGGGGTGAAGATTTAATGAGCTAGACAATCTTTCAGTTATAGCTTTGGTTGACTAATTTGTTATGCTGAATCTTCCTGGCCCCCTCAAAAGTGGATTAGTCACAAGTATACCAATAAGCCAAAATGTGTAGGAGGCCTATCGCCAATAAGCGGGGCAAAAGCACAATATGCTCTTCACAGCTTTCAAATCCCTCCTTATATATTTGCTCCCTCAGCTGACAAAAAATAAAAACAAACAGCATGTGGACCCACAATTAAATGAAAGACTGTTATCCACTTTGGAGAGCTATTTGTAATTTGGTATCAGAGTTAACGTAATAATAAATTCCATCTTTAACAAGTGATAGAAACACAAAGAGATGCCAGTGATTCCAAATGATTGCTTCCCATGTATGCTATAGCTGGCTGCTGTATAGTCAGGTTGGACAGAAATCAGGGGCAGAGGGAAGGTGGTGAGATTTACTGCTGAATGTATAGTTAAGTAGAAGCTACAGTTAGAACTGGATATGGAACAACTGAGTGGTTCAAAATTGGGAAAGGAGTACGACAAGGTTGTATATTGTCTCCCTGCTTATTTAACTTATATGCAGAATTCATCATGCGAAAGGCTGGACTAGATGAATCCCAAGCCGGAATTAAGATTGCCGGAAGAAATATCAACAACCTCAGATATGCAGATGACACAACCTTGATGGCAGAAAGCGAGGAGGAATTAAAGAACCTTTTAATGAGGGTGAAAGAGGAGAGCGCAAAATATGGTCTGAAGCTCAACATCAAAAAAACCAAGATCATGGCCACTGGTCCCATCACCTCCTGGCAAATAGAAGGGGAAGAAATGGAGGCAGTGAGAGATTTTACTTTCTTGGGCTCCTTGATCACTGCAGATGGTGACAGCAGTCACGAAATTAAAAGACGCCTGCTTCTTGGGAGAAAAGCAATGACAAACCTAGACAGCATCTTAAAAAGCAGAGACATCACCTTGCCGACAAAGGTCCGTATAGTTAAAGCTATGGTTTTCCCAGTAGTGATGTATGGAAGTGAGAGCTGGACCATAAAGAAGGCTGATCGCCGAAGAATTGATGCTTTTGAATTATGGTGCTGGAGGAGACTCTTGAGAGTCCCATGGACTGCAAGAAGATCAAACCTATCCATTCTTAAGGAAATCAGCCCTGAGTGCTCCCTGGAAGGACAGATCGTGAAGCTCAGGCTCCAATACTTTGGCCACCTCATGAGAAGAGAAGAATCCTTGGAAAAGACCCTGATGTTGGGAAAGATTGAGGGCACTAGGAGAAGGGGACGACAGAGGACGAGATGGTTGGACAGTGTTCTCGAAGCTACGAACATGAGTTTGACCAAATTGCGGGAGGCAGTGCAAGACAGGAGTGCCTGGCGTGCTGTGGTCCATGGGGTCACGAAGAGTCGGACACGACTAAACGACTAAACAACAACAAGTATAGTTAAGTTCTTCCTGCATTCATTGAGAAGGAGTTCTGTGAAGAAGGCATAACTGAACACACTGAAGAAACTTTGTTGGAGAAGGTTGCTTTGAGAGTACAGTCTAATCTGTACCTTTGCCTCCTGTCTCATTTCGTGGTTCGGTCTAGGAGCAATTAGCAACAAAACAGACCCTCCTGGAGTTGGTGGCAGGTCAGGCTACTCCAGGAAAGTGATTCATTCTTACGTAAGTGAGAATGTGAGTTACTAGCAGAGAAGTCTTATATGAGGATCAATTTCCCATAATAGACTTGCCAACACTGACATTTTCACAAGGACATTAGATAGATAGATAGATAGATTAGATTAGATTATAGATATAAAATAAAAACACAATTAATTAACTAATTGCCATGAGACATGTATTTTAACAGTAAATTATTGCAGTTTAAATCAACATGGCATCAAAAATTTGACTAAATATGTCCAGAACTCTCAAAGGCTAAATATCTGGAGCAGGCTGACATTGTCTCCTGCATCTGACTGAAAGGAGACTAAGGACCAGTTACCCTTCTTACAGATCTGTGTAGTGGGAGGTATGGTTAGGAGCCTCAGAAAAATGTTTCCCCGGACATTACGAGGATTTCAAAGGTGGAATTGATGTCGGGGGGGGGGGAGGATTTCTGAAAGGCAGCCGTTTGTCCTGGATCTTAGGCAAGCCCATCGAAAAATATGTGGTTTTTTGGGGTGTTTTTGTAAACAAACGCTCAACAGCTTTTACTTTTCGAAATATGGCAACCCTACATGAGTATGTACAGAGTGCACCTTCTCTCTGGGATGCACACAAACACTCCCCTCCCTCAGGGCAAAATGAGATTTTGGAAAGGCCTCTAGGTTACACTTCCACCATCATCCCATGTCTTCTTAAGACCAATGGCCTTCTCGTTGCTTCAAAGAAGAGTGAGTACCAGGCCGCCATTTTAAAAAGAGTCCTTATCCTCAGCAGGCACTGTATCACCAGTGCTATTTTTCCAGAAAAAGAGGCATTGGAACTCACCATAAACGCCTCCCTCGTTCTCTTAGAATGGCAATGGCACCCACCTGAGAGGTGCCGGAACTGAGTTTTGACTGAAAAAAAGCCCTGCATATCACTAATTAAAAATGGCATAAATATTATAAGCATCACAAATAAAAATAGCAAGTAGAGATCAGGAGCTCCTCCCAATATCACCACCATTCAAAAAAGTTGTTTTATAAGCTGTTTTATAAACTGTTCTCAATCAAGGTTGCATAAAATTTTGACTCACTTTTCCCACTGATGCTACCCTTCCACACTGGCCAAATAAAAAAATAGGAAATAGGAGAGGATGCTACCTGCCTAGTTCTTAGCAGGATGCGGCTCTGCAGGTGAGTAACCAATTCTGCAAAGAAACAGTTTGGGGCTTGTTCAGACATTGAAGAATGCTTCTGATTTAGCTTATCAGGACTTCAAATCCAGCGTCCAGCTTTCCATTCTCCATCCCAGCGTGCTCACAAGAGTTTGAAGCCTTGAATCTTTTTTAAAGTAACTGCCCTAATCAAACCCAATGGGTTGCATAGACACAGGTTTCGCTTAAAAGAGGACACCAAAGTCTAAACCAAAGTTTAAAGGAAAATGTGAACAGCATCAAACAACATGTTGCTTTCCCCAAATGTAAACTGGGGTGAAGCAAAATGAAAAGGGTAGGACTTGTGACACGACTTCCCCTGTATTTTATATGCTAAAAAGAAATGCCCTGAGATTGAAGGAAAACGTTGGCAGGATGCTGCCACACTTTAAAGTCATCATAAGTGCAGGAGGAGGTAAGCCGATTGTTATATGATTGTTATATGAAGTATCATCCTAAATAGTCTTTACATGGATATAACACTTGTCAAAATCACTGCTACTCTTTCTGATTAATTTGTTAAGATACCATTACAGTGACTTTTATTTTGCATTAGCTATGTGTTGCATGCTCTTTGACCACTGTATGCCGTCCACAATTTAGCTCTCTAAGCATCATACGCTAATATCGGCAACCTACCGGTAAGTTTCTATATGTCGCTGTTTATACATGCTACTAAGATCCATAGCTCTTCTGTACTCCATCTGCTATTTTGTGCTAAAACCCTGCAATATTTTAGCATTATATAACAATATAATATAGCAGCATTATGGAGGTGGCTGCATTAAAAGCCATAATGACCTAATCCATGGTTCAGCTGTAAACTGTACGCTTGAATTAGAAGTATAAAAGTCAAGGCATTTCCTGAAAACTTTCTTCCAGATTTCTGGGGTGTGTTTTCAGCACTGTTCTTTCATACTGATTGAAGTTTGGCTACAAACTGAAGCCTGTTCAGAGATATTCCTAAAGGTCCTGAGAAGGCCAGAGGTTTGTTATTAGTATTATTTTTAGAAAACGCAGCCTTTTATTCATGTGGATGTCGCAAACATAGGCTACAGACTTCTATGAAATAAATATCCTAAGGTTAACAGCCTTGTGCCATGTTTCATTCCAAATCAATTTCATCTTTTGGCATTAAGAAGTCATGAGTAATAGTTACTCTGCTGAAGTGTTAATAAATGTAATATCTCAGAAAGGTCATTCTGTCTTTGATTTACACTACAACACCAGGGGGTTGAAATTAATGTTTTTGGTCATTGGTCACACAAGGCTATGGGCTAATTCTGTTACTAATACCCAAGTAATTTACACAACTCAGGGTTTTAGTTTTCATTTACCATGTGTGTGTGTGTGTTCTCTGCTTGTTCAGATAGCTTCTTTCAGCAGCCATAATATCTAATAAAGTATTTTATTCTAGTCCCTGGAGTTGTCACCACTATCTAGGGAGGGCCAATAAAAGTCAGCTTCCAAGTGGATTTCTCAATGGATCAGACACATGATTGCAAAAACATGTTCTGTCTCTGTGCTTCTACAGCTTGAAAAGTCAACACTGATCAAAGAACGAAGGTTGCATGTATCCAATCCTATCCAACCCAGCAAAAGTTCTGTTCATCTGTTCAGAAGGAACGCGAAAGGACCCTGAGTCCAGAATCAGGCAGCTGATAGATCCTGTTATCCATTATCTAACAGCAACATCAGCCCTAGCTAATGACTCTGCAGCCTGATCCCCATTCATTTCTATGCAGAAGTCTCATTGTCTGCAGTGGAAATCCGAATTAATAGTGCAAACCTAGGCATATTTACTCAGAAGTAGGTTCCACTGTGTTCATTCAAAGGGGCTTGCTTCCTGGTAAGTGTGTTTAGCATTTCTGCCATACTGAACATAAGATTGCCGTCACAAATATGCTGCAGTAATAGAATTAAAGCCAATATAATCCCCCATCCCTTGGCGATTTCCCCTTGCTCATAACAAGATTGGTTGCCCTGCCTCTCTTTTTGGCTTCCTATATAAACAATTTGTCCCCCCTTGCCTGGAATCCTTGTCAAATCAGCCAGTCCCTGAGGACATAATGCCTTGAGATATGCAAGCAAACTAGACATCATAAGAAACAGATTCAGCTGGAAAATAGCCAATGAAACAAGAGCTTCTGCATAGTAAAAACAGGGCGGATGTCCAGAACATAGCTAGTAAGGAAATAAGTTCCAGTGAACTCAGTGAGACCAACCACCAAGTAGAGGGGCTTTGATCGGGGAAGATAACATTGAATATCACAGCTGCCAGGCATCTTATCGTCAGGCATTTGGGCAAATAGCTCAGGATCAGACAGTTGGATGTTGGGTGGCTAGTAGGCAGGCAGAAGTCTGATAGTCCAACAGTGCTGAGCTATAACGTAGTGGCCTTCTCCTTTAGCAAGCTGATGAAACTGGGGGAGAGCAGTAGATCTTGGGAGTTTTTTTTTTATTAAACAGGGGATGTGGATTGATGCTCCAGTAATTAAGGTATAGGCTGAATTTGTTTGGATAGTGCTGGTGCCTGTCTCTTGTGTTTGTGGCAATGGAGGTGAAGATGGCTTGGCATCAGGCTTATTCCACCCACCTCCCAAGAGGAGGAAGGCTCCTCAAAAGGAGACAAAAGACTTGGCATCTTCAGAAGAAGAATGGTAGGAGGCTTCTCTGCCAGCCTCTTTGGGCATTCTCTGGGGTCTGGATTCCCAACCCTTATACTGCTGGGCCCCTCCCAGAATTGATGACCTACAACCCAATGGGGCCCTCTCCTGGGTCTTCCAGTGTTCACTATCTGAGCTTCTCCCACTCGTCAGGATCACCTCCATGAGACTCATGGCACTGTGGCAGAACCTAACACACTGGTACCTTGGTACAGATAGGAAAGTGGCAGGTATGTGAGGACACTCTAGCAGCACAGAAGGGAACAAGATGGCCTCTCTTAAAATTAATACAACAGAGCTATGAGCTCAATATATCCCACAGTAGAACAGGATTGGCCTTCTGGTGCTCCTTGCCCCCAATTCCCATGGACCAGGAAAATTCTGAGATGTTGTGTAAGTAATGAAGCTTAAAGCTGCCTGTCCCTTAATCAGTGCCCTGATAATGCAACAGGGAACTGATGTATCACGATGAAGCTACCCATCAAATTCCCTTCGTGTTTTGACACTTCGTAAATGCTCTACTTTACATTTCTGCCTATAAGCTAAGAAATATGTGTGACAAACCACTCAGCAATACATGAGATTTATGTACCCAGAGAGATTAAATAATACATAACTCACAAGGTTTCGAGATTAAGCAATGAGTGCTCTCAAAAGTAATTAATGATTGAAACGAGTTAAATAAGATTATATATAAACTTATAGAAAATTCTCACTTGTCTCAGACTATACAGGCACCAAGGAGAACTTAATTTTTTTTAGTGATCCTGATATTTGTTATAGAGCAAGCAAAGCAAAGTCTAAATTTTTAGAATTCTGCATACACTCATGTTTTTCACTGCTCTCAAAAGTCATTATAGATTAGCAGGATTCTTGGTTGCCAAAAGTAAAAAGTGATTAAGCATCTGGATAATTTTAGACTTTTCAGTTCCATATATTTTTTAAAAAAACAAACCAAAGAAACCCACAACAAGTGTATTAATGAGCTTCTCCTGCTGTGATGCCCAATTAACATTCTGTGCCTTTCCAAATTATATTTCAAAGTTTCAGAGAGCTTTGCCCTCTTTCCTTTTTGAACACAGGGAAGATAGAAAACTAGAAGATGACTCAAATGGTCTATTTTTCATTTTCCTAACTTAGAGAGTCTTTACACTTGTTGGCACATTAAATATCATATTCATATTTGAGTTATACTGTTGAGTCATGCCAAGCTACAGTTTATATCTCTATGGATTGAGACCCTGGCTGTATATAGTATGGAGCTGTGTGGGGGATAAAAGCCATTTCAATAACACCCCACAGCTTGGAGATTGCTCAGAGTTACCAGATCACTGGAATCTCTTGGAATTTATTGCTCCTTCTTGGTAGTCAAGGCTATGTAAGACTTGAAGTAATCAAAATATCAAGCACAAGTTATCACCAGTGCCAACATATCACATACAAGGAAAAGTGGGAAGTCCACAAGGCATTGCTTATTAAAACAGGGATAGACAACTGGTAGTCCATGATTTGCACTCACCCACTAGTCAGTTCTGCACCTGCCAGTTCTGAGATAGCACTAGCATGTGGCTGTTGAACTGAATGCTTAGGTCAAATGACGCATGAGAGGCCTCTTCTAAACTGATCAAATGAGTAAGCCTCAGATGGCCCAACACTGCAGGTAAAGACCTCCAGAGGTCCTTGTTATAATTGCAAAAAGCACAGGAGTATCATTTCCTACTGGCATGACTGAAGGATCTACTGGCTTGGATCCAGAGCAGAAAAATCAGGCACTGTACTACCATCATAGCCTTGGCTGCGTTGATTCCCAGGCACACCTTGGGAAAGCGATGCATCAAAACATGACAGAGCAGTTGAAGGTCATGCAGGAGTGAAGCCATCTCCTCAGCTTTCTTAGCATGGAAGAGGCTGAAGAATGAATGGACAGCTCATACGTGCAACACGTAAATGAAGCTCAGGCTGCATGATTTTCCAATGAAAGTATAGACTTCAGCATTCAAGAGAATTCTGCACCACCTCTGCCCTGGGCCACCCTTTAGCTGTCTCCATGCTGGAATGGGGGAGAGACTTCAGGGGTTCTGTGATTTTGCAGAGCCCTAGAGAGTATCTCCCTGTTTCACACTGGAGGGCAAGGCTGAGAGAGGTACAGGTATTGGAAAGGAAGCTCTGCTTTCAGGTTCCCCTCCAGCTGGCTTGAACACTTCTCAGTCCTTAAAAAAAAGGCTGCAGTACACTAGGCTGCAACAGAAGTTCTCAAGGGAAAGCAGAAAAGGAGAGAAAAACACTTACATTTTGAGATATGACTTGTGAGGTTGCAGGATTGTCTAAAAATGAAACTCCAACATCTTGCTTTATGCTGCTGTGAGGGACAACATTTGAGGAGTCTGTTTCCTGACATCTGTCTGCAACGTCAGTGTATTGACAGCTTTTATATTATGTATGTCTCACAATGCTGCAGCTAAACAGTTTGATCCTTTCCAGTGAATGGTTGCTTCCCTTTGGTGAGAATGAAAGATGAACAAAATCCTTTTGATTAAACTAGTTGTGCATATATGTACCAAGTACAGTCATAATTGAAATGTTCCTTGTTGGATGGTTTCTTAGGGCTTTCCTCCTACCAGTTTCTCCCAGATCTTATTTTCTCTGTATTTTTATTATTTAAAATGACCACCTGCTGGGATTTGGTTTTATTTGAACAGATGAAAGACTGTATAGAAAAGAGGAAAAGTCATGTAGATAAAGGCCGTTTGTTGAATAATAATACTACCCATGCTTAAGGTGAGGAAATAATTTCTTCTTGATCTTCTAAGATGGTTTGCCCCAGTGGAATATAATGGGGACAATGTGCCTCAGCATCACCTGTCTCCCTTGGACTACTTTTTCAAATCTTGGCAATTCTGGCATGTTGCAGATGAATTATGTTTTCCACATAATTGTTCCTCCTCCACAGAAAAGAATTGTGATTGCCTCCTTCTATTCATAAAATGTTTCTTTTCTCGCGGCCTGCTTTTCAGCTAGTCCTCAAAGTGGCCTAATAACAAAAACAAATCAACTGACTGGAGCAAGACTTGGTGCCTTATTTGCTCTTTCTTATTCCTTCTCTCTGGGCATCAGGTAGTTGTTGTTTAGTCATTTAGTCGTGTCTGACTCTTCGTGACCCCATGGACCAGAGCACACCAGGCACTCCTGTCTTGCACTGCCTCCCGCAGTTTGGTCAGACTCATGTTGGTAGCTTCAAGAACACTGTCCAACCATCTTGTCCTCTGTCACCCCCTTCTCCTTGTGCCCTCCATCTTTCCCAACATCAGGGTCTTTTCCAGGGAGTCTTCTCTTCTCATGAGGTGGCCAAAGTATTGGAGCCTCAGCTTCACAATCTGTCCTTCCAGTGAGCACTCAGGGCTGATTTCCTTCAGAATGCATAGGTTTGATCTTCTGGCACTCCATGGGACTCTCAAGAGTCTCCTCCAGCACCAAAATTCAAAAGCATCAATTCTTCGGCGGTCAGCCTTCTTGATGGTCCAGCTCTCACTTCCATACATCACTACTGGGAAAACCATAGCTTTAACTATACGGACCTTTGTCAGCAAGGTGATGTCTCTTCTTTTTAAGATGCTGTCTAGGTTTGTCATTGCTTTTCTCCCAAGAAACAGGCGTATTTTAATTTCGTGACTGCTGTCACCATCTGCAGTGATCATGGAACCCAAGAAAGTAAAATCTCTCACTGCCTCCAGAGTCTTCCCCTTCTATTTGCCAGGAGGTGATGGGACCAGTGGCCAGGTCCCATCACTTCCTGGCCACTGGTCCCATCACCTCCTGGCAAATACCTCCTGGTAGTAGGTAACCATATAGTGTATACTGGGTTCTATCACACCAGAGATCCATCTAGTCCAGCATCCTGTTCTCACAGTAACCCACCCAGATCCCCTCCCAGCCCCTTCCCCACCTGTGATTGCCAGAAACTGGTATTCAAAGGCATAATGCCTCCTACAGTGGAGGTAGAATTTAGCCATTCTGAACTAAAACTAACCCTTTTTTTTAGTCACTCTAGACATTTGTCATTGTTTCAGCCAAAGTTGCATTACCTTTTTATACCAGTATTCTTTTGTACCTCCTTCCAAATTCTTTCAAAAATGGGCTATCAGCTTCTTTTTATATTGTAGCATTAATGATACATTAATACCTGGACCAGGCACAAGGGTAAGCCCACACAGAGCCCATTGCAATAATCAAGTATTGAGGTTACAAATGTATGAATCACCACAGCCAGGCTATGCCTGTCCAAGAATGGCTGCAGTTGATGGTTAGCAAAATACATTCCTAGCCACTGAGGCTACCCGAGTGAGCCTCAGGTGACATAGATGGATCCAGGAGCACCTCCAAACTAAGCACCCTATCTAACACAGGAAGGTGGACAATCTCTGAGATGCTGGAACCACCCGCTCACAATGCCTCCACCTCCCCAGGGCTCAAACTCAGTTTATTAGTCTCCATCCATTCCATCCATATAACATCCCTCTTAAAGAAAGGTTCGGAATTTTTATTTTCATCTCTCTTCAGCCTTCAGAGCACCAGATTGAACGTATTCTATTGAGTGTGTTTTTAAAAGCTACAACCACTTCACTATACAACTGATGATGTACATTATTCTGTTGAAAAATATGGCTCTTGTAACTGACATTATGATATAAAGGTCATACAATTATGCTCTGGAGTGATTCTAAGAGCATGTAAACGGACACACACACACACACACACACACACACACACACTGCCTCACACTTCTTTTCACTTGACAATGGAGTACCTGATAAAATCAAACTTGGCTGTGAGGTGACAGCAGAAAAATCAAGCAGAAAATAAACAAAACCATTAATCAAGCTGTCTTGACAGAGGCAAGGAAGCTGATTGGATTCTGGTTTTCAATCACCACAGTAAAATGTTTCTGAATTATACTTGTTTTTAAAAACTGGTTAGAAGGTATGCCTTGGACCAAAAAGGCACCTTACATTTTCTACCTTTGCAACTGGGCAAAATTAGCTTACAGAAACCTTTCTGGGAGGGGGGAGGACAATAACTCCATCTCATGCAATGGTTCCATGTATAAAACATGAATGATATGTGAAAAGCAACGGGTGAATTTTTTGCAGTTGTGTTAGATGTGGAAGCTTCACCATGAGGTTGCAATTCATCTGCCAATAGGCCTTTCAATATACCTTGGATATGGTTCAATATCGATATGGGATGGGAAGCTTGGTTGAATTGCCTCTTGGGGTCCCTTCCAGCTCAGTGGTTGTTGATACTAAGAGAGAGAGCTAATGGGCCTGAAACTTGCCAGCCAAATGTGGCCCAAGTACATCATCTGGCCAAGTCATATTCATTAGAAAATAAAAAAAATTCCTTCAGTAGCACCTTAAAGACCAACTAAGTTTTATTTTGGTATGAGCTTTCGTGTGCATGCACACTTCATCAGATTAGACTTGATCTCAGAAGGGGCCACCATTGCTGCAATTTTCATCTAATTCTGGCTGAAAATAAAAAAATAAACTTCTTTTTAAACCATTCAATATTCACTTAGGGTTAGGGAGCCCTAATATTTATGTTTGGATTAGTTATTTATAATTAATGTTTCTCTAATGAGAAGATCTGGCCCAGCAAGTCTCTGCATTTTGCTGCTGCTTATTCCTAAGCTCCCTGTCGATATCTGTCTGTGCTCAGGATGAATGGCAGGCCGGTGTCTGGAGGTGCCATTTTCCCTATTACACTATCCTTCCTCACAGGGACCCTCCTATTTAGCTATCCATAATAAGCACAGCCTACTTGCACATCTTCGCTCGTGCACACAGCAGTCCGCATTGCTAAGGTGATTTCAGTTGGCTGCAAAAAAGGTTAACCGTCAGTGACATGCCAGAGGACACAAAAAACATGTTTGGCAATACTTGTCTTTCACCTACAGCTAGATCACATCTAATGAACATCACTGCCGTGGCAGTATCCTCCTACACTGACAGCTGACATATAGAGGACAATGCCATTAATCAAGCAAGACTCGCGTGAAAGTGAAAATCTGGAGTACTGCAAGGAAACTCTTTCAATGAGAAAGGTACACTTACACACACACACACACACACACACACACACACACACACACACTGCAGACAGCAGAGCAATTTGCTGCACAACCCAGCTTGCCTGAGTAAACCGACGTAATCCCATGGGAATCAATAGCTATGAATATCATATGTGGATTTCCCAAGTTTATTTTAAATTGTGTCCTACTTAAGTTTCATATGACTTTGTCCTGATTGCATTCCACTATGCTTTTGAAAACCTAACAATACAAATCTACAATAACGCCTCACCCCCGCACAAAAATACCCCTTAGCATGGAAAATGCATCAGTTTGTTAATCACATAAGGACGTGCAATGCAGATTCTCTTTCCTCCCTATAAGTGTGAAGGAATCTTCCTAGCTAAAGGGAGAACCACAGTACTCTCACCTATTTATAGAGAGCCAAGGAATTCACTCCCTTTACCTATGTGCTGAGATGTGTTGATTCCTCTAAACATAAGGAGCTCACATGTGGAAGAATGAATGACCCAACAGGAAAGTCCTGCCCTAGCAGCATCAGGGGACATTTTGTGACTGCAATGGCTATAGCTTCACTACTCACATAAGGTCCCAGTACTGCATGACATCGGACTGTGCAGATATTCCCTCTGTTGTAACAATACCATAATTCATACCGATGTGCTGATGTCAGGGCTCGAGTCGGGCATAGGCCAGTAACAAAAGCAGTAAATCACCTGATGACAGTGAAGTTAAATCTTTATTCAAGGAAACAAACCACAGCTTGGGTCCAGTGCTCCAGCAACTCTTTCTAGGAGGTCTTGCCCAGATGAAGCAGTTGGGAGGACTGATGGTCCTCACCCTCCCATTGCCCACTAGGACGCCTCCTCTCCAGGGTCTTTCCCACACAGTCTCCGGCTGCTGCAGCCTCTTCCAGTTCATGAAACCCTGTCACCTGTCCTGCTGGTGTCACCTCCCCTCCCAGTCTGCTCCTTTTCCCTCTGACCGCTCATCATCACCCCATCACCAATCCCCTGGCTTGGAGCCTTCTTTCCTTGGGGTTTCCCTAGGGGGTTCTGTGGCCACCACTTCTCTGCATCCAGCCAGTCGATGGCATCTGAAAACCAGAACACATTCTTAGACCTAGCTGCCAATGTTGCTGCTTTACTGCAAGAAACAGATTGCAAGATGGCATCACCCAGTGGCTATTGTGCTGGAATAGTGCCAGTGGCTTTTGGATCAACCAGAACTGCAGAGGCATGCCTTAAGGACAGAGAACTGCAGTGCTGCATTGACCACTGGTCTGGCGCAGGGCAGCTATTCTTATGCACAAATCTCTCTTTTCTTGTTTTCTCATCTCTGTTTCCTCCTTTACACCTTAGAAGTTTTAGCAGGAGGGGGCCTGTGAGGAGGGGGTATGAAGAAGGAGGAATGTTGGGTTATTTTCTTTAGAATAAGAATGGAATTTATGAGTAAGAAATCCGCTATAATTGTTATTAGGAAATCATGAAAACCGGGAAGAAGGGATCTGAGGAAGCCACCAGAATTAGGTTTGATGAATTAAGAATTTGGAAAAGGATATTTTAATTTTTATTCTTTTTCTAGGTTTTTCTTTTTCTTTGTTTTTTCTTTTTGTTTGTTCTTCTTTTTTCATTTTTTATTCAATGGGATCATAAATAAATAGATGGGGGGTTGCCAACCCTTATCCTGCCTTGTTATACTGGGGCCTCTTGGTGGCAGGGGGAGGCTTTAGGGGCAAGGGGGGGAGGTGAGGACAAACCCATCTATAAAATGGACCGCCTTCGACTCTCCCCATCCGGGGGACTCTCTTGTGGCAGAAGGGGACCTTTGGGGGGGGGAGGGAAGGCGGATGGATATGTATGATATGTCCCTGTTTTTGGTTTCTTTTGTTTCTCTTTCTTTTTTCTCTGTGTTATTTTATAAAATCAATAAAAAATTACTTTAAAAAATAGAAGTTTGAAAAGACTGCAAAACAGAAGTCTGAGAAGACTGCAAAATCAAACAGCCAGGAATTAAGTAAAGCACAGATTATACTTATTATAAGTATGGAATGAAGGTTACATTTCTATGACATGGAACTGGGGACACAAATGGATAGTATAAGTGAGCTTCATTCTGGGTTCCACTTATTCTTTTGCAGATATTAGTCATACTTTGAGTAAAGGGAGAATGTGAAATAATGGTTGAAAAGGAGGCAAACTGAAGTTGGCCTCCTCACCTCAGTCCACAAGCAGGAGAATGCAGACAAATTCTAAGAAGAGATTCTCAGCTTTTCCCAGCATCAGATGACTTGGGAGAACCAGTTACTGAAAGATGTGGATATTGGCAAATAAGTTGGAAGGTTGTAGAGTACTCTTTTATCTCTTCCCATCCCAGTCCAGCACTTGCCTTTACCTTCAAGATTGTCCCTTCCTACCTTCTAAGCATCTCCTCTCATCATCAACACCTGGGGTGACAAACTATTGGCTCACCAAATGTTTCTAGACCCCAGCTCCCATCAGCTTGGCAGGAGGTTGGACTGGACTCTATGATTCTTCCAACTCTATGTTTCTGTGATTCTAACATGGTGAACTAGCAGTGACAATGGGAGTGAGGAGGGCCTCAGTTTCCCAACACTGATCTACATCTCTGAACATCTGTTTGCATTTGGAAAGCTATGAATCTGGCTTAAGTAACCTTAACTCTGTCCCTTGTCCTAATACTTTGCAAAAGTATTTCCCGCCCCCCAGCATCCTGTCTTGTTTTGTTAAGGGATGGCATAGCCAAAGCATTTTGACAGGCAAAGAGCCACCACTTGAAGCAATCATTCACATAATTATAGCCCAGAGTGCCTAATTTGAAAGTACAGAAACCAGCAAGTCAAATTCCAATGTTATTTATTTATCATTGTTTGTCAGCAATTAAACAGTTTTTAAAGCTAAGGAAGGTCCACAGGGAATGCCGAGTGAAGCATTTATTTAGATTTGGTAGCATGAAAGGCAGGGAGCCATTATGTGGGACAAGAACAGTTGTACACTTTGCTTCCATTAGCAAAAGGAAAATAGTCTGTGTGGTATATGGTTTGTGAGGTCTTGATTAAAACACACATATGCAAACTCACACAAGTGTAAGCTAGAGATTAATTTATGACTGGCAACCTATCATTAAATATGATGTGAAGGAGTGTTATAAATTAAAGAGAGATTTGTGATAGTGTTTTTTTAATAACAACAACAACAACAACCAAGAAACAGATGTATAATATGTTAGTACAGTACAGTTTGGGGACAGAACACACGTAATTTTCTCAGCTTGCTGTTTTGGAATCCCCACATGCATATACAAGTTTGCATCCTAACTCTGGTCACATTCACACCATACATTTAAAGTACCATGATACCAGTTTAAACTGTCATGGCTTCCACCACTGCCAGACTTGAGGTTTTAAAATTTCAGCAGCACCCTGTGGAATGCCAAAATTTGGCACCTCCTTGCCTCTAGCCTTCTGTTGTCCATCATTGTTGCAGCGCCCCCTGTGGCACCCTCTTGGCTTGCTGTCCAGTGCAGGTCACACTCCCCTAAATCCCCCTTCTACTGCCTCCCCCAAAGGATTCTGGGAGTTGTAGTGTGTCAAAGGTGCTGAAAGTTGTTAGGAGACCCCCTACTCCCCACACAGAGCAACAATTCCCAGAGTTTCCTGTTAAAAGAAATTGACTGTTAAACCACTGTTAGTTAGTACGACGTAGTGAGAAGACAAACACTTTTTTCCTTGGTTAAAGAGAGTGAAAAGCAGCTCAGAAAGAATATAGAGAGGGTCAAATCTTGCACATGTGTCCCAAATTTGGAACAGGCGCTCCAATGTGAGAGGATGCCAGGTTTGTGAGAAAGAGTGATAGAGCCCTCTATGACTCAGACTGGGACAGTTACCGTAATTGGTTGGTCCCCCGCAGTAGCATGGGATTTGCTTACAGAAAAGTGACTTCCACATAGCTAGGGTGAGGCTTAAAGCAGGCATGGAGGGCTTCAAGCCTGAGGGCTGGCTGTGACTCTCCAGATTTCTCTGGCATTCTGGTTTTAAACACCCTAGGTGGCGCTGTGGGTTAAACCAGAGTCTAGGGCTTGCTGATCAGAAGGTCGGCAGTTCGAATCCCTGCAACAGGGTGAGCTCCCGTTGCTCGGTCCCGGCTCCTGCCCACCTAGCAGTTTGAAAGCACATCACAGTGCAAGGGACCAATGAATAGGGACCGCTCCGGCGTTCACAGCCACCCCCATCTGTGGAAGAAATGGCTGTACAGAAAATTTGGTTTTATCAGCACTCAGATAGTTGGAATTTAATTGGGATTAACTTCTAGCAGTTTCTTACAAGTGAAGCTAGAACTTGCTGTTTCACCTATAAATCCCCCACATTGGCTGTGCTGTATCTCCTTTTCCACAATTGGCAGTTCTTCTCAGCTCTTATTGAATTATGTGGCATCACTTCACTTTGAGCACTGTAAATAAATGCACCAGTTACAGTAACTCACTCTTAAAGTCTGCCTTCTATTATATATTGCCATCTGGTACATGTCAAAGACTACGTAGTTTTAGTCTTACTATCCAATTACCTGAGCAAAAAGAACTCTAACCAAATTAATTTTCAGCAGAATAATGACCCTGTCTTTTGCTTCTCATGGCTGAGTTCTTCTTTCTCAACACAGGAACAAGCCCATTTATAAGACCACATAAAGTGTAATCCGAAGCATGTCTACTCAGGAGTAAGCTGTACTGAGTTCAATAGAACTTATTTCCAGGTAAGTGTGTACAAGATTTCAGCCTAAGTCTCACAGAACCAGCATTCTAATACCTTCTTTTTAATTAGTAGTGATCTAAATTGAGAATGTTACTGTTTTTACATGCATCATTTTACATTTTCAACATACATTTTCAACATACATACATACATACATACAATTTTATTTTTAAGCCTCCTATCCACAGTTCAAACCATGCTCAAGGTGGGGCGGAAAGGCCTGCGAGGCAGGGAGCAGGTCTTCCAGGACTCACTGCCAAGATGTGATATTATATCACATGTATTCTTAAATGTTACCATATGTAGTTATTTGCAAACTAATATGTATTTCTTCCATTAATTTGCATTAATTTGCAAATATTTTTGTATTGTCAGGCTAATATAAGGAGTGAAGAATATAAAATCATAAATAAAATAAAATCACAAAAAAATAAAATCACATCAACAAGTCAGATACTTTAAATCATTTGTGTGCATGTTTGTACACACACAACACATGCAGTGCCATACATTTATATTCCATCCTTCAATATTATTTCAACTTCCATTAAGTAGTCCACATTTTAGAAACATGCATGCTTGAGTTTTTTGCTAGCTGTGTGTGGTAAATTTCCAAACATCTCATCTGGCTACTTCCCAGACATGAAGAAAAAACATTGGGTGGCTTATTTCATTGAGGACTGAAATAGTTACATCATTTCTATATCCCATAGTTCCATAGCTTGAACAACTTTAGACCAATGTTGGGTTATTTTGCTAGCTGTGTGTGGTAAATTTCCAAACATCTCATCTGGGTACTTCCCAGACATGAAGAAAAACACTGGGTGGCTTATTTCATTGAGGACTGAAATAGTTACGTCATTTCTATATCCCATAGTTCCATAGCTTGAACAACTTTAGACCAGCTTCCAAAATGATTTGTCCCTTCTGCCCCTGTTCAGTTCTTGTATGGAGAATTCAAAGCATAGAGAATAAATATTGGACACAGAATAGGTTTTACATAGTGCTACTCAAATACAGTTCTCTCAGTGGATAAAACTTACTCACTAGCAGGTGATTAGCAAGCTATACAAACATTATTAATGAAGGCTGTCAGCAAGCCTCTCATGTATTAAAGTAAGGGGCACATGCGGTACATGATGTATTTTCTTCTATAATTGTTGTTGGGTTTGAAAAAGTATTGCATGCATAATGGTAACACCCAGTGCTATCGGAATATAACATCACACTGTATTAATAGGACACATCTATTCTGTTTCTTGAATAAGCCATGCCAGGAAGTAACTATTCTTATGGGATAAAACAGCTATATATATGGTAGGCAGGCAACAAATGGAATCCATTACCTAGGAGGCTTTAGACTGAATGTTCTGTAGAATGGTTTGCACAGGATACATGATAGGCAGACTACATCTCTCATGAGCGCACTGGGAATTTTTGAAAGCTACTTGCATTAATGTGTGAAATGTGGGGCTCCAATAGGCTCTTCCTGTCTACAAAGCAATCTGACCTCTGGAGGGCAAATGTACAGCAATATAAGATGATAACATGCATATTGATGAGATGCATACAGATTAGTAGGTTCAAAAGTAAATGTCTACAGCTAACCTGAAAAACCAAGAACAAATGTTAACAAGTCATTCTGACCGAGATGTACAGAGACAATCCTCCATTATATTTTAATAGCTAGATATGGGTAATTAATAACAATTAAAAATGTATTTCAGAAAGCTCTGAAACCCTGGCGGCATTTAGCAGAGTCAAAGTTCTAAAAGTCTCTTAAATCTAGGTCATGCAGTTAGAAACAGAATATCTGTCATGATTCCTTTGTCTACTTGCCTTTATAAAGACTACTAAATGGCTACATCTATAGACTGGGATGCATGTTTTGGCCTTTGAGTGACAGAGCAAATCCACACATAATGCCAAATCAGAGCTAAACAAACTATGGCGTACTGGGAATGAACAAGCTTGCTGGTGCATGCTGCCAACATTGCACCCATCCTCTTCTTTTGCTATGTTAGGAAGAAACAAACCAGGATATTGACTTGGTGTAATGGGCTAACGAGGACTTATGGTTTGCTTCTCACTTGACAAACAATGACAGCCAGCCAGAAACAAACCATTATGGGTTCCCACCCCTCTTGGCTCATTCTAATTATTTGTTTCATAGCCAGAGCTCTTGATTCTTCTATCTCAGTGAGGTTAATGAGAGGAGGGAAGGGAGGGTGCAATCTGCACAGTATGCACCAGTTTACCTGCTCATTCTGAGTAAGCCATCGTTTGTTAAACTCCAACTTACCTTTATAGGCCATAGTGCTGATACAACGGAACCTCGGTTTTCAAATGTAATCCATTCCAGAAGACCGTTTGACTTCCGAAACATTAAAAAAACTGAAGGATGCCTTTCCAGAAGCATTTACTTACGGAAAACTCAACACAGAAGCTGCATGGCACGTTCGACTTCTGTAAATTGTTTGAAAACCAAAACGTTCGACTTCCAAGATGTTCGAAAACCGAGGTTCTACTGTAGCACTTAGCATGTTCTATACACAAAAAGTACCGAAAAAGTAATTCCATGTTCAATTATTTTTTTAAAAAAAGTTCGCCAATTTGTAAACTATTTTTGGGTAGCCTTGGGAGTAGAGTACAATTTTGCAATTAAGCAAAATGTATATGAGCATTTCGCTTAAATGCGCATTCTGGCCCTACATATTTGCTCTGAAATACGGACTACAATGCTGGTACAGAATTCTGTCAATGAAAAATCAGGTTTAGTGATGCCATGTTGAATTCCTAAATACACAGACATTATGATGACACTGAATTTTCAAAGCCAGCCCCTGCTTCTCTGCTGAAAAGTCATATCCGGGAGGTGCAATCAGCAGCAGACAAATGATTGGAAGGAAGGTGCTTAATTTTCCCTCTCCTGCTTTCAGCCTGCATGGTTTAGGCAATATGTTTCCAAGTTCTGGGATAGACTTCTGTTTAGTAGTGCCCAATACAATTCCCTTTGGGAGGACTTGATGGATATAAACATGTCAGAAACTGCCAGATGCCAGATCCAGAAATGGTATAAATATGTATAGCCAATGAACACAAGGACTGCCTCTTTCCCATTGTGAAGTTACTCTTTAAACAAAAGGCTATTTAAAAGCACACAGTGATTACAATTTTAAAATGTTTGTGTTAGTCAGATATTCTTCTTGTGCCCATTGCTCTCCGTCAATTGCTCCATAGATTAGATGAAACTGCAATTTTGTAATGGGTGAATTGATTTCTGGGTTAATAAAGCATTCTGGAATCAATTGGTCTGGAATGTCTTACATAAATATGAGAGAAAATCTGATTGCACTGAAATAGTTGGCAAATGTCCTGTGATAATTTTAAGGTGAATATTTGGTTCTTTTTGACAGTTTAGTAAACAACAGCCTAGGTACCCAGTTATGTTAAAGCCTTTAAAAATAACAAGCTCAGTATCCATAGATATTACCGGTATAGCAGATCACAAGCAAGTTGCACAGGAACACTAAAAAACTTTCAATTCAGGAGAGAGACCTGTGTGTCCAGTGATTGCTGGATCAGGATTTTTAAGCACAGATCAAAGCGCACTTCAGAATGTGCATCCAAGTGAATTGCTTTCAATGGGATACAAAAATTATTTTCAGCAATGCAATTTTGTGCTATAATATATAATAATAATAATAATTTATTATTTATACCCCGCCCATCTGGCTGGGTTTCCCCAGCCACTCTGGGCGGCTTCGAATCAAATATTAAAAACAGTACAGCATCAAACATTAAAAACTTCCCTAAACAGGGCCGCCTTCAGTTGTCTTCTAAATGTAAAATAGTTGTTTATTGCCTTGAAATCTGCTGGGAGGCCGTTCCACAAGGCGGGTGCCACTACCAAGAAGGCCCTCTGTCTGGTTCCCTGTAACCTCACTTCTCGCAATGAGGGAACCGCCAGAAGGCCCTCGGTGCTGGATCTCAGTGTCCGGGCTGAATGGTGGGGGTGGAGACGCTCCTTCAGGGTTACAGGACCAAGGCCTACATAGCAATGCTTCTTCTTCATGGGGACTATCTAAAAATACTGGGTTTTATGGACAGCTCGAATAACACAAGGAACTGGAGAAATATGGTGACCACTAGGTGGAGTTCATGGCAAAATGCTTCTGCATGAGCTAGCTGTTACACAAGAGCTACTCACCATGTGGATGCTGCCAGAGTAGGCTATCACTGCACAATAATCTCCAATAAAAGTATCTCCCCACCAAACTCAATGGGACAGTGTTCTGCTTCTTGAGCATGCAGTGAGACAACTATTATTTTCTGCATTTTCTGAGGTCATTCCTGTCAGGACAGAGTTACAGGCAGCAGTGGAGAGAGCCATGGAACAGAATTGTGCCAGGGAATCAGTGGTTAGGAACCAATCCAGGAATTGGAGCTGAAGAATGCCAGAGCCAAGAAGACCATTGTTGGTCAGGCAAAGTCCCAGCCCAAACAGGAAGTCCCTCCAATCTAGGAGCAATAGCCAACCTGGGTGGGTGGGATCAATCTAGAGACTCAGAATACTTTACTACCAAGGAAGATGCTCTAATATGTAGCTAGAGTTGGAAGGTCTCTCAAGGGCTACCTAGTCCACTGTCTTGCTGATGCAAAATATTTGCTTCCAATGAAGAGCCTACCAGCATCTGTGGCAGTCTAGTCCACTGTTGAACAGTCTGTGTCATCACGAAATACTTCTTCATGTTTAATTAAAATTCCTTTTCTTGCAATTTGAATCTTGATTCAGGTCCTACCATCTAGGCACAGTCCAGTTTTTATTGATAGCTTTCTTAAACTATAGTGCCCAGAATTAGTGGTTCACTGTCTACTCCAGATCAGTTCTGGCAGTTCACACCACACTGGGCAGTTGAATACAGACAATGGTTCCCAGTTTAAGCCTTGGGGCTGCTGACAATTTAATTACACCCAGCCATTGGTCACATTAGCTGGAGTCAATGGGAGTACTAATGCAAAACATTTGGAGGGAAGCAGGATGGTCACCTCTGGGTTAGGGAATTGTGTATACACACCCTCCATTCAGCTATGCTTCTTTCTATTCTTCAGCTCAGATTCCTCTACATGCTAGCAATAATGGATTTCCATGGTATCCTTCCCTGTTATTAACATGGTGCTCTGTGTGTCTGTCTGAGCAACGAACACCTCAGTGGCTTCCTATCACAAACACAATAGATGCCTTCAGTGTAATACTCCAAATACTTGCTTCCTGTCATTTAAAAATAACAGCTGCCTTTCAAGCTTGCTCCAAGAGCTCTGAAAGGTCACAGGGTGGTATTCTGCAATGTCTGGAATGAAATCTGCTAGTCTTCTAAATCTGCCATGCTCCTTCAAAACTTTCCTCCCCAACCCCCATCCCAACCTGGCTTCTTTTCTTTTCTTTATCAGTTTTTTTCTTGAGTTTTACCAGTGAAAGTATACTTCTTAGCTATTTATATAGCACGACCATTGCACACCTATATTTGATGTAACATCAGTGCAAACAAGAAAAAACATCCTTAGCAAAAACTGAAGTGAAAAAGACTATTAAAAGAAAAGAAAAAATCAAGTAATCACAGACCCCTCCACAAATCTTGTACCGAGAGAGCAAAGTTTAATCTCTATCAAGAGCATTTCATTAAGCCTAAAAACACACAATCAAATCTAATTAGAGCATAACCAATTATTCTGGTTTTATCTGGTTTTACCGGGCCTGGTTGCACACTGAACATCTGTAGCATAAAATGGAAAACTGGCACACGCTATTTCATTGTTTAAAGGCTGACAACTCCATGGAAAATAGAGATGAATAAAATCTCAAGTTGGGGAAGTAGCCAATATGTGACAAGTTAGCTCTCATTTATTCTGAAATCTTCCAGCGTTTTGCATCGGTTCTTGAGGAGAACACTCAGTTATGAGCAATCTCTGTGGCCTTTCCTCCACCCACAAGTTTGCAGAACCAGAAAACAATATTTAATATGCTTGCTCTGCCAAGCTTTCCATATGTGTAGCTATTTGATATGCAAATACGATGCCCGTTATCAAGGGTCTGTGGAAATCTGTTGCTGCCTGTTAAAGAACCACAACAGTACAAAGGAACTCAGTGGTGAGCCAAGAAAAGCTGAACTGAGCAGAAAACAGCAATTCGTGCCAATCACCTCTAATAACAGATCAGTGTCAAAATAACAGCACCTTCTACTATATCTTGCATTTAGGTGGACCTTTCATGACTGAAGAGTTGAATGTCTATATTGTTGGGGTTTTCTTTTTTTCTTTTGCTTGGGCTGAATCAAAAGAACCCATGAACATATTTGGCAGAATCAAAAAGCATCTACTTTTGATAATTTTTTTAAAATAATTGCTTCAGTGATTTTTTGTATCTGTTTAGGAAGCATTAGCCTCACTTGGCATCAACTTCATTCTACCCCTCTCTGAGGTGTCATCTAGTCAAAGCTGATTGGCTATCTAGAGTTGTATTCAGGGGGAAGGACTCTGAGTGATCAAGGGGAGGGGAGGAGAAGATTGGCTGGAATGGGGATTGGAGACGGAAGAACTGTCGGAAGTGCAACAGCAGAGATCATTCCATGTGTAATGGAAGGGTTAATTCTGTTGGTATTACAGTCAGCTAGCTAAGAGCAGGGCAGGAGGAGGTGTTGTTTAACAACCAGACAGAGTGGCATGAAGGACGGATTGTTAAGCAACTCTGGGAATTGTAGCTCTGGCAGAGGAGTGAAGGCCCCTGAAATCTGGCACCAGAGAGAACCACAAAGGAACTTGTCTCTGCTTATTTCATGTATGCACCACACCCAAATGTGCCAGTGTGATGTGGTGGTTAGAATGTTGGACTATGACCCAGGAGACCAGGGTTCGAATCCCTACTCAGCCATGAGGCTCATTGGGTGACCTTGGGCCTCAGCCTAACTTACCTCATAGGGTTGCTGTGAGGAAAACGATGGGATGGGAGAACCATATACACAACTTTGAGCTCCTTGGAGAAAAAGGTGGTAGATGAATGTAATAAATAAAATAAGGCTCATCTTCTCCCATGGACTTCGGACCCTATTGCTGCTTTTTATCCTTATTAAGCACCCAGGACTTGGAACTGGTCCTGAGCCTTCCCCCCTCACATTTTCATTTTGGTCTTGGTGAAAAAAAACAAAACCAAAATCTTCTCAAGTGCTGCACACATAGAAATAGTGGCTCAATTAATATGCAAATGTATGAGAAATGTGTGGTGGCTGGAGATTAAATAATAGGACGACTGTTACCATAATTCCCTTAGCTATTATAAAGATCAATTGATGAAAGGGTTTTCCTTGCACTGGGAATAATGCAACATGCATCTTCAACCATGTTTATTATCAAGCCTCCTCAGGAATTATTAATATAGCTGCTTACTGCTACAATTTTGGACAATAAATATTCATAAAAAATTAATTAAAGTCTATATTTTTTTCCTCAAGAATCTGTGTTTATGACAGGACACTTGGGAATTGTTGCCTTGGATTCTGTTGCTCCTGTACTACAAGTGCGACAGGAATACATTTAACTATTTTACATGTTGCTTCTTTGGCAATTGCTGAGGAAGTTGTTGACAATTGCAGCATAGATTCATATGACTTTATTTGGTGGCACGCAACAGCAAGGACTGTTGTAATTCATTATGCAGCACAAGATTCCCAAACATTTAACTTTCTTTGATTAGAATAATATTCCACAAGATCGCTTTTTCCCTCCCCTGCTCCCATCTTGCAATTTGTATCTTGCAAATACAAGATGGCTCCGTCTATATTCTCTAAAGCAGGCATGTCAAACCTGCGGCCCTCCAGATGTTTTGGCCTACAACTCCCATGATCCCTAGCTAGCAGGACCAGTGGTTGGGGAAGATGGGAATTGTAGTCCAAAACATCTGGAGGGCTGCATGTTTGACATGCCTGCTCTAAAGCATGTAGCAGGGGACCTAATCAACATTAGCCTAACCTGCATGGTTAAGCTATGGAGGTTTTCATAATGACCATTTCCTTGATGTGTTCAGTAGGAAGCAATAACTGCCTTCTTGCATCTCTTAATTTAGCCTTAATTCAAAGCAGTCTGTGGCTTTGCTTACCTTTCTTTTTGAATGGTATTAATGATTGCCCTTCAGTTAAGGCCAAGACCTTTGTGGTAGCAGCAGTTACAGTAAGAAGGCATGCCTATAGACACTAAGGCCCCCAACCTGCCTATAGACACATGCCTATAGACACTAAGACCCCCAACCTGCGGCCCTCCAGATGTTTTGGCCTACAACTCCCATGATCCCTAGCTAACAGGACCAGTGGTCAGGGATGATGGGAATTGTAGTCCAAAACATCTGGAGGGCCGAAGGTTAGGGGTGCCTGCACTAAGGAATAAGTCCCTGGGGCCTACCTTCAAGTAAGAGGCATAGGGTGCATTCTAGTTTGGAATATACCTGGGTGAATCTGCCGTGACTTATTTCCTTGCATCTGGTGATGCTGAATGTGCTAATAAGAACATAGGATAAGCCCTACTGCATCAAACCAAAAGTCCATGTCCTCATTTCCCATAGTGGGCAGCCAAGCCTTATGAGGAACAGTTGAGGGATCTGGGTATGTTTAGCTTGGTTAAGAGGAGACAGAGAGGATATATGATAGCCATCTTCAAATATCTATGCTTTAGTTGAGAGTCCTGTGTTGCAGGATGTCTCAGACAGAGTACCTTCCAACTCTATGATTCTAAGTCCTTCTAGGAATCTCACCAGCAGTGCATTAAGGCATTAGCCCTCCTCCACTGTCACCCACAGGAATTAGTTTTCTGTGGCATAAACCCTATGTCGTTTAGATCCCCATATCTGAAACTACATTGCTCCCATAACCAACCTGAGGTTATCTTCAGAGGCTGTCCTCCAGGCTGCCACACCAGGGGCTGGTAAGGGACAAGGACAAAGCCTTCTTAGTCATTGGCACCCAGTTTGCTGAATTCTCACCCAATGAAGGACCTCCTGGTATAGGTATTGTTATCTTTGCTGCAATGAAGCTGCATAGTGGATAAATACTTTCTGCATTTTTGGACTTTCCTTCCTGGCATGGCTGTGGAGGCTATCATCTTGAGAACCTGCGCATAAATAATCACTACAATACCATTGATTGCTTTAGTTAACTTTTTCTGCATCTTTTCCTTTGTACCATATTATTGTCCTCAGTAGTTGCATACTGTCATCAAACCAACCTTGAGAGTGGTATGAGAGAGAGAGACGGTCTGGGAGAGAATATAACACCATAGAAGACACTTTGGTGGTATTCATTCAGAAGTTGAAAATGTGAAAAACATTACAGTACAAACTAGATCTCTTGATATTACCAATACTGAAAGGAACAGTTGAAGTGAGAGTTTCTATCTGCAGGGAATCTTGAACTAGGGTATTTCAGCTGTTAAAAAAAAAATTGCCACAGGGACAATTGCTGCTTAAGCAGATATTTAGGACTGGAAGGCTAATGTTGTGATTTAGAATACAATTCGATTAACCAGCTAAATCATATTCAGAAACGCACCACTAAAACCAATTAATTTAAGTCCATTCATTTCAATGAGTCTACTCTGAGTATGATTGTAGTTGGGTATTGCCCATGAGAAATTCACATGTAAAGAAACAGAATCTAATCTAAGTTTCATTCTCAGTTGCTGATAGAATCAAATAAATAGAACACAACAGACAGTAACAGCTCAGTGGCAAACAAATTCATTATCTTGAAAGAGCAGCCATGTTACAGAAGGATTAAACCGTTTAAGTGGCCAAATGAAAAACAAATACAATTATGATTAACTTGGATCATTCCCCAACACTGAGTTCCCCTGAGTGTTTCGTAAATGTTTTTTTTTTTTGCAATCTGAATACCTTAGCTGCATTAATTTTGTCTTGTCTACTTTTATTATTTCAGTTGCTTGCTGTTCTCAGTTTGATTCTGTTTGCATTGTTTCATCTCTGTCAACAGATTGCTATTTCATTTGGCTAGTTTGCATGTATTGAACGTTTGTCCTTCAGATTAAGCCCCAGCACAACTTGTGCTCTATAGTGTAGAGCATCTCTCAGATGGCATGGAAGTGATACTTACCATATAAATGGGTCTCTTTAGCTCTTTAGTATTCCTTTGTTAAAGGGGGGAAGCCAAATCTGGATGAAAGCATACAGGGTAACCTTTTTCTTAATTTGTTGCAAAGAGCATAGAACCACAGAACTGTTATGGGTCACATGCCCATTTATTTTTTTTCTACATTTGCACCCAAGAATGCTCTGATAAAAAGGCTCATTGTAGGGGACAAGCCTCTTCCAACTCTTTCTTTCCCTATATTGTAAGACTGTTAATAATCAAATTGCAGTCTGCTTCAGGTGTTCCTTATCTGTGTAGCACAGCCATCCATCACAGGGGATGAGTGCACCAATTCCACATCCCCTCATTTTTTTTTGTCTAGTCATTGCCCACAATCACGTTTGTCCCCATGCCCCCTCATGTGATTACATTGCATAAATAACAAACATTTGAGAAGCAGTTAGGTGTGGAATTTCTTTCCTGCCTGCAAGTTTTTTCCATATCTTGTATGAAATGTGCATTTTTAAATGCTGTAGAACAGGATTTCCCTAACACCGCCCTCCAACTGTTTTAGGATTACTATCATCCCTAGCTAGCAGGACCAGTGATCAGGGATGATGGAAATTTTAGTTCAAAAAAAGCTGGAGACCCTAGTTTGGTAAACCCTGCTCTAGAACAAGGGAGAGGGCCTTTTCAGCAGTTGGGCCTAGCTAGGCCAGGCATCCCCAAACTCAGCCCTCCTGCTGTTTTGGGACTACAATTCCCATCATGCCTAACCACTTGTCCTGTTAGCTAGGGGTGATGGAAGTTATAGTCCTAAAACAGTTGGAGGGCGAGTTTGGGGGTGCCTGGCCTAGGTTGTGGAACTCCCTCCCAAAGAAGGCTCTCCTCCCCCACTATTTTTACAGGTTTTCTGCTGGATAGCAAATACTTTTTTCTTTTCAGGTGACCTATGTACTCTGACACATAAGCCTATGACACAGCATTGCCTCTTCTCCTTTTGTAACCCATTCCTTAAGGTTGGGAGAAGACAGAAGCTTCCACTTACTCACCCAGACTGTTTTAGCCACCAGCAACAAGTGGAAGAGTAAACGTCTGTGCATGTACAGCAGATGCTCACTGTCAATAGTGTGCACAAGTTAGCAATTTCACACCTCAGAGAATCCCTGATAACTGACTACTGCCACCCACCATAGCTGTAACCTTCAGAGCAAGGGACTTACTAGTGGAACTGTTTATCACATACAGTATCGTTCATATAAATTACTGTGAACAGCATCATCAACAAAACCAAGCACATAAACTTAAGAACTTGGGAGGAGTTTTAACAATTTTTTTAGGGCCATGGTATCCAAACTTTTTTCAAAGAGGGCCAGATTTGATGAAGTGAAAGGCCGTGAGCGCCAACCAAAGGGCTAACCTTTTTTTTAGGTACAGGTAGGTAGCCATGTTGGTCTGAGTCGAAGCTAAATAAAAAATAAAATAATTCCTTCAGTAGCACCTTAAAGACCAACTAAGTTTTCATTTTGGTATGAGCTTTCTTGTGCATGCACACTTCTTCAGATACACTGAAAACGGAAGTGTCAATTACCAAGCTTAAAACCATGGAGTCACCTGGGATGAATAGAGACATCGGATTCTTATCTCATTATGCATGATCAAGCTTTCTTTAGCGCCTCAGCCCTTGTCCCCCCCCCCAGGACTAATTGCAGCCATCAGCAGCCGTTAACAGCCATCCACAGGTTTACCACTCCCATCAGCCCATCAACCATTCCCACCCTCCCCCACCACCTCCTGTATATATATAAGGGTCTGACACTTCCGTTTCCAGTGTATCTGAAGAGGTGTGCATGCACACGAAAGCTCATACCAAAATAAAAACTTAGTTGGTTTTTAAGGTGCTACTGAAGGAATTGTTTTATTTTTTTTATTTTGCTTTTTTTAGGATTGAACTTGTTGAGCTTTTTTTAGGGTTGTAGTTGTTCAGTTTGTTTGTTTTTTAGGATTTTACCTCAGGAAATAAACTGCCACAGGGGCCGGATTAAACCGACCGGCGGGCCGGATTAGGCCCCCAAAACAGACTTTGGACCTGCCTGTTTTAGTGGCATGGACTCAGATTAATCAGACTTCTTCTTTACCATAGTTCAAGGACAGACCACATGATTTGGAAGTGAAAGGTGCATAAAAATAACCCAGTCTGGAAGTTACCAAAGCATGGGGTACAGTGGCAAAGTCATTTATGTCCAAAAGCGGCTATAGCTGGTGAACTGGCCAGAGCTGGAGACAGGTACTCCTAGCCACTGAGGCCACCTGAGGCTTCAGCGACAGTGTTGAATCTAGGACCATCTTGAAGCTGTGGACCTGCTCTTTCCAGGGAGTGCAGCTCTGCCCAGAACAGGCCATCTCCCCACCATGGGAACTCAGAACACATAACACCTCTGCCTTTTCAGGATTCAACTTTCTTTTATTGGCCACATCCAGCCCATTTCAACCTCCAAGCACCGCCCTAACACCTCAATTGTCTCTGCCAATTCAGATGGAACAGAGAGACAGAGCTGGGTGTTATTTGCATTTTGATGGCAGTTCTCCTGACAAGAACTCCCAGGGGCTTCATATAGATGTTCTTTATAATTTTTAGCAGTGCAGTTAAGTAACAATGGCATTTGGGTATTCATCTTAACATAAGCAGGGGTATTCCAAACTAAATCCAATTAATTTCAGTGGGCCTTCCTGCCAGGTAAGTGTTCTCAGAACTGTAGCTTTTATTGCAAACGATCCTGGCTACTGAATTGTTCGGTGAAATTGATGACAGCAATTAGACCTCCCAATTTGTGCACTCTCACCCCTGTATTCAGTAGATAAGTTTCCAGAAGGAGAAGACAATCAACATTTTCATTAGCTTTATTTAAAACCAGGCCTGATTCCTTTCTTTACTTCTTAACATTATGACAAAGAGTAATAAGAATTTTTGCAGTCTGCAAAGTGTCTGCTTCCTGTAGCTAATTTTATGTTAGATGTCAAACCCATTTGCAATGCACTTGCTGCTCTAACGGCAAGCTAGTTAGGTTCTTTAACCTTTCTTTAAAAGTAATTTTGCATTTCCCCCTCTAATTACATTTTCAGGCACAACTGTAAATTAAAGTCTGATGGCAAATGTCTTTATATGGGAGTAAATCTTTTGAGTCTTTCAGGAAAGGATACATTTTAAAGCCAATATGGAAGATCAGGATTGCAAAACTATACTCTGTGCAATTGGTAACTTTATTGTCATGATATTATCAGTTCAGCAGCATTATCAGATCCAGGAATACAAATTTTGGAAAGTTGTTGTTATTTCAAGAAAAATATAGGATTTTTTTTGGGGGGGGGGGGGAAACCATAGAAATTTACTTATTTCTATTGTGATTTATTCAGCAATAGATTGTTCAAATCATCTATTTTTTCCCCTTCACCACAAGCTGTCTTTCTTTGATAAAATAATTGTAAACCAAATGTAAAGCTATACAACTTCATTCCAATCCTTTCTCCAGCTTCAGTTGCTGTGGTGGGAACAGAGATTTGAACCACAAAGAACAAGCAAGTAACAGGGTGATGGGTGATAGCAGTCTTTCACAACCTGTTGTCTTTCACATGTTTTGGACTACAGTGGTACCTCGACATCCAAATGACTTAACTTCTGAAGGTTTCGACTTCTGAAGTCGGCAAACCCAGAAGTCTTGTCACCACGTGCGTGTTCTGCATCTGCGGAGAAGTGCAAAATTGCGCTTCGCGCATGCACAGAATGGGCGCTTTGACAACCGAAGACTTCGACTTACGAAGATTGTCTTCGTAAGTCGAGGTACCACTGTACAGTTCCCATCATCCTTGACTATTGGCCATACTGACTGGGACTGATGGGTGTTGTAGTCCAGAACCTCTGGAGAGCACCAAGTTGGGGAGACTCAGCCTGAGTGATCCAGCTTAGTTCTTCTTTTTTTTCAAAATGTTTTGTAAAGGAGCTGCTCACGAAATAGTCATATCCATACTTGTTCTAGTTAATATGAGTTAAATAGGCTCCTTCTATTAAACCTGCAACTCTCTGAAATAACGAAGAAACATGAGAGAAAGCCGGCATGTCACGTATTTGCTACCCCGCATACATCAAAGCAGTGCCTATTTTCAAATGACTTCTTTCACATATTCCTCCCCCCTACTGAGTTCAAGATACATATCTTTCCCAGCTTCTCAATGGAATCTCATATCTTAATTACAACCTGGTGGGAAAGTAAATTTGAAGAGCCTACTCCTGATTTGTCGACTCCAGCTACATTACTGCTTATATCTGGATTAGCTGAATGTGGCTGCCTTTCATCCACCTGTTTGAGAAAGTAATTTTAAGAATGGGCTCAAATCTGATACTGTGGGCTTTCAAACATAGTCCTTTTACTGCCCAAGGGACTAACAGGTTGCCAGGCCATTGGGTCAGTTGAGAATAGAATTGATGACAGAAAGGTGGAGCTGTCCAGGGTCCTGAGAGTCTTGTACATAATCAAGTTCCAAGGAAGTTCTTTAAGTCTATGAGTAATTGCTCCTGAAAATTATTTTTGGACTGCAGTAATTAAGTTTTACAGCCTGTCCTATTGTATAAATTTCAGAGTAAGTAATTTAATTTGAATTACAAATTTTGGTCTGCTGCTAAAGTAGAAAAGGGTACTCCAAATCTATAGCAGCCTCATAATAATTCCAGTTCAGCTGTTTTCACATTCTCACAGATTTAGGTAAATAAGTACTTCAGTGAGTAGTAGATGTAAACGTTTCTAGGGGGTTTAGCATAAGTGGAATGTAGAATATGGAAGTTTTCTGTGCACAAGTTCTCCCCTATTCACTTCTCATGGTGGAGGCAATCTCCTCCCTACTTGAAATGTGTCTGGAATACTATGTATGTTTCAACTTGGCATGCTTAGTGCAGTGATATGAGGCTCTGTTTTAAAGCAGCTGAAATAGTCATTACTATGACAGAATGCTGCAAAGCTGGATCCAGTGTCCTGGTGCGATTTTCTGCTGTGGGCATAATTTTAGCTCCTTTCTTGGCAGATGTCTCTCCAGATTGCAAGACAGAAATCCAAATTGTGTGCAAATGTATAATTTGACTATATGAGTGAGGATTTACTTGCCAACTTATTGATTATCTAGCGTTGCTCTATTTTGAATACTTTAATTCGAGCTCTTAAAGAGTCCCCTGGTGTCTTCATTTCTTCTGTCTGTTCTAGCATGTGACTTGCTGGCAGATGAATTTAATTGGAGCCTTCTATTTTCTTAAGTGCTCCGAAGACAGGAATTTTGTCAAAATAAAGCTATGGAGGGTCCAAAAGAGCAGGAACAAAGAGTGGGGATAGAACATTAGTTTTCTTGCTAAATAATCTGAGTAGTTTTAGCAATGCTATATCAGGGCTGCAGCAGGAAAGCCCTTTAAAACAGAATTTGACAGGGGCAACCAATCAGGTTCCCCACCAGATGCTGTTGGACTACAACTCCCACTAGTCTCAGTCAGTAAGATCAATGGCTGGGAATGATGGGAGTTGTAGTCCAGTAACAGATACAGGTGTCTCAGTCTAGATGATGGAAATGAAGCACTTTCTGAACTGTGAACATTCACAGTTTCCTGTAAAATACCATGATACGGTGGAGTAAGTTTCAGAATTTTTGAAATTTATGAAGACTAGAGATACCATAGATTAATATGATTTATTTTAAGAACATTTCTGAGTTACTCCTTCTGCGATTCTACCACTTGTGTGATTCACCTTAGCAAGTTATCCCCAGGCCCTTTTTGTTGTGTGATGAGTTGAGACAATAAGAGCAGATAAGCCAAGAGTGGCCCATATGGATGACTATTAGGCAGACATCCCCAAACTTCGGCCCTCCAGATGTTTTGGACTACAATTCCCATCATCCCTGACCCACTGGTCCTGTTAGCTAGGGATCATGGGAGTTGTAGGCCAAAACATCTGGAGGGCCGCAGTTTGGGGATGCCTGCTATTAGGCTTTGCTGTTATATGTCTGCGTTGATTATCCAACTTGGTTATGGACTCCAGCAATTTCACAAGTTCACAAAAAATGACTTCATTTTTTATTTCTTTAAAGTGGGAAAAAATAGTTACATGCTTCACCTTGCTATGTTGTGAAAATGAATCAGACTCCATATGCCCTATACATTTAAAGCAATATCATCCCACTTTAAGCAGCTATGGCTTCTTGCAAAGAATCTTGGGACTTGCAGTTTGTTAAGGGTGCTGGGAGTTGTTATGAGACCCCTATTCCCCTCACAAAACTACAATACCCAGAGTTCCATGGGAAGAGGGATTGCCTATTAGATCACTCTGAGAATTGTAACTCTTGTGGGGGGGGGACAGAGGTCTCCTAACAACTCTCAGTACTTTTAACAAATTACAGTTCCCATATTCTTTGGGAGAAACCATGGTTGCTTAAAGTGGTGCGAATGTATAAATGTATAGTACAGATGGGGCCTTAGGTCATGGTAATAAATCACTTTCTATTTTAAAATTTCTATATCGCTCATTCATAATGAAAACACAGTGATGCTTTTCATGCATTTTATGTCCTGACCATTACAATGAGCTCTTTTGTCTCATCCTCACTCCACCAAATCACTGATAAGATTGATTTTTTTTCATTGTTCCTTCCAGTTCCTTGCCTTCTAAAGAAAGATCTCTCTCATTTCTTCCTTGTTTGGAGGGGGAAAAAAGTCCCTTGATTCTCCCTCCCTTGGATTCTTTTATGCTACTTTGGGCACAATAATAATCATGCTAGCTACATTTATAAAACAGCCTAACATTTTGTAGGCTTGCCAGCAATGACATGGCTACCATGGTATCCTATGAACACTGGAGCATACAAAGGTAAATGGGAATTGCAATGTGAATCATACTTCGCACTGCAGAATGCAGCTTGACAGGAAAACTACATCTGACCCCACTATATTATTACAGGATCCTCCCTCACCCCCTCCTGGTAAGCAAAAGTGACCCACCTGCTAGGAAGCTAGCATAGCAGTTCCACCTAGCCCAGCAAGCCACTTCTGAATGCAATAATTTCACATGGCCGCAATAACCAGCAATATACTTGACCGACAGACAAATTTGAGTATGCCTCTATGCTACTTTCAGATCCACAACATTTACAAGGCAGTTTCTCCTTTTAAAAATAGCATCCTGTCTCCATATACCACTTTCCCCTCCTGAACATGGATATTCATTTTCAGTTGCTTTGTTGATAACCATAATTTCCTCGAGACGCTCCCTTTCTCTCATTTGTGGATTTCTAATTGCTGGTGCATCTGCTCCCTTCAAAAGGAGCCCGTCTTGCCTTTGGGCTCCTCCTTTGTCTTTTCTGGGATATTTCATACGTTACTTTCAAAAATTCCACTTACAGAGACATTTGACGGACGGCGTAAATGTTTTATCTGCCATAAGTCTTGCATTCAGTGGCTTCCAACGGGTCTAATTGCAGTGGGGAAATTGCCACTAATGTACCTTACCTTTCAAATGAGACAATCTATGCCTGTTTCCTCCCCATCACCAGAGATTATTTCAGATTTGGAAACACAGAGCATATCAAGCTGCCCTCACCCACACTTTGTGGTGCTGTCAAGGCAGGACTGTGAGGCAGAAGCTAAAGGTCCCACCCAGCAAAACTAGAAAGAGGGCTTCAAAATGTGGGCTAGCTTACCACATTTTGAAGCGAATCTAGCGCACACGACTGCCTCAAGATTCTCCCTTGCACACACACCCCTGACCATTAGGTCCAGTCATGACCTACTCTGGGGTTGTGGTGCTCAACTCGTTCTATAAGCTGAGGGAGCCGGCATTTGTCTGCAGAAAGCTTCTGGGTCATGTGGACAGCATGACTAAGCCGCTTCTGGTGAATCAGAGCAGCTCATGGAAACACCATTTAACTTCTCGCTGGAGTGGTACCTATTTATCTACTTGCATTTTGACGTGCTTTCAAACTGCTAGGTTGGCAGGAGCTGGGACCGAGCAACGGGAGCTCACCCCATCGCAGAGATTTGAACCGCTGACCTTCTGATCAGCAAGCCCTGGCTCTGTGGTTTAGACCACAGCGCCACCCGCATCCCGTGCACACACTTACTTTGCTATTTTGCACTCACCCTAAAAGCTTGGGGGCTGCCCTAAAATATACATTTCTCAGACGTATAACAGTAACGGGCTATTTCAGAAAGTAGCATGCAGATAGTCAACGGGAAAATGAAATTAGCCCAATTTAAAAACTGGAACTGCTAATCACATTAAAACCATCTGGGTAAAAAAATTAAAAATTAAATCACAGATTATTTTGATTTAACAAGAAAGCAGTGATGAATGGAGGGCGCCGAAGAAAAGAAAATGCCTGTTCCAATTTTAGAAAACTGACATCAATGTCTTCCAGTCATCCCACACAATCTGTCAGCTGGCAGAGTCATACATTGGAGGATCAGAGTTGCGTAAGGTCACAGTTCTGCCTCCAACCATTCTGCGTGCACACATCCCTCTGAGACAAACACTGTAAGCAGCTCTTTGCACAAGGGGTAAGGCAGCAAATCTGAACCAGTTCTATCCCAGTCACCATATAATGGGGGTTTCCCAGTGTGGTGTAGTGGTTAAGAGCGGTAGATTCGTAATCTGGGGAACCGGGTTCGATTCCCTGCTCCTCCACATGCAGCTGCTGGGTGACCTTGGGCTAGTCACACTTCTCTGAAGTCTCTCAGCCTCACTCACCTCACAGAGTATTTGTTGTGGGGGAGGAAGGGAAAGGAGAATGTTAGCCGCTTTGAGACTCCTTCAGGTAGTGATAAAGCGGGATATCAAATCCAAACTACTCTTCTTCTTCTTCTTCTTCTTCTTCTTCTTCTTCTTCTTCTTCTTCTTCTTCTTCTTCTTCTGCCATGTTAGCCTTCTGAAGCAAAAATAACAAAGTCTTGCAGCACTTAAAAAACTTAACACTAATTACAGCAGAAGCTTCACTGGGCTAAAGCAGTAGTGGCTGGTGTGGTGGAACATCATTGCTCATCTGACCCCTAGTTGCACCTCTGCATTATCATTGATTGAGAAGTATATAAGCACATTCATGAAGATGGGGAAAGCCATGGGGACCAGCAAGAGTCCCAGCTTGTCCCTGCGACCATGGGTGCCTGGGGCCATGGGTGCTATGAAACGTGTATGGCCCTGGCACCAAAATTTGTGGGTGCCCGGGCCCTTCATGGGGAATTTTGTGAGTGCTCGGGCACCCAGCTTCCCAGGAATCTGGCACCTATTGTGACCAGTGAAGTCAGATGGTAATAAAATGCAAAAACAGTGCTATGTGACAATACAGTTAAATGGCCATTCACAACAGCAGTAGTATGGGATAACCCTATCATCCTAGCATTGTTACGTAGACGTCTGTAGCGTGGCAGGAAGCCACTGTCCCCCCTCATGCCTAAAAGGATGGAATCAAATCTCCTGGTATGTTTTTATTTAGTGTTTTCACACTGGAGTCTCTCCCTCTTGTAATTCTTCCACACAGTACTTTCTGGAGTTTGTTTTCTGTGAGGAATTTCAGTAGGCAGAGTGAAGAACACCTTTACAACAGCAATGGTTGAAAAGGCTTTGGATGAAATCTGTTCAGTGGTGCACTTAGGCAATTAGACTTAATAGTCTTATGTCCCTCCCTCAGCATTTAAATGGCAATGTGCATTATGCTACTTACTTCAAAGTGTAGTACGTCAACCCTGCTACGTCTAGGGGGTCCCAGCTCATCCTTGACGACATCTGCCCCCGATAGCACCACTGAATCTGGGATAACTGTTCATTAACACCTCCCCATTTAACACCATTGCTTTATTGCTGCTTCTGCTCTGGTTTTCTTATTTAGGGTGATTTACTGTGTTTTATTTGCTTGCTTTGCATTGTTGCTATGCTAGCCTTGTGGGTCTTGATGGATGGAAAGTTGGCGCAGAAATATTTTTTAACCCACCTGCCTCCTCTACTGCCACTTTCACATTACCTCTTGAAATAAATGAGAGTTGTGTATGAGCTTTCATTTTATTTCAAGTCACAAAAGGTTGATGGTGGATTGGGCCCTAGGCTTAGCACAGTCTCAGGCTCCAGTCTATACGCACTCATCTGAGAGTAAGTCCCACTGAACTCAGTGGTGCTTACTTCTGAGTAGACACGTAGAAGACTGTGCTGAAAGTGATTTAAACATGCTTCTTTAATGGGGGAATAGAAAGGGTATGTTTTGAGAGGTGTACAAAAAAGGAGGCAGAGGAAAATGCTCCCTAATAATTTGCCACACATCTGAAAGCTTCTTTCAGAAAGAAGTCTGTTTAGTCTCCTTTCTAAGGCAATTTTAGAGTTCATCTAAAAGGCTGCTATAAAACAGGAACCAAAGTTGTAATCCAAGGCTTCTACAGCCTTAAGAGAAGAAAAGTGCAAATATTTTCCGTCCATTTTTTAAAAGTCATTGTTATTATGCAAACTTTCAAGAATTGGCCCAGTTGCCAATATTCAACCTCTTTACGAAGTAAATCCATCAGTGGAAAACCATCACTATAGCAAAGAGAGGCTGAATGATATAGGTCTAAATCAGGCTTCCTCAACCTCGGCCCTCTAGATGTTTTGAGACTACAATTCCCATAATCCCCGACCACTGGTTCTGCTAGCTAGGGATCATGGGAGTTGTAGCCCAAAAACATCTGGAAGGCCGAGGTTGAGGAAGCCTGGTCTAAATGTTAGACCGGGACCTGGTAGATCAGGGATGAAATCCTCATTCAGCTTTGAAGTTTATGAGGAGACTGTGGCAGTCATTGACCTGGGTTCCACATCATGGTAAGCTGAATGATAGCTACAGATCATGGTTAAGGAGGTGAGAGCTTAACCATGACCCCACATTCAGAAGCATGGTTTAAACCTCTTTTTCGTTGGCCTATCTTGGGAGTGATAATGGAAGAGTGTACCTTGAAGGGTGAAGTCAAACCACTGGAGAGTTACAGCAGCTGCTGTGGCTGTAGAGCCATGCAGTGGTCTAAGAGGTCTGTGGAAGAGCAAAGAGGGAGAGAGCTGCTCCTCAGAAGCCAGTAGATTTGAGCATTCAAGCTCAGCCATGGTTTGGCTTAGTATTATGTGCTAATGCAGCCATAGACCCTCAGCTGAATTTACCTCACAGGGTTACAGGGAAGATTCAGTAGGGAGCGGAGAACCAAGCATACCATCCTGAGGTCCTATGGGGAAAGTTGGAACATCAATGTAATAATAAATTAATTAATAAAACTGGGCATTTGGCTTCTTCATAACCAATAACAGGATTTATATACCACTTATGTGTCATTTATATACAATTTAATCATCAAAACCTCTAAGCAGTTTACATAAACTACATTATGTATACATTAAAAATGCTGGGGGGGAAATCAAATGTTAAAAACATACTGACTTCAATTTTTCCAAAACATACATGAGTTAAAATATGTAGTAACATATTAAAATAATAATATGTAGTTACATAATATGTAGTTACATATTTAAATACATGTCAACTTCAAGGCCGTATCGAAAATAAGTTCTGAAACAATGCCTGTTCCATTTTAAATAAATATCTGTCAGAGTTCAAAAAGCAATCTATCCCTAAACAGTAACACCAAAAATGCTAGCAATATGAAACCTCACAGCTACCAACTTTTTTGCTCAGTGTGCAGGTACTAAAGGTAGCACTCTTTACTCTTTAGTAAAGGTAGCACTACTAAAGGTAGTGGAAAGAATATTAAGGTATGGAGAAGTGCCAAACATCAGTCCCACTTTCATTGAAACTTTCCGATCCTCCTGGCATTTTGAGTAACAAAATGTTATTGACGGGTTTAAGTGACCTGGCAGGGCAAGCAGAACCACTTTGCCTTGGCCTCATTCAGTCTGCTTTGACAGACCCCTCCTGAGAATTCCCCTCCTGAGCTGCATGAGCATTTGTTTTGTCAGTCACATTCCCAAATTGATAAAATAAAAACCATTGTATTTGTACCCATCTCTGGAATGAGTACTGTAACAGTTCAAAACAGACACTTTAAATTCTTTAAAAGAATAAAGTCAGAATATAATTGTGTAAATGTTATCATTTATAAACAATAAGCCTGGCTCTGTTAATAATTCTTTTGTCCAAAAAATGATCACAAATTAACACATATGCTATTTATTCTTACTAGGTATCCCAAAACATTTACCATGTTTAGGGAAATTTTTAATGACTGATGTTTTAATGTATTTTTTAATCTTTTGTTGGAAGCCACTCAGAGTGGCTGGCGGGACCCAGCCGGGTAGGTGTGGTAGAAATAATAAATAATTAATAATAATAATAATAATAATAATAATTAGTGTTGTCAATAACAATTATTGAGTCTGTTCTCTCTAGATATCCTTCAGTTGTGCATCTAGTTATGCATCATTGATTGGCAGCTGGGTTTCAACATCCTTTTTCTTTTGTCCCATGCTTTAGGACTTAGAGTGGCAGAAAGTTCCATCTCAGAAGCAGGTGAAGAGACTTTCACACTTAGGTTCTGAGGCCTGGGATCAGCCAGATGCAGTTGTGGCAGCACCTAGTCAGGTCTGCTGGGACTCTCCATTTGGCCTGCAAGGCTGTACCAGCCAAGCCACACCCACTTTCTCTACAGGTTAAAGTAATGATGCGGCATTGGAGAGCAGTGTATCAGCTCAATGGATGTCTTGCTGCCATGCAGATGCTGTAGTCATAAGGACAGGCACATGGTTAAAGCATTTACAGTCGTACCTCTTGTTACGTCAGTCTCCGGTTGCATTTTTTCAGGATACGAACGCAGCAAACCCTGAAGTGTATACTTCCGGGTTTCGCCGTGCATGCATGCGCAGAAGCGCTCTATCGCGCTGCACACATGCACAGAGGCGGCTCCCTAGTTGCGGACTTTTCAGTGTGTGAACGGCAGCCCGGAATGAATCGAGTCCGTAACCAGAGGTACCACTGTAAATGAGACACATCTGGCCTTCCCCGGTTGATGGTGAAGAACTTGAACTCTCAGCTCCAGTTCTGCGAAAGGCTTTGTCAGGAGGTCTCTCTACAGAGAGCCCCCACCAATCATCCTCACCAGCTCCTTGCCCAGCGTCAGCACAAGCAGCGAGTCAGGAGAAAGGAATGAGGAAGTTAGCAGAGTGGAGAGAGGACTGTCTCCTGTACCAGAGCCCCAGCACCACTCGGAGAGAGGGATAGGGGAGGAGGAGCAAGGAGGGCTTTCGGACACAGGGCAGCCAGGAAGGCGGCCCTTCCCTCCGACGCCCGAATTGAGGCGCATGCCCACCCGTAGAGCCAGGGAGCGGCACTTTGGGGTGCCCAGGCTTTTATGCTGGGCGAAAACCCGCAGGAAGCCATTGTGGGGTTCTGACACAGACTGAGCAGTCATATTTGCTGATGTTCTTGCACTGTAAAAAGCATGCACAATAAAACCCTGAAAGACAAGATGGAGTGGAGCGTCTTTACTCAAGAGTAGCCACAGCCATCTCTGACAGACTTTAATGCAGAATCATATTGGTACGTAAGTCACGGGTTATAGCAGTGGTCCTCAACCTTGGGCCTCCAGATGTTTTGAGACTACAATTCCCATGATCCCTGACCACTGGTCCTGCTAGCTAGGGATCATGGGAGTTGTAGGCCAAAAACATCTGGAGGCCCAAGGTTGAGGACCACTGGGTGATAGGATTCAGCACATTCATGAGGCTGTATGCATTGCTAATCTCAAAGTAATGCATCGATCCAACAAGCAACATGCCCCCTGCAGCTTTCCTTTGAAGGGAGGAGAAGAGTTCTGAGGTGGGCAAGCAAACAGACATTCCTTTGAGCCAGCTGCCTCTGCAAAGTTCATTTGTGCTGGGGTCTCTCCAATGGAATGTAGTAATGGAAGCAGCAACAGGGCTGGTCCAGCTTCAAAATTACTTCCACATTCACAGGGGACAAAGGCTCCTGAGTGATAGGAGGAGGTGGTGGTGGTGGTGGTGGGTCAGGATTGTCTGCACCCAGAGCCCTCTGAATCAGCCCAATTTGGTTCAGGACATGGCTGAATCTGGTGCACGGCCCTACAGCACAGCTGAAAACTGTCGGCTCTCCAGTGTACTAGATGAGAAAGATTCTTCCAACGAATTGTACATATTGGTGACAGGTGCCAAAATAAACTTGTCTGGTGTTGTAGTTTTCAAAAAAACAACAACTGCAAGTGACTCAAGCACAAAAATAGTCCTTCAAGTCAGCGAAAAGCCAAAAGGAAACAAACAACCCTTGCAGCTTTCTGTCAATATCCCATTAATTCAAAATCGCAAGGTAGCTCAAGACTAACTTTTGAATGAAATTCTGCATCTGATGGGTAACTCTGCATGCCAAGAACCATCACAAAATAAATTAACGTAGTTAAATTATGAAGTCTCCAGTAGGAGAATTAAAAAAGAAATGCTGACAAGCCGTTCAAGGCAGCAGTGCAACCAGATGCTCAGAAATGGCCTTACATTGGTGCACAGTGCATCTACAACAGGGTAAATGGTTACAACATTGTCTTAGGATGTGCCCAAGTCCAGCACTCTCAGCATATTTCAATAGTTCCATCCCTTAACTTTCCTGAAACAAATCTTTCTGTGTTTCCAGTACATACACTATGTACGTTTATCTCCCATAATCTTAACACTGGTGTTTTTCTCCTTAACACACCATGCTGAGACACCCTACAACGGGGGTTGGCAGCACAGTGCCCATGGGCGCCATCATGCCCAGCAGTACCTCCTTTGGCACCCACAAAAGTCTCAGTAACTATCCCCTCAAAAATCCACAGTGCATGAGAGACTGTTTACTCTTCTTGCTCAGTTCCTATAGGCATTGGCTCGTGCTCTCCTGACATACCCCCATGGCAGTCATTTTGCATTATGCCACACGCCCAGTGTCAGCCATTTTGTGACTGGTTTCCACAGCACTTTCTCAAAATTCCAGATGAGCTTACTGGCCCTGAAAAGTTTATAAGCCCGGACACTGAGGTCCAGCTCCGAGGGCCTTCTGGCGGTTCCCTCATTACGAGAAGCCAAGTTACAGGGAACCAGGCAGAGGGCCTTCTCGGTAGTGGCACCCACCCTGTGGAATGCCCTCCCACTAGAGGTCAAAGAGAACAATTACCAGACCTTTAGAAGGCATCTCAAGGCAGCCCTGTTTAGGGAAGCTTTTAATGTTTGATGGATTTCTGTATTTTAGAATTTCTGTTTTTTTGGAAGCCGCCCAGAGTGGCTGGGGGAACCCGGCCAGATGGGCGGGGTATAAATAATAAATTATTATTATTATTATTATTATTATTATTATTATTATTATTATTATTATTATAAGCCCTGTTCTATATCACGTCCCCCGGCAAAATGATCAATTCCCAATACACTGTGGTTACCAACTCACTGAGAAATGATTACAAAATGCCCTGCCCTTCTGCTCCTCAGGGACTCACTGGATCAGTCCTCTAATAGTGGACGAGGACCACCAGTTGCCTTCCATCTTAAATGAGGATGGGACTGGTCAATGAGACCTGATGGGCTGGGAAAGGCAGTCTACACATAAGGTGGGAAAGTACTAAGATATAAGCCTGTTCCTTTGATGCCAGGTCCACAAAAATGTTACACTCATTTTCTAGGTTCCATTTGGTTTCTAAGCATGTAGCAGTTATATAAACCTTCTCATATTTTTTGAAAACCATTCCATTCGTATATGGAATATAATTTCTGTGAACGAACCTGAAATGAATTTTTCATAGAGGAGCCACCTTTCATCTCATCCTTGTCACCTCTCTCATCTAGTTCTATGCCCTGCATATGGATGGGGAGAAATGACTTTGACTGACATTTTAATGCAAACCTACCTAATTCACACTGTCCAAACCAATATGAAGACTACAGCTTTCTTGAGAAATTCGCAATTCTCTGAATTTTGATATGTATTGCAATTGCTTGCAATAATGTGTATAAGGCAACAATCCATGCAAAAATGCATATGTTAGGAGGAATGTGTGTGGGAAAGTGCATATTTTCTTCCAGGGTTTAGAAAAATCTGAACACTGATGTGGAAATGGGACAGACCGAAGAAACTTAAATCAACAAATTCATCCACGCCTAGTCATGCAGTTCAGGTCAGACAGGGCTACTCCCTACTGAATGTCCAGCCTATACTGAAGATCTTTTTGTCCCAACAGGCATTCACTATGCTACTACAACTCTTGTCAGCTACACATGCTCCTTCATCTGAGTGAAATTGCAGAAAAATTGTGGTTCCGGAATAGAGGCACAGATCGCAAGTGTTAAGCCAGCAGAGCTGCTGTTGAAACTTAACCCTGAACATTTGTTTGCTGACACGGTGACTCAGAAGATTGGGCCATTGAGATAAAAGGGATATGAAATTGCTTTATTTCTGTTGGAGCAAATTGATGTGCAACCCAGTACCATAGCATTACATTTGTTCACTTGCTGCCACCCCACTGGTGTTAAAGCTGCTGGTTTTCAGGTAGTTTGTGGATCACAGTTTAATCTCTCTTGCATGAGTTAAAGCAACTCTGCCCATGATGAGTTCCTTTAATAATTCCAGCTTGCTTCAAAGCAAGGAGCTGTTAACTTGTGATAACCTGGCTTTCATAAAGCTTTTGACTCTAAAAATCAGTCTGGTTTGTGAAAAACCGAACCTATTGACACAGGTAGGAGGGAAAAAGATGAATGCAAAGAAGTTTAAAGATAGTATAAACAATGAAGTGCCATCAGCATGAAATCAGGCAAAGCATGATAATATTTTGTTTGTTTGTTTAGTCGTTTAGTCGTGTCCCTATGGACCATAGCACGCCAGGCACTCCTGTCTTGCACTGCCTCCCGCAGTTTGGTCAAACTCATGTTCGTAGCTTCGAGAACACTGTCCAACCATCTCGTCCTCTGTCGTCCCCTTCTCCTTGTGCCCTCCATCTTTCCCTACATCAAGGTCTTTTCCAAAGATTCTTCTCTTCTCATGAGGTGGCCAAAGTATTGGAGCCTCAGCTTCACGATATGTCCTTCCAGGGAGCACTCAGGGCTGATTTCCTTAAGAATGGATAGGTTTGATCTTCTTGCAGTCCATGGGACTCTCAAGAGTCTCCTCCAGCACCATAATTCAAAAGCATCAATTCTTCGGCGATCAGCCTTCTTGATGGTCCAGCTCTCACTTCCATACATCACTACTGGGAAAACCATAGCTTTAACTATACGGACCTTTGTCGGCAAGGTGATGTCTCTGCTTTTTAAGGTGCTGTCTAGGTTTGTCATTGCTTTTCTCCCAAGAAGCAGGTGTCTTTTAATTTCATGACTGCTGTCACCATCTGCAGTGATCAAGGAGCCCAAGAAAGTAAAATCTCTCACTGCCTCCATTTCTTCCCCTTCCATTTGCCAGGAGGTGATGGGACCAGTGGCCATGATCTTGGTTTTTTTGATGTTGAGCTTCAGACCATATTTTGCACTCTCCTCTGTCACCCTCATTAAAAGGTTCTTTAATTCCTCCTCGCTTTCTGCCATCAAGGTTGTGCCATCTGCATATCTGAGGTTGTTGATATTTCTTCCGGCAATCTTAATTCCGGCTTGGGATTCATCTAGTCCAGCCTTTCGCATGATGAATTCTGCATATAAGTTAAATAAGCAGGGAGACAATATACAACCTTGTCGTACTCCTTTCCCAATTTTGAACCAATCAGTTGTTCCATATCCAGTTCTAACTGTAGCTTCTTGTCCCACATAGAGATTTCTCAGGAGACAGATGAGGTGATCAGGCACTCCCATTTCTTTAAGAACTTGCCATAGTTTGCTGTGGTCGACACAGTCAAAGGCTTTTGCATAGTCAATGAAGCAGAAGTAGACGTTTTTCTGGAACTCTCTAGCTTTCTCCATAATCCATAATATTTTATAACCCTCTAAAAACCATTGCCGATCATTTTGAAAGCATTGCATAATATCAGTGTTTTGGGTGTAGGTTAATCATGTTGAGCCCAGAAAGAGGAGAGAGCATAAATATTAGATGGCACAGCACACTTTGAAGGATGTGATGCCTTAAAAACATTTTGAGATCCTGCGACAAAAAAGGTGAGTAAAGATCTCAAACTCTATTAATGAATTAATCAAGACGCAGAACTTGGCTTGGGGAAATGCGACAGTTCTGTAAGCAGTCTTATCCCCATTCCAATGCCATCCCAAACAATAATCATCCCCGGCTATCTCAATGTATAAAGTGCTTTACAATTCTAATCTCCTTTTATCACCACAACTCTGTAGAGCAGATAAAGCTATTTGCCTGCATTTGTGAGTTTCACTGCTGAGTTTCCAGGCCATTGAGTAGCAGTAGCAAGCAATGCAGTGGCTGAGTACCTGAATTGCAACAAGGACTCTCATTGCCCACTATGGAGCATTTTGTATACAGAGATCCTCAAAAATTTAAAGGAGGATATAAACAGCTGCCATATGCCTGGTGACACTGGTTCTCTCTCCTGCCCTGTACTGAAGGGCAGCAGGTCTCTGGAGTTTTGACCTGGAGTTTTTATGTGCTTTGTTACCAAAGGTCCTCTAGAGATGGCAGCACTTGAGCCCTGGACTTTTTGCATAGAGGTAGCAATGTAAACAAGGAGATGAAGATGTAGTTCAAAAGATAAAACCCACAATTTCCTGCATGCAAGCCCATTCCTTTAGTATCTACACCACATGATCAGTCCTCACAACTTTAAGCTTTATATATTAATTTTCAGAATAATTTGTTGTTGATGAAGATGACGACAAACTAGAACATCTGCAGAGAAGGGCGGCCAAGATATTCAAGGATCTGGAAACCAAGCCATATGAGGAATGGTTGAGGGAGTTGGGCATGTTTAGCCTGGATAAGAGGAGACTGAGAGGAGATATGATAGCCATCTTCAAATATGGTTGTCACATGGAAAATGGAGGAAGCTTCTTTTCTCTGGCTCTGGAAGGTAGGATCTGAACCAATGGATTCAAGTTACAAGAAAGGAAGATTCTGACTAAATATGAGGAATAATCTTTGGATGGTAAGAGCTGTTCAACAGTGAAATGGACTCCCTAGGAAGATGGTGGACTCTCCTTCACTGGAGGTTTTTAAGCAGAGGTTGGATGGCCATCTGTCATGCATGCTTTAGTCGAGATTCCTGCATTGCAGAGGATTGGCCTTGATGACCCTCAGGATCCCTTCCAATTCTACAATTCTATTATTCTGTTTTCAGGTCTGCTTTGATAGACATTGTCCATTCACTCTAAAATTATGCATAGGGTGTTGTATTTAATGGAACAGACCACTCAGTCACTAAATTGACTGAATCCTGTTGGGTTAAAAAGGGAGCACCTTTCCCCTTCTATACAGTTTGTCATCTCTTTTCCAGCAGATGAGAGCATATCTTCAACAAACAGGATTGGGGATGAGTAATTGAATTCCCTTTCATTTATTCTGCTCACTCTTTCAGAAATGATATTATGTGACATGGAAAGCTACATTCAACCCCACATTTTGTTAAAATAAAAGACAACTTCCCAGAAGAATGACACATTTCTGCAAGTGGATAGATTGAAATGCACAGCTGATAAGAAACTGGATTCCATTTTTCCTCTCCAAAAGCCTTATGCACTGCAACATCAAAGTGCCTTCTTAAGGACTCTTTTCTGGCAGTTCATTAACGTTGATGCCAGGGCAGCAAATCACTGTCAGTTGTCCTTTAGACTTCTTACAGATCACCCAGTGTAATAATGCAGAGACTTAGTAAGGTACCCAGGAACATTAAATAAAATAAAGATTAAGCAGATCACAAAGGGCAGTCTGTGTTGATATTTTGACCTCAAACGTCCATCCCTTTGAAAATATTATGCAATATTGATATGGTATTAGAAAATGAGAAAGAGCACAATCCACCTTGTGCTGGGTTGTGGCTAAGCTGGCATCTCCAACATCACTACCCACAACTCACAAATCCTCAGCCATACTTACAAAAGTAGCTACATCTGTCTGTCACTGCCCACTACCATATTCAATGGGCTTGGGTTAAAACATATTTCAAGGAGACAAAGTGGTGCAATCCAAACATATATACTATTAGCAAACTCGTTTTCCAAGCATCAGTCTTCATGCTTCAGGGAACCCCAAGATTTGCAGAAGCACAAAAAGGAGAAAAAAACCACCCTGTAAGGGTAAAATCCAAATCCTACAGGGTGGAACCCAAAAGTAGTATGATGAAGACTGAGCTTGCTAAGTGAAAACATAATGCTCAGTGTTTGGAGGAGGGGAAGGAAAACGGGATTAGAGTAGTCTAGCTGGAATCCTAAACAAAGGTCCTACGTGTAACTTGTAAGATGCTCTGGTTTAAATGCACACAAAAAAGGCAGGGTATCCAGGCATCCTTATTTCATTTTCCCCAGCTAGTGAGAGCTCTCTTAGGATGCAGTCCAACTAGACATGTGTATAGACTTGATCTTCACAGAAAGTGTATGTGGCTGGACAAGAAGGCAGTGGTGACCATTGCCCAAATACTGGCACCACCTGTCCTGTAAAATGCTTCCTTGAAATGATGAAGCTTAAAAAACACTAGTAGAGAGCTTGGAGGGGGGTATAAATACTTTTGAAGTTAATGGGTCCTTCTTTCCCTTTTTTATTTCATAGTTAGCCACCTTATACATCAAGTAGCAGAAAAACACACAAAGAGGAATAGAGATAAAGAAAATAGTCAGGGAAAATATTGCATACAATCCTTTGGCCTGGAGCAACTATCGAAACATACTTTCAGTGTTACAATAAATCAGCAGGAAGAAGAGGGTTTTTTTGTTTTGTTTTTAAGAATGCTTGTGGGCACGTTAACTTTCATCCTAGCCATTCATGCACAGTCTGTGTGCTACTATCATTTTTGTGTTCAATGAAAAATAAAGGCAGGGGGCTTAAGTCGTTTGGCAAATTATCTGAGCATGCTTCTCTCTTCACCAGCCCTCCCGCCCAACAAGCTAAAGGTCACTGAGTGCAGGAGAAACCAATTAAAATGGTGGCAAATCAGTCCAGTTCAAAATGGCAAAATCAAGCAGCACTTCATTTGACCAGAAAATGGTTTTCACAATTCTGTGAAATGGTGCGGTTGGGGAGGGGCATCGTCTTGCTAACATGAAGTAAAGAAAGTGAGAAAGATTTCTGAAAGGGGGAGGGAGACTTTAGCTACTTTCTACAAGGAAGAAGAAGAAGAGTTTGGATTTGATATCCCAGTTTATCACTACCCGAAGGAGTCTCAAAGCAGCTAACATTCTCCTTTCCCTTCCTCCCCCACAACAAACACTCTGTGAGGTGGGTGGGACCGAGAGACTTCAAAGAAGTGTGACTAGCCCAAGGTCACCCAGCAGCTGTATGTGGAGGAGCGGAGACACGAACCCGGTTCCCCAGATTAGGAGTCTACCGCTCTTCACCACTACACCACACTGGCTCTCACTACACCAGTGTAGTGTAACAACAGGTTTCTTGTTGTTAACATGAGTGCATTTTGATTCATGATTATTCATAAGCATCACCTATGAGCTGCATAAGTCGGCCTTTACCTGGTGGTGTATCTGCAATGAGGGAGAAAATAGCAGCAATGGGCTCAGTTATGTGGTGTAAAGGTTTCAGGTTTCACGGTGGGAAGAAGCAGCATGTAATGGTTGTCAACCTATCTCTGGAGATATAAAATCCAGCTGTCAGCCAGGACTATCTCCACCTTTGGTGAAACACACAGGTCCCTTGGTACATGGAGAGCATGGTTGAGTCCTTGGAGATAATGTACTAAAAATGGGGGAAGGTGTTATATTGTGGTTTTACATGAGCAATATATGATGGGCAAAAAGCAATATCATGACAATGACATGCTTAAAGTTATTACTCAGAGGCTACCAGGGCTTGAATTCCATGACTCAAATTTTTGAAGCTTGTGTGAATCAGCATATGATGAAATGAGTCATGCTCATTCAATGCACATTGTCCCAAAGGGTACATAAAAGCAGCCATCAATACACTGTTCAAGGTTTTTCTGCCACTCAACATGACGGTTTGTGCCTTGGTTTGAGGAGATGGGTACTAAAAGGGACTTGTTGCAGATATGGCATTCCTGTATGCACAGGAATGCTTGTATTTCTAGTTTGGCTTACTGTAGATAAGAGCACAGGTTTTCATGCAATTCTAAAGCATTACGTCTTGGGAAGGAGGAAAATGCAAAATGCTACATCCTAGAGGGCATTTCCATTTCAGAAAGCCTACCTCTGTTTCTGTCTTCAAAGTAAAGGATCTGTAGCTAGAACATAGCTTTGAATGGAGAAGGTCCCAGGTGCAATTCTCGGCATCTTCAGGTAAAGCTGAGGGATAACACTGTTTGAAATCCTGGAGAGCTGCTGCAGTCAGTGTAGACAATACTGAACTAGAAGGGGCAAATGATCTGATTCAGTAGCAGGCAGCTCCCCATGCTCCTCAGAAAGGTATACAGACTCTTCTGATCTGAAATAAAATCTAAGTGCCATGACCTAAAGCAGGATTAACCCTGCCACAGCATCTTTCAGAGTCATGAAATGAGAACATTTAATTGCCAGCATCCAGGATGTTTACCCATGGCCATATGAAATCTATACCTGCAAATAAGCATGAGCGTAGATTCCGAACCTTTCCCTGTCTGATTTACTTACCCACTTTGCATGCAAAAGTTGTGCTGTAAATTCCAGGACAGCGTGGGATTTAAAATGACTTCATTACAATGCTCAAAGGCAATGTTTTATTCCTTTAGCCCTAGATTCTATTTGTGTTCGCCACCAAGGATAAAATGGGAGGGGGTACTATATGCCAGCAAGTCACTCTTCCTCTGGCACCTTTTAAAGGTCCAATTCTCAACTGTTATTTGGTGTTTATCTCCTGGATTTTGAACCCACAGTCTCCACCCATCCCACCAGCTTGGGGTAGTTTGCAATGTGAGACCACCCACTAAAAATATGCAAATAAAATGCAAGCTGGGTACTTGTTTCTCCATACCTACCAAAGCTTCCTGATCTGATGAGCCTCTCTAATTGACTCTACTACCACCAAGGATGATCTTCAGTGGCAAGAGGAAAGCATGCACACACATCCCTTAGCTTGCCATGTTTCTGAGGGTTTTTTGTTGGGGTGGGGAGGAGTCTAAGTCTCTCTCTATGTGTGGTTATGTATATGTGATAGTTTCAAATCAACATGGTTCAGGAGGAGCCAGTATGGAAGGTTATTGTTGCACACTTTATACATTATGCCAGAAAGACTGGGGTACCCAGGCCAGTTACAGAAACTTTTAGTTCTTGTCTAGAAGTTCTAGGAGTCCCCTGGACAGCTCCTCTGCTCTTCAGCACTTAACCCACAAACTTGTGTTAATCTTGCTGAAACTGCTGGACAGTTCCCCTGGCTCATCTGGAAATCTGGGGAGGACAGACTGGAAGAGAAGTCTAATAATATTTAGTTAGGATCAAATTTGGGGTATGCAACAGACCCTTAGCATATAGAATGTAGTTGGAGCCATGCCCCAAACTAGAAGTTGGGGGATACTTGAGGACAGAGTTTGTGAGCAAAGAAAACACAAACACATTGAAATGGATTTAAGTCTGCAGTGTTGCTAGGATGTTTTCTGGGCAGTAAGGGGAATGCTTTTTAGAACGTGAGGGCTTGTGTGTTTCTTTCTGCTCCATCGCAACCCATTACTACTCAAGTTGCATATGTGAGGATTAAATGGCTTGTTCTAGTTCTTCCTATGACAAAAGAAATTTCTTTCTCTGTAATGGCTGCCACGAAATTCCAACAATTCAGTGAATTGGGAAAAATGAAACAATGTCTATTAGTGTATTTAAAAAGAAGATAGTGGAATTGATGTTTTGAAACTCAGTACATTAAACTGAAACTCTTTCTGGATAATATAAGCATAGAAAAGCCAATGCATAAATGCATATTATTGTTCTGAATAATATAACATTCCACTCAAATGTATTACAGTGGATTGCCCTAGCACATGAGAATAGGATTCCAATCAGTAGAGAGAAAAGCTGTCTGGCAAAATCAGTCGGCCAGCTACTACAGCATCTCCGTTCTATTTATAGAAAGCCTTTCAAAGCAAGCTCTGCTGCTGTCTGTATCATGTAGCAAAATTACAACTGCAGGACAAGCATTTTGTAGTATCTGTGGCACTTGGCAGGAAGTAAGAATTGGTTCACAGCCAAGGAGACCAAAAAATAAAATAAAAATAGAATTGATATGGCTGATTATGATTGAGGGGGTGAGTGGAATTATGCAAAGGTAGTCACTGGAGTTACATCCGAATGAACATAAGGCAAAGGCTTTTGATGATCTCAAGAATGTGCTTTGCTGCTGGGCTGGAATTGATGCAGACTTCATGAGAAAGATATGGGATAAGTGCACCATCAGGCCTTTACAATTCGTGACCCATCAAGCTGACCCACTCTATTTTGTGGCCTCTTCAAAGCTTAACAGTCCAGAGCAAAAGCAGAGAGATTTATTGAGTATCTCCTGAGCAACCCTTTCCTGCTTAGTGGCTTCATTCTGCAGGCTTCACATATATTCTCAGCAGGAAAAATGCTCACAGAACACTTGCACTGGGCAAGGAATTGATGCTATTTTAAAATGTATGGGGATGCTATTCTCCTGCAGTCGATTGGATGTTTGGCCTTTCAGAAATGAAAAGAAGGCAGGTATATTGCTAGCATCTCTCCCTAAATAGAAATGCAATGCTTAGCCCTATGACTACTTCTTGCCACAGCTGGACTCCATATCCTTCATCAGAACTGTATTGAAAACCGATTTTCTGTACTGAATGTCTAAATATAGACAGCCTATGTGTGCTGAGAATGATTTGGAGAGGTGAACTTTGCATGCGCATAGAATCCTCTACATCAGGATGAAGTGCCTCCAGCCCAGAGGCTCAGAGGTTAGGCAGCCCAACCATTTTGAGCAAACCACATCCACCTGACATGTGATATCTGGCACAGAAAAATTCAATCTGCAAAGGAAGAATCGGGAATGTGCTCCTGATTCATCCTTTGAAGTCAAAATTTGAATTTGCAAATAGCTTTCCTTTGCAGCCATGCCAGCTTGATTTTTTTATTTACAAAAAATGGTGAATTCAAGTTAGAGATGCAGAAGTAGAATCTTCACAACCAGCATCAGACTCTTTACATGGCTTAGACATACCCCCCAAAATTTGGCTAAAGCCAAGAACATGTTGACTTAACCGATCAAACAGAATGATGTGATACGAGTTATAAAGAGCAAGTCATACATATGTAATTGGGTGGTTACAATGGACTCAGATGTGATTTAGTAGAGAGATGACAGGTAATGCTGTAAAAATTGAGTAATATAGATGGGTCTATAGGCTAAGGCCATTATTTGACAGCGGTCCTTTGCATAAACGGAAGATAGTGGTGTATGTCAAAAGAGTTCAAGAGAAAGATCTTTACATAGTTTATGCTGTGTATAGTAACCGTGCCAATATCTGCAGTGTGAGATCAGAGCATTGCCATGGCAACAGTTGTAACACACAAAAAACAGGTACGTAAATTATGGATGTATCCAAGTAGCTAATCATTTGAAGTGTCTTATGCTCAAATGTAATGATTTCTAAAATACATAATTCTAGGAATTAAAGAGAGCAAACCACAGCCTTATTTATTTATATTTATTTACTACTACAGCGTAAAAAAATATCAAAGTGGTTTAAAACAATCTGTGAGATAGTATGTAACACAAAACATCTTAGACTTCACTTTAGAAATATCTTTTATTGCAGCAGGCTTAGTTAAAAGTACATGGTATAAAGCTTGATGAACAGGAAAGTCTTCAATGGGGTTTTAATTTGCTTTGTTCTATTTTGCTAGCTTTAATATACTTGAAATATGTTTGTGCTTTGCATAGCTTTCTCCTGAGCCCAATAAGCAAATCTGCCACCCTTATTGCTTCCACCCCTTTTAAGCTCCGTAGGGGATCAGTCATTTTTCTCTGAAGGATTTCAGGGTTGCTTGTGCTGCCAAATGGGACATGACAGAGACAATATCTTCTGAATCATATTATAAAAATTGTCATCTTGACACTGTCAGGGTCTAAGGGGAAATGACATAAATTTTACTCATAGAGCAGGGAATTCTAATCAAAACTGATTCTGCTCTTAAAATATTGGCAGCACTGTTCAAATAACTTAGAAGGTTACTTGTTATCCTGTCAAGTAAATACATGGAAATATATACCTCTAATGATGAGGTGTGCTATAAACACAGACGAGTGTCCCTTCCTTACTTTGGAGAGTATTTAAATGCACTGCATGGTTCCTTGAACTTGGAATGACAGGCATTCTGAACATGGCTTACAGCCAGAACGGGGAACCTGTGGCCCTGCAGATGTTGCTAGACTCGTAACTCCTCTCAGCCCCAGTAAACATGATCAATGGTCAACAACACCGATGGGAACAGTAGTCGGACTTAAATCAATGCTGACAGTGCAAGACGTGTGGATGAACATGCTTATCATCACTATTGCCCTCTGCATGTTGCAGGGCAATGATTTGCACTGGAGAAGCCTGTTCTACACATGGAAGTAGTTACAGGTAGGTAGCCGTGTTGGTCTGAGTCGAAGCAAAATAAAAAAATTCCTTCAGTAGCACCTTAAAGACCAACTAAGTTTATATTTTGGTATGAGCTTTCGTGTGCATGCACACTTCTTCAGATACACTAGAAACAGAAGTGTCAGACCCTATATATATACAGAGGGTGGTGGGGGTGGGTGGGAATGGGAGATGGGCTGATGGGAGTGGTAAACCTGTAGATGGGTGTTAATGGCTGCTGATGGCTGCAATTAGTCCTGGGCTCATAGCTGCCAAGTTATCCCTTTTTTTAAGGGAAATTCCCTTATGCTGAATAGGCTTCCTCGTGAGAAAAGGGAAAACTTGGCAGCTATGCCTGGGCTGAGGTGCTAAAGAAAGCTTGATCATGCATAATGAGATAAGAATCCGATATCTCTATTCATCCCAGGTGCTTCCATGGTTTTAAGCTTGGTAATGATTTCCAATTCAGCAACTTCCCTTTCCAGTCTGTTCCTGAAATTTCTCTGTAATAAAACAGCTGCTTTGAGATCTTGTATAGAATGTCCTGGGAGACTGAAGTGTTCTCCTACTGGTTTTTCAGTCTTATGGTTCCTGATGTCAGATTTATGTCCATTTATCCTTTGGTGTAGGGTTTGGCCTGTTTGTCCAATATAGAGAGCTGAAGGGCACCGTTGGCATTTGATGGCATACACAATGTTAGAAGATGAGCAATTAAATAGTCCTGAGATGGTATGTTGGATGTTGTTGGGGCCAGTAATGATGTTGTCCGGGTGTACACATGGAAGCTTCCTTACATTTTGGGACCCTGGATATCTAGGTTCCAAAATATGTGAGTCTCCACGTGTAGAGGTGGTTTCCTTGCTACAAAACTAGTGCACTTGCACATAAATTCCACTCCTTGTCTGTTGTGGGTAAAGTAGAAAATGGAACTACATGATCTCATCTGGGGCCTCTAGAGGGAGGAAGACTTCCCTACTATTAGGGAAAGGGGTGATATGAAAAACTACCCATCTCCTTGGGCAGAGAGGAAGCTGGTTGCTTGGGGAATCCATTCAGTCATTTACTTCTGTGGGTCAGTTGTAAATGAATAAATGTGGATCTAATTCAGCCCACTTACCTCTTTATTTCCAGCTTCAGGGTCAATGCAGGAATGGCCTCCGCTGCTGTTTTCCATATGCTCCCTACTCACAATCTTTCCTCATAGCAAAGCAATAGACAAAAACAGAAGCACAGCTGTCCTTGTACCCTATGCAACAAAGCTTCTCTGTGTGCATCACCCAATTTATGACTTTTAAACAGGATGCACATCTAGATATTAATTCCCATCCATGTATACATACAAAGCAGCGCAAAGAAAACACATTTGCACTCCAGAGGGCCTTCAGATGTGCATCTGATTTACCCCTCTAATCTAGAATTTTGTATATTCATCTCCTTAGCTAATGTGTAGCAAAGAAGCACAGGACCTTCTTCCCCCACCATTTTTTAAAATCCCGCACAACAAATATAGCAAAAGAAGATCATTACATACAACCCACAACATTTCCCCCCACAGGCCTACATTTGTCACAGCTTTTTGTGTAGCTTGCTGGCTTTTTGTTGGTTAGAAGTTTAGACTACCTGTTATATTGGTTCTATAGAGTTCTGAAACAGCAAGTCTAGTAGTTGAAGGACAAGAAAAACTCTCTCACTCTCACTCTCTATTGTGTGGTTTTTAATACTTCAATCGTTGTCATGGTACTGTAGATGCATTAATGTTGAATCTGGCCATACAATGTCTCTTAGAGTCCTTTTATAACCATTATGATACTTGACTTCAATTGGCACTTTCATGACTAAGGAAGAATATCTTGATATTTCTTTGTCTTGGGAAATGTTGGCTTCATTGTATTAAAATTACAGGCTTGGGGTCTTGTGGTGGAGGAGCGATAGTGCTTCCATCCTACACAAAGAAAGATCTGTGTTCTCAAAATCTTGTGACTTGCTTGAAATGTAGTAATTTGTATCCCAACAACTCATTTGGTATTCTCATACCCTATACCCCCAAACAAAGTTCCTCTTTCTCTGTAAGCTTAGTTTATCTTTCGATTATTCAAATGAAATTGAGCATTGCTTACAAATGAGAACTTTTTAAATACCTTCCTCTAATCTAATGGCAACCTTTTCAGTTCTAACATTGCCGTTGTTACACAAGACACCTTCACGCGTGCTCATCTATACCGTTTTGTGCTTGTGGTGGTGAAACCTCTGGCACTCACTGGCTGAATGTGTGTTATAATTCAGGATGTTCATTTGTTCATGGAACAAAGCAGGCTTCTGTGAGGAATGGCTTCTGTGAGGAATGGAAAAGTTGTCAGCATGGCTGGGATACAAGCACAGGAGATAGCTGAAGAAGATGCAAAGGAATGAAGGAAACCTAATAGATTGGGAGCTCAGAGGCATGCTGTTGTAATTTGGGAATATGTGCAAAATTACACTAACTGCTTCGTTTGTGTCTTTAGCTAGGGCTTGCTGATCAGAAGGTCGGCGGTTCGAATCCCTGTGATGGGGTGAGCTCCCGTTGCTTGGTCCCAGCTCCTGCCAACCTAGCAGTTCGAAAGCATGTCAAAATGCAAGTAGATAAATAGGAACCGCTACAGCGGGAAGGTAAACGGCGTTTCCATGTGCTGCGCTGGTTCTCCAGAAGCAGCTTTGTCATGCTGGCCACATGACCTGGAAGCTATACGCCAGCTCCCTTGGCCAATAATGCGAGATGAGCGCGCAACCCCAGAGTCGGTCACGACTGGACCTAATGGTCAGGGGTCCCTTTACCTTTTTACACTAACTGCTTCGTTTGTGTCTTTAGTTGCCCTTCCCCCGTGTCTGATTTCTGTTCAGGGTTGAGATGCTAGCTGTAGTGGGCATTTTGAAACAGCTGAAGGCTACAGACCTCTGGCAAGACTCACCCACCCACCCCCACCCTTTCTCCAATGAATGTGCATTGGCAGGTATAAAGTCAAGGCTGGATTCAGCAGCGATGTGGAAGGGTGTTGGTGATGATGGTAGATCTCTCTTCAAACTTAGATCTCTTGATATACAGGTTGCTGTACTTATTGGAGGTTGCCACCCACACACTTCTACTGCGCTTGCTGCTGATGTGGTGGCTCCTGTAAAGCTGCTTTAAACAGCTTGTAGCAGAGTTTCTTCCTGGCAGCAGACGGCAAGAGACTACGAGACTTGTGCAAAATATTCAGTCAAGAGTTACTTTATTTCTTGGCTGGTTCACAAGCGACTCTCTACAAAACTATTTACATATGGTACATCTTTCCACCACGGTATAAATCAGGGGTCCCCAAACTAAGGCTGGGGGCTGGATGCAGCCCACACGAGCCAATTGTGCAGCCGCCGCCCACTCTTATTGGCGCGCCGTGGTGCGGTTGCCCATCTCCAGGTTGGCACAGTGCTAGAAATAGCTTGTGCGCACGCACGGGCTGGAGGGCGGGAGAACGCGCTCCCATACGCACGCGCACAAGCTATTTCTGGTGCTGTGCGGACCTGGAAGTGCACCAGAAATGACGGCTGTGCATGCGCATTTCCACCGCCGCGCCACACCAGAAAAAGTGAGTGTGCGTATGGGAGCACATTTCCCCGCCCTCCGGCCTGCTGCGTGATTGGCGCCAGAGGAAGCGGCCTGAAGCTGGGTAAGTTTGGGGACCCCTGGTATAAACTCACAGGCAGGCAAGTGCAACCTGCAACTTTCTCTTTTTTATTTTCATCCCCAGCTGTAACCAATCAGCCTAGATTGTCACTCCTAACTATTAAAGAAAACAGAAGAAGAAGAAGAAGAAGAAGAAGAAGAAGAAGAAGAAGAAGAAGAAGAAGAAGAAGAAGAAGAAGAGGAGGAGGAGGAGGAGGAGGAGGAGGAGGAGGAGGAGGAGGAGGAGGAGGAGGAGTTTGGACTTGATATCCTGCCTTTCATGCCCCTTAAGGAGTCTCAAAGTGGCTAACAATCTCCTTTTCCCTTCCTCTCCCATAACAAACATTCTGTGAGGTGAGTGAGGCTGAGAGACTTCAGAGAAGTGTGACTAGGCCAAGGTCACCCAGCAGCTGCATGTGGAGGAGCGGGGATGCGAACTCGGTTCACCAGATTACGAATCCAATACTCTTAACCACTGAACCATGCTAGCTCTCTTTAAAGCTACAAACACCTTTTTCTGTTTCTTTGAAGAATGACTTCCTACGGTAACAGTACTTAGTAGTATAGTTTATGATGCAGCAGCATATCTTGACTTTATGTACATCATGTGTTCAAATTGTCTTGTGTCTTGAGCAAATAAAACACTTTACACTGAACTGTGTGGGCAAGGAGTATTCTTCAGTATCTACTCTGGAACGGCTGACAATGAGAAAGGAGAAGATTCTGAAACTTTGCTGGACTATTCTGCTGGTGATCCACAACTCTACTAATCATACTTGTTTACGTATAATATCAAAACACAATCAAAGGAGGATTAAAGAAGGGTGTATAGTAGGCAATGAACCGAGTTTGGGCATTAAAATGTAGGGGTGCTTTAGGACACGATCTCTATAAATTCCAGTGTGAACTGGTTAGATCCATGCCTCCTGCACTAAAATGGAGATTGGAATGTAGAATTATCCTTCAGATTTTGCACTTCTCCGAATTTTGCAGCAAAGTTCCTGGCTGAAAAAAAGTACCAAAATGCATTTCAAATGAGTCTTTTATCATGTCATCTATTTTAGAAATATATACACTGGAATAAAAGATGCATTTATATACATTTTTGGGGATGAAATACATTTTTACATACAAATGTTCATGCAGAGCCGCCCCTCTTAATCAGAAATTAATGCAGAAGTGGATCCACAGTACAGAACAATGAATGAACATATGGAGAACTGGCATGGGCTGGGAATGGGAGGCAATTAAATGCAAACAAAGCAAGCAGTGCTCTGAAAAACAGGCCTCTTTTAACCAACTCCTATACTGTACTGCGGTACTGTAACTCAGCGTCTTTGCAGTTCCCCTTAGCTAGTTGCTTAATCTATTACAGGCATCCCCAAACTCAGCCCTCCAGCTGTTTTGGGACTACAACTCCCATCATCCCTAGCTAACAGGACCAGTGGTCAGGGGTGATGGTAGTTGTAGTCTCAAAACAGCTGGAGGGCCGAGTTTGGGGATGGCTGATCTATTACCTCACTAATGCAGAGGTGGAAATAAAACAAATTAGGCTCACCTGAACAGCCTTGCATCTTAATTAGAAGGAATGATAAGCTAATGAGTTTGCATGTTCTCTGGTCCTATTACGGTTTTCTTTGAGGCCCATATCATATTCCAAGGGGGGTTGAGTTTGCAGCTCTGCACTTATACACTTAAAAGTTCCTCTGGTAGCCCTCTTTTAAAGTATACATTTTGGAGAAACAGTGTGATGCTAGTTTCCCACAGGCATCTGGGAACAGGATGCTGGACTAGAGGGTCCATTGGCCTCATCTTCTTATAGTCTTATGTTGCTTGTTTCAACAATTGATCTACCACTTAACACCCATGTTTCATGTGGTATACAGTAAGATTACAAAACACACACACACAGTGGATAAAATCAATTAAAATAAATCATAATAACAGAAAACCTACTTTACTTTAAATGTCCATTGAGGTGGCCTGTCTGATCTCAGCCAAGAGGAAGTTCCACAGAATCAGACCCATTAATACTGAATGCTCTTCCCCTGGTGGATACAAGCCATTCATCTGAGTCAGATGGGTCCATGAATAGAGACTCTACCCAAGATCCCATGTTTGGGCATAGATTTAAGGAGTTTCTACATGCTAAGACCTTTAGACCAAGCTGAAATCTGCCTCTAGTTAGGATATATACCCCTAGAGGATTAGTTCATAGTATATCCCTATAGGTTTAATACCCTGCTCTTTCTCCTTATCTCCTAATGCTGCTTCTTATGCCCTCAAGTTCCTTTCTCTTGATGCTTATCAAAGCCCCTTTTCACATTCATATCTCAGATTTGCATTTCAAATAAGAAACCTGAAGAATGAAGTAGCACATCAAAATTCAGCAGAGACTAAAAAGCACACACCACATTTTATGAATGTTAACTAAAGCCTCTAGGTTCTTCCTGTGGTGAATATCACTTGCGTAACAATCCTGCGGACACAGTAGCTCAGTCAAATGTGTATCAGCAAAGAACCTCTCACTGCCTCCATTTCTTCTCATTCTATTTGCCAGAAGGTGATGGGACCAGTGGCCATGATCTTAGTTTTTTTGATGTTGAGCTTCAGACCATATTTTGCGTTCTCCTCTTTCACACTCATTAAGAGGTTCTTTAATTCCTCCTCACTTTCTGCCATCAAAGTTGTGTCATCTGCATATCTGAGATTGTTGATATTTCTTCCGGCAATCTTAACTATTTATCCACCTAGCCCAATATATGTCTGCTTTGAGTAGTGCAGTTCATTCATGATTTCAGGAAAAGACAGCTTGAACTTGGGACCTTGTGCATGCAAAACACCCATTTTCTCTACCACCATCCCATGGGATAGGAAGAAGAAACCAGTTCACACTTATCGCTGAGAACTAACAGAGAATTCTCAGCCTCCTGATAAGACCACCATGCCCAGGATTTTCTGGGGGAAAGCTGTGCCAGTTACACTGGCATAAAAAGCAACATAGGGGCACAGTGACATCCTAGAGTAAAGCTAGCCCATGCCCAGCAGACATACCCCTGACTTGAGGTTTCAGTCAAGGCCAGGCATAGGCAAACTCAGCCCTCCAGATGTTTTGGGACTACAACTCCTATCATCCCTGACCACTGGTCCTGTTAGCTAGGGATCATGGGAGTTGTAGGCCAAAAAACATCTGGAGGGCCAAGTTTGCCTATGCCTGGTCAAGGCCTCTCAGGCAAAGACACCTGGAGGACCTGCCAATCTGATAGGCAAATATATTCTGCAGGTCAAAGAAAACAAGTCCAGAAATTACAAGCCCATTAAAAGCAAAGGGAAAGTGCAGCATCTTAGTTCATCAAGCACTTTTGCCATCTGATCCCGACAACCATACTGTGCAAAGCAGTAATAAAAGAAAGAGACATGCAGGTCTGCACCAACCCAAAGGAAATTGTCCCTGCCTAATGAGGGTCGATTTGGCTTTATGTGCCTCATCACAATAACCGTTCCCAAATACACCAAGGCAGCTGCTAGTGTCAAAGCTGAGGTTGGATGGTCACAAGAGAATATGAAGCATCATTTGTTTTCCCTGAGCAAATGAGAACACCATATATTATATATCAACATTGTAGACAGCGGATGTTCTTCCTTTGCTTAGTGGTTTTTAATTCTCAGGGAGTGTTTACATGAAAGATCAGCGTACATTGCTTGATTTATTTGTCTGTAGGAGGTGATGCACTGTTACTTGGGTACAGTGTAGGAGTCAGTGATCCTCCTCTCCCTACCCCCTTGGAAGATAATGTTTTCTGACACAATGTGAACACACCCCAGATTCTTAGCTGTGTTTCCTAGAGTGGAAGCCACCATATTCTCTGTTGTAGATCCAAACGCCTGGGTTAGAGGGCTATATGGCTACAACGTTCTGGTGAATTTACTCTTCGGAAATAAGACTGTTTCTTTGCTTTAAAAACTAAATTGTTCCTCACTTTCAAACATCTCTCAGAACCACTGATGACACCCACATTACTAAACTCTCCCACATGACTTCACCACCACAGAAAGCATATGGATGGCTTCTTGTTTAGAAGGCCCCATGCCCTGTGATTCAATCTCCCCAAAATGTGAAGCTCACAAATCAAACATATGCTGATATTATGGCAGTGAACAAAGCTGTACTGTAACTTTTGAATAAATGTTTTTTTTAAAAAAAAATTAAAAAAAGATAAGATGTTCTAGTATCCCTGTGCATTCAATTGGTTATCAGTATGAATAGCACAATAATTCAAGAGTGTTAAGGAGTTGGAATCCATAAACTATTTGGAAGTGTTTAATTCTGGGTGTCTTTGCGTGGGACCCAGGCTAAATGAAACACTTTCAGGTACCATTGATTTAAATGAGCAATGGGGAGATAAATGCTTTCCTTTGATTAGATTACATCCTTAAGGCATTTGTGCAACTGAATTGTGTCTGGTTATGTGAACATGGCCAGAGATATGATCATGGGAGAAGCACGTGGATACAGAAAGTTGCACTTTTCTGATCAATGAAGATCTGCAAGGGCCATACTGTCTAGGGCTACGGGTGGTGGGGGGTGGAGTACAACAAGAGCTGGAGGGTTTCTCATTCTTGATATATAACAATTAACAGAATTCATTGCCACAGGACATCATGATTGTATCCAATGCTGTTCCCCAAGGACGTGTTCTACGGGGAGCTGGCTTCTAGCACAAGACCAGTTGGCAGGCCAACTCTGTGTTACAAAGATGTCTCCAAACATGACGATAGCTGGCAACAGCAACCCCGCCATGTGGGAATCCCTTGCAGATGACTGCAGTGCCTGGAGAAGGTAGTCATGTATCCATAGCAATGACCAGAGTAGAAATGGCTGCTAGGAGGAGCACAGGGAGAAGAAAAACCATAGTGCATTTGCAGCAACACAACTGGATGCCTTCACATGCCCCAGCTGCAACAAAACATGTCTCTGCCCACATCTATATCTATAGCCACAGCAGGCGCTGCAACCGTCCAACAGTTTGACCTCACCCCAAAGGAGCACTCCTCCATTGTCTCCCAAGACAGGTGGATGCCAGCATCTAATGCTGTGCCACCAGAGTACCGCTGCTGCAATGAGGCTGTCATTCCCTCTGCTTACCCTGCGCAAACCCCCAAAAATTGCTCTGGAGAGCCCCCCCCCCAACCCTCCCAAAGGTTGGGAGACTGGAGGAAATAGGAGAAAAGGGGCATGTTCCATTGCACACAGAGAAATCCCTTGTACCAATAGAGCTACAGTGGTGGATGCAGCCCATCAATACCTTTTGGAAAAAAGATGAGACAAATTCTCAGGGATGTTGTTTGCCAGCAACTATTAACTAAGGTGGTTCAAAGTGGAACATCCATGTGCCGAAGCAGTGCACCTTAGAATTACTAAAGCCTAGGGCAAGCATCCCCAAACTGCGGCCTCCAGATGTTTTGGCCTACAACTCCCATGATCCCTAGCTAACAGGACCAGTGGTCAGGGATGATGGGCATTGTAGTCCAAAACATCTGGAGGGCTGTAGTTTGGGGATGCCTGGCCTAGGGGAAGGGAGAGGAGGAGAATTGGCTCTCCCCGTAATGTCCTTTTTATGAGAATTCTGAGATGCACTATTGTTGAAGACAGAGCAGTGAACCAAATGTATCTTTGATCTGATCCAACAAGGCAATTCTTACATTTTTATGTTCTCCAAATGAATGAGCAGCTAGTTCATGTGGCATGCTTCAACAAAACAAACAAACAAACAAACAGGAAGGGAGGGAGGAAAGGAGAGAGGAAGCTACTTAGGAGTGAAAGTACCGGTAGCTACAGAATGCATGGCAACCATCAAAAATCCTCATTCTTCTCTTCATCTGAAAACATGAGCAGAAATGCTTATCTTTCTCGCAAATCAGACATAAATAAAACAGAGAAATTGCTCTTGGAGCACGCTGGGGAGTTTAAAAGGAAGCACATGAACCTGTTTGGAAAACAGGATGGGAAAGCATCAGCACAAAACAAGACGCATCTTTCCCCATGTTGCTACTGCTACTGCTAAAGACTGAGAGTAGGAGTCCCAGTGCAGCTTGTAAGGGATGAAAATCAGGAGGAAAAATTCCACACACCAGTCCACATTTGTTGCGGCCTAATTCTAATGTAAAGACTGAAATCAGTTTCTTTCTCGTTTTTTGGACTTTCTAGTTTTTAAATGGCAATTTAAACCTGCCATTTCAGAAAAGAAAAGGTCGAGACGCTTACCCAGTCTGATTAACCCAGAAATCAAAATCCCTATCACAGGGTGGGGAGCCTGTGGCCCCTTTCCATCAATATTGCCAATGGTCAGGAAGGGCTGGCGTTCCTTGTCAAGGTTGCCTGGAAATAACTAAGAACTCCATCCAAGCTTGAATCAATCACGAGTATAAATTTATATGAGGGACAATGTGCTATAAATGTGCTCAAGCATTCCCGAACAAATTCCATATCAAAAGAAAGTGTGCCATGCACACAAACCTTAAAATCACCCCCCCCCCTGGAGCCACTTCTCAGGAGCACCTGAGGAACGACCCCTTGTTCATCTCTTCTTCTGTAGAAGACTGCATCGATTATGACAATGATATGCCACATTGTGTGAGCAGAGAAAACCTCTTGTGACCTTTTGGAGCAGGCTCCCTTTGCTTTGTTAACATTCATCATATTACAGATGTCTGACTTTGCGAATCCATATTGGACGACATCTGCCTACAGAACCCCAGGAAAACCTGTTGTTTGCAACACTGCGGGGAAGTATCGGTACACCACCTCCTCATAAATATTTTTGAGCTCGCATGAGTCACAGGAGAAGCGAGCTCGTTTTTTTTAAAATAGCTCCAGCGCTGTGGCAACCCTCCTCCATTCATGCGCACTATAACTAGCAGCCGCCAAGGTTATTACTATTTCCATTAAGCTAGATATCCATGTGGAACTAAATTGCCTGAGACACCTGTAGGTACAGGATGAAAAGCAGGAGAAAGATGAAACTCCCCAAGGGCTCATAGAAACAAAGAAGTTATTGGCCAAGGTGTTTTGAATTAAAATTCTTCTTCAGGAGAAATACAAAAAAAAAACAGCAATGAACACTGGGTGGCCACAGAAGGTGCTTTAAACCAGCACAGGCTTCTGTGAATGGAAGGAGGAGGGAGACCATTTTTTGCAAATTCCCCTTTTCACCTGCAGCTATCCCCCCCCAGGTGCCTCCCATGCTATTCCAAAGGGGGGGCCCAGCCTTCTGGAGCAGGGATGTGAGCAGGGCTTTTTTCAGCCAGTATCCGCTAGAACTCAGTTTTTGCACCTAGTGGGCTCCATGCCATTCTAAGAGAACGAGAGAGGTGTTTATGGTGAGTTCCGGCACCTCTGTTTCTAGAAATATAGCACTGGGTATATGGGAGGGGGAGCACCAAGGACAATTTCCTTCCTCGCTTTCCCGTACCGACTCCTCCACTGGATTAAAGAACCTCCTGGTGAATGGAAAGAAACACAATTGAATAAGACCTTTGAACAAAGTATAATACCGTACCTTGTGCAGAGTATTTATACTTTACAATATAACAGTAAAGCAAATGTCAATAACAGAGATAGAAGATGATAAAGCTCTTACATAACAATTGTAACACAGATGTTAAAAACATATAAATGCTCCCCAGTACAAATAGGAGTGGAACAAAATGAAGGTCACAACTACCAGATGCCAAAAGCCTTGAAAAGCAGCCCCCGATGTTCTCTAGGGAGTTTTGTCAGCAAATGGATTTGAGGTCCAGCTGCAAGTACCACCTTTAGGCATCGGGCAACATACACATCACACTTGTACAGAGCTGCAAAGGAAAAATCAATCATTTAATTACATTTCCGGGTCTCTACCGAATGGGGAAAGCCTGTAATCATGAAAAATGGATGTAAATCTGAGAAATGAAAAAGTGTTGGGGGGGGGAAACCAAAACAGTTATCAGACACACCTGTAAAAAGCTAACAATCCCCACACCAGCAGAAAAATAACTATCCAGAAAAGGGGAATGGGGAACTCAATAACAATAAATAACAGAAGCAATGCAAATCTTCTTACTGTAGGTACTAAGCTACGTACAGTAAGTATACAGTGCTTTTTTGCAGCAGGAATGTAGCTTATAATAATAATAATTTATTATTTATACCCAGCCCATCTGGCTGGGTTTCCCCAGCCACTCTGGGTGGCTTCCAACAGAAATATTAGAATACACTAATTTCTTAAGGATTAAAAGCTTCCCTAAACAGGGCTGCCTTCAGATGTCCTCTAAAAGTCTGGTAGTTGTTTTTCTCTTTGACATCTGGTGGGAGGGTGTTCCACAGGGTGGGTGCCACTACCGAGAAGGCTCTCTGCCTGGTTTCCTGTAACTTGGCTTCTCGCAGCGAGGGAACCGCCAGAAGGCCCTCGGCACTGGACCTCAGTGTCCGGGTAGAACAATGGAGGTGGAGACGCTCCTTCAGCTTGTTTTACAAAGGAAAGAGCCATGCAGATTGCATTGCCCACCTTTTGCCTTTCCTCCCTTGCTTAACACTGGCATATTATTATTATTATTATTATTATTATTATTATTATTATTATTATTAGATTCTGGAAGGTGACACATAAGGACATGCAGCCCTTGAATTGCAAAGGATTCCAGTACTGTATTAGATAAATATGTTGATTTATAGAACATAAATGAAACATTGTGGTCCGATGCATGTGAATAAACAGGTTTTCTTTTGATGGTAGGGTCTTCATAATTGACATTATTTTTATTACACATTTTAAAATGTCACACTGACCTAAAATGTTTTAGTTTTAGATGTGATTGTAAGGAAACCATGCTCAGATGTTCACTTCTAAACTGGAAATCTTTTGGACGGTGATTTTTTTTAAAAGGGATAATTAGATGCCTTCTTCCCTATCCATGAAATCTTCTTTTGTCACCAAGCATTGCATTATGTCACATTTTGTTACATGGCACCACATCATAAGGCTTTGCATTCCCTTGTTGTAACGTGTCAAAAATAGCAAGGGTACTTTTTAAAAGACCATTATGTCTGCTTTCCAAAGTTCAGGCAACTGTGGAGTAAGAATAAAAAGCACACATACACAAAAGAACCATTAACCATTTGAACTGTAATAGTAAAACATAAAATGTATAAAGATATTATAGCATAGCTGCCAAGTTATCCCCTTTTTTAAGGGATTTTCCCTTATGCTGAATAGGCTTCCTCGCGAGAAAAGGGAAAACTTGGCAGCTATGATTATAGTGGATACAACATTTTGGTAAATACTAAAACTTAAAATTGTTAACTATTCCCAATTAATTTCTGTGGAAGTTAGCATTCACTAATTTCTTCAGTTGGACATGCATGAGTGAAAGCCGGCACTCTTATTTAGGTAATTGTCCAGCATTCGCTAGTGTATCTCTGAATTTTTAAGCCTTCAGGTTGTCTGGGATTGTCAATATTCACATTCACCACATTTTAGACATCCCCTGTTGATAGATAATATAACTGGTGTTCTTTTTGTCCTGATCTCCATCATGCAACAGCATATGTTGACATTTAACCACAATAGCCTTGTGCCTCAAAGATTTCTGACATTCTCAGAATCTCACATTCTAAAAAAGCATCTACATTTAAACCTTTAAACATTGTTTGAAATCCACTCACCCTATAAGACATAGGGCAGTATTGAGTCCTACTCACAGCAGACCCATTAAAATTAATGGACATGACTAATTTGGTTTCAGTGGGTCTACTCTGAGTAGGACTTGGTTGAATATCACTTTTTGGGTTTAAACCACTAGTCTTCATTCCCCACAGAAATTCCGCCTAAATACGTATTGTTTGCACACAATCTTACCCCTTTTCCCATCTCCCACCTCCCACCAGCAGACCTGCCTCAGTATCCTAAAGACTAAGAAGATGAATAAAAAGGACAGGAAACAACTTCTACTGAATAATGAAAAAAATTTTTAAAATACTTTTCTAATTTTGAGGCTCAGCCTGTTACATTTTTTTAGCAGGTAATAAAGTGCTGTAATATTTGTAGAGTAGCATAAACAATCTCATGCATCACAAGAAGAAATTGGTTCAGTCCACATTTTAATGCAAACTTAACTAATTCATAGTTCCCGAAACAATATGCAAACCGAAATTCAGTTGCCCTTCTGAATTAACACTTATCGGAAATTTGCAATGCAGTTCTCCAGCTGGAAAAAAAGTTTATAAGAGTGCATTTTCTTAGGGCAGTGTGTGTATAACAATGCATATATTGATGAAAGTGACACATAAAACCACATACTATTAGGTAAAATTACTTGTAAAAACGTGTATATTAGGCAAAACTGCATACGAAAATATGCATCTCAGGAGAAAAACAATGTGAAATGCTGATGAATTTTCATGAGGTCTGGAAAAAAAAGATCTCAAGGTGATGTGGAAATGTGACAAGCTGAATACTGTAAAATGAGAAAATAAGAGAAACCAAAATTGACATTTCCGTCCATCCCTAATCATTACCATGCTGTCCCAAACATAAAGTCCTTCTCTGGCACGCTATTCCTTTGCTTCATGCTTGTCTGCCTTCTTCTCCTAAAGTGGTTTTTAAAATTATTTTTCCTGAAGTCTGGCTGGAAGGATATTGTGTCCTTGAAAATCCTGCCAGCTGGTTGGGATCTTTCTTTCTTTCTTTCTTTCTTTCTTTCTTTCTTTCTTTCTTTCTTTCTTTCTTTCTTTCTTTCTTTCTTTCTTCCCTTCCTTCCTTCCTTCCTTCCTTCCTTCCTTCCTTCCAATGTTTTTAGCCGTGTGACACATTGTGCCTGCTTAAGTCACTGCACAATCTGACAGATGTGACTAGGCAGAGCTATCATAGCAATGACTAGCTGGCCTGGGAATATAAAGAGCAAACAGCAATGCCACTTCTGGCTGAAACTCTATAGGGCTGGACTGCAGAGCTAAAAATTATAAAGACCTCAAGCCATCTCCTTCAGGCCATGGTTGTCTCATTGAGCTTATGCTAATTTCTTTCCTGCAGCGGGTTACATGAAATGGGGGAGGATGTTGGGAATTCCATTCCTCCCTTGCTGCAGATGTGTGGGATTGTTACAGGTCACATGTCTGTTTACATTCCAGCACAGATTGTTGGAGTCTCATGAGCGGAGCATCGCTCTGTATTGCTTTTGTGTTCTCTCTCTCCGAGAAGAACGACAAGGAGAGAAGCCATGTTCTCTTTGTCCTGATTTATGTACAATAAACGTAGTCTAGCATCCACGCCTCGAGCCAGATCTGTGTTGTGTTTACTCTGCTGAGTAACGTGTGCTCATGCATGCTAGCATGAGTCGCAGACGCACGTCGGCGGAGGATGACTGATGGATCTCCGCAGTGGCAAGGCTGAGATGGGAGATGCTCTGGCTGGGGCCTGTCCAGCTGGCTTTCCATCCCACGGTTCCAGCAGAGGCATACCTAGGGGTTGGCGAAATTGGCCCTTGCTGGAGGCACAGGCCTGTGTGTGTGCGTGTGCACAATCCCGCTTAATGGGATCTTGAAGGGCTTGAATGTTCATTTTGCACCTTGGTTTCCTTCCTTGAAGCCTGCGTTGAGGTATAATCTTGATAGCCATCGTGGAGCGTATTATTCGGTGATCTGTCCAGCAGTCGTCAGCGTTCGTCATCGCTGCGAGATACCCGACAGCTTCGCTCACAAGGGTCCCTTCCTATCCAGCTGTTGAAACGATTCTCAAGCTTCAAAGAAAACATTCAGATACCTTCAAAGAGCCAAGCCCAGTCCTTTCGGCAGCTGACTGATTGCAGCCCATTAGCATATGTCAGTCCAGGAACACTTCTTGATTAATGCCAATTATCCAAATTATGGAGGAACCAGCCACAAATCATGCCTGAGACAGAGGCTCGTCCATGGCAGGGACACACTCCCAGGTCGCACCCACTCTGCCTTTCAAGTTGGCAGACATGGGCTTGAGTGGAATAGCGGGATGCAGTGAGCTCCCCAGACCCCACTGGGGAACATTGCCAGGATTTTTGCCTTATAAATTCTGGATTTCACCTGCCTGAACCTCCTCGCTGCCCATGGAGGGCAGCGAGGAGCTACCACCAATAACTCATGACGTAGCCAGAAACCAGCAGAGAAAGGGTCTTGATCCCATGACTGCTACTCTGCTGTAGAGCAACTTGGTTTTCTATGAATGGGAAAGTTACAGAAACAGGATCATAATTCCCTGTCCAATGAGATATTCACTTTGAAATGTGTGTAAGAGTAGAGACAATACATTTTAGGACTAATCCAACTCCCATCATGTATCTACTGATCCATTGTTGTCTAATTAAATTGGGTTCAGTAATTCATTTAAAAAGAGAAAGGCCATTCTCCTGAAACCACTTAGTCGTGACTTGTGGTACTGAAATGAAAATGATCACTGAACATTGCTAAATGGGACCTATCAGGATTCAGTGATTTAAAGATTCTGTCCATGTTTGAAATTAAGGTGGTTGCGTGTGTGTCTTTATAGCAAAGCTGAACACTCATATGACATCTTGACATATCAGTTTTCCATATCAACTATCTTTTTCTCCTTATATTAGTCTCATTCTTCTTCCACCATCATCTAACAATGATGTTAAGTATCTGCATTCTGTCCATATAAAGTCAAGAATAAATTATTCACACGTCAGGAATGAATTCTTCACAAATTTGTGGATGGAATAATTCAGCCACCCTGGTAAATTGCTCAAAGAGCAGAGTATGAGAGGAATCCAATGTTATGCTCTTCCGATCATTCAGCTAGCAAAAGCATTTCTGCTTGTCAGATGGAATGGTACCCCCACTCCTCCCCACATGCCCTGTTCTGGGAATTCTTTCAAATTGGGGAAAGCCCCATTGTGCTGGTGGAAGTCCTGGAGCATGATGGAATAGCTGAGTCCATCTCTACAAATCTTAATAAACAAAATAATAAACCATACTAGATCGGAGTTTTATTGAGACAAATTGTGATAGTGTCACAATAATATGCTTACTCTGTGCTTTTCATTGTTATTGTAAACACTGGCCTGGGCCCATTGAAATCAACAGATCTTAGATGTATCAGAGTGCATACTGGAGTGAAAGCATTATCTATCATTTAATTACTTCCTATCCAGCCTAAAAATCTCCAGGGGGGAAAAACACGATTATTGATGGGATTATCTTTAAGGCTCTGACTTTGTGCAAATAGCACTTCACTTCTGTATATACATTTTAAAAGAATATTTTGTGGAACTAAAACATTTCAAAGAATCATTTCAACACTGCTGTTGGCAAGAAATTAAATTCTATATTCATCAGATCATCATGCTAATTGCATCATTAAGAAGGGAACAGAGAACAATGAGTAGCATTTTTAACATAGCACTCTTCCAGAGAATGCCTACTAGAATATGTATATGGATTCTTCTTGGATATGGATGGTTTGCCATATTTTTTCCTAGTAGGGCTCCTGCAACCTGTTTGATCGGTAGTAAGTCAGCAGGACTAGTTTCTAATGGTATGGCGATAAAGAGATTAGAGAAAGAAGAGGGTGAAAGGTTGTTTTCTGCTGCTCCAGAGAAGCGGACACGGAGCAATGGATTCAAACTACAAGAAAGAAGATTCCATCTAAACATTAGAAAGAACTTCCTGACAGTAAGAGCTGTTTGACAGTGGAATTTGCTGCCAAGGAGTGTGGTGGAGTCTCCTTATTTGGAGGTCTTTAAGCAGAGGCTTGACAGCCATCTGTCAAGAATGCTTTGATGGTGTTTCCTGCTTGGCAGGGGGTTAGACTGGATGGCCCTTGTGGTCTCTTCCAACTCTGTGATTCTAAAGTTTGATCCATTGTATTCTTGCAAATACATTAGTGCCAAAATAAATAAAAAATATGCTGAACTATGGGTATATGGGTTCCCATGAATATAAGGAGATCTGGAGGGTGTTCTATATGAAACATACTGTTTGACATGGGAAATATAAAGTTCCAAATCCAGATGTTAGAAAGGCACCTCAATTAACACAAAAATCCAATGCTGGGTCTAGCAACAAGAGACAAATGTGTGTCTCAATGCCACTGCCCCAATGTGACTTTTTGTGGTATTGTCTAGTTTGATGCAATGTGTGGCATGACTTTACTGTGTAGCTCAGTATCAGTGGTCAAGTGGGGCAGCAAAATGCAGGGTCTGATAATGTTATATTTGGTGTATATATTTGGTGTGGAAAACCCCCCAACATTTTTGGAAAATAGGGAAAGAGACATGAAGTAGCAGGTCATATTTACACATCTCTTATTTCATACAAACATGTTCAAATGCAATCATTTCAAGTATCGTCTTTACCTTACTACCTCACAAATTCCTTTGAGGCTTAGAATAACATTCGGTGTGGTGATTCAAAAGCTTTTTGAGCTTCTCCTTCATAACAGTCCTCCTTAATGGATTCCAAAAACAGCATTGAATAATCAATTAATGATGAGAGCTTACTTCTGGGAGTATGGCCTAAAGTTTCCTAAATAACTATTATCTGGAGCCATCAAGAACTCAATTAAAACAGACTTCCTTTTATGCATTTTAGTGCCTTGTGGATGTGGTGGAAAGGCATTCCAGAGGGCCAGTTATGCCCTGAACCAGAGGTGATCCCTCCCCTCAGTCAATGGGAAAGAGAAAGGATATCTTACATCGGGGCAAGGCAGAAGCTAACACCAGCAAGTGCTGCTTAGCTGAACAGTGGATGTGTCAGAATGGGCAAATCTGGGACCTCGAAATGGAAGCATGTCCAATCTCTGCTTGTGGAGGTAGCTGGGAACAAGTTCTGAGCTCAAGGGAGGGAAGCCGCATCCTGTCCACTATATGATACTATCTCATTTGTTCCCTGGTCCTTTTATTCTGTCAAGTCACAAGCTAGACCAGGCATCCCAAAAATGTGGCCCTCCAGATGTTTTGGCCTACAACTCCCATGATTCCTAGCTAACAGGACCAGTGGTCGGGGAAGATGGGAATTGTAGTCCAAAACATCTGGAGGACCGAGTTTGGGGATGCCTGGTGTAGCATAATCACACAAGGGATGAGTGCACCAATTCCACATCCCCTCATTTTTTGTCTAGTCTTTGCCCACAATCATGTTTGTCCCCATGCCCCCTCATGTGACTACATTGCAAAAATAACAAACATTTGAGAAGGGGTTAGGTGTGAAATTTCTTTCCTGCAAGTTCTTCCACATCTTGTATGAAATGTGCATTTTTAAATGCTGTAGAACAGGATTTCCCAAACATGGCCCTCCAACTGTTTTAGGATTACTATCATCCCTAGCTAGCAGGACCAGTGATCAGGGATGATGGAAATTGTAGTTCAAAAAAAAGTTTGGGGATGGCCTGAGCTAGACCTACTGAAATTCCCTCTTCTACATAGCTATTAAAGTCACAAGAGCCTTCACCCCTTTTTTCTAAGTGGCTGTTCTAGCCTTGGTAGGATATACATTTTTCCTTGTTTCAATAAGCAGCTACAAGGAGGGGAAAGCATAAAAGACTTTGCCCCTTTATTACTAATTGCAACACCATAGATCTGGATTCACAATGAATATTAGCATTTTCTTTTCTTTTCTTAACTCTCTTCTCTCAGCAATAAATCAGCAATTAGTGGAGGGAGAGTTGTAGGAATGCCATTGCCCTACTTGAGCAGGACCTGGCAATGGGGACTTGTGGTCCAGAGGTGGAACCAGACCACAGGTGTGGTGGCAGAGGCCAGCACTGGATGGGTTTAGGAACAGATCTAGTATTTCTCTGTGGGTCTCAGGGTAAATCCCAGACAAAACTTGTCCGTTTCACTTAAGATACATAGATAAAACAATAACAAACCACCGGGGTAAGAGGAAACTAGAATTACCTCTTGCTTTTCTAGCAACTGTGCAGGTTTTGCACTTTGCACAGAGTTTCGTACTTCAAAGCTTAAGAGAAATCAGGATCTAATTAACACAGTCAGAGCTCACTTTAATCTGAGGCTGTATACATAGTTGGTTAAGGGTGTTGGGAATTGTAGCTCTGTGAGGGGCATACTGCAATTCCCATGATTCTTGCAAGGGAGGGTAGAATATGCTTTTAAATGTATGGTGTTTTGCATTGCAGTGGCATTTTGGATTGCTGGCTAGCATTCCTAATGTTTCATGTGTTTAAATGCTTCTTAGCACCATGATTTGATAAGCATTAAAATCACTTGAATGTGGGAACATTTTCTGTGTAGCAATGGTTAAGACACAGAGTGCGAGCATTTACCATCTCTGTCAAACCCACAGAACATGGAGCCAGAAGAGCAAAGAGCAATGGGTTTTCGCAATCAGTGCACATTTCATCCTTTGTGTAACTGCTAGGTGGTTTGTTGTGCAAAAGGTTAACAGGTTTTTTTTTCCAACCTAAGCTTCCACTGAACCATTAACGGCAACAGTGCTTTTGTTTTAGCCTTCAGAGGAATGTGTGCTGCATTTCAACAACATGTGAAGTGTGCCTAAACTTGCTGCAAAAGAAGCAGCCTGTTTGTTGCCTGGGAAAGGTGGGAGGAGGTCCACATCACAAGCCATCTATTACTTATTTATTGCATTGCATTGCACTTATATTCCGCCTTTTCTCCAAGCAGCTCAAGGTGGGGTACATGGTTCTCTTCCTGCTTTGTGTAATCCCCACAACAACACTTTGAAGTAGGTTAGGTTGAGAGGCGGTGACTGTCCCAAAGTCACCCAGTGAGCTTTATGGCCAAGTAGGGATTTGAACTCGGGTCTCACAGTTCCTAGTCTGACAGTCTAATCACTAGACCACACTGGCTCTTAGCCTCATGAAGTGATTTGAAGCAGGCTTTTTGGGTGGCAGATTCCAGAAAGAACACCCTTCTCCACCCTCTAAGTCAGGCGTCAGCAACCTTTTTCAGCCGTGGCCGGTCCACCATCCCTCAGACCATGTGGTGGGCCGGACTATATTTTGAAGGGGGGGAAATGAACGAATTCCTATGCCCCACAAATAACCCAGAGATGCATTTTAAATAAAAGCACACATTCTACTCATGTAAAAACACCAGGCAGGCCCCACAAATAACCCAGAGATGCATTTTAATTAAAATGACACATTCTACTCATGTAAAAACATGCTGATTCCCCGACCATCATGGATTTAGAAGGTGATTGGGCCGCATCCGGCCCACAGACCTGAGGTTGCCTACCCCTGCTATAAGTCCTGTTTATTATTTTGATGCAACTAACAGCAACTTCCCTTGAGGAGTGATTCCAGTAACAACAGTTATGCTTCCGTTTCTGTGGGAGTTACTTCCAAAATTGGCCTTAAGATCATAGCCTAGGCCAGTGTTTCTCAACCTTGGATCCCCAGCTATGATTGGACTACAACTCCCATCATTCCTAGCTAGTAGGACCATTGGTCAGGGATGGTGGGAGTTGTAGTCCAACAACAGCTGGGGACCCAAGGTTATGAAACTCTGGCATAGGCTACTATGGTAAGCCCATCTTGATCTGGGTGCTACGCGAGGCCTAGCTCGTACAAACAACAGGGGCCAACTGACATGTGGTTTTCTGTCTTGGCTACATAACACTCTTCTGCCTTTCCAGATAATTAAAAAGGGAGGATGTGTTTACCCGATTCTAATGTTCATGGGTATATGCATTATTGCTTAATTAATGGTGTTAAGTGTCTGAACAGATGAAATTGCTCCCCCAGTACAAAGTAAACAGGGCTTTTAGAGTGTAGTAAATTAGGAAATTGAAAACACTCAAGCAGAATGAGTGAAGGGTTTTAGGGGCTGCTGTGAAGAAAATTCAACCGTGAAATAGATTCATCCTTACTGGAGATGTGTGAGAAAAAAATGTGTTCTGTTGTGAACTTGCTTGTTAAGGGGTGGCCTTCTATTCTACCTGGCAACAAGGGGGGCTCTCAGTCACTAGGCACTGTAGCATTCTTGCTGTCTCAGGTGCTCCCATATGAATAAGGTATCATGAACTATTCGGTTCTTTAACAAGTCACACACACACCTCGAGATAATTCAGACATTCAGTACCCAGAATACTAACATGCCGAGATTCATCAATTAGAAAACAGCAGGTGTTTGTCCCATTAGATGCTAACAGATGCAAAGATACGAGCTTTTTAGTGCTCCCATAAAACGAAACAAGCTCAGTGGAAAGGGAAGAAACTCTATAGAAAATCAGTCCATTAAGTTTGTCTTTACTTATTAAGGATGATTTCTGAGGACAGTCTGGGGATAACTCATTTAACTTAGATCAAAGAGGCAATTTGATCCTTTAAATTTATCATTTTTAAAAATTATTTTTTAAAAAAACAATTTCTGTCCAGCCGAGCATATATGCAATGCAACAAAAACATATTTCTGCTGCTTTAGTGATGTGACAGATAATATCCTAGCCTCCCTGGCAGAAAGAGAGTTACAGGTGTCTGAAATATTTTTGTCTGACCAAAAGAAAGATAATTGACAAAGCAGGAACCTGACACTACCCATAGACCAAGGTCCCTCTCACCAAGCATCTTGCTTCCCATAGCAGCCGACCTGATGCTTCTGGGAAGCCCACAAGAAACGCCTGGAGGCATTAACCCTTCCCTGCTCTTTTCCTCTTGCAAGTAGTATATTCAGCAGCTTCTGAAAATAGAAGACCCTTACAGCCATTATGAGAAGTGGTCCCTGTTATGTATTGGTTTAATTTGTGTACATGAGTTTCTCTGCTAGTCCTGTAACTACCTTTCCTGCTCTTGGGCTATTCAAATGGGTGCGGTGACAGTTGCTATTGGTTAACTTGTTAGCACAATTTGGATCTTCACTCTGATAAGTTCCCACCAAAATCTAAATGTATCCTTTCCCCAACCCCTGCTCCTGAGAGTATAAAAGGAGCTCACCCTTTCCCTCCAGCCAGTCAAGATTCCTACTGCAATAAAGAAGACTGTTCTTGTTATACTTGACTCCTAGCAGTTCCTTGCTAGTATGCTGAATCACTATTCTGAGCTGACTTCACGAAGAGCTGAAATCACACTCACGACATAACAGTCCCGTTCTCCAAGCATCTGTCCAATTCCCTTCTATGTCCATCTAAGCTTGTAGCAACTCTCAATTCTGTGCAGTTGCATCCAACATTGGCCTTCTCCCTTTTCCTCTCTCTCGCATCCTCTTTCCTGTTGCATCCAAAGTCTGGAATTGCTTTCCCTGCTTGACCTAACAAACCAAATTACTCGCATCCTTTGATATCGGCCAGATGAACGTTTTCCATGAGACTTCCCATTGATTCTGTTACTTAACAATCTACTGCCCTGTCCTTGCTACTCCTTCACTGAGCTCTGCTAGGTCCTGTTAGCTTTGTCCTCTCAATTTTAACTTCAATTGTCTTCCTTTAAGGAAGAATTGTGTCCCATCTCCGTTCCTCCTAACATACCTTTGGTGCTAAATTAAGGTTCAAATCACTATTGCGGTATTCCCAATGGGTCCAGTAGGTCTGCTTGAGGGCAAAGGCAGAAATAAGTGAGACATACTACATATCCATTAAGAAATATGGTGCCCCCACAGTCTGAATTATCTAAACCAGGGGCAAAGAACCTTCTTTAGTCTGAAGGCTGCATTCCCTTCTGGAGGCAACATGCCAGTGCTGGGCAGGTCCAGGGACAAAAGTGGGCAAAGCAACGAATGCCAATTTTACATTTTTACAATAGAGTAGTTTCTATGCTCACTCACACACTTCTCTATATCCTCCATCCTGACAAGAAAGAGAAGGGGGGGGGAAATGATCACAATGTGAAGGAGGGTCAGTGGAAGGTGTGGCCTAGAGGGCCAAAGACCCAGAGGGTCACATTTGGACCCTGGGCCTGAGGTTCCCCCATCCCTGGTCGACAACCTGTGCTTTACAAAGAGCATTGCAACAAAAATGTGCATGCAGGACTAATGCAATCCTAGCTGTGGATGGCTAAAGAAAAAAATCACATCAATCATACCATTCAGGTTAAGCCAGGCCTGCTAGCCTGCATTTTGTGGCAGTTATGTTTTTATTGTAAAGCAGTAATTTTCTCACCAAGAACACAGCATGAATTAGATCTAAAACTCTCTGGGTGATTTCTTGGTATTTCGTAAAGCACCACCTGAATACAGGCAATTTTCTGTGGCTTCCTCAGTGGGACCAAGTCTATCACTTAGCAACGTTTGCTAAGGAGCGGGTTTGCAAAGGTAGCTGTAGTTTCTCCCTCTCCTCCTAGGAATGACATCATTCACTTGTGGGAAATGTAACAAGCTAGCCTGTCATTGCCAGGTTTACAAGCAAGGCTGAAAAACCACTCAAGCCAGCAAACTGCTAGCTATCTAGAGTCAGACTGCTAGCATAAATTACTGTATCTGTCTATGTGACTGAACACATACTTCTGAGAGGTGGAATGGTGGTTTTAAACAATGGCAGAGGTTTGAGTAAGTAAGGGATAGAGAATCACCAAGATGAAAATGGTGGTTTTAAACAGCAGAGGTTTGAATAAAGTGGAAATGGTGATTCTCTGAGAGGAAAAAATGGTGATTTTAAACAAAGGTATAGGTTTAAGTAGAGTCAGCAGGAGATGACACGGGTGGGGGCAGAGTGGCACTTTAAAACAAGTACAGCAAAAAGGGATTTTGGAAAAACTCTGTGTTATGTTAGCTTTTTGGTGTTGGCTACTGTGTTGTACCGTACTAATCACTGCTATTTCTCTTTGTTAAAAACGGTTTGTTCTTTTAAAAAAAGATTAGTGAGGCAAAAGTGGGTGGAGAAATAAATGCAAATTTTAGTGTTGTACAGTAGGCTAGTTTCTATACACCACTCTCCATTGTTCATCCAGGGAAGCAAGAAGCATAATCAGATATCAGGGACAAATTCCAGCCAGGCAAAAACACTTGAGGTGTAAAGGCAAGGGCCAGAGAATGGTGTGGCCTGGAAATAAGGTGTGTGGCCTGAGGAGGGTGCTGAGAGCAGATAGGCCTGGAGGACTGCATTCAGCCCTCGGGCCTCTGCTTCCCCAACCCTGCTTTAGACCTTGGACATAATAGCCTTACACCCATTCTTTAGATGACCATGTGTGTTACTTCAGCTGTGAAACATACAACTGCCATTTCACTTCCACACTCAACATCATCTCATGCTTTACACATGCTTCTACATTTCTGATACATTAGAGCAAAAAGCAAGAAAACAAAACAGGGTTTTCTACCCTGATTGGGAGGGGGGGAATAGTCCAAGCATGGGCAGTTCTGCTTTTAAATTCATTTGAATCATAGTACAACCACAACTATACGAACAAAGGTCCGTATAGTTAAAGCTATGGTTTTCCCAGTAGTGATGTATGGAAGTGAGAGCTGGACCATAAAGAAGGCTGATCGCCGAAGAATTGATGCTTTTTAATTTTGGTGCTGGAGGAGACTCTTGACTCATCAGCCCTGAGTGCTCACTGGAAGGACAGATCCTGAAGCTGAGGCTCCAATACTTTGGCCACCTCATGAAAAGAGAAGACTCCCTGGAAAAGACCCTGATGCTGGAAAAGATTGAGGGCACAAGGAGAAGGGGGTGACAGAGGACAAGATGGTTGGACAGTGTTCTCGAAGCTACCAACATGAGTTTGACCAAACTGCGGGAGGCAGTGGAAGACAGGAGTGCCTGGCGTGCTATGGTCCATGGGGTCACGAAGAGTCGGACACGACTAAATGACTAAACAACAACAATTACTTCTACAAGAAGTCAGCCTGGCTTCTATTTTAAGATGATTTACATCTTTAACATCCTAAATTGAAAGTTGGGCACCCTGGAATTAGAAGAGGGGTCCAGGCACCCCCAAACTTATAACAATATTGTTGTAGAAAACAATCACAGAACTAGTTTGGACCCAAGTCTCATTGTAAATAACAAGCTGATGGGTGGGAATGTTGAATGGTGGGTAGAAGTGTTGAATGGTATTGTCACAGAAACAAATCAGTGAAGCTAAAAGATCAATGTTAGGTGAACTTTTAAAATATTCTGCATCTGTCACTTTCTAAGCTTCGTACTGCTAAGATTGTGTGCTTTGTTGACACTGCTTTGAAGCTTCCAACAAAAATCTCCTCCTTTGCCTTGACTCCTCTCAACCTTTCCTGTGATCTGCTCACCTGCAACTATCCTTTACACTAGAATCCAGCAACCAGCAGTGCCACCTCAATGCAAGATGTCTATCTTTTATGAGATCTCTCATCTCTGTGATAAACAACTGGTCGTATATTTTCTACTTAGAAGAGAAGAGGGTAGGGGGGCGGGGAGAACCACTCCTATTATGAGGCTTAGAGGCAGCTAAAGCAATCGTTACAATTAATAAAAATGTATATTTTTCAACCTCATTAAGAAATCTTGCTTCCATCATGTTAAACAGAATGTTTTCAAAGGCTCCATCTAATTGAGAGGCCTGCAAGAAAGCAATTAAAAACAATTACTCTCCAAAGGGTCAAAAGAATCAAGCAACTAGTCTCTCACATCCTAGGGAGGATTAGACTAATTCCTTGTATGGGACATATGGAAAACTACTTTGGAACCTCTTCCTCAGAGATTTGTGAATTCATTGGGACTTACTTCCAGGTAAAAAGCCTACACAGAAATATAGTTTTTCATGATACTTTGCAACAAGAAATAATAATTAAAAAATGGGAACAGCTCCAATGCCTAGAATTGCTAAGACTGAGTTCCATTTCAAATTAGTCATTAATGAGGAATTCTAGACAATATATTTTTGAATGCTTATGGAGAGAAATTTGGCCACAACGATTATTGGGCTAATGGAAAACCTCAAGTGGAAATAATGCATGGAAATAGAATAACCAGCTTTCTCAGGTGTTTTGTTCAGAATTCTGTTCAATGATTCTCTCCCTATCCACCTCATGCTTTTGTGTCCTGCTTTATCTATTTCAGTTGTTTAAAGTGACTTACAAATCTCATAAATATATAAAATCAAAATAAAAAATAAAGGATTCCAGAAAACAACAATGACAAAACCAAACAAAAAGTACACCCAGTGAATTTTTAAAACCAACCAAATAGCATCTGTAAAATGTTTAATGGACCCTTTTTTAGCCTTTCATTGCTTCTAAAAACCAGCAAACTGAGGCTGAGATGGAAATTACAAAAGGACACAGGTCTAAACTGAAAGCAGTTGCTCTGAATAGATCTGACTTATGGATTCAGCAAGAATGGGCTGCAAGAAGGATCTGTCAATTTTGGTTCTCTTGGTTCCACATATTTCCAGGCTTAAATTGAGTTCACCAAATTCTCATAGAAACACATCAGCATTTTAGTGTGAATTTCTCATGATAAATACATTTTTATACGCATGTATTTCATTTAATTACACCATTTTAAAGCAATTTCCCTTAATTTAATGCATTTTCACATACACATTATTGCTGTCCGGAAGTGCTAGAGGGCAAAAAGACAAAAATAAATCAGAACATGTGTAGCGTAAAAGGCTAAGGCATTTCAGCAGGAGGGCATGAGATATGCATTGCTTGTAAATGAAACAGTGTAACACCCCAAAACCTTTGCATGTGCCAACAGTATTGAAAGCGGAGTTGTGTACGACCATCCCAACAGCATCATGAGCACAAATCATTAGGAATGTGCAATAAAAGAGTTCCTTTTTGAGCTCTGGCGAGGGTCTGCATTCTGGCACCTTTTCTTCTTGAAGAAAACAAACAAACACTGATTCTACCCATTGTCCTAAATGCTGAATTTTTTAAGCCCGGCTTCATGATGTTGGGGTCCCCAGATGTTCAAGTATAACTCCCATCATCCGTAGCCTGGGATCCATAATCCATTAATGGCTGGGTACTCAAGGTTGGTTTACACTCTCTAATAAAGCTGAAACTCAATAAATGATCTTCCACTGCAACTTTAATTGGCGGTTGCTTCACCTCTGAATTGTGTTTTCAAAGTTAGGCTCAGATTGGAATGAGTCATCTGTTGGCGTCTGGTTCCAAAAGGAACATTAGAGGTACTGCTACATTCTATTATAGGGAATAGAAGACAGTTGTAACGCTGCCGTTTTTCCTGTGAAGACCCCGTCCTGGAGGCCACACTTACCTGATGGGGGAGATCAATGAACAAGACCTCTTGCATACTGTTCAAAGTGAGAAGCTGTGATGGCTTAAGGGTTTTTGTGACGGTCCTGGCATTTTGGGGGCAGTTGGAGGCTATGCTTCTGCATTTTAAAAAAGTGTTAGTTAGAAAGGAATGTTTGGATCTCTGGACGCTGGCAGCAGGCAACAGCTTTTAAAATCATTTCCCCTTGATGTTTCTCCAGTAACACCCCTCAAGCTACTGTTTACCCTGCAGACTGAAATATACTGGTAAGAACCGTGTGATACCTGTGTTTTGTCCTGTGGGGCAACTAGTAGCTTTGGAAAGAGGTTGAGAAACTGTGATCCTCCAGATGTTGCTGGAACACAGTTCCCATCATCCTTGACCATTGGCCATGCTGATTCCCCAACCTTTTCAGAGACCCCTGGAAAAACCAAGTCAAACTAGGATCCAGCTGAAGATTTTGGATAATGCTAATATGAACTAATTCTAGCAAGTAAGGTGCTCACAGGGTGATTATTCTGAAGCACAGGTTGTTTTAAAGAGAACATTGTGTTCACTTCCCAGAAAATATACTTTAGTACATGCACCCCCCCCCATTACTATTCATATGATACTTCAAGGTTGACTAGTCTGTTGCGTCTCTGCTTATAGTGACTGCAGAGGAATCTGGTTGCTGCTGGTTGCTGCTGTTTTCGCTGAAGAGGGTGGATGATTTCAGCTCTGATCTTGAGAAACATGTTTGCATGACTTTTATCTATTTATCCTACAAAGATATCCTCTGATTTCTCCCCTCTCCCTAAAACCTTGCTCATCTATTTATTGTTTAAACAGGGCAGTTGGTAGGTCTGAAGCTGTGCAGAATGAATGAATGAATAAATAAATCATATCCCAAGATGATGTCAGCATAAGAGATGCTACTATTAATTCATCGTACGCTTCTCCCTGCTACTGTCGAGGCTTGTGTGCCAGAGCAATCCTTGGATCCCTCTGCTTTAATGAGAAGGACTGCTGACATTTCATTGGCCCAATTCTAGAAGCAAAGCCAGTTTCATTGTGGCATTGAGCAGCAGTCTACAACTTCCACTATGAATCCTCAAACCCCTAACATACAGCATGTTGGGTATTGAGCCATTCCATCCATAAAATAAAGGCTAGTAACATGCTTAGAAGCATGCAGGCACAATCCACTTCTACATTAAGAGCACCAAAGGAGAGAATGGTGACTACTAATGGCTCCTTTTGATATTTTTCATATTATTTTCATATTTTACATATTGCATACTGATGGACATGCAGTTTACTCCACACAGGCACACTAGTGCTGCAACCATCTTTTTGTTCCCCACCTAAATTGCATCACAAGTGACTTTGTAAATCCTAGTTTAAAAAGCATACTGCATTGCAGTACTGGGGTAGGATTCATGAAAGAAAGCCACTGCTGTCCATCTAGAGCTTGCTGCATTTTTCCTTAAGTGAGTGCCAATGTGTTAATGGGGTGTTTGAAACATGATGGTACTCTTCCAGAAATAGCTTTTACCTACTCTTGATATATGTAGCTTTATCATTTAGTCCTCTCACAGATGATGGCTGAATGCTAGTCATATTTTTTTAAGGCTATACTGTACACTTCCATATTACACTGGTACCTCGGGTTAAGAACTTAATTCATTCCAGAGGTCCGTTCTTAACCTGAAACAGTTCTTAACCTGAGGCGCGCTTTTGCTAATGGGGCCTCCTGCTGCCGCTGTGCCGCTGGCGCGCGATTTCCATTCTTATCCTGGGGCAAAGTTCTTAACCTGGAGCAACCACTTCCTGGTTAGCGGAGTTTGTAACCCGAAGCATCTGTAACCCAAAGTGTCTGTAACCTGAGGTACCACTGTACAGTTCCATACCCTTCCTAATTTTCCAGGTGCAGTACCGAAATGATGAAAGCTATCCCAGCTTCTGATTTGATCCTGGAATGTCCCTATTTCCCTCGTCAGTGCTGCTGCTGCTAGGCTCAGAGAGGAGGAGGAGCCAGTGCTTCTCCCAAGCAATAGCTGCAGGGGAGCATCTCGTTGCCTCTTCATGGCCGCTGCTGCCGGCTTCCTCCCATGAACAGCTCATAGCAGCTGCTGGAAAGTGGGCAAGGAGGAGGAGAGGCTGCCATCAGCGAGGCCCAGCCCCATGTGACGCACTGGCTCTGAGGTGTAGGAAAATGACAGGGTTGCCCTTGGCAAGAAGAAAGGGAGGGGTGGGCAGAGTTGAGAAGAAGAAGAAGAAGAAGAAGAAGAAGAAGAAGAAGAAGAAGAAGAAGAAGAAGAAGAAGAAGAAGAAGAAGAGTAGTAGTAGTAGTTTGGATTTGATATCCCGCTTTATCACTATCCAAAGGAGTCTCAAAGCGGCTAACATTCTCCTTTCCCCTCCTCCCCCACAACAGACACCCTGTGAGGTGGGTGGGGCTGAGAGACTTCAGAGAAGTGTGACTAGCCCAAGGTCACCCAGCAGCTGCATGTGGAGGAGCGGAGACGTGAACCCGGTTCCCCAGATTAGGAGTCTACCGCTCTTAACCACTACACCACACTGGCTCTCCTTGAGCACAAGGAGTCTTGATTTTTTAATTTAAATAATGCTTTGTGTATCTGCCTCTAATCTTACCCCTTTCTAGAATTTATTTATTGGTGTGTGTTTTTCATTCTACCAAAGAATAAAATAAAATCAGGGTGAAGGGGTTTTCTCATGATGGTGGAGAGTGTGTGTGTGCTGTGCCCCATTGGTGTGGTTATGATGGCACTTGCCCTTCTTCTGATAGGAAATGCCCTGAGGGGGGTGGATTGAGGTGTTGAGGAGGGTTAGTTGGAGGTGAGAAATGTCCATATTTTCATCTGAGTCCAATCCACCATGATTTAGGAATCTTTTGCCCATCGTGGGGCTTGAACCCATGACCCTGGTATTAAGAGTTTCATCCTCTACTGACTCATATATTCTACAACTTGCAAGGGTCAGGTGGGCATGATGCTAAAGTTGACTGAATAAGGATCAGCACCTGTAATTTCACCCAAACTTTATTTGAATTTAAAACCACCAATGGGATAAAATGACTCACCATAAATCAATGTAGAACAATATAAATTCCATTGTGATTAACTTGAGTGTATTTCTACTGATCTGTCAGCTTATAATGAACTGCACACATTGTTCCAAGTAAGCTCACAAAAAAATATAAGTCTTTGAATTTTAAAATTAAGCACAGGAACCAGTGATATTGTGAAGGCAAAGAATTTGAATATTGTTTCATGCCACCCCAATCTCCGAGTGGTGGAAGATTCCAGGGGTTCCAGACATTTACCTAGGGTACATGCTTCCTTTGGAATGAGGTACAGAGGAGATTGTGATGTCTTTATGATATATGGTTTATTTATACATATATACAACCTGAGCCTACAATGAGGGAGGCCACAGCATTAACACCCAAGAAGGTCTTGCTTCTCCCATAGCCAAAGCCTTGGATTCCAACGGCTCTGACTCCCAGCTGCTCAGCCTGCAGCCTGCCAGCTTCCAGTTTCCAACTCAGGCCTTTGTCTTCCTAACTACCAGCAAGTTGAGGAGTGGGGCTCACCCATTTGCCGTCTGGCACTTGTTAAACCCATACTGACCATTACTTCACCAGGAAACTAGCCTGGCTATTTCAGGAATTTGAATCCTTGCTTAGGTTTTAACACTTGCTGGATCCAGGAATTCGAAGGGTCTCGGCATACAGCTCCCCCCACCCCCCACAACTCATAAATAGGTTGTCCGATGGAAGTTACTTGGTTTCCATCCAGTATGCAGGGCCCAGAATCTTCAGTCTTGGCATAGCAGCATGGGCGTAGGCAGGGGGGCAGGAGGGGGCAGCTGCCCCCCCTAGAAGCAAAAAAAATAATGTATTTTACAGACCATAACCAGCACTTTTCCCCTCCAAAAACTGAAGTGGAAAGGGCTTTGCTTTAGCAAGAGCAGCTAAGTCTCCGCTTGCTGGGGGGGGAACACAGCAGTAACAAAAACACATCAAATAAATAAAGCAAAGCGGCTACCAGTAGTTAAGCAGTTAAGACAATGGAGCATATATCCCCAGGCAAGATTCGATAGCTGACCATTTCACCCTATTGTTCTTAAGTGGGAGTTGTTAATGAGCATTCAGGAGCATTAAGAGTTCTATTGGCGATTTAATGAGGGTGCAGACTCAGAGGATTCAATTTGACTAAGGTGGCTCTGCAAGGCTAAAAAGAAGTGAATAAGAAAGGGGGGAGGCTGTAGCTTTGACAGACACAGTGATGTTTATAAAAAGCATTGGTGTTCCAGTCTGCCCCTCCTCCTGCATCTGTATACTGTAAATCAGGGGTGGCAACCTCCCAAGAGACTCTGATCTACTCAGAGTTTAATACTGGGGGTGATCTACCCCTTTTGGGGGGTTCAGGTCAAAGCTGTTGAGTTTTTTTTAAAGGAAGGGAAGCTTCTTTTAGGAGGGAGGGAGGCCCATTTTTGTTTAGGGCTTCAGGTCATAGTTCAACTTTTTTGAGGGAGGAGGAAAATTTTGGGTGAGCTTTTTTTAGGGGTGCCAGTGACCTACCAGTGATCTACCACAGACATCCAGTGATCTACTGGTAGATCACAATCTACCTGTTGGACGTGCCTGCTGTAAATCAAGCAGAGAGAAAGCTGCTTACAAGGCTCCTGTACATGCAGAGTTCCAGCATCACAGCGTCACCCAGAGGCACCCACAAATATGAGTTATCCCTCTCTCTATTTCTTCCTTCCTTCCCTCCCTCTTCCATCCTTAATAAAATATGGGGGGGCAGATAAGCCCCACATAGAAAGCCCATCAACATGGGGGGATGACTCTTTCAAATACGGTATTTACCAGTAATTGGGGGGGGGCACCTAGGCCTCTAGGAGTTGGATGCTATGCCTAGGAGTAGGACAATTCAAGAAAGCAGAATGATGCATATGCTATGGTAATATATCAATAGAATCATAGAATTGTAGTCGGAAGGGACCACAAGGGTCATCTAGTCCAACCCCCTGCAATGCAGGATTTTTTTCCTAAGGTGGGGCTTGAACCATGGTTGAAATATTATGCTGATATGCAGCAACGCCTCGGAGCCGTCGTGGCTGCGGCCGTGTCTTGCCTCGCCCTCGCCCGCCCTGCCACCCCCTCTCGCCTGCCCAACCCTCCCGTCCTCTCCAGCCAAGCAGGGTAGCCGCCAACGCTACCAGCCCCAGAAGCATAAGGTGGCCGCTGCTGCCGCCGCCACGATGTCATCAGGCCCGCTGGCCCTTTAGCCCCGCCCACTTCATGGCCCCTCCCCTTCTGTGCCTTGGCCCCGCCCCTGAACGACCATGGCTTGCCCCCCCCTAGTTTTGATCCTGGCTACGCCCCTGCATAGCAGTTTGTTCGTTGTCAAGTAATATGACAAGCAATTTTGCTTGGTTCATAAACAGTTAAGAACAATGAGAAAAGTGTTTTTGCAATCTACATCATTCTTATTTTTAATCCATACATACATGCTACAAATGCTTAACTGGAGGGGACAAATGCTGTTGCTCAGCAACAAAGAATTGGCAAGAGCTCAGAGCAAGCTCCACATTACTAACAGACAATGACTCGTGCAGCTCAACAATCAATAGCACTTGATTTAAAGGCAATGTCCAGTATATCATACTTCCCAAATAATAACACACAGTTGTATTAGTGGTCAAATATTCAAGACATCAGCCTTTGCTAAGTAGTCTTATTGCAAATGTTGCCCTATATTCTGCCCAAACCAACCCAGTTGCTGTGAATGATTTTCTAATTTGTATGGATTTATTAAAAACAATGAATAGTCTTGTTGGCACCTTGAAGACTAACAAATGCATTGTACTGTAAGATTTCATGGGCTAGATAGAACCATCTTCATTAGATGTGTGAAGTGAGTACCTAAGTAGTGTATAATCTGAGTACAGAGAGGAGAAAGATGATTCCCCCCCTCAAGAAAAGCACAATGTAGCGTCAGTTGTTAGAACAGAGATAAAACTAGGTGTGTCACATTGACTAGTGGTCATTGTTCCTGACTAGACTGATAAGAGCCCACAGTAAAGCTGAAAAGTTTGTCTAATGCAGGGGAAGTCAACACAATGCCCTCTAGATACTACAACTCTCATCAACCCTAGCCAGCATGTCCCATGATTGACGATGATGGGATATGTCATCCACAACATCTGCAGAGCACCAAGTTGGCTACCCTTGTTCTAATGAAGGTGACCCGGAAACTGCAATTAATCCAGAATGCGGCAGCTAGACTGGTGACTGGGAGTGGCTGCCGAGACCACATAACACCGGTCCTGAAAGACCTTCATTGGCTCCCAGTACGTTTCCGAGCACAATTCAAAGTGTTGGTGCTGACCTTTAAAGCCCTAAACGGCCTCGGTCCAGTATACCTGAAGGAGCGTCTCCTCCCCCATCGTTCTGCCCGGACACTGAGATCTAGCGCCGAGGGCCTTCTGGCGGTTCCCTCGCTACAAGAAGCCAAGTTACAGGGAACCAGGCAGAGGGCCTTCTCGGTAGTGGCACCCACCCTGTGGAATGCCCTCCCACCAGAGGTCAAAGAGAATAACAATTACCAGACCTTTAGAAGGCATCTTAAGGCAGCCCTGTTTAGGGAAGCTTTTAATGTTTGATGGATTTCTGTATTTTAATGTTTTGTTGGAAGCCGCCCAGAGTGGCTGGGGGAACCCGGCCAGATGGGCGGGGTATAAATAATAAATTATTATTATTATTATTATTATTATTATTATTATTATTATTATTATTATTATTAATGAGCTAGTTGTTCCCATGATTTGTCAAGGCCAAGTTACACATTGTTGTTGTTTAGTCGTTTAGTCGTGTCCGACTCTTCGTGACCCATGGACCATAGCACGCCAGGCACTCCTGTCTTCCACTGCCTTCTGCACTCATGTAGGTAGCTTCGAGAACCCTGTCCAACCATCTCATCCTCTGTCGTCCCCTTCTCCTAGTGCCCTCCATCTTTCCCAACATCAGGGTCTTTTCCAGGGAGTTTTCTCTTCTCATGAGGTGGCCGAAAATATTGGAGCCTCAGCTAAGTTACACATTACCAGTGCTTTTTTTCTTGGGGGGGGGGAGCGCAGGGGTATGCATACACCTAAACATTTTGTGAATCTAAGCTTGGCCTCATTGAGGGGCAGTATTTCAATAGGAGTAGGAAAATGAGAGTACCCTTAAACATTTTTTAATAGAAAAAAAGCACTGCACATTACTAACTGCAGTCACGCTAGAGCAGGAGTTGGGCACGCTGGGCCTGGTCAGAGGTGTCATCTTGTGCCCCAGGATTGGGGGGGCAGGCAATGCATTTAGCACATGTGTGATATCATGTGCATAGTGCGCACGTGACGTTGCGTCGTCGGGAGGAGGCCAAGTGGGGAGCCCAGGGCTGTGGCTTCTTCTCCCGTGGCTCAGGAGCCAGCAATTGAACCATGCTGTGCTCAGCCTCCTCCACCCCCTCAACATCAAGGCATACCTGCCAAGTTGCTGTCAGAGAAATAAGGGACCGGGCCGGAAATAGCAGACCGGAAGTAGCGCTGCAGCCATTTTGGAACTGGGCGGAGCATGCTCAGAAGTGACTTTTGATGCTGCTTTGCCCAGTTCCAAAATGGCCGCCGCGCCAGAAGTCGCACTGCAGCCATTTTGGAACTGGGCAGAGCAGCATCAAAAGTTGCTTCTGAGCATGCTCCGCCCAGTTCCAAAATGGCCGCCGCGCCAGAATAAACCAGGGAAAAACAAAAAAAAATCCATTTTTTTTTCAGCTAGGGGAAAACGGGAGACTTGGCAGCTATGCATCAAGGGGGCCTGGCCCCATGCCAGCGGAAGACCCCTCTGCCCCTAGGAGTTGGCATGCCTGGGCCTAGGGCTAAATGCAGGATTCCCAATCTTATCCTTGCAGCTCTTCCCAGATCACACTCCTTACCAGCCATGCTTCAGACCTTCCTTGAGTTCTTTTGCTTGACTGGCCCTGGGTCTTCATGAGACCCTTCATAAGGAAACTCAGCCCTTCAGCTGAAAAATGTTGCACTAGGTAGCCAACCTTTTGATCCACAAGCTAAAGATGAAATGGTCTGCAGGAGGCCAGTTTTTTTTTAAAACTACTGTAGCCCCAAGTGGACAATGCAATGTGAGCTGTTGTTTCATCTGAAAGTCAGGGGCTTCCAACAGGATTGTGTTAGGAGATTATCAATAAACTCTGTTCATACTAGCTGTTAGGTTAGGATGGCATCACACATTCCTGGTATCATGAAGGCACAACAACTGCTGTTCTTTTCTGATTTCCTTCCCTACAAGACTGTGACCTCACTTTCACTCACCCAGTCTTTCTGCTTTGATTGAGAAAGCTCTATGTAATCTGTACACTCCCTGGCTGATACCATTTGTTTATTCACATGTTGTAGATTGTAGTAGGATCAGATATTTGCTGACTGCCAGCATTTGTTTCGGTCACCTCTTGGGGAAACAGCTTGTCTGACTCCTCCTTTGGTCCTCTGCCACAAGCTCTCCCTGGCACAGATCTTGGTCCCAGCTCTGTTTGCAAAGTTGCTTTTTATGGGAAGAAAAGAGAGGTGTTTGCATGCAGATGATCTTCAGATCAATCCCCTATAGCTCCAGTTTTAAAGAAGGAAGAAGGATCAAGCAGAGTTCCCAGGAACTGTAATTTGCTAAGGGTGCTGCATCCCAAAGACCCAAAGACCTAAACCTACGAAAACACAAAAAAGAGCCATCATTCTGAGGCACTTCCTTGCTATAGTTTTACTCTACAAGCTCTTATCCTCGTCAGCTTGTGAATATGTCTCTGTGTTGAGTCCACAATCACCATTTCAATTGGCATCATTATCTGACATGAACAAAACGGGAGGCGCACAGGGTCAATATAGTTAGATTTATCTTGCATGCATCAGATAGTGAGGGGATATCTGATGCAACAACAATCATTGGGAGTTGGACATTCTGTCCAATGCAATGTGGGGGGTTTGCCCACTTTCCAGCCCAGCAACATATCTGAAGAGGAGGACAAGCGAGGAGAGGGCTGTTGCTCTCATGTCCTGCTTGCAGCCTTCCTGTAGACATCTGGATGACCATTGTGAGAATAGGCTATTGTACTAGATGGGCCTTTGGCATGATCCAGTAGGGTTCTTATGTTAATCATACTGATTCCCTCTGGTGTGTATACCTGCACCATTACTGATTATTTTACAAGTCTTCCTACGGACCTACCTATCAGAGAAGGAGAAAGTTATATGTCCAAGGACTGCAGTAGCAAATCCCTGCATGAATCCTATCCATTGAACAATTGCCATTATATTTCTTTTGTCAAGCTCTCTATAATTTCCTTACACGTTCTTTTTGCTAATCTTAAAAAAATCTCTTATCCAAAGACATCACAACCTAGCAGAACTTTAAGAAAAGTGCAGAAATGATCTTCCTCCGTAGCAACAGAGAATACAATAGTGCAACCTCAATAGCTCTTTATTTCACTTAGTCTGTCATTTTCTCTTGTTAAGACTCCCCACCCCTTGGAGAAAGTTTGAATACACTAGAGAGTTTAAAATACAAATTTATGACTCTACAAGTCTGTTCCTAAAGAGGAGAAATAGTTCTTGTAGGTAAAACACTGCCTGTTTTGTTTTTTTAAAAAAACCAACTAATTTACATGATTTGTTCAACTGATTAAAGCCTTTGGATAAAACTGTTCCTAGTTGCTTGTCATATTTCTTTCAGTTTCTCCATCATTGTTCCAAAACTCATTGTTATGACCTTCCTCTTTATACTTAGTGTGTTAGATTCAAATGTTCCTTTCTGCTCATGGAAGGAAACCTTTGGATCTCACCCACTGCTTCTTGCTCTTAAGTCTATGGGTTGTGTCCAGTTGGTGCCCTAATGAAAGGCTTTAAAATCCAGAAGAATGCATCCACTAACGGTAAGAGGATAGGAGGGGAATTTATATTTTCCCTCATCTCTCCAGCCTCACTGAAAATATGCTCTGGAGGATCTGTTCCTCTCTAGAACAGATCAAAGGGGAAGCACTGAGGCCTGTGAGAAGAGGGAAATGGGGGAAGGTGAAATCACCTCTCTCTCGTATTAGCAGACTCCTCCTGCTGGTAGGAGGACCAAGAGATTCTCCTCCAAGCAACTGTTTTATTTTATTATTAGATCACTTAATTTATAGTTATTTTTCAAGTTATAGCTGCTTGCCGGAAGTGTGTATTATTTATGAGTCGTTTATTTCTGTATTAGCTGCTTCTTCTTCTTCTTCTTCTTCTTCTTCTTCTTCTTCTTCTTCTTCTTCTTCTTCTTCTTCTTCTTCTTCTTCTTCTTCTTCTTCTTCTTCTTCTTCTTCTTCTTCTTCTTCTTCTTTGCATTGATCTCACCTTTTCTCCAGACAGCTCAAAGAGCAATGTTCATGGTTCCCCCCGCTCACCGTTAAAACTCCCAACAATCTTGTGAGATAGGTTATGCTGAGAGGCAGTGATTGGCCCAAGCTGAGTGGAGATTTGAACCCTAGTCTCCCAGGTTCTAGTCTGACACTCGAACCACTATACCACACTGCCTTGAAAGGAGTTTTTTTTGGTACAAAACTCTGAACTAGAAAACCAATCCGATTAATTTCCCCCTCAAAGTCATATCCGCAAAGTGCTCTACGGTACACTTTTCTGTCTTTTGTCAAATGGCCCACAAGTAGGTTGGACCATGAACAACTATTTCCTCATTGCTATGCAGATTATTATGTTCTCACTTGGAAACAAGGCTCCACGTTTGCTTGCAGCAGAAGTGATAAACTTTTTCCTTACTCCCCAGTCTGAGGGAAGGTGACTTCTGAAGGCAGGTTGTTTTTGGGCTACCACGGGTTTGTGAAATTTCCTACCTGTAGAAGAGCATTCTGCTTGCAGTCAGTTGAAGATGGAACCATTACAAACCAGTGTTTACAAATGAATTACCTGGAGTCCTCTTGTTCTGAAGGCTAAGGTGTTCAAATCTTCTTCAGGGTAATGGTTTAGGATTAGATGCATCACATCAGTGCCACCGATATTTCTTCCCGTTTGTTATTGCGGACTTTTCTGAAAATGTACACTTTCCCACAGCTCTTACAGAATAGGTACCATCATTCTGAATAATGTCTGGAAATTCTGCTTGAGTGGACATCAAATATAACAAGGAAAGAAACCTAGTCATTATTTTGGACAGTGCATCCTTCTGTTCCTCAGAAGGGGCCAAACTTTGCCTGAACTTCATTCCAAATATACTGAAAATAATGAAATCACTTTTCTACAGGGCTGGTAAGGTTTGGTTGGAAAAAGGAGATTCTCTATTAAAAGACAACCAAGCTATTATACCTTTAGTTACTGCTGCTTCTATTTTGGGAAATATGCCGATACGATAGCAATGTGTCAGCAGGGGCATTCTCACTGAGAAATGGCCATTTTATTTGCAGGTTGGAATATAAAAATGAGACACGAACAGTTTGTCACTTTGTGGGTTCACGCTTCATTTCTGACATATCATCCGTATGGAAAAAATAAAATAAAAATCATTTTCGATCAAAGGGGGAAATGAACTCAAAAGTGCAAACGAGCAGATAAAACATTGTTCCTGTCCATAATCACTTTTATGCAACTTTTATTTTGCTGTGACGCATAAAAAAATGATTAAATAACCAATTTTTCAATTAGCAGTGGAAAATACTAGTAAATCATTATCCGGTGGGGAAGATAGGCTACATTTCAGACAAATGAGCTCAAATTTAGCAGAGGATCATACTGGAAGAAATAGGAGGGGGGGTGATTTTTCTGATTACTCTTCCTCCTTGAAGCTCAGTTCTCCTTGAATATCTGCTACATCTGCCAATAAAAATGAAGGCTATAATCCCAACCTCATTTACCTGGGAGTAATCTATATTAAATTCAATAGGATTTACTTCTCAGTAGGCATGATTAGGGATTACACTGTAGGCCCTTACTCAGATGTTTAGTCTTACTGAGTTCAATAGGATTTACGCCTGGGCAACTGTGTACAGGATTGCTGCCTCAAGGACCTAAAACTGAAATTTCTGGTTGATAAGTGCTTTCCTGGGCAATGCTTTAAAAATGTATTTCTTTCCCCTAAGATTGTAAGCTCTTTAAATCACACCAGGTCTTCAAATAGCACCGGATCTTTTTAACTATGATTTTATCTGTTCTATTGAACAATCATCCACACATATATTCTTGCTGCTGAATTTCAGCTCCATGCCTCCACCCAGTGGGGTTTCAATGATAAGGGATGAAAACCAAAAGCTTCTGAAAAGCAATTATGCTGCATTTAAAGCAGGAACAAGGAAGCTGAAATAGTCTTACTTCCTCCCTAAAACAGGACAGGCACATTTTAAAGTTTTATTGCAGTAGATAATCTTTGCAAGGTGGTATTGTAACTATGAATATCTATTTAAATAAATTAGTAAATGGTTGCTTTTTGCAGCTAGGGATGGACAAATCTGGCAATTTCTCTTTCTCCATTTCTCATTTTTCCTGTTTCAATTTTAAAAAAAAAGTCCCAATGAAAACTTCAGCATTTTAGTATGCAATTTTTCCTAATACTGTATACACTTTTGCAATAGCAACTTTCCCTTAGCCCCCAGTGGTACAATGGTCAGTGAGTCTGCCTGTTAGTCAGAAGATTGGTGGTTTGAGCCCATCTAGGGACGGCTATGGGCAGGATTCCTGCATTGCAGGGCATGGGCATAGCCAGGATTTATGTTAGGGCGGGTGGGACTTTTGTTGGGGGAGGGCAGAACCAAGTTATCTGTAACTCGATTGGTCAGTTAGGCAGTTTTATTTGTTTAGTTGATTTTTTTGGGGGGGGGGGTCAGCCTGGCTATGCCCATATAGCTCCCCTGGCTATGCCCATATTGCAGAGCTTGGATTAAATGACCCTTGTGATCCCTTCCAACTCTAAAATTCTAAAGGAACGGCGGGCGAATTTTGCAACACAGTACACCCAACGCACCACTCAAGTGGTATTTAAAAAACTACATTCGTAGCTAGAATTACTATTTCTGTATCAGATAAATCTGCCATTAGGTGTCATACAAGTTATCACACAATTAATTTCACAGTTGACCAGCAACGGATGCAAGAGGAACACAATGTATCAGTTCATTCATGTTTTAAGCATATATCCTCTACATCAAGCATCCCCAAACTTCGGCCCTCCAGATGTTTTGGACTACAATTCCCATCTTCCCTGACCACTGGTCCTGTTAGCTAGGGACCATGGGAGTTGTAGGCCAAAACATCTGGAGGGCCGCAGTTTGGGGATGCCTGCTCTACATACAGCAAGTCAGAGGGCAAATCCCCAGCTGACGTCTCCTCCTTTTTCACCATACAAGCCTTGTAATAATGTTGTTGTTGTTGTTTATTTTATATATCAGTGTTTTTTTCTAAAAAAAAATGTTTAGAGGTACAGTACTCTCATTTTGACTCAAGAAAATCACAATTTTATCGATCAAATTGGGGAAAAAAAAATACAGTAAATGGACAAAAGTACAAAGATTAACAAAATGTTCAGGAGTATGCGTACCCCTGCATACCCCCAGAAGAAAAGCACTGATTATTCTTATTACTTATACCCTGCCCATCTGGCTGGGCCTCCCCAGCCACTCTGGGCAGCTTCCAACAGAATATTAAAAACACAATAAAACATCAAACATTAAAAGCTTCCCTAAACAGGGCTGCCTTCAGATGCCTTCTAAACATCAGATAGTTGCTTATTTCTTTGACATCTGATAGGAGGGGGTTCCACAGAGCGGGCGCCACTACTGAGAAGGCCCTCTGCCTGGTTCCCTGCAACTTGGCTTCTCACAACGAGGGAACCGCCAGAAGGCCCTCGGCACTGGACCTCAGTGTCCGGGCAGAACGATGGGGGTGGAGACGCTCCTTCAGGTATGCTGGGCCGAGGCCGTTTAGGGCTTTAAAGGTCACCACCAACACTTTGAATTGTGCTCAGAAACATACTGGGAGCCAATGTAGGTAATTCAGGACCGGTATTATGTGATCCCGGTGGCCACTCCTAGTCACCAGTCTAGCTGCCCCATTCTGGATTAGTTGTAGTTTCCAGGTCAACTTCAAATGTAGCCCCACGCAGAGCGCATTGCAGTAGTCCAAGCGGGAGATAACCAGGGAATGCACCACTCTGGCGAGACAGTCTGATTAAAGGTGTGTGCGTGGTTTTGTCCTACCTACATGGGTAAAACTTAACACACACATGAAACTTAACACTCCAGGCCTGTGGTAGCCAAATGAAAGCAAAAAGGCAGAAACATAACTTTTTCATTTTTTTAAAAAAAGTATTTTTATCTCCCCAATCTAAGAGCTACTTCACATTGCTCTTTTTATTGCATTGACAACAGGGAGCTTCAGTGATCAAACCTGCCATTAAAGAAAGACCTTTATCTCCATATGTGTCATCTATCATTGCACAACCAAAGTGTTGCAGGGCCCACAACAGACTTGGAAGGAGGATGAACAGGATTAAGATGTTACATTTGTGTAAGAGCGTCATACAGCAAAAGAAGAAAAATCATTCCATGGATTGACTCCGCTTATGTACCTATCTTCTTTGATTATGCTATTGACAGAACCACTTTACATTATCATAAAATCAATACATATTGTTTTGCTTCCCAATAAAACTCGTGTCAACCAGGCTTTTCGTTATGAGTTAGTGCTTGACGGCAACACAGCTATTCATTAATGTAATAAAATATCAGTAGCCTTCATCCATAAATCACACTTCCAACAATTATATACTAAGTGAGATTGAATTAGGAATAGAGTGTTTGTTGTGGTAAACAGTGTGATGTCCATTCTAAGAATGCAAGTGAAGTAACAGCTGGATGGAAAAAAAACCAAGACCATAAGAATTCAGAGATTTTAGCTAAAATTAGACCATTGCTGGTCTAATGCAGATACATGTATTTATTTTAAAATACTAGTAGAAAAATATGATACCCAGATTTGCAAGTTCAGATAGTTTGAAAACAGATTTTATTCTGGTACTTAAAATACTTTCTTCATAACTTAGTACACTTTACCAAGAGCCCATTCTCTAAAATCAGGTTTTCCAATACTGAGGAGGGATAACAAGTTTTATAATCTTAAAGACTCATTTTTGTTTGCACCTGTAATAAATAACAGTTTATGGGTTTTTCTGTATTTTTTGAAGGAGGTACTCCATTTGTAAGTTTAGATTTGGCTGTCCTTTTCTTGTCTTTTTACTTAAAATTTTATAAGCTTCCATTTTCTTCTGTTTGTAGAGTTTTTGAGCTTTTTCTATTTCTTCTCTTCTTTTTATGGCTGCCTGAAATAATGAAAAACACCCAAGTAATTAAAAGAAGTATAACTTTTATACTTTTTCTAGAAATTGGTACACACACACACACACACACACACACACACACATACCAATATATATATGCAAATTGCAAATCTCTTTTTACAGGTATATATGCTAGGAAAATAAACGGTGATATCTAAAAAGATTTGTTCATGATACAAACTCTTAATACCTCCTTCATTTGTTCCAATGCTTTTAGTGTAAAAAATAAGTAATCAACACAGTTTAATGTTTAATCAATTATTTTATTCTATTTTTCTGTTGGAAGCTGCCCAGAGTGGCTGGGGAAACCCAGCCAGATGGGTGGGGTATAAATAAATTATTATTATTATTATTATTATTATTATTATTATTATTATTATTATATCTAATAAAGTACAAGGTTGCCTTTCTGATACAGAGGGAAAGCACATTTGCTTGCGTTATTGCATTGTTCTTCATGGTTAGCACTACAGTGCAGCTGTTTGAGAAGACATCAGACCGGTGGATCCCTTGGGCATGATGGATGACAGCAACAATTGGGGGAAAGAAAGACATAGCATCTTACAAGGACAGGAAGAACCACCATGGACAGAATAACACACAGGAAGAACAAGGATATAGTGTGAGTTCCTCATTTACAGTTTTATAAATCATTTAATGTGTCAACACAAACAGATAAAACAACAACCCTTGTTGCTAAACTCTCACCTCTTCCCACTCTTTAAAGTGCTAACTTTCTATGAGAAACTTAAGACTTTGTTTAAGGCTTACCTCTTTTTTCTTCTCTCGTTCGGCTTTTATTTTCTCATATTCTTCTTTTGCTTTCTGGTTTGAGGTTTTCGTTTTAAATTTTCGATGAACCGTGTTGTACCTGCATTAGACGAACAAACCAGTGATTAAAAGTATTGATTTTTTTATTAGTGCAATTATACTATTTGTGTAAATTTTGCAATTCTGAAAAGTGCAGCAACAACAGGGCTGTCCTGAAAGGAGTCTATTGCTCAACTGCCCTACAGAACTGCTTTTGCCAACACCACCTTTCAGATAGGCAGCACTGTCTGCTATTCTGCATCTATCATGTTCAGAGTAATTATTATCTACCTATAAATCCGATTTAACTATTTTGAGCTGCTTGAGATCTATTATGTTTGAAAAGTGGTTTGCAACTATTAAGAAAAATGCATATGTATTCATGTAATTTCCTTATATATACCATAACTGAGGATTTATTCCCCAAGTTTATTCTATATAGCCAATGTGGTGCCTTACAGTTCCTATCAACCTCAGCAAAAATTGTCAGGGATGCTGCAAGTTGCAGTTCAAAACACAATAAAAGGCACCATGTTGGCTACCACTGCCATAAAGAATAAGATTCAAGCTCTCCAAACCCATAGAATAACTTTTGCTTAGCTGGGCAAACATAGGCTGTATTTACTTGAAACGTATTTTACTTCATTAGAACCAGAATGATCACAAAAAAGGGAGAACTTCCTTTTTTTCTTTTTCAGTTATTTGCTCCCTTCCTCCAATATCTTGTTTAGCCATAGGGAACACTCTTGGAATTGATTGACTGGTTCTCTCTTAACCAAATATGGTCTTTTTAATGGACTACTATCTGAATCAAGATTTGTGATTTGTTTGAGTCAGTATTTGATTTTCAAAATACAGTACACCATACTCACATTATCTACAATAAGGTAATATACGCATGTACTACCGTAAAAATGTACTTTATGTTGCACGTCAAGAGCAGGGCTCTGTTCACAAAAGTAAATGTTTTGACAAATTGTAACTTTAGGAAATAAAATCTCATTCTGAACCAGGAGTGAAGAATCTGTACCCTTCCACCACTTCTAACTATTGGCCATACTGACTTCTGCTTATGGGAGCAGGTTCCACACTACAGATTTCTTATATACCAACTTGAAAGCCTGGCTCCATACTGTTTGCTCACAACCACCAAAACTGGATAAATGAGTATTAGCCACATGTGTCTACTTGGTTACGGTTTTAACCTTGTTTTAAATAGATTTGCTGTTTCTGTGCTTTTCACTGTTTTTCATTCTCTTATGTGTAAATCACCATCAGATGGTGGTTTAGGAGGTTTAGGACAGGCATCCCCAAACTTCGGCCCTGTTCTAGCAGGTGTTTTCACAGCATTTTAGTTCCATTCAGTGTAATCTTTCATTTTCTAAGCTTAGTTCAGTGAAAAAGGTAGCAACTAGCAGTAACAGCATATAAAATAGTTCAGCTGGTGAGGGTTTGGGTCAAATTATAGTAAATTGTAAACCTTCAGTGGCTGTTACTATTTTTATCCTTGATTTATTATTGACCTCCTAAACCAGGCATCCCCAAACTGCGGCCCTCCAGATGTTTTGGCCTACAACTCCCATGATCCCTAGCTAACAGGACCAGTAGTCAGAGAAGATGGGAATTGTAGTCCAAAACATCTGGAGGGCCGAACTTTGGGGATGTCTGTGCTAGAAGAATAACCTAGGCCAGTGATGGTGAACCTATGACACGCGTGTCAGACGTGACACGCAGAGCCCTCACTGCTGGCACACACCCCATCAGCCCATTCGCGCTGTTGTTGTTGTTGTTGTCCCCCACCCCCATTTGTTCTCACGCTCCTCCTCACGCTACAAGCTTGTCTTCGCTATTAAAACCCGGATCCTTTTTTGCTGTTGTTGTTCCTGGTAACCAGAGATTGGTTTTTTAAACCTTTCTGTGCTGTTTTTCTGGCGCTTTGGCAGACGATGATTGGGTGTAACAGCGTTCATTTTTAACCCGTTCTGTGCTGGGTTTTTTTGGCGCTTTGGCAGACTATGTCGGTGCTGCATGTTAGTTCCAGCGAAGGTATTATTCATAATTTATTTCTGTTCTCTTCCCCCCCCAAAAAAACGCAGCAGCTTTGGGGCACGCCCCCCCCAAAAGCAAAGCAACTTTTGCACCCCCCAAAAAAACCTCCAAAACGTTGGTCAGCAGCTCCCCCAAAAAAGCTCAACAACTCTGGGCACTTTGTGATAAATAAGGGGTTTGGGGTTTGGTTTGGTTAAATAATTAGTTTTTGGTTTATTAAATACACTTATATATTACAATTATACATTTTTGTTATTTAAACTATAAATATCGCGAAATTATGGTTTTTTTTCTCAGAGTGACACACCACCCGAGTTATGCTCGGTTTTTTGGCGAATTTTGACACACCAAACTCAAAAGGTTACCCATCACTGACCTAGGCTCACCTTTAAAAAGGAATTATAGGATAAAAGCAATTCCCAAAAGGTTTCTTACTTTGTGGTCGCAATTTCCTCTTCTTTTGGTACAGAAGGGCGATCATTCCTAGGCTTCTGTTGTTTTTTAAGCATTTCCTCTTCAGCTAAGTAAAGATGCTTCAGGTGTTCTGGGTAATCTTCTTTGTACTCAATGTTCTTCTGAGAATTGGCATTGCTTTCCTTTTTAAGCAATTTCTTGTAGTCACGTTGGATCTTTTGCTTTCTCCAAAAGGCAAAACCCTGACCTATAGACACCAGAAAAAGATGTGGAATAAGAAAAAAAAGTGTGATTAAAACTTCAAATGTTTTAACATAACACTCTCTTTTACTAATGTTTCTTCCAGATGATCTTTGAAATAATGCTCCATCTTCTCTTGAAGAACTGAAGTTAATAGGGTTGACTCGAATGTTGAGCAAGCTGACTTGCTCATGTAAAAGAACTTAACCTTGCTCTCCACCCTTTCTGCGAACTCCTCTCTGGGAGCCCTTGCTTTCACATGCTCTTACTAAATCATAGATGGGTTCCTGTGATGGGTGAATGTGATCACTGTCTCTTCCTCTGCAAACTGACTGAAGACCATGTTGGAAAGGCAGGTAAGGCCAAACTTTATACTTAACAGCCCTTACTAAGCCTGAAGTCCTAACTATATCTACTCAGAAGCAAGTCCAACTGAATTCCAAGGTGAGTAGGGTTAGGACTGCAGCCTAAGCTACGAGCCCCACAAAGCTCACTTCAAAGTGAACAATATTTAAATAAAATGTTTTGCCAGGATTTCACATTTTGAGGATATTATTATTATTATTTATTAAATTTGTATACCATCCTTCATCCAAAGATTGCAGGGTGGTTCATACAAGCCCATTTTAAAGGCGACAGAATATTAATTAGCCCAAGGCCTGGAAATACAAAAAACTTTTGCCTGGCACCTAAAGGTATGTAATGAACACGCCAAGTGAGGCTCCCTGGGACAGCACTCCACTGCAGAAAAGGCCCAATTGGTATTGTGGAGAAGGCACACAAAAGATGTTTGCAGGGTCTGGACTGGGTCATATGGGGAAAGGCAGTGCTTGAGATAATTACAGCCCTGGGCAGTTTAAGGCTTTATAGGTCAAGACCAGCACTTTGAATTGGGCCCAGAAACCAATCTGCAGCCAGGGCAGTCAGGCCAGGAACGGTTAAATTGTCTAGCACCGGTGAGCAACCTGGATGCCAAACTTTGCACCAGTGGAAGTTTCTGAACTGTCTTCAGTGGCAGCCCTACATAGAACGTGTTGCAAGAGTCTAACCTAGAGGATACCAGAGCATAGACAGCACTAGTGAGGCTCTCCTTGTCCAGGATGGGCCACCAGCAGAAACTGACAGAAGGCACTCTGCGCCACCGAAGCCACTGTCTCAGGTGACAGCAGTAGATCCAGAAGTACCACACACCCCTAACTCAAGACAGCCGCAGCCAGAATGATACCGTGGTCAATGGTACCAAAAGCTCCTGAGAAAGAAATCGAGGAGAATAAGCTCACATTTTCCTGCCTCTCGTGACAACCAAATGCATGGCAACGAAAGCCGGGCCTAAACCCTGGACGAAATGGATATCCAAACTTAGCCACATTCTTCCGACTTTTAGAAGACATCTGAAGGCAGCCCAGTTTAAGGAAGTATTTAATGTTTGACGTTTGATCGTGTTTTTAATATTCTGTTGGGAGCCGCCCAGAGTGGCTGGGGAAACCCAGCCAGATGGGCGAGGTATAAATAAATAATAATAATAATAATTCAACGTGCACCATTGATTCCAATGAATCTATTTAGAGTATGACAGCTGGTTATCGCCCAGTGTTTATAAATTAAAGTTTAAGGTCGCAAGTATAGGAGGAACGACCGCCCCCCCCCCGCCTCAGCTCCTTCCTGGCTGGTCTTACCCTCCCGCACGCTCCCTCGCACCAGACGCGGGTCTTTCCTCCACTGCCGTTTCCGACCCGGGCGAACCTGCGACTTCTTCTCCGCCCCAGCATCTTTGCTGGCGCCCGACGCCGCTCTCTTCCTCGCTACAGGCGCCATATGCAAACTTCCGCTCGGCTTCGTCGCGCGCCGATTACGTAATCCAACCGGCGACCCGCTTCTCTTCAGCCGCGGGAGTCTAAAGAGAAACCGCTGGCCTTTCCGTTGGTGCTCGATTCGCTTAGCCTGGGCAGGAAGCGCGAGAGCGAACGGGCGTCCTTGGAGACGGACAGGCTCTCCCAATCGAGCGCCGAGCCCTTCCTTTTACGCCTGAGCAGCTCAGCTCCATCCGCTTCGTCCCCACGCCAGCGATGTCGCGGCGCATCCGCGAGGCTTCCACGCCGGTTCCTGGGGCGAACCGCCCTCTTCCCCCGGAGCTGCCGGCGGAGACGGTGGTGGCGCGGCTGCGGGCGGTGGCGCGGTTCCTGGAACGGATGCTGCCGCTGTGCCGGGCCCACACGGTGGACTTCTACACTCGCGGCCTGTGGGAGAAGATGGTGGCGCTTCCCCCGGAGGCGGTGCTAGAAGCGCTGAGCGGAGAGAGGCTTCAGCAGCTCCTGGAGGAGCCGCCTCTGCAGCGCCCCCTGGAGGAGGCCGCCGGTAAGCGCCTCCACGCCGCTTAGAAGGCGGTGGGCGGGGGTGGTGGTGCTTTCCACTGGCTATTAACATTTGCCATTACTGTATTTTATTATTTGTTTACGGATCTGTGTGCCCCGCCTTCTTCCAACAAGTGAACTCAAGGCGTCTTACAGATAGAACCCATGAAAGAGACAGAGATACTAAATGTTATAATAATAATAATAATAATAATAATAATAATAGTAATAATAAATTTATACCCCGTCCATCTGGTTGGATATAAGATCATGTATATATCCTAAATGTTAAGATCATCGACACACACACACCTGTCGATAATCTTAACATTTAGGAAATGAAATTAAACATCGTCGTTGAATTGCAATTAGATGCTTATACATTCAGATATGTATATGATATATTTACTAAACTTGATCTTAGCCCAAAGGCTGAGAAGCGACGTACGGCATTGCTTTCAATGAGACATTTGCATTTATTGAGGCACATTGGTTCCCAAACTCCCCACCTCCATGGACAACTTGGAAGTTTTAGGGTTGCCATACTTTGAAGAATACAGTACAACTTGGAAGTTTTAGGGTTGCCATACTTTGAAGAATACAGTGGTACCTCGGTTTATGAACACAATTGGTTCCGGAAGTCTGTTCATAAACCGAAGCGTTCATAAACCGAAGCAAACTTTCCCATTGAAAGTAATGGAAAATGGATTAATCCGTTCTAGAGGATGAAAAAAACCCCTAAAGCAGCAATTTAACGGAGCGCTTCCGTGGCTGCAGCCCAGTCGCGAAAGCGCTCCCCGGCCTCTAGGTAGAGAAACATCAACTTTAGGCACTTTCTCTCTCTTGTGGCAGCACCATAAGCTGCTTTACCTGAAGACAGGAAAGTTCTCAAGTGGGAGAAGCCAACTTTGTGTATTTCCAAACCAAAAATGGGTGTGAGGTCATATGACATGCACATCTGGTTAGTGCCAGGACCAATTGCCATTTGGTTCCTCCCAGAAGCTCCCCTGCCCATTCATCATTTTTTTTCCTTTTGTACCACACACCTTTTTCTGAGCTTGTTTGCAGGCACTGTTTTATTATTCAAAGTCTGTACCTTGCCTATATATATATACGTACTTTTAAAATGAAAATACAGTATTTTCTGTAAATGAAAATCTCATTTAAGCCATTCTGAGGTTTCTGAAGGATGAGCTGGATAGAACTGCCATAAATAAAGCACCTTATTTTTACTTCTCCCCCCAAGCTGCTGAACATTTCTGCCATGGGTGAAAGAAGTCTGCTTTTGTTTTTGAGCAGAGATTGTCCACTCCCATATTCCTACCTCGCACCCCCCGCTCTTCATTTTTCAAATTTTCGCTTGCAAAAGGAAAGGAACAAGATGCTGACCTTGAAAAGACTAGAAATCAGCAATCCTTAACAGTTTATTGACACTGTTGATTTCTGTTTTGTTCCAGCTGGTATTGTAGGAGCTCCTGCCATAACTGTAAATTGAAACTACAGATTAACTCAGTGTGTAACAGAACTGGATCTAGCTGGTTTTTAACACCCCCCCCAAAAAAAAGACAGAAACAAATATATATGCATTTTCATCGCCAAAAGGACATTTTATGTGTTAAGGTTACATAATGGCTAGTTAGGCATAGGCCATGTGTGTGTGTGTGTGTGTGTGTGTGTGTGTGTGTGTGTGTGTACACACTACACACACACACACACATATTCTAGCAGTGTCAAGCTGTGACTCTTGTCTCCAGTTATCAGAATCCATACTGCGATGTGCGAAAGATGAGGTGACAATATCTATTTGTGGGTATCCAGTTTTTGTTGGATTGCATTAAGCTTTGTAGTAAAGGAGTTAGCCCTCTACAATTAATTACAAAATTAATTGCATTTCCTTTTTTACAGATATCTGTGAGTTTTACGACATTTTCTGTGAAAATTCTCAGAGGCTGGTCAACGTGCAGGCTTTTGCCCTCGCTGCTAAATATTACTCCATGTCAAACCTTGGTGTGTGTATCTCCTTAGAACAGATGCTAAAAGCACTAGAAAGGACACAGCAGCCAAAGTCAGGTAAGTTATAATCTTGGAATCTATTTTCATATCTCCTTAAAGCTTTCTCCTTCCTATTCACCTATTCTTGTTTACACGCATTATGTCATTCTGGATTTCTTTTCTAAGCAATACAGAAATCTTTAAAACATACACAGAGCACAGTCCTTTATATGTCTACTCACTGTCCCACTGTGTTACGTGAGGCTAGTCTTACTTCCAGGTAGAGCTGGGCTAAAGTTCGGTTAGAAACTTCTTCTGGCATGTTTAGGATGTTTGATGAAGGTGGAACATCTTCCATAGTTGGAGAGAAGGGACAAGCATCTGGTTTGGTGGAGGAGAATGAGTAGGGAGTACGCAGAACACAACACAACACACAAGGTGATCCAAAGGCAAGTTAATAAAGAGACAAAAGCACTTGATTTGATTTAATTCAAATCGATTGAAATAACAATTGAAATCACTAGTCAGTAAGACTTGATTTAAATCATTTCTTTTACAGATCTTGCGGATATAATCTTAATATTTACAACCAGATGAAGATTTCATTTTTGGAATAATACATTTTCAGAGTATTTTTTTACAGTTCTATAAAAAATAATTACTGACTTGCACAATTATTACACAAAGGTCCCAATACTTGTGGAGTATTCTGCTCACAAGGTTGCACTTTCATTTTTACTGCTTCACACTTAGCTACTTGTGCAGATCTATTCCACTCCAAACAATCTGTTCATTGAACCCCTTGGAACTTAGCATTTAAGAGGTAAGGGGTTGATTCTGTGTGTATAAATTTGCAAAGGAGCAAAGGGATTAAGTTTTTTTCCTCAGCTTTATATGTGTATTTTATTTTTTAAAAATCCTGTGAAGAAAAGGCATGCTATCTCTGCAGACCCAAATTCACACTTTTGAGAACTGCAAAAACAAGCATTTGTGATAATATCTTCTTGTTGGAAAGAAAGGTCCCTGCTTCCAGGTAAGTGCATACAAATGCAACCCTAGTCATCACATCAAACTTCATTACTGGGGCATCCTACTTTTTTTTGCAACAATAGTGTTTATTTTATTTTATTAGTCATACCCTTGGCTGTGTGCGTTTTCTTATATATTCCCAGCAGAACATCTTGCTTTCTTTTCTTTGAAGAGTTCTCTCTGAATTTCACATATCAAACGGCTTTTGAAATCCTGTAAGTTTCAAAACTTAAGTTTCAAAACTGGGAGCTACTTCTCAAAAAACCGAAAGCAATCATAGCTACACTGAGCCAGCATAGTTAGTCGCATGGTCCAGGAGGGCAGCCATAGTAATATCACATTTAGTGCTTCATATGTCTAGGTCCCTCATTTTCAACTTCACACTCAAATTTTAGCTGCCACTTGGCAATTGGGACCACTTTACCTTGGTTTATGTTTTACAACTGCAGACTTTCTTCCTATCTCAGTGTGCTAAAACTTGCATAGTAGAGACAAAACTCACAACCATTATAAATGGGGCACATAATTGTAATATAATCTGAAACCGTAAAAATAGAACAAAACTGAATCGAGAATAAGTTCCTTGTATTTAACAACATTAAAAGAAACCTATTAAGTTGAATGGAATTGCTTGGCAGTCACCTGGTGAGGCCCAATATCCAACTTCAGAGTTGTAATATGGTCTTTTCATATGATCACTGGGACCTTTAAATGTTGAATGTTTTCCAGACATTCCTAGATTCATTTCTGTATTTCAGAAAAGAGGCACATCTGTTAACTGTTGAGAAATGTTCTTGAACAAATTGCATTTTTCGAAAAAGAAATGTCCACAAAGAGAGGAATGTTATAGCATTCAAACATATTGTTCTTGAAATTCTTTCATCTGTTTTTTATGATTTTCCTTATCAACATAAAAAGAAAAATATGTCAGAGATATTGCTTTGAAGAGCTACAGAATCTGCTTCAGAAATAACCAAAATAACTTGGAAACATGCTACCCACTTCTAGCATTACATTTACAAAAGTGTCTTTTCCCCTCTTAAAATTAAATTGCAGCTGTTTGTATATCTCAGAAGAGCATTGGCCTCATAAAATATCAATGGTGCTATGCAGTGCTTAAGCCTTTGAGAGGCTCCTGCTACCAAAACATCTTTAAACTGTTTCCTTCAAGTATCCATGATTTGTATTTTAAACAATTAGCAGTCAGGATTTCTCTGTACAGTGGAACATCGGTTTATGAACACCTCGGTTTACAAATTTTCGGTTTACGAACGCCGCGGACCCATCTGGAACGGATTAATTCACTTTCCATTACTTTCAATGGGAAAGTTCACTTCAGTTTATGAACGCTTCAGTTTATGAACAGACTTCCGGAACCAATTACACCCATGCTTCGGGTCAAGTACGCTTCAGGTTGAGTACTCCGCGGACCCGTGTGGAACGGATTAATCCACTTTCCATTACTTTCAATGGGAAAGTTCGCTTCAGTTTATGAACGCTTCAGTTTATGAACAGACTTCTGGAACCAATTGTGTTCATAAACCGAGGTACCACTGTATTGAAGGAACTCATATTTGGGCATGATATTTGGTGTTACTATTTCACCTTACAGACATTACATTATTGGCTACTTTCCGATCAAAAGTTCAGTGCTCTTTAGAGGTCCCGACCAAAGAAGAGTGGCAACTCAAGTTGACAGAATAAGCACAGCTTGCAGACTTAACGTATAGAATAAGAGAACAAGAAGATTGGAAAAAGTTTATTGAGTTTATTGAGCCTCCGCTCGTGTCCCTTTCGCCCAATGTCTGTGGCAAGCCAGGAAGTAACCGCTGGGTTTGCCGCAGTTGGTGCATGCGCAGAAGAGGGCAATCACCGCCTGCGCACAACGGCGCCTCTCCCAGCGACCCGTTTCGACTTCCGGACGGGCCTCCAGAACAGATTGTGGTTGTTAGTAGAGGTTCCACTGTATATGGAAAATAATTATGTACAGCTGAAAACGCTGGCAGCATTAAGATAAATTCAACAGTGCAAATAAGTTTCGATGCATGCAATAATGGAAAACTGATTAGTATAGGGGTTTTTTTGTAAAATATGCAGGGATTTAAGATATATAAAATGAACCATGGAAAGAGAAGAAGGGAAGTCATTGATATCTTAAGGAAGTAAAATGAGTATTTGAAGTCGTAAAACAGAAAATTTAATAAAAATTGTTTTAAAAAAGAGTTTGGTGCTCTTTCAGACTTCGTGAAATCAGCTAGGTGAGCAATAACTAATTTTATAACATCTGATAAGTACCTTTAATCTAAAAAACAATGAACGTGAGGAGGAGCATTTCAGCGTATTGCTGTTACTAACATAATTATGTAGGTGACTGTAGTGAGCCTTGCTCCATTATGGATAACTGCACATACAATTATTGGGGGGGGGTATTGTGGTGGTTAGCAGTGCATTTAATGCAAATATAATATTTGCTATCCTATTGTAGGTGATTTCTTTAAATGAAAGATCTTCAGTAATACTCCCCTTCAAAAATTATTCCAGCTGAATAGCCAGGATTGAAAAAGCCTGTTGTGCCAGCAGGAGATACTTCTGCATGCATTTTGTGTAGGGATTTCTGGTTTTCCTTCCCAACAGCAGCCTTTGAATCCAGCTTTGATAACGTTCCCTAAGCAGCTTTTGAGAAAATTCAGGGGCCTCATTCTGCATGCATCTTGTTGGATCCCAGCCAACGTTTATGGGAAACCTAAACTTTAATCAATCTTTTCTTTTGACTACATCAAAATGTGATAGCAGAACACAAAAATGACATGGCTGGCTTGTACCTTCTTTGAATTTTGTTCGTCAGTATTAACTTTTTGTGAGCTGATAAAATCTGCTGTATGATGACAGCTCTTGACCATACTGCCACATGTTTAAATGCACAGCAGGTCTCAAGATGGATTACTAGTATCGTTGGGAAACAATGATGTTAACTCTTCATTCCTTCATTCTTTAATTTTTAATTTAGCAAATCTGCTTGAGAATTCCTTAGTAACTGTTTTGTCTTCTGCTGGATTTCATTGCATAGGATTTTAATGCTTTTTTGTTATTTTCTCCTGTTTGTATTGGAAATTTCCCCTCTCTTGTTATAATAAAAATAATTTGAAAAAAGGAGCAAATCAACATGGTGAACACTTTCGAACAAAATGGCCCGATGTGGGGTGTCACTGACATAAGTTTTTTATTAACAAATTTTAGTTCTTATTATTTTGAATTATCTAATTTATTTGAGGAAAATCAATTGGTCCTAAGCAAAACTGATATTTACTGATAAGAATCAGTAAAATCAGCTTTTCAGAATTGGTGTATAATTGGTTATGCATTTTCTAAAAATAAATCAAACCCTTCTAATTTAATTGCATTTTATGTTGATCAGAAGTAGAGATAAAAACGGATGACTTCATGAACAATAAGAAGTCACATGAAGTGCAGCTGATGTCGGAGTTAGTAGACAGCATTGCAAAGTATTACGGCCTAAACCAGGTAGGAATTCTTATGATTTCATATTGTGTACTTATTTTAAAAAGTAAAGTCATGCTTGTTCCAGTTTTGGACTTTAAAGCCAAGACCCATAGCCTAGCTCCAGCCCCTTAGGGACAATGAAGGCAATCAAGAAACCATTGATTTTAGATTCAGTTCTCTGCAGGTTTGATCAAACACTTCAGCAAGAGTCAGAAGCCAGAAATGTGGATGTACAAACTATACATCAGGACCATGGACAGAGTACAGTAGTCCAGCCAGAAAACAGGTAGGCTTAGATATAGCTCTTGTGCTTTTGGGAGCCTGTTGAATATTTGGGGACTGCTAAAGTGGTGCTGTGGTCTAAACCACAGAACCTAGGGCTTGCCGATCAGAAGGTCGGCGGTTCGAATCCCTGCAACAGGGTGAGCTCCCGTTGCTCCGTCCCTGCTCCTGCCAACCTAGCAGTTCAAAAGCACGTCAAAATGCAAGTAGATAAATAGGTACCACTCCAGCGGGAAGGTAACCGGCGTTTCCGTGTGCTACTCTGGTTTGCCAGAAGCGGCTTAGTCATGCTGGCCACATGACCCGGAGGCTGTACGCTGGCTCCCTCGGCCAGTAAAGCAAGATGAGCACCGCAATCCCAGAGTCGTCCACGACTGGGCCTAACGGTCAGGGGTCCCTTTACCTTTACCTTTAAAGGGAAGGGGCTTTGGACCCAACATGCACTCCCACGAGCAGAAGAACCGTAGGCAATACTGCTACTCCCATGGCTGTCCACTGGTGCAGGAGACCTCCAAGTCAAGAATAGGCTTTGCGGGCTCTGACCCTGGGATGTTTCCTATGGTGGCTGAAAATGTACACATTTCCCCAGCATTTCCCTATCAATATCAGTTCCTGGCATTCCAGGTTATAGTGATTGATGTTTTAACTTGGTTTTATTGCGTTCTTCTTTTGCAATATTTTGTTTTAGCACAACCCTAGGTACGTCTACTATGAAGTGAGTATAGCATTGCACTGCAAGATTAGACAACTGTCTGTGCGATTTGACGTCTGATTGCAGTAATTGCAGAGTTGGAAAAGGGCAACCAAAATGTTCGGGGTTTGAAGAGACTCCCCTATGAAGACGGGATGCAGTGTTCGGGACTTTTTGGTTTAGAGCAGACACCCCCAAACTCAGCCCTCCAGCCTCAGCCCTCCAGCTGTTTTGGGACTACCATTTTCATCATCCCTGACCACTGGTCCTGTTAGCTAGGAATGATGGGAGTTGTAGTCCCAAAACAGCTGGAGGGCCAAGTTTGGGGATGCCTGGCTTAGAGAATAGGCGAGTAAGAGGTGACACGGTAGAAGTTTATAAAATTATGCCTGGCCTGGAGAAAGTGGGTAGAGAAAAGTTTTTCTCCCTCTCTCATAAAACTAGAATTTGTGGGCAATCCCGTGAAGCAGAATGTTGGAAGAATCAGGAGAAATAAAAGAAAGCACTTTTTCACACAGCACATAGTTAAACAGTGGGTGTCACTCCCAAAGGAGGCAGTGATGGCCACCAGCCTACATGCCTAGAAGAGGATTAGATAAATGCATGGAGGAGAGGGCTTTTGATGGCTACCATCCATAACTGTCTTCACAGAGGCAGTAATGCTTCTGAATAGCAGTTGCTGGAAACCACAGGAGGGGAGAGGGCTCTTGTGCTTGGGTCCTGCTTGCAGCTTTCCCACCGGCATCTGATTGGCCACTGTGAGAACAGGATCCCGGATTAGATGGTCCATTGGCCTGATCCAGAAGGCTTTTCTTACAGTCTTAATGGTAACCCAGACTTTCTACAATTTGCACTGAATATAAAATAGAGACTTCTAATGCCAATAAAGGTATTTGTATTGTATTGTAAAATAGAGGCTGTTTATGATTAAACGTTTTAGTCAATCAATGCATTGTAATATTGCATTGTTTCCTCAGAATTGCAAATCCCTAAATGGCCTTTTGGTTACACTGGAATTAATATGGGGGTGGTGGATAAAAGCACTCCCTGGTTTTAGTTAATGGAAAAAATGCAAGACTTTAGGAGAGATTTTTCATATTTGATTCTTTTCAGCCCTTCTCATAAAAGTATGCCAAATATAATTAAAGTGTAGCGCTATGAAAAACACAAACACATGGTTTACAACAGTACATATCTTTTTAAGAGGGCTCTTTTTAAGAGACTCCAGTCTCTGCCCTTAGTTTCAACTTTTTACCTGCGATGTATAATGGGTGGTAGAAGATATTGTGATGGTATGGTGGTTGGTTGTATAGCAAAATTAAAGTGCATACCGGTATACTTATTTTGAAAACTATTACTTTCGAAGTTAATCAACAGGTATACTATGTTTTTACCAAAAATGTTTTTTAAAAAATTCAAGTTCATTGTCTGTTTTATGAATGGCTGCGTTTTGGATGCCTTGAGATAAAAAAAACAGGGATCCTGTGGTCCTCCAGATGTTTTCGGTCTCCAAATACCATCACTCGTAGCCAGTATAGCCAGTGTTCAGAGATCATGGAATTACAGTCTTCACAACATTTGGAGGGCCACAGGTTCTTCTTCCCTGTTTTAGATGAAGAAAATCATTGTAATAGTATTTAATATTACACTGAGGCATAATCTAAAAGAAATATAATACCTTTTCTCTACAATAGCATTGAATTGTGTTGGGACCAAGTCAAGGGGTTGTTTTACATGTAGTTTGAAGTATCTTGGAAAGGACCTCCTGGCTTAGTTAGCGCATATGCAAGCTAATAAACAAGAGGCAAGAATAGTATCAGGATCCATAAATGGATATCTTTAAGCCCATTTCATTAGTCAATCAAAGCGGCCTGGTTGCCACAATCCCCTGGTTACTCCCACACTGCTCCCAGTGATATGCAGGGTTAGGGGGAATTGTGTGACTATGCATCACACTAGCAATGTACCCCGTAACACAATAGGTTTTGCTAGTATGGTTTGTAATTGCACGGTCCACCAACAATAGTCCTACCCAGTTCTCCACATGGAGAAGGAGATTGTGGGACTGTGTTGCTAGCCCCATCCCCAGTATCATGCATGGCACTGACTCTGATGCCTGGATAATTTGAAGGGACACGGATGGCACTGTGGTCTAAACCACTGAGCCTCTTGGGCTTGCCGATTGGAAAGTCGGCAGTTCAAATCCCCCTGACGAAGTGAGCTCCCGTTGCCCTGTCCCAGCTCCTGACAACCTAGCAGTTCAAAAGCACGCCAGTGTAAGTAGATAAATAGGTACCATTGCGGTGGGAAGGTAAACGGTGTTTCCATGTGCTCTGGTTTCCATCATGGTGTTCCGTTGTGCCAGAAGTGGTTTAGTCATGCTGGCCACATGACCCGGAAAGCTGTCTGTGGACAAACGGCAGCTCCCTCGGCCTGAAAGCAAGATGAGCGCTACAACCCTGTAGTCACCAACCTTAGTTGTACGTTGGATAGTTGTATGTTGGTACTGATGTTTGAATCAGGAAAGCTTTTGAATAAGCCAACTTCTCGTGGATGGTGTGGAAATCCAGGAGACAGAGTGATAGGCATTCACGATGCTGAGGGCAGGGCCAGCAGTGCAGTTCTTTGGTTACCTTCTCTACTCATAGGGCCGGATTCAACCAAGGAGGTCCACTGGTGGAAGCCTGCACAAGGAATTCTGCTAGTGCAATGTCCCCCCTCTCCATCCATGTCCCCGCAAATTGGCTCAGGGTGTGTGTGTCGGGAGAACATTAGAGTGAAAGGAAGCTTGTGCTTGTGCTCACTGAATTCCTCCCAAAGCTTATACATATGGAGGGCATCTAGTTAGGTCTTATTTGGGCAGAAGATGCAATCACATAATGGAAGCAGCCTTGCTCTATGCAAATAGAACCTTACTTGAAGCTTTAAGACTTGAAGTGTCTTTAAGAATCAGTTGTCCTGCTATAGCAAATGATTACCTTTTCTGGCTCCTGTCTAGGAACAATCTTTTTTTGTGAATGAGAAACCACAACTTGTTGAATGAGAGAGACTTTTCCCTCCGCCTGGTTTTCTTACAGTACATTTCAAAGACAAAATCGTGTATACCGTATGCTTGTGTTTGTAAATGTTCTTTGGCATTTACCAACACTTCCAGAACATGCGGATAGTCTGCTAGGTTTTAAAGCCAGTGATAAATTATACCTTTTCAAGTACTGGCGACTCCCTGTTTGGGTGTTGTGGGCCATTGTGCGCATCAGTGGTCAGGCATAATCCCGTTGTGCCAACCCCCCCCCCCATTCCACCTTATGGGGTCGAAAGTGATGCGTGTGTGATCAAGCGTCAATCATATGTGTGCAGAATAGTTACCGCCTGTAAATAAATGTTAATTAGAAAAGACCAAAATGTACCACTGATATATGGCAAAAGACTAAAGATCCAGTGCTTGTGCCTGTAGCAGGAAGGAAATTCTAGCCCACCAGCTGGGGAGAAACTAGAGAAGTGAATTGTCCAAGAAGGCAAATAAAGCGAATGATTTGCATCCTTCTGCAAACATCACCTGGAGTGCAGGTATATGCTATCAAGGTGCCTTACGGGGGCTTTGGCCAGTGGCATGCGGTGGTTGACCCCCCACGAGACTGTTGAATGTGATCCCTGACTGACAGCAGTGTAGTGGTGAAAAATAATGATGCGTAAAAACCAGTTGTGGTACACTGAACATGGCAGGAAACTGGAAGAAAAGCTTTTTGAAGAACTGTTTGCCATGGATAAGGTCAAGAACCCAGTCGCAGGTTGCCAAACTGGGAACTAAGTAGAATTCCTGTTGCCTGGTGGCTGACAGACATCCATAAGGAAACAGAAAGCACAAGGAAAATTAGACAAATGGAGAAAAGGGAAAGACTGAGCTGTATTGAACCCAGTTAAGTCCAAGTTCTGCTTACATAGCCAGAGAGCAGACTAAGGGGATAGAGTCCATTTGCCAGGCTCAGCCCCAAAGCCCTCAGTGAAGGGCCCACTGGTGGGGACGAGGCAAAGGCCTATCCCAGCTGCCAGCTCAATTGCATTCCCTGTCTCACATGCTAAGTAAACCAAGCTTATGTAATTTTTAATAATAATTCACTTCTAAACCATTTTCCTTGCTAACTAAGTTGCAGTGAATCTTGTAGCTTATAATGAGATAAAAACAAAACAAATATAAACTATAATAGCATTAAAAACCATCAGAACAGAACATAGCCCTCAATAAAGCTTTTTAAGTTTGGTCCTTTTAATATCTGTTGAATAGTACACATGCAGCCAGCTTTTGGACTGAAACTTTACTTTTGACTTGCCATTAAAATGTTTTGCCTTGTTGCATTAAAGTTTTTGCCTTGTTGCTTACAAGGACTGTATTTGGACATAGTATTTAACCCAATAAAGATTTCATTATGTCTTGGAACTTTCACTTTTAATAGTTTATTCTTGGCATTGCCTTTCCAAGTTGACTCAGTGGTATTTCAGTGGGGATTAGCTTTTTCCAGTGTGCTTTGTTTCAATGTGCTTAGCATAACTTTCATTGCACTTTTCAAAGGGACACAAATGTTCATTAAAAATGTATAGTGTTGACGTACATATGTGATTTCCTTGATTAAAAAGTTGAGTAGAAATGGCTTGCTGAGGTAGCACTGGCAATTTGACAGACGCTAGAGGTCAGTAAAGGACAGGCCATTATTATTTTAAACCTAAGCCTCATGTGCCTGTCAAAGAAAGGTTGAACTGCATATCGAAACCACAGCAAAGGTGTTGAAAGATCAAAGAGATTGTAAATTACATTAATATAGAGTGTTACGTTTCCACCAGTTGTTGGGAAATCATTTCATACATTCCTTTTGTCATAGTTGTAGATGAGAATATTTGGTGTAGATTTCACATGCTTGAGAAGGAAAGAGCGAGAATGTTCCCTCTTCTCTCAGACCTTTGTTTATATAAAATGGAAGATTCTGATATGAGATGTATTTTTGTATATAGAAGCATCAATCAGTTTCCCCCTTTGTAAGTTCTGTCCATTTCAAATACTTACATTTTGTAAAATTGATAACCATTTTTTCTATTGTCTGAGACAAAATTTTAAGTTTCTCAAACTAGGCTTGATCTTCATGTTTGATAGAGAGCTTTTTTTGGATTCAAAAGCACTTCCACAAAAACAGTGGGACATTCATTTTAAAATTAATATTGGAGGCTCTTTACCTGTCCATGTGACTTTTTTATACTCTTAATGAAAGCTAAACTGAACATTCATTCAAATAAGAACTTATTTAGCGGAGTAAAAGTAACTTTAATTGGCCGTGTTTTCTAATGTCAACAAGGTATGGTATAAGTATACAATAAAAACAGATTATAAGCACACACTTCTCAATAATAGCAGGAATTAGCATGGGGAAATCCACTTCCTGGAAGTCTGGGAGCAGCTCTTTCATGGTGATGAAAAACTCAAAATGAATTCCCCTGGGCTCATTCAAGTGATATTTTCCTCCCAGAATCTAACCTAACCTGGGACCAGGATTTGTTCTCCACTCATTCTGAGGATTTAAGTGAATGAATGAACCAGCCAGGACAAGAGAGCTGGTGTGTAAGGAGGGAAGAATATGTATACAACCTAACCTCAGCTGGGAGTTCACTAGATGGTCTTGGGCAAGCCACTGTTCTCTAAAGGTTTATGAGATCACATACACACACAAACACACACCACTTGGAACAATTGAAATATGATATTGAAATGCTGTTATTAAACATCATACAGTGCTTGAACGTAATATTTCCCCCCAATGAATACACCCACTCCTCTTGAAATTGAAGAGGTTTAGAGAGGGAGCACCTGAGCTCAAGACCTTCTCTTTGTCACTCCTCAGGTCCTACAGTAGTTAATTGTTGCCTGCAAATATGAGTATCTGCTACTTTTAAAAAGCTATTTTTGTTATCTGTGTTCTAGGTTATTGACCTGGGATCTGGAAAAGGCTACCTGAGCTCCTTCTTGTCATTGCAGTATAATCTGAAGGTTTACGGAATTGATTCCTCAAACACAAACACCCATGGAGCTAATGAAAGGAACAGGAAATTGAAGAAACACTGGAAAGCCTATCAAAGACGGGGAAGAGGAAATGTCAAAGAGCAAGTGTTGGAGGAGGCAAATGAAAGGCCACAGCAAGATAAAGGGAAATGTAAAGCAAATATCAGTGAAAAGCTCTTAAGTACTAATAACAGTCTTCAAAGTCAGGCCCAGGTGGCTGCTCCAGATTCCATTCTTTTTGAAACAGCTGATGTTTTCACAGACTCTGATAAGTGTATTACTAACAAACAGTATGAACTTCACTTGGGGGCTCAGCTGCAGCCCGAAGAGAGCAACATTCCAGAAAATGCATTTCTAAGTATTCTGCCTGCTGACGCTGTGGAAACTGACTGCTCAACCAGAAGTAATTGTAGGGAGCTCTGTGAAGAGGAGAAAGAGCGAAGGAAGATGGCTTCCCTTAAAGAGAAAGCAAGCCGGTCAAAAGAAGCCAACGTATATTCTCCATTAACGTCGTACGTCACTGCAGAAACAGAACTACGAGATATTGTTGAAGATCTGGAGGTTATTTTGCTTCTTGTCATAATCCAGGTTGCTTGTGAATAAACCCATTCTGCGATTACTTTTACAATCCTGCTAAGAGACAAGCAGCCTGCGTTTCCTTGCTGGGCACAGAGCGAAGTCTATCCTTTGTGGCCAGTGCGGAGACATGCTACTAGCCTCTCAGCTGGCTATTAAAAAAGAAAGAAAGAAAGTTCCTAAGTCAACTGGAATAGGAGGGGTGGAGTGCTCTTTCCTCTGGAAGCACAGTTTTTTCCCCTACATAGAATTCCTGGTCTGGTCATCACTATAAGGCAAATTGTGAAATAGAACTCTGGCCTACTTAACCTCATGTTTAAAAAAATTTCTGCTACATCTTTATAACGTTTATTTTTTTAACAGCACAGAGGAAATAGAGCATGGGATCCGTTTTATAATGACACCATTGCTATTATTTAGAAGTGCCACACTAAATGTTTAATAAGTACAGGCTTAGCTAAGTGGAGATTTGGTTCATAAATGGAAGTTTCCTGCCATTTACTTTCCCTGATCCGTTGTTCCCTGTATCTAAATATGTCCATATAGCCTGCTGTCTAAAGTCACTTTCCTTAAACTTCAGGAACATATTTTGACTAAAAATTCCCTTTATTTACTTTTTTTTTGTTGCTGCTAATTTCACAGCGTCCGTGAGTTATCATTTCACTTTATTAAGTCATTTTATTAATTTTACTACATAGCAGTAGAGAAGTTTTGAAGCTTGAAATATTTCACGTCAGGAACAGTGGCAGACCGGACGGTGGTGTGGTAGAGCTCACCTGACCTCCCGAGAGCTAAGTGGCTGCTTTTTACAGCATACTGCCTGGGTGTAAATATATTCAGTGTGGAAACGTCTTCCCAAGAGACCTTAATAAATCCAAGAGGCTTTAATTTCTCCATTCTCTTCCACCTATAGGTAGGAGAGAGCTGGAGGAATAATGCAAATGATCTTTGCCCCGTCACATACATTGTGGGCTTCGAAATTTGTGGTGTATGACGATTCAGTAATGGCGAGCTCAATTCTGAACATGTATTATTTTTATTCTGTCCCAGGACTGTGTAATGGTGGGTCTACATACCTGTGGTGATCTCGCTCCGAGCACCCTGCGACTTTTTACGGCAAAACCTGAAATCAAGGCAGTTTGCAGTGTTGGCTGCTGTTACCATCTTCTGTCAGAGGAGCATGAAACTCAGGAAGGTACAGCAACCCTTTTCTACCTGAGTCTTTTTTAAAAAACAACAACAACTGTTTAATTAATAATGTCTTTGGTTTCTTTTGTTGACTCATTTCTTATTGCTTTTCATTATGACTTGTGGAGAACTCACTTCTGCATGCCCTGTAGCTTTCCTGTTTTGCCACTCTCTTATATTTGTAATATTTGGTCATAGGCTTATTAATACAGAATGCTTTAATGTGGCTATAAAGACAGCTGTTTTTACTTGGCTTCACTTAAAAATATGTGTTTTTGTTCATCATTATATTTCCATCCACATAAAGTTTATATCAGATTTTGCCATTGGCAGTGTACCCATAACACCACACTGAATCATTATACAGCGAGTTGTGCATTTGTGATACTGTGGCTTTTTACAATCATAAGCCAAGTTGGGAGGAAAGCGTTAGAACAGGCATCCCCAAACTGCGGCCCTCCAGATGTTTTGGCCTACAACTCCCATGATTCCTAGCTAAAAGGACCAGTGGTCGGGGAAGATGGGAATTGTAGTCCAAAACATCCGGAGGGCCGAAGTTTGGGGATGCCTGCCTTAGAAGATTATGATGGCAATGTGCTTGCCACTTAAACTGGTTTAACCTCCTTAAGTATGTAAATGCACAAACAGAGAAGTTTAATGGGTTTGTAGATAACAGCACACTTGTATAATTAGAGAGCAAATAGTTTCAGAAGATTTCATTATAGGAACAGAATGATTTTATATATGTAGATACCTTTCCTTAAACATGATCTGAAATAGGAAATATAAAACTTACCCAGAATTATCTTGCAGATTACTAAAAAAATAATAATGCTTCAGTATTACAGTAAAGAACAACCTCTGGCTTTAGATTTCAGCCATGTTTGCATTACCCATTGTGGTAAACTAATGGGTCTCATGAACTAGTTTACCACAATGTTCATGAGCCATAGTGAGCTTAGAGTTTATGTATTCCCCATCTCCAGTCTTCCTAGCTTTTGCAGCTGATCCACACCTGTTGCTATGTAATTTTAACTATGGTTAGTTTCAGCATGCCAGTTTCTGTGAAGTTGACTTGCTTGAAGCACAAATGTGAATTCTAGAAGGGTAGTTGTTGTGTTAGCTTCTTGTAGCAAAATATTATAAACTTTACCATTTCAATTTATTATGCCATAAAGGTTGTATGTCCTAGGGTTGCTTCCGTTGCTGATTGTACTCAGAGTAGAACCACTGGTGTTTATGGACAAGACTAATTTAGCCACATTATCTTCAGAGGGTGTTATTCAACACTGCAGCTCCTTTAGTGCAGCAGACCTCAGTGTGCACAACCAAACTTCCTCTCCTGGCCCCTCCAGTATCCTACATGCCCTCAAAAAAATTCTGGAGGGCTGGGGGACCCTCTGGAACAGATTTGGGGGGTGCACAGGGTCAGAGAGGCAATGGGAGACAGTGCACATGTAGGAAGGGGTGATAGGTCACACACCAAGACCGCAAACCATGGAGGGCTTTAAAAGGAAGAACCAGCACATTGCATTGGGATTGGCGAAGATAAAATATTGGGCTCATAATACACAGTTATAGCTAATACTTTAGCAGCCATATTTTGTACCAGCTAAAGTTCTGGGCTCATTTTCAAAGGCAGCCCCACATGCAAGGCATTGCAGCCATCCAAACACAAGGTTATATGTCACTAGAGCCAGGTTATCTCTTATAGCCAATAGAAGGTGATTTTGGCCTCTAGTGCCACAGACACAGACCATTGAGCCACCCCTAATCAACAGGCCTCCACTTTTAACCTGGTCTTGTCTTGCTAGAGTTTCACATTAGATTCTAAATGTGTGGCATGTTGAAAGATTATTTGGTTATGATCCAGAGGACAGACACACACAAGCCCGTTGAAATCAATTGAGCTACATGCTCAGATTTAGATTGTGTTGCTTGTTTGGAAATTGTTTGGAAACGTTGACATGTGAAGGAACTGAACATTATTTTAGAAGCATTGTTTGATATAGAACTTGAGTTTTTTATATCTGACCCTCTTGAAGCGATGAAAGAATCTACTTCTGTCTTCCGCAATATCAATCTAAAAGCAAGAGACTTTGATACCATGGCAACTCATGAAACGCTCCAAAGAAAAGATCAAAGCACTTGATTTCATTTCCATACCATCTCTAAATATTGCTGTATGACACATGTTTGCATTGTTTGAATCAGTTTGTGAGATATCTGAAACATGGCTGTAAAGGATATAACAGATGTTTTTAACTAATATGTATGCTGAAACATTTAAAAATCATTATCTTATTAAATTTCACTCTAGCTCTCTGACAGTCCCCCCTCCTCCTAAGTGACCAATTCAAAATACAGAGGGGTTTTATTTAAGAAACAGTACAGAAGAACTTCAAAATTCTGGTTTCAGTCTTCTTCTTTTCGCCCCTTGAAGCATACTGTACATTAAAATAAAGGTGTTTCTTCACTGAATACATGAAAGCCAGTATTTTTATCCTGTCTTGAAAGAATACATAGATGCTCCAACTGGAACTATCGTTGGGTGGGCTCTCTGCAATGAAATTTTTTTTAATCACATACTGAAAAATATCCAGTGCAAATTACCCTATTCTCTGGAATACCCATATCCGTATTTGTGGGTTGTGAGAGTTTTGCAAAAAGAAAAGAGAGCTTTATCCATCCAAAGCAAGCAGATGATTGAGGCAGGGAGAAGCAGAGGAAGAGTTTGTGTTAATTGGCTAGACGTACTTTAGCTTACTTTACAACAGCTTCCTGGAATTAGCGTATTTCGAGGAGTGACCTGAACAAAGCCAAGGGAGTTGGTCACACTGAGTTGTTCTGAAGGACAATTTCAGGCAGTTTTGAAGTGGGTGGGGTGGTGTGTTTGAAGGAGCAGGAGACCTTTGGGCAACTGAAGCATGATGCAGCTGGATGAGTGAAGGGAACAGGGCTGCGCTGGAACATAAAAGTGGGGAGATGGGGATGAGGCCCTTAACCATTTTGAATGAAAGAAGCTTGTGCAGGGTGTCCAAGAAGCCAGTGTACGGATTAGAGGAGGGATGTTACATGATTAGAACAATGAGAGAGGTTGGAAAATGTTGGTGACAAGAGTGCTTGACGGATGTGTGTTGGTGGAAGGTGTATTGTAGTCAGTTATTTACCAGGGGGGAAAAACATTAAGGGTGAAGGGCAAATAATGGAATATATGACTCATTTTCTAACTAAAAAGTCTGAAATCCGCCTACGAGTATGGCGTCAAAACAGTTGCATTTCTGTTCTTCTGTAGGCATTCAATTAAATCTTAAAAGCACTACAAGATTTGTATAGACTTTCACCTCAGCTAAAAAATGAAATGCATATGAAGGCTTGTATAGTTTGGCATTTTTATAGCTCCCAACACCATCATTTAAAAGGATATTGCATTAGTTTTAATGCAGAATGCTATACACCAATGGTTGTAGAACATATTTTAAAAGTGATTTTTCTATAATTTCAAAATGAATACAGACAAATATTTCTGTGCTTCTTGGTTTTCACCCAAGAGTGACATTTAGTGCTGGTTGGTTGTGATCCCATCTTCCTGTTCAAATGAACATACAAAAAAAATGCCGTTGATGTAATCTTCCCAGTTCTTGTTCTGTTTTGAGTGATGTCCTCAGTGGTATGGTTTCACAACAGCATCCTTGACAACTCTGGACAGGGCTCAGATTGGAGAATCCTTTAGAGCAGGGTGAGGTAAAGGTAAAGGTAAAGGAACCCCTGACCATTAGGTCCAGTTGTGACCGACTCTGGGGTTGCGCGCTCATCTCGCATGATTGGCTGAGGGAGCCGGCATATGGCTTCCAGGTCATGTGGCCAGCATGACAAAACCGTTTCTGGCAAACCAGAGCAGCACATGGAAACGCCGTTTACCTTCCCGCTGTAGCGGTTCCTATTTATCTACTTCCATTTTTGACGTGCTTTCGAACTGCTAGGTTGGCAGGAGCTGGGACCAAGCAACGGGAGCTCACCCCGTCACAGGGATTCGAACTGCCGACCTTCTGATCAGCAAGCCCTAGGCTCAGTGGTTTAACCACAGCGCCACCTGGGTCCCTGGTAGAGCAGGGTGAATCCATCATTAAAACAACAAAACTATCTCATAACGAAATAATATAATCTGCCTCCCAAATCCTGTAATGGTGGCTGCTCTCTGAGTATGAAATATAGCCAGAGCCAAATAAAATAAAGATCTAGAGAAACCTGCTTTTACAGTAATACTTTAGAAGTAGATGTGCATAATGTTGTCATTTGGAGCCCCAATGAAAGCAGGGTTTCACTTTCAGTACAGCTTCTGTGCTGCTTAGCCTTCTGTTTTACGCCTTAAAGAAAACTAGCGCATTAGCACTTGTCATGGTATTGTTTTTAATATCTTTCTGTGTAGGATGTGTGTGCCACAGTGTCCCAATCCCAGTTCTCATAACTTAAATGGTTAATATTTCAGCGATAAGAAGTCACCTTTTCTGTCTGAATGCATAATTACAGTGATTAATTGCATATACTTAGTATGTAAGATCTTCTAACAGACCTGTCATATTACTAACCCATTCATCTTTTTCATAGAAAACATTTTGTGTCTTCCAGGCATCGTTTCAAAATCTCTTTCCTCTTCCATAACTTCTCTGTATATGTTGTTGTTGTTTAGTCGTTTAGTCGTGTCCGACTCTTCGTGACCCCATGGACCATAGCACGCCAGGCACTCCTGTCTTGCACTGCCTCCCGTAGTTTGGTCAAACTCATGTTCGTAGCTTCGAGAACACTGTCCAACCATCTTGTCCTCTGTCGTCCCCTTCTCCTTGTGCCCTCCATCTTTCCCAACATCAGGGTCTTTTCCAAGGATTCTTCTCTTCTCATGAGGTGGCCAAAGTATTGGAGCCTCAGCTTCACGATCTGTCCTTCCAGGGAGCACTCGGGGCTGATTTCCTTAAGAATGGATAGGTTTGATCTTCTAGCAGTCCATGGGACTCTCAAGAGTCTCCTCCAGCACCATAATTCAAAAGCATCAATTCTTCGGCGATCAGCCTTCTTTATGGTCCAGCTCTCACTTCCATACATCACTACTGGGAAAACCATAGCTTTAACTATACGGACCTTTGTCGGCAAGGTGATGTCTCTGCTTTTTAAGATGCTGTCTAGGTTTGTCATTGCTTTTCTCCCAAGAAGCAGGCATCTTTTAATTTCGTGACTGCTGTCACCATCTGCAGTGATCAAGGAGCCCAAGAAAATAAAATCTCTCACTGCCTCCATTTCTTCCCCTTCTATTTGCCAGGAGGTGATGGGACCAGTGGCCATGATCTTGGTTTTTTTGATGTTGAGCTTCAGACCATACTTTGCGCCCTCCTCTTTCACCCTCATTAAAAGGTTCTTTAATTCCTCCTCACTTTCTGCCATCAAGGTTGTGTCATCTGCATATCTGAGGTTGTTGATATTTCTTCCGGCAATCTTCATTCCTGCTTGGGATTCATCTAGTCCAGCCTTTCGCATGATGAATTCTGCATATAAGTTAAATAAGCAGGGAGACAATATACAACCTTGTCGTACTCCTTTCCCAATTTTGAACCAATCAGTTGTTCCATATCCAGTTCTAACTGTAGCTTCTTGTCCCACATAGAGATTTCTCAGGAGACAGATGAGGTGATCAGGCACTCCCATTTCTTTAAGAACTTGCCATAGTTTGCTGTGGTCGACACAGTCAAAGGCTTTTGCATAGTCAATGAGGCAGAAGTAGACGTTTTTCTGGAACTCTCTAGCTTTCTCCATAATCCAGCGCATGTTTGCTATCTGGTCTCTGGTTCCTCTGCCCTTTCGAAATCCAGCTTGCACTTCTGGGAGTTCTCGGTCCACATACTGCCTAAGCCTGCCTTGTAGAATTTTAAGCATAACCTTGCTAGCGTGTGAAATGAGCGCAATTGTGCGGTAGTTGGAGCATTCTTTGGCACTGCCCTTCTTTGGAATTGGGATGTAGACTGATCTTCTCCAATCCTCTGGCCATTGCTGAGTTTTCCAAACTTGCTGGCATATTGGGTGTAGCACCTTAACAGCATCATCTTTTAAAATTTTAAACAGTTCAGCTGGAATATCATCACTTCCACTGGCCTTGTTATTAGCAGTGCTTTCTAAGGCCCATTTGACTTCACTCTCCAAGATGTCTGGCTCAAGGTCAGCAACCACACTACCTGGGGTGTACGAGACCTCCATATCTTTCTGGTATAATTCCTCTGTGTATTCTTGCCATCTCTTCTTGATGTCTTCTGCTTCTGTTAGGTCCTTACCACTTTTGTCCTTGATTATGGTAATCTCTGTATATATTTGTGTATAAAGCAGCTTATTTAATGTATACATGTTTTTCATTTATATGTGCGTGTATATATATGTGGGTGTGGGTGCGTGCACAATAAACAGAAGAAGGAAGGCTAATGGGTCTTTCCTACAGGAAGGCTTATTATAACTTTTTGTGTACTAGTGTGGTCTTAGCCTCTGGGTTTTGAGAAACTGTGTTTGCAGCACCAAAGTGTGCTTCTTGGGTTGCAAGCCTGGGCAGTGTATATGGAGATCCTGGGCTCCACCCTATTGGCTTCGCTGATGTGGAAGGAAAGCAGAGCAATACGTTTTGCACTAGCTTGGCTGCCAGAGTTGCTGGAAGGAGATGTACAAGGAGCTATCCAACCGTCTTGGGCAGTGTTTCTCAACCTTTTTTGGGCCACGGCACACTTGTTCTATGAAAAAAAATCCCGCGGCAACCAACTCTGTGCCGCCCTATATTTAGTTTAGTTTGGAGGGGAAAAGCATGCCACTGAAGAACTGCTGTGCGGTAGCCAGGCGGACCCACCAGGCGCTCTCACCTGGGTTGGGGGGTGGCGAGGGGCCCTCTCCTCCCTATCTTTCCCTTTTTCCCTCACCTGGGGGGGGCTCCCTCCTTTTCCTCTTCTCCTGGGGCGGCTGGGGTGGCGACGGCTGCAGCGACGAGGCAGGGCCGTCGCGTGGTGGGAGGTCCCGGGCTTCAGAGCTCTTCCCGGCCGCAGGCGGGCTCGCTAGGGGCTTTAGCGGCTCCCCGCTTGATCCGCCAGGCGATTCCGACGCCCACGCGGCTGCCGCGGAGCCCAGGGGTCCGTCGATCATCCAGCCGGGCGCTTTCGATGTCGCTCCGGTGGGGTCGCGGGGGGGCCTCCAGCGGTTCCCCGGTCGATCCGCCGGGCTCACTTGGCGCCCGCGTACCGGCGGCGGCGGTTCCGGCGGTCCGGAGGCTAGGCTGGCGGCACGGGCACGCTGGTCGCTCTCAGGAGCTTCGCGCTGCCGTGCCGCACGCCATCTTGCCTCGCCGGAAGTCCGTCAGCAATGCAGAGCGCCCTTTTCCTCGCCGCACGTCGCGGCACACAAGCCGGTGTCTCGCAGCACACTACTGTGCCGCGGAACACCGGTTGAGAAATGCTGGTCTTGGGGACTCCACTTCAGATTTGTGTAGATTTGTTTTTCCTTTCCCGAAGATGTCCCACAAAGCAGTGGGTACAGATTGTTCCTTAGGGTTTACTCCTGAAGGCTTTCTCACCAATGAGTATAGCTGCAAGACTGCAGGGGTTTAGCACTAGAGCTTTCCTTCTCCTAGATGGGCCACTATCCCAGATTGATGAAGCAGGGTGGTAACAGAAAGACTCCTGAACACTGCACGTCATATGTTCTTCTATGGCTTTCTTGACCCAATCACTGGAATTCGAATAGCCCTAAAGTTAGTCTGTGTATCTTTAGGACTTCTCTAATGTTATGTCATGTAACTACTGTGCCGTCAGGGAAGTGATGCATGCCACTCATTTGTGTTTGAGGCTAAGGTGGTGGTTGAATTTTATTAGGCCATTCTCCTCTTTCTGTAATATTTCAACAGGGATAAACTTGCCTTATTTATTTTAAAATCTAAGTCAGCAGATTATTAGGACTTCTGTCCCCCTCATTCTGTACCACATTTTACAGTTATTCTTATTTCCTTGATTTAAAAAATATATATTTAGGAGCATAATTAAAGGCCATGATTTAGATGCAGTCAAGCTCGTGGATTTAATTTTTAGTGTTCCTATTTTATCTGTAAGCCAACTTGTTTTTGTTTTTGTTGTTGTTCTTGATGTTGATGATGTTGATGATGATAATACTAGCGTTCACACATATCTAACTTGGTGTTGGATTGTCATCAAAATTCTATGTGCTTGTTTTTAAACTTTTGCAGGGTTAATACTTGTTACAGTAATGACACATTAGCACTTAACTCAAAATTGGTATGCTTTATTGTCCAACTTAGGGACGCAGGTGGCGCTGTGGGTTAAACCACAGAGCCTAGAGCTTGCCGATCAGAAGGTCGGCGGTTCGAATCCGTGCGACGGGGTGAGCTCCCATTGCTCGGTCCCAGCTCCTGCCAACCTAGCAGTTCGAAAGCACGTCAAAGTGCAAGTAGATAAATAGGTACCGCTCCAAGCGGGAAGGTAAACGGTGTTTCTGTGTGCTGCTCTTGTTCACCAGAAGCGGCTTAGTCATGTTGGCCACATGACCAGGAAGCTGTACGCCGGCTCCCTCGGCCAATAACGCGAGATGAGCGCCGCAACCCCAGAGTCGGTCACTACTGGACCTAATGGTCAGGGGTCCCTTTACCTTTATTGTCCAACTTAGGGGCAACATAGAATCTACTTCTAAGTAAACAATAAAAAGGCAATAAGTTCTACTTTATCTGTTATCCATAAGCTGCCTTGAGTCCCTATCAGGGAGAAAGGTGGGGTATAAATAAATATGGAAGACGACACCAACATTTTTTTTTTTTAAAGCATAGTTGTATGCCATAAACAAGCCAAGCATGAACACCATTTTGGGTGACTATTTCTGAGGTAGTAATCTTTATAATTAAATAGCTGACATGCTGCTGGTGCCAGCCTTGTGAATTCCACTGCATATGAGTATTAGGCTCCATATCAAGTCACTCTTCACTGTTTATCTTAGGCGCAAATTATGGAGCAGTCCCTGTGAATAAGTGTGTGATAAATACAGAAATTTTTCAGTATGTTTAGCAAGCCCTGGGTAATTACCTTACACTGACAGCTGTTTCAGATTTGTCAGTCAGATATATCTTTTGGCAGGTTTGTCACCTTTTTTAGGCCTTCCCCTTAGGGTATATTCCATTGCTTCCCTATAGTGGTTAGAAATGAAGCCTAAACATTTTGATTTTTCTTTATTCACACACATGAGATGAAAATTAAAATTGTAAATATTTTGGAATTATGGAACTTCAATATAAAAGAAAAGCAAGCGGGATGCAAGCTATCAGGAATCCTATGCCTTTATTGATACAATCCTATAACACCTTTATCCTCAGATTCCACCTTTGTGCTGCTTAATACTACAAACTGCAAGATGCTTTCAATCAGAATTTTTTGTTTTGTTGCGCTTTCATTTATGTAAAAAGGTGGAGTTATTTTAATTAAAATATTTATAACCGACTCTATACCAAATGGATCTCAGGTTGGGCACAACAATACATTGAAAGCAATCATTCAGTTATTGAAACAACAGCTAAACAACAAAGAACAATTTTAAAACACAGAGCAGAATTAACAATCCCTAAATGCCTGAAAAAATAACCAGGTGCTAACAATGAAAATCCAAACTGCTGCAGTATACTGGCTCTAGTTCTGAATGCATTTTGGCTTCCAACAAGCCTGTTCTGAATAGCTGCCTGTCAGCCTTCTGCTAAGTGGTTTAGTATCCCTATACAGTGGTACCTCTACTTACGAATGTTTCTACTTACGAATGGAGCTCCGTCCGCCATCTTGGATGCGATTTAAATAGGATTTTTTTCTACTTACAAATTTTTAGATAGGATTTTTTCTACTTACGAATTTTTTCTCCCAATGCATTCCTATGGGATTCGACTTAAAAAAAATTTCTACTTACAAATGTGCGTTTGGAACGCATTAAATTCATAAGTAGAGGTACCACTGTATATACTTCTAAGGTCAAAGTAAGTCATTTGCATTTATTGCCAAGTAGTTTTGTAGATGGGAAAGTTGTACTTCTTTAGCCACTTACCTCAGAATATCTCCACTGGAGTGCGGCAATTCCAAAGTAAATGCTTATCTTTGTTCCTAATCTTTTTTTGGGAAAAAGTCTCTCTCTCTCTCTCTCTCTCTCTCTCTCTCTCTCTCTCTCTCTCTCTCACACACACACACACACACACACACACACACTTTCCTCTGCTGAAATACAGAATAAAAAAGCCTCTGCGAAATCCACTCTCAGGAGAAGGCAAGAAACCCCTCCCTTTCCAACTTTGGAGTGGGAAGATAGGAGAAACCACATCACACTGAGCAGTTCAAGCGTGACACTTAACTATGATTTAGGCTGTGTTCACATTAGCAGTTTGAAGCACTGTGAGGTCGTTTCCTCCCCACTGCATTTCCAAGTCGCTTTCTCCCACCGCTGTTCACATCAGAGAGGGGGGCAGGGATGTCTCTGCTCCGTGATTTGTTTCCCCATGTGGAACTCCCAAGTCAGTGAAGCTTTCATCCGAGCACGTGCAAAACCTGCCTGAACGGCTCGCACCACAATGGAAGTGACAGTTTCCATTTTCGAAGCTGGCTGGAGGAAAAAAGCTCATCAAAGAGGAGCATTTCTCTGAAAGCAACTGGATACCGATGGATTGTGCTAAGCAGTGGTGGGAACCTGCCGAAGCCACAGTAAATGGTAATGTGAACATAGCCTAAATGTTGCATCCACAAACCTCCGGGCTTGCACACTCCCCTTTCCTGCAAGGAGATTGGAAGCAGTTACTTCTTTTGTCTAAACTGTCCATAACATGCCCTGGGCCCCCACTGCCCCAGGTATAAGACAGACAAACCTTTCCGGGCATTGTCCGGGGTTGCACTCCCCTGGGTTGGATATCAATCCCTGAGCTCTCAGCGACACAGGTCGAATGATCCTGTGATCCTGTGCACTCTATTAATCAGCAGAGTCTGCAGTGACAACCGGAAGCGTGAATGTGAGCATTCTTAGATTTATTTTGCAATATTTACAGGGCAAATCATAATGGCGTCTGCTCTCTTCTTCAGCAGCAGACAGAGAGAGAAAAACACAGTGCAAGAGCACAACATAACGGAAGAGATAAGACGTAACTTCCGTCCTCAGACTTTCCCAGCTCAGGAAAGTAAACAGTGACATGTGACTTTCCAGCCACATACCAGCAACGGAGGAGTGATTTGCTAACGTAAACATGGACAAACTAATTGATCCTGGTTTTGGGAACAAAGCAAATTTCAAAATATAGTTTGCCATTCTGGCCTGTTTCCCTGAGGTAGGAGTGGCTAGCCCTTTTTGATCAGCCGCCCCTCCAAGGCCGGCTTCCTACACTGGGCATAGTTAGTGCATAAGTGTATGTGCCATGCACACACAAAACACACATCCACCATATGCTTACCATACATGCACATTTGCGCACATACTACACATATGCCGGACATTCGGGCACACAGTGCTCTCTTGCTCTCTTTCTCACATACACATGCATGTGGTTTCACATATGCACAATCAGCATTTCCAGCATTTCTCACTCCAGAGCCTGGGTGAGGGAGCTGGAAACAGTGCATTGTCTTTAAGAAAAAGCAGGCAGAGGGTTTTACCTTTGATCTCAATGCTGTGGGGTTTAGAGCCAAGATCTATTTGCTTGCTCTCAACTGGGAAATAGCTCTTGGTGGCCCAGAGGCACCTCCTGAACGGCAGGTTAGACATCCCCATCCTAAACCATAATAGCAAAGGAGCTGTGCTCTAATGGCATTGTTAGTAAGTAGTTAAGTGCACCTGAACATTTTTTTGAAATTTCTGCTAAATGTTCCATTAAAAATCCTTTATTTTCTTGAATGTGTACGCATCAATATATATTGAGCCAGCGCTTAGAAGCTTGCCTCGTTTTCCTCCCTTCTGTGGCCAACTTATTGATTTGTCTCCAGCAGTCCCTGTCTCGCATCCATTTGTCATGAGCACTCCTGTTTCTTACCCAGTCTTGCTCAGCTGCCCAAGTAATTTTCCATTTTGTGGGATCACAAGACTCTTGCACCATGCAGTTGTACAGATAAATGTCTCATGTGAGCACCAGAGGTGATGGTGCTTAGGTAAAGGTAAAGGGACCCCTGACCATTAGGTCCAGTCGTGACCGACTCTGGGGTTGCGCGCTCATCTCGCATTATTGGCCGAGGGAGCCGGCGTATAGCTTCCAGGTCATGTGGCCAGCATGACAAAGCCGCTTTTGGCAAACCAGAGCAGCACATGGAAACGCCGTTTACCTTCCCGCTGTAGCGGTTCCTATTTATCTACTTGCACTTTTTTCATGTGCTTTCGAACTGCTAGGTTGGATGGTGCTTAACCTTATGTAAATGGCTAATTATTAAGTTAAAAGTTGAGCAGTGCCAGTCTGAGAAGAAGGCTTTTGTTTTCACCAGGGCTGAAGAAGACCAAACAGAAACTCATGCCTGAGTTAGTTGTTGGCAAATGATCAGGTAGATAATCAGGTGTTAGCACACATCTGGGGTTCTCAAACTTCGTGATCTCATGCATACAAGTAATAGTTTCCTAATGAGGGCAGCCAGTCTTCACCAAGGTTTCCTTTTTCTGTGCATGTGCAGTGAGTATGTGCTCATTGCTTAGTCGCCAGCAGCGCAAAGCAAATCACATAGTTTGGGGGCATGTGGCAAATACTAGCTGAAATGAGATTCTTGGCAATGCACCTAATATATTAAAACAACAACTGTCATTGTAGCTTAGTTTGCTGAAATCTTATTATAAATTTTCTGCGCTGCACAATGTAAATGATGTACCAGGGTTGTTTTTTTTTAAAGGATCCTGTTACATGAGGGATTTAATTTAGAATGGAAATAATAGCTTACCTTGAGAAAATACAGTGATTTTTAGATGTAGGCCCTTAGGCAAACGGTATTCACCAAGTAAGATATCTCTCTCAAACTGCTGTTTTGCGTTGTTAAACTAGGTAGCATTTAAAAATCTCTCTCAATGCTCTAGTGTATTCTCAACAGCCTATTTACACTGTTGCTCGATTGTTTCTCTTTCTTTTGCAGATGTCCTTCACGGAACACTGGGTTTTCCCATGAGCCGGCATTTAAAGGAAGAGGGTTGGTTCTGTGGTCGCAATGCCAGAATGGCAGCCTGTTTGGTACAGTTTCTTTCCCCACCCCCCAGAATTTATCTACATCTGATGGAGTTTGTTGTGTTTTGCTTGCAGACCTGGATTTGTCTCTTAAATATCAGGCAGTGCAGAATAACACCATTAGTGGTGTATTCATGGTCAGTTAATGGGCCCATGTGAAAATTTGGGCACAGCTTGGTTGCTTTGAGCTCAGATGAGATGTGGCACAAAGCAGAAGGTCTTGACAGTTATCTAAAGGGCAGAAAATCCATGGCAGGCCCATCACTGATTTCACTAGTCTTTGTTGGATATCACAACTAAGCATAGCGAAAATGACTGCCTGGCTACAAAGTCAGAGTAGACTTTCAGTCCCCTTTAAGATAGCTTTAAATGCAATGTTTCTTCAGTTCAAATGCGCCATATCATAACATGGTGAGATGGCATAACATGCACCCAGATTTCTAGGGACATTTATCTTGGATGAGCACTGTGTTGTGTCTTCAATCTCACCACCACCACCACCACCTCCTTTCTTAACCTAATGAAATTTAAATTTCGTGCTTTTGATATTTTCACAGATGCTTGCTGCGAATTAAACTGGGTTAGCAGAGTCTGCCATGTGCTAAGCAGGTCTGAATATTAGAACTGCCCCCTGTTTCTGGTTGCAGTGCTAGTCCAATCTCAAGCAACATATCTTTACTTTGAACCAAATGTGCATTTGATCCTTGTGTGATCTTCTTATGAACCTCAGTCTTTGTCCCTTTTGAATTTGCCAAGACTCTGTCTCAGCTTGCATAATCCCTTTAAACATATTCAAACAGATTTAGCTTCCCTTGCATCTTAGCCCGCTTGTCTTCAACAGGCTGAGGATGGTCTGAATCCATTTTCTCCTATCACTTTGCCCACATTCTCCTCCCCCACCTTGCTACTTATCTTATTTTACTGAGTGCCTAATCAGAGAAGCTATGTTTACTTCTGTTTTCCCTATGCACAATTTGGGGGGGGGGGACCACCATGTGTAAACAGCATGGCTGCTTTGCTTAGGCTTGTTCCTGCTTGTGAATGTAGCACTAAATCATGGTTTATCATTATGTGTGACCCAGCCCTTTGCATTTAATGTTTTTATTCAATGTAGGTGTTAATAGAAGGGATATTTCTTCTTCTTTTTTGTAGAATTGAATTTGTATCCCATCAGTTCCTTAAAGTATTCTCCATTTCCATTTCATAGTTTTCAGGCGTATCTGAAAATCCATTACCATTTTAGGGGCATACATTTTCATCTTTATGTATATTATCAAATATGAATGAAGAAACTCAGTGTAGACTAAAATGAAGTGTTCATCGAATTCAGTTTTTTATTTAAAAATGTACAGCCAAGTATCATCTCAGATATTTGCAGAAATATATTTATACGTTTCATTGTAATTGTGAATCCTGTGATTACATTCTTAAATAACATGTGATAGATGCGAGCACACACATTTCTGTAATATATTCTGTTATTCCCCCATAATGAAGTATGTTTATGTTATGTTCAGAGTAAAGAATAAACACATCAATGTTTTTTTTCTTTTTCTCTTTGAAGGCTCTGGAACGAGTTGCAATTGGCCAAGTGGTGAGTAATGTTGTGTATTTAACCCTTCCAATGACAAAGCTGTTTTCTCACTTTGAATACTTTGAATACATGACCTTGTGCTGAACTTCTCGTTTGCTAGAATTGGAGAGTTAGCAAACAGCGAAGCTTGAATTGGAGGCAGATTGATATTCTGCATCAGCACCATGAAATTGCACTTTTATTGCCTGGTCTTCATGGAGCAATGATAAAACATAATTTTCTCCAGTTAATTAAGAGTGATTTAAATAGCAAGAGCATACATTAAAAGTACTCTGAATGTCTTGCATTTCATTCCTCCTTCATTGTTGTTGCCTCATTTGAAGTCCGGAGAAATTCTTTAGGGCTACTGAATAATCGGGTTGAGGATTACAGTCTCGTTGTAAACTGGTTTCTTTTTTGCCTCATGCAAATTTAAAATACAATCTCTTTTTTCCGAGTCCAAAGGTGTATCCATGGAAAATATGAAGTTAAATTGTTCCTTTGAGAATCAAGAGTTCTTCCTTATCCAACAAAAGCTTTTGACCTAATTGCAACCCATTCTGCATTCAGTCATCTCTTCCCAAAAGTTCATTTGGATTAGAGTTGCATCAGATGGTACCCTTTATGAGCTTCTTCCCTCTGCGTCCGTCTTGTCCCTGCTTGCTCATTGTTGCTGGCCGTGGAGCTCTTCCCAAGTAAAGCCTTATGTTTTGTGGAACTGTGACTTAATCTTCGTCTACTTAAAAACACTGCATGTTTCTTAAAGAATGCATGGTAAGACAGGATAGGCCAAAAACACTTTAAAGATTTACAGAAGGCTGAAAGTGCACTCTCCGCGGAACGCATTTTGTGACTCGCATTTCATTATTGTGGTAATAATAATAATAATAATAATAATAATAATAATAATAATAATAATTTATTATTTATACCCCGCCCATCTGGCTGGGTTTCTGGGCGGCTTCCAACAGAAAAATAAAACACAGTGATCTATTAAATATTAAAAGCCTCCCTAAACAGGGCTGCCTTCAGATGTCTTCTAAAAGTCTGGTACAGTAGTTGTTTTTCTCTTTGACATCTGATGAGAGGGCGTTCCACAGGGCGGGCACCACTACCGAGAAGGCCCTCGGTAGTGGGCTGACTTAGTGATGCGACTTATTATGGAATAGGTGTCAGTTGAGGCTGGTTTACACTGCCAAATTCTTCCATTTGCTTATATATTTGACCGCTTGGAAAGTAGTAAACACAATACAGCTTGAACTCTGGCAGCTAACTCTGACCACAGCTGCTTGGAAAAGTCCCCTATTCACCATCACCACCACCACCTCTACAGCCTTTTGCCATGTGCTATGTATTCTTTATTGTTATCATTTATTACATTTGTATCTTGCCTTCTCTCAAAGTGGTAGACAATAATACAGATGCAATAAAACAGCAATAGCGTACAAGTACGTACAGAGAGAGTAAGTTAAACATCAATAAAAGCAACCAGTTAGAACCCACTACAGCATATTTACATATCAATTCATGGGCCAAATGCCTGTCTAAATAAAAATGTCTTTGCTGCCGGCAGAAGGTCATCAGAGACTGAGCTCGCCAGGCCTCTCTTGATAAAGAGTTCCAGAGCCGGGGAGCAGCCAAATGTGCTTTCGATGTTGGCAGGCTAGAAAGAAAGGCCTCTCTCAAGGATTTTAAAACCTGGGTGGGCTTGTATGGGAGATGATACCTTTCAGATAACCTGGTCCCAAGTCATATAAGGCTCTGAAGGTCATAACCAGCACTTTGAACTGTGCCCAGAAAACACTGCTTGTATACACTTGTGTGGGGAAATTTGGCAATTTAAACTGGCTCATTGCGTTTACAGAACAATGGAGACCAGCTTAGTGAAGAAATTCTGTTTAGCTGGGCATCTCAAAATGTTCTTTTCTTTGAGAATCTTGCACCAGTATCTTTTCTAGTAATGTAGTCAGCGTTCATAAACGCTTTTTTAAGAGACTAGCATGCCTTTCCACTTTCAGTTTTTACAGTTGGGTAGCTGCCTTTATTTTCTTACAATGTATTGCTGCAAGTCCAGATTCTTCCGTAAGAATTATATATTACTGAAATCTTATTTTATGGGCAAATATTAGAGTAACATAAAGCCAGATTGTACATCATGCAATTAATTTTCTGACATTTAACTAGAAGCACAGCGGTCAGATTGAATTGGCTTCCTAACGTGGGCCAGACCATCAGTGAATTTTCTTTTCAATATTAGTTATATACAACTGGAGATATAAACATGGGAAAGTATTGGAAGGATTTGCTTTGATTTATTACAAGTTCTTGGTTCTGGCAAGGCACTCAATATTCTTTGTTTTCAAATCTCCATCTAAATTCCTTTTGTGGATACTTTAAATCATTACAGCGCCATTTATCATCCCTTTTGGTATATGTACACAAGCCGCATGACTGTTCAGCACACCAAATTTACAGACCAGTGTGTCCCTGCTGCAAAGCCGTTAGCCCAGTGGAGTTTACACAAGGGATAAATTTGGCCGTGCATTTTAAAGAGTATTGCCTCTTCTTATGTAAACACATAGTTCATTCTTAAAGGTATGAAGCTCTTCAACACATTGCACTGTTTGTAGAAGCATAGGAGTTTCTGTGTGTATCGGGGAAAGAAGATGAAGTTGTTAGGGGGTAGAAAGTGCATTGAAAACTTGAGAAATGTTTTCCCTCTGGCTTTAGAGAACCAGATTAATCATAAATGGGTACATTTCTGCAGTAAAACCAACATAACAAATAGCATAATTTGGCCTATGGGGCTTCCTCTTTTCCTCTAGTCTGCTACTCAGCCCCATTCAGTGCTTGCTGTTTCCTGTGTTTGTTTTTTCCAACAATTATGGTTACATCGTTACATTTCTAAAGAACAACACTTTAACTTGGGAACAAGAGACATACTAGTAACACTAGGTGGAATGAGCAGAAACCAGTAATTAGTTGAAGACAGCCAACTGTTTTCGCTGTTCTAGTTGCGGTGTCTGGTTCCAACTTAATACCCTGCTGTTCTTTGATTCCTTGCAGCTGCCTACAGAATCCTTGTTTTATCGAGCTGTCCTCCAGGTTATTGTAGAAGAATTTTATGGAGTCAAAAGAAGGTAGTATGCTATAATTCCATATCGTTAAGGAAGAACAACTTTTCCCTCCTTTTTTTACTCGCGGTGGTGGTGAAACCTGAGGTGCATGTATTGAATGAGCAGCAACTCTGAGATGCATGTATTGAATGAGCAGCAAATCTTTCATAGATAGCTGAGAGTATCTCTTTGACTGGGGGTCTGTAAATCTGAATAGGGCTCTGCAAAGTTCTACTGCATGCAAGTTGAACCTGTAAATTCTTTATGTTTTAATTAAGTTGATCATTCAGAAGGAACTGGTGAATTATGTGGTGTCTTGTTTTTTTAACAAAGCTTGGCAAACCTAGCCAAATTATTCTTGAAAATGGTTTATGTAACCGTGCTTGAAAAGCAGCTGAAGTCAAACAAAAGATTGAATAATGATGCCTACCATGAGCCATTATTAATCATTCATATAGCATTTCAACTGTAGTATATGCTTAATATTTACTGTTCATCTTCTCAGTTGTAAGGCAAGTCATTATCATTACAAAGTGTTGAGTTTGAGAGAATGTGACTTTCCCAATACTTTTCCTGGTTAGGAAAAGATCAAACATAGGCCTTCACTTCTGCCTGTTGATTCAAACATTTCTTGCTGGAGATACTCTGTTTAAAGCTATCCACCCCCTCCCTGTGCATCTTATATATTGTCTACATCAGTGTTCTTCAACCTTGGGTCATCAGATATTGTTGGACTGCAATTTATATCTCTGACCACTGACTAAGCTGGATGGGGATGATGGGCCTTGTAGTCCAAGAACATCTGGTGAACCCAAGGTTGAAGGAACACTGGTCTACATGATACAACTATGGGCTATATAATACAGTCGTACCTTGGATTCCAAACGCCTTGCAAGTCAAACGTTTTGGTTCCCGGACGCCCCAAACCCGGAAGTGAGTGTTCCGGTTTGCGAATGCTCTTTGGAACCCAAATGTCCAATGCAGCTTCTGATTGACTACAGGAGCTTCCTGTAGCCAATCAGAAGCCGCACCTTGGTTTTGGAAGTTGAACGGACTTCCGGAATGGATTCCGTTTGACTTCCAAGGTACCACTGTATAGGGCTGTATAATACCTTCTTTCTTTAACATGCAAGAATAACTATTTTAGTTAATACAAATGCATTTGGAATCATAGCTCAGTTGGTAGAACACGAGACGCTGAATCTCAGGGTTGTGGGTTCGAGCCCTATATTGGGCAAAAGATCCCTGCATTGCAGGGGGTTGGAGTGGATGACCCTTGGGGTCTTTTCCAGCTCTACAATTCTATGATCTATGATCTACTGGCATCCCCAGTCTTCTTTTATGTATGATCTGTATTCCCGATGAAGTTGAAAAGGAAACTTGAATAAATATAAAACAGTATTTTATGTATTTCATTCTTTTGATAGGACATGAATGCTTTCTGTGAATGCTCTCTGTGGAATGATAATATATAGCCTTTTAATGCAACAAGAACAAAAATATGTCCTGTTTATCATTTCAGTGATCGTAATATTGGGAAAGTATATTCTAAATCATCTTCCTTCTTGGATTATGCTCGAAAAGCTTTTAAAAAGCTTGAACTCGATGAGTCAGAGGTAAGTACGGTAGCTGTTTACTCAATACATGCTGTCACAGTGGCCGGAGTGGACTACTTCAGAGTAACGACGCTACGCAGCTCTGCATTTTATTCTTTTATTGGTGCTGCGTATTTACAGTGCTTAAGTCATTGCTATTTACACGGAGTGATGTGGTCAGTCGGTTTCAGAACCTCCTAATGGCTTTTGGCGCGTCTTTCTCCAACACAAAAGCTTTGGCAGACCCATCCTCTTTCCCCTCCTCTTTCTGCGTAATTCCGGAGTTGGGGGGATGGGTCTCCCGCCCTTATTCGCCCCTTCCTGTCCCACCTGGGACCCTGGCTCCTCTACCTTGCCTGAGCCTCGGACACGACTTCCTGCTTCCCCACTGGAATCGGAACTCTCTCTGCTTCCCCCTGTGCTCGGGGATTGGCTTGAACTCAGGAGGGGAGGGACTTCGCGATATCCCCTGTCCCTCACATCCACCCCCCTCCCAAGCTCTCCTTCACCCCTCCCCAGGTCCCCCCCAGGTGTCGGTGACGACTGGAAGCCTAAGAACTCAGTGCTTTCCGAGCCCGTTGGTGTGAACACCTCCCCCCAGTCCTGCAAGCCCCCCCCTTCCGCCTGGGAGGACGGGAATCCCAAAAAGTCTGTGGCGTCAGAGCTGGTGGGGGTAAAAATGTTCTGCCAATCTGCTCCTTCCTCTGACTGGGTGGATCTCGGTGACACCCATACCTCATCCTCTGGTTCCTCAAACTCCGCTTCCCAGCGCCATGGTGAACTGCTCTCCCGTGCTTCCTCCCCCTCCCCCTCCCCCTCCCTTTCCATGTGCCAGGGCTTGGGTCTATGGGGAAAGAGGGCGTGAAATTCTTCTACCAGGAATTCCTCCTGTATCTGAGTGGCTGGGACCCATTCATTCTGGGACGGTGGAGCATCCTCCCATGCCATGAGGTACTCCAGTCCCCCCACCCCCCACCTTGAATCCAGGATGGCTGTGGCCTCATTGAGTTGCTCCCTGCCTTCCCTCTCCCCCCCTCCCTCAGGGGTTTGTTCGCTGTCTCGGAGCCTGCTGCTTTCCCTGTACGGCGACAGCAGCGATCTATGAAACACTGGGTGCACCCTCATGTCCTCTGGCAGTGCCAGCCTGTATGCCACCGGGTTGACCTGTTGCGTGACCGTGAAGGGGCCCAACCTTCTGGGCGCCAGCTTTTTGCATCGCCCTCTGATGGGAAGGCCCTCCGAGGACAACCAAACTTTGTCCCCCACCCTAATGACCTCCCCCGGTCGCCTGTGGCGATCTGCCCCCCTCTTGTACGCTTCCTTGGCTCTCTCCAAGTGTTCTCTGAGCTGCTGGTGCACCGTCTCCAGTTCCTCTGCCCAATCCTCAGCCTGTGGGCCCTCCTCCTCCTCCTCCCCCTCCCTCTCAGGGAAAGATCTGAGGTCACGCCCGTAATTGGCCTTAAAGGGCGACACCCCTGTGGAGACGTGCACCGCATTGTTGTAGGCAAATTCTGCCAGTGGCAGGCGATCCACCCAGTCCGTTTGCCTCTGGCTGACGTAACATCTCAGGTACTGCTGCAGAATGGCGTTGACCCTCTCCGCCTGTCCATTGGTCTGCGGGTGTCTAGCCGTCGACAAGCTGACCTCCACCTGCAGGAGGTTCATGAGCCGCCGCCAGAACCTGGAAACAAATTGGCGGCCACGATCCGAAATAACCCTTAAGGGTAATCCATGCAGTCTGAATACGTGATCCACAAACAGTTTGGCTGTCTCTTCTGCAGAGACCGCCCTGGCACACGGTATAAAATGGCACATTTTGGACATGAGGTCCACCACCACCAACACTGCGGTCTTGCCCCTGGAAGAAGGCAGATCTGTGATGAAGTCCATGGACACCACTTCCCACGGCCTGTGTGGTGTGGCTAAGGGCTCCAGCAATCCCGGTGGCGCTGCTCTGACCACCTTTGCCCGCTGGCAGGTGTCACAGCCCCTTACATAGTCTCGAACATCTTCCCTCACCCCTGGCCACCAGAAGTGTCTCATGACTAGGTGAGTGGTCTTGTCCCTCCCAAAATGACCCGCCGTTGGGTTGTCGTGCATCTGCTTGAGGACCGTACGTCTAAGCTGGGTGGTGGGCAGGTACAGTGCACCCTTGTAGAAAAGCAGCCCCCTGCGTTCTGCAAAGTCTTTTGCCTGCTCCCCCCCCCCTCAGTTCTCTGAAGATGCGGTTGGCAAATTCATCCGCTGCCGTCAGTGCTGTGAGTTCTGCCTCGCTCACCACTGCTGCTCCGCAGGACCATGCTGACGGGGGGAAAATGTGCCTGGGTGCCGGTGGCGCCTCCTCCTCCATGTACTCTGGCTTGCGGGAGAGGGCATCCGCCCTGACATTCTGCTCTCCCGGGATGTAGTGTATGGAGAAGTTGAAGTTCGAGAAGAACTCTGCCCACCGTATCTGCCGCTGGTTGAGCACCCTGGCAGTTCTCCAGAACTCCAGGTTCTTGTGGTCCGTGCACACCTGGATGGGGTGCTTGGCGCCCACCAGGAAGTGTCTCCAGTGCTGGAACGCAGCGTGGATCGCAAGAAGTTCCCGATCAAACACCGTGTAGTTTCGCTCTGGCTGGGTCAACTTCCTGGAGAAGAAGGCACAGGGTCTCCACTCTCTGTTGGCGTCCAGTTGCAACAAAATGGCGCCCACAGCTTTATCAGAAGCATCTGTCTCCACGCGTAGGGGCGCGTCCTGAACCACGTGGAACAGGTTCTGGTCTGAGGCGAACACCCTCTTGAGGCTTTCGAACGCTGCTTGCGCCTCTGGTGTCCACCTGAACTTCTGCTTGCCTCTCAGGCAGTCAGTGATGGGAGCCGTAACGCGAGAGAAGTTCTTGATGAACTTCCTGTAGAAGTTGGCGAAGCCTAGTAGGCGTTGGGCATCTTTGCGCGTCCTGGGGCTGTGCCAGTCCAGGATGGCCTGCACCTTGTCCTTGTCCATCGCCAGCCCCTTGTCGGACAGCTTGTAGCCCAGGAAGTCCACCTCCTTGGTGTGAAACTTGCACTTCTCCAGCTTCACATACAGGTGGTTCTCCTTCAGGCGCTGCAACACCTCCCTGACATCTTTCACATGCTGCACTGGGTCATTGGAGTAAATAAGGATGTCATCCAGGAAGACCAAGCATTTCCTGAAGAGGAGGGACCCCAGGACGTGGTGCATGAAGGCCTGGAAGCATGCTGAGCCCCCTTGCAACCCGAAGGGCATCACCAGATATTCAAAAGAGCCCAGAGGCGTGAACATCGTGGTTTTCCATTCATCGCCTTCCCGGATCCTGATCAAGTTGTACGCCCCCCTCAGGTCTAGCTTGGTGAAAATCTTGCCCCTGCGTGCCGCTGTCAGGAGATCATCCACTCTGGGCATGGGGAAAGCCACTGGCTCTGTCACTGAATTCAGTCGTCTAAAATCCACCACCAGACGGCGCTGTTGCGTGTCTTTCTTGTCCACCCAGAAGACCGGGCTGCCCCCTGCTGCCTTGCTTTCTCTGATGAACCCCCGCTTGAGGTTCTTGTCGATGAAAGCGCGCAGATCCTCCAGTTCCTGGTCTGACATGGCGTACAGCTTGGCTGGGGGTATAGTTGCCCCTGGCACCAGGTTGATCTGGCAGTCAAAAGGCCTGTGTGGGGGTAGGTGGTCGGACTCCGCTTCGCTGAAGACCTCCTGCAGGTCCCAGTACGGCTTGGGTATCGCCTCACCCCCTTTGATGTGCATGGTGGCCACCGTGGCTATCGGAGGCCCCTCCCCTGGTTGGTGCTGCATGCAGTGTTCCAGGCAAAAGTCCGATCCAAAAGTGATGCATCTCTGGTGCCAACTGATGGAGGGGTCGTGGCGCGCCAGCCAGCTCATGCCCAAGACGATGGGGGGGTCTGAGATGGTGGTGACGTTGAATGCCAGTGTCTCTGAGTGCCTTCCCACCGTCATTCTCATGGGGGGGGGGTTTGATGGGTGATGGCCCCTCCCAGCAACTCTCTGCCGTCAATGGTTGCCACGTGCAGAGGAAAATCCAGCTGCAGAAGCTGGATCTGGTGCTGTTCTGCAAAGTTCCTCGAGAAGAAGTTCGCTGAGGCACCACTGTCAATTAGGGCGAGGACCGTCAGGGGATAGCCATTTGGGAGCGTGAGCGTCACTTCTAGAACCACTCCTGCTCTGGGAGGGGTGGGCTGGCTCTGCTCCCCTCTGTGCGGGTGGGTGGGCTGGGGCTGTTGTCTGCTGACTGTGCCTGGCTGCTGCCCCTTGTCTCCTGCAGCCAGGCTTTCCCGTTTCCCTGCTGTGGTGCTGCGTCAGTGGGGGAGGGCACAACCGTTCCCGCCTTTCCTTGCCACTCCCTGCGATGTGGGCAGTCTCTGACGAGATGCTGGGGGGAGTTGCAGAGAAAGCAATTCCCACCCCTTCCCTCCTTGCGTCTTGGCGCCGCTGGGGTTTGAAAAGCCCGCGCGCGCGCGCTATCAATCTGCATGGGTTCCTGGTCCTGGCTGGCCCCAGGCGTGGCTTGAAAGGGTTGTTGGGGGAGTGGCTTCTCCTGCGACCGTGGGAACCAAGCCCGCTTTGCGCGCGTTGCTTGCTTGTCGCTCCACCGGGATTCCTGTCTCACCCCCACCGCCAGAGCCGCTTTGCTCAGCTGATCCATATTACTGGGCTTTGGACCTCTCGAGAGCTCATCCTTCACCTCCTCATGCAACCCCAAGTAGAACGCCGCTTGCATTGGGGGTGACTCTAGTTCCCACCCCAATCTGTGCACCAGCATGGTGAATTTCGCCCAATACGCGCGAACTGTCATATTTCCTTGGCGTAAATTATGAAGTTCCTCCTTAGTCTGGTCCATATGACTATCGGACGAATACATCGTTTTCAAACCTTCTAGAAATAGTTTGACATTCTTCATGCAAGGATTCTTTGTTGCAATTAACGGTCTTAGCCACTCCCTGGCTGCCCCGGTAAGGTGCTCCACAATAAACGCTACCCTGTGCTCATCATCAGGGAACTCATCGTGGTGCAGCTCAAGAGCATACACAATCTCAGTCTCAAAGCCCTGATATTCTTTCGGGTCTCCATTGAACTTGCTTACTAGCGTCCCGGCTCTCCTTCCTGGCAGCACTTGGACTTGGGGTGCCCCTCCCGCCTTGTTTTTCTCTGCATCCAGCTTGTTTTGGAGGTCTACCGCCACCGCCCTTAATTCCTGCTCTCTTTCCTGTAGCGCTCTCACCTGTTCCGCAAGTTGTAGCCGGTCGTCCTGGACCTTCTTAGTCTCTTCTTTAGCTGCCTTCAATTCCCCCTGCGCCTGCAGCGACAGCTGCTGCAGTTCTTGCTGGGCTTGCTCCGCGATCTGCCGCCATCTCTCCGCCTCTGACACGCTCATCCCGGCAACTCCAAAGTAGCCCAAAAAGGATTAGGAGGTTGCTGTCACAGTGGCCGGAGTGGACTACTTCAGAGTAACGACGCTACGCAGCTCTGCATTTTATTCTTTTATTGGTGCTGCGTATTTACAGTGCTTAAGTCATTGCTATTTACACGGAGTGATGTGGTCAGTCGGTTTCAGAACCTCCTAATGGCTTTTGGCGCGTCTTTCTCCAACACAAAAGCTTTGGCAGACCCATCCTCTTTCCCCTCCTCTTTCTGCGTAATTCCGGAGTTGGGGGGATGGGTCTCCCGCCCTTATTCGCCCCTTCCTGTCCCACCTGGGACCCTGGCTCCTCTACCTTGCCTGAGCCTCGGACACGACTTCCTGCTTCCCCACTGGAATCGGAACTCTCTCTGCTTCCCCCTGTGCTCGGGGATTGGCTTGAACTCAGGAGGGGAGGGACTTCGCGATATCCCCTGTCCCTCACACATGCAATTCACCTTCATAGATGATGGTTTATTTCAGTGGATTGTTTGCTAGTGGAAGTTGTGCTGCTGAAATCTGAAAGCTTATGTTGTCTTTACAGTTGCTGAAATTTATATCCACTGTAGATTTGTCTTAAGTTGCACATACTTACCAGTTCCAAATTGTTGCAAGTGGAATATTTGGAAGATTTTATTCCGCTCCTCCAGTTTAATTTACTGCAATTAATAAAAAGCAAAAAGTTACAAATCAGTGATGGTGGAATAGCAGGAATTGCAGATGCCAAGAGCCTTTATTATTTATTTATTTATTATTTTCTGCCCTGCCCATCTGGCTCGATTTTCCCAGCCACACTGGGTGGCTTTCAACAGAACATTCAAAACAGAATAAAACTTCAAACATTTAAAAACTTCCCTAAACAGGGAAGGATTCCTTCTCCCTCTTTGAACACAACATCCTCACTGTAAATATTAAGTAGTGCTAAAAAGAATTATTTGGATGTTGTTTTCTGAAATAGGGCCTTGTGTCATATACTAAGGGATTTTTTCTGTATGTGTAAGAAATTATATATATATATATATATATATATATGAATTCATGCATACAGTAGAAATTCCATTTATGTCTCTACTGTATTCCCAGGGACATGGAGACCTCAGTCCTGTGCACACTTGTAGTGAATAAATCCCATTGAAATAAATGGGAGTAGTGTCCAAATGAACATATGTTGGATTGCACAGTACATGTTCAATAGATATGCTTTGAATAGGGTTTTTTATTTTAAAAAATCACTAAATTAGCAATATCAGTTTTGTCAGTAAAATTTGATGTTCTCCAGAACATTTTATTTCTGAGAAGTTTTTTTTCCCCCATATGCGGGAAAACGCACAGATTATTCTGTTTACTGAATTGCATTTTCAGTTTCTTTCCCGTTTTTGACATCATCTGGAACTTATTGCTACATTTATTGGATATAATGTGTGTTTGTTATTTCTGGTGTTTTCTTTTTAACAAGCTTATATTTCTAAAGAAAACCTGCAAGAGCCATTGTTCTAATGCGCTGACATTGGTTTTACTTCAGGCAGAAATCAAATGCCTGTGATCTAAAGATCTCTTCAGACTAAGCAATTTGGATCGAAGCCCATTTAATTTCAATAGAGGGGCTTCCGGGTTCAGCGCCAGCGTCGATCGGCGGGGTTTCGTCTCGTCTCCGAGACGGCCCGTCTCTGCTAGGAGTGGGGAGGGCAGCGAGAGCAACGCTGCGCCCCTTAGAACCTCGGGAAGGGCGTCCCGAGGGCAATTTGCTCGGCACAGACCCAATCCGGACTCCCCAACTCTTCGGTTAGCTCTAATAAGAGCTCCGGAGCGAGGAGGGTAGAAGTCGCGGGGGCCATTTTGAGCGGCAACGTTATTCTAGCAGGGAGAAGCTTCAAGCCGAAGGCGGAGAGCGCTGGATTCTTCCGAAAATAAAACGATTGGAAAAGACTGTAAGTAACCTCACGATTTGGATTATAAAACAATTTGGTCTGGGAGAGAGGGGAGAAAAGAGGAAGCCACCCCCCCCCCACGGCAACAAAGAGACAGTAAATAGAAACCCGAAGCCATAAACAGAAGATTTGTAATTCAAAAGGATCCCTCAAAGGCATCAAAGAGAATATCCCCTTTGATGCAGGGTGAAAAGGGGAGAGAGACTGTGGTTTATGACTGCCCTGCAGCAATGAGGTAAAGCCTAAGAAAAACCTTTCTTTCCCTCGGGAGCCGGCAGCCCAGGCAATCCAGTGAGTTGATCAGGATTTATAAGTCAATTTTTACTTCACTTTGTATTTCTGGACTTTGTGGAATTTCTTTTTTGGCTTAAGTGCTTGTGAAATGTGAGTTCGAACTTTATTGTTAACAAGACTTGAAGAATGCAGCCAGCTTGTTAAAATGGAGTCGAGAAAATAAACTGTGATCATATTCCACCCCACGTGATAAGTTTTGACCTTGGCAGGACTGAAATATGTCAACAAAAAAGTGTTCCCCTGAGTTCCAGCGGTCTGTTTTGACCTTAATGTGGGAAACAAGAATAGAGTTATGTCAAGAGGAGACACGACGACAGGAGTTACAGCAGAAATTTCAGGAGGTGATGGCGGAATATGATTTTCTAGGAGATGAAGCTTTTGACACTGAAAAAGAGCAATGTGAGAATGACAATGATGGGGAAGGAAAAGATGAAGATGAGGACTGTGATGATTCAACACAAAATGAAACACACCATGAAAAAAATGATGACTCTACTCTACAAAAAGTTGGATGGAGTGCCCTGCCTTTGAGGGGGGCACGATTGGTATTATTGGAACTCCAGAACGCCCACAGGGAAGAAGGAAAAAATATGCAGAGAAGAGAAGAAATTCAGGGGTCCTGTATGGTGACCTGGATGGCAAGAGACTGTAAACAGGGGGTGGGGTGAAGGGAAAGTGATGTTGTGATTATAAGGATGGATTAACAGGTTTATAACTGGTCTGCTGATTTTGGAATTTGCTGGATTGGGGGGGGGTGGAGCCGGTAATCGGGGATGTAAGGTTAAATTGAGAATAGTTATAGTTTTAAAAGTGAATGGATTTTGGAAAATGTGAAAATATGGAGGCTTATAGAGGGAGAAAAAAAAAATTAGGCACGGGAAGAGAAAATGGGAGTTTGAATTTTCAGTGATTTGAATATTAGATGAAAATGTTAACAATTGATTTATAAGTTGTATAAGATACAAAGGTGTATTTTTATAAAGTAAGAAACTGTTGCAGATGATAAAAAAGGGATGAAAACCGGGGAAGGGGGGGAGGGGAAGCCCATAAAATATGGTTTTTCAACTATGAATGCAAGAAAAATTTTTCTGTTTTGTATTGTTTTTTTCTTTTTCTTTTTTTTCTTCGCCCTTTCTTTTTCCCCTTTTTTTCCTATTTCTATTTTTCTCTTTTTTTGGTATAACAATAGATGGTTGGATGGATGTCCTCCTGCGTACTGCCCTGGTTTGCTGGAGCTCCCTGGTGGCAGGGGGGGGCTTTGGGGTCAGGGGAGGGGGAGGAGGACAGAAATCCAAGCATAAAATGGACCATTTCTGACTGTTCACAAACATGGGATACTTCTGTGGCAGGGGAGGACCCATGTGGGTGGGTAGGAAGGAGGTGGAAAAGGGGTTTAAGTATGTACCGTTTTTTTGTTTTTTTGTATTTTGTAAAATTAATAAAAAGTATGTTAAAAAAAAAAAATAATTTCAATAGAGGAAGTTACTTTAAAAATTGAGAATTAGTTTAAAAAGAAACTTAACACACACAACTAAGAGGTTTTTAGAAAAACGCCTTAAGCAAGGCTCAAATGAATCCTGGGTCACAAATTACAAACTCTACAGCATTGCCCAGGATATGTGAACATGGTTACAAAGCAAATTAACAGAAAGTAAACCACAGAGCCTAGGGCTTGCTGATCAGAAGATCAGCGGTTCGAATCCCTGCGATGGGGTGAGCTCCTGTTGCTTGGTCCCAGCTCCTGCCAACCTAGCAGTTTGAAAGCACGTCAAAGTACAAGTAGATAAATAGGTACCACTACAGCGGGAAGGTAAACGGCGTTTCTGTGTGCTGCTCTGGTTTGCCAGAAGCGGCTCAGTCATGCTGGTCACATGACCCAGAAGCTGTACGCCGGCTCCCTCAGCCAATAACGTGACATGAGTGCCACAACCCCAGAGTCGGTCACGACTGGACAGAATGGTCAGGGGTCCCTTTACCTTTACCTTTAACCTTTGGGGGGAAAGTGGATAAGATTAGTACCTAGTGATTTGTTACTTTTACATTTCTCAATAAGGACTGGAACGTCATATGTTGTCACCACAATTTTCTTCTGTCCTTCAGCCTCTCTTTTTGAGACGTGTTCAGACATGGATACCTATCTTACATTTTCTGTAGAAAAGACAGGTGCAAAGAATTAATTCAGTTTCTCTGCAGCCTTTAACACACCTTATCATTCAACAGTCCAAGCACCTCCTTAGCCTGTTTCTCTCTTCTCCTTTAGCTCAAACAGGAGTGCAGGCGCTGTCTTCAGCCCTTTTCTAAAGCCTCTTTGAAGTAGCTCTCACACGTGAGCTGCTTCAAGTAACACTTTTGCACATGGCTTTAATACCCACTCAGCTGATGTGCTGCCTTGGCTGTGCAATCTTGTTCCCTGCTGCCTTGGCTGTGCAATCTTGTTCCCTGCTGGAAAAAGGGCAGTACAGCCATGGCAGAATTAAACCTTGTCCTCTTACTCATCAGCTGATTATCACCAGTGACATTGGCTAATGGGCATGGTTTGGAGAAAGTGGCCTCACAGACCATATCGGAGCCTCTGGCAGGGTTAGTCCTTCGTCTATGCTCTCCTTTAAGGTCAAGCACTTCGGTTCAGTTGTCTTGGTTCAGAGACTCTAGTTTTAGCATATAAACACATCCACTCTGAGTATAATCCCACCTGGAGGTGCCAGGCGATTGAAACTGGGACCTACTACATGAACCTTCTACCCCTGGGACCTTCTACTCCTGGGTTGTGACTCTTCCCAAAGGCCCAACATTATGGTTCTCTCCATGGGCTCTCTCCCATTACGGAAGCCATGTCGTACTGTATGCTCATTTCCTAGTTCTACTTTCTTCCTTTTTTGGGTGATGAGAAATATTTTCACCCCCATTTGCTCGAGATAATTTGTCCTGATGAACTGGATGCTTTCCAACTTCGAACAGCTGCACCCCAAGGGTTAATTTTAAAAGCTGCTCTGCAGCCTTTTTGATGTTAAGTACCATCAGTGCCAACCTAGCCGTTCAAAAGCAGGCAGTGCAAGTAGATAAATAGGTACCACTACAGTGGGAAGGTAAACTGCATTACTGTGCGCTGCTCTGGTTTCGCCAGAAGCGGCTTCGTCATGCTGGCCACATGACCCGGAAAAACTGTCTGCGGAAGCTAACAAACGCCAGCTCCCTCGGCATGTAAAGCGAGAAGAGCAGCGCAACCCCAGAGTCATTCGCAACTGGACTTAATTGTCAGGGGTCCCTTTACCTTTACCATCAGTGTGGTTCTGCTCCGGTTTGAGGAGAGCTTATCACTTTTTTAAGAGCTGGCTTGTCACAAAACACTCTCCAGGGACTAAGAAATCCACATCCCTTGTCTGTGCACCTCTGTATAAACCACGCATGAGACCTCTCAACTCAGCCTACCTAGCTGCCCCCCCCCTTGTGCAACAGGAAGCATCTTACCAAAAGCTGGTATGCGGGTCCTGGTTTTCAGCTTCCTATGTAGAAAACTTCATTTTGTTTCCAGGAATTTCACCACTGTTGCTTACTCATCCTACCAGCCTGTCTAGTCAAAGCATTGGCAGCCTTCACACTAGGCAGGCTAGTTAGCATGCAGCCCAGACAACTGTCAAACATCTCTTTGCGCTTCTAAGGAGTAAATCTCGCGCTACTAAGACACACACACACCCAATCCCTGGCGGTGTGTCCTCAGTTAATCCCCCAAGGAATAAGTCAGCCTTAAGGCATGGCTTTTCTTTTTCTTGGAGTGACACCCTCTTTCCTTGAGAACCTCATGCTTCATGACAGCAAAGGAGCTGTCAAGTGAGCCACAGAAGCTCTTGGGACATTAAATTACAAGCCTGAGCATGCAAGCAAGGCAAGGAATATGGGGGAATTGTCCTTCCTCCATTATCTCCTTGCTTGGAGAAGTAGCAGGTGCCTTCATTAGGCACATGGTGTTCATCTAGTTGTCTCCTTTACTTCCGTGTCAAAGACTACAGAGTTCTTTGTTCATGTATCCAGAACTGATGAACCAGAAAGAAGCTTTGAAGATTTGATAGGTGCCATTTGTTTTGGTGAGATCTCTCTTTGGTACATGCAATGCAATCTTCTGTATTATTTATTCAGGAGTCTCACCAAGTTCAGTGGAACCTATTCTCAAGTAAACGTGCCACCTTAGTGTGTGGGTGTGTTTTGGGGTTTGGTTTGCCATTCCTTATTAACTTGAGTGATAATGCAAATAGGTCATCCGAATCTTAAATTGTAATGAGCATTTCAGCAAGAACGTTTACCAGCCAATTGTGGAAAGGAAGATATAGTCCTGCTGTCAAAACGGGATTATGAAAGGTTGCTGTTAAAACTGTACAAAGCACATATATTAATGCAGTATTTCAAGGATGACTGTAGTTTAAATATAAACCAACATGTAATCTGTGTACGGCCGGTGCCAAATTCCAGTTTAATCTGACGAGGAGTTTTAACAGCTGTAGTATCTACAACAGTGTTTCTCAACCTTTTTTGGGCCACGGCACACTTGTTCCGTCAAAAGAATCACACGGCACACCACCATTAAAAGACGGGGCAAATCCTGGGGGTTGGGAATGGGTGGGGGACTGAGGAATAGGGAGGGTGGGGAGACAGGGGGGAAACGAAGTAGGTCGACCCACTGGCACACACACACACACCCCAAAAAATGAGACTGAGAGAGGTCATTCCCACAACATTTACCTGCTTTGCCAGCCCTGGATGAGGTTGGTGTACTTGCTGAGAGAGCCCTCGAGCACCGCCTCCGTCGTCCTGCCTGCCGCCAGCCCCCCGCTCCCTCCTGGGCTGGCCGCGGCTGAGCTGGGGCTGCTGCTGCTGACGCCACCGCCGCCTCCCTCCGGCCTCCCCGCTGGTGTAGCCGCCGCCGCTGCTCCTTGGCGGCCCGAGAGCCCTCCCCGGCTGGCGGAGGACGGCGAGGAGCCCGCCGAGGTGGGGTGGCTGCTGCTGCGGCTGCTGCTGTTACTGCCACCGCTGGACGGGGCTGCTGCTACTCCGGAGTCCCCGCCGCCCTGCGCCGCTGCCGCCGCTGCCTTCTCCATGGAGCGCGCGGGGAGAGCGCGAGGAGGCGCCCCTCAGCCCAGGCGCGCGGCCATGAAGCGCTGCCTCGCTCAGGGAGCGAGCGCGAGGAGGTGACGGAGAAACACCCTTCGCGCCCTCGCGCCCTCCAGACTGACCCGGCCGGCTTCCTTTCCGGCGGGTCAGCGCTGCCTATTGGCGGCCGCAAATCGCCCTTCTCGTCGCCTCACGTCGCGGCACACCAGCCACCGTCTCACGGCACAGTAGTGTGCCGCGGAACAGTGGTTGAGAAACGCTGATCTACAAGAATCAGCTGGCAAACTACAGACTTCACAGAAAATCCCCAGCACCAACAAGGTGTTGAAGAAGAAGGAATGAGTCTGTGGCAAATAAGCATTAAGAACTGAATATATGACATTTCATTTGAATTGTGAGTGAGCTGATCTCTCCTTTTATGTGAGCATTTGCATGGCAGGATGCAAGGTAATCTTTAGTTTGTACCTCCTGTTTTCATTCTAAAGATGCTGTAATTTAGGGATCGGTATAGAATAGTCTTCTATTGACTCATTTAGATCTTTTCATATTTCCTTCACATGTAAGGTATGAGAAGATTTCTTGGATTTTCTGTGAGTCAGTTCAGACATGAGCAGGCAAATTGTGGTTTGGCCATCAATAAAAGGATTGGAATTGCTGCACTTCTTTTCTCCATCCCTGGTTTAAACAGATATCTTAATTAGGCACCATGGATTGTGAAAACCATGGTTTGTTTCAACGTCAGCATTGAAAGCCCAGTTTACAGTTTTGGTCTGGGGACAAAATAGTTTTTGCAAACTAGGAGGGGAGGCAGAAAAAGGAGGACATAAACTTCTAGCCTATCATACTTCAGCTGCTACATCTTAGCAGGGCTAGTATACATCAGTCTTCTGGGTTCAACCCCTGCCCACTTTTTACTTTAACTTCCCTTATGATGAAATACATTTCTGCACTAAAAATGAGGTTTTAAATTGGCCGCAAATACAGAAATCTTCACCCATTTTCTCCAAGGCCTTCGTGGGCTTCTTATCTTCTCCCACACCCCCTGAAAATATGCTCTAGAGACACTTTGGACCTTCCAGAGTTTGTGAGAAGTGAAATAAGATCGGCAGGGAGAAGGGGGAATTGTGAAAAAAAATGACCTACACACACTTCTGCCTGCAGAAGCTTCTGCCAGATCCAAGCCCCTTTCACAAAGGGCTACTTGCATTCATAGAAGTGCACTCTTGGATTCAACTCAGAGTTCCAAGCTTTTAATAACTTAATTCAATAAAAGCAAGTTTTGAATCAGTTTATTTTGGTTTGTTTGCAATAGAAGATGCCTGAGAAGTTTAACAATGGGCTACAACCTAAACATTCCCTTTTACCCGTAATGTTGCTAAAATTTCTAGAAGCTGCTCTTGGTGGTATTTATCCTTCCGCTTCTCCTCCATTCACTCTCTTACATACAGAAGGTATATTCTCTGACTTACCTAAGCTTTTTGTTTTCCTAGCTTTTGTTGGTGGCTTGTAGCATATTTGGGCTGAAACCATACATGCAATTATGGCAGTGATGGCGAACCTATGACACGTGTGTCAGACGTGACACGCAGAGCCCTCACTGCTGGCACGCACCCCATCGGTCCATTCGTGCTGTTGTCCCCCCCCCCTCCCATTTGTTCTCCCACTCCTCCTCATGCTACAGCTTGTCTCCGCTGTTAAAACCCGGATACTTTTTTGTTGTTGCTGCTGGTAGCCAGAGATTGGTTTTTTAACCGTTTCTGTGCTGTTTATTCTAGCGCTTTGGCAGACGATGATTGGGTATAACAGTGTTCATTTTTTAACCTGTTCTGTGCTGGGTTTTTTGGTGCTTTGGCAGACTATGTCGGTGCTGCGTGTTAGTTCCAGCAAAGATATTATTCGTCATTTATTTCTGTTCTCCCCCCCAAAAAAGCGCAGCAGCTTTGGGGCATCCCCCCCAAAAAAGCAAAGCAACTTTTGCACCCCCCAAAGCTCAACAACTCTGGACACTTTATGATAAATAAGGGTTTTTTGGTTTGATTAAATAATTAGTTTTTGATTTATTAAATACAGTTTTTGTTATTTAAACTATATAAACTATAAATATCACGAAGTGACACACCACCCAAGTTATGCTCGGGTTTTTGGCGAATTTTGACACACCAAGATCAAAAGGTTGCCCATCACTGAATTATGGACATGGTTGGAACTAGAATGTGGAATCTGAGGACCAAGTCTTGGACCACCTTCACTGTATAGTTGCTGTTTGTGTGGTTGCACCACACACTGCTCTGATAATATTTAAAATACAGAGACCAAGTAGAAAAGAAGGATGATGTGCTTACTCCCTATGGTTCCATAGTACGAAGGGCAACCATATAATGCACCCATGCCGGATGATTTTCTTATTTTAAAGTATTTTAGCTACTTTGAAACATTCTAGAATGTTGCCTCTTTTACCAAAATGTCCTACGTTTTAAGGAGCCTAACCTTGTTTTTAAGAGATTCAATATTCCATATTCTGATGCCTGTTTTAAGAATGCTTACCCAAATGTAGAATGGCTACCCCATATTGTATGCAAAGGATCTAGGAGTATTGTCTTCACTTCCAGTAGAGAGCACCAGCCTTACAATGCAATACCAAACATGTTAACTCTGAATTTATGTCCCACTTAATTCAACAGGTCTTTCTTTCTAGTATAAATGTGCTTAGGGTAGCATGCGTAGAGTGATTTCATCTCCCCCCCCTTTTTTTTAAAAAAGTATAATTTCGCTGTAGAGCAATAACACAGGTAAGAGACATAAACAATTTCGGGAGTGAAAAATTAGTCCTGCAAAGTCATTATAGTAAGTTGGGAAATTATTGATTGTAAAATGAAATTTCTGTTGGGTTTCAAGTATTTTTAATTAGAGAAAATAATTTTAGTATCTGCCTCAGGTAGGTTTTAATTGCCATCATCAATTTTCCTGTTATTGCAGATTTCAGACAGCCTCATAATGGAGTACTTTGAAAAATACAAGCACAGAATGAATGAGCTGGAAGCTTTTAATATGGTAAAATCACAGTTTCTGAAAAGTTGTTTTGTATGTTTATGTTAGGCCACAGTTGGGTTGGGTTAAACTTTTACGATGGGGTGGATCAGTTTATATTGTGATATACTCTCTGCAGGAAGAAGAAGAAAACTCTTAACTGGGAGCATATTCTCTTCCAAAATTATATTAGGTGTCAGTAGAATAATGAGAACATATGGAGATTCTTTTTCAAGTATAATAAATGTATAAAAAAAAAAGGTTGGGCTCCTTTTGAACCCATATTGGTCTCTGAGCGTTCCTTTTAATACATTTCATTGTTGGTTCCCTTTTAACAAGATTTCTGCCACTTGCAATGTGTTTTGTGTGCTGAGTTATACCTCAAAGCTACTTAATAATAGATGCCATGCCTATTGCATTTCACAGACTTTGATCTTTATTACACTGATTTTCTGAAGATGTCCAATAGGGTAGACTTGGCAAGGTTGCACTTGTGTTGTTTTTTTTGGCAGTGCCCACCTTCCTTAATTGTTTTGATGGGAAAGAGTTGAAGAGTTTGTGTCTGGTATTACAGAATCAATGCCAAGGGCCATTTTGGTAATCTTATCATGAGAAAAAAGATTGTAGCTAATTATATATATATATATATATATGTAACTAACATAATTTGTGTAACATTTGCATGACCCTATTGAACGACTAACCGTCAGTCATGGACAAATTCTGTCTTACTAAATGTACCTCCTTGTCAGCCTGAGTGAAAAACTGCTAGCCCAGTACCTTTGAAATTCATAATTAATCCCTGTAAAATAATGAGATGAAATATGTAATAATTTCTCTCTTTTCAAAGAAGTGTCTCCTGAAATGTAGCACAAAACAACATGGAAACTGTATTGGGGGGACGTTACTTTTTTGCGGTAATGGAATTATATTTCTCTCCTGTGGCTAAATTGGTGGCTAAATGTTTCTTTCAGTTGAAAGTTGTGCTGGGACCTTGTATCGAGGTGCTGATTCTTCTAGATCGTCTCTGCTACCTCAAAGAACAGGTAATTCTTAGTAACGTGACACAGCAGAATAATACTTTTTCATATTAAGAAAACGACAGCAGCATGCATGATTTTCACATATTTGGAAAAGTTTTAAGTGTCCAATCCATCACTCCCAATGTTGTGCCGCAGATGTTTTTACTTTGGGAAATCTGTTGCAGTAAAGTTTTTATGTTCTTTTAATTGCATGGTAAATTACCAGTAATAAAGAAACAACATTGCCTAAACAGATATTTTAACTGTTAGTAGCTGAAGTGCTCAAGCCATTTTGACTTTGCGTATACTGCTGTTTTCTGCATGATCTTAATATTAAGGTAACGCCTTTATTTAATATGCAACCAGTTGCTGTTTCCAACAGGTATGTGTTTGTGATACATGGTACCTTCAGCAACATGGTTCATCCCTAGCTGTTCAAGCAACATGTTAACTGATCCAGAATCAAGTTATCATTGATATGGACTACTTCAATGGTCTGTAGCAGTGTGATTTGGTTCATGGGAATTTTTCTGTCCATAAACACTTCACATTTTGCTACTTAAGATAGCCGGAGTCTATACCCTTGGACAGAAACGTGCTCTATGACAGCTATAATCTTGGTAAAGGATATGTTTTAAGACTACTTGCAGACCATTTCACATATTCATCTGCTTTCATGCAAGCACTGGAATCACCACACTCTCACTTGCGTACTACTCCAGAGATTGCCAAATGAATGAAATGGCATTCTCGTGTCAGTACTAGAAATAAAAGGGGTGACTTTCATCATCTCGGGAATGAGAAATCACTTCTTCATAGAAAGGCTGGTGGTGAACAAGCTGCGCTTAAATCTGCACATAGTGATTTAAATAAGAGAGTAGGAGAGTTGTCTTATGTTTTTCCATCCTTTCACCCAAGGAGCAAACTGCATGCATGTGAGTGGGGCTGGCACTGATAATGTGCAGTGAAATTTCTGCAGAATATCTGACCTTTCGCAAATAATGAACCATTGAATCGATACCTAACTTTTCTTCTTCTTTGCTTTTCCAAGCACATCCATTGAGCTGCTCTGCTTTTCCTCCACAATTTAAGTCCTTTAGAGAATCACAGAATCATAGAGAAGATTTATCCTAAGGGAGTTTTATTTTGTCTGCAGTGCAGCACTCGAACAATTGATTTATAATAAATGTGTGCTTTTGTTCTTACCGGCTATTTTTAGAGAAACTGTTGAAATACATAAATAACTTTTTTTGTTTTTGTTTTTACAAATGCCAGCTAGTTTTAAATTATGAAAGCTTCAGTTCCACGAGCCCCCCTTCAGCAGGTGCACATAAAACAGCACTTCTTCTTCCCCTGGATTTCAAAAACCAAAATATGGATTTCAAAAGCACTACACGAGTCAGAAACTTCACATGATGTGAGGTTATTACTTCATAGACCTCTAGTGATCTGCACAGTAGTATTCTGAATTTGCAAGAAAACAGGGAAATCAGTTCAGTAGCATTCATCACTGACTTAACTTTGCTAAATTTACTGTTGAATGAGATTCATGCCCATGCTGCTAGCATATCTAGCATTGCTTTTCTGTGCCGTTCTGCTAGTGTTAGTTATTATTGTAGCTATGCCACTGGCAGCACAAGAGATTTTGGTGCCTGAGGCTGCAAAGCCAAATGATGCCTCCTGAGCATAATACATATATATAAAATAAAACAAATAATTGACAAATGTGCTGCTCTTTAATGATACTTCCCAAATCTGCCTTTGGCCAGCCCTGCCGTACAGCTGACATAGCAAAAGTTGGTGTAAGATATTTTGACTTTGTGTCGGAAGAAAAAGCAGCCCAAAGTGATGAAGGCAGGTTAATGAATGCACTCCTCGTCTCACCAGCCTACCTTGTTTAGAGAAGAAGTTCTATTAACTTACGCTGCACATGTTGACAGAGGGCAGCTCATAATATCAGCTTGAAGGAGCTCCGGAGTGAGGCAGAGCATGGGGAAAGAGTTCTGCCTTCGCTTCTTAAGACAGCTGCTGGGCTCTTGGGCTAGTGGATAGAATCTGATGAACTAAGAGCTCAGTGTAGTTTTAGTAGCAAATTCACAAGACAATAACTAAGAACAATAAAACAGCCTCCTTTCAAAACCATAGCTTTTGAAATTGTAATTGGCAGCAGTGAAACTTCAAGCAAACAACAATGGAGGATGAATGTTAGACACACTTTGTGTGTGTTGCAGAATTTGTTTGGTGATTTTTATTTTTATTTTAGGAAAAAACGTATTGCCGTATCTGAGCTTTCAAGTCAAATGCCTTTCTCTGATCAAGTATTATTTTACAGGACAACATTGCCTGGTCTGGACTGGTAAAATTATTCGATCCCATAAAATCCCCCAGATGCTTTGCAGTTGTGGCTTTGAAAAAACAGACTTTCACATGCAAGTAAATTGGATCTAAAGCTGGGAACTGATACTGCTTTTGTACTTTATAACACAAGGGTTTCTTTTTACACTTACTCTGCTGTTATCAACTGTTCTGTTAATGGCTTCTTTTTAAAGTTTTAATGTTTTATAAATCAGGAAATATGTACAAGAAAAATAAAAATAAACTATCCCTTGTATACCATCAAGTACCTGTAACATGAAGTGTGAAATTTTACCTTTGCCTTACATGCATAGTACAACAGGATTGTAAAATTTCCATGAAAAATAAGCCAACCATGGGGTAGAAGAGAGCGATCCATGATCATATATCTCACTTTAAAACTTTTTAGAACATTTATCCGCTAATCCTTTTGTAATGCCATCCTGATTTTTTTGTTCTGAAGATAGACAATGTGAAAGAATTTGAACAGTTTGGACTCTACAGGCTTAAAGGCTTCATTCCTGATGCTCCCCCACTGGCCAAACACACGTGGAAAACTTAGTTCAGGGACTCAAAGATCACCTGTCTAGCCTGGCATCAGGTTGGTAACTTTATCTGGCAACTGCATGTTAAGGAACAGGCCTTATGAGATCTTAATCCTTTGAATTTCTCTTAACATCCTGGATGGTGATCGCAATAGTTTGGTATCCAAAATTCACAAGTTGCTTTTTAATAAGGATATGAGCACAGTGGATGATGGGGGGTGGGGTGGAAACTAGATTGTAACATCAGTATTGACAATGATTGTTGGAACTCTATGTGGGGAAAATTCCCCTTTAAATCCACATCTCTCTATTTGACACACATCAGCTTTCTCTGTTCCACCCTTTGTTGGGGAAGGGAGGTGCAAGGATACAAAAACCTTCTGACATATGTGGTGGACCTGCAGCAAGGTGGACAAATTTTGGGACCGTGTTTCCTCCGAAATAGATAAAAAAAAACTGGAGACCGCATTGTTAAATCCTCTGATCTGACACTTTTGAATCTCTTCCGAGATGAGAATGCTGACTTGCACTTTGAACCTTTAATTTGCTTTCTGTTAATGGCAGCCATATCAATAATGGCCAGAGTCTGGAAGGACCCAGAAGGAGCAACCCTGGACAATTGAGTTAGCCAAGCTTGGCAGATTGCGCTCATTGAAAATGAAACACAGAGACCTACTTTTGGTGGATTGGTTCTGTTTTATTGGTTATGCGAGTAAGAGCGATAATAATAGAGGGGTCCCTGCAGCATTTAAAACCTTCTTGACAGTGTAATTTTATTTGTCTTTTCTATGTTTGGATACCTGGAACTCCCCCCCCCCCCAAGTCATTGAGTTTGGTCTATGTAATGCCCTGTATCTCTGCTGTGTATTGTAGGGCAGTTATTCAATTAAATAAATAAATTCAATAAAGGCTAAATGGATAAAAAAATGAGATCTAAATCTCTTCCTGCCCCCTCTTATTATTTGCACCTTCATTCAGATGGGGGAATATTTTTTTTAAGCCTGTAAGAAACAAATGCCTCCTCCAACAGTGCCACTGCCCCCCAATTTATATTGGATCCCCCTGCAACTGTTTTTAATTTTTTTAATCAAAATGTAAAACTCTCCAGTCCCAGATTTCCTGTGTCATAGCTGTATTCTTGAACATCTTCAGTGTCCTTTTGCCCTTACGGGGAGGAAGGTCCTGCCCACCTCATCTGTCTTACCACGGCAGAACTGACTGTGACTAACCTCATTCAGCTTAGCCTGCTGTGAAAATATTTGGGAGAAGCAGCAGGAAGGAACTTGTGGCTGTCTCTTCTGTTGCCTACATCTTAGAGCATAGTGCAATAGCTGCTGGACCATAAAGGACTACGGATACAGCCGTGGATATTGGAAACAAGAAAGATGATGAAAAGAGCTCACCTGTAGAAGGCTCAGGAAGCACCCACTGCTGTGATATGCTGCTCCATTATCTCACAGAAGCATTTCCCAGCTGCTCAGTGCTGTCTTGGCTCATCTGTGTAGTCCATGCATAGTTGTTACTCATTTGTTTTTGACAATCCTACTTTCTAGTTTTTGCATGAAATAAATCATATTTCTTACACCATCATCATCATCATCATCATTTATTTGTATCCTGCCCTCCCCGGCCAAAGCCGGGCTCAGAGCGGCTAGCAACAAGTAAAAATAGCACGGTGTACATAAAATCACACAGTCAATTAAAATACATTCTAAAATCAATTCAGAATCAAATGAATGGCAACCATTGGGTGAGAGTTCTATGAGGATTACAGAAGGAGAGAGGGGGTCAGACTGTGCCTTGGCCAAAAGCTTAGCGGAACAGCTCCGTCTTGCAGGCCCTGCGGAAAGAAGACAAGTCCCTCAGGGCCCTAGTCTCTTGGGACAGAGTGTTCCACCAGATCAGAGCCACGGCCGAAAAAGCCCTGGCTCTGGTCAAGGCCAACCTAACCTGTCTGTGGCCTGGGATCTCCAAGATGTTTTTATTTGAAGACCGTAAGGTCCTCCATGGGACATACTAGGAGAGGCGGTCCCGTAGGTACGAGGGTCCTAGGTCCTACATAGGTTGCATTGACACACAAGTGATAGAAATGTGAGCGACAACATCCACTTCTCCCATTATATGGCAAGGTAGGGATGCATAAAGGGGCCCTAAGATTCTTCTCATTCATATCTATATTTTAAAGTACATTGCTCAATGTTAAAAGTTTTTTTTTTAAAAAAAATATTTTTTATTTGAAATTTTCAACATAACACACATTAAAACTAATTTATCCCTTCTAGACTCCCCACCCCACCCCCAGGTTTCCAATGTCTCCCCTTTGTTTCCTTACACATTTTATATTTTCCATTCAATCTCAAGTCCATTAATAACCTTGATACATGATACTTCATAGATTCGCTCAATGTCAAAAGTTTTTGAAAGGACGGAACAATATTTCTTTTTTAAAAAAATTCGTTATATGTTCACAAAGAACTGGGGAATAACATATCGGTGTGGAATAAGTTCTTTCCTCTTGTGTTTTTATTACACTTTTATATAACCTTTTAAAAAATTGGCTTCCTTTATACTATGTCACCAAACTTGATGAGATTTTAAATGGATTACATTTGCAGACTGCTTTGTAGTAAGCTTCCATCTTGAATTATGATAGAATTATCCTTACACCAGTGACCGTTGTTGGGGATCTTTCCATTCTGTGGTATCCATTGCTGCTGGTATAAAATTTGTTGTCATTTTTCAGGTTGGGCAACAGTCCATCAAAAAAAAAAGTTTTAGAATTTGAGTAGGAATCATCTATAAAATATGAGAGAGAGAGAGAGAGAGAGAGAGAGAGAGAGAGAGAGAGAGAGAGAAATATAATATTGTAAAATGTGATTATGCATGTGCGTTATTCTACCAGCAACTTTTACAGCCAAGCCCCTACTGAAATTGTAATTACACAAGAGCTTCCTTTCTAAGAAGAGCTCCATACTGGTGGCTGTAGGCTGGTCCATATACTCTAAAAACCTCTATACCAGGCACGTCCAACAGGTAGATCGTGATCTACCGGTAGATCACTGGACATCTGTAGTAGATCACTGGCTCCCCTCAAAGAAGCTCAACAACTATGGCTCCCCTTAAAAAAGCTCAACATTTTCACCCTGCAGCCCATCAAAACAGCACTTTCCTCCTCCCTGAAAAAAGCTCAACAACTTTGACCTGAACCCCCCAAAAGGGGGTAGATCATTGCCAGTTTTTAACTCTGTGAGTAGATCACAGTCTCTTGGGGGTTGGCCACCCCTGCTCTATACAAGCAGAGGTTTTTAGAGTATATGGACCAGCCTACAGCCATCAGCATGGAGCTCTTCATAGAAAGGAAGCTCTTCTTAGAAAGGAAGCCAGTCTAACTTTGCTGCTTGCTGTTGAATTAAACATGAAAGAGCAGCATTTACTGACATGGCAGCAATCATGCTGCAATTAATTCCTCTGTGTGGTTGTGTCCACATAGTTCCTTATTGCAGATACTTTTTGGCCCCATGAAGTGACCCTGTGGCATCTGAAGTGGCATATTGCAAATTCAAGATTTCCCGGGCATGAGCCCCACGCATTCTGCAACTAACTGAAAATGCCCTCGGACTCTGTAGGTAGCATGGATTTAGTTACTGGTGCTACTGGCTACACGAAGACAAATTTATTTGTTGATGTTTTCATCCTTATGAGTAGCCTCATTAAACCTGCAGATGTTCTGTCAGTGGGAAGTAAATGAGAGATTGCTATTTTAAGTCACAGCACTTTAATAACAGTTTTACAGCGTATAATGTAGATGAGAAACCTTCTGTTCCCGTGTATAAAACTTAGTTTATTTAATTATCTCCAAATTAATAGCATACATATTAGAATCATGTATAATCAGTAAAACAAACATTTAATATGAATTGTTTTGAAAGATTGCACAGAAAGCAAATGATTACTCACTAGAGGTCAGTAGTTGTGTGACAGGGGTAAAGGTAAAGGGACCCCTGACCATTAGGTCCAGGTATGGATGACTCTGGGGTTGCGGCGCTCATCTGCAGCAGATGTCAAGGCAATAAGTAACTATTTTACTTTTAGAAGACAACTGAAGGCGGCCCTGTTTAGGGAAGTTTTTAATGTTTAATGCTGTACTATTTTAATATTCAGTTGGAAGCCGCCCAGAGTGGCTGGGGAAACCCAGCCAGATGGGCGGGGTATAAATAATAAATTATTATTATTATTATTATTATTATTATTATTATGCTTTACTGGCCAATGGAGCCGGCGTACAGCTTCTGGGTCATGTAGCCAGCATGACAAAGCCGCTTCTGGCGAACCAGAGCAGTGCACGGAAACACCCTTTACCTTCCCGCCAGAGCGGTACCTATTTATCTACTTGCACTTCATGCCTTTGAACTGCTAGGTTGGCAGGAGCAGGAACCGAGCAACGGGAGCTCACCCCATTGTGGGGATTCGAACCGCCGACCTGATCAGCAAGCCCTAGGCTCAGTGGCTTAACCCACAGCGCCACCCGCGTCGCGTGTGACAGGGTTAAAGAATCCCAAACGTTGCAATCATAACCCCACTTACCTGCAGTTGAACTCAGTAGGACTTAGTTTTGAGAAAAAATGGGATTGCACTATGTTTAATACTGCTTTCTACCATTCCGATAAAAGAGAATCAATTTCTCCTAATGCTGGCATAACACCGTTATTGTAAAATTGCTAAGAAATGTGTTCAGGATTTTTATACTGTGCTTTAGTGGTGTGTATGTGTGTGGTTGAAAACTTTCATATTAAAAAAGAATTCCCATTGGATTAAAGCTATTGTGATTCTTATAAATTAAAAAAATTGCCTGCCTTTCATGAGGTCCCGCCATGACTTAATGCAGCCACCACAAAAGAATGTGCCATCTATTGTCCCTACTTAAGAAGTAACTGGACAAGAATAGAAATCTCTGGCAGCACTGAGAGCTAAAGGCAGTTCCTTTTCTATCCTCAACTCTTGTTTCTTATGTCAGGATGTGTGTCACGGTATCAGCAGCCATACCCAAGAATCAGGCTATGAGCACCACAGCAGGAGTCCAGGAATGAGATGGCAGGTGTTACTGTTGGATAAGATAGTGGAAATTGTATTCTCTTTTTTTGCTTAGGCTGTGTCACTTGAGTAAGAGCAAGAGCGAGAGCAAGAAATGTCTGCCTTTGGAGTCTTCACAAGAGATGGGGTGTCAGTGGGGGGGTACAGGATCCTGTCTCTCAAGGACTAGGCTTGACCTGCGGCAGGTTTACGGCATAACCCTAACTCTTCCTAATTAAATAGGACCTCCTCCCAGGTAAGGGGTTAGGATTGCAGCCTTCCTTTTAAGGATTGCTGTCAGGCTTTGGGGGATCGGTTCCCCCCCCCCCCTTGGCAGTAGATAAGATCAAACAAAAGGAACGTCTTACCAGTTAGATTCTTTAATAATTACAGTGAATGAAAGAAAAAACATCTCCTAGAATGGCAGTGCTCCCAATTAAGGCTCATGTTTCCTCCCCCAATATATATATATATATATATATATCTATATATATATAAATCTACGTCACTTCTATGCCTTGTAATCTGAGTTTGTACCCTCTGCGCTTTCTGTTCTAACACTTCCTGAGCTCTCCGTGTCTTTGGAGAACGGGGGGTGAATGCTGTCCAGAGACTGTGAATTGGAACTCTCTTCTAGTGTTTCTTCTGCTAGCTGTTCCCCATCCAGTATTTCCCAGCTTCTTCCTTCTGAACTATGCCCCTCTGCAAATCACTGTTCCAAATCTATACTATCCTGCTCTGGGTAGATTCAGGATCGGGAGGAAGGGGTGGTTCCCACCATTCTTCCTCAGTGCAGCCCTCCTCAGCACGGTCCCTGACAATTGCATTAAGAAGTGCAGTTCAAGCCAACTAAAGCACTCTTTAGAGACTCCATACTCCAGACGCAGCAGACATGGGCTTCTCCACATACTCCACCGCAGGAGGTAGCAGTGGTACATAAAGAATCCATCTTTATGTGTTAGGGATCTATAAGTATTCCATAAAACCCAACATGGCTCTCAAGGACCCTGGCCAGTGCAAATGGTCTTTGTGTTGGAGTCTACCATCTCATATAACCCATAGTTCCACTGAACTCAAAGGACATGAGTAGACATGCAGAAGAATGTTGTAAAACTATAAATAGTAATAATGGAAAAACAAGAAGTTATTTCATCAATGGAATAAACCCTAGATGAAAGGAGAAACGTACGTTGTGTGTCAAATCATAGCAGCCTGTGCATTTATTTTATTGACGTAACTTGTAGCACATTTCAAGGTTAGAATTCTCCCAGAAATTTGATTTTGTATCCTGGGATCTCCCACCTGCAGTCTGAACTGTTGTCGTGTGGGCATGGCTCATCTGCTGTTTGCAAGAACCAGGCCATAGAATGCATTCTGAGTAAAGAAGGAAGGCACAGCGGGACAATAAATTAATGTAATGCTGCACAATTTGGAAGTTACAAGAGCTCTATTTTCCCAGATACACAGGAAATTGTGCACAAAGAAAAGAACTAATCCCTCCCTTAAAGAAGGGGCTTTGACTCCAAGCCAGTGACAGTTAGTATTCATGTTGACAAAGGTGTTGTGTAAGAACAGCTGCTTTTGAGCTCTACATGGGATTTATCAGGGAAAACAAGACTGGTAAATCCAGTCGGCTACAACCCAGACCATTAGTCAGATGCTCAAACTGCTTTAATTCACAAGCTGTCAACTGCTTCACAGGCCTAAGATGAAAAGAGCAAAGTCACCTGCTTAGAGAATAATAGGTTGGTAGCGTCAAAACACCCTGAAAGGAAATTCCAGATCAGCAAACGGTACGCTGATGTCTTCTGGGGTTTTTTTCTGCTTTTTTAAAGAAGTGCAGAACAAAAATATAAACATATATGTTAAAGCTAAATTGTCCAGGACCTTGCTTGTTCTAGGAATCATGAATGAAAGTTGACAGCACACTGCCTCACCACAGGATCTTTTCTCAATCCATAAATCATGAATTCACTTGTCCTGGATCAAAAGACCTAAGTCATCAATAAGATGCACAGATGGTAAAAATACATCACATACATACGGATCTGAAGTTATTCCTAGCAAACTGGGTTCTGCGAGAGTATCTGTTTTAGTAAGTGAACCCTAAAATATGCTATTCAGAAGATTATCTGCTGGTCTTCATCCTGTTCATGTCAATGAAGATGTAATAAATTAAGAGCAACATTCCTTTGGACCAGTAAAACTTATTGTGGGTTACAGCAAGAAAGCACAATTTTGAAAGGCAAGTTTTGCTAAGCAACATAATAAATCTTTGCTTTCTATCAGTCTCCTTTTCATATGTGTGCAGCAGGCAAATTGTCAAACATAATAAAACAGAACTGAGTCCCAGTTTAAATCAATGCTGTGCATTCCACCACTAGTAACCACCACTGTCAGCAAGTCAGAACACAATATAATCCCATATTTTATTTATGTTATATTATTGTTAAAAAGAAAAATACATTAAATGATACTTTACTTTATGCACTGTTCAACAATTCAGCCCAGCACTCATAAATGTAGAATATGAACCATAAATTTTGATTGATTTTTAAATTCCATTTTGGATGGTATTGCCATGGAAAATATTTCTGAAAGATTGCTTCATTGAAAATTCTTTCCAGTGGGAGTGGAAAGTTACGAACTAGAGGCAGGTCTTCAGGAAAGTGCTTGAACAATTAAAATAATATTTCAGGTTGTCAAAATAAGGGAAATGGTTTCCTTTGGTATGCTGATGTATTTTTGTATGCAATAATAAATTACCTGCAGCATGTGCTCAAAGATACCCTCTTTGTCTAATATATCTTTTGCTCAATGCTGATCCTTCACAGTGACCATTTTGGTATTTAGCAAAACTTAGCTTGGGGCATGAGAGCATTGAGAACTGTTCCTGTTCAGTCTGGCTGAAGAATCCTTGCGCTCTGCCATCCCTGTTAAATAACTTAAAAGAGATGCATATTTAAAAAATCAAAGAAACTGCCTGTGCATAGAAGCATTGCTTGTGCCCAGCAGCTGTTCCATTTCTATGCCAACCTAATTCTGGGACATAGGTACCCATCTTGTAGGAAAGGAATCCTAGAAGAGTCAACCCTATTCAAGTCAAAGAAGGCAGTTCAGGTTGCATCAAAAGAGCTCCAGTGTAAATTGTCTTTTGAACCTTGGTCAGGCGCCTTTAATTTGTTTAAGTTTATTATAAATTTTAGTAAGGTAAAGGTTAAGGGACCCCTGGCCATTAGGTCCAGGCGTGACCGACTCTGGGGTTTCGCGCTCATCTCGCATTATTGGCCGAGGGAGCCGGCGTATAGCTTCCAGGTCATGTGGCCAGCATGACAAAGCCGCTTCTGGCAAACCAGAGCAGCACACGGAAACGCCGTTTACCTGCCCGCTGTAGCGGTTCCTATTTATCTACTTGCATTTTGACGTGCTTTCAAACTGCTAGGTTGGCAGGAGCTGGGACCAAGCAACGGGAGCTCACCCCATCACAGGGATTCGAACCGCCGACCTTCTGATCGGCAAGCCCTAGGCTCAGTGGTTTAACCCACAGCGCCACCTGGGTCCCATTTTAGTATAAGTATACAAATACATCTATATGAGCACAGTTTTTGAAAGCAACAGCATACCAATCGTTTAAAAATGGAATCACACACACAAACTCAATTTGAAGCAGTTATACAATTATAAATATACAGTACCTTACGTATAATATCTGTTTTAAGTTCTGCAGTAGTAAAGGGACTTCGATATCTATATAGGCAAATACATATTACCCTTTCTAAGTATTGTTTGATTGAATTTATATACCGCCCTATACCCGGAGGTCTCAGGGCGGTTCACAGAAAACATCACAATATATAAAATCAAAATAAGAACAATAACCCAATTACACCCCTCAAAAAAGAGCCACATTTTAAAAGAGTATAGGATGTCTATCAGGTCAACCAAAGGCCTGGTTAAAAAGGAAGAGTTACCTCGAGTTAGAAATTTGCCCCAGGATGAGAACGGAAATCGTGTGCCGGTGGCGCAGTGGCAGAAGGAGGCCCCATTAGCAAAAGCACACCTCTAGTTAAGAACAGTTTAAGGTTAAGAATGGACCTCCGGAACGAATTAAGTTCATAACTAAAGGTACCACTGTATAATGAAGACACCAGGCGAACTTCCCTGGGGAGAGCATTCCACAGACGGGGAGCCGCTGCAGAGAAGGTCCGTTCTCGTGTTGCCACCCTCTGGAGCTCTCAAGAATCCTTGAGGGGAAAGTAGTGACTGTCTAAAATGGTATCATAGTGCTTTAAATGTGTGGTGTTAATGTGGCCTAAGCACAGGAAGATTAGCGAGCTATGACAAAGTACATTGTTCAAAGCCCAGAAATATGTCTGTTTAGGGGAAACTATGGGGAAAGTTTGTGTCTTCACTGCATCAGTATTCTGATATGATACTTCACAATGTTTAGTAATGTACTTCAGAAGATCTTATGGCCAATAAATCATAATGATTTCCTCATGATAGCTTCCCAACTACATCTAAAAGGTTAGCCATTATTCTTCATGTTTCATTACATAGCCCATTCCTGTCTTTAGTAAACAATGCTCTGGAGGTCTCTTGATCATAGATCCATGCGGATGTGTGGTGCGGCTTACGATTCCAGTTTACATCTTCCTATCGAAGATCTGCCGTCATATAAAGAAAGGAACTTATATGCTAGTGACTTAGCACCATTGCGACTGCTTTGTATCATCTCTGCTTTGCGCTGATTATAACAAACAAAACAGTACTCCAAATGTGAGCTTCAGTGGTTAGCCACAAAGTCCCAGAGTTTAAAAGAAATGACTTAGGCAGAGCACTGTCTGGTGTTTTGTTTTTTTAAAAAGAACAAACCCACACAAAACTGTCTCCTGATGCTCAAAATTACCCAGTACTGAATATAGTTCCTCATCTCTCTCTATCCCCAAGTGACCTTGCCAGCTTGTTTCACATGTGGGTGCTGCATGCCTACTAGAGCGGTAGGGCATCTCTTCCAACTTCAGCCCATCATCATTCTCCAGTCTTCTGCTGCCTCTCCATCATTCCCTTACAACTCCCCAGACCAATCTAATTTGGCAGATACTGAGCATCATTCGTTTTAATTGGTGAGAAGCATTAAGAAAGCATTCCAAAACCGAATGTATTTTCAATAATAATAATAATAATAATAATAATAATAATAATGTTATTTTAGAGCTGTGTGTCTTGATCACATGGCTATGCATATGGCTCTCATGACTTATCAGAGTCTGCATTCATTTCCATACAGTGGCTTTGTCTGCTTACGCAACGGGAAGCACCAGTTAATCAACTCTCTCTGCAAACTTCTTTCCCATTGCAGCAGAGCTCTTGAATCTTACAAGTATCCCACAACCCAGGAGAATGTTTGACATTTGAATCATGTGCTTATTTGGTTTTGTTTTCCCAAAAGCATAAAGTGAAGCTGCCAACATATACCCCAAATCAGGTGTACAGTGTACAGATACCTGCACACTGCTGCTTTCAGAACTAAGGCTGCAGTCCCATACACACTTATCCTGGGAGTCGGTCCGATTGAAGTTAATGGGACTTGCTCCTAAGAAAACATGCACAGGATGATGTTAAGAGCACAAGAAGAGCCCGCTGGATCAGGCCAATGGCACAACTGGTCCAGCATCCTGTTCTCACAGTGGCCAACCAGGTGCCTGTAGAACACCAACAAGTAGAACCTGAACACAACAGCACTCTTCCCCCATGGCTTCTAGCAATTGGTATTCAGAAGCAGGTGGTGCTGTGGTCTAAACCACTGAGCCTCTTGGGCTTGCCAATCAGAAGGTCAGTGGTTCAAATCCACGTGACGGGGTGAGCTCCCATTGCTCTGTCCCAGCTTCTACCAACCTAGTCATTCGAAAGCATACCAATACAAGTAGATAAATAGGTACTGCTATGGCCACCAGAAGCGGTTTAGTCATGCTGGCTGCATGACCTGGAAAGCTGTCTGTGGACCAATGCTGGCTTCCTCAGCCGGAAGTGAGATGAGTGCCACACCCCATAGTTGCCTTTGACTGGACTTCACTGTCCAGGGGTCCTTTCTCTTGACTTACAATGCTCAGAAGCATTGCTGCCTCAAACCATGGAGGCAGAGGAGAGCCATCACGGCTCATAGTCCCTGATAGTATTTTCCTCATGAATGTGTCTGATCCTCTTTTAAAGCCGTCAGAGTTGGTGCTGTAAGGCATAAGTTTATATGTTATGAACAGTGTGTGACGTAAATGCAGAAAATAGTTGCCAATGGTGCATAAATATTCCCACATACATGAACAATAGCCAAAACCATAATGGATTTGATGTACTGAAGGATGTTTTGGAAACACAACAGCACTAGGTTTAACAAGCACAGAAAACAATAGTATGGCTGATATAATTAATTAATGAAAACCAGGTGTCAGTGACTGGGGGGGGGGGAATGCAGCACTGACCACACCAACCGATTGTTGGAGGGAGAATAGAAATGATAATCACTACCAGTTATTTAATGAATTTGCTTGTTAGAAATCTTACATATGCACTCTGTTTTGTACGCTGTTCTTCTCTAATGGAAAAAACCTCATTCCCTCTCCAAGGGTATTAGAAGTTTAGATTACTTGTTCGCTGCAACTCTTCCTTATATAGAGTTTTCTTCTGACATTCTATACACTGTGCGTTTAATTGCTGGTTATTTTTAGCAGCATGGATATTATATTCTATTTCTACTGGAGTAGAAGTGTTTTCAGATGAGAGGAATACTGCGCTGAGGTATACACTGATCAAAGTTGCAGGCTTTTCTTTTGAGATTGTATCATTGGTAGTTGGAACACGGAACTGTCAAACTCAGCAGTAGTAGGCTCCCATAGAGGTAAAGGTAAAGGTACCCCCCTGACCGTTAGGTCCAGTCGCAGATGACTCAGGGGTTGGGGCGCTCATCTCGCTCTATAGGCTGAGGGAGCCGGCATTTGTCCGCAGACAGCTTCCGGGTCATGTGGCCAGCTTGACTAAGCCGCTTCTGGCGAACCAGAGCAGTGCATGGAAACGCTCCCCACAATAGTGGCCCGGGTGGTCACTAAAAACCATCTGTTTGGACTCTGGCTCCTTGTTCAACTGCACAGACACAGCCAGGGTGAAGAAAGGACAACCAATCTGGCCTAAGAAGAGACCTACTGGATCACATTGAAGTCCTATCCTCTTTTCCACAGTGGCCAACCAGATGTCTTGGGGGAAGCTCATATGGAGGGTGTGAGGGGAAAGCCCTTTCACAATGGTTCCTCAAAACTGGCATGGTGTCTCTGGTCCTATGACTATCACAATTAGTAGCTATTGCCCTCTGTAATGCAAACATATTTGGGTCCCATGGGTTCATAACTTTGCACATTAGAATAAAATTGGCAACATCCAATTAACCTATTTGACATCCTGGCTCCTATCTCCAGCTCACACCTCAAACTTGCATAAACAGTTAAATCTGCATTGCCCTTAAGGCAACTGGTTCGCATCACAAAAGTCTGCCATGCCTTTGAGCCAACTGTTAAAGGTAAAGGGACCCCTGACCATTAGGTCCAGTCGCAGATGACTCTGGGTTTGCGGCGCTCATCTCGCTTTAATGGCAGAGGGAGCCGGCATACAGCTTCCGGGTCGTGGCCAGCATGACTAAGCCGCTTCTGGTGAACCAGAGCAGTGCACGGAAACGCTGTTTACCTTCCCGCCAGAGCGGTACTTATTTATCTACTTACTGTATATTCCTGCGTATAAGACTACTTTTTAACCCAGGAAAATCTTCTCAAAAGTCAGGGGTCGTCTTATACGCTGGGTCATATTTCTTATACAGCGAGTATATCCCAAACTCTATTTTAACTGGAAAAGTTGGGGGTCGTCTTATACGCCCAGTCGTCTTATACACCGGAATATACGGTACACTTCGTGCTTTTGAACTGCTAGGTTGGCAGGAGCTGGGACTGAGCAACAGGAGCTCACCCCGTCACAGGGATTCAAACTGTCAACCTTCTGATCGGCAAGCCCTAGGCTCTGTGGTTTAACCGACAGCCCCACCCGCGTCCCGAGCCAACTGGTACAATAACCCTAATGATGAAGGGGGGGTTGCTTTCACCCCTATAATCTGATTTCCTGACATCCAGACACCAAGTCACAGTCTGTAATATTACCTAAGACTTAATTGTCTGTCTGTTGGAGTTGGGCTGGAGGATGGAGAGTTTAAAATCTTACTGGAAGAGCACAGGATGTTAAGATCCCATTGGGAAAGGGTTCTATGAATTATGAACTTTTTAACTGGACTTATTTTTGCCTTTTGGATTTATTTCAACTAGATTTCTGTGATCCATGACATCCTTTTGACTTGCCTCCAGTTTAAATAACTTCCCTAATGCTGTGGCCTTTAAATAATCTTCCATTTGCTCTTGGTGTAGCTTATTGTTTCACAATGGTTCTGTGATTGGTTCATAAATCCTATGTCCCGTGTAGAGTTTTGTCACTGCAAAGTGATCATGAAATAAAATGAAATTTATTACAGTCAGAGACCAGCTTGAGCAAAGTGATTACAACACCATTAGGCTCCAGAAAGCTTCAATTATTCTATGTAATGCCTTGTGTGTACATCTGATTGCAATGAGCACTACTGAACTAACCATTTTGCAAAGTAAGCTTGGGATCCTCTATATTGGAATGTAATCACCTGTGAGCACTACGGTATGGGAGAAGTCATTGTCTTGCTGCTACTGCTGTCCCACTTAAAAAATTAAAAAGCTTCTCAGCATGTGGAGGTGTTCCATTATCACAGGACAGGGAACCAGTAGCTGTGGCCCAGGTTGAATTAAAAGCTAAATCACTGCTCTACTCAGTGTGAGGAGCAGAATGAAATCTACTGTCCCTGCGGCTATGCAAAAAAAATTAGCAACTAGGCAGGAGGAGAGAGGCTATTAAAATACACCTTCAAAAAGGTATAAGACTGGGCATATAAAACTTTTCCAGTTAAAATATAGAATTTGGGATATACTCGCCATATAAGAAATATAACCCGGCGTATAAGACGACCCCTGACTTTTGAGAAGATTTCCCTGGGTTAAAAAGTAGTCTAATATGCAGGAATATACTGTATATACTGCTAGGCTAATGAAACTAAAGCTAGACATTTATACAAAAGTATTAGTAATAATTTTGCTCAGCACCCTGGGGGGGGGGAACCACCCACACCACCCTAAATCCAGTGCTGATAAGGACACAGTAAGTTCTGCATGATACCGAATCTGTTGCAGGGCATTGGACTAGATCAGTGGTTCCCAACCCTTTTTTTGACTATGCCCCACCTAAGCACCTCTAAAATCCTGATGCCTCCCTCCTTGGCATATACTTGTTATTATTCAAAAGGCCATTCACTGTTAATAACTCATTCTCAAATTGCCCCCCTTAAAAATCAAATTGGCCCCCTGTGGGGCATGTGCCCCACATTGGGAACCATGGGACTAGATGATCTTCAAGTTCTCTTCCAGCTCAGTCATTCACTGTGGATGGCATTGGTTGTCATCTGGGTAACACCAAATTGCAGCTTCTGTTACACCAAAGTTTTGGTTATATAGACTCCATGTGTCTCTTCCAGTGAACAGGCATGCGTGGGACTCTGTGCTATCAAAAGCCATCCAGCTCCATGGTGGTGATTAAGTTGGAATTAACTACAAGATAGAATCCCATACAATATGAATATATGGCCTAAATAATCTCATCTATTAAGGGTGCGGCTCTTAATGGCTCTAATTTCCCAGCATTTTGTAGCTTGAGTGAATGTGGAAGACCCTTAACAGAAGATGTTAAACCAAAATGTTTTGGGTTTTTTGTTGTTGTTAATTGAATAAATAAAATATCTATGCTTTCCAAAGTTGTCTTGAGACACTGCTACATAGTAAATTATACATTAGCACTCAGAATTACTGCAGTTCTGGTGGTTTAAATGGCACAGTGTTCTATGTTCAGATAAATCTTTTCATATTTCTTAATTATTGTATTTGTGGCAGAAATCAGGCTAGGCTTAACGAGAAATTAGTGGCTAATAAAAGCTCCCCTTGGAAACAGAGTAAGTTTGGGGTTTTCTGTTTGCTGATGAACTGTTATGTTGTACACACCAGTACCTGATTTGTGAGCACAAAATACATGGTTCATTAGTCCTTTTCACAAGCTAAGTACCCACTGCTCCTAATGCAAATGCAAATCACTTTTTAATGGTCAAGCTGATGAGATAGGGAGTGCTTTTGTTAGAGCTATGACTTGTGCTTAATTAAGCCAATTAGCATTTGATGTAGGCACCTTTTCCAGGCTCTCAAGAGATGGTGAGACACTAGGCAGAAATGTGACAGCGAGAAACAGAAAGTAGGTCAGAAATGGTTTCACGTCTATTCTGCACCCCTCCAATAAAGTTCTCACTAGAATATTATAATGGGCTTCTTTTTCCAGGAAAAGGACACTGGAATCTTTGGCCCCATCTGCACTCTACCTTTCAAGCAGTATCATACCACTTTTTTTTTTAATGGCTTTTCTCAAAGATTCCTGGGATTTGTAGTTTGCTATAAGTGCTGAGATAGGGACGCGGGTGACGCTGTGGTCTAAACCACTGAACCTAGGGCTTGCTGATCAGAAGGTCGGCGGTTCAAATCCCTGCAACAGGGTGAGCTCCCGTTGCTCGGTACCAGCTCCTGCCAACCTAGCAGTTCGAAAGCACATCAAAGTGCAAATAGATAAATAAGTACTGCTCCCATGTGCTGCTCTGGTTCGCCAGAAGCGGCTTACTCAGGCTGGCCACATGCCCTGGAAGCTGTCTGTGGACAAACACCGGCTCCCTCGGCCTATAGAGCGAGATGAGCGCCGCAACCCCAGAGTCGTCTGTGACTGGACCTAATGGTCAGGGGGTACCTTTACCTTTAGCTTTATGAGTGCTGAGCATTGTTAGGAATCCCTAATTCCCCTCACAGAATTCCAGTCAATCCCTCTTCCTAAGGAACTCTGGGAATTGTAGTTCTGTGAGGGGACTCACAACAAGACAGGGAGGTATATTAGGGTTGAGTGACAGATCATGACTGGCCCACGGTTACTCTGTGCACTTCATAGCGGAATAGGGAGTGGAATCCAGGTTTCACTTCCTCCTCCTAGTACAGTGCCTTACACAAAACTGGCTCTCACATTGTAGGCTTATATATACATTTTCAACAATAATTTAGATTGCTTTCCAAAAAGGATTTTTGGCTACGAATTAGGAAGTTAGGAAATCAGCTTGGCCCTTCTAAACTGCTGCTTACTCACAGTTTGGAGCAAGTTTAGAACTGCATTCTCACAGAAGAGCAAAACAATGAGAAAAATGGGAATGCAAGCAATCTAGTCATAAGATGTAGCCTTTGAGGTAAAATTCATGACACACACCCCCATGTAAAACCTCAAATATAATGTCTGTGATGTGCACAACCATAACTTGTTCCAGTTTTCCACACGTTCAACTGAATTTAATTATTTCAGTACCAGAGCTACATAATGAAACATGATGTATCTGTTAGAATACTTAGATTTTCTTTAGTGCACAGGATATATGGCTTCTTTTTGGTAGGGAGTTTTCCACAATGTTTTATACAGGTGAAACAATAAATTCCCCTTTCAGTCAGTCTTAATACATTTGAACTTTAGCACTCGTTTGCTGTATATATATTATTCCGACTGGGGTTTTTTTTTTTTTAAATCATGATGTGGAAAATGATCCTATCTGACCCAAATAAAGCAGGATTAAATTAGTATTTCGAAGACTGTCTCTCTTAGTAATGAATCATTTTCTTTCTTTCTTTCTCTTTAAATGGGAAAATATAATGAGGCAAAAGTAAAGGGAATAGGACATTTTTTCCATGGTTATTCATTTCATATTATTGTATTCATAGTGGAAGTTTAATGATCTGCGGATGAGGAGAAATGCAATCCTGGAACGAACAGCATTTCCAAAGGTCTTTTCCCCTCCCATCTCCATAATTTTCTTACACTTCTTTATTGAAAAGAATAATGCTTAAAGTGACATTGAACGTCACAGTAGCAGGGTTCTACTCATGCAATGGGAAACACTCTACTCTGCTCTCCAAGCCATCCCCAAACCTGCTCTGGATCACATATCATCATCATCATCATCATCATCATCATCATCATCATCATCTGGATGGTTTCCCCAGCCACTCTGGGCAGCTTACAGAATATATAAAACATAATAAAACATCAAACATTAAAAACTTCCCAATACAGGGCTGCCTTCAGATGTCTTCTAAAAGTAGTATAGTTCTTTATCTCAATGACGTTGTTGTTGTTGTTGTTGTTGTTGTTGTTGTTGTTGTTGTTGTTGTTGTTGTTGTTGTTTTCTACCTTTCTTTCACCCTAAGGTCCCAGGGTTGGTTGCACACAGTCCAAACTCAATGTTAAAAATAGTTTAACACAACTTACAATGCTAGAAGTCAGGTGGGTCCGAACAATATACATCTCAGGAGTTAAATGCCAGGGGGAAAAGGGTGCAGTTCGCTCCAGTTTAGTGATTTTCCTGCACCAAAGCTGACACATAAAATTCAGGCAGTAGTGTGGTTACTTGGCCCATACCTTTGAAGCAGCAATCCATCTCAGTCTGTCTCTCTATAACCTTATTCCCATCTCTTGATAATGATCTTCTCAGTGATGGCACACTGGTTGTGGATTAGTCTCCTCCCCAGGAAGCCTTTTTATTCATCCAGACATTAAAAAGCTAGCATTTTAAACATAGGTATGAGCCCCTATTTTGATGTTCCACTTGGACTCATTCATAAGCTGTCATTTAGCTATGGGGGCTGCTCATTGGCCACGGAACCATCTGGACTGTGCTTTTGACATTATTGTGAGGAGCGTCACAAGTCAGCTCCACGTCTACTCACACCATTCAAAATAACCCACCAATATTTAAAAGCGCTCCCTTCCTCCTCCTCCTCCTCCCTTTTCTCTTTTTGAAAAACAATGGGTGCATGGGCACACAAATGAATTTTTCCAGGGGGTTAAGGACAAAGTGAAATATGGAAATATAGGAGCAAGTTACTGGACTGCTTCAATCTGTGGAGCTTGTGTTCTTCCTTTTTTATACAACGTTTGCTCCACATCTGCAAAGAGTTGAGTTTTCATGGTGGTACCAGCTGCTGCCTATTAACCTTAGGCAGGTAACCCTTGTTTTGCTGTTTTAGACACCCACTATTTTTATTTATTTATTTCAACAAGCCTATCCTGTGAAAAAGTTACATTAAACTGTTTTAAAATCTTGCCCATATTTATTTGTACATTGATAATTATTTTACATCATTCTATGTACCCTGCTTAGGGATTCTTAAGTCATATGGTTTTTATAAATTCTTAAAAATGCAGATAAACAAACAGTGGCCTTATCTCCCACGTCCCCATAGCCCTCATCCCTTGTATGGGAACTTGGTTATGACTTGATTTGGCTTGCATTGGAAGTGCTAAGTGAAAGTACATTACTCTCATGAGAGAGGACCTTTGTCTGAAAGGTTCTTACTCAAAAAAGGAACAGAACATCATTAGGGAAGTTCTGCACTAATTGTGGCTTACTAATAAGCATCCAGAATAGCTTGTTCTTGCAATTCTTATTAGAGAAACAAAACGCAGCACCTCCAAGGTATTGTCTTAAAAAAAAAATGACCCTATTTGGTGAAACCTCTCATTTAACAAACATGCTGAAGTTGTTATGGCCCAGTCAGTAGAGCATGAGACTCTTTATGTGGGTTTGAGCCCCACATTGGGTGAAATATTCCTGCATTGCAGGGGGTTGGAGCAGATGACCCTCATCATGATTCTATGATATAAACCACTACACACACTCACTCACACACAACCAGTTTATGAATTGGAGGTGCATGAATAAATTAGCAGAAGTCTCTTAAATCCCCAAATAATTAACACTGTTAAATTTGTCAAATATCCCTGTATAAGTGTAATCCTTAACTATAATTATATCTGCATTTATTTCATCTATATCTGCATAGCCACACACATACGAATACTGCATTAAACAGGACTTGTGACCATCTCTTTTAAAACAACACTATGAATTACAGTAATTGGAGTCTGACATAGAGTTTCATTTCATAAAGTATGTTTTACAAACATGCAAAGGTTAAATGTTGGACCAGCTATTTGCTGCTGCTGTTGTTACTGTTGAAGTATTCTGGGCCATGCTATTAAATCATGTTCCAATATAATTTTTAAAAACTATGATTGAAAGTTTGTACGTTGCTGCATTTCCCCCCCCCTGTTTACCTTGTTATTAATTATAACTGGTTTACTGATATTCACTTCTAAGCATTTGTTAAATGAGCCAAGCAGCTAACAGTACATGTTTTATAAAGCTTTAAAACAAACCTGCAAAACCTACTGTCAGGAATCGCCAGACTCCTCTTACTGAATGAATTCACAAACTTTCTTGCAAATGCTTCTTTTTTGGGGGGGGGGGGTTATCTTTTTTTTTTTAAGTGATCTCTCCTGGCTCATTTGGAAAAGGCAGCTTTGCAAATACTGCCTACTCATTTTCACATTGCTCCCCTAGGAATGATAGTTCTTTCTCATCACCCAAATCCCATGGCAACTGTCTTGACCGAGAAAAAAAACAAACACAACTGCCCCCTTTCCACAAATAAACACACTTGCAATAAGAGACTCCTTTAGATCTGGATAGTGGTCTGCACCCACATAAAAGATTTGCAAGGAACAATCAAGAGCACTGATTGAGCCACTTAGAAACGATACTTACCAAACAAATGGTTGGGTGGTCTGGTCAGAAGAGGTTACTGTAGCAGTCCATGAGAGTTGCATGAACAGAAAGCAATCGGCAACAATGAGGTCTGTTCCCACAATTACAAAAGCAGCAGCAAAAGCTTCCCTGTTCTCCCCATATTGAATCAGAAGGGCTCAAGGGGATCTTGCACATGTTCAGCTAAACCTGTTAGGGATTCTTTAGCTGTGATTCCTGCATTGCAGGGGGTTGGGCCGGATGAATTCCCTCAATGATCAAGTATCCTGATTGGACATGGTTCTCTGTCGCAGTGAGTTCTGTGAGCCAGTTCAACTGAATGTGCAAAGAATCTCCTTTCAGATCTTCCCAGTTTCCCAAGCATCATGAGGTTGGAGTTGAGCCGTCACTGATCGGAATTGGGCCAAAATGAGCAGACATGAGCTCTGTGCTTTATCTCCCAACCCTTTGGGTTATTTAAATCCTATTCAGGAGATACATTTTCAAGGCAATCAATAGGAGTTTTATTGAATAAGAAGTTGAGGCCATTCTGTTTTTTGGGCCCATGAAGCCACTGGCTCTGGGCCTCTGGTCTGTTGAATGCCCTCTGTGTCTGAGCAGGTACTTGTCTAACATTCCAAGCCAGAGAAGACCTTGTTCAGGATATAGTGCTCGATTTGCTATATGGCCAGTCCTTTGAACTGAGCAGATTCATGTAATGAATTTGGCAACAGCACCATTGTTGTGTTATGTGGCTTTGATATTCCCTGCAGTGAGGGATTACACAAGTATCACATATAAACAGTGTCTTATAATGGTAGTATTTTGGTGATCTTGCTCTCTTTCTGTGTGTTTTAGAGGATTATTGTACTTGCAGCATCTGGTTAAAACAGATTGCTCCTTGCTGATATTAGCTCATGTGTTTGCTTGCACAGTAATGATTAAATGCATTAAAATGCACTACTTTTTTTCCAAATGTGAAGTTGACTGCCAGTAGAGGTCACCATTTACCATGCTCAATAAACTTAGACTATGAGCTTTGGGAAAACAGAGTCTGGGTGGAGGTGGGAGAAATACGCTCTACTGTACATGAAGAGCTCTGCAGTTATTTCAGTAGAAGAACAGAAATAAAAAGTCAGCTTGCTTACATCAGAATGGTTGATTCTGGGAATTCCTTCCTTTGCAAGCTTCCAGCCCTTCATAGTTGCAGACTAGCACTTGGACATGATATGTGGGCTCAGTCTAATGAACAAAGAATAGTTCTTCATAGAATCATAAGGTGTCCTATTTTAGTCAACAACAATTCATGTTACACCAGAAAACAGATTTATGGCCAGTTCCTGTGGCCAGATGCATTGCTGCTATTAACACAGGTGTCTCTTCCTGGCCTTTTCTGACTTTCTGGGGCACCTGTTCGTAAATCTTTTCCTACTCACCACATCCCCTTGCTGATACTCTTTAATGTCTTACAGTCATAAGGACTAGAAACATGATTTTTAAAAAAGAAACAAGTGAAAGAATGAAGAAGATGAAATGGCCCAGTAACTGATTCATACAATTGTTGTTAAACTACGTGCTGTCTTCCCTTAAATAATTAAACTAGCACAAATTCTACCTTCCCCACCCCCCACCCCATGCCTATGAAATGAGATTTACCTTTTAACTGTCATCCACAGCAATTCTGGTCAGTATATGGCTGGGCATTGTTTATTAGGCAGGATATTAGAACAACTAATAGAGGTTATATTTCGATGGCTTACTTACTATCTTATGGTGATCACCAGACTATAAGGAATCTCTGCCATATGGATCAATATGGATATGACAAGAATAATTACACTCTTTTTAGTAGTGCATAACTCATTTGTATAAAACCCTTGTTTGCTCTTGAAAGAAATATCATTTCTTTCAGCTGTAAAAAAGTACATTACTTTTAGGACTAAATAAATGGAATGCAGATTTTCTTTCTATTTTTCTGTGCAGGACAACAATTTGAATTTTTTTTCCTGCCCAAAAAATTCAAATAGTTATCCTGCACAGAAAATTAGAAGGAAAATAGGGCCTAAAACATTATCTTAATGTCAATTTAACCATAATAGCAGCATTCATTAATCCCAATCCTGTAGTATTAAGGCTTGGATCAGATACTTTAACAGATTGAGTAATAAATGGTAGTTAATATTTTATAATGATTAGTTGGGAAATGTGATTGTGCTTTAATGATGATTTGATTAAATGATGCTTTTAATGACTTTTAATGAACATTTACATCGATATTGTATGAAGGTATAATCCATTTTCCTTGTGACCTTTCATCTGTCATGAGTTTTGAAAGAAATGACTCCCTTCTCATAATGCAAGAAAATACACCAACAACTAACTTTTAAGTATAATCAAAGTTTAGGGTTTATCTTTTGGGATCAAAATGAGGAGATTTAAATATGATTCTTTTATTCCTTTTCACTGTGATCATTTGAATACATACTCAGAAGTTAATCCTATTGGGTTATAGCCAAAGTCACTCATATTCAGGCTAGACCCATTAAATAAATTGATTTCAATGGGTCTGCTTTGAGTATGACAAACATTGACTTCCATCCACTACATTTAGCAGGGTTCACTCTGCAATACGTTTGCATGGGATTTCTAAGTTGTGGAATCCACTCCTCATAAAGATGTGTCTTGTACCGTACTATACTGTTTGGCAAATGCTGAAGACACACTCCTTTACCTTGGCCTTTGATGCCAGAGGTGTGTGTTTTCAGGACTCAACCTATTCCTGGGGCTGTAATTTGTTTTAACTGTGTTTACGGTAATTCTGAATTGTAAATTGTTGTAATCCACCATGGGATGTGCTGGTAAAGGGTGGGCAATCTTAATAACCACCATGCTTAGCCTTACATGTTGCAGATGCCATGGTCTCCACCACTCTGGGAACAGTAAGGGTCTCTATGCACACATTGGTTTTTTTAAGCTTGACAAGATATTGAGACGGAAACTAGGGTTTGAGCTAGGTTTTATTTTAAAGAAATGTGGCTCCAATCTGGTAAGTGCAGGTGTTGCTGGACTACAACTCCAATCATCCTTGACCATTGGCCATGCTGACTAGACCTGATGGAAGTTGAAGTCCAAGAACATATTCAAGACTAGCCTGATACACTACCTCTAGAACAGGCATCTCCAAACTTCGGCCCTCCAGATGTTTTGGACTACAATTCCCATCTTCCCTGACCACTGGTCCTGCTAGCTAGGGATCATGGGAGTTGAAGGCCAAAACATCTGGAGGGCCGCAGTTTGGGGATGCCTGCTCTAGAATCAGAGGCACCACACTCCAATTACAAGGTGCTGGGAAGCAACCACAGAATGCTATTGCCCCAAAGTCTTGCTTGTGGGTTTCCCATCTGGTTAGGAAACTAGGTGCTGTTAGATAGGCCTCTGGTCTGAGCCAACAGGTAATTTATGTTGGAAAGTCTTTGACAGGAGTAATGGTACTTCTTTTTTATTTGCTGCCCATCACGGCCATTTTGTGCTGCACCCTCGACACTTTAATCAAAATATGTGTGCACTTCATATATATATTTTTTTATAAACCCAAATCAGTACTGGCTAAAGTCATGGAAAACTCTTCTCAGGAAGCCTTGCCTAGTCTCTAGTCCAATTCCTTTCTTGGCATCCAGGAAACTCTTTTATATTTCTCCAGGTGAACCTGACTTTGGACTGGATGCTTGCATGTCTTTTATAACTGTCACTGGTATTCTGAACTTAGCTGTTGCCGTTGAAGGAAAGCTTACTGCATCCAGGTTGAAGGAATGGTTTGGAAATGAAGTCTGCCCTCTTGAGACACTCTTCAGCCACCCATCTGATTTCTTATGTATAGAAGGATTGGCCTCTAAAATGCAAATTTCCATAAATTCCACTTCATTTTTCACTGCAGCTCAAACAGCTGCATTGCATTATAGCTTCATAATATTTTGTTGGAAACTGCCAGAAAAGCTTTGGTGGGCCATCCTTTGATGCCCTTTTCAGAAAAATCTATCATTGGCTCCACTCTGGGGTTAGGGTGGCCATGTGTCTTACTTTATGGAGGACAATTCTCTGTCTGAATGATCCTAATTTGTTGGAAGGGCTATCCAGTCCAGGGACAGTTTAAAGATAAAGAAGCATATAAAGGATGGAGCCTTGAAGTACTACATCAACAGTTAGCACCTGAACAGCAGAAAAAGCATAGCTGCCAAGTTTTCCCTTTTCTCGCGAGGAAGCCTATTCAGCATAATGGGAAATCCCTGAAAAAAAGGGATAACTTGGCAGCTATGAAAAAGGTCACCTGATCACAGTCTCTCCCATTATCAGGAAATATATTTTTATTTCATTTATAGTAGAAATAATTTTCATCCATACATTATGCTAATATGTAGCCTTTTTGTGATTTGTTTATTCTTTTGTAATTGCAATACTTTTTGTATTGTCCCCATTCTGAATTTAGTGGCAAATATGCATTGGCAAGAATGCACAATGATTTTTCAAAATGGCAGCCTTCCCTTTCTTATTCCGCACACTCATCTATTGTTACCACACTTGAAATTCCCTTCGATGTAGAGAGACCAGACATTCTGCTCTCCGCAGGGACCAGGCAATCGTTTTAGATTTCCTATTTCTTGAATATGGCAACTGCTCTAGAACAGGCATGTCCAACTGATCGATCGCGATCTACCTGTCGATCGGGGGTGTATGTGGTCGATCATGGTTGATCGTGGGATCCTGATCGATTGCTCCTCCCCCAAAACCTCGGCAAGTTTGGCTCGTCCCCCACAAAAAGCTGAACAACTTTGGTGAAGCCCCCCCCAAAAGCTGAACAACTCTGATCAATCCAATGGGTAGATCACTGCCAGTTTATTTATAGTGGGAGTAGATCGCAGTCTCTTTGAAGTTGGATGTGCCTGCTCTAGAAGATTGAAGTTCCATGGAGTCACTAAACAACAACTCCAAGACAGTTTTCATAATAAGGGAAGATTTTCTCTCTGGTAGTTTTTCAACCTTTTCTCAAAAACCTCCAAGAGAGATTCTACAACCTTCTTACACATCAAGATCCTAATTTTCTGGAATTTGTGCTTATTGTGTTTATGTGGAATGTGGAGTTTACTGCACAAATTTACCATAATAATAATTTTACAATCCCATACATGTTTGCAGTTATATCCATGGCATGTATATATATGTCATGGGGTGGCCAAAGTGCCTTTAGGGAGATATACAGGCAAATTGTCTCAGTCGTGTTTCTCTTCTTGCCTATTCTGCCATGTTGGTGAAGCTTTTATGTTGTGAGTCATGCGGTTGTATTATCCATTCTTCCTAGTTTTTGTGTAGCTCAGTGTAAAGTTGCTTGGAATGTTGGTTGCACCCACCTGCTTAGGAAGGAGCTGAAGACCAGTTTTGCCTGGTCTGGCAGATTATTTGAGAGAAGGGCCTCAGCGGGAACAATCAGGAGTTGGCTGGAGCATGTAAGATATTTTAATGTGAGAGCTAGTTTGGGGATATGTGGGGGGGACGGACGACTGAACTGATGTCACTGTGAATCTAGTTTTCCCTGCTAGCTTTTGTGTCACAATAATAATTTCTCAACCACTGTTTGTCAGCAAACAAAGATGTTATCATGAAGACTTGTTAAATCTCAAGTGCTTTGTCTTTGAAAGGAATCTGAAATTTTGAAGTCTCAGAAGCTTTGTCTTTGAACGGAAGTTTGCTTCTGGCTTCTCACTATTCAGGAAAAGGACAATGCGAATGACTGTATTTGGCAATAGTGACTCTGGCCAGGATTATGCCATGATCCATGGCCTCGATATGTAGCAGTGCCTACTGGACATCATCATGGCTGCTTCATTCTTGACACAATGATCTAATATGGATCTGGTCTTTTGTGATAATGTCCTTGATGATGAATTTTCACAGGAATCCGTATCAGTTATTTGTACCAAATTCACCATGCAAGTTCCATTTGTAGATGTGCACATGTTTTATGTAAGAAACAGAACCATGTATATACACAATCTATAAAAACTGCAGACAAAAAAAATCAAAGGGTTTTCTTTCTCAAATAACCTAGAGAAAAAAGAGATTACGACAAAATCCCCCTACAATAAACTGCAAAACTTCACACCTTACAGCTGCCAGTTGTAATCCACAAGGAGCCAGACTTCTTAATCATTTACAACAGGGAAGTAGGTTAGGACCTTTGGTTGCAAATATTTGTGTCTCTTGAGGCTTTGTGTTTTGTTTTTAATTGTTTTGTTTGTTTTAAACTAGGAATTGGGAACCTGTGAAGCTCCAGATGTTGTCGGACTCCAGCTCCCATCCACCCCAGCCAGCCTGGCTAATCATCAGACATTATAGGATTTGTAGTTCAGCCAAATCTGGAGGGCCACATTTTCCCCACCCTCCTTTTAAAAACTCACATTTAGGGAGGAAAGGTTTCATATTGTTGAGGAATGTAATCCAGTTCTCATGTATCAAAGACCTCTGTACATAATTACATTACGTTTGTTGCTATAATTTGAATATAATGTCTAAAATGTAAACCACACTAAACCTGACTAGATTTATATCCTTTGAAGTTTACATAAGTCAAAGAAAAATGGGCTTGTGTTAATGGTGGCAGCCAATGTTAGTGATGATTTTATGATTTCAGTTTAAACAGAAGTTATTCAATTAAACTTTCAGTGACCACATTGAACCTGTTATAGCTAAACATTTGTAGACGCAGTATGAGAACATCCACACTACATTGGCACCTCCAGTTACGAACTTAATTCGTTCAGGAGGTCCATTCTTAAGCCGAAACCATTCTTAACCTGAGGTGCGCTTTCGCTAACGGGGTCTCCCACTGCTGCCAGCGGGCGACTTCCGCTCGCATCCTGGGGCAAAGTTCGCAACAAGGGGCATCTACTTCCGGGTTAGCGGAGTTCATAAACCAAAGCATTCGTAAGGAGGACAGTATGTAACACGAAGTTCCACTGTACTGTTTTCTCTCTATTAGGGGCTAAACACATTTCCGAACATTTCATTAGAAATAAGGAGAGGGGAATGATTTCTTATGGATCCTCCCCAATTCTGAAACTTCATCTACTTTTTTTTTTTTTTTTTGGTGCTAGGCATTGTCAAATCCTGAGCGTTTTCCAGACATTTTGTAAGATTACGAATTATATTTAAATTAGGGCTGAGCTAAAATTGCTTCCTCAAATTTCCCACGCCGTTTGTGTGTGCCAAAATGGGGGGACGGGGACAGGATGATGACGACTGAATATTCAAGGCAAGGAAGTGAAAGTCTCCTAACAGTTTTTCCTCAGAAAATTCCACCCGGTGAGTGTGCAGGTTCCAGTCAATTCATCTGGCTTCCACTGCAGAGGAAATCAGGGAACAAACTAGTCAAAACAATTTTGATGATCCTGTGCTGAGGCCATAACACTACACCTACCACCACCCCCAAACTGACATCTTAAGGGCAAAAAGAAAAAGAAAAGAAAAGGAGGTGTGTGGTGGTGGTGGGGAGAGAATATGAGAGAGGCCATGGATGTGGGGTCAGGAAGCTAGTTGACCTAATTATGCTTTCTATGATGAACTGCAACTTCCTAGCAACCTAATCTTAAGTAGGCTGTATACCTTTCTATGGGGCTGAGAACACACAGTAGAATCATTGAATTGCAGAGTTGGAAGGAACCATGAGGGCCAATTCCCTGCAATGAAAGAATATTTCACCCAACGTGGGGCTCGAACCCACAACGCTGAGGTTATGAGTCTCATGTTCTACCAACTGAGCCACTCTGAACGTATAGTTTAAAGTGGATTAGCAGCATCTCATGTGTGCCTGATTTTGCCTCGCCCACATGACATGGTCTTCATTCCTCTCCCCCATTTAATTTGGATTTTCCTAGTGCACAGATAATCCACTAAACTAAAGCAAAAAAGAAAGAAATCCAGCCAAAAAAACCACGTTACCCAGTTGTGAACCTGCCGAAGCACATTATGTGGGCATTTACACACACACACACACACCATTTGTGGTGATGTTTTTCTGGGTGCCATCTGTCACCACATACCCCACCTCCATTTGTAAGGTGCTTCTTGGAGGACTGTTGGTGGGGCTGGGCTTGATATGCATTTTAATCATTCATTCATTCATTTATAACAACTCACTGTTTTGTGCAAGCCTGGTATATTGGAAAACTCAAATAATAAAATCATTTTGGCCATGCACAAGTAAATAATACCTGCTCACATACTCAAAAATAAAACCATAGTCTGCATACACTACATCCTTTCAAAGCACTGCTCAATAGGCAACACTTCTGCTGAAAGTGCTCATGTGTTGATGAGCTTGCACAAAATTGCACATGGAAAAATCAAATTGGCGCATTCCATTAACACTCTGGTCTGCACACAGTCTAGAACTGTGAGAGCTGAAAGCTTTCTTGTTTTTTTTTTTAAGATGCGAAGCTGAAACTTTGAGGACAGAACCTTTCTATATTTTTTTCCAAGGCGAGAAGCTGAAGCAAATTCTATCACAGAGTGTAAGTTGCTGCATACAATGGTTACACATATAGGGGTACCTCGGTTTACAAACCCAATTGGTTCCGGAAGTCTGTACTTAACCTGAAGCATACTTAAACTGAAGCGAACTTTCCCATTGAAAGTAATGGAAAGTGGATTAATCTGTTCTAGACAGGTCCGCGGAGTACTTAAACTGAAAGTACTCAAACCGAGGTGTACTTAAACTGAGGTATGACTGTAACAAAAATGGCAGGCTACACAGCCTTATGTAATCTTTACAGGGCTGAGCCATGTGTGCTGCTCAACTTGAAGGAATAGGATGAAAATGCAGCTGAAGCAAAATACCTCTTAAATCTCTGTTAAAAGAAATACTGCCTAAATAAGGAAGACAGATGAAGGGTAGGAGTGAAATGAGAATAACGTACAAATGGTGCAGTGGGTGGCTAACATCAGTTTTGTCCTATATTATAAGAACAGTACAGTCCTTTGGAATAAATCTGGACAGGAAGAGTTGAGCGTGTGTGTTTTGTTTTCTTCCTTTCAACTACAGTGTTCTCATAAATGTTCTACATTTGGCAACAACAAGTTGCAAAATCATTTTGATTTGGAATCTCAGAATTGTGTTAAATAATATATCTTTTGGTTTGATTAGATGGTGACTTTGCCCCACATTGAACAATATCAGTGCTATGTGTTCTTTTCTTTTCTCAGAAGATAGGCACTCTGGGTGATATTTGACAAAGTTTTATTCAGAATAGACCCATTGGAATTAATGAACATGACTAAGTTATGCCTATTTATTTCTATAGATCTCCTCTGAGTAAAATGTAGATAAATACCAACCAATGATTTGACAGACAGACAGACAGACAGACAGACACACACACACACACACACACAATCTTGAGGTAATGTGGCCAGCATATGCTAGGAAATGTTTTTTTACATAGTTATGGAAATTACTGCTTTATTTATTGATATGGCAATGTTATTTTTCCTATGTGATGTTTATTGTTGTTCTATTTTTACCGTATGTGCTGTAAACCACTTTGGAGGCAATTTCCTGTGGAAAAGCAACATACAAGTTAAATGATGATGGTGATGATGGCTAGCAGCCATTGACAGCCTTCTGCTCCATGAATTTGTCTAATCCTTTCATTAATTGTTGGCTGTCACTAGATTTTACTTTAGCAAATTGCACAATTTAACTATGTGCTGTATGGAGAAGTGGGGTTGCCATCCATCCTGGCCTTGGGATCCTGTAAGAAGAGGAGGGGGAAAAATATGCACAGTGTCTCCACACTGTGCATAATTTCAGAAACCCCCCCTTTACTAGCTCTTGTAACCAAACCTTGATAATCTGTGCTAACTGTTCCCTTCAATTACACCCCCCCCCGTAGCCGATATGTGGAAATTAGTGATGCATTAGAAAGAATGCTGCCTTTAATTTCTAAATTGAGAAGCACTAGGCTTCAAGCAATGACATGTGGGAAGGAAGTCTCTTCCCATCAGTGGTAGCTGGTCTCTAGCAGGTGAATAAATACAGCAGGTGCGCGCTCAGATCCCCCTTTGCCTACAGATGCAGGGTGGAAGTGTCATTAGAGAACGACTGGTTTAGGAAATTGATGTTCCAGGGTTTGACAATAACAAATTATGGGGTCCAACATTAGCTACTCATTGCAGAAGCAAGAAAAATAATGCTAAATTTTCCATCGGCCTAGATGTGGTGGTGACCAGGTTGCATAAAATCACCTGATGGGCACGTTACGTCCCCCTGGGTGGAAGCCTTCCTGCAAGATCATTATGCTTTATATTACTGTACAGCCATTGCAATAGAAGATGCCATTCTTTAGTAAGAGATATTCAAGCAGATGAAATGTGGCTGGGTTCATATTTTGTCCTGTACCCCTACTGAACTGCAATCTTTTCTTCTAAGTATCAATGGAGAGATCCTATAGGACAGGTGGAAAGTGTTGCCTATGTCTTATTTGGAGGTCTGGTGTGGAATAAGCTCTGCATAAACTGTACACCCTCATTCCAGGGTGAGGTCAGTGCATCAATCATGTTTTATGGTTGCAGAGTCCCATGGCCTCTCAAAGGAAAGTGATAGCCAGTTGTTCTCTTCCTCACAATGTCAGGTCCTTTGGGACCTGGTGACACACAAGTTCCAGGGCTGGGCCAAGGCAAATCCTACCTCAAATTAAACCTGGGTAGAATGGAATTCTAAATAGGAATTTTAATATTCAAGTAATTTTGAGTAATCTCTTCCCTTTTGTGCATGTTGACAAAGGAAATGTGTTCCAAAAGGCAGAGCACACAGGAAATCTATGTGCTCAATTACCGTATCTTTATCTTGATCAGCTTCATCTGTTCTCCATCTCTTTAGAAATACAGGCAAACATTCCAATCCTTTGAGCCAGGGAAAGCAAATTGATGTGTGTGTGTGTGTGTGTGTGTGTGTGTGAAAAAGTGCTGCTAGACAAATAATCTGTCTTCCAAAAGCGATTGCTGCTACCTTAAGGCAGCAGGTTGGCAAGGCGATTTGACCCAGAGGTTAGCGATTCTTTTTCACTCACTACTCTATTGACAAGTCTTTATTTTATTTTATTTTTAAAAAGGTCTATCTGTGGTTTCATCTCATCTTAATCCTTTCTATTTATACAGTCCTTTATACATCAGTATAAAGTGCTCTGGAAGAACGTGGCTAATTAGTACAGTCAATGACCCTTGTGAAAAGATACAATCATGCGGCGGTCCTTTGATTTTGCGGTGACTATTATTTTAGGTGATCAAAATACACAGTATGGAGCAGCCTCCCACAGATTGTGTTTTTATATTTTTGAGTATGGGTGAATTGAGAAGTCTGAAATAACATTCTTCAGGGTAACTATCTTAGTTGTTGTTTGCTTTGATATCGGCAAAGAATTTCAGAGGCATTAGCTGTGCAAACAGCCATAAAACTGAAGGCTGAGAAAGAAAAATCACCAAGCATCACCTAGCTCTCTCTCCTTACCATACGGCTGGCTCTGCACAGCTCTGTCGATGCCATACAGGAGCTGGTGTGTTGCCAGATGTCATTCAATAGGACCCCACCCCCAAAATGTTACTGGATACAATTCCACACCATGGAACTTCCTTTCTAACACTGTAATGGTGCTTGATACATCCAAGACTGGGAATGAAGACAAGAATCATAATGCAGGTTATTTATACTACCTTAACAGTCATGGCTCCCCGCCACCCCAAGAAATAATCCTGGGAATTTGTAGTTCACAGAGCTACAAATCCCAGCACCTTTAACAAACTACAGTCCCCTGGGTTATTTGGGGGAAGTCATGTGCTTTCAATATATGGTGTGGGTTTATGCCCTATGTGGTGTTCACAGTGAGTCATTTACTAACACTTGGAATTGCCTGGAAAAAAAACCCACCTCCAGTTGTGTAGCCAAAGTGAGTGGCTGATTCACTAGACAAGACATTGTGGGTAATAATTAGGTAAGGTGACTCACGCGGAGAAATACTAGCTTTAGCAGAAACTTCCCACACAATTTCTAAGATTTGCTCTGGAAATCTGAGGGCTAGATACGTTTAAAGCTCTATTCTCTCCCCCTGCCCCCACCTTTTATTGTATTAAATGAGATTGTTTTGATAGAGAAGATGAGAGCAGCACTTATGCTGCAAAACGATATTACATTATTTGTTTTGTGACTGCTATCACACCAGTTTCAAAGCCTTCTACAACGTCTTTTGTGACACTTAGGCTGCATCACTAAGCATATATATCATTGAACTTGGAGGGACTTATTTCTGAGTAGACATGCATAGAATGGCACTGAAAAGTGATAAAGCATGGAAGTAACACTTCTTTTGTCTCTAGAGCCTGAATAAAGAGTATACAGAAATAAATAAAGAATGTATAATCACAGAAGGTTAAGCACTGAATTTGGATCACATCTTGCCCTATGGCAGCTTTTCTTGGGTATTTCTAGAATCAACTAATTTAAGCTTTTAAATGTCCATTTACCTTTTGTGAGAAAGCACCCACATAATGGCTTGCAAAGAGTGAATGCAAGACACGTTCAACATACCAAAAAAAAACACCCCAAACCATTACATTAAAGAGTCATATGAATTAATATAATGGCTCCATCCTATCATTTTGGTAAGAGAAACAGATTATGTATAAAGGTGGTTAGATCATTTTGCTGTTGACTTACTCCCCTTTTTTATTATGTCACTCAGATGTGTGTGTTGCTCAACAGTGCTATTACATACTGCTGATCCATTTGTGCTCATAAATTTGAAGGGGAATTATTAGAATAGATATTCTTGAAACCATTGAACCTTTCTTGTACAGCTAGGGCTGTTCAAGCAGGGCTGAAATGCACAACTCCCCTTCATATGAATGGCATATCAGTGCATGTGATCAGCATATATTTACAGCCTAAACATGACTTTGAGTTTACAAAAAGAGAGTTTCAAAATGAATTTATGATCCAGAATAAAATAGACATGTGGCAACATATCAGTATGTGTTCCCCACATTTTGCGGTTTATTAGTGAACTAGAAACTGGGCATATCCCAGAAACATCCACAGAATATTCTCAGTTGCACTTTCAATTTCCAGTTTAACTAAAGCCTGATGTGAAATCATCTTTGTATGTTTTTTAATGGACAGGCACATGCCAATGATGCTTAAGGTAAAGAATCAAATGGAATGCCTAGACCACAATTCTCTGCAAGTCCTCTTGAACTCAATGGGGCTTATTTCTGAATAGATACCTATAGGATTGCTCTGTTACAGGCAGCAGAACACTTGCTTTCTATAAAATGATGAAGCAGAAACCTTGAGGACTGGAAGGTTTGTTTTTTTTAAAAAATTAAGTATTTTTATTGATTTTAGCATATAACGACAAATCTGAAATAAAAGGAAACTATAGGTTGGTACAAAAGTTTCCTGAAAAGGAACAAACGGTTCAAAGAAAAGAAGAAAATTAGTCTGAAATTGTCCTTTTGTCCTTCTGACCCTCTAAGCTCAGTTCCCGTGAGGATATTATAGAAATGACTTGTCCTTCAGTTCAAATGAGTGCTTGGAAAGGAGGCGAGGGGGGGGGATGGGAGACAAGAGAAGGCAAATAACATTGGAGATTCATAGCCCAGCTCTCTCTCGTTCTCCCCCTCCCCCTCCCCCTCCATATATATTCTGTATTGCCCTACACACCACATAGAGACAATTATATATAAATGGTTAAAATAAGTCAATAAATATCTTGAGTTTATCAGAAGTAAGTCTCATTCAGTGGGGTTTATTCCCATGTAAGTGGACGTAAATTGGGATAGCTTAGCCACAGCTGTCCATGCACTGGTAAACCTCAAGGCTGGAGAACTGCAATGAACTCTGTGTGGGGCTGCCCTTGAGGTTGGTGTGGAGGCTGCAGCTAGTGCCAAATGCAACAGTTAATTACTTGGGCGGCGGGGGGGGGGGGGAGAGATGCTTGTGAGATTTGTACTGGCTGCCAATCTGCTACCAAGTTCAAGGTGTTGGCACTAACATATAAGACATTATAAAGTCATATATATATATGGCACTATAAAGCCTTAATGTGTTATAGGATATGGCAGTTGTTTTCAACCAGGGGTGCTGCAGGCAACATTGGCCACTGTTCCTCTTTCCTTCCCTCCCCCCTCTGATGAGTCTCTGCCTCCCAAAGGCTTGCACAGCTGTCGGTTGCAGCAGCCCTGGCTACAAGCTTCCAGGTGGACGGTGCCTGAGGAGCTGGCCAGGGGGTGCTGGTTGCCAGGAGCTGAAGTGGCCTCGGAGTAAGCAAGCAAGTGGGCGAGGGAGCCCAGCCAGCCAGTCCGCCAGCCAGTCCGCCAGCCAGTCCTTGCTGTTGGGAATGGACAGACATGTTCCAGGCCCCTGTGAGGCAGTATGAGGAGGCATATCTCTTTGGGGTACTGGGGGGCAGCTTAAAGACTGGGGGGGCGGCAGCAGGGGCCCAAAGGACTCGCAAGGAGACAAGAGCAGAGAGGAAACTGAGGGAACACTGGAGACTGAGGGAACACTCCACAAGGAAGGGTTTTCGAGAAAGGGTGAGAGGCTGGCAGCTCTGCAGGCAAGGGGTGCCATAACTGGGCTCCTGAGCCCCACAGGGGTGCCGCAGAAAGAATGTAGTTGGTCAAGGGAGCAGTGGACTCAAAAAGGTTGAAAACCTCTGGGATATGGTACTTGTATAAGTGTAGCCCTCCTGCTTCCCACCCAAAATTCTACCTCATTTTAGCCATTCTTTTGGTATATCTGGAATGTTCTGCTGATCTGTTTTCTATCTTGTGTTTCATTGGCAAATGAGGGCTTCTTCAAAATCCAGAAGCCCCCCCCCCCCGCATCATATGAGTCTAAGATTGTACACTAAATTTGTACAAGTTTGTTTCATCCCCCCCCCAATGATGCATGCTCCTTATAGGCTATGGAGATGACTAGTTAACTGCTGCATATCAATCATCTACGTCACTTAAATAATAATAAAATTGTACACTTCACTGTGGCCTCAGCAGCTTTCTGATTTCCACTCCAGCCACTTGGAGATCATATATCTCTGCTGAAAGACAAAGACATCTGTCCATTAGCTATCTTCTCACAGAACAAATTAATAGCAGCCTAGGAAGGTTATAATAATGCTTATTTTAATGCTTGTACATTCTTATTTCTGAACTAGGTATATAATAGCTTTTATCCAGACATTAAGAACCTGACTATCGGAAGGTTTCTGTTGGTACTATTTGTTCTAACAACCATATATTTCATAAATAGTATGTTATGATGCCTAGGTAAGGGGTAGAGTGTGTATCAGTGAGGCTCGCAGCGAGGCTCCTTATCATCTTTACAGCAAGAATCAGAGGGTGTAAAAAACATGTGCCTAAGGTCCTGGTGAGCTAGTTTTGTAAACTGGTCCTAATGCCTTCAAATGCAGCTCCTTATATCATTTCTTTGCAGTTCTTAGGGCTGTAGTGCCAGGAACAGTGGTGGACCTTAAGGGTCTCAAATTTCAGCCATGCCCTGTGCGATGCCAAAAATTGGCATGTCCCTAAATCATAGTTGCAGCTCAGTGTGACTGAAGCAGTCACTGTCCCCTAAATCCACCTCTGGTGCCAAGTATAGTGGGGGCCTGGCTGCCTGAGCACCCACAATTTTTTTGTTGTGGGTGCTTGGCACCCACATTGTTGGGCCTCTGATGTGACTTCTTGTGGTCAGTGCACATCCTTGGTGTATGTGCAGAATACTGTGTCAGTGGAGCAGATTTAAAGATCCAATTTATTCTATTTGCTGGGAACATAATTACATCATTGTTTGGAAACACCCATGCACAAAGAACCTAAGAAAGCATTCCAGATGCGAACTGCAAAATAAATAATACATAGTGGTATTTTGTAATTAATACAGCTTTGGTTCACAATCTGTTCCAAAGCTAATTGAACCCAACTTTTACACTTGACAACAGTTAAGTGATGTGATACCTAAATAAGATGTTCACACCAGGTGCAACTTGACAACCGCCTCCCGTCATGATGACGGATTAAAAGCATAGCTGCCAAGTTTTCCCTTTTCTCGCGAGGAAGCCTATTCAGCATAAGGGAAAATCCCTGTAAAAAAGGGATAACTTGGCAGCTATGGTTAAAAGCTCTTGCAGATTTTAGCAGGAGGGCCAATTGATTAAGGCCAGCACCTCCAGCTGTTATAGCTCAGATGATGTGTCTGAGCTTTATTGCCTCAAATACAAAATAAAAATCGTTTCAGTGGGGTTGTTTCCTTGTCTATGTGTTCTCCAGGATAGGAAGAACCTTGCCAGATCAGAATAATCCATTCCAGAGTGGATGGTCAAGTGGTACAGATCTTGTTTGACTCTAACCACACCAGAATACCATGGAGTGACCAGATGAACAAGAGAATAGGGCTCCTGAAAGGTTAATAGTTGTGTAGAAGAGGGGATTTCAGCAGGCTGCAGAGGTGCCTTCTTCTACACAAGTATTAAAGGCTGTCTATCCTATTCTCTGAAGCATCAAGTCAGATCCTTCTATACACCTGACATTGTTGTTGTTGTTTAGTCGTTTAGTCGTGTCCGACTCTTCGTGACCCCATGGACCATAGCACGCCAGGCACCCCTGTCCTCCACTGCCTCCCGCAGTTTGGTCAAACTCATGTTCGTAGCTTCGAGAACACTGTCCAACCATCTTGTCCTCTGTCGTCCCCTTCTCCTAGTGCCCTCAATCTTTCCCAACATCAGGGTCTTTTCCAAGGATTCTTCTCTTCTCATGAGGTGGCCAAAGTACTGGAGCCTCAGCTTCACGATCTGTCCTTCCAGGCAGCACTAAGGGCTGATTTCCTTAAGAATGGATAGGTTTGATCTTCTCGCAGTCCATGGGACTCTCAAGAGTCTCCTCCAGCACCATAATTCAAAAGCATCAATTCTTCGGCGATCAGCCTTCTTTATGGTCCAGCTCTCACTTCCATACATCACTACTGGGAAAACCATAGCTTTAACTATACGGACCTTTGTCGGCAAGGTGATGTCTCTGCTTTTTAAGATGCTGTCTAGGTTTGTCATTGCTTTTCTCCCAAGAAGCAGGCGTCTTTTAATTTCGTGACTGCTGACATAAGACAACTTTATTCATACTTTATAATAGCTGGAGCATGGAGCATGGAGACACCTAGCTATTATTGCTAGCAGCCATTAATAGACCTGTTATTGTCCAACTACATCCTATGGCAGGTAATTCACGCAATGTGTTGTGTGAAATAATATTTCCTTTCCTTTGCTCTGAATATAATTCTAATGAATTTCATAGCATGACATTACTATATTATGAGATGAGAGAATCCTCTCTCTTTTCATTCTCTAATTTTATAAACTTGTGCTGTAGTCATCCCCCCCCAAATGCTTTAGCCATTCCTCATAGGCAAAATAAAAAGATTCCTTCAGTAGCACCTTAAAGAGCAACTACGTTTATATTTTGGTATGAGCTTTCGTGTGCATGCACACTTCTTCAGATACATGAAGAAGTAGGCAAAGTTTTCCAACCCTTTCATTATCCCCTTCTCCACCCACCAGTGCTATGACCTTTTGAGATGGAATAACTAAAACTGTGCACATTAATCCAAATCCAGCTGCACCCCAAATTTATATGGACGCTATTGCATTTGCAGTTTTGTTTTTGTGCTTTCCTCTAATTATTCCCAGCTTTGAATGAGGATGTGTTGGCTTTTTTCACTTTCATTTTCAGTGAGCTATCCCACTCCCCCATCTTTTTCTTGGTTAGGCATGGACCACCAGTCCAGACTCCATCTTTAAATTTAGGCATTTTATTCTCTTGTTAGTGTGCTGCCTTGGGGAACATCTTTGGCACAAAGGTGGCATATAAATAAATCATAACATAATATATCCCTTTCATCTTATTTATATTGAATCTCATTTGCCATTATGTTGCCCATTCATAACTCTTTTTTGGGGGTGGGGAGTCTGGAGTCCTTCATACTTACCTTTGTATTTCACCATCCTGAATCATTTGGTATTATGCTTTCCTCTCTTAGTCTCCATCTCCATACAGTAAAGATCTCCCAAGGAGTCAAGCACTCGTGTTACCTTACAGGTAGGTAGCCGTGTTGGTCTGACGTAGTCGAAACAAAATAAAAAAAATTCCTTCCTTCTGAAGAAGTGTGCATGCACACGAAAGCTCATACCAAAATAAAAAACTTAGTTCATGTTACCTTCTTAGCATTCTCTGTAATTTGAGCTCTCTGTTTAAAGAAGAGCTTTTGTAAGCATTTTCTAAATATACCTGTGACTACTCTATAGTTACTGTTCTAGCCAATTTTATTCATTTGGGATGGGCACTTGAAAAGCAGTATAGGAATACTTTAGATAATCAAGCCTCATTCCAAGAAAAAACATGACGCTTTGAAATTCTGGGTCTGTTCATTTAGACCAGATGCTACGCCTAGATCAACAATATTCCACAAACAACAATATTCTGGAGATCCCGAGCCATAAGGTTGGCCTCTACTAGGGCCAGGGCCTTTTTAGTATTGGCCCCAACTTGGTGGAACGCTCTTTCACAGGAGACCAGGGCCATGCGGGATTTGTCATCTTTCTGCAGGGCCTGCAAGACAGAGCTGTTCCGCCTGGCCTTTGGGTTGGACTTAGTCTGACCCCTGTGTTTTTCCTCCCTCATGGCTTGGATTTATGGATTACTTAAAATGAGGCTGCATTTTAAATTTTAATACTGTATTTTAATCTGTATTTTAATTAATTGCTTTTTATGTTTTATTGTAATTTTATTGGTGTGAGCTGCCCTGAGCCCGGTTTTGACTGGGGAGGGCGGGGTATAAATAAAATTTTATTATTATTAGTAGTAGTAGTAGTAGTAATCTGACCCTTTTAGTCTTAGTTTAATTTGCAGCTTACATTTCAAACTTCGTCTGAAAACTAAATGAAAACTCAGTTTAAGTCTACAAATTGTTTTAAAACTTAGCTATTCTAAAACTTCAGTACTTTGGAACATCCAGTCTTCCAAATGCTTTTATCCAGCTTAACTGATGTTAAGAATTTTAAGAGCTAAATCCAGACCTGAAAACTGACTCTGCACTCATTTTGCACTGTGAATTTTGATTAAGCTTAAAGCCTATAAGAGTTTTAGTAATACCTGCTTTGAAAGAACAAAAATCCTACTGCTGTAGACCAAATGTACAGCTAATCTGTGGGACGCAAAAGGTACACTTTGGCTGAAATTATCGAGGAATATACCGTAATTGAGTTCAATGGGTTTTACTTCCAAGGAAACCTATGTACATAGTATGGCACTGTAAATTTTTAAAACATAGCTTGAACTTTAGCCTTCCTTCCTAGTGGTGTTATCCTTGGTTTAGATTTCAAAGTGAGATGGCTTTAAGTGAGTAAATGAATAACATGTAGCTTTCCTATAAGGAATCAAAATACTCTTCCAAGGAGTCAGTGTCTCACATTACCTTCCCAATGATGTTCTAGTTCTCCTTTTTATTGGAACTGTTCAGTTTTAGGGGGAAAAGGGAGGATGCCATGTGTCTAGGGGTGTAGAGACACCAGTTAGGGAAACTAGGGATGCCTGCTCACCCTCCCCATCTAGACCATCTTATTTTTCCTCAGGGGCACTTTATATCTAGCCAATTCCATTTTTGAATGACAGTATCAACAATGCATTAGGTTTGCGTACTGAGTATCAAAAGTACAAATCTGTAAAATGAAAAGAAAAAAGGAGTGAGTCCCTGACCTCTGTTGATTACATTTCTTTAGTTATTTTGAATTTTCAGGCCTGCGTTGATTACATTGTCACAGCTATTATGAAGTATAACTAAGCAACTACAGAAAATACCCTTTATTTTGCATTTTGGTGTTGAATATACCTAAGAACAGGCCTTTAAATCCTCCTGCTCCTCCCAGTGAAATCTCTGCGTCCCTGAAATCAGAAATTCCATCCCTAGAAATATTCAAAAGTCTCCACTTGCATTCTGCTTTCCTATCTAGTCCCATGCTGAGACATGCTCTGGATTGCAACCTGCTGCAGACCGTTCTCTCTCCTTCTCCAGCAGCCCTCTGGGCAGAGACCATCTGCAAGCTACCAGATGGCCCACGAAGGGCGCCTGACCCATCCTGGTAGTGGCATTGCCAAGTGTGGTGGCAGAGCCAAGAAAGAGTATAGGAGTGCTTTCACAGGATGGAACGAAGGGGATGAGGTTACATCGGGAGAAAATGAAAAACAATAGCTTGTGAGTTTTCATGGTTCAGGACAGAACATCTGCTCTCTTGGCCTTTGAATCCACCCTGCTGCTGGGGATGCTGTTTTGCCTCCCTCTGAAATGCTTTATTGACAGAGCTTGAGGAACAATAAGGGGAAATCTCCCCCTCTTATTTCCTTGTCAGGTTTTATAGCTTCTCTCTCCCCCACCCCAAACTCTAAAGCATTTCTCTCCCTCCCCCTCTTTTCCCCATATGGGATAGCCCATAACAAAATCATCTTGATTTGGTAAAATGAATCTGTTTCCAAGCTGTATTCTCCAGCTAAAATTAATCCAGGTCCACAGAGCCTGAACATTATTTGGTTTCACCAAGTCATGAAAACAAGGCCTAAGTGTGCCTGTTGCTAAAGAAGTAGGTCCCATTAAGGATGATGCGTATCTTGAATCATTCCATCAGTTTCTTGCACCTGTTGTTTCTACTTCCTTCTTCCTGGATCACACCCACCACTCCCGACTTGCTCAGAGCCCATGGGTCTGTCTTTTTCCAAATGTAAAAGAGAGATGCCCAGTTTATATCAGGAGACACTGGTGCTTTTTTCGCATGATATGCACCAGCACCTTTTTATTATTTTTCAAAATGCATAAGCAAATGATCATGTGTAAGATTTCTGCTTGAAGGATATTGTTATGAGTTTGGGAGGTGAAGAATAGACTGTATGTTGAGACCCTTCTAATCCAGCAAGTATTGAAATACAAATTTAATGCGTTCCAGACGCACATTTGTAAGTCGAAAAAAATTGTAAGTCGAATCCCATAGGAATGCATTGGGAGAAAAAAATTGTAAGTAGAAGCAACCCTATCTAAACCACATCCAAGATGGCGGATGGAGCTCCATTCGTAAGTAGAAACATTCGTAAGTAGAGTTATTCGTAAGTAGAGGTACCACTGTATAAACAAGGGTTCAAATTCCTAGAATAGCCAGGCTATTTTGGAATGGGTGACTTTCTCTTTTTTGTCCAAACATTCCTATGTTAGGTTGAGATGCTGGTTTTCTGTCTTTGAATCGGAATGAAGAGCGATGAAAAAGCTGGTTTCTCCTTGCCATAACATTCCCTTCAAGACTTCTGAAAATATGCATAATAGATGTCCTCCTTGTGACATGTGACAGATTGACATTCCAGGCCTCTGATTGTCTCTGTGTACACAACAGGCACAGCAGCACTAAAACTGTCTTCGCGTTGCCCTGAGAATGTGCACTTCGACAATGACTTAGAGGGGTTACTTCTAGCACTGAGTGAGAGCATGGAGGTCATTTAGTCTACGAGAGATTTGTATGGTCCCTTGACTAGCACCATGGAGCATGAGTGATTGAGAGTGCCATCGATCAATATTTTATACTGGAATGTGATGAAGTGTAAAAGTGTGATTAATGGGGCAATCACATTCTTTTGCTTCTCATGGGGATGTGGAGCTGCTGTTTTGCTATATTAACCTTTTATGCAGTGAAAAGTTATGTTAACTTTCTGCACTGCTTTTGCTGTGATTTACGTCACGGGCAAAACTGCTAGATTATCATCTTTCGTTAACCTTGTGACTATCTTCCTTCCCCCACCCAAGATCTTGTGGCAGATTTGTTCCACGTCTTTGAAGATCAGTGGCTTTCTACTCTTCTTGCAATGGTGAAGTCATTAACAACACACTGGGGACAAAAGACTGTGACTACAACCTTAAGCCCACCTGGGAGTATAAATCCTACCAAAAACAATGAGTAAATATATATCTATAGATGCACTGCAAACCTCATTTTTTCAAGATCAGATATATACAAAGAATAAAAACAAAAACCTAGCCATTTAGCCTGCAATTCTATACCCACTTAGCTGGGAGTATACCATTGGGAGGGACGCGGGTGGCGCTGTGGTCTATACCACTGAGCCTCTTGGGCTTGCCATTTGGAAGGTCGGCGGTTCAAATCCCTGTGATGGGGTGAGCGCCTGTTGCTCTGTCCCAGCTCCTGCCAACCTAGCAGTTCAAAAGCATGCAAGCGCAAGTAGATAAATAGGTACCGCTGTGGCAGGAAGGTAAACAATGTTTCCATGCGCTCTGGCTTCCGTCACGGTGTCCCGTTGTGCCAGAAGTGGTTTAGTCATGCTAGCCACATGACCCAGAAAGCTGTCTGTGGACAAACACCAGTTCTCTCAGCCTGAAGCGAGATGAGCGCCACAACCTCATAGTCACCTTTGACTGGACTTAACCGTCCAGCGGTCTTTTACCTTTACCTTATACCATTGAGACTGACTTACTCAAATATGTAGAGGCAGAAGTATGGGCTTCTGCACAGAAGATATCTCTTTTACCTAATTAGATCTATACCTACTCATCTCGTCCTTCTAGAAGCTATAGTATAGGGGAGTTTTAAAAGCATTAAGGTAAAGGTAACTGTCTATGGGTCCTTCACCTTTTTACCATTTACCTTTAAAGCATTAGGACTAACCTGTCAGGTTTTCTAGATCATAGGTAGCATAGACAGTTACACAAATATATGACAATATTCTAGTTCCATTCTCATTTGTATCGATGTGAATCATTATTATCAATCACATAAATAAGAGGGGCAAGCGCTGTGATCTTTGGGGAGAATGGCTCTTGTGCTGATATCTGGTCAGATAATTAGTAAGGCTGGACACATTATCTTCCTTATATGACAGAGTTCTACAGTTTAGGTTTCTGTGTGCACTGATGTATGGAAAGGAAGGGGTACACTCTAATCCTTTTCAAGATAGATCAAAGTGAGACACATTATTTTGGGATGTGTTTGCAGTAATTATCAGGTGCAAAAAGCCTTGTCTGTAGTCCATCACTGTGAGTGTGTAGCGCCAGCATTTCAAATGCTAAATAATTATTAACTGTTTTACTTGGAATACCAAGTACACTTTAACTTCAACCATGACTGATTAACAAATATAATGGAAAATTGATTTTTTCCTGTTTATAGCAAGAAATCAATGGTGATTAAGAACAAGATAAAAGTGCAAAACTGAATAAATTGGAGGGCCATGTCCACTTTTAGACAGCCCTAGAAAGAGCAGCATACAAGATACAGTCTACAGTCTGTGGATATCTTTCTAAAGCCTCCTAAATCTTTGCATTAGGATAATTTAATCCCATACATAACCTCCAGGACAGATTTAAAATATAGACTCTAGAGCAGTGTTTCCCAACCAGTGTGCCTCCAGATGTTTTGGGACTACAACTCCCATCATTCCTGACCACTGGTCTTGCTAGCTAGGGATGATGGGAGTTGTAGTCCCAAAACATCTGGAGGCACACTGGTTGGGAAACACTGCTCTAGAGAAATGTAGAAATAGTAATAATTCTGTACCTGGCAAAGGGCAGCACCATCTCCTCATTCAACAATTTTCATGGTTCAAATGATTTCACTCCAAAATTCATACTTTGTATTCATTTTATTTATGCATACAGATACTGATAAACCTCCTGCTGATGTAAAATTGAGGCAGTGTGGACAATTTATGCAGGTAAAATGAAACATGAGATACCACAAAAACAAGAGCCTTGACAGGATCACTTTCTCTGTCCACCAGGAAATCTTCCACAGTCTCCACAAATCCATCAGAGTTCATCAATCTCTGAGGGTAGACCATTCACATTGGTACCCCACTCCTGCAAGTGGGAATAGTCTTCATTCCGGGGAGACAAGACTGGTGCCATTACCACTACTGTTACTGCTTAACATTGGCATAAAGAATGTGCTACATAGAAACCAACATGACCCCTGATGTCTTTCACCCTACATTAGAGGATCTATAACTGCATTGCAAAGCATGGAATCTTGATATTTCTTCCCTTAACAAAGGCCTCCAGCTTCTCAGGTGACCCTGCTTAAATTAACCATAATGGTTGCATGAGAAGCAAAGTTCTGAAGCACTTCAACTATATATTGGTTCAGCTCAGATTGTGTGTACAGTAGAGCAAAACTAAAGCTACAATTAACTGTAATGTAACCCATAAGGTAACACACTGGCTAAAACAGTTACTTAACATTGTTGGCATGGTTCTTCCCAATTTTTATTCCTCTGTGACTTCCAAGTTATAATTTTCCTACTAGATGGGTTGTCAGATACGCCTTCTATATTTCTGTGTCTCAATATGCCTATTGATCAGAAAATCGCCGGGTCAAAAGCCACTCCAGATAATTCTTTAAGCTTCTACGACAACTTGCCATTAAACAAAAAACTTCAATGAAAGCAATTGCTGTGAAATGAATGTGAGCCAGACAGGCATGTCTCTTTGATTAGTGGCACCGTTTGTTTTTTTGTCTGAGAAGCATTTATTTTTGCATCTACTTTGTTCCAAATGTTTGCATTTAAACTGCACTTCATTAAAAAAAATATGAGAATGTTTCCCTAGGTTCTGAGAGAATATGCCCGCAAACTGCTTTTTTTAAAAAAGGACATTCCATTCTTGAAATAATAATTACAAAGCAATGCTGCCTACGAAAACTGGGCAAATGTTGGAGGACCATGTTGGCAAAACAATATTTGCAGGTGGGATGGGCCATTTTTGTGCACTGCATTGCTCTAATTTGAACCAAAGAGTGATTGCAGTTTCTGATAGCTCTGCCATCATCATCATCTTTGTTGCCATATATCAAATATTTTGTGTGCCAGAGTCCTGTCTGAATGAGTGTTTGAGAAGCTGTTGTTATTCATAGGAAACTGGGTGTTCATGCACAATCGAGCACATTCATGCCACAAGTGTTCACCTGGGTAGCTCATACAAAATGGCTTTTGTACTCTGGGCTGGCACTGCTCAGAGGCACACAAAGAATATCACAACACTGAGCGAGGGGCGGGAGTGGGTGGGGAGGAGAATGATTAAGCAGACCTAGCTGTCAGCTTTGTTTAAATATATAAAAAAAGCCACAACTGTAACACCAGGCCTTGGGCTGATTAACATCCTGTGGCCTTTTAAATGTGTTGAGGGGGGGTGCCTTCTTGGTTTGTTTTTGTTTTATCATGCATTATGCATTCTCATTTTGTAGTTTTATGTTGTGATCCAGCTGTCCTTTGTCAACAACAAATTGTCACTGTTTTTGTGTGTTCAATATATGTTATATGGTAATTTATGGACCTAATAGGTATTTAAAGCCATTTGCAAATGTAGAAATGAGCAAACCAGTGATATTTTAGGGAGCAGGCTAGCCGGTGGGGCCCATTACTAACATCATAGGAGCCTACACAACACAAAACAGTGTTGCTGTATGTAGGTTTTATTTTATTTGTTTTTTATCTTATATTTTGGAAATGTACATCCAGGTGTTTTTTTTCCTTTAATTTTTTGGGGGGTCCCAAGAGAGAGGGGCCCTAAGGTATAGCTTGTTTAGCTTATACTAATCTAATAAATGATAAATTATGGTCCTTTGCACTGCCAAGAGAAGAGAGCAGGAAAAATGCCAGGTTCAGAAACAGTGGGGGAAATCCCATAATTGCAAGATATAGGGGAATGCAACTGTTAATTAGGGGGGCCAAAGTATAGAAAATCAGCAGACCACAAATAGATAGTGTCTCTCTGGGTGTTCAAATCATTTACAGTCGTACCTTGGTTCTCAAACAGAACACGTTCTTGGTTCTTGAACAGAATGCTCTCAGAACTGTTCGAAAACCAAGGCGTGGCTTCTGATTGACTGAAAGAGTGTCCTGCAGCTAAGCGGAAGCCGCGTCGGATGTTCGGCTTTTCGAAAACTGTTTGAAAACCGGAACACCCGGGAGCCGAAACGTACGAGCTCCAAGACGTTCGGCAACCAAGGTACAACTGTACTGTACTGAGAAAGGGAAAATGGGCCCATGTCTTTCTTCTTACTGGATCTATGTTGCATCCACTGTGGGGCGCTATGTGGCCCCAAGCTCTACCCCTTCTACCTCAGCTATTCTGTTTACAGCAGGGGAAGGGAATCTGTAGCCCTGCAGATGTTGCTGGACTCCAGCTTCCATCAATTCCAGCCAGCACAGCTATTATTCAGGGATGATGGGAGCTATACATACAGTCAACAACACTCCCTGTTCCTTCCTGTCAAGAAAGCTGGATTTGCAGTTCATCCAATTTTGCCCAGTCTCATGGCTACTTTGGTCCCCAGAGCCAACCACTGAAATTCCAGAACTGACTACTACACAGGGCCGGCTCTAGGTAGAGTCCTGGTGGCGCCGGGCCGGTAGGCAGGGCGCTGCGTGGCAAAGCCGCACAAGAAGCTATGCTGCGCCCGGTGAGGGCACCAGAGTGATCTCCGCTCCTCAGCGCCAGGGCGCGCGACCTGCTCGACCTGCACATCGTATTTGCTTTTGGACATGAGTTCCCAGTGCTACAATAGCCCCGTTTTTCAACAATGAACCATTCTGTGAAAAGACACAGTCGGTTTACAACTCAGCCTTGTGTGTAAATGATATGATGCTGCACACAACCAAAACCATTGTTTCATGCCCATTAAGTAAAGGAATATGACAATTTCATACTGAGTGGAAATAGACTGTAGAGCTCCCATTTACAAACACTTCATTAGGTTTTTAGTGGGTGGGTGGAGAGTCCAGGGAGCTATTTGAAAACTGTGCTTAGATTATATTTTTAAGAGATAAGTACAGCTATGAAAATTAGCTATTATGTCATGGTTTCCCCATATTCCATCTCCTGGGCTAACGTTCAAGAGATGGAAGAAAGTAGCAAAATGTGCAAATCCGGATACAAATTCACTATGGAACAAAGCCATCTTTTAACATCTGTCTCACCCGGGTAATTTTGCCAGTCCAGTTCCAGTGAAAATATATGACTGATGGACAAAACATGATAACTCACTACTTTCAGTGGGAATTGAGATGACAAGAAACAGATTTCGGTTGTTGCCAAAGCCTTTTCATTTACTGGACAATGTATCTGCCAAGAAATGATGAAAGACAGGATATGATACACACACTGTGAATGTAACCTCCTTCCCTCCCCACCTGCAGAAAATCCAGGCCACAGGCTACAATTTCCTTGTACCTCTGTAGACATTTGACATGCAGAGCTTCATTTCAAATTATCTTATTTGATTCCATTCCCAGGCAAATATATTCTGCTTTGTGGAGGTACTGAACTAGACATTACTAGGTTTTTTTAAAAAAATAAAAAGCAGGACTTTTGGGGAGGGAGGGTTGTTTTAATTTAGATTATTTGTAATAAATATTCTTAAATATGGAATGATGAGGCTGTAAGGAGTGCTTAACCCTTTCACTGCCAGCAATTTGGTTTTTGTTTGTTTGTTTGTTTGTCAAATTGAAGGGGAAAAGTTACAAAGTTACCCCCGAAGGGTTAAAAAAAAAGGAAGCTTGGGAAAGAATTAGGCATCTCCTCCCCTTGCTCAAACCTTGCAAGGCTGCTTTTCATTAATGCATAACACTAATATGTATATCATCCAGTTTGGCCTTGAGAGTGTTTTAAAAAATTAAATTGCGATTTATTGCACTAGCATTAGGCTTGTAAGCATAAATTGCATGCACATGTGCATAGTACAATGGCAGTAACTGTGTGATTGAACATTCATGCATGTATCTTTAGTTGGCTAATGTTTGGTGCCAGTGATCTGTTTGGATGTTTAATGCAATAGATGTGCCACCTCACATCTTCAACCACAAATCCACAGACACTTGGTGGACCCCACTGAACAAAGCTCAGGAACTACTGGTGGTTCACAGCCTGTGAACCCCTGCTTTATAGTTAATGACATGTATTGCCATAAATGGCACTGCTGGGGAACCTGTGGTCTTCCAGATACTATTCTCGGACTACAACTCTCATAACCCCTGTCCATTGGTTCTACCTTCTGTGAACTGGTGGAAGTTGGAGTTCAACACCAATCAAAGCCGTCTTTCCCATAGGGCTTAGTGGTGCATCACACCAGGGTGCCAGCCTCTCAGGGGCACCCCAGCGAGTGGCCTCCCCTTTCCTGCAGACTGGTGAGCGCGCAGCTTCCCTCCCAAGCCTCTGCGGGGATTGAGGGAGTTGCACCCCCTCCCATGGCTGGCAGTGTGCAGCTTTACCCACCCACCCCCACTATCCGTGGTAATTTGGTGGCGCTGGGCAGATATCTGCACCCCGGTGCCGCATCTGCTAAAGATGGCCTGGGGGACGGGGACAGGACAGGACGACACAGGTTCTCCATCTCAGCTCTATAGATAATTACTCAGGAATACCTGATTAATGGATAGGTTTGATCAAACCTATCCATTCTGAAGGAAATCAGCCCTGAGTGCTCACTGGAAGGACAGATCATGAAGCTGAGGCTCCAATACTTTGGCCACCTCATGAGAAGAGAAGAATCCTTGGGAAAGACCCTGACGTTGGGAAAGATTGAGGGCACTAGGAGAAGGGGACGACAGTGGACGAGATGGTTGGACAGTGTTCTCGAAGCTACGAACATGAGTTTGACCAAACTGCGGGAGGCAGTGCTAGACAGGAGTGCCTGGCGTGCTCTGGTCCATGGGGTCACGAAGAGTCGGACATGACTAAACGACTAAACAACAACAACCACAACCTGATTAATGCTTATTTCATTCATTACCTGTGAATTATTTGCATTCTTTTTTTTCCTTTACAGAAATTTTATTGGGAAAGTATTCTTTTCAAACATTTTAAAAGCATTTCTTTAACAAGTTGAGTTTTAAAGAAAGTTTGTTTTCTGTTGCTCCTTCTGGAGAATCCCTGTGGTTAGGTGATCTTGCAATGACATTTTGAGCATTTTAATATATATTTTTACCACTGGTAGCCTGGCCAGAGTAGCTTAGGATGGTCCCCAAACGTTTGCAGTAGCATTTCCCAAAGGTGATAAAATGTAGGTGCCAAAAACAAAAGCGGGAGCAGAAGATTCTTCAGCATCAGCATCCCAGTCTTCTTCTGGAGTGGGGCACTGCCAGGCTGTCACCTCTTTGATTCTGTTATTTGGATCGCCTCGCCTTGCAGTGACCTCCAAGACCTCTGGAGAAACTTTGTTCACACAAGTTGCAATATGCAATTTTAACTCCAGCTTTGGAACTTGATGATGGGCGTTGCAGGGGCACATTGCTAGTTCTCTGGCAACCTTCTGGTGGTTCTTTCTGCATTTCACCAATTGGTAAGTTAGCCTGCTGGCTCTGATCTGGTTGTTCTTATCAGAAGGGCATTGGACAAGCCGTTCAGGCTGCGTACTGTGCTCTTACACCCACACACACAAAATTAAGAGCATCTTACTTTCTCAATTATTTGCTTTCTTGTGATATGTATTTTACCTTGCGCTTCCTAGACGTAGGGATCCTGAAATATCCAGCACAACAGGCCTTCAAAAGATTACTAAAAAAAACTGTGGTCCTGGTGAGCATGGTTGGTGTAAATAGTAAATGTTCAGGTTGCATACTAGAGGAAGTTATGCTAGAAGCTTGACTGTGAGCATTGGGATCACATACAAACTGCATCACATACATATAATTTGAAAACGGATGTGATTTTTCCACTTCTGACTTGATCTCCAGAGGCACAATATGAAAGTCACTTAGACAAGGAGAAAACAAGTCTACCCACCATACTATTTTAATTTTGGCTTTGCCACACCCTAGCCTGCCAATCTACTTGAGACATAGAAAAATACCAGATACATCTACTGCTTCCTCTCTTCTCTGCCTGCAGTTGTGATCAAAGAGGGCAGTTGCGGCCACTCAAACCAAGCCATCATTTCAACCTAAGAAATCCAAAACCTCCCAGGAAACTCCTATTTCATGTAAAGGTTCTTCCTTGATTCCTATGCACTACTTAAGCATAATGAGCTGGTCCAATGAAAACTGATATCTAAACTGAGTCTTAAATCAAGATCCAGATTTCAATCCACACTTTCTCAATTGGTTACACTCAGACTGCTACCTTTCATAATATCCTTTTCTATTAAAATATCAAGAGCGAGTGGGTTGAAGTTATTTACATCAAATGTAATAAACATGACATAAAACAAGGTTTGAGCAGTCTCACTGGAAAAGCTAAAAAATAGGAAGCAAGTACATTTTCACGTAGCAAAAGAAATTTATATTGGTTTTACCACTCATGGTGTCACAAACAATTATGTTGTGCTCATTTTGTAGGGACGTTACTTTGGGATTATTAACAGACACATCAAATAGTTAGGATTTGGATTCCAGAAGTGTGCTTGTCTTTGGAAGCATTTGCATGTGCCTTAACTTTCTTTATTATGGAAAACAAATAGCCTGATTGTAATAGCACTTACAGATGTTAAGAAGGAATGCAAAACAAGTGACCTCTATTTTCAAAGATAAACTCCATTATTTTACTGATAATCCCATGTCTGTTGGCCATGAGATTATGGATAATAGCACTATAGGGCTTTTCCAGACAGATGCTTCCCCCATGGTTGTCTTTATACTGCTGTACTTAATTAGAGGGGGTATAACTGCATGCAAAAAAAGATAAAGATAAAGGACCCCTGGACGGTTAAGTCCAGTCAAAGGCGACTATGGGGTTGTGGCGCTCATCTCGCTTCAGGCTGAGGGAGCCGGCGTTTGTCCACGGGCAGCTTTCCAGGTCATTTGGTCAGCAGGACTAAACTGCTTCTGGCGCAGAGTGCACAGAAATGCCATTTTCCTTCCCACCACATCAGTACCTATTTATCTACTTGCACTGGCGTGCTTTCGAACTGCTAGATTAGCAGGAGCTCAGACAGAGCAACAGGAGCTCACCCCCGTCGCGGGGATTCGAACTGCCAACTTTCTGATTGGCAAGCCCAAGAGGCTTAGTGGTTTAGAGCATGTAGCAAATATCAGTTCCCATGGGATTTTGGTAGAACTGTTGAATCTGGGGCTGCCATTTGCATTTATCTTGCTAGTTCTCACTCTGTAGTTTAGAATCTCAAAGATCAGCATAGTCCTTTGAAGGTGCCCTATATATCAGGTCCATCTAGCTAAGTATTGTCTATTTTGGGTGTGGGCAACCAGATGTTGACCCTACAACTCCCATCATCCCTGAATATTGCCTATGTTGATGGGAGCTGGAGTCTAATACCCTGTTTCCCCCTTTTTAATACATAGTCATAAAGTAAGCCATGGCAGGGTTTTTAAGCATTTGAGAAATATAAGACATACCCCCAAAATAAGCCATACTTCCGCGCCATGGAAACCAACCCCCACAGGCACCTCCACTCACAGAGTCACTCCATGCGGCCAAGAGCTCTGCTTAACAGCTGATCGCGCTCCCGCCTTGCTGGCTGCATCCCCGTGCTCCGCTTGCCACCATCGCTGGGCTCACTGCTTCTTCCTTGCCTGGCCCAGCCAAGGAGCTTGGAGCACCCTGCAGCGGCGGGGGGAGCGCCTGAGCCAGTGGCCTCCGCCTGGCCTGGCCAAGGACGCCTGCTGCCCCGCCGCCCGGAACCGGTGGCTGCTGCAGTGCTGAGCACTCAAGAGAGCACAGCAGCGCCCTGAGCCAGCGCCCTGAGCCGTAAAAACCGTACCAGTAATTAAAAAAAATAAGACATCCCACCGAAAGTAAGCCACCCTGTGTTTTTTTGAGGAAAAAAAGTTATAAGACGGTGTCTTAAAAAGAGGGAAACACGGTAGCATCTGGGTGGGTTCCCCAAATTTGACCTATTCTGGCAATGGCATTCTAGGATTTAAGGCAGAGGTATTTACTAGTTCTGCTCTATGAGTACTGAGTCCTTTTAAATTTAGAGATGCCAGGGATTGTTTCTGGGGCCCAGGGCCGGCCCTACGGCAAGGCTGGGTGGCGCAGGGATCTTCGCACCACGGCGCCAGAGCACCAGATATGCTTAAGACGGCCCTGCTGGGGCCATATGTGTGTGCAAAGAGTGTGCTGTACCACTGAGCTATGGTGTTTCCCACATTAAGGCCTACAGGCATCACACAGGAGAATAAACAAATCCCTACACCTTAACACATCCTTTCTTTTTCTCCTTAGGTGCTTCTGTCCTGCTGCTATACTCTAGATCAGTGGCTCTCAAACTTTTTCCTCTGGACCACGCTTTCAGAATGAAAATTGGCTCGTGCCACACTGATTTTTGTTGTTGTTAAGAAATGCACCAGAAAACAAAAATAAACAACTCCTAGCAGTGCTTGATTTTATAGCATAGAACACAAGTGCTTTATTATAGGATCATGGGGCATTCAGAAAATATAAAACAGTACACTAAAAGAAATAGATATGATACGATACGATACTATACTATACTGAAATGTTTAAATTGATTGCCCTTGAATCCTGCACATTGCCATCCTCTCCTGCCACACCAGTGTGGCATGCCATACCCCTTGAGAACTGCTGCTCTAGCTCCACTGACTGATCAAAATTAGGAGCTAGCCCTTCCTAGAAACGAAACTTTACATTAATTGCTCTGCAGAGATTCTTTCTGAACTTTTTTCACTGTAAGTATTTTCCTTGTGGAAATAACGGCTTACACAACCCATTTTCTGCTTGGGGCCCTGGGAAACAAGGAAGTCAAATGGGACAGCATAGGTTTTATTATTGTGAAATGGATTTGCTTTGAATACAATGGTTTCCAATTTCAGAGTAAATCATGCAGAAATGAAGGAATGCTGTGATGGTGATCTCCCTTGAGACAGAACGGATCTTTACATATATGACACCGTGGCAGGAGGCTAGCAGCTAAACCTCTGAAGATGTCCACAAATTATTGCTTTTAAGCAACCCCTGCTCCTGTGAATCCCTTTGTGGTTTAAAAAGAGACTCTAGGAATGAAACATGGATTTCCCCCTCCCCTCTCTCACCTGATATTTTCCTCTAAATAAATGGGTAGCTTGTAGATCTATAACTCATCATTGGGAGTAGCTACCAAAGCATACTTGAGCACATGCTTTGAATGCATAAAGTCCCAGAGGCAAATCTCTAGCATCTCTTGAATTGTTTGATGAAATTTCAGAAGAGTGAACATGTAAAATTGTGGCTTTAAAACCCAAATGCAGCTCATAAATACTGGATTTAATTTGAGCCATATAAACAAATAGTTCACAAGAGAAACACATTTTCAAATATAAGTTTAGTTAACCTGGACCAAGGAAGACATGTTTTTTTTCCTTTTGGATAGCTGCACTTGTATAATGAAGACTGCAATGCAGTCCTTATGCATGATTACTCAGAAGTAAGTTCCATTCTGTTCAGTGGTGCTTACATCTAGAGAAGTGTGCACAGGATTGCAGCCTTATTTTGGTGCCAGTTGTGGCTGTCAAACACATTATTTGTTCCCATGATCCACTGATTTTAGACACTTGTTTCATAGAAATGTAGAATCTACGAGTTGGAAAGGACCATGAAGGTCATCTAGTTCAACCCCCAGCAATGCAGGAATCTTTTGCCCAAAGTGGGGCTCAAACCTACGACCCTGAGATTGAGTTTCATGCTCTACTGACTGAGCTATTCCACTACGAACCCAAGCAATGAGCTAAGCATTAGGGTGCTAGTTTTACTTTGTTTTAAAAGTCTCTTCCTAATACTTGCACTTAAGCATATTACAATGGAGAATATATTGAACTCCGTAACATTATACACAGCTCATTGCAATATTCATGTATGTTGTGGATTGACAACAGCAATGGCATTTTCATGCTCTTCTCCAAGTTCCTTCTATTATTTCATAGAATCATAGAGTTGGAAAACACCACAAGGGCCATCCAGTCCAACCCCCTGCCAAGCAGGAAACACCATCAAAGCATTCTTGACATATGGCTGTCAAGCCTCTGCTTAAAGACCTCAAAAGAAGAAGACTCCACTTCTTGGCAGCAAATTCCACTGTCACAGCTCTTACTGTCAGGAAGTTCTTCCTAATGTTTAGGTGGAATCTTCTTTCTTGTACAGGTAGTTTGAATCCATTGCTCAGTGTCCACTTCTCTGGAGCAGCAGAAAACAACCTTTCACCCTCCTCTATATGACATCCTTTTATATATTTGAACATGGCTATCATATCACCCCTTAACCTTCTATATTTAGGTGTTAAATATGAAGTATGCTTCCAAAGCACATTCTTCTACATTACTGCTTCCAAAGCGTATTAGCACATTTCCCTCTTATTCCTTAGAAGGTTCTTATATTCGGTTTGCTGAGGATTTATTCTTTGGACAACCTTATGAAGTTGGCACACTTTCTAGAAAGGCATAGGGAAGTATATGATAGGTGATATGAAGCTGCTTTGTCAAGTCTTAGACTTGAAGTAAAGTAAGCAAGTTGCCATTTGGGTGGCAGAGAGGAAGAACCCGGTGGCATCATTGCCAGCAAGCTGTCCAGGCGGAAAAGAGGCAGCAGATTTGGGATGTTTATATCAGCCAGTAGCACCACATTGGCCACCTGGTGTCACCTGGTTTGCCGGCTCAGGTCAGCAGGATGATACGGTGTGGCTTGAACACTGCAGCTTCAACTGTCTATAATTTCTTCCTCTAACCAGCCGCGATGGCTGCTCAGGAAAGCAATGTCTATCCACAGGGTTCCTAAAGCAAGCTTAGCTGCACCTGACAGAAGACATTATTCCTATTTGCATATTTGGTGGCAGTGTAAGAAAATTAAAAAAAAAATGGGATGATATATATATGTGTGTGTGTGTGTGTGTGTGTGTGTGTGTGTGTGTGTGTGTGTGTATTGAATTGAAGAAGATATTAAAATATTCCTTTAAGAAAGAACCGGAAATATTTCTATTAGGATTATTAAATGAAGAAATAAAAGCAAAAGATAGAGTGATGATGATGCATGCGACAGTGGCCAGCAGACTACTCATCGCAAAGAACTGGAAGATAGGATACCAACTAAAGAGGAATGGGTTCTTAAATTGACAAATTATCAGAATCTGACAATAAAAGTGGGGAGGGTGAAAGGTTTAAAAGAAGAAGGAATATTTGCAAAAGCAGGTAGAAAAAACCAACCTCTGAGCAGACTTATAAAAGGCACCAAAAAAGGGAAGAAATGCGTTGGATTTAGAAATATATACAGACCAGAGTAGAGGGTAGACTGGAAGTCACTTTTGGTGAATGGGGGTGGAAGTGGGGTTTTGTTTGTAATTCCTTTTATGTGGATATCTATATATGTTTTGTGTGAGTTATATCCGTGATTTATATTTATGATTTTAAATATGATTTGTAATTATTATGTATTTTGGGGTTTGGGGTTTTTGTTTGTGTGTTTTGGTTTTTGTGTGTGTTATGTTTTTTTAAATGTTTTGTAAAAAAATGAATTTAAATAAAAGTGTTTTAATATTTAAAAAAAAGAAAAGAAGAAGACATTATTCCATGGAGGGGTTCACCATCCTTATCAGAAGGACACTGCAGTTTTGCCCATGCTAATGAAACTGACAGTGTCCTACTATAACAGTTGTGTCCAAACTTTTTTCAAAGATGGACAGATTTGATGAAATGAAGAGCTGCGGGGGCCAACCAAAGGGGCGACTGACCTTTTTTAAGGATTGAAGTTGTTGAGCTTTTTTTTTTTTAGGGTTGGTGTTGTTGAGCTTTTTTTTTCCAGGATTTTACCCCAGGAAAATGGGACCCAGGTGGCGCTGTGGGTTAAATCACAGAGTCTAGGGCTTGCTGATCAGAAGGTCGGCGGTTCGAATCCCTGCAACAGGGTGAGCTCCCGTTGCTCGGTCCCAGCTCCTGCCCACCTAGCAGTTCGAAAGCACGTCAAAGTGCAAGTAGATAAATAGGGACCGCTCCGGCGGGAAGGTAAACGGCATTTCTGTGCGCTGCTCTGGTTTGCCAGAAGCAGCTTTGTCATACTGGCCACATGACCCGGAAGCTGTCTGCAGACAAACGCTGGCTCCCTTGGCCTATAGAGAGAGATGAGTGCCGCAACCCCAGAGTCAGACACGACTGGACCTGATGGTCAGGGGCCCTTTACCTTTACCCCAGGAAATAAACTGCCACAGGGGCCAGATTAAACTGACTGGCATCCCGGAAATGGACTTTGGGCATGCCTGTATGAAAAGTTGTTTGTACTGTACAGTAGTAATTTTAGACTCTGGACTTCGTCTTATGGGAGGCACCCTCTTTAGAAGGCAATGTGCATTACTTCATTTACTTGAAAAAGTGATAAGACAATGTTGCTTCATTTGGGAGCCCTTTCAGCTGAGTGGGACACTGGACTCCCTCCCCCCAAAAGTCCTCCCCTGACAGCACTGCTGCTACTGTGGTACCACAACTGTTATCCTCCAAACACGGCGTTGTGTATTTTATTAGGTGAATGGATATTTTGCTCCTATATGCTGCCTCTGTTTGTCCAATGAATAGGGACTTTCACAACACCACATGCAGATGCGCCTTTGAAATAGCAAATTAGACACAATTTCAGCACCTCTTGAATAGCTTTCAGGTTACGCGGCTCATCTCATCTCCACAATTACTGTTATTAGTATGTGTTGTTACAACCCTCCCACTCTCCCCTTCCTCTGAGAGACTGTGACAATGTTCATTTCATAGAATGAAAAGTTATTTTGAAAATGACTACTTGGTGATATACGTGAACTCCTAAATTACCTCTCCTTATACTTGGTAATTATCGAACATGTCAAACACTCAGCCTACTGAGGAACTTGCAATCTTTGGAAGATCTGCTAAAGTATTTCACAATTTAGCACATAGCATGCCATTCATCTATTTTAACAAGCTAAATGAAAAAAGGGACACATTTTCTCAAGCCTTTACTCTCTTGAATATATATTTGTTCTCTCTGTCATATGGAATTATTTCCTCTGTTGGTCAGAGAAACTCTGGAACAGCAGGTGAAGCAGACCTATTTCACCTATGTTCTGCAGATTAAAAACCCGACAGAAATTCAGCTGTGTTGAACCCTGCTTTATACTTTCATACATTGCCATTTCTCAGAAACTATTGACTGAAGTGAAATCCTTGTCTTAATGCCAAGTTAATGACAAAGTCAATGTTATTATTAGCACAGAGGAGAAACTTGGTGTGGGGTTGGTGGTATGACACAAAATGTTCATACTGGGTTAAGCCAGCCAAAATGTGAAAGGCTCTTCAAATGTTGCTGAACTACAGTTCCCATTATCTCCGACTGTTGGCTATGCTGGTTGTAGCCGATGGGAGTTATAGCCCAAAGCATCTGGGGGGTACCAGGTTGGCGAAGGCAGCTGGATATTTTCTTTGATGAATTTAAATAGCTGAAATAGCTGGGAACCTGTGGGCTGCTAGTCTCCTCATCCTGATCATTGGTCACGTTTGTTGGGATTGGTTGGAATTGGAGCCCAATAGCATCTTGAGGGCTGCACCAATGTTACAACTAATGTATGCATGTAAAGCAGATCAATATGGAGGTTTGCCCTCTAAAACATTTTTTTTTGGGGGGGGTACCAGGTTCCTTGTTGTTTAATGGCAAAATCTAATTTATAGCTGGAGTATAACTAGATGATGCTTCCTCCTGTTGTTGTTGCTTAGAAGTTATGACTATGTTTTCAAAAATAAGGTTTGGACACCTGACTATGGTAAATGATTCATTAGTGGAGCTGCAAATTCCAGGGAGGTAGCTGTGTCAATCCATTCCATCCAAAACAACGGAATCTTGCAGCACTTTCAAAACTAACACCTAGATTGTGGCATAAATCTACGTTAGCCAGATTGCATGTTGTCTGATACATGGATACACACACACACACACACTGAATTTATAGGTGCAGACATTTTAAAGGAACAAATTACATAGTGAGGGTAAGGAGTGCAAAAGCAACCAGTGGCTGGCTGTGTCACACCATTGTGTAAGCACAAACACGAGCCAAAGTTCAGTCGAATGAACACCAGAATCAAAGGGAGTGGGAGCGACCTACTAGTGTCGCTAAAAGTCTTGCGTGTCTTCAGACAGGCGACGTGTTATCCCAACCATCCTAATACAAGATTTGCACAAAGAATGCTTTCATTTTCATCATTTGCAACTTTGCTGCGTGTAATTGCAATTGATTTCTATGGTTTTTTTTTTTGCCGCTGTAATTTTATCTCTTGTGAAGCACCTCGAAAACTCTACAGAAAAGGGACGAGCATGTGCTTGAAATCAGTCAATAAACACAAATTATATTCATAGTTGATTTGTGGAGGGGGCGAAATCTGGTCTTCTTTTTAGCTGTGCAAAGCAGAGAGGAAAAGGTGTAAAACAGGGGTGGCCCTCAGAAGTCTCTACCTGGCCCTCAGAACTCTTCCTAGCCCATCTCACTTCCCGGGTGATACCTTTCTCCAGACCACATTCCTCTCCAGCCCTGTTTTGTACCCTCTGAGTTTTTTGCCTGGATAAAACATATCCTTGAACTCTGGTTATTCTTCTTCCTTGTTTGGTTGGAGAACAGTGTGAGGTATGTACATAAACATTGGCTCATAGCCCTGATTACCACTGGCAGGTGGTCCCTGAGAGGTTGCCAAGAAGCAAATGTGGCCCTTAGGCTGAAAAAGTTTCCTTTAGCTTCAAACCTAAAGCTAGATGACGCCGACCTAAATTAATATCCTTGAAGTGGAAAGCTGTATAGATTTAGCACACAGTGGCTTCCTAGAAATCAGCACACTCCATTGAAGGTTGGCTAAGGGCTCTCTCAGTGCTTTAATATTTCACACATAATGCATCACGCCCCCAGTTCCGAAATTACGAGGATTGGTGATGACACATTGAAGCCATTGGAACTAACTGAGATCAGCAGGGGGTGGAATGGTGACATTCAAAGACAGGCTTCACAAGAGCACTTTAAGCACTGCCAGGGAAAAGGCCCAAATGTGCTTAATGCCTGGCTTGTCTGGAGAGGATTGTGTTAAATAATAATGGGAGGAAGGTTTGATGGTGGAGAAAAGAGATTTGTTATAAGTCAAAAGGGTTTCTCATCCTGCAGCTGGGCATGTAGTGTTCTTGCGAATTGCTGCACCGCTTCCTGTGCCACTTGAAGAAACACTTTCATTGCAGATGGCTGGCATAAAACATGGAGGAAAGGCAGGGGGCAGGAATTATTATTTTATCGTTTTTATTTTTTATATTTGTATACCTGCCGGAAGGACACTTCCCACATTGTGGCTTCTTTGGGGAGATCAAGCTCTTTAAAATATTAGCAGCACAATAACTTGACACTGGCAAAAGGACTAATATGTTGTTTTCACACCCTCTGGAAACCCACAATCATGTATGTCAATGTAGTTTTCATTCTAGACACAAACAAACAGACTCAGGGTCTAGGTTAAAATGTTCCTGTTTGTCCAGAGGTTGCATTTGCATTTAGTCTGCATTTTTGTTTTACAGTGCTTTCTTTTAAAAAAAGTTTGTCTTGTTTTATGCCCCTCCCCCGCTATTGACAACACGGATTGCATTGGCATAATAAATTATCCTATTGACATTACAGCATTATTGTCATGCTGCAATGAATGCGATTGTTTTATTGCTTGTTTTAATTACAGATGGTTATATTGTAATGCTACTCTGATTGGTTTATATATCTGCAATCCACTTAGAAGCCTATTTAGCACTAAGCAGCACATAAATTAATAATGGGTAAAGATGATGGTGATAACTATAGTAAAGGATTTCAGATGCCTTTCTCAGAAAGACCCAACTCGAATAAATGGACGGTTGGCAAAGTTTAAAAGAAAGCAAAAAACAACAACAACAATACAGTATAGAATCTTTTCAATAATTAAAAAATGAATCGTTGTGGCTTTTTAAAAGAAAAATTGTCTGGGAGGTATTTCCCCACTTCTGCATCCAACCCAGCTTGGACTTCAGGACACTTTTAAGAAACACAACCCGGCCAGAGAGGTGCGACAAAGCAGCCAGTGCAGAACAATGCCACCCCCACAGGATGCCTCGGCAGCATCCTTCCTCGTTATGGCGAGACGAGTTTCCACCTGGCTTGCTCCGGAACGAGCGGGGAGAGGTCGGGAGCCTGTGCCAGTCGCGGACGCAGCCAGCCAGCCCCTCGCCCCTCCTCTACACCCTCAACCCAGCACTGGGCTCCCCTTTGGAAGCAACCTACAGTATTTGCCTCCCGCCGCTTCCAGCGTGAAACTAACAGAAAAGAAAAGGAGGTGGGGAGGGAATGGGCGGGGCAGGAGCGACAGACCCTCAGCCAACGGAGCGCGAGCGCGCGCGCGGGGTGGGGGTGAGGGAAGCGGTCCGGGGGAGGCCGAGGGGCGGGGGCGGAGGCGGGCCGAGCGCGAGGAGGGCGGGGCGGCACGCAAGCGCGATGGGAGCCTCGCAAAGCCCCACGCGGGCGCTCTCAGAGCCTCGGCAGCGGCGCTTCCAGTTGAGCCGCGAAGGGGCCTCAGGGCGGCGAGGCGCGCGGAGGAGCCGGGGAAGAAGAGCGGAGCCGGGCGGGCGAGCAGGCAGCGCGCTCTCTTTCTCTGTTTCCCGCGGCGTGCGCAGGGGCGGAGCGGCCAGCTTTGCTCTCCGGCGGTTGCCCAGCCCCGACCAGTCATGGGGTAAAAAGGGGGAGCGAGCGAGCGGCATGGAACAATAAAAGCGGCGAGGCGGCGGCGGCGCTGACTGACTGGCTGGCTGGACGAGCGAGCGAGAGGAAGCGGGGGATGCCGGGCGCTCGCTGAGCGGACCGAGCGGCGCACTCGGCGGCGGCGGCGAAAGTGGAGCGAGGCGGCGGAGCAGCGGGCGTCAGGGGAAGCGCGCGCGGCGGATGCTTTGCGCGGCTGGCGGGAGGCGGCGGCGGCGGCGAAGGGGGAGAAGACGGAGGGCGGCGGCGGCAGAGGAGAGATGATCGCGGAGTTGGTGAGCAGCGCCCTGGGGCTCGCCCTCTATCTCAACACCCTCGGCGCGGATTTCTGCTACGATGACAGGTAGGTGGTGGCGGAGGAAGAAGAGGCGGACTCGGGGCTGCCTGCTCGCGGGGTGCGTCCGGCTCGGTTGCGCTCGCCGGCAGCGCCAAAGGGAGCGCGCTTTCTTCCCCCGTTGGGTTTTGCGCGAGGCTGCGAAAACATAACACGCAACTTGGTGTCCTCACTTTCCTTGCCTGGTCTGCCGCCTCCTCCTTTAATCCGCTCTCTCACCTGCGGAGGAAGGGTTAATCCGATTATCTCTCCCCGGTTTAACGCTTGACGGATTTCATCGCACCTTTTCTTCCTTTGCGCATTCTCTCTGTATTTCTCTCGCGCGCCTGCCTTCCCCCTGGGTAATTTCAGCTCCGCAGGGGTGGGAAGAGAGTTCAGAGCTTCCCTGATCGACTTCGCTTTGCGCTTGAATCTACCAATCAGAGGCAGGTGCAACAACAACAACAAAGGCACGCAGTTAGTTAGCTTGGGTGCCTTTGAGGACATTCTCCGGCTACGGATTTGTTCCCGGTACCTGAGCTGAATCCGTTCCACTCCTGGTTAGCAACGATATGCCAGAAGATCCCGATCTACCATCTGCCCACCCTAGTGGAGAGACGCAGTTTGCAGGACTGGCTGTCAAGTTAGTTTGCTGGAAGGGGTCGGGGAACATAGGTCCCCTGGTACAGCTGAGCAGGCGAGGAGTGCAGGCAAACTCCTTCCATCCTAAATCTCTTAATTCTTTCTCTCATTATGCCTTTGCCAAGATCACCCTTTCTCGTCACTTTTTGGAAGTTTGGGTGAAGGGAAATCTTTGTTCTTTGGCGAATAATTCCATACACACACGTGTGGTTTTCAAAAAGGAAAACATTCTCCATCTGCCCTTGCCCTGCAATCAATTGGATCATTAAATGGTGTTAAGTTTGGGTTAGAAACAAACCCTTTCCCCCTTTCATCCACAAAGCGATTGCTTTTTGAGGGGGGTGGATTCAACTTGTTTCTCTTGATGCTCTTGTTTCTGGAGCATTTGACACTTAAACTCCCTTGCGCTTGTAAGTGTATTAAAGGGACAGGGATGCTCTGACTTTTTAAAGGGAGAAGTGTCCAAGCTGCTGCCTGAATGGAAATTAGGCTTTCTAACTAGGAACCCCTTCTCTTTAAAGCCCACCGATGTGCCCAAATTTATTTGTAGTTAATGAGTAGTGAAGGGGAAGGTAGCTGCACTGTCATTGAAAATGCGTGTTCTGGAGCTAAAGTGCATTGATCCCTGCCTGAAACTGAGTCTTGGAATAGGAACCTCTGCTTTAACTTTGCTCACAGGGGCAGTGCTTACTTGAAAATCATCAGTGTGGCTGTGTTTGCATGTTTGTGTTCGTGTGCGCATTTGCCCTCTGAAGATCTGCTGAGCAGCTTTTCTTCCTGAAAGCTCTTCTGTTCTGCTCCCCAGACTGTATGTTCAACATTCCTTTATGCTAATTAGCAAAGATGAAGTCCCCCCCCCCCCCCCCGGACTTGAATTTGGCTCTTTTGAGTTTGGGCAGCTAATGAGAAGTGAACCGTGTGGTTGAAGAAAACTGCGTCGAGTTCTAGAAAATGTCACAGTTGTTCTGGGTGCTTCTCCCTCCCCTTAAAATGGACAAGTGCTTAGGCACTGCTGAGAAGCTGTATTAGCAATGAGAGAAAATTCCAATTTGCGCCTTTTCCGGTGACTTACTCTGATTACAATTAAAACAGATGCATAATTAAAATATATTAGGGAGAGCAGCACGCCTGGCTGAATTTATGAGCCATCTTGGGGTGTTTGCATGCTCCATTGACGTTAAACCATCCAAAAAGTGAGCATAGATTTACTTTGACAGCTTTTCATCAGTCCCTCTCTGTTTGGAAACTGAATAGATCCCCTGGGTTAGGGTGAACTGCCTTTCAGCAGAGTGCCTTTGTATTGAGGGGATGCCCCTTGAATTCTCATATATGGGAGTAATCAAGCACCACAGTGCCGGAAAAGTCCAAACTAAGTGGATCTTACAAATGGTATATTGATAGTTCTGCCTTCATATATTCATTCTGTTACACTGTTGTCAACAGAGTTCTACTGTGACTACAAATATATTATTCAGTTGTGTGTGTGTGTGTGTGTGTGTGTGTGTGTTCAGAGATGATGCATAAACGCAGACATAAGAGCTAGAGCAGCATAACTGTTGCCAGAAAACATGCCTCAAACTTTCAGGCAAGTAGTAAGGGAAATGATCTACTCTAGCTTTGAAGGATCATTTGCATTGGGACATAAACTGGTTGTAAAGTCAATTAATTTGCTTAATCCTGAATTTTGGTCTGCTTTGCAGGGCACTGTGGCACCTGTCACAGTTTGGGAGTTACTAGTAGGATAAAGGCACAATTTGCTCTTTTTCCTTCTACAAAAATTGAATGCAATTTGTGTGTTTCTTTCTTAGCCATTGCAGAATAGCAGTTCAGCAACTTAACCCTAAAGGATTTCCCAGTTTTACAGATCACGATCTTTTCTATTTCCAAGTATTTAAGAAAACCATTAACTGCATTCTAGTGTGTTAGTGGTCTTTTAATGGGTGTATAAAGTTGTTTAATGATTATACGCTGCTTTGTGCAGTTTTATGGAAAAGCAGCATAAAAGCTTTTCAAATAAGACCTGATATAACTCTGCCAATACTGGCAGAAACTTACAGGTATTAATATGCAGTATTACAGTAGTTGGAGGATGTATGGAGGATTACAGTAGTATGGCCATAAGTAAACATACATCGTCGGAGTTGGAAAAACCCTATGCACCTGGTTGTTGGCTTGCCTAAATATGTGATGATGGAACCTAAGAATGTGGATATTTTTTTGCAGCCCTGCCTTCTGCATTACTCTATCTAGGGGCTGCATTATCAAGGTTGCTTGAGGACACTGATTGGGAATTTAGTGCTCTTTGCCGGTTTAAATCTCCTAATATTGTATTGCAGATTGAAGTATTGCTGAACATCATGGATGTAGAGGTCAAGCTCTTTGTTGATTTTTACATGATTGCTCTTACAGAATGTTAGTGGTAATTTAATTGCAGGCCAATCTCTCTTTTTTTTCTTTCTTTATGTTAATCCCAACAGTACCAGTTTAGCATTAATCTTGCGTTGGATAAATGACATTTAAACTGCAGGTTTGTTTAATTTGTCTAAAAGCTAAAGACATAAACACCTCTTGGATTTAGAAATTCATTGGCATCTGTGAACTGAAATTATTGATTATGCTGTAGAGGAGGTCAGTTAATTACAGCATTTTCAATTACATTGGGAAGGAAGGAGAGTTGAAAACTGCAAACTAGCAAATGCTTTTCTAGTTCACCACTGCAAATCCCCCAGACCTAAAATATTTTAACTACAATCACAGGGTTGTGTGGACCATCAGGAGCTTTCTTCGAATCTAACTTGATGAAATGTGAACTGAGTAGAAGCTGTGGGATACTGCCTTCCAGGTGGGATATGGATCATACATCCAAGTTAAATTGAATCAAAATTGTGCATATAAACTTTGAAGCTGATGATCACTTGTAAGAGCAGTGCCAAATCCTTCAGGTTTTCTGTTCTATCAGATGTGGCATTGATTTAGACTGTTTTTCTTGATACAGTGACCAAGATTGCTATATAAAAGGTGTCTGTAATTGCATTTTGTGTTTTAGTAGGTTGGCAAAGATTAAATGGTGTCATAAAACCTTCTTTACAGCAAGATCAATTTCTTAATGATAAAAAGTAATGGAAAACAATGTGCATTACTCGCCTGGAATGAAGTTACTTACCGTCTCAAAACAATCATTTATTCTGGGGCCAAATCTCATTTTAAGGAAAATGAAGTCAATTCATTATTGAGTTTAAAGAGGAGTTTGAAAAGATCTGACATACACAATGTATGTGGGAAGAGTAGATGAAGGCATGGCAAGAGGGGGAAATAAATACTTGCTGGTATCCACATGACTGGTCCAGCTGCTGAAACATGAAACCAAGGATTGCCAATTCAAATATATGATAGAGAGAAAAGCACCTCTCCCAGTTCCTGAAAAATGCATGTGGGGTTTAGTAATCATTGCATAGCAAGTGCCCCCCTCCCCATGCCGCCTTCTGTAGTTCTAAAATTCCACATATTCTGAGTCGTCTGCAAAGATTAAAGGAGTGACCAAAGATATTGTGACATATTAAATACAGAGAGGGGGAAAATGTGGCAGTATTTTCAAAGGCTTGATATATGGGAGAAAGGGAAAATGAGGTCTGGCAAGGGGTGAGTTTGTTCCCACTTGGAAGCAAAATGGCAAGGGAAAATTTAGTGTACATTCTCTTAGAATTTTGTGTTCATCGTGGTTGTTAAAGATGCCTACTGCATCAGTTGAACGACCATACTTTGAAAACTTTTTTAAAATTTGAAATAGTGTTTGGCATGTTTACAGGTCATTATTTAAGTTGAGATATAGGGGTGATTTGTATAAAGAGGGAAAGTGATTGTTGGTGTGTAAGATTTGGTGTCTTAGGATACTGGCAATCCTACATAATTGCAGTGATAATCTAAAAACGCCCATGCAAATCTCTTGAAGTCCTGGATTGCAGTATACACTCAAATGCTCAACAAGTTGCACACACTAAGGAAAGCCTTATGTTACCGTTTAACCTTGCATGATAAACTTTTCTTACAAAACTAATGCCTTTGAAACTTTCGACAATCATGGGCATTGATTTTTCATTCTACAACTTCACTTACACCATTTCTGAGTGCTTTCACAAGTTCCCAGGGATGGTGTGTCATTTTTTCACTGCTTCTGTAATCTTTCAAAGGGATCTCATGCATGCTCCCCACTTTTAAAGAAATGCTTGTATTTTCCTTTTAACAAGATAGGAAAAGAAAGAGAGAGAGAAAAGTATGAGGCATTGTTTTTCTATTTTGCTGCCTTTTGAAATGTGTGAAAGCACTTCTCTGCAGGCAAATATGTATCAGATGCTATTTTTAAGTTGCTCAAGTGATTTATTGGCTTTATAAATTGGCCAGTTAAGTTAGTATTCAGTTGGGACCAAATTTTAATCTGTAGTGGAGTTTGAAGAAAGAAAAATATTTCTTTTAACAGTGTTTGTTTTACTAGGGTATAAATTATTTCATTTTATCCTGTTTCATCGGAAGACACACTGAGGTTTAGGTGAGATGTAGATACATTTAAATTTAGTCAACTAATTCATCAGTTAGAAGTTACCAGCTAAACATTATTTTTGTAGTGCTAATTGAAGCAACTTCAAGGTGACTCGCATGTTATCACAAAGTTTGGTGACACGTCACATTATAACTTTCTTAATGGCTTATCAAATAATTCTGAAGCACATTTTTATTAGATCAGTTTAATGATACAGTTTGCATAGAACCTCATAATTTTTTTAAAAAAGTGTAAAGAAATCTATTAATCTATCACCTGAGCTTGGTTCTTCAGATTTAAGAAACAATTCTTACTAAAATTAAAAAATGGTACATTGTATGCCGTGATTGTCTCAATTAAAATTTTGTAAGCTTAGTACGTTATTGATCAGTTCCTCTGTTTGTTGTGCCACAAAAGACATTACAGTACATCTTGGTACTCGAATGGCTTGGCTCCCAAACAAATCAACTCACAAACACTGCAAATACTGCAAACCCGGAAGTATATCTGCTGATGAGTTGTGTGTGAAATGCACATTCAAATGAAGTTTGCCTTAAGCCAAACTGTAGTTCAGGTGAGCCTAGTGTGCTAGCTGCACCCTTCTCAAAGCGTGAGCTGCTATTGTACCCAGACCATGCTCAGTTGATCATAATAAGCAATGCTGATTGCAGAGACAGACAAATATGTACAGCTGGCTTTGCTAACAATATTGTCATGGTAAGCCCCCAAACAGCTCTTTAAACTCTTCACAGTTTAAAAAGCAAAGTGTTGCTCAGCAAGAAGGAGAGGGCTCTGAATTGCAGCAATTGTATTCAGTATCGAGGTGCACATGTTCTGCATCTCTATCTTTACCACATACCGGCATGTATTTTAAATAGCTGTGATGTGAGGCATTATTAGAGACCTGTCTTCAGTGGGGCTTAGGTCTTAGTAAATGCGTTAGAATTGCAGACTTGTAGACTTTATCGCTTGATAAGCTGGTTGAAGCAATGCACCAAAGGATTTGTATTTGTACGATTTATGCTCTCATATTGATAGAGTTGCTAGTGTATTAACCTTTATTTGAGTGCATGAATTTCCCAAGAATGGTCACTGGAAATAGCCTCTCCACATATGGATTGGAGTTGTGTGCTTCATTACTTCATCATTTCCTTGTTACCTAGCTTTTCTTCTTCTTTTAAATGTTCCAATGTGCTGTCTAACAGTTACTGGTGGCTGAAGTAGCAGGTCTCTCTGAGCAAGGATTTGTAACTGAAACAAGTGGCTTTGTTATGGTTACGGTAGTCACGAACTTCTGTATTTTTAACTATAAAACTACTATTTCCTTGAAAAACCATGAAATACACAACTTTGAATTTAAATTTTAACTAGATGTGCACAATTCTTGGTCACTAACCTTCTGGATCCACAAGCTAATTTGCAACACGCCTTGACTGTTTATGATGGTCTTGCTGACCATTATGGTTTAGCAACCTTTGAACTCTTTGTGTCTCCTCTTTCGCATGACTGACTGTGTGGATTCTTCGTATCTCTTTTCAAAAGGGCTGAACAGATTGTGTAGGCAGGTTGTCATGTTGACAGAAAGCCATGCAAGGCTCTTGCCTTTCAGCACATTGCTGAAAGTTTGGTTCAACATGGTAACTTTTGTACCCAAGTGATATTTTACAGATAACGTTGCTTTGATGGTGGTCTAAAGAGTGGAAGGGGAATTTAAATAGAATTGTTGTCATTTTATATACTTTGCTAGATATTGTGCTCACATAGTTTTTAATGTATTCTTCCTTGGAAGATGGTACTTGTAGTGCTTTTTGTTGTTGTTGCTGAGGAACTCTGAAAAAAATAGAGGAAATGGATTTTGAATATGGAATTCCGAATTAATGCAGTATGATGTTTCTGATTCTCTTTTCAAGACAAGCAGTCTTTTCTTGCCATAAATGTGTTACTTTACATCAGGTAAGCTATTCATTTTGGCAGAGTGCCATATGACAATATTTTTTGTCTTGTCAAATGTTCATCATAATAATGGCATGTTTCATGCAGCAAGATGCCTTGCAAATCAGCATTATGACTTAGAATGTTTGTTTAAGTACCAGCCATAATGTTAATGAATCATAGGACACACTACTTACCGTAAACTCTGAAGGTCAATATTTTTGCCTTTCCTTCTGTCAGACGAGAGTGAATCAGATGTTGAATTCTCTTGGTAGAACTCCCCTAAGACTTCTGTAAAGTAATTGCTGAATTGCTTGCAACCCTCCTCCTTCCCAAGAACCACGAAGCCTGCATCAGAAAGACTCCCAAACCCAGCTGGTCCTTGAAGCAAAGACTGACAGGTAATTGAACCAGGATTTTCCACTTGGGAGTACAAAACGTTAATAACAGACAACTGGGCTGGCCTGCAAGATTCCTTCTCTATTCATGGAGCTGGTGTTAGGCAAAGGAGATGTTGAACTTTGACTCTCTGGTTAGCTAGGATGCATTTCAGGCTTATGAGTGGCCAGTGATGCTTAAATCCTAGCATAGATCTTTGTGGTTGTGGTTAGGACGACCTATGCTTATGACTTCTGTTCTAGTTTACGTATCTAGATAATACTGAATTATCTCTGCCTGGACCATCTTTTTCAATTTGAGTGGAGATAATCATATGCTTATGGAAGCATATGTAAATTGACGTTGCAAAAATTAACATGGTTATCTGGCGCACTTGATGCTAGCTTTTTAGAAATGTACTGCCAATTTTAAATACAGTAGCAGTTAGTTGCTTGGAGATTAGGACCTCCTGTCTTCTTCTTTTTATTTAAATGGTATATAATGCAATTGAAATTGGTTTAGCTGATCAAGGCCTGTTTTCTTCTATCCGGGGCTGAATTTTCAAAGCAAGGACTTGAATGGTACTTTTGAGCAGCACATCACTTGCCTTTGTTTTACCAATGACCTTGATTTCCATATTTGCTGCCTGCTAGAGACGTGCTTATATATTAAGTATTTTATATTTAATGGTTTACAGTGAATGTGGACATCAGTCATGTTTTGTTCCTTTCCTTCAGTGATAAGGAGCAACAAACCACAATCCCTGGCAGCATTAGATTTGACTTGGGAATCATGATTTGCTTCCCCCCCCCCAAAAAAAACATACCACAGTTTCTGGTTCAGAAATAAGGCTGAATAATGGATCAAGGTTTGTTGCCTGTGCTAGGATTGGAGCAAAGGAGGAGGCTGCTCTTTCACAGCAAATAATTACCTATGGTGTGTGATGTGTGAACACTACCTGAACGTTAATATCTTCTGTATCTAAGGAGGCTAATGTTATATTAACCATGACAGTTTATGTCTCTACTAAGAGGAGATCCTATATATGCTAGGAGTAGGGAACTTGTGGTTCTCTAGATGTGGTTGGGCTTCAGCTTCTACCAGCTGAAATCCTGCATGGCCAGTGGCCACAAATGTTGGGAGCTAGCCAATGGTGAGGAATACCTGGAGGGCTATATTTTCCCCATCCTTGCTCATACATGTATTCCCATTTTTAAGGAGCAAATTGAGCTGTTCTTTCTGACAGCAGGTGGTCAGTGGGCAAATATATTAGCAGGTAGTGATGCTTTTCTCACTATTCGGTCTCCTCCTGATTTCTGTACATCAAGCTCTTGGCGTTCTTAAGGCATGCATGAGAGAGAAGGTTTGTGTACCTCTTTGCCACTTAAGGGTCCCTCACCCTTTAAAGGACTCCAGACATCTTGGGGGGGGGAGGTTCAGTTTTATAGCAGCTTCCTGGGATACTAAATATTTCAGTTGAGGGTTTGTGAGCACTTGCTCTCAGTCCACTAACAACCACTGAAATCTGGTGGCTGCCCTCTGAGGAGATTGCCGACCTTTTCCAAATGTCGCCTAGATCAGGGGTAGCAAACCTTTTTTTCTTGTGAAAGGCTAGTCACTCACAGGGAAAATCAGTTGGAGGCCACATGTGACAGGGAGTGGAGCCACTCTGCAGTTTTAATCTGAAATCTTAGGCGCAGTACTGCTCCCAGAGCTCAGAAACTGCTCGTGTTAATGAAATTCCTTGTTGCAAAATGCACCTAGAATAGTGGGGGTTTCAAACGCTGCCCATAGTGTAAGGGAGTTAATCTAGTGAAGCTGAGTTGGCTTGTGATAGGACTAGTGAGTTAAAATCCAGAGGGGTAGTCTTACAGCAAAACCCAAATATTTATTTATATAGTCCATACAACAATAAAAATGTTAAGACATCAAGCAGCTGCCAGACTCATTTTTGTTCTTGATTTCCATGGAAGTTGTTTTCAGAGGGGTGAAGTCAGTGGGAACACCTGTAGTTTGGAGGCAATGGAAATGGGAGAAGCTTGAAACTATGGCAAAGTTAAAACTGCTCTTGCTGGGTAGATATGATTAGGGGGAGCATGACTAGACATGTAACCACTGTAACTGCTGGTGTGTTAAGTAAATGAATAAAAAAAGTGAATGTTGGGTGCTCTGAGCTCTTGCCTGAACCGTGAGGTTGGTAAGACACCATTCTTGGTCAAGAATCAAGGCTACCTGCCTTGCTACTGCTGTTTGGCTTATTGACCAACAACTAGGCAACAAACACTTGGGAGAGTCGTCCCTTGACAGTAGTGAAGAGGAGTGGAGAAGGGAGTTTGTGGAATTTTGGTTCTCTGAAGATTTTAGCACAAAGTTCAGGAACTTGTTTTGTAACATTGCACTTCCTTTTCTCTTCCCGTGGAAGCGAATTTCACTATCCATTGGTCAGTTGTTTAGGATTTGTAGCTTTGGAATGCTTGACTCTGGCATTACTGATGCCTTTTGCTTTTGATGGAAAGAAATGCATTAGTAAGAATAGGACACAGAGGTTGTTTTGTTCAAAGTGCAAGTGCACTTGCCTTTCAGTAGATTCACACTAGGCTTTCATGGCCTTTCCCACCATATAAATGCAATTCTCTTACTATCTGCTTTGCCTGAAATGCTTGCCTCATTTTGCATTCTTATCCAAGCTCCTTTGACGTTAACGGGTTTCAGTGGTTTTAAAGATTTCTGAAGATCTGAATGTGGGATTGGGGGTGGGACATTGTTCTGTTGTGTTCTTTTTAACAGAGGAAACTTTAGGTTTAAGAAAAATGAGATTGGGTTAAAAAAAAGTCTGCTAATAAAGCTGGTTGTGTGTTAAATCAACTGACAGGACACACATTTTCCCCCTTCCTGTGTGGATGGATATAATTATTTATACTGTTTTGCATTTTAAAAAGTTAAACCCACTGGTCGAGCATGTAGATGAGGACTAAAGTTTTAAATGTCGCTGTCCAAGATTTTCCTGTTTCTGCAATGTTTAGTTGAAGCAGGGGTTTTCTTTTCCAACAAATCTGATACTCCTTCATTGAAGTTCTGCATGGTTACATTGTGTATGTATACACCCCCCTCTATTCTTGTAGTGATATTTAAGGGCCCTAGACAGGAATGTACTTCACAATCTCTTCTTCAAACCTCTCCTGGAGGATTCCTGTGATTTGAGGAGCAGCCCCCCAGCATTGAGGATGGAGTTTCGCTTTATTGTAATATAATGTTCCTACATTACTTTATTGTATTCAGGATTGTCATTGTGGCGAGGGCTGAACTTTCCTCACCTGGTTAACCCTGCACATCGAATTACATACTGCAATCTCTGTTCTTTTTGTTTATTTTCTTATTATCCTGTCCTTTAACCCTGTTTCTTTTCAACCAGCAGATTAATGCTCTATGTATTTTTAATTTTTTTGGGGGGTGTCATTGGTTTGTATTCTCCTTTTGTATTTTTCTGTTTTGAACTGCCCTCAGATCTTCGGATTAAGGGCGATACACAAATTTATAATAATTGTTAGAATTGTAGAGTTGGAAGGGACCTTGAGGTTCATTTAGTCCAAAACCCTTCAATGTTCCTGTGCTGTATCTCAACATACAATTTGAAACTGGACCTGACCCTGCTTAGCTTTGCAAATGTGTTAACGGTTTTATTACTGCACCACTAGGACTTCAGTTGCTTTTTAAAATAGCTTTGTAACTTGAGGTTATGTAGTATTGTCATGCCAACTACAGTTGATGGACATATTGTACTTCTTATTCTGAAACTCCCCCATCCCCCCCCCATGTGGAAAGCTTGATATAGGCACTGCCCAAAACCCAGCCAATGAATATGATAGTCTTTTCATTTTCCTTCCTGACTATGATATCTATAATTAATAATAATAATACTTAGGGCTTTTCTAGTGCGGCCGATTCCTGCTTTCATCTTCCTTTGCAGCCCAGATTGAGTTCAAGTGCAGCTGGAAAGGAAGAAATGAAAGTACTGTTTTGCAAGTGGATTGACAATTGAGTCACCTTACTAACCTGTCAGAATGGCCTGGGCTGAGTGGTGCAGCTCAGGATTCAGCCCACTGGATGGAACCTGTTCCCAACTCCTGATAAAGACCTTACTTTGACAGTGACTCTCAATGTAGGTATGTTCATAATTTTGTATCACTACATCAATTGTGGATTCTAAATGATATTTTTTAGGCAAAGAAAGTGCGAAGAAGTAAGGCTTTTAATGAGATTAAGTACATAGAAATGTTGCGTGCCTTTGCAGGGTACTTCCTTAGTAGTAGTTTTGTCAAAGGCTTACCCTGTGTTGGAGAGATGTGAGATAATCGAGTTTCTTTTCAACCCCACAGTGAGCTATATAGCCTGATAAATACTAGGATTAGTTCATTGGAAAATACGTTTTGTTAAAGGGAGGGAAAGCATTTGTAGCCATTACTGTTATTGTATTACAATTTCAAACCTAGTCTAGCAGTAGCAGAACAGATGTTGCACGTAATATTTAAGTAACATTCTCCGTTGCTCAGAGAGCACTTAGAAGCTAAGAAAAGGCAGAACTGAAGATGGTGTGTGTCAGGGTGAAAGTGAATCGGAGATAGATAAAGACAGACAGAGAAATGCAGCTTGGGCCATGTAGAAAATATTTGCTGAAGGAGATCTGGTCAGGTTATTTTGAGGAGTGGAAAAGATCTCTGCTGCTTCAGTAGCATTCACAGGTACACTCATCTTTTCCAAAATTGTACATGCCATTCGTATTCTCTTTCACATGTTGATGGTGCATGTTTGCAGACCTGTAAAGGTAAAGGACCCCTGACAGTTAAGTCTAGTCGCGAACGACTCTGGGGTTGTGGAGCTCGTCTCGCTTTACTGGCCAAGGGAGCCGGCGTTTGTCCGCAGACAGTTTTTTCAGGTCATGTGGCCAGCATGACTAAGCTGCTTCTGGCGAAACCAGAGCAGCGCACAGGAACACCGTTTACCTTCCTGGTACCTATTTACTGTATCTACTTGCACTTTGACATGCTTTCGAACTGCTAGGTGGGCAGCAGGAGGGACTGAGCAACGGTAGCTCACCCCATTGTGGGGGTTTGAACCACCGACCTTCCGATCGGCAAGCTCTAGGCTCAGTGGTTTAGACCACAGTGCCACCCATTTATTGGCAGGCACCACTTGGAAATGATTGAACTGATAGCCGCTTGGTGAGAATGTCTGCTTTATATACGTCGTTGACTGAAACATACTTGTGTAATAGCAAAAGGGACTTGTAGGAGAAATATTTTAATTCCAAATATTTTCCTTCAAAGGTAAGATGACTTTCCTCCCTGCTCTCCCGACAAAATCTATACAGAACTAAGTGCATGCAATTCTTGTGCAATATTCTGCCATCTCCACTGATTTGCTAAGTCCCCCCCTCGCCACTTTGAAAGTATGAAATAGGCTTTGATCTTAAATGGGATTAAATTAATCTTGTTGAGTGATTTTAGATTTTGCTTATTTCAAAGGTAACTTTGTGAGTGTCTCTTACAAATTTATCTTTTTTTTATTTTTTTATTTTTATTACAAAGAATAACATAAAACAGTCACGCACAAGAAAAAAAACAATACACTTACGTTCCTGCACATCCATCGGTTACATAATACAAACAAATCTATATCTTTATTTCTCTATTAACATTTACCTAAAGTTAAAATCCCAAAAAAAAACTATTGCTTGCAATTGCGTCGGAAAGGAGAGGAGCAATGGAGAAAGAGAAAAAAAGGAGCAGGCATGATAATAATGATAATGATAATAGTTATATTAATACTAATGCTGAAAATTATCATAAACATGAATAAAGTCAACGAATAAAAAGAAAAAAAAAGAAGAAAAAAAGAAAGGAAAAAAAGGGGGGAAAAACAGACTAAGAAAAGAAGGAGGCAAGCCCCAGTTGACTGATTCAACAGTCATATCTTAAGCACTTGATTACATAACATCTTCTATAACTTCCACCGCGCTTTGCACAGAATTTCAATCTTCTATACTTCCATATCTTGTCCTCTTAATACAATACGCTAACTTCTGCTAACAAAACAGAAGTCTTCAAATTCATACACAGTTACTCTAAACATAGCCATGTTCTGTTGCCCAATCCTATTTTATTTAAATAATCATTTAAGCACTCCCACTGTTCCTTAATTTTATGTCTAGGTTTATTACGAATCAGATCAGTTAATTTTGCTAGTTCTAAATATTCGCAAAGTTTGTCAATCCATTCTCCTCTCGTAGGTGTCTTAGGTTCCTTCCATGATTTAGCAATAATCATCCTTGCTGCTGTTGCTGCATAAAGATATATATTGATCTTATCTGAAGGTATTTCATTATTAAGAATTCCCAATAAATAGGCTTCTGCTTTCTTACTAAACGGAGCTTTGATTAATTCTTGGACTTCCCTGTGTATCATTTCCCAAAATGTTTTAATTTTGGGGCATGACCACCACATGTGGTATAACGTTCCGGTAGTTTGCCTACACCTCCAGCATTTGTCATTACTATTCTTATTTATTTTGGCTATTTTTTCAGGCGTTAAGTACCACCTATAGTGAACTTTCATAAAGTTCTCTTTTAAAGCATAGCAGGCTGTGAAATTAATTTGTTTATCCCAGAAATCTTTCCATTTTTTATATTCAATCTGATAACCTAGATCTTTTTCCCATTTTTCCATGTATTTGTTCTTACTTTCTTGTTCCCAGTTCTGCTCATTTAAAAGTTTGTACATTTTCGAGAGGGTTTTCCCCTTGCTGTTGATGATTTCTGATTCAAATCTCGTTTTTGTTTCTCCAAATCCTCTTTCCTTTATATCTCTTTCAAATGTGGCTTTTAATTGATAGTATTCTAGCCAAGATATTCCTCTGCTCTTAAGATCATCGTATTCTTTGAGTTTAATACTGTCGTTGTCCTTTTCGGTAATTTCTCTATACGTAGGCCAGACCTCTTTCTTATAGCATCTTAATGTGGCATTAGCTTCTACCGGTGATGCCCACCAGGGAGTCCTATCTATGATTTTATCTTTAGTTCTTTCCCAGACCTCCCATAGGGCCCTCCTTAAGATGTGACTTTGAAATTCTTTGTTTTTCTTTCCTTTTTCATAAAACAAGTAACCATGCCACCCAAAGATCTTGTTTACCCCCTCTAGTTCCAGAATATCCGATTTTTTTAACGTTAACCAATCTTTTATCCAGGTCCAGCAGGCTGCCTCAAAGTATTTTTTCAAGTCTGGTAGGGCAAATCCCCCGATCTTTCTGGGGTTCGTTAATATCTCTGCCTTCATCCTTGCCTTTCTTCCCTGCCAAATGAAGTCCGTCAAGTCTTTTTGCCACTCTTTTAGATATTTGGTTCCAATTAATATGGGAATGTTTTGAAACAGGAACAGAATTTGGGGGAGAATCACCATCTTAATCATAGATACCCTACCCCAAATGGATAGATTCATACACTTCCATTTTACCAATTTTTTCTTTACTTCTTTCCATTTCTCAATGTAATTATCCTTCAATAGATTTGTGTTCTTGTTAGTTATCTGAATCCCTAGGTAGTTGACTTTTTTCTCAATTTTGATCCCTGTTATTTTTTCCAAACTCTCTTGATCCTTTACTCTCATATTTTTCGTTAGCATTTTCGATTTGTCTTTGTTTAACCTAAATCCTGATACTTCCCCAAACTTCCCTATCTCATTCATTCCTGTTACGATTCCTTCCTCCGGGTTTTCGGTCATAATGATTAGATCGTCAGCAAACGCTTTAGTTTTAAAACAGTAGGCTCCTAATTTTATTCCTTTAATCGCTTTGTTTCCCCTAATTGCTATCAGTAAAGTCTCCAGGGTTGTGATGAATAACAGGGGGGACAAGGGGCAGCCCTGTCTTGTACCCCTCTCTATGCTAAATTCTTCGGTGAGTTCATTATTTATAATTAACCTTGCTCTTTGTTCACTATAAATTGCTTTGATTCCCCTCAAGAACCTTTGCCCCAGTTTTAGATTTTCACAGGTGTTTATCATAAAATCCCAAGACACACGGTCAAAGGCTTTCTCCGCGTCAACTAACAGCATTGCTGTCGCCATGCTTGGTTTGAAATCTAAATATTCCATTAAATCAATAATTACCCTGATGTTATCCTTAATTTGTCTCTCGGGAAGGAAACCCGCTTGATCTTTTCCAATTATCCTAATTAATACACTCTTTAGTCGATTTGCTAATATTCCGGTAAATATCTTGTAATCAATATTTAATAAAGATATTGGTCTAAAGTTCTTAATTAATTTCGCATTTGAATCTCCTTTGGGAATCAACGTTATTAATGCTTCTTGCCAGGACTTTGGTAATACGCCTTTCTCCAAAATTCCATTCATTATTTCCTTTAATCTCGGTGTTACCACTTCTTCTAATATCTTATAGTACTTGACGGAGATTCCGTCAGGGCCTGGCGATTTCCCTTCTTTCAATTTCTTAATCATATTTCTAATTTCCTCCTCCTGAATTTCAGCATTTAAAAGTTGGAATTCTTCCTCATTAATTTCTGGTAATTTATTTCGGGCCAAATAATTCTGTATTGCTTTCTCGTCTTTCCCTTCCTCCTTGTAAAGTGTTTTATAATAATTTATAAATCTTTCCTTAATTTGTTGTGGGTCCGTAATTTCTAGATCTTCTTCCATTATTTTATTTATTATTCTATCATTCTGTTTTTCCTTTAGTAACCAAGCTAGCATTTTTCCGGGTTTATTAGCGGATTCAAAATATCTTTGTTTCGTCCAAAGTATTTTATTTCGAACTTCCCTGTTTACTATTTCTGAGAGGTGGTTTTGTAATCTTTTCACATGTTGTCTTAATTCCTCGTCTTGGGGATCTTTCGTTAAATCTTTTTCTTTATCCCTAATTTGTTTATTCATTTCCATTATATTTTTCTCTTTCTCTTTTTTTTATCTTTGTCATTTGTTGAATACTGAACCCTCTCATATAGGCTTTACTCGCCTCCCAGATTGTTCTTTTGTCTGTGTCCTGTTTTTCATTTATTTCAAAGTATTCTTTCAGGGTATCTTTGGCTTTCTTAACTCTTAGTTCGTCCCTCCAGATCTCGTCATTTAATCTCCACCTTCCACTCATGTTGTTCCTAAACTTCAATTGAATCAATACCGGGTTGTGATCTGATATCGATCTGTTCTGTATTTCTGCTTTATCTAACTTCAGCATTAACTTTTTCGTTAGCCAAATTGAATCTATCCTTCCCCCTGACCTATTGGCTTCGGAGTAATGTGTGATGTCTTTTACCGTGGGGATTTTTAGTTCTCCAAGCATCATACAGCTCAAAGTTCTCAATTAGTTGAAAAAAAGAGAGGGGTAATTTACCTGAGTTACTGGACCTTTCTTTGGGTGTTCTATCCATTTCCGTGGAAATAACTCCGTTCATATCCCCCATCAATATCATATTTTCCCCCATATAGTTCCATAACCTCTCCTCTACACTTTTAAAAAACTCATCTTTTCTGGTGTTTGGGGCGTAAATCCCTATTACAATCACCTTCCCGGCCTTAGAACATATTTCCACTCCTATCACTCTCCCTTCTTCATCACTAAATAGCAACTGGGGTTTTAATGTTGGGTTAATATATAACACCACCCCCCTTTTCTTCTCCTTTCCTGCTGTCACAAAATCTACTCCCAGCCTACTGTTCTTTAACACTCTCACATGGTTCTTACAAATGTGTGTTTCTTGCAAACACACTATATCACATTTTTTCTTCTTCAGTAAATATTCTATTTTGTTTCTTTTAAATTTCCCATTCATTCCGTTCACATTCCACGATACACATTTCATCTTTTACAGAACCTTTATTACTATATTAACATAAATTAGTTTGCACTTTCAAACCTTAATTCTCACCTTGGGATTCAAGAGGCACGTCAGAAAGGTCAAGGGCAAAGGGTTCCCCCCCCCTCTAGTTGGATCTACACAGAAGATAATGATAATAAAAAATACTGAACAAATTAACGTTACCCAAGAAACGGAGAAGAAACAATAAACAAAAGCTTCAACTATAAAATAAAATACGGAAATCAAAAATAAAGGATAGGCTGATCTGTTCCCCCTGAAATTATACTAATTCGTACTAATCATCTATTAATTTCAAAAACCACTACAGTTCTTACTCTAAAAATTTTTCTCCGCCTAGTTCTTCACAATACTTCCTCCAAAAGCTCTTCGTATCGTCTACTGATTTAAAGTAACGTCTCCTCTCTTTGTAAGTAAACGAAAGTCCCTCCGGGAGTTCCCATTTAAACAATATGTTATTGTTCCTCAATGCCGTCGTTAAGAATTTGTAATTGTCCCTCTTTTTCAATATGCGGACCGGAGTCTCTTTCATTATCTCAACCCCCCTTCCTTCTATAATTAGTGGCTCAGTTCTGCTTTTTTGTAAAAGTTTGTCCCTCAGCAATCTTGAGTTCAGAAATAGCAGGCAATCTCCCGGACCACTTCTAGTCTTGTTTTTGTTTGGTCTTATCCTATATATTTTGTCAATGTCGAGAGTCAGGTCATCCTCCTCCACCCCCAACCAGGCTGCCAGCTCTTTAGTCAATTTGGTTGCTATTTCCTCATCCTGTGATTCTTTCACTCCTTTCACGCGGAGAATCATCTCTTTTTGCTTCATTTCCAGCACTGCCATGGAATCATAAATTCCTTCTTGAATTTTCTTTAACTCACTTACTTCTTCTTTGTGTTTTTCCTGAAGCCTTTTCAGCTCTCTTTGTTCCTGTTGAACTTTTTTCACTATCTCATCCTGTTTCTGTGATTTAGTTTGGATTTCTTGGAATGATGTCTCTAGCTCCTTATACTTTTTAGTTTGTTGATTAACTTGTTCTGAAAGTTCTATAATTAAATTTGAGTTTTTCTCAATTTTAGATCCCATCATTTCCATTTTCCCATCCATTATTTTTATATTCCCATCTAGACTTGCTATCTTGTCACCTAGGTTCTTTTCCATTCTTTCCATCAATGCTATTAGCTCTTTCATATCTGAGTTGGTTTCTCCCTCCGCGATTGATGTTCTACGCAGTTGGTTTTGTGCAGAACCAAGTCCACTTATTGTTTGATGCTTCTTTGAGCCCATCTGATCTTGAGCTTTATCTCTCTCTTTGTGTCTTTCCTTTATTTCAATTTTCAATTTTTGGGGGGTTTTACTTCAAAGGGTTGGTTAGGCAGTTTTTACATCTGGGAATTCCCTTTGAGTTAGTCTCTAACAGTCCATATTGTAATTTCTAACCATTCTTGTTTTAATAATGTAGTTGTCCTGCTCCAGGCGTGTTGTGCTGAGTTAATATTTCACCCCTTGGATGGTTGTTATTTTATTTTCCCAGCAAGGGTTAACAGTCTTTTTTTTTTATTTTTTATTGGTTTTGAGTTTGGTTTGGGTGTCGTTTACCTGCTCACCACTGGTGTCGCTGTTGCGGGAGGTCTCTCTTTGCACACTGTTTTCGCCTCCTCTTCTCTTCCTTCCTCGTAGTTCCACTAATTCCGGTGGCGCCAGCGGTGTTTGCAGCTCTTAAAGGTACCTCCTCTCTTTTCTTTCTTTCTTATCCCTTTCCAAACACTCTTAATTAGTTCTCAGTCTCTTAATTTCTCAATTGCCGTTATTATTACTTCAGTAGTTGTTGTTTTCAACGATACTAAGTTGTTGTTTCGGCGATACTAAATTTCAGTCTTTGAACTCGATGAGGGGGATACTGTAAAACCTCTCGGAACGTATCGTCGTTCGTCCCGTTCTGTATGTAGACTCTCACCTCCCTTTCCTTCACTCGTTCTTGGTTAAATTCTCAAATCTTTCCAAATCTTATTTTCAATATATCCGGAAGAAAAAACGTCTGTGTATGTTATTTGGACAATCAGACGCTGTGCTTGGCTACGGCCCCCCTCGCGCGTCTCAGTTGCACTTTGTTTAGTTTAAAACACTTTTAAGTCTCTTCCCCCTCTCGCGTCTCGCAATTAGCGTTCAGTTTTCCTTTGTCCTTTTCCCAGAGAGGGGGACTCAAATTTGCTATTGTTGAATAAAAAGCTCGGGAGAGCTTGGCGTTCTTTAGTCGGGCTCTTCGGGCGTTTTCCGCAGACAAAGGATTGTTGCCCTTTAGCGTCGGAGTTCCCCGCTTCCCCTTACCTTCAACCTTTCGGGGTTAAAAGCCGGAGTGTTTTCGGGGCTCCTCTTTGACGCAGCCTTGGGCTATTGCCCTCAGGATTCCCCCCTGAGGTCGGGAGACTTACGCCTAGCCCCCGTTTAGCTTTGCCGGCGTTCAATCTGCCTCAAAGGTTGCCAGAGCGCAGATCGCCGCCCGAACTCCAGAGCGCCATTCCGGAAGTCACAAATTTATCTTTTAATCATCTCTGTGAAGAGGTGCAGCATAAGAACCTCCGTTCACTAAAAAGTATCCCACGTGTGTATAATTGTGTCTGGTGCAGTAGATGGTTTTGGACATGGAAAAATCAGTACCTGTACAGCTGTGAAAACTGGAAATAATGGCTTCCTCAAGGCCTTATAAATTCTGGCCCCATTGAACTTGCAGTGACATTACTTTGGGGTTTGAGTACTTTATTAGTTCAGGCTTAATTTCTGTCTTTGAAGGGTCTTCTTAAGGTTATGTGAGGTGAGGTGATAAATTTTGACCTAAGACATAATCTATTTAAGGAATCTTCAGGATAAAATGCTGAAGGGATTGAATATTTAGGAGCAACACAGAGCATGGAACCTGAATGTTTCATCGTGTCCATTTGGTGCTGTTGCTCTTTCTATTCCTACCTATCTGAGGGATATCAAACCATGGGCGTAGCCGGGGGTGGGGCCAGGGGGCGTCTGTCCCGCCCCCCATCAAGTAAATCAATAAAAATAACTAACTAAGGTACTGCAATCCCCAACATAAATGCTGGTTACACCCATGTGAGCATTGTGTCATTAAATGCCCCTGTAATACAAGGGACTTCCAAATATTGTTCTAATACAACTCCCATAATCCCTAACCATTGGCCATGCTGGCTGGGATGGATGGGAGTTGGAATCCTACATTATGGAGGGTACCTGTGCTGTAATAGCTGCGTAAAGGTATGATTTTATGATGAAATTCTTTAAGATCATTTTGACTTCCAGAAGTTTTCACACACAACCTTGAATCTGTGCCCATGTAGTAGCATCATTTCACTGCTGGCATAACATGTTTCTGTTGATAAGGACTTATTGGGCAACATGTTTATATACTCAGGCACATATACCTGACTCAGATTGTGATTTAAGGCACATTCATACATTATTCATCTCTTTTAAAGTTCACAGAATCATTGAGGATGAAGCGGCTGACTTCAGTCTGCAGAAAAAAAGGGAATATCTTTAGTTTGCTTTCTTGGAACGTGGTGTGAACGATGTATGTAGATTAATATTTCTGTTTGTTTATATGCACAGTCCTGTTGTCAAAATTGCTTGGCGTGTGCATTGGTAGAAAAAGTTTGAATTCAGGATATATGTTTAGCAAAAATGACTGGAACAGCTATTTTTTTGGGGTGGTGTAAACTTCATCCTGTTCGTTTCATAGGGGAGAAAATCCTACAGATAGAATGCTAGTACAGTGGTTCTGGAAGTCTGTACTTAACCTGAAGCGTACTTAAACTGAAGCGAACTTTCCCATTGAAAGTAATGGGAAGTGGATTAATCTGTTCCAGACGGGTCCATGGAGTACTCAACCCGAAGCGTACTTAACCCGAGGTATGAGTGTAATTGGATCCGGAAGTCCGTACTTAACCTGAAGCGAACTTTCCCATTGAAAGTAATGGAAAGTGGATTAATCCGTTCCAGACAGGTCCGCGGATTACTTAAACTGAAAATACTCAAACTGAGGCGTACTTAAACCAAGGTATGACTGTCAGGCAACAGGCCAGGTGGAACTCTTTTCATGCTTGTTTTTCTAATGTTTGCATTAGTTTGCTGCTTTGGTTTGCCAATCTGGGCTCCTTTTATTGGAAGGCCTGAAATCTAATTAAGTAAAAAACAATAACATTTCCTCATAGATATATTGTTGTTAGGACCAGTATATTTCTGCCACCAAATGCCTGGGTGAACATGAATGGGAACATACATGGGAGACAGGTGCAGCTCAAATGGGAAAGCATTCCATAAATGGGGAGCCACTGCTGAGAAGGTCCTGTCATGGGTAATCGACAACCAGGCTACACCAACACCATTCACAATGCTTGAATAGTTAAGACCCAGCATTCCTTGCCTTGCTGCTGTAAAAGGGGATTGCTTCAAACAGCAAAATTGGTGTCATTGAGGCCATTTTCTTTTTTGCTGGCATCAAATGTGTATATACTGGGGGCTGTATGCTCGCTGATTGTTACATATAAATAACTGTATGAGCGTACAGCTCAAATACTTGGTTACCTGGCTACACAGATTGTACACTTGTTGAATAGTAATGTGCGAACACCTCTCATACCATTATGTTTCACAAATGAAGAGTTGAGCTGTGTACATATAGACATAGGCACAGACCACTGAAGTCTGAATGTATGCTTTGTCTTTATATTGATTCTTGGTTTTTATACACTAGTTCAGAGCTTTCCAAACTTTTCATGTTGGGGACACACTTTTTAGACATGCATCATTTTGCCAACACAGTAATTCAGTTATACTAGCAAAAAATCTACCAGTAACCTCTTTCCAGCCCCGGGAGGAGTGTAGGGAGCGCTCGTGCAACACACCTACACTTCATTCGACACACTCAGTTTGGAAAGCTCTGCACTAGCTTGTATAGTTTAGTTCCCTATCAGATAAAGTGAAATTCTAGCCACATTTTCTTACACCCATTCTTACACCCATTTAAATCTTTCTCTCTCTCTCTCTCCCCCCCCCCCCCGGTAAAGATATCATTGTCGCACTTAGCATTTCCCAGTCTCCTTCACACTGAACATGCATATTTTTTTAAAGTATATAAAGTGTCTGAAAGTCATCTTATGGTTTCATATATCTTGGCTAGAAAGAACAGTGTAAATTAAAGTTTGCTTAATCCCACGAGATTTAGATAAGCAGGGCTTTCAGTATTTGAAAGGCTATGTGAAATGTAAATTAACATTGCATTTGTAGTGGTTAGCAGCCAGTCCTGCTGCCGTTTGACAATATTTGTGTGACAATGCAAATCGTTACATGCAAATAATGGCTTGGAAAAAAAATAAATGCTTAAAATGCTACAGTTGCAGTTTCTTGTAAATTACGCTTTCTTTAATGCTTGCCCTCCTCCTTACTGATTCCTAAAATGCTAGTTGCTAGGGTTTCTTTTAAAAGGCTGAAAGCTGGTATCCAGCAGCGTCTGAAGGGAAAGTGTTACAAAGGCTCTGATGCAAACAAGTCCCTTCATTTGCAAACTGTAACAATTTAGACGGCAGCCTATGGTTAGGCATGCTTTGTCCTAGTCTAATTTCTTGACAGTGCATAATAAGTGCTGAGTAATTTATAAGTCTTCTTGATGCCAGCACAGGAAGCCCTTAAGCTCGTACAAGAAGACCTCCCTATGTTATACTGCAGATATCCTGGGATTGCTGCCAGTATTAACACAGACATCAGTAAAGATCTCTAGATATCCTGCTCTTGTGCCAGGCAGGCCTCTAGGGTGGGTGTGATTCTAATATCACACATTTTCTACTTTCATAAATGGCAGTATTATCCCAGGCAGCTACCACAGGACAAAACTTTTTTTCAAGAGTTTTTGTTGCCCTTTAACCAGGGCTCCTTATCTGACCAGGAAGTGTGCGGCCTAAATTTCCCACTTTAGCCTTTTTAAACCAGAAGTCACCAGGGACAGGTCTTGACAGCATAGAGGAAAAAAATTACCACCTGCTAATAATATTTACTCACCCAAGCTGTTTTAGAAGGAACAGCTAAATGGCTGGTTGAAAAGTTGGTATCTCCAACTGGCACTCCACATAGAGCCAGTTTTTTAAAAATTACGTCTTTATTTTTTAATGAGGAAAGACATTAAAAATGGTATGCCTTGGCCGCCGCTTGCACTCTGAGGTGTTAACAGGACGAACTGCTCATTCCCACCTTCCTTCTGCTACATAGACCCAGTAAGAATCATAGAAGCCTTATAACTAATTGGGCTGAGCCCTACTGAACTCAACAAGACTCACTTCTGACTAGGCAGCAGCAGCATTGACAACATTGCACCATAAGAATTTTCAAGTGATAGAACCACACTTTTGTGGGCTGAAGATCCTATGAATATCGGCGAGAGATTAGCAACACCTGTGGAATTAATAGGTGACAATAGGTGTATTTCTCATTTCGGCTACCCAGGAAGCCCAGAATTTTTGTTGCATTGGTTCTTGAATATCAAATAACTTCCAAATGGCTCTTGGAATCATAGAGGTACAAATTATAGAGGTAGTGCAACAAGTTATACACTTTGGGGTGTGTGAGTGTTAGGTATTGGGTCTACACCAGCATTTTGGCAGCAATTGCTGTTAGTAGCCCCAGTTCCTGTAGTGACTCATAAAGCTGTTGCTGACCTTCAGGTAGAGATAAGCCTAGGCTTGTTTGGGTCATAGTGAAAACTGCATTAGCTGAACATGTGTTGGGGGATGGGGACAAAAGGCAGCAGCAAACTGGGAAGTAGAATAGAATTTACTGTGCTGCACTTGAATACAGGGAGCTAACCCTTGGCCAGTTTTATTTAAGCAGTTTCTTTCTGCAGAAGAACAACAAGTCTGTCTGGATTTAGGGAATCTCTTCTGGGGTATACCACACCACAGCCAGGGCTTGTGACAAAGCAAGCCCAGCAAAATTTGGCTTTGGGATCTCATTGCCGTGGTCAATTATAGGAAAGTAAGGCTGCGAATTGTTGCAACCGTATTTAACAAATGTAATCAAGTGGTAGAAGAGTGGGTTGGCTTGGTGCATTTGATATCTTCAAAAATAATTTGTATAAATAAACATAATGACATAATACATTCATGGGAAGCTTTAGGGAAGTATAAGTTTCTCTATTTCAAGCGTGTTTATTTGCAAAAATTTGAAGCGAAGTGTAGTTTACACTACAGCACTTGAGGGCTTTTAAAAATGTTTCTAACCGGGGAACTCCGTATCTGTGTTGGCATTCACTTTGGGAGAGGGGAGGCTGGCCATAAGTTTTATATAGTGTTCGGCACATTTCTAAGCAGAGTTGGAAATAAAACAAAGTGAAGCTTTTGCCACGGCATCTCAAGGACATTAGCAAAGTTGTACACAAGTCATATTTCAATCACCACTGAAGCCTGCTTCTAAGAGCATTTTATATCGCTCCCATTGGGTGGTATAGGTGGCATGCTGTTTCTCCAGGCATGAAGATAGAGGATTGTTGGATAACTGTATTAGGCCTTAGGGGAAGCCTGGAAGTCACTTTTAAAAGCTATGGATTATAATTATAGTGAATGTGCTCTACTATCCCTGAGGATAGTAGCCCTATAAGGAAAGCTGAAATATAATAAAGTAGTTTTAACAAGTTGTTAAAGTTCTAGGGTTCCTAGGTTTGCTTGTACACTCGTACCTTGGAGTAAGGAACCATTTGAGCTCGACAAGACTTACGTCTCTAAGCAGACATGTATAAGATCACACTGTAATTTAACTGTCATTCTTGTGCTTCCTAAGCACTGGATAGGAAACTAGGACATTTGATCCTTTAGAAGTCTGTGAAAAGAGATGATGCTTTCCCACTTGACTGTAAAGCCATGGGATGCCTTGCATTTGTGAAATATGGAAACTCACAGGGAGAGCTTTAGTATCCTTTGCATCACTTCTACCACTGCTTCTCCTGATGCTTCACATTTTAAAACAATTAGTATCTACATTAAAACAAATAGTATCTACCTGTTTTACTTCCTTCAAATCACTCCTCGAAACTCACCTTTACTATGAAGGTGGCAACACCTCCAACTCTTTGACTTACTGTTACCAAGTCTATTTTGTCTCTGTTTCACCTCATTTCCTTTTCCTTTTCCTTCCTCTGCTGTTTGACTGTGTAAAATTTTAGACTGCAATCCTGCCAGGGTATGAATCTGTCGTCGTGTACTTCTCAAACATCGCCAGTGTTAATGGGACTATAATAGGAAGTGTGATGCATCGCATCCCTCTGACATTGCAGAACACAGGTCAGATATATGGAAGTCTAAATGTTTCCTAATGTAAAAATGCTGCCAAGAGGGAACCTATCATGTCAGTAAGAGAGTTACTTTATGTGATGAAACGAGCTGTGTAACATGCGATTAAAGTGCAATATTTAAGAACAAGGGATATATATGCACACATCAGCTGTTTGAAGATGTCCCGTGTTGTTAAATCGCTGAACTTCACTAGATCTGTGCCAGTCATTGGAGACACTTTGGGAATCCTATGATGTTTCTTACAGAAAGTACACTTAAAGAAGTATGCTTAATTGTAACCCCCAAATTCCTCCAGAGCTAAAGGTTTAATTGAGGCCTTTTTTGTTCTTGTTTTATGACTGCTGCCATCATATCTGCCCTCCAGATGATTTGGAGAATTGCGTCCACCAGCCCCAGTCAACACAGCACCAGGTTGGCAAAGGCTGTGCAGTATTAATGAACAGCAAACTTGCTTCTCTGAGTGTTGCTCCTTATGTAGGCAAAATGGTACCACAAATGAACAAGATGGGGCAGCATCAGCATGCTTGGAGTGCTGGTGGCGAGAGTTACACAAGTACAAACATTTTAAGGTAGAAGCACTTAAGCAGAGATTCCCATCTCCCCAATGACCCATTGAGGACTGAGCATGCTCTGGGCATACAGAATGCTGGCTGGTGTGTGTGTGTGTGTGTGTGTGTGTGTGTGTGTGAGAGAGAGAGAGAGAGAGAGAGAGAGAGAGAGAGAGAGGTAGTATCCTGTAATTACGATTGACTGGATGACCGGCGCCGGAAGTCGCTTCCGTGCATGACTGGAAGTTGCATGACGCGACTTCCGGTTGCGGTTTGCCCTTCTATGGGCATCAGAAAATGGCGCCGCCGGTGTCGGAAGTCGCTTTTACGTGTTTCCGGTCATGCGCGGAAGCCGCCATTTTCTGGTGCCCATAGAAGGGCGAAGCGCCACCGGAAGTTGCGTCACACAACTTCCGGTCGTGCGCGCGCTGCTGATCCCGGATCTTTACGTCCGGAACTTGGCAGGTATGATTCACACCAGGGTGCACTGTAAATTTGGTTATAATAAGCTGTTTGTGGTTGATACTGACAACTTCCATGAGTTACCTGACACACTGAGAGGAGTGAAGATGGTCTCTCACTTTGTGCTAGTTTTTGGACAGGGCAGAAGCATTGAGAGAGACATGCTTTGCTGTTCTCCTTTTTTCCCTTCTTCTTAAAAACAACATTTTATTGATTTTTCAAAATAACATGAAATAGCAACCCCCCTGCCAACCAGCACTACCATCTTGCCACCCCTCTCCAAAGTACAAGTTCCAGCCTGGCTAGGGAAGTTGGAGAGAAGCCGGGTTGTTCTCACACGCCCAACACAGAGAAACTCTGTGTTATCAGCACTGAATGGAGAACTTGGAGGAAGGACCTTTGTACCAGGAAGGAGTGGTCCCCATCACAAGCAGATTTCTGTTCCATCACAGTTGCACCCAAGAAATTTGTATGCGAAATAGTTTTCATGAAACAAAGCTGTTGGTGGTCTACTAGATGAGAATATTGTAAAAGTGGAACATTTGCCAAATCATATTTTCCATGGGTTTGTCCTAGCTATACCTTCAAAATAAGGTTTGCATACATTGCATACTTTGTAAATCTTTCTCGGCAAGGCAGCTGATAATTTGCTTGACCTACTTTGATTTGTTTGCTTCAGTGCTCCGAAAGTCAATAATACTTGTGTCTCTGATTATTCTAGCAAACTAGATTAGCTCTAGGATTTCATGCAACTTGGGAAACATAAGAGGAGGGGAAGGGAGAACCAGCATGAACCTCGTCTGAAATTTTAATCCATTTAATCCATTTAATCCATTTTTACACAATAAAGTCAGTAGCTTACAACTTGTCCATATTAAAATTAACACAATGTTATAGATTTTTGATGAATTAAAGGTAAAGGTAAAGGGACCCCTGACTGTTGGGTCCAGTCGTGGATGACTCTGGGGTTGCGGCGCTCATCTCAATTTGTTGGCCAAGGGAGCCGGTGTACAGCTTCCGGGTCATGTGCCCAGCATGACTAAGCCGCTTCTGGCGAACCGGAGCAGAGCACGGAAACGCCGTCTACCTTTCCGCCGGAGCAGTACCTATTTATCTACTTGCACTTTGACGTGCTTTCGAATGCTAGGTTGGCAGGAGCAAGGACTGAGCAACAGGAGCTCACCCCGTCACGGGGATTCTAACCGCCGACTTTCTGATCGGCAAGCCCTAGACTCTGTGGTTTAGACCACAGTGCCACCCGCGTCCCTTTTGAAGAATTAGCAGGTTAGAATTAATGAAGGTTTGATTAAACTGCACAAAACATGGAAATTCCTGAGATTAGCCTATGATAACCAACCAAACCAGCCTCTTTGGGCTTTGGAGAGCATCTCCTTGCGAGCCATTAGGACTCTCTAGGGTGCTCCCCATTTCCGGGTTCCTAATGTGTGTGATTCTGCACAAGTGAAGAGTTGTCTGTACTTTTGACAAAAGGCTTCACTTGTGGTATGTGCTGACAAAATAATTGTAGAGTTTGGTATTGAACATGAGAGCTTCAATATATTGCAATATATTTCCCACTTTAAACAATGTAATAGTGTTCATTGATTTGGGTAAGGCAATGGTCAAAGATGAAAAGATGATTAAACATGAATAGCATTGGCAATACAATTCTCAAGTCATTTTTGGGAAGATTTGATCAAATAGTTGACTTTGATAAATTGTTGAAAACTCTTATATTCTCTGAGAGGTGATTTACCCCCCCCCCCAATGGAACATAGTCTTATATTGTCTAGTCTAGCATACGGAGAGTGCCAAAGAAATGAGAGTCATGGGAAGGAATTTTCTAACAAGCCTTTTTCATCTGGCTTGTTTGAGAAACTTTGGTATAGACAGTGGGACATTAAACTCTAGCAGTGAAGTGTTACGCTGGAAGATTGCTTGAAGCCTCTGAAACGTCCTCTTGAAAAACAAATTAAGCACTGTAATGAAATAAGCAATTATAATACTTGTAAGAGTGAGAGAAAATACTTGGGTGGGAAGCTTGTGAATAAGATTTGTTAGTAGCAAATTGAGTCATCCCTTTGTGAATAATTTTGAGTTGAATCTGATTACCCTAGAGCAGGATAACATGTTAGAATACCACCACATTTGTTTTCTTGAAATAATTGGTGCTCATCATCCCACATTGCTTGTGCTGCCCTCCCTAAATAAAGTGTTAACTTTTTGCAATGTTCCATTGAATTTTTTTTGTTTCTTGTTTTGGATAAAATCCCAGAGGAAATTCTTCATAGTCTGAAGAATTGTTGTTTATGAAGGACAGGAATCTTTGCAACTTAAGCTGTATTTGCCATACAGTACAGCTAAACTGTAGCTGAGTGCCTGTAACTTGTCTGCCTGTAAAAGATTAGTGTCGCTACAGAGTGGATGCAGATGGATGTGGTTACAACCTGATGCTCCACTTGTTAAAGTGAGTAAGAACAGCTTCATTTTACTCTGGTTTGCTCGGTGTTGTTTCCTGCTCCTAGTGCTTTGAAACAAAACTCATTCAGATGGATAGCTTTTACAATCGTGAGTTTGTTAAAGTGTGTCCCTAATTTTCTCCCAGTAGGGAAAATGCAGCACACCAGCAATAATAATTGCAAAGTGGTCTTTCTCTTTGAAGTGTGATGTGCTTTGTAAAATAACTTGTATTGCAACTTGACGCTCATCCTTTTCATGCATTTTCTCATGAGCCATCTTCCTCTCCTGCCTCTCTCCTCTCATCTTTCGGAAAACAATTTGCTTAGGGATGGGAAGGAGGAAGTCTGTTTAAAAATGCAAAGAGCCATTTCAAAGGTGGTGCTGTTGGACTAGCTAATATGCTCTGCACTCTGGTGCTATTTCAGTTCATGCCTGTTTGCTAGCAGGTCTGTCCTCTGTCGTTTCTTTGGAAAAACGTCCATAGGTCAAGGTGATTATTGTCATCAATTTGATTGGGATTTCCAACTTGACCTCTCAAACAGAATATTGATGAAAGTACCTTGGCTTGTATGCAGTGAAGAGCTCAAATTTTAATAATCAAATTGGATTACTGTGGTGCTGCACAATTGCCAAGGCATGGTGGTTGTCGGGAAGTCTAAAACAGAAGCACTGAAGTAAATGGTTAAATGGTTAAGAGCAATGCAGATCTCTATTGAATGTAACTCAAAGGTAGGAGTGGGTGAAAAAATCTGTTTTTAATCTTCGCCACTTTATCATATAAGTTATCCCTAAGTCTGTCCAGCCCTGTATTTGTAAAAAGAAATCCATAGAGAAATTAGCTGAAGAAACCTGCTGAAGTTTCTGAACCATTTTCAGAGGCAACCTTGCCTATAGGTTACCAAAGCATAAACAACAGAAATTAGAGTATACCTGTCCAGATAGGGTTGCAGCCGGGTACTGATGGAAGGCACTCTGTGCCATCAAGGCCACCTGAGCCTCAAGCAACAGCAGTGGATCCAGAAGCACCTCCAAATTGTGTACGCACTCTTTTCAGTACCTGGGGGAAAAACTAACCTGCAAAGTTCTGTTAAGGCCCTACAAACAAGAAAAATACACCTGGCTTGGAAAAAAACAAAGAAGCGCTTACTTTACTTGTGTGTTGAGTGATGCACTAATTGGCGAAAACAGTACCATACTTTGAAGGTTGCACTGAGCACATGTGGGGTTCGGCTCAACAGGGCAACTCTGTGCAGGTCTACTCATAAGAAAGACCCATTCAGTTCCATGGGAGTTACTCCTAGGTAATTTGGTATAGAGTTGCAGCCCATGTTGGTTAAAACAGTAGACTGCCAGCAAAGGAGCACATGGATGAGGAGGTGAATCTTGCGGGTCTGTGTTCTTTCATTTTCACTGGGCTAGGTGTGGTGTGTAGTAGCACAATTAGATTCATTTCTTAATTCCTCTTCTTTCCCATTCTGTTTTCTGCGGTAGCTTGAAAATTTTGTGAAATGGGGGGTGGGACCTTATCTGTGGATTTTGAACAAGAAAAAAGGTTAGTGGGGGGAGTGAAGAGCCTGAGAAATATTACTGGAACATAGATTCAAGTTATTTAACATATTTTGTAACCTTCTTCTGTTTCAAATTGAGAAAAAGGATGCAACTATTGAATACTCAGCCCCAACCAGGAACACAGTAATACTTGCAAATGTCTTCCTTGTGCTGTGCATGGTTTCTTTCTTCCCTTACTGCAGTACTATACTAATGCTTCCAGATAACCTCATTGTTATCTTTATAAAACCAGGCTCCCATGCTAGTGCTTCTGCTAAGTAATTTAATCATTTTTCTCCCTGTAAACATGATCCGTTTTATATCGAGTTTGCTGAATTTGCACGCAAATTCAGCAGAGTCTGTGTGAGCCTAATGGTTTTTTTGGAACTGTGTGTGGATTTCTCACGTGGCTGAAGAGGAGTTGGAAGGTGCTTAATACTGGAGATTTGAGGAGGATAAAGCACACAGACTTTTTGCCTCCCCTTCCTCCTGTTGTGTAGATAGCTTACTGAAGAAATGCCCTTGGGCAGAGCACCAAAACAGGTGGGAGGGAATCTGCTTTTTATTCAGATTTTTCCTGTCTTAATGCCTCTTTTGGCTGATTTTTAAAAAATGTTTATATTTTTTTAGATGAATAGTTCTTGGGAGCTGGAAAAATCTGTATTGCTTGATTTCTGACCCTTGCTTCCCTAGGGAAAAACTGGTTGGAAGCTAACCATCTACTCAGGTGTTTGCCAGAAAGCAAATGTAACATTCCTATTCTTTTGCACTACTGTGGTATACCAGACTATTTGAAAGTGCCATGGTAGAAGCTCCCCAGATCAGTCATCCTGTCACAACTTATTCCAGCTGTTCCTCCCCCCTGACTTGGAACAAATCTACCCATATCTTCTCCTAGTCAGATTGCCCTGACCTGGTGGCTTCATACCAGTATGCTTTGAACTACAGATCCATCTATACTTCCTTCTAGACTTACGTGGTGCCCTATAGATGTTTTGAACTACAACCCCTGATGTGTGTTCTGTTCAGACCAATTGGGCAGGCAGTGTTTACCTCTCTATCAAGATACAAGGCAGGCACAGGCAAACTTGGTCTTCCAGATGTTTTGGGACTGCACTTCTCATCATCCCTGACCACTGGTCCTGTTAGCTAGGGATCATGGGAGTTGTAGACCAGAAACATCTGGAGGATTGAGTTTGCCTATACCTGATACAAGGTTTTGCACAAGATTGCTGGATGGAGTGGGTAGGAGAACCACAGAGCATGTCTGATTTCGGCATGTGGTGCTGAATACTTCACCAGCTCACACCTCCTGGAAAATTTTGCCATTCTTGAGATATCCTGAAATTTGTTTGGAATTGTAATTGACCGCACTTGGCTTTGAAGAACAGGAATGGCGCTTGGTAATGCTGCAGCCAGAAAAATTGACCAGGAATGCTTATATGGAACATGTGACCCATATGTCATAGCAGCTTCAGCAGATGTGGGTCTGTTTCATGCATAATTCAGAGTGCTTATTATGATTTTAAAAAAAGCCCTACATGATGGGACCAGGTTGCCTGAAATACATCACTTTCCTGTATGAAGTTGTGTGGGCTTAAAGAAGTTAATAGCAAGGTGTTTTTTTTTAATACCCTTATGCCTTTTTACTTTTACAGTCAATGCCGGTTTTGTGTGTGGGTTGCATTCCTGACCCCCATGCACACCAGCAGAGTACATGTAAGGCCCCCCTGCCCCGCTCCCCTTTCTGGCCCCTTTTGCGTTGCTGTGATGTGCATGTGCACAGTTGCATGTGCATTGAACGGGCCTAAAATGGTCACTGCCTGTATTTTATTCTTTTGAATTTGTATTACTGGTAGTTGCCTAAGGCATCATTTAGTACGCAGATAGGACACAAATTTAGCAGCCAACCGATTGAAAATAAAAAGTTGCTGCAATTATTTAACTAGAAATAGGTTACATAATAAAATGTATAATAGGGCATCTAAACTAAAGGATTAAATTTCTGGCAAGGGACTTGGTAATATCTTCCTGCCTTTCATAAATAGTAAGGATTCTTTTTCTCCATTTTCTCGAGGATGCCTTTGTTATGCAATGGAAACGAAAAGTCGTCTACTGCTGTGAACCCATAAAATTGCAACAGTGACCTAGGTCGGCAACTGTTTGTTTCAGTTGCTATGTATACTCTGCTAGGCTTGATACATTGAAACTTTTATTAAACTACCTCACAGATGGGCAGATAGAACAAATATTTGGAGTATGTGACACTGACCTTACTGTTTGTTAACAGTTTTGCTTGCGTGTGAAATAGAGGTAATCCGATTTATCAGGTTTTATGAACGCATAAATAAATACAAAGCTAATATTTGTTTGAGCACAATGTATGAAATTCATGCCCCTAATTATCCAGGGCGAGGATTTCTGGAATTGTGAAGCTTTTTTTTAAAGGTATAGTCCATTTGATCTCCTTTGGAGAAAGAGCAGGAAGGTGCTGGCAAAGTTATCGAATACTTATATAATTGAACATACACAACTGATCGGTATTGAGAGGTCAGGCCAGTAAGGCTGGTTGCTGCTGTTGCACTGTGTGAAAAACCTGGTTCTCTTTGTCTTTTAGTATCCCAGGTGGGGAGGTTGGCTTTCCTGTTCAAGTCCCACCACTTACCTTCAGGATTCTTGCTTACTAAGAGTCATTTCTATTGCTTCCCAGCACTAAGCTCTGCTTTCACATAGGAAGGGGAAGTTAGATGGAAGTTAGATGGAAATGGAGCATGTGCAACTTTGGTACACAATGAAAGCCAGATGGCAGGTGAGAACTACAACAGCCATTCAAGGGTCAAGGAGTTGGGGGAGCTTTGCACATAGCAAGTTGTAGAACTTGCTGTTGGTCCCTTCACTACAATCACCAAGCAACATCATGGGAAAGTTCATGTGTCAAGCATTAAGCCACTTTAGGTTTCTCTAAGAGGGGGGGGGGGTAGGATGCTGATAATTTGCAGAAGATGTTCATAATTAGTAGCAATATATGATTCAAATGGAGGGGCATTCCCACAGGCACATGCAAAAACAGGTGAGGCAGCACAACACTGTTCATATAAAGTGCACTGTAAGCTATAGAACTGCTGTGTTTATCTCCTGTGTTTGCAATGTACTGGTATTGAGTATATGCTGCACAGGGCTAAGGCAGTTTTCTATCTCTAAATCACAGCAGCTGGCCTGAATTGTAGGTCAGGATGGGCCACGTCTAGTTGCAGTAATGACTGCTCAGAATGCTGCGATTCTGAAAAGTTCAGCTCTACTAGGTTAACAGGCACTTGTCCCTCACTACTTCCCACGCTTATTTTTCTCTTGCCCTATTTTAAAATGTCATCCGTGTTCTAAGCAATGTCCTTATGACCTGCATCTCTGAAGTTTAAATGATTCCTTAAACAGTATAGTTTAAGGAATCAAATTTAACTTCGGAGATGCAGGTCATGTTGGCTGCATTGTATACCTAAATACTGTGTTCAAACTTGGATGCTGCTTGTGTGTATAGAAAACTAAGGCAATGTGGAGTAGCTGGAAATGAACCCAGTGTACCTCTGAAAACAAGAGAGAGAGGTCAGGGTGCAGGCGTCAGGCAATAATGGAGCACCCTGTTGCCTTGCTCAGTGTTCCTACCAGCTTTCACTCCTCTACCTCAGTCCCAGTATCCCACTGTGGCCTGCCTCATCTTTTCTGTCATTGTTGAAAATTACTGCAGGATTTGAGATGGGTCTGTACTTGAAACATAGAATGTTCAGCATGTACCAATTTCAGTTCCTCTGTTTCAGTCTTTAAAAAAATAATTCACATTGTATTTTCTTGTTTTTCTTCTCCCTTTGAAATCTTGGATAGAAGTCAAGCTGGCCTTTGAGAATAGATTTTTTTTAATGCTTTGTTTTTTACTATTTTACCTGGTTACCTTGGAAACTTTGCTCAAGGCAAGATATAAATGTTTTAAATAACAATCTGTGTCCTCAACATGTGTACCAACTTTAATTCCAGTACCCTACTGTGTTATTACATTCACAACAAACAGAAAGCCAAATGAGCAAATTAAACTACAGGCCTCACTTGAGATGACTGGAAGGACTCAGAGTTGTTCTGTTGACTTTGTAGGATGCTTATATATGCTTCAATTCTAGCATCCAATTATATGTGTCATGAAATGGATGCTATTCCGATCAGTCATTAGGAGATTAATGGTCACAGCTGTTTTGGACCTGCAATGGGCGACCTTGAAAATCAATTTTTTACCATAAAAGGCTGCATTACTTTACCAAAATCTAGATATGGAATCTTTTTACCATTTTCATTTCTGTAATAAGTAAATTCTCATGGAAATTTTGCTCTGATCTGCTTTTGTTAATTTTGTTAATTTCCTAATCTGTTTTTGTGTGTTCGTGTCACCCTATGCAAAAAAATTCACATACAGTATCGGGAACCAAAATCCTTGATTTATACCTTGAGAATTAAGACAGAGAAGAGTGAAGGCCAAGGCCTTGTTTGAATACAGTGAGAAACAATTTATTGCTATGCCCCTTGCCTCTTACCCTCCAACAGACCTATAAAGAGAAGATTGCTAGCTTTTGCTTCCAATTCTAAGTCACCACAGTTTTTTGTGTTGCACCTGAACCCTAAGCTGTGGTTAATCTTAATCATGGTTAGTTGAAACAAGCCATCTCCATAAACTATGGTTTGAGCTTGACTTGTTTCAACTTACATAGTTAACTGCTGTTTGTCTGGCATTTGAACATAATGCTTAAGTAGACTAGCAGTTAGTTTAAAGTGGAGCTGAAAGTTTCTGAACTTCTGACTGCACAGCCAAAGGGATGGATGGAGGAGCTCTTGGGCCTTGTCTCAGCTAGTGGAAAATGTGGTGGCAGCAAATTACTCCCCAGGTTTCTTTCCAGGGTGGTTTGTTTTACTGGTGTCTGGTCTTGCAAGGAAGGAATCGGGAGGCTGGAAGCAGCAGGCAGATATATGATGACACCCCATTGCTTCATATGCTCCTTGATAACATTGATAAAATTGTGTGCCTCAATATCCTGTGCTCAGAGCAAGAGCCTGCTACTGCTTTCTGTAACTTTCTGTTCTCCTAGGTGTCCTTTTACTTTTTATCGCTAATCTCACACTTTCCTCATCTTGGTTGTAAGCATTTTTGATGAGCCAGATCAGCATTTGAGATGCAATTAATACATTGTACTCCTTGGAGAGCTACTTAAGTTAATATATTTCTCTCTCTTTCTCTCTCTCTCTCATATGCTCTCGTGGTGTTCCACCATCTCTAGCATGATGGCATTACGAAAACTCCTCATCTCTCACTGTCATAAATTTCGAGAGCTCCAGATTTCCCCCTTCATTTCAGCAGGTTTTTGGTTCATTGGAACAACGCAGGCTGCCAGTTGTCTTCTGCCTTAGAAGACACTGTCGGGTCTTTGAAACTGACAGCTCTTGGATGTTAGCTGCTGTCACTGAGAGCAAAGTTACTTTTTTAAAAAAAATTAAAAACATTCGGAGGACAAGAGAAAACAACCTTTTTAAAAAAAATGCACGTTCAGTAACTGCGAACACAGGCGTTGCCACGAACCTGGAAGTAACTAGAAAAAGGGCAAAAATGGCATCTAGCAATCCCAAGAGCCTTTGCACCAATCTTTGAGGCTGGAGCTGCCTGTGGGGTCTTGCCCTGTTTCCAAGGATTCTCCCACTGGAAGCTTTTTTTTGGGGGGGGGGAGCGGGGACACATCTAGACAGAGCCAGTTACTCTCAAGTACAAGTGAAGACCAATGGTTTACTTAAGATGTATATACAGTGGTACCTTGGTTTGCATACATTTTGGTTTGCATACGATTTGGATTACAAACATGTCAAACTCGGAAGTGTGTGTCCCAGTTTGCAACTTTTTTTGGATTACAACCCATTTTGTTTGGACGACAAACAATTTTTTTTTTGAGGCCCCATTGGCAAAAGCGCACCTTGGGTTACAATCTGTTTTGGTTTACAGACGGACCTCCGGAATGGATTATGGTTGTAAACCAAGGTACCACTGTACCCACTTTCTATAGAAACAGCTGCAGTAATGTTTCAGGAATTTATTGCCACAAATAGTAAAACTGACAGCGGTGCTTTCTTGTATTTAAAGGCGGGAAATCTCCACCTCTGCACTGTGATAAGTGCTGCCTAATGTGCTGATAAATGATATGTATAGAGCAATAGCTCTACCAACTACTAGAAGATTTGCTGGCTGGTGCATCTTCAATCCATATTTTACATCTGTGGATACAGTGGAGTTGATGTTCCAGTGTTGGTAATACTTTTACATTTTTTCCCCACATTTGGAAGGCCATGGTCACCCAACGTAGGAACATTTTTGCCTTCTAACAAATTATTATTGTGCCTAAGAAGAGATATATTCACTAGATGAATTACAGAAACTATAAACGGCTCCTTGCCCCAGAGACTGTCTATCTAAATGCTTTATAGTAATGACTTTGTAATGATGAATTCTCAACTCTGTATATTGCTTCAAGGCTTTTTATTTCTGTTTTGTTTTGTAATATTTCAAAGAAGCATGGGATTCTCTGCTTCTGATGTCGTGGAATTATGTGTGAGTGATTCTGTTGTATGATTAAAAATAATAATATTTAGGTTCTCTTTTTTAAAGTTTATAGTTTTGAATTGATTACATCAGTTAGGTGTCTTCTGTTCGCCACGTTAATGGATTGTGGCAAGGGGACAAGGTTGCTAACTACATTCTTGATTGAATCAGTAGGAAAGCTGGGAAATATATTTTCATACAAAGCGCCAGGAAGGGTTTCAGGAGACAGTCTGTCTAGAAGCTCTGTCTAAGGGAGGCGTAGGCAAACTCAGCCCTCCAGATGTTTTCGGACTACAACTCCCATCATCCCTGACCACTGGTCCTGTGAGCTAGGAATGATGGGAGTTGTAGTCCCAAAACATCTGGAGGGCCGAGTTTGCCTATGCCTGGTCTAAGGGATGAGGGGCTCCCAACTTGACTCCCATCTTTTGCTAAAATGATCTTAAACAATATTTTTCCTTTGAGCTCTCTGCCCCCAATTTACATGTGCTCTTTAGTAGAGGGTGGTAGGCTTCCTTTTTACTGGGAGTGGCAACCCTGAAGTAGCAGTCAGACTAACTACTAGGCCTTGAAAGTGCAAAAGCTATTTTTACTAGTTCCTCTTTCTCCCTTCATCGGAGCTCTTACACGGTAGGATCCCCTCTTAATTTAAAGTGCTGATTTTGACTTTTGAAAACTTCAGATGGTTTGGGTCTATGCTACTTGTAGAGTTGCCAGGCTCTAAGTTCAGCTTCAGAGGTGCATGGTGGTTCGAGCCCACCCTGGGATGACTGTGGACAGGATTCCCACTTTGCAGGGGGTTGGACTAGAGATGACCCTGGGGTCCCTTCCAACTTTACAATTCTGTGATTCTATTTTACCCACCATTAAGGAAGAACCTTCAGATTGGTAGGTATCAGGGGCTTTTCAATGGTGGCCCCACATGTTTGGACTCCCTTAACCCAGGTAGTACATACAGCAGTTCTTTAAAAACATTTAAAATTATTCGTAACTTTTTACTGATGAAATTATTTGACTTAGTTGTTAATACTTCTGTTAATTTACTAGTTCTGTGTTTAATTTTAAGTTCGCTATCTTATTTATGTGCTTTAAATGATAATGGTATTACTTGTTTTTATGGATGTGAGGGACAGGGGATATCGCGAAGTCCCTCCCCTCCTGAGTTCAAGCCCGTCCCCGAGCAAAGGGGAAAGCAGGGAGAGTTCCGATTCCAGTGGGGAAGCAGGAAGTCGTGTCCGAGGCTCAGGCAAGGTAAAGGAGCCAGGGTCCCAGGTGGGACAGGAAGGGGCAAGCAAGGGGGGAAGACCCATCCCCCCAACTCCAGAATTACGCAGGAAGAGGAGGGGCAAGAGGATGGGTCTGCCAAAGCTTTTGTGTTGGAGAAAGACGCGCCAAAAGCCATTAGGAGGTTCTGAAACCGACTGACCACATCACTCCGTGTAAATAGCAATGACTTGAGCACTGTAAATACGCAGCACCAATAAAAGAATAAAATGCAGAGCTGCGTGGCGTCGTTACTCTGAAGTAGTCCACTCCGGCCACCGTGACAGCAACCTCCTAATCATTTTTGGGCTACTTTGGAGTTGCCGGGATGAGCGTGTCAGAGGCGGAGAAGTGGCGGCAGATCGCGGAGCAAGCCCAGCTAGAACTGCAGCAGCTATCGCTGCAGGCGCAGGGAGAATTGAAGGCAGCTAAAGAGGAGACTAAGAAGGTCCAGGACGACCGGCTACAACTTGCGGAACAGGTGAGAGAGCTTCAGGAAAAAGAGCAGCAATTAAGGGCGGTGGCGGTAGACCTCCAAAACAAGCTGGATGCAGAGAAAAACAAGGCGGGAGGGGCACCCCAAGTCCAAGTGCTGCCAGGAAGGAGAGCTGGGACCCTAGTTAGCAAGTTCAATGGAGACCCGAAGGAATTTCAAGGCTTTGAGACTGAGATTGTGTATGCTCTTGAGCTGCACCACGATGAGTTCCCTGATGATGAGCACAGAGTAGCGTTTATTGTGGAGCACCTTACCGGGGCAGCCAGGGAGTGGCTAAGACCGTTAATTGCAACAAAGAATCCTTGCATGAAGAATGTCAAACTATTTCTAGAAGGTTTGAAAACGATGTATTCGTCCGATAGTCATATGGACCAGACTAAGGAGGAACTTCATAATTTACGCCAAGGAAATATGACAGTTCGCGCGTATTGGGCGAAATTCACCATGCTGGTGCACAGATTGGGGTGGGAACTGGGGTCCCCCCCAATGCAAGCGGCGTTCTACTTGGGGTTGCATGAGGAGGTGAAGGATGAGCTCTCGAGAGGTCCAAAGCCCAGTGATATGGATCAGCTGAGCAAAGCGGCTCTGGCGGTGGGGGTGAGACAGGAATCCCGGTGGAGCGACAAACAAGCAACGCGCGCAAAGCGGGCTTGGTTCCCACGGTCGCAGGAGAAACCACTCCCCCAACAACCCTTTCAAGCCACGCCTGGGGCCAGCCAGGACCAGGAACCCATGCAGATTGATAGCGCGCGCGCGCGCGGGCTTTTCAACCCCCAGCGGCGCCAAGACGCAAGGAGGGAAAGGGCGGGAATTGCTTTCTCTGCAACTCCCCCCAGCATCTCGTCAGAGACTGCCCACATCGCAGGGAGTGGCAAGGAAGGGCGGGAACGGTGGTGCCCTCCCCCACTGACGCAGCACCACAGCAGGGAAACGGGAAAGCCTGGCTGCAGGAGACAAGGGGCAGCAGCCAGGCACAGTCAGCAGACAACAGCCCCAGCCCACCCACCCGCACAGAGAGGAGCAGAGCCAGCCCACCCCTCCCAGAGCAGGAGTGGTTCTAGAAGTCACGCTAACGCTCCCAAATGGCTATCCCCTGACAGTCCTTGCCTTAATTGACAGTGGTGCCTCAGCGAACTTCTTCTCGAGAAACTTTGCAGAAGAGCACCAGATCCAGCTTCTGCAGCTGGATTTTCCCCTTCACGTGGCAACCATTGACGGCAGAGAGCTGCTGGGGGGGGCCATCACTCATCAAACCCCCCCCATGAGAATGACGGTGGGAAGGCACTCAGAGACACTGGCATTCAACGTCACCACCATCTCAGACCCCCCCATCGTCTTGGGCATGAGCTGGCTGGCGCGCCACGACCCCTCCATCAGTTGGCACCAGAGATGCATCACTTTTGGATCGGACTTTTGCCTGGAACATTGCATGCAGCACCAACCAGGGGAGGGGCCTCCGATAGCCACGGTGGCCACCATGCACGTCAAAGGGGGTGAGGCGATACCCAAGCCGTACTGGGACCTGCAGGAGGTCTTCAGCGAAGCGGAGTCCGACCACCTACCCCCACACAGGCCTTTTGACTGCCAGATCAACCTGGTGCCAGGGGCAACTATACCCCCAGCCAAGCTGTACGCCATGTCAGACCAGGAACTGGAGGATCTGCGCGCTTTCATCGACAAGAACCTCAAGCGGGGGTTCATCAGAGAAAGCAAGGCAGCAGGGGGCAGCCCGGTCTTCTGGGTGGACAAGAAAGACACGCAACAGCGCCGCCTGGTGGTGGATTTTAGACGGCTGAATTCGGTGACAGAGCCAGTGGCTTTCCCCATGCCCAGAGTGGATGATCTCCTGACAGCAGCACGCAGGGGCAAGATTTTCACCAAGCTAGACCTGAGGGGGGCGTACAACTTGATCAGGATCCGGGAAGGCGATGAATGGAAAACCACGATGTTCACGCCTCTGGGCTCTTTTGAATATCTGGTGATGCCCTTCGGGTTGCAAGGGGGCTCAGCCTGCTTCCAGGCCTTCATGCACCACGTCCTGGGGTCCCTCCTCTTCAAGAACTGCCTGGTCTTTCTGGATGACATCCTTATCTATTCCAATGACCCAGTGCAGCATGTGAAAGATGTCAGGGAAGTGTTGCAGCGCCTGAAGGAGAACCACCTGTATGTGAAGCTGGAGAAGTGCAAGTTTCACACCAAGGAGGTGGACTTCCTGGGCTACAAGCTGTCAGACAAGGGGCTGGCGATGGACAAGGACAAGGTGCAGGCCATCCTGGACTGGCACAGCCCCAGGACGCGCAAAGATGCCCAACGCCTACTAGGCTTCGCCAACTTCTACAGGAAGTTCATCAAGAACTTCTCTCGCGTTACGGCTCCCATCACTGACTGCCTGAGAGGCAAGCAGAAGTTCAGGTGGACACCAGAGGCGCAAGCAGCGTTCGAAAGCCTCAAGAGGGTGTTCGCCTCGGACCAGAACCTGTTCCACGTGGTCCAGGACGCGCCCCTACGCATTGAGACAGATGCTTCTGAGAAAGCTGTGGGCGCCATTTTGTTGCAACTGGACGCCAACAGGGAGTGGAGACCCTGTGCCTTCTTCTCCAGGAAGTTGACACAGCCCGAGCGCAACTACACCGTGTTTGACAAAGAACTTCTTGCGATCCACGCTGCGTTCAAACATTGGAGACACTTCCTGGTGGGCGCCAAGCACCCCATCCAGGTGTGCACAGACCACAAGAACCTGGAGTTCTGGAGAACTGCCAGGGTGCTCAACCAGCGGCAGATACGGTGGGCAGAGTTCTTCTCGAACTTCAACTTCTCCATACACTACATCCCGGGAGAGCAGAACGTCAGGGCGGATGCCCTCTCCCGCAAGCCAGAGTACATGGAGGAGGAGGAGCCACCAGCCCCAAGGCACATTTTCCCCCCGTCGGCATGGTCCTGCGGAGCAGCAGTGGTGAGCGAGGCAGAACTCACAGCACTGACGGCAGCGGATGACTTTGCCAACCGCATCTTCAGAGAACTGAGAGGGGGGAGGGAGCAGGCAAAAGACTTTGCAGAACGCAGAGGGCTGCTTTTCTACAAGGGGGCACTGTACCTGCCCACCACCCAGCTCAGACGTACGGTCCTCAAACAGATGCACGACAACCCAACGGCGGGGCATTTTGGAAGGGACAAGACCACTCACCTAGTCATGAGACACTTCTGGTGGCCAGGGGTGAGGGAAGATGTTCGAGACTATGTACGGGGCTGTGACACCTGCCAGCGGGCAAAGGTGGTCAGGGCAGCGCCACCAGGGTTGCTGGAGCCCTTAGCCACGCCACACAGGCCGTGGGAAGTGCTGTCCATGGACTTCATCACAGATCTGCCTTCTTCCCGGGGTAAGACCGCAGTGTTGGTGGTGGTGGACCTCATGTCCAAAATGTGCCACTTTATACCGTGTGCCAGGGCAGTCTCTGCAGAAGAGACAGCCAAACTGTTTGTTGATCACGTTTTCAGACTGCATGGATTACCTTTAAGGGTTATTTCGGATCGTGGCCGCCAATTTGTTTCCAGGTTCTGGCGGCGGCTCATGAACCTCCTGCAGGTGGAGGTCAGCTTGTCGACGGCTAGACACCCGCAGACCAACGGACAAGCGGAGAGGGTCAACGCCATTCTGCAGCAGTACCTGAGATGCTACGTCAGCCAGAGGCAAACGGACTGGGTGGATCGCCTGCCACTAGCAGAATTTGCCTACAACAATGCAGTGCACGTCTCCACAGGGGTGTCGCCCTTTAAGGCCAATTACGGGCGCGACCTCAGATCTTTCCCAGAGAGGGAGGGGGAGGAGGAGGAGGAGGGCCCACAGGCTGAGGATTGGGCAGAGGAACTGGAGACGGTGCACCAGCAGCTCAGAGAACACTTGGAGAGGGCCAAGGAAGCGTACAAAAAGGGGGCAGATCGCCACAGGCGACTAGGGGAGGTCATCAGGGTGGGGGACAAGGTGTGGTTGTCCTCGGAGGGCCTTCCCACCAGAGGGAGGTGCAAAAAGCTGGCACCCAAAAGGCTGGGCCCCTTCACGGTCACGCAACAGGTCAACCCGGTGGCATACAGGCTGGCACTGCCAGAGGACATGAGGGTGCATCCAGTGTTTCATAGATCGCTGCTGTCGCCGTACAGGGAAAGCAGCAGGCTCCGAGACAGCGAACAAACCCCCGAGGGAGGGGGGGAGAGGGAAGGCAGGGAGCAACTCAATGAGGCCACGGCCATCCTGGATTCAAGGTGGGGGGTGGGGGGACTGGAGTACCTCATGGCATGGGAGGATGCTCCACCGTCCCAGAATGAATGGGTCCCAGCCACTCAGATACAGGAGGAATTCTTGGTGGAAGAATTTCACGCCCTCTTTCCCCACAGACCCAAGCCCTGGCACATGGAAAGGGAGGGGGAGGAGGAGGAGGCACGGGAGAACAGCTCACCATGGCGCTGGGAAGCGGAGTTTGAGGAACCAGAGGATGAGGTATGGGTGTCACCGAGATCCACCCAGTCAGAGGAAGGAGCAGATTGGCAGAACGTTTTTACCCCCACCAGCTCTGACGCCACGGACTTTTTGGGATTCCCGTCCGCCCAGGCGGAAGGGGGGGGCTCGCAGGACTGGGGGGAGGTATTCACACCAACGGGCTCGGAGAGCACTGAGTTCTTAGGCTTCCAGTCGTCACCGACACATGGGGGGGGCCTGGGGAGGGGTGAAGGAGAGCTTGGGAGGGGGGTGGATGTGAGGGACAGGGGATATCGCGAAGTCCCTCCCCTCCTGAGTTCAAGCCCGTCCCCGAGCAAAGGGGAAAGCAGGGAGAGTTCCGATTCCAGTGGGGAAGCAGGAAGTCGTGTCCGAGGCTCAGGCAAGGTAAAGGAGCCAGGGTCCCAGGTGGGACAGGAAGGGGCAAGCAAGGGGGGAAGACCCATCCCCCCAACTCCAGAATTACGCAGGAAGAGGAGGGGCAAGAGGATGGGTCTGCCAAAGCTTTTGTGTTGGAGAAAGACGCGCCAAAAGCCATTAGGAGGTTCTGAAACCGACTGACCACATCACTCCGTGTAAATAGCAATGACTTGAGCACTGTAAATACGCAGCACCAATAAAAGAATAAAATGCAGAGCTGCGTGGCGTCGTTACTCTGAAGTAGTCCACTCCGGCCACCGTGACAATAATGGTATATTCTCTTGTTGTAACCCACCCTGGGACATTAGGGTGGAAGGTGGGTAAGAAATCTTATAAATATTAATTGCTGTAAGCAGACTTTTAAGAGAGTCACCCTAAAATGCAATATATTGTTTTCTGAAATACGTGTGACAATAAATAAGTAACATATTCTTAGACTTAAAAAAAGAATGTTTTCTTGACCAGAAAGCTAAGATAATCACATGCTTGAGGAAATAGAATAGTCAGTAGATTTAGTGATCTGATTAGTGCGTTTCTGATTACAATGTGCCACATTTCTACTCTTCTAAGCTTTTAAAAGTGCTAAGTGGCCTTGATTGGAAAGATAAACGAATGTTGTATGTCTCTGGCTTTGTAAAACTGAAAATGAAAATAACCAACTATCTGCTACCATATCAGGAGATCCTTTGACATAATCTATAAAGGAGCAGGTTATTCTTTCATGCAGAAGGATAAGTCTGGAATGGCTTGTGATGAAGAGAAACTTGGAATCAATGCTTAGTAGTACACTGACAGGATAAGAGCAAAAACTCAAGTGGAGTTTCATTTCTATTCCTGGCAGAAAAAAGTGCTAAATGATGATATGAATCTAATCTAAATTTGGGTTACTGAGAAACCGCAGTCTAGACACTTTGACAGTGCTATATACTGGGCAAAACATATGTTTAGAACAACGTGTTTTAGTATACTTTGACAGTTTCAAGGAGGAAAATATTGATCTTCAATATTTTTGACACCCGCAGCTTATTTTTATGGTGTTGAAGCTGCGTATCTTTTTTATTATTATTATCTGACTCATGGAAAGGAAGATGTAGGATTAGTACAAGAGTATAGTAGCCTCTCATTGTTCTCATTCTTGTTAGCTCTAAATATTTGTGCCTAATGCTCTGCTCCTGGTACAAATAATAACTTGATTGCCAGTGCTATGAGCAAACCATTGCCTTAACTAATTTGCTATTTTCAAAATGGTATAGTTTGTATGACCAAGAGCCCATTATGATAAAGTAGTCATCTTGGCATCTCCTTTGTGGGAATTCTAGGTAGTAATTTAAAAGCGCATGGCTTTTACTCATAACTGCCTATCTGAGTACCCAGTATCATGCATTCAAATATAATTCTGTGCCTAAAGGCTGCTAACAGACAGGGCCAGCGCATCCATTTAGGCAAACTAGGCAAATGCCTAGGGCGCCAAATTGGAGGGGGCGCTGGCCAGCCTGCCCAACGGTGCTGCCTGGGGCCGCCTCCACTGCGCCTGTCACCTGTTGAGCGGCTTCAGGTCGCTCTCCCGAGGCACGCGTGTGCCTCTGGAGAGCGACCTGAAGCCACTCAACAGCTGACAGCCGCGGCCTCAGGACCGCGCCTCTCAGCTGTTTTTTATTTTTATTTTTTCTATTTCTATTTCCTATTTTTATTTATTTTATTTTATTTTTTATTTTTCTATTTTTATTTATTTATTTATTTATTTATTTAATTATATCGGGGGGCGCCAGAAGGTGATCTCGCCTAGGGCGCAAAAAACCCTAGGACCGGCCCTCCTAACAGATCTACCTGTAGTATGTTGTTAAGTGTATTACCAACTTGCTTCTCTTAAAACCTCCCATGCTTTTTAACATTCTGTGTGACAAACAGAAATTAATCCCCTTCCCGCCCCCTTTCCAAACCAAACTCAGCTCTTCTCACAGACTTTCCAACCTAAGTTTCCATTTTGTTCCAATACAACAGAATTAAGAATCACTATTTCCCTGCTACCATTTGAGTAATATGCAGTTTCAGAAGCAACAAGTATAAATTGCTTTTGTTTACCCAACAGCTTCAAAATGGCTTGTCTAACAAAGAATTAATTGCAGCTATATGTTTCTCATGAATACTAGTTTGAATATGTAAACTCTTGTCTATTGAAGGGTGAACGTTTAATCACTTGCTACAAAACACGGCAATATTTTGGGAAATAACTGAAACCACTGAACTGTATATTGCCGGCCAGCAGAATTCCTGACTTTGATATATATTTTTCTGAGGTATTAACTGAATGAGAGAGTTGGTTTGTTGTGTAGTAATTACAGAAAAGAGATAAAATTATGAATGTTCCACATCTTCTGCATTGCGGTTGTCTGACAGTTGGCCTGTATCAGCAATTCTTCTTGTACCTTTTGGAGCCTTCCAAAGGGATTCTTTTTCTACACTGCCATATTTCATTCTCTCCTCCCTTCCCTAAGTGATTAAGTGTCAGAGAGTAGTCTTTGATATGCCTCTTAAAATGAAAAATAATAGGTGAGCGGGGAAAATGGGCATGTTCCCCTGTCTTTGGACTCGAAGATGAGGAGAGCCTGCAAAAGCTGATCTGATGAGGCTTCTACAAGGCTGAGGAGGGAGGGTATGCCAAAGTGGGGCTGGAGTGGAGGTGCAACCCTGTGATGCAATTTCCTCCCAGCATGGAATAGCCTTCATTACCAGCATTCCCAGAGGCTGGTAACTTTATAGGGTTCACACTTAAAGAGTTATGGTGAACTGCATGCTCAAAAGTTTTCCAGAGGAAAAGTGAAGATTGACTGCTCAGTTTCTTTTTGTGACATTTTAAAACTCTGCGCTCAGATTTTATTTCAGTTTTGCCGCTGCTCATCTTGAAAACGCTTCACATGTTGGGAAGAAAAAGGGCAGGGTGCATGTCTTCTGAGGGCGTTTCTGCAAGATGGCTCTTACAAAGTGTAGCTCAGAGCGGCTAATAATTGGCAGTGACAGGGAACTTAAAAAGTTGCTTTGACATTATTTGTTTATTATTATTTAGCAAAATTTCAGATACCACCTGATTGTGAAAGACAAACTCTAAGCAGTTTATAAAACAGAACGTTTGAAATTGTTCATGGAACAGGGTATTAAAATATTGAAAATATGATTAAAGTCAATAGTAGTTTTTTAAAACTAAAATATTAAAACACCTATGTGTCTGGGTAGGTTTGTGAAACAAAAATGTTTTAATCAGGCAGCAAAAAGAGTGCTGTGAAGGCGCCTTCCTAATGTCAATTGGTTGAGAGATGCTTTGGCATTTAAAAAATGGTTTTCTTACAAGTGCAGAATGAGAACTATGTGACAACTGAACAGTACCAGTGCTTGTGGCGATCCCACAACTAAACTGGTCCCAAGCTTTTAATGGCTTTATATACTAATAGTTTGACAAACTGTGGGTTGTAGTGGAGGACAGGAGTGCCTGGTGTGCTCTGGTCCATGGGGTCATGAAGAGTCGGACACGACTAAACGACTAAACAACAAATACTAATAGTAGCAACTTGAACTTGGCTCAGTAGCAAATAGGCAACCAGTGAACATCTCTGAGCCAAAGTGTTCTATGCTGACAGAGTCTCATTCCTGCCTCTGGTTCAAGCTCAAAGGAAGCCCCACACAGAACGCATTGCAGTGATCCAACCTTGAAGTCACCAGTGTCTGAACTACTGTAGCCACGCTCTCCTGGTTCCGTAAAAGTTATAGCTCTCTCACCAATTGCAGCTGGTAAAACAGTGCTTCTAGACTCCAATGCTACCACATCCTCCAGTGACAGAGCTATGTCCAGAAGCAACCCCAGACTCCATACCTACTTCGCCCAGGACAGGAAATGGACCAATTTCTCAGACACACTTACCCACAGTGTCTCCATCTTGCCAGGATTCAAGCTCAACTTAATTTCCGTTATCAATTCCTGTTGCATCCAGGCACTGGGCTATGTCCTGCCTGGCCTGGCCTGGCCTGATTTAGATGTTATGAAGAAATAGAGTGGCGTGTCTAGAGATGTGAAATCCTGGAAACTGGAAACAAAAGCTTGTAAAACTGGTTGGTTTGCAAAGAAATATAATTGCATTATATGTGGTTCCTTAGCTTTAAATAGTTCATTTTATTACATATTACGTTTTGAGGGGAAGAACAGGCCAAATGTGTGGGGGAGGAGAAGGGATTTTAGAAATTGGGTTTTATTTATAGTCTCTGCTTTTATTCATAGTGATGGTTTTATATTTTTAGTTTTTATTGTAAGCTGTTTTGCCCAGAAAAGTGGTGTATAAATATTTTTAAATGAAATAAATTAAGTCACCCCCTTTGCATTTGCACAAGTTCCTTAGGACTGTTTCTCTTTCGAGACATTCTCCAGTTTTTGTCCCGTAGCTTCTTCCTGTGAAAATTATTTCTGGATTTGCTGAATAGATGGTGCTATTGAAACTTCCCAGCATTCTGTTTCAAGATTTGTACACACTGTAATTCAAAAACACATTCAATACACCTCCTTTCCTGCAAAGAATTCTGGGCACTGTAGTTCACCTCTCGCAGAGTTACAATTCTGAGCAACATTTAACTGCAGTACCCAGAATTCTTTTAGGGAAAGAGTGTGCTTCAAATGTGCTTTAAAGGTATAGTGGAGACACACAGCCTTACTGTGTGCTGAGTTCCATTTGAACTCAGAACGACTTCTGAATGAAAGGGTTTAAGACTGCACATTATGGATCAACTGCAGATCTACTTTAAACTACTCTGTGGTTATGTGCTGATACTATTTTAAGCTGTTTGTAATTCTAGTAAGCTTTTGGTAAAGTTCCTCTGTTTAAAGTTTGCTCTCTGCAGCTTCGCCTTTCTGCTACAGCACTTTTGTTTAAAACTTATGAGCCCTAATAGCTGGTAAAAGAACTGATACAAAAACTAAATGAAGTCTTTAACGTTTGACCACTGGATAAATTTCATAACTGTAAACAGTTTCCCATTATCTGCAATAGTTTGTATGGAGTTCACATTATCTAATGCTCTTTTCCACTAACTGTAATAGAAGCTGTGTGTTAGACTTTGAACAATTAGCATTTCACAGCTGTTTGTTCAGTATCAGGAGGCCAGAGACAAATCTTCTCTTGTTTCCTTTTGTATAAAAGTACATTTTTGGGGGTTGATTTTTGGCAAGAGATGCGATAAGATGTATGGTCTGAATAGGTTCGTTGGAGGAATTGCATGTACCTTTTTTAAAAAAAATCCAGCTTCAGTGATAATAATTAGCAATTAATAGACTAAAAGCTAGAAAATAAGTTTCCTATATTTCAATGCCACCTTGATAAAATAGCAATAGTAAAATAGTGTTTTGGGCTGCTCATGAGGGTGATATGATTCAGTAACAATAAAACCAGAAGTTAATCTTTTATAATGTTTTGGCTTAGTTGGCCTTTTGTTTGCTTTGGTGCAAAGAGACTTGGCTTAGCTTCTCTCTCTCAGGGCTTTTCTGGGCTTTTCAGATGCAGCTACAAACTGGATGTTTGGCACACACTACGCGAAACCTCAAATAGTCTTGGTGGGGACATTTTATTTTGTCTTGTCACTAGTGAAGAATTGAAGCTTAACCACTTCTAAATGTAGCAGAAAGCCTAGCACTGCTTCCTGCTTCTGTGGTGTGAACAGAAATAAGGGGGTGATCATGTGCATAATTTTAAAGGTGGCCTTTGGTTTGGCTTGGCTCTGAAGAGGAATCATAATTGATGTGAAATGCCCACGTGTCTGTCCCAAACTTCCAAAGAGAGGTTTCTGTTTTGTTTTGATTGAATGCTTAGGGTAAGGGAAACCGGGAAGGGCCACTGTGAACACTGTGAGGGCATAACGAAAGCCACACTGAAAGTATCTGAGTGGCAGCTGCTGCATGCTGTGCCCATAACTTGTGAAAGATGCTCTCCATCTGGAGCAACAGAGACCAGCTCTTCACACCATCCTCTGTTGCCATTGTTGGGAACTGGTGGGGGCTCTTCATGCAGTGCAGAAGACCAGTGAGTCCCACATGCCATATGAACCACCTGTTATGCAGAAAAAGCCTCCTAAGCAGTATCAGACATGCGTGTTGTGTTTGACTTACAAAGTGAGCTTGCACACACTAATTATAGTGGGGGTCATCCAATGAAGGAGTTCTGTTAGTGCAAGAATTTCCACTTATGCAACAAAACAGAACTTCCCTCCCTTTCCTCTCTCCGGTATCACAATACGGACTTCAAACCGGCTTTAGACAATATATCAATTTCGCTTAGCCCTAATGCCAAGCATGCAAAGAACAGATTTATCCACACTCATACTTTGAAGAAAAGCCATGCTCCGTAGCTATGCCTACAGCCTACATAACAGTTCCACTGCAGATGTTTTCTACTCTGATTTCTGTGCCTTAGAATCCAGAGAGGCCACTAGCACTCCTACAGAATTCCAGAATACCTTGTTTGAAAAGAGTGGTGGGGAAATAGCATCGCAGTCTGTTGGCTGTTTTCCTGGAGCAGCTCAGGGATGCTTTTGATGTTGCTATTAATCCATGGTCCTCCAGTAATCAATCATTTGGGAAGGGCTGTAGCTCAGTGGTGGAGCATCTGCTTTGTATGCAGAAGCTCGTAGGCTCAAATCCCGGCACCTCCAGGTAGAGCTGGGAAATATTCCCTGCCTGAAACTCTGGAGAGCTACTGATAGATAGATACTTTATTGTCATTGTACTTTAAATAGTACAATGAAATTGAATAGACAGTACTGAGCTAGTTGGAGCAGTTGTCTGACTCGGGATAAGGGCAGAGCCATGGCATACATTTAAAGCACACCTGATGTGCATTTAAAGCACAGGACTCCCCCCAAATAATTATGTGTGCTGTAGTTTGCTAAGGGCACTGGGAATTGTAGCTCTGTGAGGCAGCTTCTCATGTTGCTCCATGACTGTAGGACAGGCTTCCTTAACCTCGGCCCTCCAGATGTTTTTGGCCTACAACTCCCATGATCCCTAGCTAGCAGGACCAGTGGTCAGGGATGATTGGAATTGTAGTCTCAAAACCTCTGAAGGGCCAAGGTTGAGGAAGCCTGCTGTAGAATATCTTAGTGAAGATTCAAGTTGGCGATTCTGCTTGTTCAGAAAAAAACTTGGAACAACCTATTTAAAGTGTGGGTGTCTTACTTTGCAATGGGGATGTAATAGTTAGAACAGGCATCCCCAAACTGTGGCCCTCCAGATGTTTTGGCCTACAACTCCCATGATCCCTAACTAACAAGACCAGTGGTCGGGGAAGATGGGAATTGTAGTCCAAAACATCTGGAGGGCCGAAGTTTGGGTATGCCTGAGCTAGAAGATACATATCTAGTTTTAGCAATTGATTGGGTCCAATGATGCCAGTTTCCCAATTTTGAGTTTATGTAGGCACGGAGCCTTTTGGTATTCATTCTCCTGCTCATACACCTACCTCACAGGTTTGTTGTAAGGAGAAAGTGGGAAAGGAAGAGAAGTGGATACATTGCATTGAGCGCCTTGGAGAAAAGTTGGGATAGAAATGTGATAATAAAATAAATAATAAATTGTATATGTCTCTCATAAAGTTATCTCCAGGTTTGCTGTGCATATGCCTCTTAGATTATGAAAGGAGCAGAACAGAATAGGTAGGTAAACTTTGCTTAAAAGTGCTGTCATATGGCAACAATTCCTGTCATGCACAATTGATGATTTTCCACTCATCTGATCTATGAAGTCAGATAAGAGTGTCATTTGCACAATCATCAGTACTTTCCAAATTGAGGAATAACTGGTTGTATATTCATGATACCACTTCATTTTTAATTCTAAAAAACTGTAGGCATTTAGTCTGACTGTGGGAACATTAAGATGTAAAATAGACTTAGATTTCTGTCTATCTTTGATTTGCGAAACAGTCTTATTAAGAAGTGTTCGTAGCGTGGCAAAATGTGGTCTTAGTTTGATGTATGGCAAAAGCGATTCTAGATGGTTGAGTCTCTAGTTCTAATGCTGTTCCCTTTCTTTGTTGGATTATTTTAATCCTCTTCATTTAGGAAGCAGGGAGAAGAGCTTTATTTTAATACAGCTCACCATCTCTAATGAGGTTGGCAAGGAGAGAATTTGCATGCTATAATGAGGTGTTTGTGTACTGCATTTTTAAAAAAGAGTTCAGTAATAGAAAAGGGTATGATGAAGGCCAATCAGTACACAGTTGAGAGATTTTCTTTTTTTAAAAAAATATTCTTTGACGAAATAAAGTCCGGAGGAATGTATTTCACTTTTAACAGCAACCCTCTAAAATGTGAAATGGGCTTGTTCCTTGTTACCGTCCTCCTGTTGAGAGTTTGTATGGGAAAGATTGCAGAGGTGTGAGACCTGTTGATATGTACTGTCTTCTAACACTTGCAAGGAAAAGGATGTGCCATGCACAGAATGTTATTATTCTTAGTTATTCTGGGTGACTTCTAGTGCTTTCATTAACAGCTGGGAAAATTACTAGCCCCAGTCTTTCTTCACATGTCCATTTATTAACAGTAACAAAATGCTGGCATTGATGAGCTTGCTGAATTTGCTTGTTCAGAGCTGTGTGCTTTTTGTGGCATGAAATGGGCAGGAAAAGGCAGCTGGCATCAAGTGGTACCAATTCTGATGCTGGAATCTGCTGGGCTTTCTAGTCCTTGAATAAGCAAGAGAGAGAGAGAGAGAGGGAAGGAAAGAAAGAAAGAAAGAAAGAAAGAAAGATTCTCTTTCAGCTTTCAAGAGGTTATAAGAAAGAAGGAGATTTTGTTATCCTACATCCCTCGCCAGTAAGCAATTATAAGATGGCAGCTATCGTACAATCAGAGTTCTCATGGCGCTTTCCCTTGGAAGAATGATACGGTAACTATAGTGCCAAAATTAGGGTACATGTTAAATTTCCCCTACCCCCTGAAAACTCTTGGCACATTGTGGCCAAGCATCCTGAAGGAAAATAGCTGTTGAAATTGAGTGTGATTTTGGAAGGGGGGCGGGGGGGAGGCATCTTTGCCTCTTTGCATCTTTGGAAGGGAAATTATTTCAGAAACAGTCCCCCCCCCTTTTTGTCACAACTTGGCATAATTTCCTCTTGTAGCCACTAGATGTACAGAAGCACTTTCCTTTGCACATGGTTACCCTGGCCAGAATGGTTACATCATGATGCATAGCTTGGGCTAACTGGACGCCACCTGCTTCCTAACTGGTGTCATCCAAATGTTTTGAACTACAATCCCATCAGGCCCAGCCAGCATGACCATGCTGTTGTTGTTCAGTCGTTTAGTCGTGTCTGACTCTTCATAACCCCATGGACCAGAGCACGCCAGGCACTCCTGTCTTCTACTGCCTCCCGCAGTTTGGCCAAACTCATGTTGGTAGCTTTGAGAATACTGTCCAGCCATCTCGTCTTCTGTGATCCCCTTCTCCTTGTGCCCTCAATCTTTCCCAACATCAGGGTCTTTTCCAGGGAGTCTTGTCTTCTCATGAGGTGGCCAAAGTATTGGAGCCTCAGCTTCAGGATCTGTCCTTCCAGTGAGCACTCAGGGCTGATTTCCTTAAGAATGGATAGGTTTGATCTTCTTGCAGTCCATGGGACTCTCAAGAGTCTCCTCCAGCACCATAATTCAAAAGCATCAATTCTTCGGTGATCAGCCTTCTTTATGGTCCAGCTCTCACTTCCACACATCGCTACTGGGAAAACTATAGCTTTAACTATACGGACCTTATGACCATGCTAGCTGGTGCTAATGGGATTTACCGCCCCAAATATCTTGAGAGCAGCAGGTCTGCAAAGACTGCTCTAAGCAAACCTCAGGTGACAGCTCAACTTTGGCTTCTGTCTCTGCATCGCAGATTGAGATTCCACTGACAGTCAGCCTTGTATTTGCATTATGTTCCTGATAGTAGCTGGAAAAGTAAAATCTATTTAACCAAATTTAGTGATTTTCATAAATCTCACGTGCCACTATTTTATTCTATGGGTTCTTTCAGATGCTGTATTTTTTTCCCTTCAAATTAAAGCTCATGTGGGTCAATGTTACACATCCTGAAACTACTCCTCTCTCGGTAAAAAGAAAAGAATATAAGAAGTTGATCCAAACAGCCCTTAGCTGTGTGCATCTCTCTCTACAGAGCCACCTCCTGTAGAATTTGAAACAGCCTTGCATGTGATCCAGGCTCAGTAACTGAAGACAGCAAGCGGAGCTGATTCTATGCTATTTCAAAGTACCTTAATCTTTGACTACTTTTGATTTGAAATGAATATACATACATCTGTTGCAAGCATTAAAAGATGAAAAATATCTTTTCCGTTGCACTGCGGAACCAGAGGAGAGGAAATGTACTCATTTTAGGTGGTATCCAACTAAGTTATACTCTGGGTTGACCCATGAAAATTAGTGAACAAGTTAGACCTGATTTGAGTAGGTCCACTCTGAGTATGACTTAGTTGGATACAGCCCATAATCTCCTATATTTTAATTATCTTTCCACTGCAATCTTTTTATATGCGAGTACAGCTGCGAGAATAGTGATAGCGGCAAAATGGAAACAAGAAAAATTACCAGCAAAAGAGGAGTGGATCTGTAAAGTAAATGAATACCTATTATTGGCAAAATTAACCGCAATAATAAGAAACCAATCTAACCAAAAATTGAAAAACGAATGAAAATGTTTTGATGCTTATATGGTGAAACATTGCTCAGGAAAAAAAACACGCTGATATGTCTAGATTAAAATGTGGAGTGTGAGGTAGATTACAAAATAGAAGGTTAAAAATGAAAATTCAGTAAGAATTGAGAATACGGAATGCAAGCAATGACATATGTTCAGTTAAATATAGGGAAATCTAGCAGGGGTGGAGGGAAGGGTGGTGTAAAGGGTGGAGGGGAGGTGGTGGAATTAATAATGCTATATAATTTTGTTCGGATATATCTTTCATTTCAGAAATTTATGATTTGTACTGATTTGTATTGGATTGATTTGTAATTCAAATTTAATTTTAAGAAATAAAGATTTTTTTAAAAAAATAAAAAGTAATAATAATAATAATAATAATAATAATAATAATAATCTTTCCACTGCTGAATTAGCCTTAGGAGAGACAGTAACAATAATGCCCATGCCTCTTTAGTTGCCGTCTGGGATCTTAAACTGAGGACAATGCCTGTTACCAGGGTAGATGGACAGAGGGTGCTTGATCAAGATAGGTCCCATAAAATGTCTGGCTCCAGTAGAGTTCCTTGGTCTAAGCAAGTCACTGCTAACAGTCTTGACCAAATACTAATTAAACAGTCTTTACTGTGTGCCGTTAGCTCACTCTAAACCTTGCAGACTCTTAGTTTTTATATCATCAAGCCAATTGGCATTGTGAAGCTACCTCAGCTATGGGTACAGTAGATGATGAAAAAATCTAAGAATGTGATGGTGGCTTTAGGATGACTAACAATCTCTCTAGTGTAGTTCCTGTTTCAACAAGCAGACTCTTCCATCCATTTCCTCCCCCATAAAAATCCAAAATTACCAACTTCGCTATGGTCCATTTCAACCCTTATGTGCATCCATTTGGAGGGATACTTTCATGTTGTTTTCATGCTTCAAGTGATGATGAGACAAAACTGATGAAATCTAATTATGAAGTGACTGGTTTTAAAAGCTATAGAGTGGGGGGGGAACCACATGTTTGTAGGAACCAGGTAAAACAACTGTTTCACCAACTAGCTACATGAAGTTTCCTTATACGTACTGAGTTAGAACTGACCATCTTGCTCAGTTTTGCTGGCAGTGGTTCTCCAGGGTTTCAGAAATCTTGTTAAGATGCTCTAAAATTCTTATATGTAAAGAGATGGGTTGAAATAAATTTTCGGCCATAAGTAAATTGTAAGCTCATTTTTAATACAACTTGGTATATGATGTCAAATTGATACATTGTGTTAGTATTCCTTTCAGAAATATTATTAAAATTGTTTCTATTGCAGATTTCTCAAATATGCAGGTGGGGGGGGGGAGAGAAAAGAGTGTTAGTTTCTACCTGGGAAACCTCACTTGCAGTTTCATCCATGGGAATCCCAAACTTGATTTGACATTTTCAGAGAGTTTTGTCCAAAGCTTCAAAGTTCTCTTTCTCCATATGTATGTGAATCTATTTTTTTTAAGTGGCTCCGGGTAATTTATTATTTGACTGTTAATAAAATGCACCATTAAAAGTCCAACTGTGACTTTAACTTCTGTTCGCCTAGGAAGCAATAAACCTTTCAGGCTCATGAAGCTTTACACAAAGTAATATACTGCCAGCAAAACAGGCATGGTAAAATATATATTTTTAAAAATGCTCTTGATTTTTTTAAAAACTACTGCAGTCAATATTAGTCTATTGCACAATGTGCATACTTACACAAAGAGACTAACTACTGCAATTAAACTGACCCCCCCCCCCATTCCGCAAGCCAGCTTCTTGAGAGATGTAAATGGAGGGGTGGTGGTTTTGGAAGGTATGGCTGAAGAGAAAGAAAGTAAAGCAGAAGAGAGCTAGAAAATAATGTTTTGTTTGATTCCCAAAGTCTATGTTGATATTTAAGTTTGTACTTACAATGCATTTCAAAACACACGCGATAGATCCCTGCTGCTCCATTTGTGTGTTGGCAGTTGGATATTTATCATTCACTTGACTCTTGACTTGCTAGTCTCTTGTACGTTGGTAGATTTTGCAGAACCATTTTGTGGTTTTGTGGTGTGGAACACTTTATTTTATAGAGTCTGAACAGAGGCCAACAAATTTGTTTAAACTTCAACCAGAGGCTGATCCAAACCAACTGCCCTGGAGAATGAATCCGGGTGCTTAGAATTGCTAAATGTATGCCACTACCATAACACTACTCTGTATCTGATATCAATTTTAACTTGTTGCGTGACCCACTGTGTAGATGTTAGGTTCTTTTTGACCTGCAAAAAAAAACGGAGAAGAAATATTTCACTTGGTGCAATTGGTGTGTGTGTGGTGGAGTCAAATACTTACAGAATTTCAGAATGAAATTGCTCACATGGGGGTAAAGATAAAGGACCCCTGGATTGAGGTGCTCATCTGTCTTCAGGCCGAGGGAGTTTGTCTGATGTATCTCAGCCCCACAGGATGTCCACACGGGGGTATTTCTATCACTGTACTAATTCTGTAGTTCAGCGGCATTCTTGCTTTTCTGTGACTAAATCTGAAAGTGGGAGCATTATAGGTTTGGTATCAAATGAGGACTTTGCTAACTGTTAGTAAGCTGCCTTGTGTAGAATTCAGTATGGCTTCTACATAATTTAACAAAATCCACAGAAGTAAGGTTTCCTGTCCCCATTTCCCCAATGAAGCCTCCCACCCCAAAGGCTCTCTGCAATGTTTGAGGACCCTCCCGTACAATGTTGGATGGAACATGAGGCACTGATAACTTTTTACTTTTGTGAATTTCCTTACGTTAACTCCAAGCCACTTTAGACAATTCTCTCTCTTCCCCAGCAGTCCCTCCAAATGATTTAGGCAGGGCTCTGCATCATTCTGAAAGGCTTTTTGGGACTCTCAGTTGCAGGTGAAAGAGTGAGCAGGCAACTCTCCTTCCATTAATTTCCTTAAGTTAGCTTATCAGATGATCCAAGCCATTGACCTCTTATAAATCAGTTAATGTTCATAATAGCTGGTTGATAGCTAATAAACCTAAACTCTGAATGATACAAAAGACACTTCTTAGCAAGCTGAAGCAGATCTCAGTGCATTTAAGACTTTGCTAAATCTTTACATTTTTCTGTTGTCACTATGGCAGCATGTTTATAGTGGTACAAAGGACAGGCCTTATATTATAGGCACCTTGCTGCTTTATGTTGCCTCTGAGCACAAAGGGTGCACTCTGCAACTCAGCAATTTGTTTTAACCGTATAGATGGTGAACATGAGAGTTTGATCCTCCGCTCCAAAGACAATGGTATGTTGACTTGGGTGCTACATGAAACCCTTTTAAGGAAATGTACCCCTACCCTGCGGTAACCCAGGTGGCGCAGAAGGTCGGTGGTTCGAATCCCTGTGATGGGATTTTATCGAAGCTGAATGCATTTTATTAAATTTTATTGTTAGGTAAAGGTAAAGGGACCCCTGACCATTAGGTCCAGTCGTGACCGACTCTGGGGTTGCGCGCTCATCTCGCATTATTGGCCGAGGGAGCCAGCGTATAGCTTCCAGGTCATGTGGCCAGTATGACAAAGCCGCTTCTGGCAAACCAGAGCAGCACACGGAAACGCCGTTTACCTTCCCGCTGTAGCGGTACCTATTTATCTACTTGCATTTTGACGTGCTTTCGAACTGCTAGGTTGGCAGGAGCTGGGACCAAGCAACGGGAGCTCACCCCGTCACAGGGATTCGAACCGCCGACCTTCTGATCAGCAAGCCCTAGGCTCAGTGGTTTAACCACAGCGCCACCTGGGTCCAATTTTTTTGTTACCCACCCTGAAATCGCTGAATTAGAAATAAAATGTTGGAAAACATTACTTAAGGAACACATAAGATACTAATAGGAAGCCAATATATTTTGTACAGTACCTCTATTTTTTCTTTAACAATATTTCGGTTGAGCAGGACTTCAGCGCATAAAGGGGGTTTGCTTTATGTTCTTTGGTGTGTATGTGTGTTGGAGATTGTAAATTCTCCATTGGATACATGAAGCATTCTCCAACAGTAAGAAGAATGGAGCAGCTCTTGTTTGCTCATTGTTCCAGAAAACACTGTAGTCCCTTTGTGTACATTAGAGTTCATGGATTAAGGTGAACTATCTGCAGTTAAGACGTGCGCAATATTTATCTAGCATTTCTTAAAGCGATTTAACAAAAGAAATAGTAGCAGGTATTGGGTTTTATCATTTTTGTGCCTCAGTGAATAACTAGGGCCACCTAATCCTTGCAGTTTTGAATGAATTAGTGCAGACAAATGTCATCAGACATGCACAGGTTTTCCCCCCCACTGAGAAGGTGTCATCTCAGATTCACTGTTCCTTGTTGTTGTAAAAGGGAATTTTATAGTACCTTTTGAATTGGATGACTGGAGGCTTGTCTGAGTGCTCAGACTGCTTTGAGGGGAGATGCCTGGAGACCAATGACAGAGCTTTGTCTATGGAATTCCTTTCCCTAATATATTTGTGGCAGCAGCCTAACAATCTTCCTGGCACCTTCATTAAGCATTTTGGTGAATGATTTTTAAAACCCTTATCTGTTTTATTAGTGCTCACCTCAACTTTTGCAGTAAAAAAAGTTTTTGTTTGTATTTCCTGTTGATAGTTTTTATTTTGTGTATTTTTATAAGCCACTTTGAGTTTTTCTTTAAAAAACAACAACAGGAGAGAAATGTTTCAATTGTGTTTTTAATACAAATAAAATAATAATGATTATAATGATAATTCAGATGTCTTCTAAAAGTGTCTATCTCCTTGACTCGGGAGTCACATAATTCCATACCTTCCAATATTTATTGAATGAAAATAGGGGCATCCTACCATATTCTCCAAGATTTCTTTAATAAAAAAAGGGATGTCCTAAGGAAAAGTGGGACATTCCAGGGTCAAATTAGAAACCAGGACAGTTTCTGTAAATCTGGGACTGTCCCTGGAAAATAGGGACACTTGGGGGGTCTGACCTAGTGTTTGCAGAATTGAAGTTGATCTGGATAAGCCTTTCTGACTCTGTTATTAGTGATGTTAAATTCTCGAGAATAATCTTTTGGAGAATATTCTCCATTAATGAAAATATTAGAGAATTTTCATTTAAACTTGTTGTTTAGTAAATGAACCACAGTGAAAATATATAAGCACAAGCCTACTTGTCATTTGCAAGTATCAAATTAAAAAGTACAACATGTTTTATAGTTAAAGTTAAACCATTCTAAGGTGATGGCACCAGTCATTGTCATGTTAAGCTTTGGTATAATGAAACTCAGTAGTTAAATCATATTTTATTCTTCCATTAGAACATGTACATGTTATAGGACAAGTCAAAAAATACCATTGGCAAGTAAATTCAGTAACATAGCTGCCAAGTCTCCCACTGAAATTTGCGGGATCAGCAGTGGCGCAGCACCGGAAGTCGCTTCTATGCATGTCCGGACATGCATAGAAGCGACTTCCGGTGCCGCGCTACCTATGTCTGGGCACCGGAAATCGGGCGGCGCAAGGACCCAAAATGGAGCCTCCCTGACAGGTAGGCAATCTGGGGGATTTCCGGGATTTTTTTCAATCCGGGCTGCCAGCGGGAAACGACTTTAAAAATGGGGGTTTCCCGCAAAAAAACGGGAGACTTGGCAGCTATGTTCAGTAATAGGTTATCTTGTGCTTCTAATAGCTCTAACACTTAATAACTGTTTTGGTGACTAAAACACAGCTTGATAAACAAACCTATATGCATACATACAAAAAAGAAGCCATTAACATTAAATATATTATCATCCTATATAATAAAATCCCTGTGTCTCTGCGTCCAGTCCCTGTGTCCCTGTGTTCGCGCTACTGCGCATGTGCCCCACGGACACAGGGACTGGACGAAGAGACTGGACGCACACACACACGCTTTCCCCCCCCACCCCTATGCCTCCTCCAACTGCTGCTCTCGGCCGGACAGCGCCTCACACCATTTGGCTAAAGCGCGAGGAGGAGGCAGCTGCTTCCCCCCCTTTCCCCTCCCTACGCTCCCCCCCCCAGTGCTGCTTCCAGCCAAGCCAGGCCAGGGTGGGGAAGGAGCCTCTCCTCCCCGGCGTAGCGCCTCGGCGCCGGCTGAGGGAGGCAGGGCGCGTCGGGGAAGCGAGGGTGGAGGCTGGCGGAGGTGAATGGGGGAGGTTTGTGCGTGTGTGTAAGAGGGAGAGAGGGAGGGGGGACATGGAGGGAGGCGCTCGCGCCCCTTTATCTCTCCCGCCTTTCCCCTGGGCTGAGGGCTTGGGAGGCCATTGCTGCCACCGCTGCGCCTCTTTGTGGAGGCGGAACCCTGCCGGGCGCCTCTCTGGGGTCCCTCGCTCTGTGACGGGGAAGCTGCGCCGCTGCCGCCAGTGGCGTGGGATTAATGCCTGTGCGTGTATGTGAGGGGGAGACTGGATGAGGAGGCGCCGCCGCGGCCCGGGCTTCTCCTATAGCCGAGCGCCGGGGTTGTGATCCGGCCTTGTCACTGCCACTGCCGAGACACGCGCTCTAGCACCCGTTATTTTAACGGGCTTCAAGATACTAGTTATATTATAATATATTTCAGTATGTCAGTCTCTGGTAAATGGCACCTTGTAGTATTGAATGGCACTGCAAAAACCAGTTACTGGCACTAAATAAAAATATAGAAATGTCAACTGTTTAAATCAAGGCCACATCACATGCTGTTACACATAATTGTATAGGCTTAGTTACAGGTAGGTAGCCGTGTTGGTCTGGATCGAAGTAAAATAAAAAAAATTCCTTCAGTAGCACCTTAAAGACCAACTAAGTTTTTATTTTGGTATGAGCTTTCGTGTGCATGCACACTTCTTCAGAAGGCTTAGATACTTTAAGTGTATAAAGCATTAAAGCTATTTTCTGTAAAAAATAAAAAAAAATCATGACCAAGGATATAGAATTGCTAAGAATAAGGTCACACCAAAATAGAAAGCAAAGTTATTACATATAGTTGAAATACATACAAATTCAAATATTCATCAAATTAAATGAATAGCATTTTTAAAACTAAAAAATCTATAATGTTTTCTCTAGCTCACATTTCAGAAGTGCCAATCACTGAATAAAAACAAACAAACCTATTATTCATTACTTACACTGGCAATATCACAGCTTGGCTTATTATTTACTAGATATTTAAAATGTGGGTTGTAAAACTGGTTCTTACATTAGAATTTACAGTTTGTGGACAATATTCTCCGGAGAATATTCTCACCTCACCTCACTATCTGTGATTATTGATTCCAGGGATGGAGAGAAGGTCAAACCATGTGTTTGGATACACTCACTGACTGATATTGCTAACTGCCCATTGAATGGTTTAAGAAGTCATCCAGATCCCCTGCTTGAGTGTAAAGAGCGGTTGGAGTGATACTGAAGAGAGTCGGGTTGAAAGCTCTTTGGAGTTCTAGAAGCAACTTAGAGATCCTAGAAGATCTTATGTGGGAGCAGAAAATGTTGGGTAGGCGTCAGTTGGAGTGAGCATCGCATCTTTGCTCATCCTGCATATTTCTAAATAAACACAACAATTCAAAAATGTCACAAGCTTCCTGTAACCTTCCACAAGAGAAATCAAATCCTAGTTAGTTCTACACCCCTGGAAATTCTCACGGTTCAGATAACTGGGGTACACGCAACACTATTTTGTAGCTGTTCTGTTCACCATGAAAACTTGCTTTTGTTTTTCAAATGATTAATTTTTTTATTCTATAGATCCTGTCCGATTCAGATGTGCATAATTCAGGAATCAATATAATCAATATTCAAAGTAAGACAGTGTTTGCATGCTTTTTGTTGAAAGCAAGGAAGCCCAACCTAACTAAGTATGCTAATTGTGTCCTTTTAATTTTTTTTTGTTGGGTAGCCTGTGAGTGGAGCTTGGCCTTTTTTCCTTGCTGTCTTCATAGCAGAATAATTACCAATTAGTAATAGCACTGCATTGAAGTGATTTGTTTTTCTTCCTCTTAGAAATGAGAATGGGGGGAGAAGGAGGGAGAAAAAGGTTAAGGGACCTTAGTGTGGTTTCATGGGATGAACCACTTCTTTTGGAGAGAGGCTCTGTATTGTCCCATAGCGTTTTGATAACTTGACCCTATACTGGATCTCCTGACCCTTGTTTCTTTGTTCACACATGGAATGCTAATTAGGGCACTGTTGACCAGTGTGTGCCTTTTTGAAATCAGGTCCCAACCCAAAGACTACACTGGTGGTCTTGAAAAATAAGGTTTTCTTTAGCGCCCTTTCCTTTTAGCTTTGATGGGCTTCCTTCATCTCCATTACAATTTCCGAGATATTAACATATAATATTGGACTGAGTGGATGCAGAATAGAATAATAATGTTGTGTGCTTAGATGGTTGGCCATGGTTTAGGTAGTTAACTAAAACTAGTTCTTGCCTACAGAAATGCATGTTTTCAACTGCTATGCAGGCTTCTTACAACACGTGTCAAATTGTCATGTATTTTATTTCTTGCTATATCTTTCTCGATTCCCGTTTTCCCCTTGTAACCTTTCAAAAGATGTATATAGCCAAGTTCTGCTGTAATAATAAAATGCTGCTTTGTTACATTTTAAAAGATGGAGAAGAGAGTTTCTGTGGGAGTTGCGTTTTCCTTCTTTTAAATCTCAGAAAAGTAGGGAAGGATATGATGAAAATGGACTTTGGTTTGCAAGCGGCTATACATGAACAGGTTTCAAATTACTTACACCCATGTCAACGTTGTATACCAATTATTTGTTGGACAGAAAGTGCTTTAGCTGAGGAAGTAAATCATGCATGAATTTGGATGTCATGGCATTCACACTGAGGCCCAGGTGCTTTTACTGATGAAATTTGAGTGCACATGAAACTACACACCAGGAATAGTCAAAAACCCTCATATTTTCCTTTTTAATTGGGAGCTGTGGGCTTTATTATGTGGATTCTATCTCAGTGCTAAAAAGCTGATGCGCTGAGAGAATTATCCTTAGTTGCAAAATGCCTTCAGTATAACAATCTACATCTGATTAAAGAAAAGATTTGTCTTTCCTTTTTTGAGTGTTTTAAGTGCCCAACATGTTTTTAAAAGTGCAAAGTGTGTGAAAATGTTTGAGTAATTCTCAGCACAGAACAGTGCACCAACCAATTCACAGAAAGAGAGGACTTATCCATGCTTTGATTCCCCCCCCCCAGTTGTTGGTAAATTGTGGATGCCCAGCACTGTGATTTTTAAAATCACATTTGAACACACCTATTTTAATGGCTTTTTTACTAAGTTTTGTACTACGGTATTTTCCATAACAGAAGTCTAACCAAAGAATGGATTAAGAAATGCAAAATCATGTTTTTTGTTTACTTTCTATATTAATTAATTAACCCTAAGTTACTGTTGAAGCAATTACACCTTCTGTGTATAATATAATTTTGAAAATAGATTTGCCTTAAAGAAACAAGCTCACCTTAGGAGATTTCAGAAACAATGTTTCGTTCCTTACTGAAAACTGATTTTGTATTAGCCCAAAGACTTCCTCAGTGTTGTTCAAAACCCTCAGAATTAGGATGATATTTAAAGAAAACTAAGAAACTGTTCATCTAGATTTGCTAAGTTTCTTTTTGAAAAAATGCAGGAGTTATATAATAATAATAATAATAATAATAATAATAATAATAATAATAATAATAATAATAAATTTATTATTTATAGGCCCATCTGGCTGGGTTTCCCCAGCCACTCTGGGCCGCTTCCAGAAGGATATTAAAATACAATAATCTATGAAACATTAAAAGCTTCCCTTTTAGTCCTGTAAAGCAGAATTTGTCCCTGAATTTGTCCAAAGTGGTTTGATATTTGAATTCATCTGAATCTCTACCTTTTGATCCCTGTTACAACCATGTAAAAGGTGTTTGATATTGTATGGTATGAAAAAGCAGTAAAACCAGAATATTTTTCATTTTTTAAAAAGAAAGTAATGAGAATAAAATGTATTTTCTCTCTCTTAATATATTGAGAGTTAGTTGTGGACTCACAGTCCCCCTTCCCCCTCCCTGTGGATTATCCTCTTTTTTTCTTCTTCTGATGCTAACCCTAGCATTATGTCTCCACTGAAGTTGATGTCATCAATGTGCTGTAAACTAATTTGGAACTAGAACTTGAAATGGTTTCGTAGACTCTGCATGATGTAAACCTGCTTCGTGGCTAAATATAAAAGGTGAAAGCAGGGGAGTAATTTAGAAAAGGGAAGAGACAAGACAAACATTTATTTTTGGGATGCTTTGATGTATGTGCTGGCAAGTTCCAGCAAGTGCTATTAATTTTCATGGAAGCCAGATGGTCCCTTTATCTGTAGATGTTCCCTGGTCATAGGTGTATAATGCAACAGTGCATCTCCTTTTTAAAATCTACAAGAGGACAATTTAGTGACCCAGCTATTATTTCTCCGGTAACACATGATCATAACACATTAACTGCCTTGCCAATATTGCCCTCAAACCAAGAAGTGTAATTATTTTGATGCATCCTACAATACACCTGGGATGCAGGTGGCGCTGTGGGTTAAACCACAGAGCCTAGGGCTTGTTGATCAGAAGGTCGGCGGTTCAAATCCCTGTGACGGGGTGGGCTCCTGTTGCTCGGTTCCTGCTCCTGCCAACCTAGCAGTTCGAAAGCACCTCAAAGTGCAAGTACTGTAAATAAATAGGTACTGCTCTGGAGGGAAGGTAAACGACATTTCCGTGCACTGCTCTGGTTCGCCAGAAGCGGCTTTGTCATGCTGGCCACATGACCCTGAAGCTGTACGCCGGCTCCCTCGGCCAATAATGCAACATGAGCGCCGCAACCCCAGAGTCACCCGCGACTGGACCTAATGGTCAGGGGTCCCTTTACCTTTTACAATGCATTTTAAAAATAAACCTCACAGAGTAACCAAGACAAAGGGTTCATAATAAAAGAGCTGTGCCTTTGTGTATAGTACCTGCATGCATAAGGCCTCAAATTCAATCCTCAGTGAGTTACAGCATTTCTTCCTAAAGAAACCGTATTGCCAGTCAACATACACAAAACTGAACAATATGTTCTATTTTGGTACTGGGCAACTTCATAGTCCTCATGATGCACAGATAAGGTAGCCCTATGTTTCTGACATTAAATTTGCTTTTCTTTGGGCTGAGATAAGGGGAAGTCACTGTTGTATTTTTCTCAGAAGGATTTCCAAAAGAACAATTTTGGTTGCTTCCTGTCTGTCTGTCTCTCCCACCCATTCTTTGCCAGCTCCTGATTTTTGAAATTCCCACATCTGTTTAAATATATGAAATGACATCATTTGACTGACTTGAAGGAAGTTTACAACTGACAGGCCTAATTATTTTCCAAATAATGCTTTCAGACAGGAAAGTAAGCAAATTCAACTGAAAGGACATGACAGATTTCCTTTGTTTTTTCCATATCTGCTTATCCAAGGTTGTGTGTGTGTGTGTAGACGGGACATCTAAAGACCTTAACCTAGAATCAGCCTGAAGTGGAAGTAACATTTACTTCAAGGCTACTACTTTAGTATTTCAAAGAGCTCATAAATAGTAACTGGGGATTCGCTATTTTAAGCTACATCCTCAGAATGAGTTTGGTAGTTCAGTAAGAAATGTAATAGATTAGAACTGCTTACTTAGCACCTAAATGTAGAGGTCCATGAATAATGGTGCTCCCATAAGATAAAAGAATTTATGTGCCTGAGACACATTTTAACCCTCAGAAAATAGTCACCTGTGACTCCTCTCAAAGCCAGCAATGTCATATTCAGCCACATATAATAGTTGAGATAAATTGTTTAAAAATAATTGATGATAGATGTGAATGACAATTATGGAAATGCAGCATGCTTTTCTATAAAAGTACCATAAATTATGGGACTCTTGGAGAGCTGAGGATGCTCTTTGTCTAAAGCAGGGATGGGGGACCTATGGTATAGCCTCCAGATGTTGTTGGCCTAAGGCGACATGGGCAGTGATCAGGGATGATGGGAGCTGTAGTCCAGCACAGGCTCCTCATTCCTGGTCTAAGGCATTAATAAAACAACACTAATCACACAGCTCTTAGAAGAGTAGGGATCTCATTTCTCTGTACTTACCAGGAACTACAATAACAATGGATGCTGTTTGGGAGTGGGAAGGAAATTCCCAGCTACATACAGAAGACATCTAATATCGAGAAAATGGCATTGCTACAAAAGAAACTGAACCCCGAGAAAGAGAAGTTGGGAACAACTACACTTCTACTGCACTACCAAACTGCTGTCAAAGCGTACCCTTATATATGTAGGAAACCCCTGAGGTTAAAATTATGAGTACAGTGATGTGGAAATAACTTTCATAATGAATGGGATTTACTTGCAAGCAAATGTTCTTAGGCTTGTGGGATGATTTTCTCCTGTCAGAAACTTTCTAGAGCTATTGCACGTCCAATGCGCAAACTTCTTTTTAAAAAAATCCTAGATACTTTAAACTGATAGAACACTGGAGGTTCAAAAAGTAGGATGGGTTGTGGGGACCTTATAATTGTATGTTCTTGAAAAAGCTAAAATAAAAGGGCCACTTTAAGCAGCAATACATCTGCATTTTAGGAATCAGAAACTGTAATTTACTAAATTTACTAAATTACAGTGCTGAAAGCCAGTCCTCGCTATTACGGTATTGAATGTTGTATATGGAATGACAATTTATAATAGGGGGAAAAATTACTTAATACTAGAGTCCCACTGAAGATGTAATTATTCTTTTTAGTTTATCTTACTGCAGTTAGAGGATACCTTGCAGTCAGTTAATGATGCATCAATTAAATCAAGCAATTTTATGAAATTAGTGTCAGGATATATTTCAGAGTCAGCCTGTTATCCCTTCACAAGCCTTCTACTTCCCTATTCCTCATTCTCTGTTATTGCACTACAATGACTTAAGTCTTCTAGCATTCCATACAACTATCCCCCCCCCTCCTGTGGCCCTGTGTCTGGCTTTTATGAAGAGAAAAACTGTGAAGCTGCATCTATCCCCGAATTTGCACACAGAGGCACAGAGTTAATCATGCTAGCCGTTTCCCCCTCTCAAAATATACCCTTAAAATATTCTGTGTAAAGCAAACTGTATCCCATTTCTACTGTGTGCACTATGTCCAAAGAAGTGGACAGCCCACAAATATTTTACTGTTCAGTGCACACAGTTAAGTGTAGAGGAGATAAAGGGGACAACTCTGTTCCTCTTTACAGAAAGTGTCTTGTGGGTGTTTTTGGAGGGTTTTGTTTTTTTGTTGGAAAATGCAATGGGAACATTGATCTGTTAGCCCATCTTGGGTGGGTGGGTGGGGGAATGGATTGGAAGCAAGGAGGGGGGGAGTTGCAAAAGAAAAGCACCCACCCCCTCCTCACCATTGTGTGTTTATCCTCCTGCATCTTCCACCCCACTATGATGCTGTTTTGCAGAGAAGAGACAAATGGGGGTTTGAAGAAAACAGAGGGATATACAACTTTGCTTTTGTAGTAGATGATCAGGCAAGCAACTGCTTAGGAGCCTATTCAACCAATAAAACTCCAGGGTTCTAATTTTTATTAGAAGATAAAACTTAAGCAGAAAAAAGCACAGGGCATAGTTTCTAGATCCATCTCCTCTCCATACCTATTTCTGCAAATTAGTTTTCTTCTAGAGACACATAGACATTTCAGCTTCTCTCTTAATTTACTTGTGTGTGTTAATGAAAAAATTATCAAACTGGAAAACTGAAATAACTTCATTCACATCTGACGATTTAAATTTACTTCAAGGGGCATAGTTTCAAGTGAAATTCCTCTTTTGGAAGGATGGTGTTTTTGGGGGGAATTGCAAAAATAGAAATTAAAGGGAAAATAGGTTTAGGAAAAAGGAACAATTAGGCAGGAAACCAAAAGAAGGCTAATGATAATTAATGGTAACTGTATCCTGCACAAGCCACTGCCAGTGATTTACATAAATTCTCATTAAGGCGGATAATATATTTTCTTCAAGTCCCATTAAACAAGCTTTAGTTAGCTGAGCTTGAAAAACACTACCATGAAACTTCAGTTGTCAGGTCATTATTATACAGTACCTGAAATAGGTTTTTGAAGGATTATGTGAACACATGCAGGAGACAACTGCATCCTTCAAGCAAAGATGCTGTGTAAACAAATACATCCAGGTGTTGGAGGTGGATCTTCCTTGTTGGATTCAGCTCATGGTTGAAATACATCCCAGTAGCTGGATAAAGAGAGAGTTATGCTACCCTCAATGGCATACTACTGTGCCATCATCCAGCTAGGCCGTGATTTATAGGTAGACTAAGCCAAATGGCCGTGGGTATAGCTGGAGGAAACTTAAGTAATGGGAACCTGTTATGGGCCTTGATTTGGTTGCAATAAAAATGATACATCAGTTCGTTAGCATGATCCTTGCAGTTGGGGGCAAATAGAGATGAATGCTGTCTTGTGCAGTTTTGCTTGTGGAGTGCCGTATGTTTAACAAGGCATTCAATCTTTGAGGCAAAAGAATGGATTCAAAGATGGCAGAATAATGTAAAAAAAAATGGGGCTAATTTAACCGAACAGGAGAAATTGGATACAAACTATACACTTACACAGGGGTAGGTAACCTAAGGCCGATGGGCCAGAAGCGGCCCAATTGCCTTCTCAATCGGCCCACGGACGGTTTGGGAATCAGCGTGTTTTTACATGAGTAGAATGTGTGCTTTTATTTAAAATGCATCTCTGGGTTATTTGTGGGGCATAGGAATTTGTTCATCCCCCACTCCCAAATATAGTCCGGCCCACCACATGGTCTGAGAGATGGTGGACCGGCCCATGGCTGGAAAAGGTTGCTGACCCCCGCACTTACAGATGGGTGCAAAGGATGACCTCTTCCATTGTATTTCCAAGAGCTGTAAAAAACAAACCCTCAGGTAACCTCTGTTTGACGTACCTGTGTATAAATACCCCTCTGAGACACAAGGACTAATTTCTAAGAGTTATAGTACCTTGTAACAAGGTGCCTTGTTATGCCATACTTCAGCACAAAGAACTAAGTTTGTTTCAAGTTTCTCAAGGAAGATGTGCAGAAAATTGGGGTAATGTGCGCAAAATTTCTGTGTTCAACTTTTCAAAGGAAACACCAACAAAATGTTAAGATTTTTGTGTTTGTCTAAAGAACGTGTCCATGCATACACTTTTCTAATACAGTACTTTTTTAAAAAAGCCTATAAATTTAAATAATGTGCATTCTAGCTTTTTATTGTCCCTCACCCCCTTTAATGGGCATCAGCTATTCATACAACATAGCAAGACAAGCTATGGCTTACCATGACTGTGCAGGCTCCTGAAGCAGAGCATGCAACAACTTTGCTTCCTCCTGGTTTTCTTTGTTCCCTTATCGTTCCCTTATCCCTTATCAGCTAAGCCAAGATTTAGTTTCACAGGTTGCCCAAACCTAGGCTTGACATGCTAACCATGAACTGTAGTCAAGAACCAACCTTAGCTCAGTGGGGTGTAGGAGTCAAAATGAGTAGGGAGGAGCAAAGTGACTGCCATCTCATTTCTGGGAGCCCACGTTTATGCAGTCGCAGCAAGCCATAGTTTGGCTCACTGGGTCAAACAAGCCATTGTTTCCCTTTACTTATGGTATGTCTATCTCTTGCATTTAATGCCCACATTTGCCCATCACAGTAAACCATAATTTGACATGATGTGTGCAGGTTGTAATGAGCCTCGGGCCTACTCCCCACAGCCTCTTGCTTGCAGCCAAGCATGACTTGGAAGCTTTTACTTTGTTTTCCTTAAACATGTTTTCATGTTTTGTTTGAATCCAGGATTATGATTTAACACTAAGCATAGTTTTAAAACAAAGGCATTTTCGTAACCCATGGTTTGAAGTAGGCTTGTTTTGAAACTGACTGTAGTTAGTGTTTAAACATGGTCCATGAATCCGTTTAAAGGTGAAATATTTTCCTTTAATTTACAGTTAGCATGACCTTCCTTTGAATTCTTTGGATAGGACATTCTATGTATCACACAAATGCTGCATTGTGCAGTAAAAAGACATTTCCCTTTTGAGAGCTAGTCCACCTAGAAGTAATTCATATAGCTTTGGCCTTGCAGATACTTATTTAGTCCTCTGTTTTCTATGTTGTGCTAAACTTAGTGTTCAGAAGAGCTCCAAAGATTCTGCAGTCCTTGGCTTCTCTGTTTTCGGTTGCCTATTTCAATGCTACAAGGAAGCCATAATTCCCAAAAATTACAGGCTTAGTGGAGCTGCCTCTTTTTAGGAACAGCCACTTCCACCCCTAGGCCCCAGTAAAGATATCCTCTTTAATGATGCCTGTCTGAGAAATCATGCCCCGTCTTTCGCTATGGTATAAAATACTTCTGTTTTTATGAATAGCTGTGCTCAACTGTTCTATTTAAGCATTCCACACTGTACTGTGTTTTACAAAAGGTGGTAGGTGGTTGCACCTCAAAGTATGGTACTTTGGTGATGTGGTAGTGACTGACAGGGGGGTGGGGAATCTTCTACCTGGCTTTGTCTTTCACATCATAGTTGTGCAATGTGTTGAAATGCCACTCAGGTGCTTCATCAGCTTGCATGGATCATTCCTATGCTAATACCATTCATTGCATCCATGGCTGCAGGTGTGGAAACTACCTTACAAACTGTGCAAATGGTATTTGCATACATTAGATTTTGATGTGACACCCTGACAAACTTTTTTCTGTTGGGAAAAAAAAAGAAAGAAAAGTTGCCACATGATTGGTGCTGGTGTGAATCATACATCTATACAGTATTGTGTTTCACTTGTAAACTGGAGATGCTAGGTAATGTGGAGAGGTGTGGTGAGAAACACAGTATCTTTGTATTAATGCTTGCAGAGTCCCATATTATAGCTGGCATAGAACTGCATGACATTACCGGTAATTATATTAACCATTGGTAGACATGGCTTCTCTGGTTGAACAGGTGCAATTACTGTTGGTGTTGGCATGTAAGAGTACAATCAAGGCTGCATCTTAAATTTCTAGTCACTACTGGTGACCATATTTATATACCTCTTAATCTGTTCATTCTGTGCTTCATCATTCGTCTACTTGCCTTCAACATTCCGGTTACCTAAGATACACACACCTTCACTTGTGAGTGCTATGGATCTTGGCTCTTATTTTCTCGAAGCTGTGTTAATGCTTTGCTCTTCTTGCATACATTTTTCACTCTTGGTTATGCCTGTTAAGGTATTCAGCAAGATTCCAGGAAAACGTCTAGTGCAAAAGGATTATCTTAAAATACTGTAAGGGACATCTTGAAAAGAAACCCTTCAAGGTTTGAACTTTCTTTGTCTTAGGTGACGTGAACTGATTTGACAACTGAATGGTGAATTTTTGCATGGCTGCCAGTGTTGTTGCAACAGTATTCAGAGCAGATATCTGGCAATCTGTGTTCTCATGTCCCCCCCCCCCATTAGTAAGTATAACTGTAGGCAAATGAGAAATAGTTTATATTCAGTAGTTAGTTTACCTTTCAGCACATTATTTTTAAATAAGATGAAGAAAATCTACACATATATCAGTTTCATTGCAGCATGAAGCTTTTTGTGCTCAAATAAACTAAATGTTAACCAGAGATGATGGATATATTCTAATATTAGTGTGACCTGGCGAATGGCTTACAAACTGAGAAAAAAAACTACTAGATTGGGAGAAAAAGGTGTATGAAAGTTCTGGCTGGGTTGTACTGAAATATATGATATTTGGTATCTGAGCTGCCTGTGTAGATATAAGTGTGTTTCTGTTAAATTCTTATGGGTTGCAATGTCAAGAGACCATAGCTTAGGATACACAGACCTCCTCAGAAGCACCTTTTCTGAATCTGTAAGTTTCATATTCACCTGTATCAAAGTTGACTGTGGGGGAGATGCAAGTTGACAGTTATCCCTTTAAAACAAAAACAGGTTGCCTGCTGCTCAGCTTAATTATGCACATTAAAATAAATATTGACCTTTAGTGGGAAGCCCATGTAACTCTTCAAAGCTTTTTTTTTATTATCCTATTACTTACAGGGGTGGCTCTGGCTTCAGTAGCTGCATGGAATCAACCCAGAAATGTATATCTCAGGCAGAAGCTTCCAAGTTTCCTTTCTCTTCCCACCCCCACAATGTAACATTAATTTTGTAAGATTTTGTTTCTCACTTCTTGTCATGTCGCCGTGCTACTCTACGATGAAAATTTATGGTCGAGTGTTGAGAGAGCTAATCATTGTCTTAATCCAGCGCAGCCTTTTGTGATATTTGGATGCTTTTACAGCTGGAGATGGAAACAGTCGCTGCTGCTGTATGAGAAGTGGATGGCCTTTTAATGTTGCGCTAGGGAGCTGAGGAAAGTGGTTTACCAGTGACTTTGGTTTTTTAGTAGGATTGTAAAAGAGCTTCGTGTTTCACCCACATGATCCTTAGGAAAGCTAAACCTCCTGGAAAATAGCTGTTAATTTTTGCTCGGCATCCAAGTTAGTACCAGTGAGAAGGTGATAACTGCTAACTGAAGCTTGGCCCTTAAGTTGTTAGGGGCACCAGGTAGGAAGAATACTGAGAATAGAGTTATGTTTTCGCGAACGCCACCAGCCAAATTCAGTCGAAGGTATTGAAATCGCAGCGCACTTATTGTTGCAAATGTAGTAGGAAGGAATGGGAACTTTATTGCAAATCCTCTCATGTGAACAGATTTTTCATATGGCTCACATTTTTATTCTGTTCATGGGGAGTATTACCCAAAATTGCACTGCCCCAAGCTCATTGTGTTCATTTTACCTCTTCTAAAGCAATTTCTCATTTGACTACCTGAATCACGGAAACTATAGTATTCAATCAGTTGAATTGTTTTTCATTTTATGGGTCAGTCTCCCATGTTTTTAAATTGCAGCAATTGAGGGATACCTTTATGTGTCTGTTTCCAGTGTTGTGGTTCCGTCCCTCTTTGCTTTATATAGGACATAGACATGCAAATGTGATGCAGTATTGACACTCACTAGAATGCTTTGATGTTTATGTCAGCCATCTGTTGGCAGATCAGCAGCTAGCATATTCAAAAGTGAATACATCCTAAAATTGTCAAGATGCGGTGAATCTGCCACCAGCTTGCTGGCATACACAACAGTGTGTTTTTGTGAGTCCAGAATAGTCAAGGCTTGCAGAAGTTCAGAATCAAGAAAAGATACAAGGGAGAGCAGATGTAGCTTGGTCCTTCCATGGCATTAATAACTTGGGGTTATAAAGTTCATGGAGGAGAGGGAAGATGGGTGCAATTAGTTTCACATCGCAAAGATCACCGTTTTGGGCAAAGAAATGAACCAAAGCGTATGTTGCCTACCATGATCCTCAAACATGTGTCTCTGCCAGCAGTCAAATAATTTAAACACTGTTGGGTTGCATTGGGATCAGAATGTGGTTAGAAGAGAGGAAAATGTGGGAAGACGATTATCTGCTATGTGAGTTCAATGATGTGAAGAGGCTTGTACCCTCTCTCTTAGGCGTCTATCCAGGCAATTCTATTTTTCTTTTGCTCATTATGTGGCATGAAGGATGGTGTTCTCTGAATAGTAGTTTCTGGGAATCACAAGTGAGGAGGAGGCTATTGTATTCAGGTCCTGTCCCAATAGGCACCTGGTTGGCACCAGTGAAAAAAGGATGATCTTTGATTTGTTCCAGCAGGACTCTACTTAGGTTTTTATGTTCTTCTGGAGCAGCAGTGGGGAACAACAGGCTCACGGGCCAATCTTCCTCAAACCACACCCACCTTCCTATCAGCTGATATCACTTGCAATGTTGGCTGATGGATGGGAGGGCAGGATTTAATCCTGTATTGGCAGGAGCAGGATTGCACAGCATTCAATGGCACAGGTGGGTGGGAAAGAGGAAAAAAGGAGCCCGTACAATGCAGGTTTCTTCTCCACCAGCTGACTATCCAGGACTTGGAAAACCCACATTTGGGATCCTGGATCCTGAGAGGTGGATAGGGCCACACACAAGTCAAATTTGGCCAATGAGGACAATCGCGATAAGGCTTGTGGATTTAAAAAGATTCCCCTCCCCTGCTATTGAGTTATCTGAAATGGGAAAAGAAGGCACATGGGACTGCCATTTCTCTTGATTCCTTCATAGTTCCTAAAGTCGAGTGTTAAATAGCAAACAATACACATGTTTCAAACTTTGGCCAGGAGACTGGTTCTCTTAAGAGAATTGCTGAGCTAGCTTACTCCAGAAATTTAGTAACCCAATAAATTAAATCATCCTGTTAAAACTTTGTTGCCTATTTCTTATGATTATATTTGCTCAGGTCTTTTAAGCTTCTTTGCATGATAATACTTACAGATAAATCAGATTTTTCTGTGTCACCAGAATACATTTTTCACTTTCTGATTTATAGTCTTTCCCAATGAAAGGCTATGGTGATGAGGTTGGAACCAAGCTGAAATCCATAAAGCCCATAATTATGCAGAACATTTCCCCAGTTCCCTTAAAATCATTGTTCATCCACGGAGGACCACAGAATATTTTACATATGACAGCAATATTCATGAGAAAAAGTTTCTAATTGATTTTGACACAGGTCTCTACAGCAAGCCCCACTTGGTCTGCAGAAGAGAAAAGAATTTGCCTGGCATGTATATGGCCAATGTCTGTTTCAACCCTATTGTTATTGTTGTTATTATTATCATCAATTGAATTTATATACCACCCTATACCTGGAGGTCTCAGGGTGGTTCACAGAATAAAAACAAACCAATCACAATATACACAATAAAAATAAATAAACCAACCAACCCAATTACCCTCTGGGAAAACTCAGGCCTATGGCCTCTTTTATCTGCCCCTTGTTATTCTCCATAAACCCCACTTCCTCTTCCCAGGCCCTCCCTCTCACTGGCAATAATCGGTGCCCTCTTTGACTGCATTTGCCTGCCTAGAAAGTCCCTTTGTGATGTGGCGGTGCCTGTTGCTTGACAGGATGGAGAGATGTGTGGGCAGAAACCTTTCTTTTATGTGACTGTAACATAGCCTATTGTAAAAAAATTCCTTCAGTAGCACCTTAAAGACCAACTAAGTTTATATTTTGGTATGAGCTTTCGTGTGCATGCACACTTCTTCAGATACTTCTTCAGATACTTCTGCTTCGACTCAGACCAACACGGCTACCTACCTGTAACTATAGCCTATTGTGTGTAGTTAAAGATTCAGAGCTGTTGCTCCACATACCTTTACTGCTGTCCATACCCACTACTAGCACTCACCAAAACTTGTACATTTGCCCGAGACGCAATTCAACAGTGTGGTGAAAAAGGACTTCCACCCTTGGTGCCTACTGTCATCAGGCTAAGTAGGACACTTATAAAAAACAGTTTTTATCATTCTAATCCCACAATATATTTTATCACATATCATTCCATTGTATGACTACAATGCCTGTTTCTCTGTGTTCCTTCTCAGTGGTAAACGAAGTATTAAATCAGGACGAGTAATGCTTCTCATAAGTGTATTTAAGTTGCTTTCTGCACAGTTGCACAATGCTTTGCAGCCATAATTAATCCGGATCCAACATTTAATATTGTATTTAATAAGAATGGCCGACATAGGGTTAATAAAATAATGGTGCTTTAAAACATCCTAACAGAAGTTGCAACAACTTATACTGTATTGCTAACTATGTAATGCTCAACCTCAGATGGCTTGGGTCTTTGCAACCTTGCTATGTTGCCACTGCATGCTATTGTTTCTGCAGCTTTATCAGTATTGGGGGATAAAAGGTTCATTATTATTATTTTTGCTTTTGCTTTGAGGAGCTGATGCAGCTTTTCAGTTCTGTATGCTTGAGTGCTTAACCTCCCCCTTTCTGCCCCACCTCCAATACATTTATCATTCTCTTAGTTTTTGGTATGACAGGATATAGACAGCCTTTCAAATAGTGGTGTGAGAACTGAGACTAGCTGATAATAGGTTTTCGATTTTGCATTTTTATAGTGGGACCTTGATTCCCAGTGATAGCTTTCATCTGTTAATTCATTTATAGCCACTAACAAGACTGGCAGTATTATAAAGAATAGATGATTTTTGCTGGCATGTAGACACACCCCATTTTTAAAAAATAAAAAAAAGGTTTGTGTTACTTGTTCTTCCATTCTATTTATATTTATATAATTTGTATAAACTAATTGAGTCATATTGCTGAGAACTCAAAATGCTTTTAAAGACACTTGGTGCTTAGTAACCTGAGGGGAAATGGCACAGCTAGCAATATAACCTTGGTGCTATAGATTCTTTTATTTTTTATTTTTGGCCTTAAGCAAAGGATGAATGGGAGCAATATTATTTTGCTCCTTTCTGTATTTCCAAAACACACCTTATAATGCAGATTCTAAAGCAGGGGTCAGCAAACTTTTTCAGCAGGGTGCCGGTCCAGTGTCCCTCAGACCTTGTGGGGGCCGGACTTTTTTTGGGGGGGAGGAATGAACGAAGTCCTATGCCCCACAAATAACCCAGAGATGCATTTTAAATAAAAGGACACATTCTACTTAATGCTGATTCCTGGACCGTCCGTGGGCTGGAATTAGAAGGCGATTGGGTCAGATCTGGCCTTAGTTTGCCTACCCATGTTCTAAAGTGATGTGGATCCTTGGAACAATCCCTTAAATGGAAGTTGTATGCTATTTAGGCTTGCTCTTGAAGACCAAACAGATGTTAATATTTCCTCATTTACTATGCATAGCATGGTACATTTCATGGCAAAACCATAATATCCATAACTAGTTTGTCAAATTCTAGAGCTGTGTGCAAGCAGTGCAGTCAGCGGGTGAATTTCATTAGCTGTCCTCTGATGTAAGAACATGATTATTATTATTTTCCTTTTGCAGATCCAAAATTGTACATAATATAAATAGTTCTGTAGATGATTTATGTCCCAGTCTTCTACTGCATGTTAATGTTAATGCTCTCTCTGAACTCAAGTAATGAAAAGAAAGGAGAACTACCGGTACTCCTTGGCTCATGTTCTTATGCACATGGCACCAAATACTTTCACAATCTCATCCAGACATTCAGCACTGGCATTTAAATCCTGGCATTCCAGGCTTTTGATTCTAAGACTAGATTAGGCATTGATCATTGTAAGGGTGACTCCCTACAGGGAGCCAGGCCCCATCATCCTGACGTCCACCTCAAGTACAGAGAGCACCAGTGGTTCTGAAGCAGCCAGAGGGGGAGGAAGAGACTCGGAGGGGGGGGGGGGAAATCAGAGTGAGGAACAATGGGAAAGTTTGGGGGTGGAGAGATGCAGACAGGGGCTTAGGGATGTTGGAGAGCCAGGGCCCCAACTGCTCAGGGAGGAAACTGAAAGGGCATCGCTCCTTCCGGCACAAGAGGTAAGGAGAGCGCCACAATGCCGGTCAAGGGGGCAGTGTTTTGGGGTGCCCCGACTACTTTGCTGGCGTACAAAGAGACGTACGTCATTGCTGGATTCTGATTCGGGATGAGAGGTCGTGTTTTAAGCTGTCTCTACACGATTGATATCACCATTGATGTCTTTTATTAATTTATGAGCAGAGGGCGATGTTTATGTTGCAAATTTATTGTATTGTATGTTGTTGGTTTTTTGTTTTGTTTGTTTTTTGTAGTTTATGGCTGTTTTAAATTTGGAGGTTTAAGTACATATATGTTGGTATGGGAAATTGTTGTGTGATGGGCCAATGGCCGTATTAAATATCAGTCAATCAATCTCTACACGGTAAATAATTAGCACAATAAATGTCTTTGAAGACAAACTGGACTCAAGTGGAGTTACTCTAGAGTAGCCACGATGACCCTCTGACAATCATAAATCAAAAGGTGCTGAAAACAGAATCTCCATAGTGAAGTTTCTACTTAAAACATCCAACTTGTGAATCGGGGCCATTGCATAGTATGTGGACATCCAGTGGTGTTCCACTTCTCAGGGAACACTCCCTCAGGATTGTGGGTGCCTGCTGCTGCAGCGTAGACATGCAACATCACACACATGCCTATGGTTACCTGGAGTAGCACCTACCATTTGAAACTGCATCTCTCTAGAAATAGCATGCGGCAACTATTTTATGGTTTTGAGCAGGCTAAAAAGATTTCTTTTTACTGAAGCATTCCTGGAAGGCTGATATTGATTCGTTATACTGTTCACTTGGGCTCTCTAGAAACTACGTTTCTCTGAATTTTTAATGGTATTTGTTCTTTGAAAATCATTGGAGTACAATTCCCTTTGGCTCCAGCTGGCATGGCCAATGGTCAGGATGATGGGAGTTGTAGGCCAATAACATCTGGAAGGCATTATGTTAGCTATCTCTGACTTAGATCTGCAGGTCTCCTTAGAAACACGTTTGAATAAAATTGTTTGCAGTATCAGCAGGAGTTGCCTCCATACGTAGGTCTTTCACCCTAGAACAAAGCAACAGATGCCCTCACCCTATGTATATTTTCTACTTGGGTTCCAGGTGTCTTCAAATCTGGGCCCCCTCCATTGGTAATAATATCCAGGTCAGGAAATCGGAACTGCTTCTGCCACATAGTTCTTCCTAGAATAATCTTGATGACAGAATCTGAGAGATTGCAAATATCATTTTACATTGATTTAAAGAAAGTAAAGCCTAAAGTAGAATTGTGGCTTAGTTTCAAATCTTAGCATGGCAAGAGCACTGAGAGTCAGTAAATACTTTGTTAGAGCCCTGAAATGGTAAGTTCCCTACTGATACAATCCCAGTTCTCTCCGCTTGCTACTCCCTACTGATACAATCCCAGTTCTCTCCGCTAGTGTAAGAGACGGACCTAATAATAATAATAATAATAATAATAATAATAATAATAATAATAATGGAGAAATGAAAGATTCTCAATGGCTTAAGAGCTGGTCCACTTGTCCCTTTAGATATGTGTCTGCTAACACTAGGGAAAATTCTTTGAAGGTGGTCCACTACTAGTTTTAACCCCGCCCATATTATAAGATCTGGTTCCCCCTTATGCTGGTGGAGTTGTAAAGATCGAGGAACATTTTGGCATATGTGGTGGGGATATAGCTATGTACAGAAACAGGTTGTAGAGATGATTGGCAGTATTTTTGGCAAACAGGTCACCTTGGATGCCAAGTTATATCTCCTATCCATTTTTTGATGATGCCAGTGCTGACCTTACTTCTTAACAATTGATTCTATATTTCAAGGGTGGAGGGGCACATCTGTTTATTCTGTGGATCTGTGGTTTAAAAAAAGTCATGTTCATTGCCATTTCCAAAAAACTGACTCATAAAATATGTGCCACCAGGAGTGATGTGGGACCCCTCTGACATAGTTTCTTTGTGGTTTATATGACCAAGCAATCTCTTGGTTGGCACATTCCCATTAGAAATGAATTTATTTGGCAACATTCAAGAATATTTTGTACGTTTGGTACAAATACACATCTTGTATTCCACTATGGAATATATTTTATGCCATTCATTCCTTTTTATTATCTTGTAATTTTATTCTTCCTGTTTTTGTTATTACTTTGTGCTTGATTGTTTGCTTGTTTGGACTTTTAAAAAAATTGTAAAATGCTACTAGAAGCTCTTACAATATTAAGAATGCTGAAAGTTCAACATTGCTGAGCTTATGGGCAGCATTATTATGTTTCTAGGGGCTTTCATTGACTTCTAAACATCAGATTCTAATAACACTTCCCTGCCAAGGTTAATGTATTTAGCTCCCCCCCCCCTTTACATATAGTTTACTGTAAAAAGTAAGATAATTGCAGTTGAGTCTCCTGGTGGATGCTTAAACATATGTTTAGAAAGGTGCGGTGGAAATTATTTTTCAATGTCATATATCTGAGCTGTATCCCATTTTATGTACCCTGTAGTGATTAGGAGTTAATTGAACTAACATAAATGTTACACCATTACAGCAAGGTAAGTAAACCGTTATTTGTTTTTGGGAGAGCAATAAATTAAGTTTGATGACTCTTTTGTCATGCATCTATGCTGGGCAGCAGCATTAAACTCAAGTATGATCAGACCCAACTGTACTAATGACATAGTTTCTTGCTCATGCAGCATCTGAAAGAAACCCTGAAACTACTTGTGGAACTTTTGATACCAGCAATGCCACTTTTGAGAGAGAGAGAGAGAGAGAGAGAGAGAGAGAGAGAGAGAGAGAGAGAGAGAGAGAGAGATTGGACCACTCTAGTGATATAATTTGGATCAGTTTAGGGTTATAGGTTTAGTAAGTGGGTATCATCATCTCTCTCCTTTCAAGCAACTTTGTCCTGCATCATTGAAACATACACTTTCTCTCATCAATTTCGGTAGACAGTTTTATAGAGAGCGGATTGCACTTACCCCTCTGGTTAATAGGAGGCACAGACTGCTGTTATGCACAAGTTGAATTAACTCTAACATCTGAGTCGTAAATGAAGATCTGTCTCAAGGCAAGCAAGGGATGAAGGCTGGAGTGGGAATGCAGCATTTTTCCCCCTCTTGACACTTTCAGCAGATAATTGGTCCACGGAATCGCAGAACTGAAAGTGGATAATCTATTCTAGTCGCAACATACCTGTATCTCCAGTGGTAGATGTCTGCTTGACCTTACTCTGAAACTTGCCCTGGTGTCACCTGGCGCCTTTCTTCCTAAGGATGCTGTACTGCTGCAATGTTGTTCTTGCATTTTTGGAAGCTTTCCCTCCCCACCCCCCAATATTGGCTATTGTAGAAAGTGAGGTGAGGAAATTCTCAGGATATCCACAACTTCAGGTAAAATTTCCTATGGGCTTGCCCTGGTTTTCTGTTTTGCCCACAGAAGTAGGCCAAAGACTACAAAATTATTCCTAATCTCTATGAAGTGTTATTTTTTGAAAAAAATGTGAGCCAGCTACATGCACTATGCACAAATATCGTCACTTCAGTATTCCATAAATAGATTTCTTATTTTGGTAGGGAAATAAGGAAGTCCTTTGCCTTGACTTTCAATCTTTCCCCAATCTTTCCTTTAGCCATTTTGACAATACAAGATATGTTTAAAAATACAAGCCATTAGTGATATTATGAGTAAGCCACAGATTCCCCCTGGGATGCGCAGAATGGGCAGGCATTAAAACATAAAGGGGTAGACTCCTTTATTGAGCCTGCAAATGTTATCTGTGGCTGACAGAAAAGTGCCAGTTGTGCTGGAACTATGACAAATGGCTCTCCTTGTGACACTTTTGCCTTTCAGATTTTTGTTTTAAATGCCCATTAGTAATGCTGGAATAATGACTGGAATCTGAAGATAAAATCTTCGTGAGAAAACTAGGTGATAGTAGTGATCTAATGTTTGCTGGTTCCTTTAACCCGGATTCTTCCTGCAGCAGTTAACCACCTGAAATATTGTGCAGATAGTGTTTGTAGCACTTGCTAAGGTGTTAAGGAAACTGCTTCAAACATTGCTTTTGATTTGGCCAACGAACATTTAATAGGTGAAATAAACCTTCCCACGATTTGTTCTTAGTTTCTTCTTGAATTTTTCTTTTTATTTGGGGAGGAAGGGGGGGGGACACTTGATCACACCAGCACAGCTGAAAGTAGTAAGGTTCAGGTGTTGCAAGCACCCTCTTAATTGAGATAGCAGCGTTTACCGTTCGATGCTGTAGTTGTTCAGTCTCCAAGGCTTTTCTGGTAACTGCTCCAAGGAATAACTTCCCTCGCATGCATCATTCTAAAGGAGATATGACGAAACTGTGGAGCTCCATATGTTCTTGGACTGAAACTCGCATTATCCCTGACCATTGGCCCTGTTGGCTGGAGGTGATGGGAGTTGGAGCCCAACAACAACAACTGGAGGGTGTCAGGTTAGTCTCACCTGCTTTAAAGCCTAAATAAGTTGGTACCTTTTTATTTTTAGTTGGAATTGATTTAGTATTGTGACTTCCCCCAATTCTCTTCTAATACAGGTGTGTGTAGGGGGTGTTTTACTTTCTAGACACCTAACTGTAAGCAATCACTGCATTTTTATAACATTTCCTTGTTCATTTATTGTCTTTTTAAAAGTAGTTCCAGGTATTTCTCTCTTCTTTACTCCCCTCCCCACTTTTTTCTTTTTTAAAAGGAGTAATAGAGTAGTATTGTTCCCAATAAAATGACTTTGTTCCCAATGAAATGACTGCTAGTTACCACAAAACAGAAACCCCATATAGATGCTAATCTTGTTCTAGGGCAGGAGTCGGCAAGGTTTATCTTGCCTGGGCCGGATCGGTCCCGTGGAGATCCCTCCGTGGGCTGAATCATGCGTGCGCATGAGCAACCGTGCATTTGATTTTATTTTCAGCATCTGTGCATGCGTAGATGCAATTTCCTGCACTGAGGAAGAGAGTCCCCATGCCACACTGTACCAGTTTAGTGCAGCACGCGAGTGGGCAACTCAGTTCAGGGGTGGCTCGTGGGCTGGTCAAACGACCTCCATGGGCCGCTTCCGGCCCATGGGCCTTAGGTTGCTGACCCTGTTCTAGGACATGGATATTAAGTCTCTAAAAAGTATGCTCCTGTGTACTGCCTCAGACCTAGAGAGCAGCCACTAGAGTACACCATTCCCAGAATCTAACAACAAATGTATTTTTGTAGACAAACATCCACTTTTGTTCAAAAGTTTGGATACATGGTTTAGAATACTGTAAATGTTTTCCTTCTTAAATGTAGCTTCAATAAAGTTTAGAGTAGGAAACTAAGTAACTGTTTGAATAGTAAAACAATTGAATCTGCTTAGTACCGATACACAGTTATACTATGTGCAAGCCCATCAATTACATATTGGTTGAATGTGGTTCCTTCTACATGCAAAAGCATGCTTTCTGCTACTGAGCTGTGACCCGTTGCATAGTTTTAAGTGGAATGGAATTTTCATGAAGTTTCCGCCAGCCATCACCGTAAAACTGAAGAGCCTCAACAGACTTAATGCAAAACCTATTTTCTTCTACAAGGTATCTCAGCCTTATGAAACAAATTCCTGTGCAACCTTCATCCAGGGGAGGGGAAGTAAAACAAGGCATAGGAATCTCTCTGGAGAAGCTACTCTTATTTGATGTTTTTTCTTAGATGGAGGAAGATCAATCAAACCAGGAAAGCCACTGAGGCACCTAAATGAACTCTAGCCAACCAGCTGCAATACCTATATCTGGCCATTATTTGTGTGGTGCTGCAGTGCAGTAAACCTGTGTACAGGTGGCGACCATTTCATGTTCCTTGCACGTGTTCGCGGAGCATGCATTAGCTTGCCTCGTCCTGCTATGAGGAGATTCTGCCCTCATCCCGGGTCCAAAGGGACCTATGCGTTGGTGAATTGTGGAGAAGAGACCAGCTGCCAAGTCACAATTCCCAGTTGTAACAAAGCAGCATTCTCTTCCCTCAGTGAGACCTTGAGGAAATCTGCCCATGGTAGGGTCTCTCTTCTAGGATACCAGCAAATGGGCCCTACCATGTGGGCAATCAAATAGGTAGAAGAGAAGAAGGGAGTGGGATGTGTCAGGGGATGTTTTTTGCTGGCATGCTTTCAAATTGCTAGGTTGGCAGGAGCTGGGACAGAGCAATGAGAGCTCACCCCGTTGCGGGGATTTGAACCACTGACCTTCTGATTGGCAAGCCCAGTGATTTAGACCACAGCGCCACTTGCATTTTTTGTTTGTTTTTTTAAGTCTGTTGGAAATGTTTGCCTAATTTTGCGAAACTTCAGAAATGAATCCTTTTAATTCTCCTGGTTATATTTTCTAGTCCTGTGAAGTTCATTAGCATAATGAACTATGTTGCCTCAGTGTAGACTTTCTGGAAAGTGAAGTCTTCCATCATTAAAGGCCACTCTTGTTTGGCTGTGGTAGTGGATTGGAGGCAGCCCTTGATTGTTTTCAGCATCCCATTCATTGTCTCTCAGTCTGGAAACTTGTGTTTCAGGATATGAGATCACAAACAGAAGATTCTGATGTCAAATTAAATAATGATGGGGCAATAAACATACTAGAAATGAAGTTTTTGTTTGCCCCCCCCCCCCCAATTTCCATTTCTAATAATAGTTAAGTGGAACCAGAAATGGAGGCAAAGTTCATAAACAACCTCAGCAAAAATCAAAATAAATATTTTACTGACCTCAATCTACAGTATATGCAAACCAAAAGGATCTACATACAACAAAAGTTTCTTAAAATGTTACAGCAATGTACTTTAGACAATGGAACTGCCAAGATTTGTATTAGTATGTTTTTGCAGAACAGTGGTGTATTTGCAATGTCAGCAAATTCAACAATGGCCGCATTTTTTTCTATTTGGAGCAAACCTGCTGAAAGCAATCCATTTATATGTAATGCTCTTTTTTTAAAAAAGGCAAAAAGGATTGGTAGTAATGTGTCTGAGGATCTCTGATGTTTTCTTTCTTTCAGTTTCTGTTGCATCACTGCAGGAATGAACTCTGGTCATAAAATGTATAGCTACGTCTGAAATTTTGAATAAATCTGTTTTCCCATTAATTCGGTTTGCAAAAAGTGGGAGAACATCCCTTTTGTATCTTCTTTGCCAACCTAAGCCCTATATCAGCCACCCCATTTGTAAGATAAAGTTGTCCAGTGAAACACATGGCTGTATTGTGTATGTGTTTGTGCTTAATTGATACATATCCTTTTAGTGATTTACCTATAGACCTGCTAATAGAGAGATATTTGCAACTAACAATTGGGAAGGGAACCCAAGTTTAACAACTTTGCATCCAAACCATTGTGTAAAATGTTACATGTATGTGTATAAGCCCACACCAGGAACAGATTTCTTTTATGCGAAAATAAACACATGCACAGAGAGATTCCATTTCTGTTTCATTTCAGCTGGTATAATACAGTAGCTGAGGAAACTGAGTTTATACCTATGTCATTACCTGTACGGAAGCTGCTATGGAAAATATGGGGTTAGAAGGGACAAAATAAAACAGTCACTTTGAATTTATGGAACTGGCTACCAGCAAAACTTGACTTCAGGTCCCTGTGAAATGCACAGACTTTTAGCCACCTATACTTGGTCAAACATGGGCTGCAGAATTATCTTTATTAGACAGATTTGTTGTGTCTGTCAAGGAATTTCTCTGTGGATTAAAAATTTGCATACATCTGGTAACTTTGTGTAGGTATTGCTAGTTCATGTCAGCAAATTTAATTCCATCATGTAAATTAAAATAGGTGTGCAAAAGGCCAGTTGGGGTTTTAGTTTGGAACTGGTAAGGAACTGCTAGTTTAAGCCACACTTTTTTTTTGTCAGTTACTCATATTTCTTTTACATTTTAATTATAACCCATCAACTCATAAGTGATTGCTTCTGGGTTAGACTCAGATGAATGCCATTGAAGGGTGTTTTAATTTAATGGATCCAGCACAACATCTGTTTCTAAGGTTTTAAAAGCCAATTTATATGGAAATTTATTGTAGCAAAAAGTCAATAGAAGAGATACTTCTAACACTGCTTGTATTGCAAAGTATGAAATTTTAAGAAGTGGAATAGCTCTGATATTACATATTTTTGTGCTAATTTGGAAAAAGAAGAAGAGATAATATGCATTTAATTTATTAATCTTGACTGTAGTGGTCATGTAGTCTGATTCTTTCTGTGTTTGCTCTTATTTTTTAGCCGAGCTATCAAGACAAACCAGGATCTTCTTCCTGAAACGCCATGGACTCAGATATTCTACAATGACTTCTGGGGCACTCTCCTTACTCACAGTGGGAGTCACAAGTCGTATCGACCTCTCTGTACGCTCTCTTTTCGAATTAACCATGCTATTGGAGGAATGGATCCTTGGAGCTACCACCTTGTAAATGTCCTCTTACATGCTGCAGTCACAGGTCTTTTCACAAATTTTTCCCGAATATTGTTTGGTGATGGATATTGGACCTTACTGGCTGGCTTGCTGTTTGCTTCGCATCCCATCCACACTGAAGCGGTGGCAGGAATTGTAGGAAGGGCTGATATTGGAGCTTGCCTTTTCTTCCTGCTTTCCCTAGTCTGTTACACTAAACACTGCTGCAGAAGGAACTACTCAGAAGGAACCTGGGGCTGGATCTTGGGTGCAGGGCTATCTGCCACTTGCAGCATGTTGTGGAAGGAGCAAGGAGTGACTGTTCTAGCAGTTTCGGCCATTTACGACGTCTTTGTATTTCATAGGCTAAAAATGCACCAAATCATTCCTGCTGTCTATAAGGTAAGAACTGTGGCTCGGATGTATCAATTTCTGCACCATATTGACGAAGTGTGTTTATCTAAAAGAATAAAGAATCACTTCAATCCTGCCATATTTAAAAAACAAAACACAGGTGCCTTATGGTCGAAATATAATTCAATTCATTCCACAGTGGTTCTTCTTAAAGCTGGCACCTGACATTTCCACCTTGCTGTGCTTGGTGTTGCCCACTAAATGCTTCTTGGGCAAGTATTATTGTTGACTTGCTCTAACAGTTTGCTTTCCAATGATTGGGGGGGGGGGATGCACATTTTTGTCCTGTAATAATTGACTTTATTAATCACTGATTCTATATAACACTGGTTCCCAGTTAGCTTAGTACCGCAGACCCTCTGTTTTCCAAAGACAAACCTTGGATCTCCTACTTTTGAGAATGTTGATATCTCTATGGTAGTTCTTGTCATGTGAAAGATGCCACGGTCCCCCTGGGTGGGTTACATGGACCCGCTGGGGTATAAACATATGCCCTCTCTCTCTCATAGTGTCTTTGCATGTTCCTGTTTTATTTTAATCAGATGACTGGCCCAGATTGCGTTTACTTGTTCACGGCAACTTGAATGTGAGCAAGAACCATGGTTCTGCACAGTAATTTAATCAACCCTAACATATGGTCTAAACCACAGAGCCCAGGGCTTGCCGATCAGAAGGTCAGCAGTTCGGATCCCTGCGATGGGTTGAGCTCCCGTTGCTCAGTCCCAGCTCCTGCAACTGGAGCAGGACTGGACCTAAAGGTCAGGGGTCCCTTTAACTTTAATGTGTGTTGTGGGGTGGCATATTTAATCTTGAATTGTGGATATACAATGGAGCTCTCACAGAGCCGCTTTGCAGTGGGTATGCTTGAAGCCACTCACTATGATGAAAAATGTTAAGCTGGCCAGAAAAATAGGCAGCTGGCCTTGTGCCTAAAGGTGATATGAACTGATCTTCAACCTAATGTGGGGTTATCTCAAGATGTAACAGTGCTGGTTTTGACCTTTAAAGCCTTATGCGGCTTAGGACCCTCGTACCTACGGGACCGCCTCTCCCTGTATGACCCACAGAGGACATTACGGTCCACAAATAATAACATATTGGAGATCCCGAGTCACAAGGTGGCTAGGCTGGCCTCGACCAGGACCAGGGCCTTCTCAGTACTGGCCCCGACCTGGTGGAACGCTCTGTCCCAGGAGACTAGGGCCCTGCGGGATTTGTCATCTTTTCGTAGGGCCTGCAAGACAGAGCTGTTTCGTTTGGCCTTCGGACTGACGCAGTCTGACCCCACGGTTACCCTCCCCTAAGGTTTTATTTATAATGGTTTTATCTTATTCGTAGATTTTTAATTTTAAAATTGAATTTTAACATTGTATTATTCTGTTGTTTTAACTGAATTGTTTCTTTTATATTTGTGTTGATATTATTTGTTGTTAGCCGCCCTGAGCCCGGTCTTGACTGGGAAGGGCGGGGTATAAATAAAAATTATTATTATTATTATTATTATTAAAAGAGATACAAAATGTTTTTAAAATGTTTTTCTTACTTTCATTTTTATTTTTAAATATAAATTGAAAAGAACTGTGTTTGCACCTCAATATTGTGCAAGATTGGCTTGAAGAGTGTGTTGACTGGACTGAGGAAAATACTCTATATTGAAGCTTTCTTCAATAGCTTCCCACAATTTCTACTAGTGTGTTAAGTAGATTGCTTGTAGTTAGATTGATTTGCCAGGTACATGTAACTTGTGTATCCCGTCATTCTGCATGTCAGCAGTGAGATCTGTACTAAAACATTAATGTGGAGCCAAAATTCAGCCAGGAAATGAGATTTGAAGAGGGTTGTAATTATAGAAACTATGCAAATTCAGAGGCCTAATTCTTTTGCAGTTGCAATTCCCAGCCTGAGAACAGGGCCATTAATCAACTTTGCAGATTGCACTATTCTGTCCAATTAGTACTACAAAGCTAATTTAAGCCTTTGTGCTTTGCCTTTGAAAAAGGTGGGGGAATGGGGCAGAGGCCATGGCAATATTTTGATTTAAAATGCATTGAAACTAGCTCTTTATTGGATATGTTATTAATTCAGTAGTGCTAAATGCCTAGTGTTATATGTTCAAGTCACTGTTATAGAAATTATCTGATCTGAATGCACACCACGTAGTGTTAGGAAATGCTACCAAACAACATGCCATTATTATGAGTACCGTTAGGTCAGGAACCATGCTTTCCAAAATGTGAATTGAAAAAGTTTCTTTCCTTATTATTATTTTAAATGGTAAATGTGTAATTCATACGGAATACGTTTCCAGTTATCTGTAGCATTAAATGTGTCACAAATGTGATCATGCAGTCTGTTATTGAATCTGGTGTTATACCCTCAGTGTCATAGCATATTTAATGAAATTATATGGCAGCTAATTTTAGTTGTGGAAACCTAATGCTCTAAGAGTGACACGGCTAAAACTTCACCTTAAGTTTGAACTGGGGGGGGGTGAGAATCACACGTTCACTTTGAACTAAAGATTACTTCAAGTCCACAGTTTCCTTCTTTTTTCTGCTACTCCAGAAGTTACATTTCTCAAAGGAAAGGGTGTGTTTAAACGTATAGAATCAACCTTGCCTAATGAAACTCTGCAAGGTGGTATCAGAAAAATAATCTAGAAATATCATTGCAATTTTGGAATGCCTAGTTGAGTTGTAAGACTTGTTGCAGCTGCAGCAAATTGGCTAGAGTGGAACAACGTGCTCAACTCAGATATTTAGGATAGTATATCACAATATGATAAATGAAATGTTTAACCTTATTCATTCACTTTTTTTTTTTTTACACATCACACCATATAGCTTTTCTGGCTGTTTTTTTTAAACACAAACATTAACAACACAATAATCATTAAAGATCAAGCGCCGTTGTATAAAATCCCCATAGCATTTGGGTAAATTAGCTTTTTAAGAATGACATTGGGGATTTTTCAGTCTTCATTTGTGACACTACCCATCGATGCTCCTGAGCTCAAGGGGTTCCTATGCAACACAACACTCTGTAATCATAATTAGAAAACGACTGTGTCCTAGCAAAAATTAGTTCCTAACAACCTGCTCTGTAGTAAATGATTGTTAGATTTAGAATGTGGCCTGAGCTCTTGCCAATTTTGCTATCTACGCATAAGTGATTGGAGACAACTGTGCGCACACAAGTGCACTAAACTGTTAAACTTGGCCTTTGTTTGTCTTGTGGATTCTTACACTTTGAAGGGCTAAATAAAAGATCGGGACCACAACCGATTACTCCCTTGTGGAGTCCCTTCATTCAGGGTTATTCAGCTGAGAATTAATTTATCCACCATTTATATCTCATTATAAACGTGTGAAAGTCTGAACAAATATTTGCATTTGTTTGTGGCCTGCAGCTTCCTTTCTTTTAGAGAACAACAGGTGCTCTCTAAAAAACAAAACCATGGTTGGTACTTAGGTCAAATGTCTGGAGCAGGTTCTTTCATGATTATTCATCTTTTGAATACTACTACTGCTGCTGCTGCTACTAATAAATTTTATTATTTATACCCCACCCATCTGACTGGGTTTCCCCAGCCACTCTGGGCGGCTTATACCAGCAGCTGGTGCTTTGCTACATAGCATGAGTGGCAGTTCTCTACTCAGTAAGCCAAACGTTTGATAGGAAAAGAAAGCAAGGATAGAGAAAGGGAGTGATAAAGAATTGGTATCTATAGTCTCAGTACAAATCTAGCAGTGCAATTTCTTAATCATGCTAAAGTAGGTAGAAGGGTTGTAGGCTGCTGTGGTCCCCTCCCTCTCAGTTAAATATCTTAGCATTGTGTCTGCACTACTAAACATGATTAACACAAGAGGGCCCTAATTTAACCAAGTGAATCGGGTTTGCAGGAACCTGGTTCACATTAGCTATGGTTAATGTTGGCAATGCTGCAATACTACACCGTGGCTAAATATGACATGGTTAGGAAAGAGGGAAGTTAAGAAATTGCTTTCCAACTTTGGGACATAGATTAGACATGGGCTTCTCATTCACAATCATTGCCATTTGGCTTGGAAACGTCTTGTGAAAAATGGAGCAATGGAGAATTTTCAGGATTCTTTTTAAGCCATATGGGAAGTCTCAGCTCTTTATTGTTACAGTTCTGGGCATTAAGGACATAAGAAGAAAGTTTTGGCAAGACTTTCTGGGGGAAACTATTCTGTTGTTGTAAGGCGAGGGGAAGTTCAGCAGAAACCAGGAATAGTTTTGGCTTGACAAATCCAGTTCAGCATGTCAAGTCAAATGTTACTCAAGTTGGCTTCTGAATACAATGGCCCATCTAGTCCAGCATCCTGTTCTCACAGTGTTCAACCAAATGCCCTTGGATTAACCCCTTAAGCAGGATATGAGTACTCTCCCCTCCTTTGGTTTCCAGCAACTAGTATTCAGAAGCATTACTACCACCAACTGTGGAGCCAGAGTGTAAGCCATCATAGCTTTCAGTGTTTCAGGTCGTTATGCATGAAATACTATTGTAGTATAGTTATAGTGATACAAATTGCAATTACTGTAGATGGTTGATTTATAGAAGGCAGGTATTACACAACTGGAAGGAATAACTCTGTACAGAGCTGTGATGATTATTCCCCTGTTATTATATTATTTATCTAAAATATTTAAATACCACTTCCTAAGGTGGTGAAGAATAAAGCCATCAAATGCAAAGCAACAATTCAATGCACCATATCAAAATGGTAATAACTGACCACTCAACTGATATCAAAGAGCAGGGAAAGCTGGAGCAAATAGAAATGTTTTAACAACTGGTGAAGACTCACCAGCTTAAGTGTTTGATGAATTTCAGTGGGAAGCTCATTGCATAGCTTTGGAGCCACTGTGCTGAAATGCCAGACAAAGCTGTGAAGGTTGTGTGGCATAATATCTTAGTGAAGAAGGAGGTCCATAGTTGAAAAGGGGTGGAGAACTTCAATCCCCCAAGCACTCTAGACCTTTTTATCTGGCCAACGCCACTCTCTCAAATCCACACCTGAACTTTCCTCTAGTGCTTTGGCTTGCTGGAACATACTCCTGAAACATAATGCCTGTTGCTTGCCTAGATTGTGTATAGAAACTGCTTGCTTTTTGAATGGCAAGAATGTTACCTACTTTACAAGACCCATTGCTCCACCCACTGTTTGTCTCTTGCCCTTCTTACCACTTTGCCTGGGAAGAAAGTTTCCCCATCACTGGGTTTCAGTTTCGAAATTAGTCACAGAACTGATGCAGAAGACCACTCTTTTTGGTAGTGGAGATGGTATGAAATGCCACCCTGAACCATGTATTTCATGCTCTGTCCACACAGAGTTGGTTCTGATGATTACTAGAAAGTGGGCATGTTCTGTTGTGGCTGCCCCAATTGCGAAACATCTGCACCCAACATCTTACCCGACATCTGTTTTATATAGTTTAAATGAGCAGTGAAGCTTATTTTAGCACTGCGTTTGCGATTTAATTTTGCGATTTAATTTTAATTTTAATTTGCGTTTGCGATTTAATTTAATAGTGTATCTGAAGAAGTGTGCATGCACACGAAAGCTCATACCAAAATATAAACTTAGTTGCGATTTAATTGTTATGCTGTTCATTTTATACTTTGATTTTAGCTTGTTCATTTTTTGTATTTTTGCTGTATTTCAGTGCTCTATGAGTTTCTTTGTTTTGAAGAAAGCCTTTCATCCCCCCCCCCCGTAGTTAGGTTTTTCTTTTACATTTACATTTCATTTTTTCTGTTCTGTGTATTTTATTGACATTTTATGTAAGCTGTTTCTAACCCACCCTCTCTTAGTTTTAGATAGGGTTTTAGAACTGACAAAAATCCTTTCTCATTATTAAGTTAACAAGAATTAGTACATAGTTTATCATATACAATAGTAATCAAATCTTGAAATGAGTTCACTGGTAAGGTAATCAGCTTATTCTGTGAAGGGTATATTAATATTTTCTATTACACATTTGCCCTTTATGACAAGGCATAAGCATAATGTTGTCAGAAACTCAAACCTTAAGTAACAGAAAAGAAGCAAAATCATTTGAATGTCCTCTAGAGTTTCCCTGGGGTGCAATTATTCTTTGAGGCATGAGGGGAGAATATAAGTTTTCATGGGGATTTGTACAGATGGTGTTAAAGGTTGCTTGTCATGTTGACTTTACAGTACATGCCAATTGCCAACTTCAAGAACAGTATGGCTTATTCTAAGGCACATCTCTTCTTCAGGGTATTGGTGGACTTGTCACATGCATTCAGATGAATTTCTCTCCTTCTCAATATATGTTGCCTTTTAGATGACTGACACAAAATGTTGCATGAAAGGACAACCTTAAGGAAACCCAAATTTTCAAAGAGCTTGCATTTGACACAAATTAGTCCAAAGTATATTTGGAAGATCCTTTCTAGAGATATTTGGCAACCAGTTTATATAATTCACAGAAAAATCTTCATTGCTAGACTCTGGATTATTTTAAGTGGTGTTAGTGTGTGTTAGACTAGATGGTGGATGATCTTTTAAATAAATAAATAAATCTTGACCTTTCTCAACAGTCTGACCCGATCTGACACTTCTAAGCTTGATTTTGGGTTAGCATGCAACTCCCAGTTGTATTCTGCACTTTTGCGGATTTTGTGGTGCGGTTTCAGTGTTTGCATGTAAAAAGACTTGATGGCTTTGTAAGGAATTTTGTTTCAGCAGTTTGTAGTTGCATAGTGGCCTGGAAGGTTCCTGTGACCTTGCTTTCTAAAGTTAATCTCTATGGCTCTTAAAGAGCACCAGCTCTGCTGGGTTTCTAAGCCCTGCGATGAAGAGAAAGGACAGGAATGCTATGGAGTTCTTGCACTAATACCTATTTGTGTTTCTGATTTAGCCTGTTTACCACTTCTCTTGAATGGCTGTATGGTTTCCACTCATGCCTGCTTCCGGTCTGCCTTCAAATGAACAGCTTATACAGAACAGTCAGGTTGCTGCAATGCTGCAGGCATACACCCACTTAAATATAATTAAGCCAATTGTCTTCCTCAATGTTCTGAGATGTGGTGATCTTTAAAAAAAAAAGTCCAGTGCAATATCTATTTTTTGTTAATCCCTTAATTGTACTAGAGGTCAAAAATCAGCAGATCTGTCATGGCATGTGTCAGAGGTGGTTGCGGCTACTCTTGAGTAAAGACGCTTCACATCTTGTGCATATTATTTTCAGTGCGAAGATACCAGCAAACATGACTGCTTAGTCCATGTCAGAACCCTACAATGGCTTCTTCCGGGTTTTCACTCAGTATAAAAGCCTGGGCACTCCAAAGTGCCGCCCCCTGGCCCTACGGGTGGGCGTGCGCCTCAATTCTGACGTCGGAGGGAACGGTCTCCTTTCTGGCGGCCCTGTGTCCGACATCTCTCCAGACTCCTCCTCCCCTGGCCATCTCTCACAGCGGCGCTGAGGCTCCGATACCTGACAGAGCCCTCTCTCCTCCCCGCTCCCTTCCTTATTCCTTTCTCCTGACTCGCTGCTCGTGCTGACACTGGGTGAGGACCTTGTCAGGATGTCAGGGGGCGGCTCTCTGTAGGGCGTCCCCCTGACAGCATGCATAGCAGGTGTTCCATTATGTTGGCTATGATGGAGGTAACCAATGTGGTGCTCTTAGAATGTTGCCGGACACCTGCACTTACTACCCCCAGCAGTGGTCAGGAATGATGGGAGTTGTCTTCCAGCAACATATAGTGGCCTCACCATAGGTTATGGTGATTCCTGCGAATTTATGCTCATCTTCATCCCTTAGCCAGTAATGGGAGCACTGAATCCATGCCAAGCAAGTATGATTGCTGGCTGTGAAGTTTATTGTAGCGATCTATTCAGTTTCTGAGTCTTAGCAATTTTTTTTTTACCTGTTATATCCTATATGTGTTTGAATTAGGATCCGTGCTACGTGTGCAAACTTATTATTATTATTTACTACAGTGGTACCTCGGGTTACAAACACTTCAGGTTACAGACACTTCAAGTTACGGACTCCGCTAACCCAGAAATAGTACCTCGGGTTAAGAACTTTGCTTCAGGATGAGAATAGAAATCGTGCTCTGGCGGCGCGGCGGCGGCAGGAGGCCCCCATTAGCTAAAGTGGTGCTTCAGGTTAAGAACAGTTTCATGTTAAGAACGGACCTCCGGAACGAATTAAGTTCTTAACCAGAGGTACCACTGTATTGCACAAGCAGGAAAGTTTATATTCAGATTAATATCCAGCAGCAATTCAGGTTTCATTGATGCTGCTAGCTCTTTCCTTGCTGGCATTTTCAGAACTTGACCTGTGGAAGTTGGAACATCTGATAAAACACCACACATCTCTTCCCAGCAGGCTCGCAAATGTTGAAAACCTACCCAGGGAATGATGGACAGCTTGATGAAAGTACTTCAGCTAGAGCATGATGCTTAAATGAGGCAGAATTCCCATTAGGCACATACCTTTAGGAGCTAATACAATTACTGCAGTTTGTGGCGCAAGTTGTCTAATCTCATGGGTTTGGCTATTAGCAAAGAGGGGTGGATGCACAATGTCCTTAAGAGTGGCAGCATCGTCAGCGTAATTTAGCACACACCGATGAGCTGCAGTAATTGCAAAAGACCATGTCAGGTCAGAGTCATTGCTCTAGATCATTAAAGTGAGTTGGTTTTACACTAGCCATCCGTTAACTGATTACAGCATATAATTATTACAAAAAGCTGAAACATAGGCAGATGTAGTGGTTCTGACATCACTACAGAATTTAACTGGCGAATTGATGCAAGGTTAAATTATCTTCCATCCCTATCATGCTGAGGCACACCTAACAAGATGAACTATGTTAAGGGTTGTAGGTTGCATGAAAATAGATTTAGCTGTTAGTCATTGTCTTGCTTTTATTGATTAGCTCAAGATGTCAATCTGACAATATATTCCATGTGATTTATTATACGCTGGTAACATTAGTGTATAATCTTTTGGCATATATTGCCTGGAGTAAATGATGCATGCTTTATTCAGATTGTGGGTTTGTGTCTTAAGCTGATCCTAGAAGATGAATAGAAAAATCTATGAATCTATAATATCAGTCAGTTGTGGCTTACAGGTGTGACTAGTATTTTTTTTTAAAAAAATGCTGGGGAAGTAACTTTGGGAATTACAATATCCTTTTAAGATCAGTGTTTGAAGAGACACCATATTTGAAAGGTGTTTTTTGCGTTCCTGGAATGGTATGATAATTTGAACAAACTGATAAAAGGGGACCCTTATAAGCAAGTTTAATATGGTTATAATGAATTTATTGCAATACATGCATCATTCAGATTAGCAAATTGCCAAATGCTAAAAGGAATCTGTCTGTGGATGAATTTAAACACAGGGTAAGATAATGTTGGGATAGCAATGGAAATCACTGCATCTCATGTATCTCATGTCATTAAATATAATGAAAATCTACCATGTTATTATATAGGAAATAAAAGTATGAACAAATGTACTTCCTCTCTGTCATTTGCAACCCCTTTTGCATATCTTCATAATCCTATCCATATGTCTACTTATGCCCATTCTACCTGAAGCTGAGAGTGAGCAGGGCTTGACTGCTAGTGTAAGTTATCAGGAGAAAAACATTGGTGATTCCCAGAAAACCAAAACAAACTATTGTTCACATGCTTTTCAGTTGGAATATTTCCTTAAATAAGAGTTTTCCCAAAACTAGTCTTATTCAATGTGAAAATTAGAAATGCTTTCCTGATAATTTTCAAGGGCAGGACACCAATTATTGCCTGGAATCCTGGGAATCTTGGAAATCTCCCAGCTTCATTCACAAGAGATAAAGATATTCTTAGTGTGCATATACAGGAATGTCATTGCTGCACACTTCACTAGATAGTTAGTGGATGTAATTACCATGAGTAGCCACCTGTGCTGTGTGAGAGGCAGCTGGTCAGTGCTATAACTTTAGTAAGGTGTCAGTCGGAAGCCCTCTCCACCTGTTAATTACCCTTTCCCCTTGTGGGTCTCCTTTGTCTGTTCTCTAAATAGAGAAACACAGATGTTTGTGTACATTTTAATTAAGTGCAGACCTAGTATTAAGTGCTATGGTTTAAGTGTTAAGATGCCCACTTTTATTTTGAGAAGAATGTGCTGCCACCTGTGCAAGCTGAAAATCTAAATATACCACAATTTACATTTATTATACTTGGGTATTCAAGACTCTAACACTGCTAATTAGCATTTAGATGGTTTCTAGGTAGTAATTTTGTGTGCCTCTCTCTTTCTTATTTCAAGTAACTTCTGACCCTCCCTTTTTCTAACTTTATGCCACATATCTATATCATTATCTTTATCTTTACCTTTACCTTTCTCTCTCTCTCTCTCTCTCTCTCTCTCTCTCTCTCTCTCTCTCTCTCTCTCTCTCTATCATCTATCTATCTATCTAATCAGGCTTCCTCAAACTCAGCTTTCCAGACGTTTTTGGCCTACAACTCCCATCATCCCTAGCTAGCAGGACCAGTGGTCAGGGATGATGGGAATTGTAGTCTCAAAACATATGGAGGGCTGAGTTTGAGGAAGCCTGATCTATACCTTCCCCCTAGAATTCTGGATTATCTCCTTTAATGCTGACAGGAAACTTGCTGATTGCAATGCATTTATAGATTTTTAAAGAAATAATTTGAACCAAGCCATCTGGTATGATGGGAAATTGGAACGGGATATCAGAAAATCACATTCTGAAAGGGAATATATAGTGGCTTTGCTTTGATTGGCGAGGGGAAGGTTATACAAATTGGATGACCTTTTGTATGGGGTGGGTCAGAGGGAATGTGACCCTTCTTGCTTTACCTGGTTCTTTCCCTGGCTTTTGATACCATCAACCATGGTATCATGCTGGACTGTCTCTGCAGGTTTGGAACAAGAGGCAGGAAGTCCATTCCTACCTATGAGAGTATCTTGTATCCGAGATATCATTGGGTGACTGCAATTTGACCCCCTGGAAGTTATGCTGTAAGGTGCCACAAGGCTCCATCTTCTTTTCCCCATTGTTGTTTAACATCTATATGAAGTGATAGGGAATGGATTTGGGATGGTGTCATTAGTATGTTACAGTTGAACCAGGGCCGTCTCTAGGCCTGGGCTGGGTGGCGCAATGCGCCAGGGCGCCTGGCCACCAGGGGGCGCCCAGCTTTGGCGGGCCGCCGCTGCGCGCTTACCCAGCTACCGTGCACCTCCAGCCACTCTCACTTCTCCCTGGCGGCGGGTGAGTCAAGCGCGCAAGAGCGGCAGTTCCCAGTGCCGGCACCTCGGCAAACTAAAGAGCCTCTTCCACGCGTCCCTGGCTGGCTTCACGGCGCACTGGCTCCGCCCTTTCTTTCGCTTCCCCAGCAGGGCTGGCGAGCGCCTCCCTCTCTGCTCTGCGGCGAGGTGGAGAACAGCAGTCATTTGGGAAAGGGAGGGAGGAGGAGGCAGTAGCCTGAAAACGCCTTCAAGGTTCCCCTCTGTGGCGCCTGGGGGGCTCCCAGGGCCGTGGCAGGAAGAAGCGCCCCTGACGGGACTTGCGGAGGCGCCCCTGGAGGTTCGGGACCGGAGGCAAGCGCAGCCCTTCTGCTTCCGCGCTGCTACTGCTTAGGGAGTGAGCGCTGGAGGAACCTTTGCACCACGGCACTAGATGTGCTTAGGACGGCCCTGAGTTGAACTGAGCATGGCTGTGCATGTTCTGAATTGGTGCTTCTATGGGTGGTGGACTGGATGAGAGCCAATAAGTTAAAATTAGTAACTGAAGTTCAATAAGATGGAGTGGCTGTGGATGGATGGTCTCTAATTCCAGGAGTTAGGATAGCTGCCTGATCTGGTCAGGTCTGCATACCCTCTGAAGAAACAGATTCATAGTCTTTGTCGCCAAAGGTTCAAACCTTTCCCCATCTTTGAATAGTGTTCCAGGTAAGGCCATTTCTGGACAGGCATAGGCTGGCCACCTTGTTCTAGGCATAGGTAACCTGAATATTTAATTATCATAAGGTGCCCTTTGTGTGGCTGCCAGATAGAGCACATCACAGTTGGTTGTTTCAGTGCACAATGCAGTGGCTAGGGGCTCTGACAGGAGTGACCTAGCATGCACATATGATTTTTCTTTTGAAAGAACAGGCTGTTAATTTGCTTTTGATCCCAATCTTAAGGTACTTATATCTGATTTTGAGGTTTACAAAACTTGGAACCTGGATATACTTTCCCCCAATATACTCCTGTCTGTATGTTAAGGTTTTCAGATGAAGCCTGTCTGGTCTGCTAAGGTCAACTTTGTAGTAACTGGAGGGAGGGCTTTTTCCATTGCGGCTCCCCCTCCATGGGAACACCTTCACTCCAAAAACAAAGTAATCACCAGCTTTGGGAAGCCGTGTAAGATTATACCATGGGGACACAGTGGTCTTCAGTCACACCCAGTTATGATTGTGAGAGTTTCCCCTCTTGAAATTCTTGGTAGTAGCTTTTTTTGTTTGTATTGTTGCTGTTTAATGTTGACATGCAGTGTGATTTTACAGTAGAAATACTTGTGCACTGCTCACATTTTTTTGTTTACATGGATAAATTCTAAATTTGGAGGGCCTCTCTCATTATTGGGTTCTCTCTGCCCCTCATGTAGGTTTTGAAGCTATGTAATGCTGTCTGCAGTAGGTTGCAGGATTTATTAAACCAGGTTGTTGAATCAAAATAAACAATTTCCTGTTATATTTTGGCCTTGGGAAGAGAAGAGAATGCTTCTAAGCTGTAGCAATAGAAGAAGCAGTGGTTCACACATAGAAAATTCACTATAAATGAGGCAAAGCAAAAATCACAGAGAATATCATTAGGATATCCTGGGGCACAGACAGAACTTTCTCTGTCAAGGTGTGTTTCCCCACTGCCCTGTTTTCCACCCAGCACCATAAATCATGACTGAAACTGTGTTCTTCTAGATGCCAATATTTTACAACATCCAGAGTGTTCTTTCTGCTTCATCTGGGCTGGTGGATAATGCTTCAAAATACATATAGGGCAATAAAAAAGGTGAAGGTAAGGTACAGGACCCCTGGACGGTTAAGTCCAGTCAAAGGTAACTATGGGGTTTGGCGCTCATCTTGCTTTCAGGCTGAGGGAGCCGGCGTTTGTCTGCAGACAACTTTCCGAGTTTACCTTTTATTAAGGCAATATCTTTATTAGTAGGAATTGTATTGGCAACTTGGCTGCCATTTTGCAGCCTCCACAGTGGCCTGGAGTTGTTTCAAGGCATTTGGAGCGAGGGCAATGATTTTTGCCACAAAACAGGGAGTGGATATAAGGGGAAAAATTCTATGAAACTTTTTTTTTTTAAGGTGGGTGAGAAAAAGAAAAACCTTGGAATATCCCCCCCCCCCCCCGAGGAAGAGTGCATGGGTGACCCCAGCTATGTCCCATGGGTCAGACAGCATGAGAAAATTCTCTTGGAAGGGAGCCAAAGCACATGTTTTGAGAGGTGGATATGTTTTCGAGTCAATATGATCTCATGCAGGCATTTTAAAAATGGGTGCATTCTGTAGTTTCAAAATGAAAACATGAGGAGTGCCCTCTCCTAGGTCAGATGCCATGACCTTCCTAGCAGCTTGGGCTGCTAACTGATTTTTAGCATCACAAGTATTGGAAAAGACCTTCTCTTCTCCCCTCTGCTTCTCAGCTTGCCCTTACAACCTTTTGCTTCCTATGCAAGCTTTCCAGCTCAGTCCCATGTTTGTGTATACATACAAGACTTCTTCGTCATAAAAGTCAAAGCACCAAACTACTCAGAGTGCTGCTTTCCATTTAGTTGGCCAATTACACTCTTGCTGTACCTTAGCCCCCCCCCCCTTGGGAACACGAGACAGCGCAACATAGTGCTGTCTGTCCCTTGGAGTTCACTTTCTTGAACCAAGCACATTTCAGGTCGTTAGTGTCATTGGCCAGGCCACTCTGAGTGGTGGTGATGTGGGATTTTGATTGTCTGCTTAAACTGGGGTTAGCTTTTCCTTCCTATGTTTTTTCTCTCAATTCCCCCTGCTTTATTGGATCTTGAATGTGCTTTATATATCTGCAAAAGAACAACCAGTCCAAAGTAAATATGTACTATAAAATTAATGTTTTTTCTAGGGAAATATAAATGCCAGTGTTTAGAATGTTGTCTCTGCATTTTATTTTTCTGGGAACCCCTCCTGGGTGAAGGAATGAAGGATGCTGGCATTTTTAATGAACTGTAGAGCTACTTATCTGCCCTCAGGCTGACTGCTGGCAACCTAGCAGCCATCTTTTCAGCCTTTCCTTTCCTCTAGAGCCGACATATTTCGATCTATTCCTGAACTATCCTAAATTAGGACATTACACTGGTATGAGGTAGTAAGTATACAGTGTAGGCACTCAGAGCAATGGAAGACTCAAAACTAACTTGTGCATAATGAAAATGATATTTTGGTCACAGTTTTGTTTTTGTTTTTTTAAGGGTAGTGTTGGTGTGAGTTTTAAATGAGGAATGGGATGTGTGTCAAATTCTCAAAGCCAAGATAGCACTGATCTTCACAACCAAGGTTAAAAGCTTTTGGCCTATCCCTCTGCATGAACTTAGTCTGAAGCTGCACATCTAAATACAGGTGGTAGAATGAACGGTGCCACTTCAGATTGCAGATGAGAGAGAACGTAACTTTTGAAAACTCCTTCGCATTTTACTTTTGAAACGCAAACTCGGGTAGAAACCTAGCACCTCAGTGATAAGGTTGGGACAGAACCTTTCTCCCCACTGCACTAATTATCTTTGCTTTTAAGATGGGAAAGGCATCTCAACGTCCCCAGCACTGCTATCATCACCATATGTCCTGAAACATGTACACTTCAGGACTTTAACCAGCTCATTCTGCTGGAACCAGTCCTGATTCAGGGTTATTACAAAGCATAACTTCCTGTTGTTGACTTCATGGGCTGACATTTGTGTTCAAAATTTTGCTTCTGATATGAATACACCTAAAGGCATAAGCTTAATTACATGAAAGTATATTTCAACATTTCTGTAAGGCGCTACCCTTTTCTTTTTGGGGGAAATTTTGCTTCAACAGCTTTTCAACAGTAAGTAGCATGGTTTCATTAAAATAAAAACGAGGGTGTTTTTGCTACTGGAAATGAGATAGCTGTAACATACATTTCTCACTTTTGAATGTTTATTTCTCTTTGCTGCCTTTAGGAATTTAGAGAGTGCAAAAGCTTGGGACAAATCATGCATCTGTAGTGGGTGACTAGCTGTGGAGGAGATTTTCACAGCATCTTTTATATTGCCTCTCATACTTTGAAATAGTGAACCACCCTGAGACCTCGGGGTATAGGGCAGTATATAAATTCAATCAATCAATCAATCAATCATGCAAAATTCATTTGAGGCCTCTGTTTTCATAAGAAGATCCTTGTATGCCTTCATGCATGTGCAAGTCATATGGTTGCACTTTGCTAATGGGCACTACAGTACTGATGAGAATGCGGAAGCTGTAGTTCAGCAAGATCTGGAGGGCCAAAGGTTCTCCACACTTGATCCAGCCCCTTATGGTGAACCATAACTGGCAGCAAGTTTTCAGAATCTGGAACAGAAGCTTTTCTGTTCCAGCTACCTGATCCTTTGAAGTGGAGAGGCATTGAATTGAACTTGGTGCCGGATATATGCAAAACATGCATGGAAAGCAAGCTACTGCCCCATAATTAGTATTATGCAACCCTTAAATATATTTGGTCTTCATCAAAGCAACAGAGGCACTAGCATTGCTTGTCTTTGCGGGGAGGCATTTACATAGCAGACAACTGAAAAAGTGACAAAGGTTCAATATTTCAATTCGCACATTAAAAATGAATAAATCTGGGAGTATATTTGTATTACTGTAATGATGTGTTGTCTTAGTGGGTTGAAATTCATGGTGTAAGGTTTGCCACAATAAAGACTGAAGCTGCAGGCAGTGGCAACTGAAGCCAGAGATTGCCATTCATCTTTCTTTGGCAAGATTTAGTAAAGGTGAAGCCAGGTAGGCAGGCAGTTGGGTGTTCCAGATCTGCAGGACTTAAACAGCTCCTGGAGGAGAGCTGAATCACACATTAGCAAATATCCTGAAAAGTGCCTTGGGCACCGCTTATCCTCAGTTAAGAATAGATTCCTTGGCATTTATCCTCATAAGGACCAATATGAATTGATCCTGAAATGGAGGATTCTGAACAGAAGTGCCCTTGAGATCTCTTGCTGAACTATTGTTTTTAAAATAATGTTTACTCCACTGTTCATCTAAAAAATAATAATCCCTCCCCAGAAGCTTAAAGCAATCAATAAAATACACAGACGAAAAGACATGACACAATAGGAGAAGGATTTGGGAGGAATCAGGGTGCAAACCAACCTCCCCTTCCAGCAGGGAGAGGAGAAGGAAGCTCCATGCTGTTGCTCCTGCTCTGACCAAATGATGGGACTAGCGTGGTCTCCCCACCCACTCACCATAATCTTCTTTGGAGGCAGCCTCACAGTAGCACTTGGCCTCTTGGCACATGACAGAGGCTTTGCAGTCCCATGTCATTTACAACCCTGACAAGTAAGCAATTCAAGGGGTGAGTGACAGCATATTTTATAAGGAGGCTTCTGTAAGCCTGAAGGTTAGAACTGGGGATCAACAATGCTGGCTTCCATTTTTTTCTGCCCATTGAAAATATCTAGACCAGGGGTCAGCAAACTTTTTCAGCAGGGGCCGGTCCACTGTCCCTCAGACCTTCTGGGGGGCCAGACTATTTTTTTGGGGGGGGGGATGAACGAATTCCTATGCCCCACAAATAACCCAGAAATGCATTTTAAATAAAAGGACACATTCTACTCATGTAAAAACACACTGATTCCCGGACCGTCAGCGGGCCAGATTTAGAAGGCGATTGGGCCGGATCCAGCCCCCGGGCCTTAGTTTGCCTCCCCATGATTAGACTCTGCCCAATTGTTGTCAGTTGCCAGCCTCCATTTTGCCTTGGAGCACTGCAGGTTCCTTAACACTTTGAAGGTGTGAGCTTGAGGTATTCTGTTCAGTAAACTTTGCCCTGTTTCTTCTGATATATGTAAATCTGGCACCAGCCTGCTTTTCTAAGACACAAAAGGGCCTTTACTTCAGCTGAAACTCAGCAAGGTGGGCATACATGTAACATAATATATCCTCTTCATATGTAGGGTGCTTTTAGTCTCTTCAAGAAGGTCTTTCACTCATTAAGGAGTTTCTATTATGATAACTTTGAGAGGAGGCTGCCGTCCTCAGCCTTCCCACTGAGTTGAAGTCTCATTATAAATTGTCTCTTTATGTTTCCAAAATGCTGGGTTCCCAAGCTTAGCTCATTAATGAGACAGGAATGTATTTCATAATGGCTGGCTTGTTGCACCAGAACCACACAGAGGAAAAAAGAATGTTGCAATTTAATTCATTGGTGCTGGAAACACATTTGCACTTCAGCAAGCCTGCTAAAGAGAACGTGATGAAGATTGATTCCAACTCTCCCCCCTCCAAAAATGAAATTCACTTTCTTTTGTTTTTCCTGTGTTTCATCTGTATATCTACGTTTTTAAAAAAGTTTCCCTTTGACAAAATACATAGGAATTATTACCAAAACACCCAGTGAAACTCAACTTTCTTTGAAGAATATGCTGTTTTTCAAACAGAAGGGAAAAAGAATGCTTTCAGCCACAAAGACCAAATTGCTTCACAGCTAAAACTGGTTCAGCCATAGTCTGTTCCCTGGTGGGAATGGCTAAATCTCTTATTTAAAGCTAAACAAGATTACTCCAAAAGCTGGCATTCAAATAGCTTTTTGCAGAATGGCATAGTAGGTATGGGGTTCCTACAGTCTCCAGTGCAGAATCAACAATTGAACTCTTTAGGTGCTTAACATTCTAGAAGTTTACTTTAGAATTAGCTTGCCTTCAGAAGGCAAAAGATTGCTAAGTATTTGATTTCCTGACATTAGTTTAACAAAGAAGTCACCATGTCAGCTATAATACCATGAAATGGAATAAGCATTTCCTGTTCCATTCTCTCCACAAGGATCTCTGTCCCTCCACCCCTTCCTTTCACTTGATTGAGGCTACCATTTATCAATTGTTAAGTTTGTGATAGATTTGTATGCTGAGGATCAAACAGCTATATTAAGAATGTTAAAATGTTTTGACCTATATAGATTCAGAAGTATATCAAAATAATTTTATGTCATTTTGTTGTTGTCGTTTAGTCGTTTAGTCGTGTCCGACTCTTCGTCACTCCATGGACCAGAGCAGTGTTTCTCAACCTTTTTTGGGCCACGGCACACTTTTTCCGTGAAAAAAATCACGAGGCACACCACCATTAAAAAAGTTTAAAAATTTAACTCTGTGCCGCCCTATATTATAATTATGACTGTAAGAAACACCTGCCAAATATTGCTTTCTGGCGGGTTAGTGTTGTATGTTGGCGGCCGCCAGGCTCGTTTGCACTGAGCTTTGGGAAAGAGGAGGAGAAATATTGCTTTCCGGCGGGTCAGTGCTGATCATTGGCGGCCGCCAGGCACGTGACAATGCAAATCACCCTTCTCGTCGCCGCACGTCGCGGCACACCAGCCAGAGTCTCGCAGCACACTAGTGTGCCGCGGAACAGCGGTTGAGAAACGCTGGACCAGAGCACGCCAGGCACTACTGTCTTCCAGTGCCTCTTGCAGTTTGGTCAGACTCATGTTCATAGCTTCAAGAACACTGTCCAACCATCTCCTTGTGCCCTCCGTCTTTCCCAACATCAGGGTCTTTTCCAGGGAGTCTTCTCTTCTCATGAGGTGGCCAAAGTATTGGAGCCTCAGCTTCAGAATCTGTCCTTCCAGTGAGCACTCAGAGCTGATTTCCTTCAGAGTGGATAGGTTTGATCTTCTTGCAGTCCATGGGACTCTCAAGAGTCTCTTCCAGCACCATAATTCTGTCATAATTACATAATTATGTCATTTTATTATTTCTTAAATCTTAAAACAACATGCATTTAACAAATCTTCAGCTTTGGGAGGACTCTTCCTACCCCATGTCCAGCCCATCAAATTATTGTATAACATTTGCGGTAATTTACTGTTGCTTGAAGGTTTTGCACCTTTTAATATTGAGCTGGCTGATAAATGGATTGTCAGATACTCATTACCCATAGCAAGAAAATGGTACTTCCTGCACATAATTTTAATTTGTTCCTTTCATTCTTCTTCTAATAGTGCTCCATTCCAATTTCCACTTAGTAGAATACATAGGAAATTAATGAAAAAGCCAAATTCCAAAACAGGAGAGTCAGAGAGAAGGGCGGGGTGAGACCAACACATGTAATTTACATGATTAATAAGGCTAACCCTTGGTTTTTCTTACACATGGAGTGGGCACATGATTGCTTCCACATGGGAGAAGTAACATTTCACTTGGGATACCCTCTCTCTCTGAAACTTATCATTCAAGTTTTGTGCCTCAAAAAGGAAGGTGAAATCTCAGTAGTTGAGGCTCCCTGAGAATTTGGCATCAACATGGAGACTTATGCTTCTTTGAAGCTTGTGTGTGTGTGTGTGCGCGCGTGCGCGCGTGCGTGCGCACACACATTTTGAGCTAGGGAGGTAAGACTGGCTATTCTAAAAAGCTGCCGTCTGCTATTGGCTTATCCTTTAGCTGCAACCACTATGCATTGTTTAACTCAGGGTTCTGTCAGTGGTTGGGGAAAAGCCTTTTCCACAGCGAATTCTCACATTTATCGATGTGTAATATAAACTGCCTTATCCTTACCCTAGATTGTCTCAGGGGAGTAGAAGTGTTCACCAACAACGTGAAATTTATGATTCCGTGAAGCTGCAGTCGTGGGGGCTTCAGGCTGCCAATAATATTAATGTAAAAAAAAATAAGCCAGAAAAAGTTAATCCTAGAAGCAGCAATTTTTTAAAGAGCGCATTGAGGATAACACTGTTTTACGAGACTGAGACGAATGATAAGCCTCAAAGAAAGAAGCTATGACAAGGCATCAAACATATGCTAATATGGGGGTTGATCAGCATCTGTAGCAATGCGCTTTCACAAACTGTGCCATGTCAAGAATTCAGAAACTACAAAGGTGGAAGAGATGCTTAACAAAGGAAACGAACACACACATTTGTAAATGCATGGAACTCTTCGAGTAGCAAACTGCAGTCTCTAATATACCACTAATACATTGCTTATGCATCTTTATCACTGGGAAGCCAAGCACAGACAAAACAAGGGCTCCAATACAGCCACGAGAAAGACACCAAAGAAACAAAAGGCCAGTCAGACAAATTGGTAATGTTCCCAATGGTTTTTGAAAACATTTCTTTTACATGGGAAAGGTTTACTAGACAAAACTTGAATACTGCAGGTAACCAAAGCAGGCTGTAGTTCCAAGCAGGAAATCAAGCATCCCACAGTTGCACCATAGGCAAATGAATGTGGCAGTGCTACAATAACTTGTTGGAGTTAAATTGGCTGATTTGCATGGGATGCAACAAACACACAAAACGTAACCAGCTGTGCATTCACATAAACAATCCTCTTCTGTATTTTTCACACTATCAAGCATTTCTCTTGTACATAATCAACACATAACTGTAATTGTAATTGTAATTAGTTTTTATTGCGGCCATTGGCCCATATCAAAAACAAAACAGAAAAACAAAAACAAACAATTCATCATACATTAAAATCAACACATAAAGTTCAACAAAGTAAACAGTCCCAATAGATCAGTTCATTCATAGAGTCCAAATTTTTGCCATTTTCTGTTTCACATATGTCTTTGTATATTCATAAAATCCAAATGGGAGGAGGGGAAAGGAGATTGTTAGCCACTTTGAGACTCCTTCGGGTAGTGATAAAGTGGGATATCAAATCCAAACTCCTCCTCTTCTTCTTCCACTACAGTTCCACAGAATCTTGACAAGGATTTCCAGAATAATGCCTTGTTTCGCCCTCCTGGGCTTCATCAGTTGTGCATGTTCTAAATAGTATAAATGAATACAATATTATATTTCAACATACTTTAACAAATTAGAATAATATAAACAATTGTACCATAGGGGTACATACTGTATGTAGTATATCAAGATTATGGGTCTTATGACATAGTGGTTGCTGTAGTGAACAACAACTGTTGCAATGTAAGGTTATATAGACAGGCGCAGTATTGATTTTAGTTATAGGTGACGGCAATCTACAACTGCAAGGTTTCCTTCTTTTGGTTTGCACGGGACGGGCATTAAATATAAAGAGAGTTAACAGCATGTTCAGGGTACCTTTCTATAGTAAGTGCAGTCCTATGTGCATGTACTTGAAAGTACCTAAATCAGTGTTCAGTGGTGCTTACTCCTAGGTAAATTTACATTTGTTTGCAGCCGAAGTCCAAACTCAGCCAGAGTTAAAAATATATATATTATTGGCTTGTAATAAAACCCTAGTCTGTCCCTAGTTAATATGAATAGTGCAAGTAGTTGCAAGAAGTACACTCTAGATGAGATAAAAAGCAATGTGGGCTGAAAACCATGTGCAAGTGAGCTACCAGAATCAACATGGTTCCTAACCTACATCCCATTGCTGACTAGGCACCATGGAGCCTAAGATTTGGTTTGTATGGTTCCTAGAGACTGGAAACAGCCAGTCTCCATACCAGGCAAACGAAAGGGAGATCACTATAACATATTATGCTGCCATCAAAATCTATCATGTGGAAACTATTTCCAGCTTCCTCTATGCGATGAAAGTAATGTGTAGGCCAGCCGTATGAAACAGTTTATCATGTCATTCCCTCCCTCTTCCTCATCTCCTCAATTCAAACATAAAAGGAGAGAAATCCATAGGCAGCAGCACATAAAAAGAGGAAATATAGATAATGCTGACTCAGTTGATGACTGGCAGGTACTTCAACTGATTGGATTCCAGTTACATCTGGATAGTTTTTTCTGTCAATCCCAGAGCCAGCTTGCTATTTATACTACAAATAGAATTCAGTATTGGATGGTTTTCCACTGCTGGATTGTTAAAGCTGCTTAGACCTTCCAGAGGCTTAATTTGGGATTAAATGACATTTTGCTCATAAAATCCATTTAGTTAATTCGCTTGCAAAGTGTGTCCCCTCCTGCAGTTTTAATGTACTACTTATTTTTTCTTCTTCTGTTTGAAATAAAACATGCTTCTTGGCTTTAGGTTTGCTTTAACAAGGCACTATTAGGTATTCATAATACTGCAAACAAATGAAAGACTTGGCATAATCATTTGAGCACATTTTGTAACTGCTGCAACTCTTTTAGCAACATTTGAATATTTCTGCCTCATTTGTACGTTTTCTGTACTACAGAAAATGGCAGACAATAGTCTACTGCTGCCGTAGTCCACCCAAAAGTCTGAAGTATAGCCCCAGCATATAACATCTGCTGTTACAAGGCCTGGTATATGCAGAAGGCATGTATGAACACTTGAAGTTTTCTCCTTGGCTTTGCCTGGAAGAAGCAGCAACTGGCATGGCCTGTTCACAAGATCCGGTCAAGTTCTTCTATTTACCCACCCCCTCCTTCTGTGCCCAACTTTGAAATTTGGCTTTGTCCAAAGGTTTAGCATGCCATCGGATGTTTAACATAGCCTTTCCCCAATCTTGTGCCCTCCAGAAGTTATTGGATTCAAATTCCCTTAAGCCCCAGCCAGCATGGCAAATGGTCAGGAATTATGTAAGCTATAGGCTAACACATCGGAAAGGCCTCAAGTGGTTTGGCACATTTAAAAACCTACTGAACAAAGCAACATATTCATCAAACAAAATATAGCTGTGCTGATATCTTAGTGCCTTCGAAAAGCAGCCCATGTAACAACGTCTCTCACCGTTCTTAAAAATACTAGCTGCATTTTGGTTTGGAGACTCATTAATTCTACTTTTATGGAAGCACAGCTTGCAATGTGTCTCCGTTTGCCTATGCTGTTTGCCCAAGGCATATAGATATACCAGTACAGTGGTACCTCTACTTACGAATAACTCTACTTACGAATGTTTCTACTTACGAATGGAGCTCCGTCTGCCATCTTGGATGCAGTTTAGATAGGATTTTTTCTACTTATGAATTTTTAGATAGGGTTGCTTCGACTTACGAATTTTTTCTCCCAATGCATTCCTATGGGATTCGACTTACAAATTTATTCAACTTACAAATGTGCGTTCGGAACGAATTAAATTCGTAAGTGGAGGTACCACTGTATAATGCTTTTGTTTGAACTTATTGTGAAAGGGCGTGGTATCTTCCAGAGACAATGTATTTCTTGGTTGATTATTAAAAAAAAATCTAAGCAGTGTACAAAATACAAGCAACAATAGACAACTTAAACAAAATATTACAAAAATGCACAGTAACATATAAAAATGTTAGATGCATACAAAGTTACTAATATACATACCAGTTTGTAAATCAATATCAGTTCATTCTCTTTTGGACCACCCCCACTCTCAGCCTTCAAACAAACTCAGCTCACCCACAAAAAAGAAGAGCTCAGCAGATGTCACCCTAGTCCAGGCATCCCCAAATTGCGGCCCTCCAGATGTTTTGGCCTACAACTCCCATGATCCCTAGCTAAGAGGATCAGTGGTCAGGGATGATGGGAATTGTAGTCCAAAACATCTGGAGGGCCGAAGTTTGGGGATGCCTGCCCTAGTCTCTCACTAGAACCATAGCATTTTAGAGTTGGAGGGGACCATGATGGTCATCTAGTCTATCTAGGGTTGCCAGACTCAATAGAGGACAGGACTTCTGTGCCTTTAATTGCCCTGCTCTCTTTTGAGTCTGGAAACCTTAAAGAGAAACCAGCAGACCGTTTGCTTGGAAATTAAACAAAGGGTCTGCTTTGTTTCTCTTTAAGATTTCCAGACTCAAAAGAGAGCAGGGCAATTAAAGGCACAGAAGTCCTGTCCTCTATTGAGTCTGGCAACCCTAAGCCTACCTCCCTGCAATGCAGAAAACTTTTTGCCCAATGAGGAGCTCAAACCCATGACCCTGAGATTAAGTGTCTCGTGCTCTACTGACTGAGCTGTCTAGACTTTCTTTTTATGGGCAGGCACAAGGTCATAATCTGCTGTACTCTCCACACATTGTTCCAGGTACAGCAAGTTGAGTTTCCCAGGGGGTCCAAAGGATGGGAAACCCCCTTGTGCACTTACAGCTTTTTCTTCCCCCTTTGTCCTCTCCTCTTCCTCCAGCTGCTCTATTTGTGCTGGAAATGTAGAGACATGATACTAAAACTGTGATCTGATGGCTTTTAAAATATTTTAAGTTTAATTTTGTATAATTTTATTGGCACCTACCCTAAGCTTTGTTAGGGTGTGGTTATAAATCTAAAAACAGAAAAACTAAAAACAAATATCTAGGGTCTCTTCAACACCCTTTCGATTTATACTTTTTTGTGTACACAGTAGTAATATATGAAGACCCCTTAGAATTTATATGACAAAAATGTCAAGATGTTGCTGAAGAACACATTTTCAAACACCTCTTTAGTATGGATAACAACTGGAGAACGATCCTTGATGTCCATGGCTCTCTCCACCACCAGATGTCAAATGGATATTGTATGCAGTCACCTTTAGATGCATGAAGCTGAGTTGCTGAGAACTTTAGAAACTACAGTGGTACCTCGGGTTAAGTACTTAATTGGTTCCGGGGTGCCATTCGCTCCCCGAAAAGTACTTAATCGGAGCGGCGATAGCGCACCTGTGTGAAGCGCCGATAGAGCGCTTCTGCACATGCGCAAACTGCGCAGATTGCTTCTGTGCATGCACATTTGGCGGAACCCGGAAGTAAACACTTCTGGGTCCGCGGAGTACTTAAACTGAAAGTCCTCAAACCGAAACATACTTAAACCGAGGTAGGACTGCATAAAGAGCCACTGTAGATGCTCTTCCAGCTCTTCAGGAAGTGGCTTACCTTCTATAGTCTGTGCAAACAAAAAAAATCTGAACATTTGTGTAATGCAGCCCAATTTATATTGGCTGAAGGCATTTACTGTATGTTCTTTTGAGATGTGTGGGAGGTTATATTTATTTATAAATGCTGGCATATACACCTCTTTGTAATGTGAGAATAGTCTTGTGCGTTTTTGAATGCTTCGTGCCATGCTTTCAGATCTTCAGAGTATGGTTCTTTGATGTTTGTTCCTAAAAGGATAAGGAAAGGGCAAAGAGAAATAATGCTTGCCTTCTGGAAACACCATATGCCACTGGATAAATGAGGACTTCACATTGACAAGGGCTACAGTGTGGAATAATCTGTTGCGGAATTTAATTCAGCAGTATTTATGGTAGAGGTGTGCAATCAGAATCTGAGCAAAAGTGTTGTATCATGTGCAATATATGGATTGGTTGGGATTGGTAAATGTACAAGACGATTCACTGATTGAAATGCCACACATTATTGCTGTGCTTTTAATCAGATCTTTGGAAGAAGAAAACCTTGTGCACATTCATTTTCTTTCCCAGAGGAAAATTATAGCTGATGAAGGGTTAGAGGATTTATGAGGGTGCCAAAGCATATGGCAGATGGGCTGGATTAGGACTCAGGAGTACAGTAATCCAAATCCTTGTTGCCAAGTATTATAAAGAACTCTGCCTCCTGCTGGGTTCTTCTAAATTTATAGCCTAAAAAGCAAGGGCTGCAGATACCGAAAATAAAAGTACTGTTTGCAGAGCTGTTTCCTAAATTAATGTCTGGATAAACAACTCTTTTGGCTTTTCCACTCCAGGCATTATCCTACCCTCAATGAAATGTATTACAAAGCACCATGTTATGAGCTGCTAAGAGTGCTGATGTGTTTGTAGGTTGTGTTTGGAAATGGTTTGAGATACCTACTGCCCACAATATTACCGGTAGGTTTGGGCCCTGATTTGACACTTCATAAAGCAGCTTGTTTTGATGTGAAGTGATTCATAGGCTGTCTGATTGAGATCAGTGTCTACCTGAGTCTGCATCATTCTCTGTTCCATCTCCACCCTGAAATCACCATTGGAATTTTTTCTAAGGCTATGACTTCCATTCTTTTTGAGAGAAGTGGATGGAATTTGCTTCCTCGGTCCATTTGGCTGGAAACAGTCCAACAAATCTACAATCCTATATTGTGAAGCATCAGGGAAAGGCATGTAATAAAGGGATTCAACATAAGCATTAGTCAAGGGTGCCAACTTGAATAAAAACTTTTGGGGGGGGGAGTTAAGCCCTGCCCCATATAATCAATCACATGACTTGGCACACATAAACATCATTTGAATGACAATGCCCTTAATTTTGGCAGGGTTCTAGAGCCCTTACGCCTCCTTCCCAAAGCTGGGCAAGTGCTTGCAGGTCTTTGGGAAGTAGGTGAGAGGGTTCTAGGACCCTGCCAGAGCCCTCCCACCTCCTTCCCAAAGCCAAGTAAGCAGCCCTCCACTTTATGGGGGTCTGGTTCCAGGGGTTCCAGGCTTTCCACTTTTTGAGTATACATCTGGACCCTCAGAACCAAGCCCTGCATACCTGAAGGAGTGTTTCCACCCCCATCGTCCAGCCCACACACTGAGGCCCAGCTCTGGGGGCCTTCTGGTAGTTCCCCCCACTGCAAGAAGTGACGTTACAGGGAACCAGGCGAAGTGGCTTCTCGGTGGTGGCACCTGCCCTGTGGAATGCCCTCCCATCAAATGTAATACAGATAAATAACTGTATAACTTTGAGAAGACCTTTGAAGGCAGCACATTATCAGGAAGTTTTTTAATGGTTTATGTTTCATTATGTTTTTAATATTTTGTTGGGAGCCTCCCAGAGTGGCTAAGGCAGCCCAGTCAGATGGGCGGCATATGAATATTACTATTATTATTATTACTTGTATTGGTTCCAATAGCTCCTTGGTATGTTCAGAATTCTCCACCCCCGCTCCCCAAACTCACAACTTTCTGCACTTTCCTGACTTTTAGAAGAGCTTTTGTCAATCAACATACCGTATGCCCTGCTGTTAGGGAAGGCAACTTTGTCACCTGCTTCCTGCCACCTTCACGCTTACAATGTTGGACTTGAAACTGCTTCTCTATAGTTTTGCTACAGTTCTACAGTACGTGCATGCTGGAGACTGTGATATTCCTAGTTTCAGTATTGCATAAAATGGTCAGTCACAGATGCACGTGTAACCTGTGCTAGTGCTGGCATCAGGGTTACCAACGCTGGTTCCTTGGTAATTTTTGCTAATTGTACTCTGTATTGATTCCACAAGATAAACTGTAGCAGCATATTCTAAAATATGCTGATTGTCAAGGTTTTCTCTTTCACAGTCTTCATTTAAGAATCTTGGGAGACAAGCAGAAATTCTTAAGCCTGGTGTATTTATGCATACTTTGTGGCTCATAACATTATCTTGTGTTATGGTTGGCATGCTGGAGATTGTTAGGAAGGCTTCCAATCTAAAACTATAGAAAGCTCAGTGAACACCTAAGCAAGACGTAAGCACTGAGGATGATAAGGGGAGGGGGGATGCTAAAGCAATTTCTGCAATTTCAGATGCCAGAAAAACCACACATAGGAACCAAATAATTGACCATGATATACAGCATGAATATGATGAGCAGTTCAAGCAAATGTCAAGCTATTACTGCCTACCATAAATAAACTAAAGGCATGCTTTAAAGTGCACTTGTTGTAGCTAGTTTGCTCATGTCTTTGACCCTTGGACCCCGCATAGCAGCTCAGTATAGCTGAAATTGCTATTTTGAATGGCGCTCCAGATCGTCCCTGGAGGGAAAAAGAAATGGGAGAGAGAGAGAGAGAGAGAGAGAGAGAGAGAGAGAGAGAGAGAGAGCACTATGGGGAGGATTCTGGAGAGAAATTTTTTTTACCTGCCCTTTGAAAAAAAGTGTATTTGATGTCCAGGCCAAAGCAGAGAGTGGAGTTAATGAATGGGGAAAGAGTGACAGATTTTCAGTATGCTGATTGCAACTGTATTCTTACAGGTGTGAGATTAGATTGCTGCTTGTGCAATTGAAATTCTGGTAGCTTCTTTGTGTAAGGCAAAAAGCAGATTAAACAAAGTGTGATGAAATCACATGACCATCTCATGCATGTGCCTGATGCTCACATGCAGAATCAAATCATGTAAGTGGCCTAATTGCGTACACACACACACACACACACACACCGCAACAAAGGTGGGAAATTTGCAAGATAAGACAGTATTTCTATTTTTATAACAGTGTAGCTTCTGGCTTACAACAAAACCTTAGTGATGGACAAGCAATTCTATAAAAGCATTTAGACATAATAGATTGTACTAGAAAAGCTTGTAGGGCTTTATAGTTTCTTTAGGTAAGTTTTTTAAAAGCTCACAGAAGCAACTTCATAATCCCATAAACCAAAATATGAATGTAATTTTATTTATTGTTCTTTTTTCCCTTTCAGCGGAAGAATTTACCCCTTCTTTTGAGCATTGGTTTATTGATCTTCTGGGGAGCTTTGCTACTAGGTCTTCGCTTTTATTGGATGGGGAACAAACCTCCCAGCTTTTCCAACTCTGACAACCCAGCAGCTGACTCGGAGAGTTTTCTAACACGAACCTTGACCTTTTTTTACCTGCCAACCAAAAATCTTTGGCTATTGCTGTGCCCGGACACTCTTAGCTTTGATTGGTCCATGGATGCTGTGCCTCTTCTCAAAACAGTCAGTGACTGGAGGAACCTACACACAGTGGCCTTTTATGCTGGACTTCTCCTCCTTGCTTACACCGGTTTGAAAAGCTCCAGCAAAGAGAGAGAATGCAATGGGAAAAGCGTAACAAATGGCAAGCAGAACACCAATGGCCATAACTGCCTATCAGAAATGGAGTATAAAAGCTTGGAGTTGAAGCCCAGCTTTGTACCTAAAGAAGAAAACGGCATTAACAAACACTTGCCGCAGAGACCGCAACTCCCCTCAACTGAGAATATTGTAGTTCTGTCTCTGTCCTTATTAATTGTGCCCTTTATTCCGGCCACAAACTTTTTTTTCTATGTAGGCTTTGTGATAGCAGAGCGTGTCTTGTATATACCTAGTATGGGCTTCTGCCTGCTAATCACTGTGGGCACCAGGGCCCTCTACATCAAAGCCCAAAAGCGCTTTCTGAAGAACTTGATTTTTTTTGCCACTGCTGCATTAATATTTTTCTATGGACTCAAGACTTTTGTCAGGAATGGGGACTGGCAGAATGAAGAGATGCTGTATAAGTCAGGGATAAAAGTAAATCCAGCTAAAGGTAATGTTCTCTATTTTGTTTTGTTTAAAAAAAATCCACTGTCTATAATTCTGTTTTCTTTTTCTGGATTGAACACTTAGGATATGGATCCTACATGTGCATTTATAAACTAGTGTATACCATACAAATAGTACAGTCATATAGAATATAAATTTGTTTTGATTCCATATTAAGAGAAATCATTTTAGCATGCAGTAAAAACAACCACATGAGAACCACAAAAATGTTTTGTAAACATTTCACACATCTAACAAACTATGCTATAATGAATTGTTACATAATAAGCAATACAGCCAGCCAGTGGCGGAGCTTCATGCTCCGACACCAGGGGCCGGAGAGCAGACGGGGCGGGGGCGCCGCCTGCAGGGACCTGAGGTGCTTCATGGGGGCCTGATGCGCATCCCGGGGGCAGGGGCGCCGCCCGGAGGGCCATGGCGGGTCCTGGGGCGGGGCACGCTACCTGCAGGGGCGTGGTGCCTAGCACGGGTGGGGGGCAGCCGCGATGGCACCCTACCAGGATCATGCTGCCGGGGGCGGTGTGCTCCCCCCCACTCCTCTTCCTCTGCCAGTGCAGACAGCCCCCAGTTTACACACTTTCAATATGTATCTGCATTGCACCGAACCTGGAAGTGACCCGGAAACATCAAAAAGAAATCACTGAAACATCACTAAAAGGGTGGGGCAGGGCCGGATAGGGTTGGGCAGAATGGGGACAGAACAGGGTGTTTGTAGGCTTTTTCAATGGGTTTTGATTATATACAATTTCACTGATGCAAATGGTTCCTTGGAACATAACCCCCATAACCTCCTGCTTGTATGAACATGCTTTAACTTAACTCTGATTCAGATATTTGAATCTGTTTCCACAAGTGAAGAAAAGTTTGGTAATTAGTGGGGTGTCTAAAACCTGTGGATCAGATCAACTTCCCCCCTTTTTCTTGTTTTCCTTTGGTTATGGCCAAACTTGAAACTTGAAAAAGACAGCCGATACAGAAATTTAATGTTAGTTGTACTGTCCTTTTGACATTTATAATGAAACATCGATATTGCTACATAAACAGTGTGATTTATTCTCAGCTTCCCTGATGAAACATCTCTCTGTTGCATTTTCCAGGTATTTGAAATGTTGGAAAATCTAACCTGTTAATAGCTGCATATCTGAATGAACAGCCTGTCTTTGTTTCACATGGTGTGTGGCCGCAGCAGTGCACCTGGGAAATTTAGGTTAGATTTAAGCAAATTCAAAATGGCTTGTATGTAAGAAACAGTATTATTTTCAAGCATGCTGCAGGACTTGGATCTGCTGATTGTGAAGCAAGCTTCATTTAGCAATAAAGCTTTATAAATTGCAGCTTAAAAATGCAGACTAGGGACGGGGAAATGGGTGCTGAGGTGCATAGTAGTATTATCCTGTTGTAAATAGCTGTCCAGTATTTCAAATAGGGCTATAGGGTGGGGACCAAAGGTTACCTTCCTTTGATGGGAAGAGGCTTTCTGTTGGAACCTTTGGGTTCAACCCATAATGTTTAGAAAGTTTATCCCCCTTTAAAAGGACTTCAGACCTCTGTAACATTACAGTTTTCTGGCAACATTACTCATCACATTTGATAGCTGTTGAATAGTTTGTTTAAATGTTAGGGTTTACTATTGTTCCACAGGTTGTGTACCACTTTCTGCTTAGCAGGATAATATGCAAGGTTGCCTACATGATTAGATCAGCCAATGTGCTGCAGAAACTCAGCCCCAGAAAATGAGAAGCGGTGAAGGCCGGCCCTTGGGAGCACTAGCTGGGGCTAATGACCATGCTCCCACTCTCATATGTAGGGATGCCTGAACAAAGCTTAAAGAATTATTCATTTATTCAACTTCATCTCATTTTAATCATAGAATCATAGAGTTGGAAGAGACCACAAGGGCCAACCAGTCCAACCCCCTGCCAAGCAGGAAACATCATCAAAGCATTCTTGACATATGCCTGTCAAGCCTCTGCTTAAAGACCTCCAAAGAAGGAGACTCCACCACACTCCTTGGCAGCAAATTCCACTGCCAAACAGCTCTTACTGTCAGGAAGTTCTTCCTAATGTTTAGGTGGAATCTTCTTTCTTGTAGTTTGAATCCATTGCTCCGTGTCCGCTTCTCTGGAGCAGCAGAAAACAACCTTTCTCCCTCCTCTATATGACATCCTTTTATATATTTGAACATGGCCATCATATCACCCCTTAACCTTCTCTTCTCCAGGCTAAACATACCCAGCTCCCAAGCCGTTCCTCATAAGGCATCGTTTCCAGGCCTTTGACCATTTTCGTTGCCCTCTTCTGGACACGTTCCAGCTTGTCAGTATCCTTCTTGAACTGTGGTGCCCAGAACTGGACACAGAACTGGATGTGCCCAGAACTGGACACATTTTATGAATTGCTTACCATGAACCCCCCCCCCCAAAGCAATTTAACAATGAAAGTCTATGAGTGGCAGCTAGCCATGATAGCAATGCTGTGCCTCCACGGTTGGAGGCAGCAATGTTCTTGGTACCAGTTGCTGGAAACCACAAAAGGGGAGAGTTCCCTTGGGCTCGGGTCCTGCTTGCAGGTTTCCCAAAGGCATCTGGTTGGCCACTGTGAGAGCAGGATGGTGGACTGGGCCTGATCCAGCAGGCTCTTGTGTTCTTATGAAAACCAATAGAAAAAAACAATTTTGCCTCCCATAGGGACTGGGATAAAAATCTTCGCTTTAAAAGGCTTGTTAAAAAAGGAAGGCACTGAAGAAAACAGTAGAGAATGATGGCAACAGGAGGAAGTACCGAAGCTGCCACACCAAAAGCTGTTTGCCTACATCTTATAAAGTAAAAGGCAAAGGTAAAGGGACCCCTGACCATTAGGTCCAGTCGTGACCGACTCTGGGGTTGCGCGCTCATCTCGCATTATTGGCCGAGGGAGCCGGCGTATAGCTTCCAGGTCATGTGGCCAGCATGACAAAGCCGCTTCTGGCAAACCAGAGCAGCACATGGAAACGCCGTTTACCTTCCCGCTGTAGCGGTTCCTATTTATCTACTTGCATTTTGAGGTGCTTTCGAACTGCTAGGTTGGCAGGAGCTGGGACCAAGCAACGGGAGCTCACCCCGTCACAGGGATTCGAACCGCTGACCTTCTGATCAGCAAGCCCTAGGCTCAGTGGTTTAACCACAGCGCCACCTGGGTCCCTTTTACATCTTATAAAATGGACCTCCTAATAAAGTGGAAACTGCAGAAGGCCCTCTTCTGCAAAACACAGTGATTGGTTTGGCATATATGGGGTGAGATTATTCATAGAATCATAGAACTGTAGGGTTGGAAGGGACCCTGAGGAAAATTTCCTCCAAGTCCAGGCAGTGCAGGGATATTTTGCCGAACATGGGGCTCGAACCCATGCACCTGAGGCTAAGAGTCTCATGCTTTACTGGCCGAGCTATCAACAGATGTTATTTTTAGAACTTAATTTTCTAGGAGTTCTCGTTAAATAAACTGAAGACGTTTTTGAAAGTGAACTTTGAGAACAATTGGAGAAGTTCTGCAGAAAACTGGTAGGTTCAGGATTACTTGAGAAAGAGAAATAAAATAGGATCATAGCCCTTCCGATCGACAGTGCAGGTAGAGCACCATTTCATATTTATGTAGTTCGTGAGCAAAGTGAAAATGAGCTACTCCAAAATGCACAACACACAGTTTTGCTCACCTTCAGGGACGGAAAGGATCCCCAAGAGTACCAGCTGCATGGAATGTTGTACTGCTGCCTAAAATTCTCATATGCAAAGGCCAGTCTGTTTGACCCCAAGTTGGCAGTGAATCTGCCAGTCATTAACTGAGGGGAAGCTGCAGAGTAAAGATTGGGAAGATCACCTCTGCATGTCTGCCCATTTGCTTTTCCTGATATACTCAGGGTTTGGGGGGTTGGTTAATGTTATATTTAAATAGCTCCAAACTAGTTGAGCCATGCCGCTTAATAGTGGCTTTCTTTGTTTTTGTTTTTAAAAGAATCAGGAGAAGAGTGGCTGTGGTTAATTAAGGTGAACTCTTCCTTAAGTAAAATTATTAGTAATAGTAATAATAATTGTAGTGTTTAGACTCCACCCATCTGGCTGGGTTTCCCTGCCTGCAACTTTTTTTTGAACAGTTTTTCTGGGTCATGTGGCCAGCATGACTAAGCCGCTTCTGGTGAAACCAGAGCAGCGCACGGAAACGCCGTTTACCTCCCCGCCAGAAGCGGTACCTATTTATCTATTTGCACTTTGACGTGCTTTCGAACTGCTAGGTTGGCAGGAGCTGGGACCGAACAATGGGAGCTCACCCCGTCGCAGGGATTCGAACCGCCGACCTTCTGATCGGCAAGCCCTAGGCTCAGTGGTTTACACCACAGCGCCACCCGTGTCCCACTGTCTGTATTGGCTGTACATACCCCTAAATTTCATTGTTTGTCTTATTTCAGATGGATAACTTACATCCTATAAGTAAGCAAATTCTAAACACTTGGCCAGGCTTCACTTGCTTCTCCTGGGAGAACCATTTTTATTTACATACATACATCAGTTGTCATTTGCACAGCAAGACCCGTGCACAGCTTATGCTGTGATGTTATAATGATATATTCTAATTGCTTTTTTCCTGGTGTAGTAAGTTGTAGGATCAGGCCATTGGTTCCAATTAAATAAACACATTCTAGTCTCTTTGGCCAGGTGCTCTCAAACGCCTCTCAGATTTTGAAATACATTTTGTCAACACCTTCATGTCCTTTTTTGTGTATATCATATATGAACCAATGAATCTAGGAAGAAATCATAAGGATCATGGCACATAGCTGCCAAGTTTTCCCTTTTCTCGCGAGGAAGCCTATTCAGCATAAGGGAAAATCCCTTAAAAAAAGGGATAACTTGGCAGCTATGTCATGGCAATACATTTTGGTGTCAACTATATATGCTGCATTTGATTGAAGAAAGCTGTTATAACCACATTGTCAAAGTTCTTGTAAAATCTATTTTTGCATTACTAAAATGAATTTCAGACTTGTGGAACAATTGACTAGTGTATACCAACTCCCATTGGTAGTGATTCCGAAATTCTTGAAATAAATTGAACAGTGACATTGAACAAACTATATTCATGACATTGCTAATGCAAAAAAAAAAAAGGATACCATATGGACGTTATAAGAAATATTGGTTGTCAGACTTGAGCTAGCATGAGCAATTGCAGATATTTGCTTGTATGTAAAATGAATGCATAAAACAGATTAATTTTGAAAGTTGAGCTTGTAGAAAACATTTATTTATTAAGAAATGAGTTATAAGAGCATTTATTTTGGCAACTTAAAACCTTGGCTTGCAGTAACAGAATTAATCTAAGGGATACTGACAGATTTCTCATATTACATAGAATTCCAGACACAGATGTGTATTTCAGAAAAGTGTATACAATTTTATACCTTTTGCTTTGCAGAGCACAAGATATTCCAAGGGCTTTGTTTCCTGAGCACCTTGAAATAATGATGCTTTCAACTAGGTTTTTTTTAAAAAATGTTTCCTACACTTGATGGTACTAGAACTCAGAATGCTGAACAGTACGTTCCAGAAGGCCAGAGCAACACAAATAACAGTTCACTGTGATATGCAAATTTGAAATGATGATTCGGCTCTGCACTGATTCCCTCACCCCACCCCAGGAGAAGATTTTGCAACTTGAAGGCAGTGAATTCAGGCTCACACAATCACATCCTGGCTTTTGAGGAACCTCCCCATGGTGATTTATTGAAAATTACTTTGAGAAGTGCAGGTACTTCTTCAGTGCATCGCAGAAGTGTTGATTATTATTAATATCAGTCAAGTGCTCAAGGGAAGATAAGAGGTTTTCAAGTACTTTTGACAGAGAACAGAACCAAGTGGTGTGATTCACCTTGAAAACTATCTACAATATTAGACTGTCTTTCGTTTGGACGTGAGACGTGAGAAAAGAGATGCTTTAGCTGTTGGCTTCAGGGGAATTGACACAAACCCTAATGAAAATAGCGGATGTTGCAGCGCAACTGAACCTAGTTGATGTGTGTTGTACATCTTTATTCATGTTTTGCCACTGTAATTTATAGCATGCGATGAAAAGTTGTTTAGGAAAAGGTGGTGCAGGATGATGTATAACAGCACCAGACCTAATCTGTCATGGTCTAGGAATTGGATGCCCATAAAAGTTTAATAACAAACAAAAAAGATGAGATTTAGTGGTCATATTGGATTTATTTCTAATCTTCTAAAACTTATAGGTGAATGGTGCTCATCAAAACTGTTCAGCTGAGAGCCCCTTTATATTGAACAGTCTCTGCCCCAGTGGCAGAATAAGCTGTTCCACTGGCTATTGCGTTTGGTGCTTCTGGTTGCTGATTTTGGCTGGTACCCTTAGTAGATATCTGTATAATAGGCAGCCACAGGGTTCCATCTAGTTCCCAGTGCTGCATATATGAAGCCGCTGGGAAATGCCATTAGGAGATTCAGGGTGAAGTAACATTGGTGTTATCAGATATGTAGAATGTTGGTGTGTGTTTTAATCTGTTTTTCTTTTAATTCAGCGCTGATTTTGCCTAGTTTTTGAATGTTTCAGGTAGTTGCTTTTAACTATTTATAATTTTTGGCTGATAATTTGATCTTTTGAAATCAATCGGTATATAAATTTTAATAAATAAATAAGCCATTTTGGTTTTTAAACATGGGTTGGCTGTAACCAAGAAACAATAGCAGTGGGAGTGCCCTCCTAACCATTGTAATGTGGCAATCAGGCCATAGGTGACTGCCATAATTCTCATTAGAATTTGGACAAAAACCTGGTCCAGCCTTGGTGCACAAACCATTTGTGTTGGAGGTGGTGGTGGGAGGCATAAAGGGAGTGTATGCTTTGATTTCCAAATCATAATTTGAAACTATGGCTTGAGTTGAGTTTTCAAGTTTGGATTGGAAACAAACTGTTGTTTCTCCAAAACCATTGTTTGCCCAGTTTGGACAGTTTGGAAAACTGTGGTTTGCTCACACTAGAGAAGAGAGAGAGGAGAGAACAGAGTTTGCATGGGAAGGAAAAAATGCATAAGCTTGAAGCTCATGATTTCACCGTGATCTCTGAACTAGGTCTACTGACATTTGTTCTGAAATCAATTTTCAGTTTTCTTTTAACATACCACAGTGTTTCACAGTTATGTATGAAGTCGATTTTGAAGGAACTATGCTGCAACTAAGTGTTCACTCTGAACAAAAATGAATTGAAAAGGAGCCAAGCCAGTAAAGACAGCTTCTGCAAACAATGGAAACAAAGAATTGAACTGTCCCAGTCTTTAGATGGTCAGTGAATATGAAACAAGAGCCAAAACTGTTCTCTAATGCTGGAGGCATGTTTTCATAAATGGAAGTCTTTTAAAGAGGAAATTTGCTTTGTCACAGAGGTATTTGTATTATTTTAAACTTGCTAATTTATGGCAACCATCGAGTTAGTGCTGAGTGATATAGGAAGAACATAAGGAATAAAACCCAGCAATATCCTAACCCTAAAGCACACATTAATAACAATATATCACCAAGACCTAAACGTTTTAGAGCTTGTCTTGCTTAGTACGCATTTCCTTCCATCAAACGAAGAAAACTTATAATCTGATACTGTGGTTTAATTAGCTGAGCACCTTTGGAAGTGGTTTCATCAGTGTCTTCTTTAGGCAGTCATCCAGATTGCATTTGTTGTGTTTGTCCCTAAATGCATCTGTAACACAGGGAAAAAGTACCACCATCTCCTGCCCAGGCGTAATTCAACTCCAGCCAGTATTCCATTTCTCAACTCCATGAGGAAAGTGTGTTTGTGAAATAGGAGCATATAGAGCGTAACACAGGAAATCCAACAATGCTCATTACATTTTTTTAAACGTTTCTTTCCCAATGTGTATTACGTACACACATAGCTCCCATTCCTGTAATCCAGAGAGTGGGGAGCCTATTGCTCCCCAGATGCTGTTGGATTCCAGTTTCCAGACCCATTCCCATTGCTGCCTAGAGGTGATGAAAAATGGGAGCAACATCTGGAAGGCTACGGCTACAGGTTCCCCACCCTGCCTATAGTCTCATCCTCATTGTACATTTTGACTTCGATTTGGAACCCATTGACTATAATTTGCTTTTGGCCACTTGTTGAGTGCATATAGTGAAAGCTACTATTTCACATGTCTGGGCCTGCCAGATTTGATGTGTCTCAGATACAATCAAATATTACAATCCACTATTTAGCAAAAGCAATGGATAAGGTCTCACAACATTGCCAAATTACTCATTCCAAAGAGACTTAAAAAGTGTTCATTTTTCAATACATCACATATTCTCTTGCCCAAACATAATGTGCTAATTTGGACTTTATTGCCATGTCTCATTTTCTGAAAAACTGTTCAGATAAAATGAGGGGGGATTCATTTCCTCCAATAGATTGAAATTGACATCTTAGTGACTATCTCCACATTTTCTCCACATCCGAATATTTCAAAAGTACACTTATTGAGTGCTTTGAGTACTCTGAGATGTGTACGTTGACAGAAATCTATTGTAGTTCTTACACCTATTGCCTGGGATCCAAACAGCTACCTTAGGCAAGCCCAAGGCGTTGCTTATGGCCAGTGGGATTTCCCTCTTTCAACAGCAGATTCCCAGGCTGTATTGGAAACAGTGGTTGAAAATGTAAGTTTCAAAAACAGCTTGACACTTGTTATGAGGGCCTGCCATTCACAAAATAGAAGACCAAATGCCCCCTTCAGGTATTTGAAGCCAAACGTGCTGTTCTTTCAATCTTAAACATTTTAGAGAATGCCACAGTTGTGTTTGTTTAACTTTATTGTGTATATGGTATCATAGGAAGCATACTTTCCCATGTAGTTTTGGTTGTGAAGGCTTTCTTTTTCATTTAAATGCACTAATGAAAGGAAATATTAAATACTTCTGTGGTCTAAAGACGCTCGTCCCATACTTGCACCTTAACAATTTTAATTTTCAAAGTGTAGCATGTTTGTGATACGTGTGAGTGTATCTATCCTCCATTATTTAATACTGCCTCTGCCAGCCAGTTACTAGCCTAGTGCTCTTAAGACTTTGATGCACCTGCCTGACTTGGAGGATATAAATGTTGGAGCTGAACTACAGTATATGAAACTACACAGAATGTTGAGAGTTATCCATACTTTGCTTCAGTTAGTCTAAAAGTATATAGGAAAATGTTGTAGAGAATATTGCATTCTGTAAAGGAGAATCCCTTGGTTTTGACCAAGCCATGGATATCCCTATAATTCCCCTCCCTCCGTCTTCTATTTCTTTACTTCCTAGGGAGTTGGCCAGAATCAATAATGTTCTTGTTTTCTGTTGCCCAGATCCGATAGCTTGAACTTTCCCATTTCACACCGTAACACAAATGTTGTAGGGACATCTATACACTTGTTCACAAATCTATGTTTCACTTGTCTATTCTTGCATACCAGTGTACTTCAGTTGTTCACATGGTAATGCTCCCTGATCCATCTACTTGTCTATTGATTTCAAGCATACCTATGATACGGTAATTGCTTTTATGTCCCATTGAAATCCTGATTGTTTATGTCCTGCCTCTGAAGGTGAGTTTTGTTGAATAGAAGTCATTTATAAATAAAACAGTATAAAAGTGCCCATGCTACAAAGCTGATGCTCTTGAAGTGTGCTACCTCAAGGGGAATTTCCTCTTGTGTTATCCGAGTCCTGTGCAGGCTGCATGATACAATTGCTGTGCCTCACTTGTTTGTTTCCTCCCAACTTTCAGCATTCCAGTGTTGCTCCTGATCCTACCAACAGATGACTTTTTTCCAATATATATGTACTCTGGGGATTAAACCGTAGAGCATGCATATAGTTGTTGCTAACAGAAGAAACAATGCAGTATAATAAAAAGAGGGGATGTTTTCTTCTGCTGCTCCAGGTTGGAGAAAAGAAAAGAGGGAGTTGTGGGGCTTTTCTCCCTGAGGTCCTTCTTGATCTTCAGGTACTACATTCCATATAATTGGATTGTGTCTCTCTCTGAATACTGCTTTTTTTTTTCTCTTGGCAGCATGGGGTAACCTTGGAAATGTTCTGAAGAGTCAGAGCAAGATTTCTGAAGCTGAAAGCGCCTATAGAAATGCCTTGTACTACCGCAGCAACATGGCTGATATGCTTTATAATTTGTAAGTATGCATGGCTTTCCTTATGCTATTTTCATCTGCAAAGCCTGGTTGTGAATGAGGCCATTTATATGGCTTCTGGAAATGGAGATGATATTTAGCTGTTGTTTTTTCTGCCCCTGCCCCCTTGCCCTTTCATTCATCATACTTCAAACTCAGATAGACAGGGTTCCTTCTGTTCTCCACATTTATCAGATCATCATGTATTTCAACTCTGTTCTGCGGTGAGTGGTAGAAGTTGATTTCCCTAAAGATCTGGTGTGCTGCTGTGTCTCTGAATAGGCGATTGCCTGTGTCCCAGCCCCTCCCCAACAAAGACACCGTTCACTAGTATTTCTCGGCATGCCCAAAATACTGAAGCAGTGCAACTTTGCCTGTCAGCTTGAGTTAGGGAATCAACAATTATAGCCATTTCTCTTTGACACCCATCCTCCATGTTCTGGGGATCTCCTGTTTAGACCACTGTGTTGCAATCTGCATGGAGCTATCTTTAGAAAATGACTTGGAAGTTCAAGGTTAATGCAGTATTCCTGAAGTGAGCCTTCTAACAGTGGGGGAATTCAGAGAGAATACAATACCATATTTAGTTCATCTGAAATACTTGCCTAAGCCCTACTAGTGCTTAACTTTAAAGCCCAAAATGGCCTGGATCAGAGTCGTGTTTCCACAAATATATTTGTACTAAAAGTGGTTCCCAGAACCTTTGGGAATACATTCCTCCATCATTTATCCCTGCTGTGTGATATATGTTGGGAATCTCCTGTTTTGCGTTCTATATGCTGTACAGTGAAGTTGTTGAGGTTAAGGAGAGTTTTCTCCCTTGTTGCATCGATATGATGAAATTCATTCCTGGAAGAACCCGTCAACCTCCTTAATCAGTTTGTATTATGTGAAGACTTTTTGAAGGGATCTTTGAGAACTGTACCTCTGGATAGGAAAGCTATTGGTAAATACAAAGGGTGGTATTCAATTTTCATTCAGAGCAGACCCATTGGAATTAATGGACCTAACTTAGTCATGATCATTCCTTTCAATAGGACTATTCTGAGTAAAAGTTTGTAAACAATGTGTGTGGTGTGTGCAGTGCTATATATATATATATATTGGTGCTAGGATTATTTATAATCACTGCAGCCTTAATTAGCTAGATACAGCCAGCCCCCTAGTCTGCCTTGCCTGTCCCAAAAGTTACCACTTGCTTAGTCAGGCCACTTAAGTTGTACCATATGGCACCTTCCTATCTTCTTCGTTGTGGTACATATGAATTAATGTGAAATGAAATTAGAATACAGCTTTACAATATACCTTTCTCCATAGCAACCATTGCTTTACAAAAAAATTGTTTGGCGGTAATGTGTAATTGATAAATTAATCTTCATAATAACACCTGTTTAGGTATTGGAAGCTCATTCTCTAATATGCTGTAGAGATCAAGAAATGTGTAATAAAGAGTAAGTTTTGCAATTAAAAAGCATAAGACCAAACATGAACACTTCTAAAAGTAGGCTTGTTGAAGCAATTGTTTGTGCTCTCTTTTCTGAAGCCAGGCATAATGCAGAACTGCAAGAAGAATTGTAATGATGCATAAATGTTTGCCTTCTTCAGTGTAGAAGTACAGCGCGCGCGCACACACACACACACACACGTTGTGGTCTTCATATCTTCCAATGAAGATAACATTACTTCCATCTACTGCCCACAACAGTCATCATGATTTCTGTTAGTTTCCATCCATGTATGCTGAGAAGCCTGTACATATGCCAGCCTCCAGATGCATGAACCCAAGTTTGAATATACTGATTTGGTCATGAATGCTACTTTTTGATGGTATTGTTTATATGGCGCTTTATATACCAGTATGTATATGGATATAGAATGTGACAAGGTCATTAGCATGCTGACCATTATCAAATTGTTATAAATTACACTGAGTTGTTGTTGTTGCTGCTGCTGCTGTTTGGTAGTCGATGGACAGACAGAAGATAAATCTTTTAAATAAAATACTTTTTTGGGAATCAGGTTATATGCTCTATCAGTTGTATCTGTCAACTGATACCTTCAAATTTCAGTGTGTTTTTAATTGTTTTCCCATCCCAAATTTATTCCTAGTACATATTTCTCAGAGCATTAGCTAATTTGCCTTATACTGAATGAACCCTTGTTTTCAACCGACACTTCCAGAGATTTATAGATGGTGAGTTACTACCTACCTTTAAGTTCTTTGGCTGATGTTAGAGGATGGCTAAACCCTGAATTCTTTGCCAAATGCCATTGATGCAGGAATCAATGATTTTCAGCTTAATCTGTCATTTAAGTTTTATAAATGAGGGACAGTGCCCTCATTTGTTATCTTGGCAAGTGCCGTTAAGATATGCCTAGCTCTTCAGTATCTCTTTTTGAAAAGACAGAAGAGAAGTGGCTTTCTACAATATCTGAATCCTGCATATTTGTGACTGGATCCAGGAATTAAGAGGTGAAACACAAGTGATGGGTTGAACTACAACCACATTTTATTTAAACTACATATGCATAGGGAATAGGGACCCAGGTGGCACTGTGGTTAAACCACTGAGCCTAGGGCTTGCTGATTAGAAGGTTGGCGGTTCGAATCCCTGTGACGGGGTGAGCTCCCGTTGCTTGGTCCCAGCTCCTGCCAACCTAGCAGTTCGAAAGCATGTCAAAATGCAAGTAGATAAATAGGAACTGCTACAGCGGGAAGGTAAACAGCGTTTCCATGTGCTGCTCTGGTTTGCCAGAAGCGGCTTTGTCATGCTGGCCACATGACCTGGAAGCTATACGCTGGCTCCCAGCTTAACCATGAAATCATATTGACCATATCTACCTATTGAACAGCACCAACTCCTAAAAACCAATCTTCTCTGAATCCAGTAGGCAAAGAAAGAAAGAAAAAAAACTCTGCTGTTCCAAATGTGCAGGCAAGCAAAAAATTCCTACGCAGCCCTGAAACAACTGGCAGACCTATATTAAAACAAAAGGGGTGGGGTGGGGAGAGATGTGAAGAATGGCCTAGACTAGAGAGTCCCTTAGGGGTGTGACCAAGGCTACTAAACTCTGCCCCCAACCTTGGTGCTGGCATGTGTGTGCATGCCAAGTAACCTTGTCTCCCATCTTCCAGAGCTGGCCGCAACAATGCTCCTGGATGTAGCATTCCATGACTGGTGGGAGCAATTTTTTTAGCCTTGATGTGCCTTAATAATATCACAGCAAGACCTTTTACTTTTAATATTTTTCAAAATGTATTTGCATCTTCAGCTGTTGAAGATGTTCTTTGGCATTCCTGAGCCAAGTTTTATGTGCTCTTCAATTTACCTTGTGTAAATTACACTTCTATTGTTTCTAAAGGATTTGTTTTTATTAACATCAGCTCTCGGTCTCACTCTGTCTTCATTTGTGTCTTGGGGCAACTCGCTGTTTCCAAAGGTGCAACAGAAACCTGTGGTTTATAAAAACAATAGTACAATTGCCATGGGCAATAGTTAGCTGGCAAGCGGCCACAGGAAAAAGGAAACACATCTTGCTAATATATGTAACTTCAGTGTTTATGTTTATCAGGAACTACACAAACTACAGAAACTAAATCTTCAGGGAAAATTGTGGACACACTTCATGAAATTAAGATTTTAAATTCTGTTGTGTCTGACTTGCCTTCCATCTTAGTGAGCAATGTGCAGCCAAAGGTATCCTTGAATTTTCTACTACAGCAGCTTGCACACAATGAATGGGCAAGGCAATTTTGAAACGAAATACAAGTATATTTTCAAGTGTAGCCAGGTGAGTGGGTACAGGAAAAAGTTTCAGTAAACTTCCTGCTGTGTGTGCAGTGCTTCCCTGCATAGTCATGTAACTTGTGCAAAGTGGCCACCTTAATGCTAGAAGATGATAGACTTCTCAGTTTGGAATGCTCTGGCAAGTAGCTGTGCCTCAATTTTCTAAATTTGTATACACACCATTTATTTCCCTACAAACTGTGTATTCTCAACTGGAAACTCAAAGTGCATGGTTATAGCAAGCTGCAAACCAAGCATATTTTTTTACAGATATCTAGCAATGATGATCTGTCACAAAATTGACCCTTTGATTTGAAAACAGTCTGAGCCAGCCTGTTAGCTTTGGATTATAATTATTGGCTTATCTACCTCCAGAGGCTTTTGCAAATTTGGAATATATAGTGGGCCTACTTGGGTTTAATACTACTTTTATAGAAAGAAAAGTGGATGAAAGAGGAAAAATAATCATACCCATATTGTGTTGCGCAGGATACAAAGCAGGCCACAGCAAATTCATCACCAGTGCAAATAAAACACAACCAATCTTTAACCATAGTTAAGGGGTTGGGGGGCAGGCATGGGAACATATATTATCTCCCCCATCCCTGCTCCTTCAAAGCATGATTCCCACCCCCTTCTGCATCCTCCTGCCAGCCTTAACTACCACTGACCATGCTCATATAGCGTTGTTGCCAAGTTTCTGAACTGAATGGATTTTGAAGTGACCCTCCCCCGGTTTGAAAACAATGGTCTTTTTACGAGGTGAACCAAAAATGCCTTTTAATTTTGGCTTGGTCTGTAAATACACTCAGCCTTATTCCAGGCTACCTCTGCCCTCTTATATTCTAGAAGCAGCAGCCAGAAGGAGGGAAGCTGTTTCTTGGGTCACTGTTAGGTCATAAAACCATACCAACAGGGTGTAAAGGGCTATAGATCATCAGGGGTTCTGGGCCCTTAGAAAGGGATGGAGGAGAGGCCACCAGGGAGAGAGCTTTCCTTGCAGATGGTTTACCTCTTTTCCCCTCTTGCTTGGTAAGTTTGCTAAAAGCAGCCATGTTCTAATATTTGCCAGAACGTGCAATGTTTAAATGTGAGGATGAGGGTGTGGCACTCACACAAGCCTCGCCCAAACACCCCTGTATGAGTTCCCTTTGAGCTTCTGCTGTTGAGCGGGCAACATACGTAGGGGTGGTGGTGGTTATTCTCTTGAATGGGAATGGAACACCTTGGATGATGGGTGATGTTGCTTGATTAGTGTCCCCAGTTGCTAAGAGGGTTCTACTAGGGTTTAAGTGAATACAAGTAAAAATGTGTTGCAGGTCTTCCCTGTTCAAAGCAGAAGGCTGGAGCCTGAACACACCAGCCTGATGCACATGGGGCTGCTAGGAGCAGGGCTTTTGTGTTTGGTCCATGCCCCGTCCCCACATTTCAACATAGGTATGGTTCAGGCAAATCCTTGAACATGGTTAGAGTAATGAAGGCAAGTGTAGGGAAGGTTGGAGAGAATAAATGGCTGCCAAGAAAGCACTCAGAATAGTCCTTTTGAGCTTTCAGAGAATTTTCTGAAAGAGTTCAAAAAGTCCCAACCAAGATGGCTTTAAGAAAGGGAAATGTCAGAGCAGTAAATCATTTGTGATAGCATTAACTGGTTCTTTAGAATCATATTAAATACAGGTAGATGCAAAATCTTCCCTGTTATGGAAAACTATATTCTTGCCTTGCAGAGTGATATTGCATGCTTGTGGCATTCATATGCAAAAACAAGTACACAAGGATGGAGTTTTGTCTGTGATTAGTGCACATTGTTTCACAGCCAAAATGTCAACTAGCCTGCTCCCCCCTTGGTTCTTGGCTGTTGCTTATCACTATTCTAAATTAAAGAGCCAAATAGCTTGCTGTCATGTTTGCTATTGCAAGCAAAAATCATGAATATTCAATGCACCCCTAGTTAAAAGTGATATTTTATCAATGTGACACACAGGCAAAATTATTTCGAAAAGTATCTCTACATGAATAGAGATTTAGGATTGTATCAACTGGTTTTTCTCAGCTGATGGTAAGGCTTCCTTCAGTGAAATGAGGAAGGAATCAATTTTCAACAGTTTCCCTCTGAGTCTCTGCTCCCCTAAATTTTTTATGCAGGGATCCCCAGTCATCTGGAACAAATTTGGCAGGGATTCAGGGGGAGGGGGGAGTGCCAAAATTGCTTATATTTCCATTCCACTGAATGCAGCCTTGCTGTCGGTTCAGTGACATCAGCCTAACACATTTGCATCATTTTTAAAATTAAAAGTTTAGCATATTATCTTATCATGCAGATACAGCATATAGTATATGCCTAAACTTGACTTATTAGCTAAGCTTGGGCAGCATGCTAAATCCAGGATGAAGATTTTGGAAGTTTCTACTTTTGGTTTACTACGGTTTGTCATGTCACCTGAATCAACAAACTGTGGATAACATAAACTAACATTAACTTTAGTTGATTTTAAACAGAACAACTTCAAAGCTTGGTTTCCAACACTGACTGGCTTAAAACAACCACAGTTAATCACAATCAATGAGTTCAGGCATTATGGTAAGTTGTGGTTCATCAAAGGCAGAAGCTTCTGAGCAACTCCTCCCAGCTTTGCAGAAGGAGGGGAGATGATAAGATGTGAGAAAAGAAGGATATTAGGCCTGTGCATGCCTTATTATAGCACAACATCTGTATTATGTGAGGCTTTTCAAGGCTGAAGTTATAGAGTGTAAAGTTCAAAAGCAGAGTAGGGAGTAGAAACTGCCTGGGAAACATCGGAACAAATTATTTTAACCACCTGATAATTACATCTTTTGTCGTTTTACAAGTTTAAAAAGGTTAACTGTAGGAAATCTGTATGTTGCAAAAAGTCTGTGTCTAGCACTAATTCTACCTTACTTAGACTCAGAATGCCTTGATAGTTCACTTGAAATTAATCCTTATTATCGTTGATGTGCCATGCTTTTAAAATATATTTAAGGATAGAATGTATAAACTAGAGAGATGCAAAATAATTTTCTCTGAAACATTTTTTTTAGTACGTTGAATTGTTAGCAATGTAGATATGTTTTCAGTCTCCTGCTTCCTTATTTAACTTTGACATAAGAGCCCAAAGCAAAATGTTGCTGTTTTTTCAATCTAAGACAATTTGTGTGGGTGGGAATTGTTTCTCAAGGGTGAAATTTTGCAGCAGGTTCTACAAGCATTTTATACTGATTTTTTTGGTAACTGACTGAACATTTCAGCTGTTTTATTGGGGGGGGGAGTCTTTTTTGAAAATCTATTAAAAAGCTAGATTAGTTTCAAAGTATCAGTTAGGAGAAACACATGTTTTTGGTTCAAGATACTTCGCAAAAATACCCAGCAGAATTTCTTCACTTTTAAACTGGAGGTTTCATTTTACTGTGCTTGATGTTTTAATTTGTTGGAAGCCAACCAGAGTGGCTGGGGCAACCCAGTCAGATGGGCGGCATATAAAATTGCTGTTGCTGCTGTTGTTGTTAGACATTATTTCCTGCCCCATAAATGCTGCTACAGTTGTACCTCGGAAGTCGAATGGAATCCACACCGGAAGTGTGTGCGACTTCCGAAGCACGGCTTCTGATTGGCTGCAGGATGCTCCTGCAGCCAATCAGAAGCTGCGGAAGCCCTGTTGGATGTTCAGCTTCCAAAAGAACGCTCATAAACTGGAACACTCACTTCTGGTTTTCGATCGCCGGGGAGCTGAAACTTACAAGGTCCGGGGCATTTGAGAACTGAGGTATGACTGTACTTGTTTGCTTTCACAAAGTTGCCAGTTTCTGGAATTACAGTTTAAGAAGGACATTGATACAGTAGAGTGGTTCCAGAGGCTCAGCCAGGGCTGTGAGGGGTCTGGAAACCAAGTTCTGTGACAAATGGTTGAAAGAACTGGGTATCTTTAGTGTTTAGACGATTAAGAGGAGATTTGATGCCTGTCTTCCAGTTTCACAGAGAGATTTCTGTTCCATTGTGGAACAGTTTTTACCCTTAAGAAGTTACCTAACATTAGGAGAACCATCTTAAGGGTAAAAACTGTTTGACGATGGAACAGAAAATGTCAAAAAGTGATGGCTCTTCTTCGTGGCAGCTAGATAGCCATCTGTCAGAGTAAAATGATGCAAATGCACCCTGTATTGTATTTCCTAATTGAGCAATGTGGTTCTAAGATTTAACAAGATTACTTCCAAAGTTGCTTTCAATTGTAAAATTTTATTATTCTTCTCTCTTCCTTTGTGTGTGTATCATATATGTGTCTTCGTTAAATATTTTCCTTTTAAAGGTGGAAATAAAACTGCAGAAGCCCACCCAACATTTTCTTTTGGACACTGCAGCAAAAGGGATAGGGTATCAAACACCCATCCAGAGGCAATTTCACTTTTGGAAAAAGATTTTCATTTCCTTATTTTTTTGCCTGATGAAGAATCTCTAGGTCATGTGCAAGACTATGTTCCACCAAAGTTTATAAACAGTATTAAGCAAGGCTAATTATTTACCAGAATTCAATATTCACTCTTGCATCTGCTCTTCATTTTGCATCTATATGAATTTTAAATAGCTAGTAAAACAGCTGTAAAACAGTCTGTATTTTGAAACAGAAGGGAAAAATAAATCTGTATTGCCTCAGTGGATGCCAATATTAAAGCTGCTAATAAAAGCAGAAAATTAGTTCTGAGGTCCTCTAATGAAGAGAGCAGAATATCCAAGTGGCATAAACATAATACAAAAGTGATGCTATATACTGAGCACTACAAAAACAATAGTTAATTGTTTCAGTATGTGCAAGCATCTCATCTAAAGTTCATAACAATAGAGCCTTTCCAAAACAAGGGGATTGTGGAGTGAATATATCAAAGAGTAACTGCCTATAGGCAAAGCAGAGAGCAACTGGAAAATTAATTCAACCTCTGTGCTTGCCTTAGTATCCCAAAGTTGTGACGTGTTGCTGTGACTGAAGTGTTCTTCTACATCTATCTTATTTTCAGTATGCCCATCACTGCTTTGTCTCGAACTTTGTGATTGTTATGGATGAAGAAAAGGCCACTACAGTGGCATGGTTCCAACATAATAACAGAACACCGTTTGTTGTTCTTGCATGAATCTTGTGGCTTCCCCTCTCCTCTTCATACTGCAAGATGAGATTGAAAGCTTCTGTTTCTTGTTAAGAGTCAACCTCAGTTTGCTTTTGTCTTAGAACTCTGCAAATGATGGTACATTCAGGTCACTCTACAATCCTTGCAGCATTGAATCTTGCCCCTTGCAAGTGTAGTGCAACAGCCTTTGCATGGCGATGTTAGCCGCTGTTTCTGCTGTATTGGAAGCATGATGAGAAAAGTTGCAGATAGACATCCCTTCACCCCTACCCATACTATTTCAGCATGGCACAATAGGGAAGGAAAGTGGTGTGCAGTTTTCCTTTAACAGACCAAAGGAGGAGTGCCAATTCTCTGGGATTGCACCCAATATTTGGGCATCAACACAGACAGAAAGGAACAGGCCAAGGAAGTAATGGTGGGTTTGGGAGCATTTCTAGAGCATAGCTTGGCCTACAAATGCTTTGTCCTCCTTCTGTGGACTTAATGTATTTTAGAAGATGGGGAAAATTTCAGGATTTAGGCATAGTTTCTGTGGAACATGCATGCAGGTTTTTGTGTATGTAATATACTACTCATATATATCGACCACAGGGCAGTAACTTTCCAGGCCTTTGATAACTATCCTGTCTTTATTCAGATAGTTGGAAAAACCTGATTTTCTTCTTCATTTTCTCTCTGAGAGTAAGTATTGCATTTTTTTCAGGGAGTTTTTCCAGTCTTATATCTTGCATCCTCTTCAAATATAATCACTACAATTTTGCATCCTATGCAATCATATAATTTTGCTATAGTTATCCAATTTTCTATCTTTATCCAGAAAAAGTTTTTGAGCTTTATTCTTGTCTCTGTCTTTCATTGTGGCTTAGCACAGTATCATTCTAGTGACTTATCGCCAGGAGAGAGAGAGAAATACAACAGCTGTGGGCAGCAGGCCTGAACTTGGGATCTATTATTATTTGAGTTACTATATTTAACTGTTTAGCCTCTTGCTACAAGTCATACATCCTCAGTGGTGTACACAAACTTAGATCTTTGTTCAGCAGTGCTCTCTCAATCCTATAAAATAATAAAAAGAAAAACCACCAACTAGTGAGTGATCTGTTGTAATATTAAGCCAACCACTCTGTGGCTTGTTTCTCTGTTCAATGAAATGAAGAGCTCCATGCAACTTACTCCTTGTAAGAGGACAGAAGATTGCAGGCAGCATGTATCATTCACCAAAATAAAATAATAGCAATTACCCCTATGTCACTTTATTTCTGAGTGGGGATTTGAACTCTGGTCTTTGAGATCCTAGTGCAACACATTAACAGCGCACTAGCTTGTGTCATGCTGTTATTGTATGCTCTTCCGTGTCTAACCTGTTGTAAATGGAAAACTAAGGGCTGACTGTTCAGATGTTGCCTTCTACCCTGTTTTCCCTAATTTAAGACGTAGTCATAAAATAAGCCATAGCAGGATTTTTAAGCATTCAAGGAATATAAGCCATAGCTCGAAAATAAGACATAGTGATAGGCGCAGCAGCAATGCTGGCCGCGGCAGGAGGAGGAGTGGGGGGGGGGAAGTAAGACATCCCCTGAAAATAAGCCATAGTGTGTGTTTTTTGAAGAAAAATAAATATAATTTATGTTTCTTATTTTCAAAGAAACACGGTATTGCAAAGATTCCAATCGACCATCCCTGAGAGGATGGCAAGGGAAAGTGCAGAATCTGACTCTCCAAGCATCTACACAACACAATCCATCTGTTAATGTATGGTCCCAAAAAACCTATGTAAATAGTAGTTGGCATTAATGTAAGACCTTCTGCCATGCTTATAGAGAGGCCATGCCATGGGGAGTTGAAGCCTTTGGTATTCAGGGATTCAGTTATTCAATGATTCACTCAATCTTTTTTTTCTTATATGTGACTGATATAAGCATGTAACACTCTACAAGTTTTGTTGGAGTGTATCAAAGTAATTATACTATAACATCAACTCAGAAAACTGTGGAGAATTAATTTCCTGCCCTATGCCTTGTGTTCAAAAAATGAAATAAAATTATTTCTTGCCTGCCTTCCACCCTCTCTCTCTTGCCCCCCGCCCCCGCCGAGAGTTGTGAGCTAGGGATAAAATTATCTACAGTACACAGATTCAGAAAAAGCAATACCTATATGACATAATTGATGTATGTGTGATTCTGATTGGCTGATTGTAGAAAATATATTGAGGGGCAGCTGAAGATACCCCCTCCCCCAAATGGGGAAAGTCATGCCAAAGTGACATTTTGGTCTGCCATATTGGTTAAAAATGATGACTGGCATCCAAATATTGACAATGACCACTGTTCCCAGCTTGGGAACCCTCGTGCTAGGTTTGGTGATGATATCTCAAGAGATAGTCGAACCTATGGAGAACAGATGGAGAGACAGTCAGACCACTTTCTGAAATATATAGTAGATAGCCATTCTAGGGAGCAATCTGCTTTACACTGCCTGTGAAACAACTCTAGCCACTTTCTATAACCTATCCCTGAGGAATTTATCAGGTTAAATCTACGGTACTAAACAAATCACTAGCAAGGCCCTATCTTGCAGTTACACTTACAAATTCAACCTTTTCCAACCTCTCTCCTTCCTGATTGAATGCTTCCCATCCCAGCCATGATTGGTTTGAGAGTATCCAGGAGATTGACACTATGTTCTGTCCATCCACTGGTACTGTCTTCACAGTATTCGACTTCGTTTTCAGCAGCCAAACATCTCCTTGATAAAGAAACATTTCCCAAAAACATTTCAGCAGGAACGCTACCAGTCTGTGCAGCTGTCTTTTTGTTCTTTTGTAGTATTCTCCCTCTAGATTTAACATGCCATTGATGGAAATTCCAAACACTGAAATTTATTTTAAGTGGGAGCTGAACCAAAAATTTGTGGGGTTCAGTTTTTGTAGCAAAGAGATTACTCTTTGTGGACTGCATGCATTTCCTCTGAAAGATATGTGCTGTTTAAGAAGACACCCCTCTCAAACTTTTTCTGTGTTATTTGGATGTACCCACGCAGCCACTTCCTGAAAGCATTCTGCAGATGTTTTGTTGTATTTAATACAAAGGCCTGGGTTTGATACCATTTTTTCTTGAAAGAACAAATAATTCAGTTTTCAAAAGCTTCAATCATTTCCAACCAAAAACACACTACTAGAATGTGTGCAGACATTGCTATTGACTATTCATAACAGTATTCAACCATGCAGAGGACCAGTCCCATGCAAACATAGGCTATCATTTGCATCAGCACAAATGGCGTAACCATTTTTTTAAAAAAAATCTTTGAGGTTTTGCATCAAGGCTTTGGAGGTTACAAAAATGCATATTTATAAAATCCCATTTTCTTAGCATTCAGATTCCTTAATCAAGAGAGCTAAACAGAACAAATTATCCTAAATAACATAAACAGCTATAAAAATGCTTGCCTTAAACGGCCTTTTCCTGCATATATAAATATAAATGTTTTAGTGAACTGCTTAAGCTTTTGTACTTAGAAATTCACCTCTTTTTAGTTTCTTCCTTGCTTGTGGTTAAACGTTTTTGTTTTACAGTATATTGCCAGTACATAGACCAATAAATTTGACTCTTGTTACTTTAATTAAATTCTCACTCTCTATACAATTATATTTTTCCCCTCCATTTTTCTTCTAAATGCAGAGGGTTGTTGCTACAGGAGAACAGCAGGCTTTCAGAAGCACTACATTACTATAAATTGGCCATTGGAAGCAGACCTACTTTAGCCTGTAAGTAAAGCTGCATGTTCATTTATTTTTAAAAGATGCTTTTCTCTCGTGCTGTGGTATAAATACCACTTTTGGAAGAGAGAGCCGAAAAATACATTTTATCTGTAAAGAATTAATTGTGCGCAAGGGAGGGATTCTGCTTGCGCATAGGTATTTTTCATAATACCTCCTAAGCCCCCCTACATGCAAAGGTTGCTCATTACCAGCCTTCCTTATTTATTTGGAGAATAGCTACCATTCCTGCTGAATTTTATGACAGAAGCTTTGTTTGCTCTTCAGATTCACATACCTACCTGGTTGGGGCTCAAATGTTTTTCTTGTTGCAGTAGTAGAATGTGGCATTTTATCGTACATAATCTTCTCTAGAGGAGTGGGTTGTGGCAAGAGACTTTTAATCTATAGCATGACCATTGTCAGTCATGATGGGACAAGTTCAGCAACATCTGGAGGGCTGCAGGTTCCTTTATAACATACGGTTATGACAATAAAGAATTGGACCATGTTGGAGATTGTAAAGATCAGTCTAGTTTTAGAAATAAGTACTAGCAACTGTAGTCATCATGGCTTTGATGGTTTTAAGCAAGCCTGGCTATAGTAGGGTCTCATATGAATGTGTGATATCTTTTATTTTTCTCTCACACAGCTGCCTATTTAAATACTGGTATCATCTTAATGAACCAAGGCAAGGCTGACGAAGCCAGGAAGACATTCCTGAAGTGTTCAGAAATTCCTGATGAAAATTTAAAAGATCCACATGCTCACAAGAGCTCGGTTACTAGCTGCCTTTATAATTTGGGGAAACTCTACCATGAACAAGGACAGTATGAGGTGAGACCTTTTTCCTTCCACAACCATGTTAGATGCCTTCACAAACTTCATTATAATAGTTGCTTAAAACCAATTGGTTGAGTCCAGTGTTGTGCTTAGCAGCGTTCCACCCTTGCTGGGCCAGTGGGTGATTTTTGCTCATCTTTATCTTCCCTAACCCTTTGCATTTCCTGAAGGTATGTGAGGCAGCACAGGGAAGGCAGAATCAAAGATGGCTGAAACAATAAAGTATGATCTACCACTAGCACTCACTGTGTTCTTTGTGTTTTGAATATCAGTATCTTTGTCCTTACATTGAGAGGAAATTGTTCTTGGGCATTTTTATTTGCGAGAACATGGCTTTGGGCCCAGCATGATACTTCTAGAGATCTGCAAAGGGTATGGAAGGGTGTCATTCAGTGAGAACGAAAATAAATTTCAAGCAATTGCAAAAAATAAACTATGAACAAATATCGGAACATAGGAAGCTGCCTTATACCCTTATACTCATGGGTCCATCCACCCAGGGCTAGAAAAAGTGTACACACACACACACACACACACACAACTCCATCCCTCCACCTCCGCCAATGCCTGATGTTACTGGAGGTGGCCAGGGAAGCCCTGGCATGCTAAATGCAGCGGGGAAGAATAAAGGAGGCCAATGAGGAGCAGGAGGAGTGGTGGTGAAGAAGGCGGCAGTGGGTGACAAGTGCAGGAGGCAGCAAACAGCACCCTCCTGAGGGCCCTGGATCTGCCTCCCCTGTTGTCCCCTGTTGTCCCTGTTGCTATTTGAGGTGAGTGCCTCATTGAGCCTCATGAGCAGACAGGTCCTGCATCTATTTCAGTACTCTTTGCACTGACTGACAGCAGTTCTCCAGCGTTTGGACAGGAGTCTTTCCAAGCCCCATGTGGAGATGCCAGGAACTGGGGACTTTCTGCATGCAGAGGAGTTTCTCTATCGCTAAGCTCCCTAGTGAGCTTTGGCCCTTGTCCTGTGGTTTTTATATGTTTATGCTTGGGCTAAAGTAGCCGAGCTGAGTAAGCCTCAATGCAGAGCTGCTTGTATTTTATGCATTCTGCATAAAATCAGTTGTCCTTCATATTCTTCCAGCCTTTTGTATGAAACAATACAGATTGTAATAGTGATTTGTGTTTATAGTAATCGAGAGCTATCATTGTGAGCATTTGAATCACATAATAAAAATACTCGTCTGTAGTTAAATCCTAATTTGTATATTGTGTCATTCTACAGAATTTTAAATGTAAGCTAATGAGCCTTTGGAAGTTCTTAAATATTCCATTTCCCCTTCTTCAAATGAGATGGGAAATGATGAAAATTATTCTGCATTGCGTTGAAGAGATTCATCTTTTTGTTGACTTTTTTATAAGTGGGGAATGTGACCCTCTTCATGATTAATGAAGACAATTGCATCTTTCTTGTATTAAATTTGCATGTAAAAATTGCTTCTGAAATCCGTGCTCTAATAAGAAAATTTCTTTCTTTCTTTCCCCCTGCCCCCACCCCACAGGATGCCCTTACAGTTTACAAAGAAGCAATACAGAAAATGCCAAGGCAGTTTGCACCACAAAGTTTATATAACATGATGGGTGAGTACAAAGCAAACATTTGAAAAGAAAATTCAGCATATTCACCATCAAGGTGATTAGATTATTTGTAGCTCCCCATTCGATTCCTGCAGTTTCAATCAGGATTATTTATATTGGCCATTATATATGAGACACTGAGACCTTATTGTTCTGCCCATGGTACATATTTCTGTTTTTCTGGTAAATTAATTTTTTTAGAGAATGTTTTATTCCCTCTTCATACTTTCAAAGTTTGATGAGGATTGTGGAAACAGACCTCATCCCCGGTCACCCATGAATGTACATTCACATGGGCAACTAGAACCATACATGTGTACAAATGTTTTTGTGTAATGTCTTCCACAGAAGTTTTTTTTTGGGGGGGTGGTACCAGGCTCCTTGATCAGACAGTGAGAAGCCTAGATGTCTGCACTGGTTTTTGGTTTTTGGTTTAGATTATGTATGAACCACTTTCCTACATTTGTGTATCCAAAGTGCTGTACAGTCAATAAAACCAATTTAAAGCAACAAAAGATCAATACATAAAACTCACAGTAAAAAAGCAGTAGCAGATGAATCAGGCAAGACAAATTTCAAACTCTGAATGCCTGTTGGAATAAAATAACCTTAAGAGCATATCTAGAAGTGATTAAAAAAGAGGGCCTGTCGGACCTTCCCAAGAGGGAATCTCCATAATTGTCCCACCACCACCGCCGCCACCACCACCACCACCACCACCACTGAAAAGGTCACGCCTTACTTTCATTTGTGAGTGGGTTTTCTCCATCTCAGTGAAGTCTCATGTCGCTTTCTTTGGAGGGGGAGGGGCCATTTCTTCCTCCTCATGTGGCCTGCTCTGGGCTAATAGCCTCAGGAGAGCGAGCTTGCATTTAATAGTTTGCTCCTGGCCCAAGACCTTTCTTCCAGTCTACAGCCCATGGAATCAGAGCATCCAAAGGTGATTTAAGGGCTTAAAGCAGTCTTTCACTTGATCCTGACCTAGACTAGTAAAGAGTTTGTCAGGATTAGCACATGGATGGGCAACTAGTTGATATAAAACCATCATAATCTTCTGGCCACCATATGGCTCTGTTTATATCTGCAAATGTGTGTGTTTAGTCAGCAAACAGCTTGTGACCAGGATCCCATACTGCCCACAACCTGCATTCAGCTGAATGTCTGAAAAGAGTTTGTATTATGCAAGTTGGACAATCATTTTATTTTCTTATGACAAAGAACTTAAATAATTATATACAGTATTTTAATATAGCAAGGATATTCTGAGCCAGGTGTGATCTTCAGGACTTGAGATTTAATGTTCTAGGTAGCTGCCATTGTACATTGACTAGATTCCCTGAACTGACTTCTTCTGAACAAACTGGGAAAGGGACAAACAAATTATTTGTACTTCCACTTACCATAATTATTGAAAAGGACTGAAACTAGTCTTGCACATAGCCCTGCATATCTCTTCTTCTTCTTCCTTGCTCACCACACAGTAAGATAGCCGAACTAACTCCCTGTAGAAAGCTTTGGACATTCTAAGCTTGAGAAGATAAATGCTCATGGGTGTTGTGTTTTATTTGAACTAAGGTTTATTGCAAAAATAAAAGTGGGTCTGTTTAACTCTTTCATTACAATATGTAATGGTGCTTTCAAAGAACAAGAACTCCAGTTAGACCTATTATTAACAATTTAGTGTTAAACTGTTAATATTAAGTCACTTATACCATCTGTTTTCCATGATTTTCAAGGAATATGCCCAGTGGCTTTTGCCTCACTGGTCTGGCCAGCTGGTTCCTACTTTAAATTTTTTGCTACTTTTACTGTAGATTGACATTTTTAGCCTTCAGGTTTAAAGTTTAACTGTTTAGTTCTCTCTTCTACTTATTGGTATCATGGTCATTCTTGCATTGTCTACCCAGAATGTGCATCGTATATGAAATTGTGAAATAAATTTGGTTTGCAGTATTGGTGTGATTTATTTGGCCAGGTGGTCTTGAATCAAACTAAGGAAACCATATGTTTGGCCCTTTACCAAAGGAAAACAATTTATCAGTCTTTTCATTTCACTTTCAAAAGGGAGAATTGGTATGATTTAAAATGATTATCAGACTAATTTTTTAAGATTGCATGAAGTGTTTGGTGTATGTTTTCCTTTTTTGGCACTTCATTTTAAGAAGAAAGTATAAGGGTAACACAGATTAATTGGCTTGGCATTCGGACATGCCATACAAAGGCTAAAGTCCAGCTCAGCTGCATTAAATAGGTAATCTATTTTGTTTTAAGGCTTCAATTAATTCTTGGGGTCAAAAGAAATAATGGTCCCTATGGGAACTTGAGTAGTTTAATGTTAAAATTAGGCTTGCTTGGTCCTTTTCTGTCCTGGAAATATGATATTATGCAGTTGATTGTGTTGCATTGCTCTTAAAACCACACAAGCCCACCTGCTAGAATAATTCATATGTTAGTCAGCTTAATGGTATAAATGTAAGTTGGAGCATAGGGGCTTAATTTTAATATTAAAAGGTATTAGGAAAGAGAGCAAGGCTTATACACTCAGGTTTCAGATCATTGGTTACACACATTTTCCCCCTGTAACTTCATTCCTCTAAGTGCAGCTGAGTGCCTGTCCTCCAGGTGTAATTTTGATAAATCATCTAGGTGGTATGTTCACACTTGCTTCATCATTTGTGCCTACAATTACTGGTCACAATTAGGTATCCCTCTTCAAATACACATGGTTTTCCTTGCTTGTTGTAAATATTAGGTGCCAAACTCGGAAATTCAGGTGTGGCATATGTACAGGTAGTTGTTGCAGCTGTTTTTGGCATCTGTCTGTCTCAGGTGACAATGGAGTGTGCCTCTGGGAGTGAAGTCAAACCGCTGGAGATTCACAGCGCCTGCTGTGGCTGCAGAAACTGGTAACTGCTGCCACCTGTATTGTTTTTGCTGCATTAGCAGCACAAAAGTGAGCTCTCTGGGACACAAGCCTGGGTACTGTGTATGGGCTGCTCAGATGACAAGACCACCCACTTGGTCTTGCTGATGTGGACCAAAGGAAAGCAGAGCAATACACTTGGCGGAAGTTTTGCTGCAGATGTTGCTAGAAGGAGGCATACAAGATGCACAAGAATTCAGGAAGATGCCCCTGAACAACTTAATAATACATTATGTCAACTTCTGTCTTGTAAGCATGTGCTGAGTATGAAGACTTGGAAATCCATAGTTACAGCAGTGTGGTTTCTGGCACTTACAGTGTAGTTGTATAAGTTGATCACGGAGTGGTCGACACAAATTTTGAGCTGTGGTATAAAAAGAAGGGCTGCTTTAGACATTCCAATGGTGACACAGTGGCCTGGTGTGCATAAAAACCAAGTCACGGTTTAATTCAATTGTCCAAACCCAACCCAGCATCTTAAATAGTTTGTTAATCACAAACACACTAAACTTGTAAGCCGTGGTTTGTTGTTTTATAAATCTTGGTTTAGGTTAACTATGGCTTAGCATTACTTGTGAAACTGGTTGGTGGTTCCTTTTGTCAGCGAAGGATTGCATGTGTTGTTTTCTATATAGTCAAAGCCAATGCAATACCGTGTTTCTCATATTTTAAGACATGTCTTATATATTTCGGGGGTGTCTTATTTTTTGCCGAGCCACGACTGAGCGGGAACCAGCAAAGGCAGCAGCCCGCCGCCGGCTTGGAGCTCGGCAACGTGCGCGCTGCTGCCTTTGCCAGCTCCCGCTCTGTTGGAGCTCGGCAAAGCGCCGCTGCTACGGTACCTTTGCCGGCTCGAGCTCCAAGCCGGCGGCGGGCTGCTGCTTCGCGGCTTCTTCTCCTCCTCCTTCTCCTCACTGCCGCCTTTTTTGGGCTCCAGCTCCTTCTTCCCCACAGGCTCCTCCGCGGAAGGCCCGTCCAGCAGCTCGGCCTCTGAGTCGCCGCTGCTGCTGCCGCCTCTTTCTCCTTCTCCTCCTCCGCCGCCGGGCTCTCCTCCTCCGGGCCCCTCGTCCTGGGCGGGAAGAGCGGTGGCGGGGTTCTCGGCGGCCGCCAGGCTCTCCTGGGTCTCCTGCATGGGGGGCTGCGCGGCCTTCCCGCTCGCCTCACACGCGCGGCGCACGAACAGGCAAGGCGGCGCGCTGGGCCGAAAAGGGGGAGGGAGGGGGGAGGGTGAGCGCAGACGCGCACGCAGAGGAGGCTCCCTCTCACCGGGCCATGTGCGCGAGAGCGGACCCGGCGGCGAGTCTCGCGAGAGGGGGCAGGGACCAACTCGGCACAGGAGGGGGGGAGGAACGGATTCCAAAAGCGGTGTCGTTAGAACAATCCTGGTGGTTAAGTCCAACATGGCGGCTCGAGGCCCCCGCATTAAGCCCGCCCTTAGGTGGGGTCGGATGGACCATCCCAGAAGGAGGGTGGAAGTGAAAGTAGTGTCGTGAGTAGTGGCATCGTCATTGCGTCCTTTCACTTGTGGCAGTATTGTCGAAATTGAGCGGGAAAGCAGCAGCCCGCCGCCGGCTTGGAGCTCGGCAAAGCTGCCTTTGCCGGCTTCCGCTCCGTTGGAGCTCGGCAAAGCGCGCGCTGCTGCCCTTGCCGGGTCCTGCTCATGTCTTATTTTTGGGGTATGCCTTATATTTCGCCAGGTCTTGAAAATCCTGCCATGCCTTATTTTTTAGGGATGCCTTAAAATATGAGAAACACGGTATTAAACAATCCGATAGCTTTAAAACAAACATAAGCAATGGGTCTAAAAAACAGTAATAGTCTGATTCACCCTAGTCAATACTAATTTACCACATTTGCAAATTGATAGATTAATGTATACAAAATATTTCTTAAACTGTGTAACTTTAGTGTCTTTCAGAGTGAATTGGTTTCAGCAGGCCTTTTCTTTTTTTTGGGGGGGGGGGTTGCTTCAGAAAGAAAAACACGATACCTAAGAAGCTTGTCTGATTGGTAGATATTCCTGAAACTCAAAAAATAGGTCTAGTTGCAAACCAGTTGAATATAATTTGGGGGAGTCTATAATAACCAACCTACCATATTGTATGGGTGGCTGCCCTACTTGAAAAGAACACATGAATATGCACCAGGTTGCCATGTGGTTGTGACAGTTCATCATCATTCCCCTGCTACAGCCTCCTGTCTCTGAGAAGCCATTCCTGACAGCTGTTGGACCCTTTGGAATGCAATGTGATGGGACATGGGAGACTGTGGCAGGTCAAGGGAATTTGTAGAATTTGACTAGGCTGCCTTATAGAAGCAAAATACCACTTGGGCAAGACATCTTTGGATCCAAGCCAAAGACTGTGTGTGTGTGTGTGTGTGTGTCCACGTTGACACAGCACAGTTAAGGCATAAATTCATGCTGGTGAATGATTCCTGTATTGCTCCATCCTTCTTGGAGCCAAGAGAAACAAGCCATCAGGCTGGAGTCACCATGATGAGTATATCAGCACTCACAACTTGTTTCTCTGCAAACCATGATATTAATCCAAGGTTTGTCCCTGGCTTACCAGTCATGGTTGATTTGGTAGAAACCATTAATGTTGGTTCACACATCATGATAAGTCAAGGTTTGTGGTTTCTCCTGGCTATAGGGAGTAAAGAGTGAAATGGGAACAATTCAACAGCCTGCACTAGCACTTACCATGTCATGTGAAAAGGGCCAGTGCATATAATTTCTATCTAGGAAATCTAGAAAAATAAGTCTGGTATTCTAATTGTTGTTTCCGTTTTGTCATGCCGTATGCAATGGCTCATTTATCTAATATGTACTCCATATACCAAAATAGGTATCAGAATAAACGTTAGTTTATGCAAAATCTTAGTAACAACGTGTTCTTCTTTATCTGATGAATGTGAATACCTTTATAAAAGACAATCTGGTGTTTCCAAGCTGAGTTCAGGGCCCTCATTTCGATCATGATTTGTTCATGCTCTGGAGGTTATAGGATTGCAGAACTCTTACGGTCTAAACGATTTCTCTCTTCCTTGTTGAAATTGATTAACTTTGGATTTCATTTTGCATCTCCGTTTTAGCCGTTGATTCTGCTAAATTACTTTTTTTTATATTCGAGTGAAGCCAATTAACTAAGCTCAGTGTTGATTGGATGTCTGGGTCCATAAGGAACCATTCAAGCGAAATAAATAGAAATCAACTGTGTTAACAAACACTTACAAATTAGATCAAGGTGCTTGAGCTCTCCAGAGGCTTTTGATACAGAAATGAAAGGTGTTCTTGCTCTGCCCAGACCAGGCATCCCCAACCTGCGGCCCTCCAGACGTTTTGGCCTACAACTCCCATGATCCCTAGCTAACAGGACCAGTGGTCAGGGATGATGGGAATTGTAGTCTAAAACATCTGGAAGGCCAAAGGTTGGGGATGCCTGGCCCAGATGCATGTTGAAGGAGCACTCTTCATTTATATACATAGATATACAGTGGTACCTCGGGTTACAGATGCTTCAGGTTAGACGCTTCAGGTTACAGACTCCGCTAACCCAGAAATAGTACCTCGGGTTAAGAACTTTGCTTCAGGACAGGGTGGATTTGATTTAAATCAAACTGATTTAAATCACGATTTAAATCACGATTTAAATCACTAGTCAGTAAGGCTTGATTTAAATCATAGTTTTCTACATAAAGACTAATTCTTGCTGGTATAACTTTAATATGCAAGTAGATGAAGATTTTTAGAATAACAACTTTTCATATTAGTTTTTTATCCCCAGTTTAATGGGATATTCATATTTGGACAACTTTACTGTTGTACTTAGGAAGGAGAAAAAAAATCATTACCTTAATAATAACAATTTAAATAGATTTATTCAACTGAAACAATAACATTACAGCATATGTTATTTGCTTAAACAAACATCCATGTTTGTTAACTAATATGGCTAAACAAAAACAATATATATATATATTAAGAAACTTAGACTGTCAGCCCAGCCTACACATGAAAAACTTAAATACTGTTCACTCCAAACAATCAGAAAAATACTGTTTCTATTCTATTCACTGAACTTCTTGAAACTTAGCACTGAAGGGGTTGTTTCTGTATTCATAGGTTTGTAGAACAATAGGATTAAGGTCTTTTTCTCAACTCTGTTCATGTTATAACATTTTTGCTGTGAAGAAGAGGCATGTGATCTCTGTTGAGTCAAATTCAGTTTTGAGAACTGCAAAAGTAAACCAAGCACCTGTGATAATATCTTGTAGGCAGAGAAACTGCCCAATAATCTTACAAAAACCTCTGGAAGAGCATGACATTTTGAATGGATTAATGGAATTCATTTACCCAAAAAATTAAACATATACAACCTTATTCTACATAATTAAAAAACTAATCTTTATTTCATGATGGAATAACCTTTGGATGGTAATATGTTTTCCTCAAAAAGCATTTTATTAAAAAAAAATCAATTTAAATCAAAAAAATCGATTTAAATCAAAAAAATCTGATTTAAATCAAAAAAATCCGATTTTTTTTGATTTTTTTAAAAAAATCATTGATTTTTATCCACCCTGCTTCAGGATGAGAACAGAAATCGCGCGGCAGCAGCGGGAGGCCCCATTAGCTAAAGTGGTACCTCAGGTTAAGAACAGTTTCAGGTTAAGAACAGATCTCCAGGATGAATTAAGTTCTTAACCCGAGGAACCACTGTATTATAAAATACATCTTATCTCTTTACATTTGGATTTCTTGTACAGTTGGATTTATTCATGCATAAGTTAGGCTATAAAATATTTAGGTCATTGTTTAAATCAGCTGCGGGAAACCTTTGGCTTTCCAAATGTTGCTGGCCTACAACTCCCATAATCCCTGGGAATTAGCCATGCTTGTGGATGCTGATGGACGTTGTACTTCAGCAACATCTGGAGGGCCAAAGGTTTCCCCACACCTGGTCTAAAAAGTTGCATTTCATGACATAGTTCTGACACAAAAACATTTATAGTATGATTTATATGTGTACCCAACAACAATATGCTATCTCTCTCTTTTTTTTAATCCTCTCACTTAAATACACGAGAGATCTACGGTAGTTAATTCATTGACATTTTGACATAAGATCACTTACACATGGACCAGTCCTATATCCACAGTGTTAACATCTGTAAACAGATGGGGGTTTACTGGTATTAAGGGTGAATGATAAGATTAGAGGGAACTGCAGAGTTATTTCCCATGTAGGTATTTCTCTTTCACAGTAGCTGACAATGAGACTGAATGATGGAACCCAGACATGAGCTACGCAAGTTACAAGATAATGCTAAACTATAGTTTTTTGTAACGTATACAAGTCTTAGGGCCATACTTCCATACTACTGCTTGAAGCTGGCTTTGTTTACATAAACCATAGTTAAGAATGACCACAGTTTGTCAGGGTTTGGACACAATGGCAAAGAGTGGATAGATAGAAACAGAAACAGAAGCATCCAATCTCTTCTTTGCGGTGGTGCCAGAGAAGATAGGGAACTCATGAGACTGAGTTTTGTATAATAATATAGTTTTTTATAGATATAAATGTACACTCAGATAAACATTTGCTTTGAAATTATCACCACCATCATTATTTCAACTTGTTAATTAATTGTTACACAAAGTGTAACACCTTTAAGAACATAAACAAGTGATACCATAGAAACAGAACAAAACAAATTCCACATAACAGTCATAGGAAGCTATGCGCTTCACTAGTAACAAAAGGTGTCATTGGACCTCCAAATTATTCTGCAAAAGACCACCATCACTACCAGTCTTGACAATTTTTTTGTTTCTTTTTGCTCTCTATTTCAATCTATTGCTTCCTCTATTGCTTCCTCAAATTCAATCAGGAATTGAAATGAAAGTGCACGTAGTTACCTTCACCATTCCATAATTTGTTTCCAGTATTCAGCGAATGTCATATTTGCTCCAATATTCAGTGAATGTCATATTAACACAACCTTGCAGATAAAACCACACAGCACACACATGTGTTAGTTACTGACAGAATGAAAGAAACAAAACCCTTACCTTGTGAAAGTTTGCCTGTTCACTTGAAAATAGTTCTTACTTGCCACAGATGGCAAGGTGAGCAGCTTTTCGGAAGCCTTAACAATGTGTTCTTCACCTCTCTTACTTGCCCAGAGTGCTTCAGTTCAGTCTGTATTCAAGCTGACATCCCTTGTCTTACACTTATTGTATTTAATAAAACAAGGAGAGTTTTAAGTGGAAGTGAATTGATTTAAGTGTTCTGGGCATTGTAGCACATGTTCCTTTGCACCAATATTTGTGGAATGTTTTCATTTTTATTTTTCTGTACTTGAAGCCAACGTTGAATCGTGAGACATTTTTATTAACTGGGAATAAACCAAAGGGAAGACCCTACAGGCATAGTCTTTTAAATCTGGAACAGAATGCGTACCTCCTCTGTTCAGATTATGTAAATCCAGATTTTGTTACAATTTGCCCCCACTGAGAAATAAAGTAAAATATAATTGCCTCTTTCCCCCTTGTCCCTTAAATACTAAGATGACATTCAATTACTATGCTAAACAAGGTGCCTCACAGCCTGCATATATTAAACAGTTCCTAATCTTTCACTTCATATAACAATTTTTGTCTGGCATAATTAAGACTTTGGTATTCTCTTGGGCAATTAATGAATCTTTCCCTACCTTTCCCTTTTTATGCTATGATTTAAGTAATGTACGTACAGTTGTATTTCTATCACACAGACTCTAGGGATGCATTATTAAAAGTCATCAGATTTCTCTTGGGACTGTACTAGAAGTCTCACAATTGATCTTTCTCTGTTACATGTATCATCACTTAAAGAGCAAAGCTGTCATTAATCACAATATTTTTGTTGATGCAAGGCCAGCTCAAAGTTCTACACTGCATATACGTTTCCTATCTTTGTATTAAATTGTGAGCACTAACACATCACAATACAGGGCAAAAAATGTCCGCATGAAAATATAACATTTGTTGCTATGTACGAGAGTCTTTCATACGTTCCATAATGGTTGGAAAAGGGAGATACCCGAAACTCCATAAATTCAATTTTCTTAGCCTCCGAGATCTCCACCACTCCAATAAACAGATGGGTTCCCATCTGTTTAATAGCATTTGGAGCTTCTTTAGAAGGAAATCTGTTCCTTGAGCTCACCACGGTTCCAAGCTCGCTGTCGGCTTGTTGTGGTGAACCGGCGTTTGGTTATGGGGTCCTCCGTGCTGTTCGAATTTCTTTTCCGGCACCCAGACTCCCCTTGTGCTGCGGTTCATCTTTCCCCCAGGGACATCCTCCCTGGGGTACCGAGGGGGGAACAGAGCCAAAAACCCCTGTTTCTTCAAGCCTCCAGCCAAATTTCCAGCCCAGCCACATTTCCAGCCCGCGGGACACCAAACTGGAAGCCTCGGGTGTCTTTTTTTAAAAAATAAATAAAAATTATTAGGTTTTTGATAATTTTATACATATAAAACATAACCTTTTCAAACATTCAAATACAAGGTTCTTTTGAACCTTCAGACCTCCTCCCTCCCTCCCTCCTTGGATTCCACATTTAAATTTAAGTTTGCCTCATCTTTTACCATTATCTATCTATTACTTAACCATAATTATCATAAATAATTCCACATTACAAGTGTCCTTATATCTCTGCCAAAGATTTTAACTGTTTACAGTGTTCTTTTACACTGTACAATTACAATGTGTGTACATTACAAATTTACTCGAGTCTTTAGTAAATACTTGATATTCCTGGTTATGGATCTTCCCCATCAGTTTCTCCATCTCCACATACTCCATCAGTTTCATCTGCCATTATTCTTTCTCTTTGGGGGTCTCCCCCCCCCCAAAAAAAGCTACAAGGGGAAGCAAGGCTTTTGATTCAGTATACCCACTGCCCTTTCTCTACTATTCAGTCTTTTTGTCATCTACGGTACATCTATCTCTTTTCTCCTAGTAGCCTTCTACCTGCTGAGCCTCTCACCATTAGGCGAGCCAGCCCCAGCAGCTGAGCACAGCTGTAGTCTTGTGACCTCTGCTTCTGCAGTCAATCTGCATCTCCTAGCTGCAGCACCAGCTACAAAGCAGAGACAAGGCCACTGCTACCATTGTTTTAAAAATCTTTTAACTGTTTTTAATTTGTGTGGGGTTTGTTGGTGGCGGCGGTAGTGTTCGTTATTGGGGATATGTGCCTGGGACGAGATGTGTCCTTTATTCGGTACCTGTGAATTTTTATTCACGCTGGTATATTTTAATGATGGGCGATTAAGAAATATTTTAAACAAAGCAAACCAATATATTTGCATGGTAACTCCTTAACAAATGCTTTGCAGAGCTTCGTTCGCCATTCTGTAAATCAACATGTGCTATGCAGCAATTGAAATGTACCAAAAATGCTGTTGCATGTAGCATAGACTTTAGAGACCTGTTTCAAGAGGTTTAAATCTGTTAGTCCATCAGGATGGCTAACCTGTAGCCTTCCAGATGTTGCTTGAACTACAGATCGCATCATCTCTGAGTACTGGGCTTTGCTGGGTCTGATGGGAGTTGTAATTCAGCAACATCTGCTTTGCCACAGGTTAACTGGTCTGTCCTCATGTGTTTGCAAAAGGTACAAATTGTACACATCCCTTGTATTTTCAAACAAGTGAGCTCTAAAGGCTCCTAGTTCTAAGGTAAATTGGACCCTTAAAACACATTCAGCAAATGCATGAATCCCATATAAAGGGACAGTGTAAGCAAAGAGGATTTGCTTGTGTCTGTCTTTTTTTTTTTTTTTGTAACAAACAGTAGCATTTTACAGGCCTTAATATTTTAAGCCTCCTTTTGCCCCCCCCCCAAGTAGCATCTGGAGCTATAAAAATTGATTTATTTCAACAAAAATGAATAATTTACTTTGCTGAAATCTTTTGGCTGAACCTTATTTCTGCTTTTTACTATAATTTGTTTGTCTTTCACAAATATGATGCTGCAGGAGAAAATTCTGCTGCATACTCAGCTATATTTGCATGTTTAGAAGCTACTGTGTAGTACATACTTGGAAATTTAACATCCTGTGTTCAGCTATGTGTATGAATTCATATAAAGGGGAAACACATTAAAGTTCACCATACTCTTGTGTTTGAAACCCTTATTTCTCACCATAAAGCTCGAAGTATCTTATTGCCTAAACTTTTAACCAACTCACCGCAGCTGTTACTATCATCTATAGACAGATGTATATTGCAAACTGAAAGTTCTATATAAATAATTGTTGCGTATTTTTATGGTGATGCATTTTAATACTGCTTGACATTCAGGGATCAGTAATGGAATTTCTGGCAGCACAGTCTAAGATAACTTTCAGAGAGCAGCTAATTTTAGTAGACAATCTACAACGATTTAGTTGTTCTGAGATGATTGTATGAAATCTAGCCCATGGTGTCCTGTATTTCTTCTCCCTCTTAATTGGTGTACTCTCATATAGAAGGCAGCACATCAAATATTGTTGAACATATGGTAGTAGAACAAGGACAGGTATATCTGGATGAAGCTTCCTTACATGCCCCATTTCAGTCAGGGATTTTGACCTGTTTGCATGACTGTGATAGCACTAGTAACCCTTTGTTGATGAACTTCTTCTGGAAACTGATAGGGAATTATTTGATGTTGCTCACTGGTAAAATGTTCACCAGTTATTAAAAATGCTGCCTCTGGAGATCCCACTGACAATAACATCAATTTTTAGATGACCGCTGTAGACGTTTCTTTTTCATTGGGCTTTCTGATTGACCTGATTAACTATCTGGTGCTATTAACAGACAGTTGAGTTTTAATGAACCCCTGCTTTGTTTTTTTTCATGATTGGTTTAAGTTTCAATATTGTAATACCACCCCAAGGTCATGAGGCAAAGGGTGACACCCAGCTGTAGCTTCCAAGGTTACCTGTCTTTGTTTTAAATTACTATCTGGTCTGGATAGTCCTTTCCAGTTAAGAAGAGAGACAATAGCCTCAGGCAGCAGCGGAGTCTTTTCTTCCCATAGGCTTTTCTCCCTAAGCCCCATGATGACTATTTTTGAGAGTTCAGAGCTACATGTACCTACCTCTTAACTAGCCTGATGCCTTAATACACTGGAAGCAAAGTCTATATCCTATTCTGTTTCCAGTGGTGATGCTAGAGAAAGGTTGGAGCTCAAGGATAGAGCATCTGCTTTGCATGCAGAAGGTCCCAGGTTCAATCCCCAGCATCTCCAGATAGGACTGGGGAAGATGCCTTGTGAACTAAGTTAAATGGTTATATCCCATTAAATTAACTCAGTTTTCTTTTCCCTCTTTTTCCATGTCCTCTAATTGGTTTCCCGTTCTGCTGTGCAGGGGAAGCCTACATGAGGCTCAGCAGATTACCTGAAGCAGAACACTGGTATGTTGAATCACTGCGGGCCAAAACAGACCACATCCCAGCTCATCTTACATATGGGAAACTCCTGGCTTTAACGGTAAGTTGTGATTATCATTATTATTTTATTAAATTTCTATACCACCTTCATCAGAAGATCACAGGGTGATTAACAGTATAAAAAAACACACAAATACATAACTATCAGGAAAGAATATGTTAATTTTGGCTAAAATTCTAGTGTTTGTTTCTAAAGAACAGACAAAAGCAAATACTGAAGTTATCTTAATAGCCGGACTTCCCAAAGTTTGCTTTTAATTCAGCAAGGGTTTTTTTAAACAACAACAACAACAACCCTAATAGGCTCCCTCTTCCCAGCTCTGCTCTCTTCCCAACTCATTCCTTAATTTCCCAACCATCACTGAATCTGAAGAGAGAGGACACAGTGTGCCCCGTGTCCCAAAGCTAAACATGGCTGGTGAGACCCGAATAGGAAGAGTCACAAGACAGGAAGATGAGCTCCTCCACAACAGACAAACTTTGTTGTTCATCCTCAACCCAGCTCGTAGTTATGCTGGGGTATTATAAACCTATTACCTTCTGTTCCAAACCATGGGGCTCCTTTCAGGAGGAGGTGGTGTTTATTCCCATCCCTGTGGAAGTCTCTGCTGCTGATGGCTAGATGGTCCATTGTCAGGAATGGTGGGACTGCAGCTTGTTGCCAAGTGAGGCATTTGCCTTCCCCCCATGTCCATGAATGAGAACATGGACATGAATGAGACAATTCTCCCAGAGACACCACTTCAGTTGAGGCTAAATCCTGCCTGCATCCCTGGTGAGATCAGTGTTTGAAATGAATTGTGAAAATTGGTTTGGAGCAGGTCATCACTTCAGGTTTTCAGATGACAGGGAACTTTGACCAAACCCAGCAGAGGGAGGGTGGCCAGTGGTTAGAACAAGGATACATGTGACGTTATTGAGATTTCATAGATGTGTGTACAGTACATGATTAGTAAAACAGACATATCTTTCCTCAAGTAGAATTTAAAAAACACACACACACCAAAGTGCTGTCTCAAATGTATAATTTGCCTGAAGTATTATGGGATCACCTAGCTAAAACACAAAAAAACAAACTAAGTGACAGGATATATGAAGTCCAGGGGCAGGTGGGGGGTATATGAGGCTGTTGCAACAATTTAAAGCCTATCAATGGTTTTGTCTCTTTTAAAAGGACCATCATAGTTTTAGATACCTTGAGGATTTAACATTCTTCACCTTGCAGAATGCTTTTCTCACACTCTGCTTACAGGTTATGCCTTCTGCCATGTTGAATGGCAGGTTGAAACAAGCTCCTGTCTCCCGGTGGATTTGTATTTGTAACCTGAATCAAGCCGGAGAATGTGATCAGTTCTGTTCATGTCCCTTATATGATGGGCCAAGGGGAAATGGGGCGGCGGGGGGGGGGGGGGTTGGCTAGATTGACATCCTGTTCTGACCGAGAAATCATCTATTAGAAAAATTACATCCATTGTGACACGTAGAACAGCACTGTATGTTTTAACTGCAAGCAAACTTCAAGTGAAAGAAGAGTAAAGGATTAGGGCAACTAAGGAGTTCTAAGAAGATAATAGATATTTTTTTAGATAATGGATGTTTTTAGTTTAACTTAACTGAGAATTTTATTGTATTGGGTTTAGAAAAAAATTCTTTTTATTTATTTATTTTTATTTTGAAATTTTACCTGAAAACTGTCAAGGCCAATGGCTAATACAATAAGCTGATGATGACTCTATACTGCCTGCAATTGTTAGCATTTTAAGGTATATATTCTTGTGTGTGTGTAGCATATAATATGGTGCCATATAAAATGTTTGTGTTCTTAGAAATTAATGAAGTGCACTAAAGTTTTGCTGCTCAAAGAATCATGAACTAGTGTAGAAGACAAATAATGTGACTTCAAGTCATTCATTTGAAACTCATTTTTCTGGCCCGTGTCAATATGTAGATAAAGCTATGCCAGTTTTGCATAGCACTGCTCTAGGTTTTCTGCTTAACCTTGTTTATGTTTTCACATTTTAAGGGCAAATTTTATCTGTGTTCTATTATGTTTCCTATGCTAATTTGTTCGATTAGTAAAGGCTTAGTAGGAGATAGTATTTTATGTACCTCAACTATTTTATGAAAAGCATTTTATATCTTAGTTTGGGTGGCACAGAATGGGAACATGAAACACTTTTCACAATATAAATCAAACCCGAATCTATATTCGTAACAGACTGGCTAGTGAGATTATGATCTCCCTGCCTACAGTCAACTGGAAGAAATTTTTCCACAACCGGCATATCAGGTAATATTATAAATTCATATGTTAAAATTATAACTCACCAGGGTGTATTTTACCAGAAAGCATAAGAGGAGGAAAATTTAGTGGTTAAGGCATTGAAGTAGTGGCTCAGCTAGTTGAATAACTGGAAGGCGGCCAACCCTAAGATAAAACCCCTGTTCTCGTTTTATTTATTTTTCCAGAAATGGTATTTAGCTTTTTGAAGGTACATAGCACCATGATGGTGCTGTTATAAACTCCCCATTGTCGAAACGAGTTACTTAAGGGAAGACGCTGTTGAAGCTAACTTCCTTCTTATTCTAGAGCTGGTTGACTGGTATTGCCAGAGCACTGGAGTCCTTCCCTGATTGTGATCATTTACAGTATAGGTATTTTCTGAATATAAACATGTTTATTTTAGAAAAAGCTCTAACATTACAGCATTCCTGTAATATATGTAATTGTGCTTCTGACTAAAATAACAGGAAAGGGGGAACCCAGAGTATTTAGAATAGTTAATTATCATTTGATCAAGTCCTGAAGGTACACAAAAAAAGTGTCAGTAATCTAATGTGAAGGCAAATTTTTGTACAAAAATTGGAGGTTGAGGGTCTCATAATGTTGGCTAGGCTTTTGACTACAGCTTGAGAGGCATTTTATCTGTACTGGTGTGTCTGCTGTGATGTTTATCACATAATGCTGGGTTTGAGTTCTCAAATGTACTTATCCCAGATTGCATATCTCTCTCTACGCTGTACCGCAATCTTGCTTGAATGCAGTTATAATCTAACGAGCATATTCACAGCCTACAGGCAGCAGACGGTTATAGTTGGTAAAGTTGATCTCCTCTGATGTCACAGAGGCCTTGGCAGGAGAGCCCTTATTGGCTTCTACTCTGTGGCATCACAACAGCTTGGCCAAAGTCTTGGCCAAAGTAGCTATGTGCTCAGGTGGGCTTGGAGACTTTTACCCTCGGGACTATGAAGTTTGTAGGCAACTATTAACAGGAATCATGCTGCATTTTCCTCTGTATTGCCTGCGTGCCCCATGGGCTTTGGGATAACATGTTGTTGCTACATATTGGTTGAGTAGTTTCAGGGTTTATGAACAGAAAGCCTCTTTCCACAAATGCTTCCTGCTTATGCCAGGGTACAGTCTGACCTATTTTCCTTTGTATAAGAACAAGCATGAAGGAGGCCTCCCAGACTATTCACAGGTCCTTATATGATCAGTGAAAACAGTTGGTCCTGGCAAGTATTAGCCGCTCTCAATCTTAACCTGATAACTGCCATTGGTCCAGATTTTAATTTGTCTGAATTAATTTTAAGATGTATTTTAATTAATTGATGCCTGTTTTTATGCATACTGTTTTATTAGTATGATGTTAGCCGCTTTGAGCCCGGCTCCAGCCGGGGAGGGTGGGGTGCAAATAAATTTTTTATTGTTGTTGTTAATCATCATCATTATCATCATCATCTCTCAGAAAACGTACTTTATAAAAATGTTTCACATTTACTTACCGTAATTACTTACTTATTTGTTAGTTTTCACTTGTTTTGAAATGCTGAGGACCTTGTTCTGTTCTGCATACTGATAGAACAGCATCTCCTAGCTGGAAAAAAGAATCCCAATAAATCCTCCCCCCCAAAAAATGCTAGATAGAAATTCATGAGCAATGGAAGGGAAGCCTGTAAATAAATCCTGTGTTCCACCTGAACACCCAGAAAATCTCAAGAACAGTGAGAACAGCCCAATTTATTTTTTATTTTTTAAAATTAAACTTAGATACTGCTCTTCCTCCCCAAGGAGCTCCTGGTGGTCATTTTTTTAGCCACCATTTCTCCTTCCCCGTGACCCCTCCCCCTTTCCCTATGTTTTTGGGGAAGGGAGAGACTGTAATACAGGCATCGCAAACTCGGCCCTCCAGATGTTTTGGGACCACATGACCAGTGGTCAGGGATGATGGGAATTGTAGTTCCAAAACATCTGGAGGGCTGAGTTTGCGGATGCCTGCAGGTGGCAGGAGATTGATATTACTACCCCCCCCCCCCGAAATTGGGAAATTGTGAGTTATATAGTTCTACAGTTTCTGGTTGAAATGACAGCTCTCTCCCAGTCATGCACACTGCCACCTATCTGCAACTAGAAATGTTGGGGCTTGCCAGCCTCCTCAATACCTGGCTGCAGGTGGCACCTTCACAGGGCTGTGAACCCCCATTTGAGTCAGCCAAACCTGAAGGAGGTTTGTCAAAGTCCAACTGGGTTTCCCTTCCTTGAGGGGAAGAGTTCCCATTCTGAGCCTGGTACTTTGGGGACTAACTCATTCCATAACCAGCAGCAGAACACTTACTTACCACACTGAGCTAATTGCTTAGGTAAATAATATTACTGGCATCTGAAAAACTTGAGTGCGCTTAGGACAGTGTTCCACAGATTTAGTGCCTCCACATAAATGGCCAGTTTCGTTTCACAAGTTGGATGATAGCCAGCTATCACAATCAGGCCCATTGAGCTCAAAGGGCTTAAATTAAGTTTGTTGATTTCAATGGGTGGCATGCAACTAAGTTTTATTCAAGAGTAGATCTGTTGAAATTACTGAGTTGTTTATGAATTTCATTGGTCTATTGAGAGTAAAACATAGCTGAATACCAATGGGTTTACTCTTGAGTATGAATAACATAAGGTTAAATCCAATGTGTTTATTTTTCATTATTATTTGTGTAATGGTTTGAATTTTTATTCAGTAGTCATAGTTCCCTGAGAAAGAACTCAAATGTTATTTTCTCCAATATGCTTCAACTTACTCTTGTGGACCTAGGCTTCCTTCCTGCCTATTACCTGCAACTGGTGCTTTCCTCCTCTCGTCCCTGCAACCCCCTGATTTCAGCCCACCAAAACCTTAGCATGTGGAAGCATCACCAGATGTTTTTAAGGGGAGTTCATGCAGGAGTAGGCAGTCCTTGAGACCTAGTGTATATTGTCACAAGCCATGTAGAGTTTTAATCCAGCATTTTCATGGAGTCATGGAATTATAGAATTTGAAGGGACCTTGAATCTCACTTGGAAAAGTTCAGGAAACCACTGAAGTTGTTTCAACACTCTTGAGATATATGTGCCATAGAGCCAGTGGAACCAGCTGAAATTCCAAAAGCTCTTAAAAGCCACCACCACTGAATACACAGTCAAAGCTGAATGTTACTAGGTCATGGATTACTATGGAAAGGAAATAGTAGTTCAGAGTAAAGTTAGCTAAGTGTGCGGTCTTGGTGAACACTGTTTCGTGTGTACACCTTTATTTCATGCCTCACTCCTTGTCTCCATATGTCTTCTGCGTAACTTTTCAATCATTTTACCAACATGTTTTGCTGAGTGTTTTTATCCCAAAACTTAAAACATTAGCATGACTGTGGCAAATGAGAGCAGTTCTAAAATGTAGTTACTTTTGTATACTGGCATCTGCCAACTTTGCTTCCTTTTGAATTTGGCCACATGCCAAAAAATTACGTTTTGGTTTATATTTGCATTGACTTTGCCGTCCAATTACAGCAGATTTGTCTGCTTGCCAAAATTTTGTAACTCTAATTATGAAACAGAAGGCAGTTTACATTTTAAAATAAATACTTAATAGCATCCAGTGGTGACACTATGATATTCATTTCTTGATGGTGAGAGGGAAGGTTGCAATTGGCAGTTTTCAGTCTCATCCCTTTTAACCTTCCAACTGGCTTTATTTAGAGGTCTTACACATATTCACCCACCTCGGAACTAAGGATCACAGCAGCCTTGTAGACAGATGATTTTAGTAGTGGACACCAGGTAGCACTTCATAGGCATCTAAGGATTTCACCTTCAGATCAGACAGTTCACCTGACCCCAGGTGAGTTAATTCTATTAGTGAGTTCCCCTCAATAGATGTTTTGGAGCCACTGGACCTATCTGGACATATAATTATTGCAAAGCTTCATAGTAGTTGGAAGAAGAAGAAGAAGAAGAAGAAGAAGAAGAAGAAGAAGAAGAAGAAGAAGAAGAAGAAGAAGAAGAAGAAGTTATTATTTATACCCTGTCCATCTGGCTGGGTTTCCCCAGCCACTGAAGTGTGGATTGAGCTGCCACAGTTAAGTTTCTGTCTGCTCATACACACCTTGTTTAACTGAAAGGAGGGAGTCTTAATACTTTTTTGTGTGTGGGAAACGTAGAAAATGAATTAGATTGAGAGAGTAAACTAATTGTTACCTGGCAGTGAATATGATTCTCTACAAGTGCATTATTCAGAACTGCTTGACTGCATTAATCTCCCTCCTATTAGCTTCTTAGGATTTCAAATTCTCCAGTAGCTTAAAGTGTGCCAGCTGCCTTACCTGGTTGCAGAACATTCTACCAGCTGTCAGAAGATTCTGGTATTAATGGGGAAACCAAAACGTCCAGTAATAGAGAGAGACATGTTGATACAGATTTCTTCCTTCCTTGCATGCAAATTTTATAGCTTCTTAATCAAAGAATAATGTCAGTTTATTTGAATAAAATGTCACATTTTATTGAATAATTGGATTTCCTTCCTTTCAATTATTCCCTGGGTTCTATTATTTCAAAAATGTTTTCAATCAGAATCCTCAGTGCCATATATCTAGCATTGCTTACTGGATTAGCCTAAGGCCACTAGGATATTGTTATCCTCTCGCCAGCTACCCTGAATGGTGAATAGTTTCAGGAGCAATCATACAGGGTTTAGTTTCCTTTGTATGAAGGCAGTTCAAAGACTGAAGCCTATAAGTGTATTATTTGCTTTATTTACAAAGGTGTAGGTACTAAATGGCTCTGGCCCAAATGTTTTTAAAAATCACCTACTCCAAAATCAACCAATCATATATAGGGAAACATACATTCACACGCTGTGTGTAAAACAGTCTGTAGCCTACCCAAATGTTCACTTCTTGGAGGCATTTAGCTGATAAATAGCATCTTTGTGCTTGTGTCTATTTTGTGTCAAGAGGAAGTTAGTGATTTGTGGGAGAATGGCATTTCATAGTACCCTAATATTCAGAAATCATTCCATTTATAAATAACATAGAATACTAATAGACGTTCAACACACATAAAGGGGAAGGGGAGAATTTGCAGGCAATAAAATATGGTGTAAATTACTTAAGCCACTTTAACAGTCACATCAGGTTTTTGCCTTAGAATGAGAAAAGATTCCTCCATCTGCCATTTTCTAAAGTTCTAATCCTTCCTTGGGTTAAATTCCTGCAATGTTGGAGCTATAAACTTCAGAGTGCATGTCTAACTGCCACAGCATATGTATGCTCTTATTTAATTTTATGTGTGCTCCTAGTAAATCGTATTAAGAAAAGGGAAATTCACGTCATTAGACTAAAAAAAATAAGTTGTTGCCTGGCAGAAGATGAAAGTTTGATAAATGCCGCAAATTAGTAGTAAAATAGCCTGATTCTGTCAAATGATAGATGTTACACTGTTTGACAGGAAAGAAGAGGTGTGGAGGAAGTTTGAAAAATACATTGTTAATGTGTTATTGTTTTTTAAGAGTTGGAGAAGAGAGTATGCAAGGTCTCTGGTATTATTTAACAAAATTTAGATATATTCAGGATGAATAATTAGTCTTTTTCATTTACTCCACCTATGGCTAAGCAAAGAAATCTGAAAACATTTTCTGCTAATGATCCCCCCCCTTTATTTCAGCTATTCAGAAAACACCCATTTATTATACTTGGTGCCATCTTGAATTCTAGTCCCCTCGCATTGCTGCCCACCAGTGCATTCAAACTGAATTTAGTAGTAATTTCGGGAAGCTAACCATGGTATTATTGTGACATATTATGAAGAGCTGAAATAATGGGGAAACTATCTGGCATTCCTTTTGGTTTCATGGAGATAATTCTGTAGGCTGAAGCTTAACAGAAAAAAGCAGGGGATCCAGAGAATTGTTCATTTTTTCTTAGGAATAGAAATCTGAGCATGCAATGAAACATTATAATTACCCAGGCTAAGAGTATTTGCCTATTTCAGGGCAATGACACAAGAGATGTAAATGTTAATTCAGTCAGCATTAGCAATGTGTTCCAGTTTCATCCTGTTATTTGGGAGACCTGCAGATGAATGCTTTGTTACTTTAAATGTTTTGCCAAAGGAGGATAATAACTTTAAAGCCCTGTTGTGATTTTTAATATGTTGCATTTCTCCTATAATCCAAATTTGCCTTACAGTTGTGCCAGGAGGCACCAGTTCTTCTTTCTTACTCATTATTGTATTCCTTCCTAGGGCATTGTTTAAAATACAGATGAATCCAGGTAGATTTCTGAAGCTGGGGGGTAATGGTTGGGTGTTTTTAATGCAGATTTGGCCAGCAGTCCTTTGGAGGTCTGGGACTCCACTTGGAATGAGTTGACTGTTGCTACAAGGAATGTCTGGTCTATGTGGGGCAGACCAGTGCGTATTTTCTCTTTTAGCTGTACTGTACTTTGAAAGACCCTTTTATTCCTTTGTTCACGATTTCACCTCTCCTGTTCAACTCACAAGGTTAACAATAAAACATGTGGCACCAGTGTAAGATTGAAGTTAACTTCAAGCTCTCACCTCATGGGTGCCCTATGGGAAAGCACCTAACTTTCTGCAGAAAACTTTCTACATGACTGCATGTTACCAGGGTTGGAACAGGATGGTCTTACCTTTGGGACACGAATGAGTCCTTGTTGAGGAAAATTCACCTGACCCTCCCATGCCTACCCAGACGCAGACAGCAGTAAGCTGAGCTGAACTTGCCAGAAGGCATGGAAACTCCCACAGGCAATCCCTTTATCTCCTTTAATTGCAGGGTTTGCAGTCCCTAGGAAGAGACACCAAAAGGGTATGTGATGGAAGAACAGTTTGCTATGCATCTCTTCAAATGATGGAAGGCAGTAGAATGAACCATCTCAATTTGGACATGCCCTGGACACAAACTTTGCATTAGCAAAGAAGAAACACACCATGGCATGGATGTTTAGAGAATATATATATGTATTTATGAATCTTAACAGAGAAGTGGAGTGAAATTCATGGAGGTCTAAGCTATCATTAAATGAAATTAAGACCATTATAAAATTTTTTTCCAGTTGTAGATGCTTATCTTGCCTATTCGTATGGTAGTTTTAAAGCATGACAAAGTTGCAATGACACAGTGCCCAAATGATCCATCTGTGTATGTTTTCTTCTCTTTTCCTTAAGGGCCGCAAGAGTGAAGCAGAAAAGTCTTTCTTAAAGGCAATTCAGCTGGATCCCACCAAGGGAAACTGTTATATGCATTATGGTAAGTTTTCAATAGATAGTGTTTTCTCACATTACTGTTGCACTCCTGAGTGATCAAGGATTTTAAAACTGCTACTGGCAGGACAAATAATAACCATGCCAGTTAAAACGATTTATCCTTCCGATGTGTAAACCACAGTCAAAATAGAAAGTCCCCTTTCCTTTGCGAATTACTGTACATGATATGAAGATGAAGCTCACTTCAAAATTCCTGGTCGTCTCAGTTGGCATGAGAGGAAAATTCATAGTTATTAAGTGCTGAAAGATTAATAGACATATTTGTTATCATTGAAATAATGGCATCAGGCCCTTCTTGATTTTGGGTGGGCAGATCAGTATTATCCGATAGTGAACATCAGTGCAGGACAACCAGATTTCTACTTCAAGAATTTGAAAATTATAAATCTAACCTTATTCTGCCTTACAAGATTAGACTGGCCCCAATGCACAGGTCACAAAGCCGCCGCCCCCCTCCCACCATCAAGCAGTTGCTTTGTGCTTTCAGCTTTGACAGTGTTGACCACCTGTGTGGAGGAATGAGGGCAGATATGGATTGAGTTGTGGGATTCTGTGTGCATAGTTCCAGAAATGCAGCCAGCAACTGCACTTAAAGGCTTTATGAACAGATATGAAATCATACACACAGAGCTGGGTTGTGAAGGAGAGGGAGCTGGGCTCCTTTACACCTTCCAGCAGCTTCTTATGCATGTGGCGGATGTACAGAAATGTTCAGTTTGCACAGAAAAAATCACACTGTTGGTTCGCAACTCCCTTTATTAAAAAAAACTGTTTTAGTTAAGACCAAAGATATATAATGAGCATGGAGTACATTGCTAATTTGGATTTAGAATGTCTTTTTTAGATTATGTTGGTTCTACACAGTCAAAGATACATCGCGGTTAGCTTTTTATACTGCTTCTAATTTGTTGAGGATAAATTCACTGATCATGAAACCTGGAATTGTAAAACTGCAAGGAAACTGAGTAAGTTGAATTGATAATGAGCAACAACAGCCGCTGCAGGATGTGCTTTTTGTGCAGTTATTTTAATTTACCTTCTCATTCCAACTGGCACAATTAAATGAACAGCAGGCATGGTACGCAAATGGAAACAGTACAAAGCAAAAGTTGGTTATTTTATCTTATCTCATTTTGGTGTAAGATTTATAACTTGTGAGGCTTGATTCAGCTTTTAGCTGCATGTTACTAATAGCCCATCCATGAAGTACAAGAGGGACTGATGAGTCTTCACAATACATACCCACAATTTTTTATTTCTGGATCACCTCATTTATAGGAAATGTGGTTTTTGGTCAGCATAAGGAAGGTCAGCATAAGGAAGCTCTTTTTATGGTTCCTTTGTAACACCATATAGGTTTTATGTACAGTGGTACCTCTACTTACGAATTTAATGCGTTCCGAATGCACATTCGTAAGTAGAAAAAAATTGTAAGTCGAATCCCATAGGAATGCATTGGGAGAAAAAATTCGTAAGTAGAAGCAACCCTATCTAAAAATTCGTAAGTAGAAAAAATCCTATCTAAACCGCATCCAAGATGGTGGACGGAGCTCCATTTGTAAGTAGAGTTATTCGTAAGTAGAGGTACCACTGTAAATTGAAATAGAATGAAATCCACTGACGTTCATGTGCAAGCAGAACAGAATTCCACTCACATAATAGAACTTGAGCTTTCTCTGCCCCTCGTTACAGTCCCCTGTGTGCACCCACAATCTATTCTGGAAGGCTGGAAAACCACAAGAAGGAAGAGAAGAGGGGAAAATCATGTTGTGTGAGTGGAAGTCTGCTCCCACAGCACTGGATTTTCCCTATAGTATATAGGATGTACAGTGGTACCTCGGTTTTCGAACAAACATTTCGGTTTTCAATTGCCATGAACCTGGAAGTAAATGCTTCGGTTTTCGAACATGCCTCGGAAGTTGAACAGGCAATGCAGCTTCCGCTGAGCGCAAGATCCTGAGGCCTAGCTGTCGGCTATTGTGTTTTCGGTTTTCGAATGTTTCAGAACTTGAACAGACTTCCGGAACAGATTACGTATGAAAATCGAGGTGCAACTGTATAGGAATATGAATTTTGTCTTATATTCTAAATTGTGGTTAATACAGCTAAGGATAGAGAAGGGCTGAATAAATAAAACATCAAAATGGCAGAAAATAAGATGCTTAGGGTCTTTTGTTCTGTCCCATGGAAGGAAATCCGTAACTATTCACTCGTTTGTTGTTGGGTGAAATTTTCAAAGGGTTGCTCAGTAATTAAACACACATTTTTAATTGTAATTCGGAGTCACATGTTTAGATTTCTATATGGGGGTGCGGAGAAGGTCTCTGTTATCCCACTAAACCATCATGTCATAGACATCCATTGGCAGTTGATTTCACACAAGTTGCTGGAACAAGCAATACCTGTATCAACATTGATATTTCTGCAGTGTCAAGTATATCACATGACTCCTTCCCCATTTATTTAGGAATCCTCACTATTAAAAAAATGTAAGTCTTTGAGGAATGTCTCCAATGTTTTCCAGTTTCCTACTCAAGCATTAAAGGGTTGTGTAGCAAACACATGGTGGTGGTATTTTAGGTGTTGACATGGTGCATGCTGCAGGTCCAGGACAGAATAGCAACACTTAAACATCAAGTAACCCCCTTCAAGGCTTCAGGAAATAATCAAGTACTGTTAACTGAAAAGGATTTTCCAAAAAAGAATTGCCCCATGCAGTGACCCATATATACAGAACATTTTCTGGATCAGAGATATTCATCCTGATCTTCAAGTAGTTTGGGGTTGTAACCTTTTCTTGGTTATTCAAGTTAGGTTGCTGTTTTTGTGCAGTCACTTGATTTGGCCTCTTTACACTGTGTGTGCCACTCCAGAATCCCCAGGGTCTCCTTGCCAAATATGTATGAGTCCCTTGATATGCTAAAATAATGTGCAGAGGATTCTTTAAAGATTGACAGTTGACACCTCCTGCATGAGGGTAGCCAGCATAGGGCCCCTTCGTTTTGTTGGGCAACTCCTACTGTCCCTGACCAGACCTGCCCTTCCATAAGTTTATTTCTTTTTGGAAACATAATAGTTAAAATGATGGTTTTATTTAGAGTACCTGGCAACTGTCTATGGTTCATGAAAGAATGATTTGCCTGTGAGGTACTTAAACGCACGGAAGGATAAAGGTGAAAAATGAGGAGGGTTTCCAAAATCCCACTGACACAGATAGAAAAAAGGCTTGATTTATATTATAATAGCTACGAAACAACAGAGATGTTCTGCTAAATAGCACCCCTTTTATTAATAACCACTGAGATTTGAAGTTAATTTCCGTTGAATAATACATTTTCCTAATAATTGTAAATCACTTAATGATTCTGTGTTATAATAAAATTGATTATTCACATTAAATTACTGTAATTATGCACTCACTTGATGTAATGTACAATTGATCATGTAGTGTGCTGTTCTTTGTAGCTGAACCTGCAGAGTTTTTGTTGGTTAATGTTTCTAATTTTTGTTCTTGGTTCAGTCTGGTTAACGTAGCATGCAGTTAATAAATTACATGTATCAGTCCATTATTGTAAGTAGGACTGGATCACAAAGACCCTGGAGTGCTAAAAGTATTTTTGGCAGCAGATTTTTGTATGCTTTAAAGTACAACACTTAGAATGAATAATAATAATTGGGGGGAATCATTGGCTAGCCTCTAAAAGTACATTGTCACCATTTTAAAAAAGTTAAAACTGTTTTTATTTTTCTGTAGTAATCTTTGAATGTTATGTGCTTGGGATTGTTGTAGCCTCTTATCATTCATAAAAGGTGGTGTAGTCAGCAGCTGATCTAGGCAATCCACACAAATGATAAATTGTGAAATACATAGGCTTTCGTTAGCTTAAATAATACTTGAGTGAACCTGTTGAAATCAGTTGATAACTGACTTGTCCATTGATTTAAGTCCTCTTCAGTTCCTTGGAGAAAAGGTTGGGATACAAATGTAAATAAATATTTGCCAAATTATTCTGTAATAGTTCATCTGAAGTTAATATGATAAGGTAACTCAGGGCTGTAATGTAACATGTAAGGGAATAGTCCTTTCTTTCCCATACTTAAGTGTGTGCCTTTCCTTTTGAGCTCATATCAGTGCTACATATATTTCAGGCCAGTTTCTCTTAGAAGATTCTCGCCTGATAGAAGCAGCAGAGATGGCAAAGAAAGCAGCTGAATTGGATAACACAGAGTTTGATGTTGTCTTCAATGCAGCTCACATGCTCAGGTTTGTTTGTATTTGTCCCTTACTTATTGTCATCCTTTCATTTTTAGGTTTTGAAACCTGTCCTTTCATTATATAAATTTCCGTGCTTGGTAACATGTTTTGAACAAATAACATGAAATACATGCATTCAAGACAATTGATTTCCGTGTGAAGATGATTTCCCTTCTTTATTCTCTAAATTAGATATTGTCCTACTGTACAGTATTAGTGTTTTATATAGCATCAAGACCTGGTGGGGTCAGAGCCAAATGTTAAAATCCAAGCACAGATCAAGACCGAAGGGACCAGAGATTAGCAAAATGGCTGAAGACAAGACAGCGGTCATGTTCTGGAGCAGGTAGAGAAGGATTTAGGGCAGTATTTGGACTACTTGAGTGACAAGTTCCTTAGACTGGTGAACCAGCCATAGATCTGCTCCCTCGGGACCCCTGCATCAGCATCTTTGGTCATTATATGGTGAGGCTTTAGCACAGCAGAAAGAAGAAGAATAATAACTTTGCCTGCCTTAGGTTTGACCCAGTGACTCAGAAAGCGATGTTCTTTGCCATTGCTGCCAAAGTCATTATTCTGAGGTCTCCAGAGCCTTCACACATACTTAAAAGAAGCTGCCTTTCACCCTATAGAAGATCTGTCTGATCTATTCCACACAGATAGCTCTCAAATAAAGTGAAGAGCGGGTCACAGGTCTCTCAGGTTTCGTTTCTTTCATTCACCATTAATTTATCTTGCTTTTACAATCTTGCTGCTGCATCCATGATTACATTTCATTAACATGATAACATAGCTGGAATGTCCCAGTGCCAGCCAAAGTCATGCCCTCTGCTTAAGGGCAAGTCCATATATCCTTTATCAAGCAAGGAGATTCCGCCAAGCTGGGAAGAAGTACTGGGGCCATGAATCTACCTTCATTCCTCTCTTTGTCTCTTCTGCTTGCGTACTGGCTTTAATGCTCAAATCTTAGATTACATTAAACCACAGTTTATCATTCTTTCTGAAACGAGGAAGTGTGACGAAATGTCAGTTTGACCCTGGTTTCAGATCCTGGTTTGCAAATTGATATTAAACCACAGTTCTTCATCCTGGACCTAAGGAGGAACAGAGTTTTAATGTAGCAAAAACATACACATGTTGAGATAAGAGAAATGAGGACCACACTGATCTGATCCTTCATAAACTATGGTTTACTGAGCCAGAAACATTGTCTGTACAATCTACTGTGTGATTCCTGATTGGCAGGAATTACCCATGGGACTAATTCAGGAAGCTTTGCTCTAGTGCTCAGCTGGCTTCAAGCTTGTGTGGTTTGTTTGCACTGCTAAAATAGTTTTAAAATATTTAAGTTTAAATAGTTTAAATTTAAGTTTAAATAGTTTAAAACTATTTAAAATAGTTTTAGCAAGTTGCTTAACATTCATTTTGCTGTAGGTGTCTCTTAAATTCCATTTGTGTAAATGGTAAACAAATGCATGACAAAGGTGGGGGAAATCAAATGCTGTCCCTTTTTTCAGCACACTATGCCTTAGGAAAATGGTATCTTCCAAACCTGCTTCCCTGAGGGCGGGTCTTTTTTATTATTAACTTTTGAGTAATCAATTTGTCATCCTGTTTTCTCTTAGTTGCCAGTTACCAAGTTTTGGAAATCAATTCTCTTGTTAAACTATGCAATTTGTCTCTGAGAAAGAAGTTAACTTTTTAAATGGGTGAATTTGCCTTTAAACAGTCCAGTCATTGAGACCACTCAAGCCAACTAGTGGGCAGTAGTAAATAGCCAAATCTCCTTACAGAGCAAACCTAACCCCTGATTTGTGCTGCTGGAAAGGGGTGTGTCTTATCTGAGTTATCCACAAGCCGAAACCACAAGCTGGTTTGCGAAGCTAGGCAAGTGTTGGATCCTGAAACAGGGCATTATGAGGGCTGGGTGGAGCAGAACCAATTTTGGAACTGCTGTATCCAAAGCTGATATAGCCTTCTCAGAATGGCCCAATTGGAACCACCTTGGAACTAGTGCAGCTGATTTTTTTTTAAAAGTTCTACTCACATGCCTTCCAGCAAGCCTTGCGATGCCACGATCAATCTGTTGCTCCACCCTGCTACCCACCAACCAGAATTTGGTTTGCTCTGCTTGAAAATCTACTTAGTAAATAGTTACATGACAAAGCAATTTCAGCTTGTTTGAAAAATATGTTAAGTTTCTCTCTATATATTAAATTCTAAGGTGTAGAGATGTAAACCATGAATCTGCATTGATTGTTTGCGGTAGTTATTAATGCCTATTTTTTAAATAATATCATTAATGTCGATTAATTGTAAAAATAAATTGTTTTTTATATCCCCTCTGAAGAATTGTAGGTTCCCAATGTGATTTCAACTGAACTTTAATTTTCTCCCCTTCTGTTCCAATAGACAAGCTAGCCTCAATGAAGCAGCTGAGAAGTATTATAAAATGGCAGCTGAGCTGAGACCTCACGTAAGTACTTCCTTAGAGAGGGATGTACAGTTCAAGCCTGCTATGCTTATAGTAGTGCAAGAAAACATGCTATCCTGAGAATTTAATTTTGTGACTGTTTGATTTCTAAGCGTATGTTGCAAAAGATAATTTAAGAGATAATTTATTCATTATTAATATTCTGATGAAACCTTTGACATTTGTCAAATCAATTGCTGCAGACAGGAATCTTGATGTAGTGTTTAGAAATGCTCAATTTTCTGCTTACTATTTGTATGTTTTAAATTCAGCTTCTTGGCCTTGATTTGTATCTTAAAAAGCATAGGTAGTTGCTGAAAACAAATGAAAAACAACATGCATGAACGCCAATGTATTCATTAGTTTTTGGAGGGGAAATGAAAGGGAATGGATTGAAAAATTGATAATTTTATTAAATTGCTTTACACCAGAGGCATTATTTTGCACTGAAAAAATAAACTGCAGCGCTATCTACAGTTCATAGAGAGGTCAGAGGGAAGGGTGAAAGGGAAAGCAGTGAAATTGACATAATGGAAAGCACTATTTATTTTACATAGAAAAGGATTGTTTGCCTCTTTTTTAAGATTGCAGATAACACGAGGATCCTTTTTCATACATAATTGACATGTGGCAATTCTGATGTGCTGGTGAGGGAGTGGGTACTAGTATGTTTGAAAATAGGCAATAGGATCAAAAATATATAATCAGCTATCTCCAACTGAAATTAATGGATAGATTATAGGGTACATTTTTATATAATTGCCTATATAAGAGGCTCCCCTTTGCCCCATCTATTTGAAATTTGATGTGTGTTGTATAGGGGGTGTTATTATTGAAAATCAGTACCATTTAAAAAGAAAATGGCATAGTTTCAGAAGATTGACTGGGCCTTCTCTTCTGCTGCCTGTAACTTTGGTGTTTTCACTGGAAACCAATGGAAAAAACTAGTGAATGAATGCAATTCAGATGAATAGAAACGGAAATGTTTCTGAACATGTGATTCGGGTAAATTATCTTTGAGATCTATGAAACTAAATAAAAAACAAATTGAAAGAAACAAAATAAAAAATCCACCCCACCCCGTTTGCTAGGGATGGAACAACCTCTTCCATTTTACCATATTCTCTCAGTCCAGTTTTACTTGAGTGGACATGACTCTGTGGATAGCTACAGGTTGTTCAATTAATCATTATTTTACACTGTGCTAATGTACCTTTTGCCAGGGTTTTAATACCACCCATTTAAGGAAAAGGCAGGGAAGTTCCAATCTGCGTGAGGAAGCTTGACTATAGAAAAGTCTGAGAATTCAGGTTGAAGGGGGGGGAATTCATGCTTCATATGTATGAATTGCTTTTCCTGTTGTTTTTTGTAAGTAACATTAAAATGTTTAGAATCACTTCTAAAAGGAAAAAGAAACAAAGAAACAATGTCTTTAAAAAATGTATTTGTTATTGAAGAAGTGCTTCATTCCTGGATTAAGTTTTAGGCATCATTGTTTAATAATAGTAGTGTGGGATGCTGCTATTGAGGTTTCCTGCCCCAGCCTCAGAATGAAAAATTGTTCATTCTGTAGCCATTCAACATGCTTAGTACTAGCTGAGGTGTTTTGGTGCGATGGGACGTCCCATCCCCCCACATATTTTACTTTTTCTAGTACTTCTGGAAACGTTAGGGTTCCCCCAAGCCAGCTCATATGTCCTCCTTGTATATCATCCCATTTTTGCTATATAAGCAACAGCACTCTTGGGTTGAACATCAGAAATAGATGGAATGATTGATCCTATTCAACTAACTTGTTTTTTCTGAAATAGTTTCCATAAAATGCTACAAAGCTTTACAGAGCGGGAAGAAAGGATACTTGGTGTTAGATGTCAGAAATAGGCACTCTAATAATAGGATATTACTGGTTTATAATGCCACGCTTCAGAAGTTCTGCCCAGAGCTTTTGTCAGTGAAACTGATTCCTTCTGGCTAAATTGAGATGTGGAAGGGAAGAAAGGAAGTGCCTTTTCTTCGCAACTCATTTATTACAGTAATACGATAAATTGTTGGAAGTATATATTAAAAATCTAACTTCCTTCATTCTAATGACCTTTTCAAAAACACAGATAGCTCAGTTGGTAGAGCATGACACTCTTAATCTCAGGTTCATGGGCTCAAGCCCCACGTTGGGTAAAAGATTCCTGCATTGCAGGCAGTTGGACTAGATGACATTTGTGATCCCTTCCAACTCTGTGATTCTGTAACTTGCATCTTCAAAGTAAACCCTATGTCTTTGTTGCATGGAGCAGTACTTCTATAAAGGTGGAACACTCAGTGTCTTTTTATGTATGAACTAAAAAAAAAAAACCTTCAAAAGAAGGTTACTGAAGCTACCCCCACATCTGCTCTTAACAAGGCACTTTGAAGTCTGGCCTCTAGAATATCAAATAAAAGCTATTAGATCATAGGCTTTTTAGCCCACAACCTTGGTGTGTTCCTTATGAAGATGCCACAGCCTACAAGCTATCAACCTCCTGGTCTCATATCAGTCCAGCTTGCAAACTTCAACTTTTGACAGCTTTAAACTTATGTCTTCACACCTTGTCAGATACAGCTGTTTCTACTCTACCACTTCAAAAAGCTTTGATTGAATATCTTACTGTAGCAACGCACAGAAGTGTGCACCCACCCACCCAAATGAGAGGCTTGGGATTAGCTTTGGGCAAAACAAATCCAGCCTACACTATATAGCTTTATTGGGAGATGGAAAGTAATTACAGCTTGAGGGTTCCATGTATGTAAATGGCCAGTACATCTTGAGCACCTTGAAATGTGTTTTTTGTTCAAAGGTCTAGCAAGTAAAGCAGTCAAGCTGTATTGCACAAAGGAAGTCTTACGGAAGAATAAAAGGTCTCTGCCATGCGTGGAATTTCCCAGCAGTGAAAAGCAACTTTTTGCCTAGCTTTCTGGTTTCTATTACCAGCAAACTATGCTATGTTAATAACCCTTTTAATAAGAAACGGATTGCGGTGCCTCCTAATAATGATTATCATGTGCTGTCTTCATAACTGATGGCACTTTCTGTTTCATTACGCGTCCAACTAATTAAAAGTCCGCAGTGCTTTTTTCCAACCTGAATCAAGCAGCCCTCGTCATGGGAGGGTGCTTTGCGGAGAAATATTGATCATGCAAAATTTACTTCAACCATTTTGAAAGGGAGCCCAGTGTGTGTAACTGTTAGCATATCAGAATCTGGACTGCGGAGACCCAGGTTCAGATCTCCACTCAGCTGTGAAGCTTATTGGTGGCCATGAGCCATCAGCCCTTGCCTCTCAGCCGGATCCACTTCATAGTTATTGCTGAAATAACTATGTATGTTGCCTTCGTTTTCTTGGTGTGATCAGTCAGTGACTATTCATCATGATAGCTGTATGGATCTACTAGGCAATATGCCAACTACCAATAGCTCAGTTGGTAGAGCACGAAACTTAATCAGAAGGTTGTGGGTTTGAGCCCTGCATCGGGCAAAATATTCCTGCATTGCAAGGGGTTGGACTAGATGACCCTTGTGACCCCTTCCAACTCTGCAATTCTTTGATTCTATGAGTACAGGGTGCTGGGGTCCAACAGCAGGAGAAGGCTTTTGCTCTGCAGGACCTCTTCCAGATTTCTTAGTCATTCATGGTTGGCTGCTGTAGGAAGCAGGATTCTAGACTAGATATACTTTTCATCTCAGATAGCAGAGTTCCTCTTGCCTTGTTTTGCACCTTATTTGACAATACATTTGAAAGTTATGGGATAATACACATACAAAGTTATGAGTAGTCATTAGGCTAAGGAGGTGATTGGTTACAACTTTTAAAATGTGATGGCTATGTAGTCATGCTTGAATAAGAAGCATATACTGAATTGGGCACATGCCTGTGCTTTTTATTCCTCACTAATTACTCATAATCCTATAACAATTATGCCCACATAATTTTCTCTCCAGAGCCGTGGTCTGTGCCTTTTGAATGTACCCCTCAGTGTCAATCAAAATAAAGTGCAGCGAAATATAGAGGTCACAGCAGTACATGAGCATTTCAGAAATAAAACCACCTATTTGAATTACAGCTAAAAAGAATCCAGCAAGATTTTCACCCCTTGTAGAGTATTGTAAGTCTTATTTCGAAAACAGCCCCATTAATTGATTAGATGGTGGAGGGATTTCTTTTAAAGCAAAGCTTCATCTGACTGCTCGTTCATTAGTGTTCTTTTGTGATAATATTCTAAACCCTTTCTTCTAAATTATAGTATATGTATTTTTGTGTTTTTATATTGTAAACCGCCCTGTGACCCTAGAATGAAGGGTGGCATAGAAATTTAATAAATAAACCAATGTGTTTGATAAGAGACAAATGTTTAGTGTAGTTGAATCTGATGGAGTCTATTTATTTATTTATTTTATATCCCACCTTTTTCTTCAAACAGCTCAGGGCGGTAAACATGATTCACCCCTTCCTCATTTAAGTCCTACAACAGCACCATTGGGTCGGTTAGGCTGTGTGGCTGTGAAGTCACCCATTGAGTTTAATGAGTTCATATTTGAACCCTGAGCCCTTGGGGCCTAGTCTGGCACTCTGACCACCACACTGGCTACGCAGGATAGCGGAGACTATTGTTTAGGGTTGGTTTTAATCTGTTGTTGTTGTTGTTGTTGTTGTTAAAATGCTATGGGTTTTTATTGTCATATCAAATGTTTTGATGACTTTTTATGAACTAGATACCATTTTGTGAGGTGATTGCTCTAAATAGTGGTACAGAGGTCTTCTAAATACATAAATACAGTGGTACCTCAGTTTACAAACAGTCCCGTTTACGAACGCCTCCGTTTACGAACGCCGCAGACCCGTAAGTGTTTACATCCGGGTTCCGCGGCGTCGGATGCGCAGACGCGATCTGCGCAGCGTGTGTGTGTGTGTGCAGAAGCACTCTATCGGCGCTTCGCGCACGTGCAAAAGCGTGCCTTCGGGAAGCAAACGCCTCCATTTACGAACACTGTGAAACAGATCGCGTTCATAAACCGAGGTTCCACTGTATTCTATTTACACCAGTCTGATTTCAAAGGACATCCTGATCCACTCCTTCTAAAGCCTAGTTGTAATGAACAAATCTCGCCTGTATAGTCTCATACTGTAGGTGGTATTACTCAATTTTGTGAATGCCCACCCACCATTCTGCAATGATCCCAGCACTGCAGAGGGTTGAGCTAGATGACCCTAGGGGTACCTTCTAATTCTATGAGATGTACAGCCTAGAAACAATTTACTTCTTCATATTCTGTTTTTGAGAACTTTTTCCAAAGAAATATGGCTATCCTAGTCATATATTTAACTCCACACTTCACTTTTCTTTTCCCCAATACCTTTTCCTTACAGTACAGTGCTACACATCTGCTTCCCCCCCCCCACTGGTGTAAACGTCTTCAGAACTGAAACAGTTAAGTTTTGTTTTGTTTTTGCTGTGTGTCACTATTTTTCATAATGGACCCCGCTGCTCTGGCATTAGGCAACTGGCCAAATTAAAAAATAATTACTACACTAAACAGAGCAAGGGCACATGAAAAACAGGCCACGATTGAAAAATTTAATTGGAAAACCACATGCAGATACTATGAGTCTCTCCCTGTGATCTTATTACATGGAAAAGAAATTAGCAGCTAGTTCAAAAGCTGCTGACCAGGAGCTCAGCTCCACCTGTGTGTACTGGAATTGCATACAAAACACACATCCTTTAAGTAGCATTGAAATGTTCCAGTGTTATGGTTGGAAATTATCCTGTTCAGTAGCTCTTCAGTCTTTCTCACCTTTATGTTTTGAAGGCTTGGTTGCTGGCAAGCATCTCTGGTATATCTGGAGAACACTGTTTAGAGCTGGAGCATAGTTGATATCATAGGACCATAGGATTGTAGAGTTGGAAGGGACCCCGAGGGTCATCTAGTCCCAACACGCCTGCGATGCAGGAATCTTTTTTTTCCAGTGTGGGGCTCAAACCCATGACCCTGAGATGATTAGTCTCGTGCTCTACCGACTGAGCTATCCCACCTGCCTTTTATATTTAATATTTCACCACTACTTTTCTTTCTTTTTTTTTTAAAAAAGAGCAATATATTATGTGATGTGAAGGAAATTGACTTTTTTCATAGCTTCTGCTTTTATGGCTTGTTGTTTATGCATACTATATGGGAGTGTGTATTTTACTAGTCTGTTTGGTTGGGAATTATTGGGTTAACTTGGGGCTCAAATTTATCTTGCAAATTGACTTCTTCTTCTTCTTCTTCTTCTTCTTCTTCTTCTTCTTCTTCTTCTTCTTCTTCTTTCTTCTTCTCCTCCTCCTCCTCCTCCTTTAAAAAATACCTAACCTCAAAATCTTAAATGTCTTCCGATTTTTGTCAGATTCATGGAATTCTTGTACATTCTTTATCAGGGCAAAATGAAGCTAATAGTACTTTTCTGTTGAAATAACTACAATAGACTTTAACTTAATGGACAGAGAGTACGAAGATCAAGGTTGCAGCTTAACTTAAATCAAAACCTAGGACCGTTTCTAGCTTCATTGGCCTAAATTTTTAAAATACATAAAGTGAACTGATGTATATGCATGTTTGGTTTGTTTCAATTTCTTTTTATTCCCCCCCGCCCCGCCCTTTATACTAAGTTCTCCCAGCTCATCTTATGATAACAATAGTAAAAAAAAAAACACCAATGGAACAGATAACATAATAAAAGCAGCATCAGATAAAAATTTTTGTGAAGGGGGCCAGCAGTAAAATAAGTAAAAAGGATGGGGTTGGGGAGGGGGGAGGGAGAAATCTTTGGGGTCTGTTTAAAGGCTGTGACCTCAGGTGTCACATTACTACTAACTGTTTCATTTGATAAATATCACTGCCATGTTCTGTTTTGTAGTTTGCATTTGGAAATGCAAATAGAGGTCCATTCATGGCGTTCTTGAATATTCATGTTGACAATCATTGTGATTCCGTCTAAGGTCCCTGTCCCTTTCCCAATCCTGATGCCTTTCTTCACAAAGCTTTTCCTGAATCACAAAAGATGCACCTGTCATGTACTCTCAGCTCTCAATTAATCATCTCTGCCCAAGTTTTCCTGCCGTGCAGTCAGTTGCATTGCTTAAAGTGGTCAGATGCGCTCTGGAGAGCTCTGCTCAATGCCCTGGTTGGAGAACACAGAGAGCATTTTCTCACTCCACATTTTTTCTCTCCTACAGAGAGTGACAGAAACAGGGAATTGCTCTCCACACAGAAGTGAAAGGTTGGGAGTGTCAGGTGGAAATTTGGGTGATGTGAATGGCAGAGCACTGTTGGGCCAGTGCCTCTGACGTTTTTGGCCATTAGCATGTTACAAAGATTTGGGCTGTAGCTCAGTAGCAGAGCATCAGCTCTGCATGCAGAAGGTCACAGGTGTAAGCCTCAACATCTCCAGGTACGACTAGGAGAGGCTCCTTACCTGAAACCCTGGAGAGCCACAGTACAGAACTAGATGGGCCAATGGTTTGGCATAGCACAAGGCAGCTTCATCTGTTCCTCTGTGTGTATTTAGCTATTTTCTCCTCATAGCCTCAAGTGAATAATAAATTATTATTATTATTATTATTATTATTATTATTAAGGGAAGTTTTTAGTCTGTGATATTTTAATGTATTTTGATGTGTGTTGGAAGCCACCCAGAGTGGCGGGGAAGACCCGGCCAGATGGGTGGAGTATAAATAATATATTATTATTATTATTATTATTATTATTATTATTATTATTATTATTAATATGTGAACGTATCAATGAAAGTAGAGCTTGGAGGGGAATCTTGCAATGAAGCTATCATGTTCATTGACAGAAACGGTTTTTGATGGACTAGACCAGGGGTCAGCAAACTTTTTCAGCAGGGAGCTGGTCCACTGTCCCTCAGACCTTGTGGGGGGCCGGACTATATTATTATATGAGAATTCCTATGCCCAGAGATGCATTTTAAATAAAAGCACACATTGTACTCATGTAAAAACACCAGGCAGGCCTCACAAATAACCCAGAGATCCATTTTAAATAAAAGGACACATTCTACTCATGTAAAAACACACTGATTTCCAGACTGTCCGCAGGCCGGATTTAGAAGGCGATTGGGCTGGATCCGACCCCCAGGCCTTAGTTTGCCTACCCATGGACTAGACTGCTAGTTGTACTCACAGGATTTGTGGAAGTTCTTGATTATTGGCAGGTTGCATTTGATCTTAAAATGTTACTTTTTTTAAAAAAAGTTTTCATTGTCACTTTTTAAAATGGGCTTTTCTGTTTTAATTAAGGATACTCAACTGAGAGCCAGTGTGGTGTAGTGGTTAAGAGCTGTAGACTCGTAATCTGGGGAACCGGGTTCGCATCTCCGCTCCTCCACATGCAGCTGCTGGGTGACCTTGGGCTAGTCACACTTCTCTGAAGTCTCTCAGCCTCACTCACCTCACAGAGTATTTGTTGTGGGGGAGGAAGGGAAAGGAGAATGTTAGCCGCTTTGAGACTCCTTCGGGTAGTGATAAAGCGGGATATCAAATCAAAACTACTACTACTACTACTACTCTTCTTCTTCTTCTTCTTCTTCTTCTTCTTCTTCTTCTTCTTCTTCTGCTTATGGAGTTGTTATTGTAGAATTTAATTACGTACGGATTGAATAATTGATTTTAAATCTGTAAACTGCGTAGAAGCCATTTTGGCCTATAAGTGGTACATAAATTAATAAATAACAAGAGCAATAATAATTCATAAACCTAACTCCTTTCTCAGTGGCTTATTTTATTTGAACCATATTCAAAACATCAGAAGTATGATAACAACTTGAAATTGTGTAAGTGAGAGTACAGAACTCTATAATACAAATAGAAATGATCTTGCAGTTAGTGTACTTCCCTGGATCAATGTGTCTCTGATCATACTTCCTTGCAGTCATTCTGTTGTACCTCTGGTATTTGTTTTGCCAAGCTATTACAGCTTATGGCATCAAATGTCAGATATTGCAGAAGTTGCAAGGTTGCCATTGATCTGAATCACATCTTTCATTTGATAGAACTCCCAACTGCTAGTAGGGGAAAAAAGCTACTGTCTGATAAATCCAACAAATTGCTAGATGTGAAAATGATTGAATTGCAGGTTTTGGGAATGAAAGCACAGCTTGAGACCTATAAACAAAAATTCAGTGATTTGAATATGCTTGCATTTAACGCCAAATGGTTTGACAATTGCATGCAATAATTATGGGCTGTATAATCCTGTATTTGGTTTAGAAAGCCAGAGGAGTTTAATTATAAGCACTTTGTGAGGTCCATAACACATACGTTAGAGTTTTACTTAAAAAACATAATATAGCTGCAGCATAAAAAAATATATATAGCTGCAGTATTTTTAAAAAAATTATAGTTTTTATCAGTGTTTGGCAAGTTTTATTATACTAATGAAATAATATTTTTAAATATGCAGCTTGGTTTCCATATGGCTTGAATGAATAGTTGTGGAGAGCATATTTAACTGTGTATTAGAGCTCTCGGTGCATAGCTATTGCAAAAACTGTAGACCTACTTTTACTGTAAATGTTCCCTGGGGATTTCTAGGCTGCCATGTAATACATAGTAGTTTAAAGTTTTGTATTCATACTTTGCCAGTATGTAATCCATTACATAAGAAATTTGTACAAATGTAAATGACAAATAACTTTCACCAGTTGAGTATATTTGAACAACAGTCGCCCCTGCAAAAAAATAAAATAAAATAAATTTAAGATTTATTTATTTTTTAAAAAAAATCCAAGTTGGAAGAAAAGTTAGGAGGATCAGAACCCAAACAGCATGGTGTTCATTTCTTAGCATGGTGCTAAGAAACTGTTCTCTTTGGATATGGTAACTTGAAAAAGTAAAGTAGACTAAACCAGTTCTAAGATGCTTCTCCCTGTTAGGGTTGCATGTCAACTATCCATTATCTGTTGAAAGGAGATGGTCCAAAGGTAGAGACCGTTACAAACAGTTCCATCATGTACAGAGTATTTCTTTCTGTAGTTTCCTGTTGTTTAAAATTCAGATTCCCACCCAGAGGCAGGTAAAGGTGAAGGTAAAGGACCCCTGGACAGTTAAGTCCAGTCAAACTTCTTGTAAAGAAGCTGGTAAAATGCGGGCTAGACAATGCTACCATTCAGTGGATTTGTAACTGGCTGACTGACCAAACCCAAAGGATGCTCATCAATGGCTCCTCTTCATCCTGGAGAGAAGTGACTAGTGGGGTGCCACAGGGTTCTGTCTTGGGCCCAGTCTTATTCAACATCTTTATAAACGACTTGGATGATGGGCTTGAGGGCATCCTGATCAAGTTTGCAGATGACACCAAATTGGGAGGGGTGGCTAATACCCCAGAGGACAGGATCACACTTCAAAATGACCTTAACAGATTAGACAATTGGGCCAAAGCAAACAAGATGAATTTTAACAGGGAGAAATGCAAAGTACTACACTTGGGCAAAAAAAAAAAATTAAAGGCACAAATACAGGATGGGAGACACCTGGCTTGAGAGCAGTACATGTGAAAAGGATCTAGGAGTCTTGGTAGACCACAAACTTGACATGAGTCAACAGTGTGATGCAGCAGCTAAAAAAGGCAATGCAATTCTGGGCTGCATCAATAGGAGTATAGCATCTAGATCAAGGGAAGTAATAGTACCACTGTTTTCCGCTCTGGTCAGACCTCACCTGGAATACTGTGTCCAGTTCTGGGCACCACAGTTCAAGAAGGATACTGACAAGCTGGAACGTGTCCAGAAGAGGGCAACCAAAATGGTCAAAGGCCTGGAAAGAATGCCTTATGAGGAATGGCTAAGGGAGCTGGGTATGTTTAGCCTGGAGAAGAGAAGGTTAAGGGGTGATAAGTTCAAATATATAAAAGGATGTCATATAGAAGAGGGTGAGAGGTTGTTTTCTGCTGCTCCAGAGAAGCGGACACGAAGCAATGGATTCAAGCTACAAGAAAGAAGATTCCACCTAAACATTAGGAAGAACTTCCTGACAGTAAGAGCTGTTCGACAGTGGAATTTACTGCCAAGGAGTGTGGTGGAGTCTCCTTTTTTGGAGGTCTTTAAGCAGAGGCTTGACAGCCATCTGTCAGGAATGCTTTGATGGTGTTTCCTGCTTGGCAGGGGGGGTTGGACTGGATGGCCCTTTTGGTCTCTTCCAACTCTATGATTCTATGATTCTAAACTTGACTATGGTGCTCATGCATTTCAGGCCAAGGGAGCCGGTGTCTGTTTGCAGACAGCTTTCCTGGTCAGGATTTGTGTGTTGTAGTTCCTTTTTGGGGATCGGCGCCTTCTTTCTATAAAGTAGCATCACCATGAACCTCAAGGGCAGCCTCTTTGTCCCAGTCTTAACTCTGAAGGTAACACTTTGGGGTTTGTCAAAAAATAAATGCCACATCCGAAATGATTCAGCTGTGCACAGTTCTCTTTAGCAATAAAAAGAAGCTGTTGACATTTTGATTACTTTGGAAAATAGCACACTGCAGCATGACAGTGACATCAGTAATAAAAGTTCAAGTGAAAATTCTTGCCGTCACCACAGGGGGATTAAAAGGCCTGACAGCACATTATAACTTGGTCATCGGCAAGATGAAGCGGGGCCACCATGAGGAGCTTTCATGCTCCGTGATGCTGCCTGCAGATAAATCTTTTTCATTTTCTCCTTTTATTACTTCATTGCGCTTTATCAAGCCACTGTGCATGTTTTCAATTAGCAAGCTGAAACCTCCAAATGGAGATCAGTTGCTCTTTATATTTAGAAGAGGGAGCTGTCTAATGACACGGCTAAAATATTTGGGAAGCGTGCTTTGCAGAGCATTAAATCTCATTCAGCTGCAAAGGCCTTGCAACTGTTTGTTCTTTAAAAAGAAAAGAAAACCACCTGACTGAGCATGCCTGATGTGAACTAATGACACTTCAATCAGTTTTGGAGGGTCAGGAGATTTGACCTCTATTTTATTTTTTATTTTTTTCACTAAACCATGTTGTTTGTTTCACCCAGCAAACAAGGGTATTTTGTTTACCAGAGAGAAACTTGTTAGAAATGGGGAACGTGAGCGAGAGGAAGTTGGATGTCTTGCCAGCATATTTTAATCACATATTCTGCACTGGAATGCGGAAATCCTTCCCTCCCTCCCTCGCCAGAGTGAGAAATCTGACTTTCCATTCAATAGCCATCCCACCTACCAAGGCATGCCTACAAGCACACACGCGCGCACACGCACAATTTAACAACAATATGTCATTTTTAATTCTTTTGTATTCAAAAGCTCTGCATTTCATGTTTTTTGAAGTGAATTTTCACTATTCAAATATTAAAGTCATTTCTGTGTCCTGAAGATTTTTCACTTCAGTAAAGTTCAACAGTGAGCCCCCTTAACTAGTTCTTAAATTAAATCTATATTTAAACTCATGGATTCCAAGGCATAAGGTGCATCCATGAAAAATGGACATCAAGCCATTCCAAATGATGCTGAATTCTCAAGAGATTCACATCTTGCTGCCAGGGGCAGGGGCGTCTTAGCCATAGAGGCTACTGGCGCACGGCGGCACGGCACCATGTTCTGGTGGAGAAGAAGAAGAAGAAGAAGAAGAAGAAGAAGAAGAAGAGGAGGAGGAGGAGGAGTAGTAGTAGTAGTTTGGATTTGATATCCCGCTTTATCACCACCCGAAGGAGTCTCAAAGCGGCTAACAATCTCCTTTCCCTTCCTCCCCCACAACAGACACCCTGTGAGGTGGGTAGGAGGCGTTTGGAGGGCGCCCCCGCCATGCCATGCTGTGCCCGGAGGCTCCTCCTTGCCAGAGGAGCAGCACTCAAGCCCCGCCGGCAGCACCGCCCTCGCCCACCTCTTCTTGGGCTGCGGGCGCCGTTGCAGGGGAGCCGTCCGCAAGCCTCCCGTCGGCGCTGCAGCCAGGGCTGCCTGGACGGCAGTGCCGCACAACTGCTTTGGCCGAAGAAGCGGAGGCAGATCACAGCTGGCAGTGTCCCCGCCCGTCAGGCTGCCCCCTGCCCTGCCCGGCAGAGCGCGAGTCCAGCGTCGCCGTTGCCGGTCCTGCTCGCGGTGGGTGAAAAGCAGAAGTCACGGCATGGCGGTGTCGGGGGGGAGCGGCACCTCAGAGGTTTTCCGGCTGGGAAAGGGGGGGCGGGGCGCCGGAGGGATCTCTGAACCACGGCGCTGGATAGGCTTAAGACAGCCCTGGCCAGGGGTCTGTTCAGGAAGGGCAATCCTCAGAAACATGGAAAAGCCAAGATTTGGACCAAATGTACCTTATAACCCAGCAGGTAATCAGGTAGAGGACGGGTTATCTATAAAGGTTGGATAGCAGCTCCCTATAGGTCTCCTTTAGGTATCCCTGTTTTGGGGTCTCCGAATTTATGTCCAGATTGCGTCTGAGTTCCCATCCCAGCTCCTGCTGATGAGCAGTCTCTTAGCTTTTTGCTCAAGCTCAGGTTCGCTCAAACCTCAGGTACCATGAATGGATCTTGGACAAAACATTAGCCACCTAGTGCATTTATTTTGTGGTGCATGGCCTCCCCTGTCAGGAAATGACAAAGGACTGAATGTCTGGACCATTAGTCTGATGGCAGCCTCTTGAAATTTTTCTCTGTGTTAGCAATTGTCACATGAGCAGCAGACTAGCAATGCATGTTTGTCTTCCTATTCAGAACATGCTCTGCGTTTAACAGAGGTGTGCAGGTAGTTTGGCCTTGTATGTGGTGGTGTCTCTAATTGTCTACCTATAAGCAGGGAGCTAATTCAGGCAGCAATTTCAAATAATTGTCAATGGCCCGGGGGTAGTCTGAGTTAGCATACAAATTAAGACCTTCCCTGGCCCTGTTCGAGATGGAGAACAGCAGAGGCAATGGGAAAGAAGATTGCATATTGGAGTGATAGAGTATATGACTTGAACTTAGCAGGGAGACAGAATGAAGAGATGGAGTTCTGTTGGCTGACAGTATAAAGGCAAATGAGGGATTGTTCAGAAGAGGAGCTGTGTAGGAGTGAATGGAGAATGCAGGATGTGGTCATATATGCTGAAAAGAGAAATACATAAAAATCAGCCAGTGAAGTGGGGAGACCAAACTGTGTGAGAAAAGGCAGAACAGGAGAAGCAGCAAGATTGAAGCCCTCCAGATGTTGCTGCACTCCCATCAGCCCCGGCAAGCAAAGCCAAAATGCCAGGGTTGATGGGAGTTAGAGCCCAACAAATTAAATTCCCCACCCCTGCTGTAGCGGAACAGAGCATGGCACTATCAACTATCCCTAGGAGACTATAATGCTTGTCGCAGCACACAAATCTGATTCTGGAAAGGTGGTCCTTCCACTCTTTAGCCTCTATAGGCCACTCCCCATTTATGCAGAGGTTACGTTCTGAGGCACCGCATGCTTAAATGCAATTGCGTATATTGGAAACACCATTGAAAAAGGCTGCAAACACCCTCTAAACCTCTAAAAATCCTTGGGGGAAAAAAAACACCCCACCAACTCCACCACAATTGCTCCCTCCAAACCTAATTGCTCAAAATCCAACTCTCTACACGTCTCAGACATCAGTGCAAAGACTCCTAGGATTGCACTTGCGAAGGCTCATGGGATTGCTAGACACTATTTTTGCACTATTTCCCCCCCTTTCCCCCTCTTTTAGCGCTGTTTCTCCCCATTCGTGCCACTTCTGGGTTTGTGCCCATGTGCACGCACACAAATGAGAAGTTGTCTGTACTTGCAAATGCTATATTTCACCTTTTAGTTCACGCCTTAACCTATTGCTTGTTAAAATTCTGTTGCGTAAAGGACATTTCACCTCTTAGGCTGAACCAGTTGCACCCTTATCATGTGCGTTTGCCACAGTACCAAGGTGACTGAGCTCACGCACTTGCTGGCAAACAGTTTTCTTTTTTACTAGCACAGCAAAGTCTGAGGAGTAAGGCAACAAGTTTCCAAAGCCTAAGCAAATGATTAGTTGGGAATTCTCTAATAATGGAATAATTCCTAGAATGCCATAAAGAGACTTCCATTAAAACTCTAATAGGACTTCCAGCTGGCTCCGTTCGATGCAAAGCCTCCGTCTCCAAAAGGAAATGAATGAAGGAGTCGGGTTTCCTTTCATGTGGTGTGTGGGGTCATTTGTTCTGCGGTTGCAGCGAGTTCCACACTATTGCGCTGGTAGCTGCTGACTGGCACCACTCATGTGTCGTAAAGCTTCTTCATCTATCTTAAATCAAAGATTATGTGTTTGGAGAAAAGCCCCAGCAATTGTGGCGGAGGCTTCATTGCGTTCAGCTGGCAGAATGCGATAACACTGGCCTAAGCAGACAGGTGCCATCCATTCTTCTGTTATCCGTGAGCCACAGAGAGAGAGTGTGCCATTGCCAAATCTCACACACCACAAAGCAATGTGGAAGAGTTGCTTGGCCAGGAGGTGGTGGTGCTGTGTGGATGCTTTCAACTTTATGTGTCATCTGTGGGAGAGGAATGACTGTTTCCTTCGGAGGTGAAAACGTCTAAGCTGGGTGAAAATGCTAAATAAATAATATTTCAAACAGGCAAGCACAGAGTCTGCAGAGATATAGGTAGTAAGCAATTCGCATAGTTCCCCATTTCTAATGTTAAACATGACTACCACCTTCCTCCCCCCCCAGAAAGATATCAACTAAAGCTAGGTAATTAATGTATTACATTCTAGGGTTGCCATATTTCAAACAGTGAAAATTCAGACAGAAAAGTTGTGGGTTTTTTGCAAGATCACAAAAACATTTTCTGCTTTTGAACTATTTTAAGGGGAAACTGGCAAAAATCAGCACTGGCAACATGAGTTACTGTACGTCCAGATTTTCCCGGACATTTAGCCAATTTCTGTCCGGACACTACTGGTGAATGCAATATTCAGGATATGTCTGGGAAATTCTGGACGCATGGCAACCCTATTACATTCTCGGTTGAAGTGACACATGCAGAGAGACAAATGAGGAACGTCCGTATTTAAAAACCAAGTAGAATTCTTATCTTTAAAAGGTTTCTCACACTTCTTTTAATCTGGTGCCCCAATACAGGCCTCTTGGAGTTAGGGACTTCTCCTCACGTCTGCCCATCTCTTGACAATATGTTGACATTGAGAAGGAGTTGTTTCTCATTTTCCAGCAAGGCATCCCTCAGAGGTTCGGAGTGCCATGTTCCTCTGGAGAATTACTTGACAGGGGAAATGTATTTTCTCTGTGGGAAATTCTTAGAATTGGTTCTGTTCAACGTAGGATATGCCTTACGAAAAGGAAGTGAAACAAGCACAAAATGAACTTTCCCACCTATGTAATGTGACTGCAAGGAGAGTGTCCTGTTTTTGTGACATCCCACTGTCAAAACTGTTACCGCTCCAGAAAAATGGAGCCAATCCCAAAATTGGTCTCACATGCAAAAGATTGCTTGAAAATCCAATCTGTTGATTTCATCAGATAAGAATGGACAGGATTCATCCCTCCTAGATTTTCACATTTAGGCTGAGAAAGAGATTTCCACCCAAAAGAAATTAGCTGTCAACTCTGGAGGTGTGTTTCTTTTTTCCTCAGCCCCTGTCCAGTAGAATGGTGTGCTTTCACATATTTCCAGACAGTTCATGGAAGGTATCTGATTTGTTAAGTCTTGCTTTGTTTTCATCTGTGTGTCATAGATGAAGTGTTTTCTGTTCGTAGTATTATCTACTTTACGTGAGTTACTCATGCATTGTGGATACGACTTGCTCTCTGAAGTATCTATGCTGGGGCAGAAAGCTGGGCCAGATGATATTTGTGTCAGCTTCAGAACTTAGAATTTGACAAAAGCAGCTGGTTTATTAGCTATATTTATAGAGAAAACAGGTTGCAAATGTCAACTAGGATAGCGTCTAAATATAATCTGAAATAACATCTAAAACGAGTTTTCACTTTATTTGATATTTAACCTGCTTTCATGAGCTGAGAATGAAAAAGCATGATACTTTTGATACATGTAAACAAGATTGCTTTCAGAGCTAGCAGTATGGTAATCAGGGTGTTGTGTACTGCATGGAAATAAAGGTACTTTATGAATTCATTTATTAGTTCTCCTTGTTTACAATGTTTGAGTAGAATGACATGCTGGCTGTACTGAGAAATAGTGCACGTATGGCAGGTAATATTACTGTTGAACTCTCATTCCCTAACAGAGGGGGGGGGATTTAGGCTTACGTTGCAAAATCAAAATCTGCAAATGGTAGTCTATATTTTATATGCCCCGTGTTACCTGGTTTGGTTTGCAAAGGGTAAATTCTTTTCCTTTACCCCTTTATTTCCTCTTCCACACCTCATTTTCCAATAAGAAGAAAACAGGATTAAAGAGGACTGTACCATTTATATAAATACATTGGGTAAAATCTCCTTCCTGTCCTCCCCCTGCAAACCAGTCACTTACCCTCCCCCCCCAAAAAAAACCCTGCTCTAAAGGATTTGGAGAACATCCAAAGTGTAATTTGGGGGGGGGGAGAGGGGAGTTCTGGAAGGGTAGAAAGAGAATCCTGATGTTCCATTGCGTAAATGGATTTTGGCTCTGCAAGCGGGTGAACATCATTGGGTGGCACCCATTGATTTCTGAGGATACATATGCCTGTCTCAATTGGAGCTTTGCATTTTGTACACATTGCGGGGAGAGTAGCAAATAATCCAATAAACATCTGGAAAGGGAAGCACTATTTCAGTATTTTAACTGTCATGAAATAACACTATGTTGTTTATAGCGCTATGCCAATTATTATAACTTGGTTATTTCCTTTGGCATTCCTAATTCCTTTGACATTCCCTGGAAAGTACATGTGGGATTTGAGCTGCAGAGAAGAAATACGTGCATCTTGAACTTTAGTTACAGTTTCGCCATGAATCTCAGTGGCAACCAGTTGATTTGTCTATGATATGTTCTGGGTAGTAGCGTGTGGTGGTGTAATGATAATTAGCCTTATTCATTATATCTTCCAGTGTATATGCAATAGTGCCTTTATTTTAGTCTCTAACACCATAAAGAGGGAACAGGACATTGGTTGGACTCAGCTCTATGGATCCAAAAACGCATTTAGGTCACAACTTGGCCAGCTGCAGCAATTCAATATTGCTAGCCTATTATTTGGTAGCAAGCTTTTAATGAGATTTCAGCTAGAACAACTCCCTTGCCTGATGCATAATTTTGCTGTTATTTCCTACCCATTTTATGGAGTAGGATGCCAGACGGTTTTGTGGATGCCTCTTGTAAATGTTTGTCTATAATTAATTTTGATTGCCAGAATTCAGGTAAACGCCTGAATTTTTTTTCGCCACTTCTCTTAACACTAATCAGAATAATATGATCATCAGCTTTGCACTTTGAAAAAGACCAAAGTAAGCAAGCCCTTAACTATTACCATAATTTATGAAATATTTAGGTTGATTTAAAATTAATTACCTCTCACGTCAGCCATCAGACTGGCACTGCCCAACCTGCATTACTACATGTAATACCTGTGGTTTGGTCATTAGTTTGGGATGGGAGTGGGAAGAAAACTCTCCCATGTCTACACTACAGTGGGCCATGTCTGATGCACAAAGTCCTATATAGCTCAGGACCAGGATACCTGAAAGATTGTCCCACTCCTTATATACCCAGTTGCTCTGCAGATGACGGCCTCCTGCAGATACCATCTTCTCAGGAGGTCTGTTCCGCATGATATGGGAAGTGGGTCTTCAGAGTTGTGGCATCTTCCCTTTGGAATGCCCTGCCCATAAATATTAGTCAAACACCATCTCTGATGTATTTTTGGGACCTACTGAAATCCTTCCCCATCCAACAAGCCTTTTGACCTGAGATCTTTCCCTGTCTGTATCTGAACTGTAAATGTTTTAAATATGTTTCATTGTTTTATCGTTTGTTATTTGCTGTCTTGAACTCCTTTGGGAGTATGGGTACAAATGTAATAAATAAATAAAAATGCAGTAAGCAGTCAATCAGTCCTTGCCGTTCTTACCTTTACATGCTTTTGTAGACTACAAAAACATGAAGGACTAATTTTTGTGACTTTGGTGAGTGTTATCTAAAGAAAGAAAATACAAAATAAACTTTTAATCACGTTTGCTTCCCCTTTTCTTGCTCCAGTATCCAGCTGCCCTAATGAATCTGGGGGCGATTCTTCATCTCAACGGCAAACTTCTGGAGGCAGAATCAAACTATCTCCATGCCCTTCAGTTTAAACCAGATGATGTCATCACACAGTCAAATCTACGCAAACTCTGGAATATTATGGAAAAACAAGGCTTAAGAACATCTAAAACATGACCTGACATGAGTTGGAAGGGGGGAAACCCGGAACCTTTCTTTGCAAAGGGTGAAAGAAGTCAACTCCAGAACAACTTCCAGGGTGCTATTTTGTTGAGTGCTCTTGTTGGACTGCACTGCAAGTGTCGAAGGTTGTAATTGCTGCTAGGAGAACCTACACGGCTGCTTCTTGGTGTGACATTTTGATAATAATGAGAGAAAGGTGGAAACTCTCTCAGGAGTTTCATGAAGGACTTGATAGTTACTCCCAAAAGCATAAAAATGAATTAGATTTGAAACTGGAGCACTTGAAAGGGGGGCCCTTTCGAGCATATTTGCCAGGCCATCGTAGTCATTTTCACATTGCTCATTTCCATGTGGTTTCTGGTAGAAAAATCATGCTGGCCTATATAACATCCATCCAGTCAACATGGGATTTTAGTAAAGGATATAGGCTGGCTTAAGTTATTTTCTGAGGCTGTAATTCATTAAAATGTATACTAAAACCCAATGTGTTTGCAATTTGTCTTAATATTGTGTATCTCCTTAGGGCTGCCTGCTTATCTGTTTCACAGATGAGTGCAACCATTTGAAAGATGAAACACAATTTGCAATCTATCTTGACAAGGGCACATTTTGTTTCAGCCTGTTGTTAAGAACATTATTTGAAGACATTAACAAATACCTTGTTAGCTGTGTTTTGAGGGGAGTAAGCAGGGGGCAGCAATACACTCACCCAACAGAAATGTCCCCAAGCAGGAAGAATTAAGGCAGGCCGTAGATGTGATAAACAACCATGTTTGTTTTCTTGTATAGCTGCTTTGTTCCTGTCTAAAGTGGGAGTCGTCTGAAAAATGTTGAAATGAAAAGTGTGCATTGAAGAAGAGAGCTGAACATTTCTCAGAGAGCTTTCCTCCGCCAACTTTCTTTATTGTGCTTTATAGATTCAGGCACAGTTATACCAGTTTAGCTCATTTCTGGGACCGGAATCAGGTTGCAAAAAAAAAAAAAAGTACCCCAAGTGATGCAGAAACAGGATGTAAGGCAGGAAGTACAGATGGAGGGAAATCTTAAACAATTCACACTTTCCAGAACAATCAGATCCAAAACATAGCCATTCTTCGAAGTCGGCACTTTTCCGAATTTTGCAACGCAGTTCCCCAACCAAGCAATGAGCACAAAAATGGATATAACTGAGGGGAAGTGATGTGCAACAAGTGTCCATGAGGTAAAATTGCGTACAGATAGGGAATATTAGGAGACATTTGCACTGAAATTCTGGTGAATTTTCAGGAGGGCAGTTTTTTTAAAAAAAAAAAAATCCACAATCTGATGTGGAGAAGTGAAAGATGAATAATGGAGAAAAGCCAAAATTGTTAGATTTGCCCATGCCTTGCAGGAAGAGGGCTCTGTTTCTTCTACTAGCATGCAACTTTTGAAAAAGAAAAGAGTCCCACACGCGCGCGCACACACACACACACACCACTCTTTAGACGCAAATAGGGCAGGTGCATGAAAAAGAAACACAGAGGAGCTGTCACATTTAGCTTGAGAGCAAGGGACTGTGTAGGACCAGCTGGCCGTGGCACTGCTCTTGAAAGTATGCTGACAACAACTGCATCCATCCACACAGTATAGGTCCTTTAGCTTGAATATTCCATGCCTTGTGGCTCACGCAGGACAGTCGTAAGCATCAAGCTGATACGCTTGATACCTTGTGCCGAAGCGCAGTGCAGCTGTGTTCCTGTTACTACTGTCAAAACAGAATGCTAACCTTTTACTTGCATCTCTGCCTACGGAGCAGCTACATGTTACTAGGACAATTTGAAGACGTGTGCAGTTGGTGAATATGTTTGTGAAATGTTAGCAATGAGATTTATCAGCAGTTTGTGGGAAGGGAAATATTTTGCTACAGGCAGCAAGAAACTAAAAGGATTTAATGCTTTTAGCATCTAGCGAATTCACAGGGTGTTAGACCGAAAGGGATTATGTGACTGACAATGGTTGCCAATTATTTTTGCATATGCTTAACATTTTACATTTGGGGGGGGGGACATTTGTGCAGACTTTCCAACTCAATTTTGCATCTCTTTTTTTTCTTTATCACAATAAAGTGGCACCATTCATTTTCCTTTACATTTCAGTTTATTTGGCATAGTTATTACAATCTGTATTTTTTTTAAATGATAATTTAAAACATATTAGACTGATCTGCGCTCTTTCAGCCATTTACCAACTTCTTTTATTTGGGTAGGCAGGTTTTTAAATGACCTAATAAGATCTATTTCAACATTCATTTCGACACAAGTGGGCATAAATTGAGGCCAGGTTCCAAAAAACAATTTTAGGCATGTCTGAGGGCTTTTTTTTTTTTTACTTCCATGCCATATCACAAGCTGCTACTGAAACTTTTGTTGTTGTTTCAGTGGCCATTTTCAATGAAAGGTGGGGCTGCAGTTTGTGAAATGAAGAGTTAATCATTATGTGTTTTTTTGCATCCTGGCCTTATATCATGGAATACCCTTGAACTGAAGATTATTAAGGGAACTAATATAATCCATTATGTGAAAGTTTCCTTTGATTGAGTATCCATTGCTGCCTACTTCTGGATTAATACATTGTTGACGCTCTTTATTTCTCAACTGCAGCAAAAAATAAAGTCATTACCTAGTGTTTCACAACTGTTGTTAGCCTTCTAGTTTGCTTTTCACGCTGTGTTTTTAAATGTTTTGAGGTGTGTATTGGTGCTTAGAAGGAAATGAGAACACATTTATTCTGTGCTGTTTAATCACTTCAGCTATCTTAATGTATACATGTTAAGGAATCTTGCAGTATTTCTCTATCGGCATAACTACTATTTGTCACTATTTGTAATAGCATTTTGCATTAGATGCACTTTGTTTTTCTATTAGCAAGCTTGGTAATCATAGACCATCAGTTACAAGCGTCTTACAACCCTCTCCTCAATTCTGACTTTTTGACCTTCTGCAGAATCAATGACCTTTGGACTTGGCTCAAGGTGAAAGCCTAAACACTGCTGTTATAACATAGTAGGAAGGAGGAAACTAAAATCTTACAAGTTCGAAATTCAACATTTCTACATTTCAGGTTGAGTCATATGATAACATATTACAGTCTTTAGTACTATAGCCATCATTCCACACCATATTTCTGAGCAGCTATAAAAATAAATGCTAAATTAACATCTAAAACTGGTTCTTCTTTTTTACATTGTAATCATATGATCTACGTAGAAGTAAATTCCATTGATTTCAATGGGCTTACTCCTATGTACTTGTGTGTCGGATTGCAGCCTAATTGGTATCCCCAAATGGCTCAAATTTCAGCTTTCAGATGCAAGCACAACTTCCTGGTTGTAACATTTAACTGTTGCTCTAGCTTCTCCATTTCTTGTGTTTTATTCTTTTTTTTCACATTAATTGCACAAAAGCAGTTCACACTTTTATGGTGGCATTGTCTGTCTCATTTCAAACCACGACAGGTGGAAGTTTTTTTAAAAAAAAAAATAAGAAGATTGTTCCATGTTCCTCCATACATTTTCACTATGGGGCTGGGATTTGTAACTTTTCAATTTTGGAATAAGTTTAAATTGTTGTCTCTGCTCAGGGATTTGTGGTGGATATTGCAGACAGTGCTTAAGAAAAAGAGCACAAGTTTACTAAATTAAATTTTTATTTTTTTGAGAACTGTTATTTGTATAAATTATCAAGATTTGTAGGCTTTCCTTTTTTGTAGACATGATTGTTTATGTGCCAGATAAGAAAATCCTTTTTGTTTTCAGTAATAAATGATTGATAACAAATACTTTGCACATGCTGTCATCTATTACACTCGATATTATCACAAAACGAATGATTCTACCCATACTCCATTTAAAGAAGCCAACATTTGGGATGTAAATCACTTGCCAGAACTTCAGATAGTACATTTTCATGTATATTTAAAATAGGTACGTGTCAGTCTTTGCTTGTGAGTGTGTAAGTGTGTGTACTACAGTTACAGTGGTACCTCTACTTACGAATAACTCTACTTACGAATGTTTCTACTTACGAACGGAACTCCGTCCGCCATCTTGGATGCGGTTTAGATGGGATTTTTTCTACTTACGAATTTTTAGATACAATTTTTTCGACTTACGAATGTGCATTCGGAACGCATTAAATTCGTAAGTAGAGGTACCACTGTATTCTAAAAGCGATTCATCCCTATGCTTTGTATGCAAGAACTCTGTACCCAATTTAAATTGGGAAGATCAATGTTTTCCTTCTTTCACTGTTAGGCTTTACCAGGGCCGTCTTTAGCATATGTGCCGCCAGGGTCTAGAGATCCACCAAGGTCAAAGTTGTTGAGCTTTTTTTAGGGGCACAAGTTTAAGTTGTTGAGCTTTTAAGGAGGGGAGCAGCAAAAACTACTAACATGAAAAAATAAAAAGCGGCAGCGAAAACTCCGTCTTCCGTTTTTGCGGTCATTCGGAAATGAAAGACACCACTAGGAGGCGCTGCTTGATACATTGATTCTGCAGCTCTTCTGCAAAAGAGAACGGAAATGACCCAGTGCTCGCGGTCGACCAGTTGGACACCCCAGAGGTAGAGAGTTAAGAGCTTAGGCAGCTCTAAGAATTTGGTGTCCGGGTGCACCGCACCCCTTGCACCCCCAGGTAAAGACGGCCCTGGGCTTTACATAGGAACAAGAGAAGTCATATCACCTTAACAGCAACCACTGTTTCCATTGGCAAGCCAAGCCCAACCAATAGCAGTAGTTACAGAGCAGGGGTAGCTTCCCTGTGACCTTCTAGATATTGTTAGACCACAGGTCCTGTCATACCTGACCACTGGACATGGGCCTCATGGGAACATCGGAAGGCCACACATTAGCCACCACTCTTGTAGAGAATGGGAGTGAGGTTGCAATCCCATACACACAGTAGGGCCTACTACAGAGTAAACATGCTTGCACTGTTAGTAGTTCTTTACTCCAACAGTGGTATGACAAGAACATCATATTCCTGGCAGAGGCAAAAGAATCTTAGGAAAACGCAGCAGAAAGAAGCACGTGGGGAAAGAACTTCAGGCTTCAGGACTCCACAACAGTGAGATGGGATGATAATTCTAGAGGTCTGAATTTTGGTTTGATTTAAGACTTTCTGACTACAATGTCTCTGGCTTCAAAGGGGGGAAAACTTTCATTTTTTTCAAAGGCCGTACCCAGTGCTTTTTTTCTTTTTAAAAAATGTTGAGGGGTACTCTCATTTTCCTACTGCCCCTCAATGAGCCCAAACTTAGGTTCGCAAAATGTTTAGTGGTATGTGTACCCCCCAGGGGGAAAAAAGCACTGCCACTACCTACTGCTAGCAGTTAAGACACCCTCATTCCCATGAAGGATTGTCATAATACAGTCTGTGATTATTCTTATTACATAAGAAAACATCCTTCAAATACAACCCATGAAGTCTGAAGTTTCACTTCATTTTTAACACTTGGTACTAATGTAAATAATTCATTGATTATCCTGTATGGATTCATAAGTCTTTAAACATGTACTGTTAGGGCATCAAAGGCCTAATTTAAATGTACCTTGGGTTTATCAGCAGCTACCATTTGTAATGCTGGTATTGTAATGTTTGAACAGGGCCAGGCTTACTTAATTTAGCCATTTTTATGCAGTTCTATTTTAATGTGAATATGTGTGCAGTCCTTGATTATTTTGGGAAGTGCTTCACTTATTTTCACTAACGTGTTTGGGACACTAAAGCTCATCTATTTTAAGACCTTGTATTTGCATCCTACTTCCTGATTCTTTATATCAGGTTGTTATTTGACAGAAGACTCAGAGCAGGTTTTTGTCGGTTCTTTTAATAAGCAACCTTTATGTACAAACTGGAACATTCTGAAGCAAGGGCAAAAGGAAATAATAGAAAGGGGATGTCTGTGTTAGATAACATCAAACCTGAGCATTCCATGAATCCAATATTCTAGAGTTGTTCTCCCAATACCTCGTCTTCTCTCCTTTTCCTGGGATCAGCAAGGAAGGCAATTGACCACGCCCTACCATTCAGATACGATTGATAAGGATATGGAATGGCCACAAGCATCCAATGGTAGTTTATCTTCTAGAACATATTGGAAATTAATCTGACACTGGAACAGTGCGAAGTATAATTTATACCAGGAGTGGACAGCTGGTCCCCCCCCCTTGTTGTGGCTGCATTCCCTTGGTGGAATAGAGATACCAGGACATTGCTACACCATTTTCTCTCTCCTCGTTACCTGCATTGAATTAGGCTGCAGGCCACAAATTGCTCACTTTTGAATTAAGTGGAAGCAGAAAACCTTGTTTTTCAGTGATTCCATCACCTGGGTAAGCTGTATGAAGCTTGATCTCTTTAATTCATGCCGTGTGAACTTTTCAACCCCCTACCTGGTTTTTGGTCGATCAAGTTTATAATTTTAGGGTCATGTTTTGTATTTTATGGAGTCTCACTTTATGCCACTATTGAATCCAGCAGGGAATAGTTCTGTGTAAGTGTAGACACACATAAGATTGCACAACACCATCCCCCCAGACTTTAATAAAGTCTTTGTACTTAGTGGTACATTTTGATACAGTGAGGCGAAAAGGTCATCTGGTAAACAACGGTCACATATTTTGAAATCTGCTGATACCTGGTCTAGCTCTGACATATTCAGGAAAGCCACCAGTGATGGAAGAGGGCTAACTTTATCTGGATGAAATATTTGGAAGGACAGTGTATGTCACTCATAACATTTGATCAAATTAAGTTGCTAGTAGAATCTGTCTCATTAATGACTCAGCATCCTACACGGATCACAAATAAAGCCAATTATCTGCAAGCATATTTTTCAGAGTGTAGAGCTCATCAGCAATCTTCAAACGATAATCAATCACTCAAAAATTTCATTTGATGACTGGGTGCTACAAGTCAGGCATAGCAAGCAGTTTTCTGTGCTGATGGCATGAATGCATATATAGGTTTTTGGTTTGGTTTCTCCCCACCCCCTTCCAGGCTACTGTCATAATCTATCAAGCATATCATCATTTTGTCTGCCAGTCAGAATGTTGTGATGGCTGTTTAGAAAGGGACTGTACACAGCGTGTCAGAATACTGCTCAGTATGAGTACCTACCCTAGTAGGCCATTTCAGAAAATTGATTCTGTGGCTTGCCATGTGTCAATGATAGAGACATCAAAGACAGTCCACGGAGAAGTACAAAGGAGCTGGATTTTACAAAGAGAGCCAAAATCATAAAAATTTTACTTAGGTATTGTATTTCTTATTCAGCTTTATTTATTTATTTTTGTAAAAAAAAAGGGGGGGGAGGTGTCTCCAAAAGTGGCCTCTCAGCAACTGCAGTGGTACCTTGAGTTACAAACACCTCAGGATACAAACGCTTCAGGTAACATACTCTGCTAACATGGAAGAGTTACCTTGGGTTGAGAACAGAAATCGTGTGCCGGCGCCGCAGTGGCAGCAAGAGGCCCCATTAGCGAAAGCACGCCTCTAGTTAAGAACAGTTTCAGGTTAAGAATGGCCCTCCGGAACGAATTAAGTTCGTAACTAGAGGTACCACTGTAAATTCAAAAACAATGATACTGAAAGACTCAATAGTTTGCAAACCTGAGAACTTAGTTTTAAGAGCACAGTCCCAGCCAACACCCATTGTTGTTGGCTAGGATGCTGCATAGATTTTTCCCCCACTGACCTTTGCCAGAGAGAGGTACACCACTGGGGGTTGGGGTCTGCCATCATGGAGTTTTTGAGCTATTCCTAAGCTTCCACCACAGGAGTAGTGGAAAGTCCTGGAATGTTTTATATGGGTTGTAATCCGAGCAGCTTTACATCTGAAGCCCATAAATTCCTCTAAGAGCTCAGTCCTCTGGTTCATCAGCTGTACCAGCCTGGAGTTGACATACCAAGAAGGCCAGCATGGACATAGCTGCCAAGTTATCCCTTTTTTTAAGGGATTTTCCCTTATGCTGAATAGGCTTCCTCACGAGAAAAGGGAAAACTTGGCAGCTATGCAGCATGGATGCAGTGATGAATCTCCCTTATGAGACTTGCTCTGCTCAACCCAGAAATGAGCAGAGAGAAACGGTGGTCAAATGAGGCCAGCTTCACCATGCCAGAACAAAGAAATGAAGGTCAACAGATATTAGGTCTTACTAGGGGTTTGGATTATCCTCCAAACCGATAATCTTTCTGTGATAGACACAGCTTGACTTCCCGTTGGTCCTCTAGCCATAGTCTGCAGACAGGCTGGCTTCCTCTTAGTGTGGAGCTCTTCCCTTTACTTTTTCCTCTCTCGGGGCAGCTTAATGTTGGAATTTTTTTGTTTATTTATTGTTAGGAAGAGGGAACAAATCTCACTGCAAGCAGCTCATTCTCTGGCCAATTTGGGCTTCTAACCTATACACACCCACCTGGGAATATGCTCCCGTGAACTCAAAGGGTACTTTGAGTAGACTTGTACAAGAGTCTCTTGGATGGGATGAAAGCAAGTGGCTTGGGTGCTTGGTTTGTCTTCTCAGTAAAGTACATTAAGCAACCACATTAGAGCTATTAAGCACTTAGGTGACTGATGCAGAAGTCCCATTAGTACATAAAGCACATATAAATATGTTTTGACATCAGCTAAGAAGTAGCACTTAGCCTACTGCATATCTTAGTCAGTCAGTCTACCAGGAGGAAGTCAGTGTGAAAAGGCAGCAGGGACCACTGGCACTACTCTAGTGCCAAACATTCCCTCAAGAAAATGGGATTGCAGCATCCTCAGCGCACTGGCTCTCAGTCCTTTTAAGCCTTAATATTACATTGACCAGGGACACAGGTGTCGCTGTGGGTTAAACCACTGAGCCTAGGGCTTGCTGATCAGAAGGTCGGCGGTTCGAATCCCTGCGACGGGGTGAGCTCCCGTTGCTCGGTCCCAGCTCCTGCCAACCTAGCTGTTTGAAAGCATGTCAAAGTGCTGGTAGATAAATAGGGACCGCTACAGCGTGTGCTGCTCTGGTTCACCAGAAGTGGCTTAGTCATGCTGGCTACATGACCTGGAAGCTGTATGCCGGCTCCCTTGGCCAATAATGCGAGATGAGCGCACAACCCCAGAATCGGTCACGACTGGACCTAATGGTCAGGGGTCCCTTTACCTTTTCTTATTACATTGACCAACATTCATTAACTACTCCTTTCAAACAGGGTTGTATCCAACGAAGTCATTGCTCTCATAGAACGACTTCTCCTTTTGCAACGGAACTTTTCTCTCTCTCTCTCTTTAACTCCCTCCATACTTTACATATACTTTGCATATACTTGGGTGGGGGAGTAATGTGAGAGAAGGAGGGGAAGTTCCACTGGATAAGCAAAAATCAGCTGCCTACTGGCACACAGGAGTCTCCCCCTTTCTGTCTGTGAAAGGTATTGAGTTTTTCATGGGAAGCCAATTGCAGTGCAAATTAAGAAGTTGCACAAATGTCTTGCTTTGCTCCTGAAGACCGTATCTCATCCCCACAACTATTTGCAGTATTTTCCTTTTATTAAGTACATATCACTGACCCAAGAGCAATATATGCGCTTGCCCAAGAAGTGGAGAGAAGCTCAGACTTTGGCACTATACATGCTTTGATTTATCAGAGTAATCTTAAGCCACATTATATATATGTAAAATGTGTGTGTGTGTGTGTGTGTGTGTGTGTGTGTGTGAGAGAGAGAGAGAGAGAGAGAGAGAGAGAGAGAGAGAGAGAGAGAGAGAAGAAGAGAGCATTACTATCTTTTAAAAAATGCTTTTGCAATCATGCATACGAGGTGTCTGGATGCACTGAATATTATCTTGAGCTTAGGAAGGAATAGTAATAATGTGTATAATAATCTAAGGGGACAAAATGAGTTCTTTTTCAAAACTTCATTATAATGACAAATTTGAAATGCAATGCATTTTCTATTAGTATGGTATGGTAGTGGTTGCCGTGGTATTCTGAAATTTCCTGAAGTATACAATAAAATTAATACAATGCAATCTATTGTTTCTCGCCTTAATGCAAAACTGTTCTTTCCTTTTTCTGGTTTACATCCTCCTAGAGAAGGCACAATTCCAGCAAATACTAAAGCATATTCTCCTTCAACTCCCACAAATGCAGGAATTCAAGTTCCCCTTTGTGCTGTGGTTGTATGTTCTGTATTAAGTGATGGGGAGCATATGGTGCCAGCAAGACTGAGTTATCATTGGTCTGGAATTTACAACAAAACTCATTAATATCTGGAGAAAATGCATGCAACATCTTTGTCTTCCTTGTTTCTTTATTTGATCCATCTTCTAGCCTTTAATTTGAATGCTTGCTCTTTCAACACGAGTGAAAAGATCCAACAAAATATGTTATCTGTATCATTATTCAAAAGGAAGGCGAATGAATGAGATGCATATATTGAAAGCTCTATTTTGTTCATATAACTTCCCTGTAAGGCTCCGTCTTACTATTTTCCAGCTATTACTCTATGCAGGTGACTAACTTACATGGGATTGGCTGTGAGCAAACCAACACTTACTGCAGAAATAATTTGCTGTCCTAAAGGTGGCACCATGCACAACTTTCCCCAGAGTTATCTAACCAAGTTTGAATCTGGCACAGGAGCTGAGCAGAAACTGTAGTCAAAAGAAGGTATCAGTGCTGAAAAAGACCTGCCCCAGATAGATGTCAGCTTTATCCCTCATAAAAGAGGGCAAGCAAGCAAAGATTCTATGTGGCTATAATGCACATCTTGTACTGAAGACCTTACATTTAGAAGGCATTCTCTTAAGATACCATGTTCCCATACCGTTTAGGGCTCCATGTATCTATAGCCAAAGACAAAGCATAGAACCAAATCTTTACTGACAGCTATCATTCCCCAGGAGGGGAAAAAGCTTGCAAGAAAGTGATTCTAGACCCCAAATTATGTTGGGACAAAACTCTGCAGTGAATTTATGAAAGCCACTGATGACTTAGTGGAAATACCAATATGACTAAAATTCAAAACACACTTGTCTCAGTAGGATTACTTTGTAACAAAATGGTTGAGACATCTGCATAAAACATCCGCCAAATTAATGTAAGCATGCAATTGTTCTCACTAAGAAATGCATAAAATTGCCTTTAATAAGTGCAAGATCAACATGAGCTGTGAATAATTTGAAAATAATTAGGGTTATTTTATCAGTGCAGGTTATGAATAGAATACACAATAGTTCTGCCTGTGATCAGCCATACTAAATCAATATTTTTGCTACTGTATTTATCATGCTGCATTAGACTTTGGTTTCTGACCACCACCCAATTTCTCTATAACCAAGCTATGCTCAACCTTTAGCTGTCTCACTATCATCATCCTGTGTTATATTAGCATAAACAGCAATCAGTAGTTCTGACTGAGAAGGGGTTGGCTTAATCCAAATGACCCTGAGCATGACAGAAAGGGCAAGTCATTAACACCACACATATTCTTCTCAAAGCTTTTGCCGTCTCAGTGCCAGTAATATGTGGTTGTCAATACTTTGTGACCTTATACGAGTGTGATTTGTTTCAAGTTTGCTGACTTTGGAGGGCTAAAATAAAAGGGGGAAAGTGCTGTCCTTTGCCTTAACACTTGCTTAATTCGTCAATGGACTAACATTGGCCATGTTAAATGCTTTTCATCTGGGTCTTTATGCCAGTTTGAAAGCTCAAATATATTTGATATTATTGTGTGTGTGTGTGTGTGTGTGTGTGTGTGCGTGTGAGAGAGAGAGAGAGAGAGAGATTTTTTAAAAAAACAAAAACACTTTGGTTTGTTTGCTTGCCTGTCCTCATAATTATTCATTCACTTGAGTGTTTAATTTGTTCAGAATTGTTGGCATTTACCTTTTTGCCAGCAGGTTTAATTAACAACAAATACTCAAGGAGTCGCTTATATATCAAGAACCTTTTTATTCCGCAAGGAAGTAGTCATGTTTGGCAGTCTTCTAGTTGTGAAGGTTTTTCTAAAGCACTGAAGATGTCAGTTGTATCTAAGGCAGGCATCCCCAAACTTCGGCCCTCCAGATGTTTTGGACTACAATTCCCATCTTCCCCGACCACTGGTCCTGTTAGCTAGGGCTCATGGGAGTTGTAGGCCAAAACATCTGGAGGGCCGCAGTTTGGGGATGCCTGATCTAAGATCTGAACTATCCAGGAAACAAAATAAAAAAATCCTTCCAGTAGCACCTTAGAGACCAACAAAGTTTGCCATTGGCATGAGCTTTCGTGTGCACGCACACTTCTTCAGTTTTCGTGCATGCACATGAAAGCTCATACCAATAACAAACTTAGTTGGTCTCTAAGGTGCTACTGGAAGGAATTTTTTTATTTTGTTTTGACTACGGCAGACCAACACGGCTATCTACATGTATCCAGGAAAGACATCTTGGTCATTGTGGATCGGTCAATGAAAATGATGTGAAGGCAAATTCTGTGCTGGAAATTATTAGGAAGGTGGGGGGTTCTTTATAGAGGTTTAGAATATGATAAAGGACATTGAGAAAGTGGGAAAAGAAGGGTTTCTCTCTCACAATACTTGAACTCATAAAAAACCAACCCTGATTAGCAAGAGATTCCTAACAGGCAGGTAACTACTACATGGCTTCTCCCAAAGAATCCTGGGAATTGTAGCTTGTTAAGAATGAGGGGTAAACTGAAGTTCCCAGGATTCTTTGGTGGAAGCTGTGACTGTTATAAATGCGCTTTAAGTGTATGGTGTGCATGTGACCACGGTGTAAAATTAATTATGGATTTCATCGCCATGAGATGTGTTGAGGTGTCACTTGCTTAAAAAACTTTAAAATGAATTCAATGGATTGATGGAGAATCCATCTGTCAGAAATCATTAATCATGATTTCTGTATGCAACTCTGGGCTTTCCTGTTGCCAGAAGGTTCATTAACGTGTCTGATTGCCAGCTGCTGGGAGGCAACTTCCTGTTGATCCTGTTGTTACCAAGTGGAACTCTCTACATGCCCCAGGAACTCTGTGTGTGTTTGTGTGAGCAATGAGAACCTTCTGGCAGTAGATCAAGGAATGCCCTTATGCTTTAAATAAGTGGTGTTCACAGCACAACCCAGCCACATTAACAGTAGGTTGTGATTGCTTAACTGATTCTCTGGAACCCTGTGCCATCTCTATTGCAAGCAACACCTTTAACTTGGTCATTAATCTCCTCTTGGGAATGAATAGCCAGGCAGTCCACATATCATGCCTCAATTAAACTCAGCATCCTTTTTTTGCATTTCTACAGAGGCAAGAGCTCATCCCCCTTTTGACAATATTTGAGGGATGGAGGCCCCCCAACAGCTTTGCATTAGCATTGTGGCATGACAATTGGGTACCTTGCTTATGTGCCTAACTCTTCTCACCTGAAGATAGGCAGAGATTTGTCTCATTCATCTGATAAGGTACCATTTCAGCCAAGTTTGTGCACAGTGCTAAAAGCACTGCTGTGATTAATGCAACATACATCTTTATTATTAACATTTCTGATAAATTAAGGGTGGGGCACCTGTTTTTTGCTTGTAGTATTTGTAGTGTTACAAATTTTTCATTGTGATTCTTCCTCTTAGAAGTGGAGGACTCTATGAGTTGGGCATGTGCACAGATTTTCAAGAAAGCAGCATGCAGACATCTGCTTTGCCAAAATATAGTAGGTGATCTAGTTTGTCACAGTGAGCTTTGATGTGAGTTTTCAGAGAAGTGAATATCCGAAGACTCCCATAATGTTGAGATAAAAATAGTGAAAAAGAACCAGAGGCAATATACGGATTCTTTAACACAAAAAGACCCGTATTATTTAAACGCCAGCTGTAATAATCGGAGACCCAACATATTGTGTTACCCTCATTAGATGGAATCAGAATAAACAACTGATTATAGCAAAACCAAATTTAAACATATTTCCCCATACCTTCTATTAAGGAGTAGACTATAGATTAAAGACCTGAATATTTGTTTCATATTTCAATCACTTTGGTTAAAAATAGTCAACCAACTGCTGTGCTATACTCAAATTCAGTAGCAGCATATGCTAGGCCATCTGTTAGCTCAAAGCATTGTGTTGTACACAACACAATACTCATTCTGCAGATTGTGTAGCCATAACATTGGCATAGCTATAAGGCATGATGATCTCCTTTCCAAAGGACATCCTCTGTTGTTGTAGTGGGGACTGCAGAGAGACTGAAACACTCAGTAGGCAACAAACTGCTTTATTTTAAAGAGAGAGAGAGAGAGAGAGAGAGAGAGAGAGAGAGAGAGAGAGAGAGAGAGAGAGAGAGAGAGAGAGATATGTTAGCATAAATGGCTTCACTCAGCCTGGCCAGAATCAACTGCATTTAGTTCCATCCCTTCTAGAAGTCTATTCATCAGCAGCTGTCCTACTTGGATGCTTTAGCTGAGATTCCTGCATTGCAGGGGATTGGACGAGATGACTCTTGGGGTTCCTTCCAACTCTACAATTCTATTATCATATGTGTACACCTGGGAAGTAGATGAAGCTCTTCCATCAGGCTGGTGAGGACCAAGTACTATTTGGCCCCTCCTTCACCAGAACTGTCATAGGCTACAATCTTGGTGCCTAAATTTGCTTATTTTCCTTTCACTTCCCACCCACCCTGGCATAAACAATGGATGAGAAAACAATTATTTCAGCAGTAACAATGTACATGATTAGCATTGAAGTAAACATGGGACATGGGGAAACAATATTGCTTTAAAAAAAATGCAAATAAGGTTTAATAGAACATGTTCATTTTCATGGAGTCTCCAAAAAGTCTGTGAACATGTTGTTGTTGTTGTTTAGTCGTTTAGTCGTGTCCGACTCTTTGTGACCCCATGGACCATAGCACGCCAGGCACTACTGTCTTCCACTGCCTCCCGCAGTTTGGTCAAGCTCATGTTCGTAGCTTCAAGAACACTGTCCAACCATCTCGTTCTCTGTCGTCCCCTTCTCCTTGTGCCCTCAATCTTTCCCAACACCAGGGGCTTATCCAGGGAGTCTTCTCTTCTCATGAGGTGGCCAAAGTATTGGAGCCTCAGCTTCAGGATCTGTCCTGCCAGTGAGCACTCAGGGCTGATTTCCTTCAGAATGGATAGGTTTGATCTTCTTGCAGTCCATGGGACTCTCAAGAGTGTCCTCCAGCACCATAATTCAAAAGCACCAATTTTTCGGCGATCAGCCATCTTTATGGTCCAGCTCTCACTTCCATACATCACTACTGGGAAAACCATAGCTTTAACTATACGGACCTTTGTCGGCAAGGTGATGCCTCTGCTTTTTAAGATGCTGTCTAGGTTTGTCATTGCTTTTCTCCCAAGAAGCAGGCGTCTTTTAATTTCGTGACTGCTGTCACCATCTGCAGTGATCAAGGAGCCCAAGAAAGTAAAATCTCTCACCGCCTCCATTTCTTCCCTTTCTATTTGCCAGGAGGTGATGGAACCAGTGGCCATGATCTTGATGTTGAGCTTCAGACCATATTTTGCGCTCTCCTCTTTCACCCTCATTAAAAGGTTCTATAATTCCTCCTCACTTTCTGCAATCAAGGTTGTGTCATCTGCATATCTGAGATTGTTGATATTTCTTCCGGCTTGGGATTCATCTAGTCCAGCCTTTCGTATTGTGCTTATTGGTATTTTAATTCATGTGGAGTGTCTTAATTGAGTTGATACAGCAATCGAGGAATTTCATTGTTCCCACAAGGGGACAATGACAATAAAGATCTATTCTATTCTATTCTATTCTATTCTATTCTATTCTATTCATCCATCAGTAATATTCATAGGTGCCCTCTCGCCCTCAGGATTGTGGCTGCCCATCGCCACAACATGGAAGTTGCAGCAGCCAGCAGCTCTTCTTCCTCTCCCTCTCCACAGCCAGCTAGACACCCTTTTCTGTGGGGAGGGTGCTCAGATTCTGCCTCTGCGTCCGAACCCTCACCCCGCAAAAGGGTGTCTCACTCTCTGGCAGCAGAGGGTGGAGCTGAACTGTTTCTCTCTTGTTTTTTTTAACATAATTTTTTAAACTTCTTTTTAAACACAATATTTCAGCATACCAATAACAAAACAAATAAATTCTTTGCTCTACTGAGCTCGTGACTGTTTCTCTCCTGAAGGCAGCGCTGCTGTCGCCTGCCGGATTTTCTCATTGATTTTGTGAGTGCTTGGCCCCCACAATTATATTATTGTGGGTGCCCAAGCACCCCCCCTGGAGTTGGCTCCTATGAAAGGAATTAATAGTTTGGAGTAATGGGGAAATTTTCCAGAGAAGCTGTGTCACCATTTTTGTCTCGACATAGAGGTGCTACAGACTTTGAGGCCTACAGGTGTCTAAACCTCTCAAAGTGGGCACTACTGCAAACAAAGATGCCAACTTATTATGGGTGACTTTTACTGACCAGGTTAGAGCTTTGGTTCCACTGATAGCTTGCCATCACCTTTGTATCTGAAAGGACAACTGTGAAGCCATATTGGGTAACTGTTAGATCATGGCTGACTTTGTGAAGTGTGAGGCAAACTTGTTGTAGTGGGCTTGCTGCCTTGGAGTTGAGCACCGCAAATGTACAAAAGACAACAACAAAGCTTTTTGAAAGAATATTTGCTGAAGTCAATTCAGCCTTTGTGATGATTTGCAGTCAACGTGTTGTGTTTTACAGAGGAAGGTCGCATTATCAAATAACAACAGACTTTATAAAAATGAAATTTTATTCCATTTGTTTAAGAGAAACCCCATTTACTGGGGGATAGTTCCATTCTGAAATGCCAAGAGAATTTCTGTTAGTGTTACGCTACCATTTCTGGCTGAGCATTAATTTGTGTTTGTTCGTCCAGTGTTTGCTCATAATTATTGTAGTGTCATTCTCCAAAAGTATTCAAAAGCCCAATATGAAGGTGGTAAAGTCTGATAAGGAGGTGATCTCACTCTTTCTGTTCAGCAAACATATCCACCATTTGCAAAAGGCATTATGCCTAGTAATTTCCAGACAAACCTCTCTCCTGACACACACAAGCTATACTTCACAGTCTACTGAACAGCACAGTTCAAAAATTGATTAAAAACCCTAATTATTGTAACAGGACTATAATAATGATTGATAGGACAAAGAGTAGCAATCAGGAGAGAGAAACTGTTCTCAAAATGTTCTGTAGTCCGGGGGGGGGGGAATTCAAACATAATTTGTGGGGGGAAGCCTCTTCATTTTAAATTACACACTTTAGAATCCAAAAAGAAAAGAAAAAAGGGAGGGTGGTTGGTTGGTTGGTTGGCTGGCTGGCTGGCATTTTTATTTTATTTTAATGGTAGTTTGATCTGAATGGGATTATTTATCGTCTCTTTTTTTTGTTTAAGTGCATGAGTTCTTTTGTTGCACTTAGACAAAAGAACAATGGTGATTGCTACAATACGCACTTCAGGTTTTGGAAAACAATGCGCTGCACAGTTTGTGAAGGAGACACCTGCCAGCTAAAGGCAGGAGGAAACCAAAATTTTAGAGGTAGGTTGTAGCTTTAATTCAGAGAGAGGCTGCCATTGAGTGAAGAGGTTTAGCCTGGATTAGCTAATTCCGAGTGCAGGTTTGGCCGGTGCAAATAGAGGCTCTCTAGGAATCTGATGCAGGATCAGTGGTTTTGCTGCCTGTTTAATAAACATCTGTTTTGCTTCCAGTGGACCAGCTTGTACATCTACTAACAAATACTATGCACACAACATAAATCTCCAGCGTTCTGTATTCAAAACACAGCTAAACCTTGCCATACTGCCACTGGACTTCTCATTGTTTTGGGAACTGGGGAATGTGTAGCAAAATCTACAGCTGAGAACTCTGGGGAGTGGCGTGAAATGCCCTTGGAATCTTTAAAGTGGGCAATGGCTTCATATTTTTTCTGCTTCCTTTCTATTTATGAGACTAGATTTCCATATTTACCTTTCTCACTGAAGACAGTAATTAGCAAGTCTCTTTGTACAGGGGTGATTTTGTTGGCGGCCTGCTAACAGTATCACATCTGAGATCTCTTGATAGTAAATGACTTTGACTATAAGGGGAGGGGGGATGACCGGCTTTTCTTTTAGAATTAACCTTATCGCAATAAACCTAGGTTGTTGCATGCAGTATATAGCAGTGAAGAAGCGCAGTCTCCACTGATTTTAATAGAAGAAAAAAACAGTACCACTTCCAATGTGTTTCAAATTTTCTGCTGCTAGGTAAGAAAATACCTGAAGTCAGATTCCCCTTCCCCTGAACTATAATTTTATTCTGGAATTCCAAGCTCTATGGCAATATTTTTCCAGAACGGGGCAATATTTCGCTAGTACATCATATAAGTTCATTCCTACTCACAATAATGTTGCAAATTGCAGAGTATAAGGGAAACCACACTTTGCATCTTTTAGGTGAAAACTGGAGATGTCTTTTAAAAGTTTACATCTTAAAAGAATGCTGTGTGTGAACAAAATAGGCATTTAAGAGCCATGCATTATGCTGCTACACTCCTTGGAGAGCAAGGATTGAAAATGGCTTCCTGTTGCATGTTCAGTGTTGCCCTATTTGGGCGTTCTGCTTGCCCAATCACACAAGGGGTGGGTGATAACATCCTGCAAAACCCTTCCATCTCTTGACACATCACTTCTTCCATCTTTTAAAGCCCTCCACGAATTGGAGGCTGGAAGTATGAAGGGGAGAGGAGGATTCCTGCGTGATTGAGGACAAGTTTTGGATTGTGTGGGGATTCTTCACAGGTACAGGAGGCTTTGAATTTTGTTGATGGCTGGGGAAAATTAAAGGATGTAACAAAGGGCCAGGGAGACAGGAACTGGCAACATGCCTCGGAACTCTCCCTTCTGTGATTGTCATTTTGTGTGCACAAGAATAGTGCATGAAAAAAGGCTTCTGAGGTAAAAATCTGCAGGTTTGTTGCTGGGTGTCACTAAGATGCAGGAGCTGTGGTTCTGGCTACATTCCATAGCATTCCTCTCCCAGTTCATTCAAATGAAAACACAGGTGAGCTGGAGAAGGAGCAGCTGGATGGTAGCAGATGTGAATCATGAATCAGATGCCCAGAGTGACTATATAAAAGGCAAGATGCAGGAGTGTTGGAGAAGAGGCACTTGGAAATTCAGGACTGGGATGCAAAAGATGCTAGAAGAGGGGAAAGGAAAAGACTAGGAACGAAACTTGACTGGCTGCAATTAGAGCCAGAGAGAAAAGAGTTTTAGTAAACTCTTAGCGATTCTCTTTTGGTTTAGGTAGGAAATTTAGGGTTGCCATATTTCAAAAAGTAAAAAACCAGGACATCTTTTCTTTCTTTCTTTTTTTTTAGGAAAACCCGGAAGTTGTTGAGCAGCCCTAGGGAATTAAGAAGGGATTCTGTGATGAAGAGGGGATTTCCAAGCCCTAGGTAAGGGTCCTACCAAGCAGTCTCTGAGACCACCTGGGGTTCTGAGGATCCTAGGGACCTAAAGAGGGAGACTTTGATGCTAGGTAGTGTCTCAAATGGCCTGAAGTCTGTGAGCCTCTTCACTCCATTCTGTTTTTCATGTTTAAGGAGGTTTTACAAGCACAATGTGCAAATTGTAAGGAACAATGAAGCAGGGATTTCATCCCTTGCAAAGATACAAATAGGACATCAACATCAAACATAAAAGAAGAAAAGCTGTAAACTTTCATGTTCTTTTCCCTTTTTACGTCTTTATTGAAAGTTAAAAAGTACATACTTATATGTGCACTGAACATGGTGAGACATAAAGAAAGAAAGAAAAGGGGGAAAATGAAACAGCACCCATGTAGAAGGGAAAGTAAAGGGGGGACCACCCAAAACTGTATACTTTACAAAGTTGTTATTGTAATTCACCGGATCTTAACCTATTAGGGTATTTGTAAGAATGGATTCCAAATATCATTGGATCATTGTCCATGGCATGTCTGCATTTATATGCAAGTTATTAAATGTTGTGAGTTTGTATAAGTCTTCAATCCAATCATGGAAGGGAGCCGCATTTTTATTTTTCCAATTCATCAGTGTCAGTCTTTTTGCTGTGGAAAGAGCACAGAGAGTCCACTCATATTGTCCTTTTGCAGGATTCCATGTGCTGGGTATATAATTCAAAAGGATATTTTGCTCTCTAAATGTAAGATTATTCCATACAGTTCTGTTGATAGTTTCAGTTACCTTCTGCCAAAAATCTTTCAATATAGGACAATGAAAACTCATATGTTTTAGAGAAGCATTCCTATTGCATATCCAACCATTAGATACCTTAGACAACCCTTTTTTAAACAAACGTAACGGGGTCTGGTATATTTTAAATATATATATATATTTGTCATATGAGCCTCAATTTAAGGTCCAGAGACACTCTTGTTATAGAAACTTAAAACAGTTTCTCACTATGTGGTCGAAATCGAGATCTCTAATTCTTTATTCCATTTCTCCCTTTGCTAGTTGGCTAGTAGCAAAGATTTATACGTGTTGATGGTCGGTGTTTTGTTGTTGTTGTTGCGTAAGAATTAATCAACTGCTTCAATATCTCTGCGGTATCTGAGGCTGTAAAAGCTGCTGTCCATAGATGGTGGTTGCCAAGTTTTTATCTGGAAATATTGCCATTGAGCATTTGTAGGTAATCTGTATTTGTCTCTTCAAACGGAATATGTACAAAATTCATCCTCATTGTTTATCAGCTGGTCTAACGTTAATATACTCAAATTCACCGACCTCTTCCATACAGCAGTTTCATTCCCGATTTTTAAATATGGGTTTCCCCACAGTCATTTTGTCGTGATCCAAATTTTTGGACATGTGGTGCCATATCGTCCGAACTGATGTTATTGTTTCAATAGCACCCCAAACTTTCATGTTCTGGAAATTGTTGTGCAGTGATATCTAACAGAGAACTGTCAGGTAATTTGTTATACCTAGGGTTTGTTTCCTACTAATGTGGGCCTCTCTCTGGGATCGTATGATGCTAGCTAGCATGGTTGGCTAGTCCCAATACGGGATTCAAATGACCAAGGCTAAGGATGTTGCTTGCCCCTCATCACCACCCAAATAAATTGCATTGTGTTTGATACTCTTCAGCCACTGCTTCTCCTTCCTCTTTCCCAATTAAAGAATGATGCTTTACCTGGAGAAATGGGATGAAGTAGTGGGCATCTGAAGAATCTAATCACTGCCAGAAACTTAATGATTCCAACAGGAAATGATGGGACGTGGGTCATTTGCTGCCAAGGAGAAGACTCCACGAGACTTTGAATTGATTTCAAATAAACATTGGTTGTAAAGGGAAAGCAGGGGAGAAATGGTTGGCAGTGGGCCAGCAGAGCTTATAGGAAAGTCCTATCAACCCTAGTAGAAAAAAAGATGCTCCAGACATTGCTTATTGCCGAGTAAAACCATTTTTCCTCTTAGGGGAGGGAAAAGGAAAGTGGTAGAAATAAAGTTGTGTGAGCTCCAGTTTGACTTGGGCTCTACTTAAAGGGGGATGTAAATGGTGAAATTAAGTCTGTTTTATTTGACTAAGGTAGCAAGGAGGCTCACATTTTTGACTGTTCATCCCATCTTTTAATTGAATCATGATTTGTATAGAACTTTACCAGCATTGTAACTAATGGGGGAGGGGGAAGAGTGATTTGGCTTAAACCACAGAGCTTGCCGATCAGAAGGTCGGCAGTTCAAATCCCTGTGACAGGGTGAGCTCCCGTTGCTCGGTCCCAGCTCCTGCCCACCTAGCAGTTCGAAAGCACATCAAAGTGCAAGTAGGTAAATAGGTACCGCTACCTATCATGCTGGCCAAATGACCTGGAAGCTGTACGCCAGCTCTCTCGGCCAATAACGCGAGATGAGCGCCGCAACCCTAGAGTCAGTCACGACTGGACCTAATGGTCAGGGGTCCCTTTACCTTTACCCTTTTACATAACTATAATAATCATATTTAAGCCCCAGTCACTTCCATTGTTAGTCTCCTTGTTAGCACGAACTGCAAGGAGCTGCCTTGCCAATCCTTTTACTAGGTAACATTTTAACAGAAGATGTCAGGGTTTAAAGTTGGGACCATTTGACACAATGCATGTGCCCTACCAGGGTTCAAAATGCCCTTGGTATCGTTCTTCATAGTGAGCCAGGGCACAGATCTCTACCCCTTGCCAGAGTTTAGTGTTCAGAGTCCACCAGTGATTTCTTTGTATATTATAAATATAATTGCTCTGTAACATTTCAGGACCATCAGCCTGGAACCTTTCAAGAGAAAGGTTTCATGGGAAGCTCTAATTTGAATTGGTGAGCAGAGCTGGGAATATGCCTTTGCTTCCAACGCAAATAGCCCTTATCACTTTCTACAGGATCTCTTTCCAAGCTGTGTCATTGGCAATTGCACTCCATCTTCCATCTGAGAACAGGAGGGTTTTCTTGTATCAGATTGGCACGCACAAATTCAGCCTCTTAAGTGTATTCCACTGCAGTTTTCTAAAATACTGTCTTGCCATTGATAAGCTTCCGCCAGCTATTTCAAATAACTTAATTGTAAACGTATGATTGTAGTTGCAGGGAAGAGAGAGAGAGAGAGAGAGAGAGAGAGAGAGGGAAAGCTGATGGCTGCCCTGTTCTGGCCACTGAGAGAAATTTTAATAAGGTGAAGAATAGAATGCTAGGATCATTGGTTAGGATCTAATGTTGTTGCTCCATGTGGAAGGCACTTTTGTTCTCAGAAGAAGAGTTGTGCTTCTGGAGAGTTGCTTCTTTGGGTGCCATACTCCATCTATTAAAGGAGCAGCAATGTTGGATCTTGCCCATCGTCTTTCCCAAGAGTCTGTGGGTACCTACTACAAAAAACCCAAAAAAACAGAAAGAACCCCTGTGATAGAAAATATAGATATGGTTATGTTTTATTATCATATTTTTGTATTGGATTAGATCAGGGCTCAGCAACCTTTTTCAGACCATGTGGTGGGCCGGACTATATTTTTTTTTTGGGGGGGGTGAACGAATTTCTATGCCCCACAAATAACCCAGAGATGCATTTTAAAGAAAAGCACACATTCTACTCATGTAAAAACACGCTGATCCCTGGACCGTCCGTGGGCCGGATTGAGAAGGCGATTGGGCCGCATCCGGCCCACGGGTCTTAGGTTGCCTACCCCTGGATTAGATTGTTATAAGGTGTACATCATTTGTTTCTTCAGCTTGTAAACTGCCTTGGGTATTGTAAGATAGAAAGATGGTGTACAAATTAAAAGTGATGGTGGTGATGATCATCTGCTTAATACCAAAATAGCCTTCCAAGCAGTTTGAAGCTATAAAAACCACCTATGCAAGCATTAAAATATAAAGTCCTACAATTAAATACACAATGCCATTAAAAATTAAAATATAAAAATCCATTATTAAAATATGCAATAAAGCAGTCCTATTAAAACACAGTACAGTCATACCTCTGCTTACGTATCCCTCTGGATACGTAAACTTTGGGTTGTGAATGCGGCAAACCCGGAAGTGTATACTTCCGGGTTTTGCTGCGTGCACATGCGCAGAAGTGGTCTGTGTGCAGCGTGCATGTGCAGAAGGGCACCGCCAGTTGCAGACTTTTTGGGATACGGATCCCGTCCATAACCGGAACTACCACTGTAATTAAAACAGGATACTGAGAAATCAAGGGTATGCCTATGTGAGCAGGTGTGGCTTCAAAAAAAAAAAACACCTGTGGGATTGTCAGTACAGTTGGGTCCTCTTGTGTTTCAGTGGGGAGGGCATTCCATAACACAGGTGCCACCAACGAAAGAAGGCTGCCTCTGTGTCACTAGCAAATGGATATGGCATGGCATGACTAAACTGAGTTTCTTTTTAAAAAAATAATTACCTTGTTGAGCAGTGCAAAGACCACCATGTTGGTTGGTCTTCCAGTGGTCTGAAGCCAGGCAGACCAAATATATTCCAGGATCACCAAGTGCTATTATGTGCTTTACAGTTTCTAAAAGAGTGTGGACTTCCAAGATGAAAGAAAGAAAGAAAGAAAGAAAGAAAGAAAGAAAGAAAGAAAGAAAGAAAGAAAGAAAGAAAGCCCGGAAGAGAAGTGTTGACAACAGTTGAACTCTACAATGTTAGCTTGGTGGATGAAGATAATATTTTGATTGCTGTCCCAAAAAATACTCACAAACAGCCTCTACTGAAAGGCACGTGGAAGAAGCCAGTGCCTTTTCTAACCACTTCACATCATTCCTATGGGAGGCACCCTTCAAATTCCAACATTAAAATGCTGAAAAGAATCAAGGAGAATGAGGATGGAAGTCCCCTTTGAACACAAGCTTCCCTGATGTAAGCCAAATGAAAACAAATTGACATTTTTGGGTGGGGTGGGGAGACAAGGGAATAGGTAATGAGAAAATGTCTTTTGAATAAAATATCTGCTGAAACCCAGTCAAGGGGAGCAAGCAGTGTGTGGTGCAATTTCATCGCTAATAGAAGGGATGGGATATATCAAGGGCAGGGAATGTCATGCGAGAATGCTTTAAAGCAACAAAAATGAAACAATCCCTATCCTATCTCTCCTTCCAGATGCTCTAGGAAAGAATAGTTGTCAATTATGCTTGGGACCTAACTGCCTCGATTTTTCCTAGTATGCTATGTATTGAATATCTTAAGCCAGCCAGCCAGTGTCACTGCTCTCCCGGCTGCCTTGACTAACAGCAGACTACCTTGCATTCAAATAATCTTCATAGGTGGTTATGAATACGATTGCCTCTATATAGTCACTCCCATTCACATTCCATTGCAGTAAATGGATGTTGTGTAATTGTAACAGGGCCTTGCTGTTTCTTTCTAATTTGACAGGAGAGATCAATGTACCCATTCACATCTGTAACTGAAGCAAATTCAAGACGCTAATGAAAACATGTATACTTACAGGGAAGGGATGTAGTAAGTATTATTATTCAGGCAAAGGCTTTCTTTTTCAAATATGCTTGTTGGGGAAAAAATTCCATTAATGAAGTGAACAGAAGGCAAAGTCCACTGTGAATGAATACAGAATGAGACTAGCACTTCAAGTGCTAGGCATTTCTCTCAAGAATATTGTGTGATTTGACCTTAAGTTAATGACCTGATATCCCCTTCCTAGGGACGAGAGAGAAATTCAATTCAGTTTGCATTGAAAGACGAAAACCACTTTATCTGAAGTTTCTGAAACAAGATGAGAACCAAATCTTGGCCAACCTTCAAAATTCACACTTCTTTGAATTTTGCGATGCAGTTCCCCAACTAACCAGTATTTACAAAAATGCATATGTGTGTGAGAGAGAGAGTAAAAATGAATATATTAGTCCAAATAACCTTAAAGGTGCATTATATTAGGGGATACAGCTTGCAAAAATATGTGTGTAAGTCAAACGGCACTAAAATACATATGAATTTTCAGGAAGGTTTTTTTTTATAGTACATTGCTGCAGAAATGTGAAGAACTGAATATAAGATTGGGAAAAGTGAGAAACTGAGAGTGCTGAAATTAGCAGCTCCCTCCATCTCTGCTCTTCTAGCTCATCATCCTTAACCTTGGTCTTTTCACTACCTGAAAACTTTGCAAACAGCTAAAAAGCATGGAGAAGGCTAAAGCAGTGAGTGGCCCGCTCAGGTGATTGGTTCCTCACTATGTTCACTGAGAGCTCAGTTGAGAAGATGAGTTGAAACCACCGTGAATATGACGACAGTCTCTTTTTTAGTTTTAAACATTTTTATTCAATCTAAGAGGAAGGAACAGTAAGGAGTCAAGTTCACTGATACAATAATTACTGTCTCCTGTCAGTACCATAAAGGCAAATAAAGAATGCCAAACAGATAGTATTTAAGACGCAAAAGTCCACCTCAAAATGTCACCCTGTTTATGCACCTGATGTGCTAGGACAAGACTCCCCTAGCATTTCTGTCAACATGAGAGATAAATACTACATGTTAATCTAGTAGAAGGGAAGTAAGAACTCTTGGGCTGAAAGCTCCTAGAAGAACATTTTGACAAAGATGACCTATTGAAATGTCAAAAAGAAGTGAAAATGCCACCCCTATCTGACAGCCTCTGAATTTGCAAAAGTGAATGCTACTCTCTGTTTTCTATGGAATGGCAGAGGAAGATAAGGGCCAAACCATGCATGTTAGCTTGTAGCTGTGGCCTTAAGTGCAGGATTGTTGTTGCAGGTATTTCTTAAAAAAAACACCCACAGATTGCCTTTGTGGGAATGCTGTTTGCTTTGGGATCATAGCAAGGGGAATATGGGCTTTTGCTCCCTGCTATGTAACAGGACCACTGGGATAGCAATTCACATAACGGAGAAATCTTCCACTGAAGCAAAATGGAGGCTTTCCCCCCTATGCAAACTGACCTGGATTGGGACCATAGTAGGAGCCAAAGGGTTAAAACAGGCATAGGCAAACTCAGCCCTCCAAATGTTTTGGGACTACAACTCCCAACATCCCTAGCTAACAGGACCAGTGGTCAGGGTTGATGGGAATTGTAGTCCCAAAACAGCTGGAGGGCCGAGTTTGCCTTTGCCTGGGTTAAAGTCTACTACTCCTTACAGTAGGGTCCCAGTCAGAATCAGTCTTTCATATGCTGGCAATTTGTGTGTTAAAAATCCTCCTGTACTTAAGGCACAGGTATGGTGGTTATAGATCATTTAAGGTAGCGCTTAGAGAACCTAATACAGATGTGAAGTGGAATCAGTTGGTTTTTATTCATCTATTTATGTTACAGTACCAGAACAGGTACCCCCCCCCCATGGGATAATAGACTATGGGAGCAGCTTCCGCTGAACTTAACTAGACTGACAAACATATACACTAGACTGAAGAATGTACAATCTACAAAGGTTAAAGTATGTTAGGTCCATGTGGACAGCTTTATGGCAGTCCTCTCTGGTCTCTTTCAGCTGTATAGTGTAGGTTCTTAGCTCCAGAAGGAGGGGTCAGAGGGGGCAACAAATGGACTAAGACATTGGCTGCTGGAGACAGATGTCAGCTCACAGATGCAGGCCCTCTGATGTTCTGCAGAATATAGGTAAAAGAAAAGCAGGATGAAGTCTTTGTTAATTGTGAACCCTGGCAATTTGATCCTTCAAGGCTCACATAGCTGACAAACCTGAACATGAATGTGTCGGAATTTCTACCCTTGTGGGCTCTCTCCCTAGCTCAGGCAGTGTCACCTCTCCTAGTTCTTCTGTTGACAGGGACATTCACTCCTTGGCTGAGCTCATCATAGATGCCTGACTGGGTTATTGTCCTGCCTTGAGCTACACTACTTTAGTTTTAACTGTGTCCTTGGACCTTCTAGCATGGCTAAGGTTAGGAGCAATGTATCCAAGGATCAGTTGTAGTGGTAATCATGGATTTTTGTTATGTTTGACTTGCTGAATGTTATGGGTAGAAATTCTGAGCAGACTCCTCTTCTGCTGTTTCCTTCCATCCCTCTGTCCATATAAATGCAACAGAATTGCAGCAGGATTTTATATTTGTCAACAAGACAATTCATAACCGCAGAGTTAATAGAATGTCTGCGACAGGGAAGATGTAAGGCATCCTCCACTGATGCTGAAGGGACATCAAGCACATTTTCCATTTAGGAAATGTGAAGTCAGATTAAATTACATGGAGAATACCTAATTAAACTGCTCAAGTTTGTTTAATTAATAACCTTCTGTGTCCCTTGAACAGAATTTGTCAGGAAAAGGTATTTGAGAAGACCTGTGACAGTATTTGAGTGTAAACAGCCTTTTGTCAATTAAGTTTGTTTGACTGTCAGTCTGACAGTTTGATATCAGACATGGCACTATTTTAAAAGTAATAGGAGAACATTTCAACTTCCCTGGACACTCTGTAATTAATCTTGAAGTAGTTATTCTAGAACAGGCATGGGGAACCTTTAGCCTTCCAAGATACATATTTAATAAATAATAATGATGTTGCTGAACTGCAGCTCCCACAACCCCTGGCTGTTGGCCATGCTTGCCGAGGCTGATGGAAGTTGTAGCTCAGCAATGCCTAAGAGCCAAACACTCTCCATACCTGTTCTAGAACAACAGAATTTCAACGGAAAACTGTACTATTCATCTAAAGCAGGGATGTCCAACAGGTCAATCGCGTTTGACTGGTCGATCCCTGGGATGTTCTGGTCGATCCTTTTCCTTTGCGGTGGCATAACAGCATCCAGACCCACCCCCTTGCCCCGCCCTCCATTTTCACATGATCACTGAAACAGAAAACTGAGTTTTCACTGTGGTGCAGATTGATTCCTTAGTGATCTGTTGGTGAGTGACTTTTCCCCTTTCCTCAATTCTGAAATCTCCCTTTCCATAACATGACATTCTTTCCTATAAAAAGCTCAACAACTTTGACCTGAACCCCCCCCCCTTCCAGGGGTAGATCACTGCCAGTTTTTCTGTGAGTAGATCGCAGTCTGTTGGGAGTTGGACGTCCCTAATCTAAAGGTTCAGTGGTACCACCCATCGTTTGAAATTTTGTTTTTAATCTCATGTGATACCTAGCTGACCAATGCCAGGATGTCTGTGTTATCACAAGCAAACTATTTTGTGAAGCGACCACGGTTAATTTAAAATTACAATTTTGGGTCTATGGACCACAATAAAGCTCTCTCTGGTCGAATTATAATGATATCAATAATTTCTGCATTTCCTTTCCTTCTGAAATTACTGCTTACCTTCCCAACTACTCTCTCTCTCTCTCTGTGTGTGTGTCACACACACACATTTGCCTGTAAATTGAGATAACATTTCATGCTTTTGATGAAGTGGGTTGTAGCCCATTTAAAATGTGTTAAACTATAAGGTGCTATGAGACTCTTCCTTGTTAACAAACTTATTCAGTCCATCTCATCAACATAGGTAGCTAACGGCCAAATTGCATTGAGAGATCTTTAAACAATAGGCTTCTACTCCAAGGGAAGGTTCAATTTAAACATTTGATTTGCTACTAAACGGTCATATTTTTTTGCCATATTTATGAATGTTTCTTTTTTAAGCAGTGTAAATGAGAGCACCAGCCAAGAGGTTGCAGATGACCTAAATTCACAGAGTTACCAGTTGTAGAAGTAGGTGAAAAAGTGTCAACAGGCAGATTTAATTAGGGCATTATAAGGAGGTAATCAGGAGGAAAGATTAACTGTTGCATCTCAAGATTATCTAAAACTCATTTACAAAGAATCACAAAGGGTATTAAGCAAAGACAGTGATTTAATTAAAGCTAATCTAGAATTATCCAGCTTAATTGTTTGTAAAAACCCTCTGTCTAAGTTAAAAAATGTCAGTTGCTCTGTGGTTTACAGCTGTTGGAATAAAGCAGCTATTTGTACAAAAGTAAAAATACAGCATTACTGATGCATATAAAAATACATTCTTTTTTTTTACAAATTCAGAATCCATCTACAGTTGAGCCAACATTTGCAATATTGCAGCAGCATTATCTTAAATAAATAAAAGAACAAATAATCAGGAATGGAAATTCTGCATAATCTTTGTCATAATCCAGTTCTTTGGAAGGCCCAAATGTGATGGTGTTAGCATTAATCTTCAGTAATCTTGTGGCAGCACAATTAATCTTCTTTCTTCATTGCTTATTATAACAAGACTCAGGTTTAGCACTGATCCTCCTGTTTTCTTTGGTGTTCCCTCCCCTTAAATGTCAACTGGTGTTTTAATGTCGGGAACCTTGCCTGTAGAACAATATCTTAACTTGCCTTTTTAACCTTGGTGAGACACCCTGGTCCTTAAAGAGATTCCTAACCCTTCTCTGCCCCCTGCCTCCCCTGGCTGGGTGGGAGTCGCAAGAAAAAACAATTAAGCTGAACATCAAAGTGTCCCACCATTATCAGCAGAATTAAATCAACAATAACATAGCCCAGTGGAAGACTGGCTGCATCTTTTGAATATAGAACAGTTGCTTGGTTGAAAGGCCCAATGTAATGAAATCAATGAGGTACTAATACAATCATTCCATCAGTGCAAGCATTTATACTTGCCAGATGAAACAACCTCCCTTCTCCTCCCCCTGCAACTTGTTCTGGGGTTTTTCCCAACCCCCCAGAGCCAATTTGGGGAGCTGAGTTGGGCATGTGGGAGAGAAGAGGGGGAAGCCCCATTGAGCTAGTGGGGGTCCTTCTGCTAGCATGCTAGGTTAGTTGAACCCAGCCCTAAGAATCCCTTTGGATCTAACCAGTGCTTTGAACGAACTAGTTTAGTTTAACAAAGTTCACTAAATTAGATTTTAAAATTCTGAATTGTACTATGAAACTAGTCCCATACTCAATGAATCAAATGTTAATTCAGTTTATTTGAGAATAGAACTTCAAATGATTTCTAATTTATTTTCGAGTTCATTGCCTTAAAGTGGCTTGTAGCATTGTGGATGCTGATTTTATAAATGATAGATGATAGATAGATAGATAGATTATAGATATAGATAGATAGACAGATAGATAGATGATAGATAGATAGATGTTAAATAGATATAAAATTTGGGCGAACATGAATTGAAAGGTGAGCTGAATATGAACCAAACTAGTTTGTTTTGTAAAGGGATGAACATGAATTAGTTCCTTTTGGAGTGTGTTGAATTAGTTTCTTCTTATTATGTTGACATATAATAACTCTGTTTGGGGTGTTTTTGTTGTTGTTGGTTTCTGTCTGAAGACACAATGGAGTGTGCCTTTGGGGGTGAAATCAAATTGCTAGAGAATTACAATGCCTGCTGTGGTTGCAGAGACCTGTAAGTTTTAGCTGCTGCCTCCCTTGTTGTTTCTGCTGGCACAAACCTGGGCAGTGTGTATGGAGATGCTGCCCAGACGACAAGACCCCGCTCTTGGCTTTGCTGATGTGGTCCAAAGCTTGGCTGTAGGTGTTGCTGGAAGGAGGCACACAAGGCGCCATCTAACCGTTTTAGGGACTCCACTTGGAGCTATGCTGACTGCTTAAATGGGACTTGGTCATGTGTGGATGGAGAATACTTACAGTATTTGTCTAGTTTATGAGACCGTGTGGGGAGGACCCTCCATGTTGCAGATTATTTTGGATGCAATGGACACATAACTGCAGCAGCCACATGGGGCACCTACCGTGTTTCTCCAAAAATAAGCCATACCCCGAAAATAAGCCATACCCCGAAAATAAGCCATAGTGATAGGCAGTTTAACCTTGTAGGTTAAACTGTACCATACTTAATAATAAAAAAAAGACATCCCCTGAAAATAAGCCACCGTGTTTTTGTTTTTAGGAAAAATAAATATAAGACGGTGTCTTATTTTTGGAGAAACACGGTAGCTGGGAAAATACTTCCTCTGTTTGAAACAGGGAATATGCTGCAGTTATGGGGAATATGATTTCAGCGGAACATATTTCCAGTCTGTGCACCAATTCTGAACACCCATAGTGATGCCACACCTTTAGGACATTGCAGTCTTTTGCTTTCTGATACTGAATGCAATAGTCAACCTCTGCCCTGCTCAGTGTGTTTTGCAATGTGAGTCAAATGGTCTATTTTTGTGAGAGTATTATTGCCCAATGGATCTGTCAATTGCTACTGACTGACTTGTTCCCTTTTTTTTGGTCCGAGAAGATGATAATGCTGTTGCTACTTAAATCAATAGCCCTACAGTGGGAATTAATGATTTGTTTCCACTTTGACACATTTATTTGCACAGCGTGGAAAATAACATTTATTTGTAGCTGGAATGTCCCACTGGGGGTTCTACACGTATACTTTAGTGTGATATTTTTATTGCCATTTCTTTTACCTGAAGCCAGTGAGAAGAAAGATGGCTTAATATAATGAAATGAGAGAGATATAAAGAGAAAGGATCAAAGGGAATTTAAAAGGACACCATTTGGGGTTACCCCCAGAGCACATGGAAGCAGTGGGGAGCTGAGAAAGAAATGAGCCTGTCCTTGAGGAAAAACCAAAGAGCAAAATTAAAACTCAACCAGTATAAGCCTTAGAGTTTCCAAAGAAAATACAAAGGAAACGATAAGAAACCCTTAAGCTTGCCATAGCACTTGAGAATTATTTTCCCTCAGGTTAAAGAAACTTAAGAAAAATGTTGAAGAGTGGAAAATGTCTAGGCTTGGGACTCGAAGTGATAATAATGGCAGTTACTCTATTATATATATAGAAGGAAATATTGTTTACAAAGAGTATATGAAGAGCTCTGCTGGATCAGGCGAAAGGCCCATCTAGTCCAAAATGCCTACAGGAAGCCTACAAACAGGACCTGAATGCGACAGTATTCTCAGCAACTGGTATACAAAAGCATACTGCTGCTGGGAATGTAGGTAGAACATAGTCATCCTCGTTAGTAGCCATCCATAGCATTAGTCTCTAAGAATTTGTCTAATCTCCTTTTAAAAGTTCAAAAGTCAGTGTGCCATGCAATCCTATGTAGTTCATTTCATAATCATGTTTTATTGAAAGTTTTCAACATAAAGGTAAAGGGTAAAGGGACCCCTGACCATCAGGTCCAGTCGTGTCCGACTCTGGGGTTGCAGCGCTCATCTCGCTCTATAGGCCGAGGGAGCCAGCATTTGTCCGCAGGCAGCTTCCAGGTCATGTGGCCAGCATGACAAAGCTGCTTCTACAATAAAAGCTAGACTAGTCTAAGAGAGAAAAATGGGTAAAAAGCCAAAAAAGAAAAGAAGAAAAAGAAAAAGGGGGAGAGAGAATAATAATATAATAGTTATACTTTAACCCAGGGGTCCCCAAACTAAGGCCCGGGGGCCGGATGCAGCCCAATCACCTTCTAAATCCGGCCCGCGAATGGTCTGGGAATCAGCATATTTTTACATGAGTAGAATGTGTCATTTTATTTAAAATGCATCTTTGGGTTATTTGTGGGGCCTCTCTGGTGTTTTTACATTAGAATGTGACCTTTTATTTAAAATGCATCTCTGGGTTATTTGTGGGGCATAGGAATTTGTTCATATATTTTTTCCAAAATATAGTCCAGCCATCCACAAGGTCTGAGGGACAGTGGACCGGCCCCCTGCTGAAAAAGTTTGCTGACCCCTGCTTTAACCACACACAGAAGAATGAACTCTCCCTGCTCTCCCCTGGGACCTTCCCCCTCTTCCCTTGGCCTCCCACCCTGAGAGGTCTTCTCTACCCTGCCTCTCACGCAGGGTCCTTCATCTCCTGCCCATCACCTTCCTGCGTGTATTTTCATTTATCCAAAATATAAAACTTCAAAAACCAAAATGTACATAGAAATAAAATTGACAAGAATTAAAAGGCACAGAGAAAACAAGACAAGGAAAGAGATAAAGGAGGGGGGAAAGTGTTTTCCGCTTCTCTGTCTGCCAATTAGGTATATAACAATTATTCAAAATAATGAAATTATGCAATCCAGGATAACTTCTAGCTATAATACCCAGCTTTTTCTCATTCTGCTAAATGACATTTTTCAACCTTTAATTCCAGGCCTCTTGGGTTGTAGTTTTTACCCCCAGAAGTACGTCCCACTGAATTCAGCCAGGCTTACTCTCAGGTGAGTGGTTGTAAAAAAATGTAGCCTAAATCTTTTTGGAAGACACAGTACATTTGTTACACAAGAGGAGTTGTTGCTGTTGTTTCAGTTTACTGCCTTGCCCTTCACCCCAAAGTCCAGGAATGGGGCACAACAATTAAAACACAATATTAAAAGCAGCTTAGGTAAGTTGGCCCAATGTTCTAAGAACGTAGAGGTAGAGGAGGAGTTATGTGTGTGGGAACTGTATAAAGACTTCAGAAAGAAAGAAAAATGTGTATTGTCATCTCTCAGATCGAAAACTTTGATGCTACTAGTATAGCTATCTTCCTCTCTTCCTCCTCCTCTGCAATAAAATTGACATTCTGCAAAGCTCTCATTTTCCCTTCAGGCCAGCTCATACGTTTACTACTAAAGTGCTGAGTAAATAACTCCGAAAGTGGATTCACAAGTGAGAAAGTAGGCAGGTATTTGATAGGAATTGTTCCGCCTCTCTGTCTGCTTTGATAGATGAACGACTGCTAACGGCAACCCACTGGAAACGCATCATTGTCTATAAGGTTTACCAATTAGGAGCAAGGTTTTGATTTAGTGGGAAGCAAGTGATACTAAAAGGTCTGCAGAGGCAATAAAAGCTTTTTCTATGACCCGAAATGTTTGCCCAAGGTGAAAATCCAATGCTTCTTGAATAGCATTAAGTGTGTGTGTGTGGGGGGGGTAGAATCCACTCTCCCATAGTTAATAAAGGCCTTTTATGGTGTATTGTGTTGTTGATTTGTTGTTGACTGGTTCATTTATCACAATGAAGCTGCTATCGCACAGAATACCAATCAAAAGCCTGGCTGCTTTAATGTGGGTGAGGAATATTGCTTCGCATTTATCACAAATGCAATTAGTGCTAATAAAACTAATAAAGATTACAAACAGAAATAATGAGCAGACTTCTTTCATTACATTAGTATCTGTCAATAATTTGCTTTTGTGAGAATAAGAAATGTGACCTGCATAATTTCACAATCTTTTTGCAATACCCTCCTGCACTGGTGTAACCTGCAAATTTTGTCTGCATGGGACCCTTTCCCTTAGGCAGGCCCAGGTTGCTGATCGCAATAGTGAATGAAATAGCACCTGATGCTTCAAACCAGCTCCTTCTTTCTAGCTAGAACAGGCATGGGGAATCTGTAAACTCTCCAAATGTTGCTGTTCTCCAGCTCCCACCATCCCTGAGCAATGACCATGATGGCTGGGGGCGATGGAGTTGGACTTCACCACCATCTGCAGGGCCACTGGTTCCCCATCCCTAAGCCAGATGCTTTCCTTTCAGCAAATACTTCTTCCTTTCAAATAGACTCATTTATAGCCAACACTTGTGGCCTGATAGTTATTTGGTTCTTCATCTTCAGGCATGACAATATCCCAGGTGGTGATCTCCTCTCCTTGTACTTGTTGAAGTAACCAGCCTTGATTTTTAGCCACCGCTTTTGCAGTGGTAAATATAGGCTTAAACATAAGTTAAAGAAATAACTTTATATGTACAGATGGTTTATAAATAGCCTTATAAAGTTCTCATAGTAACTTCTTCCTTTGTTTATTTAGAACATAGACGATGCATGGGATGAAGGGTTGAGGTATAAACTACAGAGATAATTAAAACTAAGGCAAGGTCAGCTATTTGCAGAGTAAATTAATGTAGTAAGTGGAGAAGACAATTCAGCAGTGTGTAATGGTGTGGAGGTGGAGATGTTGCACATTCTGGGTACTTTTCAGGCATGCACATTAGGATTAAAACATGGAAGGGGGGGGTTGTCAGGATGAGTGCACCAGCTTTGCCTCCACCACCATCCACATCTTCCTCAGCTCGTGCATGATGATTATCTGAAGCAACCCTCTATTCATAGAGTGGCTGGGGAAATCCAGCAAGATGGGTTGGGTATAAATATTAAAATTATTATTACAGTTATACATTGGTTGACAAATGCCTTGCAACTTCAACATTTTGGCTTCCAAACGTTGCAAACCCGGAAGTGAGTGTTCTGGTTTGCGAATGTTCTTCGGAACCCAAATGTCCGACATGGCTTCCATGGCTTCCGATTGGCTGCAGGAGCTTTCTGCAGCCAATCGGAAGCCGTGCCTTGGTTTTCTAATGTTTTGGAAGTTGAAGGGACTTCCGGAATGGATTGCGTTCAACTTCCGAGGTACGACTGTACTATTATTATTATTATTATTAACCCCTTGGAGGTTTTTTTAAACCTCTTTGAGGTTTTTAACAATCAAGCAGTATATAAATTTTATGAAATAAATAAATAAATAGAATTTTCTAAGTTGATGTTAGAGGCACTGGGTGTTGATGGTACAAATGAAATAATTTCACCACATTGAGGAAGACAGGCCAAGTATATTTTCTAGTGTATTCCTTTGATGCTCTTAACAGCCTCAAGAGACCATCTTTCAATTTCTCCAGTCCCATGAATAAGCCATGTTGCCTTCAGAATCTCTTCTCACTCCTTTTTGACAGTAACCTTTCAATCGTTTGCCTCTAAGGCACGGGTGTCAAACTCAAGGCCCGGGGGCCAAATCCGGCCCACCAGACCTCGTAATGTGGCCCGCCGAGCGCCCCAGCCAGCGGGACCCAGCAGCGGGTCCTCCTCCTGCCACGGCTCGGCGCCTGGAAATGGCTGCTGCTGCTGCTGCTGAATCACAGACAAAGCACCCAGCAACGCCGCGTGGAGGAGGAGGAGGATTCAAAGTGCTACAGAGCAGTGCTGCGTCCCAGAGGCTCGGCACTCTCCGTACGGCACTGCCGGGCACCGACCCGACAAGCCTCCTCCTCCTCCTCTTGCCTCACCTCCTCCTCCTCCTGCCGCGGCTCAGCCTCATGAACGTGAGCTCAGCAGCGGCTCAGCCTCATAAACGTGCAATTCTGAGGCTTTACGCACGTGTGCTAAAACGGACACCTGCTGCCTCACGCTGCACGGGAAATGCTTTTTGCCCCTGGGTCCCTTCGCGCTGGCGCTGAATCAAGGCGGCGACCCCCCCTTCCCTTTCTTTCTTCCTCTCTCTCGTTCTTATTCTTTCTTTCCCTCTCCTTCCTTCCTTCTTTATCTCTGTCTTCTCTCCCTCTTTCTTTTTCTTTCCTTCTTTATTCCCTTCCTTCTTTCCTACTCTTCTTTCTCTCCCCCTCTTTCCTTCCTCTCTCCCTCCTGCTCCCTCTTTTCTTTCTTTCTTTCTTCCTTCCTTCCTTCCTTCCGTCCGTCCGTCCGTCCTTCCCATCTTTCTTCCTCTCCCTCATTCTTATTCTTTCTTTCCCTCTCTACTTCCTTCCTTCTTTCTCCCTTTCCGTCTTTTCTCCCTCTTTCTTTTTCTTTCCTTCTTTATTCCCTTCCTTATTTCCTACTCTTCTTTCTCTCCCCTCTTTCCTTCCTTCCTCTCTCCCTCCCACTCCCTCTTTTCTTCCTTCCTTCCTCCCTCCCCTCCCCTCCCCTCCCTCTCCCTCTCCTCAGAAACATAGGATACTTTATACTTCTGGCCCTTAAACCCTGGAACCAGGAGAGCAGCTCCAGTGAGTCAACCTCAGCCAGTCCCTTTGGTGAAGGGTGGTGGCTGACTGGCAGAACATTTGTCCTGCATGCAGAAGGACCCCAGCATCTCCAGGTACCAGTAGCTCTGCAAAGGTCCTGCATGAAACCCTAGCGAGCCTCCACCACCCAGTGCAGTTACCAAAAATCATTTTTCAATAAATTGTACAATAATTGTACATTTGAATATCTACTTGCCATTATTCTGACTATGTTTCTGCTTTCAGAGCTAGTTATTACTTACATTATTACAAAAAAACAGTAATAATTGAATGCAGTGACAATAATTTATGATAATAAAGAGTGGACACATAGTCCTACAGATACAACCGGCCCTTTGAGGGTGACCAAACTGCTGATGCGGCCCCCGATGAATTTGAGTTTGACACCCCTGCTCTAGGGTGACCCAGAATGGCCAATGCCACGGGAAAGAAAAAAGGAAAAGGAAACTGAACTTCATGCCAGCTTGCAGCCTTCATTAATAAAGGGAATGGTCCTCTTTTTATTTAGCGCTATTAAAGCTAGCGTTAATCTTTATCAACCATCCAGCTTCCTGAGGAAATCAGATTTAACTCACTCATTGCTATTTACTTTGTCTATTTCAGGGGGAGATTAATGGGTATGACATTCATCCTGATCGTTAAACTCTTTAATGAGCTTCACGTTTGAACACTCCAGCTGGAACTGGCATTCTGTAAGAGGACTCTGTTGACAGGATATTCCTCTCACTGCTGATATCATTTGAAGCACTGAATGAAGTGGAAACACCCAAATCTCCACCTGCTGAGAGCTTTAAGACATTATTTTGGAGTTCATTGGTAATGCTAATGTTCTGTCTTAAATTAAAGTTGAATTGTTTTGAAGCAATCCAGGAAGCCGTTGCTGGACCACTTTCAAAGCTTATGAAGTGACTGAAGTCAGCCAGCCAGGATATTAATATTTGAAGGCAAACAGACTTTGCTAACCCAACAAAGGCGCAAGTTGTGTCACACAAACAAGGCAGCGAATGGCAGCAACCGGCTAGAGTCAGTTTCCTTCAGGGGAGATTGACATCTATACAGATGTGCTGACATGAAGCCACTTTGCTGAGCAATGGAAAGCCTCAAGACATTCAATGTTATTGAAATTAGTAAAGCTCTCTCTGCAGTCTCATTAATTTAGGAATGGGCAAGAGTGACTTAGATAATCTGCTTCAAAACTGACTTTGAGGAAGACCATATGGAGAGGCCTATCTTATAAATAAAACTCTTACAATTGCAAATATTTCAAAGAAATACAATACACAATTGCCTATTGCAATAGTTTCCCTAGCAGTGCAAGCCTCTACTCCCATTAAGTTAAGTGGGGTTACTCCTAAGAAATTTAAGTATAGGCTTGCCATATCCAGAAAATAGGAAAAGACATGATGACCAAAGCTAGAGGGCTGTAGGATGCAAAGGAAAAAATGACTTCTATTCTGGTATTTGACTCTATTCCCCCAAATTTCAGCCTGGAAGGAATAAAGCTCATCCAAAACTATGGTGGAGGGCCTGAATCTATCCATACTGTATATCATGGGAAGAACAGCATCATCCATACTTCATGGACCATGGAGGTGTGGCAAGGGAACGGATGCTGGACAAAATCACCAAAAACATATGCGATCTTGAGGCAAATTAGTGGGGTGAATGAACTAAAAAACTGATGAAGAAGTACAGGCATTGTTGGAGGTGGGTGACCAGAAGAAAGAACATTTATTCTCATGCTTGTCAAGTAAGGGAAATGCAATCCTGGTTTTGAGTGTTAACCCTATTTTTTTGCATACTAAGTAGAACCAAACTCCTGCAGGATCTCAAGAACATCCAACCACTAAATTAGTTCAGTCGTTTCAGCAAATGCTTACCTTTGTTTCCATTCCATTTTGTGCATTTTCCAATTCTAGTTACATTCCTTACAAAATACCTTAAAATTTAAATAAATATAGAAAGGGAGAAAATTTCTCATTACAAGTCTTCAGACAACCCTGCTAGTGATGTTAATTGCTTACAGTAATCTTTCAAATATCTTTTTTTTTTTTATTCCAGCCCTTTTGGAATACTTGATCATGCTGCTTTGGGGCTAAAAGAATTCTTGCCACTGTTGTTGCATACATAAAATACTGGAGGTAAAAGGAAATATGGAAATAAAAGGAAAGATGTATGCCTCTCCTTCTCCCCCCCCCCATTTCCTTTCACCTCCAGTATTTTTGCATTGCATTGTCAGACCACTGCTCCCACAAAAGGTGATGTCTGCAATGGCTGATCCATAACACAGAAACATCACAGCATGCATATCATGTTGCGCATTCAACAACACAGCTAAGCAGCACAGAGCAGATGTTTGCAAATGCATAACCATCCGTCAAATTGATAATGAATGCATGGATCCGCATCTGCCCTATTTAGACACAACACACTGAGTTACGCCACTCTAATCTCTGAGCGGTGTGAGATTCCAGGGGTTCCAGATGTCCATTGAGGGTCCGTGTTTCCTTATGGAAATGAGAAACAGCAGAGATTGTGGTGTCTCTGCAGAGATTGTCAGGTTTATTTGCTCATATATTCAACCTGAGCCTGCGATGGAGGAATTCACAGCATTAACACCCCAAAAGGGTCTTGTTTCTCCCATAGTCACAGCCTTGGATTCAAACAGAGATCTCGCTTTCCCAGCCTGCCACTTTTGTCTCCAGCTTCTAGCTCACCTAACTCCTAGCTCTGAACTCTGGCTTTATTCCTTCTCACTGTGAGCTGAGGGAGGGTCCTCACCCATTTGTGTCTCCCACAGAGCCCCTTTCTTTGATTAGTTTTTAACACTTGCTGGATCCAGGGGTTAGAAGTCTGGCAACTAGCTTAACACCTCAAGCCTTGATTAAATTCTAACACTTGCAGGATCCAGGAATTATAGACATCTGGCACCCACAAACTCATAACAAAAAAAGAAACTAGAAGCACACAATAACAGATATTATGGTGATGCCCCATAATATGCAGAGTAATCAGTTGGTAGAGCATGAGATGCTTAACCCCAGTGTTGTGTGTCTGAGCCCTATGTTGGGCAAAAGATTACTCCACTGCAAGGGGTTGGACTAGATGACCCTTGTGTTCCCTTCCAACTCTACAATTCTGTGATTCTAAGATATTCTGATCCCCCATTCCATTGTTTATTGAGGCAGAATCGTCTTCCTGTTTGTTCTCGTCAAAGCCCTGGGCATCATTCTCATATTTATTTGATCTCACCTTAAGAGAGCATAGATGAAAAATAAATAATAACTTTGAGCTGACTAACTGGTAAGCCAGATTCTCAGTGTCTTTTGGGATTCTCATTGAAAAGATAAATTTCTTGAAGCCACCTGGAAGGCCTTTTATATGGAGTTTTGCCATCTGTGGATTTCATATCTTTCTTCTGATGAAGGGGTGGCTGGGTGGAATCTACTGTATGAGCTTTCCCAGTGGTGAATAATCTCAGCTGGGTTTCCTTAAAGCAACCCACGATGAAATATCAACTCAGTTTGTTAAAATATGCTAAAACATCTGTCAAAAGCAGCTGATAATGTTCCTTCCATTTTGTTTCTATTATCTTTTCTATTAACAGGCAGTAAAACTGACAGGCTGGATTTTTGTTGTTAGCCAACAAATGAATGCCTCTGACTGCAGAAAGTATTTATGAAGTATTTAGTGCTGATAAACGAGCCTTCACCATTCTCCATCATGTAATTGCATTGAGATGCAAGAGTTCTCCTTTCTTGCTTAGCTGGTTTGATCTTTTGCCATCAAACCGGAGGAAGGGAATGGTGGCTGACATGGGACAAAAACATGCAGAGAGCGCCAGACCAACCCGGGAGTGTGTGGTGAAGCCACAGCACAGCAGGAAATGGCAGGGGTTTCAGTCGAAAGCATAATGATTTTTTATGTAATTAAAACAATCTGAATCAATAACTAAATAAAAAAATGTGACTGGGAAAAATGCAACTCTGGAAACAGTTAAGTATAAACTGATGGTTGGAAAAACAGGTTCTGTTTTTTTACAGCAGTAATTCTTTAATTCTTTCAACTCTGAAAGAAATTCTTTCTGTTGTTGTTTTTTGTTTTGTGTGTGTACAAAAAGTATCCCAGACCAGCCCTTATCTAAGATTTAGTGTGATTGTTTAATGGGGAAGGAAAAGTGGATTTTGATGTCTGGTATTGGTAAAAAGGTATTGGTTGCAAGAGTGGAGAACCAGTGTGATGTAGGGGGTCAGGGCAATCTTCCCTAGCCTGGTGCCTGCCAGAAGGTGTGGGACTCCAGCTTCCATCAGCCTCAGCCAGCATGGCCAGTGGCCAAGGATGATGGGAGCTGTAGTCCCAACAACATCCAGAGGGCCTGAGATTGGGGAAGAAAAGCATTTCAGGAGCATGCAGATGCTGCTGAATGACAACTCGGATCAGCCCTAGCATGCATGGCCAATGGACAGTGATAATGGGAGTTGCTGTTCAGCAACATCTGGTAGCCCAAAGGTAAAGGTAAAGGGACCCCTGACGATTAGGTCCAGTCATGATCGACTCTGGGGTTGCAGCGCTCATCTCGTGTTATTGGCCGAGGGAGCCGGCGTACAGCTTCCAGGTCATGTGGCCAGCATGACAAAGCCACTTTGGTGAACCAGAGCAGCACATGGAAACGCTGTTTACCTTCCGGCTTGGAGTGGTACCTATTTATCTACTTGCAGTTTGATGTGCTTTCAAACTGCTAGGTTGGCAGGAGCTGGGATCGAGCAACGGGAGCTCACCCCGTTGCAGGGATTCGAACCGCCGACCTTCTGATCAGCAAGCCCTAGGCTCTGTGGTTTAACCCACAGCGCCACCTGTGTCCCTCTGGTAGCCCAAAGATGCCCCTAAATCTGAATTAAAGTGTCGGACCAGGGAGGCCCAGGTTCAAATCCTTACTCAACCACAATGCTCACGGTGGAATGGACTAGTCATTCTTTTGCAGTCTAACCTACTTCACAGAGCTCATGTGAGAATAAAATAGGGCAGTGGTTGGGAAAGAACCAACGCGGCCCACAACGCTTGGAAGAAGGAGAGGAAACAAATGGAATAAATTGTTATTGCTGTTGTTTGGTAGAAATACGATAGTTCTAAGGCTGCTTTTAGTCACATATGTAAGCTCTTCACCTAATATTAAAGCCAGTTTTCACTGCCTCTGCCTCACTGATGTTCAGGCATATATATAACTGCATTGTGTAAACAGAAATGGCGAGGTGACATGTGGTGCTCTATTTTTTAACACAAGCGTCTGTGCATGCATCTTGCTCATAAGAAATGCACCACTGTGGAAAAGATTCACACACATATTTTGCTCCTACCCTTTTGGTTTCATCAAAACTATAAATATATATTTTGCTCCTACCCTTTTGGTTTCATCAAAACTATAAATATTTTTATTTTTATTTTTAGAAATAGGCACACAAGACAAAGTGAAATAATATGTCCCCCTCTTTTCCCGCTCCCTGTTCAGTCTCTGCCCACACTTTGAATCTGTCCAATTAAGGAGATCCAGAAGCACCCACCCACATTCATGATGTCTCCAAAAGTTGCATAGAAATAGAAAACTGAAGTAGAAATGTTCATTTCAAATGCCAGGTGACACTGTGACCCCACACTCCTTCTTAAAATGAGATGTTAATGTAATATAAATTTGACAATTCAACTCTTTTCTCCCTGTCAAACCCAAACCAATTGAAGGAAGCACTGTAGCTTAGAGCATCTGATATGCATGTCAACGGTCCCAAATTCAAACACCTGCATCTCTGGAGGGGACTGAGAGACCCTTATCTGAAGCCCAGGACAGACAATACTGAACTAGTTGGATCAATGTTCAAACTCAGTGTAAGGCAGCATTCTATCTTCCTATGTAGCTGTCAGGGGTTCTTGCGACTACTCTAGAGTAACGACGCCCCGCATGCTTGTCTTTAAGCAGCTTTTTATTAGTGCAGGCTATTTACAGTGAGCTGGGTATGTACAACATGTCTGCTCAGTCCTATGCAGAATCCGGCACTGGACCACCCCTTGACTTCTTCCAGCATAAGAGTCTTGGGACAGCAAACCTCCTGCCCCGCCTTCTCCTGCGTAATTCCGGAACCGGAGGAAAGGGTCTATGCTCCATGTTTTCCTTCTCCCCCTTTCCCCCCTCTCTCTTCCTCCCTCCTGTGTCGCAGGGGCTCTCCCGTGCTGCCAGAGCCATGGCCCTCTCTCCCCACTTCCTGACTGCTTTCCTCAGCGTCCTCGCTGCCATTGCTGCTTGGGGAGGAACTGCTTCTGATGATAGGGGGAGGTTCTCTATACTCTTTTCCCTTTACAGTAGCAGTCATGCCTCATAGGAACTTTTGGCTCATATCAGCTCCGCCCCCTGATTGATTTTCTGTTGCTGTTACTTGATAATGTTGCTAGAGTTCTTTTTAAAATGGTTTTGCTTGACCTTAGTTTTTAGGGTGCTTTTCTTAAGGTGGCTAATGTTTCTTATCCTCTTTTTGTTTCCTAATTGTCATTAGCTTTCTAATATTTAATTAGTGGTGACAATACTGTATTCGGAATTCATTAGCTGCCTTGAAATTTTAGGAAAGAAGAGGCAGAATGTCTTAGGTATAAATGTATGTAAGGATGCTTTGTTAATCAGGTAGCACCATATTGGTAAATAATGCTGTGATCGCTATCAGACTGTAGAAACTGCCTACGCTAATCAGAGAATCATGACACACCAAGGAATCCATCGAACCTGTGGGTGGGTGAATTGATTTTCTTGGTGCCCACTCAGTGCTACAGGTGGTGTGCTGTCCCCCCACCCCTCAATACCTGCTATGCTATAAATAGAGACTTTCTCTAGTGATGATATATGAGAGATGTGAAATGAGTTAACCTCAAGGGATTGATTTGTAAAGACCATTCCTTCTGCTTAGAAAGAAGAAGAAAGCTACCCTTAGCTTTAAGGCAGGAGTGGAGAACCTTCAGCCTGCCGGCAATTCCTACCCACTCCTTGACCCCATTTCCTCTACTGCTCATCAGCTTCTCACTCATCAGCTGTGGGAGATTGAGAGCTGCTTTCCTCCTCCATGGGCAGATTGAGGCATTTCTACACCTTTCTTTGTCCCATTCTCAACGTGCAGCATGGGATCACAGCAATCTGCCCATGGAGGAACAGATTTGGAATGAAGAAGCTGTGGCCTCCCAGATGTTGTTGACTTCCAGCAGGCTCATTCAGCACCAAAGGTTTAGTACAGTGCTTTTTGTTTCTTACAGCAGCAATTCTTTAATTCTTTCAACTCAGATCCCCTGTTGTTGTTGTTGTTGTTGTTTGTTGTTGTTTATAAAAAGTATCCCAGATCAGACCTTATCTAAGCTCTAGTGTGATTGTTTCATGGATAAAGAAAAGTGGATTTTGATGTTTGGTATTGGTAGAAAGGTATTCATTGCAAAACAGGAGAACCGGTGTGATGTAGGGGGTCAGAGCAATCTTCCCTAGCCTGGCACCCTGGGTGGGGTGGGCACCCAGCTCCCATCATCCCTAGCCAGCATAGACAATAGTCAAGGATGATAGGAGGTCCTACAGGTCCCCCATGCATGATTTAAACCATGGTGAAATATGCGCATCCCTTGTGTTTCTATCTATATTCTTTAGAAGAATGGTTTTACATTAATTATACCTATGTACAAGTACAATCATAAGAGCCAGGAAAAGAACATTGGACATTGTTGGGCATCTTTAGCAAAGCATCAAAACAACAACATAATAAAAAAATAATGCAACAGTGTTCTGGAAAATGTGAATTAGTTTATCCCAGTTTTACGTTGGGTAGAGGAGACATTCCTTTGTAGAAGAAAAGAGAGCTCCCTTTGGATTGTGTGGATTGTTGTTAGGAGGGGTGTGGCACTGAGCCAGGAGGAGGAAGGAAGAGAACTACCTGAGCCCTGGCCACCCTGCAGAGAAGCTGGAGGTCAAGCGGGATCAGGACACTGCCTCAATAGTGCGATGCATACAGTTGGTGTACAATGCTTGGCCATAGAGACAATCAAGCAGGCATGGACCTTGACTTGCCAGAGTTGCTTGGCTGTTTCCCTCGCAGAGCTATTTATCAATCACATACTACAGGTGTTGCTGGAACAGCCCAAGCTACCATCCAGGTAGCCACTTGACAGGTTGCATTATAGGGCATTTCATCACCCGAATTGCTAAACAACTCCATGCACATTGTGATTAATTTTCCATGACTATAGGGTCCCCAATGGTTGGGTCTTGGAATATCACTGCATAGAACAAGGGATGAGAATTTAAAACAGAGACAAAATGGTGATTGTTTTCTGAGCTTTGAATTCCAGAAACATCCAGAACATGTTTTTCAATCAATCACAATCTTCCTGTTTTGAACTGCATTTTACTTTGAACGAGCAGGATTAAAAAGAGAGGGGAAATGTAGGAAAGTGATTTGTTTTTCAGTATAACAACATCCATGTGCCAAGTGTTTACAGATTTCTTTGAACCTCCCAATGAGTATGAATGTGTGTTGGAGGAATAAAGCACTTATTTAAATCAGGATTTGACTATCTTATAAAATGCATTATGCACTTTTCTTTAGACGAGGATACTTTTTTAAAAAAAGAAAAATGGTTAAGTGTTTGAGTTCACTTTGACTTCAGAATGAGTCACATGTATCCTGTGCAATTAATGCAAACTTAATGAACTGATCAACTAAATCTAATCAATTAAGATTTATTAACCCTACTACATACATACAGCTCAATACATGTAGCCTGTTTAGAGCTGCCACGAATGGGGATAGCAGACGCAATTCTGATTCCCTGATCACCACAGTCCTTTTCAGACATGCAACAGTAGGACTGTATAGAGTGCATGTGTGTATACAAATTTAATACATAATAATAAATAAATAATGCAACTGTAGATAGGTACATGGTCCTTTACATATGTCCTGTTCAACGGGACGTGTGGTAAGTGTTTGCAAAATTGGCAGTCCTACTTCCAATGCATGAAAAGGGTTTATTTAGGTGTTTGCCAGGTGAATAGATCTATAGTATCCAAGCTTTGTGGCTCATAAAAATGCCACCCCCCCCAACCAAACCAGTGGCCCTCCAGATATTGCTGGACTTCATCTCCCATCTCCCCTGACCATTAGTCATGCTGCATGAAATTGATGGGAGTTCAAGAACAGCCGGGGGAGGGCACAGATCCCCCTTCTCTGACCTGGGTGAAGACACTTGTATATTCGGTTCTACTGACATATATCCAGGGCTACAAAGGGAAAAAGAATGGGAAAAGGGAAGCAAAGTGAACATAACGCTTCCATCATGTCTGCCAGCCCATGTTCAGCCTGTAGAATGGAGGGCAATAAGGAATATGATTTAAGGGAGCGTTAAGAAGTAGTGATGGCTACCAACTTGGATGGCCCAGGGACCCAGGTGGCGCTGTGGGTTAAACCACAGAGTCTAGGGCTTGCTGATCAGAAGGTCGGCGGTTCGAAACCCTGCAATGGGGTGAGCTCCCGTTGTTCGGTCCCAGCTCCTGCCCACCTAGCAGTTCGAAAGCACCTCAAAGTTCAAGTAGATAAATAGGGACCGCTCCGGCGGGAAGGTAAACAGCGTTTCCGTGTGCTGCTCTGGTTCGCCAGAAGCAGCTTTGTCATGCTGGCTACATGACCTGGAAGCTGTCTGTGGACAAACGCCGGCTCCCTCGGCCTATAGAGCGAGATGAGCGCCGCAACCCCAGAGTCGGACACGACTGGACCTGATGGTCAGGGGCCCCTTTACCTTTACCTTTAAGAAGTAGTGATGGCTACCAACTTGGATGGCTTTAAAAGAGGGTGAGGCAAATTCATGGAGGGCAAGGCTGTGTTCCACCTCCAGGCAGCATTTCCCTAAATGCCAGCTGCTGCCAATCACAAGTGCAAAGAATTCTGATGTTCTCTGGTCCTGCTTGTGGCTCTTCCATAGGCATCTAATTGGCCGCTTTGGGGACAGGATGGTGGACTCGTCAAACCCAACAGACTCTTCTTATTTTCTTATCGGTATGCAGCGCTGTTGGTGAAATACTATTTTCAAGGCAGGTGAGGCATTGAACTGGCAGGGTTTCGGACATTCGATTTTGATTCATAGATATTATACCCCCTGTGTTTTTTCTTAAACTGTCTTGTTTTCTTCTTTTGAGTAGTGGAATTCTAAGTAGGAAGGGTTGGTGGTGGGGTGGTTCATTCTGAATTCTAGTCACATGGACATTCAAATCGCTGGACATAGCAACACATTTAGTTTTATACAACTTTCAGGTTTAAGGCAGTTTCATTTTCCGTTTGAAAAAAATTGAGATGTTGGTTTGACAAGGCAAAAGATGTGAGTGTTTCTTGGTGAAGAGTGGTAAATACAGTTCAGTATGGGGTTTTTGGAACTGAGTATTACTTGCAGTTTGCTTACTGTAACATCTTAATAGCCTTAATATTGAAATCAGAGAGCATAAGGGTCTGGAATTAGCCATTTGCATTCTGAGTGGTTGCTACCACAGTCGCTGGAATTAAATTATTTATGCAAAGGAAGACCGCTTTTCTCTCTTTTTTTAGTGCACTGACTGGCTATTCAGTGGAAGTGGGGCGAAGTGGGGCATCTTTTTCCCTTTCAAAACTGAGCCTCCTTTTCAAGGCTGCATTGGGAAAAAAAAGTCAATAAAAACATAATGAGGATGAAGAGAAATCTCTGTGTATTACACCTCCCATTGACTTCTGAAAGACTATCTGCGTTGTGTAACAATGGAAGATTCTACTAGCAGGATACGTTTCACCTTTAGTGAAGCCATTAACACTTCCTGTCGTTTTATAGTGCTGCTTCCCTCAAGGGGCTGAACCTGGCTTAGGGCACAGTGCTTTCCTGGTAATGGAAATCTGCTTCTAAACGGAAGCAAGGTTCAGATAAAAGAAAGAAAGAAAATCCCTTGTAGCGAATCCATCTGTTTACAATAGAAATAAAAGTGAAAACCACAAAAGAAGAATGAAGAAGTAGTAAATGAATGGATTCTAGTCTCATTAAGAGGAAAAAACCAGTAAGCACAAAGGCTGTGTTCCGTTACAAATGTCATGAGACATAAAAAAAAGTTGGCTTCTTAACAGATAATGATGACTGTGAAAATAGGAGTTTCTCTACTATGTATTTCATTTCTTCTGTTCCACCCATGAAAGAAGATAAAATGGCATCGCTGGCTCTGTTCTGATAACAACATAAAATTATTTTATTTGCACTGCTCTTTGGTTTGACAAAGTGCAAATAGCGGCGTGTGTTTTGGATTGATGTTGGAGTGGGGGGGGGAGTTAAAGTTCCTATCACACTGGACCACACCATGATCCCAATCCAAATTGTGCTCCCCCATAACTGCTCTTTTAAAACATCTATCACCCAGTTGTTAATTATGGAAATAAACAGTACATCTACATTCACATTTACTGCCAAGTTTAGCAATGGGTTGTTAAATAATTACTGCCACTTATGGCCAGGTGCCACTGTTATGTTTCCTGTAATATACAGCTGTCAGAGCATATGCAGGTAGACTTTACAGTGAGAATACATTTCTCACCTACGTTTCTCTTAAAAGGTGAACTTTTTCTCATAATTTAAGAAGCTGCATATAGAGTTAAGAGAACTGCAAGCGTCCGGCTGGGAACAGGCTCTAGTGTTTACACCAGCCTTCCCGAACCTGGCGCCCTCCAGATGTTTGGACTATAATTCCCATCAGTCCCAGCCAGTGCTTTTTTCTGGGGGGATGTAGGGGTACGCATAGCCCTAAACATTTTGTGAATCTGGCCTCATTGAGGGGCAGTATTTCAATATGAGTAGGAAAATTAGAGTACCCCTAAACATTTTTTTAAGGAAAAAAGCACTGGTCCCAGCTAGCATAGAGTTCTAGTCCAGGTTCGGGAATGATGGCTTACACAACCTGGTGCAAATATTCCAACTGAACCATTGGGTGGATATGTAAATTGGAGAGGGGCCCCAACTCAGAACATCTGCTTTGCATGCAAAAGGTCCTAGGTACAGGCTGGAAGAGGTTCTTTACTTAATCCCTGGAAAATTGCTAGTCAGTGTGGACAATATGGATCTAGATGGACCAGTAGCTCGACTTGGGACTTAGCTACGTTAGTCAAGAAACAGTGTTTTGAATGTGTTATAAACATGCAACACTAGATAGTGCCAGAGGGGGGGGGATTTCTAAGCAATTTTCCATAGTGTTTTTTTTCTTTTGTCCCTCACCCCCTTGTGCATAGATCCACCCTGGGTGTAAGTTAACTTCCTTTGGTCCTATGAAATGATAATTGCACTATACATGCTACCACACAGCAGGATTGCACAGATGACCAAGCAATCCAGGTAAGGGAGGTTTACCCAGGACAGCTTGATCATTGACTCATCATGCAGATAAAATGCTGTTATGCAGAAATGAGTGGGTTTGGTGCTAAGGATTTAACTAGAATTGCCATTAATTCCCCCGCCCCCATGGTTTTTCACAGCAATGGATTATAAACCTCTCATACTGGTAAGAAATTGTCAAGACAATTAGTCTTATTGCCTTCAAGATGTGGGTGACAACTGTCCATTCATTTTGTGATTACAAAATGCACAAGGATGTATTGGTTGAGGAGGCATTCATTGCTTCTGTTTCTGCTAATCATAATGGCAACCTGAAGTATTCAGAAATGATTTCAAACTGATTATTTGTTAATATTTCCACCAGTAAAAATGTAGCGGAGGAAATCTCTGTGTTTGGGATTACAGCTCTCTTCAGTTATGAAAATAAAGAGGGTAGAAAGAAAAATAAAGATTAACCTTTGCATGGGTTAATGCCTTCATAAAGCTTTGCATTTTCATTCTAATGTTCATTCAACTCATTTGACCGCAGAATGCTCATTCAGCTATGTTTTCCTTTACCTAACCTACTGTTGCATCACGGGCAGAGAAACACTTTGGTCCTGAACAACAAAGAGTGCTTTTGAACTAGTGATACAGATAAACCCTCCTGCAAGACTCAGATAAATATATTACAAATTTGCAGCTTATACGCACATACATAGGTCATTGCTGCTTCTTGTTATGGAAACCATTAGAACTATCCTAGTTTACTCATGCAGTAAAATATATCTTCAGCTTCCTATAAATAAATTTCAACTATCTCCCTCGCTCAATTTATGTTCTGTTTCAGTATTAAATGATGTGCAGAGATACCTTTTATCATCAGCAAGGTCTTAATACTGGCCTTTGGTATTAAATACATAAGACTGAATAGCCAAGAATGCTTTATTTAATTTGGCCATATTTAAAACATCACTTTAGTGTTTGCTACTGTACTAGAAGAACTTTACAGGAACCTAGGAAGTACCAAATGAAAACTTTTGCCCTACCTCAAAATTTTCTGTTGTTCCAGGTAGAAATTTGGTAGCCAAATTTTACTTGGGAATTGCTTTTCCTCTGCCACAAGAATAACCAATGTGATACCTTCCAGATGTTGTTGGCCTCCAACTCTTATAAGCTCTTATTATTGGCCATGCTGGCTGGACCTGATGGGAGTTGGAATCAACAACATCTGGAAGGTACCACATTGGCTACCCCTCTTTTGTAAGCTAAACTTGCTTTGGCAGTGATTGAAAAGTTAATGAAATATCAGTTAATGTATTGCTCTTTTATAATTGAACCATATTAAAATAAAATAGTTCAATAATAAAATTTAAAATTTCTTCCTGCATGAGACATCTTCTCTACACCTAATCACCTTTGTTTGAATGATGATGCTGATGATGCTGATGATGCTGATGTGATAGCTAGCCTTAGAATTAGTCTTGGGCAACCAGGAAATGAAAAGTTTCCATACCCTTTCAAATTGCCCTGGTTTGAAAAAATAGAAATCATGGTAGCACAATATGTGTTTGGTTCTTTCTGAGAAGCTTGAATTTTCTTGTTCAAGTCTGAAATAGGTCCAGTGGACCTCTGAAAAGATCTGCTTTCAAGAAGGATCTCAGTAATAAGCACCTACTCAACCCCCTAGAGTTTGGAAAGACCCATGTCTCAAACTCGAAAGAGCCACAGCAGTCAGTGTTGTTGTAGGAATTTCCCCCCACCCCACTGAATCACACACACACATATTTCCACATGACTATCGAAAGGGGGAGTTGGGAGCCATAATCCTCTAAGCCTTATGACACGTAGGCAGGAGGCTCTGCCAACTGGACATTTCCCCATCAATGGTGCCAGACTGCTAGCCATCTCATTCACAATGGAAGACTCCAAACAAAAGACAGTGATCAACTCTTAGGAAACTGTTAATTTCTCTTTGTGTTTAGGAATTCACACCTGGGAGGGGTGAGAGGAGGACTAGGAGAGGTGTCAAAGGTGCTCAGATTTCTACCTTGAACCCTCCCTTTTTGTGAGGTATTGATTACGTAGCTGTGATGTAGGAATGATGTATTTTTGGGGTGTTTCTTGGTGATGGGAAAACTGATAAAAGTGGAGGTTCTCTTTTGTTCTGGGTCTCCGTCTTGCTTCACCTTGTTGCAGGTGGGGCCCTGTCGTGACAGTATTTTTCTTTAATAAAGACCAGGCCTACTGGCTGCTGTTTTGCTCTGATATTCTTGGCTGGAGTCTTATTTTGTCCAAGGAAGCCCTCAGATTTCCGTTAACAGTGTAGACCAGAGATGCAGAAGCTATGGCCGTCAATATGGACTCCCTCAGCTCCAGCCTGCATTGCCAATGCTCAGGGTTGGTAGGAGTTAAAGTGCAACCACAGCTGGAGGACCACAGTCTCACCAGCCCTAATGAAGATGGCACTGAAGTAGATGGACCAATGATCTGATTCAGTATAGGGTGTCTTTCTACATCTGATTCCACACACAGACACATTTCTATGCAATAAATACTATGCAAATTAATATCAAAGGTGTCATGGGCTTTGAAGAAACTCGATCTCAAGACGCAAGGGAGAAATGTGCTAAGAGGAAGGCACGCTTGGCAAATCCACACCGTGATCAACTCCCGCCCGGAAACCAATGTCCCCACTGTGGAAGGACGTGTCGATCCAGAATTGGCCTCCACAGTCACTTATGGACCCATTGTTAAAACCGTGTTTATGGAAGACAATCTTACTCGGCTATGAGTGATCGCCAAAGAAGAAAGAAGAAGAAGATGCAATAAATGAAAACAAAGCACGGGGAAAATACTGTCTCATATCCAGAAGAATGGATGCTTCTACCATAAGCTGTGTTGGGAATGCTAGGAATTACAACAAAGCTTTGAATTCTGACTGTGGCAAGAGAGAAGCTGTACAAATTGAGCAATTACCTGATAACATCAGCGGAGCTAGGAGTTGCAAAAAGCACACCACAAAAGATAAACCACAATCTTATCATTTTACTATGAGGCCCCTTTGATATTTTCTGCTGCTGGAGAAGCTTTGTCTCCCCACAGCCCCCTTCTTCAAAAAGCACTTAGTATGTCAGTAAAATGTTTGGACAATGAGCTGCCAGAAAGTGGAGTGCTGCACACACTTATTTATATACCGTGCTGATTAGTATGCTTTGAACACTGTTTGCCACTGCTGGATTTTATTGCAGAGCTGTTGACAGAACATGTTGCCCTGATCAGATAGTGGGAAGAACTCTAATGGGACACACACACACACACACACACACACACACGGGAGATTATATATTTCCTCCCAAAAGTAATAACCTATTTCAAAACTGCTCTATTTAAAGGACCATGAACTACCAATTGCTTTACAATGTCTTTTATATGACAAGAATTAGAAATTAGTGTGGCACAGAATTTTCATGAGTCAAGTTTAAATTGTCTTGGTGAATGCTGTCATTTGAAGTGGAGGCATATTCATAAAAAAACTATCCTCCATCCTTCCATTCTTTTGCACATTTATTGCATCTGTCTGAGGCCATCACTTATTCAATCTACTGCTGGTTGAACACAGAGAGAATGAGCAACCAATGGATAGCCCTTTGCATGGGATACAAGCCCTAGTGTGTATCTCATTGAAAAGAAGGAACAATATCTGCATTTAGAGGCACTTTGGGATACTTGCAGTGGCCATTGTGAATCCTGATGTGAGAGCGCATCATTCAGGCTGCTTCAACAATGAGAACCTACCTGCCCTTCTTCCCCCCAAAATGTCACCTGTGAACAGTTTTGCATCCTTTCTTACAGTGCCATGGACAATTTCCCTCAAAGAGGAATATGCTTTAACAGAAAAAGCTCACAAAATATGCTCTGCATTTGGTATTAGCCATATTTTGTACTAGGTGCAGTTTCTTAGCCCTGCATAGAGTAGGAAATTATCAAGGGTATCAAAACAGTTCAATGCCTAACTGCTGCCAGGCTATCCTGCCCAACAATGATCTTGGCTAGAGAAAACAGACAGAGGTGGGGAAAGGCACTCTGTACCACTTCCAGAAACCTGGATGTCCAATGATAAGGTGGAATCAATGTCCAATGATAAGGTGGAATCAAGGAGCAGTTCCATATTATATACCTGCCCGAACTTATCAGGCTCCAGTTTCAATTTATTATCCCTAACCCTAGGACCCAGGTGGCGCTGTGGTTAAACCACTGAGCCTAGGGCTTGCTGATCAGAAGGTCGGCGGTTCGAATCCCTGTGACGGGGTGAGCTCCCGTTGCTTGGTCCCAGCTCCTGCCAACCTAGCAGTTCGAAAGCACGTCAAAATGCAAGTAGATAAATAGGAACCGCTACAGCAGGAAGGTAAACGGCGTTTCCATGTGCTGCTCTGGTTTGCCAGAAGCGGCTTTGTCATGCTGGCCACATGACCTGGAAGCTATACGCCGGCTCCCTCGGCCAATAATGCGAGATGAGCGCGCAACCCCAGAGTCGGTCACGACTGGACCTAATGGTCAGGGGTCCCTTTACCTTTACCTTTTAACCCTAGTCCAGGCATCCCCAAACTGCAGCCCTCCAGATGTTTTGGCCTACAATTCCCATGATCCCATAGATAACAGGACCAGTGGTTGGGGAAGATGGGAACTGTAGTCCAAAAAATCTGGAGGGCCAAAGTTTGGGGATGCCTGCCCTAGTCCATTGCAGCAGACAGAAACTAGTCCAGAACCTACATAGCCTGACCTGACCCTTATTATTATTAAATGTGTATATGACCCTTCAATTGAAGATTCCAGGACAGTTCACAACAGAAAAATACAAAATGAGAATATCACAATAAAACAAAAACAAACCAATTACTTTCCTCCCACAAACACATTTTAAAAGCCATAGAATGCTAATCAGTCAAACTCCTAGTTAAAGAGAAATGTTTTTTGCCTGGTGCCGAAAGATACTGTATGTAATGCTACCGTACCTTGGGTTACCAACACTTCAGGTTACAGACTCCACTAACCCAGAAACAGTACCTCGGGTTAAGAACTTTGCTTCAGGATAGAATAGAAATTGTGCGGCGGCAGCGCAGTAGCAGCGGGAGGCCCCATTAGCTAAAGTGGTACCTCAGGTTAAGAACGGTTTCAGGTAAAGAACGAATTAAGTTCTTAACCTGAGGTACCACTGTACCAAGAAAATAGAACTTACAAGCGTACATGCATAGGACTGCACAACTGAGAGCTAGTTATTTCTTTACATGGTTCCATCATGGGGATAGTGGTGAGGAAGTAAATGCTTCCTTCTTCCCCCACAGTAACTATTAATCCTTCCATTCCCCAACCAGCACCACTAAATCCTGTAAAATCACAGGATTTAGGAGAAACTATCTTTAGCAATTTAATGCATTGAATGGCTTTCACTTCTAAAAGTAAAAGAAGACTGTGTGATAGGAATTGGGTCAGTGAACTGGGAGATTTTGAGGTGGGGAGAAAGAGTGAGACGAGGCTTATTACAGAGAGCAAACAGAACATTTGGTGTCTATTCATTTTGGCTCTGCTGCCACAAAAATAGACATATTTTTCATTTTTATCTCTACAGCTTCTTCAACACTTGCTAGTTGGCACTTGAGGGACCTTAGGAAAAAAGAAACAACATACCTCCCGCACTCACACGGCTTCTATAAAACATATAAATGCATTACACCACATTTAAAAGAAAGAAAGAAGGGAAGAGACCTTAAGAGGAGCAAGAGTACCTGGAGAATAAACAGGTTTTAGGCTTCATGTGAGAAGGAAATAATGAAGATGGCTATCTATCTTGAGGGTGTTTCCACCACCTCGTTGGTCCTTCTGTAATCCCCTGTTGACTTAAAGAATCCCCCCTAAATATCAGAGGCAACCTGGGATTTCTAGCCAACTTCATATTTTGTATTTTGTATTCATATACCAAATACATGTCAGCTGAGAATGGCACATGCTTACCGTATTTAAATGGCACTTATCTTCTTTAAACATTAATAACACCCACAACAACCTGAATAGCTTTAAAAGACAGATTCATGGGAAGATTAGGCTATAGGTGGCTATTAACCCCAATGGCTGCATCCTTGTGTTTCTGGGATTCACAGGTTGGAAGAGTGCAGTTGTGTCCAGATCCTGCTTGTGAGCTTTCCATAGACACCTGGTTAACAAGGCCAAACCTATTAGCCTATTGCCTGTAGGATGATGATGATTCATTAGCCTCAGGACTGAAGAATGGGCACTGGTGATCTGGTGCTAATGCTGAGCTTGGGTCTAGCCTGTCAACAAGACACACTGTTCCTGTTCTTACAGGGGCTGCTTCCATACAGTGGCTAATGCAGCTGAGCTACAGAGATCAAAACAAGATATATTGGAAGGGTGTGGGAGAGTGGGGAGAAAGACTTTTGTTAGGAAATGCAATGTATATTCCATTTTGTGAAAAGGAGAACTGAGCATGTGTTTCCAGTAAGTACAGCTATTGATTATTGTTACAGGAGAAAAATGACCAGTCACAAAGGCTTTCTATTGAATGTACTCTACTGAAAACATTGACAGAGTACCATTGACCATTTGAAATAGCTCGTGCATTTGCGTGTCGAGGTCCCCAAACCACCCCTCAAATAATTCACACCACAGACAGAATTTTTGTTTTGGGTTTTTGGCATGAATTTGGCCACAGCTTTATTAAAATACAAAATATGTGAGTGGTTGCGTAGGGATTGGTTCCACCAACTGTCCCCTAAGGACAGAACTAGCCTTAAGTCAGCAAGCCTTAATTCTACAGGGAGAGACAGGGAGCCGGGTGTGCTAGCCCTCCCCTCTCCCTTCAGGCTCCCAGGGGCTTCACAGTTACGGACATTGCATATCGAGCCCCTGTATTCCTGAACGGAATTTCCCCTACACACAGGCATTAACTTGAGGGGCCAACACAGTCAACAAGACCCCTCATACAACCAACAAAATAACCAATGCCTAACCGCCAACCTTACAAGTTGTGACTATTTGCTATGCAGTAGGCAAAAACCAGATGGCACCAGCCAATCAGCCAGATGGCAAAATTCCTACCGGGCCCCTGCCAAGCAGACGACCCCATGACAGGCACAGCAAGGTCAACACAGAGTCCTAAACATAGGGAGGGAGGGCGGGTGATCCGAAGTACGCAGCCAAAGAAAAGGAATAAACCACGTGCCTGCCTTTTATATTCCTGGGCTGTCCCTCTGAAATGGCAACATGCTCCCCCCCCCCAACAACAGCCTGGGTCCAATCAGAACAGTAGCCACTCAAAGCCCCCACCCCAGCAACTCAGGGGTAGTTTTCTAGGCCCCACCGCAACACATGCTCTCCATGAAGGAGAACCCGCAATGCCCCATTGTTGCTGCTTGATGCTATTTACCCGACTGGAAAGTTAATTGTCTCTGGACTGAGACATACACAAATAAATAGAAGCCATCCAGTGGGAGAAATTGCCCATCTTCCTTCCTCAAGATTATTTTTTTATTATGTTTTTACAAGACAGTGAAACCAGTGCACCTAATTAACATCCATCTTGTCCATGTTCTAATATCATTTCTAAAAAGGCCCTAAACCTTCTTCCAGATGTAGAGTAAATGCATTACCTTCTGGAAAGGGATTATAGCTAGGGATGGCCATATGCCAGTTTACCAGAAGCAGACTTACAGGCAGGATGAAATAAACAAGAAACGGGTTCAGAAAACACGAGGGCAGACATACATGGCATGGCAGAGATAATGGGATCTGATGGATAGCAAGGGAAGATTAATTCACCATACGATAGTAGAATTCCAGATGTTCAAAGGGAATATATAATCAGAAGTGAAGAAAATGAGTGATCCTTTCCAAGACACCGGAACCATGAACAACGCACGGATATCGTTTTATATCCTTTACAGACTCACCTTTGAAAAAGGCTGCCAAATCATTCCAATTTATTAAGTGTCTTCAGGCTTATAAACAGGCCCTTCTTAAACACGGCGATTCCTGAGACAGCATTACACCATCATGTTATGTCTGGTTACATAGTCTTCCATGAAGAACCTATAAATTGCTTCAAAGCTTAATCCAGTGTTGAGAAACTTCCTTACGTCTCTTGAGTTCTTGTTAAATTCCCTGGTGTCGGCTAGAATTCATTTCGGCTCAGCGATACATTGGAGGTTTTGTGCAAGAGCTATGACAGCAAAGAGGGAAAAAGAGGTCAGTAGGGTAAGTGAGTATCTTCTCCAGCACACCCTTAAAGAAGGCTTAAGAAATCATAATTGCGGTGGGGAAAGTTACAATTATTCAAATATAACAACATAGAGGATCTGCATACAACCGAAGAAAATAAGCTGAATCAAAATATAGTCCAAGAAGGGAAGTTCCCTAAGGTGGGAATCCTGGGAGCTGTAGTTTGTTAATGTTGCTGGGAATCATAGCTCTCAGTTCCCAGGATTTTTGCGGGTGGGTGGCAAGAATGTGCTTTAAATGTATGGTATGTACACAACCACAGGCTTTTAAATTGTGTAGAAGATTAGCTCGCACTCTTAGTTTTCTCCTTGCTTCTGGAGATGTTGAGTTTGCCATCCTGGATTTTGTTGCAGCAAGAGGCAAAAAAAATTAGATTAACACAGCTGAAGGTACTGCTGTTAAAGCTTTCTTTCTTCTTTTCGAAAAGAAAACATTTTTAATATACTCCAAATGCTCTAGTATGTATGAAACGTCACTTTTCAACAGCCCAATGCCCACCTGGATTTGGGTGGTTAATTATCAGATAGGCTTACCAGAAATAGGTAGGGGATTTTAATTTTATTTGTGTGGCAGGAATGAGTAATCTGGTACAATTGGTTTCTGTAATGTTAACAAAGCAGTTCGGTTTGAGATTTACCAGATATTTACTTTTTGTAAAAACATCACGTTAAGAATTTGGTCTACATACACAGATGCGGGATGCAGGTGGCACTGTGGGTTAAACCACAGAGCCTAGGGCTTGCTGATCAGAAGGTCGGTGGTTCGAATCCCTGCAACAGGGTGAGCTCCCATTGCTCGGTCCCTGCTCCTGCCAACCTAGCAGTTCAAAAGCACGTCAAAGTGCAAGTAGATAAATAGGCACCGCTCCAAGCGGAAAGGTAAACAGCGTTTCCGTGTGCTGCTCTGGTTCACCAGAAGCGGCTTTGTCAGGCTTGCCACATGACCAGGAAGCCAATAATGCGGGATGAGTGCCACAGCCCCAGAGTCGGTCACGACTGGACCTAATGAGCAGGGGTCCCTTTACCTTTACCTTTTCACAGATGCATAGCTTCTTTAGTAAATGCAAATATTATTCCTAAAATAAAAAGTCTTTTTTCTAAATCCCCTGTTTTACATATTATTTGTAATTTTGGAACCCAGACCATGCTTCTCTTCTAGATTCGTAGAGCTTTTAACTCCTGCATATTTCTGTGTTTTGAAACAACCCTGTCCTCATTTCTGAGTGCTTTGGTGAAGGTTTGTACCGCCTGTAAATTGCACCTTGGTCCCTCAAGACATTCCATGGGACATGGCAGCTGTGTTTAGCATGGGCAAAGGGGCACCTGTTGTACCCATGAGTGCCCTACAAGTGAGTAATGCATGAAAATGGTTTTAGTCACAATACTTTTGGCAACAACTCTGCCTTTATTTGCTTTCTGCTCCAGTAATTATAATGATATACCAAAAATAATTGTTGGCTTTCCTGCTGGCTTGTTCTGAATGACAGAGCAAATAAACAAAGCAAGCAATGAAGACAATAGTGACCTCAGTATTTCGTTGGCACATTTTAATCATATTGAAATTGCTGTAATGTATCTGTTTTCAAAAGCCCAATATAGCCAATGAAAGCAGGATACTCCAAGTAAAGTGGGAGATATTGACCGTGTCTTTGGTCAACACTAATATCACCAGTTCTCTAATCAGATTGCTCCATCAAACATTGTAATTGCCTTAACAGGGTCAAGAGGTTCCAGAATCCATTTTATAAGTGCATTATGATGATATTAGCATCCTTCTGTGTGCCCAGGTCCTCCACTTATTCAATCCACCAGTCAGGAGGAGCAGTAGATATTTACTGCTGCAGACATTTAGGAGCTATGTGAACAAGATTCACAGGCTTGCATCTTTGGCTGGACAGCAAACTGGCCAAAATAAAATAAAAAAGTCAATGAAGGCCATTTCAACCTTCAATTGGCATTCATGAACTTTTTAGACTGAGCTTCCACTGTACCATATAAACTACACTATACTGCTCTATATTACGATAATCTATTCAACACATCAGTGTAGACTGGGTAAAACTGGACATGATTTGATTTAGCAAGGGAAATACTGTATGGAACAATGGGAAGACTCTAGATTGGTAATAACATGTCTTCTCATTACACAAGTCTTCTTTTATATTGTAGAGTGAGAAGGTGCACTGGCAGTAAATCAACAAATGGGTCAGGTGGAAAATCCAGTCTACTCTGTGAAGGCCATTAGAACTTAGCTCAGGAAATTCCCTGTGGAATTGAATGCTTCCTCTAAATCAGAGATGTCAGGATAGGGATGTCAGGTGATCCCTGTCCCAGAATAAGATTATAATTACAATCCTGACATGTACCTCTCCCCTACATATTTATACAGACTTACTGAGCACTACACTCTGCTTCTTGCCTTACCCCAATGGGTAATTGTGTCAATGCTTTGACTGAAACTGAAGAGCCAGTAGCCTATTTTGAAGTAACACAATTTGAGTTGGGAGCAAAATTCACTGATTAGCTCCATCCCGATATCACACATACCAGCTTTCCCAATGCCTAGATGGGGAAAGTTAGTGTGCACAATATCTGGGGTAGGGATAGCCAGTGCTGCACCGCTCTCTGCTCACATGAGCATTACCTTTAAATGGTACTGACCATGTTGTGCGATGTGACTACACATTATTGTAATTTTTATCGTTGAGTGTCAGCCGCACAGAAGTTCTGGGCTGGCTCATTCTGCAGAGTGCTAGATCGCTTTTCTGCTTGGCATGTTCAAGGACTGCTTCAGTTGCAGTTGTTGATTGGCCAGAGCTGCCATTAATGCTACATTTTGAGTATAGAAAGGCTGCAGTTGATGGGAAACCTGCCCAGTCAGTCAAATGCCAGATGTTTATATAAATCATTTGGTACTTTCTCACTGTGATTCCGGCGTGTTCAGCATCTATCATAAATTCTTCTTTTCTATTTGCATTGTGCGTCTGTGCATACATTGAGACCCATTTTGCATGAACACATTTATTGGTATAATGGAGTGGATAAGCAATGTGCCTCCATTGATCAATGATCTATGAAAACTGTTCCATGGCAACCCTTTCACACAACCATGTCCTCATGTTATAACTTCAGATAATCACTTTAAATCAGGCTTCCTCAACCTCAGCCCTCCAGATGTTTTGAGACTACAATTTCCAGCATCCCTCACCACTGGTCCTGCTAGCTAGGGATCATGGGAGTTGTAGGCCAAAAACATCTGGAGGGCCGAGGTTGAGGAAGCCTGCTTTAAATAATGGTGATGAGAACTGGCCTTGAGCTGCATAAGTTCTCTAGACTAATATTACTTTATTATCCATATCAAGCCTCATCTCCCCCCACCCTTACAATAATTTAGTGTTAATAGATGGGAAAGATATAATCCAAAGATAATGGAATTAATACGGTTAAGCCTCAAAAGATGAGAGTTTCATGTCGGGCTACGACAGTGTCAGAGGATGTGGGACAATTAATAATATTTGATATCCAGAGGCTCCTAAGGAATGAGAAACTATGTTATGATCTTTGTGATGTCAGATTTCCTGTCTAATTTGCATGCTTCTGTGTCTTGTCAGTCAGTTGAATGTAAGCCTGAAAACTTCAAGAATTGTTTACATGTTAAAAAGTCATTGTTAGCTAGTAGCAAGGTTTCTGAATATAGTTAAACCTAATTAAGAAAATTCTAAAATGCCTATTGGGAGCTAGAAGTGCCGCTGTTATAATCTTGCAACAACAATTATTTAGGAGGTCAAAACATATGACACAAAGCAGACTGCTGAAGTAAATTGGCATAGAATTGAGGCAAATGGTGACTGGAAGGAAGGCTCAAAAACTTAGCTAGTCCAACATTGTGTTCCCAGTGACCAAGCAGATGCCCATGGGAGGCCAACAGGAAGAACCTGGGCATCACAGCACTTATCCCCTCTTGTGTTTCTTTGCAACTGGTATTTAGGGGCACACTGTTTCTGACAATGGAGATAATATATAGATAACATCATGTCTAGAGGCTATGGGTTGCCTTAATTATCCTCCTGTCAGTTGCTGAAGACATAGGTCAGCAATAAATCAAAAGATCCCCCAAGACAGTGAGGTTAACTTTTTATTCAATGAAACAACCACAGCTTAGGCCTAGTGGTCCCAGCAAATCTTTTTAGGAGGTCTTGTCCGGATAAAGCAGTTGTGAGGACTAAAGGTCCCCACCTTCCCAGTGCCCACTAGGACTCCTCCTCTCCAGGGCCTTTCCCAAGCAGCCTCAGGCTGCGTCTGCATGCAACCACCTTGTGTTCTGCCCGTTTACAGTCTTCTGCTAGTTCTAGGAGATGGGGAGGAGCTGGTCACAGCTGGAGGGAGAGACTCTCTGTCTTTTTCAGCAGCTTGTCTTTCTGTCTCCTGGCCCCACTCCTTTCTAGCTCCTGCTTCTGCCTTGGAGTCTAAACTGTTCTCTGTCTCAGCCTCTTCCTGTTCACTAAATCCTGTTGCCTCTTCTGCTTCTGAAACCTTCTCCTCCCATGCTTCTTCTCCTCCTCCCTCTGGCCACTCATCCCACCCTGGTCATCCCACCACCAATCTCCTGGCTCCAAGCCTCCTTCTCCTGGGGATTCCCTTGGGGGTTCCCCAGCTGATGTCTCCTACCACTCCTCTGCATCCAGCCAGTCTATGACACCTCCATGAATTTGTTATTCCCTTTTTAAAGACATCCAAGCAGGTGGCCATCACTACATCTTGTATGAAATGTCATAGTTTCATGATGTCTGGTGTGAAGCACTTCCTTTTACCTATTCTGAATCTCAAGCAACTTAAAGAATAAACGCTAGTCCATTGACTGGGTAGTTGGAACTGATGAGAAAAATTAGTGAGTGAAAAAATATTCATGGAATTGTGGATTTGGAAATTATGCTACAAATCATCTAGTGCAAAACCCCTACCTTAGTTCACTAGCAGGTGCTTTAGATCTGACTGTGTTGAGCCTGTCCCACACAGGGAGGTGACCATAAATTATCTCATTATGAAGACATGATAAATATGCACACATATTTTCAGGCAACACCAAATGTTACAACTGAAGGCAGATTGTGATGAATGGACAACAGCATGGCAGATGGGATTCAACATTAATAACTGCAAAGCAGCAAACTTTGGAAGAAAGATAATTTTATCTACAAATATCAGTGAAAACGCCAAGGGTTGTTTTCAGCAAAGCTGTACTCAGAGTGGACCCACTGAAATGAATGAACCAATGCTAAGAATGTTTATTAACATCTTTTTTTTTAATTTTTAGTTTGATTTTACATATACATACATACACACACACATCAAATAATCAGAATATTAAAAAAGAAGTAAAAAAAGCATATCAGCAACGAAAAAGTAAAAAGAAAAAGAGATGAAAAAAGTCTCAAAAACAAGCCTTTTCAAATACAATTCTTTGTAGAGAGTACGAGCCGTCTTTTTGCAACTCCTAGCTTGACTCCTTGATTCCTAACATGACTTCTCTCTACCCATGAATGTTACTTGATAATTCCTTTTCCTAAATCTCTGTATTCAGTTGGTAAGTCTGTGGAGAAACATTCTGGTTGCCAGTGGGATTTTAATCTATGCTAAACCAAGTAATGGTCTGGGAATCTCCATTTTTCATATATTTTATAAAAACATCCCATTCTCTCCTTATTCTCTCCTTTGAATGATTTCTTATTGAGTCTATAAGTTTAGCCAATTCTAGGTATTCACTTAGTTTTAACAGCCATTCTTCCTTTGTTGGTATTATATTACTATTCCAGTGTTTTGCTATCATGATCCTGGCGGCCATGATTGTGTATAAAAAGACTCTCTTGTTACCCTTTGGGATGTCTGTTGTGAAAATTCCTAATAACAATAATTCGGGTTTTTTAAAGAATGTGTGTCTAATCATTTTTTTTAATTTCATCATAAATCATGTCCCAGAATATATCATCAATGGGTCTTCTTGGCTGTACCCCTACCCTTTTGGTTACTTTGCACAGAGCTGGGGATTGAAATACAGAATCGCAACCCTCCTCTCCCTCCATGTTTCATGCTTTCAAACTGCTAGGTTGGCAGGAGCTGGGACCAAGCAACGGGAGCTCACCCCATCACAGGGATTCGAACCGCCGACCTTCTGATCGGCAAGCCCTAGGCTCAGTGGTTTAACCAGTAATGCACACTAAAAATGCTGAAGATTTTTTTCGTGAGGATGTTTCCTGCAAACTGATACAGAAAAGTGGTGAATTTAAAGTTTTAAAAAGGGGAAGCCAAGAGAAACCAAAAACGGACAGATTTGTCTATCCCTCGTTGCTTGCACAGATTAGCCCATTTGCCACTGTTAATGAATTAAAAGAAGTGTCAGAAATAAGGCCAGTACTGCAGTACAATATTATTATCCGAGTCTGTGGTGTGATGGCATTTAGAATAATGTGTGTAATTTGGACTGCTGTTCTTTAAAAAGAAATGGCAGCCTGATTAAAAAAAAAAGATGCAGAACAAGGTGATTAATACAGTTAAGTGAAGTGGATCAATTTTCATATGAATAAATACTTAAATAGTTATGGCTATATAGTCTGAGGGAGATTTGATGGAGAGTTACAAGATTATAAGTAGAGAGAATAAATTAAAAATATTTTTTCAGTCTCTCAACCTTCAAGAAATTGTGATCACCCCATACCCATCAACATCCTGTTTCCCCCCATGAGAGCATGGCAGCCATTCTGGGTGCTTTACTCTCGTGATTTCGGGGGAGGGGGAAGAGATCTTGTCCCCCTATTGTTGTTTTTCCAGGTCTGCGGTGATCTTGCGCACTGCTCCCAAAAGCACATTTTTTTGGAACAGTGCCCAGAAAAAAACATCTTTTTCTGTGTCCACAATCTTCCAAGGCAACTCAGAACTTGCATTTTGGGGTGCTGTGTCTGAAAACCCACCACTTTCCCCTGGTTTGCAGTTTCAAACAAGTCACATGACTTGTGCAGGATTTTGAACCTGGAAGATAGTGTCCCAGATTTGGGCCGTGTCACATTGACCTTTTGGTATAAAAGGTCATCAGAGATTAAGGCCTTTTGTGCATTACACATTGAAAGCAGCATCACACCACTTTAAATCGTCATGGCTTCCCCCAGAATCTTCGGAACTCTTGTTTGTAAAGGGTGCCGAGTGTTTTTAGGAGACATTTTATTTGTCTCACAGAGGAATTACCAGAGTTCCCTAGGAAGAGGAATTGACTGTTAAATCACTTGTGGAATAGTACATCTGTGTGGGGGATAGGAATCTCCTAACAACTCTCAGCAAGCTTAACAAACGACAGTACCCAGGATTCTTTGAGAGAAGCCATAACTGCTTTGCTTTCAATGTATGAGGGGGCAATAAGAGTGGGTCGCACTGGGTGACACCCTGAAGGGAGAGTGACAGTCTTTGCGCCCCCCCAAGCCCCCGAGCCTAGCCTCGCCTCGGCGCCTGGTTAAAAAGTTCACTCGCAGCAGCTGGCTTGCTTTCCTTCCTTGTTCCTCCCCTCTCTAGCAACTCGGCTCCCGCATGCACACATGGTGCTCCCCCCCAGCAGATACGCCGGTCAAAGCTTCCTGCTGGGCGGAGGAGCCGGAGCGCTGTGTGCGCACGCCGGGAGCAGGCCGAGTTGCTAGAGGGGCCAGGGAGGGCGAAAAGCGTTTTAGAGCCAGGGTGCTGCATCCATTGCGTAGCCGCTCCCCCCTCTGTCCCTCCATCCCTGCCAGCCCTCCCTCCCTTTGGTGCGGCCTCACTGAGTGGCCAAGCCTGGAGCCGCCCTGAAGAAGCCATGGTGAGTGCCGCCATGGCTGCCAGCCTGACCGGGGCCCTGTGGAGGATGCAAGCGACCGAAGAGGACATGCACTCAAGTCTCAGACCCCTACCCCACCCCACCCCACCTCCCCTTATTACCCACATTGCACCTCCTCCTCTTCCCCCCTCTGAGATGGTGCCCTCTTTGCTCCACACTAACAGCAATGGCGCGTGCACGGCACTGCACGGGACTGTTGTCAGCGCCCCCCACACGGGGCAGTTCAAGGAATTGATTCAATGGCACCCCCGAGCAAAGCTCTCTCTCCCTCTCACCTCCCCCCCCCACGCCCCATGCACTTTGGTCCAGTTGCGAAGGCTCCGCAAAAACTGCGGAGGGAAAGGTTTCTGCCTCTCTTGCAAATCGCCCCAAAATCCCATGTCCAGATCACCTGCTTGCTTGCTTGCTTGCTAGCAGCAAAGGGGAAAGAAGCAAACGGGACGGGGGAAAAAACAAACGAATGAAGCTGAAACTTCTCCTCCCCTTCCTCCTCCAGGAAGCAAGAGTGTGGAAGGTAGCAAGAGAGTGGCTGCATCCTGCAGGAGGGCCTCGGCAAATCAGCATGGGTGTGTGTGTGTGACAAAAGAAAAATCCGCACCAGGTGCCACCTGGGCTTGCTACGCCTCTGCACTTGAGTCCTATTTGGGTGCTTAAATGCCCCTTGCAATTGGAATCAAGTGTGGACAAAGATAGTAGTAGCTCTGCCCACCCCACATTACCATTTTCACTGGCCTCCACAAGTTGCTAGGAATTGTCCACAGTGGAGAGCCTGCTCTACTTGAATAGGCTTCCTGTATGATTTAGAACTGCAAAACTCCTCAATTCAGAAGTCATCCTTCCAGTTTATGGAGGGTGGCAGTAACAGTGACCAGAGAGTGGACTTAGCATGCTCACCCACACCCTTGCTCATCACCTGAATGATATTGAGCGTGTCTAAACAGAGCTTTGGGTACCCCCCTCCGATATACAGCAGCAATTTGGTGCCTTTTGTTCCCATTCACAGTTATGTGCTGATCTTCTGGAGTTTGCTTTAAGAAAATCCTCACATATCGTGACTTAGATTTGAAACTATTCACAGGCTTTCTTTCATCAAATGCCAAAACCGGAACTAGCGTGCTGGTTTTCTAAACTGGCATGACATAATGATTCTGAAGTGTGTTACCGAAAGGTTATTAATAAGAACCATAAACGGAGTTGCTGGACAAGTCTACTCATTCTTGTTTGTGTAGAAACTATTTTGAGAAGAAACTTTATAACTGCTTTGTGGAAAACAGTCATGGAAAAGCAGTCATGGAAAACTAGACAAATAAGGATGGGCAGGTTCCGTAGTCATTTCCTTCCTTCTTGGAGTACTAGCCTGTGAAAACAAAACACATATAAAATGTGTATGTGTGGGGGTTTTTTTGGGGAAAAAATGTTGCATACAGTGCTGTCATATTTAAACCGTAGAATCTTCATGTTAGTCCAGTCTCACTCCCACCCTAAAAAGCACCTCTAATAGATGGTGCCAGAACTGGGGACAGCACACCAAAGCAAAATAGAGTGGCACCATTAGTTCTAGAGACCTGGGCATTATACACCTGTTGTAGTAGTCTGGAATCGCATTAGCCTATTTGGATGTTGCATCATACTGCTGACTCACATTTAGTTTTGGTCTACTAAAACCCCAAGATCATTTTAACAACCCTACTATCATCCTGTATTTGTCCATCTGATTTGTCCATCTCTGCTGAAATTCATTTTGATAGTTTTGGCCCAGCTCTTCATTCTGTCAAGATCATATTGAACTCTGTTTCTCTCTATTAACTACTTCATCCAGTCTGGTGTCACCTGCTAATTTGATTAGCATCCCTCTACCCCTTTGCGTTGTGGTTAAACCACTGAGCCTAGGGCTTGCTGACCAGAAGGTCGGCGGTTTGAATCCCTGTGATGGGGTGAGCTCCCGTTGCTTGGTCCCAGCTCCTGCCAACCTAGCAGTTCGAAAGCACGTCAAAATGCAAGTAGATAAATAGGAACTGCTACAGCGGGAAGGTAAACGGTGTTTCCATGTGCTGCTCTGGTTTGCCAGAAGCGGCTTTGTCATGCTGGCCACATGACCTGGAAACTATACACCGGCTCCCTCGGCCAATAATGTGAGATGAGTGCGCAACCCCAGAGTCGGTCACGACTGGACCTAATGGTCAGGGGTCCCTTTACCTTTACCTTTACCCCTTTGCCTTAGCAGTTTTTAATGATGTTAAACACCGGACCTGGCACAGAACTCTGCAGCACCTCATATATGAGAGATTTGCAGTGAAACCTAACAATACTCGTTAGTATATGAAGTAGTTATGGGCCACAGAGTTCTGTTGCCATGTCCCCCCTTCTCCTGAGAGGGAGGAAGTCAGGTTTGTGTCATGGACTGGTTGGACACAGAGGAAAGGTGCAAGGAACCAAAGGAAGAAGGCTCAGATGATGGGTGGTGGGATGATGATGAGTCGTCTGAGGAGAAGACTGGGAAGAGGAGGTGATTAGTGAGCTGGGAGAGTCTGTGGCAGAGAGAAGTCCAGAATCAGAAGCTGGCAAGTTGGAGGAGGGAGGTCAAGAGGCAGAGATGAGTCAGGCTAGTGAAAATCTTCCCCACCATCTCCCAGAACCAGGAGAGGCATGAAGAGGGCAGAGGAGAGACTGGCTACACACAGTCACAGTCTCCGATTGCTTGGGAAAAGCCCAGGAGAGGCGGAGACGTCATAGACAGCTGTTGGGGAGGTGGGGTCCTTTAGTCTTGGCAACTGATTTCATGGAGTAAGGCCCACAGAGAGTGAGTTGCTGTGCTTATTAAGCCCGACACCAAGTCTGTAGAAATAATGGTTTTGCTAACAAAGAGTTAACTCCAAATTGGAACTGTGTGATTTACTGACCTGCGCAGTCTGTGACAGTTTGTTTCCTGTTAGTTTTCTGATATGCAGCTCCACTTCCAGGTGCTCCACCTTTTAAAGAACCTCTGGAGATGCAACAGCGCCTGCTTCCTTTCACAGGGTTGTTCTACCTCTAGATCTCCTGCCTCAAGTAAAGAATCATAGAATCATAGAACTGAATCATAGAATCATGGGGGGGGGGTTGAACTAGTTGGCCCACAGCTTCCCCTCCAACTCTACGATTTTAAAATAGGAAAATAATAGCTGCCACATTCAGGATTCATCTGCAAAAACATGCTGCTGTTGTTAAACCCCACAATAAAGCCTCTGCCTGCAGATTGTCATATACTGAATGTGCAGATACATGGATTTTATGACCAGCTTCATGATTAATGACTAGAATCAATGGACAGATGGTCTAAACATTCTACTGACAGTGAAAATCAATCACTTTATACTACAAAACACAAATATTTCTTTCTCAGTTTCATTCAGCATATTGTTCTAAGCTGTCCCTTTCTTATTCTTTGGTGGGGAAAATAAATCTTTAGAAGTTATTTTCCTTTATAAGTTACTTCCCCTTCTTTGCCGGTTGAACTACTTGGTTTGAAGAGGACCTGAGGAGAAAGATCCCCTGCTGTTAAGGGGGCTTCTCACCTTGGAAAAGGGGGTAGAAAGTCATCAATGGTCAAATGGATGTATTGGAGATTTTGTCAGGAGTCCATCGCATGCTGTGGCTTTTTTCTTCTTTGGGAACAAAGATCTGTGTGGAAATGGAAAACACAATTACTTTAGTAATTGATATTGTTGCTTCCTGATTCTCTCTCCTCTTAATTATTAGACACAGATCTATTTTGTTAGCCAATGCTTTGACATCTAAACTTAAGTCAACTGTCTATTTTATTATATTTTAATGTTGAGTTGCTACAATAGATTGTGTCCAGCATAGTTCTCAATCAACATCAAATCTGAAAATGCAGCATTTCAAAGAAGAAAAAGAGGAGGAGGAAGAAGGAAGGAAGGAAGGAAGGAAGGAAGGAAGGAAGGAAGGAAGGAAGGAAGGAAGAAGTTATTATGTATACCCCGTGCATCTGGCTGGGCCTCCCCAGCCACTCTAGGAGGCTTCCAACAAAATATTAAAAATACAGTAAAACATCAAACATTAAAAAACTTCCCTAAACAATGACTGGTAAACAAATTCATTTTTTAAATAAAAATAAATCCACAATTTTCAATAATCAAAGCATAAAAGAAATACTGCAATATCACAATGAAACAATACAATTCACAACAGCAGCACACAATTTTGCATGTGTACTAAGAATCATAGAGCTGGAGGAGATATCAAAGGCCAACCAGTGGATGATGCAGAAAATCTCCTATGTGGGCAATTAGCCTCCATGTAAAAACCTGACTCCACCGTCATCTGAGGCAGTCTGTTCCACTGCTGAAAAGCTCATAATGTCAGGAAGTTCTTCCTGATGTGTAACGGAAACCCCTTTCTTGTTATTAGAAGCCCTGGGCTCAGGTCCCACCCCTGGAAGCAAAAGAACAAATATGCTCCACCATCTATGTGACAGCCCTCCAGATATTTGAGGATAGCTCTCGTACTGCCTCTTCATTGTTTCCACTCCAGGCTAAACATACCCAACGATGACAATTAAACCTAGAACTGGAATTAGAACATTATATACAGCAAAGCAAAGCACATAATAACTCCACCGGTAGCAGATGAGTTGGGGGGGGCACTTAGCTGGGAGGAGTAAGGCGGCAGGGACGTAGCCGTTGTGCAAACACACTGACAGGAATGCCATATTGGCTCCACCAGTGCCTTTGCACAGCACGGACCTTCCTACTGCCTTGCTCTCCTTCAGCGGTGATCCTGTTGGATAAGCCATAGCTGCCAAGTACCCCGTATTTCCCAGGAAACCCCCATTTTTTAAAATCCTTTCCCGCTGGTCTCCCGTTTGAGCTCCTCTCCCGTTAATCTCCCTTATTTTGGCTCCTGTTGGCGGCCATTTTTCTGGTGTTGCTTTGCCCATCTATGGGCACCAGAAAATGGCTGACGCCGGAAGTCGTGTCTATGGAAGTGCGTAGACGCAACTTACGGCATTGCTTTGCCCATCTATGGGCACTGAAAATGGCCGGCGCCAGTACCGGAAGTGCGTCTACGCACTTCTGGACATGCGTCTATGCAACTTCCGGTGTCGCGCGGCTGCTGATCCCGGATTTCTTCGCGAGAGACTTGGCAGGTATGGGATAAGCATTGCCACCCGCCTCTACTGTCTGCTACTGAACTCCATGACATTCTGATGTCCAGCATGGCTCCCATTATCCCTCAAAAGCACTTTTAGCTGGTGTCAAAAGGTTACCAATGATTGAGATGATCAAACTGTCAAAGAGAGGGAGTTCCGCAGTTGTCATAGCAGGGTACATCCAAAGAAATCCAGGATCCATTTGTTTCTTTATGAAACAAAAAGTGAGTACCGTATTCCTCCCCCCCCCCCCGTAAGATGACAGACTAGGCACTTAGTAAACGTGGTACAGCAATATGCCATGGAACTCATGCATATTGCATGAGGCATTAACTTTATGTAAATTTACCTAAAGTATCGTGTTCTTTTGGGAGGTTTTACATACATTTCTGTCCTTTTTTTAAAAAAAAAACCAACTCCACTTTTAAAATAATCGTTTTAAATGTCTTTAATATAATTCCAAATAATGATGATTGGTAAAATCTAAATTCATTTTACATTAGGAATCTTAATTTAAAATGCAAGGTACAACACCTGCATTCAGAAGTATTTTCTAATCAAATGCTAGCAATAACCAGGCAATAGGAAACTTTTTTTTTAAAGAAGATTAAATCCTTTTTATAATTCCACACACTAGATAGATACAGCATATGAAAACAGCAAAGCTATGCAGGGCATGGAATGGAAGATTCTTTTTGTCCTATTTAATTCAGCTGATTACATTCATTGTCATCAAACAACCAGAAATCATTTCCTAGTATTCAAACAATTGTCACATAGAGGTCCCTGTCAACTCAGTGAATTTGTTTTGCATGATATAAAAGAAAACAGAAAAACTTGGCCAGAATGAATGTGCTGTATGAAGGATTGTTGTGATGTTTGATTATGTGTTTCCCATTAAAGTAACAATAAAAAACCCTAATCAGATGTTTTTAAACTGCATTTGTGGAAGGGGATATGCTGTCATGTGTACTGACAACCTCAGATACCCCTGCCCTTCCTACAGGGTTTCAGGGGGGATTGTAAGCCTTTTCGGCCAAACATGGTTTCAATTCTCACGATTGGGCATCCTGATCGCAGGGAGAATTGTAACCACATCTTCTTCAGAGATACAATATAATAATGCCTGAACAGGGCTAAAGTCTAAAGCAGCAATCCTAACCATGTTTACTCCTACAGATTTCAATGAGACTTTATCCTATGAAAGTGGAGTTAGAATTGCTGCTGAGTACACTATTACATTGAGGACCCAGGTGGCGCTGTGGGTTAAACCACAGAATCTAGGGCTTGCTGATCAGAAGGTCGGCAGTTCGAATCCCTGCAACGGGGTAAGCTCCTGTTGCTCGGTCCCAGCTCCTGCCCACCTAGCAGTTCGAAAGCGCATCAAAGTGCAAGTAGATAAATAGGGACCGCTCCGGCGGGAAGGTAAACGGCGTTTCCGTGCGCTGCTCTGGTTCACCAGAAGCAGCTTTGTCATGCTGGCTACATGACCCGGAAGCTGTCTGCGGACAAACGCCAGCTCCCTCGGCCTATAGAGCGAGATTAGCGCCGCAACCCCAGAGTCGGACACGACTGGACCTGATGGTCAGGGGCCCCTTTACCTTTTTTACACTATTACATGAGTGTAATACTTTGATCTTCCCTCTGAGGGCTGACCAGGCATGACATGGGAGATTCTTCAGAAGGAAATAATGCAAAAATAAAATAAAAATAACCAATTGCTTTTTTTTAACCTGGTAAAATTTTGAAAGAGTTTGCAGTGCTCTATGGGATGAGGATTGTGACCTGATTTGGGAGCGGGACAAGGAAAGGCTGCTGTTTTGAGAAAATAATCTTTTCATCTGCCTAAAAGTACACTTGCAAAATTTGCACTTATATTTTACAACCAAATGACTGCTTTTAGAAGCAAGCAGTTTAGTGACTGTGTAATAGGCAGGACATTTTGACTTGTTTAAGGCCACCAAGACTTTGACTAAGCATACCTTTAGTCAAAGTCTCCCCTGCCCCACTTCACAGGGATTTACACTAAAGAAGCCAGGCATGTGTGGTAGTACTATAGCTAATAAAATATGTCTAAGTGGCAGATTGAATGGTATGGAAACTGGGGAATCTTCACATATCACATTTGTTCAATTTGACAGTGATCTCTTGTGTTTTCTCCATGTCCCTCTTAGAGGTTTCCACTGTGGATTCTGAGGTACATTTTACTGCTGGATTTCCTGTTTAAATTTAAATGCCACATTGCAAGTCAGTATTGGAGAAGTATTGTCATTTTAATACCATAGAAGAGCACACTCAATGGATGAAAATAAGCTGGCTGTTTTTCTTCTTCTTCCCCAAATCTGTTCCACACCTTTTTCGAAGATAATCAGAAACAGAAGATTTTGCATAGTTTCCTTGTAATACGTTTGGTATCTTGTTACAGGTAGGTAGCCGTGTTGGTCTGGATCGAAGTAAAATAAAAAAAATTCCTTCAGTAGCACCTTAAAGACCAACTAAGTTTTTATTTTGGTATGAGCTTTCGTGTGCATGCACACTTCTTCAGATACAGTGAAATGGAAGTTTCCAGGCACTTATGTAGAGAAGGGGTGGGGAGGGGTGGGGATGGGGAGGGGGGATCACTCAGAAGGGTGGTGGAAATGGGTGATTGACTGACTGATAGCTGTTGATGACCGCAAACGACTGCAAATGGTTTTGCATGAAAAAGCATTTGGTATCTTGTTATCTGTTTGTTCTGGGAATGTAGAAAGATTGCTATTCAAACTATCTTAATTGGAATGCAGTCCATTCAAGTTTGCCTAGCAATATTTCATTTATTTTGGGAACCACATTACCATCCTCTAACTACTCAGATCCACCACTTTTTCCCAGTTAAAGTTCTTTTTTCACCCCCTTCCATTCACTTGTAAAATGCTCCTGACATTAGAATCAGAAACTGTGTCTGTAGGTAGCAACTGCTCTTCAGTCATCCCAGGAGATCAAGACCACTTCATCTGGGCACCATTATCCAATAATTAAGCTTCCTGAGGTTGGTGTCTAGCCTGGACTTATTGGAAGGGCACTAAATATTTGCTGCCTCAGGTCGGTCTTCAATCCATGATTTATTAGCTAACAGTTTGCCACAGGTCTCAGCTTGCTTTTTCCTCAGCTGCTCTTAGTATTTCTCCATTGTTTTCAGTAGCTATGTGGATTCTTGTGCTGCACTATGAACTGCTAATTTGGATATTTTCTCCTTTGGTCATTGCATAAACCAGGAGTCGCCAATCTCTTCAGGCCCACAGGCATATTTGAAATCCCGAGAAACTGTTGTCGGCACTACCCACAAGCTATAACCAAGCGTGTGGCTACTATGTTGTTGTTTAGTCGTTTAGTCGTGTCTGACTCTTCATGACCCCATGGACCAGAGCACGTTAGGCACTGGCCACCCGCAGTTTGGTCAGACTCATGTTGGTGGCTTCGAGAACACTGTCCAACCATCTCCTCCTCTGTTGTCCCCTTCTCTTGTCTTTCCCAACATCAGGGTCTTTTCCAGGGAGTCTTCTCTTCTCATGAGGTGGCCAAAGTATTGGAGCCTCAGCTTCAGGATCTGTCCTTGCAGTGAGCACTTAGGGCTGATTTCCTTAAGAATGGATAGGTTTGATCTTCTTGCAGTCCTTGGGACTCTCATGAGTCTCCTCCAGCACCATAATTCAAAAGCATCATTTCTTCGGTGATCAGCCTTCTTTATGGTCCAGCTCTCACTTCCATACATCACTACTGGGAAAACCATAGCTTTAACTATACGGACCTTTGTCGGCAAGGTGATGTCTCTGCTTTTTAAGATGCTGTCTAGGTTTGTCATTGCTTTTCTCCCAAGAAGCAGGCGTCCTTTAATTTCGTGACTGCTGTCACCATCTGCAGAGATCATGGATCCCAATAAAGTAAAATCTCTCACTGCCTCCATTTCTTCCCCTTCTATTTGCCAGGGGGTGATGGGACCAGTGGCCATGATCTTGGTTTTTTTGATGTTGAGCTTCAGACCACATTTTGCGCTCTCCTCTTTCACCCTCATTAAAAGGTTCTTTAATTCATCCAGTGCATCCTTTCACATGATGAATTCTGCATATAACTTAAATTAGCAGGGAGACAATATACAGCCTTGTCGTACGCCTTTCCCAATTTTGAACCAATCAGTTTTTCCATATCCAGTTTTAACTGCAGCTTCTTGTCCCACATAGAGATTTCTCAGGAGACAGATGAGGTGATCAGGCACTCCCATTTCTTTAAGAACTTACCATAGTTTGCTGTGGTTGACACAGTCAAATGCTATTATAGAATGCTTCTTTTAAATATAATGTCAGCAGGTGTTGGGGTTGAGGTTGGGGTTACGGAGAGAGGCGGGGAAAGGACCCTGCCGGTACTATGGAAGGCCTCTGTTGGTATGTGTGTGCATTGTCAAACTTCTGATAAATCATGACAGGGTGAATACCTAGATGCCAGTTATGAGTTCAAACTTGACTGTATTCCATGGTGGCCAAGATCTTTAAGTCTGAAAGGGCAATTAGGAAAAGAACTATATGATGGTCCACCACCACCAATAAGCAGGGGATCAGGGCACCACCCCTAGCCCAACCTTGCCACTGTTGACCTCTGAACCTTGTGTTTGGACTTAGGCTTTTCATGTTGGCCTGAACTGTGATGTCCCCACTCTGTGTTGCCTGGAAAATGGTATCTGAAGAAGTGTGCATGCACACGAAAGCTCATACCAAAATAAAAACTTAGTTGGTCTTTAAGGTGCTACTGAAGGAATTTTTTTTATTTTACTGGAAAATGAAGAGAGAGTGCTGTCTCTTTTAGTAATCCAGTTGACACTGAATTACAGGCTTAACTTTCTTAATTCAGTGCTGTGAAGCATCCTGGTGAAACCCCCAGATGTTGCTGGACTTCATTTCTTACAATCCCTAACCATTGGCCATGCTGGCTGGGACAAATGGGAATTGGAGTCCAACAACTTCTGGAGGGCCACTGGTTTTCCTCCACCAATCTACAGTACACTCAGAAACCTATTATCATTACATTAGGCATTTAGTATTTTCCCTGCCAGTAGTTCTGCAGGACAGGAAGGAAGCAACAAAAATCAATCTTTCACACTGCCTTTTCTTAACTTCCAAGAAATCTGCTTAACTCTACCTTTGTCAATATATGTTCAGTAGAGCTTCAAATTGCAGTTGGTCAGCAACAGATAAAAGACTGAACTATAGAAAAACTGGTGAGCAGATATAATTTACTGGGATATAATTCAGCAGCCAACTTCAGTGAGGAAATGACTGAGCACTTAGGTTGTTAATGAACCTCTATAACTTTCCCCCCTATTTTTTACTGGGTCTGAAGACAATAGTTCTTGTGAAAAGGAAGTTTGATTAGTACCGATTAGGAAAAAGGGAGAAGGGCTTCAAGAATACAGAACAGAATGTAATTTGTTGACAATGAAACAGATCGTTTGACCAATACAGTCTTTCAAATATTGTAGTCTATGAACTAAAATACATGAAATTATTGTTTTCATTATTTTCTTACGCTGAAACCATAACATATTTAGTAGATCAATTGGCTTTTAAATGTTTCCTTTCAGGATTATTGCTTATTTTAAATGCAAAAACTAATAAGATTTCCTCTTGAAAAGGACATGATTGAGTATTTAGCAAAAATCTTCCTGATGAGTTAGCTCTTTTGAATTCTCTCCTCCCCACCCCATACTGGCCAGCTTTAGCAGAATCTAATTAGAGTTGCCTGCTATTAATTCAAATTAAGCTTAGTCTTGATTTCATTCTTCTCCAGAAATTTCCTTTTCTGGATTTTTTTAAATAAAAAATATATATCTAAAAATTCAATAATAATTGGTTCCATGAATAAACCTGTGATAATCAAGTTCAAATTAATAATTGCAATAGAATATGAGACATTCATTTATTGGAGCACATTGCCCTTTTGAACGCACCAATGTCTAATTAAGTACTGCTTCAAATGTTGTTCTTTTAAATAATTTAGTCAGTAGTTTGCAGAGTTAATGCAATTTATTCATAAGATCTAAGCTTTTTGACCACAACTGCTAAAATATGTGGGGTACTTGGGTTTGGGACTGTTTATTTCCATATTGAATTGTATCTAAATGCAAACCAGTTCATTGTCTATTACTGAAAAGCAATTAAACGGAAGATAAACATGTTGATTCCCTTTACGCCAAAACAAACAAACACAATACCCCATTCCATTTGAAATCATTTTTTTCTACCAATGCTCAGAATATCAGGACAGGATAATGCTAGTCTTTCCTCCCTGGTTCTGCAGTTTTCAAGGTAAAAAGAGAGGAAAACATTTGCTTGATAAGTTTGTTCCTAAATTTTGAAGCCCATTAGCACACCAATGTTTCAAGTGAGCCTTGAACATGAAAGTACTGGGTGGGCAGTTAAACCTTGAGCCAGTTCTAAGGTCTGCCATGGAAGTATTAGCTAGGCTTGCAGCAATGAAGCCTCTTAACAGTGATAGGTCACAGAAGAAAACATATTTCTGTCTGAACTCGATAGATAGAGGCTTATAGGTCAGGCCTGCTCACTGGTCTAAGTCTTTTGCTGCTGTTTCTTGTAAAATGCTGTCACCTTCTATCCTCACTTTCATTTTATTTTTCCTCTAACAACAAAAAAACACAAAACAACAACAACAATAACAACAACAACAACAACAACAACAACAACAACAACTTATTACTTATACCCCGCCCATCTGGCTGGGCTTCCCCTGTCACTCTGGGCGGCTTCCAGCAAACATTAAAATACATCAAATATCACAGATTAAAAACTTCCCTAAACAGGGCTGCCTTTAGGTATTTTCTAAATGTCAGGTAGTTGTTTATCTCTCTGACCTCTGATGGGAGGGCGTTCCACAGGGCGGGTGCCACCACTGAGAAGGCCCTCTGCCTGGTTCCCTGTAGCTTTGCTTCTCGCAGCGAGGGAACTGCCAGAAGGCCCTCGGCGCTGGATCTCAGTGTCCGGGCAGAACGATGGGGGTGGAGACGCTCCTTCAGGTATACTGGACAGAGGCCATTTAGGGCTTTAAAGGTCAGCACCAACACTTTGAATTGTGCTCACAAACGTACTGGGAGCCAATGTAGGTATTTCAAGATCGGTATTATGTGGTCTCTTGTCTTACTTGATAGATCTTATTCTGACTTCTGTTCTGTTGAAGACTGGTAGCCACAATATGTAAATATAATTTAAGATGATGTGGACCTTGCGAGCAAATCATTAATATAGTGTGTGTGTGTGTGTGTGTGTGTGTACAGACAGCCATTAAATGTCCCAAATAAGTAACTACCACCACAACACCAGAGCTTTACACAGAGTAAAGGTAAAGGACCCCTGACAGTTAAGTCCAGTCGCAGACGACTCTGGGGTTGTGGCGCTCGTCTCCGCTTTACAGGCCGAGGGAGCCTTTTCCCAGGTCATGTGGCCAGCATGACTAAGCTGCTTTTGGCTCAACGGAACACTGAAACCAGAGCAGCGCACGGAAACAGCGTTTACCTTCCCACCGGAGTGGTACCTATTTATCTACTTGCACTTTTTGGCATGCTTTCGAACTGCTAGGTTGGCAGGAGCTGGGACTGAGCAATGGGAGCTCACCCAATCGGGGGGATTCGAACCGCTGACCTTCTGATCGGCAAGCCCAAGAGGCTCAGTGGTTTAGACCACAGTGCCACCCGTGTCCCTAACACAGAGTTGACCCACTGAAATAAATTGAGCTTAGCCATATTCATTAATTTTAATGGGTCTACTCGTAGTAAGACTTAGTGGAATACTCCCCAAGAACTTGAAATAGCCCTTTTATCAAATGAAAAACTCTGGGGATATTTGTGTGGCAACTTTGAAACCTTTTGATTTGAAAGTTGACAAAAAATATCAGGATCTACGAAGAAACCAGCATATGCTCAGCTGGGCAGCTGGCTATTTGACTTGTAGCCAACATTTGATTCTTACAGTTGGTATCGGTTAGTAAATGGGAGTGGGGGACCCTGTAAGCCCTTATGTCTGCATCCAGTGGGAATCAGATGATCTGCATGACAGGATTTGACCCCCAAATAAAATTAGTTGCTACAAAGATACATTGTACTACAGCTTGGCAATGCCAAGTCCAGTGAAGAACTCAGGGGCACTTCAACCTAGCAGCTCATCACATGGTGAAAACATTGCTGCACTGTCTTACTTGATATTGCAATGGTGGTTGTGGTAGGTTTACATGATTAAAAACAAAACAAAATCCAGAACACTTAATGTTAAGAGCTGAGGATGATGCCTGCACTCAACAAATCAGCCACTGCTGATTTAGCCAAATCATTTTGAAAAGACGGCTTTAAACTTATGTCACAGCATTCTTCCACTAGTCATTTAATCCTGCTTCATGTGTGTAGCATATTTTAAAAGTCACTATAGCAGTGAACCCCTAAGTCTTCCCCACAGACCACTAAAGCATCAGATGAGAAATTCCATGCGACAGTCTTAATAGGCATAATATCCCATAATTCTTACATTACAGTCAAATGTTTAGAGATATCAATCTTGATGTGGCCAAGGAGCTGTGGAAAACAATAGTACCACTAATATACGATGCTTGATGTGCTATTCATACATCAGAAAATCCTCTTAAACTTGAACCACCTTGATTTATTTCCCTAGAATTATTTGAAAAAATCTTTAAGGGAAACAATGATTGGGTTTATTGATGGGACATGTAAATGTGAAAGGACTCTTGCTTTTACAAAATAGCATCTTGCTAATCAGGGAATTCTGGGGTGAAACACCAATACATAAGCTGGATATGAAAACTTATTTATTTATTTTAAAATACAGCCAGACAGGAAGATTCAAGGGTAATTGCTATAACTGACTACCATGCTATTCAGAAATAAGATAAATCTAGCTATCAAAAAGACCTTTGGCTGACCCAGTGCACCAACTCATACTCTAACCACCAAGAAGAGCTCTACACTTTGCTGCAATATCTATTGTAATATCTACCTCTGCCCCTCTAAAATTTTAGTTTCTTTTCTCAAGGGATTTTTCACAATATACAGCGCAGAATGTCAACATTTTATAATCTCCACTCAAAGTTACGGGCTTGGGAACTTAAAAGACTGGACAGAAAGATGGCAAGCATAATATTCATGCCATGCAACCCTAAGCATGTTACTTGGGAGTAAGCTCAACTGCTTGTAATGGGGGCACTAACAGAGTGAAGGCTTGTCAGAGTTCTACAGATTGTGGCCCCATCTGCAATATAGCTTTACATCAGTATCATACTACTTTAAACAGCTGGGAATTAAGGGTGCTGAGAGTTTTCAGGAGACCCCTATTTCCCACAGGAAGCTACAATTCCCAGAATTCCCTTGGAGGAGGGATTTCTAAAGTAAATCAATTTGTCCACTGTTTGGTTAGATTAATTAAGGAGCCTGTGGATTTGTAGAAACACCTATCAAGTGATAATTTGAAAATCTAATAAAAATATTATATAAAAAAAATCAAGTGACAATTCAGCTGTTTATACTGCCCTTAATCACTTTTTCCAAATTCCAGAGGCAACAGCAAGATTCTTATCCCAACCCTAGTACAGACTAGGTTCTTATTTGCAACAATGGCCAGGCAATTTCATATGCCTTACATAAAATAAGTTGTCTTCTTTTCTCTGTCTTCTTTTTAAATAAGAGATTTTCAGTATCATTTATAATGACACCTGTTAAATAATTGCTAAAATTAAAAATGGATTCAGGTTAGCAGAGGCCCCATTTTTATCAAAGGAGATTCTGGATCTCCTAGTATAGCATAATGTTGATGTAAAAGAAATATAAATGATGTACATTAATCATGCAAATAGCTTTGAGCTTCATTAAATAAACATTGTAGCTAGAGATGCAAGTAATATTTTAATGTAGCTCCTGCCTTTTTTTTCTCAGAAGTCACTACAATTTTCTCTCTTGTTTTTCATCCTCCTGTCTCTTATACTTCAGTTGCCAAATATCCAAAGGGACTTCGGCACAGCACTTTTCTTGACACAACTGAGATGAATCATTATGTGCAAAGCCTATTGCAAAAGGGTCTTGCATTTCAGAGATAATAACATGAAGAACGCCTTCTCCAGAATCTCTTTATGTCCTACTTAACCTCTTCCAAGAGGTTCCCTGAAAGTCAAACAATGCCCCCCCCCAGCCCTTACAGGAAGTTAATTCATCATCGTTTTGATCATTATTAAAAGCCTGCTGCTCATCTACCTTGTCCATTTCCCCTGCGTTTGAGATTTCATCGCTCTCTAAATTCTTGGAATTATATCAATGTTATATATAAATGTTTAACCTACCCCAGGGAAGCAGAGCTCTCCAAGTACCGGTATTCAGGGAATCTATTTCCATTGACTACCTGGAAATATAGTCCTTGCCCAATGAGTAGCTGAGGCTGGTCCCTAGATATCTTGCTGCCTTTTCTCTTCCTCACTCGCCCCAAGTCAAGATGCCTGGCTTAAAAATACAAAAACCAAGCACTGAGAGAGCACACTGGAGCTGCAGTGAAGAGCAGTGCAAACACACCCTTAGTTATAGCAAATGGTTAGGCTGGAGACATCTAAATGAAATTCAGATAACATGCTAAGCCAAAAAACAAAACAAAAAAATCCTTCTAGTAGCACCTTAGAAACCAACTGTTTGTTCTTGGTATGAGCTTTCGTGCGCATGCACACTTCTTCAGCTACACTGAAACAGAGGTCACCAGACCCTTATATATAGTGAGAGGGTGGGGAGGGGTATTACTCAGAAAGGTGGTGGGAATGAGTGATTGGCTGATAGGTGTGGTAAACCTGTTGACGACTGTTAACGACTGCAATTGGTCGTACAGGAAAAAGCAAGGGGTGAGATGGCTAAAAATAGCTTTATCATGTATAATGAGAAAAGAATCCAATGTCTCTATTCAGACCAGGTCTCTCCGTGGTTTTAAGTTTGGTAATAAGTTGCAATTCAGCAACTTCTCTTTCCAGTCTATTGCTAAGCCAAACTATGGTTTAGCTCACTGTGGTGCAGCAGCAAAAAGACAGGGGGAAGAGCAAAGCAGCTGTGATTTCTCTCAGAGCCCGCATGCTCACATGTTCATGCTAAGCTATGGCTTGGATTAGCATGATGGGTATGCACGGTCACTGTCAAGACCACCAGAGGTTCAGACAAGGTATGGCATAGAATACTATTAAATCATATCCATCAGCAGCTCATCCCAAAACATCTCACATCTACTTGGACTGAAAAGGTGGTGTTCAAAAGCAAGTTAAATCCCTTAAAAAAAAAAAGCAATGATGTGCAGGGCTTTTCAGGGGAACTCACTGGAACTCAGTTCCGGCACCTCTCAGGTGAGTTTTGGCACCTCTGAGGTGGACGTCTTTGCCATTCTAAGAGAAAGAGGGAGGCATTCATAGTGAATTCCTGAACCTCTTTTTATAGGAAAATAGCATGGGCCTGTGGCCCTCCACATATTGCTGGATTCCACCTTTCATCATTCCGTAACTGCAAGCACGAGTGACCAAATTCAAAAGATGCCAGGAATAAATAGGGAGCCCATTAGCCAATCAGAATTATGCATTCATTCATGCATGCCCCCTAAGCACACTGTCTTTCAGATCCCCAGCACCCACCCAAACCAAGAGGATTTCTACATCCCTTCCGCAACCCGCATTATCTTTGATTAGATAATGCACTACGTCTTCCCTATTTTATAGCAAAAAGGAATATAGAGTTGGCAAACTGCTTATCAGCAGGAAAAACGACAACTGTTCACACACGCTTGGTTGTTATTGTACTCCCTGTTGCTCAACATGCATGGGGATAAATGACCTAACCATCTCCTAATCAGGGAAGACACATGTTTCAGATAATGTCCTGTAATCTGCACTTCAGAAAACTTGATTTGAAACACAGTGTTGCAATTTTGCAAAGAAATTATTCGGCAATGCAGGAAATAATCACTTTAGCGTAACCAGCAGATGTTTCTCCTCTCAGTTGCACTGTACAACAGAAGATGCAATAAAATAAAATAAAATTGAGAAACAAATGAATTTTCCTTTTGGTCATACTCTTAATCATAATCAATAAAATATTGGAACAATAGTAATACAGCTCTTCCCCCTTGGAGATTTGAGCTGTTAATATCAATACAACAGTCCTGTGAGCTTATCCCAGAATATGTTCCTGGAAACATTTATAAAAAATACAGCTTCGACCAAGACAGTAATGGTATAAACAGGGCAAAGGAAATAGCAGCATTGCAACAGATGCTATTGATTAGATGCCTTGGGGAATATTCCACTTATTTATTTTAGGTCTAGTCAATGTAAATCAAAAGGCTGTGATGTTGTCAGTGAATACATATCATGAGCAAAGTAATCCACTGTGACAGAGTTTACACTTGACTGACACTGCAGATCATGGCTTGGACATGGAGAAACCATCTGTAGCAAACGTGGACATTATAAACAACCCGATTTCAACCTCTGATTCATTTTGAACTATGATACCATTTATGCTGAAAACATAAGCCGATAGGGTTGCCTTTGGCTTATTGACTAACATATTTGAACTTGGTCCTCAATCATTTGTGTGTGTGTGCAGGGAAGTTAGCAGCTCATGTTATATCTGTACAGTAAATCTGCCAGTGTGGTGGTAAATCCTAGAAACAGCAATGGACACCTAGAAAAAAAAACAAGGAACAGGTTTAAATATGGTTGGCTATCTTTTCAGAAACTGTTGACAACCTGTGACATAAAACTAAATAAAAGCTAGAGAATGATCAAGAATGGGAAGCAGATTCAGGAGGCAAATGAATGGGCACATCTGCAAGTGAGCTTTCAGTGTTTCCATTCTGTACTATAGTGCTAAACCCCAAATTATCCACATAGTGGGGAATCCAGGGGATGATATCACCCCCTGAGTGGGAAAAGCTAGAGCTTACTGGTAGTGCTCATGAATGTGGAAGCAGGTTCTGCTGGGGAAGACCCCTGTCCAATAATGCTGCTGTCAATCAGTGTAAACAATACCAAACTTTGCCCCGTATATGGGGCAATTTTATTGTTTGAAACCATCTAATTGTTTGCAACTCAGTCTGTGCAATCTACACGTTGTTTAGTGATGCAGGTGCTCTTGAAGACATGAAACACACACACACACACACACACACACACACACACACACTGATACACTTCCTAAATGGCATCCTGGTAAGCTGAATCCTAGAATTGTCCTCACTGTTTGCAGTGGAAGACCATTGCAGGGCAAAACAAATGTACAATGTGAGACTGGTTGTTCTGAAATAGTTCCTAAGATTTTCTTCCTGCCCAAGAAAACAGCCACTGATATATGGACTAGGCCAAGAGCATTATTATATTGGTAATTGTCCTCCCAGTTAAACAAACTCAAGGCCTTCTCTATCTAATGCAGTAAGGGTGTTGAATTCGGTAATTATGAATACATGCATTTCCAAGCCAAAGTCTCTTGTGCTGAAATTCCTAGTTCAGCCATAACTAATAAAAATGTATTACCAGCCAGTATTGTGCCTGCATAGTCTGTGCTTCTGTGATTGGCAGCATTCATATGGACAGGCTGCCAAGGGCAGGAACCAGCCAGTCTATGTGCATGCTAAGAAGCTACTTACTTTACAGCAAAATCCTAAACGTTTCTAACCAGAATTAAGTCCTGCTGAGTTCAGTGGGACTTTCTCCTGGGTAAATGGGGACAGGATTGCACTCTTAACCCCTTACTTAAATGAGGTTGCAATTCATAAAATGAAGTTGCAATCTTATGATATTTGGGACGTTAGAATCAAAGCTGGAAGCTGCTGTTGAGATGATGATGGTTACTATAAAGTTGTTGGTAAGTGACATGAAATTCACCTTGATTGCTGAAACTGATCAAAATTGAGGGATCCCATTTTTTAAAAAAATTAATGGTAGGGGTACATTTGTATATTACTGCTGGCACAAAGCAGGAGCTGTCATGCTTCCCTTCCTGAGTTATATTTAGCTCAACATAGAGTTCTTGAACTTGAAAGCCAGCACTTTGTTATATTGCAGTAATGTTGTTACACAACTGTTGTCTTTCTTTTGAATTTTTTCCTAATGGACTAGCATGGCTACATGAGCCGTAGAAAGAAGAAGGGGAATACAACATGTAGAACACAGCAGATAATGGATTCCTGATGACTTGAGACAGTGAAAAATTCATTGTGAAGCATATATATGAAGGGCAGGGCATGTTAAATGTAAATGTAAATGTGACCTTTCCTTTGAAAAGCAAAGCAGTCCTTATTATGTTCCCTCCCTTTGAATGGGAGGGGCAGTATTGAATAACCTGCATGTACCTGGACAAAAGTAGAATAAAATAACGGTTTAATTTGCAATCTCAAACAAACCAAGGAAGACTTTTGTCGAGAGTTATCTGATGTTGGTTGCAATTCCAAACCAAGCAGGGAGAAGTGTATGTCTCACTTGTTTTTATTTTTACAAAATGTAGACCTTTGAACCACATTACTTGCCTGCAATACTGCCATAATGTTTTCATTTTGCCAGCTCTGAGGTAGATTTTGGGTAGTGATAACAGGATTGAAACGTCAGAATAAAACAATAAAAATCAGATGCAAGTGTGGTCATGAACATATATAGCAGTTCTTACAAACTCTAACTTAGGAGTGGAGCTGTTTTCTGCCTTGAGGGCTGTATTCTGTTCTGGGCAATATTCTGGGAGGTGCATACAACTGATGTTTGGGACCAAAGACAAAGGTGGGAAGAGCAATGAATGCGATTTTTTACCTTCGTACAATAGACAAATTTATGTACACACTTTACATGCACTAAAATGGTGCATTAGAATGTGTGTAAAAAGACTTTTGCTTCTTGCTTTTAAAAAAGCAACATCTCTTCAAAACACTGTAGAATGTATTCATATATTCTTCAATCACATACTTTTTCCTCTTCACTGAATCCTACATTTAATTGACAGTGAGCAATAAATCATGTGGAACATGGGGACCCAGTGTGCCACCACCTGGTGATGGAAATATGCATTTTGGCTGAAGGTCAGAATCTGTAGAAAAACATTGTTTCCAGATCTTCAGTTGGTGTGCCTCCATGTATTTAATGAAATTACTCTGATTTATAGCAGTAAGGATCTGGCTCAGCAATGGCATGAAAAGTCATTAGCTTACAAATCAAATTCAGAACATCCCAATGCTTTCAAAAAATGTCCCACGTTCTTTTGCAATCCTGGGGGGGGGGGGTCTGAAGATTTTTGAGCCTGCATACAAAGTAGGGAAACATGCAAGAAGGAAAAACAATGTACAAATGCTTTCTCTGATTCACACAGAGAGCCTCCATGGCTAGATCAGCCACATGGTAGGATGTGGGAAGAACTCCAGCAAGACTGTGCACATTTCTGCATTAAAGATGAACCTATTTTTGAACTGAGTTGCATCTGGACTGGCTCCACAAAATTGAATTATGTTCTTACTGGCTAGGCATTAAACCATAACCTACAATTTACATGTTCAGTGCCTAGGAGTTCTGTTTCCTTTGGTGAAGCAGTTTGTTTTGCTACCACTATCACTCACTTTTAGGAATTATCTTAAGCTGTTAAGCTTTCTGGAGACAGATATGTCCAAGACTGCCCCCTAAGGGATCACATCTGGGGCTTGAATCCCAGATTTGAAATCCTATAAATGACCCTTAAGGTTCTCTGGAATCCATAAAGTATGCACAGGGCATCTGTGGCCATCTCAAAGTTGTTGGACTGCAACTCCCATCAACCCTGACCATTGACCACATTGGCTATGACTGTTGGGAATTGATGCCTGACATCTTGATGGCCACTGGCTTACCATCTTTGCTATAAATGTAGTGTGTAGATAGGTTAATGATGATTGCAGTTTAAATACACTCAGAGGCATTCCAGTGTTGTGCTACATATCCAGACTTTCTTTTTCTCATGTAGGTTTCTTTTGAATTAATAACAGTGATGGTTTCCAAAAACAACTGTGTTATAGAGTCCAGAGAAACCTATAAAGATTCTCTTGCAGCTGGTAAAGAATTGTTAGTCCTGTAGAGAACAATAGGTGGGATATTTGGAATGTTGATAGGCTTCTTCCTTCTGTGGTTTTTGTTTTAATTTCTCAGCTGTAAACTGTTGATTTTAGAGAACTTTAAAAATGGAAATAGAGCAAGCATGAAAATCAGATTTAACCGTCTTGTGTTTTGTGTTTTGTTTATTATTATTATTATTATTATTATTATTATTATTAATAATAATTTATACCCCGCCCATATGCCTGGGTTTCCCCCGCCACTCTGGGCGGCTTCCAACAAATACCAAAATACATTAAAATGTTTTTGTTTATAGACACAAAATGAGGCCAAAGAAACTAGACAATTGTGTTGCTCTAGATATTGTGAAGATCTAGAAGTATATAGTGAATGTTTACTAGTGAGGTTACTGTGGAAGGCTTAAAAATAAATAAATTCTAGGGCACTGTTTCAACTAATAAACAATATTGGGCCGATTTGATCTATGTGAGTTTATAACTGTCATACCTGTACATTGCAGGGAGTGTTTTGTTACATGATTGTTGTATGTGTTGAAAGAGAATGGTGCCTTACTACTGAGCTCTCCTGAGCACTGTATTTTGGCAGTAAAATGCACTTTATTTAATTTACTTCTTGAAATTGTGTCCTGCCTTTCTTCTAATGAACCCAAGAGGTTCATTAGAACCATAGCTTGGGGCCATAGTTCTTCTGCCATAGCTTGGTAGTAGAGCATCTGCCTTGCAATCAGTAAGTCCCAAGTTCAATCCCCCAGCATCTGCAGCAAGAGTTGGAAGAGACTTCTGCCTGAAATCCTGACAGTCCATGTAGACAACACTGAGCTAGATGGGCCAAGAATCTGACTTGCCATAAGGCAGTTTCATGGGTTCCTATTGATATTTCACAAAGAAGGAGGACGGAGGTGGACTCATCTTCTTCTCATCTGGCTGGGTCTCCCCAGCCACTCAGGGCGGCTCCCAACAGAATATTAAAAGCACAATAAAACACCAAACATTAAAAACTTCCCTAAACAGGGCTGCCTTCAGATGTCTTCTAAAAGTCTGAAAGTTGTTTATTTCCTTGACATCTGGTGGGAGGGCGTTCCACTGGGTGGGTGCCACTACCGAGAAGACCCTCAGCCTGGTTCCCTGTAACCTCACTTCTCTCAGTGAGGGAACCGCCAGAAACCCCTCGGCGCTGGACCTCAGTGTCCAGGCTGAATGATGGGGATGGAGATGCTCCTTCAGGTATACTCGGCCGAGGCCGTTTAGGGCTTTAATATATCTTCCTCCTCTGTTTTTGTATACAGCACATGTATCTTTCACACACTTACATAGAAGCCTTGAATATTTACAATGGAATACAAGAAAACTATAGCCACAACCATTTCTTCACATGACCACAAAACTAGGAAATGCCACAGCGCTACAAATAAGGGTGGAATAACTATGTGTTACCCCCCTCCCCCAACAAGAGGCTGCTACTGAAAATGGAAGCCAAGTGTTGAGCTGTGATAGGGTTGTCTCAATTCCTGCCATTGTTCTGATGTAATGGCATAAGCCAGGCATCCCCAAACTGTGGCCCTCCAGATGTTTTGGCCTAGAACTCCGATGATCCCTAGCTAACAGGACCAGTGGTTGGGGAAGATGGGAATTGTAGTCCAAAACATCTGGAGGGGCGAAGTTTGGGGATGCCTGGCATAAGCTGATCTACATAATACAGAGAAGGGGGGAGGAATTCAATGTTATAGTAGCGATCCCAAGTTTTTGCATAGTTCTGCAACCTGAGCTCAGCCAAGGCCTAGAATTTATTTTTCTTCTATGATGTAGAATCTATGCCTATTTGTGTGAGCTTCTGAAAGTAATCAGGAGACAAAGATCATTTTATTACACTGAGAATGAATACTTCCCTTCTAGGGCTTTAATCACAATGAACTACTTTTCCGCAGTGAAGGGAGCCTCCGATATTTCGGCTTATTTGTTGAACGAGAGACTTGTACAGAATTAAAGAACGTAGAGCGAACAGTTTCTTTGCATAAATAAAGACTCTGACTGTAGAATTTATCCTGACTCTCCAGTGTATATGATTTCCTGGAAACGCATGCATAACTTTTGTTAGCAAAATATACCCTAAAGGAAATCACTACATGCAATATTATGTTAGCAAATGGGGGGAAAGTAGGACTCAACATTTATCAGTAAAACTCAACAGTATAACTCTAGTTAGATATTTCAGTTGGGACAATATAAGCCTTAGGCATGAGCAATATTTGTCTCTTTCCCCACAATGTATGCATTAAATGGCACAGACCTGATCTGCTTCCTGTGACCACTCTCTCTGGTCACAGCTTCCTCTAAGGGTCCATGAATTCATGTTCCTTCTTAGGGGTGAAGAAGAAATTTTATTTTGCTTTCACTTTAATGACAAAATTGTCTAACTTGCACTTCTCAGACCAAAATATGCATATGGGGGGGGCATAAAATGCATATATTAGTGAATATAGCCTTTAAAATATTTTATATTGAGGGAAATCACTAGCAAAAATCTGTATATTAGTCAAAACTCCATCAAAAAATGTATTTATTTGGAGAAATTTGCACTAAAATGCTGAAAAAATTTCATGAGAATTGTTTCAAGATCACAAATTGCTGTGGAAATGTGGAGAACTGAGTTTAAGATTGGAAACAGAGGAAGCAAAATGGGCAAATTGGTCCATCTCTATTCTTTCTCCAACTTCCCCCCTCTTGATACTCTTTGTGCTATTATATGCCATTCACTTGCATTAGCTGGTTGTTCACTGAGAACCCAAAGTTTTTTTTCTCTCAGCAGTGTAACTTTGTAGCTTATACTGTGTTTCTCCAAAAATAAGACACCGTCTTACATTTATTTTTCCTCAAAAAAACACACGGTGGCTTATTTTCAGGGGATGTCTTATTGTCTTATTTTTTTAAAATTAAGTAAGGTACAAGGTTAAACTGCCTATCACTGCCTTAAGCTGGCTTATTTTCAGGGTATGGCTTATTTTTTGGAGAAACACGGTACCCCACCCAAAAAACCCCATTTTATATACTTGTATTTGTGGGTCCACTTTGTCCGTTTGTTTCTCCAACTCTCTTTGACGTTAGTTTTTCCTTTGCATTTTAGCATATCTATAAAACGCTTGCAAGGGTTCCCAGTTTTATACTGTTAGTGAATTTAGTAAGTGAAAGTCCAAACTTTCATTCAAGCCAATGAGATATTGAGACAGCACCAGAACTAAGCATCATTCTTCTGTACCTTCCCAGGATGCCACCCCCACCTCAAAATTAATCTTGCTTAATGAATTATTAACCTTTCACTATGGGTTTTCAACCAAGCACATATCCATTTGATTTTGTAATTATTTATTCCAGTGCTAAATCTGCAAAAGTTAAGGAACTATTTCTAGTATATAAAAAAATCTTATCTGTATCTTTATTTTTTTTAAGAGGGGAAGAAGAACCTGGCACACTCCATGAAATCTCCAAATTATATATTTGCAAAGTTTAAAATAATAGTAATAAACAAAATCTGAACAGTTCCTTTTCTTTTATTATGGTTCCTGTAATAGTAGAGTAGACTGAGGGGCAAAAAACAAAGCCTCACATGTATAATGTATTGTAAACAAACCAATGTACCCATGGCAACATTTAGTCTAACTCTGAGCTTTTTCAACACCTACGATGGCATTTATGTTTTCCTTATTATTCATATTTTCACAAGTTATAATAGCAATAATGACCTTTGGGTCACATATTTCCTGTAAATTATGACCGAACCAGAACCTCATTTCCTTTGCATACTGTAGCTGTTAACTGCTATGCAATGCCTTCCTGGGCCTTCAGTTTTGCATAATGCCTAGTTAATCATTTTGAAAGAAACATATTTTATTCTTCTTTCTTTATAATATATTTTAGGGCTAGAGCTGAGGAATACTTATGAGTCAGACGAGTGCAAAATAAATATTAGAACTTTTAAACCAGGCATCCCCAAAGTGCGGCCCTCCAGATGTTTTGCCTTCAACTCCCATGATCCCTAGCTAATAGGACCAGTGGTCAGGGATGATGGGAATTGTAGTCCAAAACATCTGGAGGGCCGAAGTTTGGGGATGCCTGTTTTAAACTTTTGATTTGACTGCCAATGCAAAACATTTGCAATGGTCTGTAGATGCTCTGTACTGTGCCCGAAGTTCCCCTGTAACAAACTGGAATTACTGACGTTTGTTAGGAAGAAAAGATGACACACCCCTCTGCAAAGAGGTGATTGTCCCTTTCAAAAACACCCTGGGTGAAATCCAATAGTGTTTGTCCACCACTTTAACAAATGTCATTGGTGGAACAGATTCCTCCTCCCTCCACAGTCCTCTGCATTCCCCCAAATCTTCTCCAGAGGTTGGGGCACCTTCTGAAGCAGATTTGGATTGGAGGAGGTTCAAGGGGAAGTTCCACTCTGCAGATGGAACTCCAATTGTACAACATTGGGGTGCTCCATCTTTACTCTTAGGGGGTTTGATGCCCGTTGTTCCAGCCAAACACCAAACAGCACCTTATACGCACAGAATTACATATACAGTCATACCTCGGTTTAAGTACGCTTCGGTTTGAGTACTTTCAGTTTAAGTACTCCCTGGACCCTTCTGGAACGGATTAATCCACTTTCCATTACTTTCAATGGGAAAGTTTGCTTCAGGTTAAGTACACTTCAGGTTAAGTACGGACTTTCCAGAACCAATTACACTCATACTTTGGGTTAAGTACGTTTCAGGTTGAGTACTCTGCAGACCCATCTGGAACGGATTAATCCACTTTCCATTACTTTCATTGGGAAAGTTCGCTTCATTTTATGAACGCTTCAGTTTAAGTACTCCGCAGACCGTCTGGAACGGATTAATCCACTTTCCATTACTTTCAATGGTAAAGTTTGCTTCAGGTTAAGTACGCTTCAGGTGAAGTACAGACTTCCGGAACCAATTGTGTACTTAAACCGAGGTACCACTGTAGAAGAGCTGGGCCAGTGCAGCATAATTTTAGTGCTGTTTCTTGTTTTGGATCTTTCTCTTCCTCGGTTTAGACTTTAGAGTAAGTTTACCACATGTCCCGTTTCCCGGGGACAGTCCCTGGATTTACAAATCAGTCCCCATACAAAATCCATTGAAGTTGAAAAGTGTCCCCGGATTCATTTAAAAAAAATCTGGTAGCCTTAGTTTAGAGAAGAGAGAATTCCAAAAGATACTGTACATCGTATTCAGCAAGTTAGAAATGGCGTTTCTGCTGATACAAATGCACCAGAAACAAAGAAGTGTTAAGATTCAATTTTAAACCACACCTTTTAAAGCACTTTAACCTAGTTTTCCCTTTCTAAAATGGAACTAATCGTGCCTAGGTGAAGATCGGCAGCACGATCCTTTACATATCTACTCAAAAGTAAGTCCCAAGGAATTTAGTTGAATTAAAAAGCACGGGCATACCAGGAGTACTATACAGACAATGAAGGTGGTGGCAACCTGAAGATAGAAACAAATTGTTGGACACAACATGTGGGCTGAACTATGTGACACTTTCTTTAAAACTTCGCTGAAGCTCCCCTGAAGAAGGATGTTCCTTCCCCCCCAAAAAAGCTCAACAAATTTTGTCAATCCAATGGGTAGATCATTGCCAGTGTTTTTATAGTGGGAATAGATCTCAATCTCTTGGAAGTTGGACATCCCTGCCCTAAGGCTAGGTGCCTGACACAGGTTAGCCTCAAAAGTGATCCCTATCTTGCCCCGGCATGTAATTGCATGCCTGCCCATGCCCATCACCCTGAAAGGCGCTTAAGGGAAATGCCTAGCTGAACTTAAATGTTCCCCTTTCGAGCATTCCTGCCTCACAAGAAGAAAAAGTCAAAGTGGCAAAATCAACCATTTAACAAGCAGACCTGATCTAACTGGCCCCCAAGCCCCCACACAGTGTGGAGTAGATGAAAAAACCAACATAAGAACAGCCATGCTGGAACAGACTAGTTCATCCTATGATTCTCCTATTGATGGGGGCTTTTAAACAGATATTCCTAGATAAACATTAAGGAGCCATATGGGATAGTACAGTAACGCTAAATGTTATTGTGATTGATATGCTGTGTGTTATATCTGCTGTTTTTTTCAGATTTGCATATTGTTGTTGTTGGTGCTGTTTTACTGTACATGCCCTTGGGCACATTTAATTCAGAATGAAAGTTTATAGATCATAAATAAATAAGCAGAACCTCATTATTTCTGAATATTAATAAGCCTGTTTTGCCAGATTCTGGGTTTTAGGCACTGTGGAGAGTACAGTATGTCAAAACACAGCTCCACAACATGTGAATAATTAACTCCGGCAGCAATGCAGCAATATAGACTCTGGAAGGAACCGTATGACAACCACTTACGCTCTGAGGAGAAGTACAATGTGATCGTGTTAGCTTCTTGCTTGGAGGTAGGCTGTAGCATTTTGCTTTTAAAAATCCTTAATATAGCTTCACCTTTCCCATCTTTTGAAAGAAGGTCCATTGGCTGGTGCAGCCTCCTCTTCCTCCTCTGGGGCTACAGATGTACCAGTCACAAACCAGCAATCAGTGCAGATCTCTGAGCAGAGGTGCTAGACGCTGAAAGGTTCTCACTGCTGTTAGCAACTGCGCTGCAGCATTCTGGGAACTGTTCCATTAAATCTCCTGTAAGAAGATTGCAAAAGCATGCCACACTGCTGAATTGCTGCTACCCAGTTCTACAGTATGTGACCAGCCGGAGTTCACATAGCACATAACAGTTTATTTCTGGGCACTAGGAAGAAGGCTCTAATTGTGCCAGAGAGGAGCTATAATCCCTCTGTTCAACTATCCAAACCATAATTGTTGCACTCTGTTATCATTGTTCATTTTTGTATCCAGTTTCTGTCAGTATTCTTTCTGATTTACAGAACCAATGAAGCAGTATGAAGACCAGATACTTGGTGCATTTTTAAAAGGAGCTGGTTTAATTAAAATGCTGGATGTTTACAGGCTCATGCACACTACATTTTAGGTATACAGCAGTGGTGGGAAACCTCTGGTCCATGGACCTCAGTAGGCTTAGCATGGGTCCCGACTTGGCCCATGAGTCTTGTTTCCACAAAACACACTTTCCTGCCTCACACGACACAGCTGCCAATGAACAACTGAGAGCCTTAAAAAGACGACTGTTTGGTAAGCAGCACTTGCTGTCGCCATGGATCAGCTGGTAGGTGGGGAAAGCAGGGCTTGGACTCAGTGCCAATCAGCTGATCAATAGTGACCAAGCCTGTAGGAAGCAGCTGCACTAAGGGGTTCACAACTTGGAGTTCTGGCATGCAGCCAAGCCCTACTGACAGCAAACACTATTATTATGTTTTGATAACTTGGCTACATTGAATGTGTTCACTTCAAGATGAGTAACAACAAGACAATTACCATCTTGTTTGAAGTCTGTATCATTCACTGATGTCCAGTTATCTCTTTTATATTCAGTCCTTCCCATTTTCTTTTAAATATGAAATACTAGGTGACAGGTGTTTGTAGTCTAGTACCAGGGCCAGATTTAGGTTTGATGAGACCCTAAGCTATTGAAGGTAATGGGGCCTTTATATGTCCAGCTGCCCTTTGTCAACAACAAATTGTCGCAGTTTTTTGTATTGAATATATGCTATATGGTAATTTATGGACCTAATAGGTGTCTAAAGCCATTTGCACATAACAAATTATATATTTTATCAAAGTAATTGTTGAACTGAAAGACAATTTTAGGGAGCAGGCTATCATAGGAGCCTACACAACACAAAACACTTGCTGTATGTAGGTTTTATTTTATTTGTTTTTTATCTTATATTTTGGAAATGTACATCCAAGTTGTTTTTTCTTTAAATTTTTTTGGGGCTCCCAAGAGAGTGGGGCCCTAAGCTATATCTTGTTTAGCTTATACGTAAATCCAGGACTGTTTAGTCCTAATTTGTTTCAAGTTAAAAGGTTGGGTTTGACGTTCACATCCATAAAATGGATATCAGACTGAGTCTTACCAGATATCTGTGTACACTAATTGATCACCGTCTAATCCTTTAAAGGTTTTTAAGATGCTCCAATCTCTGCAAGACACTGCAGAACTAATTATTTTTATAGTTTAGTTCCCATTTGGCAAATAATGTCCATTTGAACGCCAATTTGAAAATATAATGAACAAACAGGAAATGATGATAAATAAGATTAACCGAATATATAGACAATAAACCCCACATAGATACATAAAACTTGAGTGTAGTCAGACATGCACGCTAGAATTGGCTGATATCAAAAAGCAGAAGGAAACTACTGGGTGAGATCCCGTAGTCAGAAATCCTCAAAGAGAAGGGAGTCCAAGGTGGATTGGAGTTTCTTAAAGGTGAAATACTGAAGGCATAAATGCAGACAATTCCACAGGAAGAAAAGTGTGACGCATATAAAGAAACCAGTGTGGATGCATAAGGAGCTTGCAGGTGAGCTGACATTTTAGAAGGAAGAAATGGAAGAAAGGGGAAATCACAAACGACGGGCTTATACGAGTAGCCAACAGTTGCAGCAAGAAGGGCAGGTAAGGCAAAGCTCAGAATGAGCTCAGAGAGGATAAAATTAATTTTAAAAGTGTTTATTTGGCGATGTTCGAAGTAAGAGACAGAACAATAAAGGAGTAGGTCTTCTGTGCGCAGAAGACAGAAAAATGCTTTTGGGTGACAGAGAGAAGGCAGAATTGCTCAACTTTACCTCTGTCTTCACCCAAAAGGAAAACAGTGGGCTAAGTACAGCAAATCTGAATTGTTTTTCACCATACCAAGTTATATATTATATAAAATATTATAAAGAATATTATGACTGAATAATGCTTCAAATGATGCTTAATAATAATAATGATGATAATGATGATGATGCTTTCAAATGTGTGAGGGGAACAGTAGGATCACTTTACCCATCTGCTCTCCCAGTCTTTGTGTGTTCAATGCAATATGTGCAAATATCCTATCTACATAAAAATGTATGTATATAGGGAAGCCTGGATCATGCATTGCATTAACACACGTGCAATGCTGAATGTCTGGAGGTTGGGAGTAATGACTGTGTGCATAATCGCACTTTCCACTTCAGAAGGGGCATCAGCTCCAGGTGGCCAAGATCTTTTGGCTCCCCAATAACTTATTTTTTTGGGGGGGTAGCCTCCCATGTTCCCTACCGTCAGGGGACAGAAGAGGTCAAGACTGGCTTCAGTTACTGGCTCCTCCTCCTGGCATGGAAGGCTACCAAGCATGAGAGAGAAGGAGCCACTGGCCACTGAGTTTGGCTCCGTCCCCTGACTCCTCCTGAAATGTCATGTGACGTCACACACACAACGTCTAGCGCACAACCCGGTCCCCTCGACCTTTGCTGCAAGTTGGAGCCTCAGCACTGCAGTATTAATGGGTCCTGCAGCTCTTGGCAATATTACAAGGGGGAAATGTGGGAATTTTAATGCTTTGGTACGTGGAAAGGCCGTAATCTAATATGAGCCTTGTTTCTAAACAAAGCTCTGGCAATACAAATTGATCCTGATTCAATGCCAAATTCTCCACGCTGAATGACCTTTACAGATTTGTTGACATAGTTCACTTTATTCAGCCAAAAAAATAAGCAAACCCCAAAACAATTAGGTAGGATGAAGCTATCTTATACCCACTATGTCAATGACTGATGAGCAATAAACAATGAATAATTTGCTAAGCACACCTACTATCACTGGAAAATAAGTTCATTCCCAGGATTTCCAGCTATTCAGACGCAAGGGAGCAGTTTTCTTTCTAAATGGAAACTTAATCGTTTCGGCCCTGAGCAGGAAAGCAAAACCTGTCCACTGAGGGACAGAGAACATGTAGCTATTTCTAGTTTTAAAGTGTGTGTGGGGGGGGGGGGGTATAGGATCCTCTCTTTCTTCAAATTTCTCACCTGTGGACTCACTATGTGGCCTTAAGCAAGCCTCTCTTTTCTGAGCATCAGCACACTTACATCTATCAGTAATATGGGAAAAATTATATTTCTGATTGCAATGAATGCTATGATACACGTGAAGCACTTTAAATGCTGAAAATGAGCTGCATGTTTCTGAGAAGCTCAATTCAGCTGGAAATCTACATGCACCCTAAGACTATGTGTGGAATTTTGCTCTGCTCTGAGCAATGTGTACAAGTGCCTTTGTGATAATGGAAGAGAAAGAGCCTCTCCATGTTCAAATCAGTGTTGATAGCAGACCCTCCAAGTGTCCCTATTTTCCAGGGATGTCCCTGATTTAGAGAAGCCTCCCCGGTTTCTGATTTGATCCTGGAATGTCCCACTTTTCCTTAGGATGTTCCTATTTTCATTGGAGAAATGTTGGAGGGTATGGAATTATCCGACCCCCGAGCTGTCTGAAGGCAATCCTGTATGGGGAAAGTTTTTTTTTTTTAAAAAAAATGTTTAATGTTTTATTATGTTTTAATATATGTTGGAAGCTGGCACTCATCACGATGTCCCGTGCGCCAGAAGCGGTTTAGTCATGCTGGCCACATGACCTGGAAAACTTTCTGTGGACAAACGCCAGCTCCCTCAGCCTGAAAGCGGAGATGAGTGCCACATCCCTTAGTCAAATTTGACTGGACTTAACCATCGAGGGGTCCTTTATACATGCAGAGAATCCATGAGGATGTGGCTGCTGACTTGGGTCAGAAATATCAAAGAAATATTAAGCTGACCCTGTATATTGTTTGGATCATGATATGAAATATGAAATCATCTGAGGAAGAGACAAAGCTCTGGGATAGAGCATGCAATAGTTTCTATGCTCAATTCCTGGCATTTCCAGTTATAATGATCATGCAGCAGATTATGTGAAATGCCTCTGTCTGAGCCCTTTGAGAACCACTGCCCGTCGGAGTAGACATATAGTCTGATCTCATGTTGGGAAGCTTCCTATGTTTTTAAGTTCTTTTTTATTATTAGCATGTAGGTGGTGCCAAAGACAACTTCCCTATGGTGGGCGATCCTATTCCTGTCCATAATGCATATAAATTACTGCCTCGTGGCTCTCTGGGATCATGCTGTGAATCTCCACTTTACATCCCTTGCAGCTTCTGCATGGAGATTCACAGGCTGGTGGTGGAGGTTTACATAGTAAGTACTTCTATATATGACAGCATTTGTGGGATATCAGTATTCAGGCAGAGCAAGGAGGGGCATTTGTGATGGTTTCCCCCATACTTACTTAGCACACCCTCCAGCCCCGAGTCTTTGCAGGAGAAAAGGTATTGTTTGTTCAAAAGTCCATTCCAGCTAATATCTCAGCATGTTGTGCTATACAGTAATATAACTTGGCTGGATTCAGTAAGTGGAACTGCTTTTTAATTTAAACTGTAGACAAAGTCGGTATCCCTGTAAACCTTCAGTCTGGAACAATTTGGAAAGCTTCCTTTGATTTCCTTCCCCGACTTTATATATATATATAAAACACTTTCTCAATACAGGAACAGTAAAGGAGCTGGACCTAGTCAAAAGACTTTGTAAGTAATCCAATTTTGAAACTAGGTGGTGTGATTCCACGATCAAAGCTCTAATAATAGGCTTTTTTTTCTTATGAAAGGCCAGAAACTGGGAACATGCCCATCTGTAGTTCATATCAAAGACTGTAAATAATCGGGGAGTGTAAATAATAGTTTAAAATGTCTCACAAGATTTTCCATTGCTCTTACATGGGTGACCTGCAGTCAAAATTGCACAGAGCTTCAGAGTGAGATGCTGATGGTTGACGTTAAAGCAGATTATTGGTCAGGTGGAAGATCATCTTAAAACTAACATTTTAAAAATGATAAAATAAGATGTCACAGAAAAGTTCACATGTTGCCTTATTCACCAACATGTGCCGGTGGAGTTCATTTGATTTCATTTCTTTTGTATGAAGTTTTTACACACAAACAAACAAACAAACAAACACCATACTCAAAGTGGCTTATAGCAAAGAAACAGGGATGCATTTCAAACAAACACTACAAAAGCAATTTTATAATAACATAGCAAAACAACAAAGCAGTAGTAACCATTTCATAATAATGTAGAAAAACAAAAATACAACATACAAACCCCCCCAAATTTCAATACTGCAGATGTAACAAGATTACCTAAACTTCATGCAGGATCCAATAGCAAAAATAACAAGGAAGCGTCACAGTTTCACCTTAGCCCTAGAAACACCACTCTCATTATGTTGCTCACCAAGAGTTTAGTTGCTATTCTGATCTGGTAATGATTTAGACCCTACATATCTGTGCAAGATTCCAGGCATGGGAAAAGTTGTAGCAAAATATTTATTTTTGTGAAGAAAACTTGATCCCTCATAAGCAGGTGAATGTAGACTATTGAAAATGGAGACTAAAAATTAGTAATCTGAATTTATGTGAATACATAAATGACGTTTGGAAAACTGGGGTAATACATCAAAATGATTTATTGCCTCACAGAACCAGTAACATCCATAATGCCCCCAACTGTATGTCAGATTACTTAGAACCTCTTATGGCGTACATTTGGTCCAAAAGACAAAGTAACAACCCTCAGAAAAACATTCTGTCAATGCCAGTCAACACACACACACACACACACACACACACACACACACACTGAAACACATGCAGAAGTAGGGTTGCCATATGTCCAGAATTTCCCGGACATAGCCAGAATATGGGAGTCAGAAGAAGCGTCTGAATGGAAATTACTGGAATGTGTATGGCAATTTCCTTAAAAAAGTTCAAAAATGTCTTTATTTATTTTGCAAACAACAACTTTGCCCAACTTTGTGTCCGGATTTTCACCTTTTGAAATATGGCAACCCTTCCAAGGGTCCCTGCTCTGAAATCTTCAAGTCCTGTCAGAGTAGTCCCATTTACTTGAGCACCATCGACCCACAGAAAACATGAACTAAGCAATTGTTTAGTGAACATGTGGGCATTTGAAAAGGGCTGTGCTGGCTTTCTATGAAGCGCAGGGTTTCAAACCAGGCTTTCTGAGCATGACGTCATATCGAACTGCTAAACTATGACATACAGCACAATGTCAAGATATGCTGCAGTCATATAATCTCCCTCTCCTTGACTTTTGTCAAAGCACTCGGAGATCCAATAATATTTAAAATCTTCACCACATGAATAAATTGCAACATACTTTGCTTGAATGATTTATCAAATAACTATTCAGATATTGCTTGTTGACTTTGGCCATATACTATCTGTCACAGATAAAATGTCTGCATTATGGCTGGGTATAATCACTTCATTGGTTTGTAAATCTGGGAAGTCTCATAAACCCATGGGATGCCTCTAGATTGTTAAATTTTTGTTCTCTCTACTGAGCTTAAAATTGTGTCCAATCACCTGTAGGCAGACAGCTTTGTTTTGACTAACTATCTGAAGAGGTTTTTTTATTCCTTGTTTACTCTCCCTGCTCCCTGGTATAAATTTCACTCTAGACACAGCATTTTCAAACATCTGCTTCTTGCTGGTCATGCCAGTTTGAGGATATTCTAATCCCTTATGCTGAAGATGCGTCAATTTGGCTCGAGGTGAATTTTGTAGGATGGCAAAATCTAAAAAGACTGCTGCTTCCTCTCGTCTGCCATTATGCATTCCTTCTTGATAAAACACTGCTGTGTGTATATCTGAGGGGGAAAGAGAGTTGCAAGTGATATTTGCGCCTTCTGAACATTTACATATTCGCTATGTATTAGTACATTTATTTTTAAATGGTGGTTAAGAACCCGTGTCTATGAACAGATTGCTGAGCTGCGAATGGCATGTTTCTGAAAATAATGCTTGGTTTTTCAAAGGTACTAAAACCTGATTCCTATTTCATGTGAGCACATGAGTGCAATGAGGTCTTTTCAGTTCTATATTGGTGCTAAATAGAGTCTATGCATTTCCGCAGGAGAAATTAAAGCTGTGTACTGGAGAACATTGTTGGGGTTGGGAGCAAAATGTGCTCTCAACCTTTGAAACTGGGAGTGCTTTGCATATACGTATCACATACCCCTCAGCTGTTCCAATTTGAGTGGGACATCCCAGAATGACTGGCTTCTGATTGGATCCTGCAATGCCCCAGAGTTTTTTTGTCCTGCACTGTGGTGCAAGACCAAAAGATGTTAATTTGGGGGCTAAATGCTCTTGCACGAATTAACTGGCTTCTACAAGAACACGGGACAGAAAAATGAGCATCCCGATTTTGATCAGCGGGATATTGGAGGGTGTGGTATCTGACTAGGCCAAGGGTGGGGGAACTTTTTTCAACTTGTGGAGGACCTTCTGAAGGGGCTGATGTGAAAGCAATGGATGGGGCCAAAGACAATAGTGGGTGGAGCACACACACACACACTTCATTTGGGCAAGCAAGAAATATTCTCTCAGTCAATGACACACTCTAGCCAGGTAAAAACATTTAAGAATGGTATAGAGCAGGACTGGTCGGGCTTAGGGAGTCCTGAGATTCAGATAGAGAAGCCTAAATGTCCACATCTGATTATTTTTATTTTATTTATTGAATTTATATACAGCCCTATACCTGGAGGTCTCAAGGCGGTTCACAGAACAAAATCAAAATATAAAAACACAAAATATATAATAAAAATAAAAACAGCAACCCAATAACCCCCCTCCAAAAAACCCCCACATTTTAAAAGGGTGTCAATCAAATCAACCAAAGCCCCAGCGTCATCATTTAGCTGCTTTCGGCAGCTGCTGGGACCACCACCGATGTCTGCCTTGATCTGCCTTGTGGTTGTTTTTAATCCAGTGTCCAGTGCTCTGAATAAGCTCCAGCCCTGCCATTTTAATTTCTCATAGTGCTCTGAAATTTAGGAAATTAAATGTTGCTACATAATGCTGCTTGTTCAGAGTATTGCTTCTGCCCACCACTATTCCTCCCAGTTATTCACAGATCCTCCAGTTTTCTTATATATCTTAATAAATAACCTCTTTTCCACAATGCTGTTATCTCCCGAGTCTTCTTTATGGATGTGCTGGCAACAGTATATTGGTCCTGTGCATGCATCCAGGCAAAATGAAAAAGTTGACTTTTATGTCCATAATGACTTTTTTGGATGGGCTTTGCAAACAGCAAGAACCTGCCTGGCACTGGAAGTCATGTCAGAGGTCTTGCAAGGCCTCGGGTGTGATCTCCAAGGCCCCACGAGACCAAGGAGATCACGTCAGAGGTCCTGTCAGGCCTCAGATGTGTTGCTGTGGAGCATCGAAGTAACGTGATGTCATGACATCACAACGTCACGTTGTGGGTGCCATTGGGGACCCATAACCTGGGGGCCAAGTTGGTGTCCCAGGCTAATCCTAGTTTTTCTTTAAAAGGGGGATGAAATGTTTTGAGTTGGATTCATTTTACAGAGTTGTGAGTTCATCTTACATATGGTTGCCAAATGCATGGTAACCATATGTAAAGACTGCAACTGAGGGATCAGCCTAGCAACCCTGAGATCACTGGATAATACAATGTTTTAAACTGTAATTGTTGTTAGAATGATTTAAAATAATAATAATTGTGGATATCTTTGCTGCCCTGGACTCCTTTGGGAGGAAGGGCAGGATATACATCCAATAAATAATGCATAAATAATAAATGCAAGAGGAAATCTAATCCACAAGAACTTGAATGGAATTTATTCCCATTCTGATGTTTCTGCCATCATTTTTAAGTTAGCAGGGTTTTATGTCATGTTTGGTAAATTCATATGACTTGCAGTTGGCCCTGGGCTACTATTGTTTTGGGCTGATGATTGCTGGGGAGTAGTTCACTGTTCTAGGACTAAGTGGCTCATTGTGTTTTGTATTCATTTGCATACCTAATTTTAAAAAAACCAAACATTTATATTCCAGGTATAACCAGTGAGGATGGCCAGTAACCTACAGTGGATGACCGGAGACCTACAATATTTTGTTGGCACTCATCTGTCTCAGGAAACAATGGAGTGTACCTCCGGGGGTGAGGTCAAATTGCTGGAGAATCACAGTGCCTGCTGTGGCTGCAAAGACTGGTAACTTGTAACTGCTGCCTCCGTGTTGCTTTTGTTGTGTTAAGAGCACCAAAGTGACCTCTTAGGGATGCATAGAGGCCTTGCTGATGTGGTCCAAGGGAAAGCAGAGCAATACATCAGGCACCAGCTTGGCTGCAGGAGTTGCCAGAAGGAAACATACAAGACACCATCCATCTTTGGGACTTCACTCTGGATATGTGCAGGGTTATTCCTTATCCTTCTCTTCTCCTGAAATGTCCCACAAGGCAGCAAGCACTGATTGTTCCTCAGGGTTTACTCTTGAAGCCTGTCTCACAAATAGGTATAGCTGCAAGGCAGTGAAGTTTTAAGATCAGAGTTTCCCTTCTAGATCAGGCATAGGCAAACTCGGCCCTCCAGATGTTTTGGGACTACAACTCCCCCCTGACCACTGGTCCTGTTAGCTATGGATAATGGGAATTGTAGTCCCAAAACATCTGGAGGGCTGAGTTTGCATATGCCTGTTCTAGATGGACTACCTTGGACTACCTTTCCTGGTTGACAAGCCCCATCTGCCCCTTATTTCTGCCCCTCTACAGCATGTGCAGTAACTGCCTTTTTGAACATTAGACCCATTGTTGATCTTGTCTGCTCAATCCACCGGCACCTGACTTCATATGCAAGAGAAGTCCCTAACTCACTGAGGATTTGAGACCCATCTGCTACCCTCACCTGGTTTAACTGGTCAGTTGAAGCCATTCCTGGGGTGTGACCAACAGCTTCTAGGAGCCACGGGTGAGAGCTGAGTGCAAGGTGGGGACCACAAAGGTGGACAAACCAACTCAGAAGAAACATGATGTGTCTACCACCAGAGGTAATACCACTCCCATAACACCCCAGACCTACAGCAGAATTAACTATTGCCAGCATTTCCTACTTTGCTTTTGACAATTCTTCTCCAACCTGATGCTCTCCAGTATTTTTGGACTACAACTCCCATCAGGCCCAGCCAACGAACAGGGATGATAGGAAGTGTAGACCAAAAATTATGGAGGACACCATGTTGGGGGAGGTTGTTTCAGGTGTTATAGCCTTCACCATGAATATGTTTCCAAAACAACAGGTCTAGCTTTCATTGGAGTACCTTGTAAATATGGATCAGAAAATGCCATGGTTACATCAAATATTAATCATGCAAAAGTTATATGTTCTTTCTCTCACAGTGTGCCATTTTATCCAGTTACAACATCCAGAAAAGGAATATGAAATTATTAATGGGATTGTGTCAGTATTTTTTAAGGAGGTAGAATCTTGTACTTCATATGCTAAGTAGGTGGTGGTGGTGAAGCATTTGAGATTTGTTTACACTTTGTCTAAACTGCCATTTGACATTTTCTGTAATTAGGAGGCACTTTTGGGGAAATGCTTGATTTAAACTGGGTTCCTCCAGAAACGAAAGTGTTCCCCCCCTCCTTTTCTGTCATCACAAAGTGAACTGGAATGCTAAGTCATGAATATTCAGTATGACTCTCACATATTTAGCTTCCCTGCTCTTATTAACAGTTATGGAAATGCCATTAAGAGCTATGCACCTCTAGCAGTGATCACACATTATGTTCTCTATTCAGAACATCTCTATTAATGTGTCAAGGGAGATGTTTGCAGTCCCTCCTGCTGTCTCTTCTCATTCTGCTAAAATCATCTTTCTCTTCCATTTTTCTTTCATTGCCATCAACACATTATCCCTTGGCTTAAGAGTCTGCTTTTACTCTCTGCCACTTCCAAGTTTTCATCTCCCATTCTCCCACCCACCCCTTTTTTCTCCCTTTCATTTGTTCGGCTTCATGAACCCAGTGTAGGCTTTGTGGCATTCTGGGAAAATGGGGCTGTGTTGGATTCTCAGTAAGAAAGGGCTTTGAATCTCATAGGTATAACTGGCCCCAATGTCCAAGATGTCAATTCAGGACCCCAGATTGGACCTTACTCAGCCTAGATCCTTCCCTGAATCAATTCAGAAACAGGACAAAAGTTTAATTAGGGTTTTAAAAACCCTAAACAAGCATATGGTCAGGAAGGAGGTGGGGAAAATCGAGGTGCTGGTATCTCTTCCTACTTTACTAATTGAGAGCAGGAGAGTTCAAGTCTGTTGGGATCTGCTTCCCTAGCATGTTGCCTGTTAGGACATGCTGGCAAAGCAGATTCCTGCAGCTTTCATACCCAATGTCCCACCCCACAAGAGTTCTGGATTGATCCAGGTGGCATGATCCAGTTTTGTCAAAGCCCAGATCCCCCTGAATCAACCCATTTTGGTTTGGGCTTTGGCTGAATTCAGTGCAAAGCCATAATATTTCACAATTGTAGTATTCTTATATGTTTTGCATGCAATAGGGCCCAGGTTCAATTCCTGGCATCGCTACCTAAGCCAGCTCTTTGCAACCCCAAAGCATCTGCAGTAGCAGGACTTGGAAGGATCTTTGCTTTAATTTGACAGCCACTGCCAATTAAAGTAGGCAATACTAGGCCAATGTTCTGATTCCGTATAAGGCAGCACACCCACACACCCATGTGGTCTGGGTATAGATTGGGTATAGAATTAAAACAGGTATTTGCTGTAATGAACCAGCCTCCACTGCGCCCACCTAGCAGTTCGAAAGCACATCAAAGTGCAAGTAGACAAATAGATACCGCTCTGGCGGGAAGGTAAACGGCATTTCTGTGCGCTGTTCTGGTTCACCATAAGCGGCTCAGTCATGCTGGCCACGTGACCTGGAAGCTGTATGCTGGCTCCCTCGGCCAATAAAGAAAGATGAGCGCCACAACCCCAGAGTTGTCCATGACTGGACCTAATGGTCAGGGGTCTCTTTACCTTTACCTTTACCACTGCATTTATACACTATTTCGCTATGAATGAACATCACGTTCAGTTTCCTTTGCAGATCTCTGCTCTCTTCTAAGCCTTTCTTGCTTGGTGCAAGCAATTATTCTTAGCCTCTGGTTTTCCCAATTTGAGCCAAGTTCTGATAAACTTTAAGCTTGATTTAAGACCAAGAGACAATAAGCATAATGTTGTTAGTCTTTTGTTTGCTTGTGGCTGAAAGAATTGCACTTTTATTGGGAGAGAGAGGAAGCAGGCAATTTTGGCTTGATTATAAAGAAAATGTTGTGGCTCAGGATATTACAAGACTTCAGACTGTGTCCAGCAAATTGTAATTACATGCAGTCAAAATAATCCTTAATGCATAGTGGCACTCTGGGGCTCAGTCTTGGAGTGTGTTTGCATTTACTGAGCAGGTGGGCCAGAGTTATAACGAGGTGGCAGATAGTTCTGGGAAACTGTTCCAACTGTTTGCTGAATAATCTCGCCATCCTTCCACCATCCATCTGCCATCACTGATGCACATTTGTAATGTGGCTTGTGAACACGAATGCTATGAATTAAGCCTCAGCGTCACACAGGGTCGGGTTTGAATGGGTTGTTGATTCTGCTGATTATCTAAAACGGTCCTCTGTTAGAAATCATCAAGCATGCCGTGGCTCTTGTACTCCAGATTTGGGATTAATGGAATATGTTGACATTTATGAGCTACTGGTTCACTGTTACTTTGCTTGTCTAAATACACAACACATATTAGTGGAGAGAGGGATAAACTTTCCTGCTTTGCTCCAGTGTTAATCAGTCAACTGCCCTCTTGTTGTTTATCTACTGACCTTCTCAAGAAGAGGGCAACCCACAAATTAAAGGTATAGGGGCCCCTGACCAGTCTTACATTGGAGCTATAAAAGCAAGTTTGTTCCCAAAAAACATGTTTATTATCTATTTGGGCAAGAAGACCAACATCCGATGATGCTTAACTTAGATGACTCTAAAGGAGAATTAGGCAAACTCATGGAGGACAAGGCTATTAATGACTGCTAATCACAGAGACTAAGTTCTACCTGTGTGTTTGGAGGCAGTGTGCCTCTGGGTGCCAATTGCAGAGAATCAAAAGCAGAGAAACTGCTGTTTTACTCAGATTCTTCTTGTAGGCTTCCTATGGGTATTTGGTTGGCCATTTGAAAACTGGGTGTTTGGATTGATGGGGTGTTGGCTTGATGCAGCAGGTCTCTTATACTGTATTCTTAAAGTAGTTTTGTGCACACAGAGAGTTTCTGATGAGCTGCTGGGGTGGGGGGAGAGAGAAGTGTTCACATATGAAAGCCACTCTTCCTGCAGCTCAAAGCAACAGTTTAGGAAGAGCTTCACCAGTTGATTCTCCTGTTCAGTCATTTGTGTTGAAGTGGAAAATAGATCTGACCCATTTGTGGGTAACTAATAAAAGAATTAGCTGACCCTTAGATTCAAAACTGAGAGAGCCCTCAGTAGAGTTTCAAATACTCTCAGAGTTAACAAGCAGCATAGCGTGGATTGTAGATTGCTAAATCTTTTTGCATATCACATTTAGTCTGCTTACAGCTCTTCCCCCCCTACCCCTCTTGCCATGAGCAGACCACACACAGTTGAGTAAGTTTAAAATAATTTACTTACTAAATCCAAAGGACTGGTCCAACTGTTATTCCATGTGGCAGCAAGGAGAACACAGGCAGATTACACTTGGGTGCAAAATACAGCATACAGTTTCAAACATGCAGTTCAGATACAACTGTCTTGGTGGATTACATGGTAAGAAGGGAATGAGGAAAGGGAATGGAAGCAGCTTCATTCCCTCTCTCATGGAGTTGAGGGAACATGGTCTCTAGGAAGAGAGCCCTATGGCCCTAACTTCTTCATGCACTAGCTAGTACCCATGCATAGTTATGTTTGATTGCAGTTTCCCACAACACGGAGGTGGGGATGTAAGAAGCCATTGATTTTCATCCTGACTTGTGTTTGTGGCACGTATCACTGTTTCTGTTCTACTGCAGTTTGGTTTCTGACAAAAGCTATGTTGGCTTACCCTGGCCTTTGATACTTGAAATGTGTGTTTCCCAGACCCACCCCATTCCTGTGACTGTACTTATTTTAACTGTTTTTAATTTTTTAATTTTAAATTATTGTAACTCACCCTGGGACCTGCTGGTGAAGGCTAGGTATTAAATTTAATAATGATGATAATGATGATTGATGGTGTTAAAAATAAAGATAAAGTTATTTGACTTGCTGCCCACTGTGGCAGAATTTTATGTAATTAGTCATATTTTTCTACACCATTCTTTTTCTGCAAAGGAAACATAATACAAGTGTGTGGAGGGAAAGCAGCAGTTCTATATAATTTGAGAACTGAAAACAACTGCAATGATGGATACCAATTGTATTTTCCTAGAATGATTTTTGGTCAAGACATGGGATGAATATTTGAACCGTGACAATTTCCACTTCTGTTGGAATTCTCTAACATCCTTATATGGGAGTAAGAGAGCTTACTGGTCCTGTTTATTCTGTCACACACCCTGCCAGCTCTCCACCCATCAAACGACCAGGGCTGAAAAGGGGAGCCTATTCTGATCTCTGCTAGCAAGTTTTCCCCAACACAGGTAGAGTAGTCTCCACATTAAGGATGATGGAGGCAGGTTACAGAAATGTGATGGAAGAGGTGGAGCCATAAATCATGGCCCCACTTTCCTCAGGTGAGGGGAGAACAACTCAATTGCTTTTCTCTTGGAGGTATTGGAAGACGCTGTGGCCTAGATTCCATTACTTTGCTCATGGATGGCAGATCACACAAAAAATAGCCCAAGACCATATAAACTGATTTCAAGCCCACCAACATTGTTAGTAGCATTGTGGCATTGAGCAGATCTCTAAATCTAATCTATTGCATTCTCTGCCCCTCTGCACATCAATCTCTTTAATATATATACTGTAGCTTAGCTAAGGAAAGAAAAAACAGTAAAAACCAGCGACCAGATCCTGCCACTATGTGCAAGCTTTGAGATTAGTTAGCCCTCTCAGTATTCTAACTCAATATAATGGAATGTATAAATAAATCCAAAAATTGCATTGTAATTAATATAACATTTCTAGAACAGCTGTTTCAACCAAAAGGCAGGTTTCTGAAATTTTTTCCATTATCTGGCATACATTCTCATTCATTTTCTTCTTAGATGATCTCTAATCTTTTTGTATATTTTTGCATACATTTTGATTTTTTCCTCATGTTGGGTTTTAACTTGCGCCTTTGGAAACTTGTGACCTCCAAATCTGTGGCCTCATTGTTGAAAGAATTGTTCAAATCCCTCATCCACCTGGGTCAGGAGTTCTAAGCAGAAAGAAAACATATACAAATGGTGGGGGGAAAAAAAGATTCATTCTTTATCATGCCTACAAAATTCCATATGGGTTCGTGTGAATTGTTAATGCAGAAATCGTCGTTCCTTTTCCATTTCTTCTTTTAATTTTACAAAGTGGCCCTTAAAAAAGCAATTAATTGCATATCCTATATGCACTACGTACAGATGGCTAGTAAATATGTATACCAATCAAAATAAAGAATGTACATAATTGGATACATACAATTGGGACCTGCTCCTGTTTGTTGTTCCAGTCAGCCAATCACATTCTCCTCCATAAAACTCCATTCCAATTCCCCTCCACACAGTTTTCTATCACTCTGCATGCAATGGATGTTAAAGCAACTTGTAAGGGGTAGGAGAGCCTTGGAAATTGTGTGATGATGTGACAGAGGTCTGTAGCTTAGAGGGGGAGTCAGTGGAAACTACACAAATCTTTCTGTGAACAAACTGCTTTGTGCTCATCTTCAAGTCACTTTAGATGCCACTCAGATTTTGGTAAGAATTCAGATCATCAGAATCTTCTGAACCTCTTGTATATAATTCCTGACTTGGAAATATTGGGGAAATGGATATATGAATATACCGACTATGATGCTAAAATTCTACTGGAATTACTGAAAAACATATTATTTATTAAAAAGAGAGGTCAGTGACTTTCATATGCAAGTGTTCTTTTTCTAAATGCATAATCACAACTCACAGTTTAATTAGCAGTTCATTCTTAAGGCAGAATCCTCCTGGGATGTCTCCAAGGTGGATTTGAGAGTCGGAGCATAAATCTCATCTCATCACAGCGTCTAATCTAATTTTCGATGCAGAACTGACATTTCCCCCTGATGCATCCTGAAATTGAAAAAGGAGGTTGCAAATGCCATTTCTGTGCCAAGGCTTTCGTATTAAACACCCCTTAACTATAGGCATGCACCCAGCTTCCCTGTCTTCTGTCACCTCTGCCCCTTGATTACAAGAGAAAAATGACATAGCTGATCTGCTCCTGCAGCAAAAAATCGGTCCGAAATGATAAGAAAAAGTAAGGTGGCATCATAAAAACTTATTGATTGATTATGGCATGAGCATAAGTCTCTTCCAATGCTCCAATAAATCAGCTAGTCTCGAAGGTGCCACAGCATCACTGCAACAGACAGCGTGGCTGTTTGGCTGGAATATTTCATAATGAGGGAACAGGCTATCTCATCGCCTCTGATTGGTGTAGTTATCCAGGGATTTCCGGAAAAGTTCACACAAGATCTGAGTCAACTTTTTCACCTTCATGGTTTCTCAAAAAATGAACATACATCATTGATATATTTGCTGCAGGTGTGCTGCTAACTTCAGAGGATGGAACAGTGAGGTCAACCCTCTTGATTCTTTTGCTCCTCGGTAGCATTCCAATATGGTCTGTAGAAACTTAGCTACAAGGCAGACATTGGGGAATAACGAAACCTAGACAGCATCTTAAAAAGCAGACAAAGGTCCGTATAGTTAAAGCTATGATTTTCCCAGCAGTGATGCATGGAAGTGAGAGCTGGACCATAAAGAAGGCTGATTGCCGAAGAATTGATGCTTTTGAATTATGGTGCTGGAGGAGACTCTTGAGAGTCCCATGGACTGCAAGAAGATCAAACCTATCCATTCTGAAGGAGCCTGCAGTCTGGTGATGGGCCACTGAGGAGCAGTCAGCAGAAAGGATGAGCTGGGAGCTGATAGAAACAGGAGACTTGAGCAATCAAGGGGGAGTCAGCAGAAGGAGAGCCAGTGTGGTGTAGTGGTTAAGAGCGGTAGACTCATAATCTGGGGAACCAGGTTCGCATCTCCGCTCCTCCACATGCAGCTGCTGGGTGACCTTGGGCTAGTCACACTTCTTTGAAGTCTCTCAGCCTCACTCACCTCATTGAGTGTTTGTTGTGGGTGAGGAAGGGAAGATCCTGCATGTTGCTGAGCAATGTGCCAGACTGGTCCAGAGAAGGAGCACCCCCCCCCATACAGCCTTCATCTGCTTGGGAGGAATTCAGAGTGAGAGGTGGGGGGACATGCCTAGAGCTTTGTTTCAGCAACACTGTCACGGAATTAAGACGAACCAGGAACATTGCTGTATTGTTTTGGTTTTTTCCTGCTAATGGAAAGCTAATTGCATGTGCCTGCCTTGTGGTTGACCTGGCTCCTGGACAGGACAGGTTTTGAGCATGACTCAAACTGAAAGCTGCAGGCAGAAGATGCTGACTCAGGGCTGTGGAACCTTTGTAGACTGATGGCCACATTTCCTTTTGGGAAACCTTCTGGGAGCAACAGGCCAGTGGGTGTGGCCTGAGGCAAAAGTGGGCAGAACGATTAATGTAAGTTCTACTTTTGCAAAGTTATCCAGTTTTATGCACGGTCGCACAGCCCTCTCGTGTCTTTCAGCCACATGAGCAAGAAGCATTATTAGAATTCAATTAAGCATTCCAGTCAAGCAAAAACACCCCGAAGAGGGTGCAAAGTATGGTCTGGGGAGATGGGGTGTGTCTGAGGAAGAGGTGCAGTCCAAGAGCCAGATTGAGAGATTTCAAGAGCCACATTTGGCCTCTAGACCTTTGGTTGTCCTCTTCTGATCCAAATGTTTGTGAGATTCCTGGAACTATTTTTATGAATGATTAAGTACACAGCCCTATGTGTGTGTGTGTCTACTTAGAAACAAGTCTCACTGAGTACAAAAAGGTTAAAGCCAGAATGACTCAGAATGTCTAGAACCATAACATTGCAGAATAAAACTCCCCCCCCCCAAGCACCCAGTGGAAAATGGTTCTGCAAATAGCTTATCTTTTATCTTAGTTCTAGAAAGATATTCCCTTTGTATCTGAACTGAAGCTGTGACAATGACCGCTCCCCACATCAAATGGAGGGCAACTTTTGCACGGTCACGCGCAGCCCCCTGGATTCCAAAGCGACCCCTGGGAGTTTGGACTGGCAGCCTTCCCAGGCAGGATACCTGGGATCTCCACCTACCCCAGCCAATTGGCCAATCCTGCCTGGGGAGGTGTTGCCAGGGGATTGGCCAGGTAAGGGGAGGGATCACCTAGACACACAATAGAAGTGAATCTTAGCTGGGAAAGCAGCAGTCGGCTCCAGAGCTTCTCCCACCCTCCATACCCTCACTTAAGTCTTAGTTTGCAGGTTAACCTCTCTTTTCCACAGGTACGCAGGTGCTGCTATGTCAGGGTTGCTGTTGAAGGGCTGGAAAGGAATTTCTCTGCATTGGCAGGGTTTCGCCTTTCCCGTAGTAAAACATCACAACTTTGGCGGTTTCAGGCCTTGGGCAGAATTGAATACTAGCCTATTTTCCTAAATGGGGAGGGGGGGCGTGGAGCGATTGCCACAGCCCCTTTGCGGCGGTGATATTGGGGTTCCCCGTTAAAGGGGTCTTGAGGGGAGGCATTGTCCATACGCCAAAGGGTTAGCATTGCTCTCCCCTCCAGCGCAGCGAACGGGGGGTGGGTGGGTGGGCTCTCTGCTTGAACATACGTTCTCCAGAGCCAGCCCAATCCCCACACATTCTGGATAACCCTGAAGTCTCCCAGGTCCCTGGCTGGGGGCTGGGAGGGATAAACGCTCAATGCCTGAGCCAAGGTCTCCCTACATCTGAATCTTAATAAAGTTGTGGCCAATTTTAATCCCATGAGCAAGTTGTCTTGAGTCATTATTCCGCTCGGGGGGGTTGCCTGGGGTTTGGGCGACTGTCCGCGCAAATGAAGCAACCTTTTGTAGCTAGCACATCTTTAACAAGAAGCAAATACAGCTTCCGATGAACTGACCAGTAACCGTTTGTGCTATTTTTATCCATGCTTGCTTGTCTTTTGGGGGTCTTCTGTTCTACCTGATGACACTTAGTAACCATGCCTCAAGGCTTCCATATCTTTGACCAAAATTTCTACGCAGACAAACTTTGTTCTGTATTTTTTTAGTCATGCTGCATCCTATCACCAAAAACAGACAACCATCTGAGAGATTTGTGAGCAATTCTGCTTTAGGACTAAAATGTATTAGCATTTTAATAGCCTCTTCATTCCATGAAGTCTTTCCTGTTGAGCCGCATTGTCAGCGAGCCTCTTCCTCTTGCATGTCCTCTACAGTTTACTATACAGTACATCCACATTTTGAATAACAGGGAGAAGGTGAGTTACAGTCTCTTTTGGCCGTTATGTAGCCTTTTCCCATTCTACTTAATGTAACAGTATCATTATGCTTGACTGCCAGAGAATTTCCTCCAATACTTACGGTTTCTATTATAGTTGAATTGATTGGACTTTGGAATCCAGAACTACAACTGCAGTTCGCTGACTGCGGCAGCCTTTGTCTCAGCTCCTGATACATATATTGTTTCAGAGATGTACTCTATTTTTACTTTTACTTTTTTTTCCTGGTGAGTTGAATATAATTTCCCACCCAAATGTTTAGACTCCTTGGTTTCCCAGATGCAAGAGAACCTTCTCAATCACAGCTGAAGTATCATCTTTATTAGACTTATTCACACGTTACACCGAACACAGGTACAAGGTGCCTGCACACATGCACAAGTGTTTGTGCAAAACACTTGGTATGTGCAGATCAACTGTTTATGCAAACAGATACACAGGCTATACTCTTGTTGAACATTACAGCTCAACTATTTGTGTACTCAGATTGCACACTTGTTGAATGTAACATGTAAAGACCTTTATTTAGTTTTATGTGTTTTACCATTGCATTTTTAAAAAATAATAATAATTGTTTTGTTTGTGTTTTGTTTTAACCGGCCCTGGAATCTTAGAGTAATAGGTTGGCAGTGGGGAACCTCATGCTCTGGCACCGGGGGGCGAAGAACAGGCGGGGGCAGAGCTGGTGCGCATCCTGAGGGTGTGGGTGTCGTGCCCATCACGGGCAGGGGGCAGCCGCAATGGCACCCCACCGGGATCGTGCTGGCGGGGGTGGTGTGCTCCCCCCGCACTCCTCTTCCTCCGCCAGTGTAGGTAGGTAAGAAATCTTCTAAATAAACTAACCTTGTCAAGCAGTATAATAGAAATCAATGCCACAATTAAGAGACCTATATGCACACTCAGTTCTCTCATACACATACAGTGTACCATTCATTCCCATGGATGGAACTGGTACAATTCCATTATAATGAATGGGACTGATTGTCACCTGCAACAGCTTAATGGAAAATGGGCATCAAAGAGGTGAAGGTCCGTATCACCATCTCTCAGTGAAAGGCCAGGAATCCTGTCCCCAAAATATGGCGTAATCCACTCTTTAAGATTATACATCTTTCAGCACCAAGCAAAAAACATTCCTCTTCAACCAGGCCTTTGCCTGATTAACATTCTGTGTCCTTTGAATTGTGTTGTTGGGAGTGGGGGTTATTGGTTTGTTTTTATAATGTATTTTGTGTTTTTATCTTGAAATTTTATGCTGTGAGATGCCCTGAGATCTTCAGATGGACAGTGGTGTACAGATTTAATAAATTATATTATATTTATATTTATCTATATTGAATACCACACCTTTTCCCCTAACGGGACTCAAGGCTTAAGGCTTAAACAGATTTAAAAAAGAGCCACGTAAAACATAAGAAAAACAAGCATTAAAAATGATAGAATTAAAACTACATACATTTGTAAAATTTATTGAAACTATACCAATAATTACAATTAAAATGGCATGGCACCAGCCCTTTCATTAAAGGTAGTCAGTTCCCAATAGATGTATATTATCGCTCCATACAGACATGTTTCACTTTCCAGTCCAATGAATATTAAAGACCCCTGTTTTCTTAATACTTCTACAGATCTGTTATGATATGACTTTGCTAAATCCACAAAGTCAAACTCAGATTTCAGCTTCAACCTGTCAACAAGCAGGAATTAGGGAATGATGTTGATAATGGTTTCAGCAACCTTCAAAATAGTTTTAATAATGCAAGCTATTCCATTGATTTGAAGATACCGGTACGTTTAAGTGGTGCATCATGATTTTAGAAAATCTGGTTTACTTTGATCATTTTAATTAAATGGCACAATAGTGTGCAACGTTACTCATAAATCTCAATTAAAAAGAGCTGCTACAAGCTTTGATGACTGGAAATGCCAATAATTGATGTTGATTTAGAAATATAATCTGTTAAAGGGGAAAAAATATAATCAAACTTCATAATGAAAAATCTATGCAATTTTACATGCAAAATGGGAAAAGAATGCAAGGAGCTGAGAAATGCATGGCACCCAAAGATGGCAAACCTGAGTGTTCCCAATCTAGGCAGGTAGCCTATCCCATACAATCTGGAATGCACTTTTTGTCAGCAGTGATTGATATAGGCTGCAGTCAATGTTGATTTGAGCTGCAGCCCAGCAGTAAGCCAATTGCTTGGCATTCAGCAGGTCACAGGTTCAATCCTTAGCATCTGCAGTTAGAGATTGGGGGGGGGGGGGACTCCTCTGTGAGCGACTGTCAGATGGACTAGTGAAGTGACTCAGTGTAAGGCTGTTCCCTATGTAATCCAATGAAGGCGCTTCCGTATGGGAAGCCGAGGGCAATTGACCCCCTCCCCCTGATTCCTCCCCACTTTGAGGGACCACTCTGAGCCTGTTCAGCAGACAGGAGGTTAAGAGAAAGACAACAAGGCTTCATTATCTCTCCTTGACTACTGAATTATATAGAATTAGCTCCAAATGGAAATGGTCAGCCGCTTTTTGAAGTGAATAGCGCAATCTTCATCAAGACAGAAAAGAGCGAGAGAGAGAGCTATATCTGATGCTCTTAGCTGATGCTCATTTGCAGAGGAAGCCTGAAGAGGGTAAATTGTGTTTTCCTTTCTGTGCTTATTATGGCAACAATGTTTCGGGCAATGCTTCCCTTTCACTGACAAACCTCCCAAACAATCTTCCTTTGCATTGCTTTCAGGTTTGCTTTTAAAGTGATTAAATATTTCGTCCTGCTCCTTCTTTACTTAGGAACATAAGGAAGCTGCCTTATGCCCTGTTAGATCATATGTCCATCTAACTTAATATTGTCTATGCTGACTGATAGCTGCTTTCCATAGTTTCAGACAGGGGTCTTTTCTCAGCCCTACCTGGAAATAAAAAAAGTAAAGGGGCCCCTGACCATCAGGTCCAGTCGTGTCTGACTCTGGGGTTGCAGCACTCATCTCGCTCTATAGGCCGAGGGAGCCGGCGTTTGTCCGCAGACAGCTTCCCAGTCATGTGGCCAGCATGACAAAGCTGCTTCTGGCGAACCAGAGCAGCGCATGGAAACGCCGTTTACCTTCCCGCCGGAGCGGTCCCTATTTACCGTATCTACTTGCACTTTGATGTGCTTTTGAACTGCTAGGTGGGCAGGAGCTGGGACTGAGCAACAGGAGCTCACCCCGTTGCAGGGATTCGAACCAACGACCTTCTGATCAGCAAGCCCTATACTGGGACCATCTACATGCAAAACACTAAGATTTCTTCAAGCTTGGTTTTTTGTTCTTTATTCTCTCAGTGTTTGTGGTATATAAGCTAAATATACCAGTACAGTGGTACCTCGGGTTACAAACGCTTCAGGTTACAAACATTTCAGGTTACAAACTCCGCTAACCCAGAAATAGTACCTCAGGTTAAGAACTTTGCTTCAGGATGAGGACATAAATCATGCTCTGGCAGTGTGGCGGCTGCAGGAGGCCCTGTTAGCTAAAGTGGTGCTTCAGGTTAAGAACAGTTTCAGGTTAAGAACGGACCTCCGCAACGAATTAAGTTCTTAACCAGAGGTACTACTGTAATTCACTCTGGTATCTTATAGACTTCTAACTGTGCTACGATCTCATCTTCTCACTTTGTTAAACTATGCTCCTGATATTTAAACAATTGTTTCCTTATTGGATCCAGCCCATCTCTTCTTTCTCATAAAAACAAAACAAAACATGTTTCTACATTTATTAGCTAATTTTACCTCCACTTAGTCGCCCCCACTGAACAGCCAGATAACGTAAAAAGAGTAAGTGTGTTAGTAACAGTGATGGATTCTATTTGCAATTTGAGAACCATCATTTAAACTTATTTTGAAATGAACTCCAGTTAATAGGGATGGAAGAAGGAATTGATTTCCATTGTGTTCCATATTCTTCTCATATTCAAAGAGCTGGTTTTAGCCTATAAAGCCTTATGCAGCCCATGAATCTAGGACCTCAAGGACATGAATTGTTTAGATTGTTTTATAATGTACTACCACCCCCATCCTAAACATAATGAACTACATACCCAGGGCCATCAGCATGTTACCTGTGGGTAAAGGTAAAGGGACCCCTGACCATTAGGTCCAGTTGTGACTGACTCTGGGGTTGCGACGCTCATCTCGCGTTATTGGCCGAGGGAGACAGCGTACAGCTTCCAGGTCATGTGGCCAGCATGATAAAGCCACTTCTGGTGAACCAGACAGCACACAGAAATGCTGTTTACCATCCTGCTTGAAGCGGTACCTATTTATCTACTTGCACTTTGATGTGCTTTTGAACTACTAGGTTGGCAGGAGCTGGGACCGAGCAACGGGAGCTCACCCCGTCGCAGGGATTCGAACCGTCGACCTTCTGATCAGCAAGCCCTGTGGGTACCAGTGCATAATAACACATATCCTGTCATATATGGATATGTTATTTTATATAAAAAATGGATTTGCTACACCGCTGAAATTCAACGTACAAGTATATTAGGCTTAAATTCCTAAGTTAACTTTATAGTTTGTTTTCCTCTTTCTCGAATTATCTTTTCCCACCGTTCCCATACCAATTGCATTTCTCAAACTCTATAACATATAGCCACAGTTGGCCGATTTTCTCCATCAGATTACATAAACTCAGGAAATAGCTTTGTGTTTCATCTGCTATTCAGCAGATTTAAATTCTCATCTAAAAACTGCCTCCCATTTCCCCCTCGTTATACATTTTAACCTCTCCCTTCTCGTGTAACTGTATTATTTAACACCACATAATGTTTTGGGATAAAAAATTTATGAGAAGTGCCTTACTAAATAAACCTCTATTGCATATTGAGTTTACAGCTTCTACATTGGGGCACAATGCTTTCCTATCTGTAAAATTCACCATTACTATAACAAACCCATTAAAACTACTTTGTTTAATCTGTGAAAGCATTTTGCTTAATGTGTCTCATTTCCTTATTCTGGAAACTATATGTTCCAACTAAAGTTAAGCACTTTAAAGTTAAACACATGCTTCATATTGTCACTGGAATCAAAGAAATTCAGAATTGACTATGTTGGGCTGCATTTGTACCCATTTCATCATCAGATGAGAGATAATTTTAAAAATACAACTCTTTCTTAGCTTGAAGATCAATAATATATTGCGTCCTGCTACAGTTGACAGGAGCATAGGGTGTATCCTGTGCTATTTTTTCTAGAAAAAGAGTTTTTGGATGGGCCACTGGCCTGATCTAGCAGGCTCTTTTTTTGTTTTCAGTATTTTCATGCCTGCATTGAAAACATCATCACCGTAATATTTCCCAGAGTGCAGTATTTTGCTTTGTGCTTGCTATTTAAGTATTCTAATAAGAGAACACCTCTAAGGAAATGGAGTGTGTTTTCTTAATAGAAGTACTTTCCGGTCAGATTACAGTAACACCATTAGAGCTCAGATTCAATTCATAAAAGAAAAAAATATTGACAGAAAGATTACAGAGTCCTGTGACCTGCAAACTAACCAGTTCCTCATAGATAGCGTGAGTCCCTGGTAGACAACAAGCCAGTGTTTTCTCATGTTTAATTCTTCATTTAATTGATTTCTTTCTGACATTTATGTCCCATTTTTGGTCACAAAGTGGCTGCAAAGCAATTTCCAATGGAGTCAGTAAAACTAGTTGGTTAAAATAATATAAAATATCACAAAAACAAATACAACAATACTCCAATTTCAGAACTACATTATAATTATATCTCCTAATGTGGAGTGGGCATGCTCCAGTCCATCATAACCCCGGGTAAACAGATATATTTTGCCTAGATGATGGAAGCTCATTATGGATATAGTCATCCATTCCTCCAGTGGAGGAAAATCCCACTGCCAGGGTGCAACTGCCCAAAATGCTCTCCATTGAACCGTCACACAAAGCAAAGCCATTGTGTCAGTGGGACAAAGGCCTAAGCAGCCAATCTCAAGGCTAGGAAAACGTTGGTAGATACCTAGATCCCAGTCATTCTGGGGTTTATACATTAGCATTAACACCTTAACTTGGACCTGGTTACTAATAGGCAGCCAGCACAAATCTTGCAAAATAAGTTTTTTATGATTGCACACTGAAATTTGAGTCAGTACTCTAGCAGCAGCATTCTGTAATAACCACAGTTTCCAAGAGGTAGAAGATAAAAGTGTCACAGTAGTCAATATTGAAGGTTACCTGAGCATGCATGACTGTGGTGAAGAAATAGCTACAGGTGGCAAACCAGCCATAGCTGGAAATAGGCACTCATTGCCATGGAAGCCACTTAGCATCAAATTGATCTAGGAGCATTCAGAGAAACTATGAGCCCATCTAGAACAAACTGAACATCCATTTCTTAGACACAAGAACAATGCTTCCATCTTGCTGGGACTCAGCTTCTGTTTACTGGCACTCACCCAGCCCATTATTTCCCCCAGGCACTAGTTCAGTATCAGCTCAGCTACATATGGTTCAGATGGTATGGAGATACAAAAATGGGTGTCATCCACATATTTGTGGATGACTACACCTAAGCCCCCGATGATCACACATAATGGCTTCATATAGATGTTAAACAGCACTGGAAAAGACTGGAGCTCTTTGGGACCCAACAGTTTAATTGCCACAAGAGTGATCAGAAATTGTGGAAGGCTAGTATCTAGAAATGCCTCAGCAGGTAGGAGCAGAACCATCATTCTGTCATCGTCCCAACTCCCAACCCACAGAACTCCTCTAGGAGAATCCCATGGTCAATGGTATGAAAAAAAACCAAGAAGAACCAATCAAGGCACATTCCCTTCACTTCTCCCAAAGTAAGTCATTATCCAGAGTGAACAAAACCGTCTCAGTGCTAAACCTGGGCCTGAAGCTGGATTTAAATGTGTCTAATAATCTTCTTCATCCAAGTACATCTCAAGATGCAAGGACACAACCCTCTTGAGCACCTTGCCACTATGGCTGGAGGTTGCCCTGAGAGACGTCTCAAAGAACATTTTCCAAGTACATTTCTCAATGCACTGGCTGCAGACTTCAAAAACAATACTGGTCAATGACCCTTACAAACGTAATGCCTTTCAAGTCTATCCGTTGACCTCTCCTGTTCAGTTTCTCTATCTAATGAATGGATAGTTAAGAAATTCTGAGCTCAATGGTGCTGGCTAACTGTTAAGATAAGAGAAGAATGCTAAGCATCCATGTTAATGAGAGACTGGGTTGATGAATGTTTAAAACAAAGGGCATCATTCCAGACACAAGTCTGTGAATCACCGCTAGACATGAAAAAGCACAGACCTATGTGTGAAAAACCTGTCCATTAGCAATTGTGTGTTGTTTTCAAGTTGATGAAGCATGCTGGTTTAAGACCTATCCAAATTGTAATATACTAGGAAACAAACTCCAAATGACTAAAATGATTTCAAAAAATGATAAACCCTCTCATATTTAGAGGGCAATGTATGAGAAATAACTGCATTCTGGAAATAGATTACCAGTACAAGCTTGTAGTGTGAGCAACCAGGCAATGCACACCGCTGATTAAGCAAGGTCATTATTTTAATGAATCTATTTTCATCACAGTAGCCATACATAGCTTCCCAGTAGTAATGAGAAGATCTTCATGAAAAAAAAATATTAAATTAAGGATGTCTTAGAGACCTGTTTTAGATAAGGTCATCTCTGAATATTTTCCAGATCAATTACAGTAGGTCCTTCTCTTTGTATCAGCCCTGTTTGAAACACCGAATGAGCAATAAGAGGCTGATGGCAGGTTAATCATTTGCAGAACAGCACATTTTAACAAACTCAGTCACTGCAATATTTCCCTTTCATTTTGGCAAGATCATTCTGTATCAGGAAGAGCCCTTAAAACCACCGGCAACCTGATCATAAGGTGGTTGCTTTGGTGAAAGCCGAAGTTTATGCTATTGCAGTTGAAGAGGCATCCTAAACTGTTTTAGTTGAGCTGAACTAAACATCTATGGCAGCTTAAGGCTTAAATCCTACACACTCTTTCCTGGGAGTAATCACCATTGAACTCAGTGGGATTTATGTGTAGAATTCTACTTTAACTCAAGGATGCAGTACAGTGCTGAGCCTAAAGGTCGAGGGCTGCTTTAATGGATATCTAAATCTGGAGTAAGGGAATGAATGCCACTAGCCTTTCCTGCCTCAACTCCTGCCCCAAATAAGACATTGTGAAATACAGTTATAGACTGTGTGACATATCCACAGTTTGAAGATCAAAGCCATTTCAGCTTTCTTTCAAGTTTAGGTGTTCAAAAACTAGAAAGGTTACCACAAGAGAAGGACAGCTGGATGAGCACACTCCATCACCATTTTGCTTTCTAACCTGTTAATGGTGACTGTGGGACTTTTGTATCCTCCCTGTCTGTTTTGTAATCCTAATCTTGTTAAGAGGCAACAGAAGATTCTGATTATTTTCTATATTTAGAGGTAAACAATTATTTGGGTAGGCAGTAGTCTTCCATTCTCTTCCTCTACCCAACCATTTGCTTAGCTTAATATATAATGGTAAAGGTAAAGGGAGCCCTGACCATTAGGTCCAGTCGTGACCGACTCTGGGGTTGCGCGCTCATCTCGCATTATTGGCCGAGGGAGCCGGCGTATAGCTTCCAGGTCATGTGGCCAGCATGACAAAGCCGCTTCTGGTGAAGCAGAGCAGAACATGGAAACGCCGTTTACCTTCCCGCTGTAGCGGTTCCTATTTATCTACTTGCATTTTGACATGCTTTCGAACTGCTAGGTTGGCAGGAGCTGGGACCAAGCAACGGGAGCTCACCCCGTCTCAGGGATTCGAACCGCCAACCTTCTGATCAGCAAGCCCTAGGCTCTGTGGTTTAACCCACAGCGCCACCTGCGTCCCAATATATAATGATGCTGTCCATAAAATGCAAAATGAATCAGAGAGAAAGATTACACAATTTGAAAAAAATAAGAAATTATTTAATAGGAAATTTCTTGTGCAAACATGACTAATCTGCTTTACTCCCTGCTAACAGATGCATGAAAAAGTTAGTTCACACAATACTATTCCTGCTCTCAGTCTATCACTATCACTCCTAGCCTGGTAGACCTGGGGAAAAATGTATTTTGCTAATTGGACAATCATAGATTGTCCAATTTTCACAAAAATGTTTATTTATATGAGTATACATCTAACCATGTCCAGTAACAGGTTAAAACTATTGCTGGGTATGGATGAGTGAAACTACCCAATCAGAAAATGTAATTAATTCAAACTAATGAAAGCTGAAGTCCAATAATGTGTCTTGCTTTATATGATAACAAGTCAGGGCTTTTAATTCATTATGGAATTGAAAACCTAGTGGATTCAATTTATCAATAGTTTGATGTTTTGGTGGAATTTACTCCAGTTCTCCATCATGAAAACCTTTAAGCTAAGCAGTCAAGGGAGAACGACGGTCATGCAATGCCTTTCTGAAGACCTCAGCTTTCATTAATGCAGTGGGGGGATGCTCTTCAGAAAATCCAGCCATAACTGAGCATTTGTTACATTGCATATATTTCAGAGCCATTATTATTAAGCACTTAACTATTAGTTAACTATCTTTCCCCAACCCCTGTTAAATTTTTTGATACGTGATCCTTGAAACAGCCTGGTTATATTCCGGTTCCTGCAATGAAATATTAACCGGGGTGGGGGTGGGGGTGGAGATGTGTGATGACTTTATAGCTGTAACTTCCGTGCAAGCAGATCTGGAAGTATTCAGCCCACCCAATTCTCTCTTTGAAAGAATGCATTAAAATTTCAGCAGCTACTCACACAAAAATACCACTCGGGGAGTTACCTTTTGTTCTCTGCAAGCACATCTAAACTGTAGTTTCACAAGGGCACAGAAATACCTGTTTGCACAGGTTGCTTTAAGGATATGTGTAGAGTACTGGGAAACAGGACAAACATATCAGAGAAGAAATGCCATGGCAGGAGACGCAAGGAAGGGGCAATGGTACAAATGTGCCAGTAGAGCTGTGCATGGAAAAACATACAGCTATGCAACACAGAAAAGCACCCAAAAAATGTGACAGAGTACAGTGGTACCTCGGGTTACAGACGCTTCAGGTTACAGACTCTGCTAACCCAGAAATAGTACCTCGGGTTAAGAACTTTGCTTCAGGTTCAGAACAGAAATCGCGTGGGAGGCCCCATTAGCTAAAGTGGTACCTCAGGTTAAGAACAGTTTCAGGTTAAGAATGGACATCCAGAACAAATTAAGTTCTTTACCCGAGGTACCACTGTATATGAGGCTTTTTAGGCATCACAAGCTTATGGGGCAAGGGAAGGTAATGCCATTACACTTCAATTTAGGAGGGTGGGTATTGACATTGCACTTTGACTCTGGGGGGTGGGGGTGGGCAGGACTCTGAATCACCACAATGCACCTCATTCGTTCTGCCTGGACACTGAGGTCCAATACCGAGGGCCTTCTGGCGGTTCCCTCGTTGCGAGAAGCCAAGTTGCAGGGAACCAGGCAGAGGGCCTTCTCGGTGGTGGCGCCCTCCCTGTGGAACGCCCTCCCATCAGATGTCAAAGAGAAAAACAGCTACCAGATTTTTAGAAGACATCTGAAGGCAGCCCTGTTTAGATTATTTTATTTCATTTTTCTGTTGGAAGCAGCCCAGAGTGGCTGGGGAAACCCAGCCAGATGGGCGGGGTATAAATAATAAATTATTATTATTATTATTATTATTATTATTATTATTATTATTATTATTATTATTATTATTCAGCCTTCATAAAGAGCTGGTGCACACCCCTAATATAAAGCATCAGTTAAAATTACTCCTGGCCTGAATCAGTGTTGCACCCTCAAGACTCACGTTTCTAATTCTTCATAGCCCTTTTCTGATACATGAAGGTGATAGTCTAAGTAGTGCATGGCAGTAGAAATTACCACATTCACATCCTGGATGCTCTCTTCTGCCTCCTCCAAACCAAGGACTCAGCTATACAGCTGGAAATAAAATGTTTTAAGTGTGTTATAAGTGTAATATACCATGTGACAGTAGACGGCGATGGTGAGCCTTATGGAAAATTCAATGTATTTTTAAAAACGCTTTAAGAAAAAGCATTTTCAGAACGTTTTTTAATATATGCATGTAGATTCCACCCAAATCTTGCTTGGCCCCTAGGTTCTTCAGTGACCTTCTGTTTGCTAAGTATAATAGTTCGCATCAGGTGTGTGTGGGGGGGCGGGGGGGGGCGGGGGAATCTGCTAAGCAGATCCTTTCTCAGCAAGCCAATTTCCTCTCAGCTACAGAATTACTGATACCCACTACACCTCCTGTGGCAGCTGCTACCAAGCTTGCATGAGATATACATCCTTTTACCACCCCTCTCCATTAAGTAACATGTGAAGTGAGAAAAATATAAAGTACATATAAAACAAGTACATAAGAGATTTTCAGAATTGAAAGGTAAACTTTGAGTTTTTGAAAACATCACCTCTCAACATATTTACATGAATTATGTTTCCTCAATCAAGACCCAAAAGGTGAAGTAGAGCCGGGGGACAGACCGTACTGCCATCAGTTTTTGAGTGCTATTATTCAGCCATTCTCCATCTTATTTCTCTCACATTTGGAAAGCTTTTATCCGTCGCCCAAGAGATCAATGTTCATCCTAATAGGACAAATCATATTTATGTTATGAGGAATAGAATATTAATCACTTCGAGAGAGAATGTCTCACACTCTGACTAGAAAACCACCTCTGCAGCTCTGTAATTAGGAGATGAATGCCCTGACACCTTCCCCATCTTTCAGTGGATCATGTGGATGCTGACAATGCTTCAAGGAGAATGTGAAAGAAAAAGGACTGATATTTTGTGTCACAGAAGGCTTAAAGGGCATGCCAGTAAGGAAGCGAGACAATAACTTTATTATTTTCCTTAAACATGAACAGAACCAAAACTGGAAACTTTCAAGTCAGTTAAGGCCAGGGCCGTCTTAAGCCCCTGAGAGGTCAGCACCCTAGCGCAACACACCAGTAAGCCCAATAGGAAAGACGGCTCTGGTTAAGGCCACATTTACACCATACATTTAAAGCACTATGATAACACTTAAATGTCCATAGCTTCCCCCAAAGAATTATGGGAGCAATAGGGGTTTTTTGGGGTTTTTTAATAATGTATTTATTAAAGATTTTCTCAAACAACAAAACACACAAAAATACAAAACACAAAAAGAAAATACAAAATACAAAGAATACAACAATACAAAAAATACAAAAACAAAAATTCCAACTTATAACCCTTATTTCCAATCTATTGACTTCCTCATTCCTCCTCCTTCTGCGATTCTTTACATATCATCCATAGTAAACTCTAAATCTTATATAATTTCTAATTATTACTTTAATATTACCTTATTTCTCTATCTTTTACATCTTATCCTTTTATATTCTATCTAGATCTTACTTCTTAATTAAATTATCATTAACTTCTAACAATACTTATTTCACACCATTGTATTATCTACAACCTCTATTTTATCTCCCTCACTTCCACTAATTCTAATCTAGGGAGCAATAGTTTGTTAAGGGTGCTGAGAGTTGTTAGGAGATCCCCATTCCTCTTCCATAGCTAAAATTTTCAGAGTGGTTTAACACTCAACATCCCTCTTCCAGGGGAACTCTGGGAACTGTAGCTCTGTGAGGGGAATAGGGGCCTCCTAACAACTGTCAGCACCCTTAACTACAGCTCCCAGAATTATTGGGCGGAATCCATGACTGTTTAAAGTGGTATCATATCACTTTAAAGTCATGATGTGAATGTGGCTTGAGTCCTGTGCCATCTAATAAGCAAACTATGTACAGTGGATGCTTGGGTTGCGAACATGATCCGTGAGGGATTGCTAAATTGAGCAAAGCGCAATTTAGTGTTTTTGTGTATGCGCAAGCGCTGAAACCCGGAAGTAACCCATTCAGGTACTTCCGGGTTCACTCAGTGTGCAACCCGAAAAGACGCAACCTGAAGCGTCTGTAACCCAAGGTATGACTGTAATGGCATTACCCATACATTTTGGAAATACAATGAAAAGTCTTTCTGAACTTTTGTGGCATCTCTCTAAAAATCAGATGATTTTTATTGATTTTGCTGCAAACTACTCTGAGAGCTCTGCAGTGCAGCAAATTAGAAAGTTAACAAATAATTAAAATATATTGAGCAGATGAACTGACTTCAACTTTGACCGGTCCTTTATTTGTATTGCTATTACACTTTCTACAAATTGCTATAGACATAGCTGCCAAGTTTTCACTTTTCTCGCAAGGAAGCCTATTCAGCATAAGGGAAAATCCCTGTAAAAAAGGGATAACTTGGCAGCTATGGCTATAGAAAAGCAGATTTAGAAGTGATAATTTAGTTAACAGCATTTAAAATGACAAATGGAAATGAAAATAACTTGCTTCTAATATCTCAATTTTTGTCAGATATGTGATGCAGCAATTAGGATGTGTAAGCACTCTGGCTTATTCTCTGCTAGTTTGGAAATGTCAGTCACTATCCACAATGTCAATCATAATCCGCATCTAACCTGTATCTATCTATCTATCTTGCTAATTTTTATGCCTTTTGATACATTTACCTCCACCCAAAGAGCTCTGATCTGAATCGAGAAAAAGAACAACCTAGATTCAATCTAAGCCAGCAATAGGTGCACAGCCTATAGCAAAAAAATAAATTACTACATACGACTCAGGATTCCTGGATGTATATTTCATAAAAGAATGGTCACTGATCCCAGTGGCTCTAGTTCAGCATCTTGCTAAATAATGGTTAAGGTGCTTTTGGGACAGCCCTGCCAGGATGTGGGGTTCGTGCAGTTCACATCAGAATTCTTAGAGACATGGGTGGAATCTACACACATATAAAAACGCTGTGAAAATGCTTTTTTAAAAAAAACGTTTTGAAAAATACATTGAATTTGGCATAGCTCACTGTCGCCATCTAGGGTCACATTTGTATATTGCACTTTACAACACATTTAAAACGTTTTATTGGCAGCTGTATAGCTGTGTGTTTTTGTCTGTTTGTCTGAATTGACAGACTATAGCTCTGGCTGTTGCTCTGAGCAGAGACTCGGAATTTAGGCTGCAGTCTGACCATTGCAATTAGAAACTAAAACAGCGACCGAACAGAATTTGATGTTACAGGTTTTTCCATAGGGATAAAACAAACAAGTATAATCAACATATCAAAGCAATAACTACTTGTATATTGTTTCATTTATACGGGGTCCTCCCCCCCCCCCAGGGGATGTAATTCAAATGTAGGAATCTGGTCCAAAGAGAAGTTTTTCACTGAGAGAGTCTTTATACTGGGAGCTAGTAGATTCCCTGCTCTCCAGACTGTTGGTTTTCTCAAAGGCAGATGGTAAATCTGTCAGTAGTGGCATTCAGCAACAGCAGCAGCCCAGATGCTTTTAAGCTTTCTGTGTGAAGCTGCCCCACCCCTGAAGAGCACCAGCGGGCTACATGCCAGAAAGAGGTCCCCAAGGCAATTAGCTGCCTCTGAATTCAACTCCAGCTGTCTTGGAAGTCAAATGAATGCAGCTTGTTTGGTCATACACCATTTGATGTGAAGAGTCTGCTGCTTCTTTATAAGCAAAGCAGCCTTCTCTGTTTCAAGCCAGCTGCATTCAAGGAAGAAACCTGTGACCTCTTATTGCTCACACTAGAGTCTGCTAAACAACAGTGTCCATTGCCATTAGGACAATTAGTCCATCTCATGATTCCAATAAAGCTAGGATTCTGTAATTGCGCTATATCTCCATAATTGGCAAGTGAAACTTTCAAAATACAGTTTCTTTAATGGTCCCAGGGCACATTTAGCTGCACAGAATATGAGAAGCACTCTAGGACTTTCAAGCAAGTCTCATTATATCCCTGTTCGCTTGTAAAATATATTATATACCATGACTGAGCTAATGCAAATGGACAGTATCGCCAGCTAGCTAGAACAATACAAGATATGTTGACAATCTTTTAAAGCTGTACTTTTTTTAAATAAAATTTTACGGGATCAACAGCAATTAGTAAGGGGATGAACTCTGAGAAATGTTTGTTTTGACACAAGCTAGTCTAAATGAAAAACCAAAACTGTTCTTATTTAAGGGGGGTGGGAAGGAAAAAATGAATGCAATCCACTTCACTGAACAGGTGTACAATCCTCAGAACACTTATTTGGGAGTAGATCTACTTGTATTTAATGGGTCTTAGGGCAGATCTACTCCATACAATTAAAGCACATTCTATGCACATTTATGGTTCCCCCCAAAGAACCCTTAGGACTGTATTTTGTGATATGCTGGGAAATGTAGCTCAGTGAAGGGGAAATACAGCTTCCAAAATTCTTTAGGGAAGTCATGTGCATTGAATGTGCTTTAAATGTGTGGTGTGAATCTGTTTCACAGGAACTTGAGTGGGTTTACTTTTTTATTTTTTAATAATAATTTTTATTGGTTTTATACATTCAGAGAAAAGAAAAGAAAAAGAACAAAAAAATTACAAACACTATAAAAATATACATAAAAAGAAAAAAGAAAACATACCACACAATAAGAAATACACACAATAACAATACCTATAATCATTTTAACTTTCTTCTAACTTTCAAACCATTGTTTCTGGGACTTCCCCAAGTCCCCCCCTAACTGATTTCCTTTTCAAATCTTCTTAAGCAGTTTCCTAATCATTCTTTTAAACATTTTCCAAAGCTATCCCATATCCTTACATCAAATCAACTATATTAAATTCATCTATGCTTTCTTTCTAACATCTACTTTCATCCCTAATGCCTAGTAAAAAACAAATTTTCCCATAGAAATTCAAATTTTTATACACCAGAATGTTTCCCTAAATAAACTTTAAACTTCTTCCAGTCTTCTTCCACCGTCTCCTCTGTCTGGTCTCGGAGTCTCCCCGTCAGTTCAGCGAGTTCCATAAAGTCCATCATCTTCATCTGCCATTCTTCTATTGTTGGTAATTCTTGTTTCTTCCAATATTTTGCAATTAATATCCTTGCTGCTGTCGTAGCATACATAAAGGAAGTAACATCTTTTTGGGGGATTTCTTCCCCAGGAACCTGTGCGGGTTTAAACTACATAATGGGTTAAAGCCAGAGGAAAGTCAACAGAAGGGGTGTGCAGAAGATACCCTGGCCTCTCCTTCCCCCTAATCTCCCATACTACAGTCCACCCCCACCATCAGGGTATCTTGATCCTCAGGTTAGGCTTTTCAGAATGCTGCCAGATATCTTCTGCCAATCCCCTTGCACTCCCCCCCCCTGGATCCAATCCAATGCATAGACCATCGATTCTGTTATAAGTAAACCTTAGTCACATTTGCCCGAGCAAATGTAGCAGCAGCAGTGATCTGCTTCATTAAACTCTGCTTTGATTGACTGGTTTATCTAATCACCCTACCCCACTTTAGAGCTGTCTTGCCAGGAGCACCGGAATTCGCCTTGGATCAAACCACAAGTACAGTCGTTGCAATATCTTTATAAAAGTCCAAAGACAGTGTGCTCTTTTTGTGCCCCCCACCATCTATATCTCCCTTTCAGTTCAATCCACTTGCATTTATTTGTCTGCCGATGTAAACCATCCTCTTGCATCTACAAAAATGAAATAAAGCATCTATGAATGCTCAGCTCCTCATTTGCATCAGAGCACTCGGAATTTGGAGTCAGGGAAGTTTCCTCGGGCACAGGCATTATCCATATTCATGAAATCATACAGGTGGAGTGGACACTGCAGATCATTCTGTACAACTCTTGGCTTGATAAGAGGCAGATTAAGGGCAGCACTGGGTTCCAAGCCTAGGGGGCGCCACAACCATGATGTAGTGAATTGAGCAGAATGGAAGGTGAGAGGTGGTGGTGGTGGTGGGCACTAAATTTTGGCCTTGCACAGGGCACCACTGAAATTTGAAATAGCCAAGTTCACCCCTGGCTTGATGCAGAAAATGTGGAGACAGACGCTCTGTGCTTGAAAACCTCCAGCACGGGCAAGCCCACCACCATGCTAGATAATTGTCAAACTGCTTTTCATCAATAATAGCTCTGTCAAATATTTTTAGAATGTTCCAGCCCAGTAGCTTTCTAGAAGACAGTCACTGCACAAGAAAGTCTTGAACTACATATTTCTTTCTTACGAGGGCCAGCAACGTAGAATTATTTAAGTAGAAAGAGGCAATAATTTTTGTAGAACTATTAATATAATTTGACAAACTACCCACAAAATTACATGTCTATAATTCTACTGGCACCAGTGGCAAATTGGGCTGTCTGACCATTCATATAAATATGATTTGCTTTTTTCATTAATTAAAAGAACCCTTTCCTGCTTTCTACCCGGGAAAGTGTGTAGTTCTTTCTACAACTCTGCAAAGTACAATTTGCAAATGTCAGAAGTTTAATATCTGTAACAAATTAGCTTAATTGTAATCTAGTGTTATTAGCGACAATGCTGGCTGTCAGTTGACTTGTTTATTCCAAACTGACATTCAAAAGTAAACCTTCTGCAGGTTATATTTTTCACAAATGTAAATCCCAGCAATTATGCCTTAATTATTTAGGTATGTCGGTGCTTGTGTCCAATCACAATTAAGTTTATACAGAATCACGTCCAGCTTATTGCTTAGAATGATATACTTGGACATTATGGGCTACAGTCTAATACAGTTCAGAACACTAAAGCGCAACACACTTAAGCACACTTAACTGCTCTTGGGTTGTTTCCAGTTGATGTCCTTCCATTGACAGAAGGCTCTTTTATCCAGTGGAGCCCACTCTCAGCAGAACAGGGGACTGAGGCTATCTCCAGCAACTCCCTTTCCCCCATGCCGCGCTCACCCCACCTCCAGCTACTGCAATGGCTGTAGCTCATCATGTAGAAAGTCCCGGATTCCATCCCTGAAACTCTAGAGAGCTGCTGTCAACCTGTTTAGATAATACTAAACAAGATAGACCAGTGGTCTGATTAAATATATAGCAGCTTCCAATGTTCCCTTCCCAAAGGGTTCCCCAATCCTCAAGAACAGATTTTGGAATGCAAAGAATATTTAATAGGAAAAGGGGTGGTGATATCCAAAGGTTGCCTCAGTCTCTGTTCCACTGACAGAAAACTCTGGTGGAGCAAAGAGCATTCTGTCAGTTGCAGGGAAAGCAGCTGGAAACAACTCCTTGCATTTATCTTTTTTGTTATTTTCATTTTTAAAAGGAAAAAGTACAATTAATTTCACCAGGGAAAAGACCTCTCTCTCCCTCTCTCTCTCCCCCTCTCCCTCTGTGTGTGTAATTGATTGATTGGCTGATTAAAATATATACACCACTTGATTGTAATAAAACCTGTAAGTGGTTTACAAGAAATACTAAGACCATCAATCATAAAACAGTAGCCAGTTGACCAGGTCCACAAAGGCTCCAGACACACCTCTCCTGCAGTGGAAGTCAGGAGACTATGGACTGTCTGAAAAAACTCTGCCAGCTACTAAAGGATGCGATATGAGCTACCACATAGTAGGCATGATTATGGGCACTAAATGGTTTTCAGCCAGCTTTGGAGAAAGACTTGTGCCACTCACGCACTAGTCTTCATCTGGCTTGCTTCATATGTTCTGCAGAACATGCTCAGGAGTGATCATGCCAGGTTACAAACAAAAAGAGAAAGTCTGGGAATATTTTCATCTTTATCACAACTGTAAATTTGATCTAAGACAGATGCCTGGAGGAGCAATTTTTAGCATCTTTCTTCATCCTTTGAATGGGGGTGGGGTCTAAATTGTTTCAAGAATTCTTAACCCTCTGTCTTTATCCTACTTTTTCTTCTCTCCTCTGGTTGGCTTATTAATCCCTAAGCTTCTGCCAATGGATGCTATTCCAGTTGCTATTAGTATTATTAGAAGTAGTGGTGGTAGTAGCAGTGCTTTTTTTTCTTAAAAAATGTTGAGGGGTACTCTCATTTTCCTACTCATATTGAAATACTGACCCTCAATGAGGCCAAACTTAGATTCACAAAATATTTAGTGGTATGCGTACCCCTGTGTACCCCCAGAAAAAAAGCACTAAGTTGCATTTATTGATTGCTTTTCTTCACAAAGTGACCCAGAACAACCTAAAGAGTGCAACAAACATTATAACTACATCAGCCCCAGCCAGCATAGCCAAAAATCAGCAATGGAGAAAGTTGTAGTCCAAAATAGATGAAGGTCACCAGTTGGGGAAGGTTGCTCTGGAGTTAACTCACTTGTCCAAATTCTTCCTTCCATATGTTGCTTTGCCTGCTTTTTGACCTCTTCCCCTCACCTTCTTAATCAATTTATTACCAACTCTGGCTTCTTGTTAATTTATCCTGAGAGTCTAGCAACAGGTTTCCCCCCCAATAAAAACAGTGCATGCTATATATATATAAAAGAATTTAAAGAATAGCACTCCAATAAAGAAAATGAAGATCTTGAAAGTCAGTGGTGTATTTAAATTCACCATCTCTCTCCATGTGACTCTTAAGTCCTTGTTCAACTACACTTCAGTTCAATATACACACAGGCAAAGAAGAATGCAGGCTTGTAAAATGATTCCTGGTCCAAAAAACTCCATGTATTTTAGTTACCATGAACCAAAACAGATTTAAACAGTCCCCTTGTGCCAGTAAAATGTAGAGGTTGGTAGGCAGAAAGTATTGTTCAGAACTTCAAAGTTAATGAACATACTGCAACTGACCTTCGTGGCTTTAGGAAGAAAAGCAAAAGGTCCCCCCCCCCCGGTCTTAAGATGAGATGACCACCCATAATACCCCATAGAGCAGCCTTCACCAACTTGGTGCCTTCCAGATGTTTTGGACCACAATCCCATCAGACCTAGCCAACATAGCTGTGCTGGCTGGGGCTGGTGGAGGTTGTAGTCCAAAACATCTGGAGGGCACTGGGTTGGAAAAGGCTGATGCAGAGAACCGCAGAGAATGAAAATGGTAGTGAGGAGAGATCAAGAGCCAACCAATAAAGTTTTTAGGTACTGTATTGTTGATATTTAGGGCCTATTCTTGTACACGTTAAAGCTCACTAACTCATGAAGACACATGATGCTTTTGTTAACATTTCTGTTTTATGTTTGCATGCTGCAAGCATAGGTAAACAAACTATCTGGCATACTATTTGTTTGGACCAGGCTTCCCTATAGCTATCATGATTTCCATGAAGGTGGTGGATCAAACAACTGACACTTGTATTATGGAAATCACAACTTCAAACATAGAAGATACCAGTCTGCTAATAATAATAATATTTTATATTTGTTGACATCAAATCCCCGCAATGGCGTGAGCTCCCATTGTTCGGTCCCAGCTCCTGCCAACCTAGCAGTTCGAAAGCATGTCAAAGTGCAAGTAGATAAAAAAGTACCGCTCTGATGGAAAGGTAAACGGCGTTTCCATGTGCTGCTCTGGTTTCGCCAGAAGCAGCTTAGTCATGCTGGCCACATGACCTGGAAAAACTGTCTGCGGACAAACGTCAGCTCCCTTGGCCAGTAAAGCGAGATTAGCGCCACAACCCTAGAGTCGTTTGCAACTGAACTTAACTGTCAGGGGTCCTTTACCTTTACTTTTTTTCATCTGTTTCAATAGACCCTGGAGTGTGCATGGGGGTGAAGTAAAACCACTGCATTAGCAGTACCAAAGTGACCTTCCAAGGGCACAAGTCTGGGACAACAAGACTCCTCTCTGCGCCTCACTAACGTGGTTCAAAGGAATGTAGAGCAATACATTTGACATAAGCTTGGCTGCAGGACTTTCAGTGGAGCCCCTCCTGCTACTCACTTCCCTCTACAACAGAAAACACCTTCTTGACAGTTGGACCCACTATTGGTCTTCTCCGCTCAATTCACCAGAGCCTATCTTCACATGCAGGAGGAGTCCTTAACTCACCAAGCGCTTGAGATCTATTGACTTGGGTTTAGCCAGCCACTCAAAGCCATTTCCCAGGATGTGGCTGCTGTTGCATGACAGCTTTTAGGAGCTCCAAATGAGAGCTCAGTGCAGGGTGAGGACCAAAGGTGAACAAACTACCCCAGAAGGAGCACCCCATATGCAAGCAAGCAAGCACCACCAACCAGCATGATTCAACAGCAAACTTTGCATACCCCTGAGGGACCAGTACAGTGGTACCTCTACTTACGAATTTAATGTGTTCCGAACACACATTTGTAAGTTGAAAAATTTTGTAAGTCAAATCCCATAGGAATGCATTGGGAGAAAAAATTCATAAGTAGAAGCAACCCTATCTAAAAATTCGTAAGTAGAAAAAAATCCTATCTAAACCGCATCCAAGATGGCGGACGGAGCTCCATTCGTAAGTAGAAACATTCGTAAGTAGAGGTACCACTGTAATTACCCTTTTATCTTCATTGTGGTATTATTCTTTTAAGATGTGTTTGTACTGTTAGCCGCTTTGAGACTCCTTCAGGTAGTGATAAAGCGGGATATCAAATCCCTGAGAAGAAGAGTTTTCCCTAACAGTACATATTGTACCTTATTGCGTAGCTTCCCACAGGGCACAGTCATCACTTGTGCATTTTTTGTGTGTTTGTGATTGCCTCCATCATCATGCAACATCATTAATTCTTGATTCTGTGATGCTCAGGTGACTGAATCTACTGTTAAATTCCCATTAACTGCATGGTTTCTTTATTAAATGCCAATTCAGAAAAACAGCTGAGCATCCACCAAAAATGATCTGCCAAGTATTTCAAGGCAATATAGGTGTTACAGAGATGAACCATGTGAGATGAAAGAAATGGTAATGAACAGTGGGGAAAGTAATTTCAAAATCAATGAGCCACAGGACATTAAAAAGAATCTAGGTAAGACACAAGAGAGATCAAATGTGTGATCAGTGTATTTGAGAAAATGAATTTTGGAATGAAACGCCTAGACCAAAAAAAAGTATGTCAAATCACTACATTACAATTTTCAGAAAAGATATATTGGTCTCAAATTAATGGGATGGCATTAGTAATTGAAAATGGCATTTATTCGGTTTAGAGTCTTTGCTCTTGTTTTATATATGAATGAGTCAGGTGCACAGTCTGCAAACTCTGTCCTAAAATATATATAATTCACATGTTTCAAAAGCGATTTCTTTTGTGAGGACAAAATGGAAGGAGAAATGACAAGGACAAAACGTGAGTGAGTGAATTATTTTTTAAAAAAATGCTTGACATATTTTACATCTCATGTAAGGGTGATTTTGTATGTCATCTTGTTGGTAACACATATTTCTTTGTTTGGTTGTTGTTTTAAAGTGCATTTAATATTCTGTTTTCAAGTTGTAAACTCACCCTCGGACCTTAGGGCAAAGGGCTGGAAAATAAATAATAATAATAATCTGCATTCAAGTAACATGTGCCACTTCTTTACATTGTTAAGTTGCTCAGGTTGAAAATCCTTACCCGGGTAACTAGGAGTAACCCACACTGAATTTCATGAGACTTGTGTTTAATGCATATCTACAGGATTACATTGTCAGAGAACATTAATTTGCTGGGAACATTTATGAGTCTGGAAGTGTTTATATGTGTTTTAGTGGTTTATGATTTTATGGTCTTTGTAAAGTCAGTCACTATGGGTTAGTCCATAGGAATCAATTCTTATTTGAAATAAATACATGAATAATAGTATTTCAATTTGCTCTTGTGATTTGGGTATCTTAATATTTCAGAGAAACTAAATGCATGCATAGCAAAATTGAGAAAAGTAGTTTCTATAATAGTGCTATTCATTTGTCTTGTTGATACTTGTTACCCTACTAAGCCCTCTGAGGCACATCTTGTGACATCATTGTACAGTTCTGAGTATCGGGTCAAGACACATCTTTTTATCTAGACCTCTGAAGGAGTGGCCATTTTCTCTCCTGCTGCATTGCTGTCCTTGCAATTGGGTTTTAGCTTTTTCATTTTGATCATAACGGTTTTAATGAATTGCACATATTATTGTTAGTTTTGTTCTTGGTTTATTGACTGCCTTTTAAGCAACCATCTCAAGTTGCAGGGGCGTAGCAAGAGGGGGGCGATAGGGGCGGGGCGCCCCGGGCTCAACTCAGGGGGGGGCAGCACCCCTCTCTACCTCCACTGACGATGGCCGCCACTGCCGCGGCGTAACCACCATCACGGAGAGGCCCCAATATTGCTCAGCGCCTGCTTTGCTTGTTCCTGGGTGAGGGGTGGGCCAGGGAGGGGGGTCAGCACTGGCCGATGATGCACCTCCCTAGCCCACCCCTCGCCCAGGAACAAGCAAAGGACGCACTGAGCCGGTGAGCGAGCAAGCTGCAGAGCGAGGCTTTTTTAAAACCACACTCCGCGGCTCGCTCGTGGCTTGCCGCCGCCGCTCTAGCACTGGTATCCTCCACTCGCGAAGGATCCCAGGTGGCAGTATCCCCATACGGTGCTGGGGATGTTTGCCGGCGGCTCCACGGGAGGAGGGGGAGGGGAGGGAGGGGCGAGAGGATTCCCTCACCGGGTTGACAGGGGGCACTTAGCCGAACCTCGCTATTTTCGGCGCTGGACCATAGAGAGCACGGGTGGGAAGGGCCAAGCGGGGAGAAGCCGCTCTGGCACGATGGCCGCACCATAGAGGCCCCTCCTGAGTTCTCCTCGCAGGTGGACATTCAACCGGTGTGGCAACAGCCTCCCCAAGCTGGCGGGGGCCCCGTAGGCTGACGCTTCTGCTGCAGCCGGCCTCCATGTGCACAGTGTGCATGTGGGAATATGGAGGGCGCTTTCACATGCACGGTCCGGGAAGGGGGCCCTGCTACAAGCGCCGTATGGCACTGGGGATGTTTGCTGGTGGCTCCGCTGCGTAGCACGCATGTTCGGAGCCACTGCGTACGGTGCATGCGCCGCACGCTTCCTGCGCATGCGTGCTTCGTGGGCAATGCCCCGCCCCGGGTGCATGCCCATGGTGTCACCCCAGGCATCGAAAAGATAGATAGATAGATATTTGTTACGGCTTTAAGCCCATATAAACAAACAAAACAAAACAAAACAAAACAAGACCATAACAGAACCAGACAAAACCATTACAAAATCACAAGACCATTTACAAAATACAGATAGAAGTGTGCATGCACACGAAAGCTTATACCCAGAACAAACTTAGTTGGTCTCTAAGGTGCTACTGGACAATTTTTTTAATTTAGAAAATTTTAAATAGTGTAATGTAGGTAACCCATTCTGAAGGAAATCAACCCTGGGTGCTCACTGGAAGGACAGATCGTGAAGCTGAGGCTCCAATACTTTGGCCACCTCATGAGAAGAGAAGAATCCTTGGAAAAGACCCTGATGTTGGGAAAGATTGAGGGCACTAGGAGAAGGGGACGACAGAGGACAAGATGGTTGGACAGTGTTCTTGAAGCTATGAACATGAGTTTGACCAAACTGCGGGAGGCAGTGCAAGACAGGAGTGCCTGGCGTGCTCTGGTCCATGGGGTCACGAAGAGTCAGACATGACTAAACGACTAAACAACAACAGCAAACAATGTAGGTAACCCACCCTGGGATTATTCAGCGAATGGTGGGCTATGTAAAAATAAATAATGAATAAACTAAATATATTTTTGGCTGTTTTGCTTGCAAGTGTAAACTTTTTAGTGAAAGCATTGCAATCTATTCAATTGAGGTAACAAACGAGTTGGTGATCAGAATAGGGCATTCAAAGCACACCCAGATGTCATCAGTATCATGAGCATCTTGTGTATCAGTCTGATAAAGGTTTTATTTTTATTTTTTTTAATAAAAAAAATCTAATGCAGTTTGTGACACACCTTGCTGATTTACTTTATGTAGTTATTTCGTGGCCTGATCAGGGAATCTTTTCTTTCCAATTAATTTGAAAGCACTCATGGTCATGTTAATGGATGGCTATAATCACTCAATCTATATTGCGGGGGTGATTTTCAATCTAATTACTCTGCCAGTCACTATTAGAGGTGTTAATGTGGTAGCTAAAGGTCACCAATTGCTCATGGCGAGTTTCCCCCCCCCTAGTTTGAGACAATGCTATTATGGAAACGCGCCTGTCAATTACCTCTAGATGCATTTTTATGTCAATTAACAGCCATGACTGCTACACTACAGCTGAGTATAATGTATGACCGAACCATCTGGTTATAGCTTTAAGTTGCATTTGAACATATGTAATTTAGATGTTAAAATCTGGAGGCTATTCTGCGGTTATTTTTGCTAACTTCCTTGAGCATCTGTAATTAACTGATGCTGAGAAATCAACCCATTAATGGAAAATGTGCATGATTACTGATGGATGCAACAACAAGAATGGAGCCTAGGCAAGGTTTCCTTACACTGTAATGCTACTGCCTGCTGTAGCATTATGTTGTTCCCACAGTCTATCAGGTTTAATTAAAGTGCAGGCTTTGCTTTCAAATGTTTTATTATGAATTCGCAGCACAAATGGGATCGTCCTCAGAAGGTGGTCATTCTTGCCACTGGGCCCCTGGACACACCCCTGACTTAAGTAAGTTTTGTTTCTAGGTCTAAGTTTCATTTCTCTAAATAGGCATCATGGGGCACAACCAATGAGGAAAGGGATGGAGGTGGTTAAGGAATTATATAAGCATCAGTGCAAGAGAGCCCTAGGCTCTTGATTGGCGCTGCTGAAGACCCACCCTTAGTGTATGTTCTCGGCCTTGCTTTGGACTATGTGTGAGTTGCCTTGCTTGGGACAGGGGCCGGGTAGGAATTTTTATCCATTTGGCAAATTGGCACTGGCCACTTGGTTTTTTGCCTACCCCCTTAGCAATCGACACAACTTTCCAGGTTTGACAGTTAGGCATTGGCTTAATTTTGTGTGTGGAGGGGAGGTGTGGCCATCACCTGCCCCTCAATGATCAAAAGGTATTCTGTTAAAGGAATCTGGGGGTCCTGGATCTTGTCCGAAGTCCGCTAGGGCCATGCCGGGATCACAGGAACCTCGCGGTAAGCTTCTGTTGGGCAAAACCCTGATGTTGCTGCCCCAATGGGTTTACTTACATAGACTCTGTCAACTGGGGCAGTAGTCCATTATAGTCTTCAGCCAATGCCTGTGCCAATACCACTCATAATAAAGCTGTGGCCTTAATGTTACCCATCAACCTTAATTCTGTGTCCGTGTGTAGTTATTTCATGGGGGGCTGGCTTGGGGCCTCAAGACGTAACTCCTATTTATTAGCTGCTTTCTGTACATAGGAATAGGGTTGTCTCCTCTATTTGAAGAAAAACAGACACAAAATTCTTTAAATATCCTTATAAAAGGACTACAAGTGGGTCTCTGTAACAAAATGTTACAATGCAGTGTGTTTCTCTTGTATTGGTCTCTACAGCCACAGCAGGTGCTGTAACTCTTCAATGGTTTGACTTTACCCCCGAAGATACTCTCTTCCATTGTCTCCAGAGGCAGACAGATGTCAGCAACAAGTACTGAGAAGGGACTGTGGGGTGGAGGACTTCAACAAACCAAGAACTAAGGTTCCAGTGGACATAAGGTGTTGTTGTTGTTGTTTAGTTGTTTAGTTGTGTCTGACTCTTCGTGACCCCATGGACCAGAGCACATAAGGTAAGGTAGGAATAAATAAATAGGGTAATTAAGGTAAGGTAACTAGGACATAAGGTAACTAGGAATAAATCCTTTACAACCATCTGCTGAAACAAACAAATATGTTTATTCGGCTTTACGCCCATCATAAAACACAACACAACAAAACAAATCAAATAAAACAGCAGACTCGTACAAGCCACAAATAATATAACACAATTCACAGCTCACAATCTGCTGAAAAACCTAGGATAGCCTTTGAAAGAGGATGAATGGATTTATGCTTCTCCCCAGTCAAGCAAAAATATAAAGGAATCACCCCAACATCTCTTTCAAATATACAAAACCAAAGCAAAACACACTGTCCAATAAGAGTAGTCTTGCAACACCTCACCTGTGCAAGAAAGGGCTAGCAGAAAAGATTATTTTTCCCCTCCATTTTTTTAACCAGGAAAGTTTATAAATATGGTTCTGATTCCAAATCAAGTTGAGTGTTTACTACTCACTATTCCACGTACAGGCATAGCTGTCAACTTTTCCCTTTTCTCGTGAGGAATCCTATTCGGAATAAGGGAATTTCCCTTAAAAAAGGGAAAAGTTGACAGCTATGCAAACAGGATGCTCACCTAATGAAGAAATGAAGGTTTTAGTCCTGGGCATGGCCTCTAAAGTAATCTATTCATTAGCAGAAGTGGCATTTGGACTATCTAAAACTTCTAATTCTTTCAAAAATCAGATCAAATTTTTGGTTTTACTTTTTCAACCAAACCTCCAATACATTCTAATGCACATGAAGATCCCTTTTGTGCTTGGGCTGCCCATTTGTTTCCAAAGAGATAGCAGATTTTTGGCTTGGAAATGAGCTTACCCACATTCCTGCTGCTTCCACGGAAGTGACTGGAGAAGTCATTGTGGAACTCCATAGCCCAACATTATATCATTCTTTGCCCGAAGGAAAATGCTGGATCAAGTCAATTGGCTATAGTGTGCATTTATTTCAATTGACACTTCATCACTATGAGATTTATGTAGCCCTTCCATCATTTAATAGAGTAAACAAGTTCAGAATGCGCCTATTATTTAAGTTTAAAGCAGCATGGCTGCCACCCACAATCATGATCTTGGTAACAGTGTCTCACAATTTAAAGTCCAAAGGGCCTGATTTAATATTACCTATTTTAGTGGAAACTGCCAAGGCCTGGTATTTCGAGAATAAAATGTGTTCTAGCCAGTAATAATCTGGCATTCAGCGTTTATAAATGAGAGTCTTTATGTCAGATGCAGGAAAAAAAAGGCATTTGCTACAGCAAATAATGTATGTCATGAATTGTTATTACTGCAAGAATGTAGGCTATAATTTTAACTGGAACTATAGGGTTGAGTGGACAAGCCGTTGTAGCGAAAGACTTTCTAGATTACATTTTCCTTTCAAGAGACTAAGTCCATTTATTTTCTATAATTGCTGGAGATTTTAAGGGGAGCATACCCAAGCTCTGAACAATGTGGATTTGACTTCATTCTCAGTTTATCTCGTGTGACTCATCATGCTTAATGAACTCATCAGGCTCATGGTAGTCAATTAATATGATCAGTTCGTTATGTGCACATTCAATGCAGGTAAGGGGGGGGAGGCAGGGTTCCTCAGCAATCTGTTCACTGATTGTTCATCCTGGTTGCGCAAAGGTTACATGGAGGTCAGTAGCAGATGGTGTGCTGGCGCTGAGCCACTCACCTGACCTCCCTCCACCTGAGTCACTGCTGCATACTGGGATGGAGAAGTCCAAGGACAAGGCACTTGCAAGGTCAGTGTGGTGTAAACACAACAGCAGGAGCACTAGCTCTTGCATGGTGGTGGATTTGCACAGCACCGACATCTCCTTCTCTGTCCTGGTATGTAGTATTGACTCAACTGGAGGGAGAACAGGGCAGCAGGGCAGCCCCCCCCCCTACAATAATAGTAGATGTTACAGTATGTTGAGGCTTAACTGAGCATTCATTCTAATTCATTTGTGGGGAGGGTTATGTGTTTTCCATTTAATCGTTTTTCATCGCACACTATTCAGGGCATTTCTCTGTCACTTTCCTAACGGGAAAACATCTATGGTTTCTTAAGTAGATATGTTCTGCTGGGGCAGTGGCACTCTTTAATCTACTTTAACTGCACACACCTAAATTTCTGCTATGTGTTTGATTTCTTCCCATAAACCTGGAACACTCTGGAGGCACCCACAGCCTCAGATAAGTCCAGTTTCAAATTGACTTTGAAAGAAGCCAGTCTTCTTAAAATGGGAGCTCTGATTTGAAATGCAACAAACGAACAAATATGTCTAATGAATATGTATATACTAATGAATATGTCTGTCTGTTGCAAGGCACGCTGAAGCTCAATCATATATTACTGCTGGGTTTGTGATGCCATATCGGTGATGTCTGTAAACAAAAACCATGTGATTTAGATGACACATGTTGGTATGAGCAAATAATCACCTCATTTGGTTTCTTTTTACAGATTTGACTAGTGTGGCACAACGTCAGATCACATAGAAGCAATTTTCATGTCAAAACAGTAATATATGAATCAGGCTCAAACCCAATGAAGGTGGAGAATAGAGTTACAATACAGAACAATCCAAACCCTGGCCAGCAAACAGTAGAGCAATGAAACCACTACTGCATTCATAGCCCAGGGCAAAAAGTAAGGGTGGACAGTTCCAAGCTTTTATAGCTGATTAGCCTGAAGATTGTAATTTCTAGGGGATCTTCCCTGACACACCCTTCATGGTGGAACCACCAGTTATAGCTTCTAATTCCCCAGGGTGAAGCTAGCATGTTTTCTATGGCAAGGCTCCCACTCTTGCATGGCTTTCTTCTGCACCGGCAGAGGTCAGCAGTGAGAAACCCACACCATCCTATCCCTCCGCACAGCCGTCAACACTTAATCTTTTACAAGATTTCTGCACCGTTTGATTCTAATTGAACCCCAAGGCAGTTCACAAAAACATGGTGTAGGAAGGGAGCTAAGATTGCACTTTTATATGCATGCATACTAGTTACGTTGCTGAAATGCATAATCTCTTACCCCCAGAAGCAGCATTTTTAGGCTCAGAAAGGTAAATGAAATGTTGAGCATGCATAGACAGCATTCAGGAGACAAGGCCTGCAAAGCTTACTGCCTTGAAGGCACAGGTACACTTTTAAAATGTTGTTCTTTTAGACTTGTTGCAACTCTTGTTGATTACTGCTAAAGTACATGAACTACAAGGCCAGGTCTACAAGGCGTGATCTGTAGGTGCAACTGGGGATGTTAAATGCTTACCCTTGATGAAATGTTCATTGATTCCTGTGAACTACATAACCAAATCAATTGCCCAAGCTGGGTGTTGTTTGGTATTTACTCTGTTTAGCTTAATCAGGTATCTTGATTTCACAGCACAATGCACAGAATGCCTCTGAAATGAAAATAACCAATCTTTGAGGTGCTGAATATGATAATGACTATAAAAGTTGTCAATTGGCTCCTGTTTAGGAGAGACAAAGATGGTAATGTATAAATGGCCTAGTTCGCATTGAGAACATAATTTCATTTGGCAACGCTGTATTTCAGACATATGGCATCATATAGCACCAGTCCAATAATACACACAACCCCAGGACCAATGGCATGCAGCTGAGTCATGACATCACAGCTTTATGTTTGCTGAGGTAAGATGATGCCTCTCCTTCATGCTTGATGTTTGCCCTGCCCCCCAATACCCCCGGATCTCTGTGGTCCATCTGACCCAACCTGGAGCAAATCAGGCTCATCTCTGTGGGGTTGATTAGAAAAGTGGTGTGGCATACCCACCAATCCTTTAGGATTAGCTAGAGTAATACTGCCAAGCCAGTACAGTGACAGGTCAGGGGGTGAATATATGGGTCAGCTGTACTAGAAGAGGCTGGATGCATCTGGAGAGGTTGGGATTGAACTGGTTAGAACAGGCTGACAGGGGAAGACCAGGATGGGTCACACTTGGGTTAGGGAGAAACAATGCAGGTAGAGCCAGGGGAAAAATACTGAGAATCACAAGACTGAGAGGAGGGGGATATTTGATGAGTGAGACATGTGACAGGTACAAGATGTGAAAGATGTGCAGTCCACCACTTCCTCTATGGCGGAAAGTTTTGGGTGTTGGCAGGAAGTGACCTGTACCTGTACATGTTTATGCATGAGGTTTGCTCTGTGATTGGCTGGAAGTTACATCGTGAGTTAATGTTTACCTGTCAAAGCTGCTGCTAATAAATACAGACCCCCGAGCTTTGCCTGGGGTTGGTCTTTTTGGAACTCAGCCTTGTCTTAATCTCGTTATTGGATCTAACCATTACTACACATCTCAACCTGACTCAAATGATGCCTGGATCCTTCAGAATTCATTCAATTTGCTCAAATCCAGTGCACAACCCTAATATTCTGAAATAGAGCTACATGTATGGAATGCACATCTAAGTACAAATATGTGTTACATTGAGACTCCAAATTGCTCATTAAATCAGTTTATGGCATATAGACAAACTGAGCCACATAAGCATTCTTTATACTTCCCCACCCCACTGAAATAATTTAAAATCTCCATAACCAATATAAGATGTAGTTTTAGCCAATAATATATTTTCTCATAAGTTGTAGATTTTTGTTTTCAAAGATCCGCTTGCATTACAACAAATAAGCATTGTATGTGTGTACAAACATGGTATGAGCATGTCACAGTGATTCAACAAGTTCAGAAGTTACTATTACATCTACAGCAGAATTTGTTTTATATGAATACCACCAAGGTCAAAAGACCTTGCGCAATACTGCAGGATTATAAATCTTGCCTAACAAAGTGTGCACAATGGAATGCATTAACCCACTATTCTCTACTTAGAATTTTCTCTTGTCTCAAAATGACCTTTTCATTATTTCTCCTCCTCAACAAGAAACTTTGTTTTTCATGAAAGACAATGGTTTATTAAATTCTAACACCTTTAATATATTCAGTCTTCAGAAGAACATTATTCAGGTAATCTCATCTTGAAGAAGTGATTAAGCAGAAGAAGAAAAGTATATTGGAATGGTAATATGGGCTTAGCTGTTATCACCCTCAGTGCCCATGACAGATTTAATCTAAGTCATGGAAAATTAAAACTTGTTACAAAAATGAAGGCACAAGCTACATATTACACATTGCTAATGGCAGTCTCGTGGCCTGTCTGAACCCAGAAAAGATGTGTCTTGCAGGTGTGATCAGGAGCAGAGAAATTATGTGGAAGCGGCACTTAATAGTTACACACACACACAGTTAAAATCTATTAGTCTACTATTAGACATGCATATATATTTGCATGTGTCATATAATCTGGGCCTGCACAAATGGAAAAAGCACTATTTGTGTTAATAGATCACCTAACTTTCCATGGAAACTCAGGCGGAGATAGACAACATGGTGCCCTCAATATGTTGCACAACTACAACCCCCACCATCCCTGACTATTGGCCATGGTAGCTGGGGCTGATGGGAACTGGAGTCCAATGGCATACAAAGGACACAACATTGGCTATCCTTCCTCTAAGGTAAAAAGCTTTCCTGAGTCAGAAATCCACCTCTTGGTGGATTTTTTAATCCTATTTTTTAATCAAGTGTTTACATTTCCATGTCTTTATAATCATATGCATTGAACTTAATATAACACCATGCCCAAGAGTTTTAGACTTTGAGAATTGTATTTTAAACCATTTAAACAACTCGGAGTGAATGCACACATACACAAACACACTTCCCAGAACACTTTCAGACTGCTGCTGTTTTTAGGTGAGATTCAACCACATACCAACAAATTCACGTTGCTTAATTAAGGTTGCTCTGATGCAACGAACCTCACAAATCAGACTTTTTGAAACAAGGGAAGTGACGGGATAATGTACTGGAAAGTGTAATACAAAAATTGTGTGACACAGCAACATCCCATAACCTCCTTGCAAACATATCAGAATTTATATTGTCTAGTCTCTCTGAAAACGTTGTGCAAAATAAATAAATAAATAAATCAGGATGAATCCTAAATGGACAGGTCTTCTGGAAATGATACTTCAGAGTCAGCAATTCAGGACTGAGACTATTCAAAAACCTTCAGTACAGGCTGAAAAACTTGCAGCAAATAGCGTGGGGAATTACAAGCTTTTTATTTTTCCTCGTGCCCAGAAATAAAAGCTACACTTTCCAGAACTGACAACTCCAGAATCAAGAAAATGTTTAGAAGCAACACTTAGCTTTAACTTTGGCTATTACTCTCCCCCACTCACAATTTGGTAAGTTTGCAGAAGTGTGGGAAGAAGACAGAAAGGAGAGAAACTGGAGGAAGAGAGAGCTTGTGCCAAGCACTATGAGGTGAGATCTAGAGGAAGGGAGTTTGTCTCAGTTCATAATGTTTAGTGGATTTCTGAAGTTGTTTCCAAAATTCTTCTCCAGAATTGGGTCTATTCAGCTGCAAAAATGATTAGTTGTGGCTTTGTATAGATCGGTCAAGGAAGGACAGTTGAGAAGATGAAAGGTCAAGTTGAAAAATGAGCTGAGGAAAACCTCACCCATGGCTTAGGGAGTTGACAGGATGAGAGTGGATAAAGCAAGGAAGGTTTGGAAGTTTGATACCATATAGGTCACGCCAAAGAAGTGAGGTGTGGGAAGATGAGATCTACAAATGGAATTCCACACAACACATATTTAGTGGTATCTGGTTTCTATATTTTCAGCTCCTTTTCCATTTTTAAGACATGATTTTGCTGTCCGTTGTAGCTACACTGATTGTTTCAAGTAAGGATGATTGCAATTGTCTAGTAATACTGATTATTGTCAGCGAGGAAGATTGTGAACAACTGTTAATGTCACTAATTCTGCCAGAATTTAAGGGATTGTGGTGGTTTTTTTCCCAAAGCAAAGAATTGAGCAGGTTTCTGAACTACTTACCTTCCTCCTCTTTCACACCAAAGTGTTATCCAGGAATAAAATTAGCAGGTTGTGTTTCTCCAAACTATTTATTTCTTCAACAGTAAGATAAGTTATTCCTCTTTGCTTCCATTTTTCACACCTCTGCCACCCTCCTTATGTAATTTATAAAACAATATTTGGTTCAACAAACGTAAGCTCTGAAAGATTGAAAGTAGGGCCATCTGCTACTCTTTGCCTCCCCAGTTCCACATGAATGTCATGACAGGGGACAAATGGCTCTGTCAATTTCAATTTCTCTCTATTCCTCATTTTTTAAAATCTTAAATTCAGATTTCTGTAGTGATATGTGATTTTTTTATATAAAAAAACCAACAACATCATGATAATTCATTAGCATTTTAATAAAATTTATGCCCTTCTTCATATGCAATTTTGCCTAATATACACATTTGTGCAAACCAATTGTCCTTAATATAATGATTTTTGCATGCACATGTTCCCCCCCCCAACATATGCATTTATGTATACAGTGGTACCTTGGTTTAAGTACACAATTGGTTCCTGAAGTTTGTACTTAACCTGAAGCGTACTTAACCTGAAGCGAACTTTCCCATTGAAAGTAATGGAAAGTGGATTAATCCATTCCAGATGGGTCTGTGGAGTACTCAACCTGAAGCGTACTTAACCTGAAGCGAACTTTCCCATTGAAAGTAATGGAAAGTGGATTAATCCATTCCGGATGGGTCCGTGAAGTACTCAACCTGAAGCGTACTTAACCTGAAGCAAACCTTCCCATTGAAAGTAATGGAAAGTGGATTAATCTGTTCCAGACGGGTCCGCGGAGGACTTAAACTGAAAGTACTCAAACTGAAGTGTACTTAAACCGAGGTATGACTATATATTAGTTGGCTGGAGAACTGCACTGCAAAATTCAGAGAAGTGCGAATTTTGAAGTGCAGATTTTGATTGTTCACCTTTAAAAATGAACTGGATTGAATTTCTTCCCTATCTCTAATCATGACACAAGCATTTGGAATACAGGTTCCTCTGCCTGGATATATACTTCATAGTCCAGGGTTGGGGAATCTCAGGCCTGGGGCCAAATGTAGTACTCTACACCTCAGGACAATCCCCAGGCCAGATTCTTCATCAGCCCTGTTCCACACCCTCATAAAGTACTTTTGAATGCCTAGAATGTGACTTTGAATTTTGACAAGGTCTCCTGCTTGCCTGGATGGTGACATATATATGTGTGCACACATAGAAACCTCTGGCTTTTGTGTGGCTAGAATGTAGGGCTCAAGCTATCCAGGAATGCAAGCCTTGGGACGAAACAGAGTCCTCACCCCTGCTTTCGTCTGAGAAAAACCCTTCAGCCCCTTCCCTGCCTTGGGATACCCCTTCATTTGAGGCTATTTGCATTTCCTGCTTGCACTAGAATGAGAATGCCCCTATTTTCATTGGAGGGTATGGAGTTATGTGACCCCCCTCAAGCCAAAGAGATAAGATACAACCTTCAGAAGACATCTGAAGGCAGCCCGGTATAGGGAAGGTTTTTATTTATTTATTAATGCTTAATGCTTTATGTTTTTATATATGTTTGAAGCCACCTGAAGTGCTTGGCACACCCCAGTCAGATGGGCAGGGTATAAATAATAAAATTAGGTAAAGGGTAAAGTGACCCCTGACAGTTAAGTCCAGCCACAAACGACTCTGGCGTTGCAGCGCTCATCTCGCTCTATAGGCCGAGGGAGCCGGCGTTTGTCCGCAGACAGTTTTTCCGGGTCATGTGGCCAGCATGACTAAGCCGCTTCTGGCGAAACCAGAGCAGCGCACGGAAACGCCGTTCACTTTCCCGCCAGAGCGGTACCTATTTATCTACTTGCACTTTGATGTGCTTTCGAACTGCTAGGATGGCAAGAGGTGGGACCGAGCAACGAGAGCTCACCTTGTCACGGGGATTCGAACCGCTGACCCTCTGACCGGCAAGCCCTAGGCTCGGTGGTTTAGACCACAGCACCACCCATGTCCCCAATAAAATTTATTATTATTATTATTATATTATTATTATTATTATTATTATTATTTATTATTATTGACATTGCTTTTTTCATCAGAGAAATGTTGGATGGTATGGAGAATGCTGGACCTGATGGGCCTTTGATCTGATCCAGAAAGATTTTCTTATGTTCTTATATCCCAGAAAGAACCACCATGTGATGGAAGGCTCCAATGAGCAGGCTTTTGCATGGTAGAAAGGCCAGAGGAGTGTGAAAATGTTTATGTGTGGAGGTGGTGTAGCCAGTGAGTTCATTAGCTTTCAGAACAGGTTCCTCATAATAAAGACAGGCTTGGATCATTCTGAAAGCAGCAACAGGAACAGTGAAGACGCAATAGAAGACAACAAATGGAATCTGACAGCCCTCCTGCCTGCAGGGCATGCTAAGGCGAACCGTCTTGGAAGTTTATTTTACAGATTTATAGGATGCTATCCAGTGGAGTATATTTAATATGGGATCTTTATAGCTGGAAAAGAATTGTTTGAAACAAATCCACTCGGCTGAAATTCAAATAAATAAAGCATTCCCCCAGCTTTGCTCTGTCTGCTAGAACTTGATGATGTATAGCATATAAACATTCGATGATGAAAGGAATAGATTAAACTATTCTGAACTGTTCTACAAACAAATTTAAGCTTTTGAAAAGACAATGCTATAGCACCTTATAGCCAATGAGCCAATTAGCTCACTGGCCTACAGAAAAGGACAGATAAACAATACACATGGGTAAACAGTGAAAAATTCAGAAAAGTAGCATGTGGAGCCCATGTAACAAAATGATATCCAGTTAATTATTAGAGCCAACTTTGCTTTGATTCCTGACACAAATATAATTACGTTGTTCCCTTTGTACATGTTGGAATGATTTTGAAATGAGGTATGAAACTACAATACAAATTTATTTATTTTTCTGCTTGCAACCTGTGGGGAAAATAATGGAAGATATATTTGGCTACTTTTCTATTTTAGTCATGCCTGAGCTTTGCATTTGGTCCAAGTCCTTTAAGTTCTGTATGCAGAAGACTTGACTTCACTACAATACAAAACCTGGTAGACACATGGACTAATCATATTTTGGAACAAAAGATTCCAGGGCAGAATATCTAAAGCATCGATGTTGGTTCCTCAGAATAGCTATAGCCAACGCAGTGATTGATGCTGAAACATCAACGGACATAAGAAGACATACAATGAGAGTGAAGAGCTCCAAGATATGTGCCAGAAGCAATGTCTTCTTAAGTTTGCATTGGTTACTTCACATGTGTTTCTTGTTACTTGCTCCTTCTAGTGTTCCATTGTATGAGGTGCATCCTCTGGGCTGATTCATTGGTTTCCATGGAAGTGTGGCTGCTAACAAATAACTTGGGCTGCTCGTGGCTATGGGAAACTTCAAATTTGCTTCCCATGTGCGCAAGGCAGATTGCTTGGTAAGTACCCATGCGGGCTAGAGAAAATAGTGTGGGTATTTAGCACATGGTATGGCTGACCCAGAAGAGAAATCACTCAGAAATTCCTGCAGCTATATGGAGTCCTAACCACATGGAAACAATTTTCAACAGCTGGGGGGGGGGCATATGAATTGGCCCTGCATCTATGTACATTGTTAGCCAGAGCAACTGGGCTATCTCAAAGCATTCGTGGGTTATTTGTTTATTTAAGAAATATCTATTCTGCTTTTGTCAATGAACCAAAGCAGCTTACACAAGCATTGAAAATACTCCAGAACTAACCAAGTCACATTCAATATAAAAACAAAGTGTGACACCATGTTCTGTTCTTGAGTTTAAAATTCAAACACACACACACACTTAAGTTTTTTGAACCATGCACAGAGATTTTGTTGGCTCTGTTGGGGAGGATAATCATTAACACTACTGTAAAACCCTGGTAAGTGTGTTAACACTACTGTAAAACCCTGATCGGCTAGCCAGCAAGTGGACGAGGGCCTCTTCTGAGATATTAAAGGACAAAAGAGTGTGCATGGCCAATTAATGTTTTGCATGCTAAGGACCCAAGATGAGCCCTACTGGATCAAGTCATCTAGTCCAGCACTTTGTTCTCGCAGTGGCCACCAGATGTACATGGGAATCTGGCATACAGAACCTTAGTTCAATACTGCTCTCCCGTCTGTAATTTCCAGCAACTGATACTACTTCAACTTTGAATTTGGCTCAGAAGCCAGATCCAGACTTCACAATGAGTGGAAGGAACACTGCTCACGAGACTCTCCAGCCAGGGGAAGCGGGGAGGCAATGTTTGTTGATTCAACCTCCCCTCTGCAGTCTCCTATACTCCCCCCCAAAAAAATCTGCTCTGAAGGATTGAGGAATCTTTTCGAACAATGTGTATGTGGCACAAATGACCATGCACGGAAGGGAAGAACCAGGATAAATCACTTTGCCTTACCTTCCTCCAGTGAGAGCCTGCACAGGATTGAATAAGTCCTTCCATTTGTGAAAGAGTATCTCGGGAACTAATCATTTGAAGAAGGAACTTGCTCAGCCCCAAAATCAACTGGACTGCTTGAGTGTTCATGTCCAACAGGAAAAAAAATGGGAAAGGTGTGGAGAGGATACACCTCAAACAGCCCAAATCCCCTTCCCCTTTCTTTCTGAGCCTTCCCTTCTACATGTGTATACAAACAGAAGAAAGTGACGTGGCAGCTGAAAAGTTCTTCCATTCAAATTTCTGTCCCAAACTCTTCTGGAAACAAGGGGTAGCAAATTATTAAATAAATTAACAAATAAATGTGTTTTTTAAAACAAACAATAATATCAAATTGTGCATTTCATGAGCCAGACTACAAATGCCACTGAATTATGTGATATTTCGTTCCTCTACAAAGTTGTTTTTTCCCTCTTTCATTTCCCTGCTGCTGCCACAAAACACAACCATGGAAGCTGTATGCTGAGGAGAAAGGCCCTCAAGCGATGAGGGACTTTGTAACCCTTTCTCCTCCAGTGATTTTCCCACTGAAAATTATCCCCAGCTGCTTTTCCCATCTCAAGAGAAACGAAGTTGGGTAAATGTATCATTTCCCTACAATGAGAAGAAAGGGAGCTGGCGAGTAATGTGTTAAAAAAATCTACATCCCCAAAACAAATTAAAAAAATTCCTTCCAGTAGCACCTTAGAGACCAACTAAGTTTGTCATTGGTATGAGCTTTCGTGTGCATGCACACTTCTTCATATTTATTTTGCTTCAGATTACAACATTCAGTGTTGCATTTTGCACACATCACACTCAAATAAAAAGTGCACACCATTTACTGTCATGTGTAGTTTGGCCCCAATCAGGTGAGGTGATTTTCTAGGTGATACTGCAATTTTCAGAGCAGTGACACCAAATCCAGATGTGAGTTTCTTGTTTTTGAAATCTGAATAGACATATGCTAGGGGGAGAAAATAGTAACGGGAAGGACAATGGATTATCTACTGTAGATAAGGGGTTTTCTGCCCTATCATTTAACTTCAAAAGCTGCCTTACATCTTAACCTCAAGCTATGCTTATCTAAGAAGCAGTGAACTCTTTCGTTCAAGCCTTAAAGGTGCAAGAACTTAGATAAAGTTATCATGGTTCGTTTGAACTACATAAATATGAGAAGTTTGAGAAGAGAGTTTAGCAGTGAGAAGGACTCCTTTCAAGAGCAGACCTTCATTGCTCCAAAACCTTTCTATGTGACTGCTGAAACCATATTATATATTGAAAACATATCTTATGGCAGTTTCTTTGACAGAAGATCCTGATTGTGTCACAGACAGCAAAAAGCCAAATGAATGTATGTAGTAGATTTATTAAATATCACTATAGCTTATATTTCTATTTTAACTTTACCTTCCTTTTAAAAAGAAGAACCAGAGTATCATACTTTTTTGTTGATTCAGTCTACCTACAAAGCAGTAACAGGTAGATCTCTGTTAAGATTTAAGCTTATATTAATGATGAAATGGCTTTTTGCCCCATGATGTGTTAAACCTGCATATTCCTGGACCATGTCTCTTTTGCATATTTTTTACCCATAATTCCATTTTGTTCTGTTTCCATATTAAGTTGCAACACAACCTGACAAATTTATAATTATTTTATTTATTGCATTTATATCCCACCTTCTTCTCCAAGGAGCTCAAGGTGACATATATGATTCTCCTTCTCCTCATTTAATCCTCACAACAACTATGTGAGGTAGGTTAGGCTGATACCCTTAACCATAATAAACATTTGGTTGGTTGATTGATGGGCCTTGTGTTGTTGCACAACTGGATCTTCTTAATTAGTTGTGCAAAACTGCAGGTATCTACATGCCTATCCCACATGTGATTGGACACAGACTGGGAGCATGCCAGTGTCTGTCAAACATTTCTGAGGCACTGTGAGTGTGAACCAGCCCTGAAGTAATAACCTTCAGCACAAGCCATTTCTTCTTATTAGATTTCACACACAGAGCAAACGTCCTGCTTTCATAAATAAATTGTTAGTTCATCCAAATGAGGTGTGTGGGGTGTGTGTGAATGTAGCCATGGAACAGAAAAAGTCAGGGAACATGAATAGTTATTAATGGATTCTGTATTTAGTAAGTGTGTGTGTACAGGCCACAATATTTAACTTTTATCTGTAGCTTTGGGAAGCAGCCAGGTCTGTTTTGGAGGTGCTTTGTGTCTTCCCAATTGAACTCATCATTTGAGGCAAAATAGATTTGTTAAAAGCAAAGCTCTGTTTTGTCCCCATTCACTGTAAAAGGAATATAAACTTGCTATAACTTTCCCCCACTTTCATGTAATTTGATGCATACTGCAGGCAGGAGATAACTTCAAGTGTTCTCCTGCAAGGGCAGAATTTACTATTGGGATGAACACAACAGGAATAATGGAGTGCTGAAGGTGGGGAAAAAAATACAAATACCAGGAAAGAGTGGAATGGGGAAAATATCTTCTTACCCCAAGGGTTATGGGTTGGGTTGAGCTTCTGCTTCCCACCAAATTCACGGGAAAGAGATGTCTCCCTTGACTTGCATAAGGGAAGGATTAATGGAGGAAAATCCCTCCACATAGTTCCAGATGAAAAAACAAGCACACTTTTTAATACTGACTTCAGCATCCCTCTCCCAGACCATTGTGACTGGAGTGTCATGTGAAACAATTCCCTGTGGTTAAAGACTAAGCCTGTAACTCAAAACAAACCATCTCCTCATTTCTTCCTCCTCTCTCAGAATGTTTCCATAATCAGTGTTGTTTTTTTAAAAAACAAGCTGCAACTCTCACTTTAAAATGCAGCATTAACAGGGCATCAAGTCCACACTGCACAGTCCACAATCCGACTCAAGATGCCTTATTAATGGTTCAGTCTGACTAGGCAGTGGTGGACTTTGGGGTCTCAAATTTCAGCAGCGCCCTGTGTGACGCGGGAATCCAGCACCCCTTACCTCTCGTGCTTCGTTCTACAGCATTGTTGTGGTTGAACCAGTTGTGCTACCCTAAAGCTGCCTCTAGACTTCATCCAAATCACCCCTATTTGGCTTGTAATTCAGGAATTACACAGAGCCAATGCACACCCTTAGTATATAGGCAGGAGAAAAAAAATGCAGAGTCAACACAATGAAAAATGCACTTGCCTTCAAGGAGCTGATGATTTCCATGTGAGGAAGACTCCCCACCATCTAGCAAGCTGGTCAGTCTCAACCATAAAGTGTCTGGCTTCTGTCTTGTAGATGCAGAGCTTCCTCGCTTTTTCTAAACAATTGCTTCTGCCTACATGACATTCCCTTTGCTTACCTCAGCATGACAGGAGACACCTTTGCATAGCTAGTCCCTGATCAAGTCGACTGCATTGCTGAGTTATTTCTCCTGGAAAAGACCTTTGCCATAATTGAATTTATGCCAGGTAAGATGTTATACATCCACTGAGAGTAGAAATGAAGATACCAAACCTCAAGTTCTACACCAGTTTCTTCACCCTGTAACCCTGCTGAAATTGCTGTTCAGTTATTTGGGGATCAACTTGTAGAAAACAATTTACCATCCTAGTCTAAATGGTTTCATCTTCTGTTGAGAATTAAGTGTATACAGTATGGGCAAGTTTACCATCTTTTAAAGGACAGAGGTTCTATGTATTTAACAGCTGCATGGCAAACAGAAATAAACATATGAACTTCTCCCTGTCTCACTGCATCAATATATTAGGAAAAGCTGAATTTGCAACTTTTGTTTGGGGGGTGAGGGTTAGGAGGAACTAGTGGTCCAGACTGGGAAACTGGACACTGCTCTGATCACTCTAAGGAGCTTATGCAAAGCACTGTGTGAATGGGAGAATATAAAGAGTTTGAGAAGAAATGAGGAACTGGATGTGCTTCTCTAAGGGGAAAATACTTGGAGCTTAAAGCAAGATTATAATATGACTCACGATTAGAGAATAGTTAGTATGTAAGTAGTACAACACATTTTACTTTCTATTATCTATACAATTACATCAGAAAAATTCAGAAGCCTAACACATTTTGATATGAGATTAATCTTCACTACATTAATAGCCACCAGCCATCTCCAGGTCCCCAAACAGCCAGATCGGACATTAACAAGCTCTGCATGATCACCATTGCTTCAATATCTAGGCCATACTTAATGACCACACATAATAAACACTGCCACATCTCTTTGCTCCAACCATAACTTATTCATTTTACAGACGTATTAAATTCTACATAGTAGCTTGTTGCAGAGAGTGGCAGGATCCATTAGTTAATTGCTTAATGGGTTAAACATACACTCAATACACTCAATAACTTTAAGATACTTGCAGAGGTCAGAATGACAAATAATTCTTTAGCTCTCAACAACATTGTGCCTGACATTCTCCCCCCCCCCCCAATCTTCCATCGGCCAGCCAATAAAGTTTTAAGTTGCACTGCAGTCAAACAGTCATTTTGCTATGCTGCAGCCCCTCTGCAATTTAGACATTGGGAAGTTACACTGGCTCATTCCTTTGTCTCATTTGGAAAAACAAACAAGCCATTAGGCATACCCGACATTCCTATCAAATGCTTTTAAAAAGCCTTGAGGGGTTGTTGTGTTAGCATGAGTGGCGCATGAAAAGCCCAGTTGCATCTCCCCACTTCTTGACCAGTACTCCCCAGCCCCAGTTTACCCAAACAAACAATAATACTTTGGGAGAATGGGGTAGAAATGGTTTCTTTTTAAATAAGTGGTGTGTGGTGCACCTGGCTGCTGCTAAGGATAGGTGCCTCGTCCTATTGAGTCTTGAATGCTCTGCAGTCTCTAAGTCTGAGCATCTTAGGAAAACTCAAGGAGCTAAATTTTTTGCCATGGTTCCCTTATAGACACTTGATAAAACTTTCCCTTATCCACATGTATCATAAGAGCTCCTCTCCAGTCCTACCCTCTCCAGCTGTATGTCTCTCTGTGTAGAACATTTGTATAGTGTCAAACCTATCATTTTTAAAATTAATTATTTAAAATATTTCTTCGCCGTCCTTCTTTTACCCATGCAGATTCCACAATTGTGTACAATGGGCAGGATTCCATACCATAGAGAAAATGCAATGAAACAATAAAAGACCCACGGCCATAGCAAGATTGATCAGACTTTGAGGCAGTAATAAGACTTCCTGTAGACACCTCAGTTCTCTGCTTATCTGAACATTTTGCCGAGGGGAGGAAAGCTGAGCGAAGGAGCATCAGTGCATAGAGATGCAAACACTTCCCCAGGACACCTGCCCTGCCACCCCAATTAGGATCAAGGGGTAGGAGCTGACAGCATCCCAGAAAGGGGACAGAGCCAAACAAGGGCAAGGACATGCTGGTGGCTGCAAAATAACTTGCTTTTATGATGTGCAGGGGAAGAGTCCAGAGGGAACAACAGTGGGAGAGATGCCCTCATTAGCATCATCCACTGTCTTGGAAGAGTGGTAAAAGCCTTGGGAAGAGAGCAGCCTTCAGGTTGGAAAAACAACAACAACAACCCACTTCTGAGCATGAGACTCATAATCTCAGGGTCATGGGTTTGAGCCCCACATTGGGCAAAAGATTCCTGCATTATTTATGATTTTCCAAATAGTGAAAGAGACTATATTTTATTTTTAAAATTGCAACTTCATGGTAGTATATATGGCGGTCAAAACCATTTGCATTTCTCCAACATAATTGCTGACAGAACATTTTGATTCTTGTAACCTCATTAAGGGATGATGCCAAGGACTTCATTATTACAAAAGTATATGGACTTTGTATGTGCTCCAACGTATCCTTCCAAAATCAACACAATTTAAACCTAGGTAACCATGCACTCATTTCACATGCTAGCAAGGTTATGTTTAAAATTATACAAGGCAGGCTTGAGCAGTATGTGGACCGAGAACTCCCAGAAGTGCAAGCTGGATTTTGAAGGGGCAGAGGAACCAGAGAACAAATTTCAAACATGCGCTGGATTATGGAGAAAGCTAGAGATTTCCAGAAAAACATTTACTACTGCTTCATTGACTATGCAAAAACATTTGACTTTGTAGACCACAGCAAACTATGGTAAGTTCTTAAAGAAATGGGAGTGCCTGATCACCTCATCTGTCTCCTGAGAAATCTCTATGTGGGACAAGAAGCTACAGTTAGAACTGGATATGGAATAACTGATTGGTTCAAAATTGGGAAAGGAGTACGACAAGGCTGTATATTGTCTCCCTGCTTATTTAACTTATATGCAGAATTCATCATGCGAAAGGCTGGACTGGATGAATCCCAAGCAGGAATTAAGATTGCCGGAAGAAATATCAACAACCTCAGATATGCTGATGACACAACCTTGATGGCAGAAAGTGAGGAGGAATTAAAGAACCTTTTAACAAGGGTGAAAGAGGAGAGTGCAAAATATGGTCTGAAGCTAAACATCAAAAAAACTAAGATCATGGCCACTGGTCCCATCACCTTCTGGCAAATAGAAGGGGAAGAAATGGAGGCAGTGAGAGATTTTACTTTCTTGGGTTCCATGATCACTGTTTTCCTCCATCCTCAGCCTCCTCCCTTTTACAAACTTACTTGGTTGGAGATTATGGGGGTGGGTTTCAATGAAATCTGGTGACACAGACTCAGTTCTGGGTCCTGCCATTTGAATGGATAGAATCAGGACAGGAGGACATAGAAACAGTAGACCCCAACATTTCTGGTGGCAAAGTGGGCTACTCAGCGTGCTCACTCAGAAGTCACTGTTGTGTCACCAGGAATGATAGGAATTTACAAGTAAGTTCCTCCACAAACCCCAGCCTTTCTTCGTTTTATTAGTGTGCTGCCAAAGCTTCCTCTGGCTATTATGGGAGGCTGTTTTGCATATATGTGTATAAACAATTACAAGCGGCATGTGTTTTGCATGGTTTTATCAATGGTACAATAGACAAAACATAATTAATAATTCTGAAACAAATGGCTTTCTTTTCTTAAATATTGGATTTGATAGATTAGTTGGAAGAGATTTGGTAGGTCTGTTTGCCTATCATAAGAATAGGGAAGCTTTTAATGTTTGATGGATTTCTGTATTTTAATGTTTGATGGATTTCTGTATTTTAGAATTTCTGTTTTGTTGGAAGCCGCCCAGAGTGGCTGGGGGAACCCGGCCAGATGGGCGGGGTATAAATAATAAATTATTATTATTATTATTATTATTATTATTATTATTACAACATAGTAAAGATATTTATTTTCATTTCATAATATTTCAAGGGGCTTCAGTTCAGAGATGTCTTACACAAGTGGAGAAATACTTCCACTTTCAGAAGTTAATGCTGCTGATTTATTTGATTCCTCAAATTTCCCACTGAGACCTCATTATGTATCATTCTAGAGCGTTCTTTGACTCTTAGGACCATTTTTTCAGGACCAGCTTGTTGTCCAGATGAAGTTCCGTTCATCTATCTATGAATGCAACTCAGAGGCAATATATGCTGTTACACAGGTCACATTCACACCATATATTAAAAGCACAACTGTCTTGGCTTTCCCCTAAAGAATCCTGGGAACTGAGAATCTATCCACAAACAGCAATGAAAGCTCAAATATAACTGTATGACTGTTGCTTCTTATGTGTTTTCCTACTTCACTCATATTTATTACCAATGATTTTTTTTTAAAAAAAATAAAATATCTCAAATACTTGCTCCCTAAGTGCCTGATCATAAACGATTTTCAATGCAGTCATTTGGATTCGATTTAAGCAGGGGATAAAAGCACCTCACACTTGGAAGGTACTGAATGCTCAGCAATTTGGACATATTCCCAGCATGCAGTAAATGCATTTCACAAATGATGTTACTATTGAGCTGCCTTTAAGACTGTTCAGAGGTAACAAACTCTAAAAAGCTCAAAGCAGAACAAATCTCTACCCTTGGGGGATTGTATTGCAGCAGTGATGGCTACAAAGAAGGCACATCTGTCATATTTTAATGTAGGTTATTTGAAAGTATAACTCTTAAGGAGGGTGCATACATGGCACATACACTGTTTTTAAGCATACGTTTACCAAACAGGCAGAGAAATCATCATGAACTGAATCTAAAATGAACCGTAGATCTGGGGAGTTGCAATTTTAAAGAGTTCCGTCTCTCCTTCTCTCTCGCTACTAATCAACAGGTCATTTACAGGTTTTATTTCACAGAACAAGCTGCCTGATTGCAAATGCCGCCACGCTGTTTTTGTGTCAAAGCTGCTACATTACATTTACCCAAATCGTAACAAGATTATTCATAACAAATGTATCGATCTACTCTGAGCCATTTCTGCAGAAAGAAGCCCTGTAAAAAAGAAGAAGTTCACTGCCAGCAAATTCGTAGTCAGGCTGTAATGAGCAGTTTAAACAGCTTGAAAGAGAACAGTGGGGATGGCAGGGTTTTTGTTTTTAAATGAAGTCATTATTGGCTACTGTTCTTCAACATGGTAGGCAATACAAAATAAAACAGTTTGATTTGATTTTACTTAAAACTTCCCACTTTGCAAGCGAAGAATAGCTGTCCTGCAGAACCTTTACATGTCCCACAATACAAAACCCTTTTCAATGAAAGAAAGAGAATACTTATTGTTGGTACACAGCCCAGAGTTATAACATTACATATTTACTAGTAATTTTGTTGTTATGTTTCAGTAATGTGTTTTGTTTGGTATTATTTTATATATTTGAACAAAGTTAGTTTCTTTTTGGGGATACTGGTCATTGGCCATAATAAGCATGTGTCATTAATAGATTCCAGTACCAACATATCATTTGCAATGCCTGAAATAGATTTGGATCATTCCTGAATCGGGCACTATTTTATTTCAGTTACAACTTTGCCACATGGAAAGCACATGGAAGTTGCGAGGTTTCCTGAATATATTCTAAAAAGATGACTGGATACTGCATTTAATCAGCCCAACAGTCTCTGGCAGAGGACCAAGTACGGTCCTGTTGCCAGTCTTGCCACAATGCTATAAAAACACTGATCACTCTAAAGCAGGACATACAACCACATCTCTTTCTTTGGCGATTCCAAGATGAAAAGGGAGAAAGAGGCCTATATGTAGGCACAGAATTACTCCCCTTGCATACAGTTGTGCGTGATTATAGCTTTTCCTTTTTTTAACATTCATCTGTGCCGTGTTTGTGCCAGATAGACAGGAAGCAGCAAGACAGATTGTTTCAAAGTTGTAACCAGTAACTGATTAAAAAGTGTTTACTATGAAGGCTTTTAACCTGCAGGCCTATAATTTAGTCCTGTGTTTCAAAAGTTAAGCAGTGTGCTGTTCCACTTCCTCATTATAAGGTATGCTTTCTTTCTCTCTGATGTGTCTTTGTGGAACTTTCCCATGTGGCTCCAGTTATGTCCTGAGTTATCAGTTAAGCAAACCGTATGTGTGTGTGTGTGTGTGTGTGTGTGTGTGTGTGTGTGTGTGTGTGTGTGGAGAGAGAGAGAGAGAGAGAGAGAGAGAGAGAGAGAGAGAGAGAGAGAGAGAGAGAGATTCCTCCCCTCCTCCTCCTGCTATACTATTCACTCTCAGTCCCGGAAAGTGTTGCCAGGATGATTCTTCATGATGAAGTATCGGTTGTTGTTGTTTTTAATTCTTCAACTTCACATTATGTATTTTCTTAATCTACTCAGTTTATTGTGCACCTATCTATGCAATTGATTACACATAGCCCTCGGGAGTGGGGGACAGATCTGGAGGCTATGCAGTGGTGAGCCTTGCCTCAAATTAAGTCTTGATGTCGATATTGAAAACTGTAAGTGCTTAAATATATGCTATGCCACGATTAGTGCCATAGTGTCCTCCAATTTCTCAAAACCTTTTCTCCCCTGCAAAAATTTCTCAGGGCACATTTTCTGCATTTCAAAGATCATGTCTTTACCGCAATAGCTGTGATATTTCATGCCATACTGTATGTATTTTGATGCACAGATCTTCTCGATTTCTCCGTCTTAGTGCATCAATATGTTTGTGCTCTTACTGGCTTCCTTAGGGTCTGAGAATATCTTTTGAATGCAACATCCCATGGAGGTCAATTGGAGTTATGTTGGAGAGCCAGTGTGGTGTAGTGGTTAAGAGCAGTAGACTCATAATCTGGGGAACCGGGTTCGCGTCTCCGCTCCTCCACATGCAGCTGCTGGGTGACCTTGGGCTAGTCACACTTCTTTGAAGTCTCTCAGCCCCACTCACCTCACAGAGTGTTCATTGTGGGGGAGAAAGGGAAAGGGAAAGGGAAAGGGAAAGGAGAATGTTAGCCACTTTGAGACTCCTTAGGGTAGTGATAAAGCCCTAAGATAATCAAATCCAAACTACTACTACTCACCTCCCCCTCCCCCTCCCCCTCCCCCTCCCCCTCCCCCTCTTCTTCTTCTTCTTCTTCTTCTTCTTCTTCTTCTTCTTCTTCTTCTTCTTCTTCTTCTTCTTCTTCTTCTTCTTCTTCTTCTTCTTCCTGGATTGCAGACCTTGATTCAATGCTAGTAGCACAATTTTGGCACCAAAGTGTGGCAATGTTCTTCGCCTTTTTAAATGGTTACAAATACTTTTTTTTGTTATTGACTAGTTTGATTTTGAAGGTGTTAAGCATTCCTGAAATACGTATGAGTTTTATCAACAGGGTTTCTAACCCTTTGCATTGATTTTTCAATACGCTTAGAATATGTGCTAAACTGAAATGTCCACTCTTGCATGCAATTTCCCAACCCATTCTCATCTTCTCCTCTAGATTTGAACCAAGTACTAAGAATCATTAAAAAGCAAGGGGTGTTTATCAAATAGTTACATTAAAAAACGCCCTGAAAACATTAAGAAAATAATAGCACACGCCATGTACATACAGCCTCCCCATGTTTTGTGCCTAGCCATGACCTGGTACCAGGCATGGAATTCTTGGAGGATGAACTTCACACCCCACAGCAGGGGTACTGGCTCCTAGGGACTGAGCCCTTTTGGGACCTTCCTATATTTTGGGGATTGGGGGTCACCTCCCTATGCCCCAAAAGCATGGCGCTGAAGAGTGGAGCCAAGTGCAGTGTGTCTCCAGTGGCTGGGTCCTTCTCCTTCTCCTGCCATGGAGGGGAAGGAGGGTTGAAGCAACCTCCTGCCAATGATGGTGCCAAGAGAAGGCAGAGGAGAAACCTGAGCCGCCAGCCATTGAGCTGTACAGCCGTTGTGTTTGACTCTGCCCCTTGCTCCTCCCAGTGTCCTGATGTCACACACATGACGTTGGGCTGTCAGGATCATGACATCACAAATGTGATGTTGCCCCCTCTATTGCCTGCACAAGCTGGTGCCTCTGCCTCACAGGTTGAGGTCCCAGAGAGCTAAATTTAACTACAGTGGTACCTCGAGTTACAAACTCCTCAGGTTACAAACGCTTCAGGTAACAAACTCCACTAACCTGAAAGAGTTACCTCGAGTTGAGAACTTTGCCCCAGGATGAGAATGGAAATTGTGTGCCAGTGGCACAGCAGCAGCAAGAGGCCCCATTAGTGAAAGCACGCCTCTAGTTAAGAACAGTTTCTGGTTAATAATGGACCTCAGGAATGAATAAAGTTCATAACTAGAGGTACCACTGTATAGAAGGGATGGAATGGTCTTGATTTGAACTGATACTCCATAGCAAAAGCCAAATGACATGAACAGTAGCAGTTCATGAAATAAAGCTGCTATGTTAAACAAATTGCAACAAAATAGCTTGAGTTCCATCTGAGGCATTGGGCTACTCTAGGCTGGCAGGGAACTGTGCAGTAGAGTTATCAGCACTGAAGCGGGAGACACCGTAAGTTTTCAAGGTCATCTTTAGTTTGGATAAACCCCTAAAATATGGCTGTTTATCCAGAGCTCTCTAAAAATCTCTTGAGTCAGCAAAAATTTGGCAGGAAATCTCAGTCCAATTCCAGTTCTGGCTAGAGTCCAGAAGCACAGAGGCATGTAGAACTGACAAGTGTGACATACTGTGAGAGACAGAGAAAGCAAAGAGTTCGGAACTTACAATGACTGCAGTTTTAGTGCCAGAAATGGAAAACGTTGGGTGGTAGGGAGGGGTGATGGTGTGTATGTTTGTGTGTGACATGTGATGGCAAGACTGCTTTTAATCAAACTTGGATATGGTTTTCATACGACTGTCTCCAGTTCTGACTTGCACAGCATGAGCGAGCACATATTTGTGAGGTGCGAGAACAGATCTTGCTGGCACAAACACTCTGGGATGCTACTTGTTCTCGAAGACTAGCATAAAGCAGGAAACAATAGGTCCAGCAGCAACTGGAGGAAAGATAACAGTACTGGCAATTTGGGGGTTCTACTAGCCCCACGATGAAGAAACCTATTTCAGGTGTCACCATAGGGGAAGATGAAGGCAGGAATTGCTGTCTGAGAGTTGCAGCAGGAAAGTGCAAGAAAGTGCATACCTCCTTTGTAGGAGGGGGGAAAGAGAGAACATACTGTTCAGACTCTGCTTCCTTCTCCCCCCTCCCCCCCACCCCAAGGCAGCACCAGCTTTATCAGCAGCCTGGTCACCATTTTGCACTCACTACAATACCTCAGCTCCACCATTGTTCCAGGTCTTGGGGAGGGGGTTGCAAATTGACAGCTGCCACAAGAATGATAGAGGATATTTGGTGAATTCCTGCAAAAATGGTCCTCTTTCGTGGGGAGAGGGGGTTTAAAATAAAAATTTCAGAATACCCCCCCAATAAAAATATTAAGAAGTTTCATCTCGGCTCTACTTTTTTTTTTTAAGGTATCAATATTCAAGGTGAATTTGCTTGGAATTTGTAAAAAGGGGTGGGGAGGCCTGTACAGACTGAGTGAGGTAAGCAGTGCAGTCCTGTGTAGGCCTACACAGTTCTGTGAGACTTGCTACTCCCTGGTGAGTGGGTACAGGATTTCATCCTAAGGAATATACGGTATTACTAGGAGCTATGTAGGCCCATTGTTTTTCAATGTCTTTATAGATGATTTGGACAAAAGAATTGAAGGGATCCTCATCAGATTTGCGGATGGCACCAAACTGAGAGGGATAGACAATGCCACTAAATACAGAATCAGGGTTCAAGATTACCTTAACAGATTGGAGAACTGGGTCAAGCTAACAAAATACAGTGGAACCTTGGTTCTCAAACTTAATCCATTCCAGAAGTCAGTTCGACTCCCGAAACCATTCGAAAACCAAGGCGCAGCTTCCGATTGGCTTCAGGAGCTTCCTGCATCGGATGTTCGGCTTCCAAAAAATGTTCAAAAACTGGAACGCTTACTTCCGGGTTTTCAGTGTTCAGCAGCCAATTTGTTCATCAACTAAGGTGTTTGAAAACCAATGTTCCACTGTAAATGTCAGTAGGGACAATTGAAAGGTTCTACACATACATAGGAATAACCAGCTGCACAAATATAAAATGGGGGGCACTTGGCTTGCCAGTAGTACGTGTGAAAAGGATCTAGGGGTCTTAGTAGACCATAAACTTAGTAGACCAACTATAATTCTATGTTTTATGACATTACGAATCGTTGTGTGCTGTTCTTGTGAAGATATTGAAATTCTCTTTTGCCTTCAATCCATGGAAGTGCATGGAGCAGAAGTTTTTTGGGAAGCACATTAATCAGAACTTATTTTTGAAAAGGAAGCTAAGGAGGACAGTATGGGAGATTCAACCAAGCCTAGATTTTTGAGGCAAGTATTAAATACCAACTTTGAAAGAATCAAAACACACTAAAAGGCACTCCACATGCCATTATCTAAGGCATTTCTCTTTGTAAAAATAGTCCAAGCGGTTTAGAATCAAGTAGTGTATAAATTTTTATGAAATTAATAATTTAATTGTATAGCTGCCACTCATTCATTAGCTGCTAAATTTAAACAAACCCTATAAACCAGTCTCTGGCATAGCTGCCAAGTTATCCCTTTTTAAAAGGGATTTTCCCTTATGCTGAATAGGCTTCCTCGCAAGAAAAGGGAAAACTTGGCAGCTATGGTCTCTGGTATTCAGAAAAGCAAGAGCTCCCAAAGCTTTAAAGATCATTCAGTTGGCTGCTGCTGATTTAATTCAGGCCATCTGTGACTTATTTAAGGCCCAGGTATGTTGTGTATATCCAGTTAGGTTTGTTTACTGTATAGCATCTTCCCAGAGTTTATGGAGAACTTCCAACATACATAGGACAGACTAAAATCAGGCAATCCTCATCATACAACAATTGATATTATCATGATAATTAATGAGTATTTTTAGAGACCAGTGTACACTCAATTTTACTTTTTTGTGTGGTATGGAGCACAGTCTTAGGCAAGCACTGAAGTGACTACAACATTCTATGCCTTTTTCTCCAGTGCCAGACAGATGGTGAATTCTGATTTTCTATTCTATGGCAGATGTCCTATGTTTAAATTGGGTGCACCGTTTTCCACTAAGTATAGACATAAATATTTTAAAAATCTTTATATCACCACTTTTACACAGAAAAGCTACTCTTTGGTATGGAAACTAAACTCCACTGTAATCAATGGGAATAGTAATTAGCATTTATCTGGCTTGTTTTTATAAGATGCGCTCTTTTATTTTAATTTTTAGTATGCCTTTTGGGGCATCTTGGAGTCTTCTAATGAAAAGGTGAGTTACAAATATGTGGTGACGATGGCAATGATGGTGAAGAAAGTTGTTAGGGACTGACTGGACACTGAGGAGTGGTGGCTGAATACTGAGGATCAGACACTGGGAGAAGAAGGCATAGCTGCCAAGTTTTCCCTTTTCTCGCAAGGAAGCCTATTCAGCATAAGGGAAAATCCCTGTAAAAAAGGGATAACTTGGCAGCTATGAGAAGAAGGGGAATTGGAGACTGACTTGGAAGAAGAGATCAGTGATCTGGGGGAGCCTGTCAGAGCCAGGAGACAAGAATCAGGGCCAGGAGAAGCTGCAGGATTGGAGAATGAAAAACAGGCACAGAAGGAGGGAGAGATAAGTCAGACTGGTGTTGAGTCAAGGACTTCCCCACCTCCACCTCCACCTCCTCCTCCCCACCTCTCCTTCTCTAGGACAAGGTGAGGATTGAAGCAGGAGGAGCGGAAACAGGTTGCACACAGTTGTATTCTTCCCCTGTTTGTGTGAAGCTTGGGTAGGGAAGATACACAAGCCAAGACTGGGGTCAGGGTTTTTCCGTTGTGGCCGTTGCCTCATTGGGTCCACACCTAAGTAGTTGAGAGATGTGAGACTAATGGGCAATCCTTTCCCTAACTTGTAACTGTACTTTTGTTAACAAAGAGTTAAATCCTCACTCTGGACATTCCTTGGCTGACAGCATCATGACAAAAATATAGGGTTGAGAAGCGATGGATGTATCTCCAGAAGTCACTTGGTTTTGACCTTTCGGAAACTGAACAAACATCACACTCCAATGGCATTGTTAAGAGAGATCTAGCTGATTGTATCTCGATCCTTAACTCTTGGGTGGGTTGGGTTTTTTAATATTGTGCAATAACTGAAAGGATAACTATAGTTCTATAGATCCTCATATAAGACTCTTACTTCAGAAAGATAAAGCAGTTCTTACGTTGTATCTGAGTGTGACTTTGGAGAATGAAATGTGAGCGTCTCCCACGCCATCATAACAAGCTATAGCCTGAATTAATTTTACGAAAGTAGCAGAGTGAAATGAAGAGAAGCCCACATGATTGTGACCTGGTAGTTATAGAAGTCTTTCTGTATCCCATCCCCCTCTTTCCAATTTAATTGTTAGTTACCCAAATGACATGGAAATTGCAGGATGGAGCATGCATTTCCCATAGATATCCTTGGCCGGAGCCAGGCAGAGTTCCCAACGGTAAGCGGCACATGTTTAAATCACTAGCATGCGTCTTGTAAAACATGTTGAATTAATAGTTTAAATGCCTGTAGGGTTCTCTAAGTGGAGATAAGAAGAGCAGTTCCTAAATTATTATTAATATAACTGAGTAATGACTACCATGTTTTTTTAAAAGAATTAAAAACCCACCAGAATACTAAAGTTTGATACTTCTGAGTATGCGAATATTCCCGACAGTGTTAACAATTGCATGAGTTCTTCAAAATATTTAACTATATTGGTGTGTGTTTAATTAAAACTATAATTCCATACATTTCCTCCTCTTCACAGCTTAGAATAACTCTTAATTACCCCTTCCTTTATTTGTATTATTTTAACATACACATTTTATGCTAGTTTGCAGAGGTAAGCAATTATTATAATTATTAGCACAGATGTCCTGAATTCAAAATTCTTTGCCTTGTTTGGTCATACAACTGTGATGTATATTGGACCACTTTTATTCTCACTTTACAAAGCAGGAACTGAGGCTGAGAAATACTGACCTTCGCCAGCCCACCCAAGTAGTCTATGGAGACCCAGAGATCTGCATAAAAACCTCCCAGAGCCAAGCCTTAACTTCTTAATCATTCAGCCACATTGATGCCTGAAGGAACGGCTCCATCATAGGAAACGTATGGTTTGTGCCTGTGCTTTAGGGATCTGTTGATGGATTGCTTTTTAAATAGGCTTTGCTCATCTTGAAAAACCTCTGAGAATAAAGATGGCACAATCTATGAGCAAGAATGACCCCCCTCCAAAATAATCTCCCAAATAAAAACAATATAGATTATTCAAAATTATGTCTTCACTTTACATAAAGTATTAATAATTTAATACATAAAGGTGGATCCTAACTTTCATTGGGAAATTCAGATTTAAAAACGAATAAAATTAAAAGTGGATATAGCAACTCATTGCCATAGCTTAACTCAGGCATCCCCAAACTTCGGCCCTCCAGATGTTTTGGCCTACAATTCCTATGATCCCTAGCTAACAGGACCAGTGGTCGGGGAAGATGGGAATTGTAGTCCAAAACATCTGGAGGGCCGAAGTTTGGGGATGCCTGGCTTAACTGATGCAGTTTATGATCAGCCATATGCAGCTGGGCAGATCTACTGCCCTATTCCTAGATTTCACTTAAGTGTGGAGCAGTTTGCCTTCGACATATCAGAGTTAAGAAGGGAGCTTCATAGTTCCCTGCTCTTCTCACTGTGCCCACAGAATTGTACTTTTCAAGGCTGGTTGGGGAAGCAGCAATGCTGCAATTCCAAAGACAGGGCTAAGGGTTGTATCATTGGGGATGTGGAAAGTAGCTGTCCCTTGTGCTGATGTCCCCATATACAGATACAGTAGCTGGTGCCTTATCACATTTACTCATGAACTCCAGCTATCAAGAGACTTGGTGCAATGTGACTTCCTCCCTCCCTCCCTCCCTCCCTCCCTCCGTCCCTCCCTCCCTCCCTCCCTCTTGAAAAATACTATGTAGAAAACTTGTTTGCAAATTGTAATAGGCACAGCTGTAGTTACCTCTGTTTCTAGTAAGTTAAGTGCAAACCTTTCCTTCAAGGAGCTCACGTTGGCAATTCCTTTATTCCAGGAGTTGAGCTTAGAGACAAAACCTTTTCTTTTGCTGATTCAGGTAGGTAGCCGTGTTGGTCTGATGCAGTAGAAGTATATATAAAAAATAATAATAAATGTCCAGTAGCACCTTAGAGATGCTATCTGAAGAAGTGTGCATGCACACGAAAGCTCATACCAAGAACAAACTTAGTTGGTCTCTAAGGTGCTACGGGACATTTATTTTATTTTATTTTTATATATTTCTTTTTGCTGGTGTTTGTAAGAGGGAATAATCCCTTCTCACCAAGTGCCTCCTTCCCTCCCACGTCAATCCAACACCCTAACTTACCCGCAATACAGAAGCCCTTGGGGATATTCTCATGGCAGTTACAGCTGCCATGAGTCTGTCGAACCGCAGCTCACCATATATGCACTGCAGGGAGGGAGGTCTGCAAAGGTCTGGCATGCTCTTTTTCTAGAAAAAGAGGTGCTGGAACTCACCAAGAACCCCTCCCTTGTTCTCTCAGAATGGCAATGGTCCCAGAACCCACCCAATAGGTGCTGGAACTGATTTCTGGCTGAAAAACAAAACAATTGGCAGACGTTCCCTGTGTGGTTTGGAACCATGTGCAAACAGGTTGTAAATAACAATGGGTGTCTATGGCACACATCAGATTATACTGAAAGGGGCAGGTTTTTTTTTAACTGCAGTTGAGGGAGCATCACTGCAATAGCCTCCACACTTCATTTGTGCAGATTCATTAGAACTTCTGCTTATAGCCTGCCTCTTCCTCCAATCTGCATTTTAATTGAATTGTTTCTTTTATGCCTGCTTTGATATCTTGTTGTTAGCTGTCCTGAGCCCGGTCTTGACTGGGAAGGGCAGGGTATAAATAAAATTATGATTATGATTATGATTATGATTATTATTAGCATTCATTATGCCCAGTTTGGATGTACAGGGATAATCAACCCAAATGAAAGAACCACAAGCACGGTGGCATTCATGAACCTGTTTCTCCAAGACAAGCAGCTGATCAGCAAGAATGGCAAACAAGGTGTCTGGATATCTACCCTCCTCCAACCTTTTTAAAAGGAGTGTGAGTACAGCTTGTTGTTCTGCACTTGGATTCCTGAATGGGATACGGATGACATGATGGAGGAATCTTTTATTTTTATTTTTTTTAGCCATCATAGCAGGCACTGGTCATATGCACTTATCCCCAGATACATAAAGCAGGACCTGGGCTTACTTGGCAACAGACTTAGCACACATCAATGATATCAAAAGATAAAACCTGAAACACCACTTAAGATTTTAATGATCTGTTTATTTGGAGCATCTATATGCAACCACAAAAATGCCTGTCTTTTAAAAGAGAGAAAAATGATTGCATGTGTCTAATGTGTTCTTTATTTTCAGATATGCTTTCTGTCACAGGAAGAAGGCCATGCCAGGAAATTGTTATGATTTCTCAACATTTTCATAGGTTTTGATGAGAGCACGGACCCCTTTGCACGTATGCCTTGGGTTTGTTGGCTTAAATACACAAACTACAATATAAAACTATTTTTCTTCAGTCTCAAAACAGCAACGTATAAATATGAAGGTTTCCCAAAGAGAAAGTATCACAAATCCCCAAATTAATTTCTGTCAAAGAGCTTGTTTATATATAAGATTTTTTTCCAGAAGGAAATTACAACGAAGAATTGCCTTGATCAAAAGGCACACATCACAGCAGTTCACTCTAACCATCAAAACTGACTCCCCATTGCATTTATGTGTGCTTATAGATGCAAGCAAATCATTTGCTCTCAATCCAAATATTGTCTAGTAAACTTTTACATATCTTGTCTAAACATGATGCCTCTTTGGGTCAATATCATTAAGGGCATTCTGAGAGAAAGATGCACTTTATTTTAGAGCAATCTATTCAGGTGGCGCTGAGCCTAGGGCTTGCTGATCAGAAGGTCGGCGGTTCGAATCCCTGTGACGGGGTGAGCTCCCGTTGCTTGGTCCCAGCTCCTGCCAACCTAGCAGTTTGAAAGCACGTCAAAATGCAAGTAGATAAATAGGAACCGCTACAGCGGGAAGGTAAACGGCGTTTCCATGTGCTGCTCTGGTTTTCCAGAAGCAGCTTTGTCATGCTGGCCACATGACCTGGAAGCTGTACGCCGGCTCCCTCGGCCAATAATGCGAGATGAGCTCGCAACCCCAGAGTCGGTCATGACTGAACCTGATGGTCAGGGGTCCCTTTACCTTTACCTATTCAGCAATATCATTCACATAGCAGTCTCTTCAAATCATAGCACTAAGTGTATTATGAATATAGTGGTACCTCTACTTACGAATAACTTTACTTACGAATGGAGTTCCGTCCGCCATCTTGGATGTGGTTTAGATAGGATTTTTTCTACTTACAAATTTTTAGATAGGGTTGCTTCTACTTACGATTTTTTTTTCTCCCAATGCATTCCTATGGGATTCGACTTTCCATTCCAATTTTTTTCGACTTACAAATGTGCGTACGGAACGCATTAAATTTGTAAGTAGAGGTACCACTGTACAGGGGAAAGCTGTTTGATGGCTGGGATCCCACATATGCTATTAAATCTGGCAGCAAGTTTGCTACACATGACTTTGGCAATTATGCCACAGAAATATAGAACCAGGGGGGAAAAGATCATACAAAAATCTTCCAGTTACAGATCTTATATTGCCCCATTACAGCACAATGTGACTTTCTATTGTTTTTAAGAAAAAGACTATGTACAAAACTTGTTTGCAAATTGTAAAAGTCACAGCTGCAGTTGTTTGTGTTTTCAGTAAGTTAAATGCAAAGTATGTTATATTTATATCCCACCTTTCCTCAAAGGAGCTCAAGTAGGTGTACATTAGTTGGTGTACAACAACCCTGCGAGGTAGGTTAGGCTAATGGACAGTGACCAGGGCCGTCTCTCTAGGCCTGGGCTGGGTGACGCAATGTGCCAGGGTGCCTGGCCACCAGGGGCGCTGCTGCACCCGCCAGACAGCTGATGTCTGAGCCCTATGGCTCCACCGCCTCCTCCTCTCCTTCGGCCCGTGGGAATCCCCTCAGCCACTGCCCGCCGAGCCGCTGTCACGTGCGGGAGTGGTGGTGGTGGGAGCGGCTCCTGAGGGGCTTCCTCCACATCTGGTGCCCGCAGCCCCACCACCACCACTCCTGGGGCACAGACAGCAGCGTGGCAACCGCCTCCTGCTCCTCGGGCCGCTGGGAGCGCAGCAAGAGAGCGCCGGCGGAGGCAGCAGTGGACCGGTCAGCCAGCCGGGGAACAAGTGGTGCACTGTGGGACTGGGAATTCACCGCTCACACTTGTTTCCTCCAGTGTGGATGGTGGCCGCTGGGCCACACGGCCTCCGGGCCAGGGAGGTGGCGGGAGCTGGGGAGCTGCCCGCGCCCTAGCTGGAGCGGAGAGGGGTTGGCGGCATGACCTGGCCTGGCAGCGGGACACCGCACAGCAGGTGAGGGGTGGCAGGAAGCCTGGGCTGGTGGCGCTGGGGACCCTGAGCCAGGGCGAGAGAGAGAGCAGCTTGGGGAAAGGGAGGGGGCGCCGGAGGGACCTTTGCGCCACGGCGCTGGATTTGCTTAAGACGGCCCTGACAGTGCCTATATCCCAAGATCACTCAATGAGTTTTGTGGCTGAGTGGAATTTTGATCCCTGTTCTCCCAGCCCCTAGCCCAGCACTCTAGCTAGCCACTGCCGACTTCTGAGTAGACATGTCAAGGATTGCTTTGTTAAGGATGTTTGTTAAGACATGTTAAGGATTGCTCTACTCAATGGATTTTATTCCAAATGAAGGGTGAAAGGAGTTATTTCTATTCCCTCACAGGCCTGAAAAATTATCCGATCCAACTACATTCTGATTTCCCTATCACTATTCATTCTACTTTTGAAAAGAAACATGAAACATAACTAGGGACTAATTACTGGGGAATAATGGGGCATGGATGAAGTCCTAACTGGCTTCTGCTGATAAGAAAACTGACAATTTTCTCCAATTCAACCTCATCAACTTGGAATGTAACTTTTCCCAAACTGCTCCAATTTTAATAAACTAGCTTTTCAAATTGTTCCTGTGGACCTCCCCACCCCCCACCCCAGTATAAGTAAAACCATGGAAATCAAGACAAATATGATGAAATTTCTTTTGGATGATTCATACTGAGGGAATGGAGGCATGTTTTGTGGAAGGACCAAGTCATTTCTCCTTTTGACCTCTGTCTTTCATGACGATAGGAAATTCCACAGTGCACCTGAAAGTATAGAGCTCGGATCGTAGAACTATCCACCTAGTCTATTCCATAGGGTTATTGTGAGCATAAAATGAACAAAGCTGTAATCCTATACATTACCTTCCTGGAAGAATTCAAGGGAGTTTGGACTGTGTATAGGATTGTGACACAAGTCAAATAAATGTTAACATAGTTTTGCCTTTCATGGAAATTATGGAATTGCACAGACTCAGTTTGTCCCAAGAGAAATAAAACAGCTGTATGTCATTCAGCTGTCAACTGTCTGTGGGGACATACAGCAAAAGCTTGCCATTAAAGTTGCAACCTTAATTGTATCTACTCAGAAGGAAGTCCTACTGAATTCAATTACAGGTAAGCATATTCCCAGCTAAGTTGGGTTAGTGGGTTATCCTAAGTCTCCTTTTACACTATTTTGTTTTGAATCATCACTTACACCTAAACTTGTATGGAACAAAGAAGTGACCTAATCAGACAGGAGACTCAACTTAGATGATTGTTGAAGGCAGAATTCATTCTTTTGAAAGTGGAGAATTATGCCTTGTACATCAGTTGTGTAAATTTTCACAACAACCTCATTCCTCTGTTTTATTTTGTGACAGCCTTCAGAAAAAACCAGTAATGCCTGCAATTCAGATTTAATCCAAAGCATCTAAAATTGATTGGTTCTTCCTGTAGAGCATGTTTGGCACAAGATCCAGCATACACACAAAAACACAAACACACCTGACGGCAGTGCAGAGGCCAATGATTCTCTAATAACTCTCACACCAGGCACAATTTTGACTACAGACAACTTCTCCTTGTACCCTCCATATCAGTTGTGGAAAATCAGCTATGTTGGGGCATTTCCATTCTACACCTCTTAAAGGGAAACTTGTTAATTTCCAGTAACTTGAAAGACAGGATGTGCGGAAAGCGGAATGCACATCCAAATGAGAGCCATCTGTAGACATAGAGCAGGATGTATGCTGCGCAATGCCCCGAAGCACATATGAGGTTATTTTTTTTCCTCCAGTTAAAAATACCACTTCTCTAAATGCAGTATTGTTTGTTTTGAAGAAAAATGAAAAGACGGAAACAATAGGTTGTGCAGAACAAAACAATTTAGCTTGAAAATAAGCATCAGAGGGTGGGCTGTGTGCCATGTGGCAAAATATAGTTTCCATCAGTGTTTTGTTTTTGTTTTTTGAGAAACTACAAAAGCTGCATTCTAAACGTTGATCACTCCTCTTTAAAACAGAGGAACTATGCCAGGTAAAGGCTATATTAGCAACAACAAGGGGAAAAACCACTTCTTATTCCAGAGCTTTTTGACATGGCCAAACCAAATATCAGAGTGGCCTACTCATGTGTAAAGATGGGATGGAGTAGATCTGGACCCAGCACCAAGTGGATTTCCAAATACTTGCATAACTGTGTGCATCTTATCTTCCTTACCTTTTAATCTCTTGCCTGCATAGCTATGCATATGTTCCCCCCCCTCCAAACAGCTTTCTCACTGACTCAAAAACTACTAAATAAACTTAAGGAATGAAAACTGAGACTCCAGTCCTGAATTCATTGCTCAGTTAAATCTCACTTCTGAAAACCAGTTCTTGGGAACCACGGCAGAAGAAAGTGCTCTGGCTTGTGGGCTTCCCATACACATCTGAATGGCTACGGGATTCTGGACTAGGTGGGCCACTGGCCCATCAATGTTTTTCACCAACAAGTCCCTATATATTGCTATATTTGTGTTGGTTGGTTGTGTACAGTTGAGCCAGTTAAGCCTAAATCAGGGGTGGTAAACCTTTTTTGGTCTAAGGGCCACATCACTTTGGGGACTGAAGTGCCAGTAAAGAAGGGTGTGGACACTCTTGCACATGCATGACATCAGAGCACATATAACCTTCCTCCTTCCCAGCTGATCTGTGGAAATTATCGTTGTGGCATTGGGCTGGGTGAAGATAGCTGTGATGTGTGGGAATGAACACTTCTCTACGCTTGAGATTATCAGTCTCTAAGTGAAACTCTCATTTCAAAAATCTTGCTCCCTAGCCTTTGGAGCTGGGGGTGGCAAGGATAAAACACAAACAGAATATAGCTTCCTCTGTGCAGAACTAAGAGGTGTTAGATCAGGCATCCCCAAACTTCGGCCCTCCAGATGTTTTGGACTACAATTCCCATCTTCCCCAACCACTGGTCCTGTTAGCTAGGGATCATGGGAGTTGTAGGCCAAAACATCTGGAGGGCTGCAGTTTGGGGATGCCTGTGTTAGATTAAGTTGCTGGAATTTAACTAAAGCTGTAGACCTAAACAGGCTTGTGTAGAGCTTGTCAGAGGCCCAGGGTGGGAGCGTTGTTAGAATAAAGTTAAAAAGTCATACAAAAAACACAGCCATTCTCTGGTGGCCCCCCAGACACTGGCCAGCTTATCCCCCTGAGGCTCAAGTCAAGTGTATACATCTGCCCCCCCCCAAACATGGGCCTAGACTTATACAGACCTATGTAGTAGAATTTGTTTCTCAATAAACATGGAAAGTATTGGACTGCCCAGTGACAATGTGATTGTTCCCATATCACATTTATAGACAGGGCCCTTATTTCCATTCATAGTCCCCTAATAAAGATGTCTTCAGATTGGTGGCCACTGCCCATTCAAAGTGGTGAAATGTTGGCATAGCAAAAGAAGCTGACCCTGTTTTCTTTTCATCCCCCACTTCCCTTATGCTTGAGGATCGAAGAAACATTACAGAATTTGGGTAAAAGAACAGTGGATCACCCAGTAATTCACATGGCATGCAGCCATGTGGAGGTCATTTTAAATCCCTCATGGAGCATCCCATGTGGAAATCTGAAATTGAAAATCTGGGCAGGAATCTGGGCATCCTTTTATCTGTTTGTGTACAATAGCTAGACAGTGGAAGCGATAGAGAAACCAACTGTTACACATTCATGTGTCTCCCTACAAAGAAGTTCTAGCTACCCTTTTAGACTAAGCTCTTCAAAAGTGTAGTATGTTATATTAATAAACCTGAAGTACATTATTACCAGCATATGAACAATGCCTTATAGCGTACCCTTCAAGTGCCCTAATTTCCAAGGGTCATTCCTGGAATTACAGAAGCCACCCCAGCTTCTGATTTGATCCTGGAATGTCCCATTTCCCTCCTCTTGCTCTGCCGCTGCCAAGCTAAAGGAGGAGGAGGAGCCGATGCTTGCAGTTGTGCTGCACTCTCGCACGAGTCAACTAGCTCTCATGAGAATGCGGCAACAAAAGACACAAATATTCTGGTGCTGCACTCTTGCATGAATCAGCTGGCTCCCATGAGAGCATGGCACCACAATACATTTGCCCCATCAGAGGAATGTTGGAGGATATGTTATAGCACAATCCTATCCATCAGTGATGGGGACCAAGTGTTCCCCAGATGTTGCTGGAACTACATTTCCCATCATCCATTACCACCGACACTGCTGGATGGGGTTGATGGGAGCTGGAAGTCCAGCAACAGCCAGAAGGCCACAATTTCCCTATCCTTGCTTAACATGCTTACAGTGGTACCTCAGTTTAAGTACACAATTGGTTCCGGAAATCTGTACTTAATCTGAAGCGTACTTAACCTGAAGCAAACTTTCCCATTGAAAGTAATGGAAAGTAGATTAATCCGTTCCAGACGGGTCCGCTGAGTACTCAACCTGAAGCGTACTTAACCCAAAGTATGAGTGTAATTGGTTCTGGAAGTCCGTACTTAACCTGAAGTGTACTTAACCTGAAGCAAACTTTCCCATTGAAAGTAATGGAAAGTGGGTTAATCCATTCCAGACGGGTCCGCGGAGTACTTAAACTGAAGCGTACTTACCCTGGAGCGAAGTTTCCCATTGAAAGTAGTGGAAAGTGGATTAATCCATTCCAGATTGGTCTGCAGAGTACTTAAACTGAAAGTACTCAAACCGAAGCATACTTAAACCGAGGTACAACTGTATGTGAAACAGAGTCTCACCGAGGCAAATTCCAAGAGAAGTATGGATAGGATTGCAGTGACAGTTATATGTCACTTACATAGTTCAATAAGATTGATTTTGTTTATCCACCCTTTGGAAATGTCTCATATTATAATGGGGGAAAGCTGCAACTTTTAAAAGCATGGTGTGTTTTTTTGTAATGCATTTCAGGCCATTAGTTCTGTGGACATTACATTACAGCATTTTTATCTTTTGTTTTCCCTTCTGCGATACAGTTCATTAACTCTATTTCTCTCTGGATCTTTCTGCATGCATTCATTCTGGTTCACTAAATTTCTCCAAGGCAAAAGGGGGGGGGGACTCCAAGAAGCGCTTGCCGGAAACAAGTTGGACACTCTAGGGAACATGCATTTTTCTTTATGTGTCAACACAGATCAATTTGTTGCAGTAATATTAAAATTAAAGAACAATAAGCAGAGGAAGCCTTTGGCTCCCACAGCTCCTTTTCCTACTTGAAAGGCATAATCTTTCCAAGGAAGCAAACGGCTGCTTTACTGCTGTTGACTACATAAACAAACAAACAAACAAACAAACTATAAAAGAAATCCACTCTGATTAAAGTGAAAATTGGCTGACCATGTTCCTTATTGGGATTTCTCTAGCAGCTTGGCTCAGCTAAATGTCCATAGAACTGAAAACAAATAAATGGTTACAGAACTCAATCAAGGTAGACATATGTTATAAATAATTTTATTTTTTTAAAAAAAACAAACCTGAATTGAAAATCATGGACATAGGCAACCATGTTGAAGCAGACAGCTGATACTCAGCTTATCAATAGAATCAAAGTAATTCAGTGTTTTTGTCCAACCAGCTTTCATTGGTCAAAACCAAGCTGCATTTACTATTGGGAGAGAATGCCAAGTATTAGCTTCCAAATATCCATGTGCTGACTAGGGTGGCTGCTCCTGCCCTTCTGTTCACATGAACCCATTGAGAACCATTTGATCTGGATCATTTTCATTGCTAGCAAAACAGAAAAGACTTAAATGCATGACGTTTCATACAACTTTTCCAACACATGCATTTGGAAAGGTTCCCTAACCTGGGGGGAGAGAGACAGAGACAGAGAGAAGACCTGAATTACTGTACAAGACGAAATGGTATCAATACAGGACATAGCATTTTACACTGAAATACAGGACAATCCTGTATTATACAGGAAAGGTGGTAACCCTAGCTTATCAGTGTAGATGGACCACTGGTCTGACTCTGTATGAGGCAGCTTCCTATGCTCTAGAACAGGGTTTGCAAAACTTTGGCTGTTTTCGGACTACAATTCCCACCATCTGACCACTGGTCCTGCTAGCTAGGAATGCTGGTCCACATATTGTTTCAGGAATTGTAAATTAGGCAAGTTTCTCCTGCATCCCTCATCACAGCACAGGGAGAAAGGCCATGTGTGTTCCCCTCAGTGGATACTTGTCTAAGGCAAATGGGCTACTGGTCCACCAACCTCTGTATTCAACAATTCTCACCTGCCTGCCTTCTTTCTTATAACCAGTCCAAGGAATGACCTGTTAGTTTCTTCTGTCTAAGTCTCTGTGTTGCCATTTGTATAACTCAACAGGGAGGATAAGAGGGGCAAAACTAGAATTAGCTGTCTGTCCATCATTTTCTGTGGCTCTGTTGATCTTCCTGCCTTCTGGCAGTCTCCATGGGCCCCACCCCTGGAGGACAGGTGGGATAAAGTGTAATAAATGAAGCAATTACAGTGGGACCTCTACTTACAAATTTAATGCATTCCGAATGCACATTCTTAAGTCGGAAAAAAATTGTAAGTCGAATCCCATAGGAATGCATTGGGAGAAAAAATTCATAAGTCGAAGCAACCCTATCTAAAAATTTGTAAGTAGAAAAAATCTAAACCGCATCCAAGATGGCGGACCGAGCTCCATTCGAAAGTAGAAACATTCGTAAGTAGAGTTATTCATAAGTAGAGGTACCACTGTATCTGATGTTTCAAAGATAGGGTTGAGAGCAGAAGAAAAAGGCCACATTGTGCATGTCTTTTATGAATTTTCTATGTTGATTTTAAAATGACTGCTTGGTTATAATAATCTTACAGCCTTAAACACGAGAATCTGTCATATTTGCAGCTATGATCAGATAACAGGATGAAGCCCGATGCAACACTAGCAAAAAGTAACCAATTATGCTATTACCTCCTGTAGCTGGAACCCAGAAGCATTTAGAAGTAATTTATTAGAGCTGTATTTCTTAACCCTACTGTGTATAATTACAGCAGAAATAAAAATTCATTTTCAGGGCCTTTGTTTGGTTTGTAATACATGTCAGGCAAAATAGGATAATTGTGTTCATCAGTAGCTTGCTTCTGAAAGGTCAAGTGCTGAGCTTTGAACAAAGCTAACTATGCTCCAAAGGCAATTCAGGCAATAGGTATTATTTGAAAGGAATTCAGTTGTCTATGCTTAAACTACAAGTGGGCAAAGGAATGTGGAGGCTGGAAAGAAATGAAATCCAGATTTTTTTAGGACTGTATTTTTGAAACAACGTTCAAAGGAACCCTGGACTCATAGAATCATAGAAGGGCAGAGTTGGAAAGGTCCAAGAGGGTCATCTAGTCCAACCCCCCGCAATGCAGGAATCTCAGCTAAAGCACCCAGGACTGATGGACATCCAAGCTCTGCTTAAAAACTTTCAATGAACGCAAGTTCACCACCTTCCAAGGGGGTCCATTCCACAGCCAAACAGCTCATACCATCAGAAAGGTCTTCCTGGTGTTTACTCAGAATCTCCTTTTTTGTAACTTGAAGACACTGGTCAGGTCCTACCCTCCAAGAGCTGGAGAAAACAAGCTTTCTCCATCTTCTATGTGAGAGACCTTTAGATATTTGAAGATGTCTATCATATCCATGGTCCCATCACCTCCTGGCAAATAGAAGGGGAAGAAATGGAGCCAGTGAGAGATTTTACTTTCTTGGGTTCCATGATCACTGCAGATGGTGACAGCAGTCATGAAATTAAAAGATGCCTGCTACTTGGGATAAAAGCAATGACAAACCTAGACAGCATCTTAAAAAGCAGAGACATCACCTTGCCTACAAAGGTCCGTATAGTTAAAGCTATGGTTTTCCTAGTAGTAATGTATGGAAGTGAGAGCTGGACCATAAAGAAGGCTGATCGCCAAATAATTGATGCTTTTGAATTATAGTGCTGGAGGGGACTCTTGAGAGTCCCATGGACTGCAAGAAGATCAAACCTATCCATTCTAAAGGAAATAAGCCCTGAGTGCTCACTGGAAGCTGAGGCTCCAATACTTTGGCCACCTCATGAGAAGAGAAGACTCCCTGGAAAAGACCCTGACATTGGGAAAGATGGAGGGCACAAGGAGAAGGGGGCGACAGAGGATGAGATGGTTGGACAGTGTTCTCAAAGCTACGAACATGAGTCTGACCAAACTGTGGGAGGCAGTGGAAGACAGGAGTGCCTGGCGTGCTCTGGTCCATGGGGTCACGAAGAGTCGGACACGACTAAACGATTAAACAACAACAAATCATATCCATAGAAATGTATTAGGAGTTCTGAAGTAGGCACATAAATGTTGGTAAGAGATCCCAGAGGGTAAGGAATTTGGAACTCTGCAGATCTAGACTACTAAACGTCAACTAATAGAGGATCACATAAACAATGTGAGAGCAATATTTTCTTTCAGCCTTCTCCAACCCGGTACACTTCGGATGCTTTCAACTGCAACTTCCATCAGCCATTGCTAAGGGCGGATAAGTACAATAGTCCACATCACCTGGAGGGCATGAGCTTGAAAAACGCTGTTATAATGGAACTTCTTTGACAAGTAAAAACAAACTTTTTCCATTCTCAGACAATGGCACATCGAAGTGCGTGGGGCATTCTGTAGCTGGTGAAATAAGAAAAAACCTTCAATAAAAAGGTTTTTTTTAAAGTACATCATGTGCCCCGTGCAACACATTTTCTAGGTTAAACTTAATCCTGAGACATTGCCTCTCCTTTATTTTGTTTTTGCTTCATTGTCCAGTAACCAATTATATTTTCCTATGCAAGAACAAGAAGAAGCCAATTCCGAATGAGGTCAGGAAGTATGCCTGGCAAGGCTTTGCAACCTTATTCTGAATGAACAAACATATCCACCGCACTTTGCAGACTGCTTTTCAAACAATTCACAAAATGGGGTGGGTGATTGTTTTTTCATGAAGTGCCCCCCCCCCCCAATTTAAGTCAGCCCTAATAATCTGTCGGTTGATCAAAGCTTTTGTGGAATTCCTCTTACCTTTTCATTTTTGGGATGTATTTAAAACAAAGTGATATTGATTTTTGTATATATGTTCTGTTTACTTTGCAATATACAAACTCAACATGAGCATTTTAAGAACTTTTTAATGAGGAGATTTCCTACAGCCAAATAAAGGGGGATGCCTGCCAGAGGCATCTTAGTAGCCCATGCTGGTAACCATTGAAACTCGGCCAATATGAAATTTAAAAAGGAGAGAAAATTCCCCACCACCCTTCCAGTGTCTTCCATGCCAATTTACTTATGAAGCACATGCCAAGTTATAGTGCTTTAATCATGATCAATTCCCTTCTCTCTCAGTGTTCAAATGAGTTTACTGAACCAGTGTGGCTGGCTAGTGCAGGTCCAAGCATGCAATTATGGACCATTGGTTTCTGTATCACTCATAGACTGTGGCCCTTGCTGAAATCAATTGGACAGTCCAGTCCATTTCAACCATGCCTCTTTCATTTCCATTGCAAACAGAGAAGAGATGCCAGGGCCCAGGGGCAAAGTCTTTGAAATGACTTCTTGGCACAACAAGAATAATTACTGTTTGTCTCATTGCCTGAGCACACATTTTCTTCAAATACCCATCTGAATGATCCCTCTAGCAGGGTTTTTTTTTTACGCATGAGATGTTGCCAAGTGTGGTAGGAGTGCTCCATACTTAAAACCCACTGAGTGCTCGTTTCAGGCATGTGGCTACATTAAGGGGAAATCATGCTCATAATCTTTGATTAGCAGGTTGAGGCATTATTCAATTGATTCTAATTTTGTTGAAATTGCACAGCTTCTCTGACACACACATAGAAGCAGGCGTGCCACAAGGCAATTAATATTTGGTTGCTTAAAAAGAAAAAAGAAACTCCAAAAGTAAATCAGGCCTAATTTATAGAGCAATTGTGTTTGTATGGGAAAATTAGCAATAGTGGTCTTTTTGATGATGATACATTGTGACTTCAGAGTGAAACAGGTCAATTACAAGTTTGCTGAGTAGACTTGCAATATGTATGCCATCACACCTCCAATATTATTCATTGTGTCCTGCCATAAAATATGCTTTCAGCTCTATGCTGCTTGAATCAGACAGGTGACAAGCCAATGCTTCAAGCACGCAATGAAAAGATCTAAGGCAAGATGCTACTCAGCTAGTAATTAAGTAACCCATAGCACTGTTAAAAGGTTTCAAATGTATCTGAAACCCATATTAAATTAATACCTGACAAAATACTAAGGAAGTAAGTGAGTATTGATAGCTATATTGCTTAAGTTTGAGAAGGAACAGGAACAGATTAGTCTAGGCTTCCTCAATCTGGTGCCCTCCAGATGTTTTAGACTACATTTCCCATCAGCCCTAGCCAGTGGTCAGGGATGATGGGAGCTGTGGTCTAAAACATCTGGAGGGCACCAGGTAGGGGAAAGCTAGACGAGTTGATGACCCCAAGTTTCCATTGCTATTTTACTGCAGAGCCTATCCTCAGATGAAAGGATTGACACACATGTAAAGTATTACAAGTCGTTGCATTTCTGATCCATTTGTAAATCTACAAAATGATTCCACTTTGAGACTTGAAACAACTAGAGATTGGGTAATTCCTGACATGATCCCAAAGGAATGAAAACCATTTAAAGTAAGAACAGCTGATATCCTTTTGTTTTATGCTGCTTGGGGCAGGTACAGAAGTGTTCACGGTTGAAAGTAGCCTGAACTAAAAATCTGGGGATAAATGGCTGCAACACTCAAAAGGCAAAATGTACTTGCATTCTCATTTGTCAGATTTACTTACATAATTTCATCAGATGCTTCTGACAGAATAAGGAATGGTAGCTTCATGAAGGAAAGGGGGCAACAGAGAGACTCTTTATTTATCAGATTAGTTCTAGCACTTGGCTTATTTAATCGTCTTCACTCTTACAACATTAAAAATAATGACTAGAATTTTTTAATGTCAAAAGCCAAATATCAGAGGTCAAGAGTTAAAAGCAAAGTAAAAAGAAACCAGTTATGCTTAGAATCTATGATTGTCTCAGACTCTTCCACAGATGCTATCCATGACTTTGCAGAATAGACAAACCTCTCTAAAGTTCAACAAACATAAAAATAAGAATATTGGCCACTGTTTCATCTTGTCAAATTTGGATTATTCAATCCGAACTTAGATGCTCTATTGAAGGCATCCTATGAAAGGTCTGTCAAAGTATTTAAATCTACTGTCCAAATGGTGATTAGGTTCTTTTCCAAATTCTACGCAAATGAATTAATTGTATCCAAATGGATTCAAAAAAATCTTTTTTCAATACAGTATATCTAAAACTAAGTCTGTGCTTAAGCACAGATGCCCAACAGAAAAAATAGCCTGGAATATCAACAAGGGCCTTTTTAATCAATAAAGTGGCTGTCTCATCAAGACGATCTGGCTTGTTTCAGCAAAATCATGTGCTGTATTCAGCTTTAATGCAGTTCAGAATACTTATATAATTGAGAATGTCCAAGACTGTTTACTTATCACCAGAAAACAACTCGGTAACCACTTCTCCTTGGGGTAATGGCTGCTGTTACTGCCTGTGCTGCTCATTTCTTACATCAGACTAATGCCATAATCCTAAACATATTTAGGGAATAAACCCCATTGAACGCATGAGTAGCTATATGTAAGATTTCCCTCCCTGCAAATTCAGTTTTTCTTCTGCTTCTTCTAAGCAGAAGAAAGAATGTGAAGAGTATTATACACCTCAGTTACATACCTCACATGATATCTTGCCATGAGAGGGGAACTGTTGTATGCCACCTAAAACTCAAAATGTCACTTATCTATCACGATTTTCCAATACAATGAATTATCAAGCTTATTGGCGTTGCCATAAATAATACTGTATATTGATATCTTAGCAAGCAAAGACACTTCCACAGAGCTATTTTATCTTGCAAATATTGAAAGGGAAAGGTCAACTCATAGTCATGGTCATGTGAAATCAAATCCAGGAAAGTTTAAATAAATATTTCAAACATAGGAAGTTGCCTTATACCTGTCAGACCATTGGTCCATCTAGCTCAGGGTTGTCTACACTGACTGCCAATGCCACTGTCAATATTATGAATACAGGAATGCTAAAACTCTTTAACAACAACAGAAGCCTTTATTAAGCATAGCCTCAATCAGCTTGAACTTAAAAAGTGTGTGTGTGTGTGTGTGTGTGTGTCAGTTTATATGTGTAAGTGTGTAAAACTGCTGACTTTGGGGGGCTTGAATGTAGCCTACTGCACAAAGGGAAGAGTCACATCCATTGGACCGCCCACTCTTATGTTTGGCCCAACCTACCATGTGGTGCCTAGAAGGTTGCTCATAAAGAAATGTGGCTCCCAGGCTGAAAAAGATCCCCCACTCCTGCCCTACACCAAAACATGACTCTGATCTACACATGTAAGTGGCCCAGTTATGGGGGTGACCTCAGTGAATTCCTAGGTGAAATCATTTTCACATACAGACATAGATGACTTATGCTGTTGGATGCGGGTGGCGCTGTGGTTTAGCCACTGAGCCTCTTGGGCTTGTTGATCAGAAGGTCGGCAGTTCAAATCCCCATGATGGGGTGAGCTCCCATTGCTCTGTCCCAACTCCTGCCAACCTAGCCAGTGTGGTGTAGTGGTTAAGAGCGGTAGACTCGTAATCTGGGGAACTGGTTTTGTGTCTCCTCTCCTCCACATGCAGCTGCTGGGTGACCTTGGGCTAGTCACACTTCTTTGAAGTCTCTCAGCCTCACTCACCTCGCAGAGTGTTTGTTGTGGGGGAGGAAGGGAAAGGAGAATGTTAGCCGCTTTGAGACTCCTTCGGGTAGTGATAAAGCGGGATATCAAATCCAAACAACTCCTCCTCCTCCTCCTCCTCCTCCTCCTCCTCCTCCTCCTCCTCTTCTTCTTCTTCTTCTTCTTCTTCTTCTTCTTCTTCTTCTTCTTCTTCTTCTTCTTCTTCTTCTTCTTCTTCTTCTTCTTCTTCTTCCAGTTTGAAAGCACCCCAGTGCAAGTAGATAAATAGGTACCGCTGAAGCAGGAAGGTAAATGGCATTTTCGTGTGCTCTGGTTTCTGTCACAGTGTTCCATTGTGCCAGAAGCAGTTTAGTCCTGCTGGCCACATGACCCTGAAAGCTGTCTGTGGAGAAACGCCAACTCCCTCAGCCGGAAAGCGAGATGAGCACCGCAACCCCATAGTCGCCTTTGCCTGGACTTAACCGTCCAGGGGTCCTTACCTTCACCTTTATCTAGATGACTTATCCTTCCCAAAGCAAGTGAAAGAGAAGCACATTTCCTTTGCAAACTCTGGCTGAACGCTCTCAGATTGTCAGCTGGGATATTCTCTATCTCTCCCCCGTCCACTTATCTTCTTTTCATGTACCTTAAGACACTGGTACCACCTGCTTAACTATCTCCAGAGCTATTACTTCAAAATGACAACAAATGTAGAACAGATGCTTCCCCCTACAAAAAAATAAAAAATAAAATAAAAATCCGTGTTGGATGTCTATATTATTGGATACTCATTTCACACTCCCATGCACCTCACCTTTTGGTCATGTGGCAAACATATGTGGTTTGATCATTCAAATGCAGTGTTTTCTTTGCCTTACTTTCTCCCTTTGGGAACATTCTGAGGTTTCCCCCCTTTTTACATGCCTATAACCACACATACTGAATTTATCAGTAGCATCTTTGAAATCTTTTTTTATCCAGTCCCTGGAAATGTGGTTTTGATTAAGGAGAGAAATACACATTGCATGGACAGCATGAATACAAAATGGTATCGAAGCTAGTCCAGCTAAGGAGCTATTTATTATTTACCAAACAAAGTTCTTAAATTATGGAATATAAATTGAAAGAAAAGAGTGCTTGGTTTTGCTCCCCAGCTCCACACTCCCCCCTCCCGCCACAAAAAGCTTGTGAATTTGAGGATATTTTAGTGTGCTGCAAGTTCAGTTCTGTATTGTTATTTGCTTCAAAATCTTCATAATTATGATAGGTGGATATGCTGGAAAGTGAAATCTTGCATAGAAACCCCAAGCAGCCAAATGCCAGGTTGGGGAGGGTACTCCCCACCATCCATTAGTTTTGCTGAAAATTTGCTGAATTTGCTGAAAATTTCTCCTGTATGTTCCTGCTGAAATAGTTCTCTATTAAGTAAGTAATGAGAAAATTGTAGTTGAAAATTATTGAAGCAAAAGTGAATTTCTAGTGACTTTCTCATTGGTGAGGCGTAGGATTGTGGTTTTTTTTTAAGGTAGCTTTGGGGTGTTTGTGAGAGTCCTTTCTTTCAATCTATGTCACCTCACAAATGGTTTGCACTCTACAGTTCTCCTGTGTGTCTGCACTTCAATCAAAGCCAAGGGGAAGACATCATGAGGTAACTCCTCCCAGGAGGCCTTTCTTCAGATCATTAAGGTCACAGAACATGGGAGAATTTAAACAGAAAGTAAAGCATACACACCATTGCTAGCCATCTTGGCAAGACAAGGGTCCCTAAAATACCCACACCTTCTGACATTCTAAATAGATTCTAAAGCACTGTGAGAATGAAATAAAAGTGAGAGGCTCTTTTTCAGAGAGAGGAAAATTTAGAAGAACTGGAAGACACATGTTGACACAACTATGCTCTCCATGTGCCACACTTTATTTTCTCCACAGAAGTGAATTTGTTTGTATGAGAGAAATAAAAAATAAAACTGTCTTAGGCCCTATGGGTTTTATCTAATGCTAGTTCTATTCAGACCCATTGAAATTAAGGCTATGACTGTAGGGTTTATTTATTTCAGTGAGTCTACGTTGAGCAGAACCAGTGATGGACACACCCATAAGTGTATCCCATGCCCCCGTTTCATTGGCCATGGCACACACTATTCACCAACTATGTCTCTTATTGGAGCCTATTCACCCCGCACAACTACTTTGGTGCCTATAAGAGTCAATTCTGACTGTAGCAGCTAATTATAAAATGTTTTGAAGAAATACGCAGCCACTTTGTTCTCAGGCTGTTGGGAATTTCATGCTTTCTGAAGCCAAAAGGAAAGAAAGAAGCTAGAAATAAAGTACTTGGGTTCAAGGCACTGTGGTATCTCCAGCTCAACAGTGTGATAAAAGTGGGACCAAAATATCTCAGAACATCCCTTCCACCAATAACCTCTTTTTCCCATCTAGAACACAAGGTGTTTCTGTCACGGGGTGCAGAATGGGGAATAAGCGTACAAATATAATTCAGCAGGGAAACAGTTAACAAGGAAGAGAGAGAAATGTCCAGTTGCTTCACACGACATCTAGTAAAGATGAACTGGAGAATGACCACTTCTCTCTGAGCTACTGTTCTAGTGCTTTTGGCTGAAGGCTAAAAAAAGAAATAAAGACAGAACATATCATTTTTTACATTGCCAAGGTTACCTGTGCAAACAGCTGGGCAGGAGGGACATTGTAAAATAAAGGCTTTGATTATCAAGCGCCTTGCTGAAATGCATGAAAAAAAATCAATCACACATCACACACAAACACACTTCTATTGTTCCTGCATATGGGTATTTTGACTCTGGCCCATGCCTAATTAGCAGCTGTTGTAGGATTTCCTTTCACTTTCATCCATTTGTTTCATGAAAGCATTTTCAAACCAACTCTTTCTTCTTATTACTATTTGTACAACTGGTGGACACCACAGAGATTAGGGAAAGGACTAGCCATAGGAGAAAATTTGTTTGATGTTAATTTTTTAAAAAGAAGCCATCACAAAGACGATCATTAAATCCATGATACCAAATATGCTTCTAAAAATAAAAACCCTTTATCTCTTTTGTGAAATGTCAGAATGTCCCTAAGCTTAGTCAATCTGTTGAACAACCTGGAAAAGCTACCCAACACACACAGCAGTTTGAGCATTAGCATTTCATTGAGCAAATGAAAACAGTGATCATATCAAATATAATTTTAAATGTGTCCATAAAATTGTCTTTATTGAAAGTTGAGATTGTTTAATTCTTTTTTAAAATGTACAGATGTCCCAGTCCAGAAAAATGTGTGCAAATATCTGCTTTAAGGCTCCCCTCATGTTCTTGAATTGCAGCTTCTCATTCCCTCTCCTTGCTGCAAACCTCTTTTTCAATGCTCTTGATATCCAGGGAGGGGGATTCAATTGCAGGAAAAGAAAGGAAAAAGTCCATGCATGAAAGCACGGCTTGCCTTGTGACCCAACTTTTCAGTTAGCTGCATGGAAGCTTCACCTGCTTCAGACTTACAAATGAGACTGGGGAGGGGGAGTGTCTGATCCCATGCTAATTATAGACCATTTCTCTCTTTGCACATATTATGCTCAGGTACACAATTATGTGAATGTGTAGTAAATGGGTATAAAGGTAAAGGGACCCCTGACCGTTAGGTCCGGTCGCCATAGCTGCCAAGTTTTCCCTTTTCTCGCGAGGAAGCCTATTCAGCATAAGGGAAAGGAGATAAGTTGGCAGCTATGCCGGTCGCAGACGACTCTGGGGTTGCGGCACTCATCTAGATTTAGCTCATATCATGGTAGGACACCCTCAGTTTCAGAAAGTATTTTAGAATGAATCAGTAAACAATCAGCTCACATGTTACCAAAAAAACATGGGTCTAGTTCAGTTTCTTTAAGGAGGCAATTTCATGTAATTCCCAGCCAAACAGCCGTGATAGGGTTATTCTTATCAGTAAGAATTCTGCCAGTGATGTTACAGTGGTACCTTGTGTTATGTACTGTCCCCCTTATGAATGCTGTGGGTTACATGCTCTGCTAACCCAGAAGTCGATGCCCCTTGTTGCGAACTTTGCCCTGGGATGCAAGCAAAAAGTTGCACTCTGGCGGTGCGGCAGCAGCGGGAGGCACCATTAGCGAAAGCGCACCTCATGTTACAAGCAGTTTCTGGTTTCCGTTTCTAAATTACCTCCCATAGAGGTGCAATTTCTACCACTCCTAGATGCTCTCACAATACCCAAATAACACCTGCATCTTCTGTAGGCACAAACTCGTATGAGGTGTTTGCTGTGAACACATAAAGAGGGTTGTGGAACATGATCTATGTACTGTGACTGAGAATCCTGAACATGCAGGGTTTGCAACCAATTGGGTGATTATAAGCATATTTGGTCAAGTACAGTTATAATCCCTCTTTTGACTTTCCCACTCAACACAGGAAGGTTGCATGTAGAATGGACAGTAGCATCTGTCCAAGATACACATTTAATATGCATAAAATGTTGTGTTTTATGAATTTTGTTTGAATACATTTTGCATTAGGCATAGGGATAGGAGGTTTCACTCTGGCAAATGCGGAAGAAGAGGTTGGATATTTCCATTTCAGTCTTTATGTTAACTGATGACTCATCCCAGAAACCCAAGCTGCAGATCTCAGGAAGGTGAAACTTGAGACCTCAGCATCTTTGTCAGTGATGCAGCCACTAGCAGCAGTGGCAAAGCTCTGTGATGATGAACAAGAAAGTTGCTTAGGATCTCTGGGGGACCAGAGAGAGGAAAGTTCTTGAACTGAATGAAGAACTTAAAGAAGATGGGACCACATTGCTAGTTACTTAAAAAGCAATGTGTTGTGCTGCATTTTTGCTTATGCTTATTTCTAACTATTTGAAGACTTTTTCTAGTAAAGCTTTGAAACTCATTATTGTGGTGGACAGCAAATTTATTTCTACTCTGCACAAGATCTGGATTCTGCTTGCAGCAACTATAACAGTATCCTGGAGGAGTACAGTACATGGCTGGCAGGCTAAGACCCAAAGTAGGATCATAGGTAGTTAGCCTACACTAATGGGGTCACGAAGAGTCGGACACGACTAAACGACTAAACAACAACAAGGGCCGGTGCCTCCCTCTCAACTGGTTATAAATAAGGAGGCATACAGGTGGGGGCTAGTCAATAGTAGACTGAGAATGGTGAGGCAGTGCCCTGTTCATCATAATAGACCAACCTTTTATTCTGTCTTTTATTCTGTCTATGACTTGCTCTGAGGATGCTACAGATTAGTTGCCAGGAGGAGGGAATGGGTAGGTATATAGAAAGAGAGGGTTTTTATAAGAAGCTGGTATATGAAGGTAGGACATATGCTTTTTCAGTCCTTGTTGTTTATGAGATTTTAAAGGGGGATCATTATGCTTAAAATGTAAGTGTGACGTTGAATATATTGATATTTATTTACATTCCTATATTTAGTCTGTTAAAAGATTCCAAAAGGGTTAAAATAAAAGAAAAGCAAAACCATCTGTTACAGAGAGCCCCAAGGGGAAGAGCACAGTATGTTTGTGTGTATTTTAATATTGTTATATAGGAAGTATTCTCAGAAGGGGGAAAATGGCAATGCCTTCTGTTTACCATTATATTTCCTAAAGTCATCTTAGTGAAACCCCAAAGTGCTATTGTTTGAACGGTTAAAGAGGTTTCTTCTTTATTTTCCTTCATATACCTGAAAGAGTAGAATGAAATAGATGCCATTGTATGGAAATTTAATTCCCAAAAAGACTGGCACGGTTGAATGAATAATGTTAGAAATTTGGATATGAGGTAAGGCCAGGAATTAGTGTGCTCATTTCAACATTTACATTTCCTTTGTTATGCATGTCTATAATAACATGGCATATGGGCAAGATTTAGCATCGCTTTGTTGTTCAAGCAAATGTGGAAACCACAGCTGGAATTTGTTGACGAGTTCATTAATGCATACAGCAGAAGTCACTTTTCTACTCTTTTTTTTCTAAAAAAAACCCTAAAAATAAAATAAAATACTTCCATGATATTTTCCCTAAAATAATATCTATTTCAAAAAGAAAATATTTTATGCACAAGTCAATACACATCTTTGTGGCACTGAAATTTCAGCAAAAAAAGAGAGAGGCAGTATGGTGCAGCAGTTAGAGTGTTGCACTTAAGTCCGTAAGAGAGTCTGCTGGAGCTGGTCAAAGGCCCCTCCAGCTCAGCACTTTCTTCTCACTGTAACCCAGATGCCCATCAGAAGCCTTTCAGCAGAAACTCAGCACAACATCACTCCTCCCGCCTGTGTGTCCTAGTAACTGATGTTGCAGAGCGATGCTGCCTCCAATGGGGGATGAAGAACATAGCCATTGTGCCTAGTAGCAGCTGATAGCTTTATCCTCCACTTGGAATGGCAAGTTGCAGGTTCAAATCCCCATGCAGCCACTTGGTGGGCCAGTCTCTATCTCTCAACCTGACCTACCTAAGCAAACTGACACCTCGGCCCATTCACATCTGCTACCACTGCTCTCTTCTTGCTTTCCACAATTAGATACAGAAATGCCATAACAAATGCTGTATAAATTTAAGCTGCTCTCGATCTATACCACATGCAGGCAATCAATGGCCTATGGGTCACAGGTAGCCTTCCTGGGTATCCCAGGCCCCACTCAAAAGTCCCCCACTTCAATCATTTTTGCCATAGTTTTTACCACCAAATCTATAGGATTATGCTTCTGTTTTAACAGGCAGATGAAATTCCATCCTTTCTCTCTCTACTAGTCCTCTGGGGAAGAGGAAGAGGACCGCTAAGTTTAGATCAAAGTCTAATGTAACATACCGTATTTAATCCTGGAGTGGGTCATTTGGTTGGTAGGTGATGTTTGAATTGACCCTTTTCGGTTTGCAGTTAAGGTTTAGAGCAGACATAGGCAACTTTGGCTCTCCAGATGTTTTGGAACTACAACTCCCATGATCCCTGACCACTGGCCCTGATAGATAGGGATCATGGGAGTTGCAGTTCCAAAACATCTGGAGAGCCAAGGTTGCCTATGCCTGGTTTAGAGGATATATTCTTCTTTGCATCCATCAATACCTTCACTCCTAGACATCATTGCTATACAATAAAAATATTTTTATTAGATACTGCTGCCTTTAAAAGGAGGATAGGTTAAAAGGAGTTACTGGGGCGGGGGGGGGGGGGGAGTTTCCAAGTAGGAAATCATTTACTTAATCCTGTAATTCATTCTTTGTATCTGATGCATTAAAAGGCATTAGTTTTAAGCCTTTTAATTGTCTTCATTACTAAAATTTCAGCAATGCAAAGGAGAAAGGAAATGTTTTCTGCTTCTATGGCTTTCTAATTAATTCAAATGGATTCAGAACTGTTTTCCCCACTCAGTTTATTTCACCATGTCCATAAATAATAACAGACGGTAGAATAAAACATAAAGACAGCCTTATGAAATTGTGATGGTGCTTTTGAGTGTGTGGTTACTGATAACCCAGTACTGTAATACAAACACCAAAATATGTATATTATTTTCCAAATTGTTATGAGTTTGGGGTGGGGGGGGGAAGTAGGCTTGTATGCATAGACCCTTCCAACCCCTGGATTCCACAAGTGTTAAATTGTAAGATAGGATAGTTTCCTGTTGAAGTGATGGCCTGGGTGATGGGCCATTAAGGGAAACAAAGGAAAGGGGCTTTGGGTGAGATCCCTCAAGTATCTGTTAGTCAGAAAGACAAAAGGCCAGAGAGCCAGTGTAGCATAGTGGTTAGCGTGTTGGACTTGGACCTGGGAGACTAGAAAAAATGCTTTTTGAAAGAAAACCCTGGGTTTTCAAACACACGGGGAACTTCATCCTTGCTGCCCCCCTCATATGTCAATTAAGCCCTTAAAGGAACACCTGGAGGGCTTATTAAATGTGAGATTGAGGTAACTTTGCTCTCTGAGAGCAGCAATACTACTTTTATTCTACCATTCTTTGTTATTCCTGTTTGTGGCTTCTGAGAGTATCTGCTTTCCAACCTCCACTTCAAAGGATACCCTTTCCCCCTTTTAAGAGAACTGCATCTCATCTTTCTGCAGAGATAGATGAGGTCAGATGGTGGACATTACAACATGTCTAATTATCTAGACATCCATCATTCTTTCTTCCCCTCGATGAATATCAGATGCATTACAAACAACATCTAAAACCTCTAGTGGAGTTCCTATCTTTCTTAGCATCATCTCAAGTATTTATACTTCATCATGACCTTTGAGAGTACTTACTTGAGGACAATTTCTTTTTTCCACACTTATCGTGCAGCTAATACCTCTGACATTCATTAATGCTCAATTAAATGGGTCTTCATATGGAATTACATGCTATATTGCACTCTGATTAAAACCAAATGGGTTCACCATGATGCATGCAATTACTCCGTATACCGGGGGAATTAATAATTAGTGTTCATTTATTGTCCATCTGCAATGCTTCTCTTTTTAGTACTGACAAATTATCATTAAGTCCACTTAAGAGTGACTATATATCATGCTGAACTTATTTTGGACATCCCCACCGATAACCTACATATAACAGTTCTTTGTAAGAAACTGCCAACAGTCATGCCTACATTAGGTTTTAAGCCAGAGATGGAGAGCTTGTTGCTCTCCAGATGTTGCTGAACTCCAGTTCCCATCAGCCCCAGCCAGTATAGCCAATGGCCAGGGGAGATGGGAGTTGGAGTCCAGCAGCAGGTCACATATTCATCATCCCTGTTTTAAGCAAAAGTTCTTGTGAATCCCCAATGAGGAGTGGACTTCCAATGTTATCCTTCCAGGCTGGCCAATTTCAAGTATCACATGCTTAGCCAACTCAAATAAAAAAATTCCTTCAGTAGCACCTTAAAGACCAACTAAGTTTATATTTTGGTATGAGCTTTCGTGTGCATGCACACTTCTTCAGATACACTAGAAACAGAAGTGTCAGACCCTATATATATACAGAGGGTGGAGGGGGTGGGTGGGAATGGGAGATGGGCTGATGGGAGTGGTAAACCTGTAGATGGGTGTTAATGGCTGCTGATGGCTGCAATTAGTCCTGGGCTGAGGTGCTAAAGAAAGCTTGATCATGCATAATGAGATAAGAATCCGATATCTCTATTCATCCCAGGTGCTTCCATGGTTTTAAGCTTGGTAATGATTTCCAATTCAGCAACTTCCCTTTCCAGTCTGTTCCTGAAATTTCTCTGTAATAAAACAGCTGCTTTGAGATCTTGTATAGAATGTCCTGGGAGATTGAAGTGTTCTCCTACTGGTTTTTCAGTCTTATGGTTCCTGATGTCAGATTTATGTCCATTTATCCTTTGGCGTAGGGTTTGGCCTGTTTGTCCAATATAGAGAGCTGAAGGGCACCGTTGGCATTTGATGGCATACACAATGTTAGAAGATGAGCAATAAAATAGTCCTGAGATGGTATGTTGGATGTTGTTGGGGCCAGTAATGATGTTGTCCGGGTGTATACACCCTCTGTATATATATAGGGTCTGACACTTCTGTTTCTAGTGTATCTGAAGAAGTGTGCATGCACACGAAAGCTCATACCAAAATATAAACTTAGTTGGTCTTTAAGGTGCTACTGAAGGAATTTTTTTATTTTGCTTCGACTCAGACCAACACGGCTACCTACCTGTAATTAGCCAACTCAGTTTGTCCCTTAGCATGTGTCCCAAGAGGGGGCTCCATGTGTGATTTATTTGATCTAGCTATAATTTTGTAGATTACTTGGGTTTTTCTTTTCTTTTCTTTTTAATGAACATCTAAAAGCCCCCTGCTGTGTTTTTCCTATGAAGTAACCTAATATCGTTGCCTAGTCATTTCTGCTCAATCTCCGTGCCATTTCTCTGAATGTAAAGCTGTCTTCACTCCCTTTCCTTTTCCTTTAATGAAAAATGAAATAAAATCTGGATTTCAGGCTCAAGTGCATCTCTTCGTGAGGCAGGGTGTCCCTTGTATTGCTGCCATGTGTTCCACTTTCTAGCTTTGTGGCCATAGCTGTACAGATGTGGTTAACTTATATTTTGGTCCTTTGATTTGTGTTTTTGATCAAATTGTATAATTGACCAGTTTGAAAGAAGAGGGTGTGTGTGTGAAAATATGATTTATACATTACATAAACTAGGTGGGGGCTGCTTAGCTCATGAAGGGTTCTGTGTTGCTGAGGTAACATTTTAAAAGACCTAGGTATAAAAGAGGAAGCCTACACTCCCAATAATTCTAAATAATGAGCCTCAGAAGTGTTTCCTTAATTTCAGAACTGTCTCTTAACCTAGAAGTATTAAGAGATAGGCTAAACCAGGGGTAGGCAACCTAAGGCCCGGGGGCTGGATGCGGCCCAATTGCCTTCTCAATCCGACCCGTGGACAGTCCAGGAATCAGCGTGGTTTTACATGAGTAGAATGTATCCTTTTATTTAAAATGCATCTCTGGGTTATTTGTGGGGCATAGGAATTCATTCAATTTTTTTTATTTTCAAAATATAGTCCGGCCCACCACATGGTCTGAGGGACGGTGGACCGGCCTATGGCTAAAAATGGTTGCTGACCCCTGGGCTAAACCATACTTGTAGCACAACCTGCAAAAATTATGTTACTAAGAATTGGCAGGGGGGTTAAAGATAATACTACAGCAGTTTGCTTTTTGTACTTCTTTAAATGAACTTAGTACCAATTGCAAGAAAAGTAGACTGATTCAGTGTATTTCAATCATGACCTCATTCATAGCAATACAGTCGTGACCCTTTTTATTTCTTCCTTGAGCTATGGTTCCTTGTCAATGTGCAGCCTATTTTTTATGATACATTGACATTCAGCTGGGATATAGAATATAAAATAGCATGTCTAGTGCCATATTTCGTGTCTGACATTTTCATGTGATGTATTTGGTATTTTGGTGACACCCATCAGTGCCATTCAACAGGTACATCTCTGCAGCAATAGGTACACATGGACATTTTTTTCCCTAAGACAGAAATCACAATAAAGGTCAGTGCTTTGAAGGCTATTCCCTTACCAGAATCCAGCCAACAGTATCAAAAAAAGAAACCTGTAACAAAAACCTAATAACTTTCTCATCGTTTTAAAAGCTGAACTCTAGTGGACCCAATGAAGAGGTATTGTTGGGTAAATGAGACAGAGTTTATTTTCTTGCTTTACTAGCTTTCGGCTAACTGGTGCTTCTGAGCCAGTGGTTTTCATTTGGAGGTATTTCATTAGGAAATATGAAAACAACATTTTGTCGTAGCAGCTATTGTGCTTCTTGCGTCACCTATCCCAGGTTTGCCTTGAAGATTCTATATTGCATTCATGAGGCCCTCTTCTCAAGTATGGAGGAGCAACCATGTGATGAACCCCATTCAGCAGTGAATTTTTCTATCATCACTAATCAATTCTAGGCACTGAAGTATTAGATCTTAGAGATGTAACAAGATTGCAGAAAGTCTATTCATCTCGCAGATTAGGAGTTTTGCACATCTGCATTATAGCCTTTGACAGTCTTCCCTAACCTACAGGCCTCTGTTTGGCCACTGTGAGAGCAGAGTGCTCAGCTAAGTGGCCCTTTGGCCTGATTCAGCAGGCTCTTCTCATAATCTGATGTTCTTTACTATATAATGGGAAACTAAGAAAAGCCTTTGAAAAGTTTCAAGACTGCTGCTGCAGATATTCTTAGTGCCCTCAGCAGCTGTTTGCTAATCCTGGTAATATTCCTAAAAAGTACGTAAGTATACTGCTATTGAGGTAAGTATACTGCTATTGAGCTAATTAGGAATATTTGGTATGTAGATTATTATTATTTATTTCTCCTTTTTTTAAAAAAAGTCTAGCTATAGAGCAGGGGTCAGCAAACTTTTTCAGCAGGGGGCCGGTCCACTGTCCCTCAGACCTTGTGGAGGCCCAGACTATATTTTGAAGGGGGGAAAATGAGCGAATTCCTATTCCCCACAAATAACCCAGAGATGCATTTTAAATAAAAGGGCACATTCTACTCATTTAAAACATGATTCCTGGACCGTCTGCAGGCCAGATTGAGAAGGCAATTGGGCCGGATCTGGCCCCTGGTCCTTAGTTTGCCTACCCATGCTATAGAGGGTTATCTTCACTGCAAATATCTCTCCTTGGCCAAGGTATGTTAACAGTGATGCCAAATGGAGAAATGGATGCATTTTTACTGGAGGAGAGCCAATTAAAATGTTTACAAGGCTAGGAGGTGATGTCTACCCGTATGATTTAGGGAGACTGACATTTATTTCATATCAGGAATGGAATGGTTTTAATTCCTTTGATCTGCTGCTGGCTGGCAGAACTGGCATATAGTGAACAGTTTCAAGTCTTACACACATTTAACACACACACACACACACACACACACACACACACACACACACTGACAGTGAATGGCAAAGGACAGACTTAACCTGCTGGAGATCTTCTCCTCCGAGATGATTTATAAAGTGTCTTTGAAGTCAGATTCACACAGAAAAAACAAGGGCAGTGGATTGGCTTTGCTTACCTTATCCCCTTTACAAGACCCGTCCAAAGCAGGGAGATAAGACAAATATTTTGATAGGGCTCCAGTGCAAATGGGGGGCAGCTGGTTTAGACACGGCAACACGTGCAGAGGCAAAGACGCTTTACAAATGCATTCCTCAATTGACAATTTTATGGCCTAAAAGAAAGATCAGAAGGTGTAGAAGTTGAAAGTCCATTAACTCTTTGCGTATTTGACATTTAAACTGTCAGCATGTGGAGCTCTGTTTAAAGCTTATGATTGCCTGGAAACACAGGCTAAATAAAGTCTGAAGACCTATTAACTTGCTTGAGATATGATCCAGACCCTTTAAACTCTCCTCACACCACTGATTACTTATGAACAGAACCAAGCCAGAGTTTCTGAATCCTATTTCCCCTCCCTCCAGCATACCACAATTATTTTTGTTACAGGTTTACCTTGCCTGGTGTCCACATTGCTCGTGTCTTCATTAGAACTTAAGAAGAGCCTGCTGGATCAAGCCAATGGCCCATCTAATCCAGCGGTCTCACAGCAGTCAACTAGATGCCTGCGGGAAGCTTGCAAGCAGGACCCGAGCACGAGAGCACTCTCCCCACCCCTGCAGTTTCCAGCAACTGGTATTCAGAAGCACACAAGCTCTAGACATGATGGAAAAGGATAGCCATAGATAGTCTTATCCTCCATGGATTTGTCTAATCCTGTTTTAAAGCAATCCAAGCTGGTGATCTCCACTGCCTCCTATGGGAGTAAATTCCATGGCTTTAACTATGTGTGATGTGAATAGCTTTATTGTGTCCTAAATCTTCCAATGTTCAGCTTCATTGTACCCCAGCTGGACTCCCACCAAGACAGTCTACAGCAGGCACCCCCAAACTGTGGCCCTCCAGATGTTTTGGCCTACACCTCCCATGATCCCTAGCTAACAGGACCAGTGGAGGGGAAAAAATTGGAATTGTAGTCCAAAACATCTGGAGGGCCAAAGTTTGGGGATGCCTGAGCTAGATGAACCAATGATCTGATTCAGGATAAGGCAGTTTCCTATATTACAGTGTTTATATGTCAACCTCAGATTCATACCATATTTGGGGATGTCTGGTCTACAGGCTATGGTTATAGATCAGGGGTCAGCAAACTTTTTCAGCAGGGGGCCGGTTCACAGTCCCTCAGACCTTGTGGGGGGCCGGACTATATTTTGAAAAAAATTATGAACGAATTCCTATGCCCCACAGATAACCCAGAGATGCATTTTAAATAAAAGGACACATTCTACTCATGTAAAAACACCAGGTAGGCCCCACAAATAACCTAGAGATACATTTTAAATAAAAGGACACATTCTGCTCATGTAAAAACACGCTGATTCCTGGACCATCCGCGGACCAGATTTAGAAGGTGATTGGGCCGCATCCGGCCCCCGGGGCTTAGTTTGGGAACCCCTGTTATAGATGATTCATTTTTGTTGTTGTTGTCCATTCATTCAATAGTTATTCATGATGGTGCAAAAGGCAATCCACTGCATTTTATTTTTTAAAGTGTGATTTATCTGTAAATCCCAGAGAATGGAAGGCCACATTGTTTGGTGAGGATAGCTCTAGATGAGGAGATGATCTCCAACACATCATTAAAAAGCAGCACACAGAATAAAACAGATACCCGCTGTTGATTGCTGTTTAAAGCTGGGAGCTCCTACTTTGTTTAGACTCTGTTAGAATTGTGTTTGACCACAACAGACATACATGTTTACTTCTGAATGAATATGTTCTGCATTCTTGCTAACAAGAAACATGTTTGATTCATGCCTCACACTCACTGTGCGTGTTCTATTTTAAATGATCAATGCAAGAAAACAATCCAAGATTACTGCAGCATTTGAAATCACCAGATATTTTGGAGGACCTTGCTGCTATTTAAACAAATGGGGGCTTAAGGGAAAACATTTTTTTAAAAAATACATCTGTAACATTAAAATATTCAGAAAAATACTATGTACATAGTAATTGAGTTTGGCTAACATCTTTTTCAAATTAAAACAACGAAGGAATGATAAATATTCATTTTCTCCTTTTCCACTGGCACCAGAATATAAATATAGCTAATTATGGTCTTCTAAATATAATTATTAATCAGTTTTATAGCAACATGTTATTGTGCACAGATGTAGGCAGATTTTCAGATTCCTGCTCAGATGGACTTTGTTAAGTTTAAAGCAATCACATGAGCTGAACCAAAGTACTGATCAGTAGCATCCTGTGAACTCACACATAAAATTTGAAATCTTCCATAATCATCTGCAGTAAAGTCAGCGTTGAAGCCTGAAACTACTTCACTAATACTTTCTTAACATGGAATGGCTCAGGTCTAGGGAAAGTTCCATGCAGATAGCTCAGTGCAGACCAAATTTACAAATACCACTTCGTTTATAATGCCAGTTTGGAAGGCTTCGAAAGGGAATTTGACAAATTCATGTAGGTTAAGGCTATTGGTGGATGCTAGCAATGATGGCTATGTTCCATCTCCACTGCTGGAGACAGTATGCCTCTGAATACTAGTGCAAGTATGCATAGAAATGCACATATTAGTGGGGGGAAAAACAAGAATCCATTATATAAGGGGGGAAATTGCTAGGAAAAATGCATTTATTAGTCAAACCTATGTACAGAAATCTGCTAATTAGGAGAAAATTGCACCAAAATGTTGACAAATTTTCATGAGGATTTTGTTTCAGATAATTCACAGATTGCTGTAGAAATGTGGAAAACTGAATTTAAGACTAAAACAAACAAACAAACGGAGAAACAAAGAAAAACCATACTTTATAGATTCATATGTCCCCTCCGTTTTTAAAAATTGCTTTTATATATATGTCATTTTAAATTGTGATTGATATTAATGCAGTATTCGTAGTTTTAGATTTTATGATTTATGTGGAAATTGTTTTCCATTTGGTGTGTTTTATTTATTGTTTATGACTTTGGTTATGTTGGTAATTATGTAAATCTTGTCATGTTGTAAGCTGCCTTGAGCATTGTTTTAACTATGGAAAGTCGGCATACAAATAAAATGATGATGATGATTTTAGTGAGGTGGGGAGGGGGTTTCCTTTTCCTCCCCTATTGCAGTCACAGTGAAACCTTTGATGCTTCTATTTGCATTGGAGGGAAAATCCAATAGGTATCAATGCCTATTGTTCCAGGGAACAGGGCCGCCTTAAGCATATCTGGCGCCCTGGCGCTGTGGTGCGAAGATCCCTCTGGCGCGCCCCCCCCTGCACCATTCCCCACCACGGCTGCCTGGCGAGCACAGCGCGTGGCGCCCCCCCTCCCTGGCAGCCGGGCGCCCTGGTGCCACGCGCCACCCAGCCTTGCCGTAGGGCTGGCCCTGCCAGGGAAGATGTTTTCCTCAGGATTGCAGCCCCCACTGGAATCATATGAAGGTGGAGAGTAGGAAAGTGTCAGGACGTTGGTGCTCCATAGGACAGAGACAGTTACATCTACAGAGTCTAGAAAAACTATGAGGATATCCAGAATTGCCTTTGCCTGCATTCACCTTGTGTTGAGAACACTGCCGTTGTAGTAAGTCAATGAAAGCAGAAGGCATGAGCTAAAGGAGGTTCATCAGCTCAAACCTATGCAGTGCTACTGTTCTGCTCAAAATTGTCTGTCTTTAAAAAAGAAACACCTGGAAAGAGCAACAAGAAACTTCAGCTTCACAGAAAAGCCAGCAAATTATACAGGGGAGCGATTGCTGTGGATGTCGCATATATGATTCCTGTGAACACCATAGTTGCGGGGAGAGGAGCAACCGGATCTAAGCTCTTGTAAGCAGAAATGAATGCAGCCTTTGATTTGCTGTCAGTTTGAGAGACAGCATGCCCCTTTTCATAATCCTCCATCTCACATTTCGAAGCCTCCTATCAGCACACACAGCAGGCATATATTGTGTGTGGCAGAAAACTATGAAGGAAGATGAAAATGCCTCTGACACCACACATTTCTCAGAAAGCTGATATTCATGTTCAGGCACACAGCTCAGCATTTACAGAACTTCTTTCTGGCTGGTACCCAGTATCTGGGGTAGGGTACATGCCAAGAATGTTTCTTTGATTTGCTACAACCATGCTTTTCATAGATCAAAAAGCCATCTACCAATATTGCAGCGTGTCCAGCAAGGAGTACAACCTGGCTGGTAGTCACTAACTTGAGCTCAGCTTTTTGTTGATGATTCCCACTGAGGCATTGTCTAAAGGGGTTGGTACAAGTCGGCATGCATTTATTTAGAGTCATCTTCACATGAGTGGACTAAACGGTTTTGGGTGCTCTCTGGGAGCTCCAGGGTGTGTAATTTTGTACCGTTTGATAAGAGTTTAAATTTGGGGTGGACCATCACAGCAGAGTGGAAGTGCCATAGCTTCTCACAAGTATATATAAAGAAATAGATAATGAATCAAACTGGTGTTTGGGATGGGAACTATACTGGCACACTTTCCCTATGCCTACCTCGTCACTGCTAGGAGCAGGTTTTTCTCCCCTCTACCCAGGGATAAGTTCCCAAACAAGACAAATGATGCCCAAGAAAAAACGATCCTGCCCGGTAGTATTGCTACCACTCATGAAAAGTCCTCTGCTTTTGTTGATACTGAATTTTCCACCATTCAGGTTTAGTGGGTGGCCCTGCCCACCTTCTTCACACCATTATGTACCCTTTTTTTCAAAACTAAAAAGCCTCAGATGTGGTGGGATAAGAAAACAAGCAATTCATCCTGGACATTCTAATCACATAACTGTTATCCATTTATATACATATCGTTGAACAGAAATGTGCACACTTTCTTCTGACCTTCACTGGGGTTTGGGCATAAGTTGACCTTCAAAGTACAGCATATGGCTACTTGCATTTAATTAAGGCTGGATCTTGTCTGGTGCCATGGAGCGGGCAAGGAGAAGGAGTAATTTGAATTTCATGGACTACTTTAAGAATGAGTGGTGATATTGCCTCTTCTTCCCTTCTTATGTCTTCTCTCTCCCGCTCCACTCCCAAATGTAGCAGGTATTGTATATTCATGGAGCATTCAAGCATCAAGTTGCTTGGAATCTCCCCCCCCCCAAACACTGTCCAAAATCTCTAGATAATCATTCATGGGTTTCATGTTGATTCTCTGACTGAAGTGATATGCAAACAGTCATTCAAGATAGAACATTAGATAAGCAGCTTTGTGTAAATACATTATGAATTCATCAGAGGCATATACTTGAACATGCTTGTCTAATATGTAACTCCTCTGATCTTAATAAAATGCTCCTGCTATGAGCCTCTAACATTTTAAAAAAATGTCACCACAGTTCCAACTTTGCCTTTTTAAAGAAAGAAAGAAAGAAAGAAAGAAAGAAAGAAAGAAAGAAAGAACCCGTGTATCTTTACTTAGTTATGAAGGAGGTTGTGTTCTTGTGTTTTCCAGTCTCCATTAAGTTCTATTTTAATTTTTTCCTCAGAGCAATATCTCCCAAACATCTGCCATTATTACCTGTTCTCATGAGCAGTGCCAACTATATTTGGAAAGAACAAACTTGTAATACAAATTTCTTCAGTTTATAATCTTGGACTGTGCTATCTGCCACATGACTTCAATCTGGAGATTCAGAATCCAGAATCATGGGCCAACATGGAGACCACCTGCTCCACCCTGGATCTAGTCCTGAAGGAGTTCAGGGGGAGGCTTATGTTTAACAAGGTTTTTTTTATTTAAAAAAAATCCAAATAAACCTAATTGCATAGCTGCCAAGTTATCCCTTTTTTTAAGGGATTTTCCCTTATGCTGAATAGGCTTCCTCGCGAGAAAAGGGAAAACTTGGCAGCTATGTAATTGTGAGGATGGATCAGGGAAAGGAGAAATCCTGTCCTACCTCCCCACTCCTGACCAAGGGCGGGGGACTAAATTCTGCAAGACCATCAAGAGTAATGGAATAGCATCTTAATTTATAATTTCAGAAGCTTCTTACCTTTCTTTTACAGTAGAAGCTTAAGGCAGCAGTCTACAAACCATCCATTCATTCCCCCACCCCATTGACACATGTGGGGAAAGCCTGGAATCAAAAGATTCAATCACACAAAATTGCACTACTTGACGGCATAGATGGGTGGAACATTATCAGCAAAAATTCATTTCTTTTTTGATTACTGTAATTGAAACAATTTTATTTTGAGATCCAAAATTATGGATCCTCTTATATCAGGAGAATTAACTAAGCAGCTCTTCTGATCAGTAAACTATTTTCAGGTTAATCTTTCACATTTGACACACACAAAATGTCAGAAAACAGGTGCATAGAAGGGATCTCTTTGAGTTATACACAAATTTGGTTCCCCTGAGATTGTAAAATACAAAATGATACAGCTGTTGAAGCTTGATCTCACAGAGTAGCTGCAGAAGAGCTGAGCAGACGTGTTTGGAAGCTAAATTCAGTCCCAATATTTGTAGGCAGGGCTCTTTCCTGCTTAACAGACAAGCCCAAATCCATTCCACTACTATTTGATATTACTGGTGAAGGGTTGTGCCAGAAAGTCAGACAGGTCCCTAGGATATTGCAAAGATGAACTGGCTAGTAGTGGTATAATGGAAGGGGAACATTGGGGGGGGGAGCACAGCTCCAAGACCTTTGAAAGAGAAAAAGCTCCCAAAGGACCAGGGAAATTGAGGGACTTTCCTTGTTCTGGGAAGTGAATGTCATTATAACAGGGCTTTCTAAGTCTACTAACCTTTATAACATAGCACAGAGGAAGATAGAGAATGAGGCCAGTTTACTATTCTATGAGCTTCTGTGTATAGTCCTAAACAATACTTTTCTTCATAGCTATCATCAGCTACAGAATGTCATATTGTCACTTTAGGCACCATTTTATAATGGATCCTGAGTTATATGGTTCGGAAAGAAGACATGATGATATAGGTATATTCCCAAAGGCATATTCCTCGCTATTTGTAACAGATGAGCCTAGGAAGCTCTGTGCTCTGAAGATGAAAATGTGGTTATTTTATAGATTGACAGAATATGGCTCTGTGCTCTGAAGACAAAAAATACAATTATTTTTGTTTGATAGAAAGTAGCAGGATGGTCTATGGATTCCCTTGTGATTGATCTGAGAGCAATCAACCATCATGGCCCCATCTGTGCTATACATTTAAATCAGTATCATATCGCTTTAAAATGTCATGGCTTCTACAAAATGATTCTGGAAAGTGTAGTTTGTTAATGACAGTTGCTAGGAGTTCCCTATTGCCCCTCCCAACAGAGCTACAATTCCCAGAGTTCCTTGGGAAGAGAGTTTGTATCCTGAGACTTGTAGCTCTGTGGCAATTGTAGCGTTGGATACAACCCTGTATCTCCAAAGAGGGCTGATACTACACTTTCCCTAGGCAATCCTCTTTCTTGCTCTTACAGCAGCTAGGATTTCTTTCCTTTAAATCAATGTTAAATCATTTGAAAAGGGGAAAGAAAAAGGATGTCTGCAGGCTTTGTCTGAAATATACTTTATGGTACATGTGGAAGAAACATAGCGCTGTTGGGAGTCACTATGGCAGTGATTCAAAATTTCAAAATATTTACTTGCAGTTCTGTTCCTATGTCATCAAAGGCCCACTCTGGGGAAAGTGAAAGTTCAAAGGCTTCTTCCCTTTTATACAGCCTAAATGTTAAATTCCATTTCAAATAGGTCTCTCAGCAGTATTTATTTTATTTTATTTATTAAATTCATATACCATCCTTCTGAAGATCACAGGCTGGTTCACAACATAAAAAAACAAAACAAAATGTGGATATAAATCATATAAAAACAAAAACAAAGCAATACCCCCCCAACCTCCCAAAGACACAGGTGGAAGCCCACATTGAATGTTCCATGGGGTTGAAGAGCAGTCTCCAAACATCACCCTTTGGAAAGGACTATCCAAGTAGGACCAGAACCACTGGAAAACAGTGCCCCCTCCCCAAAGATAGTCGCTCGAAAAGGATATCATGGTTGATGGTATCAAAAGCCACCAAGAGATTAAGAATTAATAGGGACACATTTCCCCTGCTTCCTTCCTGACAGAGGTCACTAAACAGGGTGACCAAAGCAGTTTGTGCCAAAACTGGACCTAAACCTCGATTTAAATGGATCTAGAAGACGGCTTCACCCCAATATGGCTCCCCTTTATCACATACACAGCCCAACAAGACAACGACAAAAATCCACCAACAGCATACAAATCAATATGGCTAACCGGATCCAAAACACCCACCCACCCCACTCACACATGAAACAAAGAACACCACAGCCAACCACAAAAGAACAACCATATCCTAGGCCAACCCCTACATCTCTTACCACCAAAGGAACACAAGCGAACAGCAGAGAACCTACACAAGCGACACTGACAAACCCCCCCCCCACATATGCTAAGCAAAATAGAAATATCGCCACCCGACCCCACTCCCACCCATCTTCCCCCATCTACCTCTTTCCCCCTTTTCTTCCCAATGTCTCAACAAATGAAACTGATTTGTAAAAACGTTATGAGAGACATTGCACACATTTTTGTAAATCAAGAAAATCTTTAATAAAAAATAAAAAAATAAATGGATCTAGAAAATCAGTTTCCTCCAAGAGTGCCTGAATCTGATCTATGACCACCCACTCAATAATTTGTCCAAGAAGAGACTGTCAAGTGGATTTTCCAAATCCAGGGAGGGTTTCTTGAGTGATTTTACCACTGCCTCCTTAAAGCATGCCAGCACCCTCTCACAAGGAGGTAAGAATCACCTGCCTGGCCCAGTCAGCTGTCCTCTCCCTGCTACACTTTATCAGCTGAGAGGGGCAAGAGTCCAGAGCACAAGCAATCACCCTGAGTGATCCACATACCTTGTCCACATGCTTGAGCCTTACCAACTGAAACTCATCCAACACAAAGAGATGGATGGTAAACCAACAGAAGCCCTAATCTGTTCTGACTGAACAGTACCAAACACACCCTTTAGACCAGGGGTCAGCAAACGTTTTCAGCAGGGGGCCAGTCCACTGTCCCTCAGACCTTGTGGGGGGGGCAGAATATATGTTGCCATGATTATGATCCACATTTTTGGCAAAAACCCTTATTGGGACCAACCCCAACGTTGCCCAAATGTGTTGTTGTTGTTGTTGTTGTTGTTGTTGTTGTTGTTGTTGTTGTTTTGTTTTTGGAGGGTGTTCTCTCATACACCTATGCTGCTTCCTACAGCGTAACTGGCCAATATTCTCAGTCACCAATTTATAGACATATAACACCAAATGACAAAATCATACACACAAGAATATGTAACATTCAAACACCATAGAAAAATGTAGGGCGAGATTCAGTCCAAATATCAGCCCCCAAAGTATCAAGTCTTAAATACAGCTCATATAGGGCACCCATATGGCATGTGAAAAGGTTCCAAGATGTTTTCAATGAGGATCTAGGTAACAACGGAGCATCCAAATGTGGTAACAAATAACGGTGACAATGGAGTATCCAAATGAAAATGAGAAGCAACAATGGATGGTGACAAAAAAGACGAGACAAGGTTACCCAGGTTATATACCTTGTTTCGCCGGAACTGGCTTCTTCAGTGAGTAGAATGCTGTATTGCATTCATAGATAAGATACTAACTGGAACTCCAAGTGTTAAACAAGGTATATAACCTGGGTAACCTTGTCTCATCTTTTTTGTCATTTGGTGTTATATGTCTATACATTGGTGACTGAGAATATCGGCCGGTTACGCTGTTGTATTTCTAAATTTGCCATTCGTAACCTGGGTTCTTGTTGTATGTTTGATACGGTCCTTTGCATTTTATGCATTGACAGTTATTATTTCTCTCGTAAGGCAGGGGTGGGGGGCTGAGGTAAGCGTGCCATTCCGGTCAGCCCTGGAGAGCATGTGCGCATGCATGGATGAAGGGGGAATCTGTCGGCCATGCTAAGTCAGGCCAGCACGCTCAAGCAAAAAATGTTCTTTTCCCTGCATGAGGGAAGATGAGACGGTGGCTATTTACCTTTCCATGGCTCACACCATGTAGCTGACGAGTGGCCTCCCCAGCAAAGTGCAGAACTGCTTTGAAGTGCAGCCACCCAGGGGCTCCCCACTTTCTCCAGCGGGGAGCACCACCAACACAGACACCGGCGGGCGTCACTCCCGAGGTGCCTCCAAGCCCCTGCCACCACAACTGGCCTTCCTGAGGTCAGTCGCTGGCAGCTCCATGGTGTAAATACGAACTGTGCCTCCTTTTCCTTCTTCCCTACCTTCCACCCCGGAAGAAAAGACTGCTGAGCACACGTGACGGACAGAGAAGGGGCTTGTTTCGAGCAGCCTCACTTATGACCCCCAAGGCTGGCTGAGTCACAAAAACCATCGTGCGTGCACGCTATGCCGGCTGTCTGGATTCCTGGACTGTCCGCGGGCTGGATCTTTAGGGTATGTTTAGCCTGGAGAAGAGAAGGTTAAGGGGTGATATGATAGCCATGTTCAAATATATAAAAGGATGTCATATAGAGGAGGGTGAAAGGTTGTTTTCTGCTGCTCCAGAGAAGCGGACACGGAGCAATGGATTCAAACTACAAGAACAAAGATTCCACCTAAACATTAGGAAGAACTTCCTGACAGTAAAAGCTGTTTGACAGTGGAATTTGCTGCCAAGAAGTGTGGTGGAGTCTCCTTCTTTGGAGGTCTTTAAGCAGAGGCTTGACAGCCATATGTCAAGAATGCTTTGATGGTGTTTCCTGCTTGGCAGGGGGTTAGACTGGATGGCCCTTGTGGTCTCTTCCAACTTTATCATTCTATGATTCTATGATCTAGAAGGCAATTGGGCCTGATCCAGCCCGTGGGCAACCCATGCTTTAGACCCCCCCCCCTGCAATGGACAGAGAGCCTGGAGAGAGAAATGGAATTGCTATAGGTTACAGCAACTCACCTTCCCTGACCCACAAGCCTGCCCTGATGCTGTACCAATATATGCACAGTCCTAAGATTTCAGATGAGAAGCCAATCACCTTTCGGTATCCTGTGCCTTAATTGTTGGTACTTTTGTGCAAAAGACATGCATTTTGATGTCCTTTGAAACTGCTGATAAAAGAAGCAATAACTTCTTATAATTGCTTTTTTTTTTGCTATCAGAGGTCTTTTGTTGAAAGCCCACTGCTTTCATTTCCTGTGTTTTAGAAGGTGTGTGTGTGCGCGCACTCCCCTTTTTACAGTAAAAAGAATCTTGTTTAGATGATCTATATCCCTCTAAATTGTGCATACGTTTATTCTGTCTACCCAGAAAATCTTTATGTTTTGAATGGGAATTCTTTCAACACAGCAATTGAAAGAATATCTTTAAAGAGATGGTGTATAGAGGAGCTAAATAAATCAGTAATTCAGGCTGCAATCCTAAACACACTTATCAGGATGTAAACCCTGATTGGGGGGGAAACAAACCCTGATTGAACACAGGGAGACCTGCTTCCAAGTAAACATGCACAAGATTGCACAGTTGATCCCAAAAGCATTTGAAAAATTCAACAATACTCTCCCCACCACACAAAGTGATTTTATTTTCTTTACAGTATTCTTGCTTGGGTCATGCTTAGATACACCATTCAACCATCTATCTTCAATTTCAAGGGATTTTGTACTGTGAGTCACTCAAGCTAACTTCATGATCAAAAGCTTTAAAGGAGATGTGATGTTCAAAATTGCTCCTATTTACATCCTTCTTTAAAGAGAAGGAAGTGACTGAGGAGGTGGCGGTTCAATTTCAAAACAGCTTTGGTTCACAATCCATGTCAAGATGTCATTATTAAGGTTTTAAGGCACAGTTTCTAAAAAGAGCGGCTCACCGTGGTTGGCAAAGTAAGAATTCAGGATATTTAAAATGGAGACATAGCAAATGTGAGCTTCCATGATTGGTCTAACAGTCAACCTCTCTTCCTAGGGAACACTGGGAACTGTAGCTCTGTGAGGGGAATAGCAGTCTCCTAGCAACTACCAGCACCCTTAAACTACAATTCCCAGGATTCTTTAGGAGAAGCTATGGTAGGATAGAGGTATAGAACAGATACAGCCAAAAAGTGTTCCAAATGAACTAAAATTCAACAATAAAGGTACAGGCAATTAATATATGCAGAAATGACCTAGCACATCTTAATACCTCTGAAAGAAAATCCAAAAAGTGCAGAAACAGAATTAAATAATTACATTTTCTGTCCTTCTGGAATGCCAGTGTAATTGCATAGGGTAGTTTATACCACCCAACTTAATGTGAGGGCCTGTCCTGAACCCTTATCCTACCCGGTGGCAAGTCAGAACATCAGGTCCCCAGCCCTGGGCCAATCTATTTGTCCAAACCAAAGAACAATCCTGCAGAGCTCCTAGGTCAACTAAAGCTGAGGTCCATTAACACAGTCAGTTGAACAGACCCTGCACTTCAGCTCTGCTGCCTTTTTTTTACTTGGCATGCTGACTGCAGCATCTGACTTGCTGAGGCAGGTGACTCTCACCTGTTCCAAGCCTACTCTAGCTTTAAACACTAATGTGAGCACCTTTAGTTGGACCTGGAAAAGAACTGGCTCCTAATGCAGCTGTTTTAAAACACAGATTATATGTGATCTAAGTGGTACTTCAGCCTGGCTGCTTCATTTTGGACTTCATTTTGCGATGAAGTCTTGCTGCTTCATTTTGGACCAGTTGAAGCTTCTGAGTCATTTATGCACACTTTACCCATGTATATTCATTTTTGTAAGCATTAAATGGCTGGAGAATTACACAGTAACATTCAGAGAAGTGCAAATTTCAAAAGATGGCTGCATTTCGGGCCTCATATTGTTTCAGGAAGTGTGTACAGTGGTACCTCGGGTTACAGATGCTTCAGGTTACGGACTCCGCTAACCCAGAAATAGTACCTCGGGTTAAGAACTTTGCTTCAGGATGGGAACAGAAATCATCCCATTAGCTAAAGTGATACCTCAGGTTAAGAATAGTTTCAGGTTAAGAATGGACCTCCAGAACGAATTAAGTTCTTAACCCGAGTTACCACTGTATTGTCCACCTAGCAGTTTGAAAGCACATCAAAGTGCATGTAGATAAATAGGTACCACTCCGGTGGGAAGGTAAACGGCAGTTCCGTGCGCTGCTCTGGTTCACCAGAAGTGGCTTAGTCATGCTGGCCACATGACCCAGAAGCTGTCTGCAGACAAACGTCGGCTCCCTCGACCTATAGAGCGAGATGAGCGCCGCAACCCCAGAGTTGTCCATGACTGGACCTAACGGTCAGGGGTACCTTTACCTTTACCACTGTATTAGGTTTATCTTGAAATACTACCTGAAAATAATTTCTTACCAATCCCTATTGATGGCTAATCTTGCCACTGCCTGACACCCTCAGACTACAATTCTGGCTCATGCATTCTTATACTCAATGAAATCACTGAAGTTTATGCAGATTCTAACTTTTAACAGTAAAGTCCTAAGGCCTTACATCAGCAAGGGAGCTTGCCAGTTTCACTTCAGGGAACCCTGAGCTGTCACCAACATTAAAATAAATGGGATATGCCCTTGTCTGAGCATGAGCCCCAGAGGTATCTGAACTGGTGATGCTTAGCAATAAACCTGTGCAATCATTGATCAAATGAACATTTATGAGCATAACGATGCAAGAGTGCAATCCCAAATTTTAAAATCTTGCACTGGGATTGTAAAACCTGGCAGAAATTTAAAGTAGAATTATGACAAGAGAGAGAGTGCGTTAAAAGGAAAACTTGCAATTAAACCTGCGATTAAAAGGTAAAGCTGCCAGTCAGAAAAACTCATCACCTCTCTATCTCCCCCCTCCCCAGTATACCCCTTCACCTCACAATCTCTGGGCATTTTCCTATTTTTTTTGGGGGGGGGGAACTGACCCAACAGAGCTGCCTGGAAAGACTTCCTGAAGCACGTCAAAACTCCTCATCAATGGTGTGGTCTGAACTAGAAATGTGAAAATCTTTCCCAAATCAGCCACATTCATCTCATTATTCAGGGTACACACTGAACTAATGCGCACTCCTATCTGGGGCATTCTGCTTACCCAGGTTTGGTGCCCTTTGTGACAGGAGGTCACTGGGGTATTTGGCAATACTTATGTGGCGCTGTGGGTTAAACCACAGAGCCTAGGGCTTGCCGATCAGAAGGTCGGCGGTTCGAATCCCCACGATGGGGTCAGCTCCTGTTGCTCGGTCCCGGCTCTTGCCAACCTAGCAGATCGAAAGCACGTCAAAGTGCAAGTAGATAAATAGGTCTGCTACAGCAGGAAGGTAAAAGGTGCTTCCATGTGCTGCTCTGGTTCACCAGAAGCGGCTTTGTCATGCTGGCCACATGACCTGGAAGCTGTACGCTGGCTCCCTCAGCCAATAACGCGAGATGAGCGCCGCAACCCCAGAGTCAGTCACGACTAGACCGAATGGTCAGGGGTCCCTTTTCCTTTATGTTTATTTATTATACTTGTTACAGAGGTGAAAGCATAGCTTAAACACCAAAGTATATGGCACCTCAAATTTTCATTGGCCTCATAAACATACTGGGGCCATGCTCAGTTCTGTCTCTTTCAGTCTCTATCTTTCAGTCTCTTTTCACACAGAGATGTCCTTTGCTGTGGTGGAAGAACATCTGACATCTGTCCCCTTTCAGGCATTTCCTAGCCATTCAGACAACTTAAGGCAAATGACCTAACAATTAGTTCCCATGGTAACCCAGCACTGGGCTATTCATACTCTTTTGCCAAGTCCAAGGCTCTGGCTGGGTAGAATTGCCTCAGGACAACCTGCAGGAAAGTCCCGTTCACAGAACTCTGATGGGAAATATTTAACATTCTTAGGCAGGTCACTGCTTCACAGGTCATATCGGTTGGATGAAGTTTCTCAGTGGGAGATGGTGGTTAGGAGATGGTGGGAAATCTCTTGTGCTGTTGGATAAGAGACCTATCAGAGTTCATGGAAAGTGACAATTCCCTTATACTAAGAAGAAGCCAGGTGTGTGTGTGTGTGTGTGTGTGTGTGTGTGTGTGTGTGTGAGAGAGAGAGAGAGAGAGAGAGAGAGAGAGAGAGAGAGAGAAGAACGTTCAGTTGTGAAGCTCACTGGGGAAGCAGGTTGGTCCAGACAAATGTGTCAGTCCATCAGAGAACATATGGTACCTTGGACAGCTCCAAGAGATCCTGCTAAGACAGACTCCAAAGGGGTTGTCACTGCAGAGAGCTAGAGCTTCACATAGGCTGACCAGATCTGGTGTGTAGTAGGCTCCATCTACCAGGAGGGCCTGGTTGGTTTGCTGGTTGGTTACAGAATCCTAGCCTTATTTTGTAGTCCTTGACTTCTGAGAGGCTGGAGAGATACAGCCGGGACCCGCTTATCTTCTCATACATGTACACCACTTAGAAAAGTTTAAATGGTTTATAAGTGTGTAGGAACAACAGCAGCAACAACATCTACTTTTCTTGAAGATCTGTAAGCAACACAAACATTACAAATATGCCTCAAGAACAAATGAAATCAAGCATGCTGCCCTTGAAAAATTTAACAATATCACCATGATCTAAAAATATAATCTTACAGTTTAAAATCTATTAATTTTAACAACTGAGTGCATTAATTTAAGAGGTTTTTCACCCATTATATGTGAATGTAACATATCTTTTCTTGTCCTGGAGAATATCTAAGAGTGGATTAAACACATTTTCAGATCACTCCACTATGCCAGCAGGATATTTGTTTGTCTGCAGTTGACTTTACAAGAATAGTTTTGAGTCCTGAAATTTAGGGGAAGGAATGCTTATGATCATCAAGGCATTCTGCCAATGAAAACTTCAAACTGAGCTAAAAAATGTCTTGTGTCTAGGTTTTTGCCTAGTATAAGATGCAATTTTAATGTAAGGGCTTCACATATTATAAGAGGATTAAATTTGAAAAGAAATATGATTTTTGATTTGGTGAGGTTTTCAGATGATCTCTTACTAGAAATGTATGGAATAAAATGGCTCAGTGAACCAGAAAAATAGCAAGCTGACCCCACCAAACAATGTACAATACATAACTGATTCATCCCACCCTATGGTATTCTGTTACACCCTCATTTACTGAGGAAATCAAGTGAAACACTGACAATCAGTCATTTTCCAGTGGTCTAGGTGTAATTTTTTTATTTAAAAAAATCAGAGATAAAACATGTAACTATTTCCTCGTACAATATTCTACTTGTGTCTAACAGTGAAATCCTGTACATGTACTGTATACTCAGAAAAAAGGCCCATTGAGATTTATGGAGCTTACTCCCAGGTAAGTGGGCATAAGATTGTCATCCAGTTCTTTCAATTATTGTTAGAAATATTTTTGCACCAAATATTTATACTGTTATTTTCTTCATGTTTTTAAAAAATGAATATGGAGAAAGTTTATTTCCCTCTGCTTTATTCTAGATTGAATCTTGTGTTCAGAAATGTTGCTGGCAAATTGCCTTTGCTGATGGATGTAGACTGGCTGAATATTTCACTTAGACCACCAATCCAGCGGCTCGTACCCATTCTGGGGATCTGCTGTTTAGACACATTTCCATGCAAACAGCATGGGACTTTATTTAGTGGATAGGGAACTCTCTCACTTTCTTAATTGGTACAGATGTGGAAACACTGAACAATAATTTATTTTGAAAGCATTTTACCTTTTTGCCATTGGCCTAGGAATCATTTAAAGCTTTTTGCATGCATTGAAATTATAACACACACACACTCTTTCACATTCCATTCAACCCACATTGGGGGCAATCAGTTTCGGGTTTCAGCTATGATCCAGCCATGATCATAGCACATTTCAAATAATTATACAAATGTCACTTGCTTTTCTTTCTCCATCAGGAGATGATTGGGTTGCTTGCAGCTTTCATAATTAAAACGCTTGCTTATTTTGACTGGATATAGAAAAAGAAGATAAAAGAATGCAGTGGATATACAATTTATGATTGATGTGTAAAGTTTCATGGGAAGAAAAATAGAAGTGAAACCTGAGATTTCTCCCTTTAGTACTTCTTTTTTTTAAAGACCTTTGTGCAATATGGGCTAAATATTTAAAGCATCATATCTGCATATTCAGTGATATTTAGGCAGAGCTTCCTGTTATCACAGTAGTAACTTTGAAATAATTATGCGTGTACTGGTAAAGCAAAGGTATGCTTTGTATGCAGTATTTTTGTAGTAAAGTTTGGCACAAAGGCATGACATCATAAATCCCTTTGCCCTAGAGTTTCACCCCAACTGGAAGATGTAGTAGAAGCAGAATGTGACTCTTCTACTTTCTACATGTATTCTTTGTAGCAATATATGTCCAGTCCTGTATGTTTATGCCAGTAGACTTTAATGTCACTAAGAATGTCTTGCTGGCTTAAGGCCAGTGACTTGTTTTGAGAGTAAGTTAGTTGAATGTAGGTTCCATTGAAATCAGTGGATTCGGAGGTGGATTTAGGCGAGTGCAACCAATTCTGTTACACTGGGCGCGGAGCCTCAAGGGCCCTGCAAGGGATGCCACAACTACTATTTAGAATGGAGAGTGAGAGACAGGGGATGCCGAATGTTGGCATCGCACAGGGCGCCACTGAAATGTGCGACCCCAAGGTCTGCCACTGGTGGGGTATTCATGACTTAAGTCCCAGAGATTTCAATGGGAACTAACACCAACCAGCTTAAGGTGCTTCCAGAGGACTTGTTTATTGAGCATTCACCCTGATTAGTTTGTTGGAAGGTTAGATCACCTTGGCTCTTAGTGAGCATTCATCCTGATTTGTTTAGGGAGATGTTAGATGATGATGAGTCCAGCGAGTGATTCCAATGCAATTGGCCATCACTTCCTTTATTACAAAAAGTCTGATCTTCAGGGGAAGCAGATTGGTTGTGCAAAATCTCCCAATAAACTGTAATTGTGCAACCTGAATCTGCCACTTTGTGACTGAGTCCCGCTCAAAAATAGTGACATTTTGGATATAACCCAGTAAGTATACAAACTATAGTCCTCTGGTGGAGCTCTGCTCCCCATGCATCTCTATGCAGGTGGTGGTACATGCAGCCCCTCTGACTTTTGTCACCTTCCCAGAACCATCCTATTCTCTTGTAAGTGTTTTGATGGTATAAATAGGTTAGCACACCACAATCCTTCTTGTTCTCCAAAGGATTCCTTTCTCCTCCCCCAGTTTCTGAATGCCTCCACCCCCTTCTCCATTCCTGCCTCACCTTCTCCCCGAGTCTCCTCTCCCTCTTCCTACACTTGCGAGCTCCCAGCTGAATCATCACCCCTTTCACAAGTCTTCAGAAAGACCCTTAAAAAGTAATAATATGCTTCTCTTTTCCTCTTTAAAGCTCTTTCTCCTTCCTTCATTGAGCTGCACTGCAACATATTCCCTCCCCTGCATCTCCTGTGAAGCCAGAAGTCACCCTGAAACTCACCCCTCCTTCTCTCCCAGCCTCTCTTCTGGGAAGCCTTTCATAGTGAACAAACTAAGCTGCTGTTTTATTATGTTATTTCAATAAAACTTTAATTCCAGTAAATAGACTCATCTCTGTTGTTCGCCAAGTACCTTACGAGGGCATGCCACTATGCGGACTAAATGATTAAAGCATTACCCATGCTTGGCTTCCACGTAGTTTGGTTAGCATGCTGTCTTGGAGCAGCAATCCTGGAGTGACAGCAGCATTCCTTCTGGAATAGAGCCAGGATCACCATGGAAATCATTTGCACAATGGTGGGGAACCAAATACAGTCCCTTCCCCAGGCCTTTCTGCTTCATCCTTGGGACTCTTTCTAGGCCACACATCCTCACCAGCCACCCCTCACTGGCACTGATCCTCTTTGTGAGTGTTTTTGCCTTCTTGGAATGTATGAAAATGCCTCATGCTTATCTGGATGGGTCTATGTAGAAACTAGCCTACTGTACAAAGTTAAATGTTTGCATTCATTTCCTAGTTCACTTTTGCCTCTGGTCCTGCACACCAATGGTCAACGATGCCGGGAAGGTTGCCCAGAAGAGAATGTGGCCCTCAAGCTGAGAAGGTTCCCCATCCCTGGCCTAGCACATTTGAGTTAAAATTTCCCCAATTATTTTGTGTTCCGGAAGGACACATGAACATGCAAAGGGAGCCTGCAGATGTGTTTAGAGGTGCAACAAGCCAATCCATAAAAGTGTTTCTGAGCAGCCTCTGCATATTGGAACCATAATGTATAGAATGACCCTCAAGTTAGTTGTGGAGACTAAATCTGTAATGTCAAAAAATGAGGGGTAGGGGAATATGTAAAGCGAAAAGCATAGAATCATGGAATTGTAGAGTTGGAAGGGACCCCTAGGGTCATACAGTCCAACCCCCAAATTTGATGCCATTCTTCAGCCAAATGAAGTGTACAAAAATGGGTATATTGGGAGGAAGTGTGTACAAAAATGGGTATATTGGGAGGAAGTGTGTATTAAAATAAATACAAAGGTGCATTACGTGAGCCTTAGGAGGAATGCATGCTTAAATGGTAATTTATGAGTTTGCATGGGAACTTTTGAAAATGAACAATTAGAAACTGATGCAGAAATGTGGAGAACTGAGCTTAAGTGAACAAATAAGAAACCGGGGGGAGGGGAATCTAACCCTGAGCTATTAGCCTTAACAAAACAAAACAAAAAAAGCTCTGCTTGGTGAGAACAATTCTTTACTCATCACTAGTTATATTTGGAGGATCTAATTTTTATAGGGTGTTGGGCTAACGCAGTCAAATGAGTAACTGACTCCAGGTATGACATCACACCTTTAGACCTGCTAGAGTGTACATGAGCTTCCAACTTTTCTTCAGCTATAATTCACAGCTCTTTTTTTTTCTTGTTCTTGTCGCTGATGTTCTTCTACACAATGCAGTGGCCAAGGCAGCTGCATTTTATATCTTTTCCAGTTTGGCTGCAATAATATTCCATTGGTTATGAAGTGAGTTATTTTTATCCATTTGCCCAAGATCACACATGGCCAAGATACTTTCTACATTATTCCCACATACATGCACTTTCCAAAGTGTTTCGTAAAAGTGCCAGGCATTTTCCTTGATTGTAAATTTCCACACATTCCCTGAGCTTCCTGCCACATCTCTCTTCAGAATATAGATCTATACCCAAAGAAGAGGTCAAAGTTTGGTATAACAACATAATAGTCACCAGATGTAATATGATGTCAGACCACTTTTAGAGCGTTTTCTAATCTCTGCAGCTGCTTTATCTACCTCTTATCATTTGGATTAATGTACTGGACAAAATCACAGCTAGCTGAAAACTCTATCTAGATTTAGAACTACAGTGCTGCACATGAAGAGAAAGGATACTCAAAAGTGATGATAATTCTTAAGCATTGCCTGTTATGGCTTTGTGGTAGGTTAGTATTTGTAACTGTAGTTTGGTTATTGTTTAAATGGAGGCAGAGTGTACTTATTGCTCAGGTGTTTTGTTTTGACAGAGTCACAAGCCTGGTAGATGAAGGGAACGCTGTGGATGTTGGTTATTGTTTAAAGGGAGGCAGAGTGTACTTATTGCTCAGGTGTTATGTTTTGACAGAGTCACAAGCCTGGTAGATGAAGGGAAAAACAAGACCTGGAGCTGACTGTGGCTCAGATCACCAGCTTCTTATAGCAAAATTCCAGTTTAAACTGAAAAAAAGTAGGAAAAACCACTGGGCCAGTAAGATACAATATAAATCAAATCCCTTATGAATACACAGTGGAAGTGAGGAACAGGTTTAAGGATTTAGATTTGGTGGACAGAGTGCCTGAAGAACTATGGATGGAGGCTCGTAACATTATACAGGAGGCAGCAACGAAAACCATCCAAAGGAAAAGGAAATGCAAGAAAGCAAAATGGCTGTCCAACAAGGCCTTACAAATAGTGGGGGAAAGGAGTCAAGCAAAATGCGAGGGAGATAGTGAAAGATACAGGAAACTGAATTCAGATTTCCAAAAAATAGCAAGGAGAGACAAGAGAGCCTTCTTAAACGAGCAATGCAAAGAAATAGAGGAAAACAACAGAATGGGGAAAACCAGAGATCTGTTCAAGAAGAATTGATGCTTTTGAATTATGGTGCTGGGGGAGACTCTTGAGAGTCCCATGGACTGCAAGAAGATCAAACCTATCCATTCTTAAGGAAATCAGCCCTGAGTGCTCACTGGAAGGACAGATCGTGAAGCTGAGGCTCCAATACTTTGGCCACCTCATGAGAAGAGAAGACTCCCTGGAAAAGACCCTGATGTTGGGAAAGATTGAGGGCACAAGGAGAAGGGGACGACAGAGGATGAGATGGTTGGACAGTGTTCTCGAACCTACAAACATGAGTTTGACCAAACTGCGGGAGGCAGTGGAAGACAGGAGTGCCTGGCGTGCTATGGTCCATGGGGTCACGAAGAGTCGGACACGACTAAACGAGTAAACAACAACAACAAATAAACAACTTGGATGATGGGCTTGAGGGCATCCTGACCAAGTTTGCAGATGACACCAAATTGGGAGGGGTGGCTAATACCCCAGAGGACAGGACCACACTTCAAAATGACCTTAACAGATTAGAGAACTGGACCAAAGCAAACAAGATGAATTTTAACAAGGAGAAATGTAAAGTACTGCACTTGGGCAAAAAAAAAAAAAAAAAGGAAAGGAAAGGCACAAATACAGGATGGGAGACACCTGGCTTGAGAGCAATACATGTGAAAAGGATCTTGTAGTCTTGGTAGACCACAAACTTGACATGAGTCAACAGTATGATGTAGCAGCTAAAAAAGCTAATGCAATTCTGGGCTGCATCAATAGGAGTACAGCATCTAGATCAAGGGAAGTAATAGTACCACTGTATTCTGCTCTGGTCAGACCTCACCTGGAGTACTGTGTCCAGTTCTGGGCACCACAGTTCAAGAAGGATACTGACAAACTGGAACATGTCCAGAGGAGGGCAACCAAAATGGTCAAAGGCCTGAAAACGATGCCTTATGAGGAACGGCTTAGGGAGCTGGGCATTTTTAGCCTGGAGAAGAGAAGGTTAAGGGGTGATATGATAGCCATGTTCAAATATATAAAAGGATGCCATATAGAGGAGGGAGAAAGGTTGTTTCCTGCTGCTCCGGAGAAGCTGACATGGAGCAATAGATTTAAGCTACAAGAAAGAAGATTCCACCTAAACATTAGGAAGAACTTCCTGGCAGTAGGAGCTGTTCGACAGTGGAATTTGCTGCCAAGGAGTGTGGTGGAGTCTCCTTCTTTGGAGGTCTTTAAGCAGAGGCTTGACAGCCATCTGTCAGGAATGCTTTGATGGTGTTTCCTGCTTGGCAGGGGGTTGGACTGGATGGCCCTTGTGGTCTCTTCCAACTCTATGATTCTAGGTAGGGATTGGAGTGGGGGATTCCCATTCAGTTCACATTTAAAGGTGAACCAACCCAATTTTCACCTTCCGAAAAAAGAACTGAAACACAAGCACCGTTCAAAATTTGGCACTTCTCCGAATTTTGTAAAGCAGTTCTCTAGCTAAGTAATAGGTACAGAAATGAATGTACTGGGGTAAAGTGTGCATTCAAATGCATGTAAGTAAAAATGGCATATGAAAAATAAGGGAAATTGCTTTGCAAAAAAAGAAAGAAAGGTATATTAAGGAAGATTGTATACAAGAGGAGGAGGAACTAATAAGGTAGTTTTCTACATTCTGTTGCCTTCCACGTACAGCAGGGGTCAGCAACCTTTTTCAGCCGTGGGCCAGTCCACCGTCCCTCAGACCATATGGTGGGCTGGACTATATTTTTTGGGGGGAAATGAACGAATTCCTATGCCCCACAAATAACCCAGAGATGCATTTTAAATAAAAGGACACATTCTACTCATGCAAAAACACACTGATTCCCGGACCGTCCGCGGGCCGGATTGAGAAGGCGATGGGCCGCATTGGCCTTCCAGAGGCCATTAGATTATAACTCATCCTTCACCATTGGTTATGCTGACTGATGCTGTTGAGAGCTGTAGTCTGAAACATCTGGAAGGCAACACGTTGGGGAAGACTGTCCTACAGATTAGATGCTCCCTGAGATATTCAGGCTACAGAATGTTAAAGGCTTTGTAGGTCAAAACCATTACGTTGAACTTAGCCTAGAAACACACTGATAACAACCAGTGCAGATGTTTTGGAATTAATATAATATGATGTCACCCACTTATCTTTCAGCGACTAGAGAGCAGTTTCTGGGCCATGTAGAACAAATTACTGTACCGTGGTCTAGCCTGGAGGCCAATGAAAGTATGAAGAATGAATGAAAGTAGCCATGTATTCCAAGATCAGGTGGAAACAGTGAACCAATCAAAGTTGTTAAAAGACAGCCTGCACTACAGCTGTTTAATGATAATCCCAGATCAATCTGTGGTCCAGAATACTACTGTGTTGTGAACCTCCCAAGAAAGTGACTATTTCCTCAGGACAGGAATTTACCAAGTAGCTGATCTACAGAGTCTCCCACTACAATCCTTTATTTCTTCCAAAGAGTAACAACTTAGGTAAATGTATATTCAGGTTGTAAGATAGAGACATTTCTAGATATAACAAAAATCTGCCTTAGAACAGATAGCTGTGGAACTGACAAGAACAAAATTGACCTTTGATTTAGCATGTAAGCTCCAGTGTACACAATCCTGTTTAGCTCAGCTGAGATTTGCTTCAGTTCAACCTTCAAGCAATATGGAGTAAAATAAACAAGCCTTTCTTGGGAGCTCAATGTTGATGGCTACTAAGCACTAGCAGAACACACCAAACCAGTTTACATTTCCATTGGCCAAGACTGTCTTAACTTTAAAGTGGTTTCCTGGCTTCAGATCTGAGACTCAAAACCCAGATGATTCAGGACTTAACATTCACTCTTCTGTTGCCCATGTAAAGAAAATAGGTTTTCCAGGCATATTTGCTCTCATGAATTAGTTGTGAAGGCCTTGGCAGTAACAATACAAGATACATTCAATACTGTAACTTTTTATATTCATATTTATTTATATTTATAAAACGAAGCATCATCTTGGAGAGAGAGAAACCACCTTAGTCATCTAATTATAAAACTGCCTCCTCATTCTCCCTATATGGTGTAAATCTGAGGTTGACATATAAACACTGTAATATAGGAAACTGCCTTATCCCGAATCAGATCATTGGTTCATCTAGCTCAGGCACCCCCAAACTGCGGCCCTCCAGATGTTTTGGCCTACAACTACCATGATCCCTAGCTAACAGGACCAGTGATCAAGGAAGATGGGAATTGTAGTCCAAAACATCTGGAGGGCCGAAGTTTGGGGATGCCTGACCTAGCTTATTGTTGTCAATACTGACTGGCAGAGCCTCACCAGAATTCCAGGTAGGACTCTCTCCCAGGCCTACCTAGAAATACCCTATCATTGAGCAATGGCTCTTCCCTGCATTGGATGCACAACTCTTATGATATATTGAAATGAAATGATGGCATCCACATGAATGTCGGCTTTCTGTTAACAAACAAGTCTAAAGATTGACATGGATTCTATTAGTAAAACCAAAATACATATTAACTGTTAACAACTCTAATTGCTGTGGGGTCTCCCTTGCCTACATAAAAACCCGTCTGAACTATTCTGACCAAACTAAACCTCCTAGAACAAATGCCTCCCAGGAGGCTTAGTTTGGTCAAAATTGAGTGCATACTCCCAGGGCTAATGCTAAATACATTACTTCTGGTAAATGAGCCACCAGAGTCCCTAGAGGGCTATGAAAATTTGTGTCCCAGGCTTTTTAGACTCGTCTACCCCTGTATTATCGGAAACCAAAGGGACTCATTGGTTGCCAGATGTGAAATATATTGGCATTATTTTCAGCTCTCCTATCCCACTAATTAGAAAGAGAGACAGAACTGGCTTGGTACAGTGGTACCTCGGTTTACGAATTTAATCCGTTCCAGAGGTCCGTTCTTAAACCAAAGCATTCTTAAACCAAGGCGTGCTTTCCCATAGCATCAGGGGACTCAATTTACACTCAACAGGAAGCGGAACATGTTCTGCTTCCAAGGCAAAGTTCACAAACCAAAACACCTACTTCCAGGTTTGCAGCGTTCTTAATCCAAGTTGTTCATAAACTAAGCTGTTCTTAAACCAAGGTACCACTGTACTGCATAATAAAAAGAAGCCTCTTGTCTAGAGGTCTGAACACCACATACCTAATGATTTTTATGTTGTCCTAATAACCAGGCTGGATGCTTAATGAAAATATTATTTTTCTAGCCTTTGAGAAGATAAATGTTAGATATGCATTGACTTTGGATGACGGCCAAATAATTTGGTGAATCAGGCTGATTTGAGAGTCTCCTCCCATGAGTTAAAGTGTGATGTCAATAGCTCTTCCCTCGAGATGGATCAGGGCCTCCACCAAGCCTCAAGTTGTGCTGTCACTCCATTTTTCCTCCCCTGTGTTGGCTTAAACTCCGATGTCAAATTAATTCAACAAAGCAAGGATACCGTTATGGCTACTGACAGAGCAATACTTTGTTAGGCAGGATACTGCTTAATAGCCCAGGGCGATTATTTCAAGTTTAACAATAGGAACTTCCAATTAGGAGATTCTCTCCTGGTGATGGGAGCCTCTCTGTGTTTTGGAATGTGACACTCATGTCTGTGTGGAGAACATGACACTTCCAGTTGAGGGAAGGAGGCAGATATATACAGCAATGTTACATTTTTTGCAATTGAAATACAGTCATACCTCGGTTTAAGTACGCCTCAGTTTGAGTAATTTCAGTTTAAGTACTCCGCAGACCCGTCTGGAACAGATTAATCCACGTTCCATTACTTTCAATGGGAAAGTTCGCTTCAGGTTAAGTACGCTTCAGGTTGAGTACTCCGCAGACCCGTCTGGAATGGATTAATCCCACTTTCCATTACTTTCAATGGGAAAGTTCGCTTCAGGTTAAGTACGCTTCAGTTTAAGTACTCTGTGGACCGTCTGGAATGGATTAATCCACTTTCCATTACTTTCAGCGGGAAAGTTTGCCTCAGGTTAAGTACGCTTCAGGTTAAGTACAGACTTCCGGAACCAATTGTGTACTTAAACCGAGGTACCACTGTAGAAACTTAGCATCTGTTATTTATTTAAGACACTGCTCACAAGTAACAAACCTTTTAAAAAAATCAACCACAATCAAAATACGCAATGAAACCATTGTCACCTTGACAGGTTGTCCTGGTTTTTCTCTGGGGGTTCTTCTGCTTTGCAGGAATGGCTATTTGCCTGCTCTGATTATATATTTGTAAATAAAGCAAATATTACAGAGACACTTTAAGTCTCCAGTGCTCTTTCTCATCCAGAGGAAATGAAACCTGGTAGTGTTGCCCCTGGAACTTCTCACTGCTGAGGGGTTTGGGGATCATGTAACAATACACATCTGTGATGTGATGGAACCTTCTCACTGTGCTGGATGAGAAAACACTAATTCCCAGCCATCGAGTGTCTGGCTACTGGCAGATACTCCAAACCTATTTCAGTTCAGGTTCGTAATGTATAATTGATTGGGGCTGGGCCGTAAGAAGACACAGATATGAAGGAGTGGGGCTGCTCTTGGCTGCTTTCTACATTACAAACCGTCAGATACAGGATGCTCCCCCATGGGTCACTCCCATGGCTAAAAATTAAAATATGGATAGGATTTATTCAGATGTATACTCAGGAGTCAGACCATGGCCTGGATTTCATCTTCACGTGAATTCAATAGACAATATGCTGCTGACATTCTTCCGCATTGTCTCAAGCAGCTGGGAGCAATGGGACTAGAGGCATTGAGTCTGGTGTGTTGTTGAACTGAGAGTAGGTAGGTTGGGTCAGTAATGAAAGTGGACTTCTGCAAAAAAGGGGGGGTATCTAGCAGTCTAGGTCTGTTCAAAGGTACAATAAACATCACCAAGTAATGTTATACTTTTAATCTGAGGTGTAAATTCTAGGGAAGGGGGGGAAATCTGATTCAGTTTGCATTTAAAAGTGAACTACTGAATTAAAACTTTACAAAGCAATACATACATTGAAACAGCCACCACTTGGGGTGTGCAATTCTCCAGATTTTGCAGTGCAATTCTCCAGACAGGGAATGTGTACTAGGGTGTATGCTAGGGTGAAGTGAGCAAAGAATGCACATATTAGTGAAAATAACATTAAAATCCATCATATTAGGGGAAATTGCTTTGTAAAAGCATGCATCTTAGGCAAAACTGCATGCAAACATGTGCATATCAGGAGATATTAGCTGATGAATTTTCATGAAGTAAAAAAAAACGATGTGGAAATGTGAATAACAGAACTTACAGTTGAGAAAATGAGAAATGGAGAAAACCCTAAACGGACAGATTTTCCCACCCCTATTAAGCTTGAAGAACCCATGACTACCTATAGTTTCAAGGTTGTACTAGAGTAATGCAATTGGTTAGCTGTTCATGCATAAGCACCCTTGTGCATTGATTCCAAGACATTTACTTCTGTATAGACATACATAGGAGTAGGCCATCACTCTCTTAAAGTAAATCAGTGAGACTTAAACATGCGGCATCCGATCTCAACATTGGCATTAATGAGATTTCATAATGAAAGGAAGAAGAAGTTAGAAAATATTTGGAGATAAAAATGATTTGAGAACCACCCCACCCCCACCACATTATTATTTTTTTTAAAGAAACAGCAGCTTCCTTGTGTATGGGGGGTTTCTCATTCCTCTACCAACCCTGTACTCCTGAGAAGCCTTTCTTGAGATTCAGGGAGCCCTGAGAATACCCAAGAACAGCACATGTGGAGGTCTACTCATGCAAGGTCTCTTTGCCTGGTTTTTATTTACAATATAAATATAAATAATAATTAAAAATGTTACAATTGGAATCAATGCAATGGAAGATATATATCTGTCATTTCACATAAAAATAGAGGCCTAGAATGGTTTAGAATGGGGGTCACCCTTTGGGCCTGTGGGCACATTTGGAATTCCGAGAAAGTGCTATGGGTGGCCATTCACGAAAGGCATGCTGTTGCAGTGGGTGGGTGGGGTAGCACGACACAAAATTGATCCCACAATGAAAAGAGCAGAAAAAGAGATAGGACAACAAATTGGTGTGGGTGTGCCTGTCCCTGTTCACCAGTCCCCTCCCACCTACATCAGTTAACTGCTATTCTCACTTATACAGGGAGAAGGTTTTTTTGCATCTCTCCTCTGTTCAGGATGGAAGGCAAGGAGGGAGTCCTGTCCTGGTATCAAGTGAAATGCGGGCATTTTTAAGTGGGGGTGCTCAAGGTAGCAGAGGTTGGGCCAGTGCAAACAGGGAGGGAGGAGAAAAAGCAAACAATCTCTGATACGTTGTGGAGCTTTGGAGGATTGTTTCCTGAGGAATTTCATGGTATGGGAGCCACCATGTTGGTGGCCCCTACTTAAAATTGTAACTACATTGCTAAAAAAATCCAGTAATAATAAACAGGAGTTGTTTTGAACAATATAATGAACCCTTTGGCTAACCCTATAAGAATGCCACATAGATTTAACCATTTTAACTCAAGTCTCAATCCCATTGCCCGCTTGTATTTTGCTCACCCACATGAGACAGGTAGACAAAGGCATGTTTCCAATGAATGAAATGAAAAGGAAGGGATGGCCTCTCCAGAACATTTAATTCTGCACCAATTACCCAGTGTGTGGGCAGAGGAGACGATGACAATGGGCAAATGCCAGCATTTTAAAGAGTGCCTTATGGACTTAATTACTGAAGTTCAATAAGTCTTCAAAAGCCAATTAGAAATGCTATTTGTAATGGTTCAAGCAATTAATATGGAAATATAGCAAGAATGAGTCTTTTCGCTGTAGAGCCCAAAGGAATTCTTTGTTACAGGTCTTTCAAATCACTTTCAGAAATTTGGAACCAAACCTGGCTAGGGATTTCCTGCTGCTGCATAAGATAAACAGAGATTTTCTCTGTCTGGGTTACACACTGGTTGCAACATTCTGACTGAAATGTCATCTCTGATGGAGAAAGTTGCTAAAAGAAGCAAAAGCTATAACAAAATATAGAAGGCAAAAGATAACAACTCTGAATAATTAATTACACTGGAATATGTGCCTTGGTTTTAATAGGCTTGTTAGAATTTGAGCAGAAATCACAGAGGTGGTACAGCTCACTGATAATGGTTTATGCAGCATTTTGCAGCAATCATAACGCCACTTAGCTTGGAGTCAGCCCCATTGAATTCAATAGGACTTATTTCTGAGTAGAAATGGTTAGGGTTGTGCTGTTTGGCTGCAATCCTACACACACTTATCTGGGAATAAATCCTCTTGAACTCAGTGGGATTTATGTAGGATCTATAGAATTCCTATAAATCTATAGCAGGCCCTCCAGATGTTTTGGACTACAATTCCCATCATCCCTGACCACTGGTCCTGTTAGCTAGGGATCATGGGAGTTGTAGGCCAAAACATCTGGAGGGCTGCAGTTTGGGGATGCCTGATCTATAGGATTACATTGCTAACCTTTCCTCCAAAGGTTCCTCCAAAGTTGTGTCTTCACAGCTTCTCAAGTATGGATTTTGACTGCCGCCAAGAGAAACACTTTTGAAATCATTTTTAGGTTCCTGGAAAGAAAGATAGCACCACAATCTTTGGAGAGCATTGCAGATAGTATAACAAAACAAGTAGATAACAATGCAGAATAATTTCAGTGATGTTTATTGTTGGGGAGGGAATAGTGTCCATCAGTCCAATATTTGTAGATTGTATACTTAACCCACACATAAGAATGGAAATCATATGACTTTTTCAGGGAGAATAGCGGCGATTAAAATGATGATTTTACCCAAAATTTTATTTTTATTTCCAATGATACCAATTAGAATTAAAAAAGAAACATTTGACACGTGGCAAAAAGATATTAGCAGATTTATTTGGGAAAAGAAAAAAGCTAGGGTCCAATATAGATTACTGACACATGCAAAAGAGAGGGGAGGATGGGGGGTCCCTAACTTGAAGATCTATTACGCAGCAGCATGCCTATGCTGGATGAGAGAGTGGTTTTTATTAGAAGATCAAGATCTATTAAATTTGGAAGGCTTCAGGAATACACGGGGATGGCACTCGTATCTGCTAAAAGAAAAAGCAGGAGACTATAATTCCTTCTCAGATCATGTCTTTAAAAGATCTCTATTTAATGTTTGGAATGAATACAGGGAACTTTTAGAACCCAAAATCCCCTGGTGGGCCTCCCCCTTGGAGATGGTCTCAATGAGTAAAGAGCCTAAAGGAGGAAAGTGGGTAACATACAAGGAATTAATAGACAAGGTTAATGACCAATATGTATTAAAACCCTACCATCAAATAGAACAATACTGTCTGAGCTGGCTACACTATTGCCAGGTGTTAAGCATCTTCAATAAACACAAAGCGGTCGGATTTGTTGAAAATAGATCAAAATTACAGGAATTACTATTAGATAACCCCACAAAATCTTTAGCAAAAATTTACAAACATTTACTTGAATGGGATATGAAAGACGAGATGACTAAACACGTAATGATAAGATGGGCGCAGGATGTTGGAAGAACGATCTATAGCTCTCAGTGGGACAAATTGTGGGGGGAGGATATTAATTTCACGGCTTGTATGGGGATAAAAGAAATGGTATTTAGGTGGCACTTGACACCGGCCAAATTAGCCAAGATATATAAAAAGGAACCTGATAGATGCTGGAAGTGTAAAGTAGAAGCAGGAGACTATCTTCATTGCTGGTGGAATTGTAGCAAAGTGAGTATATTTTGGAATAACGTATACGAGAAATTAAAAAAAATGTTGAAGTGGACGTTTGAAAAAAACCCTGAGACCTTCCTTCTAAGCCTGCTACCTGAGAACACCCCCAAAGATAGGAGAAGTATCCTCCTATACGCATGCGCAGCGGCAAGAATAGTGCTAGCCAAAAACTGGAAAGGAGATAAAGTCCCATCACTTGAAGATTGGCATTTAAAATTGGTAGAATATATGAATTTAGCCAGAATAACGGCAATAATTAGGAAAACTTCTAAACAAAAATTAAAAACGGAATGGAGTTATGCAATAGAGTATTTTCACAAAGAGGGATTAAGCTCAAAATGGGTGATATGCCTAGAATAGAAACAACAAGCTGCTAGATAAACATTTAAAGTAGGGAAGATGGAAATGAATAAAAATATGAGTATAATATATTTGAGGAACACATAATTACTAAAGAGAACCATTTCGAGGAAGAAACACAATGATTTAGGAATGGTGAAAGGAAACCGATCTCATTATCTGGAAGTTTCTTTTTATTGTGGGATATTTCCCTTTTTTCTTTTTATGGTACTTCGAAATTGTACTTTCTTTCTTTTCTTTTTTTCCCCTCTCTCTTTTTTTTCTTCTTTCTCCTTTGTGTTTTCTTTTTTGCATTTTGTATTTTGTATGCTTTGTGCTTTTGATCTGTCTGTTACCATCTTATCTTTTTGCTTTTTGATTTTGACCACTTTATGTAATTACTGCTATTTTATGAGTTATCACTTGTATGACTTTTAAAAGAAGAAATAAAGTTGTTTTTAAATTCTAAAAATAAATAAATAAGAATGGAAATCATATATACCTGGTGCAATTTGTCTCTTTAAAAAAATGCTTTCGCCTGTGAGTGAAAATTTGCATGTATCCGTATCAATTTGTATGGACTTGCACCAGAGAGTTCTGTGAAAGGAATCGTGAGGTTTTTCACTTGGTCCCTAAAGTACCATAAACCTGTTGCTGAAATTTGTCTTTAGGTGGTAATGTGTAATACTTGTGGTAAGCCCCCATTTCTGCATTTGGGGGTTATCCTGCTAAGTCTTCTGAGAGCCCCCCCAAGCCCTGCTCAGATGCCCCCTGTGTAGGGGGCATAGGAATGCAACTTTAGACTTGATTAACCTTAGCAGGTCTGGGGCACAGAGCAGGATGAAGACAGATGCTTGAAGCCTCCCTTCCTGATCAATAGCTAGCTACAAACGACTGGCTTTGACAGGAGATAATGAAGAGGTCCCCTCTAGACAAGTCGACTTGGTGAGTACCACTACCTACACAGACCATTTGACATTTTAACAATAGGGTTTACTCTCCTCAGCTGTTGCCGAGACACAAATTTGTGAAAGATAGGTAGCAAAGCTTTCACACGGAGAATGGCTCATTAACTGGAGATGAATTCAAAGACATTAGGTTTTACAAGTCTCACAGTTCCAGGCAGTTTCCAAAAATGATTTGTTGCACTAGGTATAATGAGATATTTGTCTTTGCCGTCTGAGCAATAATGCAAAAACATTTATTGCTTCCCCTCGCAATAAGATTTTTCTAAAAGTTTAATAAAAAATCTCATTGCTGTTTTCTTAACCCCAGGTGCAATCTTTAGACACTATGTCTGCCATTATTATGGGCAATGTAATAGTAAACAGCAGCTTAAGGACAGATTTGAAACAAATATATATGAGATAATTTCAAAGGTCCTTTGTTGCAATTGCTTTACTTTTCCTCCTTCACATCCAGGTTGAAAGGAAAGGCTTCTTTGATGTCTGGCTTATTACCAATCCAGAATGGAAAAAAAACGAGGCATGATACCATAAGCATTATTTAAGCTGCATTTGATACATGCATGTATTGATAACATAAGGGAGCCTAAATGGTGACTGTCAACTGAATCAAAAGTAAGCATATATGTAATTTTTGGAGGTTGTATGTAAAATAAAAACACCTGCAGCTGCTAGATAAGAAGCTCAATGTGCTGTAATTGTCAACTACAAATGAAGCCTTGTATCCAAAGCTTTTAAAACTTACGAAGGAGTGGGGAGGGGAAACCTTTCAGATTTCCAAATATATATTTAGCAGGTTTTGAGTCAGGCACAGGCTTTTAGCAAGGCACCTGGGTTATAACCTTAGTGATGGCTGGTGCCCATTGCGACTGGTAGGGCCAAAGGCAGGGAAGTCACAGAAGATGGAGCCAGGGCCACTGGGAGGAAGAGATGACTAATTCCAGTTTTGTCCCCCTCCTCCTACAAGGGCAACACTGGTACTAAGAAGGAGGACGTTGTCAGGCAGTGCCACCTCCTGGGCTAGTTCTAAGTGAGAAGGCTGGCAGGTGTGGTCTGGCAGTGGGCAGACTGAGGTTGCCACAATTACCCTAATGGACCAGCTTCTACCGCATAGGAGCAAACGCCTAGGGGTCGAGGAGTCTTCGCCCTCCCCCATAAAAGATTTGAGGGGCCCAGACCCCCCAAAGTTAATGGCCATTGCCATTCAAATGGTGTGTGTGTGCTGCATCATGTAATCAATTATGTGGGGTGCGGCTTACCTCCCCCCCCCCAATATTTTATTCAAGTTAGCACCACTGTTCTACTGTATAGTCCATGGGTAAGCAAACTAAGGCCCGTGGGCTGGATCCAGCCCAATCGCCTTCTAAATCCAGCCCGCAAGTGGTCTGGGAATCAGTGTGTTTTTACATGAGTAGAATGTGTCCTTTTGTTTAAAATGCATCTCTGGGTTTTTTTGTGGGGCATAGGAATTCGTTCATTTTTTTTCCCTTTCAAAATATTGTCCAGCGCTCCACAAGGTCTAAAGGACAGTGGACCAGCCCCCTGCTGAAAAGGTTTGCTGACCCCTGGTATAGTCCCAGATCTACTTCTGTTTATACTTCTAGGCATAAGCCTTCTACAACTTCTATGCTACCAGCTGCTCTTATTAAACTAAGGAGGCCTGTCAGCACCATGCAGGAAATTTGAGCCTGTGTCAAGACCACAGTTCCCTAAGACATCATTTGGCGAGTGAAGGGGGATTCCTCAAGCCAGTCTTCCAAGGCTACCTGTGGCATGAAGCTCCTTGAGACCAATCCGTCTCATTAAAGCAAAGCTTATTGGCTTGGAGGACATGACTAGCTCAACTTACCATGCAATGTGTTGGTTATGAGGAGCCTAGAACGGTATGACAACTGTTAAGGGGCGCCAAAACAAAGGGGGGGGGTTCATTTCAGTTTCTATTTAAGGATGAAGTCGCCTCATTAGCACTTTCTAAGAAAATCCACAAACCTCAACACAGCCATCCTTCAACATTTGCATTTCTCTGAATTCTGCAACAAGCTCTCTCCATCCATCTAATGTATACTAAAACACATATATTAAGATGAAGTGTGCAGACAAATCCATATATTAATGAAAATAGCATACAAAAATGGATTATATGAGTGAAAATGTTTTGTTAAAATATGTATACTGGGCAAAATTGCAAAACCAAATGTCTATAAGAGGATAAATTAACACTAAGATGTTGATTAATTTTAATGAGGATGCATTTTATGTCTCTCCAAATTTCGAGAGTAAGTCCATGGAGCAGCCAAAATCCAAGCAAGATGTTAAGAGGCCAGGAAGGCGCCTTATTTATTGGGAATACAATAAGGGGTCCTGCCGGTGTCAGGGATGTAGGTATTCCCATGTTTGCGACAAGTGTTTTGGGAGTCACCCAGCCACATCCTGCGGGGTTAAGCGGCCCTTTCAAGGGGTGAGGAGAGGCTCCTAGCAGGAGCAGAAGGGAGCCTCTCCTCAAGCAGCCTGCAATGTTAAGTGAGGTATTATTGACCCTAGCTCGTACTCCCATTAAGTTGCCTGCCTTGAGGGCATGGCTATGCAGGTACCCTGACATGGTTGCTGCTTCATATTTGTGGCTTGGATTTTCTGAAGGCTTTCATATCCCAGTGGTGTTCCCACCTAGGGCTTCGAAAGTTGAAAATCAGAAATCAGGAAGAGAGATGCCCGATGTTGCAAGGCAAAAGATCAGGAAGGGTGGTCGCCCCTGGTCACCCCTTTTTGCGCACGCTTAGCGGGACTCTCCACAGGCCTGCAGTCACCCCATCATCGGTTGCAGTTGCCCAGCAAGATCAGGGCAGACCTCAAGATGTGGCTTGAATTCCTGAGGGAGTTCAATGGTGTATCCTTGTGGCAAGATACTTTGAATCCGCAATTTGATTTCCAGGTCCATTTGGAAGCTGCTGGTTCCTTGGGTTTTGGGCTTTATTTCCGTGGCCTTTGGTGCACTCAGCGGTGGCCTGAGCATTGGCAGGATACAGCCATTACCCGTGATTTAACCTTTATTGAGGTTTTCCCCATTGTAGTGGCAGTGCACATCTGGACCATGGAGTTCAAGGACTGGCGGGTCTGTTTCTGGTCCGATAATCAGGCTGTGGTGAGCGTTTTGGCAAAGCAGACATCCCGCTCCAAGTAAGAGTCTCTGCCCTGTTACGCACGTTTGTGCTGTGGTGCCTCAAGTTTAATATTGTATTCTGCCCATTTTATTCCTGGTGCTAATAACGATATTGCTGACTCCCTATCCCATTTTCAGATGGAGAGCTTCAGATCCCTGGCTCCAGATGCCTCACAGCTTCCGGAATATTTCCCGGTTCAGCTTTGGAAACTTGGCAGCAGTTAGTCTTTCAGGGAGTAGTAGCATCTGTTTCTCCTTTCACATTGAGGTCTTATAAGAAGGCCTGGGTGGACTTTTTAGCTTTCAGAGCACAGCTTTTGACAAGTGACAGGACGGGGTCGCCATCCACACAGCAGGTGTTGCAGTATTTGGCTCACCTGCGATACATGGGTCGTCCATCCGAATTCAGTCTTCTGGCATTTCATTTTTCTGTAAGCCCCTTTATTCTAGAGACCCTTGTGCAAAGTTTGTGGTGCACAAGGCTCTTGAGGGATGGGCCAGGTTGCAGCCACCAAAGTCGCCAGGTAGGAGGCCGTCACATTTGACATTTTATGCGCTGTGCGCAAGTTGAGACTAGTTTGCTGGTCTATTTTTGGCAGCCTTTTCAATAGCATTTTTTGGTGCACTGTGTGTGGGTGAAGTGGTGCTGGAGTCAATACAGGGAAGGGCCCCCAAGGGCTTGCTTTTGCAGGACGTTCAGCTGTCTGATGCTGAGCTGGTGCTCACTATTCGAAATTCCAAAATAGACCAGTTGGGCAGAGGCGCCTTTATGAGGCTGTCTGCTACTGGTAAGCCCGCCCCTTGTCCAGTGAAAGATGGCAAGAAATATTTGTCACTCCCCCCCCCCCCCCGGGATGGCCCACAAGGATGAATTGATGTTGATGTTAATGAGGCATCAATTTGCTGCAGTGATGCGTAAGGCAATTGCAGCATGTGGCATGCTGGCCAGTGAGTTTGCACCTCATTCCTTCCATATTGGGGCAGCTAAACTGCTGTGCATTGGGGCCTGTACATTGGCAGGATTAAGGATCTGGGCTGCTGGAAATCTGAAGCATACAAGGATTATGTTCAGATGCAGCACTGAAGTGCACTTGTTAATGTTGTTTTGTTCATTCCTAGCTCCGCCTACCCTGCACGTCTGGATAGTCAGGCACAGCATTGTCCACTGGGCCAGCAGGAGGGTGGCGGAGTCTGGATTCGGATGCAGGCTCAGGCTCCCCAACCACGTTTGCATCTCCTGGATATCCAGACGAGGAATGTGTTGGGAGGAGCTTCTCCCGACGGTGCAGGCGAAGGTGTCTGCGGAAGGCACGCCTGCGGCAATGGTGGTGCAGCTGGGCGAGAACGATTTGCTGGAAGCTCCTGGCTTGAGCCTGTGGACCCGCATGCAGGAAGACTTGGAAGAGTTGAAGGCAGCTCTTCCTGGACTCAAAGTATTTTGGTCTCAGCTGTTGCAGTGATGTGTGTGGCGTGGTAGCGGATGCCCAGCTGCCACTGAGAGGGCCAGGAGGCACGTCCAGAGCACAGTGGCCAAGAAGGTTCTGGCCTTGGGCGGGACGGTGATCCGTCACCCAGGCATTACCTTCCATGATGCATCCCTTTACAGGCTTGATGGGATTCATCTGTCTGTGATTGGGAATGATTTGGTGCTGGTTCAGGTGTTAGGGGTGGGAGAACACTCTCACCATCCCTATGTGAAGGGTATTCCATTATAGGGACTCAAATGGTTTGGTCAACCCCTGAGAGGGGATTGTGCCCGTGCCTGAGTCCAGGGGGACATCTGAGTGGTGGACATAGTCTGTTCCTGGCTTTCCACCTATATAGGTGTTCACCCTTGGCTGACCTATGCTAGTGCCCTGGGTCAGCGCTACCTGCAAGGGTGCAGGGAGCTAGTCGAACCAGAGCCTATGCAACCACTCACTTTCTGTAATCAATAAAGTTGTGGCCTAAATTCTGCCAAAGACCAAACTAAAATTTGAGTCAAATGTGAATTTATTTAGTGGGGAGATCTTTGGGTCTGAATACGCAACTAAATGTACTTGTTCTGGAACTGTCATCCTCTGGGTGCCTTTCAAAAAGTGAGGGTTTTCAGTACTGCTTTTTGCATGTGATTCACTGAGGTTGGAATGCCATTTTTCCTTTGCCACCGTCACGCTGTGACTTCATCTCAAAGCGGTACAATGGTGTGACATGCTTTCCATTTGGTGTTGACATTTCTCGCACAGTTTACATTTGTTGGCAGTCTGCTTCAAATGCTTTTTTATATAAAAAAAGAGAAAATGAATTTTACATTTTGATTCTTTGCAGAACAAAATAGGAAAGTGCATAACATTTTAATTCCAAGACTGCTTACTGGAATGGAAATTTTCTTAACGTGAGAAAAATGTCACAATTAAATCTGTGCTCACATCTGCGTCCCTTTGTATGAGATCACTGTTTGGTTTGAAAATAGGATGGAAAAGCAGAAGCTCTATAGGAAGTTTGGATGTGTGGGTTCTTATTTTTTCTTTCAAACCAATACTCATCATAAAACCTTTGAAATCCCTCAAAAGTTTTACCTGAAGTGTGTCTTCCACACTTGCCATGAATTGCATTTGAGACACAATTTGGTGGCTTTGGTAGTTCCAGGTTTTGCCACCTTTACATAAGAAAATCCCTACTTTTATCGGTTCAGTTGCCTTTCTGGTCCACCAACCAGTTGCCTAGGCGAACACTCTAAGAAGGGCCTGGGTACAACAACACTCTCCCCACTTGTAATTAATAGGGTTGCAAAAAAAAAAAAGAGGACACATTTGCCAACTTCTACGCTTAACTGTGGATTACTATGATGACTCCCATTTTTCATTCCCATGAAAAAGTAGGTGTGTCCTGGAAAAAGAGGACATATGGCAACCCTTAAAAAGTAGTTTTTAAAAAAGTCTTCCCTCTGAAGTCCTGGAGAGTCACAGCCAGTCAGTGTAGACAAAGGATGGGGAACTGGATCTATCCAGAGGGGCCATCTGTCAAAGTGGACAACCCTCCACAGGCCACTTTGACACATGGGCAAGCCTCCCTCCCTGTGCCAGTCAGCTGACACAATATGATGTCAGATCTTCAAAAGTTCAAGCCAGGACTGCACAAAAATTGCTTTCCGCTTTTCATTTACACTGATCCAGCTCTTCCTTTACATCCCTAGCTTGAATTCTCCATATTTAATTCTGTTGCACTTAGAGTGAACTCAGGTGCTGAGTTGGACTAGATGACCCTTGGGTCCCTTCCAAATCTAAGAATTCTGTGATTCCTTTAACTTTTCCAGGTCTGATGTCATATATGCAAGGAAAGGTGGGTGAGGTTCTCCCAGAATGGCTGTTGAGCCAACCTTCAAAGCCTTCAAAGCCTGCCAGGCTTAATTAGGGCTGTGGATTGAAGGTGCTCCACCAGTAGCATAAATACTGAGCTTGATGGTCTCAGGTTCAATATCTGCTGTCATATCCAGATAGTTCCCTATCTGAAACTCTGGAAAGCTGTTGTCAATCAGTGTGGACAATACTGAGCTAGACAGACTGATAGTTCTGAGAGCCACCAGGCACTAGTATCTGTCTCTGGAAATTGAGGTTACATAGATCAGGTGATGTTCTCAGCAGATGAGCAGGTTCATGAATAACGAGGCAGCTCTTTAGATACTTTGGATACGTTGTTATAAAAGTTTGTGGTGGGCAGGGGAAGGCAAGACCTTTAATCAGACCTCACACTTTCTTAATGGGTAATTCATGGAGATGTTCTTTGGTGAGACAGTGAGGTCATGTGAAGTTACCCCAAGGAAATGACTATGCTCAACTTGGAAGTATTATAATAATGATCTTCATTGTTCTTAAAGGAAAACAAAATTTTAATTACAGTGAGCCTCCATTAATCTACACTTCATTAATTTACATGATAATCCAAATAATTAACTGTCAGTCGCTCCCTCTGGGAAGATTTATAGTTTATACTGTTAGAAGGATCATTATTTGTTAAGATGGCTATAAAACCTGTGGCTGTGGTTGTGAAAAGCATAAATCAAGTTCTTGTACAAAGGATTGTGTTGGAGGCAATCCAAGGAAAGCTCAATGTGATTAAGTCCTATTAAAATCAAGGTGGAGTCAGACAGAGATCAATAGGATTTTTTACTAAGCATGTTTAAATGTTGCTGATTTCACTGGGACACGTACCAACTTGATGAAGGTTTTATTCTTCCCTATTGACTTTTGCAATTTATTGACAAAACTTCACCCTTCTAATGACTCATATGGTAGATTCTGTGGCAATGGCGGTGATATTTACTATCTTTTGGGCTAACTCTACGGATGGAACTTAACAAGTTATGGGCAATTTGGTCCTTATTTGCGAGGTAGCATTCCTAGGAGTAGCATACACTATCATTGGTAAACTAGTCAGATGATGATTATTCAGAAATATCAGGAAAGAGGTGGGTGGTGCCCTATTTGTCAAAACCTTCCAGCAAGTGTGCCTGGGGAACTGGACATCTCCCAATAAAACACTATTACTTTTATTTGACTTATTGTTGGCATTGCATTTGTACTTGGCAGTCTTATACAATATTATAAGCATTTATAATAATATGTTATTTTCCAATAATATTTGCATTTGAGAGTTTAAATTATCTCAGTAGTGACTATCACTGCACAGCTTTTGCATGTTAAATAAGAAAAAAACAGTTAGCATAAAGCACACACAAACAATCCCCCCCAACCTTAAATTATATTTCTTCACCTGAGCATCAGAGTCTGAAGTACTAAATCAAACAGAGGCGATGAGATTAATTTCTAATTAATTAAAAATTAATAATCACTGGATCCAGGTGGTATACACCTGAGTGTTCTCTAAGAACTCAAATTAAAGTTCTTCTAACACAGCTTGTCACAAAAACCCAACCTGGAGACTGGATGGTAGATAACATAACACTAAGGTTTGGGAAAGGATCCACGAGTCAAAAACAATACAAAACCAGTTTTCAAAAGTGAGAAAATGTAAGATCTATTAGACTAACCTGTTTCAGATAACTTGCAGGAAAGAATTATTAAGAGCTAGGATGATCGGACCAGTGGTGTAGCATGGGGGGCGATGGGGGCGGGTCGCCCTGGGTGCCACCCTGGAGGGGGGGTGACACTCAGCGCCCCCCACTGGGGAACTTTTTTAATTTTCTGTTGCATGATTTTTCAACTGTTCTTATATGTTCTTTCAATGCTGATTTCATATCTGGTCGGTTTTGTTCTGCAAGCTCTAGTTTTTTGTTTTTGTTTTGCAATTCATGTTTTCACTTTTCACCAGAGCTGCGGGGGGGGGGGGGTGACAAAAAAATTCCCGCACCAGGTACCACCTGGGCTTGCTACGCCTCTGGATTAGACAACAGGACAAGAGTTGCAGAAGATGAATCAGCATGGTTTCTGAAAAGTGAAATCCTGCCTCAGCAAACATTTGGAGTTATTTGAATGTGTCATGAAACATGTAGAGAAGGGGTGGAGAATTTTCTTCTGGGCATCACTCCAGGGGTCACAAGTCAGTGGAGGGGAGAGGCAGAGGCAGAGGCAAATGTGAGCAGAGCTCATAATGTGAATTTTACTTTCGTGTAGTGTGTTAGTTTCTCACACAGCCCTCTCTGTCCTCCATCCAGGCAAGCAAGAAGCATGATCAGAATTCAAGTACACATTCCAGCCATGCAAAATCTCTCCCGGGGGGGCGGCATGCTTGGATAGCCAGGATTCCCCAGGCCCTTTCACCTGACTATTGACATGTTTTGAGAAGATGTACTGAGCATATTCGTGAAGTCATTACTGAAATCAAAAGGAGTTTGGTGGCTACCACACACCCAGCTTGCAAATCTACTCCATTTATATTGCACTTCACACCCAAAATCTAGAAGCTTTGTCTAGGATCGTTTAATCTCATGTCAAATTCTGAATGGATACAACTCAATCCACATTCGTCATGAAACAATCTATGTCTGACTTTGGCCATCATTGTTGTAAAGATTGTGCACTTTAATTGTAAGAAATGCAAACCATGGTATTGTAGTGATAAGACAGTATGAACATAAGGGACCTAAATTATAATTGAGGAAACTAATATCCGTTCTGCCTATTTAGAGCCAAAAAGAGACATCTTGCTGAGTTCAGTGATGACCCTGTTGAGTGGAATTGAAATTTAATTACCATGGATATCATCCTACATTATATATGCTTCTCAACTGATGTTTATCATTGCCAAAATGTGAATGGTTATGTCTTGGCTCAAAATCCCAAATACCTTGAGAGCTAAACCATTAATTATTGGATAGTTTTTCCAGATAGCTGAACCTAACTGGAACAGTCCATTTTCTTAATTAATCCTCCTGAGAATTTAAAACTCTGTTTGATGTTATACTTTCCCAATATTATTGGATGTGAGATTTCTATAGGAAATTCTATTCTTCCTTACATCCTAGAAATTAAAATATGTAATTTACACCAGATGCTGCAAAAGAGCAGTTGTGATTGGATAAAAGATGTGTCATTTAGCTCCCTTTGCTAAATTTCTGACTTGTACCATTTGCATTAGAAAACATGCTTTTTTGTTCCTATTGGGACTTGCACTCTTCACGGCCCTTGGCTGTGTTGAATCTCAGAATAGTAGCCTCTCAGGACCATACTGGATGTAGACTGAACTAAATAGATGCAATTTTTTGTTATGTAAATAGCACCTCTCAGGAAGTCTAAGCATGCTCAGAACCATGGGGAATGGATAGGGGAAATGTTTTCACTCCTTGCTATGTCCTTGACCCCCCCCCCAAAAAAAGCCTCTCCAATGCAACTGTTTGCATTTCAAGGAAAAACTCTGTTGGTGCCAAGAGAAACTTCCTCTTAAATGCACAGAGCAGCTCTAGAAGTCTTTCTTTCTTTCTTTCTTTCCAACCACGACAGGGAGAGAAGAGTTAAACTCTCACCTACCCTCAGTGGTCCCAAGGTTCTTCAAGCCACACAATGATTGCTATTTGCACAACAACAAATGTGCACATTTGGTGTTATTTTTCAATTAACACCATGGCTAGTTTGCTTGGAACTGCAGGTTTTTTGTCTTCTAATTTTGGGCTCTTAAAAATACAAGATGGTTGTTTCTGGACATTAGAACTATTCCCAGGCCACAACCCTCACTCGTCCTGCTCTTTGTTTTCCTTGGAGGAATGCATCCTTGAATTGTGATAATGCCTCTTACATCCCTGGTGGACAGATGGATGGAGAGAATTGGCTGTGTGGAAAATAAGCATGTGCAATGGTTCTGTAGGAAATGCAAGGCAGTAATTTAGTTGAATGTGTGTGTGATCTGGAGGGGATCTGTGCCTCAATAGCACATAGGATATATAATGATGACCTCAGGTGAGCTTCTCAGGGGAGAACATGCCACCAATGGGGAGATACCACAGAAAAGGCCTGTTCTCATGCTGCCACCCTCCAGAAGCCTCAAATGATGATTGCAGGTCAATTTATATGGGGAGAGGCAGTCATTGAGTCCTTGTGGTTCTGAGCCATTTCAGGCTTTATAGGTCAGATCAAGCACTTTGTATTGGGTATGGAAACTAATTGGCAGTCAGTTCAGTCAGGCCAGAGGTATATGCTCAAACTGTCATGCCCCGATGAGCAACCTGGTCACCTTCAGAGGCAGCCACATGTATAAAGCATTGCAGTACAGTGGTACCTCAGGTTACAAACACTTCGGGTTACAGACTCCGCTAACCTGGAAGTAGTACCTCGGGTTAAGAACTTTACCTCAGGATGAGAACAGAAATTGTGCACTGGCGGTGCAGCAGCAGCAGGAGGCCCCATTAAGCTAAAGTGGTACCTCAGGTTAAGAATGGTTTCAGGTTAAGAACAGACCTCCAGAATGAATTAAGTTCGTAACCAGAGGTACCACTGTAATCTAACCTGGAGGCTACCAGAGCATAGGCAACAGAAGTTAGGCTCTCCTTGTCCAGATAGAGGTGCAGCTGGGCTACCAGCCAAAGCTGTTGAAGGTCATGGAGGCCACCTGAGCTTCAAGCAACAGCAAAGGAGCCAGAAGTACCCCCAAGTTGCATACTGCTCCTTCAGAGGGAGAGTAACCACATCAAGAGTAGGCCACTTCCCACCCACCTGGTCTAGGGAACCACCCACAAACAATGCCTTGGTTTTACCTGGATTGAGCTTCATTTTGTTGGCTTTCATCCAGTCCATTACTGAAGCAAGACACTGGTTCAGCACATCCACTGCCACACCGGCAGATGTAAAGAGTAGAGCTCTCTGTCATCAGCATATTGCTGGCAATGTACTCCAAAACTCTGGATGACCCCACTCAGTGGTTTCATGGAGATGTTGAACAGCATGAGGGATAAAACTGAAGAACCCCACATGAAAGGCTCCATGGAGCTGAACGACACTTCCCAAGCATCACTCTCTGGAAATGAGCACCCAAGTAGAACTAGAACGACTCCAAAGCAATGCCACACATCCACAACTTGGACAGCTGCCCCAGAAGGATACCATGGTCGGTGGTATCAAAAGCCACGGAGAACTCAAGGAGAATTAATAGGCAAACATTTCCTGTCTCTCTCAACAGAGGTCATCGTACAATCTTCTGTGCCAAAAGATTTACCATCACAAAGAGAGCTGGAGTGAATGGAAAAGAGAAAGTGCTTCCCAATACTCTTTGGTTTGTCATAGGAGTGAGATTTTTAAACATCCTGTTTTTAAACTAGTAGCACAATTTAGTTCATTTTATTTTATTTTATTTGCTGTGTGTGCTTTAAGGGGAAAAATGTGTTTGGCTTCCCACTGATGATCTATCAAGCAATATTCACAAGAAACTAATGTTTCCTCCTATGCAATCTCAATAAACTAGGAAAAGAAAAGTTGGGCCCAGCTGTCAAAATCTAACTTTAGCACTGCAACAAGCCAACTCTTCATGCAATATGTGCATCAGATCTACAGGGAATATAGATTATTGCAGCGATATCTGGTTTCAAATAAGTGCCTGAAACAAAACACCATTTTGTATGTTTGCGTGCACACGTGTGTGTGTCTGGGAAGGAGAACCAGTGAAGCGAAGAGAGGCTGAAATCGAAGAGAGTGTCTGGTATTCCTGGAAATATCTTATATGTCTCATGCCTGTTTTTTTACCCAGTATAGCTAAAAGGAGCTTCAGTAGGGGTGATGGGAGGTGATTTAAGTCAGAGAAACAATGCAGGCCAGAAAAGTTAACCCTCCTTCACTTAGCATCACAACTCTGATACAAACTGGGTGAACATGTGTACTATTCATGTAACATAATATCATACCACTTTAACAGTCACATTTTCCTCCAAAGAATCCTGGGAACTGTAGTTTGTTAAGGATGCTGAGAGTTATTAGCCCATCCTTGTTTACCTCACAGAGCTGCAATTCCCATAGTATCCTGGAAAGAGGAGCTGGTTTCAAAGCGTGACTCTTAAAGTAGTATCATAGTTCTTTAAATGTGTCATGCAGATGTGAACTGGGTCTACCCGGATGGTTTTTTTAACAAAATAAAAAGATATGGCAAGATTTAATCATAGGTCTCCTGTGTGATATCTGGTTTGGCTTTGACCCACCACGATAGGTTCAGAGAACAAAGGATATCTTAACTTACGTTTTTGAAAGCATTCTCAGCGTTAATACAAAGTAAAAATAGCCGTGGTGGTGCATTAAAAAAAATGCATATTAGGCCAACTAAATTCTTACAGGATAGTGCATAGGCTTTTGAGTTCCTCAGAATTCTTCACCAGACAGGCAAACAAAAGTAATGTGTGTGTATGGAGGAAGGACTCAAAGCGTTTCCACTCCCCATGTTCATGAAATAGATTTTTCTCTAGATTTGTTTTGTTCTCTTCATCTTTTCAGCACCCTTTCCAGCTCTATGGCATTCTTTCTTGAGACGAGGCAACCAAAGCTGTTAAACATGGATGGGGAACCTGTGGCCTCAGTAGCAGCTCAGTGTTTACTTAACTGGATTCCCAACACAGAGGTCCTTGCTGGTAACTGAGAAGGGGAAAGCCCAGGCGGCAGGGAGGGCACTCTGAGTGCAGTGGCAGGAATGTCAGATTGTCTCTGCCACTGCACTGGCACTGACCTCCCCACCACCTCATCCCTCTTCTTCTTGGTTACTGGCAGTGATCTTCATGTTGGGAAGCCAGGTTAGCAACTGTCCCATCCCACTCCATTCACTGGCCACTACTGTGTGGCCTCCTGGATGCTGTAAGACTACATCTTTCAACATCCCTTATACCTCTGGCTATTCTGGCTTGGACTGATGGAACTGAATAGCATCTTGCAGGCCAGAGGTTTCCCAGCGCTACTGTACACTGTACTCCAAGTGTGACCAGTCAACAGAATTACGTAAACTGGCATTCTAATTTATCCCTTTCTTAAGAATTCCGAGCATGAAATTTGCTTTTTTAACGTACCACCATTGAACACTGAGTTGACGTGTTCATTAAGCTATCCATCATAAACCCAATATCTTTTTCCTGGTTAGTTGCTGTCAGTTTTGACATCAGTGAATAAATGAAAACGAAAAAGTTAAAATATTGGAAAATGTTTTACTGCTTGCAACTTGCAATGTTCATAAATGATCTTCTGTCTAATTCTAGAAATTGTCATAATGTCTCCCAGTGTTTAATTTATGTGATATATTATATGTGTAGATGTTAAGAGAATTTACTTTTTAATATCCAGGGTTTTTTCCCCCCATATAATGTTTGGGTGTTTGGGGGTATTTTCAGAGCCACTGTTTGGAATTTGCCAGGAAGAGATTAAGTAACAGTATAACGACTTGAAGGTGTATGGTCCTTTGCAAGAAGTAACTCTCAGCATCACAAGATGGAAAGAATCAGGAGGAGGTGTTCTTGGTATAGAAGACTCTTAAAGCTTCTAGTATGGAGACCAGAGACAGGGAGGAGGGAAAGTCTGCCTATAGGGACTATAAGGACAAACAAATAATCTGTAGTCCTCTCTGCCATATACATAAGATACTCCTGAAAGCTCCTAGCAAATTATCTTTTATGTTATATTGGTCTGTCAGCTGTCTGCGAGGATGTGGGTTGATTTAAATCTTCCCCCTCTGCAGCTGACAGGTGTTGCTATTAGCATCACTGAACATGTTCAAAAGAGTAACCCTAGAAACGAGTTGGTTGGCTTTCTCAAACATCTGAAATGGAAATGGCAACTGCCATTATGACACCCCTTTGGAACAGACCCTTCCTACAATACGATTTTATACATTGGAATGATTGATGGGAGTCCTCCTGTGAATTAAAAGGCAGCCATCTGGCAAATGACCACGTTTGCGGATTGGCTTGTTAGTTATGCCTTCAGCGAGGCCTCAGTTCATTTGAGCCAAAAGACTGTTCTAATGAGAAATATTTTAGGAGCTGGGCAATGCACAGGAAGCTTCCACAAGACTAGCTTCTTGGAAAGCATGAAAGAGTTTTATAATGTTTCCTCCTCATCCTGTGGCACCTCTCCCTGACCCCAGGAGTTTCCTCTCTCCGCAGTAATTTAGCACCTTGTTCTAACTACCTCTGAACTTTTTGTTGCGACAGCTTTCATGGGGTGTTGGTCAATTCTCACCTACAAGGGATTCTACAGACAGCGAGAGCCTCCCTTCCTCAATGTTCTCTTGGCACATGGAAGTGTATTCCCTCAAGAACTGGGAAGGAGTTCAGCTGTCTATGCAACCTGAAGTGAACGCTGAAAAAAGAACTCATTGTATAAATACTTCTACATCTGTTTGAGAAATACCTTGACTTAAATTAGATCCTGCAATTTAAAAACATAAATCAGGCCATCGTAAATATTTAACTAACTTACGAAGTCCTTATAAGTAGAAATATTTTTTATCCCACAGTTCAGGATGGTTTTCATTTGAAATACAGTGCATGTTATTCATTTTAAAATAATAATAATAATGAAAATGTAGTTCAATTACACTTCTGGTTAATTTTTCAGGAGATATAAACTAGCAAAAGCCACAGAGTTTTTACTGGTGACCATTTCAATTGTATGCCTACTCCTTTTGCTCTAAGCCTATGATGCCTATGCTTTATGTGTAGCTTAATTTTAATCAAAAACATCTTGTAGGTTTCAGTTGACTTTCCTAGCCTTCAGGATGGGTGACATTAGGAATGTGCCCACTAAAGGTGCATTAAACAGATATGGTTGGAAATTTCTGTTAATGATGTCGAGCTTACCTGTGTAGAGTTTTTCTTATTCCCATTCTGCTTCTTAACCTTGATGAGAAATGAGTTCCCTCACCCCGCATTCCTCTAAAAATAAAATGCATTAATATATATATTATTATACACAGTATTACACATATTATTCATGTGTATATTATACACATATGCACTACAGACTTCCTAAAGTAACCAGCACATAAACAGAGACGTACAACAATGCATATAGCTGTATAAAGATATGTATTGTATTAATACACTTATAAAAATTGATGCTACAGAAATTTAGTATGACATGGGGCTTGACACTTTTCTATGTATTATAATTGTTGTTGTTTAGTCATCTAGTTGTGTCCGACTCTTCGTGACCCCATGGACCAGAGCACGCCAGGCACTTCTGTCTTCCACTGCGTCCCGCAGTTTGGTCAAACTCATGTTCATAGGTTCGAGAACACTGTCCAACCATCTCGTCCTCGTCGTCCCCTTCTCCTAGTGCCCTCCATCTTTCCCAACATCAGGGTCTTTTCCAGGGAGTCTTCTCTTCTCATGAGGTGGCCAAAGTCTTGGAGCCTCAGCTTCAGGTTCTGTCCTTCCAGTGAGCACTCAGGGCTGATTTCCTTCAGAATGGATAGGTTTGATCTTCTTGCAGTCCATGGGACTCTCAAGAGTCCCCTCCAGCACCATAATTCAAAAGCATCAATCCTTCGGCGATCAGCCTTCAAACAGTATTATAATAAAAACATGCATATTTGTGCATATAATATTACATATCATTAGCTAGTCTTTTTTCTTTCTTTTAAACCTGTGGGTATAGGGCAGTATACAAATTTCATTAACAACAATAACAACATGTATAATGCATAATCGATTTGGTCATATTGATAGAGAATCTGGTGCGCGCAAAGCCTGATTCGGTCAGAAATACAAAATTCTATTTATAAACTTGTTTAAAATGGATTTGTCCTCCATGCCCAGCAACACCTGTGGCTGGGGTACTGGAAGAGAGACAGAAAGGCAGCGTAAAAGACATCTATGGGTGATTTTTGACCTTTTGCCCGATAATTTTGTTTCTAAGAGCAAAGATGAGCACATACTGAAAAGAGGCTGTGAAAATGCTTTGAGTGCCCTTTTAAAATGTATGTGGGACTGCAGTATAGGTGTGAATTGGAAACTTTTGAGCTACAGCAACCTGGCTAGGCACTCTCTCACTTGATCCTCCTCTTCCTGCTGGGGAATGAAGCAGGCCACCATTGCTTGACTGAGTGAGTAGGGAAATGGGGACACCATTCATTCCTCATGAGAAGCAGCAGCGGCGGCTGGTGAGGCGGTGTGGGTGGAGCAGCATTGCTCACCTGACTTCTCAATGGCAAGCATTGCTGCCAGTTACTGAAAGGAGGAGGCAGCTGGGAGCTCTGTGCGGCGAGGACACCAAACAAATCTGCACCCTCTTGTCATGGTCTTGATTCAGGTAGCTGCCACTCCCTACATTTCATCTGAAGTTTTGAAAAGAATCCAGCAGTACCAAACTACACATAAATGCAATGCCTAATCTGGCTCTTATGTTTTAGTTAATTGATGCTTGAGCAGCAACACGACACATCACGCTTTTCTCTTTTCCTGTTGAAAAACACATCATGCCTCAGACATCTGCCTGCTTTCATAATACCAAAAAGGGTATATTACAAGAACAAAAATTAGTAATACCTTGATTATTTCAGAAAAAAATACTTGTTGTCTTTCAAATGCCAGGTGCTCTGCTCACTACAAAACACCAACACCCACCTGAAATTTATTGCCTGTGATACATAAGGGTCTTGAGAAACAAAACAAGTCATATTGAAGCATTTGATTATTATGAGTAGCCACTATAGCTAGAGTTAATTCAACATTATCGGGAAATTATTGCTTTTAGAAAGGGGTTATACATACATTTTTACATTTAAAGACCTTAAACTGCTAATGTATATTTCAGTCTCTTCGATACAATGTTTAATTCTGGTTTTCAAGGATATGCCTAACACTTTTCTAATACGTATTGGGTAAACCCATGGCTCCGCTAAAGTTCATGATTCTAATTTTTACTATTGTATAATCATTGTTTTCTTTCCTGGGAATATAAAAATATCCCTATAAAGCATCTCTGAAATTATAGGTACTGGTGCTTATCCAATAAAGTGTCAATAACTTGGTGTGTATAAGCAGCAAATGTTTCATTAAACTGAGGCTACTTCTTACACACACACACCTTTTTCAATTCAAATAACAAAACACAAGACAGATACATATGGTACATAGAAAACAATCTTAGCATAAACCAAGTTAGAGCATTAGTCAACCTACCTTGGTATGATGTATTCCACCATGACTGGCAGTGGCTATCGGGGGTTTCAGGCAGCAGTTTCCCACAGCCCTACCAAGAGAAACCAGGGGTCAAAGTTGGGACCTTCTGCATGTGCTCTACTAGTGAGAATCAGTTCTCCCCCCCTTTCATCTTTCTTTTAAAAGGAATTCAAACAGTGCAGGAGTGCAAGCAGAGAGCAGGGGCTGAAGGTACCCTGAGACCATTGCATGTAATCCAGAAGCCCATGTTTCTCCCTTTACTGAATGGTGCTGTTAAGATGACTGTGGAAATAAGAATGGATGAATCTGTCATGCCTTCTTCGGTTCTCTCAGTTTCTCAGTTTGCGATTTTATAGTATTCATTTTTAACAGCCTTCATAAAAATTCCTCAGCATTTTAATATGGATTTCTTTTCATATGCACATTTTGGGGATGAAATTTTCTCCTAATAGAAACACTCTTGGCAAGCAACTTTCCATAATATAACTCCCTTTTAAATGTTATTTTCACCAACATATGCATTTTTGTGTCCACTTTCCTCCAATGTACACATTCTTTGTACATTCTATTCGGTTAGAAAGCTGCATCGCAAAATTCAGAGGAGTTTGTATTCCAGGAGATAAGGTGGCGGTATAAGGGAGGCTTTGTTCTAGAAAATAACTAGCAGTATCCAGAACAGGAGGAACCCAATGTCATCAGAAGTGCACACTGTGTTTCTATAGACACTCTCCTGCTACAGACCAGCACTGTGCATTACAAGCATCCTCCCGCCCTCCTTTCTCACCCATACAAAGCTGTGGTCTTCACAAGAACATAAGACAAGCTGGACCAGGCCACTGACCCATCTAGTCCAGAATCCTGTTCTCACAGTGTCTGCCCAGAAGCCTGTGGTATACCCACGAGCTGGACATGAGTGAAACATCTCTCACCCCACCTGTGATTCCCAGCAGCTGGTATTCAGACGCATGCTGCCGTGAGGCATTCTCATGCCCAAGATGCCATACAAAAGTACTGATGGTGCATTCAATCCATCTTGTATCACCACTGTTCATGAACATACATTCCTGGTCTTTGGTCTTGCAAATATAAATCTGTTGATAGACTAATAGGTATGTCCACCAGCATAACTATTGTAATACACATTGCTTAGAGAGCTGGTGAGCTGCAGTCTTACGCATTTTGCATTTTCATCTTGTACTTTATGTCTGAGCTTCCCTGAGATCTGTGGATGAAGGGAGGTAAACAAATCTAATAAATAAAATAATAAAAATGAAAGAGAGTGATGGTTTAGGACTTGGAAGATGAGGGTTCAGCTCTCCACCCAGCCATGAAGCTCCCTTGGGCCAGTCACTGCCTCCCAGACTAACCTACCTTACAGGATTGTGGTGGGGATTAATTGAGGAAGCAAGAACTATGCCATTTTGGGATTGAAGGTTGGCTAGAAATACAAGAAATATATGAAGAGTCCTTTGATGTCTAAACCTGAGCCCAAAGTATAAATAGCCGTAAGTATGCCAGCAAATAAGAAGGAATTGGTTCGGTACAAACCTCTACCTGTCCATCTTCCTCTGTTCTTTTGCTATTCCTCGGAAAACATAAAAATCCCTATTATTGCCAAGATTCCACTTGGCAAGGATGCCGTTTGACCAATCTGGGACTTCATAGCCAAATCCTTTAATACTTCCTTCAGCATGTGGCTGGCTGTAACAGCTACAACAGGTGGCACATGAACTGATTTAATGATCATAAATTAGCAGCTGAATTTAGACGTGTTAGTTTATAGTCTTGGCCTTCATCAAATGTGCAACCATTCCGGAACTGTTTGATTGGATTGGTTTCTGAACACATTTAACTAGTTCAGAATGTGAATGCAAAGCTTAGCTACCAGGAGACGTTGTATTTTTCTGTGAGTTAATAATGCACTGTATTTATATAAGGATTTAAATGCTTTTATTATTATTATTACCAGGTTTTCACACATTCTGTCCCAAAAATATCAAATGCTAAGCCAAGATCATCCACCTTCTGCTGTCATAAGCAAATCAAACAAATTTACATTACATTTTTTGTATTTTCATAACTTATTTTCCCCATAATTTGAAGGGGAAGGGGAAAATTGCAATAATTATGGTTTCTTTTTTTACTTTTTTAAAAACAGTAAATAAATCCTGGAATAGTAGAGGACCAAGAGTAAAGATTTTGGAAAACAGAAGTTCATGTGAGACCACAGTCATGGACTCCAGCTGCACAATTCTATGCTTGTCTGCTCATAAGAAAGTCTGATTGAGTACAGTGAGACTAACTCACAAGTAAACATACATACAGTAGGATTACAACCTAATTACAAGAGAGATCAATGACCTATGCTTAGTTTTTCTCTTGATCACTACCGGTAGAATCAGTAACTTGTCTCTCCCCATCTGCTATATCATGCCACTTTAAAAAATCATGGCTTCCCCCAAATAATCCAGAGAGTTTTAGTTTTTAAAGGGTGCTGAGAGTGGTTAGAAGATCCCTATTCCCTGCTAAGAGCTAAAACGCCCAGAGTTCTCTGGGAATGAAGATTGATTGTTAAACTACTCTGTAAATTGTAGTTCTGCAAAGAGAACTGAGGTCTCCTAAGAACTTTCAGTTTATAGCATTCTTTGGGGAAGCCATTATTATGTAAGGTGGAATGATACTGCTTTAAATACGTGGTGCAGATGAGGCCTTGGTTTCAGAGACTTCATTAGCCACTGCCTAAGAGGTTTGAATTTTTCTCAGTTTAACTGTAAAAGACACAGCATTTACTGTTACATCTGAATAAGGCCATTTAGCTCAAGAAACACATTATGGTTTTTTAAAAAACAAAAGAAAACAAATAATAATGCTAACTCTGCTGGGTACGTTAGTGTTAAAAAAAATATTCCATAGATACTGCTTTTCTACAGAACAGAAAACAATAATTTGTCTGATCAAGTGCTTGAAGACCATCTTCTTCCAACAGATGTCAGACAGGAAGAGCTTTGTTGATGTTATCTAAGAAAGGAGGCTCTGCTCTTTTTCTCCCTAAGATATTACCATATTGATGACAGGGAAAATTCACAGAACACAATAGCAGGAAAACAATAACAGCTCATAGGGCATTAAATAGAACAAAGAGCAAATGGAAAGCTTTAAAACTGTTCCCTACTCATATTGATTTTATCAGATAATACCACAGATTGTTACCACTCCACCAGGAACTTGAAAGATGTACTGAAAATTATTAACAGGATTCCCCCCCCCCTTTAAGGCTGCAATCCTATGCACACTTACCTGGTTCTAAATCCTGCTGAACTCAATGGGGCTTACATCTAAGTAGGCATGGATAAGATTGTGTTTCCCATAGGACTCAGTGGGTCTCACTTTTGAGATTTCATTAGTGTAAGCAACATTTACTTTATTTTATTTATTCCTACAGGATATCCCCAGTGTGACGATCACCCTAAAGTCAGGCCCGGTATAGAAGGGGTTAACAGGTTATGACAGTTAGAACCCTAGGGGGCGGGGTTAGGAGGACTATATAAACCCACCCCTGGGAGGTAGAAGGGATTTGAGTTGGGGAGTTGAGTTGAGGGAGTTGTGTGGGAGGTGAAGGAGGTGTGGCTTAGAGACTGAGGGTGAGGCATTAGGTGGTAGGTAATCTCCCACCACCTTTGGCAACCCAGAAATGGAGACTTCTGGGTAACAATGTAGACACTGCACAAGTATAATTGTCATTCTTTATCTCGGGCCCAATGTCGGTTGTAAGTCCCTGAATTCTGCATCAGAACTGGAGGGTCTCCTAGCAAGGAGATGGTATTCTTATGGACCACCCCCACCTTTTCCTGGTTTAGGCTGGTGCTTCACTCTGTTCCTAGGTGGAAAGATCTGGGTCAGGCCAGTCTCCTTCAGCTTCTCCACCTATGCCCCTGTGACACAGACCAGGTCAGCCCCCTCTGATGTTTCATTCTTGTCCAACCTGGGCAGACCAGAAGCCTGGGTGACAAGGAATTTAGACCTTGTTGAGATGAGGAAGGGTTGCCCAAGGCAACAATTTCTAGCTAATTACCAAACTGTCTTCTGCATGCATATTCCCATTATTTTAGCTTCAGCTATAACTACAACTCTTAAGAGCATCCTCACTGCCCAATAGTAACCTAAGCACAGTATTTTCTGCCAAATCTGTGTTAACAGAGAAAACGAAAAGCATTCCAACAGTGCTCCCCCACAAACATCCGCATCCTTTTATCTAAGCTTTTAAATAAATCATTGGAAAAAATCAATGTTCTTATGCAGGAACTTTTTATTTTCATTTTTTTGCATGTCTCTTTCCAGCAAGGCACTGAGTTGGAAACATCTTCCAGAATCACACTTTCATTGGCAATTAGATGCACCACGTTGGGTTCACATCAAAAATATGATAAATAATTAGAATAACTGCTGTTCCTATATATTAGCTGGGCTTTTTTTAAAAAAAAAATTCCTGGGAGTGACACAAAAGCTTCTGGAATGCAAATAAAGGTCTTTTGTTGAGCAGGCTGATACTTATATATAAAACACTATAAGAAAGGATACTTTGGGAGCATTTATTTATTTATTTATTTCATTCTCTATACTGAAACAAATTCAATTTCCTGAGGTCACTCTGTCCACGAAGCCTTCTTTGGAGGTCCACAATCTCTCTATGTAAATTGGATCCTCATCTTCATTATATATTAGTTAGTGGAGATTCGTAATTATATCCTTCCCACTTCTAGCATTTCTCCTCTGGGACGTACAGCAGCAACCAAACTTCATTGCTCGCTTGGCAATCCAACAAAGGAATCTTAGAGCAACACTTCATTTTCTTTTATTGGTACTGACATTGGTATAATGAGTCCAGTGATTTTCCCCTCCTTACTTCTTAATTTCATTTTCATGCTGTCCCCCATGCTTGCTGTGATATGTTTTCCAAGGGAGGGACCGGAGGGATTCAGCCAACTCATTCAGCATCCATTAACACAACTGAAGTTTTGCAAGGGGTTGCTCTTTGTATTAAATTCATTTGGCTTGTAGCAGGCACTGTGATGAGATTTTGTTCCAGTTAAAAATCACTGCTGCATGCAATGTCTTTATGAGAGCTGGAAGCTAATAGCTCCAGCTTTCCCTGCATGCCTGTTGGGCTCTGTCTCAGCCTTGCATCATTAGCTTCTTATTTTTTAGCCATTTTTTGCCTTCCTGACTTCACAGTGATCACTACTGGCAAATTCATTGTCAGTGGTGTTCCACCTGCTGGGACTCTTTGGAACCTCAGCGAGAGCTGAATCTGGTGGTTGGAGTTATGTCTTATGGTTTACACATGCCACTTTTTCAGCCACTGATTATTTTCACCTCTTTGAAGCCCTGGCTTCTTCATTGTCCAAGGGGTTGTTTCCAGGCTATTCTGCTGGCTCTTATGAGTGGGCAAGGACTGTTAATGTTTCCCTGCTCCATTTACTTTTGATATTAACCCCTGTTTGTGGATTTGCTATTCATTCCTTAAAATCACATTTGTTTCATAATGTATTCATTGTACTCACATGTGGTCCATTGTTCCCATTGGGTTTCGTTTTCCTTTTAAGCATTATTTTCTTTTCCTACTGATTTTGGGTGATGGCAGGAGTGGAGCACATTTCTGTGGCCATTTCTGGAGGGTGCCATTTCATTTACTCAGACTGCCCCAGTTGTCATGTTGTTCCAGGGCACACTCCTGGAAGAAATGTAAGCTCCCAGTGAGAGTGGGCTGGGGGAGATACCTGGTTTGCAGGGGGTCAGTGTCTCCCTGGAGTGTCAGCTGAGCAGCTTAACTGAAGGGTTGACCAAACTAGTACCCTTCATATATTTGCTTGTTTTTTTGAATTTATTTCCCACCCTTCAATTCCAATTCTCATCAGCCTCAGCCAGCATAGCCAATGTTCAGGGGTGATGAGAGATGTAGTTAAGCAATATCTGGCAAATCACAAAGCAGGTTCTCCCCTTAAGGAGAGCATGGGTTGCTGAAGGGTTAACAAGACATTCCCTGGTTTGTTGAGCGGGTCAGTTTGGATGGCCACTGGGGTATTGTTGCTGGGGAAAATGTTATGTTGCAATTATTTGATTGACAGCCACAGCCTATATATACTGAGCAAGCAGCTTACGGTTTCACTTTTGGTGCTTGCAACGGATCTCCCTCCCTCCCTCCCTCCCTCCCTCCCTATATTTAGGGGTTTTGTTTGTGCATGACGTTGCTGTGCCTGTCATGGGGTCATCTGTTTTGATGCGGGGGCCTAGTAGGAATTTTGCCACTTGGCTGATTGGCTGGTGCCTAGTGGTTTTTGCCTGCTACATAGCAAAATGCCACAACTTGTAAGGTTGCGGTTAGGCATTGGTTCAAATTGGACGGTGGAGGGGTACGGAGTTGGCTGGGCCTGCCCCTTTAGGGGTATTCCGTTAAAGGAATCCTGGGGCTCCACATGTTTGTCCCTACCCCCGGTAGGGGCTAGGACCGCGCATGAGCCTCAGGGAGCATCTGGGGGAGAGGTCAAGGGCTTGGTGGCCCTGCCACGGCCTCTCTCAGAGGGTGCTTACCTATCCTGACTTCCCCAGTATGCTAGGGGAGTCAGATCTGTCCAAGGCGGGGGACAGATGGCTGGGGAACCAATGCCTAAGCAACCACTCACATTAGTTGTATTTAAATAAAGTTGTGGTCAAAATTAATGCCAAAAACCTTAAACTTAACTTCTGTGTGAAGTGTGAGTTATTGGTGGGAAGTCTTGGTACCTTGGCACGCAAGTTAGCCACGCCCTCTTTGAGGGCCTAGCTCTCCTAGGGCTGCTGCCGTTGTGCAATATAAGTCTTTAAACTGTGGTTTTTTTTAAAAAAAAAGGTCCAGTGCATTAACATTTTTGCCATTTAGGGTAGGCCCATAAAAACAGCTCTATTGTTTTAGACTTTCTCTCCTGTTGGCATAGTTTGCAAAACAGTTCCCATAATCGGTCTTGCATGCCTTTAGCAATAGTTCCCATTTTACATGCAAAACATTATGATCTTATACCTATATAAATAACATACTAAAACTTAACTTGATTCCTCAGGCAGAAAATTCCACCTTCGCATGGCATATTCCTTTCATTCTTTGGAAATGAAATGAAATTACATGAAACGAAACACAAATATTAAAGTCAACGAAAGGTGTTTCAAAGATGACGTGACACACATTCTTTCAGGGCCGGCTCTAGGGGTAGGCTGGGTGGTGCGGGGTGCCAGGGCATCGGCCCGGCAGGGGGACTTCGCGCGACGAAGCCGTGCTGCGTCCTGTGCCCGCCCACCAGCCGCGGCAAGAAACGGGACGGAGCGGGGGCGCCAGAGCGATCTCCGCACCACGGCGCCAGGGCGCCCAACATGGTTGAGACGGCCCTGCATTCTTTGATTACTTGTCTGCCCACCACCCTTCCTTAAATCTGAGAATTGAGATCAATTAATTTGGCACAGAACAGACCTGATTAGAGAGAGAAGATAATAGGGGCAACTCAGTGCATAGTTACATGGTTTTGACTCCCGTTGATTTAAAGGGTCTTTAGGTTGCTTAACTATGAAATGCATAGCCCATGTGCTTCAGATGACGTATATATAAGTTATATAAGAAGAAGTCCATGGCGACGCTCCCTCTCCCCGAGGTATAACCTTTGCTTTGCTTAATCAATTATCAGAAGGTTCGCCTGAGAAGGAGTTGGTGTGGCACCACATTTGTGAGGTAGACAGCTTTCTCCCTTAATCCATTTGTGACTTAAAAGATTTGTGATCACACTTTTACATGACCCAGGGTGAGCCTTCTTTAACTGATTTCCTGAAGGAGTAATTAAAAGAAAATGATTTGCTATTCTTTTCTCAGGCTGGAGTTTACCCTAAGTCCCAGAGGTGACGTGAATAAAAGGCTTGGGGAAAAGCCACAGCTAAAAATAATACAAAGTCACACATTTCCTTTATTGTTATGGGTATTTAATTTTATGGAGTGGAATTTTGAAGGACTCCAGTTGAACTCATTCAGACCCCATTAGAACAGAACATAATTTCCACTCCAAGGTGAATTCACCTTCTTTCCTTCTCTGTCTCCTGACCTTTACACTTCACATGAGGTCAGTTCTTGTACAGGAAATACTGATTTTGATTATTATTCCTATGATGGTAACTTTGCTCTGAGTTCCAAAAGGCACTGCTGATAAAATGTTTGCAATGCAATAGATAGTGATTCTAGGTTATTATTATTTTTAAAGCATTCTTCCCATTTAGGTAGCTGATGAACATCGTTTGCTAGTTTTCCTTCCTTCCATGGAAAGACATAACTGGAGTTCCTGTGTATACATGCATGCGTTATTTCTGTCTTTCTTACTCCCAAATCTGACTGAACTCTTATTATCTGGGGAGAAATGTTTGGAGCTGGATCACAGTTCAGGAAACAGGAACTGGCTTTTGATGAAAGACTTCCCATTTCTCCTCCAAAATACCTCTGGGGCTTTCACAATTGATTAGTGTAATAGGAACATAACATTCCACTGACGTACAACGGAGAGCTATGGCAAGCTTTAAGCATGGAACAAAAACCTGGCAACCAGAAAGGTAATAAATTACCTGTGATATAGTTTCTTTGATTAATCTTTAATCAAAGAGCTACCAAGGTAATCACGTTGCTCTATTGTAATGCTTCATGATTACTTTCCCATGCATGATTCAAAACACTCTTGACTCAGTAATCATTGTGACTTTTCGACACCTTCTTTGTTGCAGTACAACATGAGATGAAATGTGCTGTAATTTTTATGATGGGCATATCTTGATGTCCTGCAACTTTATAAAGTTTCTCAAAATGCAATTAATGTCACCCGACCTTGCTAGATTTCAATGGATGCATAGTACAGTGGTACCTTGAGTTACAGACGCTTTATGTTATGCATTTTCAGGTTACAGACCGTGGAGAAACCCGGAAGTACCGGAAAGGCACAAAACTATCAAATTGTGTCACGTGCATGCACAGACACAGCGCTGCAGGTTACGAATGCTGTGGGTTGCGGACGTGCCGCCGTCATAGATTACGTCCGCAACCAGAGGTTCCACTGTAGACATATTTGCAATGAATATTATTTAATGAAAGTAGGCAATTATACCTAGCATTTTCAATGCAGCTGGGTGATACAGTTGATTAAAAGGAGTTAAAAGCAATAACTCTCCAAGTTTCTTATGAGAGTTGCTCTTTTCAGTCCTATTTCAATACTGTCATAGCTGAACTGATGTTTGCACTACTAAACCCTTAAGGTTGAGATCTCTCATTGTGCAATCACAGGTGTTTGTATTCTGTAAGATCTTCATGGGGCCCAAAGAAGCCCCCCCTCCTTTCCTTTGGATGTGTATATATTGGCTTTCATTCAACCTTTTCTCTCCAGCTATGGCGTGGCCAAGAATTTATTTTGGACTTTAAGTAAATTGCAAGCTGGAGTCTGGGGTTGACTAGGGAAGGCTGAAAGGAAAACAGGAAGCACATGGTTTTCCATTTGGGGAAATGGTCAAGGGTCAAGGTTGGGCAGGGAGAAAAAGAGAGGGATCCAATTGGGGTAGGATGAACAATTTTAGTCAATGATGTACTTTTATATGTCTTTTTAAACATCTTATGAAGTAAGTGGTGAGTACTAGTACTAATTTAGCCACCAGTACTAATTTATCCCTATGATCAACCATTCTCACACACATGACTGTGTTCATATCTGGAAAAAACTAATTCTTGAACAGGGGTTTAGGGAGAGATGGAACTGAGGACCAATATGCCAGTCCTCTAGGATATAGTATCCAGATTTCTAGAGATATCTTATGTGTTTTAATGGTGATGCATTGGAGGTTGGAGATGGTGACACCTCCTGCTCCATAGCTGAATATGTCTCTGACATGAAAACACAAGAAAGCCTTCTGGATCAGGCCAATGGCCCATCTAGTTCACAGTATCCTGTTCTCACAGTGGCCAACCAGATGCCTGTGAAAAGCCCATAAGCAAGACCTGAGTGCAAGGGCACTCTACCCACCCACCCCCATCTTGTATTTTGAGCAGAGCCAGAGAGAGTGAAAGAAATGCAGGGCATCTCTTTGGGTATCTGATGTGGCATAGCTGATCTGTCGCCTTTAGGGGTGTGTGCTGTTTGACTCCACTTACACACAACTTGTATGTTTGTAAGCAGTGCTATTTTTCTATAATAATAATAAAAAATAGGTGCCAGAACTCTCAATGAACACCTCCATGGTTCTCTTAGATTGGCAATGGCACCCACCTGAGAGGTGCCGGAATTCAGTTCCGGCGAGTTCTGGCTGAAAAAAGTTCTGTTTGTAAGTATTGTAAACACACCATAAGTCCCCAATGATCCCTCATATATAAGAAACCATTCCTAGGAAGCAGTGCCTCTGGAACTTCTCACTGCTAATAGAAGTGGGGAATATGCAAAAAATATCAATGGCAATTAATAATTGGGATAGGAAGGGGAGGAGTAGAGCTAAGGCTTGAGGTATGGTTGTGAGAACAAATCTTTAGTTCAGCATAGGGGCCAATTACACTGGACATAACAGTTTATGGAGAAAGCTTGTAGTGAATAATATACTTACAAATGGATGTGAGAACCATTGGGCCTGATTTAGTTCTTGCTACATGATCAGTCATCTTAATTATCTATTATCAAGCTGAAATATTATACTGTATGATTTTTGTAAGGCAAGGGTGTTCATTTAAATGTGGATAACGGTAGAAAATTGCAACCCATATGCATCATTATGAGGCTGATCATTAAAGGTACCTCATTATTTTCTACCTCGGGATGAAAAACGTCATAATCTTTCTAGAATTAAACAGAGGAGTGAAGCAGCCCCAGTTTAAAGCAAAAATAGACACAGCCCTCTCCATTTCTGCAATAGCATTGTGCTGCAGGACACAGGGAATCCAAATCCAGATTCTGATGAAAGCTAGAAAGCTAGAAAACAACAACAGAATGGCTATTAACTAAACATATGCAAGAGTTATGGCAGGATGAGCACACAGAATGATACAAATAAAAAATATTAGCACGGCTGAATTATATGATTATTGTATAACAGTATTGCAAGTTATGTGATTTGCCTGTGTCAGTCCTAAAATGACAGGATGCAATTTGGGGCGTTTGCCATGTTCTCAGAGATGGTTTTCAGTTTTATGAATGAGGAAACTTTCAAATAAATGTGGCTTGTGAGATGGATTGGGTAACCAGTCTTATTGTATAGTGAGAAGTGTTATAGTTTAATGCTTAGCATGACAGTGTAGGAGGGAGGAGGCCCAGGTTCAAAGTCTGATGGGGAGATGTTCTAGGGCACAAGTAGGCAACTTTAAGAGCACAAGGCAGGCTTCCTCAACCTTGGCCCTCCAGATGTTTCTGGCCTACAACTCCCATGATCCCTAGCTAGTAGGACCAGTGGTCAGGGATGATGAGAATTGTAGTCTCAAAACATCTGGAGAGCTGAGGTTGAGGAAGTCTGGCACCAGGAGAGCCCTGCTAGATGAGGTCAATGACTATCTCTCAGTGGCCAATGAGATGCCTATAGGAAGCCTAAGGGCAGGACCTCCAATCCTCAGGAAGAAAGGCAGAAAAAGTGGAAGAGAGAGAAGGAAAGAAGCAGGTGGCCTCACCACTGTTGGCTTCCCCCTGCCCTTTTGCACATCATTACTTCACATCTTCTGCTGCCTTGTCACATCTTCTGTACATTGTATAAACTATTGGAGTATTTAAACATAGCTACAGAGCTTTCCTCACATATCTGTGATTCTCTTTTCATAGAATTGTAAAATTGCAAAGTAGGAAGGCATCTTGCAGATCATTTACTCCAACCTCCTGCTCAATGGCCCCTGCAAGATAACTGGGAATGTACTTTACAAGGACCTGATATTTGCATGAAACCCCACTTCCCCATTTCTTAACCACCCTTCTTCAAATACTTAATAGACTATGGGTGGTATTCAGCAGACTCAATGAAATCAGTGGTTTCAGTGAGTCTACTGTGAATATGACTAACATTTGATATCACCCAGTGTCTTATGTGACAGTTTGTATTCATCTATACTATATAGATGTCACATCAGCTGCCCTTGTTTGTATTGCTATCAGATCTCTGCTCAATCATGGTATACACTGGGTGGCTTTGAGCCAATCACAGTGATTTCACAGGGTTGTTTGACAATGGAGCAAGTAGTGGGTGGAGGGACCATGTATACTGCCTTGAGCTCCTTGGAGGAATGCTAAGATCAGGGCTTTTTTTGCAGCTGAAGCTCACCAAAACGCAGTTCTGACACCTTTCAGGTGGGCAGGCCATACCCACCATCATTCCTGTCCCATGCCCTTCCTGACTACTTTTCTCTAGCTGGAATGTGTCCTTCACCTGTGATAACAATGCCTTGTCTGAATGTAGAGAAATTGTGAGTGGTAAAGGTAAAGGTAAAGGGACCCCTGACCATTAGGTCCAGTCGTGACTGACTCTGGGGTTGCGGCACTCATCTCGTTCTATTGTCAGAGGGAGCCAGCGTACAGCTTCCAGGTCATGTGGCCAGCATGACAAAGCCGCTTCTGGTGAACCAGAACAGCTCACGGAAACGCCATTTACCTTCCCGCTGTGACCTATTTATTTACTTGCACTTTGACGTGCTTTCGAACTGCTAGCTTGGCAGGAGCTGGGACTGAGCAACGGGAACTCACCCCGTCGCGGGGATTCAAACCTCTGACCTTCTGATCGGCAAGCCCTTGGCTATTTGGTTTAACCCACAGCACCACCCGCCCCTATTGTGAGGTGTATGTGTTTGGAAATCTTCAACTCTAGTGTGGCTGGACAAGCTTAGCAGGAGGCACACACCCCAACTCTACCCACCACTGGCATGTAGCCCCCAGAAAGTTGCTGATATGGGAATGTGACCCCAGGCCTGAAAAAAATATTCCCTATTCATGGTCCAGATTGACACATATTTTCTTAATCCCTTACCTACCCCATAATCTATAATTATTTTTTAATTGCTGAATAATTAATCTAGAAAAAAAACACAGCATCCTAGCAGTTAGGGGTATCTTACTTTAGTTGCTTTCATTTTGTTGACCATTGTCTCCCATATCTTATTACACATTGGATACTAGCTCTTCTTTCTGGATTATTTTCTTATGTATTTGGCTTTGTTATAGCTGTGGCTGAAGTCCAGAACTGCAGGGATATGGACAATGTCATGAGAAATGATATGTCATTGCCAGGGAATCTTTCTGGGAACAAAAATCCAATTATTTCCAGCTAGGTAATTACTCTTAAAAGTCTATTTCCACAGTTTCTCCCATCAAGCTATAAAGAGAAGATTGTATCTCTTAAATGTATTTTTTTCTGGATAAACAGCATTTAAAACCACTTAAGACACAAGATTGTGAGATATGATGCTGGAGGTTTTGTTGCCTTGTGATTCTGCAAAGTTTTTTCAGTGGTCCCAAAGTCAACAGGAAAGGTCCCACTGACCTTAATAGGCTCTGGACCAATTTTATTTTTTTATTGCCTGAAAGTTGAAAATCAACTCCTACAAAATTTCATGGGAACTGAGGTGGTGATATGTCTCATTTCACTGCTGTGGATTAAAACCAGCATCTATGATGTGAGGATGGACAAAATATTCTCTTGTTGGTTTCCTGTTAAGTATCTGCCTTTTGTTTCCATGAGATCATAATGGGGTGTCTCCCAGGTCTTGGCTTCTAACAGGACCAGGTAAGATCAGTTGTTGCTTGAAACATGCAACAGCCTGCCCTCTTCACATTACACTGAGCTAACATGTTCAATCACAGCTGTGGTCTATATTTGGTGTCCTGTACAGGGTGATAGCACAATAATTTCACAGGACTGTCAGGTTATATGGTGAGTCATAGGCTTTCCCCTACATTTGCTTGCATTTCTAGGAAACTAAGATGCATGTTGCTGCTTCATACATGATGCACAGGGGTGCTTGAGAGGGAAGTGTGGCAAGCTGCCTTTATGGGCCCATCTTCTCCTTGCTGCCAATGTTGCAAGTTGCTATTGTTGCTTTCTTCTCACTGCATCAGAGAAAGGTGGTAAATTAGCAAGTAAGTGGGCAGTAACTGCTTCTTCTTCTCTACCCATTTGGACTGATCTCTTGATCCCTGGTTGTCATTTGAACTATGAGACTATTCAATTTCCAGGCGAGTTATTTTGGATTGACCATGATTCCTAAATTAGATAATTTGGAGATACTGACCATTTGAAAAGTCATTGACATCCACCCAACCCCCTCCACGCCACCTAGTGCATGACAATTTTGTAATCCTAAGGAGTGAACTTACTTTTCCTTAATTTTATGCCTTGCTGAGAACCCAACCATACGCAACGTACAAGGAGACAACAGCATTGTTCTCTAGAACCAGGCTAGGGGAAGTGTAGCTCTCCAGATGTTGTTGTATTATGACTTCCATCACACCTGACCGCTGGCCATTCTGATTAGGGCTTATGGCAGCTGAATTTCTACTATATCTGCTCTATAGAAAATATGATTGTTAAGCATCAGCCTACCTGTTTCATACAGATGAAGGGATGCATGCATGCACTGAATCATGCACACATGTATGCACCATCACACACATGATGAAAGTGGGATTTGGGCATATACATTTCTATCTATATTTATATCATCTACAGTTGTACCTCGGGTTACGAACACCTCGGGTTATGAACACCTCGGGTTACAAATTCCGCAAACCCGGAAGTATTTTCACCGTGTGTGCGGTCTGCGCATGCGCAGAAGCAGCACACGGTCTGCGCATGCACAAAGCGCAAAAATCACACTTTGTGCATGTGCAAAATGGCGCTTCGGTTTACGACCGTTTCAGGTTATGAACTGCGTCCCGGAATGGATCATGTTCATAACCCGAGGTACCACTGTATATATATTTTACTTGGTATGAAACAAATTTGCTATTCCTATTTCCTCTTTCTTTCCACAGTAGGTAAGATCATAGGGTGTAGCATTGTTCCAAGAAGGATCAGTGGGGAAGATGCCATCCGTCATTGGAATCCTGTTTCTGGAGTCTGCTATTAATCTTGTAGTAATCAGCTTCCAACGCACACAGGGCCATTGACCTGTTTCTGATTTGCAGGTAATTGCAAATATCTGTAGTAACATGCTCCATTTGCTCTAGCTGCTGGGTTTGTCCTTTCTAAAAATCAATAAAAATATACACTGTTATAGAAACAAAGGTTTCTAAAAACAAAGAGAGTTTTGCCACTATGGAAGAACTTGCTGTGTCTAGAGACAGGAGTGCAGGATGTGAAGGAACTGGGAAATGCAATTGATTGTAAATGATACGGATTCTATTTTCTGTGCTTTCTTTGTAGGGCACGTTTCAAAGGATTAGCATCTTTATTATTGTTATCAATGTGGCTTATGAAAAACACTCTGAAAAGGAGGGGAGTGCAGTAAATGCTCGAGGTACATTTCATAGAAGACACATGAACTTTAAAAAGTACAAACTGTGTTATATTGCTTCCCCTAGGTGACTGAGTGCATAAATGACAAGGTTTCCTTATCATGGTCTGGATTTCATGTCTTTGAGGCATAATTTATGGTTTATATTCAAAGTCTCTAGTGGATGTTGTTTCACATCTGTGCATTAAAAACAATCCCCATGAATTAAATAAACTACCACAAATCCCCAGAGGAGGAAAAATGCATTCTATTCAGTCAAGATGATCAAGGAAATTTCCACTAAGCTCTCCTACTCACCCCTACCCCAGACTCAATTCTACACATTAAGAATTATATATATATATATATTACTGTGAGACTAAAGCAGAGCCAGTTTAGGAGTGCTTTCATTATTCAAGAGAAATTAGATGAAGCTTAAGCTGTGCATTTTGTTTGAACCAATTCTACAGTTTTAAACCTGATCCCAATTTTTTGGCTGAAGAATGAAAACACACACACAACCCAAGTCAATTTGAATCGCTATCCTATTAATGCTTTACATGTAGGAATTGACTCAGTGGAACTTATTCCCAAGTAAGTGCCCATAGTTACCATGCTCTTCTGTACATACTTACTTGGGAGTAAATCTCAGTAATCTCAGTGACACTGTTCAAGAATGCATTAATAGGATCAGCCTGTTAGTATAACGTATGGGATTTAATTGAAGTATTTCTCCCCTCAGAGTTCTCTAGGTGACATCAGGGCTTTTCAATGTGCAAACTATATAGCCTTAAACATTTTATAGAAGTTCTCCCCACCCTCATCAAAGAGAGATATCACACCATTTTTTTTTTGCAGTTGAAGTCAATTGGACTTTTTGTAGTTGGACTTTTTATTTTCCAGTGGTTTTACATTTATCCGGATCACAGACAACAGATGCATCTTTGAGTTGGTTAAACTCAGATGTAAAACATCAAAACTGGGATCCATGTTGAATGCAAAACAAGTCCAATTTAATGTGTATGAAATTCATCGGTAAATGTTGTTGAACTGTTTATAGGGCTTATTCATACCACAACTGCAATTTGAAAATGAGGCACTTCCTCTCTCAAGTAACACTTGAGCCTGGGACAATCCGATGAAATTGAACGTTGGCAGATTCAGGACAGGCAAGATAAAGTTCTTCACCCAGCACATAGCTGAATTATGGCATTCACTTCCACAAGGTGTGGTGATAACCGCCAACTTGGACAACTTTCATTTCGTGGAGGATAGATAAGGCTATCAATAGCAACTAGCCACTCTGGCTATATTCTCCATTGTTGCAGGCAGTGTGCCTCTGGACGCCAGTTGCTTGGAATAACAAGTTGTTGCCCTTAAGTTCCACTTTTGGACTTCCCACAGGCATGTGGTTGGCCACTGCGAGAACAGTTCACAACAACCTCCATCGTGCATTTATGAACATCTGGGGGGAGAGTGGAATTGTGGCCACTAGCAACACTCCTTGTACATCAACATGTATATCTTTCATGCCCCCCCCCAATCACTGGACATACATTCAGCAACAGATATACATACAGAGGGATCCCTCATGCAAGGGGAAGTATTAGGACAATCAGGATTTCCCCCTTCCTCTTCTACAACCTGACAAAGAAGAGCTAGAGTTAATCCTTCCTTCAGGGTGGTACTATGCATGAGATAAGGCCAGAAATATGAGCTAATCACCACTATTATATATTAGGTGACCAAACCCTGTAGGCAGAAGCATCACTGGTTGGTGCTACCATTTGTAAAATTACTTAGATACATGGCTTAACAACATTTTAATTGCCTCTTTCATCACAAGTTTGAGATGAAAAATAAAAAAATTCCTTCAGTAGCACCTTAAAGACCAACTAAGTTTTTATTTTGGTATGAGCTTTCGTGTGCATGCACACTTCTTCAGATACAGATAAGTTTGAGATGGTTAGGATTATACCTGGCTATGTTTCATGGACAGAGTGATGAATCTAAGTTTATGACAACATTCAACTTTTTTAAAAATAAAAAAAGGAATAACCATGTATGGGTTTTTTTTTAAAAAAAGCGGGTTACTTTTCTTTGTATCCCCCCCCCTTGGAATTCCCCCTGACCCCACAATATAGTTATAAATTTAAAAAAGACACAGATTGACACAGAATTTTTGAAACTACTCCCACAAACCTGCATTAGAAGGGTAGGGAAAATCCATCATTCAATTTCTTGCAATTTAGCCACCCTGATCCTGTGAACAGAAAAGAATGGATGGAAGTTAAGCATTTCTCATTTAACAGCTATGAGAAATGTGCAGAGTGATTTTTAATCTTTGTTATTGATTGCGAACCTAGAAATGGGGATGAGATTTATTCTAGATTAATTCATCCAACCTCACCAATGCTCCCTGGGAGACGTAACCGCGCCATGCAAAATTATTTAGGCAAACACGTTAAATGAAGAAGCCAAGAATCAAATTGGAAACTATGTATCATTTATTTCATTTTAAATTGGATTCCTAAAGGTAAGAACATTTGCTACAAGTAGTATAATTCAAAGAAACAACTTCATCAGACTCCAGCTCTTTTCGGTAATATATTACTAAACTATTCAATGTGGAACCAGGGCAATTGGAAGTCAATGAATGTTAAGAATTTATGTGATGCGGAAAGATTAGTGCTCAGCTACCTATCATTTGTCTTTTTATGTCTTTTCATAAATTGTTGAAATCATAAAATCATGGCAGGGACGGTGGAAGACTACTTAGATTTTTCTTCTGATTTTTGTGTGAGTGCAAAGGATGTGCTTTGCCGTTGAGCTACAGGCATTCCCATTTAAGTGGAATTCAGTGGGGTAAAGGATGGTGCAACATAGTGACTTGGGCTGCGGTCCCATAGCCACTTACCTAAGATTAAGCTCCAATAAATTCAGTGAGATTTACCTCTTGAGTAGGTGTGTATTGGACTGCAGTATAAGAGCGTCACCTGTAGCGTGGGAAGTTCTCCGTTCAAATTTCAGCACAGCATGGAGCTAACCATCTGTTGTTCTGCATGACCTCATCTGCAAAATGGAAGTTTAACTACAGGGGCTCTACTCAGGATGATGCAAGGGCTATTGAGAAAATATATGTGGAATGCTTTGAATCCTGCAAATTCAGAGCATATTTTCTAATATATCACAGTGCATAACACTGCCATGGAAGTGTCCACAATTAAAACAACCATCATGTTGCCAAACAAAAAGTCACTACTAACTGTTTTCAGTCAGGGTGCCACAGTTGTGGAAAGCTATCCAGACAGAGGCCTATTTGGTCTGGGCTTTGCTGGCCTCCAGTCAAAAAGGAAATATGTTTCTCTTCCATGGGTAAATGGGTGTTTTGTGTAAAGGTAAAGGTAAAGGGACCCCTGACCATTACGTCCAGTCAAAACCAACTCTGGGGTTGTGGCACTCATCTCACGTTTTTGGCTGAGGGAGCCAGCGTACAGCTTCCAGGTCATGTGGCCAGCATGACAAGGCTGCTTCTGGCGAACCAGAGCAGCACATGGAAACGCCATTTACCTTCCCGCTGTAGCGGTACCAATTTATCTACTTGCAATTTATCTACTTGCACATGCTTTCAAACTGCTAGGTTGGCAGGAGCTGGGACCGAGCAAAAGGAGCTCACACCATCACAGGGATTCGAACCGCCGACCTTCTGATCAGCAAGCCCTAGGCTCTGTGGTTTAACCCACAGTGCCACCTGTGTCAAGTGTTTTGTGTAGGTATGAACAAATCTGTCAGCCTCAGTTTCTCATTTTTTTCAATCCTAATTTCAGTTCTCCACATTTCTGCCTCAGTTTTTATTTTATTTTAATTTTTTTTTTAAAAAAAACCCCACTAATTAAACATACAGTGGTACCTTGGTTCACAAACGCCTTGGTACTCAAAAAACTTGGAACCCAAACACTGCAAACCGAGGAGTTAAGTTTTCCGGTTTGCGAACTTGGCTCAGAAGCCAAACGTACTCCATTTTGAAGTGTTACACTTGTGATTTGAATGCCACACTTCCGTTTTGAGTGTTACGCTGAGGTCTGGCTGTTTTTGCTATCTGTTTTGCATTTTTGTTTTTGCAGCTTTTTTGTTTCCTTTTTGTGACTGTCTGGAACTCAGTTCCGCTATTGATTGATTGAATGTGTGACTGCAGTACATTGTTTATTGCTTTCATTTTATGGATCAATGGTCTCATTAGATGGTAAAATTCATGTTAAATTGCTGTTTTAGGGGTTGTTTTTAAAAGTCTGGAACTGATTAATCCATTTTGCATTCCTTTCTATGGGAAAGCACGCCTTGGTTTTGGAACGCTGTGGTTTTGGAATGGACTTCTGGAACGGATTAAGTTTGAGAACCAAGGTATGGCCAGGAGGGAAGCAGGAGAAGGAGATGTTGCCTCTCCCCCTGCCCAGCCTAGAGCAGGGTGTTTGGTCTGGGAGGTGCTCCTTTGCAAGTGATTTCTCTGCAGGAAACCACCTGCAAGTGAGCACCCTGCAGGATTAACAGCTTCACAGATGCTGAATGTAGACATCAGTCCTGTAGGGTACGGTGTCAGACAGAAAGGAGAATCAGGCAGTGTTGGGATCCTACCTTCTTCCAGGAAGACGTGACTTGGCCTTTTTGTGGGTTTTCCTGACCAATGCCTGCCACTCATTGCTGCAGGATGCCCAACGCCTGACAGCCCTGGATCACTCTGGGACAACCTGCAGCATGGCTGCCTCAGCCCGACTCAACCATTGCCCAGAATCCTTCAAACAGGCACAATTTGGCTCCAGCCTCAGGTGAATCCAATGCACAGTCATAAGACACACACAAAGAGATGTTTTTGTTTGTACTTATCAAACAACTGGACGTAAATTTCAAGAGAAAATATAATGCTGTTTTACAACTAGATTCCTTTACTTTCTCTTATTTTAACTTGACCAATGTTATTTGCAATAGCTCCATCCAGTGCTGTTTTTCTAGAAAAAGAGGTGCCAGAACTCACCATGAACACCCCCCTTTGTTCTCTTATAATGGCAATGGTGCCTACCCATGAGGTGCCAGAACTGAGTTCCAGTGAGTTCCAACTGAAAAAAGCCCTGTCTCCATCTAAGTTAAATAAAAAAAAATTCCTTCAGTAGCACCTTAAAGACCAACTAAGTTTTTATTTTGGTATGAGCTTTCGTGTGCATGCACACTTCTTCAGATACCATCTAAGTTGTGTTTCACTAAGATTCGATGTACACAAACTAGCTATTTCAAACTGCTACAAATTTCAAGTTGCAGTTGTTGTTGTTATTATTAGTATTGCTCAGTGTAGCAGTGGAATTGATTCCATTTGCTGTTTTTCTTTTGAAGTTTTTCCCCCAAGCAGTTTTTAAAATATCTAAATCCCTTTCATGACAATTTCTATTCCAATTCTCACTGAGAAGCAATGGTGTGCAGTCATGCCACAGAACTTTCTGTCTTCCAAATGGACCAGAGTATCATGAATGTGTGGGTGATATCAGTCGTGCAGCTAGAATGGAGTCCACTATTGGCTGGAAAATGCAAATCTGTGGGGCAAATCCTGTAATTTTGCCTTCTAGAAATGAAATGTTTAGTAGGAATAATAATGGCTTCACTTTATACGAGGAAGTTGTCTTTTTCAGCGCAAGTGAGCTCATGCATACCATGTCGATACAAATTCACTTACAATTTTGAATACATTTTCTGTGAATTGAGAACATGAAAGTCGCTGGGGGATTAAACTGAAAGATTAATGGGCTATCTCTTGTTGCACCAATTAGCATCAGAGCAAAAAAAGAAAAAGAAAAGAAAAGAACCCATTTATCACCAGTTCATTGTTAACTCATTGAGAGTGTGGGCATTTCCATGCTAAACAATTACCTAACCACGCATACTGTATGAAGGAAGAGTCTGTTTTGCATAATTATTGAATAGGACTTGGACAGGGCCCAACTGATTATTGAGACAAGACGTCTCTCACGTAAAGCTTCTCCTACTGTAGCTTGCCCAGCTTTTTGGGGGGCAAACCTTTAATCTCCTTCCTTGGAGGGTTTGTAGCCTCTAGTTCTTTAAAACAAATCATTCTATGGCATGGGGATCCTCTCACAGGAAAACACAACCGCATGCATGTTGAGAGGGAATATCACCACATGAAAGTCATTAGGGCAAATTCACACTTTAATCTTCCTGCAGGGAGGCCACTCAAATCATTTATTTTAAAGGGGAACCCTTCATGCAGTGTATGGGTGGCATATATACAAATTAGATTTACCATGTGAACCAGTGCACTTGTGTTGAACATCTCCATGGCTGCGTGACATCAATGGTGCAATCATCTAACTCCTAAGGTACTCACACTAATGTTTAAAGGCCTAAACAACTTAGGGCCTGAATATCCGAGAGACCATCTTCTTCTCTCCAAACCCTTTTGGGTGTTAAGACCAACAGAGGAGTCCCACTTGGTAGTTCCACCACCCTGAACCGCTTGGGAAGTTGGGTGGCATTGTCTGTGGCCAAGGGTGTAGCAAGGGGGGGGGGAGATGGGGTGGTCTGCTCCGGGTTCCACTCTTGGGGGGGCTGACAGTTGGCAACCCACCCAGCGACTCCCAAGGTGAGCCACTCCAGCCTCCCAGTAAAAAGTCTGCTCGGCATGCACTGAGCGAGCTTCTTACTGGGAGGCTGGAGGCTCGGGAGTCGGGGGCGCCGACTGTCACCCCTGTCCAGCTCCAGGGTGGCATCTGCCCGCCATGCCAAGTGAGGCTTTCTAGGCTGGAGGCTCCGTTTAGGCTCCATTTTGAAGTTACGGGGGGGCACGCGATCCCCCTCTATGTAGCATGCATGCCAATTTGCTGCCCCGGGTGTTGTGGCGGCTCGCTACGCCGCTGTCTGTGGCCATGGAATCCCTTCCCTATAGAGGTGTATCTGGTTCCTTCATTATACAGCTTTAAGACACACCTGTTTACCCTGGCCTTTGACACCTGAGATGTGTGTTTTAAAGAGCCACCCTATTCCTGTGACAGACATTAAATTTGTTTTAACTGTTTTTAATACTGAATTTTACATTGTCACAATCTGCCCTGGGACCTTCTGCGGAAAGGCTGGGTAATAAATTCCAGAATGCCCCTCCAGGTGGATTAGAATTTTCCATGTTGTGTATTTCTACTAGTACTGTGCCTAGACTTTCTCTGTCCCCACCCCATTTAAGCAATTCTCCAGCAGCTAACTGGTAAAGAAATCGTATGTGAAAGGGGAGAGAAATTATCATGCAAGGGATGCAGAGCTTTTTATTGCATATAGCTTCTAAGGAGGCCATAGGGTGTTTGCAAGTATCCTTTCTTTCATTTTCCAAATCAGATCTCGGGTGGTCTACAATCTCCAGCCTTTCCAGGTGCCTATACACTTATTGAAAACCCCATGAAATTCCTCACAGCTGGACGGGCTTCTAAAAAACGGAGAGGTTGCCTACAGGAGGTTGCTAGACAGCTGTTCTTAATTTTTTTTAAGAGTGAAGTTTTTCTTTTAATGAAGTAACCCTAAAGAAATTCTACAGCCCCCTGAGAATGAGGAAGAAAAATGTAAGCCTCTTCTGCAGGGGAAAAGTATTGAAAAACTTTTTGAACAACCCACATTTTCACAATGAGCACATGGTTAAATTAGCAAGTACACCTGCTTCTGAAACTATTTTATTGTATTCATTTATTTAATTTTTATCCCATTCTTCTTCCCAAATGATCACAGGGTAGGTAGGGAGCAACAAAACAGTAAATAATACAGAGAATTAAAAAAACACATTTGAAAATAATTGAACATGCAGCTAAATAATACAGCTTTGTTAGAAGACATAGATCCAAGGCTTGCAAGGAAACAGAGCGGTGTTATTTGCTTGCTTTTGTCTAGCATTGGCTAGTGTGCCAGTTGCATCTATTTCTAGCACAATTAACTCGGGTCATGATATTATATGTGTTAGTTATAATTCATGTACTACAGTGCACTATTGGGGGGGTGACCTTGAAAACCACTCCAAAACTCTTCCTTGTTCTCTTAGCTAAAGTTTAGTTTAGTAGACTCAGTGACAACCCAATTGTACACAATTTGGAAAGAAAGGAAAACTAATTAAGCACCTCATTTATCTGCTAAACACACAAAGAAGTCGCCCATCCATTCTTAGTAAGTTCTAGTAAGTTCCATAAACATTAATTACCAGCAAGCAACCCAAGTAGTAAGGGATCAGTTACAAGATATAATCGAGCCACTCATTAAAATTAAAAATTTCCATTGGTTAAGAATGCTTCTGCTAAGATCTTGCCTGGGGCAAGGGGCTGATATAGTATGGCACCTTTATTGTATAGGCTGCGCAGGCTCCCACTCCATTTCCAAGTTCAGTTCAGGGGGCTGCTTATTATCTACCGGTATAAAGCTCTATACAGCTTGGCCTGTAGCTGCTTGAAGGACCACCTTCTCTTATGCAAATTGCCCCCTCCTTTTAAGACTTCAAAGGCAAGCTTGGAGGCAACATGCAAGGGGATATTCTCTCTTGTGGCCCCTCATCTATGGAACTGCCTGCCCTTAGATCATTCCCCTCTTTATTTGTGTCTTGCCAGCAACTGAGAACTGTCCATTTTCAACTAGCTTTTGATTCTTTTGCCGCATCATGTTTCAAGAGCTGTTCTTTGGGCTTGCTGTTTGCACATTGCCCTTTTTGCTGCCGTTTCTCATTTTGTTAATTTGTGTTTTAAGGATTGGATCATTTTTACTTGTATGCTTGATTTTTATATAAGCTGGTTTGGGCAGCTCCTTCGTGCAGTGGCAAATTAAGCGGTGTGTGTGTGTGTGTATGTATGTATGTATGTATAATGTAAAGACAACAAAGACGGCATTGAAATAGTTTCACAGTTTGAGTGTTACATATTTCAGGTACTGGTTGGTGATTTCTGCAAGGAAACATTTAGAATGTGACAAACAGATGTGCATTCTCAGATGGCCAAGCACATGCCAATGTGCACAGCCGAGTACTTAAGGATGCTAGCATTGTGCTCAAACTTTGTATTGCATGACGCTTATGAACATGATTGCTGTATGAAACAGCCCTCAGCGTTTACCAAGTCACATACAGTACCACCCTCCCTACGAAACCCTAATAATGCTGTGTGAAATGTGACCACATTGTACTAACCCTCGCTTTTTGACAAAGGCCTTGGAAGACATTGGTTTGGCATAAAGTGAGGTTGGTAAAAAAATGAATTGGAGTCCCAACAGGAGATCCTGTCTGAATTTTAGAAATATTATGGAATGTGTCCACAGTATGCTTAGAGGCAGCTTAAAAGTTTAATAGTCATATTGCCTCTTCTTAATACCGGGAAGCCATAAATAATACATGTCTATGTCTCATGATCATGCCGCCCTGATATGAGCTCCTTTCCAGCAACCTTAGACAGATGTTTCTTATCTGAGGGGGCAAATATCTCCTCCTTCACATCCCGAGTTGTTATTGTGGCTTGAAGATTGCAACAGACATACATCTGTTTTGCCTTTACTCTACTTTCCCTGTGATAAACAACCAAAACTTCAATTAGAGAGGTACAGGAAGTATAGCTTCTCCACTGATTTTCTTCTTTTTTATCTCATGCTTTTTTCTTTTGAAAACTCAGGGGTTTAAAATACTTTTTAATACTTATATCCTTTGTGTCCCACAACATAAAATGATGTAATAATATGGCTAGTGCACTGAAAGGAAGACATCTTGTTACCCTTTGATTTTCTTTTGGAAGAAAAAAATCAGTCTAGCATCTTGCAGGCACATCTGAAGGGAATATTTTTTAAAAAATTGACCTTCCATTCCAGTTTGGATGAATATTGATTTCAATATTATATTTAGTACTATTCTGAAATGTCAAGATCCACATACTAAAATTCTGAATTCAACACTGATAAAAAAGAAAAGAAATATTTGCTATATGAGGGAATCAAAATATTCCATACTTCAAGATCTGACTTTCCCAAAAAAAGTTCTATACAGATCTGAAAGGCTGAAGATGGCCTGTTTAGACATTATTTATCAGGGAGAAATCTCAGACTGATAACAGAGCTGCTGGTGTTTGGAACCCTCATTTTTCCTATCAAACCAGAGTGGAGGAGCTATGTCTGTTTAAAAGAGGGTCTATACCAAAGAGTAAGGATGCTACAGAGCCTGCAAAATGCTGAAGCTTTCATATCACCACATTCAGGGATAAATTCCTCAGTCAAGCCAGCAAGCAGTATGGAGAATTCTAAAAGGGTAAGGTGTTAACCGATCTTTAAAATGTTAAATTCAGATACTGCACCCCTAGGGCTGCTATGAGAATCTTGTTGTCTTAGAAGAGGGTTGTGGCAAAAAATGTCCTCCTCCCAGAGAGCATGCATTGCAGTGAGATCATCAAGACTGATCTCACTGCTGTCGTGGGTCAGAGTGATTGGATAGCCACAACAACCCGTATGGCGGTCCCTCGGTTGCTGGGGTAAATCTGGCCAATGGGATCGTTTTCATGCATTAACCAAGGGACCTTTATATACCACTGCACATTGTGTTGGGCTTCCTCTTTTCGCCTCATGCATCTGAACACCCACCCACCCTTCCCTATATTTAGGGTTCATCATGACCTTGCCATGCCGTTGTGGGTCGTCTGTTTTTGGGACAGGGGCCCGGTAGGAATTCTCCCCTTTGACTGATTGGCTGTTGCCATTTGGGTTTTGCCTGCCATGTAGCAAATCGTCACAACTTTGTAAGGTTTGGCAGTTAGGCGTTGGTTCAAGGTGGAGTAGAGTGGAGATTGTCACACCTGCCCCTCCCGTGCGTGAAAGGGTATTGCATTAAAGGAATGCAGGGGCTCGCCTTGCTTTTGTCCGATCCCCTTCCAGGGGTTAGGGCCATGCCAGAGCCCCTGGGAGCATTTGGGGTGAGCTTGAGTGTGAACCTGGTCCAATGCTCCCTCAGGATGCTTTCCCTTACTGACATCTGCCAGAATCCAGGCGTCCGTGTTGCCCTGCTGAGGTCAGGTGCAGCTAGTCGGGAAGCAATGCCTAAGCAAACCACTCATGATCTGCAATCAATAAAGTTGTGGCCAAAATTATGCCAATAACCTTAAACTAAATTCTCTGTCAATTGTCTCTTTATTTCTTGAGGGAGGTCTTGGGGGGGGGGGTGTCTTAACACACAATTTATGGAAAATGTTCATAGAACATGCATTAAAGGGCTCTTTACCCAAGGCCTATTTAACAATCTTCTTGGGTCATCAGACGAACATGTCCGGAGATAGGAGGCAGAGCTTGGCAAACTTTGGTGAAAGGCTTGGTAGAGAGGGTTTGTTTGATCCTCAGAGCCTAACTAGTATATTTAGACTGCAATCCAAACCTTTCATTGGCCATGGGGCTGAAATGTATGACCTACAGACCTTTTAAGCCTCATGTTTGCTTCTTTCTCCTGCACCATCATTCTTGACCACCATGTATCATCTGAGCACTTCCTTCCACATTCTTACAATAAGCGTACAATAGTAAACACCTTTTAATGCAGGCAGCCATGTTGGACTTGTTTATATGTCACTGATAACCAGGATTCAGTTCAATCTGGAGGTAATGATGGGGAAATTGAATTAAAGTGGGAACTGCAATAAAAGGTAATGGCAGAAGCCAAATGAGACAAATTGTTATTATAATGATGCAGATACTGAATTAATATAAAAAGCTTTACTAGTGCATTAGTCATTTGTTTAAAGTAAAATAAATATTAGGCGTTTTCTTTCATGGTCAAATTTTTAAGGTTGCTGTGGTCAATTTCCTCATAAAGTACATCTTTGCAAAAATCTAGTCTGGCAAATTAATTGATAATAAGTAATACATTAGAGAGAGGGGGAAAAACTGGAAGAGAATTCTGATTATACTCTGGTGTGTTTTTGACTAACAATAGCTAGAGTGGAAATGTTCCACATGTGATTTTCATTCTGAAAAAATGGTCAAAAAAATAAACTAGATGTATAAAATAAGCCCTTAATGGGTTCATGTCTATGTTCCAAATTTGGTATGGAAGACAAGGAGAGCCCTTGTGTTTGAATATGATTGCCCTAGACTATTTGTAGTTAAAACAAAGAATTTTTTTTTTATAAAAACAACAACCTGGGGAGTGAACTTTTGATGACTGTATAAAAGCAACATTATTGGTTAGAACTAAAGGCTAGAACAGGGAGGCAGGGAAACCTCAGAAGCATTGAGCCTTACTGGTGGATTTGCCAGAAATGTTCTGTGCAGTACAGCTGCATAACCAAAGCACGGTGTGTTGCTTTCCCAGCAAGGGGAATTTGTGCTGAAGAAGCATCTTTTAAGCCTACTACATGGTGTCATGTTCTCTGTTTAAATGATGAGCAGGCCAGAGGCATTGAACAAGAAATAGTTTATGTAAAACAGGTCTTGTCTTCTTTAGCTACTTTCTCACTCTTCTTCTGGCCCTGCCTCCTGTTTGTGCCCAACCTCCTAATCTAGATGTGAGAGGTGCCTTTTAAACATATACTTACATTTATTCTTGCAGATGGATAGTCTTAAATTGCTCTAGGTAGCTGTTTGCATGCTGTGAGCCATTCATAAGTAGCACCTCACCATGTATAACCTGAATATGACAAATTTCTTGTCACAGCAACCTTCCTCCCCTGCAATGTAGTGTGAAAACTGAATTTTCCATGATTAACATCTTTTATATTAGGTGTGCTTTTTTTAAAAAAAAAGGGTCAAAGACCCCTGGACAGCTAAGTCCAGTCAAAGGCGACTATGCGGTTGTGGTGCAAATCTCGCTTCTGGCTGAGGGAGCCAGTGTTTGTCCACAGAACACTTTCCAGGTCATGTGGCCAGCATGACTAAACCGATTCTGGTGCAATGGAACACCATGATAGAAACCAGAGCGCATAGAAACGCCATTTACCTTCCTGCCACAGTGGTACCTATTTATCTACTTGCACTGGCATGCTTTTGAACTGCTAGGTTGGCAGGAGCTGGGACAGAGCAATGGGAGATCACTCCGTCGCAGGGATTCGAACCGCCGGCCTTCTGATCAGCAAGCCCAAGAGGTCAGGTCAGGTCAGGTCAGGTCACGTCACGTCACGTCAAAGTGCAAGTATATAAATAGGTACCACTCCGGTGGGAAGGTAAATGGCATTTCCGTGTGCTACTCTGGTTCACCAGAAGCGGCTTAGTCATGCTGGCCACATGACCCGGAAGCTGTACGCCGGCTCCCTCAGCCAGTAAAGCGAGATGAGCGCCGCAACACCAGAGTCGTCCGCGACTGGACCTAATGGTCTTTTATATTAGGTAGTATTATATTAGGTAGTGGCTGTAATATGATTTAATTGTTTTTAATTTTACATTTTAAATTGTTGTAACCCACCATGGGAACTGCTGGTGATGAGCAGAAAATAAATTTAATCATCATTATCTCTGCTCATGAGCATTCAAAGAGGAGCACTCACTTTTGTGAGTATCCACTATTCAAGATTGCAAATACATTCATGATGCGTTGTTATGCAGCATTGAAAGTTGTGAGTGGTGGATGGTGGTTCATTGGTGGAACTTAAGCCTCGCTCAGATACAAGGGCAGTTTAATATCCTCCCTCATTAATCTGCATTATTTGCCTTTGATAAGTAAAAGCCCAGAGATGTTTTTCAAGACGTGTCCTGTTAATGCAATGACTTTTGGATTTTGCATTTCTTAGGTCCTACTGAAATAAATGGAACTAGTCTTGATGATGACAAAGTTCCCATTGATATCAATAGGGCTAAGTTCTATTAACCTGAGCAAAAAGATATGTCTTTACAAGACGTAGACCATATTGATGAAAACACATGAAAAATCAGCACCCTTGGGTTAATAGAACCTAGCCCTATTGATATCAATGGGAACTATGTCATCATCAAGACTAGTTCCATTTATTTCAGTAGCACCTAAGTTCAAACTAATTTGCTGTTGATCTAATTCCAGGTGCCCCCTCCTTATCTTTCCTGCAGTTGCACAAAGAAAAGAAAAAGTGAAACATCATGTAATTGTACTTCATGTTTCATGTAGCGGTCAATGGGCGAACGTCGTGTATGAGCGCACGCCACATATCACATTTTGCTTTTTTTAATAGGGAGAGAGGAGGAGGGGCCACAGGACTGCTGTCCCTGACATTTCTTTGGTAAGGTTTTGCTCTCCTCTTACAATATTGCTCCCAAAACATTCCGATTTTGCATGAGTAAGCATTCTGTTGGTGCACCTAACTTTTAACTGAACTTAAAGAAACGAAAGTATGTATTTGGGAACCTAAATATAAGGCATTTCCCATGTCTGTCTATAGTGAATGAAGTGAAACAAGAGTTTTGTGAAAATCAAGACAATATGTTGTATGAAGAGATCCTAAATAAAAAGTCAAACCTACTCTATGAAAATGTATTCCACACAAGCCTGGATTGTACATTTTGACATTCCTGTTGTGGTGGGCGTTTTGCAAGAACATTCAAGACCACATTGCAATATTTATTTTCTCTTTTCCTCCTGCCATTTCTTCATGCCTTGTCCCATAAGATTGACAGTGAAGCTGTCCAGCTTTACACAACGTTGTTTATGCTATTCATTTTTGCTGCTAGCTTATATTGATTTTTCTAAATTATTCTTTTGTAATCATGCATTTTTAATTTAGTGCACTTTAAACAGCCTTCAATTTTAAAACACTTCAATGTGTAATTGTATTTAGCTTTCAAATTAGTTCAGTATTTCAACCTGTGTAATTTCTCTAGCTTGTTTATATATAATCACGGCAAAAACCATCCAACCCTAGCTTAGAAGGAAATTGAAATTTTAAGTATTTTTTTATTTAAAAAAAAGTAAAGTCATTTAACTTTTTAAGTGGAAAGGACACTTTCTCAGAAAACCAGGGTTTTCAAAGCAAGTAAGTGAAAAAGGGTTTCTTCAAAATACTGTAACTCGCTCAAATGGGTTTACGAACAAAAAAGGGAACATTTTATTTATTATTAATTCTGTGCAATCTGGAAATAAGCATGAAAGAAATTGTGTAATTTTTCACTTATAATTTGATGTTTTCTATATTTTCTAACAAATTTATATTAATTGTTTTGTTTTCTTATTTTCAAAAATACACAAACATTTTCAGAACAGCCTTAAATTGTACCATCTGCTCCAGTCCTCCCAGGACTTCATGTGAAGTTGTAAATTAGATTATTATTTTTTTCAGTGAGTCTTTTAATAGTGGATTTATGAGCACTCCTAGTTTCAGGACTTCATTAGTTGAAGCAGACATTTCAGTAAAATTTGAAGATAAATCTTTCAATTACTTTTTGATTTGGTCTCTAAAATCTTTGATGGCTATGTATCATTTTCCATCTTTTGGGGATTGATTTAAAAGGTCACTGGAGGTTTTGTAGCCCTTTTTGGAGAGACTGACAGCTTTCAGAGCCATTGTTGGTCTCTCTTCTTCCTCACCCATGACTGATCTTCCACTGTTGTGGAGCCCAAATAGCTTCTGAGCAATATTTCTTTAAATGTTTGCTGTGAGGTTTGTAAGATTCCAGTACTTTCCCAGGTATCCTTTAGCTTTCAGAGGCTTATAATAGCTGATAGGGGAGGTGGAGGGTTGGAGCTAGCAGATTATTCTGCCATTTTAGGGGAGGATCATGACATTATTGCCTATTTACTGTTTTTGTTATGCTTCTGCTTGTATGTTTTGAAATATTTAGACCCAATGCTAGTTCTGCATGTGCAACAGGACTTCCACTTCCTTTCTCCTCCTCAGGTGTGTCAGAAATGTATTCTGGAGCAGATTTTGAGAGTGCACAGGGAGTTTCAGGAGACAGGAGAGGTAAGTTCCATTGCACAGATAGAAGAAGTATTCAGTGCAGAGAGAATGGCAGTGTTAGGTACAACCCAATGAGGTTTCTGTCCATTGTTGTAGGCCAGGCATCCCCAAACTTCGGCCCTCCAGATGTTTTGGACTACAGTTCCCATCTTCCCTGACCACTGGTCCTTTTCAGCTAGGGATCATGGGAGTTGTAGGCCAAAACATCTGGAGGGCCACAGTTTGGGGATGCCAGCTCTAGGCAGCTACTTATTGGTTCCAACCACATTTTGAAAAATAGCTCACCCACTGGAGCACCATTCAGTGAGGCTATCTCTGGTTGGCAATAAACTCAGCCTGGAAGCACAGTTTTGAAGGACAGATGTTCAAAAGTCTCCTCAAAGTGCCACAACATTGTGTGTGGATCAACAGAGCTGCATTGTGTGTGCCCAACGGTGTGGGCATTCTCTGTGGATTTCTTTGTCATTTTTCCTTTTTAACATCTCCCTTACCAAGCTACAAACTATTGTTGAATTGGTTTCAGTTTGTAAAAGGAAATTGTTGCACAACAACTTGTCATATGGGGTTGCTTGCCAAAAATATCACAAAATCAAAAGCTCCTTGGGTGTACTTGGGTGCATTAATTGTGTACTTCCACAGATGCAGAATGGTTTATATAAAAAAAACCCCATCTCGTACAGATTTCAGCATCCTCTATAGCAAATCTTACCAAACTCCTTAGTTGGAAACATTACGAACACATGCAAATTGCAATTAATGAAATGTACTACTTCTGAGCAAATGAGTTGATAAATTGGTTGCTTGAGGTTGAATTGCTGGTACATGTCATAAATCTAAAGACGGTAATGAAATTAATCATGCTCCAGAGCATGTTAATTCTGTTCCAAACAAGTGAAAAATTCCACTAAATACAGTGTAAGGTTTGCCTGTGTGATTACTCTCTCTACAACACTATCACTTAGCCCAGGGATTGGTTCCTGTCCCTTTGCATTGGCATCACCACTAAGACATGTGTGTCTGAACTCCAGGCATAATTGAAAGCCTGGGCTTTACTTTTAGAACTTAAATGCTTTATGCATTAAATCATGTAAGCTGGCCGATCACAAAAAATTCTGTGTAACTTTTGTCCAGCATCCATTTCTGAGTTTTCTAGGTGTTGTCAATGTTGTTGTCAAAAACATCCTCTTGGGGAGTACCAATCTGTCAATGTTGGTTTCTCTCAGTTTTTCATTTTTACTGTCTTTGGTTTAGTCTCCCCATTTCTGCATTAGCCTGTGAATTTTAAAAGTCTGCATGAAAATTCATACATGTTTGTGTGCATTTTATATGCCATTGTGTCTAACATACACATTTTTGAAAGCAGGTTTACTACATATAATGTATATTTTTATTACTTTCACTAAGATAAGTATTTTTTGTGTTCTTTTCTGTAGCATATTCTCTTTTTTAAGTGCATTTTTTGGTGGTTGGAGAAATGCATAGAAAATTCAGGGAAGCACAAAATTCAAATTCAGGGAAGCTCAAATTTTCCCCAATAGTGTGAATTAGAGAGATTTGCCTTAAAAAGTGAGCCAAATGAATATACCCTCCATTCCTACATGAGGGTGGGCAGAAACACCTGCCACTGATTTGCTACCTGTGCTGAGGTAGTGGATGGGAGGTGGCCTTTTCATTATAAGTTTCCTTTTTCTTTTAGGGGTGGTAATCAGATCCCCCACCCCAAATGGTTTCAAGAGGAGGGATAGAAATGGAGAATGTTTACAGTTTTGATGGTGGAGGCTTTTTGAATTTTCTTTTACTTTCCTTTTTAAAGCTGCTGACTGTGTGCCAGTACCAACAGAGCTGCTTTATTGTAATATATATATATATATATATATATATATATATATATATATATATACATTCATAAATGTCCACAATAACTTGTGTATTTCCTGAAAGAAATTGAGCCAGCTTATCCAAAAGCAACTTGTAGAATTTACTTGTCAGAGACCACATACTTTGCAAGACAGGACCATCCTAACACAAAATCAAGTTTACATTTTGAAAAGTGGAATGGGGTGCATTTAGTAGTCATCTTGGTAAAGGCAAAGGGACCCCTGACCATTAGGTCCAGTCGTGACCGACTCTGGGGTTGCGGCGCTCATCTCACGTTATTGGCTGAGGGAGCCGGCGTACAGCTTCCAGGTCATGTGGCCAGCATGACAAAGCCGCTTCTGGCGAACCAGACAGCACACGGAAACGCCGTTTACCTTCCCGCTTTTACCTATTTATCTGCTTGCACTTTGACGTGCTTTTGAACTGCTAGGTTGGCAGGAGCTGGGACCGAGCAACAGGAGCTCACCCTGTTGCGGGGATTTGAACCGCCGACCTTCTGATCGGCAAGCCCTAGGCTCTGTGGTTTAACCCACAGCGCCACCCACGTCCCAAGTAGTCATCTTGGTATGTCGTATCTATTCCCAGAAAACTACATGGGGGTGAGGTGGAGAATAGCTTTCCTCAAAAGAAGCTGGCATCTACTTTGGAAGTATTACCAAGATTTTAATTATTTTCTGATCACATAGCTTCCGGAAATTCTTCCCAGCTAGATGGAGAATCACAAGCAGATGCTGTGATTCTCCAGCCACACCAAGCAACTGGAACTGTGCTTCGATAGCCCTGTCAAATAAGCCGTGGGCAAGCGAATCAATATTTTGGAGAGGCAACAGAGGGACAGGGGGCTGGCTTTAGTCACCCTCCTGTGCCAAGTTGCTAACTGCTGTGATTGAAGCTGATTTGTCAGGGCTGCGCTATGCAGCTCTAGCTCCTGTGTATGTGTACTACAGCACTTGGATCAGGGCCCATGCTCAGAAGAGAGCATTAACAGCAGACAGAGAACTGCAAACAGGGCCAACAGTGAAGCCCACTCACGGTTTTCCACACACACCACAGAAGCTTAAAAAAATCCAAAAAACCCCCACTAGCTCTAAAAAAAGAGAAAAAAATAACAAAAACCAAATAGTGAACAATGCTTCAGAATGCATCAATTTGTAGAAAAGCATTTCGTCTCTGGGGATGGTGCCCTTGGGCCAGAATACAACAACGTGTTCATGTAAGAGCTGACTTCATCCCTTCATTGTTTTTGTGACCTATCCAAAGGATATTGTCCAGGCCCTTTGCACCTGTCAGAAAAGTCCTACGGGTGGTCAGGTGGGCCAGCTCTGCACGTTGTCAAAACCGTTATGAAAAGGGAGCTCATTTTTCTCATACCGCAGCACTGCTTTTGTTCCATTTTAGTGCAGCTCTGACTCTTTCATAAACTCGTTCCCAAATCTGATTTGTTCCTTAGAGAGAAGGATGCTGAGGCATTGCTCATTATGACATGCTCAGATGTTGATTGGCTTAAAAATAATAATAAAGGTGAGAGGTAAATTTGTTCCCCAGTCATGTTTCTCCCCACATCCAAAACTACCAACTGCATTTGAAAACAATGTTTTAATTAAAGCTTGCCTTTATGAGCCTACTGTTTTCATTTCAGCAGCAGCTGGCATTATTTGCAGTCCTGACAGCATGGGAGTAAAATGTTACACAAAGAGGTGGTGGTGGTGGGGAATCAATTTCTCCACCAGTTCAAAATGTGAAAAAATAAATACAGTGTTTAAAAATTAAAATATTAAATATTTACTGTTCCTTTTTTGGCTGTTAAAAAGGACAGAAGCTTGCTTCTGTTTTCTGAGATTGGACATTACTGCCAGTATCACTAATTATGTTCCTTTCATTAAAAAAAATAAAACTGCTGCCAACAGCATTCTCAAAGTGAACACCCCCCCACACACACCCCTACATTTCATGAGTTAACTTATAAAAGTTCCAAATTCCGCCTGAGGAAAAAGATTGCAATTTTCTTCTAGAATAGATGCATTGTCACATGAATGCAGTGTTTAAATATTTATATTGTCAAGAGAAAGGAAGAAAATAATGGAAATTTAATGCTAAATGTGCTAGAGCACCAAATGGCTATTGAGTGGTTCAGAAAGCCAGTTGGAAAGAAAACAGGTCCATTGTGTGAACTGCTTTGTACTCGATATTATGCATATTATGGAACAGAAACTGAACTGTAACATGTGTGCGTGTGTTGGTAGTTATTTATTTATTTTTGCTTGTTTCTGTATGATTTTATTGTGATTTAAGCTTACATAGGAATCAAAGATCCTCACCTTACATTTAAAACATTCTTCTACTGCTTTAGCAGACATGACTTCCCCCAAAAGAACTCTGGTGGGAACTCTAGTTCGTTAAGGGTTCTGAGAGTAGTTAAGAGATCTATCACAGAGCTATAACTCCCAGCACGAAATGAGTAGCAAAGTCTGATGCCACACAACATATTTGCTTTCACCATCCAACACGAAGTCAATTCTTTAATTATATTGCAAGGAGAGGTATCTCTAACCTTGGTTAGAGGTACCTCTAACCTGCAATTGTGCTTCTTTCACATTTGCATCTACTTGCAGTCTTGAGTGTCATTTCTTTTATGCAGATCTTGTCATCATGGATATCATATGTATAATCCTCTTCAGGAACCTGTCAATATCCATTGTTATGTTTATGCAAAGCCACTCACATGCCGTGAAATGCATGAAAGAGAAAATAAAATTGAATTGGGCGTGGGGTGTGTGATAGAAAGATATGACACACAAGCTTTTGTTGGAAAAGTGATTCCCCAGATGCTATAATGGGTAGAACTCTAGGTATGGAATCAGAAGCTGCTAGAACGGCTTGAAATCTTCCAAAAAATTTATCTCAGAAGAATTCTAGGCCTCCCTCAGGGTACTCCAGCAGCCTTCTTAAGAGTGGAAGTAGGATTACCTTCTGTGTCTGCCAGGGCCCACTTAAGATTTCTGTGTTTTTTCATCAATCTCGCAGATGCCTCAAACACCCTATTGGCTAAACAAGCCTTTGTATCTTTACAGCATAATACTACTTGGCGTCAAAACCTATTAGATATTGTATCCAGATACAATCTACCCGAGTTTAATACTCTCAAACTGTGGAGCCCTGATAAAGTTCGGGAATGGATCTTTGAAAAAGATGCCTTTTTAGACACCACGAAGATAAAAAATTATGGGTTTTCCTACTGGTTCCCCCGAGTAAAGGCAGTCAAAATCTGTGCCAACTACCTGGTGGATATCACTGATCCCACCCTTCGGAGAGCTTTCACCATGGCCCGGTTTCAAACATTGTCAACTGCATACCTGACCGGTAGATTTACAAAAATCCCAGCAGAACACCATTTATGCCCTTGCTTCATGAAAATTAAAGAGGATCTTATACATTACCTCCTCTATTGCCCCATTTACTCAGGCTTTAGAGATGCGATGCTGCAAACTTTACCCAACTCTATAATCAATCCTGAAGACAGAGTAAATTTTTTGTTAGTTGATGCTAACCCACGAATTACCCAGGTGGTAGCGGTCTTTGTGATGAAGGCCATGAAAGCCAGGGAAAGATTTATGGATGATAAAGTAAAGACCCCTTCATCGTCTGTTTAACTCGTTGCTTGTTTTCCTTCTCTTCCTGTTTTGTGGGATGAAGGTTTTGTTGGGATAGTATGTAATGAATTTTAACATTTTTAATTATTGTTGTGTTGATATTTGTGTACAGGCATGGTCCTCACAATAAACAGTTTTGTTGTTGACACACAACTTCCAGTGTACTCAAGAATTAAGCAAACTGAAGTTGCTGGACTTACATTGAGGGCAACAATTTACCTGACTCATTTGTATGCCAGAAATGGTGTGCGTCACTTTCCTTTAATCTAAAGGAAAGTACTTTATCACATTGTGGAAATTCAATGTTAAAATAACCTCCTAAAACACTTTCAATTTCTGGGCGTTGAATTTCATGAGTTTGTAAAATAATTATATATGGCACCACAGAAAACATTTCCATAACTTTTCTATTTACGAACTTATGTTAATATTAATACATATTAATACTTCTGAAGGTGAACATTTGGAAAAACTTGATAGTATTGATAGAATGTTCAAATTAGCTAAAAATATGAGAAGTGGTAGCCATTTTCCAAGATGGAAAAGACAGTACAAAGGCATTGGGGGGGGGAGCTATATATTTTGAATTTGACCGACTTTTTTTTAATACAGAAACACCTGGTTGCATCTATTGCTTCCCAAAAGCTGCCACCTTCCCCAATTTGGGATAAGTGGTGTAGTCTAGTCATTCACTGAGAGTCATAGCTGCTGACTTGACATATGGTTCCCTGCCTTTGAAAGAACAAAATGGCAGACATATATAGGTCAATATTTTAGATGCAGGAAATAAACTTGATCAGCTTAGTCGGAGGGCTTCATCCTGGAGAAGAAGAAATAAATACCAGCCATTTCTTCTCTCATATTATATCTATCTATCTATCTATAATATCACATCACAGACTTCAGCTTTTTGAGTTATACAACCTTTTCCTTCATGGGTCATGTAATGTGTAACCACTGCTTTTTGATCCCTAGATCATAAAATGTATAACAACATCTGCTTACCTGGGACAAGCTTGCAACAGCTTATGCAGACCCACTGACTCCAATTCCAGATCCCTATCAAGCAGCTGGTTTTCACTGACCTGAAATCAGTTGCAGGTTGTGTCAAACTCGGATCATGTCAGCAACTGGTTAACTTTATATTGCAGTGTAACTGGCTCATAGAAGCACTAATCTATATGTGACAGAGCATACCTCAACACATATTTAAATGTTTTTGCTAGTGTGTAGTACAGTGCCATTAGCTGATAAACACTTCTGGGGACTTTTTATAATTTATGTCATCTGTAAATTTTTGCACAATAGCATTATGCTGAAAACACTGGTATATATCTTACAGAACAAATCAGGAGTGCAATGTTCCTGAACAATCTCTGCATCTTCTCCCCAACAGACTCCACGCCCTCTTTTTAGTCTTATGTTACATATTTTGTGATATTAAGTGGGAACAAGTATTTCAGTTCTGCAAAAGTAGTGATGCAAAGATATGCAGAATATTATTTTCTGCTCTTAGGCGTATTGTAATGATGATATATTACGATTATGAGATTCTGCCAGTTATTGCTGTTACAGTTACAGATCTGTTTTGAGCATTACGCTGCAAAGAGTAACATCTGGAAATATAAAGCTCCTTTTAAACTATGCTGCTATGATTAATAACAACCCTATTGTGACCTTCAGTTTAATAAGATCCTGCTGCTATATTGCAGTATGAGAAACCCTCTCCTTTCCTTTGACTTTCTTTTGTCCCATCTGATTTTATTTTAAATAACAGATATCAGCAGGTGTTCCTCACCTTGGTTCAAATGTTAAAAGCTTCTGCTAGCTGATGGCTGTGGTTAGCGAACTCAGCATGGGAGTTTGCACATGTAACAAGCAAAAGAGATCTACAATTAGAATTTCTGCTTGAAAAATAGAAGCAAGGAACAATTGGGATATAAAGGTGGGGCAAGCATGGTCGCCTATTTATTTATTGCCACAATTAACATATGTGGATTGCAAATGTCAAAGAATTATATTTTATGCGTACTTATCCATCTAGTGCCCTTACCTTGTGCCTCCCTGTTGCCTCCATGGTCACATTTCCAGGCTACCATCAGTTGAAACATATTCTTCTTGCAGGTGTAATGCATTCTAGATGGCCGCAGTCTTGGTAGATGGATCAACGCGATGCACAGCTTATAATGAAGCCTGGAGTCAGCCCTTGGAGGATCTGCCGCCTTCAATTCCTTTCACGACTGAGGACCATCTTCATGCATTATGTTTTAGGAGTGCTTAATGTATTGTGGGTACATCAAATTGCAAAGTGTGAATGTGACAAACGATTAATCATGTGGGTAAATTCATCAAGGAGCCAGAACTGGATTACTGGGTAGCAGGCGGACTTGGGTTTGCCATGCGCAATGCATGAAATAAATGCCAGCATATACTAGGACTCCAACACCTCTTAGACATTGACTCCAATACAACACAAGCTGTTCCGTTGCAACTGGAACAGACAAAAACTCCTCAATGTGCTACACACAAGATAGATAATTTTTAGAAAGAAAATCAATTTTTTCCAGCGTTGTGGAAACAGCTGCTACACTGTCAGTTTAGAGTTTTAGGCTTCTTCTTACAGTACTCTCAGTAAAGGGATTTTATTTTATTTTATTTTATTTATTTAAATAAGTGTTAAAGCACAAATTGGTTGTTTTCCTTTACCTGGCATGACAAGTTTCAACTCAATTCCAACTTTTTAAAAGTTGCTGAATGACAACTCCCTTTGAGAGAATAATGTCAAGCTCTGTTGGTGAAATGCTATTCATAAGGCTGCCTTCTTTAAGAGAAAGGGAGTCTAATTTGGCAAATCTGACAGCTTGTTTTTCAGGGTGTTTTTGATTTTTTAAATTAAAAATATCACCCTTTTCTTTTGACATATACCTTCTTGAATGGAGAAAGATGTGAAATGATTAATGAATAGGCATGCATCTTATTTTTTTTAACAAGTTCCATGTGTCTGTCAGTTAACATTTGTCAGTTTTCTATCATTACCTGCGAACAAATGGTCCTAGTTAAGCAAAACAGAAGGCCTGGGAACTATGAAAAGGTGAATTAATACGTGGGATATTGTCAGCTTCATTTGTTACTGTTAAAACAAAATGTCTGGATTATTTAAGATCAGAAAGCTGCTATTATACCACACTGCACTCTTTAACCTAACCATTTGCACCTTTAAAAAGGTGCCTCAATACAGCAATAATAATAATAGATGGAACACTCTTGATCAATTACAGAGCGATCATATCCTTGAGTTACCCCAGCTGGGTGGACAGGATTGCTTTTGCCGACCCCATGTGCCAGTGCAGCAAAACACTAGGCAGGCAGGGGGAAATGGCATAGCAATACACTTGAACCATTGAGAAGCTACCACTGTTGCGATTATTATAGAGGATTGGTAGACATCCTTAGGTAGGAACCTTGCGTGTTGGAAATGCATTGCTATAACATGTTCCCAGTGTGAACCAACAGGCAAAGCTTTGATTAGATGTAGTGTCTTGGTGATGGTTGTTCCATAGTCATCTGTTTGTGGGTAACTAGTAGTTTCAAGTTACAGGTAGGTAGCCGTGTTGGTCTGGATCGAAGTAAAATAAAAAAATTCCTTCAGTAGCACCTTAAAGACCAACTAAGTTTTTATTTTGGTATGAGCTTCAGGTATCTGAAGAAGTGTGCATGCACACGAAAGCTCATACCAAAATAAAAACTTAGTTGGTCTTTAAGGTGCTACTGAAGGAATTTTTTTATTAGTAGTTTCAAGTTCAGTATCCATAGGCTAACATGAGCCTTCCAGCATCTGCCGGAATGGGAACATCTTGCCAGAGGTTGGTGACTCCAGCTTCCATCAAACCCAGTCAGCTTTGCCTAATCTACCACTGTGAGGGGGAAAGGATAGATTCCTGTATATACCCTTGTATATATTGGAGGAAAGGTGGCCTATAAATGTAACAATATGCATAGAAAAGTAAGGTAAAAATTTAAATAACAAATATAAAGATGACATGTTTACTTATGTTAAGAAACACGTTCAGACTCCACCCGGATCGTTCAGCCTGGACACTGAGGTCCAGCGCCGAGGGCCTTCTGGCAGTTCCCTCATTGTGAGAAGTGACATTACAGGGAACCAGGCAGAGAGGCTTCTCAGTAGTGGCCCCCGCCCTGTGGAACACCCTCCCATCAGATGTCAAAGAAATAAACAACTATCTGATTTTTAGAAGACATCTGAAGGCAGCCCTGTTTAGGGGTTTATTCTATTTTAATCTTTTGTTGGAAGCCGCCCAGAGTGGCTGGGGAAACCCAACCAGGTGGGAGCAATGCCGTTTGAATAGGAGAGCCATGGGGATGATAGCTAGAAGAGAGGGATGGTTTAGGGAGTGGCATATGATGGCATGTTGGTGGTGAAGGAGATATAAACCGCTTTGCCATCCTACTGTCCTGAAAGTGTAGGAGACAGAAGTCCAACATTTCTGTCAAGTGGGGTGAGCAGAGGCCAGAAAGAATGCTAAATTCCATATGTAGCATGGGCGTAGGCAAGGGGGGGCAGGAGGGGGCAGCTGCCCCCCCTAGAAGCAAAAAATTAATGTATTTTACAGACCATAACCAGCACTTTCCCCCTCCAAAAACTGAAGTGGAAAGGGCTTTGCTTTAGCAAGAGCAGCTAAATCTCCGCTTGCTGGGGGGGGGGGGACACAGCTGTAACAAAAACACATCAAATAAATAAAGCAAAGTGGCTACCAGTAGTTAAGCAGTTAAGACAATGGAGCATATATCCCCAGGCAAGATTCGATAGCTGACCATTTCACCCTATTGTTCTTCAGGGGAGTTGTTAATGAGCATTCAGGAGCATTAAGAGTTCTATTGGCGTTTTAATGAGGGTGCAGACTCAGAGGATTCAATTTGACTAAGGTGGCTCTGCAAGGCTAAAAAGAAGTGAATAAGAAAGGGGGGAGGCTGTAGCTTTGACAGACACAGTGATGTTTATAAAAAGCATTGGTGTTCCAGTCTGCCCCTCCTCCTGCATCTGTATACTGTAAATCAGGGGTGGCCACCTCCCAAGAGACTCTGATCTACTCACAGAGTTTAAAACTGGGGGTGATCTACCCCCTTTTGGGGGGGGTTCAGGTCAAAGCTGTTGAGTTTTTTTAAGGAAGGGAAGCCCTGTTTTTTGGGGTTTAGGTCAAACTTGTTGAGCTTCTTTTAGGAGGGAGGGAGGCCCATTTTTGTTTAGGGCTTCAGGTCATAGTTCAACTTTTTTTAGGGAGGAGGAAAATTTTGGGTGAGCTTTTTTTAGGGGTGCCAGTGACCTACCAGTGATCTACCACAGACATCCAGTGATCTACTGGTAGATCACAATCTACCTGTTGGACGTGCCTGCTGTAAATCAAGCAGAGAGAAAGCTGCTTACAAGGCTCCTGTACATGCAGAGTTCCAGCATCACAGCGTCACCCAGAGGCACCCACAAATATGAGTTATCCCTCTCTCTATTTCTTCCTTCCTTCCCTCCCTCTTCCATCCTTAATAAAATACGGGGGGGCAGATAAGCCCCACATAGAAAGCCCATCAACATGGGGGGATGACTCTTTCAAATACGGTATTTACCAGTAATTGGGGGGGGGGAGAGAGAGAGAGACACCTAGGCCTCTAGGAGTTGGCTGCTATGCCTAGGAGTAGGACAATTCAAGAAAGCAGAATGATGCATATGCTATGGTAATATATCAATAGAATCATAGAATTGTAGTCGGAAGGGACCACAAGGGTCATCTAGTCCAACCCCCTGCAATGCAGGAATTTTTTCCTAAGGTGGGGCTTGAACCATGGTTGAAATATTATGCTGATATGCAGCAACGCCTCGGAGCCGTCGTGGCTGCGGCCATGCCTTGCCTCGCCCTCGCCCGCCCTGCCACCCCCTCTCGCCTGCCCGACCCTCCCGTCCTCTCCAGCCAAGCAGGGTAGCCGCCAACGCTGCCAGCCCCAGAAGCACAAGGTAGCCGCTGCCTCCGCCACTGCCACGATGTCATCAGGCCCGCTGGCCTGTAGCCCCGCCCACATTCCCACTTCGTGGCCCCTCCCCTCCCGTGCCTTGGCCCCGCCCCTGAATGACCATGGCTTGCCCCCCCCTAGTTTTGATCCTGGCTACGCCCCTGATATGTAGTGCCTGCTTCCTTGGGGACAGTACATTGGCTTGATTCAGCAGGCTCCTCTTTTATTCCCACAGTGGACCACCCCAGGCTGTTTTTAGCATATGCACCGCCAGGGTGCAAAGATCTGCCCAGCGCCCCCAAATTTAGTTAATTTTACATGCACAGTGCCATTGAGTCTGACAAGCGCTGTCGTTGTGAATGACAAGCACCGCCGCTGGCGCGGCACGTCTTTGGTAAATGAACACATAAAGTCGAAGGTCCTTTAGTGGAACAGCAGGTATATGTTTTTTTCTAGCTTGATCAAAATTATTTATTATTTCATAACAGGTAGATAGCTAAGAGCTTAGGCAGTTTCAGCGGTGGATGCCTGGCGCCCCCCAGAATTTGGCGCCCGGGTGCCCCGCACCCCTTGCACCCCCAGGTAAAGACGGCCCTGGGACCACATATGCCTGGCTGTTCTCACTGTGGTTTTACCTAGGATTCATCTCAATCGCGTGAAAAATCTTCCTCAGCAAATACATATACAGACCACTGATGGGATGGATTTGTGTGAGCCAACACTGAATTTTGAACAAACCAATTGGACTAAGTGCATCTGCAAATTTTAGCTGACTTCCACTTGTTTAAATAGAAGCTGTTTATTTCCATTGGGGCAAGACAGTCAGTTTAACTTGTGAAACACTTGCCTAGCATGTGACCTTGGGCCCCAAGTAGCTATTCCATTTTATTTTTCCTCAGCCTTTGTTCATCATTTTTCACAAAGTTTATTTGCAAATATATAAACTTGCAACTGCTGGCGTACAGAATATAATGAATGAAATGTCAAGGAAATGAAAATATATGACCTGTGATTTCCAAAGGGAGTGTACAGAATGTTCCACACATCCCCTTTGGTAAAAACACAATGAAACTGAGGGAACTATACAGTTTATTACGGTGTATTACAATATTCTGTCAGTCAGTACCTGTTTGCTATTGCCTTACTGAAACAGCTCATCCTCTGGGAAGAAAGGGATACATTATTTGGTCACACTGCAGTTTTCTTATAAAACTGCTTATAACAAACTTAATGGTGTTTTATTGTTATGAATTTATTCACTGCTGAAGAACTTGCAAGGAAACGCAAGAGGGCTTTCAAAAATTAAAATTATGTAATATTATGTAAACCAACAATGATTCCCTAATAATTCTATAAAACCACCAGCAGTCATGCTAGGTTTTAAGATGGGTGTAGTCAGCCAAATGTGTTCCTATACTAAATGATAAATACATCTGTAACTTTGATGTGTCCCCTGAGTGAAAATAAACTTTTCACGCTTCTTTTACCACGCTCTGACCTCTGTGGTTCCTGTGAGCATTGCTTGAGAGCTCAAAGTTGACAGATTTGTGGAGACCAAAACTGGCTTCCGCATTCAATAAATAAGCCCCCCCAAAATATTGTCCACTCCTTCTATTCAGACTCCGCAGAGACATGTGTAATTGGGGCTTCTACCCAACTCTTGAATCTTACTCCATATCACCCAGAATGCTTGTCATGAAGCACAGTAGACATTTCTACACCTGCTCTGAAATGGCAGTAACTCAAAATTGGATGCATGTTGTTCCGTGAATGGTTATAGTTATGGAAACTATTCTGCAGCATAGCAAGCAAAAAAATGAAAAGAACAGATAACATCCATTTTTCTGTCACGACTGAAAGCACTGCTAAATGAAATTCATTTGTTGCACATATTCCTGCATCATTCTTTGTATTTTTATGAGGTTTCCAAAAGCAAATATTACACCTGCCCTCTTAGAAAGCTCTATAGGAGGGATGGAAGACTATTTTTCCTGAGGACCACATTATTTATTTATTTATTATTTATTATTATCACTTCATGGGCAATCTTCTAGGGGCCAGATACCAGTGATTACTAGAAACAGTACAAAAGTGGGTGGAGCAATGGATTTAACTCTTACCTATGCAAAGTAGGCTACATTCCAGCTATGCAAAAACAAAACAAAACAAGAGGTTTCTACATACTTCATGCATGCAAGAGGGGTTATCACAGTGCAAGTTGAGCTGGTTCTTGTTTTTGCCCAAATGATAAATTTTACACAAATGGATGGAATAAAGCAGTGGTGCTTATAATTGTATAGTGCAGATGGGATCCCAGATGGGGCTTGGTTGGTGATGGAAGATAGTCCCAAGAAGTTGAAGGTATCAGCCAGGACTGAGGCAAAAGTAGGGAAAAGAGAAGGTGGGACTGAGGTAATTTGAAGGGAGTTCAGGTAAAGGGGAGGAGGAATAAAGGGTAGGACTGAGATAATCCTGGGGGGTTGACAGGGCTGTCTTAAGCGGGTCGGGCGCCCTGGCGCCATGGTGCGTGGATCGCTCCAGCACCCCCGCCCCGCCCCGTTTCATCCCGCGGCTGGTGGGCGGGTGCAGCGCCCCCCCTGCCGACCCGGCACCCCGCGCCACCCAGCCTACCCCTAGAGCCGGCCCTGGGGGTTGAGGTGAAGCATTGCAGGGGGGGGGAGATGGGCTGAGGTGATTTGGAGTGACTGAGAAGAAAAGTAGCATGAGAAGAAGGGGATGAGGTGGTGATGAGGAAACAGACGTGGGTTTGAGCAGTAGAATGAGCAGTAGGGCAACCCCTAGTCTTTTTATAAGAAGAAGATGACATTAGAAACATTTCTCATATATTGAACATGAAAAAATCTAGAATTGTGTAGATACTTGCTTGTGTGTTGTTGTTTTTAAAAAAACAACCCACTGAAAATATCATTAGAAAAGGAGGGCATATGATCGTTTTCAAGTAAATCTGGCTCACATTCACCCAGATGCTGAGTGTTATGATATTAACAATAGAAAGAAACCTCCTCCTTCTGCTTAGGAATTAACAAAATATTTGTTACATATTTGTAGAATTGCTACCAGCTTCTTATTTAAAAAGGGAATAAACCATCAAGAAATAACATTGAGGAGATATGAGGTAAAATCATTTAAAAGGTATATGTAATCAATCAGACTTAGAGAGAGAAATGATCACATTTTAAATAAAGGATAAAGCACAGATTTACAGGCCCTTTGTTAATACTTAAAAGGGTGGGGAGAGAGCTGTGCACGTTTATTTCATGCTCCTTTGGCCTTCACAACAGTCAATAGTCACAGTTATCTGAACTTCCATAATCTGTAGTGTCTGGTTTCGGGTGATAAAGGAGCAGTTTTTGGGCTCCGACAGTTTGAGTTCTACATCTTGCAGTGAAAGACAGCAGAGACATTGGAAGAGCAACCACCAAACCTCAACCCACTCCTTTCTCTTCCTAATTCTTCATGCAGTATTAGAGATGCTGGCAACGTTTGATAGGCCCCAACCTAGAGCAGACTTTCAGAAGAAGGCTGGGGCCAGGTAGTGTTCTCCAGAAGGCTCAGGAATGCTTGCTTTGAAGCACAGGTGAACCTCAGAATGCAGTCTTTGATGACTCAGACGGAAAATAAAATAAATCCTGGCTTAAGCTGTGTTTCTAAAGGCTGTCCCTTTGGGAACTGCTACTGAGGAAGGGGGCCCAAGCCCACCCTGTAGAGGGAACTGCCTTGACCTAAAAGTCTCCTGTACCTCTTCGAACCTACGTAAAGGAATGGGGTGTTTCCCCCCACTACTGTCAAATGTTTGGCCAAGCTTCAGGCAGGGCGGCCAGTTATGTATTGCCTAATAATAATAATAATAATAATAATAATAATAATAATAATAATACAGAGTGCAACCCTGTATTATTGGGCGGTGCGACGGACCCAAGGACTTTGCCACCAATTAATATGCGACAAACCCAGTCCCGGCGTTGTCACTAAACTTTCGGGGATCCGCTGCCACCAATTATGTGACAAAATGTCCTCCCTCTCTATTACTAAAAATGTGACACAGGAATCCAGGGGTGAAACCACCCTCCCTCTTCTCCTGCTGCCTTAAGATAAACCCCTTTTACTTTTACTTGGGTTTCTTAGTAAAGAGAGTCTTCCAGCTTACGTGGCCTGGTATCATGAGAAACCCTAGGCTGTTTGACGGAATAACCTCCTGCCTACAGTAAAGGGTCTCACTCAGTTTGATTCCCCACTGCAAAAGTTTGCCCTTTCCACTCTGGCAACTTTGTGGCACCCCAGGTTATCCTCCTAAGCCTCCTCAGTGTAACTCTAAGACACAAACTGTCGCCTCTATTCCCAAGGTAAGTTTTGTCTTCTATTGAGCCACGACTTCTGTGAGTTTTTATACCCCGCTGGAATAACTAGGAACATCCACTTTTAATATAACATTTAAGAAAGCTTTATTTAAACTAGATGACTTTTAAATGCGTAATGGTTTCATGTGTACAGGCTCTTAGATCATATTCTTAGTTTCCTTTAACAATGGCTAGATAATATAATTCAATTAAACTCCTCAGAACACTTTAAGATCTCCTACTCCTACACGCTCCCTCGCTCCCTCTTCACTCCCACAACCCTCTCCCAATCCCAGAACTAACTGCCTCCCATCCCTTTTAAACTCCTGGCAGTCCCGCCCCTCAGGAATGGAATGCGTCATTTATCTAGGAGGTTGGGGTTTAACTCTTTACACCCTGGGGTTCTATTGCCAACCAGACCAATCCATCACAGGCGGCTTCCAGCAAAATATAAAAATACAATAATTGATCAAATATTAAAAGCTTCCCTAAACAGGGCTGCCTTCAGATGTCTTCTAAAAGTCAGATAGTTGTTTATTTCCTTGACATCTGATGGGAGGGCATTCCACAGGGCGGGCGCCACTACCGACAAGGCCCTCTGCCTGGTTCCCTGTAACTTCGCTTCTCGCAGTGAGGGAACCGCCAGAAGGCCCTCGGAGCTGGATGTCAGTGTATGGGCAAAAAGATTACTTGCATGAAAGAAAAGAAGGAGCCAATTTGATATGGCTGTTTATGTGCTTAGGGGTAAATTTAAAAATAATTATTATAATTGAAATAAAAATATAATTCATCTCACCATGAAAGGGAAGACGAGGTACAATAAGATCAGTTGAGCATACTCAGGCCAGAACTACAGTCCAAAGGGTACCCTTGACCCACAGAGCAAAGTTTTTTGTCTGGGTGAGGTAACAAAACACTGAGGATAAAACAGTCAGGCGCCAGTGGTTGGTTGATGGAGGTCCCAGTTTGAGACTCTGCCTCCAACAATGCCTTAGATCAGGGGTCAGCAAACTTTTTCAGCAGGGGGCCGGTCCACTGTCCCTCAGACCTTGTGGGGGGCTGGACTATATTTTTTTTGGGGGGGGATATGAAGGAATTCCTATGCCCCACAAATAACCCAGAGATGCATTTTAAATAAAAGAACACATTCTACTCATGTAAAAACATGTTGATTCCCGGACCATCCGCGGGCCGGATTTAGATGGCGATTGGGCCGCATCTTGCCCCCGGGCCTTAGTTTGGGGTCCCCTGCCTTAGATTCACTTTGCCTAGGCACTGTTTTAAATACATTCTCCCCAGACTATCATTGGTCTTTCTCCAAATAATATACTGGGCGGAGGGGTTCCAATATGCTTGGCTCATTGATTTCACTTAAAATTATTCCATATTCTCATTTACAAATATGTTTCAAAGTGTTTCAATAACCCAGTCACCTTTAGTCCACTCTAGGATTTCTTTATATGATTATTTTTCCTGGCATGCATTCAAAAATGTCTCATTCCTGACTCTATAGCGAGTTAATGTGCTACTTTGTAATGCTTAAATATTTCCTATTTAGCAATGTAAACATTTTGTATTGGGGATAATTGAGACACATTCTCCCCTTTCCCAGCTGTAGAATAAAATGATATGCCAGTAAAAAAAAATGCATTTCTCATTGAAATACAGTTACAGCACTGGATAAAGAAGAATTGCCAGGGTCACAGCCTGGAATAGCAATAAATGAAAACCAGCAGCAAGCATTCTGATATCATTTCAGAAATCATAATTTTTATGACATGAATGAATGAACCTTGACTCATAATGTCAGGGAATTATTAAAATATTTTAACTCTAACACACATGGAGAAATAGCTCATTAGTCCTCTTAGGAACATTTAATTTGGGCAATGATTTGTGTGCCTGGGTTGTAGAATTTAACAATGGGTTTAATATCCTTGTTCTGATATTGCTTTCCTCCAAAAATCATTTTATCTGGTGCACTTTCTTGTCAACTACTTAAAGATGAATGACCACCCAAGGCAATTTCTGTGCCCTTATCAATACTGAATCTGTATTAGTTGTGCCTCCCACTCCCTAGCGATAGCATATTCGTATATTTAATGCATATGGTTATTTAAAACAAAATGGATCATTATACTTGACACTACTTTTTAAAAAAGTACTTTGGGGCAAAGGCTTTGCTATAGTAACTTTGCTTTTTAAAATAATAAAACCCCACTTTCTAGCATGGTTACGTATGGTGTTGGTTTGAGTGACAGAAGAACAAACAGATAAACCTTATCACTTCTGTTAGATCAGGCATCCCCAAACTTTGGCCCTCCAGATGTTTTGGACTGCAATTCCCATCTTCCCCGACCACTGGTCCTGTTAGCTAGGGATCATGGGAGTTGTAGACCAAAACATCTGGAGGGCCGCAATTTGGGGATGGCTGTGTTAGATCTAGATTCCCAGCTCTGCTACCCAAGGCGCTCAGCACTTGAATCTGCTGCTTGAACCATACCATCTATCCATTCATATCATTTATATACCACTTGATAATAAGGGATGCAGGTGGCGCTGTGGTCTAAACCACTGAACCTCTTGGGCTTGCCGATCAGAAGGTTGGCGGTTCGAATCCCCGTGACGGGGTGAGCTCCCGTTGCTCGGTCCTAGCTCCTGTCAACCTAGCAGTTTGAAAGCATGCCAAAAGTGCAAGTAGGGAAGGTAAACGGCGTTTCCGTGTGCTGCTCTGGTTCACCAGAAGCAACTTAATCATGCTGGCCACATGACCCGGAAAAACTGTCTGCAGACAATCGCCGGCTCCCTCGGCCTGTATAGCGAGATGAGTACCGCAACCCCAGAGTTGTCTGCAACTGGACTTAACTGTCAGGGGTCCTTTACCTTTACCTTTTTGATAGTAATAAAACCATCAGTTGGATAGCTCACCAAGGTTGCAGGTTTGATCCCCATAAGGGACAGCTGCCTATTCCTATATTGCAGGGAAATGGACTAAATGATCCTCAGGGTCCTTTCCAGCTCTGTGATTTTATGGTTCCAGAACCTGTTGAAGAAGAAGAAGAGTTTGGATTTGATATCCCGCTTTATCACTACCCTAAGGAGTCTCAAAGCGGCTAACATTCTCCTTTCCCTTCCTCCCCCACAACAAACACTCTGTGAGGTGGGTGGGGCTGAGAGACTTCAGAGAAGTGTGACTAGCCCAAGGTCACCCAGCAGCTGCATGTGGAGGAGCGGAGATATGAACCCGGTTCCCCAGATTACGAATCTACCGCTCTTAACCACTACACCACACTGGCTCAAAACCTCAAAGACAATATTGTTAGGATTGGGTTGTTATATGTAGAGGCAGCAAAGAAAAGTACCTGAAGGTGACTTATATGTTACTTGAGAGGCCCATATATGTAGCCCTTATGTACTCGACACACTGCATTGCCCAAGAGATCCTTTCATTGAAGCCCCTAAAAGCCAGAAGCCCACTCATAGCAGGGATTGCAGTTCAGTAGTAGAAGACACCATTTAGGATCACTTAGCAATTGGGTAGACATTTTCAAGGAAAAAACAGTACAGGGTCAAGTCCTATAAAGCACCCTTGCATGTCGGGCTAGATGACCTTTAAACTTTGTGACTTTACCAGTCCTTGATGCAGCACCATGTAAACACACTCATGGGTAAACCCAATTACAGTTGGATATGCTCCAAAGTACAATTTTCTTCCTCGCTCCTATCAGGCTTGGCAAAGGTGGAGCCCTGGAAAAGTGCATTAAAATTCCACATGGCAACATGGGTCTGTCAAAGAAGCAAACATTTAAATGGATTAATTGGCTCAGTACCAATTTACAAGAATGGAAACATAGGTGATAATCATAAATGTATTCATGATAAGGTATTTAAAAACCCTGAAGGAGTCAATCTCTTTCAGCAAGACATGCACTTAGTGCTGAATTGTATGTGATAACTTGTGTTTCCTCCCCCTCCTCCCTTCCCGCTGCTCTTGCAATTAGCCTACTGTTAAACTTGGAATGGATTTGCTCTACAGATAGAAATTTAATTCAGATTCATGCAAATTTCATGGAACAAAGGTTGATTGCCCAAATTGCTTGGGCAGGAGGAGGAAATAAAACATCTGCTATTTGTTTTAATTAATATGTATTTAACGGAAAACACTTCTTCCTACATTCTGTTGTTGAATCTGTTTTGTTTCTAGCCTTCCAGCAAACATTTGGAACCTGTACAAAAGGGATGGGTTCTCTTTGCCTATGCTAGTGCGGTTGAATTTTAAAAAGTGAGCATACACTGGCGTAAACCATCAATGAGCAGTGTTTATATATATTTTCTTCTTCTTAAGTAACATGCTTTAATATGATGCCTCTCGTTATATTCTCCTACCAACAGTAAAAAGCCGCAGTCAAATAGTTTTAAAGGGAAGGAATGGTAAAGCTGTTTGAGGAACATTTGCATTTCATTCTCCATTCTAGTCACTAGACAGAAGACTGAGAGTGAGATGAATGCAGGGCCATTCAAAAGGAAGAACATGTTTTGTTTTAGGTTGGAGTTTGCAAGAACGCTCTGAAATGCTTGCACAGAGTTCAAAACTTTAATTGTATAAGGGCTAGTGCCTTTTAACCCTGTTCAGAACTTAAATATGAAACCCATGCATGAAGCTGCACTCGAGTGGCTAACTTTGAATGCACATTTACATTTCCTCATTTCGGGGAACACTATCCCTGGCATGAAGAGTTGCTTTTTGAAACTCAGGAGAGATGCTTGAAAAGCAATTTGAAATGCAACTGAGCAAATCAGAGAACATAGAGGGCCAGGGTTCAGGGGGTCAGAGTATTATAAGGAGGCTGGAGAGGAGCAATTCCCACTTGATGTGAGCAAGCCACACTGTGTCACTGTGACAAGAAACTATCAATTTCAATCTGGGTTCAGATTTGCTTTGAGTATGGAATGATGATGGACAATCTGCATCTCCTGAAAGTGACAGGGGTGTGGGTGACTCCAATTATTCTCCTAGACCAGTGGTGGCCAAACTTGGCCCTCCAGCTGTTTTGGGGCTGCAACTCTCATCATCCCTAGCTAACAGGGCCAGTGGTCAGGGATGTTGGGCATTGTAGTCCCAAAACAGCTGGAGGGCCAAGTTTGGCCACCACTGTCCTAGACCAAGACTTTCCAACCTTTTCTTAAGGTCTGCAGCACATCTGGATATATAAAGAAATTTGGTAGAAACACAAAATACCTATTTCACAGAAGAAAACTGATGAGGCACCCTGTAAAACAGGCAAAGCACCTAAAAACCGAAGGAGGAGGAGGAGGAGGAGGAGGAGGAGGAGGAGGAGGAGGAGGAGGAGGAGGAGGAGGAGGAGGAGGAGGAGGCAAGCCACCTCTCAGCTTAAATATTGGAAGGAAAGTGATGGTTGTTCAGACATCAGAGTGTTGTCCTGAGTCTTAGGCTGAGCAATCCAAAAGGCAGTGGCCTGCAAAGCTCACACCAACAGGGCAGAAGTTGATCATCATGTTTTTAATCTCTTTGCTTTCTAGTTTGTTGTTTTTAATTACCATGCCAGTTGCAGCCATAGTTTGTACACCGTTCAGTAGTGAGGGCACTCCTGAGAATGGGAGGGCTGTGGATCCTAAGTTCTGCATTGTTTCCCACTACCCACCCCCTGAATACCCTCTCTTTTCCTGCTCTGACATCAGAGGAGCCAGCTGCGGACTTTTCTGCAGCCTCACACAACCACTTTGAGGTTGCGCCTTTTTCACCCCCCTCAGAAAGGGAGATTTGATGGGTCCAGGTGGCGCTGTGGGTTAAATCACAGAGTCTAGAGCTTGCCGATCAGAAGGTCAGTGGTTCGAATTCCCTGCGACAGGGTGAGCTCCTGTTGCTCAGTCCCAGCGCCTGCCAACCTAGCAGTTCGAAAGCATGTCAAAGTGCAAGTAGATAAATAGGTATGCTTACAGCGGGAAAGTAAACAGCGTTTCCATGTGCTGCTCTGGTTCGCCAGAAGCGGTTTTGTCATGCTGGCCACATAACCTGGAAGCTGTACGCTGGCTCCCTCAGCCAATAATGCGAGATGAGCGCCGCAACCCCAGAGTCGGTCACGACTGGACCTAATGGTCAGGGGTCCCTTTACCTTTATGGCCCCTAAGATGCCCTCCACAGTATTGCAACCCTAAATCTGTTTTAGCTTTCAGCTGCTGAAGCTCCACATGAATGTGGTTTTTTATGCTCTTTATGCATTTATTGCTGTTCTCACTATTAGAGGAATTTAAAATTGGTTTTATTTCTTGCTGTGAGCCATTCGGCGAACTCTATTAGAGGGCAACTCATTAATACTTTTAATACATTTTAAAAATACATAAAATAAAAAAAATAATATCCCCCACTCTAGATGGAAATCCTTCCAATGCTACTCATTTTTGGAAGTAAATCAAGAGGGTTTACTCTCAAGAAAGCATATTGTTGCATGCCACACCAATCTCCGAGTCGTGCAAGATTCCAGTTGTTCCAGTTGCTTACCCAGAGTTTGGTTTCCTCAAAATGAGGGATAGTGGAGACTATAGTCCCTTTGATGGAGGGACTCAGGGCATTAACATCCCAACAAGGTCTTGCTTCTCCCATAGCCACAGCCTTGGATTCCAGAAGTATCAGGTGTGGTTTTGTATCTCAGCTGCCCAGCCTGTAGCCTGCTTCTAGTGTTCGTGTGTGTGTGTGTGTGTGTGTGTGTGTGCGCGCGCGCGCGCATGTGTGCACGTGTGTGTGTGATGCGTGCACACGTACACACACACACACACACACACACACACACACACACCTTTTCTGGCTCTGGATTTTAACTACCAGCCAGGTTGGGGGGGCACCCATTTTTCCTCTGGCCCAGACCCACTTCCTTTTTTTTTTTACCTTAATGACCCATACTTAGGGGGCAATTCTGACCCTTGCTTGGCTATTTCAGCAACTGAATCCTTGCTGGATCCAGGCACTGAAAGGAACTCAGACATTCAGCCTACTCCCTCTCCAGCTCGCAACAGTATATTTTATTTATATCCTGTGTTATTCTCAATGTGGTGGGCGTGGTTCTTCCCTTCCCCATTTAACCTCCACAACTACCCTGTGAGGTTGGTTAGTCTGGGAATCAGTGACTGGCCCAAGGTCATCCAGTGAACTTCATGGCTGGGTGGGGATTTGAACCTAGTCTGGCACTCAAGCCACACTACACCACACTGGCTCTCAATGTAGGATTGCTGCTCAAAGGGCCGACCTGCTTCTTTACACCGCATGCACATTAGTTTAATGTTTGGCTCTTTGACTGGTTTTCGATTCCAGGATCATCATCCAGAAAGTGTGCATTCCAGATTCAGCGAGGCTTTGAAGAGAATGATAGAAGGGATTTCCCATGGCCAACACGACGGAAGGTGCAGAGGCATCAGACAGTACCAATTGTTTTTCTTTGTAAATCTTGCATCCCCTTTTCAACATGAGGGAAGTGCGGGGAGGGGGGAAGACAGCAAAGGATTGGGAGGTTCATCCTGGGGAAAGTCTAATTATAATTACCGTGTTTCTCATATTATAAGACATGTCTTATATTTATTTTTTCCTCAAAAAAACACACTATGGCTTATTTTCAAGGGATGTCTTATTTTTTCCTCCTCCTCCTGCTGCGGCCGGCATTGCTGCTGCGCCTATCACTATGTCTTATTTTCAGGGTATGGCTTATATTCCTTGAATGCTTAAAAATTCTGCTATGGCTTATTTTATGGGTATGTCTTAAAATATGAGAAACAGGGTAGACTCGAGGAACATGTTACTGATATCAACCATGGCTTGGAGCTGTTTCCTTTCAGCCTCTAGCTGAAGCGTAGCACAAAGCAGCTTGGTCAACACGGACAAACCTCTTGGCACCAGAGCTGGAAATATCAAAGAGAAAACAATTGTAGGAGAAGCAGCTGCAGCAGCGCGTACTGCTTCTCACTTCCCTTATGACTTCACGGGGCTGTTTACAAAAGCAGCATGACACCTACTTCTACACATGACCCAGAGGAGGAAATGTGCTCTGATCAGGCAACAGGTTCCCTGAAAGCTTCCTCTGCCCTAAGATAAAAGGCAGAAGAGGCAGGCAGCTGCGAGCACTCAGTCAATGCCACAGAAAAAGGGAGGGGGACACACACGCACACAATGCAACGGAATCATTTCCCTATATTCAAGCACCGCCAATTAATGAGTTCTTACCCGCGAGCATTTCCTGAAACGTACTTTGCTGATCAATTCAGTTAGCAATTTGCTGCTTGCATTTGCCTCACACATCGATGAGTAGGATTGCCCCAACTGTAGTAGCCCAGAGTGCTCTTACACAAATGTCTCCAAACTACTTATAACACATCTGAAAACATAAATACATTGTACTATTTTTAAAAATCACACGAAACACCTAATATTGAGAGCACATCATCATCATTATTAGTATTTTATTTATACACTTCCTTTTTTCCCTGAGGCAGCTTAAAGACAAAAATAAGGACCATAGCTGCCAAGTTATCCCTTTTTTTACAGGGATTTTCCCTTATGCTCACGAGAAAAGGGAAAACTTGGCAGCTATGATAAGGACAGCTTAAAACCAGGGCAAATTCCTGTGAGGGAATGTGGACTTTCAGATAGCACTTTCAGTTATCAAGTGAAATATACTGTCTTCATTCTCTTTGCAGATCCTTAGGTACTTGGTTTCCACCAGCTACAATCTTGCCTTCCTGCCTCTGATGATGGTGCTGGTTAACTGGAGGGCAAGCTGGCACAGACCCAACTTCCCTGCCACCTCGTCCTTCCTGTTGATGCCACAAAGCTAACCTTGTGGCTCTGCTCCACTACTTGAGCTGCTGTTGGCAGCCATCGGCTTGGCTTCTCATAAAAGTATCCCAAGTGTGAAGAACCTTTTTGTCTTATTCAGTTTATTTACAAATCTGCAGATATATATGACCTTAAAATATACTGTAAGTAACCAGTCATCTCTGCCCAAAGACCAGCTCACTAGCACTTCCTTCCAAAGCATCTCTCAGTGAGGAAAAGTGGGGATGCTCAAATATTTCTGAAAGCACATTCAAAACGCAGGAAACTGCTAGAAAACTCTGTTTTGACTCTTGTTTTACTCTACTAGCAGTCCATAGTTTATTGTCACACGTGTACTTATTTTTTAAAAAAAATAAAGGTGGGTGGAAGGACTGTTGCATTCAGCAGAGTCAAACTCATTGATACAGAGTACACTTAACTTGTGGTTTAAAGGTTTTTAATCTGCTAGTTCCTTAGAAAATGTAGCAATCTGTGAGGAGTGTTGGGGCAGAAAGCAAGAAATCCAACAGAAGGTGGTGCCAGAACAGACCCAGCTAATTCTGGTTTTGTCCTCCTCCCTGCAGAGTTTTATAAAGAAAATGTTCAGTCTGTAGCCTGTTGATCATGCGTAACTGTGACAAACTTAGTTGGTCTCTAAGTTGCTGCTGGAAGGAATTTTTTTTTATTTTGTTTCAGCTACTTCAGACCAACACGGCTACCTACCTGTAACCATTCTCAGGATTCAACTTCTGATATGCCACCTAATGAATTGTTGGCCATGGTGTTCCAAAGTTGATTCTTGCTGACTGTCTTCTCAACTCAGCTAAGCCTCAGCACAGCGTTGGACCATTTCACTGCATGGCATTTCACTCCTCAGTCACTCTTGGAATAATAAACAAGCTTCTCTGTTCCCTGTCACTTCAGTCACTGTGTAGTACAAATGTCCTTTTGCATATATAACAAATGCAGTCACAGTTGATTCCCCCCCCCTCAGATCTAATGCCTAATTCTACCCATATATCATATACGGTGACAGCTCTTTTGACATCTAGAGCGTCACTGTGCATTTCTGAGCTTGAAAAAGCATGGGAAACTATGCTAGGAAATAAATAAACAATAAGCCTTAAATTCAGATTAAATCTTTTAAAAATCTCACTTCAGCTTCAGCATGCTTTTGTCAGGGAAAGATACTAACATGATAGTGGGTACTGGTAGTAACTGCAGCTGCCCTTTAGTTTACAGGCACCAATAAAATCATAAATACTTGCACAATGTCATCCACTGCTTAAATAATTGATTGCTTAATGGCACTTTCCAGGGATTTTAATTCCCACTGGGCCTGACAGAAGAATGAGATGACCCTGTAATTGCATTTTAGTGTAGACTCTTTTTCTCACATGATTGGACAGGCACCTTAAAGGGTCAAAATCTGTAAAGATTGATTGGCTCATTTGAGTTTGGTAAGGCTAGAAACATTGATCCAAACTAAGTATGTAACGGGAAAATCCATTCCCAACTTGCGTTTTGGTGTCAAAAAATGCCACTCATTATTGTAACTGAATATATTTCAAGAATCAGATGCAATGCATCTTTCCCAAGGCTTCTTTCCTCATTTAATTCACCATCCTTTGCATACATTTAATCTAGGGATGGACATCTTGTTTGACACTGAAAACAACATCTATTCTTTGATCCATCATTTTTTTCCAGTACTTCCTGTCAGCCTTGGGTAGCATGTTACCAAGGTTATGGGAGCCGAATCCTGGCCATTGGATAGTGTGCTGATTGTACAGGTGCATGTGAGGCTCAAACTGGAAGCAGGGTCAAGTATGGGCTGAGGCTGAGCAGAGACGTCTGTCACAAGAGGGACTGGAATGAGGGTGCAGGCAGAAAGACAGGCAAGCAGGTAAGCTGGCAGACTGAGATGGGTGGAAAACAGGCCAGGGAAAGTACAAGGAAATAGGATAGGAAACATGAAGGCAAAACTTTATTTGGCTGTTAACTAGGCCAAAGGCCCAACCATGATCTGGAAACATTTATAGCCAGGCCAGGTGAGTAGGACCTACTATTAAGGAGGTGGCAGCCTCAGGCGGGAGATGCCAAGGAGTTGGGTGGTGGCAGCCATCCTTCTGAACTTTCACCCTAACTTAGTGCTCCCTAAACTAGTCTGTTGCCCTCAGATGTGGTGGAAGATGCTGCAGAAACAACTGCACAATCATTAATTGACTGATGTAACCTCCATTTTACATGAAATGGTTCTGAAAAATCCATTGTATAGCCAGAATACAGCTCAAACATGCAGACGATACTGGCAAGCTTTTCCTTGCCCATTTATGAGTGATTTGATTTGCCCCACTGTGTCTGAAAATGAAAGGCAATACAATAGGGATGAGTACTGAGATCAAAGTATAAAACTAAGGCTTTTTAAACAGCTTTACTCCATATACTTTACTGCATGCTGTAAAAGCCTTCTGAAAGTCCTAATTGCTAAGATAGCTACCAAAGTTTTTCTTTCTTTTCTTTTTTTGCCTTGCAAATATGTGATGCTTTGAACTTAGCACTTGGATATAACATTCAAACTAAAGCCTACACACCTTTCAGTTTGGTGTTCAGTATTAGACTTAGCATGTAAATAAAATAAGCGTTGATCAGTATAAGATTTTCTATCCACAGTGCCAAAAGCAACTTGCACTGAGTGGCTTGGTCCTGAATAGTAAGCATTTGTGCCTTAGAAGTTGCACTACATTTAACTGCGGCAGCTATTATGGCACTCAGATGGATACTTCAATAGGGTACAGTTGTCTCTTTATGAGCATACTGGGGAAAAAGCAGAAGACACAAAAAGGGTTGCGAGAAACCCTTCATTAAGGATATTTTTATTGTTATTATCATGGTACTCTTATCCAGTTCCCAGTTAAATTTTCTTAAAAATTCAGTTGCTCACCAGAACAGTAATAATATCTGCCTATATATAAGCCCTATGTGGAGACAGATTCAGTGCAATTGCAAATAAAATCCCAATCTATCAATAAGAAGGAACACAACAGAGTTGTTTAGCTTGACAGATTTTTAAATCCATAGGAATAATAATACAGTGAAACAGAATAACCCATTTTATTAATAGGAAAACATAAACACAGGGCACTTAGACAAAAATGGAATGAAATGTATTTTGAAATCAGTGGTGTGTGTTTTTTTTGTGGGGGGGAAGCATTGCTAAAATTATCAAAATGAGGGTCCAAGGACCTGAATTCCTGGAGCAGCTCCATCCACATGCATTTATTAATCCATTAGAAGTGGAGTATACTTGATAATTTATGGGGTAAACAGATAGGAACAAGGAAATTCCTTCAGAATATTACATGGACAAGCTTGATGAAGAACAGCTAGTAAAGCAGGGAAGAAGGTGGCTGAAGAATTAAATTATTGTTTCCATGGCTATATACATATGCCTTAATCTGGTTCCAAAGTGGGGTTTGAGACACATTTTTAATGGGATGCCAGTATTGTCAAGATGGTCCAAATTCATTTATTTAATAACATATTTTCATACCACCTTTCAGTGCTAAAAAGCTCTCCCAAAAGCAGTTTACAAAAATACAGCCTTAGCTATCGGGGTTAATATGTCACATTGATTTCAAGATTTTATTAAATTAATCAACTTCTGTCAGAGATGGGAAAAGCAAAACGTCATGTTCAAACACTATGATCTTTGAACTCAAGTTCTATTCCCTTTAACAGAACAGAAGCTGGTTCCATTAAGTATATGCACATATTGCTCTAACACTTTATGTTTCTTGCTCCCAAGGACCAGCACAGGAACAATTCCTTATTTCCCCCCTCACCAATATGACACACTTCATTGTAAAGCCTCAGTTGTTTCACAGTTCTTCATTGGAGCAAACCTGGATCAGCGCCAAGATTTTAAAGACATCTGCAGAAGATAGCAATGACAGTTTGGCTCCTCGCTGTGTGCTTTTCAGAAGTCAGGAGTTCTAAATTGAAATGAAGAACTTGGCAAGGCTGAGAAACGCAAGCTGCTGCTGGCACAGGTACAGCACATTCAGAAACAATTAAGGTATCTCCCAGTGAACAACCAAATATCTCTTGAGAAAGCAGGCAGGCGAGGGGAAGAACAAACCACAGGAACCACCTGATCGCTTCTGGGGAGCTTTGCCTTCAGCCCAATGAAGATGTTTTAAGGAACTGTAAATTTGGGAAGGAGCTGTTTTAAGAAAAATACTGTTTCTTCAAGTGTGAGGCAAAACATCCCTTGAAAGAAAGGAGGAGATTAAAAGGGGAAATTATACTGTATAATCTCTGGCATTTAAAAATGGTTCACTTCCATTCTCTCAGCCACTTCTTAAAGCCATGGATGTCCATTTCCTAACTCCAGCTATCCCTTCCGCTGACCAGCAGCCACATCACTGCTCTCCATGACCACAGCCTGGCCATTTATCCTCTCAAGCCATGTTCACACATGTGCACACACCCAGCAGCTAATAATTTCAATTTGGGTGGAATTCTTTCCTCTTATTGACCTATAGCCAGTGTAAATTACAATTTTACAGGCTTCTGGTACCTTTGCTTCTGTATCTGAAGACAGAAAACTCACTGACATAACCATCTCTTGTTTGAAACAATGTAAAAAAAAAATAGTTGGCCTAGTGGTCTCCATCAGATGAACTTTATCTCTACAGCTCCTCACAGAAACACAGAAAGGTTTACAGAGCCATTTACCCATATATTTTACTCAGCTTAAAAAAAACCTCTATACATTTTAAAACAAAAACGTTACTTCAGAATAACTATGTTTTCTCAATACAGTAAGTTTTTCAAGATCTCAAATGGTGAACTGTTACCTGAGTTTCTAGCTCAGCATTTGTAAAATTGCAAGGCAATTTAGAATTTTTGATGTCACTAGTAACGACATCTCATTTAATCTTTGTCAAGACCTTTCAAAATTATCTAAAACTCTAAGCACAGGGTGGCAGAACAGATATTACTGGGCCCAGGATGCTCTTCTAGTTTCAGAATGAGCAGGAAATAGATCTCTGGGTTATATACAGTAAATTGGCAAGGGTGTATTGCCTCGCAATTATTTTAATAACAGCAGTAACCAATAACCTTATTTATTTATTTTTCTAAACAAGGGTGCTTAAGCTAGGGTTACCAGAGGTCCCTGGTCCCCAGGGACAGTCCCCGGATTCACCAATCTGTCCCCAGACAAAACCTGTCCCCGGAATGTCCCCGGATTTTAATTAATGTCCCCGGATTTATGCCTGAGGACTTCCAGTGAGGCAACATGGCAGGCGCCATGGCAGCGAGCAGCACCGGAGGTCCCAGCCTCGTCAAAGTTCCAGCCAGCCAATCCGCTGGTTGGGGGGTATTTAAACCAAGGCGTGAACCAGAGAGCTTCCTTCTGGCTCGTTTCCTCAATCAACGCTCGACCCAAACTCGTGCAGAGCCGCCCGTGGCGCTCTTCTGCTGTGAGCTCTGTGCGCCCAAGTGGGGGGCAGAGAGAGGCACTGAGGCGGTGAAGGAGAGGAGGAGAAGTATAGAAAAGAGCTGTGCCATGTTGCAAGACAGACAGAGAGAGAGATGGAGCATGGCGGCAGCTTCTCACGGGAACAAAGAGGCGCAAAAGTGAAGGCTGAGGGGAAAACGAGGGGGGTGAGGAGGGCAGGCGGACAGGCTCCTTTGCTTTCTCTCTCTCCTCTCCCTCCAATGGCCACTGCGGAGATGGTGAGTTTAACAGGGGGCAAGGAAGGGGCTTTGGCGCCCCTTGTCCCAGGCGGTGCCGCACTGCCTTCCCACCAGGAGTGGGGCATGGGGGAGGGTTGAAACCCTCTTAGAAGACAGAGCCTCCCTCCCTCCATGCCTCCTCCGGCACCAGCAGCCTCTCTTGTGAGAGTCCGCTGTTTGCCCACCTCTGGTAACGAGACACCACCACACCAGTTAAATCTCCATAGAGACTGCGCTCGTCCTCCAGCAGTCTCCTGGTTATGGGAAGCCGGTGCCTTGTGTGTGTGTTTTAATACGTGTTTTCCCAAGACCAGTGAGCGCCTTTACTCGATCTCTCTCCTCCCCCCCCCAACCTATTTTTGGGGGCATTTGTGTGTTTGTAGATGGACTTCTCTGCCTGCCTTGTGTCGAGATGCATGCCCAACAACTTTGGGGTTCCCCCCCCCAAAAAAGGTCAAAAACTCTGGGCAACCCTTTCCTAAAATAATAAAGCATGAATTATTATTTTTTAAAGTGTCCCTGGATTCCTTGAAAAAAAAACAACAACTGGTAACCATAGCTTAAGCAAAGAAGGAGGGGAGGAAAGCAGGAGGTAATACCGTAGTTCTTTTGATTAAAGGACCACCAGCTCAGTTCTGATATTGAAAAGAAATCCCCAAATTGAACATCTGCTCAAATATACCTTGTCCCTTAAATATAAATAAGTCTGCTCCTACCTCCCCAAACCACTGCTTGGCACCTGGCTGTATCTTGAACTTCTTGGGTTTTTTTAATAAAAAAGTTTGTGTCCTCTCCCCCTGTTCTTGCTTCGTTATCAAACACTTCCACTGCCTCAGTGATCAATTTGGAAAACTAAAATAATAAAGGCCTAAATCCCTAGAGGTAAAAGTAATACAGAATATAAATTACTTTGTATACTAAAAAGTGCCAGAGAAATTATAGCTCGTAATACTTTTCTGTAAAGGAACACATTCTTCCTTTGCCTTTTTAAAATAAAATAAAAGAAAGAAAGATATAGTAATGCCTACAACTTCATCATGTAGTTAGACAAGTTTGCTTCAGTCAGTTCCGCAACCGTTGTGATGAAAGGAAGCCCAGTTCAAATGAGATAGCCCTTTTATGACAGCTGTGATAGATGGGTTGTACTGGTAAGCAAGGGTGGACTAGATGTTGTACCACTGTCCATTGGGAGCCATTATGTTCTCCAAGCATATTGATTTCCTCACTCCGTCAGCTCTTCAGGAAATTAGTTGGGCGGTTTCCAAAAGTTCTATCAAGCATTTAAAACTGCTTCATGAGACAATTTCTTCAACACATTGGTTCACCACATGAACATTGACTCATGCTCAAACAGCATTAAAAATTTCATTTCTTTCAGGGAATTGCCCAGGTTGCAGGTGTTTTAATAATGCATATGAAATAATACGTAAAGACAATAAATTTAGTCTAATTCAGAATAGTGCATAGTCTTAACATTTAAAAGTAAAGTAGTTAACCAATGTGCAACCACAGAATCTTAATTTGCAATGAGAATAGTAGGTTTATGTTACAGTGGTACCTCGGTTTATGAACACAATTGGTTCCGGAAGTCTGTTCATAAACTGAAGCAAACTTTCCCATTGAAAGCAATGGAAAGTGGATTAATCTGTTCCAGACGGTCTGCGGAGTACTTAAACTGAAGTGTTCATAAACTGAAGCGAACTTTCCCATTGAAAGTAATGGAAAGTGGATTAATCCGTTCCAGAAGGGTCCGCAGAGTACTCAACCTGAAGCGTACTTAACCCAAAGCATGGGTGTAATTGGTTCCGGAAGTCTGTTCATAAACTGAAGCGTTCATAAACTGAAGCGAACTTTCCCATTGAAAGTAATGGATAGTGAATTAATCCGTTCCAGATGGGTCTGCGGCGTTCGTAAACCGAGGTGTTCATAAACCGAGGTTCCACTGTATTGTTAAAAGAGAAGAGTCTCTTTGGCATTTCTTGTATGGGTTTTATAAATAATAGACTCTTTTGTAAATAATTTGCCTATACATTAGTGACACATAGGTCAAATTAATGAGATTCATTGCATTTAGTTTTAACTTAGAGGGCATTCATTACTGCATTAGTTTTCCTGGTTCTAATTCTAGTGCTTTTGTCACATTTCTAATGTACCTTTTATACTGCACTAGTGCCATTCAGCCCATTTAATAAACGGGCGCTAGAACATTCGGCCTTTTTCAGTGGCAGCGGTGCGTGGGGGGCTTTTATTCCTTGTCTAATTGATTGTTCCTCCCCCCTCCCTTTGATCCTTAATTTATCCCTAATTTTCTCCCCCCCCCCCGTTCCCAAACCTCAAGCCAAAGTCCCCCCCCCTTTTTACCTTTACAGCCCGGGCTCGGCTGGGGGGTGCGGGGGGTATTTCTTTCTTTACCCCCTCCGAAGCTTGTGTTTGGAGTGCGGATCCCTCCCCACCCTGTTTTCGCGCGCTTTTTGCGCCTACCGTTTGGTTCCTAATTTTTCCCCGCCAATAGCGCTGCTGCTGCCAGGGCCCAGTGGCCGAATTCTGGCTCTTGGGCGGCCTGGGCGGTTGCTCTGGGGTGTACGCCCAGTTTTTAGGGGGGTGGGGGTGGCTCCCGCTAATTTTGTTGGCCTCCGCGGCTGTTTTTCAGTCGCCTGCTTCGTCCGGGAGGGAGCTTTGCCGTCCGGGGGGCTTGCGCCCACCCTGGCGCTTTCTGAGGGTCCCGCGGTTGGCGCTGAGCATTTGGTGGCCTCCCCGCGCCTTTACTGGCCGTTCCGGCCCAGCGGGGGGTCTCCCGGTTGCTTGCGCTGTTTGGGCCTCAATTTCGGGCCTGTTAGTGAGGAGAAGCCGGGGCCTCAATTTTTTTGGCCCTTGGGCACATTGAGAGAGGGCCTGCCCTGCTTAGGGGCCTTGCTACCTGCTCCTGCCTTCCACCTGGTGGCCTCTGTTTTAACTGCTTAGTGAGCCAGTGCAGGGCAGAGGGGTGGGGGGCGGGGTGGGGAGAGCGTGTGTGTGTGCGCGCATGCAGTCTCTGCGTCCAATCCCTGTGTCCCTGGGGCACATGCTCAGTAGCGCGGAAAACGGGACACAGGGAATCTGGACGCAGAGACACTTGCATATTATTATATAGGATTGTCTGCTACATTATCAAAACTGTGGCTTTTGGGCTGATATGCTACCATGTTGTGCTGAATTTCATTCACACCTGGTGTGACAAAACAGTGAATGTAATCGGACTTCTTCTTCTTCTTCTTCTTCTTCTTCTTCTTCTTCTTCTTCTTCTTCTTCTTCTTCTTCTTTCTTCTTTCAACTTATACATCACCCTATACTCAGAGGTCTCAGGGCGCTTCACAACAAGACCAGAACATGCTGCACATTATGTCCCTGTGTATTCTTGTTCGCCCATTGGTCTCCAACAAAAATAGTAGCAAATAGCTGTATGCTGGAATACCGCCCCAAATTTCATTGGTGAGCAGTGCTGGCAGGATCCATGAAAAATACAGAGCAAAACTCCTGTGATTTTTCAGATTAATGGGATTGCAACCATTGTTTTTCTCTGGAAGCCATTAACATAAAAATCAGAGCTGAACTTTCTTTAGTTTCTGCTAGATTTCCAGAAGTGGTTTTCATGTCATGTGAAATATCACATAAAACATGCATTGAGCCTAGGGCTTGCCAATTGGAAGGTCGGTAGTTTGATTCCCCGCAACAGAATGAGCTTCCGTTGTTCGGTACCTGCTCCTGCCAACCTAGCAGTTCAAAAGCACGTCAAAGTGCAAGTAGATAAGGCTGGAAGGTAAATGGCGTTTCCGTGCGCTGCTCTGGTTTCGCCAGTAGCGGCTTAGTCATGTTGGCCACATGACCCAGAAAAACTGTATGTGGACAAACGTTGCCTCCCTCGGCCAGTAAAGCGAGATGAGCGACACAACCCCAGAGTCATTCACGACTGGACTTAACTGACAGGGGTCCTTTACCTTTACCTTTACCTCTGGATGCAGCCATAGTGTGAGGGGAAAGGATCATTTATGAAGTGTTAGCTCCTTGTGGTAGGCATATAACCAAATGGGGTACTTACTGCACCCCATGACCCCTTTCCTATATTATAAATCAACACATGAATAAATCAAAATCAAGGGTTTTTTCACTCAAACCTCTAAAACTGGCCAACATGCATGGTGACCCAGTGAAAGACAAGTGAGGAAATAGAGGATGAAAAAGAAGTGATTAGTAGTATGCCAGCCATGGCAGAAATCCCCCCCCCTTTTTTTAACCTGCAATGATTATTTGCTATTAAACTATTGGAAATCAGAAATCCTTGCTGATCTGCTGCAAACCCCCAGCAGATCTTGATCTGCCTTTGACCCACCACCAGAATAATAATAATAATAATAATAATAATAATAATAATAATAATAATATAATTTATTATTTATACCCTGCCCATCTGGCTGGGTTCCCCCAGCCACTCTGGGCGGCTTCCAACAGACATTAAAATACAATAATCTATTAAACATTAAAAGCTTAACAGTCAATGGTATCTGCTCATGTGAAGAAGAAATGTATCTCATTCCCATGATTTTGTGTGTGTGTGTGTGTGTGTGTGTGTGTGTGTGTTTATGTATATGTATATAGATCGGTTTAGATATTGATATAGATGTAGATTTGGTTACTATAAATATATAGATGAAAGATTATTGCTCGTTTGTGATTATAAGATACCTTTCATTTTCTTTCCTGAACTCTATCCAATTCAACATTATTAATATTTTTTTAAAAAGATCCTTGCTTGAGTTATATCTCCGGCAAGAGAAAAAGTCTGAGGATGGGAGAAAAGGAGTTCCTGGAACAGCAATGTCAATAGCTCTTTTCTGCTCCATTGGATAGTGAGGGCCAAGAACATCAGAGTGCCAATACAACATCATGAACTTGGGCATTGTGCCACAAGGGGAAGACTGTGAACATAATAATATATGGCACATTTTAGACGGAATAGCAAATTTTGGACCATTGGACAGCTAATGGTCTTGGGGAAGGGGGGGGTGAAAAACGAAAAAAAAAAGATCTGAACAAATGGACGGAAGAGTGCAATTTAACTGGATATTAAAGTTCTGAAATTTCTCTCCTTTGGCCAATACAATTGCTTAAATTTCATCATGAAAGGGGAAAAGTGATATTAAAAAATAGCATGTAAACCCTTATTTTGGGGAGTGGGGAATGAGTGAAATAAAGCAGGAAGCACAGGTGCTCTAATAAAGTGTTTTGCGATTACATGCATATGAAACCAAACAGCAAGCAATCACTTAAGCAGTCTTTATTTTCAATTTTTCTTTATTGCTGTACTTAGAAATTGAGTGCAACTGCCAAAATTGGCCAGAACCCTTTTCCCAAACTCTTTAAAGGTCTCTCCTCACAGATGTTTCTAGGAGGAAGAAACCTTAGTAGAGTCATTGGGATCTGATTTTCCTCCCTGTACCACTTGCCATTGTGCCAGAAATATTGAACATGCATTCAAAAGTTTCCAAAACAACACTTAGTGATTGGTGTGAGTCCATGCTCAGGGGCCAATGGAGCCTAGTATTTGTAATGTCTTGGCCATCAAAAGACATCTGAAAGGAAAGATAATAGAGACTGGTGGCTCTCTTTCATTTTCCTGAACTATGGATATAATTTGGAGGATCTGTTCATTGAATCAGAGTTTTTCATTAGCTACATGCAGTGTACAGGGGGCACTATCAATATTTCAATGGGCTTTTCTTGTAGGGATGTTACAATGCTCAACCAAAGGAAGTACAACATAACTGTTCATATTTCAGTAGGCAGCCCCAATCCTTTTCAGCTGGCTTTTTTTCCAAAGGGAAGATCCTAATGTCCTCAATGTCATTTTGTGGTTTGTGTGTCGAGGCTTACCAGAAATTACCCTTAAAATAACTCACAACAGACGCGAAAATTTTGGTTTGGTTTTTGGCATTAATTTAGGCCACAACTTTATTTAAATACAATTTTAATCCGAGTGTTGGCTTAGGCTTTTGGTTAACCATTCGTCCTTCCCTAAGAAGGACCATCTCCATCTGTCCATTGTTGTCAGGAGTATGGGCAGGAATCAGGCTCTGGGGCCTGTAGTGCTTTGCAGGACTGGGGCCTGCCTCAGCTTGTGCTGGAGAAGCAAGGAGTGGCCACACAGGTGAAGATCTCAGCTTGTGCTGGAGAGGCAAGGAGTGGTCACTCAGGTGAGGCCACTTGATACCTCACTGCACCTGGTGGCAGGAGCTGGGAGGGATAAAAGCCCAGCATTTCCCTCCAGCTCTTGGCCACAGCAACGCTATCCCTGCCTGGTTGCATCTGGCCTCCTGCTCCTTGGACCCTTGCCTTGCTGCCGCCTTGCTTCTTGTTCCTGGATCCTCTGCCTTGCTCCTTGGACCCTTGCTTCGCCTTCGCCTTGCTCTTGCCCCGTGGACCTTCGCCTTGCTTCTTGTTCCTGGACCCTTCGCCTTGCTCCTTGGACCCTTGCTTCGCCTTCGCCTTGCTTCGTGCCCCATGGACCTTCGCCTCTGCTTTGCTCCTCGACCCTGCTTCTTCACCACCATCTTGCCTCTGGTCCTGACGCCCGCCGACCGGACCGTGACAATTGTGGACAGGACTCAACTCATCTGTCCACTTGGGACAGGACTCAACTCATCTGTCCACTTGGGACAGGACTCAATCTGTCCCCTTTTGGACAGGACTCGCATCATCTGCCCCCTCTTGGGGCAGGACTCACATCATCTGCCCCCTCTTGGGACAGGACTCACCACTGTCCACTTGGACAGTACCAGCTCCGACTTCCTGAAGGGAAGTCAAGTGAACACCCCTGGGAGAGGAGGTAGCTGAGGCCAGGCATTCTCTCTTCTCTTTTTCCAAGAATGTTCCCCAAGGCTCTTACTCTTATAATTGGCCCCTCCATCCCGCCTATGGCGGGGATGTAAGGACGAGAGCGTAAGCCCCGGGATTCCTTTAATGGAATACTTCTATGTGGAGCAACAAAGGTGGGGGGTAGGCATCTGGATGCCACACCCCTCTTCCAACCGATTCACCAACCAAAAGCCTAACGGCCAACCTAACAAGTTGTGACAATTTGCTAAGCAGTAGGCGAAAACCAAGAGGCAAAGCCAATCAGCCAATTGGAAGAATTCCTACTGGGCCCCTGAATACAGGCAACCCCTAGAGAGGCAAAGCAATGTCAGGCTAAAACCTGCAAAAGAAAGCGGCGGGTGGGAGGGAGATTGAAGCCAAGGCAAAAGTGACCATAAAATGGAGGACACAAGCTTAAATGGGGGGCCCCCTCCACCAATCCCAATACATGCATTTAAATAACACCCCCATTACTCAGCATGACCTGTGGCCTAGGCCCCTGCCCAAACCCTATATTAAATTTCTTAACAGCCCTACCACAACCTGCTTTATATTAGATGATATAAAGCGCTTTATTTTAGCACTAGCTGAAAATAGCATAATTTGGTTACTCTTTCGATTGGGTATACTTGTTTTCCACCTGGAATACTCCTGCAGAAAGCTGGGGTATAAATGATGGATATAAATATAAAGATGGTGTTTTGGGGGTTGTTGTTTTTAGGAACTTGTAGTAAAGCTTTCAGAATTTGGTTTTATTTGTATTTCTATTTGTATTTATATTTATGAGAAGTGGAAGGAACTGCTAGGATCCTGAACAGTTTCCTGGTGTCTCCTATCCTGAACCACCTCACATTCCCAAATTCAGAAACTGCTGAACTGGATATGGATAGAATGAATAGTGGGAGAGGCAGGAAGGCTGTGAAACTGGATTTTTAAAAATGGGTGTAGGAAGCTAGGAGTCTCTGGTGCTCCCAGTCCGACTGGAAGTACACCTGGTGAGGGCCAGAAATGTCATTGCATGGCTGTGATTGGCTGGCCTCTTGGCAAACTCTCCATGTGTGTACAGTCATACCTCTGTTTAAGTACGCTTCGGTTTGAGTACTTTCAGTTTAAGTACTCTGCGGACCCATCTGGAACGGATTAATCCACTTTCCATTACTTTCAATGGGAAAGTTCACTTCAGGTTAAGTATGCTTCAGGTTAAGTACGGACTTCCAGAACCAATTGTGTACTTAAACCGAGGTACCACTGTACATTAGTTTTGGTCTTGTGCTCATACATTTAGGGTGAATTATCTCACAGGGAGCTCCTTTTCAACTGCAAAATGGCTAACCATACAATTCTGTGATTCTATCATTCTATTTATGCATCAGAGTTCACTGAGGGAGGGAATTTTAGAGAGGTTTTGAAAATGACATGGTACAACTCAAGGTACTGGAAAGGCCAGTCTCCATTGACATGATACACCATGCCTCAGCACTGAACTTTATAGCATCCTGGATTTAATTGTGTATACTGGTCCTCTTCTTCCCTAGGATCAAGTTCTGCTATTGCTGCCTCCATGTACCCCACAAACACTTTTCTTTCAGAAATGGGACATTTGTATGCAGAGTAAATTCCAATAGTATCATAACTGCACTTTTTGGTTGAGACAATAATTAACCAAAGGATTATGAGCAGGATTTAGCAAGTTGCATGCTCTTGATAAATGTGCAAAGTTAGAGCCAGCAATTAAACCTTTGGGTTGTGTGCAGTATAAAATGTTATGCTATCACCAGTGAACTGAGACTTGTTTTAATGTTAAACCAGTTAAAAAGAGATATTGATATTCATTGTGTCTTGGTGTCGCTGGAAGTATTATTCTTTCAGCGATGACATTTTATTGGTAGTGCTTTTCATGCATACAGACAAATGGAGCAAGGATGTGTTGTGCATGCATGCATGTGAATGCTGAAATGTAGTTTTAAGCACAGAATTGGCGTGCAGAATAGCCCTATTCAGGAGTTCTTTTTGCATATAAGTAAACTTTTGAGTCAGACATGAGTCTGACCAAACTGCGGGAGGCAGTGGAAGACAGGAGTGCCTGGCGTGCTCTGGTCCATGGGGTCACGAAGAGTCGTACACGACTAAACGACTAAACAACAACAAAACTTTTGAGGGGAAGCAGGAATGGACTGTCACTTCCCTTGAGTTTATAGCTGAGTTTAGAGGAATGTTTTAAAATTTCTTCTGAAAGTCAATAATGATGTAAGCAGACACATCCCACCAGAGAGGGCATTCCACAAATGGGGAACCACTACTAAAAAGGCCCTGTCATGGGTCAACACCAAACAGGCAGGCCTCAGTGGCATCACCTCCAACAAGGCCTCACCTGTCTATCGTGAGTTGATATTGGAGGAGATGATCTTTTAGATACTTGGGTCCCATGTCATGTAGGAATATATATGCTGGTATTGAAACCTTGAATTGGGTCTGCTAACTCACTAGCAACCAGTTCAGCACTTTCAAGATCAGTAACACATGGTCCCATCGGGTTTCATTATTCCCCACTGAAATCAAGAGGACTTAGAAGTGCTTCATTATTGCTCGACTGAACAGGTGTTCGCTGTTCTGCTTTCAAGTAGGCTAATCCCACATGGGATTCAACACATCTGCTTGTGAACCTTAAAAGGAAGAAAATAATAAAGTCTCATTTTGTTAGGCTTAGATTTATTTGGGAAAACCTCTGTGCCTTTTCTTTTGGAGTTTAATGTGCTTGTTGTGGGTTTCCCCCCAGAACCTGTTAGCATCCTGTCCTTTCCTCCACCATGTTCCTTAACATATTTTTCTGAAATCATATCATTCTAGCACTGATGTTTTGAGGGATGTTCAATGTGTCATGGGGTATATATTTCACTTCATGGTGGTCTTGATTCTCTCCCCCCCCCCCCACTTTCTTATTAAAGCTCTGTTTCTGCAATATATTGTTCAAAGGGTGGGAAATGTTAGGCCAAATTCACAAGGTAAAGAAACAATGTCCAAAATGTTGTGTATTTTATTGAAAAGGGAACTTCTGGGTCTGGCTTTTGGTTATCAGCTTTGTCTAAGGATGCAGTTGGATGGAGGCTAACAGATTGAGGTTGAATCCTGACAAGACAGAAGTACAGTTTGTGGGGGACAGGAGGTGGGCAGGTGTTTCTTTCCTTGGAGGTTTTTAAACAGAGGTTGGGTGGTCACATGCCATGGATGCTTAAGTTGAGATTTCTACATTGCAAGGGGTTGGACCACATAATTCTCAGGGTTCCTTCGAATTCTACACTTCTATGATTCTATATGTCAGTATGGGTTCCATGTACCAAAGAGCAGCAATAGTAAGAATACAGAATGCAATATAAACAGAGTTTGTGTATCTATACAATGAAAAGCCTGTGTTGTAATACTGTAGTCATATCTGACAGTTAATCTAAGCTAACTTTATATTTATTGACTGCGGTAATAAATGAAGGTAGCAAATGAATGAATAATCTGTGAAAGCCTATTGCAGCTATTCTTTCTTGAATGCCTCAAAATACTTTTCATCTAGTTGATAATATATCAAGCCAGGTGAATGAAACAGCCCCTGCTGCCAGAGTTCCAGCTGTTACCCATTTCTCTTTGCATTTGTCAATTAAGTCCTTAGAAAGTATTTATGGGTCATGAAAGAAGCCTTGCCTAGCTGGTCTGCAAGGCAGAGAATCCATGGCACTTGGAATGTTTTCCTTCAGATATATCATTTTTATTGGCACTCTTAGGTCATCTACAGAAGATTAAAGCTGGACATAGTTCACCCCTTATTCTCCCCTTTATTCAGAAACTTCAACCAAAATATTATTAGGCTTCCAGATTCAAATGAACTATATGAGAAAGGGAGAAGATGTTTCTTTGGATGCCAGAATGAAAAATGATGTGTTCTCTGAAAGGCAAACGAGATTGTGATGGTTGCCCAGATGAAAGGAGGGTAGAAGGTTTATGGATTTCCCCCCTCTGTAAATTGAAGATAAGGTTTTGTGGATGCTTCCTACTATTTGAACATGTGGAAACAATACAGTAAGACAGGCTGGCTGGTTACTTGGTGTGCAATGCTAAATATCTGGTGGTAGGGGGGAGGAGAGAGTTTTGAGGAAATACACACAAAGTCACATTACACATGTGCTGTTTTCTGCTTCCCATATTATTACAGCATAATGTGAGAGAGTTACACCTTTAAGAAACAGAATTTACCAAGGGCCTTATATCACCTGCCTCTAGTCCCATAGTTTAAAAAGGCCTTTTCCATCTCTAAATGCTCTCCTCTTACGCACATCTCCTGTTTTTGTTCTATGAGCTACAGAAGACAACCCACTGACAAAGCCTCTGAGCCCCAGTGGCAAAACATCAATGTTAGCAAGTAAGCAGACAGCCAAGCTAAGCATTTGTGTGAAAAGAAAATTTTACCTACATATTAAATTGATCAACAATCAGAAACAAGAGCACAGATAGGATATGTAGGGATCAGAATGTAAAAATGTACAGTTCTGGAACTGAATCCTTGGAAGCAGGAACTACATATGTAGAAACTTTTCTCCCCCAGTTTTGCTGCAACAGTGAATCCTTGACAGGCTGCAGAAATCTAGACTAAGCCAGTTTTGCAAAGGGGATATAAACTAATCTATAGCTACGTTGACAAGGGCTACAGTGCAAACCTAGCTAGCAGAAACGTTAGCTTAGGCTTTACTTCTGCTATGGTCACTAAGCTTACTCATAAATCTTTGGTGAAGAACTCTTCCTAAAGCTTTTTCAAAGTCCAAGCGGAAAAGAACTACTGGTTCACACCTAGGCATCTTCTTACTGACACTGAAGGTTATTTAGAGCAGGGTAAACCTATGCTGATTCTTCTTTAGCAAGTCTACATTCTTAGCAAGATTATATGTCTGGCAATTGTATCTTTAAAAGAGGATTAGACATTTATGTGGAGTAAGGGTATCAATAGCTCTGAATCATGGTGGCTATATGCTATCTCAAGGAACAGAGACACAACTGTGGTACCTCTGGTTAAGAACTTAATTCATTCCGGAGGTCCGTTCTTAACCTGAAACTGTTCTTAACCTGAGGTACCACGTTAGCTAATGGGGCCTCTTGCTGCTGCCGTGCCGCCGGAGTACAATTTCTGTTCTCATCCTGAAGCAAAGTTCTTAACCCGAGGTACTATTTCTGGGTTAGCGGAGTCCGTAACATGAAGCGTTTGTAACCTGAGGTACCACTGTATGTCTCTGAATACCAATGAGAGAGTGGGGTTCTTGCCTTCAGGACATTTTTGTGGGCTTTCCATGGACACATGTTTGACCAATGTGGGGAAAAAGAATACTGGACTTAACATTTGGTCTGATCCACCAAATCTCTCTTTTTTGGATTACTGAAACTTTACAATTGAAAAGTGTTGGGGTTTCCACTTTTACTATGTAATATCTGCAGTATTTGCACTTTCATCTTCTTCCTTCAGAGACAAGTCTTGCAAATCATTTGTGCTGTGCTCTGGGAGAATATGTACTTTATAGGCTTGCAATGTAAGGATATGGCTTACTACACAAATCACTGTGGGGAAATAAAAAGGATTTTTCACAATAACTGATCAATCTGACAGCCAGGCATCAATAATATGAAGGGACCAAAGCAACACCATGATTGGTACTTGAGAGAATCCCACTGTAGAAAAGAGAGATGTTCTGGATACAAGTCACTGCCACAGATATCTTCTTGTAGGGAAGGTTGGGAGGAGGCCTAAATATGGCTGATTTGATAGAATTTGGGTTTATTGACAATTTCCTACTGTTCCATGTAGGGAAACTGTGCATACACTATCATATGTAATAAGCACAAATGCATATTTGGACATGCACCTGTACAATTGAGATATTCTAGCCAATTATGAAACTAGCAAAATGATCACGTACATTTCTCAGATTGTTATTAACCAGCATTCAGTAACTTTGGAAAAAGTATATTGCAGACATATTCTTAACCCCTTTTTTTGCATCCAGAATGGAATAAAGAACGTGCCTGTTGTCCTTTGGAAGACTAAATCACATGGAAAGAATCCCCTTTGTAGCATATGACACAGGGTGGTGATGTGAGCATTCATAGAAAGATTTCATATTCTTATCCCTTTGTCAACTCTCTTGGCATTTACATAGAAGGAGCAATGAGAGCCAACACTGCTCTTTTCATATAAATACAGCACAAGCATGGGGTCCCAGTTTCAATGCCCAGCATCTTCAGATAGGGCTGGGAATGTCCTGGAGAACTGCTACTAGTCAGTAAAGGCAATACTGAGTTATATGACTCAGCATATCTGACTCGGCATAAAGCAGCTTCATAGAATTGCAAAGTTGCAAGGGATCCCAAGGGTCATCTAGTCCAACCCCCTGCAATTCAGGAACCTCAACTAAAGCATGCTTGACAGATGGCCATCCAACCACTGCTGGAAAACCATCAAGGAAGAGAATCCACAACCTCACAACCACTGTTTAACAGTTCTTACTGTCATAAGGTTATTCCCGATGTTTTTATTCAGAATCTCCTTTCTTGTAACTTAAAGCCATTGGTTTGAGTCCTACCCTCCAGAGCAGGAGAAAACAAGCTTGCTCCATCTTCCATGTGACAGCCCTTGAAATATTTGAAGATGGCTATCATATCTCCTCTCAGTTTCCTTTTTTCCAGGCCAAACATGCCCAAGTTCCTAGTGCTGTCTTCCTGGCAATTTCGCTCACCACAGATGGGTCTCAGTTTTGTATTGATTGGAGACAGGTCCATGAGAGAGGTGGGACTTGCAACCAGGTCTCCCCAATGGAAAGACAACATGTGCCCTACTAGTACACACAAGCACTTTCATATTGGAGACTTTCTAAGGGTTCTCATTATCATTGCAGTTTCTGAAATCTATGAGCCTCTGAGGAAATTCCTTCTCTACATGGTAAATAACTTTTTACTCCAAAACAGAACATGAATACTTTTTAAAGTAATTTATCACTGCATCTAGTAAGAACAATTGCTCTTTTGAGAAAGGAGAAAGATTAGGGTGAGAGTTACAGTGCGATTCTCTGTGACAGTTTCGGATAATCTGTTGCTGAGATAACCATACAACAATGAGCCGAACAGTTGTAATTTATCATGTATGCATCATGTGGCATCTTAAGTTCTTTGGTCTAGGTGGAATAAGGAAAGGGCTGCAATAAAACAAGAGTCTTATTCCCAGACTGAGCGCATTGATCATGGCTGATGAATAATGAATGCATCCAGAACTCGTGCTTGCCCTCCATGTTTGTTTATGAAGATTAATAGGCCGAGTTCCTCAGTTGCTTTCACCGCAGGAGATTCCATACATCAGGGAGCTGGGATGCCTTATTAACATGCAAATATTTTCTTCACAGCTTCTCTCAAAGATGATGTGCTTGCACTACCAAGCTGGAGAATTGGATTTTTGAATGGGAAAGGAGGTGATGGAACTGGGATTGTAGAAAGCACACCTAGACACCCATTTGGGCCAACTTGTTTGCCATGACAAAATTGGTAGGGAAAGGGGAAATTGCAGGGGTGAAGAAGAGTAAAGTGCACTTGGAGGTTTTAGGATAGCCCAGAGAAAATGTACCCTGGGTCTCTCCCCCCCCACCCCCACTTAACATTGTGATAAAGGGCAGGAGGGGGGAGAACAAGTCTCCTTTTCTATCTGATGAGTGGGAGAAGGGGAAAGTGTTCCATTCTGTCCCAACTCCACAAACAGGCATAATATGTTGAAATATTGACTATAATAGTGTACATATATGTAATCCTGAAAATAAATTTCTTACACTATCAATCATAATTAATTAGCATTATTATTATGCTATTATCATAAACATCTACTATATTGTATATAACCCACTGTATTCATCAGTTATTTTTATCTGACTTATTGTATGTATAATTTTGAATTTCTTATGTTAATCAAATTGACAATGAGAAAGCATTGATTTTTTTCAGTAACAAGATGTTCTTACACTGAAAAAACACTTACCTGTCTGTGTAGTATCACAGCCATGTATATTTTTAATGTCAGGGTGCAATCTTCCCTTCCTTGTATTTCTGCTATGTAGGTCCTCATTCTTCAGTATAAGATGCATTTGTGCACTGAAACTAATATGGTTGAGTGGAGATAATGTTCAGTCCCAAGCATTAAATGCATTTATGTTTGTTCAGTAGCAGTTAGAGCTTTGAAAGGATCACTTAAGTATCCACCATTTGTCCTTCTAAATGTCCTTTCACAACTGGCATGGAACACAATATATTTTGTACTTGGGTCACCCAGCTGTAAATGGAGTCTCAGGGATGGGAAGGTATGCCTTTATTTTCAAATCCTCTGCCAAAAGTTGGAAAGTGAGGTCCAGACTTGCACGGAAGTCACTTCAAACACATGTGGAGCAACCCCACCTTTCTCTTGACATGTTGTGAAGCATTGCTGACCATACAATTCATCCTTCTCACCAACACCATCAGAGGAGGATCTGCAGTCTCTGCACAACTACCAGAAGCTTTTGGTAGCTTTTGAAGGCAACTTGCAGATTCTCCATGTGATACAAATTCTGCAATTTCCCAAACACGAAGAAGCCACCATATGGAATGGAAGCTATTTCAGCTGGTCTTCACAAAGGGCATTAGATCTCTTCCAACTTTGCTTCTATGAACCCAATTTGATATTATTCCATGTAGCATTAAAGTAATGTTCTATGTTGTAAAGGGGTGTGATAATGAGGTACAAGTTTACTACCAATTGTCTATATTGTTCCACAACTTTTCGTCTGAGACCCAATCAAGTAAAACCGGCTGAGTTCAGTTCCAACATGTGTCCCTCAGGAAAGCTGACATAGGAAGGGCAGGTTATGCTGTGCCAGTGACTAATTCTATTGTTGGCACAACCCAGTTTCCATCTCCTTTCATATTTGGCTTACTTACCCAATAAAGGCAGTGAAAGATTTTACTTTCTTGGGTTCCATGATCACTGCAGATGGTGACGGCAGTCCCGAAATTAAAAGACGTCTGCTTCTTGGGAGAAAAGCAATAACAAACCTAGACAGCATCTTAAAAAGCAGAGACATCAACCTTGCCGACAAAGGTCCATATAGTTAAAGCTATGGTTTTCCCAGTAGTGATGTATGGAAGTGAGAGCTGGACCATAAAGAAGGCTGATCGCCGAAGGATTGATGCTTTTGAATTATGGTTCTGGAGGAGACTTTTGAGAGTCCCATGGACTGCAGGAATATCAAACCTATCCATTCTGAAGGAAATCAGCCCTGAGTGCTCACTGGAAGGACAGATCCTGAAGCTGAGGCTCCAATACTTTGGCCACCTCATGAGAAGAGAAGACTCCCTGGAAAAGACCCTGATGTTGGGAAAGATGGAGGGTGTAAAAATCCCATTATGGACCAGATTTGGCCTATAGGCTACAGACTAGCCATCCCTGATCTAGATCATCCCACTTTTGCAGTTATATCTTCTACCCCATTTTCATGACAAAAAAAGCTGTAAGCATGTAGAGCGGTTGCATCTATGTAGTGGAGGGCACTGTTAAGACATTGTAGTGTGGCTTGCAAAATAAAACAATAAGGCTTAGTAGGCTCTACATAAATCATGCTTTAATGCACCCCTTTAGAGGGCTGTACATTACATCACCTGCCTCTATTCCCTTTCCTTGTTTGCTTTAGTTCACTTTTAAGTACTTTTACATGGCCAAAATCAATCCCAGATGGCTCCCCTGACAAATATATATTTACATATTTGAGTGTGCAAAAGGGGGCGCTTAAATTCTCAAATATAGCCCCCAATCTAGCCAATACAATGGCCTTCAAGATTTGCACCATATTGATCCATATACACGCTGTCAAAATGTACAAAATTCCCTTCAGAATTTCCTAGTATGATCAGTCACACCAACCTATTACCTGAACATCATCATTCTTATTCTTATTGTTTCATTTGGCAAGCCACACTACAATCTCCTAAAAGTGCCCCCCATTACATAGATGCGACCACTCTGTCTCCATCCAGCTTATCTGTCATGAAAATGGGGTTGGTTATATAGAACAGGAATGACTAACCTGTGGCACGTAAGAGAGCTTTTACCCCTGCCCCAAGACTCCCAAAAATTTGTCAATTTTTATTTTTCAAAATCTGTTCTGCTGAGGTGTCCACTCTGCTACTGGTGTGTTCCAGTTTTGATGCTTGGCAGGGTTGGAGGAGCACCAACCTTCAAAAAACTTTGCATAGGTACCTATTGTTTGAAGATTCTGGATAAAACAAAGCTTTCCTTCACACAAAACATTGTTAAACTATGGAATTTATTCCCACAAGAGAAAGTGTTGGTCCTCAACTTGGATGGCTTTAAAAGAGGCTTAGACAAATTCACAGGAGATAAGGATCTGAATGGCTGCTAGCCATAATGACCATGTTCTGTCTCCAGGGCCGGCTCTAGGTAGACCCCCGGTGGCGCGGCGAGCCAGGGTACCGGGCTGGTAGGCAGGGCACCGTGTGGCAAAGCCGCGCGGAAACCATGCTGCGCCCTGCGAGGGCGGGGGCGCCGGAGCGATCTCCGCCCCTCAGCGCCAGGGCGGCCGACCTGCTCGAGACTGCCCTGTCTGTCTCCATTCATTGGAGGCTGAATCCTTATGAATACAAGTCCCTGCGAATCTCAAGTTAGGAGAACCACCCACCCATCAGCTTCATAGAGTGCAACCTATGCAATTCAGTTCAAGCCAATCAGGGATGAAGAACCTTTGGCCCTCCAGATGTTGCTCCAACTTTCATCAGCCTCAGCCAGCGTGGCCAATATCCTGGGATAATAGAGGTTCTAATCCAATAATATCTGGGAGGTCACAATTCCCCATGCCTGCCATACATGCAAGCTTTTCTTATAGCCACTTACTCCAATTCTCTGGTGATGGACACACCATGTTTACAAGTCTAATTTTCTACTCACTAGGTTTGATGATTTATGTGAGCCAAGAGCACAAAAGTGTATAGATCCACATACACACATTTTACTAAGGTGCTTTGAGAAAGAGGTAGAATACAAGTGTGATAAAAGTAAAATAAAATGAAGTATTAAGGTGGATAGAGCAATAAAATCTAGGGGCTCTTACTACCCGCATAGAATGTTATGCCCCTTCCTCCATTGTTCCAACTGGCAGAAAACTTTTTAAACAAAAACAAAATAGTGATAGTAGTTATCATTGCTTATAATTAAATTCATGTAATTACAGTGTGCATATGTATGGGGGATATATAAATAAATGGCTCTACTCATTAGCTGACACCTCGTATACGTCTGCTGCTTAATTATTGTCAGGAAATATTTTATGCCAGAACGAAGGTTGAAAAGACTTATGTGGTTTTAAATGCAACGCTGGCAAAGTTTACAGCCAACTATATTTTAAAATAAATTGGCCGAGAAAATGAAACGTCAAGTCATTCAAGTTTGCTTCGGTTTTCTCTTGGAGTGGTTTGTGTCTGGTTAAAATGCTTTTGGCCCATACTTTGACTGGATTAGATGTGACATTAAGGAGTTTGCACTCTAGGAAACTTCATATTCAATGAGGTTGCTTGTGTGATCAATGACCTTTAAACTGCACCCTTAATAGTAATAGGTGTGCTTCTCAAGCTTTTTTATAGGTTGATAACTTATTTCTTCATGTTCTTGCTAATGTCAATGATTAAACCGTCATTTAATACATTACACAGTATGATGATGCAATTGAAAAACATGTTATTATAATGTTATGAAATTTGGGGGAGGGCAGACTCTCCATAATTCTAAATTTGGTAAAGGGGTGGAATTTAGCTGATTTCTGGAATATGAAGAGAAGATGCCAGACCAGTGAAAAAATACAGGCTGAACCAGTTCTCCTGTTCAGGAGATCATTGACAGCGATGACATCAAGAACACAAGGACAACTAAATGTAAATGCTGCAAACTCTCTGACCATAAAACTCAGGTGAAAATATGTGTGAATAAACCGTATTTATAAGACAAGGTAGACTCCACTGTGCCTAATTTTTGCCAAAGAAACACAAACCCTGGTTAAGTGCCAAGATCTCTGGAATTTCTTGCTGCCACTTGGCAGAAATTGGGGTGGCAGGTAACACTAATTTAAGATACAGTACAATAGTTGCAGTAAATGTCTGGAATTTAGTAAATGCTGGTATTCACCACTGATTGCTTGCATTTCCAGATTAAGTTTCTGACTGCCTGAAAATGGATATACACAGTGCTTTTTTCTGGCGGGTACGCATACCTCTAAACATTTTGTGAATCTGAGTATTGAGGGGCAGTATTTCAATATGAGTAGGAAAATGAGAGTACCCTAAACATTTTTTTATATATATAGAAAAAAGCACTGTATATACATCACTTTTCAGACATACCATACACCAGCTAGGAATGGAGGAGTGATTACTTCAGTCCACCTTCTGAAGCTAGCCAACGCAATTCACTCGTCGGACACTTGTGCATGCAGTTATCAGTTGGGTTACGGTTCTCCAACTTTTACAATGCAGTTTTTGTTCAAAACTAGTTCACGAAAATGAGTATTTTATGGGGGAAATGCATACCAGATGCATAGTTTAGGGCAGCAGTTTGTTTGTTTGTTTGTTATATGCCACCCTTAACTGAACGGTCCCATGACTTACAAAGTGCCATAATTAAAAAGTACAAATTATAATAGTACCATAAAAGAAAACCACTGGGTTCGAAACAATATAAGTTAAAGGCCTTTGCAGATGATTTAGTATTGACTTTGCAGAATCCCGAACAGAGTGCAGTGAGAGCACTGCAGATAATTCAAGAATTTGGCAATGTGGCGGGTTTTAAGCTGAATAAAGGGAAAACTAAAGTATTGGATAAAAATTTGACACTACAAGAGAGACAGAATATAGAGGAATGCACAGGACTGAAGTGTGTAAAAAAGGTGAAATATCTAGGAGTTAATATGACGTCAAAAATTTGAATTTGTATAAAGACAATTATGAGAAATTATGGAAAGAAATCCAGAGAGATTTGGAAGTATGGACGAGGTTAAATTTGTCTTTAATGGGTAGAATAGCAACTGTTAAAATGAATGTTTTGCCGAGAATGTTGTTTTTATTCCAGGCCCTACCGATAGTTGACAAAATGAAATGTTTTCAAGAATGGCAGAAGATATTGTCTAAATTTGTCTGGCAGGGGAAGAAGCCAAGAATTAAATATAAACTTTTGACTGATGTTAAAGAAAGAGGAGGATTTTCCCTGCCGGACTTAAAGATTTATTTTGAAGCTGCTGCTTTTTGTTGGTTGAAAGATTGGTTTCTGCTAGATAATGATGATTTGCTGGATTTAGAGGGTCATGATAATGCATTTGGTTGGCATGCATATTTATGGTATGACAAAGTGAAATTGCATAAAGGCTTTAAAAACCATATAATTAGGAAATCATTGTTTAATGTCTGGATGAGATATAAGGATTTGTTGGAAAGGAAAACTCCTAGGTGGATTTCACCACTTGAGGCAAAGAAACCTAAAAGGACAAATATGGATGAGAATAGGTTGAAATACAAAGACATTTTGATGGAAGTGGGAAACCACTTTAAGTTAAGACCATATGAACAATTGAAAGATAGGTTGAGCGATTGGTTTCAGTATGTGCAGATAAATGAAGCATTCAAGCTAGACAAAAAATTAGGATTCAAATCAGAAAAATCGAAATTAGAGACGGAGTTATTAGAGACAGATCACAAGAATTTGTCCAGAATGTATAATTTGTTGCTAGAATGGCATTTGAAAGATGAGCAAACAAAATCAGTTATGATTGAATGGGCCAAGGATCTGGGTCATAATGTGATGATGTCGGAGTGGGAAAAACTGTGGAAGAAGGGTATGAAATTTACGGCTTGTACGGTGTTGAAGGAAAACTTGATGAAAATGATGTATAGATGGTATCTGACGCCGGTCAAGTTAGCTAAAATGTACCACAAAAGCGACAATAAATGTTGGAAATGTAAGCAGGATGTTGGCTCATTCTACCATATGTGGTGGACATGCCCTAAGATAAAAGGCTTCTGGGAAATGATTTATAATGAATTGAAAAAGATGTTTAAAAACACATTTTTGAAAAAACCGGAAGCCTTTTTGCTTGGAATAATTGGGGAAGAAATTCCCAAGGACGATGTTAATCTGTTCATGTATGCCACCACAGCTGCTAGGATTTTAATAGCAAAATATTGGAAAAAAGAGGAATTGCCTTCGAAGCAGGAATGGCAAATGAAAATGATGGACTATATGGAATTGGCGGAATTGACAGGAAGACTCCGGGACCAGACAAATGACAAAGTTTTTAAAGACTGGAAGAAATTTAAAATGTATATAGGGAATGTATTTGATAATTAGAGTTTGAATATCCAGGAAACTAAAGAGGTTAAGGCATTAGGGAAATAATAGAAGATTATAAGTTTGAAATTAGGGTAGATGATATCAAGATGAATTACTTTTGAAGTTTTAAAGGGATTACATGATGGGTTAGAAAGATGATTTAGAAACTGCTATAGAAGTTTATAAAAGTGAAAATCAGATAGTAGGGAATTGGGGAAGCCTGAAGACAATGATTATTAAAATGGATGAGAAATGATATATTTTTCTGTTATATGTTGTTTGATTATTGTATTTTTGTATTTTGTATTTTGATGTTTTTTGTATTTTGTATGTTTTGTTGATAAAAGATTAATAAAAAATATATTAAAAAAAAGAAAAAGAAAACCACTAAACTAACCAGTAACAACATTAGCAAACCAAGAGCACAGAAGAATAAAATGGGCAAAGCATGAGCATAGAAGAGCAAATGCAGCAACAGTGAAAACGTTTAGCCAATCAAGGCCTGGTTAAAGAGGTACATCTTGAGCAATTGCTGAAAAGCATACAATGATTTCACAAGGTGCACCTCAGAGGTGAGCTCATTGTACACTCTGGGGGCCAATGAAGAGAAGGACCTCTCATCACCTCATGCACCACAATGAGAAGCATACCCAAAAAATGCATACTGTATAGTGAAGGAATGGTGCCTATTGCATTTTGATAATAAGCAACATTCATTTTCATACATTCACAAACTATCTGAAAATGTAGACTTCCAAATATGTCTGTCAATATTTACAAAATTTGGGACATTTTCTGTAATATATGCTATGTCACACTAAGAAAAATATAGCACCATGAGGCAATTTCATTTTGTCCTATAGAATGGCAGAAGCCTCCCCTCAGTGTCTGCAGATTTTTCATCTCCTTCATAAGCAAGTATAGGATATATGGAGTGCAGTGTATCAAGAGATGCAATGTGTTTTCCTTCACCATATTAATGGTGCTCAAAGTCATGACAAATTGACATGTTTGCACAGCACAGCATCCATTGGTATGATTACCAACTTGTCTGTTTTGACACCTCGTTGGGCATTACAATTGCTTTCTATTGATGGAGTCTGAAATAGCAGATAGGAAAGTGCTCTGTTATGTTTGTAGATGTGGAAGTTGCTTTCATATCTGTCTACACAGAATCAATACCTCTGGCTGCTTAAGACTAGATGCAACTGGGGTCCAGTTCAGGTTCAAGCAGATGCAGATCAGGAGGGCAATCCATTTAGTCCCAGATGAGCAGGAGGTCAGGCACAAGATGTGGCAGATGATGCTCAAAGAGCAAGCACAGGGGAAAGCAGGCATTCTGAGGGAGCAGTAGAGGGTTGAAGGAGCCAAAAACACATGCAAGGTCAACGGCAGGCAGGGTTCTCCATCTAAGATAGCAGTCATGAAAACAAAGAATAGACAGAGGCCACACAATCAAGGCAAATTGATAGGACCAATACACTGGCTCACTGAAGCTGCAGGGACAAAATAGTCTGTCAGACTCCAAAATATCTAGACTTCTGTGAATTCTATGTGTTTGATAAAACTGGACTCTTTATTGGCGTATGGCAAGATACACTTTGCTGCACAACCTCATAATGTAGTCCAACTATGTTGCCACATAAGTCTTAGCAAATGATCAAGGACTATATATTATTAAGAGATTTGCCCTGGCCAAAACAGATGTGGTTTTGCTGAAATTATTGTTGGCAATGGAATCCTTAAGAGGAATGTGATTTCACCGTATTGAGATACCAAGAATTTACAGAAGAGATGTTTACGAGTCTGATTCATTTTAGAGATGCATCTCAGAAGCAGCTTTGCTTTCATTTTTCATCATATAGAAAAGAATTAATAATGGCAACAGAGACTTGAGTGTACATATGAAAGCTCCAAGGCTGTTGTGAATTAATATGAAATTTGCCCAAAACTGCCATGGGACTAAACACATCTACTACAGTACTTCTATTTCCAGCGGTATACTGCATCATTTTGTTTGTATTAATTTTGCCATATTGTAACACGTGTTATTTAGTTTTCTTGGAAGGTGAGATGGAAAGGAAATGTGATTTATTTATTCTTTGCAATATAATCAGTAACTGGAAAAAGTGTGGCTGTGTGTGTGTGTGTGTGTGTTCAGATTTTCTGCTTGCTACTAGAGCCGGATTTAGGTTTGATGAGAGCACAAGCTACTGGAGGTAATGGGGCCGTTTATATGTCCAGCTGTCCTTTGTCAACAACAAATTGTTGCCATTTTTTGTGTTGAATATATGCTATATGGTAATTTATGGAGCTAATAGGTCCATACACAACAACACTGTTGCTGTAGTTTTATTTTATTTGTTTTTTATCTTATATTTTGGGAAAATATTTGTTGTTTAGTCGTTCAGTTGTGTCTGAATCTTTGTGACCCCATGGACCAGAGCACGCCAGGCACTCCTGTCTTCCACTGCCTCCCGCAGTTTGGTCAGACTTATGTTGGTGGCTTTGAGAACACTGTCCAACCATCTCGTCCTCTGTCGTCCCCTTCTTCTTGTGCCCTCCATCTTTCCCAACATCAGGGTCTTTTCCAGGGAGTCTTCTCTTCTCATGAGGTGGCCAAAGTATTGGAGCCTCAGCTTCAGGATCTGTCCTTCCAGTGAGCAGTCAGGGCTGATATGCAGATGACACAACCTTGATGGCAGAAAGCGAGGAGGAATTAAAGAACCTTTTAATGAGGGTGAAAGAGGAGAGCGCAAAATATGGTCTGAAGCTCAACATCAAAAAAACCAAGGTCATGGCCACTGGTCCCATCACCTCCTGGCAAATGGAAGGGGAAGAAATGGAGGCAGTGAGAGATTTTACTTTCTTGGGTTCCATGATCACTGCAGATGGTGACAGCAGTCACGAAATTAAAAGACTCCTGCTTCTTGGGAGAAAAGCAATGACAAACCTAGACAGCATCTTAAAAAGCAGAGACATCACCTTGCCGACAAAGGTCCGTATAGTTAAAGCTATGGTTTTCCCAGTAGTGATGTATGGAAGTGAGAGCTGGACCATAAAGAAGGCTGATCGCCGAAGAATTGATGCTTTTGAATTATGGTGCTGGAGGAGACTCTTGAGAGTCCCATGGACTGCAAGAAGATCAAACCTATCCATTCTTAAGGAATTCAGCCCTGAGTGCTCCCTGGAAGGACAGATCGTGAAGCTGAGGCTCCAATACTTTGGCCACCTCATGAGCAGAGAAGAATCCTTGGAAAAGACCTTGATGTTGGGAAAGATTGAGGGCACTAGGAGAAGGGGACGACAGAGGACGAGATGGTTGGACAGTGTTCTCGAAGCTACGACCATGAGTTAGACCAAACTGTGGGAGGCAGTGCAAGGCAGGAGTGCCTGGCGTGCTATGGTCCATGGGGTCACGAAGAGTCGGACACGACTAAACGACTAAACAACAAGCTCTTGATATGCCGTAATTAGCAGGTTAGCAAAGGAATGAAAGCAACTGTAAATTCTCAGCACACACTTTTCAGATTGCTGCCCAATGTTTCTGGTGTAAAATTTGGATTGTGGTTTGCTTGTGTAGTTTTCTGGTTTTGTGCAAATCTGAGAGATCAAAAAAAGAAGAAGACGACTTATTCTTCCATTCAAGAGTGCATCAGAAATCACTATGAGCACAGCTAAAAAAGGAATGAAAGAATTGAAGAAGCAGTGGTCATGGAAAACAGAGTAGCAGAAAGTGACAATTGATCCACCCCTCTAAAATACCAAAACAAAGCATCTGCAACCCCAAGTGGAACAGTTTGGAGCCTGCTTGGGTCAATCCAGATTTACAGGGGGAAAGCTTCAAGATTAGGGTTTGAGGGTGATGTGATGTGGACTACGCAAATTTAATAGGAAAGCAAACAGCTCCAAACACACAGTAAATGGCAGGGTGGGAAAGCTCTAAGAATGTTAGTCCTTATTACTTGGGAGAATTTGACCTTGGCTGATGTTTAATTTGCTGGTTTACTAATTATCTCTTCAAGTATATTTCTTTCAGCAATGTGGCTTTTGCTCAATTATCTAAAAATATGAAGCTAAAGATTATATCAGGTTAATTTAATGAAATACAACCAGGGTAATAATTATTTAAAGGTCATCTGCAAAGCCAAAGAAGGGATCAACATCACTACCAGCACCTTCAGTAACTAAACACTGAACAATTATGTAGCATTGACACAGGAGGAGAAGAGGAATGAGGAAATGGAAAATAGGAGGTGAAGAGCTGGATGGTTCAGAGGAAATGGAGGAAGAAAACAATATTTTTAAGAGAGGAAGATGTCAATGTTTAAACTTTAGTTTTCATTTTAAAAGTTGAAAATATATTCAACATTAGTACACAATAATTAAATAAATCTTAGTTCAGGACTAGGATACCTAGAAGATTATATCATCCTTTATACACCGGATTGAAAAAAGCCTCTTGCAGATACCGTCAAAGAACTCATTCCATCCAATATTGGGGGGGGGGGTTATATGTATGTTTCAACAAGTATGGATATATGTATGCTTCAACAAGTATGGATATCAGGGGAGGAGAATTCATAGGTCAGATGTCACAATGGAAACTTGGTAAGTTGACGAAAGAACAGAAAAGTCAGGGTTTTACAAGATGTACCGAACCAGCAGAATGAAGAGGATGAGAATAAATGTAAAAGGCAGAGAAAAGTATGAGAGGAGCAATATTTATAATGGTTAATATATTTTGGATTAATTAGCATTTTTAAAACTCTTATTAAGAAAACATGAGGAATAGATCCCCCATGGAGATTTCATTATAGAACTGGATTGTATTTATTAGAGAATCTCTTTAGGTTTTTCCTTTTAATCAATCCATCATAATAACAATATCCAGTATTTAATTCTGCTGATTATCAAGATGAGGGGAGCAGCCAGGAATTAAAAACTGCTAAGAACAGTGTTGAAAATGGTAAAATACTTCGTTTAGTATTTAATCATGTATATGTTGTTCTATATAGTTATCTACCACTTTCAGGAAGAATGGAAATCTCCCTCCTGTTACTTCTAGTAAATGGCACAAAATGGGATGGTAAGAAGAGTATTCACATGTTAGCATCATGACAAGGTTTGATAGCACATTAGGGTGAAGGTATACCATCATGTGACAAAGCCCAGGGGTTCAATTGGATCTGAATAAACTTATCTTGAATTGACTTAAGTTTATGCAGCTAGTATGCTTTACTGGATGAGTGGAGTTCCCTGTCACCAGCCTTATCTTTCTCCAGAGACTTCCCAAAATGGAATTGCAGCCTTAGAAGTTTTATTTGCAGTTAACTTGCACGCAGCTTTTGTTAAATTAAAAACAAACAAACAAACAAATAGGTGTTTGCTTTTAGGCGTCTCTAGTAGAGCTACAAATATTCAGTTGTTTCATTAAGGGAAAATACGTAAGTGCTTTCTGAGAACCTGAAATTACCTCTGAGCAGGTTCATCTTTTTAAGTAAGTCTACACACTATACTTCTCCAGGGAGGAGAACAACATATTAAACCACCTCACTACTTATCCTAACTCTCATTAAAACATAAATACAGAATAAGCAGAATAAACCAAAAACAACTGATAAAATAAGATAGCAGAGGGTACAACACACAACTACCCTCCTGCATATTACAGTTTGCCAAAAGCCTGCCAAAATAAAGGATTTGTGTGTGTGTGTGTGTGTGTGTGTGTGTGTGTGTGTGTGTGTGTGCTCTTCACAGCCATTGCTCCACTAATTTGCTACTTTTTGGTTGCCATTCTCTCCCCCCCCCATTTACAGCTTCATCCTTATGATCCAGTCTATCAGCGACATGATAAAATCAAAATGCTGCAAGCGCCTCTTGTCATGCTTTGCTCTGCAGTTGTCAAAATTGTTATGTGATGACATCACAGAGGGCAAGCAAAGCCAATGGAGAATGATCTCAATACTTCCTGTTCCACATTACTTTCACTTTGTTAGGGGAACACTTTCACACCCTTTACAGCAACTTATGAAATATTACTGAATGGCAAGCACTGTTCAATGCTGCTGAAAACATACGCGGAAGCTCCCTATTTCAGCTCAACCCTATCAAACAGCTGAGAGTATTGTAGAAGTGCTAAAGAATAATATAATTTGGAGAAGATGAATTATTTCAAAAGTCCTTATTAGCCTGTAAAGTTCTTGGAAGCGAAGGTGGCAAACGCTCGATATCCACAATAAAATATGAGCCAGGCTGTATTGCTCAATATTCCAATTCTAATTCACAAAAACATTCCGTTCAACTTGTTTCCTGGTCTGAATCGATGCCTGGGTGCCATAATCTAGGCATTCTTCAGTGCTTACAAAAACAAATTGACTCTGCTGCGAAAAAGGCACATTCTATGTATAAATTTAAAGCTCAGCAAATTGTCTGATATCTCTGCAGCCAGTTATTTACTGCCAAAACCAAATTTATAGCAATCTCTTCAAACCTATTACTCAATAACGTGGGGAGCAGAGCAAGGAACTTATCTATATAATATTTCATGCTTGTAAAGTAGCTGTGCCTGTGAATACATCTGCCTTCTGCACCTGAACCCACGTCACTGGTACAAGGTGCTGTGGAAAGCTCAGAGGCGGGGTGAGGGGAAAGTAACTGCCTGTGTTTGGGGAATCTACACTCTTTCACCTAGGACGGTGCTGGAAGACACAAACACATCTGCCTTCCTGGCTAGGAATCGCAGCAGTTTGTTTGTTTATTTGTTTGTTTGTTTTGTATGCTGATGGTGCTACTGGCTGGAATTTCATGCATCAGGCTGAATAACTGTACAAAGAGGGGGAAGCAGAGAATGTGTTTGGCTAGAATTTGTCTTAATTTAATCACATTGCCTTTCATCAATATTTCATCAATATTTAAGAGCGGCAGGTGGGGGATATAATGCACAAGAACAATTTAAAATAATTGAATAACAGAATTCAAAAGCCAGGGTAAATAAGAAAGATTCTGCCAGACATCTAAAAGAAAGCTGGACCAGCCTCCTTGGAGATTGCTTTCTGTTTTCAAAGCACCACTGCTGAAAAGAAAAGGATTTCCCATCTGAAATCCTGGATAATCAATGCTACTCAGTGTAGACCAAGAGTGGGGAACCTTCAGCTCATAGGCTGGCCTTGTCTTACCAGGGGTCCAGTTTGGCCATGAAGCCATTTCCCCAAACCAGGCCCCCACACCCATGACATTAGCTGTTGGGCAGCAGGACAGGATTTTATCCCACATTGGCTTTGTGTCTTATTCCCAAGAGTGAAACAGGAGCATGCAGTATTTAATCGTCACTTTTCAACTGATGGATGGGCACTGTGCAAAAATGCTGTTTGAAGCACCTTGAGCTTCTCTTTTAACTGAGTGGGAGGGCAGCCATAGCAGCAGGGCAGAGGACCCACTCACTTAAAGGAGAAATGTGAGCTGCCTCAAACAGTGCTTTTGCAAAGCACTTTAAAGTAGCCTTGTGCTCCTTTTTCAGCCTTCAGAGACCAAAATGGGAATGCAGGGGTTGCATAAAAGCATTTGCAAGTCTCTCTTATCTCTCCTTTTAAACCTCTGAGATGAGGATTTTAAAGGAGGAGTGGCTTGGGGTAGAATTGCCAAGGTGCACATGGGATGTAATAGGGGGCAGCCCCAACCTCCTGTCAAATTTGGCCTGCAAGGCCAATCCTGTTAATGGAGAGAAACAAAGATTACCCTTCCCTGGTGTGGTAAATCTGGAGCTAGATGGGCCAAAGGTCTGAGATAGCTTGCTGTGTTTCTCTTGTTGACACCCACGTCACTTCTGAAAATGGTGGCACACAGAGAAGGGCCTCAGCAATGTAGGCTGCCATATGGTTGGTTGTACTGCAGATGATGTGGAATTTGAAAAGGAAACATTGTCTAGATCAGGCATCCCCAAACTGCGGCCCTCCAGATGTTTTGGCCTACAACTCCCATGATCCCTAGCTAACAGGACCAGTGGTCAGGGATGATGGGAATTGTAGTCCAAAACATCTGGAGGGCCGAAGTTTGGGGGTGCCTGATCTAGATGCTCAAGCTATGTGCTGCTGCTTTCCCCTGCCTTAGAGTCTTCACTTGGCATGCACTTCACAGGGTGCAAAACAACATGACCCAATTTAAGCAATTTTAATAAGGTTTCATAGAGGAAGCTGGTAATTAGTGTCCCAACTATGATTTGCCTGTGGGGGGGGGTCAACTATCATTTTTTTTTGTATGTAACTTTAGTGTATCTTAAGTAATATATAACATACTTTTAATGCATAAAAACTCCATTTGGAGTTGAAAAGCATTCTTGGCAGGAATAAAATGTAATCTGACACATTTGTTAATTGCTGCAACATGATATGTGAATTTTAGGTCTGCATCGCTGAGCCAAGTGTATAATGAATGGGAAAATAGGTAACCATTCTATTCCATACCACAACAATGGAAGGGAAAAAATGTCCCTGCAAAGTTTCATGGGTTCCTGCTTGAAGAATGATGATGTAAAAAATGATAATGTGGAATTTGGATTTGTACTGAACATTCTACATCATTATAGAGAAAAGCCTCCTGTCCATTTATATAAACACTCCTATCCTGTTTGCTTATGAGCTGTGCAGACTCTTAACAACAGTCAGGTGTCCCAGTTAAAGCAAGTTATTGCACTAGGGGGCAAATAAGTATTACCTATTTAACTTAATCAATCACACTAGTTAACAGCTGCAACAAATCAAACCTGTTGTCTTATATGTTGCATTAAAACTAGGGGCTCCTGGTTGGAAGCACTTCTGCAATCAATGAACCATTGGCTCATTTCATCAAGTATCATTTGCAATTTTTGTTTGGGACCATATCTGCATTTTTATAAGCTCAATTTACTTCAGATGCTCAATAACATGGTTGATAGAGTATATCTTAAGAGTTTATTCAGCCTCCATAGCCCAGTTATTCCATCTTCCAGCTCTCGGTCTACTTTTATAGGCTTTTCCAGCTTCAACATATGGATTTTTATGGCCAATACTTGCTGTGTTTGATCACTGAAGCGGTTGGGAATGCCATTGATCAATGTGCTGATCTGTGTGGAAAGCCACATTCACAACTGCCAAGGACAGATAACCAATGGGCCAAAATGACTAATAGCCACCTCCAGTAAAATAGAATTCAAGAAATGCCACGCTGCATTAATTGGTTCATGGGAGAGTATGGTGGAGATTATTGCTAGATAAGAAAAGGCTCCCTATATCACACTCAGGGCTCCATTTAATTTCAACAATTGCCAGCCAGATTCCCTGCTATGGATCTGCACCATCTTGTACTGAGGACCTACACTCCTGTATTTGTCTAATTTTTGTAAAACATCACTACCATCTAGGTTGGTGGTTGGTGTTTAGACCTTTAAACCTCCCCCTATAAATAAATTCACACAAGACTCGAATTTTGGTTTGCTTTTTGGCAGAATTTAGGCCACAACTTTATTGATTACATCAGGTGAGTGGTTGCATAGGCTCTGGTTCGATTAGCTCCCTGCACCGTTCCAGGTAGCGCTGGCCCAGGGCACCACCGCAGGTCAGCCTAGGGTGAACACCTGGAATGGTAGAAAGCCGGGGACATGCTATGTCCACCACCCTGATGTCCCCCTGGACTCAGGCTTGGGCACATCCCCCTCACAGGGTTGACCAAACCATTGAGTCCCTGGATTCCTTTAACGAAATACCCTTCCCATAGGGATGGTGAGAGCGTTTCCCCATCCCCATCACCTGAACCAGAGCCTATCCGCAACCTTACAAGTTGTGACGATTTGCTACGCTGCAGGCGAAACCCAAGTGGCACCAACCAATCAGCCAAGTGGGGAAAATTCCTGCCATGCCCCTGTCCCAATGACAGACAACACACAGCGACATAGCAAGGTCAAAAGTGCAAGCCCTAAAAGTAGGGGAGGTGGGTGGGTGTTCTGATGCACTGACCGAAAGAGGAAGCTCTGAGTCACGTGCATGGGCATATATAGGTCCCTTGATCAGTTTGGCTAGTGTCCCATTGGCCTGATTAAACCCTGCATCAAGGGACCTACCAATAGGGTGTTGTGGCTATCTAATCGTACCCACCCACAACATAGGGTTTGGTTGTCAGGTCACACCGCAACACGTGCCCTCTTTAAAGGAGGACATGATCCATCACTACACTAGCTTAGATGACCCCTGTGTGATCTAAATAGGTGACTTGTGAAAAGGTATTCTCTGTGGTGCCCCCCCCCCCGGTCTATGATATTCTCCCTTGTGTCTGCTGTGGAGACTATTTTTGTGCCATTTGTTTGCCTGAACATTTGCAGGCTACTAGGGCTTATATGTGGAAGTAAGTTGCCAGTTATAGGTATATTGCGGTTGAATGGCGGTGGAGTAATTGATAATGTAGAAAGTCCTCAGAGTCTCATGTTTTAGGAATTGTAACTTGAAGTATCCTATGCACTGAACTCTTATGATGAAGGGCAAGCTAGGAATGAAAGGATTAATAAAGCAACATTTCTTCAGTTAAGAGAAGGCAAACAATTATGCAACATCACGAACGCACACACCCAAATTGTTACCTTTGTTACCTTTTCCCAGAAGTATTGCCTTTTGGAGAATTTATTTTCCCCTCATCAAAGTGAATACTGTACAGTAGTACCTTGGTTTTACGAACTTAATCCGATCCGGAAGTTTGTTCTTAAACCAAGGTGTGCTTTCCCATAGCAGCGGGGGACTAAATTTACAAATGGAACACACTCAGCAGGAAGCAGAATATGTTCTACTTCCAAGGCAAAGTTCACAAACCAAAACACCTACTTCTGGGTTTGCAGCGTTCTTAATCCAAGTTGTTCATAAACTAAGCTATTCTTAAACCAAGGTACCAAACTGTACAACTCTGGTGAAACAATGGGGGGGGGAATGAGTATGAGAACTATAGCTCAGTGGTAGAGCACATTGTTTCCTTCCCTAAGGTACAGGTTCAATTCCTAGCATCTCTTGATAGCGCTGAGAAACTTCCCTGACTGAAATCCTGGGTTGCTGTTGCCAGTCAGAGTAGATGATACTGAGGTAGATGGCTCAATGGTCTGATGTGCTTTAAGGCAGCTCCCTGTTTTTCTGAGAGATGAGCATAAGCTACTGGGCTCTTTACAAAGCTCTGGACAGCACAAAGCACAAAAGATTAATTAGCCAAGAAGAATGTTGGGCTGAGCTGTTTTAAATCTGAATAAATAAATAAGTTTCCCTCAGGGTCCCTTGCAGTAGGACAATTCTGTGATTCTAGGAATTGCCTCATGCTTTACACGTAAGCTAAAGAGCACAGTGCAATTCCAGTGGGACTGGGGGAAATGACTTATGGAGCATTGAAAAAGATTGCTATTGGGCAGGGATGGGTGAATTCATTTTATCTAATTTTGAACCCAGTTGAACATCTTGTGTGTGAAATGTCAACTCAAGCTTGAGTTATTAGAGTTTTGTTCCTCTAAGGAAAAGCTTTGATAAAAAGAGCCAGGAAGAAAAATCTAATGGACATGAAGTGGGGGGAAATGAAACAGAAAGTGTGAAATGAAATATCTTGCCAGGGAGAAATATAAAGGCAGAGAGAAAATAAGCAACAGAGGAAACTGTCTTTCCAGTGTCAGGAAAGAGATGTCCCCTTTCATGCTTACACAACTGGTACAAGCTGCAATTGTGCTCCATGATGCATGATTAAGCACCGTTAATACTCATGATAACTAAGCATTTTTAAGTGAACACAGGAGACAAGATGGAGTTTTTATTTATTTTCCTTTAAAATATTGATAAACTGTTCATATTGCAAAATATCAGAGCAGTGTGCAGAAATTACAGCCAATATAACTGTAGATATTTATTCCACAATTCAGTGTTGGAAATGTTTATTGAATATGTACTTACCGCTGTGAGATAGGCCACACACCTATTTCACAGATGGAAAACTGAGTCTTGTGGCTACTGGGTGCCATCGCTATTCCATGGAAATTTATTTATTTCTGTTGTATCTGTTGTTGTGTATTGCATTGGCTAAAGTCCTCTGCCTTATTTACAAACTATTACAAACGCAAAATACAGTCAGAAAAAAAATTAAGAACAAAATCACCCAAAATGTCAGACCCTCCCCCATTCTTCCTTTATTTCACCATACAGTTTTCATGAGGCTAGCCAGTCAGTTTTCCCACATACAAACCTTCATTTAATCCACTGTTTGATACACTCTTTTGCTTTCTTTTCTTTATATTGTTATGCACACCAGTACCCACAGCTTTGCTTACTGTGAAATAATTCTATTAATTCAGCTAAACTTCTTATGTATCTACGAATCTAGTCAGTAAACAGAATCTGAATGCAACTTGGAAGATTTGCTACTGACTGAAACCAAACAGTTCTAATTTGGCGTGCTGCCGATATTGTGCTTTAAAAAGCTGCTTTCTTCCATTAGGGTGATTTAAATAAAAGACATTGGAGAAAGAAGAGCTCCTTTGTCACACTTTGAATGTAATAAGATGTACATTTTGAGCCGGGTTGTTTAGGTTTGTCTGAGATTACAGCACGAAAAAGGCATTATGCTACAGTTGGTCTTTATAATCAAAAAACAGCTGAGACCACTAATCTCTATTTGATTTACTGCCATTGAAAACAGTGAAACTACATCAGCATAAATGATTTGAGATTTAACTAGAGCTCTAGAGCAAACCTTTAGGAAATGCCTCAAAATGGCAGCCACCTTGTGGTGGGAAATAGACACTGCCTGCAAACTGGTGCCACAGAGAATTTAAATCGCTGAGGTGGGACTTATTTGCATGTTGAGTTACTTTTTTGAAATGTAAGGCTGGTACAGACATTTGAGGAAGCAATAATCTTGCCTGTAACTCTTGAGTCTGTGCCTCAACTATCAGATACAGAAGTTGCAAACTCTAGTTTCCTTGGCACTTATTTGCCCTAAGTTATAATAGTACTGTCAGAATCTGAGAAAGAAAGTTGTAAACATTGGAAGGAATCTCAAATATCATCAGTTCTTACTTCCTGCCTATGTAGGAAATCTATTACAACATCCTTGATAGGTGACTATCAGCCTCTTCTTAAAGCCTCTAGCACTTTCCTGTTCAGCTGTTGAATGGCTCATATTGTCAGGAAGCTCTTCTTAATAGTTAGTCTACTAACTCCTTCTTTCCTTGTACAGTAATTTGAACCAATTGGTTCAGGTCCTACCTTCTGGAACAGCAACAAAATTACTCCATCATCTTTGAAAAAGCCCTTCAAATATTTGAAGATGGATATCCTATCACCTCTAACTTGTTTCTTCTGTAGACTAAACTTATTCAGCTCCTCCCACCTTTTCTTATTATAACTTTGTTCTAAGATGGCCTATACTTGTTTGAAGAGGAAACGATTATTACAGATAACCTACTGTTTATTAAAAAGTTAATTGGTGAAAGGAGAAGATGCTACTGCTACAGTAAAGGTAAAGGTAAGGGACCCCTGACCATTAGGTCCAGTCGTGGCCGACTCGGGTTGCGGTGCTCATCTCGCTCTATTGGCCAAGGGAGCCGGCGTACAGCTTCCAGGTCATGTGGCCAGCATGACTAAGCCGCTTCTGGCGAACCAGAGCAGTGCATGGAAACACTATTTACCTTCCCGCTGTAGCGATACCTATTTATCTACTTGCACTTTGATGTGCTTTCGAACTGCTAGGTGGGCAAGAGCAGGGACTGAGCAACGGGAGTTCACCCAGTCATGGGGATTCAAACCGCCGACCTTCTGATTGGCAAGCCCTAGGCTCTGTGGCTTAACTTACAGCGCCACCCGCATCCCACACTCCTACAATAATTGCATAATTGTATAATTACTTGAGCTGCATTACTAGGCTGAAATTTTACTGTTGAATTCCCCTTTCCTTTAGGATTTTGATTGAGATTATTTGCTGAGGGGGGGAGGGGGATCTAATCCATAAAAGCATAGAGAGCATGTAAAAATCTGCCGTATACTAGAAGAGTCTATCAATCTAGTCCAGTTTTTGTTTACTAAGACTAGCAGCAGCTTCCAGTCTTCGTTTAAGTGGAAATGCAAAGGCTTGAACCTGGAATGTTTTGTATTCAAAGCAGCTGCTCTATAACTGAGCTATAGACCACTCTTGAATTGTTGGCTGATGATAATATTTCTGCTTCCCCTATGGATGTCATGGGTGGAATACTTAGGCTTCCACACCTTTAAAGCAGAGGTCACCAAACATTTTGGGCCAGTAGGCATATTTTGAATTTTGAGAAAGTGTCATGAGTGCCAGTAACTTAATGGTGGCCATGGGAGTGTGGCATAACACACAGTGGTTGCCATGGTAGTGTGTAGAGGAGGCTGAGATATGTAAACAGGACCAATGCAGTAAGAGCAAGTGGCCTTTCATGCCTTGTCAATTTTTGAGGGGATGTTTATTGTGACTTTTTGTGGGCACTATATTGTAGGCACCACATTGGTTAGCCCTGCACTCAAGGTTCAGCTTCAGGTCTGCCTTCAGCAGAAGCAAGTAGATTTTTAAACAAATTCCTCTTTATTAGGAACAACACGTAGAAATGCAACACTTTTGCAGCAAGACAAATCAACTCCCAAAGAAAGACAGAGTAAACGAAAGCTATGCCTAGCGGGGCATCAATCCAGCATCAGTCAAGAAAGTGGACTGGTCCATTGCAGGCCACTTAAAGATACATTAAATATACGACAGCTGACAAGCTAGCTGCTGTGTGAGGCCAGTTGTATCCTGAAAAGTAAGAATGATTCCAAGTTGGAAATCAGCTCATAAGACAAGTAAGTACATAGTGCAATTTATAGCAACTGCATTCAAGAGGATCTGTGAATAGGACTTTCGTCATAGATTTTCATTTGTGCTCCTGGTATTTTCAGCAAAACTTCTTATCTGAAACTTGTGAAATAACATGCTTGTGTTTGATAAAAACAGATAGTTTTTTCATGTTGCATTTCTTTTATTTGTATGAGATGAAACAGATGTGATTTTTTTCATTACATCCCCCTGTGCTACTCATGCATTTGCCCAGACATACAAATAGAGGCACCTAGTTTCCTTGGGTGGGGGTTGAGCCACTGATAGGGTTGCCATATTTCCAAAAGTAAAAGCCAGCAACCCCCCCCCCCAAGGTTGCTGAGCTTTTTTTACAGAAATGCCAAAACAACAACAACACACACACATGTTTTTTTTATAAGATCCAGGACAAAGCAATAAGATCCAAGACAGAAATTCCCTCCAGACATCAATTCTGGCTTTGGAATCCTGGTAATGTCTGGGAAAATCCAAGCATATATCAGCCCTACCTATTAATGAATTGTGTTTCATAAGCCTACTCTTAAGAATGTTTCTTGAATTATAAACCCCACTGAGTTCAGTGGGTTTTTCTACTATGTAACTGTATGTACAATCGCAGCCCTGATTTTGAAGGTCTTTGAACTGATTCACGCCTACATGTTAGTTGGAGGGCCCTGGAAGTGAATTGGGATTATAAACATTTTGTCTGCGGAGCTTTATATGTACAGTAATGGTTGCTTCATTTATGCAGGTCATCACATAATCTTAAAGTCACCAAGTAATGATTGATGCATGTGTGAACTCATTCTTAGTTCCTACCACTGCTCTTCCACATTTTCTTAGGCAGGAACTTGTTCTATCTTTGGACATTCATATAACTTTATGTCACACAAGGAACAAGTCTGAGATTGAACAACTGAACTGTTGTAGGAAAATAAATCATTATGTGTATTAGTTTTTAGCGCACATCAGGAATAGTGGGAATTTCCAAGGAATTCATTTCTGCTTCATTCTCCTGTTGGCTTCTGCTGTAATTCTTTAAAATGTTCAGTGCCCATTGGTGTGATCAGACTTCTCCTCCTCTACTCTTTCTTTTCTTTTTACTGCTTGGGGGCTCCTGCAATCCACCGGCAGTTCCTCTAATAAACCAGGCTGTTTTCAAGCCTGTAAACTAGCCCAATGTATGCATCTTGAAGCAATAAGAACACACACACACACACTTTATATTTTGTTCTTTCACACTTTCGTGTCCTAGCCAGAACAGGAAGCAGAAAAGCTGAGATACTGTGGACAAAACCACTTTTGTGAGATTAAACTCCAGCTGTGGTTTATCACATGCTTTCAGATAGATGGGATGCAGTTCAGCAGCTGGAGGTTTGATGTTTATAAAAGCACTTCTAACATTTGCTTCAGTTTGCCCATCACTTCATACTCTGAAAAATAAATGTTTTCTATCAATGAGGAAAAGTCATATAACAGTAAACTTGTTCCTGGCTCTGTAAGCTTTTATTTTTGTGTTCAAAAATAAAAAATAAAACTTACTGACCTTAATGGATGTTGTGTATACTGCAGTGCTAGCCATATGGACTATACAGCAACCTAGAAAATATTCAGTAACATATTTGTCCTCTTTCTGTCTCTCTGGAATCAATTACTAAGTGAGCAAAGAAAACTGTTAATGCCATAACTTTCCAATGGATTGAAACAATATGGCTGCCACATATTTATTCTCAGTTACACAATAATCGGGGGAGAGGGAAATTAAGAGGGTGTGTTATTTAGCAAGCCTGAAACAATATTTTTGCCAGAATTCACAGTACAATGCATAGTCAGCAAGAAATGCATTTAACATAAAATATTGTGTGGGGTAATGAGAGCTTTGCAGGGATGGTGGTGGTTAGGAATCTACACCAACTGTCCACTTTTCAACAATATCAGACATGTAGGAAGGTAACACTAAAGAGTGTCTCCCAAGTAGAAATAGCAAACATCAACGGGACTATGGCCCAATCCACACCCGACATTTAAAGCACCATGATACCACTTTAAACAGCCATGGCTTCCCATAAAGAATCATGAGAACTGTAGTTTGTTAAGGATGCTAAGAGTTATAAGGAGACCCATATTCCCCTTACAAAGCTATGGTTTCCAGTGTGGTTGAACAATCAATTCCTCTTCCCAAGGAACTCCAGGGAACCCTGTGGAGGGAGTAGGCGGTCACCTAACCCAGGCATAGGCAAACTCGCCCCTCCAGATGTTTTGAGACTACAATTCCCATCATCCCTGACCACTGGTCCTGTTAGATAGGGATGATGAGAGTTGTAGTCCCAGAACATCTGGAGGGCCAAGTTTGCCTATGCCTCACCTAACAACTCCCAGCACTGTTATCAAACTGCAGATCCCAGAATTCTTGGGGGGGGGAGTATTTAAATGTGCACTGCAGATGGGGCCTAGACATTTCTGCATTAACTCTCTTCTAGTTTCACAGTTCCATCCCCAAAATGAATGTTGCTTATTCTTTGTGTTGTTCCCTTGGATGAACCCTGCTAGACACATGCTCGGGGCAGTGCATAGTGGACCCAGGTAAAAGATTCCTGTCTCACTAGCAAATATATTCAAGGATCCCTTGTGAAGTGCACATAAACCTGAGTTCCCACATACCCATGTTGCACGCTCAAGAGCCATGTTTATAAAGGATGTTGTTTGTGTGAATGTTGAAAAGTTTAAACTTGGAGTCTAAAGCACATGTTCTTGGATATATTTTTAAAGGAGTAGATGGCAGAAAACCTGGGCTATTAGCTCTTAAGAATCTTAACAGACTGGAGTTTTTAGATAATGCAGTAAAAAGACCATTGCAGTTGGAGACCCTGGCACACGCTCTGCACATGACCTCATGAGTGGGTCTTTGTGGTTTGCAACCCAAATGTGGAAGGTTCATAAATATTTTACTGGAGTCCTTTGTTAGCCAAGGGGTGTATTCAGTGAAGCAGTCCTTCAAGTAGTAGCACTGTTGGATGGTTTTTAAAAAATAGCAGCTTCTTTACAGTGACCTCAAGCAACACATGTGTTTGAGTTATCTCGGAGGAGCCATGTCTGATGACATACTGCTCCAATACAGCTGTAGCTGCCAACTTCTAACTTTTCATTTGTTGAAAAGGATATTTTTCCTCAGGATTTCAAGAAACCTATTTAAATAATTTGGCTTTGTTACGGTTTCATTTGTAAAACAAGACTGGCAAATGTTAACATTATGCGTGGCTTTCTCTCTCTCTCTCTCTCTCTCTCTCTCTCTCTCTCTCTCTCTCTCTCTCTCTCTCTCTCTTTCTCTCTCTCTCTCTCTGTTGTACAACTATAGCATATTTTCCTCTAAGATTTTTGTTTGGCTTGTTCCAAGTGGAAATGCAAACTGGGGAGAACAGAAATACTTGCTTACTTCAGAACATCTACTTAAACAAATTGTGTCCTGCCTTAAAGAGGACACGTGTTGCGGTGAGACCTGGCAACCAAACCCTGTGTTGTGGGTGGGTATGATTGGATAGCCACAACACCCAATTGGTAGGTCCCTCGATGCAGGGTTCATCAGGCCAATGGGATGCAGGCTAAACGGATCAAGGCACCTATATATACCCATGCACGTGACCCAGAGCTTCCTCTTTTGGTCAATGCATTGGAACACCCGCCCACCTCTCCCTATATTTAGGACTTGCACGCTTGACCTTGTTATGCCGTCGTGTGTTGTCTGTCGTTGAGACAGGGGCACGGCAGGAATTTTCCCCACTTGGCTGATTGGCTGGTGCCATTTGGGTTTTTCCTGCCACATAGCAAACCATCACAACTTGTAAGGTTGCAGATAGGCACTGGTTCAGGTGATAGGGATGGAGGAACGGTCTCGCCATCCCTATGTGAAGGGGTATTCCATTAAAGGAATCCAGGGACTCAATGGTGTGGTCAACCCTGTGAGGGGGTTGTGCCCATGCCTGAGTCGAGGGAGACATCTGGGTGGTAGACATAGTCTGTTCCCAGCTTTCCGCCTATCCAGGTGTTCACCCTAGGATGACCTATGTTTGTACCCTGGATCAGCGCTACCTGCAACGGTGCAGGGAGCTAGTCGAACCAGAGCCTATGCAACGTCTTCAGATGTCTTTTAAAAGTCTGGTAGTTGTTTTTCTCTTTGACATCTGATGGGAGGGTGTTCCACAGGACAGGTGCCACTACTGAGAAAGCCCTCTGCTTGGTTCCCTGTAACTTGGCTTCTCGTAGCAAGGGAACCACCAGAAGACCCTCGGCACTGGACTGAGGCCATTTAGGGCTTTAAAGGTCAGCACCAATACTTTTAATTGTGCTCAGAAATGTACTGGGAGCCAATGTAGGACTTTCAGGACCAGTGTTATGTGGTCTCGGCGGCCACTCCCAGTCACCAGTCTAGCCGCCGCATTCTGGATTAGTTGTAGTTTCCGCGTCACCTTCAAAGGTAGCCCCACGTAGAGCGCATTGCAGTAGTCCAAGCGGGAGATAACTAGAGCATGCACTACTCTGCTGAGACAGTCTGCGAGCAGCTAGGGTCTCATCCTGCGTACCAGATGGAGCTGATAGGCAGCTGCCCTGGACACAGAATTGACCTGCACCTCCATGGACAGCTGTGAATCCAAAATGACTTTCAGGCTGCGCACCTGGTCCTTCAGGGGCACAGTTACCCCATTCAGGACCAGGGAGTCCTCCACACCTGCCCTCCTCCTGTCCCCCCAAAACAGTACTTCTGTCTTGTCAGGATTCAACCTCAATCTCTTAGCCGCCATCCATCTTCCAACCGCCCCCAGACACTCACACAGGACCTTCACCGCCTTCACTGGTTCTGATTTGAAAGAGAGGTAGAGCTGGGTACCATCCTAGTATCTGTATGTTTGTGCTGTGCAACCCTTTCAGTGCTTGTTTATAAATGTTAATTACTTGTCATTTATAGGGGGCTTTATATGCTTTGCAAACATTAAGGAGTCATTTTTATTAGACTGGAATTGGAATTGGAACAAGATTGCGGACAGCAAAAGGTTGAGTAATACAATGACTTAACTTGGACACGTCTGCTTTCTTAATTTCTGCCTGTGAGAATAGAATAAGGATTTTGGCAGATACCTTTGCTTAGGTAGCCAATAGAGGTCTCTCCAGATGTTTGGGGGGTTCCTATGGTAATAAGCAACTTTTAAATTTAAAAAGAATTTTAGTGGTATTAGTAGAGCAAAACCCCTTAACTTTCTTCCCAATAAATTTTATGCAGTCACCCAGGTGGAGGCTGTGTAACTACTGAAGTGGAGTGAACATTTCCACTTATTACCTTTGTTGATTTTTAATATAATTTTGTGGTAATAACGTAGTTTTGAATAATAATTTAGAACAGCACTGAGAATTTCTTTCTTTCCTCTGTTTAAGGATATACAGCTGGGCCTTTCTTGCTAAAGTTTTATGGATGATGATATTGCTTGTGATGATTAGTTACAGAACCTGTAATACAGAACCTTGGGCCTCCATCTGTTTTTGGACTACACCTCCCATCATCCCTAGTGGTCTAGGATGATGGGAATTGTAGTCCAAAAGCAGATGGAGACCCAAGTTTTGGAGAGCCTGCTCTGAATGTTATTAGACTGTATCTCCCACCTGTAAACACTTGGCCATGCTAGCTGGTGGCTGATTGGAGTTGGACAACATCTAGAAGTCCATGGGTTCCCCATCCCTGCTATAGAGTCTGTTTCCTGGCCATCATACTGCCCTTACCAATCAAAGGGCTTAGGATGCTGACTAATCAGTTCCCTTATCTGCAGTACATCCCTAGGTTATGTAAAGGATATGTGTTACAAATGTACATTCATCACACTTTCATTCTGTCCTAGGATCCCTGGAGCTTGAAGGGCATGTTTCTAATTTATGGCTCTATCCAGATGATAACTGTAGGTGGCAATGGAAAGTTAGAGAAGGAGTTATGGAATTCCCACAGGGTTTTAGAATAGAAGAAAGGACAGGGGGTAGCAAGCAAATGGCAAAGATCTATTCCAGGGTTTGACTCCATATTCAGAAAGCAGGAAAATGTTGTTGTCACAGGAAAGTTGGAGGAAGAATTATCCCATCAATATGAATCTTTGTTTAGGTGTAAACATACTAGCAAGATGCTGGTCTGGAAGACAGAAAGTAAAGGCTTGAATTTGAGTTGCCTTCTTTATCTTATCTTATCCTCACTCAACACATTGCAACTTCATAATTTATTTTGCATATTTTAGTCAAATTCAATTGCTAGATGATGGTGGTTTGATGGGGTATTGAACTGAAGCATTTACTCTTCCATGCCCTGCTTAAACAAAACCAACACTCTAATATATTTGACTTATCTCCAGGGATTCAGGACTACAGGAAAGACATGTAATGGAAAGACAAAAGTGACTGAGTAAAATTTGTCACTGCTTAATACCAGGGGCATTGCAAGGTATTAAAAGGACTCAGAACACAGGCCCATGACACAAACCTGCACACACTGTGCATAAGTCAATGTGTATGTAGAGATGTGTATGGAAAATCCATACGGTGTATGGCTGGGATCCTACAAGCAACATTTTTAAATGAAAAGTGAAATCTGAACACCACAATTTATGAAGGATATTGACAAGCTGGAACATGTACAGAGTAGGACAACCATGATGATCAAAGATCTGGAAACCAAGCTTTATGAGGAAGGGTTGAGGGAGTTAGATTAGTTTAGGCATCTTCAAATATCTAAAGGGCTGTCACATGGAAGATAAAGCAAACTTGTTTTTTCCTGCTCCAGAGGGTAGGACCCAAACCAATAGTTTCAAGTTATAGGAAAGGAGATTCTGACCAAAATCAAGAAAAACTTTCTGATGGTAAGAGCTGTTCTGTGGAAGGTGGTAGCCTCTCCTTCATTTGAAGTTTATAAGCAGAGGTTGGATGGTCATCTGTCATGGATGCTTTAGTTGAGATTCCTGTACTGCAGGGTTTTGGATTAGAGGAGCCTCAGGGTCCCTTCTGACTCTACAATTCAATGGTTCTACTGTATTATTCTATGTGTCCAGAGCATCCTCTTTGAAGGAAATGAATGGGGATGCCCCTGGAATTGTGGGTATAGGGATGTGTGTGAGGGAGCCACTCCAGAACAGAGATAATGTGGTGCTTCCAGCTGTTGTGGACTACAACCACACTAATGGTCAGGGTTGATGCGCATAACAACTGGAGGGCATTACAATGACTACCTCTGCTCCAGGAAATAATTTAGCTGGGCATTAGCTTCTATTCCTCTGGGCTAATCCACTTTGGAAAGCAAACTTGGCTCATTTATTTTATTTTTATGTTTCTTTCTTTTACAGCTTCTGAACCAACCATCTGTTTTAATTATTTGCATCATGCAAATGGCTGTTATTCACATTAGCCGCTGGAACTGCTTGACCTGTGAGCTAAAACACTTTGTGATAAATATTTGCTGGTGCTAGAAAAGTGAGATTCTCCTTCTTAGAGAAAACATCCCCAAGTGGCAGGCATAGTATGAGATAAGGGTAATAGTTCCTTAGGGAAGCAGGAACATCTTCAGTAGCTAGTGAACAACATCTAATAGTCCATTTAGAAAATGTAAGAACATTTATTTTCTTGTCTTGTTCATTCTTTCTGACTCAATAATAGCTCCTCTCCTTAAAATAACCCTACTGGTATTACTTAGCTGAAATTTATTCTTCGCATTCTAGCTTTTAATGACCGTAAAGAATTATTCAAGGATCTCATTACTATGAATATCATATTTTGTTTCTCTGGTTGCTGTACTGATGATTGTTGCTGAATATCCCTGCTGTGTGTGAAATTCTCAACTTACTTCAATTCGACACATTGTAATTTTGAAGTTGGCTGATGGAAAGATTTCACTAAATACCCACAAAATATTAGTTTTCAGATGTTGCTACTCCTTTTTATTGTGGCCTCATACAGTGGACATTCAGAAAGCACATTTCCATGTCTGGAATTGAGTTAATGTGATTATTAACATCTGTACAAGCTTAGGTGAGTGCCATATTTTATATAATTTTATTATGAGCTTGGGCTTGCTTTCTGAACAGTACACTGGCCCAAGTCATGTCTTTGGGATTTTTGAGCAGCTGTTAAGGTGCTGGTAATGAAAACCCACTTCCCTAACTGCCAGCAAGGCACAGATGCTCTGGAGTCCGGACAGGTACTTTGGGAGCAGAAATAGTATTAGAACTGTTGAAAATCAAATTGGCAGACTAGTAAGTAGTTATACCTTCATGGGGAAAAAACTGCTGAAAGAGCAAATGTAAGCAATTTGTGAAACAGAGACAAGTTGAATATTATATTATATTTCTCTATTGTTTTCTAACAAAAATTTAAAAATCTGTCTTCCATAACTCTCATTAGACTGAATTTCTAGCAAAATAATCATAGCCTAAATTCCTACCTTCACAAATACACAAATTCCCTCTTGTAATTATTTATCAGTATAGGATTGAAGGCAATTCTGTTTATGTATCATGGATTAAGAAAGTATTTCTTGATGTGCTCATATCCTCCGCAGGGATATGTGCCTGTCAAGGAGTTTCTGAGTAAACACAGACCCCAGAATCAATGGCATTGTATTATACTGGAATTTGATCAAGTATTTCATCACACAGCAAAACAGTACTTCTAGATGGCAAATGGACGTTCTAAATCAGGGAATATGATGAGCAAGGATCATGCACATTTAGCACTTTGGAATCATGTAGAGATGTGGAATTTTTCCATGTGGACTAAGCTACAGGGAGTAACTAATGCCTTACCTGGCCATGCTATGGTTATAAGTGGCTATTCTTTCATGTCTTACTGGAGATATTAAAAGCTGCTAACAGGTTTAAAAGTGAATGACTGAATGATTTTAAAGAGATATACAGTAGTACCTTGGTTTAAGAACCTCTTAGTTTATGAACAACTTGGATTAAGAATGCTGCAAACCCGGAAGTAGATGTTTTGGTTTGTGAATTTTGCCTTGGAAGTAGAACATGTACCACTTCTTGTTGAGTGTGTAAATTGAGTCCCCCGCTGCTATAGGAAAGTACGCCTTGGTTTAAGAAGAAGAAGAAGGAGTTTGGATTTGATATCCCGCTTTATCACTACCCAAAGGAGTCTCAAAGCGGCTAACATTCTCCTTTCCCTTCCTCCCCTACAACAAACACTCTGTGAGGTGAGTGGGGCTTAGACACTTCAAAGAAGTGTGACTAGCCCAAGGTCACCCAGCAGCTGCATGTGGAGGAGCAGAGATGCAAACCCGGTTCCCCAGATTACAAGTCTACTGCTCTTAACCACTACACCACACTGGCTCTCTGGTTTAAGAACGGACTTCCGGAACGGAAACCAAGGTACCACTGTAGTGGAAATGCCCAGTAAAATGTTGCAGTATACATCTTGTCTGCTCATACTTTCATTCATTCATTCATTCTTTTCTTTTTCTTTTTTTTAAAAGCATATTTTGAAGGTAATGTCCTGGGAATTTTGACTGGGCTTTCATACTCTTCATAGTCTCCACATATAAATTAGAGATGTTCTTATAACCCCACACCACCTATGTATTATATACAAAATGGAAGTCTCTTCACCACTTGCCATATGCTGCATTATGTTAATCTATAATAGCAGCTGATTATAAAACCGACTAGAAAGACCCATGAGAAGAAAGTTTGTTAAAAAATAAAGTCTGTTATCAACAGTTCAAAATATAACTCAGGAGCTGTAGTAAATAAAATGGAAGGCTGGGCACTCCATGATGCCTGGAAGTACAATCTTATGTCTTCTCTGAAGAACTTCAGTGAGTCTTTCTGCCAGGTTCAGTGTGTATCAGGGGTGCCAACTTGAATAAAATATTGAGGGGGGGGGAACAGGTAAGCCCAGCCTCGCATAATGGATCACAAGACACGGTGCTCACACACCATTTGAATGGCAATGCCCATCAACTTGGGGGGGGGCAGCCATATGTTATTGGGGGGCGAAGACCATCTGGCCCCTAGGAGGTGGCTCCTATGGTGTGTACAATAAGGATGGGAGGAAAAATGGTTTCATTCAGATACCTACTTCTGAAAAAAAAATATGTGAACTGAAACAGAGCTATCCTTTAAAATTCACATTTATCCAAATTTTATAATATGGTTTCCCAGCCAGCCACCCCCCCCCAACCCGGTGTATAGAAATGCACATGTCAGGGGAAAGTGTGGATAAAATGCATATACCTGTATTAGTGAAAGTAACATACAAAATGTCTTGTGTTAGAGAAAGCTGGTCGTAAAAATGTGCACCCTGAGCAAAATTGCACTAAAAATGTGTTCCGTCAGGAGAAATGCACACTTAAATGCTGGCAATTTGCGGGGTTGAGGACTTTTATTTTTCAACAAAAGTGCTGCAGAGATGTGTCAAACTGAAGTCAAGCTTGGAAAAATAAGAAACCAAAATTGAAGAAGAAGAGAAGAGTTTGGATTTGATATCCCACTTTATCACTACCCTAAGGAGTCTCAAAGCGGCCAACATTCTCCTTTCCCTTCCTCCCCCACAACAAACACCCTGTGAGGTGGGTGGGGCTGAGAGACTTCAGAGAAGTGTGACTAGCCCAAGGTCACCCAGCAGCTGCATGTGGAAGAACGGGGACGCGAACCTGGTTCCCCAGATTACGAGTCTACCGCTCTTAACCACTACACCACGCTGGCAACACAGAGTTGACCATCTCTAACGTGCACCAGAGACAAAAAAATTAAAATGCCCCCACACTGACTGGGAGAAAATGCAACTGTGGCAAATCTCTGGCAACTTCTACGAAATAGTACAAGGTGGCACTCTGGGAAACAAAGTTATTTACAGTGTAGAAAGAACCAGCATGTTTGGCATCAGATACATAAATGGAAGTTGCCTAGATTTAGTCCCTACCATGTAGCATTTTTCATGATGATGAAGTTACTATGTTTCATACACATACCTGTACATCCACAAGCCACATATTTAACATGGGTTATTTCTGCAGTTCTGTTGGCCGCAATGCCCCCTCCACCGCCAGCTACAAGCACCTGCCTTGAAGCATAACCTATGATTATATCTTTACTTTCACTGACACTGCTTCATTTCTACTTTGACCTTTATATTGTATCTTGACCTTGCAGAAGGGGGAAAAATCAACAGGAGAAAAGAATAAACATGGAATACAGTGCACAGAAGAGTGTTGGTCTAATACTGACTAAAACAAGAAAATAAATAATGTGAGATATTGAGACAGATGAGATATAGACACTCAAAGCCATTATATTCATGCATACAATAATTATATTTGAGTGTATATTTGAGTGGTATTGTTTTCAGGTATTAAGTACCACTGAGAATATTTAAGACTATGTTTGTCATTTGGCTTGTCCCATATATTACTGGGGTTTTGTATGTTCCCCATTTAACTTAGCTGATTCCCCCCAACCTCAAATAAAATAATATTGCCAACTCTATTTTACAGATCTGGAATAGTTTATGGGAATAGTATTTTTGGTCCACAGCGAAAAGGTATGCAAGCTATGATTCGAAATGGCAATTTCTGAGGCCTGTGCTTTTGTGACAGGGAAATTGTTAAGGGATGGGCAAATCTGTCAGTTTCAGCTTCTCTTGGTTTATCATTTTTTCCAGTCTTAATTTTGGTTCTCCACGTTTCCATAAAGTTAGCATTTTTAAAAATAAATAAATAAATAACCCCATGAAAATTCAACAGCATATTAGTGTAAAATTCTCTGAATATACCTGTTTTTGTATGCAGTTCTACCTAATATACATGTTTTTGCAAAGCAATTTTCCCTAATAGGAAACCTTTTTACATTATTTTAACTAATAGATATATTTTGGTGCATACTATACACTGCTATATGCATTTTTGCCCTGTATCCCTAGCTAGAAGTCTGTGTTTTCGAATGGGGTCACAATCTGTAATTAAAAACAGGTCTCTCTTCTTAAATGGGGAACAATGAATAAGCCACATCTGTGATTTTGAGTGACAGGCGATATAACAAGAGCTCACCATAATGTTTCAGGGGCTGTGAAAATCCCATTGTGGCAAAATGCCATATCTGCTTTTGCAAATAAGTGTACTGAACATGTCGTGCCAATGCCCTGAAAGGTGAACAAAAATAAAAAGGGAAGGCTTTGCACAATCCTAAAAACAGACAGTATAAAGTATGATAGCATGTGAAATCACTCAATCTACAATTTAGAGTAGTAAAGTTAAAGAACAGGCTTTTTAAAAAAAGGATAGTAGGGTAAGAGAAACAGATTTGAAAATCAAGAGTTAGGGAATGAGTTTATACACTACAGACATGTCAAGAGGAAAACATTAGGCAAGCAGGCGGGGGGGGGGACTACTACAAGATAAATGACATGTTAGGCAGAATATGCTCTATGTAATATTAACAATAACTTTGCCTGTCACACACCCAAATCCGCAGCAAGCCACCTTGCCATCTTATATAATGTTACAGGATGGCAAATCATTTTTTAAAAAAAGCAGATGGAGACAAGTGGTGGATTTTGTCTTTTTGGTTTCAAAACAAAGAATGCAGGGAAGACTTTATGGATTAGAAACAGAGTTTCCCCCTGTAGAGATGACAAGAAAGCATTCAGAGGGGATTTTGTGGCATCTTTATCTTCTTGACACAAATGTAATTCAGTTCAGCCTTGAAAGCTGCTAGCTTTGGCCTGCTGCCTGCTGTACTTATGGGTTATTGTAAGGTCATGAAAAATACTGCAATCCCGTGTATTCATTGCACAGAATAAGACTAGAATTTCTTTTTAAAACCATTGTTTTAGTTATGTTCTCCTACTCTTTCTTGTTACCATGATTAGTTATTAATCTAGTTTATTAATTTCATTTGAAAATCCTCTGATGAACTAGAGGAGAGAACCGGGTGCTTGGAACACAGTTAATGGTAGTAGCAGAAGAAAAATATATTTGCCATTTGACAAGCGAAAAGAGAAGCAAAGGGGCAGGACCAAAAGTAGACCAATCACAATAATAAAAAAGGTGGTTTTGTGAGCCTGGACATGGAGAAGGCACAGTTTATCAACTTTGGAGAGGATTAGGGAGACCATAGGGCCATGAAAGCTGACTCACCTACGATCACTAAGAGCAGCATGTCTGTAGTAGAGATATTGACAAACGTTAACAGACTCGGGCGCAGAATCTAGCTTCAGAATATTTGCGTCAAGGAGAAAGTATGCAATTACTGAGCTACTTGATTCTTCTCCTGTTTGGATTGAAATCTGAACGAAAGAAGAATTCCCAGTTAACAATCTGAAACTAGATAAATGGCCTGAGGGGCAAATGTCCACCCTTTTGGGTCCCTCATGGAGGCAATTGGGCTTTGATTTCCCCCCTCTAGTTTTCCGTGGAGGTCTAAAACATAGCCCTCCTTCACCACAGAGCCTCTTGGGTGTTTAGACTAGCAGAGGGTGCCCACATGGTACTTCTGCCACCCTCAGATTTTTGTGGGTGGTGGTGGCCCAAGAAAGCGCATTCTCCATGGCAGCCCCTAAATTGTGTCTCCCCACAGAGATGTGCCTAACACCTCCACTATACAGTTTTTGGTGAATGCTCTTTGACACTTGAGGTGTGTGTCTTCAGGATCCACCCTACTCCTGTAAAAGTTGCTTTCACTGCATTTAACACTGCATTTTAAAATGTTGAAACCTACCTTGGACCTGCTGGTGAAGGGTGGGTGCTGGTAAAATAATAATAGCAGCTAATAATAATAATAATAATAATAATAATAATAGCAACAACTAATGTGGCAGAGATGCTCGTCATTGTTTTGCTAAGATGTTGTGCTTATGAACAAAGGTCTCTTGAGAAGTGCAGACACTTGTCTCTCATTCCTAGTTCCCCATGTTTTTTCTGTGGCTTTGCTATAGGGCTGATTGGAAGTGTTTCGTGTGATACAACGGTGTGCGAATACTGGCAAAGCCCACCTCATGGCAAATTTTGAGGGTGCCCATTGAAGGGCTGCAATGGCAAAAAGGGGGTTCGACACCAAAAGGCCACCCTTCTGAATTGTAAAAGTGAAGATCGACAAAGGAATTGTCAGTCTGAATACATAACACACCTTCTTCAGCAGGAGATGCAAGTGTGTTGTGGGTAAGATTCTCCATTTACTGAAGTGTTGTGTCATTGCATAAATTTCTTTCCAGAAGTTGGGATACAGTGGGTGTGCCTAGCATTTCATACTGTTGAATGGTGCCCAGTGTAATTATTAATGTCAACAACGGATTTACCCTGACAGATGTAAAGAATTGGAGGAATGATATCCTAAACATCTTTCATCATTACAAAAATCCTGTCTAATTGATGATGAACAGAACAACTTCCATACTAAGCACACATCTTAGGCTGTTTAGCCTGGATTTTCATAATCATTCGGGTCTGATGTTAAGACACTTAACATCAGTTGGGGTGGCTTTAGAATATGTTTTTGGCCCTACTTCAAAAACCCTCTGGTGAAAACTATCTGGTTAGGTTGGTTTTGGATTTGGTTCAAGCTTCAGATGTTATGACTGAGCTTTCAGCACCTTTGACAATAATAATACATAACAGGCAGACAGGAATTTATTTGGAGGACATCAGGCCAAGAGCTGAAATTGCAGTGAGATGAAATGTGGATTTCTGCACATCTGAAAAGCACTTGTTTTAATTTCAAAAATCATTGAACAATGTGTGATTCTTATATTGACAAAATGTTGAACCTGCCTGACTTTGGATAAATAGAAGCTGTTCTACATGGGGGTTGACTTGCATACATTATTCTTAACTAAGGCAGCAAAACATGTAATTTATGCCATTGTGATTTGAGAACCCCTCCATTTTATTAGTGTTTGAAATTATATGATGAGTAGGATGTTAGCTTATCATTTAATTCATAATAAAAAAATTCCTTCAGTAGCACCTTAAAGACCAACTAAGTTTATATTTTGGTATGAGCTTTCGTGTGCATGCACACTTCTTCAGATCTGAAGAAGTGTGCATGCACACGAAAGCTCATACCAAAATATAAACTTAGTTGGTCTTTAAGGTGCTACTGAAGGAATTTTTTTATTTTGCTTCGACTCAGACCAACACGGCTACCTACCTGCATTTAATTCATGAATGAGATGAATGAAATTGTTAAAAAATGTTTTTTGATCTATCATTCTTTCCCCCTTTTTAACCCATATTGCTTATGCAGTCTAAGGATGTAATACTAAGATAAAGATTAAATGTCTGGGAGAACACAAATCTAAGCATTTAATTTTCTTCCTGGTTCTTCTCTTTTCCCCTCCCCTTCATTTGATCATTCTCAAAACAACCCTTTGCGGTTGAGCAGGCTGAGAGTAATAACTGGGACAAGTTCAGTCACCCCATTAAGTTTTGAACCCATTTCTCTCAGGTTCTAGTCCAACCGCTGTATGTTCATAGAAATTCTATTTACACTTAAAGCATGCACCCCCAAACTTCGGCCCCTCCAGATATTTTGGACTACAATTCCCATCTTCCCAAACCACTGATCCTGTTAGCTAGAGATCATGGGAGTTGCAGGCCAAAACATCTGGAGGGCTGCAGTTTGGGGATGCCTGACTTAAAGTATCACAAACTGATCAGAAAGCAATGTCAATCGGGGAAGTGCAATAGCCAGCCAGCAGATACTTGGAAGAAGCTGAGGACGTTTATTATGTTATTGAAGTATAGATTGGTGACTTGAGCTGTTAGTGCATTCTTTTGAAAGAATTGTGTCTTGCATCTTTAGAAGCAAAATGTTCAGCTAATCCTGATTCCTAACTCACTTTCCCCCTGCTTAAAACATCAGACATGATGCATCTGAATCACCACCTGGGGTGAGCTAGCCTGTCATCAGGAAGTGAAGAAGCCAATTTACATTTGAAAGCTCTCTTAGCCCTTCCCAGAGAAGAAAGTTGTTCTTTGAAACAACACAAGAACCTAAATATATTCTTGACGACACACTGTTAAGTGTTGACACCTTGTTAACACCAGTGGAGTGCCACCAGAGATCACATTGACCCAAACCATCAAGGGAAAGAATGATAAGCTTATGAATTCAGTCTAGAATAAATGCAGTCCTTTTTCTTCTTTTTCTTTTTGAAGATGAAATGAATTGCTGTTATAAAACTAGAGAGGGTAGAATTATAAATATCAAGACCTTGGCACATGGAGGAATATAATGATGTTGTAATGTTTCCTATTGCATTGACACCATAGCAGTGGGGGCTGTGTTCCTGCAAATTTATTGATATGGTGTTTCAGAATTTGGTATGTACAAAGCATCAATAATAAATCACTGTTGTTGTTGTTGTTTATAATACTAGCCCTCTTTCCATAACACACCACGGCTATCGTGGACTCTTGTGTATGGTCAAATCAACTTGACAACTGATTTACTCCCCCAGTCTATCCAGCTTTAGTGCTGATTATAAAATACATCATAAATTTCAGCTGTCATCATTCACTGACCTACTTACCTCAAGGCATGAAAGCATCATCCTTTTGGTTAAATATTAGGAGAAACTTCTTAACAGCAAGAGCTGCTTAACAATGGAGCATTTTGTCCCGGGTGATGGCGGGCTCGCATTTGTTGGGGATATTTAAACAGAGCATAGATAGCTGTCTCATAGCAATGTGGTGGTTGCAAGATTCTTGCAACTAAAGCCATTTATTTGCTGGGGTGCCCTGACCTCCATTGGGAATCACACTTTTTGGACTTTTAAAGGTATGAAGGAGGATGGTGCAGAGGCCGAGGGAGCTTCCCCCCCCCCCAATACTTTATTCAAGTTGGCATCCCTAATTCCTAGCAATATTGTCTGTAAGGCTGCATTCACAAACGGGGTTCATTACACTCATTTTCCTGGTTACAATGCCAATGTTTCTGTCTCAATTTCTAGTGTGCACATGTGGCAGCCCATAAGATCGCCGTGCGAGAGGTAGCCGTGCAGATGGCCTGTATGGATGGCGTGTGAGAGTGGTAGCCTGTATGGACGCTGCAAGAGCGGCACCCATACTGACTGCATGCGCCCTCGGCTGCTCTACAGCTGGGGGGAGGCAGGGGCCATCTTGTCACCCCTCCCAGAGTGGCACCTGGCGTGGCCTGCCCCTTCCATTCCCCACTGCATATGCCCCTGTCTGAATGCATCCTAAGTCAGCATTCTCTGGGGCCCTGGTTCAGCAGTAGGACTCATGCTTCACATACATAGGGTCTCAGGTCCAATCCTGGACACCACCAGTTCCAGGAGTTCTGGCAGGAAAACTGGCAAGGACCCCTGGCTGAGACTTTGGAGATTCAGTGTCACAGTAGGTGGTGATACTGGTCTAACTAGATCTAGGTAAGTGTATGCAGTTTCATATGTTGGGTGGTGGGTGAATGCCCTCTGTTTTCCCATCAGCTTCACGAGTTGGCATCATTATCAAATTTATCATAATTGTATTTGTGGTGTAGTTTAAATCCAATTTGATTGATCGGATTACCATAGTTTGTTTTAAGCTGCCTGCAATTAACATAAAGCAGGTGGGATATAAATGTTTAACTGCATATCTAAGCTACATGTGGATATTAAGTTTCTGGCCAAAAGGCTTTATTCTCTGGATGAGCAATAATTATCTGGCACATTGCTGGAACGCAACATTTTTTAAACACACGCACACACACACTTTAGAACTATTTCCAGAGCTGCATAATTAGTTATAAAATTAAACACAGCTTTAATTAAGGAGGTTTACCAGGGGCTTTCATAATTGCTGTACTAACACTTTTCTTTCATACTGCACTCACTGAAGCAATTCCATGAGGAATAACTTGCACTGGACAAGCTAGCACAATAACAACAACAACAATTTGAATTTGCATATATGGTCTTTCATGGTGCTATTCAAATCCTTACTGAGGAAAATCTCTCACTGATGCAATTTATCCAGGAATGGGTTTATTAATAAAATAATCCCTGAAACCTTTTTTTTTAGATAAGAGGATTTTTATGAGCTGCTTTGCAAAGTGCCCAGGGGGTGGGTGGGTGAGTGGGAGGGATAACATTTGTCCAATTCCCAGCAACATGAATAGCTTGTTGGATTTCTTTGTATTTAGTTAGAGATGTGCAGCCTTTTCCAAAAACCTGCATTAAGGGGCAGGATGTACTTCAGTGGTAGGTAATTTGCATTCCATGCAGAAATTCCACATCTGGTAACCAATGTGCCCCTTTGTCTTCAGATACCATGGGTAGACAAGGGACATGATTTTTCATGGCCCTCTAGCGGCTATGGTGGCTTATTTACCAGAAGTAATGTATTTGTACACTCTGTAAGTGTACAAGCAAAACTCTTTGCAAAATCATTTTTAAAACAGTTTATCCGCCACGAAAAATTGTCTCAGCAATGCAGTTGGGGGAAAACTTTATTTATTTATTTATTTATTTTGCTATTTGAATATTCTACTGATGTATTGCTTCATTTGAGAAGGTCGCCATGAAGTGGTTCCACACTTTAGATTTGTACGATGAAACAAAGATAATGCAACCGTTTCCTGAGAAATGTCACAAAAATTCAACAGTATTTGCATTTTAACTACTCCCATTGCCCCATGAATCACCTCCTATAGGTCGCAATGTAGGTTCACTCATATGCATGGGTGTAACCAGAATTTTTGTTGGAGGGGCAGGCTTCTGTAGGAGGGGGGAGAACCTCATATTTGTATGGATTTGTATAGCTTTTTAGTGACTGGGGAGACAGCTGCCCCCCCTGCCTCCCCTTGGCTACGCCCAAGCTCATATGAAGTGGCTAGAACAGTCACTAGTTTAAAGGCAGGAATTTGTAGCAATATGTTGGAGTGTGGTCGATTTCCCTCTTTTGTCAAAGGGTAGAATCACACTTCATCTACTGCTGCAGATGGCCTCTTTTTAAATTTCCCTCCCATCTCTCAGGAAATGCTTTGCTTAGCTCTGGCACCTCTCAGGTGGACATTGTCATTCTAAGAGATCAAGGGAGAAGTTCACTAGGGATCCATTATTGTCATTCTAAGAGAACTAAGGAGAAGTTCACTAGGGATTCATTATTAAACCACTCTGGGGATTGTAGCTCTGAGAGGGGAATAGGGGTCTTCTAGCAACTCTCTGCACCCTTAACAAACTACAGCCCAGAATTCTCTGTGGGAAGTCATGACTGTTTAAAGCCCTTTAAATATATCTTGTAGATGTGGCCCCATTCTGGAGGGGCCCTAAGTCATGATGTACAGTACTGAATATGTTTCCTTAAGGGTGTTTTTTTTGGGGGGACATTCGAGGTGGCCCCTAATAAGTCATATGAGTAGCCACTCTTGCAAAATAATGCAACTGAATTTTGCCACGAAGGTTGCTGTGGGACCAGCCATCAATGGCCAAGCAGCAGCTCTCCATATGCTTAATTTATGATGCTTGAAGAGAAAAGTCCTTGAACTCCTCTGCCCTTCCTATCACCGATGGTGTTTCCCTTCCTGCTTTCACTTTTCAGTAGAGAACTATTTCCCACACATGTAAATAATCGGCCATCTCAACATTATTATTATTATTTCTCCCCCTTTTTGTTCTAGTCTTTCAGATCTCCTTGACATCCAGCCATTTTGGGATAACCAGGGAACCACAAGAAAGGGAACACCCAGGCAGGTCTCCGTCAGCTGTTGACGAGTCATTTCAGTTGCTGCATCAGCTTTGCAGAACTGAAAGTTCGACTGAACTGCTGTTAAGCTGCTGGCTGCTGGTACAATGTGGGAGTTTTGATCCATCTCTCTCTCTCTCTCTCTCTCTCTCTCTCTCTCTCTCTCTCTCTCTCTCTCTCACACACACACACGCACACACACTTTATGGGTAGTTACTTTACATTGGTAATTTATCTCTAACCCCCCCCCCCAACTGGCAGTGTGTGTATCTGAATGACTGGTACTTCTGGGAATACTTTGAAAGGAACGTTATCATTCCTCATTTTATGGCGCTATAGGGAAAGGCCTCAGCTCATTGGCAGAGCATCTCTGCTTTGCACGGAGAATATATCTGGTTCAATAGCCAGGTAGGGTTGGGAATGTCCCCTGCATGGAAACATGCAGAAGTATTGTCAGTCAGTGTAGCCAGCACTGAGGTAGATAGACCAATAGTCTGACTCAGTATAAACTTCTCTGTTTATAGATTCATAGGACAGTCCACAGATTCATAGAATCACAGAGTTAGAAGGGACCCTGAGGACCATCTAGTCCAACCCAAATATGCAGCTGTCCCGTGCAGGGGTCAAACCTGCAACCTTGGCATTATGAGCACCGTGCTCTAACCAACTGAGCTACCCAGGCTTGAACTTGTTTCCTTCATCCTCTTCTTGAATTTGGCAAGGAGAAGGCCTTGGAATTTTGACGTATTACCCATTTCAATTCATATATATTTTGCAACAAAACAAAGGCTGGGATTTGGGTTTTTTTTACTCACCCAAAAATGTTCTCCGTCTCGTTGCATGCCTTCCTCAGGTTTAACATTAGTGAAGTCTAATGCTGTATACTATTTTATGGTGGATATAAGTAGCCGCATGGTCATGTGTAGATCTTGGCCGACTGCAAGGTAACCAAACAGGCACAAGTTTCTTGTCACCACCTCATATTTAATTCTAAAGATCAGATTAATCTCTTAACCCCTATGCATAGAGTAGCCAATGTGCTGCCCTTCAGATGCTGTTTCACTTCAACTCCCATCATCCTTGATTATTGACCATGTTGACTGGGGCTGTTGTAGTCCAACAACATCTTCAGAGCACCATGTTGATTATCCCTGATATACTATATATTCTCTTCAAGCCTATCATGCATTTAATTGAAATATAAATAAATGGTTTTAGCAAGAAATTGTGGGCACTGCCTTACCCTTCGCATTGGTGCCCAGTAGATCTCTTTGGGAAAACCTGAGGCATTCTATCCAGTTCACACTGTCAATTCACTGTTCATTCTGGAATTGAAACCAAGAAAGAATTCATTGTGAGGCTCACCTAGATGCAAGGCAGAACATACATCAGATGCTATGTGGTTGTTTGCTTGGGAAAGCCCAGCATTTGTATAAATATCTTCTTAGACCAATGTGCCTTTCCAAGGTTCTACCCAGTCCCAAAAACATTGAGGCCTTTCCCCTTGAATCTGTATGTACAGTGAGGGTGTTTTGACATAAGAAACAGGCCTCTTTCGGTACATGTGGATTTATTATGTTGTTTTTACTATGCACTGTGAGTTGATGGCAACATGAGATCAGGAGGACATGGCTCCCAACATGCTACCACCTCAGCCTCCATGGATCCTGATATTGCCCCTGCCATGCCTTAGCTTATGACAGTAACTCTACCACTTACTTAGCTTCTTCTTGCATGAAATGGCAGATTGCTCTGTAACCTAATGAACCTAATGAACATGATATGACATCTGTATGGGAGGATAGTACAACATCCTGCTTGGAACCAGGTTTAATCATGCTTATGTTTCACATATGTTTGCCAATGTGGAAAGACCCTAGAGCCACAGCTAGAGACAGATGCATAACACAGAAAACCAAATAATGTCTGAATAGACACCTGTAAAAGCCTGAGGTGAGCCCACAACTGCCTGTGAACATATTATCCCAGCCAAAGGAGGCTGACAGCCAAGGGACCCTTCTTTAAAACAATATATATTTCTCTCTCCTGCAGACAATTATTTCATTATTTCATTTTATTACTTATGTATCTGCACTCTCCTGCCATATTTCATGCTTAAATCTTCTGCAGATAGGTGCTGCTTGTTTTGAACACATGCTGATGTGAAAATAATTGATAATCAGGGTTATTCTATCATTTTGGTGAAGGGAATTCTAGGAAATGTAGGAATTCTAAATTCGAATTCTAATTCCTTTAGAATTCCTGCACAAAATTTGTGCAGAAATACCAAGATCTGTGCAGATGGGGTGGTGTATCAGAGGAGGTGTGCTTGGGAGATGAGATGCTAGCATAGGAATAACACATGAAGGAAAATGGCAACAGGAAAACATCTATGGATATTTGATCAGAAATTATGCAATATATTGCAGTGGATAAGTGAAAGAATGCTAATATTTATGTATGAATGGTGGTATGTAAATGCCAGCCATTGTGAGAGCAGGTGTCTTGAAGATTTGCAAGGTCTACTTTGAAAAATCAATGAAATACCAGTGAATGCTAGCAGCCGTGAATGCCAACTTTCACTTGTACAGAAAATGTGGCAATGTATATATAGCTTTGGAGGGAGTAATACCCCTCCCCACCCTCTCACTATATATAAGCATCTGGTGACTTCTGTTTCAGTGTATCTAAAGAAGTGTGCATGCACACAAAAGCTCATACCAATGACAAACTTAGTTGGTCTCTAAGTTGCTGCTGGAAGGAATTTTTTTATTTTGTTTCGACTACATCAGACCAACACGGCTACCTACTTGTATATAGTTTTGGACATTGACAAAATTAATCTGGTGTTGTCAGCATGTGAATCTTGAGATTCCCCAGATTTTGGACTTCCTCTGTAACACATTTCAACTGCAGTAATAATTATGACATTGGGTCATCTGCTCCTAGAAAGCTTATTCTGTAGACATGTAATTTGCTAGTTTGGAAGATTAGGAAGTCAAAAGTAGAGGCATCTGTTACTCTCGCTAAATCATCCATGCCCCAAGGTAAACATTATAGAAAGACACCCTCATTCACAATGTCTACCCTTCCCCTGTATATTAGAAATAACTGAAAGACGGGACCTTTCTGAGGCTCCAAGAAGCTCAAGGGTGGGATCTTCATTTGCTGCCTTCTTCCTTCTCTTCTCTGTTGAAGTGTACCATTTGTCAATGTCATTATGGCGCCCTCCATGTTTAAAACCTGGGGAAATGACCCCATCACACTCTTCCCTGCCAAAGGGGGCCTGAGTTTGCCTTGCTAGACTGCAAACCCAGGCTCCAGTGTCTGCTTCCAACAACACCAAGATTACAATGAGCTTAAGAGAATCTTGGAGCCTTTCAAATTATTGTGCTGCAGTGGCCATAGAATAGACCCACGGGAGCCCTTCATTTTAAAATTCCTATACCAAATGTGGCCGTTTCTCTGCATCTGACTTTTAAGTGTCTCTCTCCTGTTACTTCTAAATCCTCTTAGCCAGAGATAGTTCTATCTTGGGACTCATAACACTATTCCTGAAGAATCATTTTCATTTGTTTTGCCCTAGAAATCCACTGTCCTCCCTTGCCCATTTTCGCCAGTGGAAATTATTTCCTTTCTAGTTTGCAGGTAACTTCCTTATTGGTTCCCAGGCTCTGTACTTTGAATCTCAAATGTTTCCATTTCCCTTCTCTGGGAAGCTAAAGAGTTCAATTTGACAGAATATATAGGCCTGCTATTCTCATTATTCTTGTTTCCCCTGTATTTAAATTTCTCCAATGCTGTCGGCTTCAGCACGCTAATAATCCTTCTGTGATTTTTCAGCATAACATTTTAGTACTGGCCTTTGTTAGAGAAATGAATGTATTGGGTTACTCTTGAGAGTTAAGTAAAAGGGGATGGTTTATCATCATAAAGTTATAGCAAACAGAAAAGCACGTAGTTGCATTGCACTATATTGTTTAAACAGGGTTAGTCTTTCACCTGATATAAACAATAGTCTTGAAATAAAAGTGTCAGAAGAGAATGCAGGGATCTTTATAGGACTGCATTCCACAGTCCTGAAAAGCGAAATATTAATCAACTGGTAAAATTCAACTTCATGCCTTTTGTTGGAAAATGAATACAGATGGCATGTTTTTCTTCTCTTTCCATCTAAGGGGTAGGGTCTTTCGAAAATGCTATTGTGTGACCCAGATGCTAATGCAGTACCTTCAAGGTACCTTTCCACACTCTGCTGAAGAACCTTTGCAACCTACCTACTTAGCTGAGATTGATGAGCACTGTAGCCCAAAACAGCTGGAGCACACCTGGTTGGAGAATGTTGGCCTAGACTCAGAATAGGGTGGTTTAGGAGGATGGTGAATATGATATGTAGGTATTTTTGAAAACTGGCCACCCAAATTTTATGACAATTATCCAGAGAGGCAAATAAGGTTGCAGGTACGAAATCTTCAAGTATGGCAATTTCTTACAATGAGACTGGGCAGCAGTAACCATTTAGCTTTTCGCTGTTCCTGAACTGCAAAGCAACCTGCAGTCATTTATATATTTATGTTTCTATTTTTTCCAGTTGTATTTTCTCTTCATACTGTCTCCTTAGTTTATTTATAATCTTCCTTTCTTTTTCTTTTTCGAAAAAGAAAATTTGTTCAATTAAGAAGGCTGATCACCGAAGAATTGATGTTTTTGAGTGTGGTGCTGGAGGAGACTCTTGAGAGTCCCATGGACTGCTAGAAGATCAAACCTATATCCATTCTTAAGGAAATCAGCCCTGAGTGCTCACTGGAAGGACAGATCCTGAAGCTGAGGCTCCAATACTTTGGCCACCTCATGAAAAGAGAAGACTCCCTGGAAAAGACCCTGATGCTGGGAAAGATTGAGGGCACAAGGAGAAGGGGGCGACAGAGGATGAAATGGTTTGACCAAACTGCAGGAGGCAGTGGAAGACAGGAGTGCCTGGCGTGCTCTGGTCCATAGGGTCATGAAGAGTCAGACACGACTAAATGACTAAACAACAACAACCCAATACAGACTCATTAATAAAATTAATGTGCATTTCAGAAGGAATTTTCACTGAAAGGGACAGGAAACTGGCGTGCTATGGGGTCACGAAGAGTTGGACACGACTAAACGACAACAACTTAATTCCTATTGCTGAGAAATGGAACTGAATTATTCCCTTGCTCCGAAAATCTAAGACAGAAAGGCACTATGGGGTCATAATTTCAGGGAGAAATCCCAAGTCTCATTGAATTTCTAATATACTGATACATTTAGGGAAGCAGCAGGGTCAGTCTTTCCCTACAAAGTCAGGATTCCCATTCAATAAACTAAAATCTATCATTCCTATAAATAGAATATTTCATCACTTGCCAATGATGTGTATCTCTTAATATTCACTGGAATGATTATTTTTGTTTGTCTAAATAAATTTTAACCTGCTCTTCAGCCAAAAACAAACAGAGCTCCAGAGCTCTTTACAAATATCTGTAAAAAGATGTTTCCTTGTCTCAGGTTTAAACTCGAAAAGACTCCATACAAAAAGGAGAAGAAATTGGGACACTGGCTGTTTACAATGATACAGTAATTATAATATAATAATCTGATAATAACCACTATATCTCTGAAACATCAAATCTAAGCATAAACACGACTGGTTTCTTAATGTGCCTTACATAGATAATTTTTTTTGGTCTGATGAAGATTCTCTTGGTCATACAGCTTTGGTAAGAGGACAAACTGCTAACATTCTGTATTTTATGCAAGTGTTAAATGCATAAGTGCCTCAATCTGTTTTGCATCAATTATTGTAATGAGCAGTGCAATCCTATACTTGCCCTCTTGGAATCAAGTCCCTTTTCCCCACCTGGTAAGTGAGTATAGGATTGTGGGCTGAGTTACAAAAACTTTACAGTCATATGTGTACTTCCAGTTTTGCAGCTATTTATGACCAAATGCTAAGTATCCCATTTGCAAGCATGTATTTATGCTTCTCTTCTTTAACATCCAACCGTACATGGAGGTTTGGAAAGTGAATCTAATTATATGAAATTTTACCTAATGAATCGCTTATAAGTGCTCCTAATTTTCACATTTCATGGCTGACAAATGAAAATAAAAATCTGTAAAAAGTGCACAATGAAATGTTAAACCCATAAATACTCAATGCGCACACAGCTACTATAATCTGAAAAAATGTTTTCAATAGCACAATTTCCCTGGGCATGACACTAATTGCTTGCTGTTGTGGCTGTTTGGTTTTATTCAAAGAAGTAAAATGATGAAAATGAAACTTTCAGTCAGTATTTGCAAAAATATGTGTGCACTCTCACTTTTGCCAGTTGCAGAAATTCTCTAAAAAGAGTGAAGCAAATGGATCTCACTTTGTTTAGTGTTTCATTCATTTTTCAAACAAATGCCAATCACTATTCCACTGAACAAGGAAATCTTTACATTCAAAAATGTAGTTGCGACTTCCATTTAACAACAAGAACAAGAACATTATTGCGGGACCTTCACCAGAACAACAATATAAAATACAGCTTAAAATGAAATAAAATCACAACTAATGTGGGTCCTGTTGAAGATGTTGAAGAATCATTGCTTCAACACTGGTGATCTTTGCTTCTTCCAGTACACTGATATAAGTTTGTGTGTCTTCCCAAGTGATGTGTACAATTTTTCAGAGACACCACCAATGGAATCTTTTGAGGAGTTGTAGATGGCGTTTATAAGTGGTCCATGTTTCACAAGCATATAATAAGTGGTTGGTAGTACAATAGCTTTGTAAACAAGCATTTTGGTATCCCTCCGAATGTCCAGGTCCTCAAACACTCTGCACTTCAATCGGGAGAAAGCAGTATTTGCAGAGCTCAGGCAGTGCTGGATTTTGGCATCAATGTTGGCCCTTGTGGAAAAATAACTGCCTAGACACCCGAGGATGGTGGAACTAACAAGAGCCCGTCCCTCTGCTGATCTTATCAACTGAGGTCTGTAAGAAATAAGGCAGTCTTTAAAATGTTTGGGGCTTACATTATTTGGTTTTTTAAACACCTAGTGGGAACATCTCAGAAGTTTTTAAATAGGTAAAGGTAAAAGGTAAAGAACCCCTGGACAGTTAAGACTATGGGGTTGTGGCGCTCATCTTGCTTTCAGGCCAAGGGAGCTGGCATTTGTCCACAGACAGCTTTCTAGGTCATGTGACCAGTATGACTAAACCACTTCTGGTGCAATGGGATGTAGGGGGCAGAACAGACACTCATACGGGACACTATGAGGAAAGCCAGAGTGCACAGAAATGCCGTTTACCTTCCCACTGCAGTGGTACCTATTTATCTACTTGCACTGCTTTCGAACTGCAAGTTTGGCAGGAGCTGGGACAGAGCAATGGGAGCTCACCCTGTCACAGGAGTTCAAAACGCCGACCTTCTGATTGGCAAGCCCAAGAGGCTCAGTGGTTTAAACCACAGCGCCACCCACGTCCCAATAGGGGATATATGAGTTCAAAGGGAACCCCAGCTACTAATCTGGCTGCTGCACTTTTGGCCAGTTGAAGTTTACGACATGTATTCGAGGGCAGCTCTAGTGTTTGGCAATAATCTGATCTGGAAGGTATCAGAACACAGTGTAACAGGACCAAGACATCTCTGTCCCAAAGTGGCCATAGCTAGCAAAAGAAACAACAGCTGGAAATAAGCACTCCTAGCCACTGAGGCCACTCCAGCTTCCAGTGGCAGGGCTGAAAGCAGTAGCACCCCCAAGCGACGGACCTGCTCCTTCCAGGGGAACCCAATCCCATCCAGGACAGGCTGTCTCCACATCACCTGGACTCAAAAGCTTGGTTGTTATGTTTCCTTGTGTCCTTGCATTCAGCATTTATTTTTTGGTCATATAAAATGACCTATGATTAAGCCCCATTGAACTCAGTGAATTTTACTTCTACACATGCTTAGGACTGCACTGGCCCATCCTTAGAGAAGGGACTGCATGTCTGGAACCATGTAAATCTCTCACTTTGTTATTGATGGCCAATTCAAACTTTCATTTACAACTCCAGTGAGTTCCAACTCTTCTCAAAGTAATGTTAAAGCTCTGGTGCTTGTTCTGTGTCCTTGGGCAAATGGTGATTGAAAACTGCAATAATCAAGCTAAAACTGCAACTGACTAGTAGCAGCTTATATACCTAGCATCGTTGTGGATGTCACGGTGTGTTGTGAATTGTCACTGGATGTTCTAGGTGCTGATCATCAAGAAATCTGCAAATGAAATGTCCTTATTCAGCTGCATATGTGGGTGGCTGTTATGGTCATTGTTAAATGTTATTTTATTAATCATAAGCTATCTATCTCATAGCAGCATACAGAAGACTAGGTCAGATAACTTTGCATTAGCCTGTTTTATATTATTTCACCTCCTTCTGTGGTTACAGACCTGTTTTATTCTGAACTATTCAAGTCATAACCACATAGAGTTCCTGTTAAAGGCCAAAACTGGACATCAAATCAGGTGAATTGGAAAACATTTTAAGACAAACCTCTAAAATCAATGTATTTATCACCATCTAGGTTGGTACACTACATTTTGCCCTTTTTCAAAATGCCAAGGCCTTGAATGTAATTGCTGTGAAGATGAATATTATACATGACAGTATTTACTAGCAATATTTTTTCATGTTGGTTACCAAGAAAATGAATAGAAAATCCTAGCGCAAATAATAAATTGCCTATATAAACCATAATTATGGACAAAATAGGAAGATACCTCTTGAACTAATGCTATGCTTCTAATTGCCTTCTCTTTTTTCAGATTTCATTTTATATTTCACAGAGAACACACAATTCTTCTAATAAATTAATAAACAGCAGAATTCACTGCTAGGCAAAATGGCTTAATTCTAGTGTCTACTTTGTTCTGTCCCTTTGCTTTTGTGCTTCCGATTTTTGTTCTAAAAGTACACTATAAAAATCCTGATCCAAAAAACACATTTCTAAATCCACTTTTCAATGAGGACTGTTGAAAATTAGCTTCAGAATTGCACCCTTTGATTATGGCTTTATTAATGTGGCCACTGGTTGCTTAAAGTGTATCAAAGAACAATGCTTCTTATATTGTTGGCTTATTTCTATCTCTAAGAGGAGTGATGCATCTTCTAATGGAACATGTGTAGCCAAACATGGCATGTATTTGTGCTGGTTGATCTTTTTGAGAGCTCTTTTCCTGCACAGAAACATAAATAAATCGAGCACTGGAAATGGAAATGGCTTTCTTCCTGGCTTTTAGTTTATTTAGGACTTGGTCATCTTGAGAACGTTAGTGGCAGTTGCTTAATTTGTACACAGCATAATATATTCAGGGAGATGGCTTTTCTATTCTTAAATATTCTGGTCACAGCTGCCTTGTAATTGTCTTCCTTTTATAAATTTCAGCCAGCCTCACTTGAAAATACAGATTTGAGAACTGAATGACCCATTCGATTGCCTAACACATCTTCCTGCCGTAATTTAAGTCTGCACTTCACCGCCATCATTTTTGAAAAAAGACCTTTTCTAATCATTAGATTTCAAGTATAGGTGTGTGTGTGATGATCATAAAGTATGATTATGGCAATTTCCATGCTGGACCTCATTACTCTGCAAAAAAAATCAATAGCCAGTGCCATATGAATTTGCTGCCTTCAGGTGTAAACTGTACCTCTTTAATGAGATGGCGCTTTCTCTTTGAGACCTAAAGCTCACAACAAGACAACAATGGGTTGGATACAGACTTAGTCCTGCTTATAGTAAATCTATTGAAATCAATGGGATTTTACAGATTGGAAATTAATGCTGAGAAAAAGTGGCATGCCTAACACTAGACTGTGAATAGGCTGCACACAGAATGTTAAAACTAAACTACCTCACTTGGAAGTGCCCAGGGCAAGAACAAACAAAGATGAGGCAAAGATGAGGGATGGAGAAGGCGAACAAAGGAAGAGGCTGCCAGCGAGGAGCGCGGCTCCGCAACGGCCACATAAATGCAGGTCTAAAAGCAGGCTAGGGACATCAGAGAATTTAGAAGAAGCGACGAAAGGCAGGAAAAACAAAGCGAACAAAGAGAGAGCAATAAGGGGCTGCAAAGATCCAAGTGAACCGATGCAGCTGGTGAGCAGGGTGAAAGAGGGCAGGTTGCCACCCTTCACCTGCTTAAAGGAAGCAGGACACGCCCCCCCGGCCGACAGGATTGGTCGGCCCTCGAATGATGCGGGCAGGAACCCCCAATCGCTCAGGGGCTGAGCTCTCAGCCCCTGCGCGCGTGGTCGGGTCGTGACGCTGACAACTCCACCTCCGACGCAGGCGCGGAAGTGGTTTTGTAGCCCAAAATTCCTGGATGGCACCAGTTTGGGGAAGGCTACATTAAACCAGATTCTCTGTGTTATGAGGACAAAAGCTAAACCACACATTGCATACTTTTTTCTTGCCCCCCCCCCCGCCAAATGCGGCCGTAGGAAAGAAATGGAAATTTCTGCTTCCATTTTAGACAGTTTTACGTTACCTCTCGGCCCTTAACTGTGGTTTATCATAACCACAGTTGGGTGAAACCTTCTTCTTAATATATGGTTTGAAGTAGACTTATTTCCACTAACCATACCTAAAAATTAATTGTAGCTTGTCTGAGTCCAGATGACACAGCAAGCTGTGGTTAATCTAAAATGTAAGGACAACTTTTGAACTCCTTCTATGACTTAGCTGCTAAGCATTACATCCTAACTGGACTTTTGTCTAAGGGTGGTGGTTTCTATATATATATATTCTGTTTGGCATGGATTTTACAGCAGCAGCAACAAAAGGGGCTGCAGCAGCCCTTCTCGGTCCTTGAAAGCTGAATTCTGATTGAAGGATTGTATGAAATCTCCTTTCATACTTGTGACTGTAAAATGTGTATCCTGCATCCATGGTGGATCTCTGCTAATAGCAGTACAGGGAAAGCAATCTTGTCTAATTCGGGAGCACTGGTGGAAGAAGGCTTTGACTTCTTCTCCAGAATCCCAGATTCAGCCAAGATCCCTGTATTCACATTGCTCATAGAAGAGCAGAGAAAGCATTTTGTGTTTTGATGGAGAGAAAGATGGTTGGGTGCAGGACAAAGGGGGCATTCATGGTGAGTTCCAGCACCTCTTTTTCTAGAAAAATAGCGTTGGTTGGGTGTGGTTCTTGCACATCTATGCCCTCATTTAATCATGTCTCTTGCCCACGAAACAGCTGTCCTCTGAGGAACATTGTCCTGGTGCATCTGTCTCCCCATTTAAATTGTGTGTGTGTGTGTGTGTGTGTGTGTGTGTGTGTGTGTGTGTGTGAGAGAGAGAGAGAGAGAGAGAGAGAGAGAGAGAGAGAGAGAGAGAGAGAGAGAGAGAATGCATGCATGTATAAAGGAGGGTTGTGTGCATTTGTGTGTGTGCTTGAATGTGCCACTGACTGTCAGCAGCACTCCAAACTTCTAGGCAGGGCACATTTTCAGCCACACCTGGAGGTACTCAGGGTTTGAACTGGGAGCTCTGCATGCAGAGCAGATACTCTACCAATGAGCTATGCCCCCCCCCATCTCTCCATGTTTTGTCTGCTATATCAGGAGCTGGGCTCTTGGCATCTAGCTCTGCTTAATATAGTTGTAAGTTTTTTTGGGGGGGTAGTGTTTCATGCCACCCCAGTCATCACACAGTGTGAGGTTCCAGGCACTTACCGAGGGTTCAGGTTCCTTGGAATGAGGCACAGCAGAGACTGTGTCGTCTTTCTGATTTATGCATATATACAACTCGAGTCTACGCTGGAGGGGCTCACAGCATTGGCACCCCAAGAGGGTCTTTCTTCTGCCATAGCCCTGGAAATCTAGCATGCCTCTCCCTCTCAGGCTTCTGCTTGTTCCTACTCTAGCTCTCTCTCACACACCTCTGGACCTTGTCCTTTTCATCAACAGCCAAGTGAGGCTGGGGGACCCACCCATTTGCCCTCTGGCACAAAGCCTCTTTGTTACCTTAATGATACATACTTAGGGGGCCATTAGCTCACCAATAAGCTGACCTGGCTATTCCAACATTTTATTTATTTATACATACATACATACATACATACATACATACATACCCCACCCACCTGGCTGGGCTTCCCCAGCCACTCTGGGTGGCTCCCAACAGAATGTTAAAAACGCATTAAAACATCAAACATTTAAATCTTCCCTAAAGAAGGCTGCCTTCAGATGTCTTCTAAAAGTCAGATAGTTGTTTATTGCCTTGACATCTGATGGGAGGGCGTTCCACAGGGTGGGCGCCACTACCGAGAAGACATTTTGCCTGGTTCCCTGCAACCTCACTTCTCACAGTGAGGGAACTTCCAGAAGGCCCTCGGAGCTGGACCTCACGGTCCAGGCTGAACGATGGGGGTGTTTAGGGCTCTAAAGGTCAACACCAATACTTTGAATTGTGCTCGGAAATGTACTGGGAGCCAATGTAGGTCTTTCAGGACCGGTGTTATGTGGTCTCTGCGGCCACTTCCAGTCACCAGTCTAGATGCCTCATTCTGGATTCGGTGCAGTTTCTGGGTCACCTTCAAAGGTAGCCCCATGTAGAGCACATTGCAGTAGTCCAAGTGAGAGATAACCAGAGCATGCACCACTCTGGTGAGACAGTCTGTGGGCAGGTAGGGTCTCAGGCTGGGTACCAGATGGAGCTGGTAGACAGCTGCCCTGGACACAGAATTGACCTGCACCTCCATGGAAAGCTGTGAGTAGGCAAAGACTCCCAGGCTGCGCACTTGGTCCTTCAGGGGCACAGTTACCCCATTCAGGACCATAGCTGCCAAGTTATCCCTTTTTTAAAGGGATTTTCCCTTATGCTGAATAGGCTTCCTCGCGAGAAAAGGGAAAACTTGGCAGCTATGTTCAGGACCAGGGAGTCCACACATTCCTGCCCCCTGTCCTCCCAAAACAATTGAATCCTTGCTGGATCCAGGAATTGGAAGAGACTCAGCTTAACCCATCCCAAACTCACAACACTCTCATTTGCAACTGACATTGTCTCATCAACTCTTATGTGGCACAAGATAATCTATTTTGACATGCATACGAAGCAACAGCATATGAATATCACAGCATATTTTTCCTAGTCTGGGCTATACGCACTATCTGCAGAGAGTATAGAGTTGGTGGTTTGGGCACCTGCCAAAAGAAGATGCTTTTGAATTATTCATGGACAGTTCAAATCTAGAGATAATTTGACACCTGCTTCTCACCACCAGCCACCTGGTCCTCTCCCCTCCTTTCCTCCTTGATCTTCCAAGTGAGAGTTATTTTGTTGAACTCTATTCTCATTTAAAAATAAAAAAAACCGCCCAAGATAACTGCTTCAATTGTTTCATGGGTTGTTGAAACTGGCAACTCCATCCTCTTCTTTTTCCAATAAAATATATTTCCAAGAAAAGTAGCATTTTATTAATGCTTTTCTTTTTCTTTTAGCAAACATCCATAGCTTCCCCCAAAGTCCCATAATTTTTAAGTAACCAAGAATCTACTCCACACATATCAGATGTTTGTAAACCTTATTTGTTGGGTTAACTGTGGATAAACACTCCATTATTTTTCGTTTCCAGTGCCTCATAAAAAGCTTTGAATCCACAGTAATTCCTCAAACGTTATAGATTTATTCATTAAAATCTGTTTATTTTCAGATCTGGTTTATTTACTAGAGCATCCCAGGATTAACAGTTTCACTTACAAGTTCACAGTCAGTAAACAAACAATTGGCCCTTAAGTAAATAGTATATATGTGATATATTTTATGACCACAACTTCTTACTTGTAGAATCAAAGGAATGCATGTGTAGAATTACACCATAGAGAATCAGAAAAGGAAGAAGGCTATTCCACAATATATCACAGACGGGGGATAACCTCAAGGAATGAACAAACAAATACTGATTTACTGGAATGTATTTAAAATGTTAAAAGAATAACATTTTAAATAAATCAAGAGTAACATGCGCTCGATTATGGAGAAAGCTAGAGAGTTCCGGAAAAACATCTACTTCTGCTTCATTGACTATGCGAAAGCATTTGACTGTGTCGACCACAGCAAACTATGGCAAGTTCTTAAAGAAATGGGAGTGCCTGATCACCTCATCTGTCTCCTGATAAATCTCTATGTGAGACAAGAAGCTACAGTTAGAACTGGATATGGAATAACTGATGGGTTCAAAATTGGGAAAGGAGTATGACAAGGCTGTATATTGTCTCCCTGCTTATTTAACTTATATGCAGAATTCATCATGCGAAAGGCTGGACTAGATGAATCCCAAGCCGGAATTAAGATTGCCGGAAGAAATATCAACAACCTCAGATATGCAGATGACACAACCTTGATGGCAGAAAGTGAGGAGGAATTAAAGAACCTTTTAATGAGGGTGAAAGGGCAGAGTGCAAAATATGGTCTGAAGCTCAACATCAAAAAAACTAAGATCAAGGCCCCTAGTCCCATCATCTGCTGGCAAATAGAAGGGGAAGAAATGGAGGCAGTGAGAGATTTTACTTTCTTCGGTTCCATGATCACTGCAGATGGTGATAGCAGTCACGAAATTAAAAGACACCTGCTTCTTGGGAAAAAAGCAATGACAAACCTAGACAGCATCTTAAAAAGCAGAGACATCGCCTTGCCGACAAAGGTCCGTCTAGCTAAAGCTATGGTTTTCCCAGTAGTGATGTATGGAAGTGAGAGCTGGACCATAAAGAAGGCTGATCGCTGAAGAATTGTTGCTTTTGAATTATGGTGCTGGAGGAGACTCTTGAAAGTCCCATGGACTGCAAGAAGATCTAAACAACACGACTAAACGACTAAACAACAGGAAACTGTACACGCACACATTCTGGAACCCAGCTCATGTGGGAAAGGGGGTAGTTCTGACTCCTTCCCTAAAGTAGGAGTTTCCCACCTTTTTGGTACTGATGGCAAAATGGAGGTTGGTAGGAGGTTCAGGAGCCACATGCTAGCCAGAGCCAGGTATATGAGACAAGACTGAGCTAGAGGGACAGTGGTATGAGATAGCTTTCTGTTTCTATTTTGCCTGATACTCTTCCCTTGATACCCTTTTTACTTTCTTAATTTCAACATGCACCTGTGGAATACAATAGGCAGAGGAAAGGTGTTCCGGAGACTTCTTAACCCCCTGAAATATATTGATTACACTGATAGAGATCCTTTCAGGTGTCAGGGCAATGAAGAACAAAGGCTAGTTATGTTACTAATCTGATTCGTGGAGCCTGGTTCAAGGTAAAAAGGAAAAGGCAAAGGACCCCTGGACAGTTAAGTCCAGTCAAAGGCAGGCATTTGTCCTCAGACAGCTTTCTGTGTCATGTGGCCATCATGACTAAATTGCTACTGGCACACGGAGGACCGTGACAAGTGCTAGAGTGCACGGAAACACTGCTTCCCTTCCCACCACAGTGGTACCTATTTATCTACTTTCACTGGTATGCTTTTGAACAGCTAGGTTGGCAGAAACTGGGACAGAGCAATGGGAGCTCAATCTGTTGTGCACATTCAAACTGCCAATCTTCTGATCAGCAAGCCCAAGAGGCTCAGTGGTTTAGACCACAGCGCCACCCGCATCCCTGCCAGGTTTCAAGAGGACCAACAGGCTGCACCTTAATAAGCAACACTACCAAGAGCAGGGCTTCTGAGAAGGATTAGAGAGCATTGGAAGGAACATTCAATAAGCAGCATCTTGGGGGTTGGACTAGATGACCCTTGGGATCCTTTCCAACTCTGCCATATTTCACAGAATTGCAATGTTTCGAGTCATCAAGTGAGTCTTAACAGCACCTTGAACAGAACACAGAGGAGGATCCTGTGCAGGTTTCACAAGCAGGAGGAAACAGTAGCAGCTTTCTGTCGCATACAATTCCTAATCCACATAAGCATGATTATTATGCATTATGATCTTACCTTGCCTCTATTCTGTCTTCCCTTGCCTGTAATAAAAGCATCCTTTTCATTTTGTTTGAAAGGAAGCAACATTATTGAAATGATGGCCTCCTTGATAATGTGGTCCTGAGTAGGTGGCAAGCTTCATAAATGACCTTGAAGTCTCGAAGAATGCTGTCACCAGCAGTTTAACAATTTCCCAGCATCATTTCATTCCTCCTCCTATCTTATTCACTTTCCCCTGAAATCTATTAAATGCTTCATATGAAAAATGAACAGACTTATTTATTTATTTTAAAAGATTGTCTTATTATATTGCTGGGTTTTTCCTGAATTCCGTCTTTAACTACAGTAAGTTTGCTTAGAGTAAGGGTAGCTAACATGGTGCCCTCCAGTTGCTGTTGTCATCTAGCACTCATCATCCGGAGCCAGCAAAGCTAATAATCAGGCATGATGGGAATTGTAGTCCAAAACCTCTGCTGGGCACCTCATTGGCTACCCGTATCTTAGCAGAGAGTAGTCACACTGTTAAAGGTAAAAGGTAAAGGGACCCCTGACCATTAGGTCCAGTCGTGACCGACTCTGGGTTTGCGCGCTCATCTCGCATTATTGGCCGAGGGAGCCGGCGTATAGCTTCCAGGTCATGTGGCCAGCATGTCAAAGCCGCTTCTGGCAAACCAGAGCAGCACATGGAAACGTCGTTTACCTTCCTGCTGTAGCGGTTCCTATTTATCTACTTGCACTTTGATGTGCTTTCGAACTGCTAGGTTGGCAGGAGCTGGGACCAAGCAACGGGAGCTCACCCCGTCACAGGGATTCGAACCGCCGACCTTCTGATCAGCAAGCCCTAGGCTCAGTGGTTTAACCGCAGCGCCACCTGGGTCCCCTCACACTGTTAGGATGTTACTTTTCTCCTTTCAGATTCTACCTCCTTTCATTTTAACTGTTAACCAGAAGAAAAACTATAGTAGAGGGCAATTGTGATTAGCATTATGAGTTTTCCACTACTGTTCTCCATCAATTAATGAGAAAAGAAGTTGCATTTTATTTTATTTTTAAAAAATCTAATTTTTATTCTTTTTAAATTAATAAAACATAAAATATCACCACATTACAATAATCAATTAAATACATTGAGCTCGTGACTTCCTTTCCTCCTTTCAGCTGGTTTTCTGTTTCCTCATGTCAGTTTCTGTCTTTTAATACATATTGAGTCCTTCTATTGCTTATGGTCAGAGACTAATTATTGCCTTATGTTTCAAGAACTATGAAGAAGAACTATGTCAGTCTTGTTAGTGTCTTCAAACTTTTACAAAAGTCTCTTAAATATTCAATAAATTTACTCCAATCTTTTTCGAATTTCTGATCGCCTTGGTTCCGAATCCTCACAGTCATTTTGGCCAGTTCTGCATAGTCCATCATCTTCATCTGCCATTCCTCAATCGTTGGCAATTTTTTAAATTTCCATCTTTGGACTAACAAGATTCTTGCTGCAGTGGTAGCATACATAAACAGTCTTTGGTCTGCATTAGCAATCTCTTCTCCCATCAACCCAAGCAAAAATGCTTTTGGTTTTTTTGGGAAGGTATATTTTAACATCTTTTTAAACTCATTATAGACCATTTACCAGAAAGTTTTCACCTTATCACAAGTCCACCACATATGGTAAAAATCTCCATCCTTGTTATTACATTTGCAGCATAGTTTGTTTTCATCCTATACCATCTATAAATCATTTTCATAACATTTTCTTTCAAGACCGTACATGCTATAAATTTTAAATTCTGATTCCATAATTTTGACCATGCTTCATATTGGATATTATGCCCAAAATATATAGCCCATTTCGTCATTACTTTTTTCACCTCCTCATCCTTAATATACCGTTCTAGCAAAAAAATATACATCTTTGACAACAATTTAGCTTTTCCATCCAGTAACTCAATTTGGAATTTAGATTTATTATTTTCAAATCCACAATTCCTTTTGTCAGCATTAAATATATCATTTATTTGATGATATTGCAACCAACCCGTAACCATTCCTCCATTTGTTCATATGGTTTAAGTTTCCACCCCTTCTCTGTTTCTATCAGCATTTCACCATAGGTACATCTCACCATTTCCCTTCCATATTTAATTTTTTAACAGTCAATGCTTCTGTTGGGGATAACTACCTAGGTGTTTTCCATTCCAGCAAATTTTTGTATCTATCCCATACGTCATAAATTGATTTTCTTATCATATGGTTTAGAAATCATTATGCACTTTCACTTTGTCATACCATAAGTATGAATGCCACCCAAATCTATTGTCAAAACCTTCCAAGTCCAACAAATCTGTTTTCTCCAATGTTATCCACTCTTTCAACCAACACAAACTGGACCCCTCATAATAAATCTTCAAGTCTGACATAGAGAATCCACCTCTTTCTTTTTTATCTATTAATAGTTTATACCAGGCTTCCCCAAACTTCGGCCCTCCAGATGTTTTGGACTACAATTCCCATCTTCCCCAACCACTGGTCCTGTTAGCTAGGGATCATGGGAGTTGTAGGCCAAAACATCTGGAGGGCCGCAGTTTGGGGAAGCCTGGTTTATGCTTTATTCTCGTTTTTTTTTCTTGCCAGGCAAATTTTGATAAAACTTTTTGCCACTCTTTTTGAATTGTCCTGTTCCTCTGATTATCAGAATCATTTGAAAAAGAAATAACATCTTGGGTAAAACATTCATCTTAATAGCAGCAATTCTGCCCAACAATGAAAAGCAAGACTAAATGAGCCCTTGGTTTGATATGACATGTTCTATGTCCTCCTGCGATTATGTCTGGAATCAGTTTCCTTCTGATGGACCATACAGTTTGAAATCTAGTCTGTGTGCTCATTTCCCCCTCTAGTCTGTGTGCTCATTTCCCCCTCACAGCTAATAACACTAATTATGCAATTGGAGGGGGGGGGGCATTTACAAAACATAAGAACAACAACAATTAAAAAACCCTTCTTGATCTCATGAGCACTCCATCTAATCTTGCATTCTGTTCCCACAGTAGACAACTAGATGCCTATGTGAAGTCTGTGAGCAGGAAGTAAGTGCATCAGCCTTCTATCCACTTGTGTTCCACGAAAAGTAGCATTCAGAGCCATATCATCTCCAATACTGAAGATAGCACATCACCATCTTGGTCAATAGGCACTGATAGCCTTATTCTAGTTGTTGGAATTCTACAGTCTTTGGAACTGTAACTCAGACTTTTATTGCTATCAAAACTACACCTATATTGAGCAATCAGAGTTTGATTTACTAGTGCCTCTTAGAGTTAATGAGGGTGGGGGTTTTTTTGGTACACATTTGTTTTGCCCCATCAAAGAGTCATATAAAAATAGCTGAATATGAAATATTGTGATAAATAAATGGAGTGAAATTTACAGCTTGTCTCGATTAAAGTTGTGACAAGTTTAGCATGAAAAACAACAACCATCAAGCATTAGAAATTTGGGGGGGGGGTGGAGATGAGATAAATACATTGGGGGGACCCAGAGGGGAAATGCATCACTGCCTGTTAGTTTTAAGCAACTCACTTCCCTATAAAAAATCCCTTAAAGAGGAGTGGGACTTTTTTTCCCTTTTGAAAGCAATTACTCCAATGTGCATGTACATTATGCTGCATATAAACCACCAATAAACAGCAATAATAATGATCCTTTAAAGTGTCCCATGTGCACTGTGATGTATTTAATGAGAGCTTGCATAGTAAATCTACAGAGTTTAGCAATCAGCGGAGAACGTATCTGCAGGCCCCACTCTGACTCGTCACATTCAGCATACTTAAAAGACATTTAAAGTGCTTGTGACAATAAAAGAAAGTTCTTGGGATGGTAGTGTCTCAGATTTCTATAAACTAGCACCATAAAACATTATGCCAGACAAAGCACTGGAAAATGCTAAGTAGGTGGTACATATGCTAATGACAAATCATCTGGACTTATGCCACTTTTGCACATTGTGAAATCAACCCTATCACCCAGGCCACATTTTGTGACTTCTGAAAGTTTATTGTGCCACCAACGCCACCATTTTATTATTAATTTAGATTGTTCATATACTGACCTTTGCATAAGTCACAGGGCAATTTACAACCAAGTCAAATAGGACAAAGGGAATAAAACCACACAATCCTTTCTACAACAGCACGGTAAGTCATAACAAATCACTAAATAACAATCAGTCCATTTGCCTAAATAGGTCGAGTCCAAACACCCACCAAAAACCAGTTGCCTTAAACTATAAAGAGATGAAGCCACACCTCAATAGTGAGGGAGTTTCATATGTGAGAAATTACCACTGAAACATGTTTCTCAGTCCCCACACCACAAAGAAGAAGAAGAAGAAGAAGAAGAAGAAGAAGAAGAAGAAGAAGAAGAAGAAGAAGAAGAAGAAGAAGAGTAGTTTGGATTTGATATCCTGCTTTATCACTACCCGAAGGAGTCTCAAAGTGGCTAAGAATCTCCTTTCCCTTCCTCCTCCACAACAAACACTCTGTGAGGTGAGTGAGGCTGAGAGACTTCAAAGAAGTGTGACTAGCCCAAGGTCACCCAGCAGCTGCATGTGGAGGAGCGGGGACACGAACCCGGTTCCCCAGATTACGAATCCACCGCTCTTAACCACTACACCACACTGGCACACGTACTTCATCTTGAGAGTGGAGGGATCCTTCAGAATATAACTGATGTCCTACGGGTGGCCAATGTGCATTGCACAATATGATGAAGACTATGACCAAGTGACACATGTGCCCATTCAACTTGTTGCCCAGGTGCTAACTCTTGATGGACAGCTTCAAGGTCCTTGGACGGAACCACCATTCATATGCAAGGGACATGGCATCCTCAAGAGACAAATACTGTCATTGTGACTTGAGGAAATGTGACTTATCCTCATAAATGACACTTAGGACACTTCTTTGGATCTGTACATTTACTGTGTGAATAGGAAAATACTTTAACAGTTGATTATTTTTGTCTGTTGGATGTTTTATTCTTCCCACCTTTTTATTTAAAAAATTCAATGAGTCTTGGGTACATGTTTTATTTGTTTGCATGCATGAGGGAGTTTGAGGTCAATGGTTCTACTATCTCTGAGCTGAATCTAAAACAAACTCAAGGTCACACCGAACTACCATTTAACCTAAACAGTGTGGGATTTGTGGGAAGGAAGGTTTGACAGATATGAATGTTCATCAAGATTTTACTGGTTACAGTAAATGCTGTGATGTCTCAATACTACTCTAATGGATGGCATTTTTTTTAAAAAAAAATAACTAGACAGATTTAGGTGTCAAAACAGCTTTTGACATATCAAGTGGCAATTCAAGAAGTTTAGATGATCTCACTATTAAACTTCTCAAGCCATATATCTCTACTAAAATTAGGTTTCTGACAGCACTGTTGTATCCATCATCCCAACATGCTTGTATATGATGAAAAATGTCTTTCTGTGATAAGAGGTAAGGCAATAATCAGATTCATGGGGCAGCACTGAAAGAGAATTTTGATGACTTAGTTATGGAGTTGAGACAGGCTGGCAAAGCTCTTTTAATCTGTAGTCCCGAAATGTTCTCAACCGCTTGCACTGCATCTGAATACAATGGTAACTAATCATTTTTCTAGCTGTAGTCCTTTATTAATTATTTTTGGAAGTCACATTGCTCCTTCTCAACAGGTTGTTTCATACACAGGATACACTCACCAAGAAGCTGCAGGTAATCCTATTCTGCAATGAGGATATCTGTATAATACACTTTTCTTTTTTCATAAGAACCTAATAAGATCCTGATGGATCAGGCCAATGGCTCATCTAGCATCCTGTTCCCACAGTAGCCATACAGATATCTGTAGGAACCCTGCAAGCAGGAGCTGAGAATAAAAGGATTCATCCCTCCTGTGGTTTCCAGCAACTGTTATTCAGAAGCATTACTGACTCCTAGCATGGAGGCAGAACATAGCTAGCATAGTAGAGCAGAGCCATGCATTCATAGCTACCAGTGGAAGTGACCATTTCTCACAGGTCGGCACAATAGAATGATGCTACATGTTGATGCTACATGTTTCTCAAGAGCAGGACTGATGAGAGACTCGAAATAACTGGAGGACATCAGGCTGGAGAGGCTGGAGTATTCTGGGAAAGAAACATATGTCATCTGACAGGAGACTGAAGGAGTGCTAGCCGTTTCCTCCATGCACTTCTGAAATCCATCCTCTCTCAGAAAATCACCCATACTGCTCTCATGATTGTGACCTGCACTAATTTTATATGACTATATTTTATACATCTACAAAACATTTTAGGTATTCCTCTAACAACGTGACATATGAAGCTGCCTTAAAGGTAAAGGGACCCCTGACCATTAGGTCCAGTCGTGACCGACTCTGGGGTTGCGCGCTCATCTCGCATTATTGGCCGAGGGAGCCGGCGTATAGCTTCCAGGTCATGTGGCCAGCATGACAAAGCCGCTTCTGGCAAACCAGAGCAGCACATGGAAACGCCGTTTACCTTCCCGCTGTAGCGGTTCCTATTTATCTACTTGCATTTTGACGTGCTTTCGAACTGCTAGGTTGGCAGGAGCTGGGACCAAGCAACGGGAGCTCACCCCGTCACAGGGATTCGAACCGCCGACCTTCTGATCAGCAAGTCCTAGGCTCAGTGGTTTAACCCGCAGTGCCACCTGGCCCAGTAAGCGCCTTAAGACCCAGTAAATAGTAGCATTAACACAGCTTACTGCTGTGCACACATGTATGTCTAGATCTCAGGGTTTGGCTTCCCCCCCTAAAGCATTTGCTTACAGATTAGTAACAACTAGTCTCTTGCTTTTTCTTTTTCAAACAGCTGATTTCTACCCAGTATTCAGAAATTGTTATGTAAATCAGATCAAGGAAGGACAATTATGTGAACAGAATGAAATAAAAAGCAATTAGACATTTTGCAGTCAATATTTATCCTTGCTCTTCAAGACTGCAGAGGACTTTTATGCAAAACTCCACATCTGTCCATATCAAATAATCAATTTCTTTTCCAAGAAAACAAGAAAAAACATTCTATTAGTATTTAAATGCATCTACAGGCTTATTTAGGGACCCAGGTGGCGCTGTGGTTAAACCACTGAGCCTAGGGCTTGCTGATCAGAAGGTCGGCGGTTCGAATCCCTGTGACGGGGTGAGCTCCCGTTGCTTGGTCCCAGCTCCTGCCAACCTAGCAGTTCGAAAGCATGTCAAAATGCAAGTAGATAAATAGGAACCGCTACAGCGGGAAGGTAAACGGCGTTTCCATGTGCAGCTCTGTTTCGCCAGAGGTGGCTTTGTCATGCTGGCCACATGACCTGGAAGCAATACGCTGGCTCCCTCGGCCAATAATGCGAGATGAGCGTGCAACCCCAGAGTCGGTCACGACTGGACCTAATGGTCAGGGGTCCCTTTACCTTTACAGGCTTATTTAGTATTTCTTTAGGCTGTTTTATTAACTAGCATAGAAAAACTTATAAACAGTGAAGAAAGCCAAGCAATAACACAGAAGAGTTACAAAATAAAAATGCAAATCTATTTTCAATGTGAATAAATTCAGGAATTAAAGTCCTGGGATGGGTCAAATGCAACATAGTCAGAGATTCTCCATGTGAAGGTGCTCACTTGGAGGCGATATGAAGACTATTTCTTGAGGGTTCCATGATGTATTGACCAATCCAAAGCCATATTCTAGACATTAATGGACAATGAGTAATACATTGTTGTGTTAAAGTTTTCAGTTCAGGTGTCTGACAGATCTCAATTAGCTCCCAAGGGGGGGGGGGCTAACTATTAAAGATTTAAACTTGTGCTAAGTTTAAAATGTAGAAGGATGGGGTTGTTTTGTAAAATATTCAATAAAGTTAAAAAGGGGATCCTCTTCCAGCAATTCTTCAGCTCTGTGTTGAGAACCCCAAAACCACCCCCAGGAATGAAGACACAATAGAAGCAGACATTTGCTTAAGGTTTTTGGCATAATTTTGGCCACAACTTTATGGATTACAGACTGTGAGTGGTTGCTTAGCCATTGGTTTGTGACTACCTGGACCTGCACAGGGGCAGGAACAGGACTGACAACTGCAGTCTTGCAGAGGTCAGTAAGGGAAAACATTCAGGGGAGCACGGAACTGACTTCAGTCCCTCAGCTCACCCCAGATGCTTCCAGGGGCTCTGGCATGGCCCTAGCCCCGAGACGGGGTTTGGACGAAAGCAAGGCGAGCCCCTGGATTCCTTTAATGGAATACCCAAGCAGAAGCATTGGCGGGGCAGGAACAGCCAACCACATCCCCTCCAGAAAACCTAGAACCAATGCCTAACTGCCAACCTTACAAAGTTGTGACTATTTGCTACAAGGTAAGCAAAAACCAAGTGGCACCAGCCAATTCCTCCCGGGCCCCTGCTCCAAAACAGACAACTTCTAGACAGGCATAGCAAGGTCAGAAGAATGATCCCAAAATAGGGAGGGTGGGTGGGAGATCCAATGTACGTCGTGATAAAGAAGCGTCTCCACACAATGTGCAGCGGTATAAATAGCCCCTCAACTGCCAATTGCAAACCCACTAAGCCAAATTCTACCCCAGCACCTGAGGGACAACCAATAAGGAGTTGTGGCAGCCCAAACAGACCCGTCCCAACAACAGGGAGGTAGTTCCAGGGCTCCCCGCCCCACCAACACATGCTCTCCGTGATGGAGGACACGATTTATCGTGTTGATTCTTAATTACCGTATCTCTATATGACTTGGATCAAGCATGTCACCAATAAGTGAAATGTTCTCCTTTGTCTAATAGAATTAATGGTGTCTACTCACAGTTGAATTTGATTTCCTACATTACATTGGCTCCCAGTACGTTTCCAAGCACAATTCAAAGTGTTGGTGCTGACCTTTAAAGCCCTAAATGGCCGCAATCCAGTATAGCTGAAGGAGCGTCTCCACCCCCATCATTCAGCCCAGACACTGAGGTCCAGCGCCGAGGGCCTTCTAGCGGTTCCCTCGTTGCGAGAAGCCAAGTTGCAGGGAACCAGGCAGAGGGCCTTCTCGGTAGTGGCGCCCGCCCTGTGGAATGCCCTCCCATCAGATGTCAAAGAGAAAAACAGCTACCAGATTTTTAGAAGACATCTGAAGGCAGCCCTGTTTAGGGAAGCTTTTAATCTTTAAGAATTTTTTTTTCTTCTGTTGGAAGCCGCTCAGAGTGGCTGGGGAAACCCAGCCAGATGGGCGGGGTATAAATATATTATTATTACATAGCCCCGTGATATTGTCATGTTTTGTGCATGGTCCCTGATTGTCTAGGTTCACTCAAGAAGAAATGAAACAGACACAAGAGTCCACTGCAGCTGCACTAAAGGGAGAAAAGAGTGGTTGTAAATAGCCCCCAAACAAGCAACCCCCCAAACAACAATAAATTGCCCTTAAAAGGAACTCATCACCAAGCATGTGTTTACCTGAGCTTCAAGGGAATCCTACAAACAAACTGCCATGGCTTAGGAGCCTAGACATTTCATTGATAATATTTTATTTAAAGCCACAACATCTGGGTTTTTGGCAGGCTCTGACGTGGAAAACGACTGGCCCTCAGTTTGCTTGTGTTGGCATCTGAGGATTTTCTTGAGGATCACTGTATGGTAAGGTTGGCTGGGATTAATTGCCCAGCTGGAAACCCTACGTCTTTGATTGTCCTGTCATTGTCAAAGGTTTGCTCAAGTTTATGTACCAAAGGAAAAAGCACCCTACTCTAACATCCATGATTTCTTCCACATGTAAGGCACTGGTCTGGTATAAAAGAAACTGATCCAAATGCATTGGCGTTAAAGCATCAGAAACCTTTAGAGGACATCCTACTTTGGCTCACGTTTTGACAAATTAATAATCTGAAACCAAAATATATTCCGTGCTATGCTGTGCTGCATAAAGAATTCCACCAAAACAGGCCCTTAGCAATGACAGGTTTACAGCACAGCTGAAAAGATTAACAGTTCTGGTATGAAAATAAAATATAGAAACAAAGAAGCATGACCTGATAATTTGAAGAAACCAAAGTTTACAGCCTTTGCATTCTGAAGCACTTATCTCACAGACCACGGTAGGCAACTTACGGCCTACATGGTGTTCCAAGCCATATATTGTTATACTCCTCATGTTAGTGCATCATTACAGCTAAGAGTATGAGCTGAGAAGTCAAATATCACCACAGCAGGCAGTATTAAGCTCTGCTTTCTGTTCTCTCAGCTTCAGTCAACCTATCTCTGTGTTAAGGAGGCAATCATACTGGCCTACCTTACGAGACAATGCGCATTAAGCACTTTGAACCCTTCAAATGCACTCTGTAATTGAAAACAGTAGTGGACAGCATGGTGGAGCTGCTCCACTGACCTGACCTCCCTCCAATGAGTGTCTCTGCTGCATACCTTGATGGGGGACAGTCGGCATAGTGTGAATGCACCAGCTGGAGCACTGAGTTGCCTCCACTGGCTTGTTTCCTCACTCATGGTAAACTGAGGTTGTTGGGGCACTGAACAGACCAGCCTCCACTGTTCCCCTCCTTTAGCCAAGACGCCACTCATTTTTTTCCTCCTCCAGCCATTCTTCACAAAATTAGTCAGGATTGTTTGGTTTCCACATTCCCCCCCCCACACACACACCTTCTTTCTTGTTGGCAAGCTTTCTTTGCCTATTCTTCTCCTTTCCCAGCTTAATTTGGGTGGGCTTTGAGTTCCCTAGGCGTCTGTTTTTATTACTAGAACTGAGTCTGGACGCACGTGAAGAAAAGTACCTATGAGGAAGGGATGAAGAGACCCACTCAGGGCTGCGCTGTGCCACTTCGGCATGGGGAAAGGGACAAGTCCATCCCGTCATGTTTTCATGCAGATTTTCAATGGCCAAATTTAACTGTGAATTTCTTCTGATAAGCACGTGGTTTTTTTTTTGCAGTGTTGACTCACATAGACATTTTTGTATGCGATTTCCCCGAACATAATGCACTTTGGCATATAATTTTTACTAATATCTTCATTTTAATACACATTTCCCCCTAATATATGCATGGGCTTGTTAACTGCATTGCAAAATTGAGGTAAGTGCAAATTTTAAAAGGATAGCTGTGCTTTGGTTCACATATCGTTTGGAAAGTGCAAATTTGCTGGATTCATCTTTAAATGCATGCTGACTTGAATTTCTTCTCCACCCCAAGTCCTATAAACTCATAACTAAGTCACCTTCTGTGCAGTTGGGCTAATCCCAAGGTATGGGGGTTCTGGGATTGCAGACATTATCCTGTCTTCTGAAGAGTGAGGGTCCCTCCCATCCCTGCAAGGATGAGTAAAATAAATGGAATTCTTTTTGAATACCTACTGAGAAGGAGCAGGGGGTGTGCATATGAATAAATATGAACGAAACAGTTCTTTGCCTTCTGAAATCCTTGTTTCTAAAGATGGTAAGGTTTGTTCTTATTAAGTGAAATTGTGTGTGTATAATTGTAGCTTAATGGAGTTCATTGGCTTTGTTCTTGTTTCTGAATCCTGGATTAAAAAGTAATCAATATCTCTGCTAGATTTTTCTTCACCTGCCAATCTTGCAATTGATGGCCCCTCTTTTTTGTTCAATATTTATTACATTTTTTTTATAGCATGCCATAAATTCAGCTCCCATTTGTCACTTGGTTATTTCAAAGAATCAATCAACTACACCAAAGACTCAACACTCAGAGGAAAACCTACTGTATGTGATGACTAGAAGCTCAAGAAATTCCATTGTGGGTGGGTTGGTTGGTTCATATATGCAAGCGTATCATTTGATTCCCCCCCCCCCAAATTTGATGGCAGGCATGAAACATGCAGATTGATGCCATTGAAAAGCTCAGTGTCATGATAAAATAGTACATTCCTATATGTGGTCCTATATCTGTGTATTGGCCCATCCAAGTAAGACCTTGACACTGTGTTCATCAAGCAGTGAATATGTATGCTTGAACTGAGCCTCTTTTATTCCCAGTTCAGAAATCATCAGGAGTCCAGTCCCAGATTGTCTAGTGTCCCAGAAAAAAACTACTTCCCTTAAATGTTTCAAGTCAAGAGTAAAAAAATAAAGATTTTATTTTCCCAGACTCAAGAAAACGTACAATAAGAGTCATCCTGTTAAATAATGCTTCCTATAAGTGGTTTTGAATGTGCTTGACATACATTACCTTGTATTTCCTACAACAACCCTGTTAGGTACAGCAGAATTATTAGGCCCATTTTTTCAGAAGATGTATGTTGAGTGCAAGGCAGTGATTTAATGACAGAGGCAAGATTTATAGCTGAGCCACTATACACACCAGCTTTCATTTTCAATTTTTCTTTCTTTCTATATACATACAAATGTAAGCATGCCATCACACAGCCCATGTTGGAGGTTTTGTAGTTCAACATCACAATCCTGGGATTGCAGTCAGGGTGAAGGTGAAAATGGGTTCAAAGGAGGGCTGCATAATATAAGACAGAAATGGCCTCAGAAATGGGGTTGGGAAGGTGAAATGTGAGTTTAGTACTGTAGTTGCAAGGGATGGGAAGGGGAAGCTCTAGGGGTTGATGGAGGGGGGTGAAATGGCAGGCGAAGTTGCAGGCAGAGTGAGCAGGGGTGCAGCTCCTAGTACATAAATGTAAAAGACTATTAACAAGACCTTTTGTTAATGTCCTCTCTGAAATAAATGCCTTTTCTGAAATAACCCCAACTGAGACTTAATCCCAGGTTAGTATTTATAGGATTGCAATTGAAAAGAAGTAAATCTAAAGTACCGCCAACACAATTTGTATTAATCACCTGTAATATAAAGCTTTATGTTCAAACCTATAATATTGATAAAATCTGCATGCACATATATTCTTTTGTATAACTTCTTACCTGCAATTCATCTACAAATTTCTGGATATCCTAAACAAGTATAATCCAAACAAGTGTAAGGGATTGCAGTCATTTTGCACTTAACCATGACAATCCAAATCTTCTGAAGTCAATTTTCAAGCAATGGTCTTTTTTCTGCTTTAACTTAATTTTGCAGTACATGGTTTTCCTGTTAGTGTCTTACTCATTAAGATTTTGTTTATCTTTCAAATGCAGCTCCTGGTATCATTTAGAAGAGGCATTCTGTGATTTTTTATCCCCCTCAGTAAATCCAGCGGGAATATAACAAGGTACCATTCAACCTAATTATTTGGGGATATTTTTAGAAATAATGATTTTTTTTTAAGGAGCTATGTACAGTCCACTTAATTTTATAAATGAATCTGTGGACATATTCACCAATTACATATAAAGAATCATGACACCACTTTAAACAGTCATGGCTACACCCAACAATTCTGAGAGCTGTAGTTTGTTAAGGACGCCTCTGCTCCCTTCACAGAGCTACAATTTCTAGAGTTTCTTGTGAAGAGAGGTTGATTGTTATAGCACTCTAAAGTTGTCAGAGCTGTTGTCCTGAGCCATCTAAAGAAAGATCATCAGGCGATTATTAAAACCAGCCTTTTCAGACACTGTAGTATATGTACTTTCAGCTACCGTGTACCAGTGCCAGACTTTGGGCTCTCAAATTTCAGCAGTGCCCTGTGTGGCGATAAAAAATTGGTGCCCCTCCACCTCTCACGCTCCATTCAACACTGTTGTGGCACCCCCCTGCAGCGGGGCACCCAGTGCCATTATACTGGTCGCTCCACCTTAAAATCACCTCTGTCTATGATTAATTAACACCGATTAAATTGATTATATGTATGATTCCACTCTCCATACTCATACACCCTCAACAGCTACATCTACAACTGTGTCATTTTATATCCAGGCATTGCATCGTACTTGGACAAACCCCAGACATCCTTGTGTGCACTGCACAAAAAAATTACCTGCTTTGAAACCCCCATTCTGGTCCTAGTATAGAGGGACAGTTTCCTTCCCTGCCTCCCAGCCTACCTTTCCTTTTCTTCTTTTATTTCCTCACTTTCCAATAAGAAATGTTAGAAAGCATGTTGCCTAGTGATAGCGTTGAGATTATGATTGGCTTGGGAAAATTGCCTCAATTCCCCCCCCCCCATTTTCCCGGAAGAAAATTTTACCTCAGCTTTGTTATTTCTGACTTCAACCAAGGCCCATCATATTACTATGCAGTTAAAGATCATCATCAGAATGATGTGTCTTATGATCTGTCACTGTCTTGAAATATATGCCAACACAATTATATATTTATCTCTCACAAGGCAGCAACACACACACTCTAAAACTACAGCAGAATAACAGGGTTAAAATGAGATTAATTTGATGTGCAGGACATGATTCTTCTTTGAATGCTTCCCACAATGCCATTTCAAAAGAATTTGAATGCTTTCACACTAATTGATACATTGATACATTCATTGTACCAGATCATAGCAACATATTCCCACACACCATTTAAAAGAGCACTGTATCATAATAACCCCATAAAATGATTCCATTTTGCTCAGCTTTTTACATACATCTGGTGAAGACAAAGGTGCATTTGGTCTGATGTGCCTTGTGAGGCAAGAACTACATTTAGTCATTTAGTCCATTAGGATGAATTGAACATTACTCCTCCAACCTGCCAGTCATCTTATTTACAATCAGTGGCTTCACCTGCTGTTGGTCTGCTTGCTTTCCAACTCAACAGTAGGCCTACCTTGTTTTCCCTCTTTCTTAGTGTCTTAACAAATGAAACTGATTTGCAAAAATGATACGTGTTAAAATATGAGTGACACTGCACACACCTTTGTAATTCAAGAAATCTTTAATAAAAAATTATTTAAAACAACAGTAGGCCTACCAATGGACACCATCCACCACTGCAGTGAGGGGAACAGAAACACAGCAGGTTACAGACAGCCTCTGGGATTTGAGTTGTGTTATTGATCTCTACTTGAAACTGGTCTCCTGTGACTTCCGGATAGAAATGAATGAAAACAAGAGGCTCTTTGGAACTGGGGATGTTTAGAATGAGCAACATCCATTCAGTTCTATGGGGCTTCATAAAGAAACACCTGGCAATGCTAATTCTAACATGCACAATATGTACAGTGGTACCTTGGTTTACAAACACAATTGGTTCCGGAAGCCTGTACTTAACCTGAAGCGTACCTAACCTGAAGCAAACTGTCCCATTGAAAGTAATGGAAAGTGGATTAATCTGTTCCAGACGGGTCCGTGGAGTACTCAACCTGAAGCATACTTAACCCGAGGTATGAGTGTAATTGGTTCCGGAAGTCCGTACTTAACCTGAAGCATACTTAACCTGAAGCGAACTTTCCCATTGAAAGTAATGGAAAGTGGATTAATCCGTTCCAGACAGGTCCGCGGAGTACTTAAACTGAAAATATTTAAACCAAGGCATACTTAAACCGAGGTATGACTGTATTCTTATTGACCCAGGTCCTTGGCATCTCCATTAGAAAAAGGGAGGATGGGACCCAAATTATATTTGTTATGACTTATTGTCATGCTGTTGACTGACCCATGAGTCATCTATGTTTCTATATTAATATTATCGCATTAGGATACTATTCATTAATAATGGCATCCCATCTCACTACCACATTCATCAGTGAATTTTGAAAATTGATATCAAAATATGTTTTTAATACACATTTAATTGCAATGAGCATGAATCTAAAAGTATTTTATCCTAAAAACAACAACAACACATTTCAATGCATTTTGGTACTTTAAAAAGAAACAGAAACAAAGAAAACAATCACTGAGAACTGCATTGCAAACTTTGGAAATGAGAAATTCAATGGATAGTTATCCACACCATAATCCAGGAGTCACTTTACATCAGAATTGGCAGAAATTAATTTCCTCAAATGTCAATATGAGGAATATTGATGCAAATATTGATTGAGAGTTTATCTGGCTTTCCTTCCCCCATAAATAAATAGCTCCTCACATAAGTAGAGAATAGAGGCTCCTAGAGGTTCATGACTCCTCTTAGAATTTTTGTTTAATTTTTACTTATTTTTTTAATTTTACTATTATTACTTATTGTGCTCTGTCTTTCTAGTAGAGCATAAAATCAGTTTGCAAGATTGCAATGAGTTTAGTGGTGATACAATTAGAAGGAAGCCAGGACAAGATAATGGGAAAGACTTTAATTTTTCGTGAGCGGTTGGTTGGAGGGGACAAATTCAGGTCGTTCTTTCATTTTTCAGCTCTGCAGGGATTCTTTTAACTGCAGCTATAAAGGGGGGGGGAGACTAATGTCAATAATGTCCAGCAGTCCTAGTAATGTCTTTGTGATTTGGAAATCTAAGGAAAAATAAATATTTGGCTTGGGTAATGTCTTTCATTATCTGAAGGAGAAAACCAAATACTGTCATTTAATGGAAAGCTTGATATGCAGATAGAGTGGACTGCACAATTAGATGGAAATAAAGTGATTTACATTTCTGAAAGCAATTCTCTGAGGTGTTGGATATGACCTTTGTCTCCATATATAGATTTGCCTGCCTTCAGTAGTCTTTTCCCCAAACCAATACATTTCATAGTCTTTGACTGTTAGTCCTCCTTATCATGAGGGGATTAATTCTTCTTATGAAAACATAGCTCAGCAAGAGGATTTATATCCTTTAAAAAGAAGAAGAAAAGCATTAGTTCTTCAGCATCTGAATCCCCCACATTTCAATTTTGCTTACAAGTTGAATTACATTTTAAAGGGGGAAAGAAAAGCACCAGGGGCCGTTTCTTCTTTTTATCTGTTGATAAAAGTGACTATAAAAAAAGTTTTCCAGGTTTACATTTCGTGCTCTTGTTCCATGTGTGGGTATGCATTCACATTCATATTACCAGAAGTAAAATAATTACTATGCAGACTGTTCAGTCTTTTAATCTCTGCACGTACAGACCTGGGAAGTGACATTTATCTCCTCCCAATAGTGGCACCTGCCCTCTGCAAAGTTCTGGCGGTGCTTTATAGTTTCTCGTCTCTGAAATTCCATTTCAGTTTTTGAATCTGTGCTTGGTGCTGGTGACCAGGAGGCCAGTAAGTATGTGTCGAAAGACCTACATTGGCTCCCAGCACGTTTCCGGGCACAATTCAAAGTGTTGATGCTGACCTTTAAAGCCCTAAACGGCCTCGGCCCACTACACCTGAAGGAGCATCTCCACCCCCATCGTTCAGCCTGGACACTGAGGTCCAGCGCCGAGGGCCTTCTAACGGTTCCCTCGCTGCGAGCAGCCAAGTTACATGGAACCAGGCAGAGGGCCTTCTCAGTAGTGGCACCCGCCCTGTGGAACACCCTCCCACCAGATGTCAAAAAGAAAAATAGCTACCAGACTTTTAGAGGACATCTGAAGGCAGCCCTGTGTTAGGGAAGCTTTTAATCTTTAAGAAATTAGTGTATTCTAATATTTCCGTTGGAAGCCGCCCAGAGTTTTTATTATTATTATTATTATTATTATTATTATTATTATTATTATTATTATTATTATATAATATCCATGGTCATAAAACTTAGATGTGTTTGCTTCAACATTTCTTTTACACAAAATCACTGTCATAATTTACACCTTGCCATGCAGAACTTTGAGTCACTCGTGAATTGCTCTTGAGATGTGTTACAGGGAACTAGGCAGAGGGCCTTCTTGGTAGTGGTGCCCGCCCTGTGGAACAACTATTCTGACTTTTATAAGACACCTGAAGGCAGCCCTGCTTAGGGAAGATTTTAATGTTTGATGTTTTAATGCATTTTTAACATTCTGTTGGGAGCCACCCAGAGTGGCTAGGGCAACCCAGCCAGATGGGTGGGGTATAAATAATAATAATAATAATAATAATAATAATAATAATAATAATAATAATAATATATTATTATTATTATTATTATTATTATTATTATTATTATTATTATTATTATTACAGTATTATGGTTGGCAGGAGCCCTCTGGACCAGGTCCCACAATGCCAATGTCCATGCAGCAAGCACTAGTATCTTTGCAGGCACAGTCCCTTGTGCAACTGAGTGCGTCCCAACCCATTCCATCAGCCCAAAGGCAGAGGGGACATAACAGCTGGGAAACAAGGGAGGGCAGAATATGTGTCAGTCTTCAGGCCAGAAGGCTGGCCCTTTAAGAACTTCATTGGAGGTTTTTAAGAAGAAGTTGGATGGCCATCTGTCTTGGATGCTTTAGCTGAGATTCCTTCACTGAAGGGGGTTGGACTAAATGCCCCTTGGGGTCCCTCCCAACTTTACAATTCTTTGATTCTATGAAAGGGAGTGGGGCCCAGGAGAGGGGTGGCAAAGGCTCAAAAGACCTCATTCTATCTCTAGTCTTTTTTTAGCCAAGCTTCACACTCACAGCTCTTTCCTGCCTTGCCGCGTGAGCTCCTTCCTCAGTACAGAACATCTATGAAGTTGTTCCGTTTCATGCCCTTTGTCAGATTTTTTCAATGCACAGAATTTGTAAAGATACATACAGTATTTTTTTAATCTCGAAATATTAACCATAACATAAGTATCATGAAAACACACACACAGGAATATCCTCTGAATTTGATAAGCTAAGCAAGCAAATTTGGCCACCATGCGATGTTCTGTGTGTTAAGTTTTTCATCAAACCTTGGTTTAGCAGACTTCATTTACATTTTGATGATGCACATGCACATCATTGCTCATCATCTCTTTTCTAAAGCTATTGTTGCTACTATGTGTTTAGCACAAAACAGAGAACACCATTTTTATATAAGATAATGTGTTCAATCTCATAACTAAATAATCCAGCGGATCCTTAGCCATAACACCTTTGGTGCCTGTGGTAGCAATGTATGCCCGGATAGTAGCAGAGATAGAAAGAAGGATGCAAATCCCACATTGTTCCTGGCAGAGCATCTACTTTTATTATTTTATACTACCAATATTCCTGATTTTTTTAAAATCACAACATTCATGCAAATTAAGTAGCTGCACAAAGAATCCGATAATTAGATACAGCAACCAGTTGGACACACAATTATCCAATTTCCCTGTGCAATTGCAGCAATTATGCTTGTAGATTAGCTAAATGATTGTGTTTATGCAGCTTTCAGAGTCTGCTCCTTATCGTTATCTAAACATCTGTAACATGGCTGAACCGATGTTATATCATTTCACCTGTACTTTTGCTGTGAAGTTTGAAATGAGCTATATCTGATGCCCCAACCTATTCCCAGACATTTCAGCCTTATTGTTAAATTTATACAAGTTAAAGGGATTTCCCCCCATTGATAAATTAGTGAAGAGGCCCTCAATAGCCAAACTCTATCTGCAGCTGCCACTCTTAATGGTGAATCCATGCCTCCACAAACACACACAGAGAGACCGAAAGAGAGAGATTCATGTAGTTATTTGCTTATACCCTCTTAGTCTCATCCTCCTTCCACAGTGTAAATGCGAAAACATGCTGAGCTGAAATCTGTCTCTGGCAGCACGTACTGATCAGGTCATGGGACTAACATCATTGTGGCCCAAACTCTGTGCGACTTGTCTTTCAAACATCAGCACAACTGAATGTAATTGAGAGCTGATGTGAGCAGAGCTTAGCATGTTCCACCTGCGGTCCCATCATACATCAGTGTGTCCTGGTGGAACCGGACTTCAACATGGGCCAACAGACCAAATGAGGCATAGTTGTTTTATTTCATTATTATTGCATTTCTATCCTACCTTTCCTCCAAGGAGTTCAAGGGTGCACACACACATTTCTACCTCTCTCCATTGTATCCTCACAACAAGGTAGATTGGGTTGAGAGGTAGAGACTGCCCTAAGGTCAACTAGAGGGCTCCATGGCTAAATGGAGATTTGAACCCTGGTCTCCCAGGTCCTAGTGCAGCTCTCTAACCACTACATCATCTTACAACATAGCTGGCTTTGTTTAATAAATAACTGACACGGGGGATCAGCAACCCAGATTGGGACTGCGACAAGATAGGGGGATGAGTTGTTGCAATCCTTTAACTCCACCATGATCCCAATCAGAATTGCCTTCCATACCTACTGTTCACAAGAGGAAGGAAGTTTCCACTGATGCCAATGAGATGGTGGGATTCCAGTTGTATAACAGCAGGAGAGAAGTATGAGAACCCCTCTTCTCCACCCCCTGTGCCATAGTTCTACACCAGATCAAATTCACAAACACACACACAACATGCCAGGTATTTGTTAAACAAAAATCAGGTACACCAAGCTGCGTTGTGTGAATTTTCCTAGAAGCAGCTGTGAAGTAGCAGACGAGAAAGCCCTAAGAATCCAATTATCGGGAAAGTGTTGGGAAGCCCCCTGCACTATTCCCCCAAATTCTCTGAACAACTCCCAGAGATCAGCTTGTCACATTCAGTGCTGTCATTTTCTAGCTGAAGAAGAAAATCCATTTCAGTCCAATCTTGGTACTATCTTTCCTGGAACGGACTAAATAGGAACTCATCTCTGGCTATTTCTGAGCACATCAACTACAGTTCAGTGTTCTTTCTCACCGCCGAATACAATTTTGTGTCCTGAAAGCCATTATCTTCTGAGCGATTATGTGAATGAAATTCAAGTACATCAAATTGAAGGAACAGAACTACCAGATACACAAGAAAGCGACTGAAAGGGACTGCAGTGGAGAAGTTCATCAAAAGAGGCAGGCAAAATCGTGATAAGAAAACAAAAACAAGAAGAAACTGATTTAATTAAAATTAACTTTAAATTGGAAGCACTCTAGGCAGGAAAACATTCCCCTCCATGTTTTTTCTATGGTGTCATACAGAGTAGGCAACCGAAAGCCCATGGGCCGGATGCGGCCCAATCGCCTTCTCAATCCGGAATCAGCATGTTTTTACATGTGTAGAATGTGTCCTGTTATTTAAAATGCATCTCTGAGTTATTTGTGGGGCCTGCCTGGTGTTTTTACATGAGTAGAATGTGTGCTTTTATTTAAAATGCATCTCTGAGTTATTTGTGGGGCATAGGAATTCATTCATCCCCCCCAAAAAAAAAAATATAGTCCGGCCCACCACATGGTCTGAGGGACAGTGAACTGGCCCATGGCTGAGAAAGGTTGCTGACCCCTGGTGTCATATAACACTGTCAGATCCAGGATTTGTGTGGCCTTTGCACAAGGTGCCTGCAGTGGGACCTCTTTTCTTTGGGTCCCATATATCCTCTCAAGGCATCACTGCCTGCTCACTTTTTCACTTTCTGGATGCAATCAGCAGGACAACTCAGAGGGACAGCACAAGTGATGCTGCTCCATTTCCTCCCCCTGGTCATTAGCTACATGCTTGGTAAGGACAGGTGAACAGGAAGAAATAGGAGCTTCAGGAAGCAGCAGACCAGGGATGGTGAAATTCAGGACTGAAGTCCAAATGCATCCCTTTCTAATCTAAGCCTTGGGACTGTCTATGGGCCATACAAGCTACCAAGCCCACAATCTCCACCAGCCATGCTTTGCACCCTCCTTGAGTGTTTCCCCCTGGCTCAGATGTGTCATTGAACTCAGACATTGCATATTCCTTGCCTGGGTGGAGGACAGAGAGAGATGTGTGAGCGTGAATATACTAGCCTAATGCACAATGTTGAAATTTGTATTTATTTCTTCTCATTCTTGCCCCTGGCCACCAATGGCATGCAGTTTCCCAGAATGCAATGTGGCCCCTGGGCTGAAAAACATCCCCACCTCTGCTGCAGACTGTGGTGTGGTAATGTGGCCGCCCTGGGGTCATAGCTGCCAAGTTTTCCCTTTTCTCACGAGGAAGCCTATTCAGCATAAGGGAATTTCCCTTAAAAAAAGGGATAACTTGGCAGCTATGCCTGGGGTGTGGACTTCTACAGAAGCACAATGATGCCCAATGACACCATCCCTGCCGTGCAACTTAATATGTGGACCTCACTTAACATCCTTATAATTCAATCCCTTATTCCCTAGTTCCAATTCCTAAAGGAAAAACTGGGAGTATATATTCCCAGGGTCTCTGTGTAAATATATATGTATGCCCCCCCCTCTCTCTCTCTCTCTGTGTGTGTGTGTAAAATATATACACACATACAATATTTTTTATAAAATACTTCCAAACTAATTTTTAATGGGATCACATACACATTTACCATCCATCTGAGGAAGGAAACAAACAAACAAAAAATCTGGCGCAGGCCACACTCGGAGTCAAAATGGGAGCTTAATCAGCAGCTGTGTGACGTTTCAAGAATGTACTTTAATTATTTTGCAGAGAAAAAAGAGCTTTAAGGGGTTTTCAGGTGGCAAGAATAATTTCATCTATGCTTTCATTTGCCATGTACGTTTTGGAGTTTTATTTCTGCGACAGAGTGGGGAAAAGGCAGGATCTGGAAGAGTATTTTAATGTAATGCCGTTATCCATTTTCTCAGTTGGGGGCTAACAGAAAATTTAGTTGACAATAGCTGCCTTCCAGAAGTAGCTGAAAAGCAACCATTTCCCTTGAATGACATGGCTGAAGGTAAAAGAAAGGCAGAAAATATGCTGTAGGACAAATACTGAATAAGGATTAAAGAAATACGTCTCAGTTTGAAATGCTAAAGTGAGATGGAGAGGGCAGGCATGTTCTCAGCACAGCGTTATTCAGTGAATGGTAGAATAATTTACAACATAATTTCATTGCAATATAATCCTTGCCCTTAACTTGCCATTAACTGAACACATTGAAAAGCCAACCCTGGCAGGACTATTTCACTGTTATTCTTATTCCTGATAACTATAGCTACCGCATCCTTTTAAACATTTAAGGTTTCATACTTTTCTTTTCTTTTTAATAACATTTTATTTAATAACATTTTATTAATAAAAATTTAATCAATACAATTTGTCAATACTACAACCAATTACATTTTCCCCATTTCCCCCTCCCCCTCCCTCCCCACCCCACCCCTCCCTCTACCACCCTCTTCAGACTTCCCTCAGCTCCCTTATCTGATTTATTTATTCATATTGTTTCTGCATGTTATATAATTATACATATCAATTCCCTATATGTTCATATTCTTCTGATTTATATTCTTATGTTTATTCAAAACCTGCCAGTGAATCTAAGTCTCTTTGTTGTTTTTTCTTTCTTTTTTTTATAATATATTTTTATTAATTTTCCAATTAAAAACATTTATATCACATCCATTATTTCAAATTATACAAATACATATCAATCAAACCGAATGTTATGCCAAATCATCTAAAATTTTCTGGGTTCCCATGCTTCAAGAAATTGGGGATTCCTCGCAACTGCCCACTGCCGTCTTTTTTCTAAAGTCCAAATCATCACTCAAAGTCTATAATAGTCCCGATCTTTCCCTTACAATCACATAGATGTTTTCCTCTTTCATCCGATTTTTCCCCTGCTGCTGAGATAAATATCAAACGAGATTTCACATATGTTCTTTCTCCTGTGTGAGTTAATCAGTCCAGCCTCCCCATAAATCTTCTTGGTCTGGAGCGTCCCTGTTGCGTCGGTCTTTCAACACGAAGCAGCGCCATCTTAGAAAACTCAAATCAGTTCCGTTTTCTTCTCATACCTATGTAAATTAACGATCTTTATGAAATTTACAGCTTTTCCAGGCAGAAGATCCAGCCATCACATTATGCATAGACTCTTGATAAATTAGTGGCTCTCCTTGCCCTGTAGCTGAACTTAGCTTCAGGTCGCTGTTCAAATTCAAAGTGCGTCACATCTCATAAATCCTCCGAACGCCTTCCAGGCATTCCTTCCATCCAGCTAGAGGAGGGCTTCTCTCGTCAGCAACTCCACATCTTCAAAAAATATACTCAGTATCAACAATTTATAAAGTTCAACTCACACAGATATATTTATTTCTCGTTCGTTCCAAACAAGCCAGGACATCACGTCTGGGAAGGTACGAAGTAACTCATATGCAAAAAAAAAAAAAGAGAGACTCACTTCCCTTGTCGTTCCGTCCCCATCAATCCTCCTTCCAGATAAAATACAGCCTTTGACTCCTCACCCTCAGCAGCGTAAATTCCTCGGCAGTAAACAGAGCTTCTGCCCCTCCTTCTGAAGTATGTCCATAGATTTAAGCCTAATTATCTTCTTTAATCATGGAAATCCCCACCATGCAAGTTAGCGTCCGGGAGTTCCGACATTCCTCATAAGTGCTTCAGCCCAAGCCCCCCCCCACTCCTTAAACAGTCGGAGTGGGTTTGGGGGCATCGCGGCCCAGCGGCCCCTCTCCGTAACCCCCGGAGAGGTAGGGGGTTGCCATTTACTCCCCTAGCAACCGCCAAATTCCTTATGAAGGTCGGAGGGATGGAAAACAGGTCAGCCATTCCTGCAGGCGGAAACCGGAACTCTCTTTGTTGTTTTTTCAAATAATTTGTAAAAAATTTCAATTCTTCCTTAAATTCCTGATTGTCCTTGTCAAGTAGTTTATATGTTAGTTTTGCCAGTTTCGCATAGTTCATCAATTGTTTTCTTTCCATTGCTCTTTTGATGGAGTTTCTCTTGCCGCAGTTGTAGCATACATGAATGAGTTCTTTATTTTCTTCAGCAGATCTTGCCCTAAAATTCCTAATAAAAATGCTTCCAGTTTTTAAATAAAAGTCATTTTCAACATTTTTTTTTCAATTCATTGTAAATCATTTCCCAATATTTTTTAACTTCTCTACATTCTGGCCACATATGATAAAAAGACCCTTCTTTTTCTTTACATTTCCAACATATATTAGACCCAGTGTTGTACATTTTTGCCATTTTGACTGGTATAATATACAATCTGTACATCATTTTCATATACTGTAATTTTCTTTCAACAATTCTTTCAAATTCACTTTCCAAAGCTTTTCCCAGTCTTCAAGGTTTCATACTTTTCTTATGTACTCGAAATCATTTCCATGCCTTCCTAAATAATTTTTAATAAATTGTAAAGCAACAGGGAAAAAATTTCTAACACTGTGCATAAATCATATATAATGACCATATATTTGAAAATATTTTATTCCTTAATACTGATAGTTTGATATGCCCCCTTTTTCAGTTGCCTCTCATAGTCAGATTGAGTCCATGCTTGATAGCAACAAAGGGTAATGCATTCTAAAATGTGGCAGCATCTCCTGCTGCTAGTCTAGTGTCATGGAAAAGGCACCTTCTGTTGTCTTGGGCGTCATTTAAAAATGGTTTCCATATCACCCAGCAAGCAGGCACATTCTCTTGAAAGCTTTGCAAGAAAGTCAAGAGTCTGGCAGGGTTCCATTTTAACACCAACTTTGTTCAACTTTGTTTAAATCATTAGAAATGTCATTTGCAGGTTATGATTTGCTCCTGACAGTACAGTCCTACACTTGTCTACTCAAAAGTAAATCACACTGGGTTCAAAGGGCCTTCCTCCCCAGTAAATTGGGATGGGATTGCAGCTGAGTAGGTTTAAAAATAGCAGTGACTATTCCTGCTTCTTATTCCAGTTCTTCATTCATTTAACACATGCAAATGGACAATTTTAGGCTTACGGTAATTGCACCTGTTAAATTTAACCACCATCCTATCCAGTGTGAAGATCTTATACAATTAAATCTTGTAATTCTATACATCGAGAGTTAACCTGGTTTGAAGGTCTCAAAACATGCTTTACTAAGGCAGTATCAACTCCTTAGATTAGGTATTGTAGATAATATTGATTGTTATTTATGAATATGACAAGATTATATAGGTTATCTTGTTACAGGTAGGTAGCCGTGTTGGTCTGAGTCGAAGCAAAATAAAAAAATTCCTTCAGTAGCACCTTAAAGACCAACTAAGTTTTTATTTTGGTATGAGCTTTCATGTGCATGCACACTTCGTCAGATACACTGAAACAGAATCCACCATTACCAAGCTTAAAACCATGGAGCCACCTGGGATGAATAAAGACATTGGATTCTTATCTCATTATGCATGATCTAGCTTCCTTTAGCGCCTCAGCCCTCGTCCCCCCCCCCCTGGACCAATTGCAGCCATCAGCAGTCTTTAACAGCCATCTACAGGTTTACCACTCCCATCAGCCCATCACCCATTCCCATCACCCCCACCCCCGCCCTCTGAATATACATAAGGGTTTGGTGGATTCTGTTTCAGTGTATCTGATGAAGTGTGCATGCACACGAAAGCTCATACCAAAATAAAAACTTAGTTGGTCTTTAAGGTGCTACTGAAGGAATTTTTTTAAAGGTTATCTTGTTCATTGATACTCCCATTGCCATCAAAAAGATTGCAGAACCTTCTAAAAACCTTAAAATTCTGGACAATCATGAAAAAACAGCCAACTAACTAACTCTGTTCTATTCATTGGGATGTTTCTGATTTGCAAATTTCTGAAGGCTTGGTAGACCACTCACCTTGTGTGTAGAAGGTCCCACATTCAACCCCTGGCATCTCCAGGTAACCTAGGAGAGTGTTCTTGCCTCAAACCCTGGAGAACAGCTGCTGTTCTCCTATTACTTTTACAGAGTTTTAAAACTCATGCAAATGTTCAGAAAAATAGCACGTTATAGTCCTGCTGGGGTGAACTGCATATTTGTAGAACTGTGGAGATTTGTATAATTAAATGCTGCCCCATGTCAAAAGCTCCCTATTTGTGAAAGCTAGCACTTTAAAACTGAGAGGTTCGCCCTAGCCTTTACTGCCACCAGCTAATTTTCCAAATGTTTTCTGAGGTAGGGTAGTAATCCAACATCCAATCCATACTTGCATTCGAAAGTAGTAAAGCGAACGATAGGGCTTTCACCGCAGGTATCTGGTAGAGGAGATGCCTTTTTACATTTTGTGTCCTCTCTTTAATAATATCTTGCTTTTGGAAGTAAAGTCTGCAAAGTCTAATCCAAAAGGCAGTCTAATCTATCACACTGAATTGTAACTAAGGTTAGAACTAAATTAATAACTACCACTCCACTGAGCAGAGTGAAATGGGCGCGGGTGAAATGGGCCAATTGGCTGGTCACGGTTAAATGGGAAGTTTCTGCAGCCAGGAGCAAATGTTACATTCTTTTTCCAAAGATCTGCTGCTGCTTAATTTATGGGAACACCCCATCCAGTGTTTTACAGCTTCGGATATAATTCTAAAGAGATCCAACTGAACCGAGTAGCCCTGAAGCACTATTTTCAGCAAGGCAAGTATATAATTTAGAACTTAGGGCAGAGCTTCCTGTAAAATGCAATTTTGGCAAGTGGTTAAAGTGGGCAACACTGCTGGGGGAAATTGACAGCTATTGCAATGTAAAGTAACAGATTGCCCGAATCCTACATCAATCTACTTCAAAAATGAATGTGCTGTCCATTTGATGATTCATAATTTGAGACACGCAAACCTGCCAACTCCCTCACTATAAATGGGCTACATCCCCTTCCTTTCTGATCTGAAATGGACTCAGAAAGTGTTGGCTTTCTTGTACCACTGAAGTTTCCTAAATGATGCCATTGTCAATTATACGAAAGCTGCTAGGACAAGTAAAGCATTTAGCAACATCTCTCTGCGCCTTTGCAACATATTAGCAACCCACTGTGTGGCATGGAGCCTGTTTAGCAACAGCATGCAAACCACTTTGGGTAGCTGACAAGGATTGTTGAGCTGCTGCTGCCTTCTTGGTGTTGTGTGCTTTGCTCAGTGACACTAACTGTGAGCCAAAGTAGAGTCTGTATGATAACAATTAACGTCCCCATTGATTGGTGTCCCTTAACAGAGAACTAGAAGGAAATGAAAGTTTCTTTTGCTGGGAAGCTGAGAATTATTTATGCTCTTGAATGAGGTAAAATGATGGTTAATTAGCAAAGGGATAGGGAATTAGTTTATTGGATTGTTGCTTTTGGTTTGATTTTATATGTTGTGGTCTTGTTGTGAACCGCCCTGAGACCTCTGGGTATAGGGTGGTGTATAAATTGAATTAATAAATAATAATAAATAAATATATGTGACTACAGGGCTATATTCTTTCAAGCTTTAAATTATAAATTTGCCTTAATTTGTACTATGATTGTTCAGTTACTTTGAGACTAAAGCTATAGCAACTATGTTTCCAACTGAATAAAGTGTCTTCATTGCAACTACTGTATTTGCAAGGTTTATTCCACCTACGTTTTTTGACCCACACAGGCAAAGATTAGACATGCATATGCTGAAGTTGTTCAGAATGATGGATATTCACAATGCTCTGCAGAACTTCTATGGATATCCACCATGGTGGGAACAGAATGTACCTTCAAAATAAAGGAATAAGCAAGGTCTGGACGTCTTTAGCACTCCTGTACAAACTGGTAACCAGTATTGTTTCCATCTTATATTTCTGTATTTCCATTATTAGAATTATTTGTCCCTCAACCTTGTCAGTTCCATGTCAGTATAAAATTATACCTATTTTATATGATTGCAGTATTTGATTGCTTTGAATAACCTCCAGTTTATTTGAGCTGGATGAGGTTGTACTTTACACATTTACAACCTAGATACATAGAAAAGGAGAAAATAATTATGTAGTTTTATGATACATGCACAGTTGCACACAGGAACATGCTTTTTGAATAAGTCAGAATGTATTTTGTCTTGGAAGTGAGACCATCATTCTGTAATTCCATTGTGCCTAGTTAGTTATCATGCTGAAAAGCCTCATTAAATTGTACCTGGTTATAGTTAAGGGTCTAACAGAGGGGAAAAACAAAGTTCAACTCCATTAGGGTGTTCATCAGGGACACGATTTTTATTGGAAGCTTTGTGATATGACAGGCCCTTTGAGAAGAAACATCCTGTTTCAAAAGGATCCAGGGAATAGCACTAATGATAGCATAGTGGAGTTCACAGCTGCTTATAATGAAAAGTTGGGCAGTATTTGCAGAATATGGCAAATCATATCCACCATTTAAATGACAAATCAAATCCACCCTCTCCCAAGCAAATCAGGTGGCAACTTTGATCTTTAATGAGGTAGTCAGTCTGTATGTTTCATAAATATTCAATTGAGGCTTCTTGAGATCAGTACATGAGTATGGAGTCATTTGCCTGTAGGGCATCAGTTTGAAACAGGTCTAGGTTGGTAGTAATTGAAAGTCATTCCTTCCTATGGGTTCAGGGTACTGTCTGCAATCCAAATTGCCCATCTCAAAGCACAATCCATATATTTTTATCACATATTAAAATAGTCAATGAGAAATAGAAGAACTTATCCGAGACTAAACTCATTCTTTTTCTCCTACAAGTACTCTAGCTGGGTAAGAACTTTCTTGGTGCTTCATCAAGACAATTGTTAAATTGCCAACTTCCATCTGTGCTTCCCAACTTCATAGCATTGGCATCAATGGAAATTTGTTTTTTAAATGCTTATGGTTGTACATAAGTCACAACAGAAAAAAACCCATAATTCATTCCAAGGAGAAGAACCTTTCCCATTGAATTGCACCCCCCCTTTTTTTAACCTCAGTAAAGTCCTATTTGGATATTGGTTGTCCTGACTTCCAAGCCCTGCCCCTTCCAGCGTGTCACTATTACTGCACTTAGAGCCCTCCATGAGTTTGAGGGTGAAGGCTTGAAGTAGGGAATCTCCATGAGTAGAATATGTTCCTTTATACTTTAGCCTCAGCTTCATGGAGGGTTCCAGACACAATAATGGTGCTATGGTGGAGGGAATAAGGCTTGGCAGGACGCCACCACCTGCTTCCCATGACATGGCTAAATATGGATTAATGGATATCTGATTTCAATACTACTACTCTATACTGATGATCTTATTTTAAAATTATTAGCATGGGCAGCAGGTGACTTTTTAGAGACAAACTGCCTTTTATGCTTGTACATGTCTTTGTAGCTTGCAGATTTTACCATTTGAACCATTTCTGTATGTATGTGTTGAAAACGTCTCTAACTCACTCTTCATTGTAACCTGTCATCTCAGGGCACGACACAATGTAAGACTCCCGTAAATAGCCCTGTTTAGGGAAGTTTTTAATGACTGATCTTTTAATGCATTTTTAATCTTTTGTTGGAAGCTGGCCAGAGTGCCTGGGGAAACCCAGCCAGATGGGCGGGGTATTATTATTATTATTATTATTATTATTATTATTATTATTATTATTATTTGCTTAAACAGTGGCTCCGTTGCTTCAGCATAAGCTGCTCAAACTAACATTTTTGCACATCAACCCTAAAGTATATTTATTTCGACGAAATCCCTAATGATTTCAAGAAGTTTTCTGTCAAAAGCAGGTGTATAGTTTTTAGAATAGCAGCCAAATGGGTTTTCTGCCACCTTGGTGGCACTGGTCTTATGGAATGCACTCCCTGCTGCTATAACATGAGAAGCACCATCTGAATGGGCATTCTGGCAACTTTCAAAGATGCACCTGTTTAGAGGTATTCCCTTGATCTCTTGACCTGAGTCTCCTCCTTTAATTGCTGTGCAGTCTCTATTAGATTATTTTATAGCATTTTTAAATGAAGTATGCTTATATTTTAATGTTTTAATTGTATTTTAACTATGGTGCATTTTTAATTATTCCATATGTTACGTTCTGTAACTGGTTTAGAAGCCTATTTTGGCATGAAGTGGTACATAAAAGAAAATGATGATGATGATGATATGGTATGAAGTGGGCCAAACACTGAGATGCAGAAGCTATAGTCCTTGTCATGTACGTATATGCAAAACTCAAATGTATACAAAATAAACATAGTATAGGGTTGTCATTCTTTCCTTTAATGTGAAGGGACTTAATTAATAAGAGCAAACTTAGACAAAACAAATACACAGAAGCAGACACCCAAGCTGGCATTGGAAGAGGCTAAGTATATTTAATTCAATGTGGTTGATGGCATTTGAAGTTACTGCCTCTGACCACTTTTAACGAAGCTTGGGGATTCTAGTCTTGTGTTGCTTGGTAATAGAATTTTTTAGTCCTTGGTTGTTTTTATAATGTTTTAGAGAAATACATTCCTAACATTCCACATCATCAAACACCGACAACTCTGGCTCCAGTAAAGCCCAGCGACCATTGTGAGATCAAAACCAGTGCTCCCCAGGAGGTTCTGGCACAGATACTCAAAAGTAATTTTGTGTAGAGGACAATCCCTGTTTCCTTCAGTGGGACTCTCATTAGCGCTAATGTTTTGAGGATCAGGCTGTTTGGCAGCAGGGACAAAATTAAATACCTATTAAACTAATTGGGTTCAGATCAGCTTGAATATAATCCCACACTTACTGCGGGCACAGTAGATTCTTAAAGTTTCATAGCAACGGGAAAAGATACTGTTTTTGAGCTCAAAACATTGGCAATCTTTTTAATCTTCTCTACACGTCTGCCATTGTCTTGCACTTTTCAGCTGTCAAAAACACCTCATTATAATTCCCTTGTAAAAAAAAAAACATTCAGTAGGCACAGTTTCTTCACCTTTCCCATCCAGGACAAGGATAGATGGAATTCTGGGGCCTGAAGTGACCTCTTACAACCACAGAACCTTTTAGGGCACATTTGGATTGTTGAATGTGTGGCATGGGTGTCCCCTCTCAGGTCAATTCCCTCCCTGAGAGACAGAAAATTCAGAGCCAGTGGAACCAATCTAAACCTCAAAAAGCACATAGAGCTCAAAAAGTAAGTGAATAAAAGTGCTGCTCTTCCAACTTCCAACTTCACCTCTATGTGTCTTTCAAGGGAGAAAAAAGTTTATTGCACTCACCACCTCATGACCAAGGGGGCAGTGATCAGAAGAGCTCCAAGGCTACATGAGTTCCCCTCAGGGTGCAATCGTACCTATGGGCACCATGTTGGTGACCTCAGTACTGATGCCTGTTCCACTCACTTCCGTTTTTGTGTAAGAAACAAACATCATATACCATTAGACATAATGTGTAAAGTAATTCTGTGTTTTAATGATGCTCTCCCTCTTTGCTTGCAGGGCCATCTTAAGCATGTCGGGCGCCCGGGCGCCGTGGTGCGGAGATCGCTCCGGCGCCCCCACCCCGCCCCGTTTCTTGCCACGGCTGGTGGGTGGGCGCAGCGCGCTACGCAGCACCCCCTGGCAGCTTGGCACCCTGGCGCCCCGTGCCACCCAGCCTTCCCCTAGAGCCGGCCCTGTTCGCTTGTCCAATGATGTTGAGAATATCCATTGTATTCTTTGTTTCCCTTAAGAGATGGCTTTGGTGATGTGATAGTGACAGCAGTAAGGGTTTATGAATTCACTGGAGCAGCAGTGTACTGGACAGGGGAGATTTGATTTCCTCTGGGCTGATACAGGAACTTCTCTCTTTTACTTAGGTGTTAAGAAGAGCAGAGCCCCTGTAGAACTGGGATCTGGCAGTCCTTTTCCAACCATCCTGCTATGCTACACTCTCCAACCAAATGCTGAAACAGCTCACTCTGTTCAGTGGTTGATGTGGCTGTAGAAACACTTCTTGGAGTGAATGAAACCAACATAACATATCCACATGCCACTGCAGAAAGGAATCTGCCAGTGTCTCCACATGCACAGGAACATAGGAAAGGAGCCAGGCCTTTGGTCCGTCTATCCCAATATTATCAGAACTGACCAGCAGTAGCTCTCCAGGTTTTCAGGCAGGGATATCTGCCAGCCCTTCCTGGAGATGCCAGGGCCTGAACGTGGGACCTTTCATGTGAAAAGCATCTGTCACAGAGCTATGGCCCTTCCACATATCCTGTGCCATAAACAGTACCAGCTTCCATTACCCTCTGATTTTTATATCTCCATAATGGAAGATATAATGGATATAATGGATTTCCATTTTTAAGGAAATCAGCCCTGAGTGCTCACTTGGAAGGACAGATCATGAAGCTGAGGCTCCAATACTTTGGCCACTTCATGAGAAGAGAAGACTCCCTGGAAAAGACCCTGATGTTGGGAAAGATGGAGGGCACAAGGAGAAGGGGACGACAGAGGACGAGATGGTTGGACAGTGTTCTCAAAGCTACCAACATGAGTCTGACCAAACTGTGGGAGGCAATGGAAGACAGGAGTGCCTGGCATGCTCTGGTCCATGGGGTCATGAAGAGTCAGACACGACTAAACGACTAAACAACAACAACAACAAATGAAGGGAAACTTCAGAGGATAAGCGGAGAAGTGGAGACGGGTAAACTGGGAGTCAATATGTGATCCTACCAAGCCTGTGTGCTTAGGTTGAGTTACAGGCAATGAGGGGTCTCTGCCTAGGCCTTCAGAAAAATGGTGGGCTTTGAGAAGAGCTTTGAAGGAAGTAATATAATGGTACCATATAGATGTTATGGGAAGGAGTTCCATTACAGTGGAGGTTGGTCCATTAGGGCTAATGGGGTACTGCCCCTCCAATTTCAGTCTACCTCCAGCCAGCCCCCAACTATCTGCTTTCTTATTCACAACCAGTCCAGTGGGTGGAAGTCAATCAGCTGCCTCTTCCTTAGTCACAGTGTTGCCCTTGTAGTAGTCAGCAGGGAAGAAGATGGGGACAAAAATAGAATCCGCAGGCTCTAACGCTCATTGGCCCTGGCTCCAACTACTGTTGGTCTCCCTGCCTTTCACCCTACCAGTCTGAGTTCCAAGCATGCAGTTGCATCGCAGCAAAAGGAGCCTAGGTCTTGAGCATATCTGTAACTTGAGCAACCTTTCCTTGAAAAGCCAAATACATTCACTGAAGTATGCACAGATTTGTATGAAGGAAGGAGGGAGCGTAAAAGGTGAAAACAGCTCCAAACTTGCAACTTTTTATTAAGTTCCTTCTCCCTGCCTAGGGCAAGAGAAGATTGCCATAACAAAACCTCCAGGTTTCCCCAGCGAGCCCCATTCCAACCAAGCTGGTTCCCTGCCACTTCTCTTTCCCATAGCCCAGCTGCAGGATGTTTGGATGGGCCCAAGCCAAACTCAGCTTAATTCTTGTAATTCTCAGACAAAGCTTGAGGGGTCTCGTTCCAGCTGGCATTACTTAGAGGACCCCTTGCCGGTCCCATAATGGGGGGAAGTGGAAAGGAGGTGCTAAGCCTGGAAGCCACACGGAGTTTGCCTGTCATTTCAGCTATAATGAACACAATTCGTTTCACTGCAATAGACGTCAAGCTATTTTTCATTGTTAGCTTTGCGAGGGACAGAGTTATTTGCGATTCACTGCTACGCAGGTTAAAAAAGGCTTTCATTAAAAAGGTGATTAACCTGAGATGTATAAATAAGGAGGCTACAGAAGTGAAAAAGCAAACGAATGCATTTCTTACCTGTTTTTAGATATGAAGCAAATCTCTTTCCTTGCCTGTTGTATAACTGAATGGTGATACATTTGAACACCAGGATTCAGTTTTCTTGTGCAAGCCTGCTGAAATGAATGGAATTTATGCACAAACACATCTCAGGACACAACCATTTCTTTTTCGTTCATAGCATTGTGCAGACACAAAGGCTCCCATATGTATCTGGTCCCTACCATCGGGTTTACAATCTAAAAGACACAAATTGAAACAAAGGATGGGAAGGGAGGAGGTAAAAAACAAACAAACTCAGACACCAGTTCTTTCAGTTGCAATTCTTGAAATGACCAGTTGGCAGTATCAGTCAGTGAGTCAGGGCAGAAACAGCCTCCTGACACTAGCTTATCGAGATGGGGGTTAGAGTAGGAGGGTGGTGACATCAGCACTGTGTGGATGCACTGGTGGAGCCAATCCAGCTCTCCTCCAGGTAAGTCCACACACCCCCACCAAAACACAAACTAGGAAGGTGGCAGTGTCACGGGTACCGTGAGAGTGGCTAGGAGGGAACAGTTGAGAGAGGAGCAAAGACAGCAGAGCTGATGATGTCTTCCTGCCTCATGGCCTGATGGAATGGCTGCTGCTAATACGTTCTTGTATGGCTCCCATTTATTTCCACGAAGCACCTTCAGAAGTGTTTTTATTTTACACAATTTATATCCTGCCTCGTTTTTGTAAAGCCTCGGGGCTGCATTCAGCAATTGAAAACAATCATAAAACTGGGTGAACGCAATACGATTCATTAAGCCTAAACAGAAATGGGTAAGTAAAAATGGAATTGCCACCAAGCCTTGCCTCCCGTTCCAAACCCAGCCAGATGGGCCTGAAGGATGCCGTAAGTCATGGCGTCCAAAGCAGTTTGCGGATTGCACCCTTTGTCCTGTGCAGATACCATCTCTCCCTTTCTGTTTAAGTAAAGAAAGTACCTAACAAGGCTGACATTTAAATAATAGGCCATCATTACTCTGCCATTAAGGAGAGGTGGAGGAGATGAAGAAGGTTCATTGCCGACAGGCAGCTTTAACTTTCAAAATAGTCACTCAGGCAGGGTTTTGCTTAAGGATTTCCTTATGTTCTCTGTGTTGAGCAATCCCTCTGGACTTCTATCTGAAATCACACTCATTTCCCAGTATGTTCATATACACAGATTCTGGAGGAACAATCTGGCCTGCAATTGGGAATATGGAGGTATGAAGGGGAAATTTGGCAGACAACAACCTAGTTCACAGGCTGTGTGTATTTCTTTCCATATGAACTGATACTTTTTTCTTTAGGAAACCTAAATATTCCCGCTGCAAGAGAGGGGAAAAAACCCTTGTCTTTGCTTTAAAGCAAATATTTCTGTGGGCTGAATTGTGTTATTAATAATGAACGGTGAATAGCTCTGGGATAATGCGGCTCCTTGTGGCATACCAGCACCAAGACTAAATTCACAGATGGAAGTGGGCATTTTTTGTCACTATGTTTCTCTATCCTATTCACTTACCTTGAAAAAAGCCACTTTCACAAAACAAAAACACATTTAAAAAAATCTAGGCTTTTTTCCATCATAGCATCATGAATATGTAGGTTCTCGCATTGCCATTTTCAAATACTATAAATGCTATACTGCAGTTTCCTACTGCACTGAAAGTTCTGTGGAAAGAGTCTGAACACTGGCAAAATAACAGGGTTCAGGGCATGGTGAAAATGTCTTTTTTCAAGGGAGTGGTGCCCCACATCCTTAAAGAGGTGGTAGTGTGGCCGCTCCTAAAGAAGCCACTTGATGGTTTATGGCAAGACCACATTCCTTTGTGAGAAAACTTCCAGGGCTCACATACCAGTGACATTCAGGGTCTGGGGTAAGAGTGGGCAGAGCAATGAACATGGTTCTTACCTTTGCACAGTGGGCTTCCCTATCCTCCATTTGATCAGGCAAGAGATGTTGTCACAAGTCAAGGACACATTCCAGCCACGCAAGCACACTCAAGGAAGGTACGGCAGGGCCAGTGAGAGGAGTCGCTTGGGGAAGAAGAATGGCCTAGGTGAGTCCTGAGGGCCAGATGGAGAAGCCTGGAGGGTTGAATTTAGCCTACAGGGCTGAGGGTCTGAACCCCTGGTTCATGATCATTTATACCAAGTCATTAATACAGTACCCCAATTTGGGAGAAGGTGATCAAGAGTGTTGTGGCAGTTCAGATTCATGCCCCCTTGGAGAATACTCATCATTGGGACCCAATGTTATTTTTCTAGAAAAAGAGGTGCTTGCTGGAACTCACCATGAACACCTCCCTTGTTCTCTTATAATGGCAATGGCACCCACCAGAGAGGGGTCAGAAGTGGGTTCCTGCTGGAAAAAAGCCCTGTCTAGACCCATACCACTCTGGGTCAGGGCCTATTTTGGGGACTGAATCAACCCTGATGGGTGACCTTTATCAGGAGGACAACCAAAGACTGTGACCCAGTTAAAGGTAACGGTAAAGGGACCCCTGACCATTAGGTCCAGTCGTGACCGACTCTGGGGTTGCGCGCTCATCTCGCATTATTGGCCGAGGGAGCCGGCGTATAGCTTCCAGGTCATGTGGCCAGCATGACAAAGCCGCTTCTGGCAAACCAGAGCAGCACATGGAAACGCTGTTTACCTTCCCGCTGTAGCGGTTCCTATTTATCTACTTGCATTTTGACGTGCTTTCGAACTGCTATGTTGGCAGGAGCTGGGACCAAGCAACGGGAGCTCAACCCGTCGCAGGGATTCGAACCGCTGACCTTCTGATCAGCAAGCCCTAGGCTCAGTGGTTTAACCACAGCGCCACCTGGGTCCCAATAGCTCAGTGGTTTTTTAATATACATAAGCTGCAGGTAGAAAATGATTTCCCTCAGAACCTGCCAGCTTCCCCCAAATATTAGTTTGTAAACAACTGTGAGGTCTCTGGTGTGCCAGCTGTCCTATCTGGTTTTGACACACCCTTTTGAGTCTCTTGCCTCCATCCAGAATTTAAACAAGCCATTCTGTTGTCAAATCAAGGGGGGCTTTTTGTCACCACCCTCTATCAAAAAGCAACTAGATGGCACTTCCTTCTGGAGCATAACCATCAGCATAGCTGCCAAGTTATCCCTTTTTAAAGGGATTTTCCCTTATGCTGAATAGGCTTCCTCGCGAGAAAAGGGAAAACTTGGCAGCTATGCCATCAGAGTGAATGACAATAGGCAGGTCTAATGTGAGGATGGAAGGAATGTGCTGGTGAGAACTGTTGCTGTGCTAAATTGGGCTTTGATCAGGATACAATAAAAAGGTAGCAGAGCAGCAGTGAAATGCAAAGGCCTGCCACAATCCTTTGATCCATCTCCACATATAACTACCTTACAAATGGCAATCCAACGGCTGCTGCTCAAATGAGAGGCCTTGGTTTTGTTTCCACTGAGCATGGAGGATAATGCACAGAAATGGGGGAGGTTTCCTGCTTTTGCTCCTTTGATCTTCTGGTTTACTCCTGCGATTTTCATTTAGTGGCTGGTTGGGGTGTTTAATAGATTCCCAGTGTGGGGATGCCTTCCTCGTTCTCTCCCAGCTGCCAGATAGTTCACCTTCATTTTGCAAGCATGGTATAAGCCAGAAACAGTCACAAACTACCCAAAATCATCCAATGAAAAGGAAGGAGAATAGATAATCCCATCTCCTTTCATAGCAGGGGTGGGGGAGATGCTAAAGCTAAGGAAAGACTTAACATGTAGGACCAGTTGCCCAGTCAGCTTCCCACATCTTCAAGTTCTTCCAAAGGCTTAAGGCAATTCCTGCCCAAGGAGCCAAAGCTGTGTCAGTTTCATTAGGAAACAGAGAGGTAACCGTAGCAACTTTGGTACTGTTATTTCAGCTTTGGAGATTGAATCTGACTTTCTTGCCCCCAGGTTGCGAAGGTGAGAGAATAAAATGGAAGAAGATAAAAAATAATAATGTCATCTCAGGAAGGAACTCATACTGCTCTAAATTAAATAATAATAATAATAAAAATGAAGAGAATTGGTGCTTGCTATTATATTTCAACAGCACTTAGGGACAAAGATATTTTTATGTGAAACACACTTTTTTATTATTAAAATAGATATTCTGGTTAAAACATGAGGAAATGGAACAATGTCATAAAACAAAGCAGGCTGCTTTGAACGAGCAATGACCATTGATTCATTGTAGGGAAAACTGAGTGGGTATCAGAGAATCTAAGTGAGCAAGAAGTAACCCTGTTGAGATTTTATTTCTTTCAGGACAGCTAAAACAAACAACGTGATTTAAGCCAATAAGTTACAGAATGCAAGTAAGTTTGTAAGGCATTTTAAAAATAATCTAGCAGAGCAAAATCAAGTGTGTGTGTAGCATCTTGCCCAACTTGGCTCATCATATCCAGGGGCATAGGAAGATAGGGGCGGTGGGGGTAGGGCGCCCCGGGCAGTGCGATCCTAGGGGCGTCATCACAGCTGCCCCCCCAAATGCGCATCCCGCCCCTGCGTGTGGCGCGCCCCACCCCCCAAAATGCACGCACCCCCCAGTGTGCGGTGCGCCCTGCCCCCAAAATGTGTGTCCTGCCCCTGCGCGCGGTGCGCCTCACCCCCAAAACACGCACCCCGCCCCTGCGCGCGACGTCCCCTGCCCCCGAAATGTGTGCCGTGCCCCACCCCCAGAATGCGTGTGCCTGGGGGCAGCGTGCCTGCTCTCCACCCCGGTGGCGGAGCATGAAGCTCTGCCCCTGATCATACCAGATATTTGTGCAGCATTCATGCTTGCACACATACAATTTACCAGCAGTGTTTTCTCCTGTGTAACAACTATGAAAAACTACATTTCTGGGGGAATGGGGTAGACAGGAAGATCCCAGTAATTTATTTATTTATTTTATTAAATTTCTATACTGACCTTCATCCAAGGATCACAGGGCGGCTTGCAACATAAACACACACACACACACACACACACACACACACACACACACACACACACACCATAATAGCAAACAAAAACAATAAACCCCTACATCCTACCACTTACGGAGAGTATTTCACAAACAGGGAGCCACCGCAGAAAAAGCCGGTTCTCCTGTTGCCACCCTTGGACATCTCATAGAATCATAGTATTGTGGTGTTGGAAGGTACCCCAAGGCTCATCTAGTCCAGCCCCCTGCAATGCAGGAGGCTGGATGCACATGAAGAAGGGCCACACGGGATGATCACAGGGTTAGGGTCAGTTCATATGAGGAGAGGTGGAAACTAATTGTCAGACAATGCAATCAGGCCAGGGTTAGCATTGAAATTGAATGCCTTCGGGAGCATTCCTTTCTGGGGGCTGTATTCCCTCCCCATTCATTTAAATAAAAGTGACTATATTGAAAGATATGGCACAGCTAAATGCATAAGAGTGAGTTAGTTAAAAACATGGTTTCTTTCTCTCTTGCTGTTATGTTATTAAACAGAGCTTTTGTATTTCTAATTATTGATATACATATATACAAAAGTAAAAAAGAAAACACTTCATCTAAAAAAGGAACAGAAATGAATGAAAATTTGAAGAATTTCCTATAATATCCATGGTCATAAAACTTAGATGTGTTTGCTTCAACATTTCTTTCACACAAAATCACTGATTAACTTGTCATAATTTACACCTTGCCATGCAAAACTTTGAGTCGCTAAAGTTGCTGAACTCGTGAAATGCTCTTGAGATGTAGTAGAACACAGGGGTGCCATCTCATCTTCAGGATTGTGGGTGCCTCCCGTTGCATGCAGACATGCGACATCACACACACACACACACACACACACATGCCTGCATGTAGTGTGTGTTATGTCACACAGCCAGCAACCAGTGAGACACCAGTGGGGAGGGGCTCGGACTCGGAAGCAGAGAAACTATGTTCCCGTACCCCCCAGAAAAAGGATGCTTCGCTGAATGATTGGCCAGAATGGAGCTGAACTGCTTCTCTCCCTGCCAGCTTTTTTCATTAACTTTGTAGGTGCTTGGCCTCCACAATTATATTATTGCAGGTGCCCAAACACACACAGCCCCTTGTTGGTGCCTATGGTAGAACACATGTAATTCTCGACTCTTTTAAGAGCACTGAACTATATTTCACCAAATTGCACACAAACGTGTGTAGAATAGGAGCAGTTTACACTAAAACACTGGTGAGGAACTGAAATGGTCAGATTTTCCCATCCCTCCCCAATAAGGACTTGTAAGTTTCCAGGAACTGTGGGCTATTAACAGTGTCAGTTATTGGGAACTGGAGGTTGGAGAGGGAAGGCTTTGGCCTGTTCATTCTCCTCCTAATGGATTACAGTGAGTATAGCTGGATGGGGACATTAGGTCTGCTGGAATGCACCTGAGGAAAGAGGGGGAAATGCAAGCTTCCTACAAATTCTGGCATCTTTAGGAAAAGGTTTATGACAAGGCCATGCAAATATATGGACTACTAATGGGTAAAACAGGAGAATCCTAAATGGAAGCCAGGAAGTAACAGTTCTTCATCACTAACACTGTAATGCCTATATCTGACACACACACAACTTGAGGCTCGGAGAAACAGTAAAAGGCATTAGCAGTTGTCTTGCTCACATGTAGCTCCCTGCTGCACAGGCTTAGGTCACAGAAAGGCAACATCCACATTGCTGTGATGGTATCTGACAGAAACCTTTGTGAAGACTTGAAGAATGCAGACAAGGGAATGTTGGTTAAGGCAAAGTCATGCTTTCTTACAATGCTTCAGGCAAACTAACGAGAAACAATAGCAGGCCTCCATCTTCCACAAATAGCATATGCTACAGAAGTTATATAGGGACCCAGGTGGTGCTGTGGGTTAAACCACAGAGTCTAGGGCTTGCTGATCAGAAGGTCGGCGGTTCGAATCCCTGCAACGGGGTGAGCTCCCGTTGCTCGGTCCCAGCTCCTGCCAACCTAGCAGTTTGAAAGCACATCAAAGTACAAGTAGATAAATAGGGACCGCTCCGGCGAGAAGGTAAACGGCGTTTCCGTGCGCTGCTCTGGTTCGCCACATGCCCCGGAAGCTGTCTGCAGACAAACGCCGGCTCCCTTGGCCTATAGAGCAAGATGAGCGCCGCAACCCCAGAGTCGGACATGACTGGACCTGATGGTCAGGGGCCCCTTTACCTTTTACCTTTACCTTACAGAAGTTATATAGTGTGTTCCTTTGGGGAGGAAAACACGCGAACATGCATAAATAAATAAATAAATAAATAAACCCATAAAAATTCATGTACTGCAGGGGGTTGGACTACATGATCCTTGTGATCCCTTCCAACTCTACAATTCTATGAATCTATGAACTTGTTCAAGAGTGAAGCTGCAATAATATTGCATTTTTAAAAAAAGATTTATGGACTCTTGGCTATGCAACCCTATTAATGACTATTCTCAGAAGTGGCTCCTATTGACATCAATGTGATTTATGCCCTGCTATGTGTATATATAAGATTATAATCCAAGTATGCGAGCATTTAGCTCCCCTTGAAAGCGCCTCCTTCCACAAGCCCCAGATAGCAGTGCAAAGCTCTGATTCCAGGCTGGATAGAGGAAGGCTGCTGGGAAAACATTTTGTTTCAGGTCTCCCCCTGTTCTATTCAACCTGACCCCCATCTTCCTGTGTTCAGGTGAGTGAGTTCAAAGGTGCCAGATAAACCACTGGTGAACTGGGCACATATTAAATACTTTTATTTAATTACTTATCTTGAAGTTCTGGCTGGTCTGCTTTGACCCACCACTAAAATACCCAGAGCCCCCTTGATACAAAATCTCTGGCTCTGACCCCGTTCCCAAGTCTGTCACCTTGAAACTGAAGTCCTTTTTTTCAGTTCTACACAAGGCCTGTTTTCTCCTCAAGTCATATTATGTTCTTTAAAAAAAAATCAACATATTTGTCCATTTCTGATCTTAACTTTTACAGAGAAATCTGAAATACATTTGGAAGGCTGTTACATAGTTCAGTAGTCTTTAATTTTTTAAGCTACACATAAGAAGGGTAGAAATCCATTTAAAGTACTGCAGCCTCAGGATGATTATATATAATAAAGGGACTTCACCAAAACTGTATGAGCAGATTATGTCTTGAAACTTGAGCAGTGGCTCAAAGGAGGTCTGTAGACATGAATCAAGACAGAATAGGAAGTGAACTGTGTGCTTTTAGCCAGTATATTGTCTCTGTATAGATAAGGAAACCAGGAACTTCAAAAGCTTGCATCAGCACTTTGGGAGATAGGAACCAGTGACCTCTAAGGCAGTTGGCAAGGTTGTTAAAATGTGAGTCAGTGAGCTGCACGCAGCTGAATGCAAAGGTTGCCGTAGTTACCATCCACAGATATTTCTGTTGGGGCAACATAAAAAGTCATATGATCTAGAGAGCCCTTGCTCTCCTGAGAATACAGCATTCACTTTTCTAGGAAAATATTACTTTCATAAAGTTATCATTTGTGTCAAACAAATTCATGTCACAGAATTATGGATAGGAACATAGGATGCAGTCTTGTACTGAGACTATTGGTCCATCTAGCTCAGTATTGTTAAGGTCTTTAACTCAGTATTTTTCTCAAGAACCAAAACTCAGTGGTAGAACTTTACAAGTGGGAAAGTCCCAGGTACAATTCCTGGCTTTTCCTTATAGGTCTGGGGGGGGGGGGGAGAGAGAGAAGATTTCATCCTTTGTGACATCCTTGAGAGTTGCTTCCAGTCACTGTAGACTAGATGGAGCTAGATCCACCATTGGTCTGACTCTGTATAGGTAGCAGCAGACAGCATGGTAGGGAACCATCACTCAACAGACCTCTGGCTGGCTGTGTTGCTGCTGCTTACCAGGAGGTAAGGTCAGCAAGGTGCAAATGCACTGACACCAACCTCCCTCCCTCCTCCCCCTCTACTTCCCAGCAAGCAGCAGGGATGTGACCGACTGGAGTTCAGCAGAGTATCATCACCCCACCAAGCTGTCCACTACTGATAGTGTGTCGGCATTGACTGGGTTCCAGGGATACAGACAGGTGACATTTCCAGCCTTGCCCAAAGATGCCAAGGATTGAACCTTGGAGTTTCTACTTATAAAGCAGATGCCCTACCACTGCACTATGGCTCTTGACAACCATCCTGGGGAGGTGGGGAAGAAGGTTATATCTCCTCCCTTTGTAATGATGTAAAGGGCATCATCTTGCTCCCACCAAGTGTTCACAGAGGGCAATGATGTGGAGCTTCTGTACATATCCAAGCTCTTCAGGATCTTGGTGGGAGAAGTCATGTATTGATCAAAGGCTTTCGGATGATGGAAAAGAGGTGTGAATTTCTGACATGCAGAGTCTGGGCAATTATTGCAGCCACAGCTACAATACTGAATGATGATGCATCCTAGGAATACTCTGGGCACCTGCATTTCGTCCTGCATCCTCTTGAAAGTCCTGTAAAGCACCTCATTCTCCCTTCCATCACCAGCGATGATGAAACATAACAGTAGCCTTGGCAGCTACATGCCAAGGGCAAGATTATGCCCTGTGTTTTATAACCTATGGTTTAAACTGCCACTTTTATATGTAGTCACAAAACAGGGCACTTAATATTTTGCAATGTAAAAAAGGTAAAGGGTAAAGGGACCCCTGACCATTAGGTCCTGTCGTGACCGACTCTGGGGTTGTGGCGCTCATCTCGCGTTATTGGCCAAGGGAGCCGGCGTACAGTTTCCAGGTCATGTGGCCAGCATGACAAAGCCGCTTCTGGCGAACCAGAGCAGTGCACGGAAACGCTGTATACCTTCCCGCTGTAGTGATACCTATTTATCTACTTGCACTTTGACGTGCTTTCGAACTGCTAGGTTGGCAGGAGCTGTGACCGAGCAACAGCAGCTCACCCCGTCGCGGGGATTCGAACCTCCGACCTTCTGATCGGCAAGCCCTAGGCTCTGTGGTTTAACCCACAGCACCACCCGCGTCCCTATTTTGCAATGTACTTTCCTCTTTTTAGTGTCAGAGTAGAAATCTTTTGCGCTATGAAGTCCTTTCTGTTAGGCAGAATGTCAGGTTTTCTGTTAGGAAAAATGTTTGCCTTGAACTTGGAATGTTGCACGCAAAAAGATCTCGGACCAACGAAAGACATCCCTTTTCCTTTATTCCCTATTTTCTCTTCTGGCTGTAAAAATCTTACTGTTTTTTTTGTTGTTCGTTTTTTTTAAACCAACTGCTGAGGCACTTTCAGCATTAATCTGCAAAAGCTGATGAGGACATTGAGAGAGAGCCTTATAATGGTTACTTTGAAAACAAAGGATGTTCTTTGTAACAACGGAAAGGAAGAGCTAGGAACAATATTGAAATTAGCTTTCACACACATGGCAGGAAACAAAAAGACAGAATTGCTGCAACAAAGAAAAGAAAAGAAAAGAAAAGGATACGCGTACCCAGTATGCTTATCATTGCAGAATTTATGCAGTAATAGGCCTATAATGTAGTTCTTATATGGCATTGTCACCTATGACAGTGGTGAACAATACCACCAAATTTCAGTTACCTACCATTTACAAATTACTTCTCATTCTCAAAAAGTGCCTGGGAGGAAAGAAAAAAATTCCGAAAAAAACAGCTCAGAAAACATGCTTAACGCTGTATAATATGCTGGGGTAAACTTTTTCCAATTAAAAATTGCTCCATTGATGAACGGGTAAAGGTCCATGTTTTTTGTTTTTTTGTTTTTTTTAATAACCCAAAAGCAGTCCAGGACCAAAAATTTAAAATTAAAAAAATCACAATAAATTTATAGACTTTGGACAGTGGGGTGATTTTTTTTGTCTTAGTCATTGTTAACATATTGGTATAGAAACAGTTGAGTCCCTGACCAGTGCTGAGTGGGGCTGATGGGAATTGTAGTCCAAAATCCACAGAGCTCTCCCTGTTTGCTACCCGATAATACAGTATAAGCAACAAAAAATTCTTTTGGAGCTGTTTCTTTTCTCTAACAACAGATTAAAAAGTTTTCTCTCCCCCCCCCCCAATACCATATATTTTATGGCCGAAAAAGTATTTCACTAAAATGTAGCCATTCTTTAATTTTCAGAATCTATGTGATGTGCCAGATTGTTTGTTGGTAGGAAATTGACAAAGTTTCCTGAAAGCCATAGGAGATTTCCTTTAAGTTGTCATAAATAAAATGAACTGGCCCTGTGCCAATTTACACCATGGAATATCTGGCTCATTATTTCAATTGAATCATGACCTGCAATACAGCAATTTGTTCTCAAAAAAGTCTTGCTGAACTTTGCCTTCACATCATGAAATTATTTCAGAGGCTCACAGCTGTTAAGATATTTGAAAGAAAAGGAAACCATTTTTTATAGCCTCAGGTCACATTAAATGCATACACACACACACACACACACACACACACACACACACACACACACACGTTTTTTTCTCTTAATTCAGTATGGCTTGGTTTTATCTATCTGAATGAGCTATGAAAAGAAGGTGCTAATTGCACGCACATCTATTTTGAGGCCAATTTTATGCTGCTGCTGAACTTTCTTCCACCTACAGTTTGCTCTGCATTCTCATCGAAATTAATTCTCCACTCTCCCACTCTCTCTGTCTCTCACACAAAATGGATCTGCTATGTCAAGCTTGTTAATTTTTAAAACCCGCAGAAATATGACAACATTTACTCAGAAGTAACTTCCATCAAGCAAGTGCCTTTAGAAGTAAGTAGCATTCTGAACCTTGAAGCACTTTGCTGGGACTGATATAGGATGAAATTTTAAGTGATGGATTTGAGTCTGTATATTAATCAGACTTTAAAAATATTTGAAAAACATGGAACCCATTTACCTTGCTCCACAGAAGAAGGCCACCAACCCTTTCAACTCATTCAAGAGCTCATACCACAAAGGTGTGTCTCAAGAGAGTGGATGAACATTGGTAGTTTTAATATGTGGTGTTGGTGCAATGACAGGATCATCCCATTAGCATCGGGAAGGCAGGTGATCAATGCTGCTCTGCCTGTGCCTCCCCATCAACCATCACTGTGTGATAGTGAAACAAGTGGATATTGCTATATATGTTTTGGCAGATGAACGACCTGTCTAGACACATATTCTGTTTGGCAATGCCATTCCACACCCTAAAATAGATTATGCAACCTGAAGTTCCTTTAGCTAGGGTGACTGGTGCTACCAGGGAGCTATAGTGTCTTCCCCGAGCTGTATTGTTGAAAAGGCTGCGCTTAGTCAAGCTATTGTTTGTTTCATACACATTCATAACAGGGTGTTTTATAAACTTAATCGAGATTGCTGGTGATTAAAGCATAAAGCTTCAGGGACAGATGTTATCTGTGTATATCCATCAAATCATCTTTCTTCATAATAACCATGAGCCATATTAAATAGAAACCACACTCTCCCCCAATGTAGAAACTAGCGCATGGCGGAATATGTGCCCCACCCACCTACTCCAATCAAATTTTGGGCTTTGCATAAGCTTCCGCAGTGGAGAAACCAGATGGAGCTTTCATGGAATCTGGCCTGGAGATATTATCTTTATTAGATTTGTTGCAATTGCACTGTTATTATTTCATAAATTCTGTTCCTAACGAAAGGAGCTTGCTTGTCTGCAGTTTCCAATTATTTAAGAATCCACACACTCCATAGCAATAATCTATCTTCATCAAACAGAGACCCTACATTGACCTCTTTTTTGAAGCTGCACGAACAGAAAGATATTAATTTTATGTAACATCCATGGAGAAAAGACTTGAAACTGCATTGATGTCTGCTGAACATTCAAATCTCTAGGTCACCCAAATGCAATCCAAGCCAAATTTCAGTACAATTGATTCCACCCCCCCACCCCGAGTCAATATCTCTTTTTTTCCCCTGGGATGAATTTTAATGCTTGTTTCCCTCTAACCCATCATTTGAGGAAAAGGATACCGTTTTCAATAATACACATCCAAAATATGCACCTGGATCACCACATAAAGAATATTCTGGTAGATGGCACCAAGTCCCAGTGTGCTGAAACATCTGATGTGGGCCACAATGTTACAACCAGGTTTTTTTAAATATATATATATATAAACCCAATTGTGTTGAATTTAATGCAACTTAAAATACACCTAAGCAACACATAAATGAAAATAATAGAGGAAGTTGGTAGCTCACAGATGTGCCAAAGAGAGCTTTGGGTAGCTCCTGGTTATCAAGAGTTAGTCATTTAGAACTAAGCAAATTCTGATTCCCTTTGGCTTGTTTCTCACATAATTCAAAACTTTCAGGCATATGTAGCTGCATGGTGTTGCATCCACTTTTAGGAGTACAGTCATACTTTGGTTTTCAAACACCTTGGGAATTGAACGTTTTGGCTCCCGAACGATCGAAATCCGGAAATAATTGTTTCAGTTTTCGAACATTATTTGGAACTCGAATTGTCCTCAGCAGGAGCTTACTACAGCCAATCAGAAGCCACGCCTTGGTTCCTGAATGTTTTGGAAGTCGAATGGACTTCCGGAATGGATTCCTTTCGACTTCCAAGGTACCACTGTATCTTGTTATGCGCAGACTTCAGAAACTCCAGTGAATTTAAACGATGCTTTGTTAACAACCCATACTTGTAAAACATGGTTTGATCCTGGCTTGCTTTAATAAAGCGTGTTTAAACAAACCAAAGTTTCCGTGAGGTCCTCTGTACTAGTTAAATAGGAAACAAATGCTTATTATCTCGTCCTTGTATGGTGAGTTGGGAGCATGTAAATCCAAGATTCAGAGTTGAAAAGGGTTCAGAAAAAGGCAAACCAAAATATTCATAGGAATGGGGCAGCTCCTCTATGTGGAAAAGTTGAAGCATTTGGGAATTTTTAGTTTAAAGAAAAGGAGAGAAAGAAGTGACACAACAGAAGTTTGTTGTTGTTGTTGTTGTTGTTGTTTAGTCGTTTAGTCGTGTCCGACTCTTCGTGACCCCACGGACCATAGCACGCCAGGCACTCCTGTCTTCCACTGCCTCCCGCAGTTTGGTCAAACTCATGTTCGTAGCTTCGAGAACACTGTCCAACCATCTCGTCCTCTCTCGTCCCCTTCTCCTAGTGCCCTCAATCTTTCCCAACATCAGGGTCTTTTCCAAGGATTCTTCTCTTCTAATGAGGTGGCCAAAGTATTGGAGCCTCAGCTTCACGACTGTCCTTCCAGTGAGCACTCAGGGCTGATTTCAGGGCAGAAGTTTATAAAAGTAAATTTTATTCATGGTTAAACTATGGAACCCACTCCCACAAGAGGCAGTGAAGCCTACCAACTTGGATGGTTTTAAAAGAGGATTGGACAGTTTATGAATGGTGGACTACCAGCCATGACGGCTATGGTCTTCCCTAATGGTTGGAGGCAGTGATGCTTTTGTGCTGGAAGCCACAGGAGGGGACATTGTTCTTGTGCTCAGATTCTGCTTTTGGGTTTCCCACAGGCTGTGAGAGCAAGGATGCCATGAGAGCAGAATGCTGGGCTGGGTGGGACAGGCTTTTCATGTGTTCTTAAGGTTTGCCAGAGCTAATTTTCATATTGTTAAGCCATGGTTCAGCATTCAATTTCAAAGATCCATGCCAGTTAGCTCTGATCTGGATCCAGTGTGCAATGTTGAGGGCTGGTTAATGCGCAGTTAAACATCAGAAAATGTGACTAGTATTCACTGTGGGTGTGAATCTCTGTGGCAGAGACAAGAGACAAGACACTGACATTATTTTTTTAAAAAAATACACTGTAGATCTTGAAATAGAGGTGCATATAAGCAGTAAATAATCCTATGTGTGACTACTTGGAAGCATGTCCTACTGAGTTCAGTAGGTTTCCTCACAGGTAAGTGTGTCTATGATAGATAACATACATCTTTATTTAGGATCGGGGCTGGTTTCAGCCACATGGTATTAATAAATGCTTATCTCTAAAATGATGTAACAGAGCTCTGTTCAGAATCTTCAGCTGAGAATGGGTTCAGATTTCACCGATAGACAGATATTTCATACCTATCTTTTTCTGTCAAGAAAGTATGCTGGGACCCAGATGTGAATTGTGCTTTCCAGAGAAACATTATATGCTTTATTTCCATAGGCACACTGTGGGGCTACCTGGAAAGAAACATAATGAATGAGAGTAGGAAGATTTTAGTGCTTCCTTCTTTTATTCTTTTTTTTACCAATAACATTGTCCCCATTCCATTCCTCTATTGTTTCTCTGTTCTGCCTGGAGCAGTATTTCATTGATCTTTGAATTCTGGTTTAAAGAGAAGAATTTCTAAAATTAGTTCTGGAATTGGAGCATGTCCAGTTGCTGTTGCTTTCAGTTCCTTCCACTCATTTGAAACTTCCACCTATGATGGGTGAGGGAGAAATCTGATTTAGTTTGCATTTAAAGGTAGGCCTAACACATTTTAGCTTTACGAAACAAGACACAAACCAAAACATGGGCATCCCTCAAAATTCACACTTCTCTGAAGTTTGCAAGGCAATTCTCCAGCCAAGTAGTGTTTAGGGGGGAATAAAAACATATACTAAGGCAAAGTGTGTGTAAATATGTGTATAATAGTGAAAATAAAATTTTAAAATGCATCGTATTATGGAGAAATCGCTTTGCAAAAATGAAAATATTGGGGGAAATTGTATACAAAATTGTGGATATTAGGAGAAGTTGACAGTAAAATGCTGATTAATTTTCATAGCCTTTAAATAAAATTGCAAACTGATGTAGAAATGTGGAGACCTGAACTGAAGATAAAAAAAAATGAGAATCTGGAGATGATGGGGGAGATTTTTTTTTTTGTCCTTTAAATGCAGAATCAGTTTCACAAAACATTTGGTTCAATCACTGTTTCTCTACAGCCTCATGAGGATTTTTTGTTACAACATGCCAAAGGATAGGTTTTTGCTTTCGGTTGTGAAGCAAAGTTCTGAAGTATTTGAGGGGAAATATATAGGCATCATTTTATTGCAATTATCTACTATGGACTAGGGAATAATGGAGTCTGTAAATGCCGATCAGTTCCTCTCATAACCACCTGTAAGTTATCTCATCAAGTTTGAGGATTTTATTCTACTCACAAAACTCTTTGTGTACTAAATGAGTCCTTGCTTTGATTGTCAGAATCCTGGGGTATCGGGAGGAGAAACATCACAAATATTGATAGAACATTTTGTATTCGATGTTTATTCACTGTTGTTCAAAGGTCTTGAAACACCGTTATTGTACTGGTCTGAACATTTGGCTACACACACAATATGTAAATACTGTGTGTGTGTGTGTGTGTGTGTGTGTGTGTGTGTGTGTGTGTGTGTATTATTACTATTACTGTTATTTCAGTCTTTGCCATGAGACCCCAGGGTGAAAAATATGATGATGATGATGATGATGATGATGATGATGATGATGATTTAGTAGAACAGCTATAAGTACAACCCTGAACTAGGAAAAAAGTCTTATTGAGTTCAGACAACTGTGTCTGGTACATAGCTGCCAAGTTATCCCCCTTTTTAAGGGATTTTCCCTTATGCTGAATAGGCTTCCTCGCGAGAAAAGGGAAAACTTGGCAGCTATGGTCTGGTATTGCAGCATAAGAGTTCAAACTGTGAAAGGGAAATCTGTTATTCCAATCTCATCTCAGTCATGAAGTCACCAAAGTACACTTACCTGGAAGTAAGCCCATTGAGCATGTCAGGAATTACTTTTGAGTAAACTTGCATTGTATTGCACTCTAAGATAGCCATCCTAACTTTGAAAAGCAGCATAAGTTAAGAAAAAGAAATATAAAGACAAGAAAATGTTTATTGCAGTCCTTTTATATTTCAAACTTACAGAGAAAGGCTATAGACCCCAGCCTCTTGGATAATGGCATTGTCCCGAGTGAATCTCCACTCCCCGTCTCTCCCACTTCCTCATTCATCATCATCATCACCTCCTCTACTGGTACTGCTAAGTGTCCTCTGTCTTTCAGCTCTTTGCTCTCCTACTTTTAAGGCTCACCAGGTTCTGGGAGATGGTGGGTCTGGAATGCTTTCTAGTGACAACGTGTCAGCCAACTTCTGCTCTGGCTCTGCCTGCTCTCATTCTCCCATTATTTCCCAACTTTCCCCCTCACCTGTCTCTGAGCTGTGACCTCCTGCAAACCACTGTTGTAAATCTATACTGTCTTCTTCTTCTTCCTCCTCCTCCTCCTCCTCCTCAGAAGGGCCAGTTCTCCTCCTCTGCCCAACCCCTGACAGGATGTGAGACTTCCACTGAGTCAGGCAGGGTTCATTCAGCTGAGTTGATGATCTTCAGATCATAACTTACTCATCCTGGCAGATCTTGCGTTTGGAGTGTCCCCTAACTGACTTAAGTAAGGCACTATTTCCTTAGCATCATATGCCCACCTGTAATACAGGGCTAATAATACTGACCCATCTTACAGTGCTGTTGAAGAAAAAAATAATTATAATAATGTGCTTGGTTTTATCTACAATTAAATAAAGTGTATTATTCTAACACAATGGTGGCACAAAGCCCATGCTAGGTCTCATTCAAGGAGAAAATTAAGTTGCAGACTTGTTTCCTTGAGTACATATAAACACATGAAGCCACCTTATACTCTGCTAAGTATTGTCTACCCAGCAACATTCCGACAGCAGCCTTTCCCAGCCCTCCTTGGAGACCACAGGGACTTACAAGTGGGACTTTCTACTTGCAAAGGATGCACTCTGCTTCTGAGCCAAAGCCCTTTCCCTTTGGTCATGTCATATAGATCAGATTTCAAATCAAATTATGAAATGTTGATACAAATCTTCCTCTAAGTAGTACACATCCCTGAAAACAACCACCATGAAAAAGGCATTTGCTCAGACGGTTCTCACGGAAATAAATGGAATGGGAATATGTAAAGGAATCCCTCCCTTCCTTAATGCTTGCTGGCTGTGACAATGCTTGTCTTATAACGAAGGACCACCCAAAGTGAATTACAGTTCCTTCAGCAACACTCCAGACAGGCACACCCACAGTTGTCTGTTTCTGCGGCATGTAGGAGTCATGTAGGAGATGGAGTTTGCAAGGCGTCAAGCCAGTGTCATTTAACAGCATTTTAATGGAAATAATCTGGATTGGTTTAGGTGTAAATGGGCACCAAATTTGGCTCATTTAATGTATGTTCCAGGGGATAATGAACTCCTATTCCAGCATGCTGTAACAGAAAAGACTTTAAAGTGTTTCAACAGAGTTCATCTTTCCTTAATAAAGCTGGTCAACATAGCTGAGAAGCCAGAGCCCAAGTTGTAACAAAACTTTATTTGCGGATAAATCTCACATTTAAAAGGGTGGGGGGGGATCAACCCTTCAATGCGTACACATGCAGCTTTCATTATGTTAATGGAAACCACACTTGCACATCCAAGGGCTTCATTTTTTTCACCAGCAAAATTATGTAAGATACATACACATTAAGTGCATTAGTGCAGCCAGTTGAACTAATTGTGAAAAAGAAAACTCCAGTGGAGTGGGTACTGAAACTGCTAGGACAGGGGCATTTCTGAAAAAAAATAAGTAAAGTGGTAATTAAAAATACTGACCTAGAAAATATATGTTTGTGTAAGTGTGAAATAGATTCTTCACACTGTTATATTTCACAATTTAACCCCTTTCCACACGTGCAAATGCATTTCTTTAAATCTTTGTTTCTCATTTCACATTTTCCACTATTGGCTTCATACTGGTTTAATTCATAGATTGGCAAACCCAGCAGTACAAGAAAACATTGTTTAACAAAAGGTTACAATTATGAAAGTGAAAGCTGCTACTATCTTCATTTTGTATTTTTGTCAAGAAATTAGAAATGATGTCATCAATATCGCTGATGTGAAATTCTGATCTGACTGGAAAGAAACAAAACTCAGAGCATTTATCAAAGAGGAAAATGATGTTTTGATTTATGAAACCACCAGAAACTTTAGATTTATGTATATAGGCTGCTCAACCTCCGCACTTCACAATAACTAAAAAATGCAGTGGAATACAGTACAATATTAAAATACCAGGATGAAGCAAAGAAATGTGGATGAAAACTTTAACCAAACTCACTTACCATAGCTTAGCATTACCGGTACTAATATACAACAACTTACATGCCACATTTAAAGAGTCCAGTTTTGAAGGTCACAAATTATTTAAAAGACTTGGGTGAATACAATAGTTTTCACCTGGTGCTGAAAAGACCCCAACCATGGAATTAGGTGCCACCACCAAGAGCTACTTCACTTTACTTGGCAGGGGAAACTCAGAGCAGGACTATGAAGAGGATCCTCAGGGTTTAGGAAGATATATTCAGGAGAAAGCAATCTTTAAGGCAACTGGCAATGTAAAATGTTGAGTTAGGTCATGCCCACTGTTATTTTCAAATACGTGGTGTGAATTTAGAGCAGATACGGGGAACTTTTGAATCTCCAGATATTGCTGAATTGAGATTCCCATCAGCCTCAGCAAGCATGACCAACGGCCAGGGATGATGGGAGTTATAGCTGCCAAACATTTCCCACAACTGACCTAGAGTAAGAACTCTCATCATGAATCCACTTCATCACTTTTCTCTTCTCTTTAAAGTCACATCAGCTGGTAGGCTGGTATTTGACTGCAAGATGCCAATTGATAAGGTTACATGGGAAACAAGTTTGCAGAATTTGTAAGGACAGAATAGCAGACTCTGTGTTCAGTGCATCATTTACAATACACACTGAATGCAAGCCTGCTTCTTTAGCAAAGTCTTTCCTGAACCACCCTAACTTGATCTGAATTGCTGTCCATTCCCATCTAAAGTCACTTCCAGGTGTCAGTCTCCCACCATCACCCCTGTGATAATATCCTTTTGCAGGTGATTGACAAGTTCAGTGATGTTGTGGAATAAAAGAAGAACAGTTCTGGAACTTTTTTTTTCAGATCAGGAGTGATGATATCATCCACAGGAGCACTTGGGTAATTTATGGACCTTCCTTATTCTGGCAAGTGAATGAGTTGATAATGAGGCTTTCGATCTTTTCTGTGACTGATCGGCATAGAGTTAATGAAGGAGGCAAAATATCTAGCAGAGGCTGGATGTTCCCCCTCCCCTTTCCTTTCATGGGGTTCCTACTTCCTGCTAGTGGTTTAAATGGTAACATTTCTTTGCAGGATTTCTAAGGAGTTAATTAAGCTATATATTAATTATTGTGATTAGCATAAAAAATTTAAAATCTCAAAACAAAATGTTTCAGCTTCCACTGTCTGCAGCTGCTTGGTTTTGAATGTGAGTATATATAATGGATCAACACAGCTGCCTGTGTTTTTGGACCCTCACTGGGAACATGTCTAGGCTGGCTGTTGTGATAAGCTCCAACACTTCAGCATGAACCATCAAACCACTGGGCAAACTGGTGTTTCAGACAGCCACAACCTAGGTGCCATTTGCCCTAAACATTAAGCCTACCGGGTGGCAGTTAAGGCAGCAAAGAAAGCATATTTGGCTGCCTCCATTGCATCCTCATTGTGCCGCCCAGCAGATTTTTTCCAGATAGTGTGGGGCCTTTGACTGCCGGGCCCAAAACAAGGTGAAAGAACCGTCAGTAGCTCACCGTGACTTCTTTGCAAAAAGCATTTTGAGGATAAAATTGCTTGCATCTGCCACGACCTTGACTCCACTGTTGCAGCAGATAAATCTCGAGAGGTGTCCAGAGCATGTCTAGTCCTGTTATGTTGAATGAGTTTCAGTTAGTAAAGGGTGAGGATGTAGAAAAGGTGCTTGGACCACTTACAGCAGCTGGACTGGTGACTGAGAGTGGCTGCCAAGACCACATAACACCAGTCCTGAAAGACCTGCATTGGCTCCCAGCATGTTTCTGAGCACGATTCAAAGTGTTGGTGCTGACCTTTAAAGCCCTAAACGGCATCGGTCCAGTATACCTGAAGGAGCGTCTCCACCTCCATCGCTCTGCCCGGACACTGAGGTCCAGCTTTGAGGGCCTTCTGGTGGTTCCCTCACTGCGAGAAGTGAGGTTGCAGGGAACCAGGCAGAGGGCCTTCTCAATAGTGGCACCCGCCCTGTAGAATGACCTCCCATTAGATGTTAAGGAAATAAACAACTATCTAACATTTAAAAGACATCTGAAGGCAACCCTGTTTAGGGAAGTTTTCAATGTTTGATGTTTTATCATGTTTTTAATATTCTGTTGGGAGCAGCCCAGAGTGGCTGGGGAAACAACATTTGTTGTCATTCCTGGGCAGACCTTGCTTCTTCTTGCTTTTCGTGACTTTGGGCCCTTGGCTTTCTTGACCCCAGATCGTCTGACTATGTGAACTGAGGTACTCTTGACCTTAGGACTGGACTGGACCTTGTATATGGACTCTGCCTCCAGGCAAGTACCCCTCTGAGACTTGGCTGGTTGGCTGGCTTCTCCGTCCACTGACCTCTGCCATGGCATTCTGCAATTTCCCTTGCAGAATTCATCTCCAGAGTACCAGGCACACATGGAACTCTGTCATTCCCATTCATTTCAATTCCATGAGAGAAGCTGAAGAAGACCCCACCCTTGCCACCAATAGTGGCAGATCCCACCCCTCCTGTTCCATGTGAGGAAGCTTTCACATATGGAACATATCTCCAGATTTGGATATATAAGTAGATGCCAATACCATTTTTATTTGAGCCACTCCTTACAAAATAAAAGCACTGTATCCAGGAAATAATGTGGAGTTTCGAATGCCATTTAAAAAGAAAGGTGGAACAAGGAATGGGGGAAAAGAATGAAAACAACAGTTTTTCACAGAAAGAAGGAACATTAGAAAAACACAACACTATTACTGATATGAAAGCATTGTAGCATTACAGAATGGTTTTATGCAAAGCATGGGTCATATTCTACATTAAGATCCCTCTCATAAATAAATAATTGCGAATGAACTTTAGAATAAATACTTAATTAAACAATATGAATAGGTCAGGAGGTTGCTCACAGTAATGCTTTTATAACATTACTGTATTAAACTTTTGTATTGCTTAGGATAACATCTATTAATCATTTCAATCCCATTTGAGGAGTGGAATCTTAATGTAAAATGCTACTGAACTGGCCATTTGTGCCAAAATGTATCAAAAGATAACACTCAAAATGCATTATGATATTATTTGACTGCATTGAGTGACAAATTACTCCAGACCACAATGCCATTACTCCAGGGCAATCCATTTGACTTTAATAAAATTGATGGGAGATGCATAGGTTATAGACTGCAGCTAATTATAGTAATTAATGCCACTTCTAATCAAGTAGAGTAGGCCTGGCAGGAACTGGAGTAGGAAAACAGAAAGTGGGCAAATCCAGTTTAAAAACAAAAACAATTTCACAGTCTGCTCAGCTATCAGAAAGGGTTATGAATTGTACATGTTCTGTTATATCACTGAGCTTGCACTACACTGACAATGAAACAGGAGGGATGCAGTCAGCTATCTTCTGTGGCTCTGTATTTGCAATGTGTGGCATGATGCTTGTAGTTAGATTTAGTGATCACAGCGGCTTAGTTTTCCAAATACAGTAAGCTTAGCTGGCAATCCTTTACTAACTAGAGGCAGCCATGGGGAATGTAGATCCCAACTCGATAAGCGCTATAGCGTTGATGGAAATAAAGCTAGCAGTAAGCATCTGGATGTTTTCCAGCTCTGATTAGAGTACATAAGGAACAAAGGGCTCATTTGAAATGCAGATGTAACATTTTGGTGGCACTGTCTCTAGACAAGGTTGCTCTGGTTTAGCAATGTTTCTAATACCAGCGCTTAGCGTCTGAAGTGTTTGCTGATGTCAGTTACCAGCTCTGTTAAGACCAAGTGATGCTGTAGTTGACAATGTGGTCAGCCTGGAAACAGCTCCATTTGCAATTCCTTTCTTTGGCTGACTAGCATTCAGATCTGAAAAGGCCGAGGGGTGGGGCTGGGGGAAGAGAGAAGAGAAACTGATATCCTTTCTTCTCTTGGCTTCCCAAGGAATCTTTCAAGACCCTTGAAAGTGTGCTTTCCACTGAGTCATCTTGCTGAATAATCCTTGATGAATGTCTTTATATCCCCTCACATACACACCCCGCCAAATAACAAAATAAAGTCTTGATGAGGATTCCAGTTGTGAGCTGGATTATACCAGTTAAGTTAGTAACACTCTGCTGACCCCCTTCATTCTGTTATTCCTGATTCATGCTGCTATATTGCATTTCAATGGTTGGCTAGGGAGAAAAAATATGACTGCTATTTCTTTTTAATTAGATACAGTAGTATAAAATCTACTGGGGAAGTTTTATTGGCAGGAATACACAGAGTCCACAACAAACGCAGATGCTATTCTGCATCCTGGTTCCTCATCTGAGCTATTGTGGCATCTTTTCTGTGCAGAGCAATTCAAGACAAAGATTATGTGCATCATGATATTTCAGAGTCACAAGTCCTCAGAAGTGAGGGAATGAAAGCAATGCAACATTATTGATGCACTACTTGTTTGCTAATGCCTACTGAGATCTGGGACGCGGGTGGCGCTGTGGGTTAAACCACAGAGCCTAGGGCTTGCCGATCAGAAGGTCACCGGTTTGAATCCCTGAGATGGGGTGAGCTCCCGTTGCTTGGTCCCTGCTCCTGCCAACCTAGCAGTTCGAAAGCACGTCAAAGTGCAAGTAGATAAATAGGTACCACTCCGGTGGGAAGGTAAACGGTATTTCCGTGGGCTGCTCTGGTTCGCCAGAAGTGGCTTTGTCATGCTGGCCACATGACCCAGAAGCTGTACGCCAGCTCCCTTGGCCAATAATGCGAGATGAGCGCTGCAACCCTAGAGTCGGTCACAACTGGACCTAATGGTCAGGGGTCCCTTTACCTTTACTGATATCAGGCAGGTGCCTTCACTGTACAGTTTTCAATACTAATGGGGATGAGTGAATCTGTCAATTTTGTTTTCTCATTTTTAAAAATCTTAAATATAGTTACCCACGTTTCCACATAATTTTGCAGGTCCTCATGAAAACTCACCAGCAGTTAGTATGAAGTTCCTCTTAATATACATATTTTTGTATGCAATTTTCCCCAACACACTTTTTTTGCAATGCAGTTTTTCCTAATATGAGGAATTTTCTCAGGCTATTTCCACCAGTATATGCATTTTTTATGCACACTTTACCCTAATGCATGCACTTTGTACACATTACTTGGTTGAAGAACTGCATTGCAAAATTCAGAGTTTTCATAGCTTCCCCTCAAAGAATTCAGTTTTCCCCTCGCAGAACTACAATTCTCTACAGTTCCCAGGATTCTTTGGGGAAAAGTGGTATGATTCTGCTTTAAAATTTGACCAGTTGAAAATGCAACCAGTTTCCTGGAAAGGGGATTGGTTCTTCTTCGCTGGGGCTTTTCAAGTCAAAATTTCTAGTTCTGGATCTGGGTGCTGAACTAGGAGACCCCCCCTCCCCCTATAACTCTATGGTGTATGCATGTAAAAGTGTTTGAATATAATTGGATTATGTCCATTCGTGTGAAATTAGGTTTATAATAAGTGAACTCTTTTCTCTCTCTTAACTTTAGAGTGCTAATGTGCAAAATGATTCACGATCCTTACTGCAGTAATTCTCACAACTCTTCTAGATAAGTGTTTAATATCCCCAAGTGAGGTACTGGGATTTCATTCAACGTTTCCCAGGTCTGATGCCAACCCATGAATTATTGTGCTACAAATTTGCTCTTTCAGTACTTTGCAGAAATGACTACATCAAGAGACCCAGGCTCTCCTCCCTGCATATGGTCTCCATGCGGTTCTCTTGCTTTGGGCTGAGTGGACCCACCGCAGAGCAGCTCCAGGAATAACACTAGATTTCCCATGAAGCACATAGAAAGGAGGACCAAAAATAAAAAATGAGGTGATGGAATGCTGGGAGAATAGTCAACTATGTGGCAGATGCACTCGCCAAGCCCCATGTGTGGAAAAGAAGCCATCAACTGTGGTAGGAGCAGCTGGAAAACAGCTGTTCTTGTTCTCTTAAGTCTGCCACCAAGAAGATGGTTACATTGGAATGAGGCCCCCAAAGACATCTATTTTTAGGACTTTCATGGGCCATATCACGTAGAACATTACTCCATATTAATTGGTTACACATATGAATGGCGGCAAAAATACAGATTTGATTATGTGTGCAGAAACACTGCATATGCTTTATAAAAGAAATATCGGCAAATCTTTTGAACCCACTGTTGATGACTGTGTACACAGCATACATTTAAAGCATGTATCCCCACCCCAAAACATCCTGGGAATTGTAGTTTGCCCCTAAAGAACTACACTTCTCTGCACCCTTAACAAGCTCCAGTTCCAAGTAATCGTGGAGGGTGCTTTAAATGGTTGGTTATGTATGCAGACAATGGGTGTTTAAAACTTGTCAGAAATGCTTCTCTTTTTGAAAGTTATGTAAGCAGCTCACTGTGGGGCTCAAGCAGGCCACATTTATAGACTGAATAAGAACTCTGTGTTGTGCAGGGCTGGGGGCGGGGAAAGAAGTCTGTAATGTCTGTATCATACCACAAACTTGACATGAGTCAGCAGTGTGATGCAGCAGCTAAAAAAGCCAATGCAATTCTGGGCTGCATCAATAGGAGTATAGCATCTAGATCAGGCATCCCCAAACTTCGGCCCTCCAGATGTTTTGTACTACAGTTCCCATCTTCCCTGACCACTGGTCCTGTTAGCTAGCGATCATGGGAGTTGTAGGCCAAAACATCTGGAGGGCCGCAGTTTGGGGATGCCTGATCTAGATCAAGGGAAGTAATAGTACCACTGTATTCTGCTCTGGTCAGACCTCACCTGGAGTACTGTGTCCAGTTCTGGGCACCACAGTTCAAGAAGGATACTGACAAGCTGGAACGTGTCCAGAGGAGGGCAACCAAAATGGTCAAAGGCCTGGAAACAATGCCTTATGAGGAACGGCTTAGGGAGCTGGGTATGTTTAGCCTGGAGAAGAGAAGGTTAAGGGGTGATATGATAGCCATGTTCAAATATATTAAAGGATGTCATATAGAGGAGGGAGAAAGGTTGTTTTCTGCTGCTCCAGAGAAGCGGACACGGAGCAATGGATTCAAACTACAAGAAAGAAGATTCCACCTAAACATTAGGAAGAACTTCCTGACAGTAAGAGCTGTACAGCAGTGGAATTTGCTACGAAGGAGTGTGGTTGAGTCTCCTTCTTTGGAGGTCTTTAAGCAGAGGCTTGACAGGCATATGTCAAGAATGCTTTGATGGTGTTTCCTGCTTGGCAGGGGGTTGGACTGGATGGCCCTTGTGGTCTCTTCCAACTCTAGGATTCTATGATTCTATGACTTCCAATCTTAACTTTGCTTTTCTATTTCAATCAGTGTTGCTATTGCAACTCCAAACCCAAAGCGGTTTAAGAATGTCCACCAATGTGTGTGTGCAGGTGTGTAAGGAGAGCTCCAATGTGTACTTGCTTCTAAGGGGAAATGTTCAGAAACTTTCAGTCCTGAAATCCTTACCAAGGGATGGCCATAACTCTTGTGGTACAGAAAGGTAGGACCCTGGTTGGGAAACAGGGAAATGTTGGTCTCTCAGGGCAAGAGGTTGGAAGGAGAAAGGAAACATTCCAGGTGAGAGCTGAGAGAGGATAGTACCTTCTGTGGGTGGTAAGGGTTAATAACTACTTTTAAGAGAGGATTCCATATTTTTTACTTTTTGTAGCTGCTTTTGTTTTTTATTTACATTAGTTTTCTATATCTTATTGAATTGTGGAAAAAACTTTAATAAAAATCTTAATGGTAGAAGGTCCCAGATTCAATCTTTAGGTATGGCTCAGACAACCGGAAAGCCACTGCCAGTCAGCGTAGAAGGTACCAAAACTGGCTGAAACAACCAAATGGTCTTAGCAAGTTTTGCCACCTCATTTCTCATCTAGGCCAGGCCACTCAGCTCCTCGGTTTCTCACACAGTGGCCCCCACTCTGCACCAGTGGTGACTGTAAGGCGAAGAGAATATAGGGATCCTCCTCCTCTCATCAGAAGCAGCTCCTCCACAAGCAGTGATAACAGCGAGGACGCTCAGGAGTCCAGTCAGGAAGTAGAGAGAGAGGGACAGGGCTCTGGCAGCATGGGAGAGCCCCTACGATGCATCGGACTGAGCATACATGTTTTACACACCAATTTCACTGTAAATAGACTGCACCAATAAAGACCGTTTAAAGAGAAGCATGCGGAGCATCGTTACTCTAGAGTAGTTGCAAGAACCCCCTGACAGTGACTATTGAGCAATTTAAGATTATTCACCCTCATAATTCAACCCTTCTTATTTAAAATTTTGGAGCAATTGTTTGAAAAGATCCACAGAAAGCCAGAGAAGGTTAAGATGAGCAATCTCTGCTCCCAAAGTTTCATCACTTTTGACTAATTCCAAAGATTAATGTCTCTTCCTGGATATTTCAACCTCCATTGTAGCTATTCAGCAGACATGTCCTACCTATCAACAGCTGTGCCTTATGAGAATGCAAAAATGACATTAGCAATAATTAACAATTCTATTGGTAACCACATAGTCTCTTCCACACAGCAAATAAACCACAATGGTCCAAACAAAACAATATGTTTCATTTAGACCTCCCCTGAGGCATGCAGTTTTACACAACATACTGGTTGTGTAAGATGCATATTCTAGTAATCCAGTTAAACATGTTTTAGTTTATTGGCACCACAATTAATTTTCCCCCAAAGAGATTTACAGTGCAATCCTATTCATGTCTTTACAAATGCATCTCACTGAGTTCTGTGGGATTTACACACACCGTGGGTGGGGATGTCTTCACCTGATGTGCATTATTTCTTCAATTTTTGTGTCCTTGTAATCCCCCCCACTCTTACTCATGAAGTCACCTGCACACATGCTGTCATCATGCATGTGCAACGGCTCTCTCAACCAAACACACCACAGGTTAATTGTGAAGTGAATGTGGCTTATTTTTCCTTTTAGATTGAAACTGGTTTCAGAGGTGGATTTAGGGGGGCATGACTGGTTCCGTTGCACTGGGCGTGGAGCCTCCAGGGCGCTGTAGGGGATGCCACAACTATTATTTAGAATAGCGGTCAAGAAGCGCAGGATTTTCAAGATTTGGTGTCACACAGAACGCTGCTGAATTCTAAGACCACAAGGTCCGCCACTGCTAGTTTAAGGGGAGACACATCAAACAACAGCATTTCTCAAGAAATTACAGGGCAGCTCAGCATCATGGGTAACATCATGTTTACACAGATTCAAAAGCCAACAGTGGGAGCCCACTGGAGTCAGAGAAAATGCCAATGGGTACACAGCCTTAATGTGTACAGGATTACACTTTCAAATACCTAACATTAGTAGATTTAATATACAACCATGTTCTCAGGGATTCTCTGAAATCTTTAGCTCTACAGACCCAACAATGTTTGATTCACCATTGTACAAAGTGAGACAGAAAACATTTTGGATCTGCTTAGATTTAAGATACGTTGGACACGATGGGAGTTCTTTGTTAAAGCAATTAATGCTGCTTGGAGACTGGAGAGAGGAAACATCCAAGGTGTTAAAGGAAATCACCCTGCATGCTCTGGAATAACAATTATTATTTTTAAATCTATGTGGTTAAAACAAAGTTGAACATGAAAATGCCCAAGTGAGAAGAGATCTAAGCCCAGCCAAGTAGTTAAAACTGTCATGGCTTTTCAAACTTTCTAATTGTCTCTGTCATGGGGAAGTATTAGGGTTTCCGAATGTAGGAGCTTTGTGAAGGACACACTGCTCAGGAGCTATAAAAATATTTACACCATGTGAGGGCAAAATGGGCTGACTTTTCAGCACAACTATTCATTTGCAACTGCTACGAGAAATGTGTGGTTAGTGCCCATTGTCCCTGTGCAAAATGCACACATAATATGAGCCCAATTAAGTAAGTACTAATATTATAATAGTATAATATTATAATGCATCTATGGACATATTAAAGTGTAATAGCTCTATGTTGGAGCTTATGTGAGACTTGGAGACTGTCCTAAGATTTAGAAGACAGTGTTCTGGAAGTAAAAGGAAAGTTAGATATCAAAATTTGTTGAAGAATCCTTTAAGGTTCAAGAATTCAGGTGCAGCTTTAACAATTTACAATCTTCTGTTTCTTTCAAACAAGGCCAAGTGTAAGTCCTGGTGACCGTCACCACAAAAAGGTTTGGGTACAGATAGTGATAATTATGTTACACAGTTTTTGAAACCAATAAAGCATATAAAAAAACCCAACAGATAGGGTTGCCATATTTCAAGAAGTCAAAACTGGGACACCCCAGAAGTTGATTGACTTGCCTATGATCCAGGACAAAGCACCACCTTTTGGAAATTCCCCCCAGGAATCCCCCCTCTGCCTTTGGAATCCTGGTAACATCCTGGAAAATCTGGACAAACGGCAGCCCTACGTACAGATAGATGCATTTGCACTTAATAAGAAAGATGTATATTGGAATTCTGAGAAGAGATATGTTTATTGAATATTCATTCTGATTTGTTTGCACAAACGTTATGCAGTGGTTAAACTATGTTGGGTCTTCATTTGTCCTGATCTGTTTGTGTGATGGCTCAAAGTCTTCCTGTTAAAGATTAATCCATCTCACAGTTTCCCCATCTCTTTTCTCGGGGTGAAAAGTCCATTTTTTTAAAATAAATAAATAAATGTTGAACTGGGATAAAAGAGCACTTTAATTCTTTTTTATTGTGCAAACCTTCATTTCTGGTAGGCTATGTGCTTGCTTGAATCACTACTGCAAAATTCAGACAGTCTCAAGGTGCTCAAATATATGCCATCCACTGCTGGTGCACGAGAGATCGAAAGGAAATGCAAGAATGCAAGAATGTAATAAGCGCCTAAAATGATCTTATCCTCATAGCACAGAATTGTACAGATTGCATTTCATTTAAACCAGGGTTTCCCAAACTTGGATCGCCAGCTGGTTTTGGACTACAACTCCCATAATCCCCAACCACTGGCCCTGCTAGCTAGAGATGATGGAAGTTCTAGTCCAAAAACAGCTGGAGACCCAAATTTGGGAAAGCCTGATTTAAATCAATGGGCTTAAGTGTGTAATGGTACAATCCTATGCATATCTATCCAAAGTAAGTCTAACTGAGTTCAAATGGGCACCTGCACACCCAGAGGGACACATTCTTTCCATCACTTTTATAGGCAGGCTTGCACCGCTGAGCATACATCATATGGGCATCAGCATGTTTACATTACATGTATGGTGACTGGGAGCACATATACATGTTACATGGAGGCAGGACCCTCTATTTATATTATAGATATCTATAAACAATAGATTAAGGAACATGCTTGCATATGCAATCTATTGCTATATCTCTAAAAGCAGCCCAATTTGAATGTCCTGAAACAGAACCCACAAACTAACGTGAAGAAAAATAGCTAAGCCCCTGAAATTTCAGGACAATACAATATTTAACAATAACTTGAAGCAATATACCCTGTTTCTCATATTTTAAGACATACCCATAAAATAAGCCATAGCAGGATTTTTAAGCATTCAAGGAATATAAGCCATACCCCGAAAATAAGACATAGTGATAGGCGCAGCAGCAATGCCGGCCGCAGCAAGAGGAGGAGGAAAAAAATAAGACATCCCTTGAAAATAAGCCATAGTGTGTTTTTTGAGGAAAAAAATAAATATAAGACATGTCTTATAATATGAGAAACACGGTACATGAAACAGAATAGTTAATGTCTCAGATAATTAACGTTCACAATTGATAGATTAAAAATGGGAGCACACAGAAGTGTTAACCAATGGGGAAACATTTTCTTGCTGATGGACAATCACTACATGAGTAAACAATATAGAGGCATATCAATTGTTAGTTGGTGATGGCTTTCTCTATGTGAACAAAGAACATTTGCCCACCGCATAATTTTTACCGAACCACCTAAAATACTGTACCCTGGGAAAAAAGATCAGTTACAGCTGAAATACAGAGACCTGAAGAATTTTACAGATACCAGACATAAATCCAAGTAGCATTCCATGTCCAATATCTGTTTCTTATTACTCTTGTAATTTCGTGACAGATTTTTATAGTTTTATCTTCCCAGGCCTTTGTGCTATCACAGACATCTGTTTTATATACCAAAGGAAACACCAAAATTGCTCTTAATTTATTTATTTTATTGCAATTCAGATAACGGCTATCACGGCCAGCTTGCTATTCCCTGACATTTCAGCCTAATGTATTGTCATGTTCTGCCCAGTCAAATCAATCATAATCTTTCATTTGAAAAGGGCACTTCATCAAACTGCCTTTCCAGTAATCCAGTGTCAACAATATATCCATCCAGATCAGTGAGCGTGGTTTGAAAGTGTTCTTTAGATAGACACTTGCTGATAGTTCTTTATCATGCTTATGTATGGATATACAGATTTGGAAGCTAGGAAAACCTTCTTACATCTTCTATGGGGATCAGAGTGTGCTTCTATTGCATGGTGAGCATGTGTTCAACTGCTACTTTATGGTCTGAAAAGCATCCAATGTTTTTAGCCTCCTACGCATATAAGTCAATAAGAGCTGGCAGACACACCCTAAAAACTGTGCATGACAGACTGCTGACCTCATGCTTAATTTATTTTCCCAACATTTTTATTGTAGTTTATTATATATCCCAGTGAACCTCCTTTGTCTATGCTCCCCTTTCTTCTTGCAATCGTCCAAGTTCAGTTTTGCTATTCTTCAGATCACAACATCAGGCAAAAGGAGTTAGCCAAACATTTTGATTACTACTGGCATGACAATCATGTTGAGTGTTCTGTGAAGACTAGTAAATCAGTTACAGTAGGGGTGGTTTTTATAGCTTCCATATGGGTTGTTTAGGTATTTGCTCAAAAAGTGTCCAAGATTCTCTAGCGAGGCTGGATCTCTAGAACCCACTTTGTGCCATTCGCTAGGAGCAGAAGGGATCTCTTCAACCAAGACTAGCTGATTATTAGTGGCTGGCTTTGCCTTTGGCCCATTGAAACTAACCTCATCGGCTTCTCAGCCAATCAATGTATGCTCCTGCAGTTGGAGCAAGACTTGTTGCGGTGAGCTTTTCCCACAAAGAGTGTCCTGCATGGTTCCTTCTCTGTACCCAGCTCCGCTCCTGCCTACAGGCTCAACAGCATGAGTTTATGCGTTCACTGAATAACAACACAGATTTTGTGAAACTGTTTCAACTGTTGCAATTGTGAATGAATGGATGATTTAATCTTGTCTTAGATCATGGCATTCGTAGATCAGAAGGGCCTGGGCTCAGTGTCTTGCCTGAGCAACACAATGGAACTGCCATGGGACAGATCTGCCATGCAGATTCCAGGACAGGTCAAAATGACAGCAGCACCAAGGCTTTAGTGTGAGGGACTTAACTACCTTCTCATGCAGTACCAGAATCATTCCAACAGATCACTCAATGTGCTCCAGGGATAGTGCTTGTCTTTAGGTGCCACAATATCTACTCTGTACAATATCTGTGAGCGCATGGACATCTATAGACAGTGCATTATGACAGATATTACTGCCACCATCACTGGTTTGCTTGACATGCTAGTAAAGCCAATGTTAAAGCAATATTTGTGTGAAGAGAGTTATCCCCACCTCAGCAGAGATAGTATATGAAAAGGGTCATCCAACCACTTGCTGGGGTTATTCTTCAGATCTCAGTTGGACTTTTTTTTTCAGAGACATCACTCGGCACCCTTGAGTGAAAAGGATTGTATCTCAATGTGAGGAATTAGGAAAGGTTCTGTCAGGGTTCCACCAGGGGACAGCGGAGAGTTTGGTGGATCAGAGCGAGGGCTCTAGGATGCTGCCAGAGCCCTAGAGCCTAGCACCTGGCAGCTAGCACCTGCAGACCCTTAGGGATGTTCAAGAGACGACATTTTCAGAGAGTGGGCTGCAGAGGGCAGACCAAAGCACTCAAGAGGGGGAAGCTCCAGAAGCTACAGTGCTGGTCCCACAGCTGAGCAGCTCTAGTGGGGACGGTGCTCCACCAGCACCCTCACCCCAACAGAGAAGGGGGGGAAGAGGAGGTGCCCAGGGGAAGGGAGGTGCTTCCGGATTCTGAATCAGAATAGTACAGTCAGGGGCGTAGGAAGATAAGGGCGGTGGGGGCGGGGCACCCCGAGCAGCGCGATCCCAGGGGCGTCATTGCGGCTGCCTGCCCCGCCCCCAAAACACATGTCCCGCCCCTTCACGCAGCATGCCCCACCCCAAAATGCGCATCCCGCCCCTGCGCATGGCACACTCCGCCCCACAAACGTGCATCCCGCCCCTGTGCATGGCACGCCCCGCCCACAGAATGCGTGCCACGTCCCTGGGGGCAGCACACCTGCTCTCTGCCTCTGTTGGCAGAGCATGAAGCTCCGCTGCTGAGTACAGTCATGCTTTTTGATTTGCTGTCTTGTACATACCGGTATGTATATATATGTATATAATAAAACCCTGTAAAAACCAAGAGCTTGGAGGTTTGGAGCTGCTTACTCGTGAGGAAGCAACCAGCACCATTACAGGTTCCATCTGTGTGATTTGATTTGGAGGACCAGCTTTATTTTCTGGAAGAAAGAACACTTCCTTCCCTGACTTCCTTCCCTGATTTCCAGATGAAGCCTTAATCTTCCATTGCAGCCTTGCCTGGTGTTATAAATGTAGTTGCTCATAGTTAGGAACATTGTGTTACCAAGTGTTTGTTTGTGTTTGTGTGTGTGTGTTTGTGTGTGTGTGATGCACACGCACACACACACGCACAGGTCTGAGGCATAACAGCGTAAAGGATTTGCCATGTCGTACAGTATTTATTTATTTTACAGTATTTTTTAAAAGACAAAATAAATAAAAATAAAAATAAAAAAATGTAGTGAAACTGATTTTAATTTGTTGAAGCATCTTTCTCCTCTAATTATACCTTGCATTTTCTTTCTGGAGAGCAAAGTGGCACAAGCAATACTCCAATTTGCTATTTATAGGGCAAATTCTTAAGGTATTAGTTCCACAAGAGTGACTGAATTAGATTAGAGCAAGATTCAAGACAGATGTGGTGATAGTTGTCTATAGTATACATAAGAGGGGGAGGACAGGACTTTACCCCAGGTCCTATTAGTGTCATTGCTGCAACAAAGAGCATAAATTTGAGGTCTGCTTCGGACTATCAGATATCATGATAATAGATCCATTGGCTTTATAGAGCTTTTGAATGCTGAATGGAAAGTGAACAGAGAGAGGGTTGGGTTTGTTTTTAATGGGCAAAATTTGTTTCTCTAATGTGTGGGCCTGTCACAGGAACCAGACTGCCTGCACAAAAAATAAATAAAAATAAAGCAAGGAAGGTCATTGGCATTTCCCTTTTTCATACTAAATCTTTTGTAAAGGAGATGGCTTCCTTGATGCAACCTGCATAGCTCTAATAATAAATCTAATAGCAAATATCAAAGTTCCTCCATCCTTTACAGCCCTGTGATCTGATAAGAATGAAATGGAGTGAATAACCAAACGTTGTTGCTTGCAATAGGCTCACACAGAACAAATAGAGGAGCAAAATCAATAGGATAGCTAGCAATCTCTACCAGCAAAGTCATAGGAATGTGATATGTAGCCACTGCTGAAATAAAGGATCTATGAAGTTCAATAAGAAGGGGCAGATGAGCAATGCATTGAGGGGGGGGGGTTTCCTACAGTCTGGGAGCGGCAACCAAGAAAGCCCTGTCTCGTGCATTTTGGATGGCGATAGGATATGGAACAGGAACTTGCTTCTATACTCATTACCGGCCTTATATTTGCTTCTGAAATGTAACTTACTGTTGATCCCAGATCATTATTGTTGCAGCCCAGGGCCTCACGATGCAGCCAGAAAAAGATAAAAAGCTGCACCTAGCTTCTTCTATTTCACCGCAAGTGATTTTCCATCATATTAAAATGTTCTGGGACTCTCCATTTGCAGTGAATGTTCATGTATAAATGAGGATTAATTTGTTATGAGACTTCAGTGATTTGCTGGACTTTTTCATGAGGAAAACTGGTAGATCCAAATGCAATCTTGTCTCTATCAGAAGCTCTTTCAAAATTGTAGCAGTGATTTTAGATTGATGCTGGCAAACCGCATCAGATAAAAAGCTAGCTATTAAAACCCTCAGCTATCAACACAACGTACAGTGCTGGCAAACCTTCCTGTACGTCAGTATGCACAAACACGCATCCACAAGTTGGGTCAGGGGGACATTAGAGGGCAGCAGGTCACTACTGGGCTGGCCAGAGTTTGGAGGATCCTGATGGAACCGGTTAGAGCAGGTTAGAACAGGGGAGGCTGGTCCTAGCCTGAAGGGTCAGACCCAGGTTAGGAGGAAGACAATTGGAAAATGGCAGAGTGGTGGAAAAACCCCAAGGATTACAAGATGGAGAGGAGGGGGATGTTTAAGGAGTAGGCATGTGACAGGGCGAGGTCTGAGGAGTATGTGAGGATCAGGCACTTCCTCTATGGCGGAGTTTTGGGGTGTTGGCAGGATGTGACCTATGCAAGGACACCACCTCTTTTGGAGTTGACCACTTGTCATTGGATGAAGGATGCACCTCTAGTTAATCATTGACAGTTCTGAAACTTTACAATAAAAGGGGGTGCCTGCTTTCATTCTCGGCGACCTTCCGATCCACATTCTGTCTCCCGCTGTGTTCTTTATCCCGTGCTCCCCACACAAAATAAAAATAGTTATATAAATAATGTGAGGCGGGGATAATTGCTCAGCAAACATACATTCAGCTAGTTATCTGGCATTTTGGTAACTTGTATCAGTTTCCAATTACAATATTATTTTTTTCCATTTCTGAAATCCAAGTTACCAACTTTCTGATCTGTTTATACTTTGCTATCAGTCCCAAATCCCATGACAATATAATCCTCAAGGAATGTGTATGTTCTCTTCTTTGGCTGATATGGACTGGAACAACCTGCGGCTTCCAATAAGATAATGAGGCATCTTCTTCTGGAATTGTTTAAGTTAGCCTTCCCCAACCTGGCGCCCTCCAGATGTTTTTGACTATAACTCCAATCAGCCCCTTGCCACAGGATCTTCTGAGTTAGGACTGATATGAGTTCTGTTTAGAAACATCTGGGTAGCACTAGCTCAGGAAAGACTGGTTTACATTTTCTTTTTTCATAAGCTATATAAGCATCCTCCTTCTCCTCCTCCTCCAAGTTTCAGTAGTAATTATACCTTCAAGCTGACCTACAGTGTGCCTGATCTGGGTTTCAGTTAGTCACGAATCCTGCTTCAAATTAATTGCATTGCACTGTAAATAAATTAAAAAAGGAACAATATTTTCTAGGTGGCAGGAAGTTAGTAAAGTTCAAACTATGATTGATCGGCAAGAAGAAGAAAGTTGGGGGAAATTGCTTTTTCAAAAGAAAAGGATTTTTCACAGATTTTCCAAATTGTTCCTAAGTGACAGACGGCTTCGCTTTAATATGCGTCGTTTTGAATGCACCTGCCATCTGGTAATTTTTATTTTTGTCTTCCAACGCAAGCACTCCTAGAAGATACAACTGCATAGTTACCATAAAAGCTTGTGGTGGGATACAGTGAAAAGTCTCCAAGGAGTCACAAGTTGATATACAAAGCTAAACATTTAAAAAAGATCTTTAAAAAATGGTCTTGTTGTTCAGAGGTGTAATTTTCTTTCAGTGCCCTTCCAGATAGTTGCTATTGTTGTTTCAAGCTCATACTTGTAAATCCAGGATCCACAAAGTTGATTTGGTGATTCCCACTAAAATCAAATCGTTGCCATAAGGGAGAAGGAAAGGATTGGGGCGTGTAATGGATTGACACAGTATCACAGTAACCTCCCTGTACACAAATTAGAATGAATGCTCAATAAACGGCCAACATGGTCCCCACAAACTTTGTGCAAACAGGATGAGTGCTCATTAAACAATCCACCACTTCCAAAACATAACTTTGGGCACTCAAAAGCCTCCCACTCTGGACCTCCATAAGTCTTGTCTCTCTATAATCCATTGCCACTCATCTATGTTTCAGATGAATGTACAATGGTACCTCGGCTTAAGTACACAATTGGTTCCGGGGAGCCGTTCACTCCCCGAAATGTACTTTAACAGAGCGGTGGTTCCGCTCATGCACGAAGCGCTGATAGAGCGATTCTGCGCATGCGCGTGCTGTGCAGATTGCTTCTGCATATGCACGCACCGCGGAACCCAGAAGTAAACACGGAGTACTCAGGCCGAAAGTACTCAAACCGCAGCGGACGTAAACCGAGGTATGACTGTATTGTCATTCCCTAAGGCTCTTGGTTGATGGTTGATCAAAGGAAGGTACTTGCTAAATTCATGATAGACATAAATGCTTTTTGCGGTGTTATCTGCATGAAGGGGGACCTCACAATGATTGCACAGCAATGACTGTTCACGTTAAGGGACAACTTGTGGAACTCAGAGGCAGTTCTAGCCTGAGACTGGACAGATGCCAGCAGACTGAACTCTGCTCCTCAGTCCTGTATGTAACAAGGAAAGTGGACTTATATAAGAATGCACTGTGCAGTACCATCAAGAGCAGGCATCCCCAAACTGCGGCCCTCCAGGCGTTTTGGCCTACAACTCCCATGATCCCTAGCTAACAGGACCAGTGGTCAGGGATGATGGGAATTGTAGGTCAAAACATCTGGAGGGCTGAAGTTTGGGGGTGCCCGATCAAGAGGATCAAACAGTGTATCATATAACCAGGCACCATTATGAGGGACTTGGTTCATCAGACAGCATAGAAAGAGAGATGCAGAGAGCTTTGCTTTGCTTTTGAAAAAAGTGAAAACATGCATGTGTCAATCATCTATGCAAATATATCTAGTATCTCAGCAACCCCAGGGAGGATATTAACGCTCCCAACAACATGAACTGCCGAAAGTATTTTTGTATACTGCATCATCTGAAATACAGGGTACATATACACATACTGTACAATCTGTCATATATTTTGAAATGGTTGCTTGTACTTTTCTCATTTTTTTTAAAAAAAATGCTACATATGACATATTTTTAAAGCACATACTTCTTTCTCTGAAGCATTCTTTTTTGCATTAAAAATAACAGTTGTTAACAGGGCCAGCTCATCGTAGACCCCCGGTGGCGCAGGGCACCATGGCGCCGGCCCGCCAGGAGGGCGCCGCGAGCTGCGCCCACCCGCTGGCTGACCGGTCCGCCGTGCAGCTGTGCCTGCCCGCCCGCCTGCCGTGCAGCAGCGCCTGTTGCACCCGCCCACCGCGCTGGGAAACGGGGCGGGAGGGCGTTGGAACGGGGCGGGAGGGCGCCGGAGTGATCCGGCGCACCACGGCTCCGGGGGCGCTTAAGACGGCGCTGGTCGTTAACTAACTTCTGAAAGTAAGTCTTATTTTGATTTGGAGAAATATCCACAAGTAAATTTGAAACTGATTCACGCAAATACTGTATTTCTTTCTTGAAGAAAAAAAGAGGTGCCCAGTCCTTTGCAAACCTACGTCTGTTCAGATTTTAGCTGGACCAAACCATGTTGCAGTATATCTGGAAATAAATAAATAAATCTAGTTACAGGTAGGTAGCCGTGTTGGTCTGGATCGAAGCAAAATAAAAAAATTCATTCAGTAGCACCTTAAAGACCAACTAAGTTTTTATTTTGGTATGAGCTTTCGTGTGTATCTGACGAAGTGTGCATGCACATGAAAGCTCATACCAAAATAAAAACTTAGTTGGTTTTAAGGTGCTACTGAAGGAATTTTTTTATTAAATAAATAAAAATTCATTTCAGTAGCACCTTAGAGACTAAGTTTGTCACTGGTATGAGCTTTCTTCAGATGTGCATTTGAAGAAGTGTGCATGCACACGAAAGCTCATACCAATGACAAACTTAGTTGGTCTCTAAGGTGCTACTGGAAAGATTTTTTTAAATTTTGTTTCGACTATGCCAGACCAACACGGCTGCCTACCTGTACCTATATCTGGAAATGTTCTAACCACCTGGCTAGCTCAAACATATGACCTAAGGAATGTGGAACAGGTCTTCAAGCCACTGGCCTGTTGTTAAGAATAGTCTTTCTCAAGCATTGTTAGTAGAAGAGCCATAGCTCAGTGATAAAACAACTGTTTTATAAGCAGGTGGTCTCAAATTCAATCCTTGACATATCCATGTTGGAGATGGTTAAAATAGTTAAGAATCCGTCTATGCAATATATGTGATGTATTGTTGAGCATCATGAACTTGTTTTTGTGGTTTTATTGCATTTTTTGCATTGCACTGTAAATACAAAAAAAATATTTTTTTCATGTAATTTGCACAGACCAGTTTATTTCATTTTTAATTCAATATTGTCTACTATTGTTTTATTTCTCTGCCATTATTTAATTCATTTTTCATTTCTTGTTCCTTTTGATTACAAATTGATCACAGTAGAAACCCACCCTGTATTCTGATGCCTATAGCTTTGAAGCTTTTCATCCAAGTGGCAAGAAATTGTCTAGTCTAAATGATCAATATAGGACCATCCACATTTCAGATAGTTTGAAAAAAGGACCCACATTTAGCAATCAATTCAAAAAGGGGGGATTTCATATATATCTCCCATTGTTTTCAAAGAGAGGCTCTTACTGTATTCTCCAGCTTCCAACTTTGACACTTTCCATCCAAATGACATAGAATTTCTACTTTCTACTACTCCCATAAAGCATTAGACCTTCCAAGTTTCAGACAGATTGATAAGAGGGTCCCTGTTTTAGATGTAATTTAAAAGTGGTGACAGATATTCTTTAAGCTACCTATTGTGTTATTTTTCAGATTGGATCATTTTTAAGACTTGTCACTTTCAGAGCACAATACATCAAATTGGATAGTTTTCAAGTCTTATCACTTTTAGAGTACTCCAAGGTCTCTCTCCTTACAGAATGCTTCCTGAATGTAAGAATATGTATCCATTTGCTAACCAATGTAATGTCAGGTGACCAGAAGAGGAAAACAGGAGTGAAAGCATTTAAAACTAACCTGAAACCCTGATATGGGTGGCAAAAGAATGCTTTGCTATGGGAGGGAGAAGGGAAGGGAAGGCATTGCAATATTTTAAATATGCCCCAACACACCTTATTTCGGGCTCTATTTTGGATCTTGAATGTCAGTTGAGACAGTATGTGAGAGAAGTTGGTGGTGATGGAGTGTTGGGCTCCAACACGCTGTCATAGAGATAGATCCAATCTATCCTAGGACACCCTAACAGGGACCATATGGTTCCATCCTCAAGGCATCTTGTGCATATGGTGGAATGCCAATCTGCTTTGAAGGGCTTCTTACAAACTCATACCCTTCAACATTTGTCCAATGTAAATAGTGATGTCCCATTCCATAATGATAATTTTACTATTTATATCCCAGGTGGCTTCTCTAAATCATGGACTTTCCTGGAAAATAGGGACACTTGGAGGGTCTGCAAATGGATATATCTCTCTGCCTACATGCTAAGTGGCTATGTCTTCAATTGTTTCTCTTTCTCAGTCTAGCAAATTGTCATGGGGAGAATGGTCACTCTAAAGCTTCTACCTTGCAACAAGAGCCACGTATCACTGAATGTTTTTTTATCCTAGTGTGAGGCCATGAGAATTTCTTTCTCAAGCAGCTGGACACTGCTGGCAACTGAGATGAAGATAGAAATGTCCTCTCCCCAATAATTAGATGTTACCACTATGCAATGAATGACAAATGAAATTAATGAATCCCATCTGTTTCAAGAAATTCCAGTGAATGAGTTCTGGATGGAAATTTGTTCATTTTTCATTCATTTGATTAGGTGTTTTTCTTTCTTTCTTTTTTTTTGTAAGGGGAAACTGAAACTGAAATGGTCTGGAACATCCTGTAAAAGTCACAGAAAGCTTCCGGGGAAGGAAGAGAGAGAGATGAAACTGACTTTATAAAACAGGGATGCTTTGTCCTCACCATCTGAATTCAGATGGTCCAGGTGTATAGCAGAATGCTTGAGCAATTGTGCTATTTGAATGGAAAATACAAAAATTACAAACAGGGGGAAAGTAGCTGGTGTTCCCACTGAAAGCAATGGGATGTGAATTTGATGAGTGCCTTTTAAATTACTTATATCAGGCACGTCCAACAGGTAGATCGTGATCTACCGGTATATCACTGGACATCTGTAGTAGATCACTGGTAGATAACTGGCTCCCCCCAAAGAAGCTCAACAACTATGGCTCCCCTTAAAAAAGCTCAACATTTTCACCCTGCAGCCCATCAAAATGGCACTTTCCTCCTCCCTGAAAAAAGCTCAACAACTTTGACCTGAACCCCCCAAAAGGGGGTAGATCACTGCCAGTTTTTAACTCTGTGAGTAGATCGCAGTCTCTTGGGAGTTGGCCACCCCTGACTTATATCATTGAGACTCCAATCTGTTTGTAAAATTTAGCAGGTTAGATTTATGCAGGGGGACTAGCTGAAAGTTGAGAAATAATTACATATGGATAGAATACATGGAAGTTACTAGCAGCAGAAGGCTAGCTGGTTCTCCACGAAAATGGATGGAAAAATGAAAAACGCATGATTTATTCTTACAATTATTTATAGCCTACCTTTTGGGTTCAGTACACTAAAGATGGCTTACCATCATAGAAGCACAATACAAATTTAAAGCAGATGTAATAATAGTCAGAAACACTGATAAAACAGGTAAAACAATATAAATCTCAGTCAAAGTTAAAAAAGTTATCAGTTCTAAGGCTGCTCTCTAAAGAAAAGGATATTCCAATTTAAATGCCTTAGTGACAAGAAAGTGATGTTAAGTTTTCAGTATCTATTTATTTATAATTTCAACAATTTATATGTTGTAGCAGCTTAGTTTCTAAGCAGAATGCTGCTCCCTCACTTAAGTGGGGGCATCTTTGCTACATGCCATCTCCCCTTTGAAAAAAACTTGGGATGGTTTTTCCCATGGGAGGAGCTGGGGGGTCAATCATGTCTTTAGAGGTTGAGTAGGAATTTTGGGTGGCGCTGTGGTCTAAACCACAGAGTCTAGGGCTTGCCGATTGGAAGGTCGGCTGTTCGAATCCCCTCAACGGGGTGAGCTCCCGTTGCTCGGTCCCAGCTCCTGCCCACCTAGCAGTTTGAAAGCACGTCAAAGTGCAAGTAGATAAATAGGGACCGCTCTGATGGGAAGGTTAACGCCGTTTCCATGCACTGCTCCGGTTCACCAGAAGCGGCTTAGTAATGCTGGCCACATGACCCGGAAGCTGTACGTCGGCTCCCTCAGCCAATAAAGTGAGATGAGCGCCGCAACCCCAGAGTCATCCGCGGCTAGACCTTTACCCTTTACAGGAATTTTGGGGGAGGCCCCTAACTGGCCTTGAGGCTGTCCTGTTTTGCCAACTCCTTACTATTGGAAGCTCTATTTGGAGTGGTGCTTGTTTGGTTCAACTGACTTTTTGTCAAGCAGGTAATAGAAGCAGGTGGTGGAATTTTAAGATCTCACAGGGTAGTATTTGTTTAAGCAGTGATTTTTTTCTTGGGGGGGGACGCAGGGGTGTGCATGCCCCTAAACATTCTGTGAATCTAATCATGGCCTCATTGAGGGGCAGTATTTCAATATGAGTAGGAAAATGAGAGTACCCCTAAACATTTTAAGGAAAAAAGCACTGGGTTTAAGGGTACTTTTAGGTCACCCAATGCCTTATTGGCTTTGGGGGCCCCTGGGCAGGGGCCTTCAACTTGCACCAGGGTGAATGCCAAACCAGTCAGGCCATTGTATGTTTTCAGGGTCACATTCCAAAGGTCCAGAAGAGGTAACTGGCCAATTTCCTGGACACAGGGACAATAACAATACAGGATTCAAACTTTGAGTGTTGAAGCAATATACAGCTTAATGGAGAGGGAATTTCATGTTCAGGGGCCACCACAGACAAGGCCTTATCTCTTGTGCCTACCAATTGAATTGACTTTATGGGCCACATGAGCAGCTAGGTCTCTGATACAGAGCTTAATGAAACAATGGAAACAATAAAACAAATGCAATGCAAATGAATATTAACTGAAACAAATAAAACTTTCAAAACACACATGAATAGAAAAGTAAAACCATTTTTCGAAAAATTAGAGTCTCTTAATTACTACTGCTGCTGGTCCAGATCCTGCTTTTTATTTAGGGGTGTTGGCAGGAACAAATAGGCATCTATCAGAATTTTTAGGTTTGTAATCATTCATCATTAAGCTATTTAGCTATAGGCTTACAAAGGACAGGAAAATGCTCTGTGCAGTATACCAATTGTTTGACAAATTCACAGTGAAATCAGGGTGGATCTCCATATTTGATGCAAATAAGCCACAATTTTGAAATGGCAGCTTATTTTCTGAGGGTCAAATTAAAGTTTAGGGACTGAGGTTTTATTTTTTTTCTTAGCCAGCTAGAGGTTTCTTTCAAATAGCCCAAACTGGTAATCTTTAATATCATGCTTGGCAGAAGATGTATGGTGCACACAGCTGCTATGGCATAAAAAGAGAGAAAAGAATCTACTTTTGTTCAGTACAGTAACCGAGTAAAAGGCTATGACAAAATGATGGAATATTCTTTCTCTATATGTTACATAGATAGATTAGCAATCGATACAATGAATGGAGAAATCATTACCCAAAGGAAAGAACCAGAACATAGGATCTATCAAACATAATTACGATAAAGTGAGAAAAAGAATTAAGAGCCCCCATAAGATATAGCTATCCATCTAAATTGTTCGGTGAAATGTGGATAGTCTCTGTTAGAGATGACAATGGAAATGAGGCAATAAATCCAATCTGATTACTCAAATGTAGTACATAAATTTCACTGTACGGTAGACGACATTAACATGGATATCCAGGACCCTGTTGCAGACTTTCAAATGTAACAAGCATGAAGCTGAGTGATGGTTTGGTAAGCATTACTGCTTAAGAAAACACACTTTTCTATGCTAATGGCCTAGTTGACTGTACATTATATTGGGCTAATAAACAGTCCCCAAGTATCCTATTCCAAGCCAATTTTGTTAAGAAACCACTTAAGAAAGCAGAGTAAATTACAGGAAAGAAAATGTATGGTTTTAATTTCAACGTGCTTCACTGGGAAGAACAAAATGCTATTGTCAGGGGTTATTGTGACTACTCCAGAGTAACGACCATCCACATGCTTGTCTTTTAACAGTCTTTATTGGTGCACTCTATTTACAGTGTAACGAGGTGTGGGAAACATGTCTGCTCATTCCGATCCAGAATCCGGCACTGCCCCTCTACGCGACTTCGGCCAACATAATAGTCTCGGGACAGTGAATCTCCTCCCTTTTCTCCTCCTCCATAAATCCTGTGCCGGGAGAAAGGGTCTGCACTCCTTCCTTTCCCTCCTTTCCGCCCCTCTCTTTTCCCGCCTGTGGAGCAGGGGCTCTCCCATGCGGCCAGAGACTTGGCACTCTCTCTTCACTTCCTGAATAGCCCCTTCAGACCCCGCGCTTCCATCGCTGCTTGGGGAGGAGCTGCTCCTGATAAGAGGGGGAGGTTCCCTATACTCTCCCCCCCCCCCTTACAGCTATGATCATGACTTCCTCTATATCTCTGGGAGAGCTTTTTGTGTGTGTGGGTGGGTGGGTGGGTGGGTGGGTGGGTGGGTGTGGATGTGTGTGCGCGCTTTCATGCCTGCACACTCACAATTATCTCCCACACAAATCAGAGCAGTACATACTCCCACCTGGCTACCATTTGTTATACCTTATTCTATACCTTGCTCATATCTTAAATGAGCATGTAAGTGGGGAGCAGGCTGGTCCCATGACTGACGTCACACACAACAGTATCTGCCACTGATGTTCACACATTCAGAATGAACATCTGCCACGAGGAAGTCTTTTCGCAAGCTATACACACAAATATTTCCTCGGGGAAAATGTTTGCTCTGAATGTGTGGGAGTCAGTTAGCATAGCGCTCTGGCATGCAAGATGTCAGACCCAACAGTTGGCCATAAGAGGCTCTGGCTGAAGGTCTCAGGACTCAGAAGTGCCCATCACCAGCCCAACCTGCCTCTCATTCACTGCTGGGCTCAGGTGGTTGTTTGTGGGCATTGCTTGGGAGCCAAGCTTGGCTCTCCCATGCAGCGACTAACAGCCCTCCTCCATCTTCCACCTCTCTGCTGCCTGCTTGGGCTCTTCTTAGAAAGCTAGGGAGGCTTTCTTTTTTAAATTTCAAGTTTGGAAAGTTTTTTTCTAGCCACCATAGCAAAGATGTAATCATTGCAGAAATTCCCCTGGACTTATTCTGTCTTCACTAACTAGGTCTGGCTCTTTAAAAAAAGGGTCCCTTTGGCCAGGGCCGGATTTAGGTTTGATGAGACCCAAAGCTACTGAAGGCAATGGCATCACACTGCTGACTCATATCAAGTCTGTGGTCTACCAAGACTCCTAGATCCTTTTCACATGTACTGCTCTCAAGACCTCATTTTTTGACAGAATTACAAGCCTGGTAGATGAAGGGAACGCTGTGGATGTAGCCTATCTTGATTTCAGCAAGGCCTTTGACAAGGTGCCCCATGATATTCTTATAAAGAAGCTGGTAAAATGCGGGCTAGACAATGCTACCATTCAGTGGATTTGTAACTGGCTTACTGACTGAACCCAAAGGGTGCTCATCAATGGCTCCTCCTCATCCTGGAGAATAGTGACTAGTGGGGTGCCACAGGGTTCTGTCTTTGGCCCAGTCTTATTCAACATCTTTATCAATGACTTGGATGATGGGCTTGAGGGCATACTGAGCAAGTTTGCAGATGACACCAAATTGGGAGCGGTGGCTAATACCCCAGAGGACAGGATCACACTTCAAAATGACCTTAACAGATTAGACAATTGGGCCAAAGCAAACAAGATGAATTTTAACAAGGAGAAATGTAAGGTACTACACTTGGGCAAAAAAAATGAAAGGCACAAATACAGGATGGGTGACACCTGGCTTGAGAGCATAAACAATACTGCAGGACAGCACAGTTGAATGTAGGTAAAGCTGTTGTACCTGTTATCTAATAGTGCTTGTAGACTGATGATTAAGCAGCATACACTAAGGGTACAGCATAAAGGGCCCCATTGAACATCAAGATCTGCCTAGATACACAGACACTCTATACTTTCCTATATTAAAGTATGCACCAATAATGTAACATTGAAGAGATGCATTAGAGGCTATGGGAACTGTAAATACTCCAAAAAACCCAGGATTCTGCCTTTAAGACAGGGAATATAGACATACAGAGAGGCGAGAACAAATCTCAAAAAAGGCAGTAGAGCAGCAAAACAACAATATAAGCTTAAGGTGGAAAATTATTTAGCTGAAAACAACATGGAACAAGTGTGGCAAGGACTGCAGCACCCAACCAACTACAAGGGCAATATGAGGAATATGGTTAAGGCTGATGATTCGCTGTCAGAGGAGCTGAACATCTTCGCTCGCTACGAGGTTAAAAGATTGAACACTTTAGCTCCTGCCTGCCAGCCTTCAAACTCTCAGCCACTCACTCTATATGATTATCAAATGAAAGCTGCATTGAAGGCAATGAATCCCAGTAAAGCGGCTGACCCAGATGGGGTGCTGGGGATAGTGGTCAAAAATTGTGCTGATCAACTAGCAGGGGTCCTGACAAGGATTTTTAACATCTCCCTGCAAATGGCTTGTGTTCCATCATGCTTAAAAGCAGCTACTATTGTCCCAGTTCCAAAGAAAACGGCAATTACCTGCCTGAATGACTACTGACCTGCAGTGATGAAATGCTTCGAAAGACTGGTCCTTCAACACCTTAGAACCTGCTTTCCACCGGACTTTGATAAACATCAGTTTGCCTATAGAAGAAATAGGTCCACAGATGATGCGATAGCTACCGCCTTTCATCTCGCAGCAAGTCATCTAAAGAAACTGGAGAACTACAGTATGTCAGGATGTTGTTTATTGATTATAGCTCGGCTTTTAATACCATCCTTCCGGACATCCTCATTAAAAAGCTGGCTGACATGGACTTTTCTTCTACCATCTGTGACTGGATTAAAGACTTTCTGATAGATCGGACACAAACAGTGAGGATTGGACATGTAACATCTAATTCCTTAAACATCAGCACCAGCACACCACAGGGATGTGTGCTAAGCCCCTACCAGTATTCATTGTATACATACGATCATGTATCATCTGACCCATCTACTGCAATTATTAAGTTTGCAGATGATTCCACCATAATGGGTTTAATTGACCAAACTGCAGGAGGTAGTGGAAGACAGGAGTGCCTGGCGTGCTCTGGTCCATGGGGTCACGAAGAGTCAGACATGACTAAACGACTAAACAACAACAGGTGGAGACAAATCAGCATATAGAGGGGAGGTTCAAAAAATATTTACATGGTGCCTAGGGAACAACTTGCACCTTAATATCAGCAATGCAAAGGAGATGGTGTTGGACTTTTGGAGGAAGAGAGGAGAACTAGCCACACTGACATAAACGAGGGGAATTAAGACTAAGAGAGCTGAGTGGGGGCTGCTCGTGTAATCTCACTGTACAAGTGACAATAAAGTATTTCAATTTCAATTTCAATTACTTACATCGTAGGAGCCTACACAACATAAAACACCATTGCTGTATGTAGGTTTTATTTTATTTGTGTTTTTTCCCCTTATATTTTGGAAATGTACATCCAGGTTTTTTCCCTTTAATTTTTTGGGGGCTCCCAATAGAGTGGGGCCCTAAACTATAGCTTGTTTAGCTTATACGTAAATCCGGCACTGGCTTTGGTCCTTTCTCAGACTGAAGTGCTGAGGAACTGGCAGAAAAATGACCAGGGCTTCCATTACTATTTCTGACAGGGATTCAAGGATGTGTAATCCGAGTCACCAGTGGAAAAAAGGTTTTTTTTACCAGGCACTGGGAGCAATCCATCTCCTCCTCATCCTTCATCTGTCCCAAGCTTCTTTCCCACGAGGCAGGGCAAGAGGAATGTGGTGACAGCAGCAGGGACCTTTTGAGAACTGTTGTGGGTTCTGTGCATTTGCCTGGGTGAATCTGTGTGAGCTTGTGCCTCTCTCTATATGAATAATTCTTTGAATATTTCAGTATTTCCTCTGATCAGAAAAACATAGTTTAATATTCACCAGGAAGGACTAGAGATCATATTGATGAGTCTAGGGAGAGACACTGGCGGAGGAAGAGGAGTGCAGGCTGCGCGCCACGCCCCAGGATGCATGCCACGCCTCTGTGGGTGGCATGCCCCGCCCCACCTCCTTTCTGCCCCCCCCCCGGTGCCAGAGCATGAAGCTTTGCCACTAAGGAGAGAGAAAAAGGCTAGAAGGAACTCAAACAAGAAAGGTTCAGTTCTTCTTCTTTGAGTAAAATGGCATAATCTCTGAGAGTAGAGTTTGGTGCAAGAATATGGAAGTGGCTGCACGCAGGAGATATTTCTGCAGGTCTTAACTTCTGTTTGGAGAGAGGAGGAGTTTTATCTGCTTCTGTTTCTTTTTTTACTTCAACTCCAAAGAATCAGACTTTCAAGACTAGCGTAGGATATTTTGTAAAACCACTTTTTATCTCTTGTTGCAGTTATGCAAGCTCTGTGCATAAGCTCTTGCTTGGGCAAGAGGTATTAAGATAAGTCACTGTGAAACTGGCTTAGAAATTGTCTACCAAATGCAATCCTTGCTGCATGATGCCCTCTGAAATACTCTCGTGCATTTCCCATAGAGAAAGATGCAAAGATTCCTAAGTTTATGGCTATTAAAGGTAAAGGTAAAAGGACCCCTGACGGGCCGACTGGGGTTGTGGCACTCATCTCACTCTATAGGCCAAGGGAGCTGGCATTTGTCCGCAGACAGCTTCTGGGTCATGTGGCCAGCATGACTAAGCCACTTCTGGCAAAGCAGAGCAGTGCACGGAAACGCCGTTTACCTTCCCGCCGGAGTGGTACCTATTTATCTACTTGCACTTTGATGCGCTTTCGAACTGCTAGGTTGGCAGGAGCTGGAACCGAACAATGGGAGCTCACCCCGTCGTGGGGATTCGAACCGCTGACCTTCTGATCGGCAAGCCCTAGGCCCTGTGATTTAGCCACACACATCCCTTAAGAAGACTTAATGAATCACGGAGATTAAAAAATCTAAAGAAATTATTCTAATAACAATATAATATACATTTTCTGTATGGTAAAATAAAAAATGCAGATTGCAGAATGAGGGAAACATGGGCACTGATTAGTATATACCCTTCAACTGCCCCAGAAAAACTGGGACATCCCACTTTTTCCCCCATTTTGGGCACCTTGCTCTCACACAATTTTGGACTGATATTTTACCCCAAAGGTGTTTTTTCAGGTCCACAATCTTGCACAGTACCCCAAAACATGTGTTTTGGGGCTCCGTGCCCTGAAAAGTGCCATTTTGGGGTCTGTGCTCTCAGATGGCACCACAAAACACATGTTTTTGGGTGCTGTGCACAAAAATAGCTTTTTCTGGGTCCATTATCTTCTGCAGATCATGTGACTCATGTGGGATTTTGGACCCGGAAGATGGTGTCCCAGATTTGGACCACATTGCGTCTGAGGGTAATAATAGTGAGATCAAAGGTGGTCATATGGTGGCCCCCAGATTTGACTAGAAGTGTCAACATCCCAGAACATTAGCCACTCTGATTTGAACTGATGGAAATTGCAGTTCAACAACAAGTAGTGGTGGCTTTGGGGGGTTGGTAAACTGTGCAACTGGCAGCCCTCCCCAAAACAACAACAACATCTTATACCAAATTCTGACTGCCTTTGTTACAGTTTCAGTCTCAGCCTGCTTTGTCAGGAGCATTGCTGCCATTGAAGTTCACTGTACATTTTTTAAAAAGGGGAGATTCCCCTACACTGAAGTCAGGCCTATCCACATTGGTAGTGGATATTGGCAGAGATAACATTCCCAGAGCACTGTGTAAAAAGCGCAGACCATGAGTTCATGAGGAATCAGATGACCCCATTGTGAATCCAAAACACAGTTTTCTTTAATGATATGGTGAATGAAATAGTTGTTCACTTAGATTTCAGCAAATGGTGCAGTTTAAGGACAAGTATGGATTTATATTTGATGTTAAATCTTTGGCTAAAATAGGAGATGATGACTTTGAAAAGGCCTAAAATGGTGTAGTTGGAACAGCCTTTATCAATCTGCATTAAATAAGCCTCTTGTTGACTCTCCCACTTCTTTTCCCAATATTGCAATCTGCAAACCAGTTAATCTAGGATTTATCCTATTCATTTTAATGGGGTTAGTAAATGGTCTGGGGCTATAACAGTAAGCTACTAACAATGCAAGTATCCAATGTACTTTGCTCTAGTTCCGTGTATATTTCTTCTTCAATTTTCCCTTTTTATGTTGCATAGTTAGCTCAAAGATGTATGAATAACTCCAATATTACACTTGATTTGAATCCTGAAAATGATTGGGTTTCTATGAATTTAGTTAATGCATTCATTAACAGCATGACTTGGTAAGGAAGAAGTGACTACTGATCTGTGAACAGTCGATCTTTTAACGTGAGGAAGGTAGTCTTACCATACTGTTTTGGATGTCTGCTAAAACCATTTTTATTTCAACAAGCCTACCAGGTGCATAGTTTAGCTATGTATATATGTTTCTACATTTTTAATGATTTTATGTGTGTGTTTATATACGCAACACACATTTTTAATTAAGTACTTTATACACTTTTCTAGGTAAGGTAAATAAATGTTATCTTGTCCCCAGATAACAGGGGAGAGTACAATAATGAACTTCATGGTGTTAAATGTATCTACCATTGTTGGTGAAGAGTCGAATGGTGATGGTTAAGGAAAAATCACATTATTTCCCTTGCTTTTCATTTTCAGTTAAGGCCTCCTTCAAATCCTTGATATAATGTAAATATTAGAACTTAATTTAGCGAACCCTTGTATTAAACTGACAGTTCTCTGAAATAAATAGAACATTTCGTCCCATGGGGATCTACTGACCTGACCACTTAACAGATTTCAAATTGTTTCCTCCTGGTGTTTCCAATGACATTTTTGATCCAAAGGCACCCAGCAAATGACCATCCCAAAATGAATATGAATGTGCCTTAATGACTCTAAAAGCTAATGAGGAATGGACAGTGGTTATTCAAACATTCTAATTAAATCACAGCTAAGCCTAATGTATTGCTTTACACATCATTATCTTTGTGCCACAGAAATTAACCAAATTTGAATTATCTACTCATTAGAAGAAACATTGATCACAAGCTTTAGAATTCACCAAGGGTTTTTATAGCAAAATTCAGTTTTTTTTGTTTTTTTAAAGAAACAGCTGTTCCAATGGCACAGATTTCCCATCAGACATCCCACACTGAAAAAGGGGAGGGAGCCAAATGAACACAAAACAAGCATTACTCCTTGCTTATACCCTGTATCCGGGCAGTGGTGGTTTCTTCATAGGAGACAGTAGTTCTTATAACTAACAGGACAATCAAAAGGCCCCTCCACCAATGTAAACCCCAACACACTGGTCCATTGGGTTATCCTGAAAGTTGCCTATCTATTACCACTGCTTCATCAAAAGTTTGCTGTCAAAATTTGTACCTATTCCAGGAAATTGCTCCCAATAAAAATCCGTTTGCAACCACATGAACCAGAAAAATCGCAGTAATTTTGCATTAAATTTCCCTGTGGCTTTCAAGGATCATGCCACCACTATGCACATGGTGGAATTTGGTGTGGCATCCCAGCATACAGTTCTTTCCTGCCATTTTCATTGAGGAACAAAAGTGCACATGTGGCATAAAGGGTGGATGTCACCTGCTGTTGTATCAGACCACATTCTGCAAAAAATTAAATAGCAATAAAAACCTGTATATGAATACAACATAATATCCATTTTTTTCTACCTGTGTTCTGTCTCTCTCTGTGGTGTGTGGGTTAGAGATGTTGCTGGACTATAGCCCCCAATATCCCTGCCCATTGTTGACAGGCGCTGATGTATACATGCAGACTTGCTTTTGTTAATTAATATGATCTAAAGGTATGTTCAACATTCAGAGTGATTTCACTACATTTTTCATGTCATTCCATCATCAGCAATGTGTCATTCTTATCATTTGAAAATCTCATCAAGCATCAGCTACAGTCAATGCATCACGCCTTATCATTCATCACATTTTATCAGTCTATACCCTACTCCACTAAAGCACTTTCCAGGAACCAGGAATGAAGGAAGAATAGAGAAGTGAGACCACACTTCCTTACCCTCTATGGTTGGTGGAATAACAGTGGGCAAGTAAGGGAACTTGAGAGCCCTTGGGGAGATCAGTCACTAGTGCAAACCTAATGATGTCATCATCAGGATGGGATCCAGTTTGTTTTGTAATCATCTCAGAATAATTCAAGTTACAGGCAACTCCCTGTTTGTAAGGGGGTTGTGTTCTAAGTCATTGTGCACATTGGTGGAGTATGCACAAGCCCAGCCCACCCCACCCTGTTCCACCCCCTTCTGCCACCGTTCTGCCCTCAATCAAATGCATGCAAAATGGTTGCTACTTGTATTGTTTAAAATCTTAGCCTGAAGCCAATTATGACCTGAAACAGGAAAGAGCTGCTCACTGCTCACTACTGGTTTGTAGATCTGAACACCAATGAAAAACAAGGAAGATGTTGGTGTGTCTGTGACAGCAGCAGGTAGCTGTGCTTGCTGCTTACGAAGCTCAGCAGCTCATGTGAAAATTTCAATAGTTAGTAAGAACAAGCTAACTCATTTTGAGCAGTATTCATCAATTGGAACTCCAGCAGAGCATTATCTTCCCCATCAACTCCACTGATAGGTATGTGATGCACACCTTCAGACTCCCTATGTTTTCATTTACAGAGCCAACAATCATTCCGTATCCCAGTTGTTTGGAAATGCGTAGCGGTGGGATTCGAAGCTCATCTTCAAACTGATAAAAACTTGCAATTACTAATCTACCATCTGCCTACATTGGCCAATCGGAAATCCCAGTTGTATCTGGGAAGCCAGGCCAACTGCACTTGCAAATCCAATAATGGCTCCCCTTGAGAGTCTCTTCTCACAGCTGCATATTAGAGTCTCTGTATCAGTGACATCCTTGCTACAGTATCGACTAAACTCATGAGGTTTGCAGTTATCTCATGCTTGCAACTCAGGCTATCAATCTTAACACAACATACTCTCCCGTGGGTTCTCTGGCAGTGGAAAGGTTAGTTCTGGCAAAAGATATACAAAATGTTTGGGTCCAACAGTCTGCTTAACTGTCTCACTTGAGAATAAAAGCATCAGTGGAGGGCTTCATGGGAAGCCTCTATTCTACCTGTTGCAAGGAGGGAGGCTTCCAAAATCCATATTTTTGGAAGTCCAGTCTGATGGGTTTGAAAATGAGCAGATGTATCCTGAGCTTTGCATGCTCTCTAGAGAACGATAACTTCCTTGTAATTCAAACCTAGATTGAGTACGAATCAATGTGTCGTTTTTGTGCACACACATTCAACAAAAGCTTGCCTGCCTGCCTTCTCTTTAGCAGTGACCAGCTTGAAGGGGTAGCACCCAGAGCTGACCTCCTGGTCACAGCATCACTGCCACTTATGGGATGGTGTAGGGGCAGACTAGAGGAGCAGGGTTGGGCAAGCACGAGCTTCCCTTGTTTTTGAAATTTAATTTAAGCCACCTACAAGCAGCTAGCATGAGACTCCCTGGCACTGCGTGCATTGAAATCAGAGTACCGCAAGTCCAACTGAGAGTGCTTGAACTTCTTGGTGACATGCTGCCACACTTTGGGGAAAACCTTGCATATTTTACATACATTTTACATAAGAAGAAACCTGCTGAATCAGGCCAAAGACCCACCTAGTTCAGTAGTCAGTGGCCACAGTGTGTATCTAGAAATTCAACCTCTTTGTCATGACTGGAACACACATGTATCCAGTCAGTGCAAGGGTAATTGAAGTCACCCATCACTGTAGAATTTCCTCTTTTGGATGTCTCGTTTATTTCATTCTCCATCCCACGGTCACCTTGACATTCTGTTCAGAAGTACAAATGACTTTTGGTCCCAATAAATTAACGTGTGACTCCATGCTGCTATTGAGTTTCCTTGTGTTTTACCTTTGGGCTGGGTGTGTATTTATTATGGCCAGTTTTATTAATGTTGTGAGTTTTATGGGACATTTTGTAGTGTATTCTACTTTATTATAACTGAAACTGTATTTTTATCTGCTATTGTGTAAGCTGCCTTGAGTGAGGGTTTCCTATAAAGAGGGTCTATAGATATTTTAAATAAACTTAACTAGATTTTGAGTATCCTGACACTTTAAGGTAGGTATAGGATTTTAGTCAGACTTAGAAATATTTGCCTATCCATTTCCTAGCCACCTCTGTATTTTTCTCCAGACCATAAGGTGCCCATTCACTCTTGCCCAATCCAAAATTCACTTTTTCATATAGAATAAATTAGATTAGGTAAGCAAATGTGTGCAAAACTATATTTTTGGCTCATATTTTTGGAGCCAACTGCATGTGTATAGTTATTTGGTTGACAATTCTTTATTCAGTTTAGCACAATGATCCTCACAGTTGTTGTTTTTACATGTCTAAGGGGCTGAACCAACAGACTACATTCATGATATCCCTGTGCCTAAAAAATAAATTTTAAAAGGTGTTACCTTTTACAGGTCTTTATAGCCATCCTTTTGCCATGTCTCATAGCAAGGTTATTCTGAAGGTAATTGTCAAAACTGAGAAGCGGGTACTTGTTTTGTGGGAGACAGATGCTCTGTTTCTGTCCTCTGCTGGGTATTGCAGATGTCAAAAGGTCAAGATCTGCCTGGAGCAAAGACCAAAGATTTGGTGGTCCCTATTGTTGTTTCCACAGCACAGCTCTGAAGCAGTTTCTGAAGGTTGGAAGAATTCATATATCACCATCATATTTATTCATCCCCAGAGTTAATCTTTGAGAACTTGGGAAAGTACAAAACCTACGAAGTAGATATATGCCTGACTGTTCAAAATATATACCATATTAATCAAATGGAGATTTTAGAGAACTGAGAAATAAGTATGAAGAACTATTACATTTAATGTGAGCACTAGGGTATAGTTTTTCCATCGGAATAATTCACTGTACCTCAATTGCTGGAAGAACAGAGGAAAAGTTATTTTTCTATTTTAATATGAACTTCCCATTTTCTAAAAAGAAAAAAAAGATGAACTGAAAATAATACCTTAAAATTACTTGCTTCCATATTTAATGTCCCCAAACATAGCAATTTTGAATAAGGTCTATAAAATTAATACCAGTTGGAGTATTTGGGGAGTTATTATTCTGCATAATTCATTCTGCTTTCAAGGTTCAGTTCAAAATAGCTGAGAACATTTATTTTATCATGGAAGAAAGCAGATCATACTGTACGTACTTTTTACATGCTCTCCATTTCCCAGAGCACTGAGAAGTTCCTGAGCCGTGCTTCCTAGGGTCTGGTTTATTTTTGGAGAACTTTGGAAAACTTATTATTTTCTTCTAATATTTGGTGCATTCAAAACTATACAGACAAAGGCTAGGCAGATGCTAATAACTTAAGCACTTCAGCATACAGTAAACCATCTGGCTCTACCTGTACCCCACCAGGTGTCTTTAGCTCGAAATCTCTCTCAACTTCTGTCCTTGGTAGTTGGCTATGTATTCTTCAACATAGTTCCTGCTTCTGGAAATGGTCTCATGCTGTGATTCTCTGCCTCTGTCTCCAATTGCAGTTTCTTTCATATATAACTTAAGACTCAGTCTTACTGTAGGAAGAGTGGACATAAAAAGTGCTGGACCAGGCCAAAGGCCCATCTAGTCCACATAGCTGCCAAGTTATCCATTTTTTAAAGGGATTTCCCCTTATGCTGAATAGGCTTCCTCGCGAGAAAAGGGGAAACTTGGCAGCTATGCTAGTCCAGCAGTCTAGTCCAGTTGAGGTAAAACTTAGCCATTGACAGCCTTATCCTCCATGAATCTGTATAATCCTTTTTTTAAACCATTCTAGAAGGTGACCCTCATTACACCTTGCACATGCAATGCACAAAAAGTTCCACATCCTAATGACTGTCTTATAACAACATGAGAAGGAGGAAGAGAAGAGAGTCACCTTCCCAAAATGGCTCTCCCATTCCTGTACACTTCAGTCTTTAGGTTCTACTGAGGGTACCTCCTGAGTCATTAGCAAGCAATTTCCTTCACAAAAGACATGGCTGACATCGCTAAGCCACTGACTATTCAGGAACATTAGGCAGGCATTTTGACTTATTCACATACTTCTGCTCAAACCCCTGAATTCATAGCTGTCAGGGGGACTCCCTACAGAGAGCCTCCCCCCGTCATTCTGACCAGCACATTGCCCAGCGATAGCACGAACAGCGAGTCAGGAACAGGGAATGAGGAATGGAGCGGAATGGAGGGAGGGCTCAGTGAGGCATCCGAGCCCTGGCAACACTCTGGGGAACAGAGCAGGCAGGAAGGGCTCAGAGACGCGTCAAAGCCTTGGTGCCGCTCTGGTCTAGGGACAGCGGATGAGGGGCTCAGTGAGATGTCAGAGCCCAGGCACTGCCCCAGCCAGCAAGAGGGGAGACCTCTCCTTCCGGCGCCCAAATTGAGGCGCGCACCCACATGTAGGGCTAAGGGGAGGCGTTTCGGGGTACCCAGACTTTTCTGCTGGCCCCGAAGCAGACGGAAGCCATTGCCGGGTTCTGAAAGTGACTAGGTGGTCATGTTTTCTGCTATCTCTGCACTGTAAATAGTATGCACAATAAAACTCTTAAAGACAGCGTGGACTGGAGCATCTTTACTTGAGAGTAGGCACAGCAACCCCCTGACAATAGCCATCATCAGATAACAAACTCACAACACCTCTTTATGTGTAGATTTAAACTACTACCTCAGAAGATGGTGGACTTTCCTTCTCTTGAGGTTTTTAAAAAGAGGTTGGATGGTCATTGGTCAGGAATTCTTTAGCTGTGATTCCCATATTATAGAGGGTTGGACTAGATTCCCCTTAGGATGGCCCTTGTGGTCTCTTCCAACTCTACGATTCTATGATTCTATGATTCCTTACACCTTTACAATTCTATGATTTTATGGATTATAGTCCACCCTTTCATATATATATACAAGGCATCTAACAAAATTTCAAAAATGGCGTGTATAACAAAAAACAGCATGAAAACAGTGATTAATATATTAATTGTGAATTAATAAAACAACAAGAAGTCAGCAGATTTATTCTCCTCCATCATACACTAAAACTTAAGTATGCAAACAAAAATGCCTTAACTTGCCACCTTTCATATAAAGTATTGATTTTAAAATGACTAAATATTTGATCTTATACCCACTTACCTGGCAGCAAAACCCACTGAATTCAACAGTTTCAAAGTGGCTCCAGGTAGTTTGATAGGAAGTTGAATTTATCAAATGTATTTTTAAAAAAACAAAAAAACCTTATTTTTATTAAACGTCCATGCTTTACTAGAGAAGTGAAGCTCAATTTGTTATGAAGACTTTTTGTGAGTATATATATCTGGATATGTATTTTTTATGGTTCTTAATTAAAGAGGTACCTTTTTGTGTCATATTAGTTCAGTCTAGGGATGTGATATTACTTCACAGAATCTACACTTTACGTTGCTATTATGCAAATCACTTTCCTTTCTGAGATGAATTTGACTTTCATCAGTGCTAAAGGTAAAGTTCACAATCAGAAATAAGTTGATAAATTCTCATTACATTTCTCTCGGTTGTTTTAAGGAGCAGAGATGAAACAATTAAATTATAGTTGAATGTAACATGTCAAAGATTGACTTAGAGCTGTATGTTTACTCAGTTTTTCAAGATTCGGAGGAGAAAGTTTCCCATATATATTGAGGACAATGCATAGTGTGACCATTCTGTGAGACAGTTTACAAGCTCTTCTCTAAACTCTGGAGCTTCTACAAGGTGTTGGGAAAGCAGGCCAAATGTGCAGTGCTTTCCTTTAACAAATGAACTTTCAAACATTTGGATTTAATTTACATTGGCTTAAAAGAAAAAAGCAAGCTGTTTAGGTCAATGGAATTCTAAGCTGTTCAAACTACTCCTGGAAGAAAAATTGACTGCAGAAGTGTTTTTCCATCCCATGATTATGAGGCAGCCCCAAATAACTGAGATAGTTTGCTTGCGTTTAAATGACTGATGGACTAGTCTTCCTTGGAATTAAAGGAGTCAATCCAGTTTAATAAGCATAAGTCATAACTGAAATAAAGAAGCAACCAAATATAATGTATATGGATGAATGCTTGATCCTGGGCTGTGCTCCTAAATGCTTTTTTAAAAAAAAATTTTTTAAAAAAACTCATCTGCTTAATTTTTGATAATATACTAGATCAGGATTGTTAATTTAAACAGTCTGTAGTCACAGCAGCATACACAACAAAGTGCAATGCCCTGAATTTAGAAAGCACCTTGGAGAGAATTGTTCTGTCCAAGCGAGTCTTGATCCTCCTTCATAGGTTACAGTAGTCTCTGACTGGCTCAAACATCATTAGCTGCTTTAGAAAACATTATCATCTTACAGTAGTCTTCAGACAGCTACCTTGTCTCTGCCATTTCCACCTGGCTGTGCGAACTCCTAAGAAAGCTGCCCTGGGCTTCAGCTGTGTCTTGCTGAGACAACTGTAGGCCTATTCAGATGAAATTCTCCTTGTATGTTCATGAATGCATGGTGAGACTGTTGGCACAAACCTCTGGTGACCATGCAATGATCATTAGTCTGAAAAGAAGAAGAAGAAGAAGAAGAAGAAGAAGAAGAAGAAGAAGAAGAAGAAGAAGAAGAAGAAGGAGGAGGAGGAGGAGGAGGAGGAGGAGGAGGAGGAGGAGTTTGAACTTGATATCCCGCCTTTCACTCCCCTTAAGGAGTCTCAAAGCGGCTAACATTCTCCTTTCCCTTCCTCCCCCACAACAAACACTCTGTGAGGTGATTGAGGCTGAGAGACTTCAGAGAAGTGTGACTAGCCCAAGGTCACCCAGCAGCTGCATGTGGAGGAGCGGAGACGCGAACCCGGTTCCCCAGATTACAGGTCCACCGCTCTTAACCACTACACCACGCTGGCTCCCTATGTGTGCTCATGGAAGGTTCCAGCTCATGAATGGAAGCATGAATTAATTAATCAAGGTTCCCAGTTATGATGGGACTATTTCAAGGCATAGAACCCTTTCAGGGTCCTCAGGGCTCAGCTAGCAGGCATGGTTCTTCATCGTTGTGCATTCATTGAGCAGATGCAAACTGGTACAAGACTTCCACTACTTATCATATCCCTGTCCTTCCTTCACATACATTATCAAGACCTACTTCTTTCTAAAAAGCCTTTCTGAATCAGTATTCATATCCTCATATCTTCTCCATCCCATCCTCAACATTCATTGTAAGCTTTTGATGCCGCTCCCTATTTGTATTCTTTGCAAGCCTTCTCAGCAGGGTTTCTCTATCCCTTATTACACACAACACACTGTTGACATTATAAACATATGTAGCAATGCTTGTGTTGATTAGGTCCTGCTGAAGTTCATGCTGTTTCAGTATTAACATTCTTATTTGTCAAAAATAGAAGCATGGGAGAGAAATTTCAGCAAAACAAGGCCGAAAGGAAAGCACCATTTGTATGCAGAGAAAGCACAGAAGAATATTAAGGAAACTCAGACAACATCTCAATAGGTGATAATTGTACAAACTTTAGGCTGTCTGTGAAAAGCTGATTGGAGGAAGAAGCAAATAACATAAAATATTCCAATGTATAAGCAAAAGATGAGTATCATCTTTGAAATAAATTTAAGTCAGCGAGGCCAAATAAAGTAGACTACAATAATAATGATAAAAAGCAGCAAAAGGAGGCATAGGCCTTGTGCAGCTTCAAAGGAAAGTCTTACACAGATAACGTTTCAATAGGAACACTTTCAGTATTTTCTGAATAAAAATGGGCTTCCAAAGGCTATGTGGATTGTGCCTAAATGCTTGTGCACTCTGCTCTTTCAATGAACTGTAGTAGCAGTGGGACAAAATCCAAAGTAGAATGAAGAACAAAACAGGGGATGTGAAGTATTGTGAATTCGGTAAAAGAAAAATGTGTGGGTAAACCATGTGGTAACCCAGCAACCCTGCTTAGAAATATATCCAAGTTTGTCTATTGCTTCGGAAAAGGTGACATATGAGATGCAGTTCTCCATTTTAACTTGGCAGTGGGATTTTCCATCAGTTTTAATATCTGATGCACTGTCTTGGCTGTGTTATAAGTGAGGGGAAGATTGCAGTGGGTCACATAAGGAGGTATTAATGAAGTAGCCTCCTCTTCACTGAGACAGTTTGTCTTCCATATGTTTGGAATGTTGTGACTGTCTGTGCCTTTTCCCATAGTGCAGGCATAGGCAACCTTTGGCTCCCAGATGTTTTGGAACTACAACTCCCATGATCCCTGACCACTGGCCCTGTTAGCTAGGGATCATGGGAGTCGTAGTTCCAAAACATCTGGGAGCCAAAGGTTGCCTATGCCTGCCATAGTGATATGAAGATAGGGAATGGCTTTCAAAAATTGTGTCAAAAAACACCAGATCGTCTCTGTGCATTTAGCTTCATTGTCATTGCCAGAAGCCTATGAAATGGCTTATAAGGAAGAAGCTGCTATTGTAGCACCATACAAATGTAGAGGCAGAGAGTGAGGGTAGCAAATGGTCTTAAAATGTTTTTGAAGAGCCATGCTATCTTTGAAACTGGTCTAATAAGAAAGCATTGGAACGGGCTATGTATAGGTGAGTACTGCAAGAACACTTGCTCTTAAAAGAAATTCTATTTAGGGCTATATATATACCCATATGAAGGGTATATGTGTAAAATAATGGGGGCCAATTTGAAGTGGATGCAAAAAAATTCTTTTACAATCCTTTCGGACAAAAATCAGGATAGAGAATGAGCCCTGCATTCCCATATTACCTTTGAAAGCCCTCTGACTGTAGGGATTATAGGGATTTTTTGTTGTTGTTCTCTGACATATACATACATGTTATCAGAGCCATCCCACCAAGTTTCTGTAATGTCTATTATATCATATTTGCATCCTGTATTAAGAGCTCAAGTTCATCTCATTCATTTCTCATGCTCCATGCATTAGTATAGAGACAACTGAAAGCACAAGTCATGCCCTCTCCCCTGGTTGCTTTCTTCTTTTCTGCTCATTAACAAGTTCCTGTAGCACTACCCAAGATTGGTTACAGAGTGCTTCATTAAATTTGTCTAAAATGAGATGGTAGTAGCAATAATAGAGTGCAGAGGCAAGCAGGTAGCACATGGGAGAAAGACAGAGAGATTGGTTGATGGGCTTATAGGTCAGTTGTAGAGCATCTAATCTGAATGTGGAACATCCCAGGTTATGATCTTGGCACCTCCCAGTAGAGTTGAAAATGTATCCTGCTTGAAACCCTGGAGAGCTGCTACCAGTCAGTGTGCACAGTACGGAGTTAGATGGACCAAATGGTCTGATTCAGTATAAGGCACCTTTCTATGACTAACTTGAAAAGGTAAAGGGTAAAGGGACCCCTGACCATTAGGTCCAGTCGTGACCGACTCTGGGGTTGCGCGCTCATCTCGCATTATTGGCCGAGGGAGCCGGCATATAGCTTCCAGGTCATGTGGCCAGCATGACAAAGCCACTTCTGGCGAACCAGAGCAGCACATGGAAACACCGTTTACCTTCCCACTGTAGCGGTCCCTATTTACCTACTTGCATTTTGACGTGCTTTCGAACTGCTAGGTTGGCAGGAGCTGGGACCGAGCAACGGGAGCTCACCCCGTCACAGGGATTCGAACCGCCGACCTTCTGATCAGCAAGCCCTAGGCTCAGTGATTTAACCCACAGCGCCACCTGGGTCCCAACATGACTAACTTAGAAACATTCTATTTATATAAAATGGTTATATATTTATTTATACCTTGCCTTTTTCTGTGACAGGGACTAAATGCAGCTAACAGATAAAATAAGAACAGCTAAAAGCATAGGGGGAAATAATTTTAAAACCAATTAAACACACACACACACACACACACACACACACACACACACCTGGTATACACAAATGTGAACCTGAATTTTATGTTTTTGAGTCATCCTTGTATAGTACATCTGTCTCCACCAAAGATGGAGGGGAGATTATTTTCTGGTGAGATTATTTCCTGCCTAGAAAATATTTCACAGAACCTAGAAGAAACAAATATTGTACTCCATATGATTGATAATATATTTGTAATAGTTAACTCAGTAGCTTACTTTGGATGTTCAATCCCCCTCTTTGCCAGGATTTCTAAAGTTGCTAATACGAAATAACATACTTGTAGACATTATCTGTTTGTTTTTCTTCATGAAAGCAGAAACTCTTCAATGTTGCTTTACAATTTTGACTTACAACCCATGTCTTCTTGGAAGAATATTTAATAAGCAAATTTAAATCTGCATTCCTGCCCTTATTAGCTTTACATACAGGCATCCCTCCACTTACACACGTTCCATTTATCTAACCACCCATCAAAGCAGCAAGCCAAAGGCATTATGAAAGATCAAGGGCACATTCCAACAGGGCAAAGGATGAAAAAAAAGTAAACCAAGAAGGGTGCGGACTGAAATCAATGAAGTGTAGGGCCTTTGGAGAGTCCTGAGGGCCAGATTCAGAAGCCTGGAGGGCCACATTTAGCCCCCAGGCCTGCAGATCCCCACTATAAGAAGAGCCTGGATCAAAACAATGGCTTGTCCAGCATCCTGTTCTTATTGTAGCCAATCAGATGCCCCTGGTCTACACTGACTGGCAGCAATGCTCTGAGATTTCACTGTTTCCCAGCACTATATGGACATGTCACTGACCGAACATGAGAATTTCTGCATGCAAATTGTGTGTTCTATCACTGAACTATGGGTTCCCGTCAAAGCTAATTGGAGAACTGGGATATGGAAGCCCAGGAGTGCATTTTTAACTTTGAGGTGAGTGGAAGGAGTCAGTTCAGAATATTTATGATGCATTGGAGCCAAATTAACTTTCCATTCAGAATAGAATGAAAATAGCCTTGGTTTCCTTAAGAACAAAACTTTGCTTCCTGAAAAATAGTTTTCCACAGAACCAGGACATCTTACGAGAATTCTTTCATCTTCTGCACTCAATCAGCTCCTCATAAATGTGTGGAACTGAACAGATGGGTCTGTAATTTTTCAGAGGGGAAAATAGAAAAGAAATGCAAGTCAGAAATTACCAAGGGGCTGTATAGTTAGAGGACAAACTGAGAAAATGAAGTGACGAGACACTGGAAGTTCATGTGGAAGAGGCTGAAAGTTATGTTTTTATATCTTCTTATTTGGGAACTGAGAAAGGGTTTTATTTCTATAAGAATGTAACAGATTTTTTTATCCAGAATGTCTGAGCTGAAATGTTGGTCCCCTGAAAATGCTGGAAAGATCCCTGTTAGCTATAGAAGAACATTTCAATAGTTCTACAATGGATGGGTTCATATTACTAAGTAATCCCATGTGTAGAGTCAGAAAGATTCAGGACCATCAGATAAAAAGCATTTTTGTAGTTCATTGCAAGGGCTTTTGCTTTAACCATTCTCTGTTATACAAGTGTGTTAGGCTGTGAACTGAGCAATAAAGGAGGCATGGGGAACCTGCAGCCCTCCAGATGTTTTCCAGCTACAATACCCATCAGCCCCACCCCCAGATAACACTGGCCAGGAATAAGGAAGGACAAGTCTGCATTTGAATGGGAATGTCTCCCAATGTTCACATTTCTTTTCAATTTTCTTTAATGTGCACATTTTCACAAATAATTATTCCACAAAGAATGTATTTTTGTACACACACACACACACACACACACACACACACACACACACACACAGTATATATACACTCACACATGCATTTTGATGGACACTTTACCCCAATATATGCATTTGTGTAAACATTACTTGGCTGGAGAACTGCACTGCAAAATTCAGAAAAGTGTGAATTTTAAAGGATAGCTGTGTTTTGGTTCTCATATTGTTTCCGAACATTTGGATTAGTTTAGTTTGCCTTTGAATGCAATCTGAATCAAATTTCTCCCCCAGCCCTAAGTCCTGGATAATGGTAGTAGCAGTGCAAAAACATCTGGAGGGTCATAAATCCCTCTCTCAAACTATGAGCTAAAATCCCAGTATATAGTGGGCGAGCATAACAATTTGTGAAATGGAGGGGAGACTTGCCCCCTTCCATTCTCTATATGTGTAACATGGCAGTCGTGCATGATGAGATGATTCATGAAATACTAGCTAGCCATGCCACGCGTTGCTGTGGCTTTTTGTGTTAAATGGACCTTTTTCTGTCAAATGGACCTTCAGAGTCTGCCTTCAGAGTCCCCTCACCTTCAGAGTCCCCCTTCATTTTGTACACAATCATTCCTCCCAATACGCGTGTTCTGTTAAATTTTGCCCTGTCCCAACCTTGACTCCCCTACCCATGCGTGTTATGTGAAATAACACATTTATCCTACCCAAAGGCATGGCCCTGTAAAAGGCCCATATTCAGTTGATTCTTGCCTGTGGCGTAGTCAGCTATCCTGGCTGGGCTATGCTGCGGCCTAGTCAGTCGGCTGCATAAGGCCAGTTTTGAGTTGGTTGCTGTGGAATTTTGTGATGTCACCGATTGTCTGCAGCCAATGGAGACACAGATTCTGTATTCTATTTCCCAGCATGCACTTTTATCTGATCTGTGTGTCCTGAAACACAGGGTATTTGGGGTTTTACATGGCCCAGGTCTGCCATCCGTCTTAGCAAACTTGCCTATATCCTTCGGACATTCGCATGTGATGTTGTGTCAAAATTTCACCTCCAAGCGGTCAAGCGGTTTTGTTGAACATTAGAAGAGGAAGGAACATACCCAGTTTACATATATATATATATATATATATATATATATATATATATATATATGATTTATGAAATATTTGGTTGGTGAACTGCACTGTCATATTCAGGAGTGTGAACACTGCAAAAGAAAGCAGCATTTCAGTTCATCCATTGTTTCCGGCATTGATGAATGTGGAGTTTTCCATTACATGAGAATTGAACAGTTCTGCCCATCCCTATATACACTGAAGTACAAATAAATGGGGAGGGGTCCATTTCAATTCAATGAGGTTAAATGGGGGTTCAATGAGAATTCAATGTGGACTGAATACAGCCACTGGCTATGGAATGCTGACGTCTCAGGAGACATGGAATAGATTGGAGTATCCTGGTGTAGGGGATGATTTATTGATTGGAACCCAGACCAAGAGCACTCCAGACTGTGCCATTCTGTTGCAGCCCACCCCCACCCCTTATAGAGAGGATATATAGTAACAACTGTCTGAAGTATCTGAAGAAGTGTGCATGCACAAGAAAGCTCATACCAATGACAAACTTAGTTGGTCTCTAAAGTGCTACTGGAAGGAAATTTTAAAATTTGTTTCAACTTTCCTCAGAGCGACAAAAAAATAAACGGCTCTTTAGCTAAGTGCCTGTCCAACTAAAGCAGACATTCATGCTTGCTTCCACCATCCTTTCTTAAAATATCTGGCTTTTTAGATCAGACCAGGTCAAGCAACCAAAGCTTTTAACATAATAGGTAACATGAATATATAGCAGAAGTGTATAAACCTAGATCTACACATCCTAGCTGAGCAAATGAATTGTTGTTTCTGCATGAAATGATTCAAGCAGCACAATCTCTGTACATTTATGACAGACATATACACGGATATGAAGTTTGACACCACCAGATGTGTGTTATAACATGGCCACTAGGCCATAATCACTTTCCAAGCTCTGTGCTCTGCCATAGCGTTATGAGTAAATCTAGTTAGCAGTTTTCATCCTGGATATTCCCTGCTCTGTTCACAGGCTTGCATGCCAGATAGCCTAAAGGCAGCAGGAAATGGACAAACTGCTGACGATACTTGTCATAATTTGCCAGCTCTTTGAGTGTGATCACATCCCATCGTCCCCACTTGGCTTCACAGTGAGGTGTAAGCATCTGAGTTTTGATGTAGAGTCAAGTTAAGATGTGTTAAGTGTGTGGATGTTTTAAGGTGGGTGCAACGTGTTTATGGCACAGGATTGAGAGCCATGTGGCGCAGATGATATATCTCACAAAATGCTGGAATGATCTTAGAGAGCCTATGGTCTCGGCACTGTCTGCCTTCATTCAGCCATTTTAAAGCTGAACAATATGAAATACTTAATTTTGAAAAGTTAGGATTTTTTTAAAAAGGTAAACAACAACAACAAATCTGTTTATTGTGAGGACCATGCCTTTACACAAATATCCACACGACAATAATTAAAAATATTAAAATTCATTGCATACTATCCCAACAAAACCTGCATCCCACAAAACAGGAAGACAGCAACAAGTTAAACAGACGATGAAGGGGTCTTTACTTTGTCATCCAGAAATCTTTCCCTGGCTTTCATGGCCTGGTAAAAAAAGAAAGAAAAAGAACAGTTATTTTAATACTGTTTTCAAACACCACCTTTCGATGTCACACACAAACAGTATTTATACCCTTTTATGAATTGCACAAATTCAAAAGCGACCACAGCTCCTAACCGTATTCTCCTTTTAGTAAAGGAGGCTGCCCCAATAAGGTGAGAAGTACACTGCCCTGATGGAACTGTAAGGGTATTTAATTTAACTTAATTTCTTCCCAAAATCTGGAGTCACATTCTCTGCTGCTCCCCTCCTTCATGCCCTTCAATTTCTAATTACAGAGACTTTTGGCTATATTTCTATCAATCTCCCCTGTTGTGTCCAATCAGATATTTGTGCAATACATAATAACCCTATGGCCATCTCCAGAAGAAAAACAACTCAGCTTTTACAACAAAAAAATAAATGTAATTTTGCCTGGGCATTTGGACTTGCAGATTTGCATGCCCCCACCCTCTTCTTTTGTCCTATTCAGGACAAAGCTGAGGACTACAACTGGGGTGCTGATCCGAGGAGACCAGAAGAGACTACCCCAAACCCAATTATCCTATCTTGGTCCTGAATACGGTGCATTCAGAGATGGGACAATTCAAAATGCTAGAAGTTGCTGTTAGCAGGGGCAGCTAAAATAGATGGAGTACAAAGAGTAAATCCTGTAAAATTTTCCTGCGGGGAGCAGAACTGAGCAAAACAACAACTTGAGCAGAAAGAAGTCGGGGGGGGGGCGTTCCTTTTTGACAGTCCTTGTTGGAAGCAGGATTAGATCCAACCTACTCACAGCGAGGCAGCCTATCAGAGCTTGTGCTACTTCAGTAAAGTTGATGACACGTTCCCTGGTTTGGTACGCACCATCTCCACCTGTCTCTTGGGCAGTTGACTAAAACATAGAACAAAATTAATTCGTACACACGCTGAATGATCTTTGCTGCTGCAGTTGAAACAGCTGCTTTTCCTTCAGTCACATATAAACTGAGAATTCATTTGATTTGGTTTGATTCCATTTTCTAGCTATTTCCATCCCTGGGGCTTCCTAGGGATGTTCCCCCATGGAGAAAAATGCACTTAAAGTTAGAAAAACATTAAAATAGCTTTAATGGTTTTTCATTGTTTACATCAAGATGAAGCAGAGGAAATTGAAGGTGAAATCAATCTAAAACTTTTTTATTTTGTAGACTACTTTGCATAAATAAAAATGTAAAGGTGATAATCTCTCTTTTGTCACAACAGCAGATGGAAAGTAGGTCTCCACTTTTCATTTCCTTCCATTTGTCTATTTGTGTCAAACTCTTAATATATTAGAACAATTTATGATGCTAAATTTATCTTAGCGGCACAAGATAATGACACTGTAATCAATGTCTCTTTTGCAGTTTCATTTTCAGGAGTATATAATTCAAGGCAATAATTCATCCAAGCCAAACTTGGCAATAAAAAGAAAAAAGGGGAATCAACTATAACTGTTTTCATGACAGTGTTGACTTTTCATAGTAAAGGACTGTACATGATTCTCTGTGTCTCAGATTCTGAAAGCTATACAATGTTCTATCTTCTAAAACTTTCAGTTTATAAAAAACAGTATTTGGCACTTCATTGAGGTGAACTGGAGTCTACATCTCTGCTTTGTTTAAAATAAAGATAACACCATTCTTTGTGTCTTCTGTTAATGTCTGATCACATCACTAATGCTGCCTAGAACCAGCTGTTAATGATGCTGTCTGCTAAAACCTGCTCCTTTGTTCCTTGAATCACAGAGGAAAGGACTTTGGAGATTCTGAGTTTGAAAAATGCAGTGTGACTCTTAAAAAAAAGGAACTCATAAGAAGATAGTTTACATAGTGAAAAAGGATATTTTTCTGTAATGTCATGTGCAAGATGGTTGAAAATGCACTCTGGGCATCTTTAAAATATTGGTTACTGGTGCAGTGCTTTCATCCCAATAAAACATTCCTCTAATACTGTTTGACATTTCGTAGATTGTTGATGATCTCCAGCACAGGCTTTACTTGAGATATTATACTCCTTTTTAAGTCTTGGAAGTGGTATGTGTCTGTGTTTTGTAATGAAGAGCACATACAAAATGTTTTGTTTCCAGAAAGGCCTGTCTGAAATGAAGAACAGGGGAAAGTGCAGAAGCTGGAAGAGTTGGAAGCAACATCTTTACAAATCCTGTTATGAGAAAAGGTTTATGTGAATCATGTCATATTGATGCTTTTATTGCATGTGGAGAACTTTTAGCCACCCCCAGAAATAAATTCAGACAAGACTCAAATTTATGGTTTGGTTTTTGGCAGAATTTAGGCCACAACTTTATTGATTATAATCAAGTGAGTAGTTGCATAGGCTCTGGTTTGACTAGCTACCTGAAGCCCTGCAGGCAGCACTGACTCTGGGCACCAACCACGAGTCAGTTTGGGTGAACCCCTGGGACAGTGGTAAGCAGGAGCCCTGCTCGGCCTCCATCCAGATGAGCCCTGGACTCAGGCTCCGGGCACAACCCCGCATGGGGAAGACCAACCATGAGTCCACGGATTCCTTCTTAAAGGAATACCCAACACATAGGGATGGCTAGGCATCCTGCCACCCCTATCCACCTGAACAAGACCCTATCCGCAACCTTACAAGTTGTGATGATTTGCTATGCGGCAGGCGAAACCCAAGTGGCACCAGCCAATCAGCCAAGTGGGAAAAATTCCTGCTGTGCCCCTGTCCTGACAACAGGTGACACACGACGCCATAGCAAGGTCAAGCACAAGCCCTAAATAGAGAGAGAGGCGGGCAGGTGTTCCGATGCACTGAGCCCGAAAGAGGAAGCTCAGGGACACATGTATCGGGTTAAATAGTGGTCCCTTGATCGATTTAACTGGCGTCCCTTAGACCCAATTGCTCCCAAGATCGAGGGACCACCAATAGGGTGTTGTGGCCGCTCCAATGTTCCCACCCACAACACAGGGTCTGGTTGCCAGGTCCCACCGCAACACGTGCCCTCTTGTTAGGGAGGACCCGATTTAGTAAAATATAGTCCAACCTGATTGTGCTCTGAAGTCAAGAGACCATATGCACTGAGAGCTAGGGGTGGGATAGCTATTCCTTGTGTGGCCTATGGTAAACTGTGTGGAACATATGTAGAGCCTCTTGGATCAGGCCAATGGTCCATCTAGTTCAGCATCCTGCTCTCACAGTGGCCAACCATCTGCCTGTGGGAAACCTGCAAGCAGAATCTGAGCACTCTCCCGTCTTATGGTTTCCAGCAACTGGTATTCAGAAGTGTTACTGCCTCCAGCCATAGGGATGGAACATAGCTAGTTTAAGTTATGCCAGTGTCAGTTACCTGTATTCCAAACTTCATCCAGTTGGCTACCGCCAACTGAGTCAGCCTGAGCCTTGAGCCTTGCAGAGGGAAAATAAGTCTTTAAAATACAGATTGACTTACACCACCTGTTTTGTTGGCACAGGTTCTATTGGGTTGCCAGGTCATGTGACTGAGTTGAAAGAAATTTGGAATAGGTGTATATCTCTCATTGCCCTATCCCCAGGACAATCACCCCTTTATAAACTTCCACTGGTACAGTTTCCACTGGCTGAGCCTTAGCATAGCCCTGGCTCAGTGAGATTGAGAGAGTTTTGCTAGTACAGTGGTGCCTCGCAAGAGGAATTTAATTCATTCTGTGAGTCAATTAGTTTTGCGAAAAATTCGTCTTTCGAATCCCATAGGAATGCATTGATTTTTATTCATTTTTTTGCCCATAGGAACACATTAATTGAATTTCAATGCATTCCTATGGGAAACCGCGATTCGCTATATGAATTTTTCACAAAATGAATTCGTCTTGCGAGGCAACCTCCGATCGCAAAACCCATTCGTCTAGCGAAAAATTCATCTAGTGAGGTACCACTGTATATCCTCAGCTGAGTTATGAGGGAGCTGAATTGGCTGAACCATGGCTGAGCCCAAACTCAGCTGGGGCAGCCCAATATCTGCCTATTTCCTTGCTCATCCTGTTGGATCTTGATTTTGGATTGTATTGTTGGTTGGCTCTAATTCTACCTACTTTGGGTCTCCCTGCCTTCCTCTCTACAAGTCTCAACGGGCAGCTGCCACCAAAAATTATGCAATGCAGTTGGTGCAGATCAATGCAACCACAAAGTACACCAAGTTTCCTCTCAGCCTTGATCTGCTATGATTTTCCAGTGGGTTCTGACCAATCCAGGCAGGGCAGCTGGAATTTCCATTTCATTTATTTTACTCTAAATACATAATGAAAATACTCTAAATACATAATGAAAATGGTAATATGATGCTTTACTGAGACATCTCAGTAATCTAATTTTAATTTTTTTGGCTCCCTGCTTGGTGATAAAATTTGCATAAGTATGCCGGTTTTTAAAGGTTTATTGGGGAACACGGGTGTAGTTTTGACTGCACTGAAAAGAGGATTCAAAAAGAGACTGGATGGTGAAACAGATTCCTCTGCAGTATAAAAATTGTCAGAGCTCAGAAGAAGAGGTTTGGAATAGTTAGAACCAATAGTTATTATTACACCCTAACAAAAGTCAAAATGAAAGGGCAGAGCAGACTAGGTACTTTGCCACACATGGGGCATACAGACCTTTCAAAAATACCTTGGTTTAAAATCAGCAAAGTTGTTATGATTCCCCTCAAATTACCTTAGGAATAGCCATTTTCCGAGGGTACTGTGGCTCAGCGGAAGAGTGTGTAAGTGGTATGTAGAAGCTTCAGTCCATAGCATTTCCTTTTAAAGGGACCTGATAACCCAGGGCTCGGAAAGCTGGGCCCATCCAGATGTGTTTGGACTTCAGCTCTCACCAGCTCTATCAAGTATGGCCAATGGACAGAGAGTATGCAAGTTATAGTCCAGCAGATTCTAGGGGACCACAGGTTTCCCACCCAAGATGTGACTTCTGAGTGAGTATCTGGAAAGCCTCTGCCAGTAGTTAATACTGGGCTATGTGGACATAAAGTGTTGCCTAGTATAAAGCAGGCTGTGTTTCTAGTAGAGGTACCTATCCCCATCACTGATTTACAATTAACTGGGTTCAAAGTTGGGGAGCCTACGGTGGTTAAACATGTTTGAAACTGGATTATTTTTTAATGACAATTGCACAGACAGATAGCAATTTCATAATGAGTTTATCTAAAACTCTGAATGAAACTTCAAAATCCATCAAAGAAAGTGAAGAAAGCTGTCACATTTCCCACTCATGTGATGAAAGCTTTTACATAGGGTGCAAAGGGCCATGGAGATGAAAAGCCAAAGAGCAATTTCACATGGCACGTCGATGTTTCAGTGGTGCTTATTTGAAGCTTTCACAAAAACCACTTGGGGGGATTCGATAGACAGTGCATGATCCGCCTTCGTTGTGCTGTCTCTGACATGAATGCACTGCTTACCATTCATTACAATGGGGCGAACCACATTTAATTAATACTGTGAATGGATGTAGCACAGCTACTACCATCCATTACAATAAGGGCACACACAGGGGGAAAAACTTCCCAACAGATTGTGCCTATAGTCTGTTTTGTTTATTTCATTCGAGATGTGCAGAGTTTTGAAGATTATTTCCTCTGCTCTAGCAGCTGACTCACATCAGTGAGGCTTCAGAGAAGTGAAACTGGAAGAAAATGAGGTTGATGTATTAGGTTCAAACATTGGAGAAGTTGTAAGTCTTGCATTCCCTTTCAAACACCAAATGTTTCCTCAGCCAGTCTTCTGAGTTGCTTTGCAGCTCATGAGTCAGCCAAAAGAAAACACAGCATAATCCCTTTTTATTTTTTTGTCAGTGATGGTTCTTAAGGGGGGGGACACAAAAAAAACTCTATGAAGTCCTTTTCAAAGTAACCACACGCTACAACCTTCCTGAGACTATACAGATCTCTCTCCCTACCCCATCCCTTCATCTTTTTTGTTGCTTGAAGAATAAGAGAAACAAGATAATAGAAAAAGTCATTTTTGAACGGGGTTTTAAAACACACACCACTAGGTTTGGTTTGCATTTCAATGCAATTCTACCTTATGCACACTTCCTCAAACAATAAAGGTAAAGGTAAAGGGGCCCCTGACCATCAGGTCCAGTCGTGTCCAACTCTGGGGTTGCAGCGCTCATCTCGCTCTATAGGCCGAGGGAGCTGGCGTTTGTCCGCAGACAGCTTCCGGGTCATGTGGCCAGCATGACAAAGCTGCTTCTGGTGAACCAGAGCAGCGCACGGAAACACCGTTTACCTTCCCGCTGGAGCGGTCCCTATTTATCTACTTGCACTTTGATGTGCTTTCGAACTGCTAGGTGGGCAGGAGCTGGGACCGAGCAACAGGAGCTCACCCCCATTGCAGGGATTCAAACCGCCACCCTTCTAATCAGCAAGCCTTAGAGTCTGTGGTTTAACCCACAGCGCTACCTGGGTCCCATCATGTTTACACAGATTCAAAAGCCAGCAGTGGGAGCCCACTGGAGTCAGAGAAAATGCCAATGTGTACACAGCCTTAATGTGTACAGGATTACAGTTTCAAATACCTAACATTAGTAGATTTAATATACAACCATGTTCTCAGGGATTCTCTGAAATCTTTAGCTCAGCAAGCCCTAGACTCTGTGGTTTAACCCACAGCGCCACCTGGGTCCCTTCCTCAAACAATAGGCAGACTAAAATGCACCTCGCCTTCAAAACTCACACTTCTACGAAATTTGTGTTGCAGTCTTCCAACCAAATAATGTGAATAATTAGTAGAAAGGGTGCATAAACATGCATATATTGGTGAACAATGTATATGCCTTGTATTGGGGAGAAATGCTTGCCAAAATATGTATACTAGGCAAAAATGCATGTGAAAAAGTAAATATTACGGTAGGAGAAAAGCCTACTAAAATGCTGGTGATTTTTTGTGAGCTCCCCCCTCCCAAATGACAATGGATGTGGAAATGTGGAGAAGTGAAAGTAAGTTTGGCAAACTGAAAACACTGAGAGAAACTGAACTCGGCAGATTTGTCCATCCCTACATACAATTGCGGACAAGAGTCAGCGGTCAGCAACATTGGGCATCTGCTAAGGCCCACTTTGCAGCAGTGAACCAATCTCTGCTTGTTCACCTGCCCTCTCCAAGCACAAGAAGAGTAATGAAAGGTAGCAGCAGCAGCAGCCGCCTCCATTTCCATGCCCTCTGCATCATCAGAGCAGCGGTATGAATTGGACCCAGAGGGAGCTGGCATTTGAATGAGTAGAAAGAAACAGGGTGTGAGGGGGAGCGAGTCCCCTGAGGACATCTTGCTGCATAACCGTGAGCTGGCACTGAATGTTGCAGGTACAATATTCCAAGCCACATAGGTGATATGGAGGCCCCATCCTACCCTCCCCCCCTTATTCTTCTTTTGCTCTTATGAATGGGTAGCTGGACTACTTTAGGGCCCTTCCAAACCTCCAAGTCTATGATTCTATGAACGCTTTTCTCTCTCCCAGTTTCCCATCTACAAAGTTACCCCAGTGGCATTTAGCACTATGGCAGTAAATATACTGCTAACTGTTTTTCTTCCCCTGGACATCTCCTCCCCACCCCCACCCCTACCCCCACAAACATCCCATGGGACTAAGGCTCAGTGCAGCAGGGCTCCCTACTGAGAAGACGAGCATAAATCTGTACTGTAGTACAGGGGGGGTAGTATAGGTGTGGGAAAGCCTACCCACCCTACCCTGCCAGTGTGTCATTTGCAACCGCAGCCTGGATTGCCACTTGAGATTTAAAAGGGGCGGGGAAGAATATGTAAAGGCTTCCATGCACTAAAAAATAAATAAAAATGCATAATTTGAGCCTCAGATGGACCCCATTTCTACCTGATTGACGGGAGAACTCTTTGCGACAGAGTTCTGAAATCAACTGTGTGATTAGCACTTCTAAGCAGGCTCCTGAAAGATCAGCCCAGTATATAGAGAGGAGTAGGACGAAAAGGAGAAAAGGCCAAGTGGAAAGTGTCTGAGTGTGTTTTTAAAGTGCAAAGTGACCCCTGCTCCCACTAAATATAGCAATTATTTCAAAGAGGTCTGAAGACTCCTTTGTGAACTTCAAGTGGATGCATCTGGAAAATATTATTCATTGTTTGGATTCATGTTTCAAGGTATCCTCTCAGTTAAAAATGCATACTAATAATTTGGGGGGGAGAGAGCTCAGCTTCAGGGCCCCCCAATTCTGTGCATACAACACATCTATAAATCTGCCACTGTGTTTGTAACCTTTGTAGCAGAGCTCACTTCTGAGCTCATGGAGTTTTTCTGCCTATAAGTTATCCCTATGAATGCTGTCTGCTGCAGTTCTGCATTTGGGTGCTTTTATAAGATTTTGGTCAATGTAGGAAATTCTTAAATAAAACCGATTCAAGTAATAAAATCCCCCAAATCTGTCGCTGAAACAAAAGACATGCCTATCAGCATTGTACACTGTGTATCAGTGTAATGTTTGGTATTATCTGCAGCCCTGATTCAAAATTGATCCATTTTCTTTGCTCTCTCGGAGCAGATCAATGGCAGGTTCATGATATCACATGGCCTCTAGTTGAAGATGAAACACTGACAAATCCAACCTGTACGTTTCTAGTTTGCTCGATATGAAGAAATCATAATCTTTCCCACCATTCTTGGCTTCCTACAGGAATAAAACATATTGATGGTTTACAGCCTAGAAGTATTTGCAGCCAGAGTAACACACCATAAATGATGTTACATGTTCTTCAAAGTTATTAAAGTATTTGGGGGGGGGAATCAGGTGAGGATTTGCACCCCTCTGCCTGTCGGACTTGAAAGTTCCACATAGATTTATTCATACTACAAAGGAGCTTATCTGGGTATGTGTGGTAATATAAATTGTTGTATGCATTTCTCACACAGATTCATTTCCTTTCTTTTTGGGGTGGGGGTGGGGTGGGGTGGGGAGCTGACCTGGCATGTGGAATCAGTGAGACAATATAGTATAATATGAAGCCACTCTGGAATTTATTAAAACCCTCATTTTTAAAAAAACTTCCATGGCTAGCCATGACTATACACTCACAATTATACCAATGTGTGTGTGTGTTTTAATATAGGAAAACAATGCAAATTTTGTCCAGCTTTGGAGTGACTTCTGGTATGAATTTAGGCATTTGATAGGATTGACTTGATTGACTTTGTTTGTTTGTTTGTTTACAACATCTGAAATGAGGCTCATGAATATTTCCCACCTTGCATGTGACAATTTTGCAGGTTTGATGTTACAAGAAAAGGGGAGTAACTCAAAATGAAACTAAAGTGAAAAACTGGATTGGATCTTTCCAAAAGACTGAGTCTTCTTACCCACAAGGTAGGAGAGGATATCCAAATCTGATCAGAACACCAGCACCAGAGAAGATGTTGTTTAACCCTTTTATTCCACACTGCTTCCCCTATCTCAACTCTGACTGTGAGCAATAATCACCAGGATCATAAAGGAGTATCATAAGAGCTTGTATCTTGAGTTGGAGAAAATCATAATTATAAAAAAAAACCCTGGTCTTATCCAACTTCTGTATTTCTGAGGATAACAGTTGCGTGTCAAGACCCCGCAACCACCCCCTCAAGGAGGAATAAAACACTAGGACACAGGATATACATTTTTTGTAGATTTTTTGAAGACATAAAATGATTTCCCTTTCATTGTCTGGAAGCCTTTCTTTAAATTTGACTACTATGGCTATGAGCCTCCATAGCTTCCCGTTAGATTTTCTGCCAGCCATGTAAGAGCTGTGATCTGCCCCGAATTTATGACCCAGCCACAAAGGTGAAGCCAATCGTATGGACTAAAAACAGCCATATTTGAATTACTAGGTAAGTAAGAGGCAGCCCAGTGATAGGCATTGGGCATTCTGTGTACACTACACAAAATTTTGTGGAATTTCTTGGGTGCACATGCAGTTCATGAAGAACTCGGTCTGCACATCCTGATGGACACGTTCCATGAACTGTGTATGGCTTAAAACACATCCAGTGTTCACCTCCAGCTGCACATTGTGGGAAGACATCACTTGTATTTTTCCCAGGAAGCTTTTCTGCTGTTAGCAATCAGCTCACTGAGGAGCTCCTGACAAGTTTCCAAGAAACTCTACAATTTCCTCTAACACAATTTTTTTTGGGGGGGGGGAACCAATGACAAAAGCTGTCAGGAAGGCTAGTGGTGTGATAATTTTTGGGAAAGGGAATTTTGGGCTCTTCCATCCATATTCCCCAACTATACCAACCTTTCTATCAATAGCAACCCTTCAGATCTATAATGCTAAGGGTTAAAAAAGAATTCTCTAATAATACCGATCAAGGAAATGGCATTCACGTTTTTTGGGGGACTCACTCTTTTCCATAATATGTCAGTCCCAAAGACTTTTGTGCCCTTAATTATTACTGACCTGGGCCATCATCAAGAAAAATAGTGATTTCTCATGTAATTAGGATTTAACAAGTTTCACCTTTTTGGAATAAAAGATTCATTTTTAGTGTGGCCAGTCAAAGAATGAGCAGGCAGCAAGCAAGAGTAATGTTTGCTCCCGCCTGGCACAGTAAATTTGATGGAAGAGAGCCATTTCATTTTGCAGTTGATGCTTTCATTTTATACAAGCATGGATGGACTCCATCTGTACCCAAATTTTTCAAGACTTCCACAAAACTAATTTAAATTCTCTCAACTTTAATCAAAAGCACTTGGCTCCATACACTGTTGACTTTGATACTGGCAGTTTGCTTGTGAAGGGTTTGGTGTGTTCAGAGTTTTAAAAAGCCTTTTTCAGCTGCTCCAAAGGGGAAAGTACGTTGGTATTGTGAACAGTGATGCCAAAATGGCTGCCTATACATTGTTTCAAAATCACAGTTGCTTTATACTTCTATTTGTACTTCAGAATTTCAAAAACAGTTGTAAGGGGACATTTTCACTTGTCTCCAAATGGCTTTAGGCATAGAGGTCTGCAGAGGACTATAAAGTTCACACACAAAAAAACAATTTACAGTCATCATTTTTTGAGAACAAGGAAGTGGTCAACAAAGGGAATTCTGCAGTTTGCAGAGTCTAGTTCCCTGTGGAATGAAGCAACACAACAGCTGCAATCAAATTCACAGTAACATTTCAAGATATGAACATGCCTTTAGGGGAAAACAATGGATGCATACAGTTTGGTTACATGATGCATACCTAATGTTCTCCATACAGATTTTTGTGGTACCTCAATGCTAAACGTAGTTACTTGTGAGGAAGCCAGTACTTTGAATTCCTCTGCAACTTGCTTTAACTCAAGTACTGTTTATGTTACGAGCCTTTCACCTTAACTCTTCTACTTGGAAGTAAGTTGAACTACAGTGGTACCTCGGGTTACAGACGCTTTAGGTTACAGATGCTTCAGGTTGCAAACTCCGCTAACCCAGAAATAGTACCTCAGGTTAAGAACTTTGCTTCAGGATGAGAACAGAAATCACGGGGCGGCAGCGGGAGGCCCCATTAGCTAAAGTGGTATCTCAGGTTAAGAACGGTTTCAGGTTAAGAATAGACCTGCAGAACGAATTAAGTTCTTAACCCAAAGTACCACTGTACTTTCAATGCAGCATGTTTATAGTTGCTGGTATTTAGAACGATGGGCAAGAAAGTGGCAGTGAAGGTATTGAAAAGCAACATGACACTGACTTTAACTGAGCATTCCTATACATGTTTCATCCCCATTGATTTCAATGTTACTTAGACACAAATGTATAGGTTTGAACCCTGGAGCTCCCATGTATGGTTTTATGCACAGGTGGGGGGGCACATTAATCAGTTCCATGTATTGAAATGAATGAGGAAGCCCTTTTAGGTGGGAGTGTTCTGATTTGCATGCTTGGGGGGAGGGGATCACTGGAGTGGGTGACAGGTGACCACAGCCCAAGTATGTCATTGATAATGAACACATAGATGGGTTTTTGTTCCCCATATTATCTTGCACGCTACCACAAATTTGCAACTTGGTGCTTTAGTAGGGAAGAAACTAAACTGGAGTGTGGGAAGCCTTCACAGCACACGGATCTAACATGTATGTTTATGGGTTGAAATCGTTTATCCTGATCCAGTGGTTTCCAGCTTGTTCCAGACGTTAGCCACACATGAAAGTCCAGTTCCCAGAAGGATTTCCACTTTAATTTCAATAGAATGAGTTGATTCATTGTTCATATTTCTTGGCATGCACATATTGGCTCCTACTGAAATCAATTGAGACTTAAATGGCACCACAGCATACGTGGAATTCTGGATTAGAATGATTTAATCAGGATGAGTGTACTCCTTTATCACGGGCATCTTGGAGCTTTAGAGTATCATGTAGAAGTGAGAATATTTACATTTGAGGAGAGGGTGATATTTCTGTTGTGAGATCTAAGTTGCTAGCTTATAGGTTTCTGTATCTTTTGAGACTTACTAAGGCTACATGCTTTGTTCAGTCTTCACAAGTGATTATACTGTATATTTCAATGTGGAATAAGAAAAAGCCCTTTTCTAATATTCATTATTGAAAACAATTTTCCTCTCTTCTATGGAAGAATGACACATTGAATAATACATTGCAATAAAAGCATATAAATATTGAAGGGGGAATGTTAGCAAAAAATGAACCTTTTCAGTATATACCATTGGCAAGTACAGGTATATGTCTGCACTTCATATATAAATCCTTTGAAATTTCTTCCAAACCATCAATAATTCCAGATCATTATCCAACTACTTCATGCATTATTTTTTCCAGTGTTTCTGAATTGGGAAACTTCTGGCTTCAGGTACTATCAAGGGAAGAGAACTACATAGAACTTCATGAATGCTAAAATTGCCTGATTGGTCTGCAAAGGTATAAAGCAGGCACCCCCAAACTTCGGCCCTCCAGATGTTTTGGACTACAACTCCCATCTTCCCCAACCACTGGTCCTGTTAGCTAGGGATCATGGGAGTTGTAGGCCAAAACATCTGGAGGACCGCAGTTTGGGGATGCCTGGTATAAAGGTTTGCTAAATAAAAAATGTATTATGAGGGATTATGTCACACATGAAAAACATGATAATGATGTACAGTGGTACCTCGGTTTACAAACACAATTGGTTCCGGAAGTCTGCACTTAAACTGAAGCGTACTTAACCTGAAGCGAACTTTCCCATTGAAAGTAATGGAAAGTGGATTAATCCGTTCCAGACAGGTCCGTGGAGTACTTAAACTGAAAATACTCAACCGAGGCATACTTAAACCAAGGTATGACTGTACAAATTTAAATTGACAAATCTGTTCAATGGTATCTCCTGGAACATGCAGATTTTTGTCATCCAACATGCAGGAAAAGAGTAGCATGGGAGTCATAGGTCCCCTTTGCACACCTCACCCTCTGCTACGGTACTTTAGACAACTGACCACTATGTCACTCTCTTGCCATTTATGTTCACTAATGAAGCATTGTTGCTTTCGCATCCAAACTGATGCAGTATCTGTTAAAATAATTTATTCCAGCAGTCAGCGTTAGAAACTGAGATATGAAAGCTAGGAGCTACATGGCACCTTAAACCTAGGTTACGAACACAACAGCGGAATGTCTAGGTGAGCTTTTTTAATAACAAGAATACAAAGCTGAAAATGAATGAACCGCAGCTAAATTGTTATGTTCATTTTTTACATGGTCTATAGTCCTTCCCCTGCCCACTCCTTTAATATTCTTAAGAGGATTTCTTCTCCAGTCTTCAGAGAATAGCTGGAAGAGGGAAGGCAGAAAAAGGTCCTCCTTTCCTTCCACTCTGCAGTTTTAATCCAAAATCTTACACACAGAAACTGCTCACGCTAATGAAATTCCCTCTCGCAAAATGCACCTAGAACAATGGGAGTTTCAAATGCTGCCAGTAGTCTATAATATAACCGATGCTGTTCTTGTCATTATATTCATATCCAAAAACATTGGAGGTATGTTGCTTTTTCCAAATGCATACTTTATTGGAGAGCTTACAAAAGCATCCCATCAACATTATACATATTTCTTATGCATTTAGAAAACATGAGATGTTTCTTAACTATTGTCACATTGCCTTTGGAGTTTTAGACTTCCTTTAGAATTGTGCCATTCTGCAGTTACATGCTTAATCAAGTACAGCTAAAACAACAATATAGAACATATTAATTTATTGTTACCACACAAGAACTGGAAATAACCTTCTGGCAGTGCATTTATGCTATCTCTTGTGATTAATAAAGCATTCATGCAATAACATGTTGATTTAACTGCACAAATGTCACTGACTGACCCTTCATTTGGGATTAATGACCCCCTTTCTGAGCACAATAGAGCTCATATTTACAACAGTGCTGTGTTTTATCTATGCAATTTTCATAAACATCAGTCAGTTGATGGTCACCAAAGACTTTCTTAACGTATGGCCTTTGAAATAAGTGCCACTGAAATCTATGGACACATTTTTCTAGGACTAACTAGTTGGTTGGGTTTTTTTTTTAAGGCAACTTGCAAATCCATCTGAGCAAAACTAAAGAGCTGGAGGGGCAAAGAAATGAAGCGCTCTCTCTCTCTCTCTCTCTCTCTCTCTCTCTCTCTCTCTCTCTCTCTCTCCACACACACACACACACACACACACACACACATATATATATATATATATATATATATATATATATATATATATATATAGCAACTTCATAGCAGGAGACTGATAGATTGGGTTGCATGGCCCATCTCTGCAGTGGGTTTCCATGCAGAAGTCATAACCTCTATGCCCAATTAGAGAAATTCTGAACAAACATAAGAATAGAAAGTGCTCTTAGAGAACCTTACACATGGTTAATAGTGAGATGTACACCCAAAACATTTTCTTTTTGCATGACTCTGGGGGTTTGGTCATGCTCAGAGTAGACATACTGAAATTATTGAACATAAATAATATGTTCATTTATGTTGCCATTCTGCAGGAGACCAGACTCACTTCAAATGGCAGCCTTTGAGAGAACTACACTTTTTTCCGCCAAGGAGGGCATCCAGAAGAACTACGTATTCATGGCATAAACTTTGCAGTGAGGAATTCTCTTCTGTCTGCGATAGAACTACTGACCGAGGGTTCAGAATACTTGCTTTCACTCTGCCTCTGAACCACCTCTAGTCAGGTTAACATCTTGAGTGTCTCTGTTCTCACTATGTGCTCTGACATACAGACCAAGGACCAGTCCTACAAGGAACTTGACCATGCTGTTAGGAGGGTCCCACACTCTGAACACCTATTCCTGCTGGGAGATTTCAGTACCAGAGTTGGGGATGTCCATCACACACGAGACAATTGCAAAGGCTACTTTTGAATTGGCAGCATGAACGAGAATGGACAAAGGCTGCTTGAGCAATGCTCATAAAATAGCCTCTGCATCATAAACATGTTCTTCTCTACCAAGGCAAAACAGTGAGTGCCCTGGAAACATCCCAACATCCCTCTTGTGCATAAGGCTGCACAACCCTTAAATTATTGTCATTGGGAGTTTTAAAAACGGAGCAGATGATGAGAAAGACTCATGTCTGAGATCTGGGAAGGCCCCTGCAAGTCAATGTAGACTACAACTCCCATCAGCACCACACAACATGGCCAGTGATCAGGGATGATGGGAGTTGCAGTTCAGCAATGTTTGGTGTAGGGCAGGCATGGCCAAACTTGGCCCTCCAGATGTTTTGGGACTTCAACTCCCATAATCCCTAGCTAACAAGACCAGTGGTCAGGGTTGATGGGAATTGTAGTCCCAAAACATCTGGAGGGCCAAGTTTGGCCATGCCTAGTGTAGGGAATACTAGCTTAAACGGACAAATAATTTTATACAAGGCAATTTCCTATTTTCTTTTAAAAAACAACCTGTGCATTGAAAAGTGTCATATTATTATAAATAATCATACGTATGAAGAATAATGTGTTAATGAAGCAACTATTAATTAGTACATTTGTTTCAAAAGACTTACATTTGCATCCAGGGGCTCACTCCTGCGCAGGTACCATATCTCTTCATTAAAGTAACTCAGTGCAATAACAGAGTCAGTTTTCATTGCATTTTTCAGAGTTTAAGACTGTTTGCAATGTGCTATATTGACACAGTACACAGAAGATTTAATGTAGGCCAGGATATGGACCTAATTACTTTTCTGGTGATAAAAATTTATCAAGATAGGCATTATGTATACCTCGTAATATAATACAGGGGATTTATGTAATTTGTGGCTGCAATAACACTCGGTGTCAGGCTGTTATAAAATTTGTGGGTTTTTTGTTGTTTTTTTAAGGTAAATGCCTGTAAAAATGGGTCGTTTCCCTCCATTTAAACACAGCAGGAGTGGTCAGCTCTGCTTTTTGTCATACAAATTAATTTTATATAGAAATTAGTGAGGTTTTTTTTTGTTTTTAAGGAACCAAGCAGTCTTCAGCTTCACAAAAGGAGTTTGGGTTAGGTTTTAAACTGCTGCATACATCAAGGTGTTCATGACAACTACCAGCTTTCATGTGTCTGCACGAGAAGTCGCAGTGCACTTGCTACAGTGGGGTTGGTGGAAGTTCAGTCAGATGTGCGTGTTTAAAAGCAAAGGGGAGCATTCCAGACTGTAAATGTGAAAAACAGCAGATCATGTACACTGCAGTACAGATGATTTTAACAAATGAAATCATTTTTTCCACCTTGCTTGAGATTATACAGATGTGAACTACTCAAACCTGGGGGAGAAATGGAATTAATGAGGGCCCGGTAATACTTCCAGATAAATGGACACACACGCTCATGAGCACTCAGGCACACACACACACACACACACACACTTCTTGGGTCGAAAGAAAAGGAAGGAGAACCCTACTAAGGATTTTAATTGAATCAGAAAGAACTTATTGGGGGGACCTACTTGGGGGACAAGCTTCTTCTTCTTTTGGCCACAGTCCTAAGCACATTTACCTGGAGGTAAGCCCCACTGAAACCAATCAGTTACTTCCAAGTAACCTTTAGAGTCAGGTTATAAGTTTGCGAATCTGGCACAGTCTTCAGTCTGGTCTGATGCGAATGGGGGAATATCTTAAACATAAAAGAAAATGTAGTTGTCTGGCATAAATAATACTCATCAAATAGCGAGCCAAACCGAGAGCGGGAAGAGCTCTCTAATAGGTTGGGGACGGCATGTCATCACTAAAAGTGCAGTAAGGATTAGCTGAGCTTGGGAACGGCAAGCAGGGCGTGCAATTATGCAACATGAGGCACAAGCTGGCAGGAGAAGATTAAAAAAATGAACAAGCGCACAAGAAACAACATGGGTAGCCATGATGGTCCATGGGGGATAAGGGGAATCCAAAATTCACAGCATGGCAATACCTGTAATGCAATCAACCAAAATGTCACAAAATAGTGAAAACTGGTACCACGTGGCATGGGAAGGCATCAGTACTCATCTGATCTTCCAACAACTGAGTCACTTACTGGAAAGGAGTGGGAGAGGGGCAAGGTGGCAGGGAAATCAGTGTGGGGCAAAGACACTGGTAGAGCCGATCTAGTGTTTGTGCCATTGCTTTTGCACTGCACTGACCTCCCTGCCACCTCCGCATCTGCTTCCTGTTAAGCACCAGGGACCCAGCGATCAGGATATAAGCACCACAACCTATCATATATTCTGCTACTAGTGAGAACCTTAAAGCTTGCTCACTATTTTGTGACATGTTGGTTAGCGCTGATACAGGTATCCCCTACTGTGATACTGTGTCCAGCATCCTGTTCTCAGAGTGGCCAAGCAAGTAGATGCCTGTCGAAAACCAGCAAGCCGTACCTGAGCACAAAAGCACTCTTCCCTCCATTGCTTTCCAGCAACTGGCCTCTGGGAGTGTAACATGTTTTCTGTGATGGCACAGCATCACCGGGTTTCTTGAAATCACTGGTCTTTCTGTCCCACTACAGGTGTTTAAAAAACAGAGCACGACTACTTGTCACAAGCTACTGCTGATGTGAAAGGTCATGTTGTGTATTTACACAGAATTTGTCACAGAGCTTTTTTGTCACAATGGAGTGCACCTCCAGGTATGAAGTCAAACCAATGCATTAACAGGGCCAAAGTGACCTCCCCAGTTCACAAGCCTGGGCAGTGTATATGGAAATCCCTGGGCTGCCCAGACAACAAGACCCTGAGTAGACTATAGAAAGGAAGGTGGCATCTAAACTATGCAGAGTCCAACATATTTAGAGACGTTCAATTCATAGAATCATAGAGTTGGAAGAGACCACAAGGGCCATCCAGTCCAACCCCCTGCCAAGCAGGAAACACCACCAAAGCATTCTTGACATATGCTTGTCAAGCCTCTGCTTAAAGACCTCCAAAGAAGGAGACTCCACCACACTCCATGGTAGCAAATTCCACTGCCGAACAGCTCTTACTGTCAGGAAGTTCTTCCTAATGTTTAGGTAGAATCTTCTTTCTTGTAGTTTGAATCCATTGCTCCATGTCCGCTTCTCTGGAGCAGCAGAAAACATCCTTTCTCCCTCCTCTATATGACATCCTTTAATATATTTGAACATGGCTATCATATCACCCCTTAACCTACTATTCTCCAGGCTAAACATACCCAGATCCCTAAGCCGTTCCTCATAAGGCATCGTTTCCAGGCCTTTGAGCATGTTGGTTGCCCTCTTCTGGACACATTCCAGCTTGTCAGTATCCATCTTGAACTGTGGTGCCCAGAACTGGACACAGTACTCCAGGTGAGGTCTGACCAGAGCAGAATACAGTGGTACTATTACTTCCCTTGATCTAGATCAGGCATCCCCAAACTTCGGCCCTCCAGATGTTTTGGACTACAATTCCCATCATCCCTGACCACTGGTCCTCTTAGCTAGGGATCATGGATCTATAGCCTGATCTAGATGCTATACTCCTATTGATGCAGCCCAGAATTGCATTGGCTTTTTTAGCTGCTGTATCACACTGTTGACTCATGAACAGCTTCTTTTGTGTTGCCCATAAGGTAATCATGGAAGACTTCTGAGAACTGATGCAACATCCTTCTGATGACCCTGCCATGTGCTGTTAAGATGACGTACTCCAACTTCAGCTAGGCAAGTCTTTAGACCTAGCTATCACAGACCTTAGGCAAGGTCATCAAACACACCATCACCATGTTTAGTTGCAATCATGCACACTGCTTCAGTAGTAAAACCGGAGCCTAGCTTTTTTATTACATTGGGAAATGCAACTCTTTATGAGAACAGCATATTCAATTGTACATTGTAAAAATGAGAGAAAAAGTTAGGACATTTCCAGTGGCAAAATCTACCACTTGTGTTCTACATTGTGCACCATGACACAATAAAAGTAATCCAGTGCTACATATTCTTTTGTTCATATGCTCCATGTGGCATATGTCACATTGTCAAATGGTAATGAAACATGCAATACAATCGAATCATGTATCTGCCATCAGGCTTGAACTGGGAAAGGTCAACAACACATCTGACATCAAACCAACTTTTGAATTTGAAGGCACATTATTATACAAAAGCATAATAAATATATATTTTGCAGGTGTTTCGCTCTGTTTTCATTAAAACACCCCCTCACTCTCTTTTGGGTTGCTTTCCTGATAAAGATAAATCAGATACATTTATATCATGGGATAGGCAATCATTGCTAAAGGAAATGAATAACATCTAAAGTAGTAAACTGTGCTGAAATGAAAACTTATATAACTGGCACTGGAAGAGCTATTACAAGCTGAAAGAAATATTGCTGAACCTAAAATGAAAATCTAGGCCTTGTTCCTATTTCCTTGCCTCAAGTCAATTTCCTATCTGTCCAGCCCTTATTTACAGTAGTATTCAGTCTGCTGCTAGCCACGAGAGTATCTCTTTGGGAATCTCTACTAATATTCCAACTGTGTACCAACATTGGAAAAAAAGTTATGAGGAAGACAATTCCACAATTTTCCAGTAGAGTGACTACACACACACACACACACACACACACACACACACACACACACTTTTGTATTAAAGGAGGCATTTTATATTCAACCTATTTTCAGAAACCTGGTACAGTCCAGGGAGTTGAATTGTGGAGAGGATATTTTCCCGGAGGAAGTTGAAACCACATTCTTCTAGAAGAAGGGTCTGGAGACAGTTATATATACCCTCATTTTATCTGTACTAGATTACTGTAATGTCCTTACCATGGGGCTGGCTTTAAAGATTCTTCAGAAACTCCATTTGTTGCAGAAATAAAGCTTTTGGACCAGAATCAGGTCTGTGATCAATGTAGCTCTATTTCTATACCAACTACTCTGGCTTCTGATTTATTTCCAAATCCAATTCAAAATTCAAGTTATGGTACAGGAGTAGGAAACTTTGAGGACCACCTCCTTCAAAATGAATCTGCCTTCTCTCTCAGATGATTGGAAGAGACTCTTCTTTATGGTCCACTGTAGCATTATGAAACAGGATCACACTGGTTGACTGGGGATCCCTAACCATTATCTAGTGCAGGCATCCCCAAACTGCGGCCCTCCAGATGTTTTGGGCTACAACTCCCATGACCCCTAGCTAACAGGACCAGTGGTCAGGGATGATGGGAATTGTAGTCCAAAACATCTGGAGGGCCGAAGTTTGGGGATGCCTGATCTAGTGCCTGGGTTTGGGATTCTTGTATAGTAGCCCTTTGGTGTGAGTGCAGTATAGCTCAATCAGACCAAGTCAGGCTGTGATAGGTTCAAATCTTCCCAGGTCAGGTCATTGTGGTGGACAGGAAGAAAGTCAGGTGGGGAGAGGGAGAAGCTGCAGGTATCTGCTTTTACCCTCAGGTGTCTGTGGGAAACCCACAAGCAGAACCTGCTTGTGATTTCCAGAAACTGGAATACAGATGCATACTGCCTCTAATAATGGATGTAGAAGATAGCCACTATTGCTAGTATCCATTGATAGTCTTATGCTATATGAATTTGCCTAATTACCTTTTAAAGCTGGTGGTCATCTCCACATATTATGAGCACAGATTCCAGCAGTTAACTATGAGCTCTGTGAAGTACCTCCCGGGAGGAGATCATGTGCAGAAAAAAGAGAGGCTGCTTACAGGTCTGAACCACAAAGAAACGAAACATGAAATTATCTCCATCATGACTTCTTTACAGAAGCTTAGAAGCAACATATTAAGAGAAGAGGGAGACGGTCCCAGGCACAGCAGTTTTATGAACCCCAAACAACACATTCTGAATTGTGTCTACTTAAAACATAATAAGATGATTATTTATTATTATTATTATTATTATTATTATTTGCAGAAAAACAGTTGGACATAATCATTGGGTGGTATCTGCATCAATGAACAGGGATATAACGTAGCATGATTATCTTTAATATCCTGCTTGATGAAATATGTTACTTATGCTGTGTAGCAAAGTAGTTTGATATGTCCCTTTAAATGTTCAAGGAAGAGCCAGCCAGATACACACACACATAAATTTTCTCCTGCAATGGTTTTGCAACAACTGTTGCAAGACCCATGTGATTAACAAATAACAGAAACAAATCTCTACAGTGGTACCTCCGGTTATGAACTTAATTGGTTCCGGAGGTCCGTTCGTGACCAGAAATCGCTCGTAACATGAGGCGCGCTTTCACTAATGGTGCCTGCTGCTGCTGCGCTGCTGGAGCACGACTTGCGCTGGTATCCCAGGGCAAAGTTCATAACAAGGGGCATCTACTTCCAGGTTAGTGGAGCGCGTAACCTGAAGCATTCGTAAGGGGCCGGTACATAACACGAGGTACCACTGTATGTAGTTTTGAACGTTAGCGTTCTGTGGTTTTTACACTGAGCATTCAGAAACTATTTCAATGGCCATTTATTGTGAAACAGTAAGCATAACAATAATGTTTAGACCCCAAAGCGTCAGAACATGGCTCAAAAGACAGAATCAAAAGTATTTGTATCAAGAATGGAGGCGTTTAAAGAAATAAATGACTGTGAGATACACACAGATGGGAAAATAACTGACAGTTATTCTATGACCTCTGTTTTTAATCAGACTTCCCCACAAACATTTGCTCCATGTAATGATTTGATGCTACAATAGTGATCTATGGTGATTCACCACAGAAATGGGTAATTATAGGCTGCCTCATATTGCACAGAAAGCTTTTGTGTGGCAGCTTGACAGCTCTGTCAGATATAGAGCACAAAATTGTGCTAGCTACGGCTCAGAGTTTGGTTTGGGGTTTCGTTATGCATTCAGAGAAGAGATACTGAGCTGACAACTATAAAATAATACTTTAGCAGAAAGCCGTTTCTGAAGTTGGTACTACAGTTAGGAGGAAGTATAATAAGCCACATAAAACAGAGATTTTGAACTAAACTTAGCAATAATGGGATAATTGTAAGGTACATGAGCTTGTCTTTAATCAATAAAAAGTGTCACCAGAGTTTCAAGATTGGAGTGCAGCGACTGAGGAAGGAGCAGAAGGTGAGCTGAGCTTGGGAGACACTCTGTAGGTTTTGTGGTTTTGTCTTTTGGGGCTGTGTGTGAGTAAGTTTGTGTGCTTATTTGTTTTCTTACTTGTTTGTGTGCTTGTGCTGGTTTTCTAGGGCTGCTGCCTCTTGGATTTGGGTGACTGTCCAGGCTTGTGTGGGTGTTTGTTTCTGGCTGTGACCTTGTTTGTTTCTGGCTGTGACCTTTCACCTAGAAGTGTGAGTCAGGAAGTTCAGGTGATTAGCTGTGGGCGGAGCTAGTCAGAGCTTGGAGTGCAGCGACTGAGGAAGGAGCAGAAGGTGAGCTGAGCTTGGGAGACACTCTGTAGGTTTTGTGGTTTTGTCTTTTGGGGCTGTGTGTGAGTAAGTTTGTGTGCTTATTTGTTTTCTTACTTGTTTGTGTGCTTGTGCTGGTTTTCTAGGGCTGCTGCCTCTTGGATTTGGGTGACTGTCCAGGCTTGTGTGGGTGTTTGTTTCTGGCTGTGACCTTGTTTGTTTCTGGCTGTGACCTTTCACCTAGAAGTGTGAGTCAGGAAGGTCAGGTGATTAGCTGTGGGCGGAGCTAGTCAGAGCTTGGAGTGCAGCGACTGAGGAAGGAGCAGAAGGTGAGCTGAGCTTGGGAGACACTCTGTAGGTTTTGTGGTTTTGTCTTTTGGGGCTGTGTGTGAGTAAGTTTGTGTGCTTATTTGTTTTCTTACTTGTTTGTGTGCTTGTGCTGGTTTTCTAGGGCTGCTGCCTCTTGGATTTGGGTGACTGTCCAGGCTTGTGTGGGTGTTTGTTTCTGGCTGTGACCTTGTTTGTTTCTGGCTGTGACCTTTCACCTAGAAGTGTGAGTCAGGAAGTTCAGGTGATTAGCTGTGGGCGGAGCTAGTCAGAGCTTGGAGTGCAGCGGCACGCGCAGCTTGACCCATCTTTTTGACCTAGGGCAGCAAGTCTCATACGTTTGTTAGGGGGGACCTAGGCCTCTTCCTCTTTCCCCCTTGACCTCAAGGTTTTCAAGATGGAGGTGGAGGGAACAACCATTGTCACCTGCAATTCCTGTGCAATGTTTGTTTTCTTGCCAAAGGATGTGGGTAGCTACACCTGCAACAATTGCAAGTTGGTTGCCCTACTAGAAAACAAGGTTGCCCTTCTGGAAGAGAAGGTGCAGCAGCTTCAGGGGCGTGTATCTACGCTCCAGAGAATTAAAGAGCTGGAGCTTTTCTTGGATGCAGCAGAGCACACTGTCTGCACCAAGGAGGAGACAGGGGATCTCCCTGAGGAGGAGGTCAGTTCCCCAACACAGCAGCCAGATGTATGGAGGAACGTGACTCATAGAAGTAGAAGGCCCAGGGATCGCTCTGAGTGCTTAGAATTACACAACCGTTTTGAAGTGCTCATGGAAGACGAGGAACAGACTCCACCTGAGGATCTCTCCCTCATCACAGTTGATGAGGAATATGAAGACGAGCAACCAAGTCAGTCCTCTGTAAATATGCAGGTAACCTTGGAAGGGACAACACATAGAAGAATCCCAACCAAGCCTATGAAGAGGCGTGTAGTGGTGATTGGGGATTCCCTACTGAGGGGTACAGAAGCAGTGATCTGTGGGCCTGACAAGATGTCTCGAGAGGTGTGCTGTCTACCTGGGGCCAAGATCAAAGATGTAACAGAACGGCTGCAAGGAATCATAAAACCCACCGACAAATACCCCTTCCTTTTGGTGCATGTGGGAACCAATGACACTGCAAGCCATAGCTTACAGAAGATCAAAAATGATTATGAGGCTCTGGGCAGGAAGTTGAAGCAATTAGATGCACAAATTGTCATCTCTTCTGTCCTCCCAGTTGAACGACATGGCCCAGGGAGAGAGGGAAAAATAGGGGAAGTGAACAACTGGCTTCGCAAATGGTGCAAACAGGAACGGTTTGGATTCCTAGATCACGGTCTGCAGTTTCTTGAAGATGGACTTCTGGCAAGTGATGGACTGCACCTCACAAAAGTTGGGAGGAATGTTTTTGCCACAAAACTCAAAAACCTCATCAGGAGGGCTTTAAACTGACTTATGTGGGGGAGGGAGACAGTGGTCCTGAAGGTAGGAGTCTATCAAATGCTGAAGATGATCATCCAAATGTCAAGGACCAAATGGAGCAAGCAGCATGCAGACCTAGTGGTGGGACGAAAATATCCTTAAATAAGAGACATGGGGGAATGATCAACGGTCTTCAATGTCTGTATACTAATGCACAGAGCATGGGAAATAAACAAGATGAACTTGAGCTCTTGGTACAGCAAACTAAATATGACATAATAGGCATCACTGAAACCTGGTGGGATGAGTCTCATGACTGGAATGTAGTAATAGAGGGATACAATCTATTTAAGAGAAATAGACCAAACAGGAAAGGAGGAGGAGTAGCTTTATATGTTAGGGATATGTATACCTGTGAAGAGATCCAGGATTTAAAACTTCAAAGCCAAATTGAGAGTATCTGGGTCAAAATTAAGGGAGAGAAAAACAACAGTGATCTCATTGTGGGAGTTTACTATAGATCCCCAAGCCAAACTGAGGACACAGATGATGCCTTCCTGGAACAGATGGCCAAGCATTCCAAAGGAAGTGAGATAGTAGTAATGGGGGATTTCAACTATCCTGATATTTGTTGGATGTCAAACTCAGCCAAGAGCATAAGGTCGAACAGATTCCTCACTGGCCTTGCAGACAACTTCATTGTCCAGAAAGTGGGAGAAGCAACAAGAGGATCAGCCATTTTAGATCTGGTCCTAACCAATAGTGATGACTTGGTTAGTGGGGTAGAAGTGGCAGGATCATTAGGTGGGAGTGACCATGCTCTTCTGGAGTTTATTATCCAGCGGAAAGGAGCAACCAAGCATACTAAGGTCCAAATTCTAGACTTTAAGAAAGCCGACTTCAGAAAACTTAGGGAAACGCTGGGTGAAATCCCATGGACAGTAATACTAAAAGGGAAGGGAGTTCATGATGGTTGGGAGTTTGTTAAAAGGGAGATATTAAAAGCACAACTTCAGGCAATACCAATGAGACGGAAACATGGAAGGTGCCTAAAGAAGCCAGGCTGGCTATCTAAAGAACTTTTGACTGAGTTAAGATTTAAAAGGGATATGTACAAAAAATGGAAAAGGGGGGAAATCTCCAGAGAGGAATTCAAACATATAGCCAGCACGTGTAGAGACAAAGTCAGAAAAGCTAAAGCACAGAATGAACTCAGGCTCGCCAGAGAGGTTAAAAGCAACAAAAAGGGCTTTTATGGGTATGTCCGTAGCAAAAGGAAAAACAAGGAAACAGTGGGGTCACTCAGAGGAGAAGATGGTGAAATGCAAACAGGGGACAGAGAAAGGGCAGAACTCCTCAATGCCTTCTTTGCCTCAGTCTTCTCCAAGAAAGAAAACAACGCCCGACCTGAAGAATATGGCGCAGATGATTCAGCAGGGGAAACACAGCCCAGAATAAGTAAGGAGGTAGTACAAGAATACTTGGCTAGTTTAGATGTATTCAAGTCTCCAGGGCCAGATGAACTACATCCAAGAGTATTAAAAGAACTGGCAGAGGTGATTTCAGAACCACTGGCAATAATCTTTGAAAATTCCTGGAGAACAGGCGAAGTTCCAGCAGACTGGAGGAGGGCAAATGTTGTCCCTATTTTCAAAAAGGGGAAAAGAGAGGACCCAAACAATTACCACCCAGTCAGCCTGACATCAATACCAGGAAAGATTCTAGAGCAGATCATTAAGCAAACAGTCTGTGAGCACCTAGAAAGAAACTCTGTGATCACTAAAAGTCAGCATGGGTTCCTGAAAAATAAGTCATGTCAGACTAATCTGATCTCATTTTTTGACAGAATTACAAGCCTGGTAGATGAAGGGAACGCTGTGGATGTAGCCTATCTTGATTTCAGCAAGGCCTTTGACAAGGTGCCCCATGATATTCTTGTAAAGAAGCTGGTAAAATGTGGGCTAGACAATGCTACCATTCAGTGGATTTGTAGCTGGATTACTAACCGAACCCAAAGGGTGCTCATCAATGGCTCCTCCTCATCCTGGAGAGTAGTGACTAGTGGGGTGCCACAGGGTTCTGTCTTGGGCCCAGTCTTGTTCAACATCTTTATCAATGACTTGGATGATGGGCTTGAGGGAATCCTGAGCAAGTTTGCAGATGACACCAAGTTGGGAGGGGTGGCTAACACCCCAGAGGACAGGATCACACTTCAGAATGACCTTAACAGATTAGACAACTGGGCCAAAGCAAACAAGATGAATTTTAACAAGGAGAAATGTAAAGTACTACACTTGGGCAAAAAAAATGAAAGGCACAAATACAGGATGGGAGACACCTGGCTTGAGAGCAGCACATGTGAAAAGGATCTAGGAGTTTTGGTTGACCACAAACTTGACATGAGTCAGCAGTGTGATGCAGCAGCTAAAAAAGCCAATGCAATTCTGGGCTGCATCAATAGGAGTATAGCATCTAGATCAAGGGAAGTAATAGTACCACTGTATTCTGCTCTGGTCAGACCTCACCTGGAGTATTGTGTCCAGTTCTGGGCACCACAGTTCAAGAAGGATACTGATAAGCTGGAACGTGTCCAGAAGAGGGCAACCAAAATGGTCAAAGGCCTGGAAACGATGCCTTATGAGGAACGGCTTAGGGAGCTGGGTATGTTTAGCCTGGAGAAGAGAAGGTTAAGGGGTGATATGATAACCATGTTCAAATATATAAAAGGATGTCATATAAAGGAGGGAGAAAGGTTGTTTTCTGCTGCTCCAGAGAAGCGGACACGGAGCAATGGATTCAAACTACAAGAAAGAAAATTCCACCTAAACATTAGGAAGAACTTCCTGACAGTAAGAGCTGTTCGGCAGTGGAATTTGCTGCCAAGGAGTGTGGTGGAGTCTCCTTCTTTGGAGGTCTTTAAGCAGAGGCTTGACAGCCATCTGTCAGGAATGCTTTGATGGTGTTTCCTGCTTGGCAGGGGGTTGGACTGGATGGCCCTTGTGGTCTCTTCCAACTCTATGATTCTATGATTCTATGATTCAAGATGTGCTTTTGTGTGTAAAGCACCATTAACGCCTAATTTCCTGCATTGAGATGTTCCAAATTCTCTGAAAGACACCCCAAATGCATGATCAGAATAAAGTGCTTCACATAAAGCAAATTTGCATACATTTACCGTGCAATCCGGTACATATATATCCACTGAGTTCAATGCAAGCCATAGATGCAGCCTCCTGGGAGCTTCTCTCTATTATTGCTTCCACCTGGAAAGGCAGAAAGTGAACATCTCACTGAAGCAAGTCACTGTTCCCCTGCCACACACACAACCAGTTTGCTGCCACATGCTGTCATTTGGCCTGACCAGACAGCGACCAGTGGTTCCTGGTATCAGCTACCTGAAAGGCACAAATACAGGATGGGTGACACCTGGCTTGAGAGCAGTACATGTGCAAAGGATCTAGGAGTCTTGGCAGACCACAAACTTGACATGAGTCAACAGTGTGTTGCAGCAGCTAAAAAAGCCAATGCAATTCAGGGCTGCATCAATAGGAGTATAGCATCTAGATCAAGGGAAGTAATAGTACCACTGTATTCTGCTCTGGTCAGACCACACCTGGAGTACTGTGTCCAGTTCTGGGCACCACAGTTCAAGAAGGATAGTGACAAGCTGGAACGTGTCCAGAAGAGGGCAACCAAAATGGTCAAAGGCCTGGAAATGATGCCTTATGAGGAACGGCTTAGGGAGCTGGGTATGTTTAGCCTGGAGAAGAGAAGGTTAAGGGGTGATATGATAGCCATGTTCAAATATATTAAAGGATGTCATATAGAGGAGGGAGAAAGGTTGTTTTCTGCTGCTCCAGAGAAGTGGACACGGAGCAATGGATTCAAACTACAAGAAGAAGATTCCACCTAAACATTAAGAAGAACTTCCTGACACTAAGAGCTGTTCAACAGTGGAATTTGCTGCCAAGAAGTGTGATGGAGTCTCCTTCTTTGGAGGTCTTTACGCAGAGGGTTGACAGCCATATGTCAGGAATGATTTGATGGTGTTGCCTGCTTGCCAGGGAGTTGGACTGGAAGGCCCTTGTGGTCTCTTCCAACTCTATGATTCTATGATTCTACTCCCTGTCTCTCTGTGATGTGTCACAGGCCATCTTCCCTAGGTGGTGAGTCACTTCCATTGCAGAACAAATAAAAAAATAAATACCCTCCCCATGGCCAAGTGCAGAGGACTAAATTGAATTGGTAAGGCTGTGTGCTACACTAAGGATTTGTACGGATTTCCCTTGGCTTTAAAATACCTTGAGCTAAGTGACTTGATAGATTGCGATCCTACCGTGTCCGAAGTCACATAAAAAAAATGAGATTACTCCGAGTCTAAGAGATGCAGCCACAGGAAATTGCTTGTGAGGGTTAGAGCCTCCCATAACTTGCCGTTCCTGAGCTATATAAAACTGCAGCTTGGGATGGAATTGAGCTTGTCAGCACAACCCATTACGTTTAAAGGGAAGCAATTTGGGCTGCAGTCCCCCACACGCTTATTAGGAACGTGCTTCTCCTCCCTTATCAGCCTTCAGCTGGACACACACATACATACTGGGGTGCTGCAGCTGCTTTAGAATTGTGCAGGAGCCTTCCACATACAGATCAAAATGCCCCACTGCTACATGAGTGCTTCTGGGTTATACATGCTCCGTATATCATTTGCAAGCACAGTCCTTGTAAGGAGCATAGCAGGCATAACAGCCAGATGGGCGGGTTATAAATTATTATTATTATTATTATTATTATTATTATTATTATTATTATTATTAGTATATGAGTGTGTGCAACTAAGTCTGGGCACCGGAAATCGGGCAGTGCCAGCACCGGAAATCGCTTCTACGCATGTCTGGACATGTGTAGAAGCGACTTCCAGTGCCGCGCCACTGCTGATCCCGGATTTTTCTGTCTGGGAGTACATAGGGAAAAGGAAAAGAAAAAACTAAAATACAATAATCATTTTTCCTTTGACATTTTAAAAGGGGACTTCCTCGAGTTCCCCCTATCTGCGGTTCCTTTCTACTCATCTTTAGCAATTTCTACTTCTTAATTTTAAATCCTTCCAATTTATATTTTCTCAATATAACAACTTATTTAACATAATTCTTTAACCTGCAGTTTCTATACACTTCTAAGTCTACTCCTACTAATCAATTTTACAATATTTTTTAAAATACATTTTGAAATCTTTCCACTCTTCTTCCACCAACTCTTCTCCCTGATCGCACAGTCTCCCGCTCAGCTCAGCAAGTTCCATATAGTCCATCATTTTCAGTTGCCATTCTTCCATAGTTGGTATCTCTTGTGTTTTCCAGTACTTGGCTAGCAATATTCTTGCTGCTGTTGTGGCATACAGAAAAAAAGTAACATCTTTCTTGGGGATTTCTTTTCTGACTATACCTAATAGGAAGGATTCTGGTTTCTTAATAAATGTGTTTTTCAACACTCTCTTTAACTCATTATAAATCTTTTCCCAGAAATCCTTCACTAACGGGCAAGTCCACCACATGTGGTAAAAGGTTCCTTCTAATTTCTTACATTTCCAACATTTATTATCTTGTTTATGATAAATCTTGGCTAATTTAACTGGTATATGTTGGTATATTTGGGGAGGAAATTACTTTTTTCGCCTTTTTCAAGGTCAAGGTTAAGTACAGACTTTCGGAACCAATTGTGTTTGTAAACCGAGGTACCACTGTATGTGGGTTGACCTAATGCATACAAAAGCTCATACCAAAATAAAAACTTAGTTGGTCTTTAAGGTGCTGCTGGAAGGAATTTTTTTATTTTGTTTCGACTAATGACAGCCGTTAGCAGACCGGGAAGTTTGCAGGACAAATGGAAGATGGAAAAAGGGAGAGGCTGCATGCCTTGGCCTTTTACCAGGTTTGGAAAGGTCACACCCACCCACTAGTCACATGCAAGGAAGGATGCTCCAGGCCAGGAGGAACAGGAAGTTTCGACTGGCTGGACAAAACATTCCCTTGCATGTCCACTCTAGCAAAACAAGGAATGTTGTATTTGACTGCTCCTAGTGGATTACATCCCACAAGTACACTGTATGGTCTGCATTGTATCTAATGACTGCAGAAGTCATTTGAAGGCTAATAATAAATCAATTGAACTTACAGACCATTTATCTTAACTGATAAAGGATGGGCGAGCCTAAGTGTATAATGAGTTCTTATCTCACCAGTTAGGAATTGCACCTAAGAAGCAGAACTGCTTACTAAGAGGGAAAGAGTGAGCAGTGCTGTCTCTGAACTTGTTAGCCATGAGCAATCCTGCAGATACACCACTAAAGTTGAACTCCTTTAAACCTAAAAGAGAGAACTTAGAAAAGTTACCAGTGCACTTGGCAAATGGAGATATCCTAAAGATGCCGTGTCGCATGAACCATAATACCCAAATTCATACCAGAGTAAGGATGATGTTGATTATGATGATGCCATTGCTTCTACAATGTAAAGGGGATTTATTTATTTAATTTTGAGGGGGTGTTCTTCTCATAACACCACTGCAGCTGAGACTCATTCAAATTGTGAGTCAATTAAAGAACTGATGCTCTCAGGGAATTTGGGGCTCACATCTGTCAGGGTTGGGTAAGTGGGGCAAAGCACAAAGTAACAGAATTTATTATATTCACACTATACCCATCCTGAGTTTATGGAGTGATTTCTGGGGGGTGAATCTTCAACTTCACCCTAAACCACAAACTCTGTGAGCATACCTGCTGTATTGGAATCCTTGCCCCAAAGGACTGTCAAATGATAAAACCTTTAGCCCATAATCATAGCTCAGTTACCGGTAGATGCTTATACTATAGCATTTCTTCTTAGCCTTTCTTATATGTTCTTAATATAACTCTGAATGCAATTTTCAAAATAGTTATGCTCAGATGAACAATTCCCTCCAACACATAATAAAAGTCACTTCTCCTTGGGGAGAGGACTATATCTTTTCAAATGTCACATCTCAGTCCCCTGCTATTTTTCATTGTCTCTGTGTTCCGAGTCTGTTCAGCTATATTTCTCACAATGGCAATACTGCATGTCATATGAAACAAGAACTTTCGGATACACATACAACTAGACAAAGTTTGCACCTGAAAGGACAAATTTTAGAAATGGGTAAAAACAACCGCAACAAGGCATAATAATGCCCTTATGTCATTTTCATTATTTGAAAAATATAGTGATTTTTTGGGGAATACTACTATATATACAGTGCAGTCATCAATTATTCTTCTTTTGTCAATACGGTAACACTGAAACCATAAAAATAAATCCATGAATCACAATCATAATAAGACCAAAGTAAAGGTTTCTACCATCTGATTTTTTTACTTTTCTCAATGGGATGGCAAATAAACCTCTTCTTGAGGGCTGATAACAAGTCTCACTAGATTTTCAGAGTCAAAGATCCTACACACCTTCATTTTCTCATTCATTTCACTTTTGCTGCAGACATTTTGGAGAAATCAACTTCAGATTTGTTCCCACATTCAAAACTCCAAATCCAAAAATGAATCCAAAAGTGAGAGTCTGCAGTCTCTGGCAAATATCTGGAGCTCTTAGGATAACTGATTACTTTTTCTGGGAGTTGGAGAGGGAAAGAAGGGAGCTGATAGACCTGTGACCATTTCCAGCTATGGAAAGAAATTATATCCTTTAGTTTGTCCTTCTTTGTTTTGATGAACCAAGTACTTTTGTGAATCTTTTATGTACAGAGACATATATTGATGAAATTGCTGTCAGCTAAGCGGGGAGGGGAGAGAGGAACCTGTCACCCTCCTGGAGCTATAGGAGCAGAGAGCCTCAGCGGAGGCTGGAGAGGACTTTGATCAGCCCAGGTAGAACAGGAGGCAGCAGTGTCTGAACAGGAGCCTGAATGGGAGGGTGCAGTCTTGTTGTCTATAACCTGGTGCAGCCTTACAGCTGGGAGCAGACCCACTCACTCCAATGGAGTATACACTGGCAATCTCAAAATTCCCACAAGGCAAGAGAGTATTGTGAGGGAGCATATCTTGTTTTATCTTGAAAAGCTTGGTGGCTGGGGCAGGGAAGCTTATTGGGACATCTTCATTGCTTCTGTCTAGTTCTTAAGTGCTTGCCCTTCTTCTGAACTCCTGAATCATGACTTCTGAGTCCTGTACCTAATGCTGAACTGCACTGTTACTTGCTTGATTAAAGCTTTCTTTCAAATAAGAGCCACTGCTTGTGCGTTCTGAGCTGGGAGCCAGGACAGTAAGTGGAAAGCTGATTTGATAGGAGCTGATGTGTAGGCATGTCCCACTGAGGCAGAAGGTCATGGATGTCGAGCATTTTACAAGCAGGTACAGCTAGCAGAACTAGCAAAGAAAACAGAACATGTAAGAAGAAGGTGATAACATCCCTTCAACCTTCCCAAAGCATTGTTTCTGGGGAACATTTAGAAGTTACACCTATCAGTCACAAATGTGCTGTCCCCTGAGCACTTCTCTCCACTTGGGCATTATCCTTATATGGCATGTTTGGTGAGAAATGTATTCCATTTTCTGCAAACACACTGTCTGCATGGGCTTTTTAACATCCAAATTGTTTTGAATCACTTCCAGGGTTCCCATGCTGGCTCAGACAAGTTATGAATCTGCCTGAAGCCACCTTCTTCAGGATCTATCGGGATCTATTCGGGATCTATCTAAATCTGATGTACACATCCAATTTCTCTTCCTGGATGATACCCAATGCCATGCAGCTACTATTATTTAGAGTTAGATTCCTGGCTCTCCTTTCTATTCAGTGTGATATGTCAATAGCCACATTATCAAGTATTTAGCTATTTAAAAGGCAAATTGTATGCAAGGCAGAGCATATTTTGATGCTGTCCTTGGATCCCCCCCCCCTCACCCCTAAGCTATGCCTTTCCTACATTATGTCAGTTTTACTGTCATGGAAACACTGATTCCCTATTGTAATCATTTCTGTTGTAAAACACAGCTGTCTGACAAATGTACGCTGGAGCCATTTCCCTTCAGCATCTGTTAAACCTCAGCCTGAAGCTCCTAGTGTATACAAAAGAAAAGTCACTCTCTATAGAATACATCAATCATGGAAGAGTGAGATGAAATTAAAGAGTTTAGCCTTTCTTGGCTCCTTTTGTGTCTAATTTAGGCTTCTACGACCCATTGCCATCGTTGTTGTGCTTGTGCCGAATGGTTCTGATTATTAAGAAAAACAGTGTTAGATGCAAAACATAGAACAATAAACCATTACCAGAGGACTTTGATTCAATTCACACACAATAGAAGTATGGTAACCTGAACTGGAAACATAGCTTGTCAAAGAATGTGGCAATGGAACTGAAAATCAGCTAGCAAAAGGAAGGCATTCTAGGATCCAAGTTATTCATTCCATGGGAGGGGTGACTAAATTTTGATGGATTTCCAAGTGTAAACTCTGTAATAGAGGAAGTATACAAAAGAGACAAGGAATGATATGAGAATTTGAACAGGGGTAAATTACAAAGCTGAACACCCCTGTTCAAATACTCCTGAGCAGAATCGAGGGTAGACATAGCCCACCTTGATTTTGGTCAGATCCTTATTTTAGTGCCTCTCCCTGTACCATGGGCATAAATTTTTACCTCGAGGCAAGTGAAAATAGCAGAAGCAACAGACACAGTGAACACTCTCTGTAATTGACAGAGCATCATTTTCCCACAGGAGAAGAATGCTGAGATAAAACCTAACATTCTTCGGAGAAATTATGCACAGATCATCACTTTCCTGCTGAGAATTTGTAGTCCCTATCCATGTCCTCTGTGACCTGGGAGTGCATGCTGCTGGCTACCCAAAAGTATATTTTGACACCCTTAGGGCAAGGAAGGAGTTGACAAGGGCTTGGAGTTTGAACACTCAAAAATGCTCAACACCTTGTAGGGAGATTGGTAGGATGACCGCTAATTCTAAATGCTACTGGAAATGGATTATGCTCCCCGCTACTGAATAGGACACACGCACAACTCCAGTTAATTTCAGTGACCTTGTACAGGAGAACTACTCAGTGGAGATTCTGCTCATGGTGTTGTCATGTTGTCATGTCTTCCAGTAGTCAGTTTTGATTATACAAAACTGAGTGATCACATGAGTGGTCTTCTCCTGTGCAGTGTGCAAGAAACCAACTCACTTGGTTTCATCTCTTCCCTTTCATGATTTGAAAAATGGCATATTGCTCTTTCTGAAGTCACTAGAGGGATAGGGAATATCACATCTTCTGAAATCACATCTGCACAGAGCTTCTGAAAGGGGCGGGGGGGGGGGATTTGATGCACTTCTGAACTCTAAAACATTCATGCCAGACATTCTGGTCTTGTGTTATTCTTCCACTCTTTGTAATCCACACTGCAGAGGTGATCTGCCAAGAATCAGCACCACCTATGCAATCTAGGAGACTGCTTTCCTGATTCTAAAGGGGGCGAAAACACTTCTTTAGTGGTCATGGGGAAATCCACATGGTTTCCATTTATCTTCGTAGCAAATAAGGCTGCTGCATAGATATATAGAAACTCTCCTCATTCTTATGGTGTTTAGATAAATGACTGAGCATTTTTGTCCCAGTGTGGAATGGGTGACAGGGATGAGTGCCAGGAGCAGGTCAGCAATAACTCACACAGCTTCAGTAAAGTTAACTCTTTATTTAAAGAAACAAGATAGTCCAGGGGGGGAGGCCTAGTGAACACAGCAACTCTTTCTGGTAAAATTGCCCCTATGAGGCAGTTGCAAGGACTGAAGGTCTTTGCCTTTCCACAGCTTCCTAAGACGACCCTCCCCCCCCCCCAGTTTTTAAATTAAGCAGTTGGGTTTTCTTTAAAACTGCTCCAATTCTTTCTTACTATTGCAAGAGACCTATGTATCTGAGGTTTTCTTCCCCAATAACATTCCTGCCTCAGTGTGGTTGCATTTGCCCACCCTCTTTGGGAAAGGAGACTTGCGGTTGTCTTCTCAATGGGGTGTCTTAGGGTCACATGGATTCATTGGAGCAGTCAGAGAGAGGTCCTCGTGTGTGTGTGTGTGTGTGTGTGTCCGTGTGTGTGTCCGTGTGTATCCTTTCTAAACCACATAAGTGTCCTGAGTCTTATTTCTGGATGTGGGGCAAAGTGGTAATTCCAACAAGGGGGGGAAATCTCCTGCTTAGTAGCAATAAGATAGGTTATATTTATTGGCACTCCAGTGCTGACATACAGTAGATAAGATATTCTCGAAGGGCCTTCTCACATGAAATTATAAGCTGTTCATTTTGAAATAATGACATAACAAAACACTCTGCTATTCCTCTCAAAAAGATGAAAATAATTCCTTGCTAAATAGGACATGAAGGTTGTTGAACTAATGCCTATTACAAAGCATAAGGCTTAGTGGCAAACTCTGCGATGTTGTTTAAGTGAAACATTTGTCTAAGGGCCCCAAGGGATTATATAAGTGTAATTTGCATCTCTCTCTATGCCATTATTTACCTCTATCTTTATCTTTCTACCTACCTATCTATCTATGACAGTAGGAGTAAAATGATACGTTTTGAAATGTACTTTCGTTGTATAAACTTTGAATTACAGAGAGAACATGCTGAGATTATGTTTTCTGCTAGAGCCTAAATGTTATTAAATCTACATTTGATTGGTTATTTTAGCAATATTGGTTATTTTAGCAACACTTTGAAAGAATTGCCCCCACTCCACCCCACTGCATGCTCAGATTCATGTTGTTAAAGTCCATAGTTGCGTATTGATATCATTCTATCATATAGTTGGGTGCAATGCAGTCTGTTTCCAAACTTGGTCTGGATAAGTTCAAATTACATGGGGAAACTAACAGAAGGGGATTTTTTTTCTTTCTGAAGAGCACCAGCATCTAACAGTTGCTGTCAGGCTTCAGGAAGCTTCAAATCCAGACACAAAAAGCATACAGAGGTACACACAGACTTATTCTCAAACATGGCAGGTACATGGCCCAGACACACAGTTTCACCTGCAGAACGCAGTCTGGAGACCCTGGACCTGACTTGGCTTTTATTTTTTTCCCAGTTGCTATACTTTTTGTCAGTGGGAAGAGGATGAGAAGCAGCTCTCTCCCAGGTAAATGGATCTGGATTAAGCTCAGGTTGCATGGGACTGGCAAAGTGGTGCTAGCACCTGGCTCTTTGGCTGGCAGCTGCTGGCGGGATGAGAATCTGTGGTGCCTGTCAAGGAGTGATGTGCCAGGCAAGGTAAGCTCAAAGCTCAAGCTGCCCTGACCTCCACAAAAAAACTCCGCTAAAAAGATTAAAAGAATTCCTTTGCTGCCTGACCTCCACAGCAGCATTGAGAGTAAAGATTGGGGAGAAATTTGATCCAGATTGCATTTAAACGTGAACCTATCTCATCACTTTCTGAACATGAGGACTGACTGTCAGGGACTGGGCAGAGGAGGAATGGTGGAGACCGCCTCCCCATCCTGACCCTTCCAGGGAAGAGGAGGAGAAAGTGGGGCAACAGATGATGGACACAGTGTTATTGGAAAGCCTTCCAGACTGCCTGCCCCCTCCCAGAACCCAGCAAGTCTTGAAAATAGGAGAGCAAATAGCTCAAAGACAGAGGGCAGTTAGCAGCACCCGTAGAAATGATGAATGAGAAAGTGGGAGAGATGGTGTGTGTGTGTGTGGAGATTCACTCGGGACAACGCCATTATCCAAGAGGCTGGGTTCTATAGCCTCTCTCTGTAAATATTGAATTAAAAAAAGATGGTAAGAAACATTCCCTTGTCTTTATACTTTCCTGGGCAACCAACCAGGAGCCGCTAACAGGATCCTGACACTGAAACACAGTCATCCTTCAACATTCACACTTCTGCAGTGAAAGTATGGACAATCAGCATAGCATCACTCATGGAAATATGCAAGCCCCAACAACCAGCTGATTATCATCAGGGCTTGTATAGTTCCATGTGCAGTGCTTTGAAAGTTCCCAACAATCAGCTGATTGTCCATGTGGGCAAAAGCAAATCAGCTGATGCCATTATGATGTCACACAATTGAGAAGTGGGTGTGGGGGGTGAAGAAATAAGGATCCAGGCTACCCACATAGGTCCTATGCACTTGATAGGTAACAGTAAACCACTGCAACCAAATTAGTATTAGCTCTCAGTAGTGTATGACAGAAGTGACTTCTTCAAATGCTAGGTTGACAATGCACTCCACAGTGTTGCATTGTGCACTGCAGATGCAAAGAGTATCTTTAAAATGATTTACACTCTGATCTAAAAAGTACTGTAAGTTAAAGTGCTATCGAAACAGAAGTATGAATTCACCCACTGTCTTACGTTTTACCATAAAGTCATAAAGAGCCATACTCAGGGGGATACCTTCTGTTCTTCCAAAATGGTGTTGAGAGATAAATTTTAAAATAGACATGCTTTTGGCTTTCTCTGAATATAGTCTGAATGAATCATCTTTATGAAAACTAAATGAATAAATCCTGGCATAGTTATTTCTTATTTAACTACTCCCCAACTGTCAAGAACAAACTGAAATGTGTTGCATGTGATCACAGTACCTGATAACAGCCGGATGTGCAAAAGTACATCAAATGCAAGACCGTGTAGCCCAGAACTAGGTCTGATATTTCAGAAACCAGCTCTAAAACTTTTGTTTTTCTTGCTCACTAAAATGTTCCTATATATAGGTGCCATGAATAATAATAAAAAGTTCCCTGAGGCCAAAGTGGATGCGGTCGTGAACTGTCTGTTCCATTTGTGAACTCAAGACGACACCAGCAAAATGTTTACATCTACTTCTTTCGTGAATATCTGAAAGCATTCCCCCCTCCCCTTTAAGAGCTCTTATTACTCATGTAGGAGAAGAATAGAAATTTTTTATTTCTCGAAATAGTTGATCTCATCTTTACTTTCTCAATGTTATCTCAAGGCAGCGCTCCACCAAAGCAAACATTTTAAGAGCCAGCTCAGCAGGCAAGTTTTCCAAATGTAGTTATGAATTCTGATCATGTCAAATTTCATAGGGAAGGAAAGCCTCCCCTTAAAACTTGAATGCACCTTAGAACATTAACCTCTTCAATCTTCACCTCAGCTTTAAAAAAGGTAAAGGGACCCCTGACCATTAGGTCCAGTCGTGACCGACTCTGGGGTTGCGCACTCATCTCGCATTATTGGCCGAGGGAGCCGGCGTATAGCTTCCAGGTCATGGGGCCAGCATGACAAAGCCGCTTCTGGCAAACCAGAGCAGCACATGGAAACGCCGTTTACCTTCCCGCTGTAGCGGTTCCTATTTATCTACTTGCATTTTGACGTGCTTTCGAACTGCTAGGTTGGCAGGATCACCTCAGCTTAGGGAACCTAGAAAATGCCACTGAGACTGAATATATTTGAACATGCGTTGAAATATGAATATATTGCTTTGTAATTCCAGCTGGCTGTGAAAGAGCAATAAAAAACAACAACAACTATCTAGCGTGATCCTGGTAAATGCCGACTTGAAATGCTTTATCAAAACCTGGTTGGAGGATGCCACCCTGACTCTGATATGCCCAGTTGGGTTTTCAGGTTTGTGTCATATTAGCCTTGAGTTAGGAGGAAGCAGAGCAGAGTCACAGTGGTTCATGATAGAGTTTCCATCACCAAACAGTGATACGCAGTGAAGCAGAAAACCAATCCTGAGTGCTTGTACATGGTGCTGAGCAAGAGATAAATAACACACATGGTTCAAGGGTAATAACTGCCAGGGTACCTGATGGCGTTTCTGCCTAAGTTGTTGTAGCTTGTAGGTGGTCTTGGCCATGAGTACTGTTTATGAGTACTGGGGAAATTTGCCAGTCTTTGAGAAATTGCGAATGCTGAGACCATGTAGTTGGAGACACACCAGATCTTCATAGCAGCTATAACGGTCATGTGGCTATTGTAGTGGCCAAAAGCCAACACATGTTGCAGGCCATGCCACTGGATTCAGGTTTATATTAAGTGGGGCTGAGGTTAAAATGGGGATGAAGAAAATAATAACTTCTCTGTTATAGATATACTCACTGCCTGGTGAGGTCACTGTGGGAGAGTACCTGATATCACCAACTCACAAGTCACCCAAATGCCATCTGCCATCTTAAATGACCACTCATTCTCCCTTACTGCCTAGTATCCCTTAAACTTCCTCATAGAACATATGACTGGAGCCAGTTCTCTACCCAGTTTCCAAACTCTCCTTTTCCCTTTAAGTTTTTGTCTGAATCATTTAGAGTTCAATAAAATGTAAGTGCAAGTACTATACATAAATTATCCTAGTCTCTCTCCATCTTCTCCTCTCCTCTTCTTCTGCTGTCTCCCATATGTAGAGTTTATGTTCAAGGCAAACACCAATTTTCTATTTGTAAAGGTACTCTGTAAAATGTTATGAACAATGATATAAATTAAAAGAGTTACCTAAAAGATCATACTTATATACTCAACCAATCACTGCATTCTGAAAGAGAGGGCATCCTGCAGATATCATCTTACTAGGAGGTCCATTCCATAAAATATAGGAAGTGGGCCTTTAGTGTGGTAACACCTATCCCTTGGAATGCCCTCCCAGTGCATACCGGTCAGGTGCCAGCTCTACTGTCTTTTCACCACCTATTGAACACCTTTCACAAGCCTTTTAAGTGGGTATTTTTTATCCCGGTTGGCAGGACAATGAAGTGGGCTCAAGCCAATGAAAGTTTATGCCCTGATAAATCTATTGTCTTTAAGGTGCCACAACTTATTTGGTTATTAGTGGTGATTTTATCAAAGATAGAAGTAAATTAATATCAGAATTTTAGGAGTAAAAAAAAATTCTTATGAGCCTTTAAAAGCGCCCTCTCTCTCCCTCTCTCTCTCTCTCTCTCTCTCTCTCTCTCTCTCTTTCTCTCTCTCTCTCTCTTGTAAAAAAGGAATAGCCCAATTAGATTTAATCAAGTGGCCTAGAGTTGAATTTATTCCATGATCAATTTCAAGAGCCTGCATTTTACCCCTCCATAATATAAAGATTTCTCTGTAATTGTCATCTTGCCTTAGTTGTTGGTGAATAATTAATTCAGGTTCTGCACTCCTAACCAGAAGAGGTTACATTAGGTGAGAGCCATGATTCATATAGCCAGACAAAAATAAGCCATTAAAAAAATCCCCATGACCAGAATACTTTGCAGCCAGGTAACATGCATCTTAAACAACAAGTGCAGTTGTGTGCTTTCTGTGTAGGAAGTCTTCATTGCCAGTGGTGTTATACGAACTGCTAGGCATTTGCCTCCATGGAATCACAACCATAGGCACCAAAAAAGAAAAAGAAAAACAGTCCTCATCAACTCTGTGTGGATATGGGAGGATTGTGGAACCACACAGCCTCTTTCATTTCTTCCTGCTTGTCTAAAAAACCTGCTAGTTTCAGGTTCCCTCCCAAGCAGCTAGGATATCCTATAATGTATTAAATTCCTTGGCAGTTATGTGGGATTGAAAACTATTCAGAAAATGTTCCACTCTACTGTGGAAGATTTTCGGTTTCTACATAACATGCACTTGTTTAATAATATTAATAATGAGCAATGGCCATCAGACTGTTGTTGTTAATTAAGTTTTTGCAGGTTGACTAAACCAAAGACGCTTACATCTTACAATCATGCACGCACAAGCTGCAATTCTATGCACAAATACTCGGGAGCAATCTCCAGGGGCATACCTCAATGTAAACATGCAGAGAACTGTGGAGGATAACAGTTTTGTTTTCTTGTAAACCAAAAGTACTCCTAAACACTGAACTGAATTCAAATTTATTGTGGACATCAGATAATTTGTTGGTTGAAGATTTTCTGGAAAACTCATAGCACTGTTCATGTGTCAGAATTTTGGCTCCTATTCTCCATTTCTTGCTGCTTAGACTCTGCTTACCTGAATTCCATGTAGGTTTCCTTATCAAGGAAATCCCCAAATGCTGTAATATTTCCTCAGTTTTCACCTGTGGGAAATAGGAGTAACCTTGTACATGGGAGTAAGCAACAGTGGGCTGTAGAGAAGAACTCTGACAGATTGTATGTTGCTGGTCATATGGAAGAGTCCTGTGCTACTATCTAAACCTGGAGAGAAAGTGCTTGAGATTAACAGAGACTGTGTTGTAGTGGTATTTTGTGTTTAGGGGCTATTCCCAATGGTAATCCTCTAAGTGACAGAATTAACTGCGGCCCTCCAGATGTTTTGGCCTACAACTCCCATGATCCCTAGCTAACAGGACCAGTGGTCGGGGAAGATGGGAATTGTAGTCCAAAACATCTGGAGGGCCAAAGTTTGGAGATGCCTGTGCTAGATTAAGATGCCAGGTGTGGAGGATCTTTAGTCTTCCAGCTGCTGCTGAACTACAGGTCCCATCATTCCTGGACAATGGTTATATTTGCTGGGGCTGATGGGAGTTGTAGTTCAGCAACATCTGAAAGGTCAAATGTCAGCAGAAATAAGGCAGCAAGATCCCAACCAGAGAAGAAAGAAGGTAAGACAGGTAAGAGGAGAGAGAGCATAATTAAGAGATAATGGCAAAACTAGGCACATAAACTGGAACCATAGGGTACAGGTAGGGAACCTGTGGCTATTGTTTAATTCCAGCATGATCAATTGTTAAGGATGATGGGAGCTGGTCCAACAATGACTGGAAAATCACTGCTTCCCCATCTTCATAATAATGAATCAGGACAGAAGCCAATGAAAGAAAAGGAATGAAGGAGAATGGTGGAGGAAACAAGTTACAATTGGGAAAAAATGAAATGAGTTACAGAGTTATGAATGGAGGAGTGGGTGAAAGTGAGAAGCATGCAAAACCAAAATGAAGAGTCATTAGCCAAGACAGGAAAGAGTAGGATATGAAACCAACCTCTTTCAATTAGATAGAAGGGAACAAAATAGAATTTTTTTTGCAATGTTTAAAATGTCACAGTATTGTAGTAACTTGGAGAAAAGGAAAGAGAAGAGCAAAAGACTGCAAAGTTCCATACTTCAAGATCATCGGAAATGGAAAACAAGGGACAAGTGTCAGCTTAATTGGAAGTGGCTAGTACAAATAATCCTCAAATCACTCACTTTTGCATAATCCCATTGTCATTACTGATTCTGGTACAAATGGCTTCAAAATTGTAATCATTCTTACAATCCTTAACTGATAGTTATTTATTTTATAGCTAGAAAGTCCTTTGCTTAACACTGAGACACACATCGATTTCAGACGTATTGCTAACACATTCAAACATAATATTTAAAACATGGAAAGGCTGACTTCATAGGATGAAATCCAAACCTTTTGGACAACCTATCTGGACTTGGATCTCCTTGCTTATGGGTTCATTAATATAATTCTGCTTGGAGCGACTGCCAGGAGTTCTTATAACATTCTTCCACATTTGTATATAGGAGTGGTAAAACTACCACTGTGAGAAAATATAATAAAGGTACATTGGCAAATGAAACTAAGTTCTGAAATTCATAGTGTGGGATTCCACACTTGCCAGACACTACCCGCTTCAAAAATAATTCATTCCACCATGAAAAGAACTTGTATTCTTTTTTTTAAAAAAAAATGCCATAACTGTAATTTTTACATCCAACCAAAAAAAAAAAATATTTCACCTTCCTCCATAATATTGGCTGTAAAATAAGGTGGTATTCTTAATTATGAAAACATTAAAACAGCTAACTCTCCACCACTGTTTATTAATATTATATTGCCCCTATGGTTTTATGCACATTTTACTTCTTTCAATACCCTAAGTTCTCTTCCTTTCACTTACAGGCTCCCTTTGTTATGCTAACAAGAAGCATGTTGAAACTGTTCAGGTGCAGCTAAAAGGAAATTTCCTGAATCTAAACTGGAGTAGCCAACATGGTGCCCTGCAGATGTTGCTGGGCTGCAACTGTACCACCTTTTGACATTGGCAATGCTGGCTGGGGCTGTTGGGAGCCGGAGGCCAGCAAGAGTGGCTGGCTACCACATTGACAAGGCTTGCTCTAAGCCCTAATTTGGGTGGGCAGGAAAGAACGTCTCTGTGGTTGCTTCATTCAGCGTAAAATGGCCATAGTTCAAAAAGCATAGGCTTTGACCAATTCGATCCCCAAAGAAACAGGGTTTCACTTTTGCCGGTTTCAGAAGTCTGAGACTGGGCTTCTAAAGGTGCACTGTGATGGTTGGCCAGTTTTAGACTTTTTAAAAGCAAGAACTATTTTTCAGGCTGAGGGCCACTTTCTTTTCTGGACAGGCTTCTGGTGTGCGCATGCCAGCAGTGAGCAAGAACGGAGGCAAAATTAGGAAGAGCAATGAATGTAAATTTACCTTGGTAGGGTAAGCCAGTTTCTGCACCCACTCATGCACACCCCTTTGTCCTCCATCCATGAAGCAAGAATGAATAGTTCAATTATCTTGAATTCTAGTTCAAGGACAGATTCCAGGCAGGCAAAAGTACTCAGAGAGAGCACAAAGCAGAGCCAGGGTGGCTGGGGAGGAGGTATGGCCTGGGGAGGGCTAGGTAGTGAGGCCTGAGGTACCTGGCCCCTGTATTAAAGGGGCAGAAGATGCTTCTACTTTCAAGAACGCTTCCTCTTTAAGACAGTCTTCAGAAAATGTATCACTATTAAACTATTTCACAATCCTTGCCGACAGGGGGGATCCTTTCTATTTTGCCTGCCATATCTAAGTGGAAGGAAACAAGTTCTTGCCTTAATCATTTCCGTTTGGTTCATGTATTACTTCGTCCCCAGATGCAATTAGAATAGCAATGGCTCTTGCTCCTATTATATAGTGCCACCTGTGTGCCAGGCATTGGACTGGACTAGCTGTGCCCCAAGGGCAACGTTTTAATCATTTTAATGTAGTGAAAATTAGATTGCAACAGACAGACATTATCAGAATGGAGGATGTGGAGAAGCCAGGAACTGGCAATCAGCAGAGGGGATGAAATAGACGAAGACAGGCACAGAAGAGCAATAACAGAGACGCAGAGAGGAGAAGCTAAATTGCCAGAAATAACAGTTATGTGGTAGATATGGGCAGTTCAGTCTGTTTCTGGTCCAGGTTACTGTCACATGTGTTCATTCATCAGTCCCTTTCATTCTGCTTCCACATTCACACACACACACACACACACACACACACACACACACACACAAATTCACACTTGAGTACATGTAGTATATTTGAATGTACTTTCTCTTAAAATATGTAAGTTGCATGGTTAATGTGCATAACAAGCAACCGCTTCGCACATTCAGCAGCACTCTGGGAAAATGTACATGTAATCTTTCCATGAAGAAGGAATACTGTACATTCCCCAGCCAATATAAATAAGTAGCTAATTGCCACAAATTCAAATACAAAAAAAAATGCAATGTAATAAACTGTCATATTAATCAGAAATAGGACCTATTTTGGCAAATAAACTACACACACACACACACACACACACACACACACACACAACTTAGATCATAAGGTAATGATAGAATGGTTTGGGAAAGACTTTGTTTAAAACAACAGGAATGAAACCTGGTTCTTAAGAAGGAAAGCTTTATGGTGAAAAGTAAACTGAACTGAACTGGATGCTTTATGAAACATTGCTCTTGCTGGTGAAATAATACAGTATATTGCATGACATTTTAAAATGGCAAGGTTTTAATTTTTTTTAATGTGGTGAAAAATTAGATTAGTTTTAATGTCATGTTTTATTTGCTCGAAACGGAATGTGGATCTGGGGAGCCATATAACCATACTTGATATTTCTTTGAAAATGTTCATTTACCTAATTGTAAAGATTTGTTGCTGCATACCCTGTAGTATTGTTTTGTGAAGCAAAAAAGCTTTGAAATTGACAGCCAACATTTTCTCCATGTGCAAGCTAGTGCATAATGTGCAAATGAGAGTTTAAAATGTCCTACATTACTTTTGATTTGCAAAGGCCAGGGTGGCATCTAATACTGCAGAATGCTCAAATGGCTCGTGGGTGTTGCTTCGGAATGCAAGAGAAAGCTCAAAGACATTTCAACGGTGTTCCAATACAGTGGTGCAGTTTAGGCATCATTGCATGAACCAACATAAGGGAGAGTGGGGCTGGTCTGCCTCCAATATCCCTGCCAGTAGTCATTGAGGGGGGCTGCTTACTAGGCTTCCTAATGCAGGGATCACCACTGGTTACCAAGAGGGGGAGTGGTCAAACTGCGCACACAGTGACAACCTTTCCACCACCTCATCCCTTCCCCTCTCCCTCTCGGTAACCGGTAGTGACCCCAGCATGGGAAACCAGGTAAGCAGTATAACCCCAACTTGCCCTGTCCCACTGACCACTGTGGGCCCCAGAATATGCCGCTCTCACCCTGGCCTTTAAGTAGAAAGCCAAAGGGGGTGACCAAATCATCCATCATGTTTTCTTTTGTTTGTGACCTCATGAGGAACAGAGCAGAAGCAAAGTGGTGGTGGTCTAAGTGGACAATTGGCCTGACCTAGTACAACAGTAAGAGTTATTCGGCAGTGGAACAGACTCCCATGAGAGGTGGTGGACTCTCCTTCCTTGGAGGTTTAAGCAGAGGTTGGGTGGCCATCTGTCATGGATGCTTTAGCTAAGATTCCTGCATTGCAGAGGGTTGGACTAGATGAGTCTTGGGTCCCACCCAACTCTAAGATTCTTTGAAAAGTCTTAGTAGCTTATCTGAGCATATCAGGTTGTGCTACTGGTCAGCTGGACCCTGGTTCCATATGGAAGAAAAAACATTCAGACTTCAAAAATGATTATTTATCTCCCCTAACACCTTCCAAGAAAACAACAAAGGTCATTGGCAATGCAAACTGGTTCTGAGGGAGGAAGAGGACAGAAGAAGATAGCCATTGCTATTTAGAATCATAGAGATGGAAGAGACCACAAGGGCCATCCAGTCCAACCCCCTGCCAAGCAGGAAACACCATCAAAGCATTCCTAACAGATGGCTGTCAAGCCTCTGCTTAAAGACCTCAAAAGAAGGAGACTCCACCACACTCCTTGGTAGCAAATTCTACTGCCGAATAGCTCTTACTGTCAGGAAGTTCTTCCTAATGTTTAGGTGGAAGCTTCTTTCTTGTAGCTTGAATCCATTGCTCTGTGTCCGCTTCTCTGGAGCAGCAGAAAACAACCTTTCACCCTCTTCTATATGACATCCTTTTATATATTTGAACATGGCTATCATATCACCCCTTAACCTTCTCTTCTCCAGGCTAAACATACCCAGCGCCCTAAGCCATAAGGCATCGTTTCCAGGCCTTTGGCCATTTTGGTTGCCCTCCTCTGGACACGTTCCAGCTTGTCAGTATCCTTCTTGAACTGTGGTGCCCAGAACTGGACACAGTATTCCAGGTGAGGTCTGACCAGAGCGGAATACAGTGGTACTATTTAGACCAGTGGGGAGCTCTTTCCCCATAAAGTCAGTTAGGGGTCACATCTGATGGTGGCAGAACCAGATCAGATGATAGGTTTAGACAGAGCCCAAAGTGGACAAAGTTTGCAGCCCTCCCTCTCTTGCCACCCCTTCCCTCCTTCCCACTCACCCGCCCACAAACTCACATACTTTCTCTCTCATGCTCAGTCTGCGGTTCCCCATCTCTCCATCTGTTTCACCTTTCTCCCCTCCTTAAGTGATCCCTTGCAGAAGATCACATGTGGTCCCCAAGCTGCAGGTTCTTCTCCCAACGTTTATTGGTTTATGTATTCCTTTTACTGCAAATTGTATGAGAAATGCATACAGAGGTCCTTGAAGTGGGCACAGCTGGGATGGGAGGAAGAGAAACCACAGAGCCTGTGGGGACCAGGAGGTGGGAGAAGGAGGTCTTTGTCCAAACAGCAATTATGACAATCTCTGTCAAAGCCATAATACTTCAGATGGAAATAACCATTGCAGTCAATTGAAACTAAAACAGAAGTTTTTGGCAATGGAAACCAATTAGTTTTCCTATATTGGAAAATGACCAGGGCACAGGTTCACAGAAGTGAAATTTTGAAGTGGCCTCTTTACAGCAGTTCAGGGAGCAAACATAACCTCATTAGTCTTTAAATGGTGCTCAATATTTGAGCGGTTTATTGTGTGATTAATTTTAACCTGGGTTGGAGTTTTATTTTTAAGGGAGAATATATTAAGGGCAGGAAGCAGTTTTTTACTAACACTTTGACGCTGTTTTCATATGATTAAGGCATCAGAGACAGTTATATAGCTAGAGGTATTGGACAAATGTCTCATGTGAAAACTGAAGATGTGGGTGGCACAGTTCACTCGCAGTTCCTTAGTAAATGTTCCTTTCCCTTCAGGCACCACTGAGATGGATGAAATGTCAAACAACAGCTCCTGTAGCTTTCTGATTGTGACACTCTATAATTTGTATGATTTTACACTGTGTGTGTTTTTTTTTTAATGATGCTGGCTAATGTGATATAATTCTTTGGCTGTGAAGGGTCTGACTGTGAAAGATCTTGCTACATAATTTTAAAGTGTCCTCGAGTCCTGTGGGGACACCCACAGCAGAGATCCCAAAGTGCTCGTGCTTCAGTTCTACTTCACACTGGAAGCAGATGTCTTTTCCCGTAGATAGAACAACAATAACAACAATTCTACTACAGTCATACCTCATGTTGCTTCTGCTTCAGGTTATGTCTTTTCAAGTTGCATCCCGTGGCAACCCGGAAGTACCAGAACAGTTACTTCCGGGTTTCATCACTCGCACAGAAGCGCTAAATCATGCTGCGCACGTGTGCAAACATGTTGCTTATGGATGCAAATGCTTCGAGTTGCGGACGTGCCTCTGGGACGGATTACGTCTGCAACTCGAGGTTCCACTGTACTGGTAAACTCACTGCCCATGTCACTCCCAAGTAATATGAGGTGACCATTGTGGTTGGAATTACTCCGTCAACATGGAATGTCCCTCAACCAGCAAGAGTGATGATCCAGTCAGCACCCCCCCACACACACACACACCAGCTCTATGCTCATTTAAATTCTTCTCAGAAAAGTGTCTCTACTTTGGTACCACCCAAAGGAAGCATTGTTATGCACACCCACACAAATACATGTTTTTCTCTTTAAAAAATAACACAAACACCAAAAGTTTTGAACCACTTTAAATCTTATTACTATCCATTGTTTATTAAATATGAGGTTGCCATACCTGCAGTGTGGAGGTTTGAAGTTTGTTTCACTCGTCTCGAAATCTGGTATTATTACATAACTAAAGGTAAAGGTAAAGGACCCCTAGACGGTTAAGTCCAGTCAAAGGCGACTATGGGGTTATGACGCTCATCTTGCTTTCAGGTCAAGGGAGCCTACGTTTGTCCACAGACAGATTTCTGGGTCATGTGGCCAGCATGACTAAACTGCTTCTGGTGCAATGGAACACCGTGACAGAAACCAGAGCAGATGGAAATGCTGTTTACATAACTATGAACTACACACATAGGCCCCAACAGCTCTGTATCGCAGTACCATACCACTTTAAGCAGTCATGGCTTCCCACAAAGAATCCTGGAACTTTTGTTTGTTAAGGGTACTGAGAGTTGTTGTGAAACCAGTTCATCTTGCGGAGCTACAGTTCTCAGAGTGGTTTAACAGTCAGTCCCTCTTCCCAGGGAACTCTGGGAAATGTAGCTCTGTGAGGGAAATAGGGGTCTCCTAACAGCTCTCAACTTCCTTAACAAACAACAGTTCCCAGGATTCTATGGAGGAAGCAGTGACTATTTAAAGTGGTGAAATACTGCTTTAAGTGCAGATACATGCATAGATGCTGAGAGATGTGAAAGAGAATTGGGGTTTCTGGGGGCTGCCAAACAGGCAAACTCGGAGAAATTGGAGAAATTGTAGTTGTTCTCGTGGATTGTGGCTCTCTTATGTAGGTAACCTGTGATTTTATAAGGTTTGATCCCAATGGTATAATAAATCTGTCTAGTTATTGTTGCCTGAAAGGTTCTCTCATTTCCAGAATGCACCTGATGTGCAGTCATGTTTTAACTAAACAACTGCTCTTTCAGCAGTTCCATGGCTCCTCAACCATTATAGTGTCATTGTTATTGCAGAGTGAAGTATTCCTCCCTCTGAGTTGGCGATGCACTTTTCAGCTCTGTGAGTTTCCCCATGGAAACAGGGCACACAGTTCCATACTTCATTATTGGAGCCCCTTCTAACATGTGTAACTGGATCATTAAATCACATTAAAAATTAGATAGTCTCTGCATGCTGTAGTCAAGCATTAGCAGTAATATCAGGTAGCCTGAAAAACAGGTGAGTTTTAATGTTTTCTGTCTGAAGGAGGTGGCACTGGGAGGGTTTTAAAAACACAAACAGCAAGGTTTTCCTCAACACTAAAGGCACAAGTCTGTGGCTTGATCAACATGGCTTCTGCTTCTGAACACCCTTGCTGTTTCTCTGGAAACAGTTGCTAGTCTCTAATGTCACACGAACAATGGACTAACATTTCTGCTAATGTTGTATCTGAAGGTCACAGGGTGAACTTCTATGGCTTCATTACTTAGACACACTGGGAGTAATGAGCCCTGGAATCCCTCTAGACAGAGTATTTTGCATTTTTGAAAGTCACCAGCATAACCTGAAAATGTTGCCCCCCGATGATCTTTCTTTGTCCCAAAGGGCTAGAGATGAGAAAGAAGGAAAGAGACTGAGGATAATTTATGAGAGCAAAAACTTGGAAGGGGTACAAGGGGTGGAATTATACCAGATCTAAAAAAAACAAGTCAAAGAGGAACTAGATGTGAGGAGAAAGAGCAATGAAACAGACAACAGTGACCTAAAACCTGTCATAGCTCAACATCTAGGAAGTGACTACCTGTATCCAGGTCAGGATTGCCTGGCTTTTCTCAGCCTGAGGGAAAGTATTGTTTATTTAGCTAAAAGCTCATGCTAGCACAAAGATTAGAACTAGATTTGCCCCTCTGCTCCCCTACCCATGCCTCACACCTTTGTCATATCTGCTCTGGAGGGTTGCAGAAAACTCCAGGACCGATTTAGTGTTTACATGGAGAGGAGATAGAGAGATCATTATGTTGCACAAGGAAAAATCCTTGATTTGATGCAACAATCTGCTCAACACTACGGCTAAATATAATCTATAATTTTATATATCTGTATTTGGGTTGGATTATATATATATATTCTGTTTATCAGTTCACACATACATCCACACACAGTTTTGAGGATGTGGAAGTTAGTGGGCTGGAGGCACTATACATTAAGCTTTCTCCTCTTTATATATATAGTTTCCTTGGTGGGCCACTAGTTCCTCCACAGAAGGGGCTGGTGGAGAAGAATAGGATTACACTTGCCTTTGACCATCACAAATGTCGTCAGATTCCAGATTCCACTCCCTTGGGATATATGTGTGTGTGTGTGTGTGTGTGTGTGTAGTGATACATTGGGGCTTACACCACCTTTACAGAGTTTTCTTTGAAAGGCAGATGGAGAGTCTTCTGTGTTTCATTCCACTTTCTTTTATCATCATCATATACTATCCTTTCCTGCTGGTCATAAGAGCAAATGCAAAAGCATGCTCAATGATAAACCTGACACTCCCATTGGTCCAGTTGCACTGTCCAACCTCACACTGCCCCAGCCTCAACCAGATAAGCATCAATGATGCCAGTGTCAGGGAGATGGCTCCATCCCACCATAGAGACTCCTGCTGATTTGTATTGAATGTAAAAAGCAAGAATTAAAAAGCAACTCTCACAATAGTCTTGGATGCAAACTCCATACTTATTTCAATTGGAACATGAAAGCTGGGAATAAGGCTGAATTGTATATGAGTAGGATGGATGAATCTGCATTTTTCAGTTCTTTTCAGTTTTCCAGTCTTAAATTCTGTTCTGAATTTAAACATCAGTTTGTGTGTGTGATCATAAAAAATCTACCAGCAGTTTGGTGCATCCCCCCCCCCCCAGGATATAAACATTTTAAATGCAATTTTCCAACATATATATTTTGCAAGCAATCTTCTTGCATGTTATTTTCACTACTATGTGTATCTGAATGCCCACTTTCCCCTGATAAGGACATTTTTGTACAAATCATTTAGTTGGAGGACTGCAACACAAAACTTGGAAAAGTGTGAATTTCCAAATATAACTGTCCTGTTCCAGGGAGTATGAATTAGGAAGCTTTGTATTAAAATGTCAAACAACTGAATTTCTCCCCCATCTCTACTTAGGAATGTTCCATTGAACTCAATGGGGCTTACTTTGGCATAAACAGGTATAGGGTACCACTGTAAAACCTTTTGGAATTGTTTTCTGACTTACACCAGATGCATATTGTCTAGCATCAAGCCAGTAAGTTATTTCTGATGTCCTGCTTAGCTATTCCCTCAGCTTGCTATGTTTCCTCATCTGTTGAGGTTTACTTAAATCCACAGGAGCATATTTCATCTTTATCTATAATTCCCACATTGCTAGGCAGACGAAATTATACCAGCTACTATGCTACTTTTCTATTTGACAGGTATATTTCCAGATTTGTATCTACTTCTATTTCCCTTGCATTAGATTCTGGTTCTCAGGATGACACAATCCTTAATGTCTTCCTCCCTCCCTTCCATAATTTCTATGCAATCACATATTGGCTTCAAATACCATAAACCATTAATAAAGAAACAGCAAGTAACTTTTTAGTCACTTAAATAATAACTCACATCTTTGTTTTGTGGTTTTGGTCTCTGTGGATCTTTAAGTAATATGTTCATCGAAAACACACAATTCCAGTTTTCCTCTCTCAAATATTCTTCATATTATTTCTACAAATGGTCAGGAAGATTGGAGCAAACCACTTTTTAAATTTCACATCTGAAAGCTGCAGGTGCCTTTCCCTAGGAATATCTTATAGAGCCTTTCTTCACAAATGCGAACGGATCCAGACAGCATCTTGATGATTAAAAAGTAAGCTGCCATTATTGCATTTTGTAGTTGCAAGTGGGTGAATGAAATGAGCCATTATTTTCAGTTTACATAATGGAATGTTTTGCCTACTGTTCTAAAAAATACTTCAGGCTCTAGGTAAGGAGAATGAATGTGACATTCAATTTTTTTAAAAGACCTTTTTTGCAACAATAACTAAAGCCATTATCAAAGGTGCATATTTCTGCTACATAAAATATTGAAATACACTCCAAAGCTGCCCAAATCTTTCTGAGTTGGTTTAGATGTTTGATGTCATTTATTTTTTTCAAATATGGATCAGTGGCGCTGTGGGTTAAACCACTGAGCCTAGGGCTTGCTGATCAGAAGGTCGGCGGTTTGAATCCCTGTGACGGGGTGAGCTCCCGTTGCTTGGTCCCAGCTCCTGCCAACCTAGCAGTTCGAAAGCACATCAAAATGCAAGTAGATAAATAGGAACCGCTATAGTGGGAAGGTAAACGACGTTTCCATGTGCTGCTCTGGTTTGCCAGAAGCGGCTTTGTCATGCTGGCCACATGACCTGGAAGCTATATGCCGGCTCCCTCGGCCAATAATGTGAGATGAGCGCGCAACCTCAGAGTCGGTCACGACTGGACCTAATGGTCAGGGGTCCTTTTACCCTTTACAAATGTTATGACTTTTCTCTTCAAAGTAGTTCAAAGGCCACCTGTATAACAAACCATAATGTGGGCAGTGTACTCGTAATCTGGTGAACCGGGTTCGAGTTCCACTCCTCCACATGCACGTGATGCATGACCTTGGGCTAGTCACACTTCTGTGAAGTCTCTCAGCCTCACTCACCTCACAGAGTGTTTGTTGTGGGGGAGGAAGGGAAAGGATAATGTTAGCCACTTTGAGACTCCTTCGGGTAGTGATAAAGCAGGATATCAAATCAAAACTCTTCTTCTTCTTCTTCTTCGCATGAGTATAAACATGTGGTTTGTTACTTGTTACTTGGCTTAAGTTCTCTCATACATCTTCTCAATATCTTCCCTTTTACCTTATCTTTTCTAAAAGACTTGAATATACTTCTCTTTATTTCCATTTTAAATTGCCTTGGCTTCTCCTCCCATTTTCCTGCTGCCCAGACTGATTTCAATCTGAAGTTCTCTGGTGTCAGCTTGGACAATGAAGTTGTATCAGACATATAAAGATTATATTGCTTCCCTGAAAGCCCCACTTGGGCTTATTGCTAAGTAACAGTTCAGATTCTTATGAGCAGAGCCGTACTAGAACTTTAAAATGTTACTACAACTCTCTCTCAGAGTATGATACACTAGATTAACATGAATAGAATTAAACTGAAAGTGACCTGCCCTGGGCCTCTAACTTTCCTCCCTTCTGCTCACCTAATCACATTATACTTCCCTAATTCCCTCTCCTTCACATTCATCCACTCCCAGCAGTTTGATTGTAGTGGTTAATCTTGCATTGCTGTTCCCCACAGCAGTTCCTTAGTGGTTTCTTCAGGACATGTTCACATGTACTTCATCTTCTGAGTCATCAAATAATGTGTCCTGCACAGATGTGGAACTGTAAGGATTCCAAATAGTTTGCAAACAAGTATAGCCTGCAAAGCAATGCTCACTAACACACACACTAACACACACACACACACAGAGAGAGAGAGAGAGAGAGAGAGAGAGAGAGAGAGTACTGTATATCCATCCTTCATAGACAATTTCCTTTCTTGCTACCACAGACATTAGTAAACACAAGGTACTGTGTTCTTCTGCCCCCCAGTGGGTAGAAAATAACTCTCTGATTCAACTATCTCCAGACCATAAACCGGTGATGAAGAAATGACAACATGGTGTGTCCTTATTGAGGATTCACTATACAGTGGTACCTCGCAAGACGGATGCCTCGCGCGATGAAAGCATTTTGCGATGTTTTTGGTGACTCGCAAGATGAAGTTTTCTATGGCCGTGTTTTGCAAGACAAAGTTTTGTTGTTGTTTTTTGTCGCGGCAAACCGCGCTTCACAAGACGAAATTATTGCAAGACGAAGCGACTCGCGGAATGAATTACTTTCGTCTTGTGAGGCGCCACTGTACTAAGAATGAGTTTGAGGCCACTCAAGCAATAAAGTTGGCAAGGGTGTTAGATGTTGACCTGTATTAAAACCCTACTCCGTTTGGAACTCACTGCAAAGCCGTTGACACACCTGTGGCCTCCATTTGCCCCATTGGTAGAATAAGGATAACCATACTCCACAGGGCTGCGACTGTATAGTGAGGATTGATAAGGATTACAAAGACCCCTGCAGGAGAAAAGCACTACAACAATGTTGAATTGTATATCTGTAATTTAAAATAAATGCTCTGAAGGCACATGAGTCAGCTACCTGGCCGAAGCTAAGAAGCCCAGAGTTTCCCAGAGTTCTCTGTGAAGAGGGATTTGCTATTAAACCATTCTGGAAACTGTAGCTCTGTGAAGGAAATAGGGGCCTCCTAACAATTCGTATAACCCTTAACCAACTACAGTTCCCAAAAAATTATTTGTGGGGAGCCATGAGTGTTTAAAGTGGAATCATAGAATCACAGAATCTCAGTGCTGGGAGAGACCCCAGGGGCCCCCTAGTCCCACCCCCTGCAGTGCAGGAAGAACCCTTTAAATGTATGGTGTGGTTGTGATTTGAATGATCCCCCACTCCCTAAACTCCATTCCTGCCCACTTACACTTCTGGCCAAGGATAAGCATCAGACATGCTGGACCAATGTCACAAATCACAAATGAACACTATGTTTCACTTTGCTATTTCCCCACTGCCTGTGACATTTTCTTCTTTGCCTTTACAAACAGCAGCTGTGTTTTTCTGTTCAGTAAGCCTTTGCTTCTTTCTCTTTCTTTCTTTCTTTGCTTTTCTTTCTTTCTTTTTCTATTTTGTTCTTTCTTTTTTAAAATAAAATAAAATAAAATCCTGTCTCTAAAGAGTGTTACCCATCGTGTACATAGATTCCTCTGGCCAGGCTTTGGAATCCATATTAGGTTTCAGATATGCTGAGTTGGAATTAATACCACTGACAATTATAGCGTGAAATTGCAGCGTTGTGGATAATTAGCCATTCTTCCTATCCTGTATTTACTTAGCCAAAACCTGTTCTATAGTATTAATAGCTGAAGGCTACACATGTAAAAAGATTTTCAGTAATTAAACCTAGCTCAGGGAAAAGGGAAAAGGTTGGCTGACTTTAATTTAAGATAGTTCTCTGACGAAGAAGAAAACAGTGCAGAGTTCTCATACAGCTTGTAGACATTCACTTCCTCCTTCGGTGTGGTAAAAGGAAATGAACAGGTTTTCACCTGGGGAGGTTAAATATGCACACATCTGGTGTTGTAAAGCTGTTCCACACAGTGCCTTTTTCTGGGGGTACTATGGAGTTACTTGTTTTGTGCATAATTGGTTCTTCATATATAGAGATTTGGAAGGCATATAGGAGTTCATAGAAGTTTATAATCAATAGAAATCACACATTTGTCTTCTCAGGATATTACAACTATATACCAAATGCTAAGGGATGCGGGAGGCTCTGTGGTCTAAACTACTGAGCCTCTTGGGCTTGGCGATCAGAAGGTTGGCAGTTCAAATCCACACAACGGGGAGCTCCCATTGCTCTGTCCCAGCTCCTGCCTACCTAGCAGTTTGAAAGCACGCCAGTGCAAGTAGATAAATAGGTACCGCTGCGGTGGGAAGGCAAACGGTGTTTCAATGCGCTCTGGTTTCCATCACCATGTTCCGTTACGCCAGTAGCGGTTTAGAAATGCTGGCCACATGACCCGGAAAGCTGCCTGTGGCCAAACGGTGGCTCCCTCAGCCTGAAAGCGAGATGAGTGCTGCCTGTAACCCCAAAGTCGCCTTTGACTGGACTTAACTGTCCAGGGGTCCTTTACCTTTACCTTTTTGTACCAAATGCTAAGAAGCATAGATTGTCTGCAGTGAAGTCCTCTTACAGCAAGTGCCGTGGGCCACTTTTACATCCCTCCACTCGGTTGTGTTTTGGTTTTATGCAGTGTCTCATCACTTGGGTCATTTAATGCATGACAGCACGACTTCAATACTTCAATATTTCCTTAGCTTCATGAGTGGAATTTGGGAGGAAGATATGTTGTATACCAGGCACGTCCAAAAGGTAGATCGTGATCTACCGGTAGATCACTGGACATCTGTGGTAGACAGGGCCGTCTTAAGCGTATCTGGCGCCCCTGGCACCGTGGTGCAAAGATCCCTCTGGCGCCCCATCCCCCCACCCCGTTTCACACCACGGCTGTCTGGTGGGCGCTGCGCACAGCTCGGCACCTCCCTGGCGGCCCGGTGCCCTGGCGCATTGCGCCACCCAGCCTTGCCTTAGAGCCAACCCTGGTGGTAGATCACTGGTAGATCACTGGCTCCCCCCAAAGAAGCCCAAGAACTTTGGCTCCCCTAAAAAAGCTAAAGATTTTTTTATAATTTTTTTTATTTTCTTACTTTCACAACATACAACCATACAATAACAAACAATAAAACCTTTCTGCTCCACCAAGCTTTTGACCCCCTCCTCCCCTCCCTTTAGCAGGTAATTTATTTCACTTCCAAGAAAAAGAAAAAGAGAAGAAAAAAGCTAAACATTTTAGCCCTGCAGCCCATAAAAAGAACTCAACAACTTTGACCTGAACCCCTAAAGAACGGGCCTTCCTCTTCCGTAAAAAAAGCTCAACAACTTTGACCTAAACCCCCCCCCCAAAAAAAGGGGGTAGATAACTGCCAGTTTTTAACTCTGTGAATAGATTGCAGTCTCTTGGGAGTTGGCCACCCCTTTTTTATACTATGGCACAGGAGTAAGAGATGGGATGAAGTTGTTTTGCAGGTATGAATCTGGGAGTTTTGAAGACACCTAACCTTTAACCTTTTTGCCTCTTCCTGCTTTGGTTTTGCTGCCTCAAAGGAATGCTTTAAAAAAATAATAAAACACCACGACCACAACATGGGGAAAGGTTTATACTGCCCCTCTGTGCCTGCTGTGATTGTGATTAATGTTAGCCTTCCAAACCCCAGAGGTCGCTAATTTTATTTTGCAAAAGTGCTAATTGAATGTAAAGATGCATTTAATGTCACATTTGAGGGATCCCTGACACACCATGACAGAAGAAAAAGAGTGCAATGGGAAATGCAGGGAAATGGGAGAGACTTATCAGTGGCACAAAATGTGCAGGGGGGAGCGTCTAGTTTCCAAGGCACCCTATGTTTTGATAATCAGAGCTGCAACAGTGCTAAATTAATAAGCATGCCAGATGAATGATCAAACATCCAGAAAAGATCAACTGAATAAACCATGGTACAGTGGTACCTTGGTTTTCAAACTTAATCTGTTCCGAGAGCACGTTCGACTCCCGAAACCATACAAAAACCAAGGTGTGGCTTCCGATTGGCTGCAGGAGCTTCCTGCACTCAATCGGAAGCACTCAGATGTTCAGCCTCCGAAAAACGTTCGCAAACTTACTTCCGGGTTTGTGACGTTTGGGAGCCGATTTGTTCAGGAGCCAAGCCGTTCGAGAACCAAGGTACCACTGTATTATCTTGACTATGAACTTCAATCTGAATTAGATGCAACCATCTCTCCAAGGTGACCATACATTCTATACATTGAAAGTACATTCTTTCTCCCAAAGAATCATGGAATCAATAGTTTGTTAAGGATGCTAGGAATTGTAGCTTGGTGTGTGGGTGTGGGTGGGTGTGGGTGTGTAAATACAGTTCCCATGATTCTTTGGGGGGATGTGCTTTAAAAGTATGGTGTGTACACAGCCTGAGTTTGTAAGCTGATAAAGAAATATTTGGCAAGAAGCGATCTGTGGAGTAATACATATTTTTCTGCGGCATTTTTAATGTCTTTTTGAAAATTGAAGAGTTGGTTCTAGGATATAAAAAGGAAATTAAATATGGGGATGATGAAATGTTAGATGAAAGGAAAGCAGCTTGAAGTTTTCATATTACAAGAAGGTTGAATTACAGTAGGTATAATTTGTGCATTTCCTTTTTTTTAATCTAAAAACACATGGAGATTCTAGGATTAAAAAACAAACAAAGGAACTTTATAAATTCACTCATGTGCCAAAGGCAAAAAAAAGGTAAGATACAACTCTTGCCTTTATTTGGGTATCATGTAAGCTGCTTTCAGCCCAGTTCTCCAATATATATTCTCACAGCAATTTCATCCCTGATACAAATAAATACTTCTGCCCACTACTCTCCATTCTCCAATATCATTCAATGTGGGAAATGAACTATTTTAGTTGAATAAATTTCACTGAACGTGTTCACAAGCCTCTGAACTAAATCTGAAAGTGTTCCCATAACTGCTTGGTGAACTAAATGTGAAGTAAGTGATTAAATTCATTTTGGGGAAGACCTTCTAACAAATTCTAGGTCATCTTCATGTTCGTTCCTTCCTCTGCCCAGCAGGAAGGCTAGACTCATAGGTTTCTTTTAAAAAAAAAGCAAGTTAACAAGCAAAATGCAAAGGTAATATTGTAAGACTTATTAAGCAGATACGAAACTCCTGCTGTTGCTAAAGCCACTTAGGACTCAGCTTGTTGTCGTTTAGTCGTGTCCGACTCTTCGTGACCCCATGGACCAGAGCACGCCAGGCACTCCTGTCTTCCACTGCCTCCTGCAGTTTTGTCAGACTCATGTTGATGGCTTCGAGAACACTCAGGACTAAGCTACATGGCTGCAAATATAACGTTTTAAGTGTGTTTTAAGTACAATACACAAATGTGACACTAGATGGCGCGGGTGAGCTAAAGGCAAATTTTATATATATTTCAAAACATTTTTTTTAAAAAAAGCATTTTCACATGTTGTTTTTTTTCATATGTATGTAGATTAAGCCTTAGTCACTTAATCACTGTTGCTTAAGCAATTAGAAGGAAGGAAAGTGAGGCATACCTCACTAATTCCTACCTGCTGAAAGATTCATTCTATTTCAAAAGGATCTGTTCGCAGCAAGAAGTAAAGGTACAAGATAAAGCAAATGATGACTTCTGCCTTTAACTGCTATGTGACTGGCACAAATTAAATGGGAAAAGCATTTTCTAGTATGGAAATACACTTCTGGGGAAAACTACACCTATCAACCTTCTGTATGCCATATTACTTGTGTGCAATCCCCAATTTACTTTATGACCCTATACTTCAGTTTCTGTGCCTCTGCCTAAATGAACCCGGGTATACTCAACATCTAGGAAAGTGGAATGGAGGAAGGCAGGGGCTGGGAACTTCTTATTCAATGTGGTTGTGGCCTGCTGGACTCTTACAGACTGTATCCTGGCAGGAAGAAAGGTGTGTGTGTGCACGCACACACACACGCAGAAATGGCAAATGCATAATTTGCATACTGATTCAAAATAACCATCAGAATATTTGGCTGCCTGTCTCTTTACATGTTTAAAAAATGTTGTCTAAGTCACATTAAACACACACACACACATACTTGAAGAGCAATAATCATGCAGTATTCTTTGAATAAGAAGGGAAGATTAAAACCTGCAGGAGTCCCACACTACACAGAATTACTAAAAGAATTTTGTGACACAAAGAAAATGCAAGGAGCCCATACTCCACATCGAGGAATTGCCTACTGTGTCACAGCAAGAGATGAGCTCAGACTACATGGCTAAATGCTTGCCCTGTATATACACAGCAGTTTCAATGGCTTCCAAATTAGGTCCCTTTATACTCTACCAATGAAATGCTGTACAATTGGGTAATTTTATGACACACCTAGGAGTGACTATTTTAATCGTAAAGTGAAAAATAAAGTAAGAACTGGCACAAAAGGTTAAGATATTGTCAAGGCTGAGAATGAATGCACACACACACACACACACACACACACACACACCTCACAAGAGCTTATCTGGGCAAATCAGTAGCAATCAGCTAAAAGAAAGGAAAAAGCAGAGACTCCGATATCCCAAACTGTGAAGCCAACAGAAGGAACAAAACCAGAGAGAAACCATGCTGAGATATCAAATGGAGGCTGCCTGCGACCCACAGAGAATATTTGTTACAGCTAAAGTGGGAACCTAGGAAATTGTCAGTTCTGGAGACCAAGGGAAAGACCAAAAAATAAAATAATGAGCAGGAACATAGAACAGGGCTGCATTGGCTTATTGTCAGAACTACATTTTCTACACGTTGTCATGTTGCCTAATTAACTGCATCTTAGCTTCATAGTAAAAGTCAAGGTTGCTGTTTTGCTATTGCTGCATGCATCTTAAATAAGTTATGTTAAATTTCTCAGGCAAATTTAATTAAACAGGCCACTTATATGTGACCACAGAAATCAAGGGTTATATCACTTTACAGCAACACATTCAACGACAGGTCTGAATACAAAAGCATATTGCCGTCACATCGGAAAGAAGACTCGAGGCAAACAGCATTATGGGTAACCGTGTTATATTTATTAAAATGTAACAAAACAGAGAATCTGGAAATGAACCAGATGGAAGAAATTAACCCAATCAAATATGTCTGTGCTGAGGATTTGTAATAAATGGGAGGACACAATCCCTCTTATTTCTTGAGCAAGCCTGCAGTTGCATGCTGTGGTCATGCAGCAAGTTTTCTTAAGATTCCTCCCCGCTGTTGAGTGCACCTTGGGTGCGCGAACCTGACATGTAGACCACGGCTCCACTGGCCAATGTTCACCCCAATGTGCCTGCCAGATCAATCCTCACAAAAAGGCTGAGATATCAACACTAGCATTTCTTAAACCCTACCCGGATTAAATGCCAGTTAAACCAAATTCTAAAACACCATTCCAGCCAGGCAGACAACACTCAACAGAGTGACATAGGCAAAAAAGAGGAGACCCAAGGACTGTTAGGAGCTCCTCCTAAAATTGATGCTCAGTACCTGACAAAAGACAACTAGCGGCACCCACCCTGGTGGGAGGGTGGGTTTCAAAAGGGGGAAGAGTCATAGTTGCCAAGTCTCCTGCTGAAAAATGTGGGATCAGCAGCGGCGCATGTCCGGACATGTGTGGAAGCGACTTCCGGTGCCACGCTACCCATGTCTGGGCACCGGAAATCGGGTGGCGCCAGGACCCAAAATAGAGCCTCCCTGGCAGGTAAGAAATCCAGGGGATTTACAGGATTTTTCCCAATCTGGGCTGCCAGCGGGAAACGGTTTAAAATACGGGGGTTTCCCGCGAAAAACGGGAGACTTGGCAGCTATGGGAAGAGTGGGGGATGGAGTCGGCATAAATAGTCTGGTCTCCACCTCTTCCTTATTGGGCAAAGTGCCCCACATGCCAAACTACATCTCTTCCCCTGGAGGAAACCAATTATCCTCTTTTTCCAGGGGAGGAGGGTATTGTAAATACACTCCACTTAGAGGTGGGGATGGCATTCACATGCAAATAGATATTTATGTCTCAAATTGATTGCAACTTAGCAATTCCCCCCCCCACACACACACACCCTGAATGAATACCATGGAGGAACATATGTGAGCATGGAGGAAGGAATGTTTACGTACAGAAAAGTTATGTACGCTTTCAATGTGCATTAAATGTATGGTGTATGCAGCCTTGATTTGGTGGGATGTAATCTATTGGCTGTGGACCCAGGTGGCGCTGTGGTTAAACCACTGAGCCTAGGGCTTGCTGATCAGAAGGTCGGCGGTTCGAATCCCTGTGACGGGGTGAGCTCCCGTTTCTTGGTCCCAGCTCCTGCCAACCTAGCAGTTCGAAAGCACGTCAAAATGCAAGTAGATAAATAGGAACCACTACAGCGGGAAGGTAAACGGTGTTTCCATGTGTTGCTCTGGTTTGCCAGAAGCGGCTTTGTCATGCTGGCCACATGACCTGGAAGCTATACGCTGGCTCCCTCGGCCAATAATGCGAGATGAGCGCGCAACCCCAGAGTCGGTCACGACTGGACCTAATGGTCAGGGGTCCCTTTACCTTTACCTTTAATCTATTGGTACAGTCAAATGCAATGTTCCTTATTTCGCTGGTGTGGGTACGGGCATGGTGACATCCAGTCAGTGTAACTTCATGTTCCGCTGGTCTGGAGCGCCCTCCCCCTGCATGTGATCTGGGAGATGGGCTTAATAACTATTATTCATCACACCTTGCCCTGCATCCTGAAACTTCTCTTTTTCATCACCTGATCTCCCTATCTCGCCTCATCTCATTAATAAATGATAAAGAAATTAGTGGTGCCTGATGTGGAACAGGACTCAGGAACCTAGAAAATATATACATTTTGAGGGAGGGAGGGGACCATAATATTTTAGTTGTTGAACCAGAAGTGTGTGGAAAATTGGAAGGCAGAACTATAGCATTTGTTTTAAAATAAAGGGCATTTTTACTTTCCTGTGGTGTACAATAAACATACGCTTGACTGATCAATAATAGTGTTCCAGCAGAGGATGTTGGGTCAGCAGACAGAATTTATACTAATGCTAACTTCCATCACCATCAAATCAATTGTGTTGGTAATCACATTTGATCTAAATTAACAGGTGTAAAATGATTAAGAACGCTTCTCCATTATCAGCATGATGCAATGAGGGGAGGGGAGGGGGGCAGAGAGAGAGAGTCGGTACTGATCTTTGGAAATATTTTAACCGTTGCTCTGAAACAAGGAAGTTAGTTTCCTCTATGATGCCAGGGTAGGAGAAATGGAATCTGTCAGTCATTAAAATGGAAGGCATATAGCACTGGGGCTGTCTGCAGAAGAAATTGGATTTCTGTGTCTGGGTCCTCCTGATTCCTTTTTATTCCACAAAGCAAATTGCTTTGCTGTACCTTCAGAATAAAACAGGAAAGGCTTCAGCTGACAGAGATAACATTAAAAGCTCATTAGGAGCCATGCATTGTATTCTCTACTGAACAATGTATATTAGGAGACCAGCTCTTGTAAAAGGCAAAACTCATTTTCAAAGCGTTATGCAATGCTAGGTGAATGCCACTAACCTTTTTTTAGCCCCCAGTGTATTCTCCCACACCGTTTTCATTTTCTTTCTGTCCAAGACATCACATTTTAACATTTTATTGACAAGTTATTTTCTTTCAGAAAAAGAAGAAGTTAGGCTACAGGAATCCATTCATGACCAAACAAGTATTTAAATGATTTCAATAAATTTCTCTGTGCACCCACACAAAGCTTGATGTTGTTGAGTATTTGTTTATACTTGTGTGCGTGTATAATTTTTATGACCCGTATCAACCAACTTCATGCATTATTTCTGCCCCTGATACATCTGCACAGAAGGTGCAAAGAACATAGGAAGGGGACCCGGGTGTCTGAGCATCCATGGAAAGGTAGAATGTAAATGTATAAATCAATCAATTCTGAACAATGATGAATGAGCTAGCTAGTCTACCAAATGGATGGTTTGCTTGCATGAAAACATAGAGATATATTAGATGAAGCTCTTAGGAGCATTTAAAATCAGAGTGGTCCAACTTTTTATACCAAGAGGACTGCAAGAGTGCAAAACACCCCATTCTGCCTTCCACCCCTTTTGTGACATCTTTCTGACATTTTCAGTGTTATGCGCATGTGCATAAATGGGCAGCTGTCTGTTCAAAACAGTGAAAACATTAAGGACACCTCCAGACTGCCAGGATTTGTGGGGAGGGATTCAAGTGCATTCCAGAACTTTAGGTTTGCACGGCCATCATTAATCCTCCAATCATGTTTTCTCTGTGAATCAGACTTTTCCTATGGCACCTGAAGGATATTCTAAAATAGATAGATAAATGACTAAGTAAATAAATACCCATGTCAGACAAACCTACCCACCACAAACCAGGTGACGGCCACAATCCTCTACACACATACCTGTGAGTAATATTCGCAGAAAATAATGGAACCTACTTCCGATTAGACATGGGTTAGGATTGCCATGTAGGGGAGATCTTTAAGCAGAACCTTGTTTCTCTGGGAATTTGGCTATTATTGGATCCATACCCTTGTATTAAAAGAAACAAAATCACACAAAAAAGGTTATCAGCCACAAGGGGCTGAATAAATTACTTAGCTTAGGTGTGAGTATATATTAAGTTGCCATGTTTATTAGGAATAAATATATACATATATCATATCAAGCAGCCTCATGGTAGCTCATTTCAAACCTTTGATAGCATGAAGTCATCTTTTGGGGCTAATTTCTGTCTTTCTTTTTTACTTCTACTATTTATCTTTCCAATAAAGTTTAATAAAACTTGGGGATTTGATTCACTAAATGGTAGGCGATAAAAGAAGTGTTGGAGCCAAAGCTCTTGGCTTTTGCTTTAAAATATTTAACTTCAGTGCAGATGTTTCAGCAGATAGAGGGGTTGGCTTTACCTGAAACACATGGATCCAAATCAGAGCTCAGACATGGATTCCCTCATTGGGTGGTCTTACTTAACATGGTCTTTGACCCTCAATTTAACACCTCGAAATGGAACAGTAATTAGCTGTAGTGCTATAACTGGATTTTTTCCCCTGAAGATTGTCAAATTTATAATTGTGCCTGCCTGCATCACGCCTAATTTTAACTCTGTTGCTGGGGTGGCCAACAGGAACTTAAAAGAAGACTTAGATCAGGGAGATCAGCGGTGTCAGAGAGGAGGTTAAACACCCCTCTTCAGAGTGCCATCATGGGTCAGATTGAAACTGGATCCTCTATGAGCCATTTAGAATAATAAAAAAGGGGGAAAGATGATGGTGAAAAGCCAGAAAATTATCATTGATCTCCTGGAGATTGCATCATGTGTGGTTTGGCCCTGAACCTTGGCAGTCGCAGTAATGTATTGCTAATACTAAGTCTGGAATCCTGTGGAAGAGAAGGGAATCCAGCATATTTATATAACCTTGGACTCAGTAACAATGGCTCCAGGACATCCTTTGCTTCTTTAACCCATTTCCTAGGTCCAACCTGTGCTCAAGTGGAGAGGGGGGTATCAGCAGGGGCAGCCAATATGGTGCTCACCAGAAGTTGCTAAATGCCAGCTCCCATTAATCCCAGCCAGCAAAGCCAATGATCGGGGATATTGGGAAGTATAGTCTAATAGCATCTGGAGGACACCCTCAGATAACTCTGTTTTGCTCTATTTTGCCCCTAGAAACCTGAGACCACAATTGGGAAATCACACACACACACACACACACACACACACACACACACAATGTGGTCCGACAGCAAAAATAGAGAAAGAATGTGGGATAAAAGGTGGTGGCAGAGAATGCAGGGAGGTGGCAGAAAGAGGGGTATGTGAAAGAGAGAAGTTGGGTCCTGGGTGCTTTTTTGCTTGGGCCCAACCTGACCGCACTGTGGCATGCAGCTCCTGGCAGACTGCCTCCAAGAGAACACAGCCATCAATAGGAAATGGGTTTTCCTGCTGCTAGATATCCCCAAAGAGCAAAACTCCTTATATGCAATCTGGGGGTGCAGTTTGTTGGTCAGTGTTAGAACACAAGACAATGGCATCTCAAGTCCACTGTCCAATTCTCACAGTGGCCAACCAGCAAGTGAGAAACCAGCAAGCAAGCAGGACTTCTGAGCACAAGAGCACCCTTGCCTCCTGTGGTTTCAAGCAACTGGTATTGAGAAACATTTGCTGCTTCTGACCATGGAGACAGTGTTCTGGGATTGTTCTGCCATGATGCAGAAAATAAAAATGACAGGTCTTGGAAAAAGTGAGAGGGGGGATGTTCTTATTTAAGTCAATTCCCAGGCAACATTGATGCCTGAAGGGATGGCAGGAGAGAAGAATGGTGCTACTTGTGTTTTTAGCTCCCTTTCTCCAGTCTCTTGGCTTTCCTCACCATCAAACAATTTAAAGCTAGGGGACCCAAAAAAGCTTCTCCAAAACCACCATTTCCTCCATTGAGGTAGATTTCTCTCTTGCCGTGGCCACTAGCGTCAACTCATGCACTATTCTTCCATGCAACGAACTGAACAGCAGTTAGCAGATCTTTACGCCCACCTGAGAGGAGTCTTTGTCACCACTCCCTGCCTTACAGCTCCAATAAGACAATCTGACAAGTCTGAGGAACTTCACTCTCTCCACTGTCCGAGCTACCAGAGTGGTGAGATCAAAATGAGAGCTTCAGCTCAGAGAGAACAGATTCAGAAAGGCCCTCAGGGGAAGGACAGAATTGCCTCATGGAAAGAAATTTGCCTCTCCCAACTGCTCTACACTGGTTCAACTTTCCCTGTGTGCTCGCTTATAAAATTACAGGAGACTGCCTCTAAGGGGGAAGGTGAAGCATAGACTCACAGCTGTCAGTTAATGGTCACTTGCAGTGACCTTAGTGCTTGTATTTGTAGGTTCATAGTCAAAGGAGACAACTTCCCCAAAGTTTTTTACAGTTCATAAATAAGGTGGCTGCCTTTTCCCCTCACAGACAAATGAGCAAAGGAATATTATCAAAACCAGTCATCCCTAGGAGATATTGCTGTGGCTACATGGTTTTCAATGCATAGCAGAAGACCCATGTGCTAACTGGCCACTCATGAGGGACTGGAATTGCTTTCTGAAAAGCACTAAGTGAAGACAGAGATACAATCCTCAGGTCAATTTCTAAGCATTCAAAGCATGGGTCACCTCATGCAGTGTATTTTTTAAAAAAGCTTAAAAAGATGTGCAGATTTTTATTTGTTTATTTGATTATTAATTTTCCAATTTACACATTACATCTATACAACTCTTATCTTAATTTTACATAGACTTCCCGGCTTATCTTCCATTGACATCCTACTTCAAATCCTTGGTTTGCTACAACTCCTTACATTATCTCTTTTCTCCCTTTATTGTTTCCCTTTTCTTTTCCTTTGTCTTGTATGAGCTTTCTGTGTGCATGCACACTCATACCAGTGCAAACTTAGTTGGTCTCTAAGGTGCTACTGGAAGGAATCTTTTTCTAAGGTGCTACTGGAAGGAATTTTTTATTTTGCTTCAACAAACTCTATTATTCAACAAACTATATTGTTCCTTTGTTGGAACAATCCTTTCTTTCCAATTTTTTGAATAAGTTATCCTTGTGCAGATTTTGTAGGGCGTGTGGTGTCTGTGTGTTTTGTTTTGTTTCTACTCTAAACAAAAGGAATAGGAAGGACTAGAAGGTATGTTGATGTTGTTGCTAGTGCTTAGAAAAGATTAGGGATTTTAAGTCTGCTCAATCTATCAAAATGCAGGAATTGTCATGCATATGCTGCTGTCTTCGTTGTTGTTGTTGTTTAGTCGTTTAGTCGTGTCCGACTCTTCGTGACCCCATGGACCATAGCACGCCAGGCACTCCTGTCTTGCACTGCCTCCCGCAGTTTGGTCAAACTCATGTTCGTAGCTTCGAGAACACTGTCCAACCATCTCGTCCTCTGACGTCCCCTTCTCCTACCGTAGTGCCCTCAATCTTTCCCAACATCAGGGTCTTTTCCAAGGATTCTTCTCTTCTCATGAGGTGGCCAAAGCTATTGGAGCCTCAGCTTCACGATCTGTCCTTCCAGGGAGCACTCAGGGCTGATTTCCTTAAGAATGGATAGGTTTGATCTTCTTGCAGTCCATGGGACTCTCAAGAGTCTCCTCCAGCACCATAATTCAAAAGCATCAATTCTTCGGCGATCAGCCTTCTTTATGGTCCAGCTCTCACTTCCATACATCACTACTGGGAAAACCATAGCTTTAACTATACGGACCTTTGTTGGCAAGGTGGTGTCTCTGCTTTTTAAGATGCTGTCTAGGTTTGTCATTGGTTTTCACCCAAGAAGCAGGCGTCTTTTAATTTCGTGACTGCTGTCACCATCTGCAGTGATCAAGGAGCCCAAGAAGGTAAAATCTCTCACTGCCTCCATTTCTTCCCCTTCTATTTGGCAGGAGGTGATGGGACCAGTGGCCATGATCTTGGTTTTTTTGATGTTGAGCTTCAGACCATATTTTGCGCTCTCCTCTTTCACCCTCATTAAAAGGTTCTTTAATTCCTCCTCGCTTTCTGCCATCAAGGTTGTGTCATCTGCATATCTGAGGTTGTTGATATTTCTGTAGAAAGCACTGAATGCAACTGTGGGTTGGACAGGAGAATATCCACCCCTTCCCATTATTACTGTTATAAATGCCTGCCATTTATCTCCACCCAGCACACTGCCCTACCTCCACAATTCCCCACACACCCAGAAAGGTGTATTTTACACCCTAAGTCACATGTGACATGCAGGGACTATGAAGCTGGGTCCAATGTACTCGGTGGGCAGTTTTTTAAAATCCCATCATTTTGACAGGATGTTTTTCAACCCTTTGCACTCTTACTTGGAGCTAATCATCACTGAATTACTGAGAAATAGTTTTGATTAAAAAGCTTATGAAGACCATGTTAGTAATGACTCATTTTCGATGGATTGAGCCCTTTTATCTTAATTGGTCATGTGATTTTTAATTGGGTCTTTTTGCCTTGTGCAGTGACTCAACCTTCCTTTAATAGTGTTTGTATATGGGCAAGAAAACTTGTGGGTGAGACTCAAAATCCTGCTTGCAGCCTCGCTGTGTAAACTCAACATCCCACATTTCCTTTAATGGAAAGGTTTTGGGGTTGTTGTTTTTCCAAAGGCAAAGTGAGGTTTCTGTCACTGTTTGATTTAACTGTGAAATATACCTAATCTTCAAGTGCATTACTTATGTGCTTTGCTTTGATAGATAAATGCTATTGCAGTTATTTATTCCCCAAGATGTTTGGATTTTGTCAAACAAGCATATACAAGCAAAATCTAAATATTAATGGAATGAAAATATTTAACAGAGTTTGACAGCTTGAGGAAGGTGGGGAGGAAGCAGATAGAAGGAGACAGACTGCGAAGACTGCTTAGGCACTTAGGAACTACAAAAGGGCTCAGACAGAATCATAAAATTGTAGAGTTGGAAGGGACCCAAAGTCTCATCTAGTCCAACAACCGGCAATACCGAATCACAGCTTTAGTTCTCCTTTGAAGATGGGGACATAGTCTCTCTATCCGGGTAGAGAATCTTTCTTAGCGCAAGGGTTGTATTCCTTTATGGGCAACCTCCCAGGAGAGACATTTCTACATTGGCATTAATGGCACAAAACCCAAACATGTGCTCTTGTACAGCTATTATCCCACAGACTACAGCAGAGCCTATTCTCAAGTAAATGTGTATAGCTTTGTAGTCTAACAGTTCGATCCTGTGGCTGCTGGGAGGGTATCAGAATCAGAGGAGTCTTTTGTGATGGTGCCTCTGTCGTCACACTAACGTAAGTGCCAAAGACTATTAAATAAAACAATGGCTCTTTAAGATACTAGGTACCTTCCTATCAGGAAGTGAGGCCTACCAGGTTGGTCATGGAGTACAACATGTGGACAGACACAGGTTCCACATTCCTGCTTTATAAGATACTGTATCAGGAAGTCTTTGCACCCTTCTGAAGCAACTCCGCTTATTATAGATGAGTGCTCTGTCCAAGGTTCTGATTGGCTGTTTCTAGTTTTAGCCTGATTCTACTTTGTGAACCAAGTCTAGACCTGCTGACCAATAATTTACTTTGTTGGAACTTTCCTTTGCTTACCACAATCTACCTTTTATGGTCAAGACGTGATAATGTCTGCAGCTACACCACCCAGATATGAAATATCACAATCACAGCTCACTTCCCTGGGAGCTCCGAACCTAGAAGGGACAGAATAGTTACAGACCTACATGGTTACCACCCTGTGCATACATGGCACTCCTGTATTCTCACATTCACCTATGCACTTCACTGGAATCAGTAGAGATCCTTTTTTAATTTCAATATTTACAGAGAGAGGCTGTAGAACCCAGCCTCTTGGGTAATGGCGTTGTCCTGAGTGAATCTCCACCCTTCCGTCTCTCCCACTTCCTCATTCATCACTTCTATGGGTGCTATTTATGTGCTCTCTGTCTTTGAGCTCTTTGCTCTCCTACCTTTAAGGCTTGCCAAATTCTGGGAGATGGAGGGTCTGTAATGCTTTCTCATGACAACGTATCATCCGGGTGTTGTTGCGGCTCTCCCATGATTTCCCAGCTTTCCCTCTCATCTGCCTCTGAGCTGCTACCTCCCTCAAACCCCTGTTGTAAATCTATACTGTCTTTCTCTTCCTCCTCCCTGGAAGGGTCAGGATTCACCATTCCTCCTCTGCCCAGTCCCTAACACTGCCTCAAGGACCGATTCTCTCTGTATGAACCTACCTGGACCCTGAGATCATCCTCAGAAGCCCTTCTTTGTGTGCCTCCTTCATGAGAGGTTCAGAGGGTGGCAACATGAGAATGGGCCTTTTCTGCAGTGGTTCCCCATTTCTGGAATACTCTCCCCAGGCAGGTTCCACTAGTGACTTCATTATACACCTTTAAGAGCCAGGCGAAAATGTTCCTCTTCAATGAGGCCTTTGGCTGATTGATATCCAATGCCTTTTTAAATGTATTGTGGGGGGATTATTGGTTTGTTTTTGTTCTTATTATGTATTTTTAATTAACAACAACAGCAACAAATTAAGATGCAAAAAAAGATATATTTGTTAATTGACAATGGGAGACTTGAATCCTTAGAATGTTGAATCCTGAGCTACTTTTTTTTTGAGGAAAGCATTGTGTGTCTTAGTTCACAAAGTGAGTAAAATGATGCAACAGTTAAAACTAGCAAAGAGATGAAGGTGTCAGCAAAGGCAAAGGAAAATTTAATAATTGTTACACACAATACAGAAACAAAATTGACTTATTATTATTATTATCCAAGATTTGAACGGCAGATTTATTCCCACAGAAAGTTGCAGCTTATAAAACACAAAATAGTTTGATTAAACCACAAAAATGAGATCCAAGTATCAGATTCAATTATCAGAAAAACTGCATATTGTGTTTTATTTGTTTAGGTAAACAGGGAATTATTATTTCTATAGATAAGGATAATATAATTGCTTATTTGGTAGGATGTGTTGTTTTTATTACAGTGTTTAATACCACTTTCTTGAGGCAAGTCTTAACAGTATTATTTCTGCTTCACTTGTAGACTGTAAACTATATTTAAAAGAGTAGCTACACTTTGCTTTGTTTACCATTGTGGATTAATATATTTACTCAGCCACAAAATCCAAAAGACATGTTTAAGCTTCCTTAATTTAGTTCATGGGAATTTTTGGTCACAAAGCTTTGTGAAGGATACACTTTGACCACAACATGAATCCCATTCAATCTCAGTTTTATTTACTGCTTTAAGCAACTTGGGGAGAGGGGAGCTTTAGATTCCAGACAATTTCAAAAGCTTAGAGTTGGCCATAGACTTAGATATGCTCTCAAGACTTAAGCCAGTTGCAATCATCTGAATAGTTAAAAGTTAGCTGTAAGTTCTGTAGGAGACATGAACCTGGCACTTCATGAACTGCCTTAAAATTAATCAGCTCATTGGTCTGTCTAGTACAGTATTGTCTACACAGAGTGGCAATGGTTTCCTTGAGTTTCAGACTGGGGATATTCCCATCCCAATCCAGAGATGCTGTGGAATGAACATGGGACACTCTACATGAAAAGCTGGTGCTCTACCACTAAACCACAGCACTTCCCCTTCGTTCGACTGGTCATGTTGTACGGATGCCTGATGATCGTCTTCCAAAGCAACTACTCTATTCCGAACTTAAAAAATGGAAAGTGTAATGCTGGTGGTCAACAAAAGAGGTTTAAAGACTGTCTCAAGGCAAATCTTTAAAAATGTAGTATAAACACTGACAACTGGGAAACCCTGGCCTGCGAACGCTCCAGTTGGAGAACAGCCTTTATCAAAGGTGTCATGGGCTTTGAAGACACTCGATCTCAGGACGCAAGGGAGAAATGTGCTAAAAGAAAGCACGCTTGGCAAATCCACACCGTGATCAACTCCTGCCCGGAAACCAATGTCCCCACTGTGGAAGGATGTGCGGATCCAGAATTGGCCTCCACAGTCACTTACGGACCCATTGTTAAAACCGTGTTTATGGAAGACAATCTTACTCGGATACGAGTGATCGTCAAAGAAGAAGAAGAAGATTGCATCTCCAATATTGTTTGTAAATACAAACATTAGAAAGCTATCTAACATGAGTACAAAATGATCAAGGAAGGGGATCTCCAGTTGTCAGCTTCTGAGTACAGTTATGTGCCTTGATTTCCTCATAGTTTTTCCCATCCATCTGAAAATTCAGCATAGGGTCATATAAACCATGGAAGAGGAGCTGTCTCAGGTAAAATGTGAAGCTGAAAGTGGGAGAGATTGATTGGAAGAGCCAGTTGCCTGAGAGACAAGAAAGAAAATAGGGAGAGAGAAAGTCTTTGTAGCATCTTTCTCTGAAAGAGAGCAATGTTTGGCCCCTAAGTTTCGAATACATAAAACCAGCAGTTGCCTGGATCTGCCCCCAGCCTTAAACAGACCAATACGAGACTCTTGGAAACCTGCCTTCTAGCCGCACACTTCAACAAAACTACAATGTCAAAGGCTCCTGAGCCATCCCACCAATTTTGCAGTTCATGTGCAACTAATAAAATATATAATAAGTGAACAGCAATTAAATGATGCTATTATGATGTAAAGTAAGCTCACATTATAAATCTATAATAGATAGCAATTTAAATTGCAGGGCAAACTGGCAGTCTTCTTTTTCTGCTTAGGGTCTAAGATAAGCAATAAAGTTCACGTTTATGCTCAGATCCATCCTCCACTAACTCAATCCTTTTTTCAGACAGCAAAAGAAGCAAGATAAGAATTCCTGGGTGATAAAGTGGTTTTAGCTAAGACTATTATCCCACTATCTGTAACTAAATTCTCCTGCAGGGAACGGCCATTGACTTTCCATGAATAGTGCCCTTTAACCAAGGACATTCAAGACTCATTTGTACAATAAGCCCTTTAAAATGGTCCATCTTCTGGTGTAAAAAATGGAGTATTATTTTTCTTCATGGAGGAGATGAGATAGTAAGACAAAGAAAGGCTAAGGGAGGTAAATGTGAAGCAATGCAAAAAGTCTGTGTGAATATTACAATAGTGTTGATTCTACTTGTTTTATTTGCATGATGAATAACACAATCAGATCACTGCGGTCCTGTGTTCCTCTTATTGTGTGAATCTCTAATTTGGGTGGGGTTCTTTTTTTAAGTATTTCACTCTTTTCTTGGAAAGTGTTACTTCAAAGACTACATAAGTTTGGGATGTTGGTGGATGGTTAAGCAATAAACCTGCCATGCCACCCACGCCAATCCTGGGAACCAGGACGGACTAGCAACATGGACTATCATGGATTCTGGACATGCTGATTCTAAATTTGCTCCAGCAAATGGCCCTTGTGGTCTCTTCCAACTCTATGATTCTATGATTCTTAACAAGTCCAGGTTTAACTGACCACTGATCCAGCATGGAGTCTTCCCTTCACTTGCAACTGAGAACCATCTGTGTCTCCAAGGAATAAACTGCAACTTAACCAAAAACTGTGGAAAATTTAGATTCCACTGGGGAACGAGATGAATGTCTGTTACACTAGAAGGGGTAGGCTTTTGATTTAATTAGAAGGTAAATTAATGTACTCTGTGGTGGAAACTTGGCTGAGGCTGACACTACCTTGGCAACAAGTTTGCTCTCACAAATGGACTATGGATTTTCTTAGAAATTACTTCTTATTCTATTTATTTCAGATGGTTAACATATTTCTGTGTGATTGCTTGACATGAATTGTGCAGATGTTTCTCCAACCAGGATTGCAGGGGTGGGGGCAAACCACATGAGTCCCCCTTAGCCAGAAAGGTGTGAGGTTGGGGTGGGGGGTGGGGACACACAAAGCACTTAGTCTAACAAGATAGTTTACCTCACTGAGGGATATAGAAAACAGGTTCAAACGCCTTCACCCAACATATATATCTGCTGAAAATAGAGGAAGTTGCTTAAAAACCGTTCAGAAACACTTGGTTACCATTTATTTTTATTTATTTTGTGTGCAGTTTCTGACACCCACTTTCCTACCTGGAGTTTTAATTGGACTCAGGTGGGATGATTCATCCTTGCCTTGCACCTTGCACAATCATTTCCAGGCATGTAAGCTGTGTGTTAACATTTCCATTCTGACATGGTCAGATTTTTAACACTCACTTCACTCCAGCTATACACTGAGCACGAAGGGTTGCAGAAATCCAAAAAGCAGCAGCAAAATGCATCAATTGCCGAGGCAGATGGAATAGCTAAATGGTGCTAATGGCGTTCCCAAACTAGCCAGGAGAGCTGACTTGTTAGCAGGCATTGCAATACAAGCAGTTCCTGGCAGGAACAGTTAATACACAACTCCTGCCAAGGACACAACAGCTGATTAGCTGTGAGGAGAACTTCCCAGGGCGGGGGCAGCAGTGGTCATCTGAGCCCTGTAATAGGACTCTTGTAGACACATTTACCCTTGCATGGTGAGGCCTATTTCCTACCGCTGTTCAAAACAACTGCTTTTCATGAGCCACTGAACACACAGACTTGCTGCTTACTTTCCGGCCCCCAAAAGCCAAAGTACAAAATCAGCGCACAGATAATTTCCGATGGTTGTGTTATGGGTTTATTCTCAGCCAAGAAAGCCTAGCTAGTGCAAAATACTGGGCTCTTTATTGTGGTGTTTCCTTAGCACAAAAAGAGCTAACGTGGTGCCCTCCAGCTGTTTTGGACTATAACTCCCATTAGCCCTGCTTAATGCTGGCTGGGGCTGGCGGGATTCACTGCACAACATCTGGTGGGCACCAAATTGGTGACTACTGCCTTAGAAGCTGAATAATTACCAGTCTGAGATTTCTCCAGTGATGTTGCGCCATTCTGTTCATACAGAAAACTTTGTGAACCCTGGCACAGAAGAAGAAATAAGAGAAGGCATTTTCGGTTTGGCCACAGAAAGTTTATTAGGATCCGCAGCGATTGCAGGGGATAGAGAACATTGTGATGGGTAGAAGACACTACACAGCTGTCTTTATCCAGTCTTCCTGCTGTTTGGGGCTGTTATCAGGATTTTCCATGATTATTTTTTTAATAAAAAATGCACTCATTGATAATTATGTGAGAATTTCAAGGGTGTTGTGAGAAAGCTATTCTGTTATTGTGTAAATTAAAAAGATATGGTCCAATTCTTCCTAGGCAGAGAACGGCAGCTGAGGTAGGATTCCTTAGCAAGGTGCCTCAGGTGTTATCAGATACATCCCTGATGTTTGATTTCTCATTAGTCTTCATGACCAGTCATTTCCAGAAAGCACATTCCAGACTAAATGGGCTAATGGCCTGATTTAGTAAGGGTCACGTCCGTGTTCTTGTGTGGTGCATGAGGTTAAGTGTTTGGCAGATTTGTGTCTGTGACAAACAGTGTTTGCCTGGTTGCTCTATGAGCTGCTTTTTCAGTACCACATGGTTTGAATATGAAGTAATGGTTCTCAAAATAGTTATCAATGAGTGATGTCACTTTAATGGCCCTTCAGTTGCTGCTTTCTGAATCTCTCGCTCTATATATATATTTTTCCCACTGAGAACCCATATTATCAATTCCCCTCCCCACCTCAAAATATTTATTTCCTTTCCTTGTTCATAGATGAATCTTCTACCATGCCCCCGCATCCCTCGATGCACCTTTGTATTATTTATCTGCTCGCTCTCCTGTTTCTGTACCATTTCCAATATATTATCGTTTGCAAATTTAATACTGTTTACTTCCCATCCTAAATCATTCATGTTGCTGAGCATGATTATTGCAAATACGGATTTCTTGGCAGCACCTTCTGCATTCCAACACATTTCTGTCTGTCATTAATATCAGCTTCCAATCCTTCCAAAATTAAATTGATCTTATGAGAATTGATGCTAATGCTATGCACTGTCACTTCCATCCTGTCTTTGTTACTTATCTATGTTTCCTCAATGAGTGTCACAGGTTATTTATGAATGGCATTTTAATAGAATGTGTATGGAAATATAAACCCAACCCAGCTAGGGGAGGATAACTTGCCTTAGGGAGTGAATGAAGCGCAAAGAAGATATTATCTATATGGTGTCTCAAAAGATCCCATCGTAATTAAGTATAGTGCCAGCCTCTTAACAAGATGCTCAAAAAAGTAGGACAGAAGTTTGGAGCTCACTATTCTGATGATGGCCTGAGAATATTATTATTATTATTATTATTATTATTATTATTATTATTATTATTATTATTCTGCCCTTCATCTGAGATTCGCAGAGTAGTTAACAGTACAAAAACTAGATTGTTTAATTAGCTTGGGTGAAGAGGGATGTTTTTGCCTGGTGCCTAAAAATATGTCATGAAAGCACCAGGCAAAGACCATTCCACAAATGGGGAACCACTACAGATAAGTCCTGTTTGTGCATTGTCACCCTCTGAACCTCTTGTGGAGGCAGCACACAAAGAAAGACTTCTGATGATGATTGCAGGGTCTGGGTCAGTTCATATGGGGAGAGGCAGCCCTTGAGGTAATGTGCTCCTGAGCATTTAAGGCAGGCATCCCCAAACTTCGGCCCTCCAGATGTTTTGGACTACATTTCCCATCTTCCCCGACCACTGGTCCTACTAGCTAGGGATCATGGGAGTTGTAGGCCAAAAACATCTGGAGGGCCACAGTTTGGGGGATGCCTGATTTAAGGCATTATACATTGAAAACAGCGCTTTGAATTGGGCCCAGAAACTAATTGGAAGTCAGTGCATAAAGGCCAGGATTGGTTTTATATGAACAAACTGTCTTGTCCTGGTGATTGGACATACATGATTGGATGACAGAGGCCAGAATTTCCACATGTACACTTCAACAGGGAATAACTCAATGCTGTTCAGTGTAACAGACTGTTATGTACATCTAATGTTCAATGAGTGTACAGTCTGTGTACCTAGGTATCAGGTAACTGAATTGTACAAATCAACCACTTTCACACAAAAAAACACTTGCACATGTGTACAAAGATGAGTTTTTTGGTTGTTATTGTCCCCTTTCCACAGTCCCAGTGCCGCACTTCCTGGTGCAATATTTTGCCTGAATTACAGATATCACCTTTGTCACGACCTCTTATAAGGTTTGTGTAAGGATATAGCAGGATATATGCAACTGTTTGAAAACAGTTTATCGTCACCAGCCTTATGAGAAAGAAGCTGTGCTTTTTTCCTGCAAATGTGTGAATTTCTAGAGCAGATGCATTTTCCTACAGAGACAGTTGGTGCCTTCGCACTCGGATGCCCTTTTGAATGCCTAGTCTCTCCCAGGTTCGAGACAACATGCAAAACTGACCCAACACTCGGGAAAGTGTCTTGCACTTCTTCTCCACTTCATTTGCACTGGTAGGGTGGAAGGTAGGAAGCCAACAGTAGGTACAGCCGGAGCCAATGACTGCCAGAGGCAACTCGTTCTTCTTGTATCTCCATCCTTCTCCCTGCTGAGTTCTACAAATGCAACACTGAGACTGGTTGTAAGGAAGAAGGTGGGGAGTGGCTGAAGGCAGACTGAGCGAGTGCCCCATTTGTCTAATGGACCAACCTCTACTGCTTCTCTCTTGCACTCTCTAGCACTCAGGCTTTAGGGCAGCAAATAGGTAATTGGACAAGACAGAATCAGACCACAAGGACTCATATGTCTTGAACTGTGTTTAAGGGCAGTATAAACATCAAATAAATGCCACTTTTGAGTCCTACATTGTATAATTCCACTTATGGCTTTGCCTGTAAGACTAATGAGGAATAAGTGTATTTGACGAAGATCATCACACCATTCGCATCACGATAAGCAGTTTTTGGACAATTATGCCTTGGACTTGTGACAGAATAAAGCTTACATGGAGACAGTGTGATAATTCATGCACTGAGCTGAGTTTTGAATGAGAGTTTATTTTAAAAAATGGGAAAGTTGCAGAGGTTTCATTTCACTTTGATTGATGCTGTCTTGGTGCTTTTATTGTGGTCCACAGTGTATATTTTTTTATTTTAGCCATGTGGCTTTTTCCACATATGCACACGGCTTTTATAATTCGTACTTGAATTAGGTCTGGATTTATCACCCTGTGTGTTTATTTGATTGTCATATTTAAACTGTTAAAAACAAAAGGGAAATGTTTTTAGAGAACGGAAAGTTTCTCAAAGTTTTGGAAAACTTGGATTTTGCGGGTTCTAGTGCCCTCTAGTGTATTAATAATCTTTTAATATTTTCCAAATCTATTCTCTCAGTCATTTAGAAGTTTGATAAGTTAAATGTTTATTCTTTATCTGAAGAGATGCTTATAATTATAGGAAGCAAGTGACACAAATCCCAAACAGGAATTCATTATGTCTTCCAAAGTTCAGGTGTGTAGAATCTGACCATGGTGACCCCAAGCAGTCAATGCATAGTCATTGATATTCTGCTGGTTGTACTGGAAGAGGACAAACATGCATTTCCCCCTAAAGAACTATTGCTGTTCAGCTTCCAAAGACCACAAGACACAAATAAGGTGGCGGTGTATGTGTGGTCCTTGAAGAAATGGCTATCATAAAAAATGTCCATCACTATGACATTTAATGAAAACTTTGCTGCATTTTGCAAAATTACATGTTACTGTGGAATTTTTTACCAAAACAGATTTAACCTGGGGTAATCATTGACCAAGCATGTGGTTTAATGTTGGCTTTTTGCACTTAAAAGACCTTCATCCAAAAACACATGCACTCATTGGTAGGCTTGTCATGTCCAAAATTCAAGTTGCATTTTACACAACCTTCTCCTAAATTTGTTTAACATAAGTGAAAATAATGCTTGCCAAATGTAGCAAATATATTGGGAGTCAGGCTAGAACCTGCTGTGTTGGAATGTACAGTAGATCTGGAAGGCAGGAGACTGTGGTGCAGTAGCAAAAGGGGTGGTTTGCTCTGTTGGCAAAGCAGAAGGTTATGTTTCTGATGCTTATTTCAGGCCTCACCAATCTAAAAACTTCATTCAGCTCACTAAACAGGGCTGATATTGTACCACCCTACTCTCTTTTGAGCCTGAAGAGTGCACTGAGAAGGAAGGAGAGAGTTGGTAGATCTATTTGCCCTGCTGTTGTATGAACCATCGGTGAAGAAGAAGGAAGAGGCTTTAAAAAAACCACCAAATGGTTAGACATTAAGCCAACTGGATTGTCTACTTTTATCATACATTGTGGGTGTGGGTCTGCCCAAGTAGCACCTCCACAACTGGTGAATAATAAATATATTGTACACCGCACATCCGTGTACTTTGCCAGCATGAGATATAATGAGACCTTCCGCCAAAAGAGCTGCATTAAACCATTCACTGTGCTTGGACCAGTGGATTCGGCTCCCATGAATGGCACCAGTAAGGTCTATTGTACGGGATTGGGTAGATAGTAGCTATTATATTTCAGTGTCTATGGGTGGTGCCTGTTGTCATTGTCCATGGAGTTTTCTTGGCATGGATACTGGAGTGGCTTGCCAGTTCCTTCTCCAGGTGGATCACATTTAGTCTGAACTCTTGGCTATGACCTGCCCGTCTTGGGTGGCCCTGCACGGCATAGCTCATAGCTTCTCTGAGTTATTCAAGCCCCTTTGCCATGACATGTAGCAATGTATGGAAGTGAGAGCTGGACCACAAAGAAGGCTGGTCGCGGGAGAATTGATGCTTTTGAATTGTGGTGCTGGAGGAGACTCTTGAGAGTCCCATGGACTGCAAGAAGATCAAACCTCTCCATTCTGAAGGAAATCAGCCCTGAGTGCTCACTGGAAGGACAGATCCTGAAGCTGAGGCTCCAATACTTTGGCCACCTCATGAGAAGAGAAGACTCTCTGGAAAAGGAAAGACTGAGGGCACAAGGAGAAGGGGACGACAGAGGATGAGATGGTTGGACAGTGTTACAGAAGCGACCAACATGAATTTGACAAACCTGCGGAACCAGTGGAAGACAGGAATGCCTGGCATGCTCCAGTCCATGGGGTCACGAAGAGTCGGACACAACTAATCCACTAAACAACATGGGTGGTGCCACTCAAATTGGCATGGGCCCAGTGCATTCAGTCTCAGGCTGTTGGGACTATAATTTGTTGGGTACATTGTACCTTGCCATCATGCTTCTGATCTAGGAATCATTGACCTAGACCAGGCAGGAAAGAAATACAAAGATATAATATATACCAGATGTTCATGTATGGTTTGGCTGAGATATGAGATATAAGAACCTCTGTCCAAGGACTGCATTGGGCCATTTACTTCACTGGGACATGAAGCCCCAGTGGTTTTGGCTCCAGCTCACAACACTAGTCAGACCTACCAAAGGATATAGGGCAGAACATAGCAAAGCATTAACAGACTTTAAAAACAAATAAATGCAATCAAATTATCAAATCAAAAATTATAACATCAGTTTTAAACAGAAGTGTCCACAATAATATTGCATGTCTGGGAAGGCATGCCTGCACAAAAAAGATCAAAGTTTGATTTTGCAGGAAACTAAAGTTAGGCACTTTTTAAGCACTGATGGATTCACACCGAGTCTCAGTGTAGCCTACCAGTGTGTCAGACATTCCTTAAACCATTTACACTTGTTAATATCATGTAACCAAGAGAATGTAAATGGAGAAGGACTTGGGAAGTGACTGGCTAAGAGAGAAATTTTCAAATTACAAAGGGAAATGATATGCACACACACACACACACACACACACACACACACACACATGCACACACCCAATGAAACAGGCTGTTCCCAGATGAGGCTTTTTGATTATGTATACTGGAGATTATGTATACTGGTCTCATCCTCGGAGCAATTTAATTCATTTCCAGCCTGTGAAAGATCAGAAAACTGGGGGAAAGTTATTTTTATGGAGACGTCATACCTCAGTTTGATACACCAACTAGTAACAATAGCACTGACATCAGAAAACTCCACCAGATGACAAATGCTAAAAAGTCAGAGTGGGAAAGGAAAGTCTTTCTAATCTAAGAATTGGGGGGGGGGGAGTGAGAAATCCATGATATTGTTCTGAAAATTGTGTCTCCTATTCTTTTAGTGCTGCATTGGGCTTGAAGACAAGAAAGCAATTTGTCGTGGCATTTGAGCCTCTGCTTTTCCAAGCAGCAATGAAGTCTCTCTTGTATTTATTTGGCATGAGCTTCCTAGTACAGGCCCATTTTCCTCTCCAAGGAGCACCTAAATAACTCAGGAACTGAACAATTCTCAGCCTAAGTTGGGCTTCAAAATAGGATAACAGTGGAGTGGCCAACTTTGCTCACTCTTTTGGAGAGGTAGTTGGGTTTGTGTGGCTGTAGCTACATCGCATTCAGTACAATTTATTGAACTGATTCAATTTAATGTTCATAGCTTTTATAGAAAGGTTACGGAATGTAAGAAAAGCCATTATACACAATCTGTTCCCCCCCCCCCCAAAAAAAAGAATAGTCACTGATTCTTATTATATGTGGGACATTTGGGGTTTCCTGACAGAAGTCTCTTATGTATAAAGTCTGAGCAGAATCGAAGACAGAAGTAAAATGAGAACGCAGCAGCTTTCCAGATACTCTACACTTGAGTATTGAAGAAAAGAAGGAAGCTTTCAGGAGAACAATGGCATGACTTTATCCCATTATTACTCCACCATCTCCTTTTCCAAAGGAAATGGACAAAGCATAAATCAAATAAATGGCCCTGCCTGACACGAGCTCAGTCGTTTTGCCTCAAATCATACTTAAACTATATACTTAAACTGTACCTAAAACCAAACTCAGAATTTATTGAATAAATGTATAGAAAATGGTACGACAGCATGAACATAATACATACATTCCTCAGAGAAGCTGCCTGTAAAAGAACATCTACAGAATTGACCTTGCTGCTCTCAGTGTGGGTGGGGGAAAGAGCAATACCTCCTTCTCCTGCCCCTCCCCCCAAACTGTATGTTTAATTAGAGGGTGTGGTTTTTTAAAATCTAATTAAATGTAAACCTTACCTACAAACTACCTCAGGACCAAATCCTGGGTGGGGCAGGTGGTTCCCAAACTAACCCAGAGTGGGTCAGGCTGATTTGGAATAATAATAATAATAATAATAATAATAATAATAATAATAATAATAATAATAATTCTACCCCACCCATCTGGCTGGGTTTTCCAAGCCACTCTGGGCGGCTTTCAACAGAACATTAAAAACAGAATATTACTTCAAAGTTTAATACAGTGGAACCTCTGTTTATGAACACCTCGGTTTACGAATTTTCGGTTTACGAACACCCTGGGCCCATCTGGAACAGATTAATCCACTTTCCATTACTTTCAATGGGAAAGTTTGCTTCAGTTTATGAACGCTTCAGATTATGAACAGACTTCCAGAACCAATTATACCCATGCTTCGGGTTAAGTATGCTTCAGGTTGAGTACTCCGCGGACCCGTCTGGAATAGATTAATCCATTTTCCATTACTTTCAATGGGAAAGTTCGCTTCAGTTTATGAACGCTTCAGTTTATGAACAGACTTCCAGAACCAATTGTGTTCATAAACCGAGGTACTACTGTAACTTCCCTAAAGAGGGCTGCCTTCAGATGTCCCTGGATAGAGGCCATGGGGCAGGTGTGGGGCTGTGTACAGCCCCCGTAAGTATTTATAAAACAGTGTTGCTCTTCCACACCATCTTTTGATTTCCGAACAGTTTTTTAAAAACTGATGGCTGCATTTTATTTCCGTATGCATTTGGCTTGCTGGAAATCATAAGCTAGATGGAGTTTCTGAAATGCTTCTATTTTCAGTCTTTTAAAATCATATACTAGCCTCCTAGTTTCTGGGGATTTATTTTGTATTCCAATGCAGCAGTGGGGGGCACCCATAAGCACTCACAGCATGTCAGAAGAGGAAGATTTAAAATGAAAAAAATCTTTTAAAATATTTTTGGATGTGCCTCAAATTGCACACAGATACAAATGTCTATGGGGAAGATCAAAATATTAAATTAAAAACAAAGAGCAAATTTTATCGCTGTCTGACATGCACTATCATTTTTTTTTTCCTGCAGTCCTTTTGGAAATAGTGTGGCTCCTCTTAATGACAGCTGGGTAGAATTTTGTGGTTCCAACTCCCTAGGTCCAGATTCCAGGCACACTTAATCCCCTTTCCCTCCCTATTACCTCCAGGCAACCAAAGTGTTTCTCAGTGTGGGAAACATTAGTGGATGATGACAGGAAGGGATGAAGCAAGACATGAAATGTAGAAGAAGAAGCTTTCTTCAAAATGATGTGCATGAACTTAAGGCAAAAGAAAGGTGTGGGAAAGACCTCTACATGTTTCCTTTCTTGTGCACAACACACTGTCAATCATGCACTTATAGGTAGGCCATAAACTTGATGTAATGGGAAAAGCCATTCTTGATTTGATACCTAAATCTGATATTAAAAAACAAATTCATATGGAGTATTGCAATTATATGCAAAGACATTGATATCCTATTTTTTCACAAGGTGGCATGGGAATGGCCATATCACAATACAGTGGTACCTTGGTTCTTGAACATAATCCGTTTCAGAAGTCCATTCAACTTCCGAAACCGTTTGAAAACCAAGGTAGGGCTTCCGATTGGCTTCATGAGCTTCCTGCACTCCAGCAGAAGCTGTGTCGGATGTTCGGCTTCCGGAAAAAAATGTTTTAAAACACTTACCTCCAGGTTTTTTGCGTCCAGAAACTGATTTGTTCGCCAACTAAGCCATTTGAGAACCAAGGTTCCACTGCAGTTCCCATGCTGCCGAGGGTAATTTGTGGCCAATTTGTGTAACTGCAGCTGCTGCTGCTGCTTTTTAAGAATACAAGCAGATGCTTTTCTTTTCCTGCATTGACTGATCACATGGTGAATTCCTCATGCAACTCAGCTTCTACTAGTAAAGAACGGCACGAGAAAATGTTTATCCATGCTATCTGAGCCTAAATTGAAGGCGGTTAACAGATGCTATTAATTTGATTAGTGAACATCATAAAATCAAACCAAACGAGAAAATGCACCCTTTGTCTTTCATCCACTTGCCAGGCATCTTCTTTTCTGCCAATTTTTTTAGCAATGGATCATAGTTTTAACTGACCTGGCTGCGTAATGGGGAGCTAGTGTCCTCACAGCTGATTCTGACCAAGTCTTGTTGATGCTTACTTTTGTTACGCTCAGCTATGGTTTAGCATTGTGTTTGGAACATGCCAGTGTCAACATAGACTAAAAAATGAATAAAAATCCAAGCAATTTTTAATTGTGTAAACTGGCCTTCAGCACCATCTAAGTATTAAATCTTCTTCCCTTTACTCTTCATATCCTACGGCATAAATTCTTGAGTTGTGCTGTGGAAAAATGAAACATTTAATATATTCCTGTGGTGCAATATATTTAATTCTTAAACTTGTAGTCAAACCCTTGCTCATGTGTGACATACCCATTACTAATAAGGATTTCCTCCCCATTCAGTAGAGACCAATCAGTCTTTTCAGTGCCCTGGGATATATATATATTTATAAGCACAAAGCCATCTTATCTCTCTTTTCACAGCATACAGGAGAAATTGGATATGGCAAATGGATCTAACTCAGTATTTTAAAAGGAAGGTCAACTTATAAAAAAATTGGTTAGGATGCAGCTAAGATTCAGTGAGAAGATAATATTTTATGCCTTCAGGCAGGTATCTCACCTATAGATTAGTATTTTCCTGAAAGAATACCTTTTTTAAAAGCTTTTCACCATATGTCACTCTTTCAACATGCATCTTTTGGAAATAGACAAGATGATCCAAGTGAATATCAATACAAAAAATAAGTAAGTGTACAAGATGAACACAAAGTAATAGATAGATAGATAGATAGATAGATAGATAGATAGATAGATAGATGATAGATAAGGGCAAGAATAACCTGGTTAGGCTTTTTTTGTGAGAAAGCCAGGAAGAAGATAGCATTTGTTTCCATTTTGTGACAATTGTCAGAAGAATAGTGGGCAGCATGTAAAATACTCAGGGAATATTTTGTCCAGAAACCTCCAGAAGATATCATGTTGACTAGACTTGGGTTAAGCTATATTTCCCCCCATCTGTTCTGTGATGGAGTGGTACCTCTTAGGTGAATGAAAGCTTTTGCTCTGCACAAGACCTATCAAAAACTCTTGGGCTCTTTTCCTGGAATTGCTCCTGCAAACCTCAACTGTCAGACCTGAAGCAAGGCCTCACCCTGGACTTGAGTGCACTTTTTTAAATAATATCAAGACATGACAACCATATGCATAGTTCAATAACTCTGTGGCACTTCTCCATTTTGCCCATGTATCTATTTAGGGTCCATTAAAAAAACTTATTTCATTGCTAAGAAAATAAGCTAACGTGGTTTCAGTGCTAATTAGTGGGGATCATCCAGATCATGGAACTCTGGGGTTCTAAATCAATAGAAGTCCATGCTATGGGCCAGAAAGGGGATAGTTATCTCCCGCTTGGACTACTACCATGCACTCTGTGTAGGGCTACCTTTGAAGGTGACCCAGAAACTACAACTAATCCAGAATGTGGCAGCTAGACTGGTGACTGGGAGTGGCTGCTGAGACCATATAACACCGATCCTGAAAGGCCTACATTGGCTCCTAGTAAATTTCCAAGCAATATTCAAAATGTTGGTGCTGACCTTTAAAGCCCTAAATGGCCTTAGCCCAGTATAGCTGAAAGAGCATCTTCACCCCCATCGTTCAGCCCGGACATTGAGGTCCAGCTCCAAGGGTCTTCTGGTGGTTCTCACACTGCGAGAGGCGAAGTTACAGGGAACCAGGCAGAGGGCTCCTTGGTAGTGGTGCCCAAGGAAATAAACAATTATCTGACTTTTAGAAGACAACTGAAGGCAGCCATGTTTAGGGAAGTTTTTAATGTTTGATGTTTTATTTTATTTTTGATATTCTGCTGGGAGCCGCCCAGAGTAGCTGGGGAAAACCAGCGAGATGGGCGGAATAATAATAATAATAATAATAATAATAATAATAATAATAATAAATGCTCATACCTGGAGATGCCCATAATTGCATGCAAAGTGGATGCTCTACCCCTGGGCTATACTTGTTCCCCAACATTAAGCCCTAACAATTCTTCGGCAAGGTGCAAAGGGACTGAGGAACCACCTGCTCATGAGTATTCCTATGCTGTACATCTTTTCAAGTGGTGTTAGGCTTGTGTGATTTGTCTCATTAGGCATTTTGTCCATTTACATTTGCACATGCTAAAAGGAGACAAGCTGCTGATCCTCCAGCTGGAATGCAAATGAGAATCAATTCCCCTGAATCAAGTAGGATTATTCCACCCATACACTGAGTTTACAAAGACCAGAATTTATTCAGGAATTTCTAATTGAAAGTTGTTACTCCACCGTGATGTGAGGGTATTACACTGGCGATGCAGCCCAATTAAGATTCCCAAAGCTACACAGATTGCCTCACATTTAAAACTGCTCCCTTGCAAAATGCTCCTGATGATTCACCAGAGATAGATCCATCCCGAGGAAAACACTTTCATTCAAATGTAATAAGAAAAACCAGGACTTGAGAATAGCAATAAAGGAGGGTCCATGTACTAAACTAATTATAACCAACAATATGAGTGAATAGAGCAGGCCCTGTATGTGAATAAATGACCAAAGGAAACAGATTGGGTCACAAACTGATGGATTTGAGGGCCTTTTTGGGTGACCAGGGAAAACTATTCTTATTTCTAGCTCTGCAGCAGTACCTGGCATGGTGGGCCAAACAGGGCCGGCTCACCCATTGGCGGGGCTCCAGGGCGCTCAAGGGTGCTGAGGGGCGCCCCAGAAAGTGGAGGAGCTGCGCGGCGGCCCCCCTTTTCCCTCCTCTGAATCTTGCACGCACGCCAGCCACGCCGCTCAGGGGAGAGCAGGGAACAGTGGCACTAGGACCCTGTTCCGCTCTGCAGCGCCAGGGTCATCCCTCACCCCGGCGCTGCGTTTCATTGGTAGAGGTGACGCCACATGGCAGCAGCTCTACCAATGAAACACAGCGCCCTGTTGGCGGGAAGGAACGCAGCGCCCTGTCGCCGCAAGGAAATGGCCAGGAAGCCTCCTGGCACTGCCCGGACCCACCTGCGGCCCACCCCACCCCCCGGAAGGGGGGAGCCCGCGTGGACCCAGCAAGCGCTGGAGTCATGGGAGATGGCCGGGAAGGCCCCGGTGTGGCTCGGGACTGCCCAGGCACCCCGGCCCACTGGGAGAAGGGAGGAAGGCCGTGTGGAGCAGCGGTGCCCCCTCCCTCACTCAATCCGGCATCTCTGGCCCCATGGGAGACAGACAGGGCCATGAGAAGCCGCCGGGCATGCCCATCTGGCCTCCGCTGCCGGTGGGAGGGCTCCAGGAAGCCCCGAGGCCTTCCAGCGCAAGCGCCTCCAGGGAAGGTAAGAGCTTTCATTTTTCTTTTCTTTTTAAAGAGGGGAGGGCACCTGAGGGATCCCTGCACCAGGGCTCCCGATGAGCTTACGACGGCCCTGGGGCCAAATGCCAGGGCTGTGGAGGCCTAGCTGCCATCACCAACAGGACATGTAATGCAGCTGAGCTTGGTAGTGATGTAGCTTTGGGAGTAAACCCCAAGGAAAAACCCATACCTACTGCCTAGAAGAAAAGGCTAAGGAGTAAACCCTACACAAATTCAGAGTGGAGTCTCTAAAACAGATGGTGTCTTGTATGCCTCCTTCTGACAACTCCTGCAGCCAAGCTGGTGCTCTGCTTTTCTTTGGTGGGGTCATCTGGGCAGCCCAGGACTGCCATGCACACTGCCCAGGCTTCTGCCCCAGAGAGGTCACTTCAGTGCTGCTAACGCAACAGAAACAATGCAGGAACCAGATGGAAAGTTTTGCATTTGGTGTTTCTTCCCTCTAGGATTCTCCTTTCATACACAGCCTCCATGGACTGGATGTAATTCATTTTTTTTAATAAAAAATGCATTTATAAACACATTTCCCTCCCTAAATAAATACCTTTCGTTGATCAGAGAATCGTATCACAAAATTTGGAGAAAAATGTGAAATCCAAGGGATGCCTGCATTCCAATCTGGGAGGTTGGGATCCAGGTCAGTTCACACTGGAATTTGCAAATAACCCATTCCTCACGCTTTTCTTTTTTAAACATAGGTGCAGTTCTCCTGCAATAGCAATCAAGGGCAAATATATATATATATATATATATATATATATATATATATATATATATATATATATATAAAATCAGTTGAGTTCAGTATCAACATCATCTCTTCCAAGTTTTCCTCAAGCAACACCCCTCTTTGCAACATTTAGGGAGTTGTATTTTGTCCTGAATGCTAACGACTTCCAGCAGGATTATTTGTGTCTTGCCCGATGCAACAGTGTGGCTAAAGAAATATTTGTGAGGGGAGGGGGGGGGATGTAATTCACAAAAGATTAGGTACTGAAAAGTTTCAGAAATGTATGTCTCATATGTTTTCAATTACATGAGTATTTTTTTTCTTTCAAATGGTTCTTCTGGCTTTCTTCAAGAAAGCTTTGTGGCATTTCTTTTGTTTGGGGTTGATAAGCTGTGACCTTGTTCATTATTGTGGCTACAGGAATGTGTCCATCAAGATATTAATTCACTTGTCATGTGGAGGAATTTTTGTAATTTACTTCCTCATTAATAGCCCCCCCCCCCCGCTCTCCTATTAGCAATCCTCAGAGAATCAGTCTGAAAGCTGTGTGTACACCATACATCTTACACACATTACAATTACAGGTCCCTTCCAAAGAATACTGGGAACTGTCATTTTTAAGGGTGCTGGGAATTGTAGCTCTGTGGTGAGTAAACTACAGTTCCTTGAGGTTTTTTTGGGGGGGGTGGGGGGGTTTAAATGTATGGTGCCTACAGAGCCATAAGAAAGAACCCTGCAACTGACTGTGTAGTAGAAATTGTATGAAACCATACTAATTTTTCAGCAACAGAAAAGTGTCAGGAAATGTAATGCTAGCTAGGCTGGCAAAATATTGCCAAGTCTTCGAGAGGAAATAGGAGCACTTCCATCTTTGAATATACTTTTCATTGCTTTGCTTCCTTCTAAAAAAAAATATTTGTGTGCCTATTGCTTTGATTTTATTGGTCATTCGGGATTCCAAAAGTATACACACTGAGCAATTTTGGCAAAGATGGATAGCAATACCAATAAGAAATGTCAAGAAATACATATAGTACATTGATTCACATAAAGACCCTCTTGCAGTATTCAGTTTGATTTGCCAAGTAAATGTTTTACAGCTGGGGTAATATGAACTTAGGGGAGTGTGGTCTGGGTTAATCATAGGTGTATATTCCCAATGGCTGTATTACAACCAGAAGTTTTGTGCCAAGGGAAGAAACAGATTTTATTTATTTTTTAATTTATTTGGAGATTTCTAACCCGCCAACGTGGCTCCGCGGTGCCCTTAGGAAAAAAGATCATCTCAGCACCTCAGCTACATTGCTATATCACTGTCTGACTCAGAGTAAACTTTATTTGGAGCTGTTTCATGAAGGAGCCAAAGTATGATGGAAACAGTCTACCGTGACTGGAATTTTACTGTTCATCTTGTATATGATTGTGTGTGTGGCGGTTGTGTGTTTAGAATAGTTTCACAAAGTACAAATGTGTGAGTGGATGGTTTGGGTGCCTGTATTGTGGTTCGTGTGTGTTTTAATAATATTTACACATTTTAAATATATTGCCATTTTGGTTTATCTTAATCTGTTTTGAGGTTTTGCATGCATTTAGTTACTGTGGTTCTTAGTTATCTTACTTATGTGTATTGTTTAGAGTTTTTTTCTTTAGTTATGTTTATTAAAATGTAAAATTCTTCTTATTAGCAATAGAAGTATTGTTTTGTCCTGAATGTAGAATTTGCATTATACTTCTTATATAGTCAATGCAGGGAGTGCTCAGTTGTAGAGCATCTGGATCAATTGTACAGCATCTTCACATAGGGCTGGAAGAGATTCTTTTCTGAAACCCTGGAGACCTGATGCCTTTCGGTGTGTGGACAATATTGAGCTAGATGGACCACGGTCTGTTTCGTTATAATGCAGCTTCATTTGTTCCTATGGCACCCCAGACACCCCAGAGAAAGCGTTTTTTGCAAAAATAGCAGCCAGGTTTTGCTACAGTATTACTTTTACCATCTACTACTTAATGTCTGCCATGTTATCAGCCATGTCTCCTGGCACTAAGCAGGTGACTACTCAAAACACGTGGCTGCAGACTCCCAGCATCATGTTAGGCTTTGAGACAAGGGTTAAATTCGATCTTTTTCAGATGCTGGGGAGCAAAATGCCAAAACACAATCCTGAATTACAGCACCAAGTAAAACTGCACCGTGCCTCGAAGCCAAAAGTGAAAGCTCACCACGGAATATGTTTTGTTGTGAAACGTATTCCTCCTATTGAGCTGAGTCCATTAAAGACTGCATTAGGCCATAAACAGATTATATGCAATGTTTGTTTATGTAACACAAATGCTTTAACAACCCCACTTAGCATATTATTGTAATGTGATAAGCAGAGTGACCCCTTTTAAGACCTCTTTGTTCCATAAAACAGGCTTCCATATTCGGTATGTTGGCAGAGTGTCAGCATCTGCACAAAACAATTGGCATGTTCCAAAGATATCCATCTCATTTTTATTTTTTTTAAAGATTTTTATTGAAGTACGAGAATTTTTACATACATTATATTCTCTCCTTCCAATTTTTAATTTCCCGTACCATTTTTCCTTTCCCTTCCCACCCCCTCCCCCACCCATAATCCATTGGAAGGGTTCAAACAGTTGTCCTCAGCCACAGGCACAATTTCTTTCCACTGAATGTCTTCTGGTCCATCTCATATTTTATGGCATTTCATTGCAGTATTATTCAGCTGTGTTGGACTATACTGAAGTCATGTTTATAGCATACCAAGCCAATTGTAAAGAGGAGCTAATTACAAGAGAAGACATGACATTCTCAGGCAGAGTTTGGGTTGCATCAATGTTACCTTGGATATAAGTAACTAAGGACCGTTAATTTCATTGAGTCTACTCAAAGTATAACTGACTTGGATACAACCCTTTCATTCCAATTTATTTCAATGGGAGATTGAAGCAGGAGTCCAGTGATCGTTAAAACACCAAATCCTATATTTTAGCAAGAGGTTACTATTGCTTTCATATAATACTTACATATTTTTTATTTGTATTTTCATACACACACACACACACACAAAATTATGTGGAAAACTACCATGTTAGAGAAGAGCCTTCTGTTTCTCGCATACACAGGCAATTAAGAAGACATTTTCCCATGATAGTTTTCTGATTTCTGATTTTTACATTTTTACATTATTATTGTTACATGGTTTCATGTATAATTGTCGCAATTGGGTATTCCACTCAAATATAAATATTTGATACCTTTTCTCGCCCCCCCCCCATGTTGTGTGGTGTAGTGGTTAAGAGTGGTAGACTCGTAATCTGGGGGACCAGGTTCGCGTCTCCGCTCCTCCACATGCAGTTGCTGGGTGACCTTGGGCTAGTCACACTTCTCTGAAGTCTCTCAGCCCCACCCACCTCACAGGGTGTCTGTTGTGGGGGAGGAGGGGAAAGGAGATTGTTAGCCGCTTTGAGACTCCTTCGGGTAGTGAGATAAAGCAGGATATCAAATCCAAACTCCCCCTCCCCCTCCCCCTCTTCTTCTTCTTCTTCTTCTTCTTCTTAAAAATGTGGCATTTACTGTAATAAAATATTGGTGAGTAGCAACACCTTTTTCTATTTTTTTAACACAGCCTACAACTTAAAAAATCATGAGCTTAGCTCCAAAAATACACTGTGAAAGGGGTAAAGAAAGAGTCAACTTCCAGTTTTGAAGGATTATTTGATATATACTTGAAAGGACTTTTATTTTCCTTGGAAGTCCAAAGTCTGTTTTATGGGGGGTTTTATTTGCTTTTGTGGGGTCAGTAGGGTAAGTTCAAATATGATGATAAAAAGCCTTCAAAGCATGGATCTTTTCTGCATAGTAACTTTATATGTTTAAAAGGCATCAAGGGGTGCCATGTTTATTGTTTCTCTGTAATTTTCCCATCACATCTGCCTGCTAAATTATATTACCAACTGCTAAACAATCACTCTTCTGCTGAAATCTGAAAGGAACCTGGAAGCTGTCGGCTTTGTGGATATAGGATCATCCAAAGCAACAATAAATAACAATAACAACAAATGTATTTTGCAGATATTGATCTGAATTCGTTATAATGCAACTCAGTAACCAGAGCTGAACTAGTTTTGTGTGTATTAAAAAAGATCTATACAGTAATCTAGTGCATTTTACTCAGAAGTAGCAATTGAGCAGGGGGAATTGGTGATTTGCATTTTAAAGCGAAGACCCCCCCCCCAATTCACACTTCCTATAAAGGCAGTTGTCCTTCAAAACCGGCACTTGCTTAAATTTTGTAATGCAGAATTCAGTCCACAGATGCATACCAAAATGTTCCATTAGGGAAAGGTGCGCACAAATATATATGTGGAAAATAATGTAAAAAATGCATTATATTAGGGGAAATTTCTTGTATATTAGGCAAACAAATGCATCAAAATGTATATATTAGAAGAAAAGCACTTGAAAAGGCATACAATTTTTCATGCAAAATCTCTTTTTTTAAGTGAACTGATGCAGAAGTGGGAGAAACTTAACTTAAGGCAGAAAGAAAGGCAGAAAGACAGAAAGACAGAAAGAAAGAAGACCAATTTGTCCATTTCCACTCTGAAGTAAGTCTGGTTATGTTCAATGGCCCTTGTTGCCAGTGTGCATAAAACCACAGCCTTAGAAGTCTCAGGATGGACCTATGGATTATATTTGGCAACATTTCTGGTCTAGGTGGGAAACATGCCCATCTGAAACCCTGGAGAGCTACCAATGGCCTCCGTTTCAGGCAGCTTCAGATCTCTCTGTCTGTCTGTCTCTACACCCACCCACCCACACACACACACACACACACACCACACCACACCACACACACACAACACACACACACACACTATGTTGCTAAGCATATAACATTATATTGAATGAGCTAATACTGGGAAGGTAGCCAATCTAGGAGAAGGAAAACTCAGTCCCTAAACCTCTGCTGCATAAGAAAGGCTTCGAGAATAAACCCTGAGATAAAAATATCCATACCCAGGACATCTTTGGAAAAATAAAAGGCTATGGAGTAAAGCTTACACAAATCTAGAGTGGAGTCTCTAAGACAGTTGGATGGCATCTTATATGCCTCCTTCCAGCAACTCCTGCAGCGCATCTGGTCCAAAATGTATTCCTCTGCTTTCCTTTGGACCACATCAGCAAGGGCAAGAGAGGGGTCATGCCATCCGGGCAGCTCAGGACCTCTATACACACTGCCCAGGCTTAGCCCCTGGGGAGGTCAAATTGGTGCTGCTATCACAGCAAAAACAATGTGGTAGGCAGCAGTTACGAGTTACAAGTTTTTACAACACCAGCAGGCTCTGTGATTCTCCAGCACTTTGACTTCACCCCTGGAGGTGCGCTCCATTACTTCTTGAGACAGACAGATGCCAACATTACTGGAGGATGGATTCTAACCCAGGGCTTGGTGGCTTGGAGTCATGAAGCAAACTCGCCTCTCTTATTCGCTCAGCTGATCGTACTCTCAATCATTCTCTCTCCTTTCACTCTCCATTTATACATTGTGACTGGAAACAAGGCAGTACTGAGTAGACTGATTCACGCCATCCATCAAATGTTGGCTGAGTGCCACATTCTATCTCTTCCCAGTGCTCACATGATCAATAGTCTCAGGCAGTGTAGATGTTGTTAGACTGTGGCCACTTCAAACTATGTGTGGAGTGACTGAGTAATCTGTAAAGTTGTCATTTCTAGTTAGCAAGGGAACGGTAAACCAAGGCTAGAGGCTGCTCCCCAACACCCAGTTTGTGCACACATGAAGCTTTGTATGTAGGGAAGCACAAACATCCAGCATCCTGCCTGCCGTAGCACATTTGGTGATACGATCCAGCAGCAGATGAATGACATGAGCCTGCTGAATATGTGTTCCATCCATTATGTACCCTACCCATAAGTTACCTTAGAATTTTAGGCTATGCTACATGCAGCTAAATGACATACTGATTAGTTTGTGGTTCATACTACAAACATCAAATGCAGCACACACTTAAGCCCTGTTCATGTCTCACTCAAGTGTGAAGCATTCATGGCTTGAAACTCAAGTCGAGCTATGCTATGTCACTGTGCTAGCTCCACCCTTTGATGACTGAGTGTGGTTGTATGCAAGACAAATCTTGTTCATGAGCGGCAGCTGCTTCCTAGAAGTTTTCTTGCAGACAACCACAACCACACTCACTGTGTAGCTGTCATTGGGCATATCTATTGTTGCAATGCAGAGATATGCCAAAAAGGCCTTCCTCTTCCAATAACCCTTTTCAGTAGTGGTATTTCCCTGTATTGGGGTTGTTTTTACATGTTTTTAGATGTTTACATTGTTTCATCAGTTGTGTGTTTGCTGCCCATAGCTCCTTTGGGAGGAAGGGCAGGATATAAAATTTAATAATCATGAGGAGAGGGACAGCAAACACACACTGGCTTGAATCCATGAGTGCCCGACACATGAATAGGCCTTTATATGCTGCTTGACATCAAACAAAAAAGAAACAAGGATTGTTTTATTAATTACAGGAAGTTGTTACTGATCTCACCATAGTGCCCAGTGCTCTGTTTGCAGAAAGGGCAGGTTATGCTTCCCATCTTTTGGGATGACCTCCTGAGCTCCTTTTCAGAATGATTTGTTCACCTTTCTATTCAAGAGTCTCTATATGGCCCTCCTGCCTGGATCTCTAACCAAGGTCTCTCTGTAGCTGTGTGTCTGGCTTCGTAAGGCACTCTGGTCTCAAGTTTTACACTGCTTTGTTTATTATGGATGTTGATCCAGATCCACCCATGTCCAATCTGTGAATTCAAGGGAGGAGAGAAGGAGGCTGGTCCACTTACCCTTCGTGGGAGTCCCCATAAAAGGATCTTGTAAAGACTACAGATTTGTTTAAAATCATGAGTAGCCAGGGGTGCAACTTGTGGGTTTCATTAAAAGGTCACCCTACTTAGCCAACATAAAAGACAAAAATTCAAGCTCTGGCTAGTGTGCATTCCCACCATTCACTTCTGCATCAAATACATCAAAAAGGCAAATCTGGCATCTTTCTATTTCCTGTTTTCACTATGTCTGGGATTAATTGGCTGTCCTTACACCGGCAATATCAGATAATGATGAGAGACAGAGAGATAGGAAGCAGTGTATGATGTCAGTAATAATATCAACACCTTGGCAACTAAACTGGAGAAACACATGACACATCTCTTTCAACAAAACAGATGTTGGACTTCAGAACTCTCATTACCTTTTTGGCTCTTTGCTAGGAATGCTACATTTCAAAAGAGCAAAAGCTCCTCTGATTAAATCAGCAAAGCAGTCAACCTTGCAAAGTTCCCAATTCGTTAATGAGAGCTATTAATATAACTTTGTGATTGGCAACATTCATCAACAAACATCTGAAACGTTTTCGGTCAAAGTCAGCTGTATTGCTAAACACAAAAGATGGACCCAGAGAATCAACTGTCTGGAAGCCTTAGTCTAAACACAGTGTGTAGAAGTTCATGTAAATGTATTAGGATTGTTATGAGTAGTGTTTCAAAAGAAGTTCAAATGGCAACTACTTATTCATGTATAAAAATCTTCAAAGATATTACGACTCACCAATTAGATGTGAATCTTATTGTTAGCCAAACATCAGACAGAGCATTTGAAAGCAATCATATTTAGTCTATGAGAAGTGCATGTGTATATATTCTTGCTGAGGGCATCTGATGTCAGTTTTCCATAAGTACAGTACTTTAATAATGGGGAACTGAACTGAACACCCCCACTTCATTACAAATGCCTCAGGTTGCAAACACTTCAGGTTACAAATTCCGCTAACCTGTAAGAGTTACCTCGAGTTACCCCAGGATGAGAACGGAAGTCGTGTGCTGGCGGCGCAGTGGCAGCAAGAGGCCCCATTAGCGAAAGCACATCTCTAGTTAAGAACAGTTTCAGGTTAGGAACAGACCTCCGGAACAAATTAAGTTCATAACTAGAGGAAGGAAAGTTCTGCTTAAATCACAATGAAATGCTTTCATCCTAGCTCTCACTAAAGAATGGCAGCATAAAAGAGCATGAACAGCTGGAACAGCATACAAAGAGCATAAAACAGCCATTTCGGTCCCAAGGAGTGGTCCCAGCAGGAGCATATGGTTCTAGCTCTAGGACAGTCGTGCTCTCTTTGTAGATTCCAGGGACACAAGGTCACAAACCAGTAGCCTCTCTTCAGCATCCAATAGTCACAGTCAGTTCAAGCGTATCAGGAGGGAAAGTAAGACAAAGCAGAGGGAGGTCCAAGCTAAACAAAGTCAGGCAAAGCAGAGTTCAAGGTGCAAAGGGCCAACAAGCAAAATGTGTAGCACCCTGGACAGCTCCATGCAGTCTCTAGGCAAGAATCAGATAAGGCAGAATTCAGTATGGCCACAATTAGAATACGTGGAGTGAGCATCAGATTGCAGCTTCCTCTGCCGCTAGTCCTGTCGCTGATGAGTGAAGACTTTACTCTTGAAGGGATCCAACCTATTTGACTCTGGCAGTACCAACAAAGCTGGGGTCTACTTCATAGCTGGAGTCCTCAGAGGTGGAAGAAGGAAATGCAAATTTCTCAAACTGCAGAGGTGCTGATATCATGGGCCCCTCTGATGCTGAAACTCCCAAAGAATTAGAGATATCAATGGCTGGTTCTGAAGATAAATTCTTCTCCTATTTTAAGATATCCTCTGAATCCACAGTCTCTTCCACTGAGGATGAGGGAGTCTGAGCCCTGGGTTATGATGACAGCATAAAAAGCATAAAACATGTATTGTAAGGGTAGCATATATATCTATGCTTGCTCCTCATGCACCTTATGCTAGCGATGTGCTAAAACCTGTCCTAAAGTTTCTTAAACATTTTCTTCCTCTGCAAAAGATGCCCCCATTTTTTCTGCCTCATTTGCAAGACACTTTAGAATTTCATAAGAATTTCAGTGGGTACGGGGTTGGGTTTTCCTTATCATTGTTCTTCCCTCTACATATTTCTGCACTGTTCTGCAACCTCCCTGCACTTCCAGATCTGAAAAAGCTCCAAGGGTTATCTCATGAACTCTTTCCTTGGGCTTGAACTGGGGCATTGGAAGTCAAGGTGACTGGCTGCCAAGTGCCTGAGATAGATGTACTCTCTGATTTAGTGTTAGGGAAAGTTGTTCCTTTAAGGTGTGCCAATTCTTTGCTTTTTAAAGAAATCGGTATTTGAAATAAATAAATAACAGTAAACAGCTGCCAGTCACACAGTAAGCAGTCACATGCTTATGGCAATGCCCAGTTGAGGACATCATGGGTTTTTTTCAGGAAATGTGGGCAATGGAGAGCCTGCTTGGGCAACTGTTGTCATTCATCTTTCTCTTTTGCTCCAAGTGTGGTGACTGCTACACTTCCAATAAAAATGAAAAGGACCCACCAGTGGTGCCCCATGGCCCAAGAGGGTGCCATTCTAGCCATGGAGTGGCTGGCCAGATATAGCTGTTGGTGGCAGAGATACGAGTGGTTGTCAGTGTAGTGGAGATTTCAGCATTGTGATAGTTGAGGTCCAAGCTGGCTACGATTGATTAATTCGCTGCCCTCCCAATCCACCACCTGAGGCAAGAGCAGTGACACCAACTTACCCCTGTGACCATTGGTGCCCAGCGCCGCACGCCATCACTGGGGCACATGTGTACGCCATGTGTATGGCATGTGGCATGTGTGCTATGTAACCACACATACCCCTGTGCGCACATGCTACATTATCAGGCCCCCTGGCGTGCTGATGTCACTCTCACACATAGTGGGGCGGGCAGAAAAAGCCACGTGCTCACCGGGGGCATGATGACATAGCACATGTGCACCCCACAGTGTGTACCCATGGCCACACCACACTTTGTGGGTGTCTCACCCCCTCATTTAAAATGCTGTGGAAGCCAGGGCACCCATTGCCACGGGGACTCAGCACCTATGGGCAAGAGGCTGAATGTGCCTGATGGCAAAGCTGGCCTTTTTCCAGTACAAGCCTATTTCTGTAATCTTAGGGGGTGTTTTTTGATCGGAAGGTCGGCGGTTCAAATCCCCATGACGGGGTGAACTCCTGTTTCTCGGTCCCAGTTCCTGCCAACCTAGCAGTTCAAAAGCACGCCAAAGTGCAAGTAGATAAATAGTTACCGCTCCGGCGGGAAGGTAAACGGTGTTTCCTTGCACTGCTCTGGTTCGCCAGAAGTCTTACTAGCCACATGACCTGGCAAAACTGTCTGCGGACAAACATCGGCTCCCTCGGCCAGTAAAGCAAGATGAGCACCGCAACCTCAGAGTCGTTTGTGACTAGACTTAACTATTAGGGGTACTTTACCTTTTTTTTATTTCATGGGAAATATTTACTTTTGTGAGTGGGTATTTAAGGAGACTGAAAAGTAGGGAAATCTTGTTTTAAATAATAAAGGATCTTTATAAAGAGTAAAACCAGAATTTTTAATGCAAGATAATCATTTGAATTTCATATGTGACATTCATAGAGTTACATGTACCAGATTATTACAAAGGCCAACACATTTTCATTAGAACACAATGGAAGTCTTGAACGCTGACTACTTACGTAATTGTATATTCCTTCTTAGCAGATGTTTAACTGTAGGAGAACTTCTTTTATTACACTCTTTCCTTTGCTACATCATTGCTTTTTATATACATGTCTGCAGCTTTAATCTAAAAATCAACTGCCACTTACATGGTTATCATCATGTGTTGTTTGGTCCTGAGCAAATTTGGGCTGGTCATTCTCTCACAAGCTATCACAGATTTTTAATGTTTTATTTTTAATGTTTTATTGCTACATTATATTCCCATTAAAATAAAAAGAATGATATCTAGTTCCACAGGACTAAACAATAAATCATGCTTAAGCTGGAAGTATCAGTCACAAATGAATCAACAACAAATAACAACTGCTTTTGTATTTTGTGAAGAACATAGTTTTTCTATCCATTTTTGTTGTACAACTTCTTACGTCTCTTTTAATTCATCCTTGTACCTATTTAAATAGTTTGCTTCCAGTACTGAATAAACTTATTTCACTCTTCTAATGAGGTTGTTGTTGTTGTTGTTTTGTCATTCAAGCCCTCCATTTGTGTGTGTAATATTTAGGGTTTTTTTTAACAAAACTCAATGTGATGGCTTATGTTTTAGTATTCTATGCCAACTCATACCTTCCAATTTTCTATAAAATGTTCATTCTTCTTTGTTGGTGTTTTCAATTTTTGGCTACTAATATCTGAGCTGAAACTATCTCACAGAATTACGGAAGGGCTGTGGCTCAGATCATCAACCTTCTATGCCAAAGGTCCCAGGTTCAATGCAGGGCCTCCTTGTAGGACTGAGAGTTCTGCCTGAAACCCTGGGCAGCCACTGCCAGTCAGTGTAGACAATACTGAGTAGAACCAATGGTTCAGTATAAGGTAATTTCCTATGTTCCTGTACTGTTTATCTCCTCTCAGAATAAAACTGGGGGTTTGTACCGTTTATCTGCTCTCAGTATAAAACTGGGGGTAGAGATAATATGCTGCCTTTAGCTCCTTGAGGAAGTTGAGCTACAAAGGACACCGAGAGACTCTATTCATGGCAGAACAAAATGTTCTAAAGAACTAGTTAGGAGTATCTTTAGTAATTTCCACCATCCCTTAATACAGACTATACTATCTTGGCCTGGTGGGAGTTGTAGTTCAAAACATCTGGCGGGCACAGCTTTAGCGATCCCTGGGTGGCAATACTTCCACAGTAAGTCATTTTTTTAATTGCTAGTCTTTTGGTAATCCTATTACTTATGCAATCCATGAATTGTCCTTAAACATTGGATGAAAAGCCAGAGGTTATCTGTCCTTGCCATGCTGGTATCTTCAGTCATTAAAAATAGGAATGCCACTGAATCATCCAGCTTTTTTAAAAAAGAAAGAAGTGTGTCACACTTCACTGAAAATAGAATTTCAATTAGAACTGTAGATTTTATCATTCAAATAGAATTTCTCACACATGAACTCCTTAAACCTAACGTTGTCACCACCCCAGTTAAAACTGGCATTTGACCTGACTGTCACAGAAGGACAGCGTTAATAAACTCTGTAGAAATCGATCACCTTCAAGGAGCCTGCGGAGGACAGTTTTTCCTAAAGCTGAGTATCACTGACCAGGATTGCTTGGTTGTTTCTGTTTTTTTGTCACACCACTTGTGGGTGCTCTTTGGCGCAGGACACCATCACTGGTTCATTTTCTGATATCAAGAGGGAACATCAGTGAGAGCTGCCCATAATTTGCTTGAATGTCTACCATTATGACAGGGCTTGTTTTTTATTGCAAAAATCTCCCTCAGGAATCTCCTTCAGATTGCCCAGGTTCTGCCTTTTAATCAAGCCAAGCACTCTGATAGGAAGAAGATTTGGACAAACATTACCGGCGAAGATTTGGACAATCTTAGCTGCGAAGTGTCAGTTGGCTCCAGAACTTCTCCCACCCTGAGCTCCCTCAGTTAAACCTTCTTTTGCAGGTTAACCTTTTCTCCACAGGTACGCGGGCGCTGCTACGTCATGGTCACTGTTGAAGGGCCGGAAAGGAATTTTCCTGCATTGGCAGGTTTTGCCTTCCCCATAGCAAAACATCACAACTTTGGTGGTTTCAGGCCTTGGGCAGAAACCTTCACTCTATCTTCCTAAATGGGGGGGGAGTGTGAAGTGGTGACCCATGCCCCCCTTGCAGCATTGATCCCAGGGTTCCCTGTTAAAAGGGTCTTGAGGGGAGGCATTGGCCATATGCCAAGAGGTTGTCATTGCTCTCCCTGGTGACGGGGACGAAACAGGGGGGGGCGGGCTCTCTGCTTGAACATATGTTCTCCAGAGCCAGCCCAATCCCCACACATTCTGGATAATCCTGATGTCTCCCAGATCCCCGGCCGGTGACTGGGAAGGATAAACTCCTAGTGGCTGAGTCAAGGTCTCCCTACATCTGAAACTTAATAAAGTTGCGGCCAATTTTAATCCCATAGCATGTTGTCTTGAGTCATTATTCCACTCAGGAGTTGCCTGGAGTTGGGGGGGGGGGGACTCTGCCTGTCCATACAATGTTCCCTGCCAGAACTGAACCAATCCCTATCTGACAAGCTGTGCTCCACTAGGCATGCAGCTGCCAGTCAGATACAGTCATTTAAATATTGAGGCACTGTTAAGCGTGAAGCGATAAATTGGATTTAGGAAAGATATCGTGACATCTCCAATAGGAATTGGGAAATTCTACTAAAGTATTTAAAGTGTTCACAAGGCATTTAAACTGATGAGCAAATATAGCTAGGCAGGAAGAAGACAGTTGCCTAGCAAGTACAGTAACAAGTAATCCTTTTTTTGGAGTACATGGGTTGAAACAGTTCTTACTCTTGCCATAAGTATCTGTAAAAACAAGATGCTAAATGTGGTCTTGATCTAGAGGCCAAATAGGGTTCTTCTTATGATGCAGAGATACACCCTTTGGGAATTTTTGCTGGTTTGGCCTTTTTTCAGTCTCAAGAGACCATAGGAGCCAACCCAATAAAGTATTTGAGGAGGCTGGGCTCCCTCAAAGTTAATGGGCATTGCCATTCAAATGGTGTGCATCTCATGTGATCAATTTTGCAGGTTGGGGCTTACCTGCCCCCCCCCCCAATATTTTATTGAAGTTGGCAGCCCTGCAAGAGATCAGAAAAGAATATTGGGGGGCGGATAGCTCTGGCACAATGCAAACCATCACTGGTTCATTTTCTGATATCAAGAGGGAACATCAGTGAGAGCTGCCCAGAATTTGCTTGAATGTCTACCATTATGACAGGGCTTGTTTTTTATTGCAAAAATCTCCCTCAGGAATCTCCTTCAGATTGCCCAGGTTCTGCCTTTTAATCAAGCCAAGCACTCTGATAGGAAGAAGATTTGGACAATCATTACCGGTGAAGATTTGGACAATCTTAGCTGTGAAGTGTCAGTTGGCTCCAGAACTTCTCCCACCCTGACCTCCCTCAGTTAAACCTTCTTTTGCAGGTTGACCTCTTCTCCACAATTACACGGGCGCTGCTACATCATGGTCACTGTTGAAGGGCCGGAAAGGAATTTTCCTGCATTGGCAGGTTTTGCCTTCCCCATAGCAAAACATCACAACTTTGGTGGTTTCAGGCCTTGGACAGAAACCTTCAGTCTATCTTCCTAAATGGGGGGGGGGGGGCGTGAAGCAGTGACCCATGCCCCCCCTTACAGCGTTGATCCCAGAGTTCCCTGTTAAAGGGGTCTTGAGGGGAGGCATTGGCCATATGCCGAGAGGTTGTCATTGAATGTAGAATTTGCATTATACTTCTTATATAGTCAATGCAGGGAGTGCTCAGTTGTAGAGCATCTGGATCAATTGTACAGCATCTTCACATAGGGCTGGAAGAGATTCTTTTCTGAAACCCTGGAGACCTGATGCCTTTCGGTGTGTGGACAATATTGAGCTAGATGGACCACAGTCTGTTTCGTTATAATGCAGCTTCATTTGTTCCTATGGCACCCCAGACACCCCAGAGAAAGCGTTTTTTGCAAAAAATAGCAGCCAGGTTTTGCTACAGTATTACTTTTACCATCTACTACTTAATGTCTGCCATATTATCAGCCATGTCTCCTGGCACTAAGCAGGCGACTACTCAAAACACGTGGCTGCAGACTCCCAGCATCATGTTAGGCTTTGAGACAAGGGTTAAATTCGATCTTTTTCAGATGCTGGGGAGCAAAATGCCAAAAAACCACTTCCGCTTACACGGAGGTGGGGTTGTGGGCTTGGCCCGACGGAACTCTCGCGATGGGGCTGAGATTCAGCCCTCTCGCGAGGAGGGGAATCCCCGCCACGTCATAAGCAGGCTGGCCAATCGGGTCAGCCGGGGCGGGGCTTCCTTCCATTTAAACTGGGACGGGGCGGGAACGCATCCTCTTTCGCCCCGGATCCCACAGCGATTAGTTCAGCTCTTGCTTTGCCTTCGTTGCTTCTTTGCTTCGTTGCCTGGCTGCCTTGTTTTTTCGTTTGCCTTCCTTTTAGGTTCGTCACTTCGGAGCCTCGATCCCCCCCCCACGCAGCGCCGATCAGCTGGGAAGCGGCTTGGGAGCGCGCTCGCCTCCTCGATCGTCCCTCGTCTGCCGCGGCCGGCTCCCCCCCCACGCAGCGCCGATCAGCTGGGAAGCGGCTTGCGAGTGCGCTCACCTCCTCTCCGTGCGGCCGAGTTCCCAGCCTCTGGCAGCCCCCGCGTTAGTGCGAGCTGAGTCTCCAGCCGCCCGCAAGCCCCCGCGTTTCTGGCGGCGTTCCCGGGCCTCTCCTGCGGTGCCTGTTAGTGGAGGAAGCGCCTGGGGCTACGTCTTCTCGGAGCGCCCCTTGTCTATCGGCCAGCAGTTTGAGCCACCGCGCCCTGCTGCGTCGCATTGCGCTCCCCCCCGCTGCACTTCCAGCCCTCGATCCTTCTTTCAGCGGTCCAGCAAGGGAGTTCCATCGCCTGCAGGGTCGAGGCGGCCGCCTCCCCCACCCGTGCTCCGCCAGCGGCGCCGGAATCCTCGGGGGCTACTTCGGCAGAGGGGTGAGCTAGCCCGCGCGCGGGCCTATTGCATACCTTTGGGATTTAATAATTAGGGAATTAATATTTAGTAATAGAAACACCCCCGTGGTCGTGTGGGCGGGCTGAGGCAGCGCTGGGTGCCATTTTAAGTGTGGCCACGTGTCCCTGCTGCGGTAGCCATTTTGAGTGTGCCATTTCCAGCGGCCGCCATTTGGAGAGTGGCCACGTGTCCCGGCAGTGGTAGCCATTTTGAGTGGGTCATTTCCAGCGGCCGCCATTTTGAGAGTGGCCACGTGTCCCGGCAGTGGTAGCCATTTTGAGTGGGTCATTTCCAGCGGCCGCCATTTTGAGAGTGGCCACGTGTCCCAGCAGTGGTAGCCATTTTGAGTGGGTCATTTCCAGCGGCCGCCATTTTGAGAGTGGCCACGTGTGCCGGCTGCACCCGCCATTTTGAGAGGGTCTCTTTAGCGGCAAGCTTGGCGCATATCTTGTTGGCTCCTTTGCTGTCTGTTTCCAAGCAGAGCCTTGCTTCTGTGGTGCTCGGTCAGTGCTTACGAATTGAATTGCTAGGTTTACCCAAAGTTATTGGTGCTTCAGTTACCGTTTGATTTAATTACTTGGTTTTCTGGTTTCTGGTTTTATCTATCAATTATTGTTTAACCAGCTTATCTCTATTAATCGGGAATTTGGTTGATTGTATTAATTGGCTTAATAATATAATACCCTGCATTGTTGGTGGACCTTGCTAAATATCTGGGCCTTGTTTAAACGTTATTGGGGGTTGCATTGGCATTAATCAGCGCACGTAGTAAGTAATACCTATTGGTTTAGCCTAGTTATATATTCTTTATCTGCTGCTGTTGGAAGGGAGCTAGCTAGCTTTGGGCGGGCGTTGCTGCGCACATACGTATAGCGCTTTAGTTAGGCCCCCTATAGCTCGCAGGACCATGGCTGGCCGCAGCCTGCGCAACAAATCTAAGGGTGCAGCCCCCCAAGCCAACACTGACCTCGCGGCTGCGGGCCCTGCCCCGGCTTTCAACCCCGAGGCCTTGGCCCAGGTGGCTTCTAATTTGCAGAATATCTGTAATCAGCTAGGTCCATTGTGCAGTACTTTGGCCCCGTTGTGCGTCTCTCTCGCCTCTGCGAAACGGGCGTCACAAAATAGTGTTGCCAGCTCCCAGGCCTGTGTCCTCGAGACTCCTCTGGAAAATAGTCAGGCATCTAGCTCCTCTAATTTCTCCCTTCTTAGTTCTCAGACTAGCAGTGGGGGAACTCCTGGCCCCATGCTTACCAGCACGCAGCAGGACGATGGCGCCCGCCCGGGCACATCGGCGTCCTTCACGAATAATTTTTCCCAACTTAGTTCTCAGGCCAGTAGTGGGGATGCTATCAGCGGGTCTGCCGTCTTGTTCCCTAGTCAGCGGCAGGACGCGGAAGCGCGAGGAGGCACATCGGCCTCCTGCATGTCTAACCCTCATCAGGTCCAGGCGGCAGCTGCTTCCTTCTTGCCTAACCCTCTTCAAGTTCAGTCTTCAGCACAGCCTTCTCAGCAGGCTTTGGGAGCCTCCTTCATGACTAGCCCGCATCAGATCCAGCCCCTAGTGCAGCCTTCTCAACAGGTTAGTGGTGTCTCGCAGGGTTCATCTTCCTTCATCCATAACTCTCAGCAGGTTGCCAACGCGGCGCAGGCAGCGCGAGCAGGCGCTCACATCTCCCACCAAGGTTCACGTGACTCCTCTCAGGACTTGGGTCACCCCCCACCGTCCCCCCTCCTGTCTGCTCAGTCTGTTTCAGATCTCCTCAGGTCTCAGGCGGCTGCGGGTTCAAGCTCGGCTCCAGAGGCCATCGGCACGGGGCCCGGGCCCGCCAGTGTGGCCCCAGCCTCCGAAGAAGGACATCAAGGCGGGAAGGCGAAGAAGAAGACCGACAAGCGGAAGCGCAGCAGGAAGGATGACTCCGATGATGAATCTGGTACGTCTTCCGACTCAGACGCGGACATCCCCATGGAGGACTATTGGGGGGTGGCTGAGGATCAGATGGGCCTCCCGGCCTGGGTGCATAGGAGGAGGGCTAGCTCCCATCGGAAGTCCTTTAATGGTACGCTAGAGTGTCGGGGAGGTGCTGTGGTTCCTGAAGTAAAAGTCTCCACCTGTGCAGACACTGATATAGTGCTGGGGTCCCACCTTTCAAACCGTAAGCGGGAAAAAATACTGAACGGGGACTTCATAGATGTCTTCACTCTCCTGCCCTTGTCGCACATGTTAGGCAAAGGGGAGAAGAGGAAGCAGTATGGCAGGCGCAAGTTTAGAACCCCGCGCGCTGAGCGTACTTTTGACAATTGGCACGAGGGCATACATATTTGGGTGGCTGTGATTTCGGCAGCGTACCCCAAGAGGGCCATGCATTTGATGGCTTACATAGCGGATGTCAGGTTGGCCTATTCGATGGCTGGGGAGGCGGCGGCACTAAACTATGATGAAGATTTTCGTAGAAACGCCTCTCAAAACTCAAAGACTCGCTGGGACCAGAGGAATCAGCATTTCTGGAGCAACCACGTGGTCCCCTATGTTGAAAAGAAGCAGGCGGAGCCACAAAAGTCTCTCAGGTTGGAACCCAGGAAGGACCCGCGCCGTAGGGTCTGCTGGGAATTTAACAGGGGCCTTTGTCAGAGGCCCAATTGTAAGTACGCGCATGAGTGCGACAAGTGTCTTGGACAGCACCCTGGGGTATCTTGCTTCAAGGGGAGGCAGCCCTTTCGGGGTGGAAGAGGCGGCGGCTCCAACCAGGGTTCCAGGAACCCTCAAGGAGGTGCGCAAGCCCCCGGCCAAAATAGATACTAACACATCCCTAACGATAGCACGCTCCCCCATAAAGCTTTCCCCCCTGCGTTCACTCTTAGACCTCTACCCCAACAGCAGTGCGTCCACCTACATCTGGGAAGGTTTCTCTCAAGGCTTCAGAATCCCGGTGCTTTCCCCGCCTTTGTCGGGCGACCCGCCCAACCAAAAGTCTCTGCGGGAGAGGCCAGACATAGCGGTTAAGAAAATCAATAAGGAAATAGCTGCTGGTCGGGTGGCGGGCCCCTCGAAGCACCACCCATCCCCGGACTCCACATTTCCCCTCTAGGTATCGTCCCAAAAAAGGCACCGGGTGAATTCAGACTCATTCACAACCTCTCTTTCCCTATTGGTAAATCGGTAAACGATGGAATCCCGCAGGAGCTTTGTACCGTGAAATACGCTTCCTTTGACCAGGCCGTTAAGTTGGTAAGACAATTTGGGAAAGGGGCCTTGATGGCCAAATGCGATATAGAGTCGGCATTTCGCCTTCTGCCAGTGCACCCTCAGGACTTCAAATGGTTGGGCTTCAGGTTTGAGGGTGCGTACTTCATAGACAAAGCCATGCCCATGGGCTGTTCGGTGGCGTGCGCAGCATTTGAGGCTTTCAGCACGTTTCTGGACTGGGCCCTCCGCTTTAGAACAGGATTAGTGGGCGTCACACATTACTTAGACGACTTCCTCTTCGTGGGAAAGGGAAATAACACGGACTGCGCAGGCCTTATGCAGGCCTTCGCTGCCCTTACTCAGGAACTTGGGGTGCCCCTGGCGGCCGATAAAACCGAAGGGCCCGTGGTTAGATTAACTTATTTAGGGATAGAGTTGGACACCGTGGTGCAAACATCACGACTACCCATGGATAAGCTCACTGCTCTTAAGGAACTAATCTCGCAGCTCATCCTCCTCAAAAAGGTTACCCTTAAACAAATTCAATCCCTGCTTGGCCATCTTAACTTCGCATGCAGGGTCATTTCGCCGGGACGCCCTTTCTGCCGTCGTCTAGCCAGGCTGACTGTGGGTCTCAAGCGGCCATACCATAGAGTCCGCTTGCCCAAGGGGGTAAGAGCCGACCTGGAGGCCTGGCTGACCTTTCTTGACCATTTCAACGGGGTGTCACTTTGGCAGGACAATCTGAGTTTGAGTTCTGATTTCCAGGTGCAGTCGGACGCAGCAGGCTCCCTGGGTTTTGGTGTTTACTTTAAGGGCAGATGGTGCGCTCAGCCCTGGCCAGCAAGTTGGCATGACTCAGACATCACACGTGATCTAACTTTCTTAGAATTCTTTCCAATAGTCGCCGCGGTGCACTTGTGGGCTGAGGAATTCAGGAACCGCCGGGTCTGCTTTAGGACCGACAACCAGGCGGTGGTTAGTGTCCTTTCACGGCAATCATCCCGTTCCAACAAAGTCTCTGCCCTTCTTCGGGCTTTTGTGCTGCGCAGCTTACAATTGAACATGCAATTCACAGCAAAGTTCGTTCCAGGGGTAAATAACGATATCGCGGATGCATTGTCTCGTTTCCAGATGGACCGCTTCCGCTCGCTGGCACCGGAGGCACAGCAGTTGCCAGAGCCATTCCCGGAGTCCCTATGGAGCCTTGGGAGCGAGAAATCTTGAAGGGAGTATTTGCGTCTGTTGCCCCCTCCACGTTGAGCTCATATAGGCGCGCGTGGAACGAATTTTTAAGTTTCAGACGTAAAGGTCCCGTTCCCGCACCGCTTGACCCCCCTTCAGAAAGGGAGGTCATGCAATATGTGGTTCACCTCAGGGATCTGGGTCGTGCAGCGAAAACGCTTAATTTGCACACAGCAGCCATATCATTCTTTTGCAAATCACTATACTCCAGGGACCCCTGCGATAATTTCCATCTTCGCAGGGCCATGGAAGGATGGCGTAGGTTGCAACCGCCGGCTCGCGACTCAAGAAGGCCCATCACGTTTGATCTGCTGTGTCAAATTCACACCCACCTGCGCGTCCTCTGCTGGTCCGACTACGAATCTAGTCTCTTTGCAGCAGCCTTTTCCTTAGCATTTTTTGGAGCCCTAAGGGTCGGAGAAGTAGTGTGCGAAGACCACCCCAATGGTCTCTCCCGGGGGATCAGGATGCAGGATGTGTCCTTGTCCAATTCCTTAGCGGTCGTGCAAATTCGACGATCAAAGACTGACCAGCGGGGACTGGGTGCCACCATTCGCCTACCAGCAACTGGCAGTCACGGCCCATGCCCGGTGCTAGATCTAAGGCGTTTCCTTTCCCTGAGGCCAGCTGGCACTGACCCTCTGTTGGTTCACGAAGACAAGTCTAAACTCACGCGTGCCCAGTTCACTCGGGTTCTACGTAAAGCCATAGCTGCTTGTGGCCTGGAACCCAGCCAATTCTCCGCCCATTCCTTTCGTATTGGGGCAGCCACCTCCGCTATGCACATGGGTTTGTCGTCCGAAAGGATTCAGGAGCTGGGGAGGTGGAAATCTAACGCTTACAAGGGCTACCTGCGCCCCACCCCTTAGCCTTTCCCCAATCTGATCCCCGCCTGTCATTTTCCTTTTCAGGTGGGCACCACATCTCGGTGTGGATAGCGGGTCACAGCATCATCCATTGGGCCCAGAAAAGGGCAGTTGAAACGGGTCTGGGGAACGGTCTGGGCCTCCCAGAACATGTGAAAGTGTCGTGGATTTCCCGGAGGGGGATGCGTTGGAGCGAACTCTTACCAGCAATCCAAGCCAGGGCTGCTTCAGTTGGGGCCCCCCACGCGCTGGTCATACAGCTGGGGGAGAATGATTTGGCGTACAGGAACGCCGTGGACTTGAAATTGAGCATTTTTGAGGACTTTGATAAGTTGCTGGCTTCCTTCCCTGGGATGACGCTGTTGTGGTCCTGCCTGTTGCAGAGGCGTGTTTGGCGTGACTGCCACTGCCCTAGAGCTTTGAACAAATCCAGGAGGCTTCTGAATTCGTTTGTGATGCGCAGGGTGCTGGACCTTAACGGTCAGATTATTGATCACCCAGAATTGAAACGCACTGAAGCAGCCCTTTATCGGGAGGATGGGGTACATTTATCACCACTGGGAAACGATATTTGGTTGGGGGACCTAGTCAGGGGATTGGAGCGTTGGTTACGGGTGTGAGGGTATTGGCGGCGAGCCTTTGGGGCTCGATTGGCGGTTAGGCATTGGAAATTTGCATAAGAGAATTGGGGGGGGCAGATTGCGTCATCCTCTGCCCGCAATTTGGAGATTTAACCCCGTTAAAGGGGTTCCGGGGGCGGTTGCTTTGTCCTGGGCCTACGGAGGTCAGGGCCTGATGGCACCCCCCAACGGTGGCCACAGGAGGTGTCTCAGTGGATTTACATCATTGGGGCTCCTTTCTGGTGGTTAATTTCTCCCAGACTGTAACACACGGGTTACAGTCGGATATAGTCGGTTAGGTTCCAATGCCTAAGCCAATACCGCTCAACATCCGAAACCAATAAAGTTGTGGCCCTTTCGCCCACTTAAATCTAATTCACTGCGTCCTGCGTTTTATTTCTCCTGTGTTTTATTTCCTGGGGAGGGAGGGACATTGCTACACAAAACCACTTCCGCTTACACGGAGGTGGGGTTGTGGGCTTGGCCCGACGGAACTCTCGCGATGGGGCTGAGATTCAGCCCTCTCGCGAGGAGGGGAATCCCCGCCACGTCATAAGCAGGCTGGCCAATCGGGTCAGCCGGGGCGGGGCTTCCTTCCATTTAAACTGGGACGGGGCGGGAACGCATCCTCTTTCGCCCCGGATCCCACAGCGATTAGTTCACCCACCCTCCCGCCCTTTAGGCTAGGCAGGTCAGGCAGGTTAGGCCGACGCTGCTGTGGATTTCGGTCGGTCGCCTCGGTTGGCCGGGGGGCCGGGTAGGACTTTTTCCACTTGGGCTAGCCAAACTGGTTTTTTCGCCTACCTCATGGCAATTCGTCACAACTTGGTTTTGCGGTTAGGCATTGGAAATTTGCATAAGAGAATTGGGGGGGGGCAGATTGCGTCATCCTCTGCCCGCAATTTGGAGATTTAACCCCGTTAAAGGGGTTCCGGGGGCGGTTGCTTTGTCCTGGGCCTACGGAGGTCAGGGCCTGATGGCACCCCCCAACGGTGGCCACAGGAGGTGTCTCAGTGGATTTACATCATTGGGGCTCCTTTCTGGTGGTTAATTTCTCCCAGACTGTAACACACGGGTTACAGTCGGATATAGTCGGTTAGGTTCCAATGCCTAAGCCAATACCGCTCAACATCCGAAACCAATAAAGTTGTGGCCCTTTCGCCCACTTAAATCTAATTCACTGCGTCCTGCGTTTTATTTCTCCTGTGTTTTATTTCCTGGGGAGGGAGGGACATTGCTACACAACACAATCCTGAATTACAGCACCAAGTAAAACTGCACCGTGCCTCGAAGCCAAAAGTGAAAGCTCACCACGGAATATGTTTTGTTGTGAAACGTATTCCTCCTATTGAGCTGAGTCCATTAAAGACTGCATTAGGCCATAAACAGATTATATGCAATGTTTGTTTATGTAACACAAATGCTTTAACAACCCCACTTAGCATATTATTGTAATGTGATAAGCAGAGTAACCCCTTTTAAGACCTCTTTGTTCCATAAAACAGGCTTCCATATTCGGTCTTCCATATTCCATCTTCCTAAATGGGGGGGGGCGTGAAGCAGTGACCCATGCCCCCCCCTTGCAGCGTTGATCCCAGAGTTCCCTGTTAAAGGGGTCTTGAGGGGAGGCATTGGCCATATGCCGAGAGGTTGTCATTGCTCTCCCTGGTGACGGGGACGAAACGGGGGGGTGGGCTCTCTGCTTGAACATATGTTCTCCAGAGCCAGCCCAATCCCCACACATTCTGGATAACCCTGATGTCTCCCAGATCCCTGGCCGGGGACTGGGAAGGATAAACGCCCAGTGGCTGAGCCAAGGTCTCCCTACATCTGAAACTTAATAAAGTTGTGGTCAATATTAATCCCATAGCATGTTGTCTTGAGTCATTATTCCACTCAGGAGTTGCCTGGAGTTGGGGGGACTTCGCCTGTCCATACAATGTTCCCTGCCAGAACTGAACCAATCCCTATCTGACAAGCTGTGCTCCACTAGGCATGCAGCTGCCAGTCAGATACAGTCATTTAAATATTGAGGCACTATTAAGCGTGAAGCAACTAATTGGATTTAGGAAAGATATCATGACATCTCCAATAGGAATTGGGAAATTCTACTAAAGTATTTAAAGTGTTCACAAGGCATTTAAACTGATGAGCAAATATAGCTAGGCAGGAAGAAGATAGTTGCCTAGCAAGTACAGTAACAAGTAATCCTTTTTTGGAGTACCTGGGTTGAAACAGCTCTTACTCTTGCCATAAGTATCTGTAAAAAACAAGATGCTGGTCTAAATGTGGTCTTGATCTAGTAGGCCAAATAAAGGTAAAGGGTAAAGGGGCCCCTGACCATCAGGTCCAGTCGTGTCCGACTCTGGGGTTGCGGCGCTCATCTCGCTCTATAGGCCGAGGGAGCCAGCGTTTGTCCGCAGACAGCTTCCAGGTCATGTGGCCAGCATGACAAAGCTGCTTCTGGTGAACCAGAGCAGCGCACGATAAATAGGGAGCAGTCCCTATTTATCTACTTGCACTTTGATGTGCTTTCAAACTGCTAGGTGGGCAGGAGCTGGGACCAAGCAACAGGAGCTCACCCCATTGCAGGGATTCAAACCACCAACCATTCTGATCAGCAAGCCCTAGACTCTGTGGTTTAACCCACAGCGCCACCTGGGTCCCTCCTCTAGAGCAGTGTTTCTCAACCTTTTTTGGGCCACGGCACACTTGTTCCGTGAAAAAAATCACGAGGCACACCACCATTAAAAAAGTTAAAAAATTTAACTCTGTGCCGCCCTATATTATAATTATGACTGTAAGAAACACTTGCCAAATATTGCTTTCCGGCGGGTTAGTGTTGTGTATTGGCGGCCGCCAGGCTCGTTTGCACTGAGCTTTGGGAAAGAGGAGGAGAAATATTGCTTTCCGACGGGTCAGTGGTGTGTATTGGCGGCCGCCAGGCACGTGACAATGCAAATCGCCCTTCTCGTCGCCGCACGTCGCGGCACACCAGCCAGCGTCTCGCGGCACACTAGTGTGCCGCGGAACAGTGGTTGAGAAACACTGCTCTAGAGTAACATATCCTACTCCAAAAGAGTCAAATTTCCCAAGTTTTTGTGTGCTTGCATGAACTAGGAATGTCCTGCTTCTGGGACATAGAAGTCAACACACAGGATAGAAGAGTCCAGTGAGAGGGGCACTAAAGTAGTAGCAGGCCTTGAGGTCTCAAATTCTAGTGGTGCAGTGCCAAAACATGGCACTCCCTGCCTCCCAACTTTCATTTTACATCATAGTTGTGACGCCCCCTGCTGTGCTCATGAGGCTCTGTGCCCAGTGAGACAAAACCAGTTGCACTTCCTTAAATCTGCCTCTGACCAAAGGTTTCTCATCTGGCTTTGGAACAGAAAGTTGCATGCCAGTATGGACAGATGTGCCCATTTTAGTTCCCCTGTTTTCTCCTTTTCCCAATCTTAGTTCAATTGTCCCCATTTCTGCATTAGTTTGTGTTATGTTTTTTAAAAAGGAAAATCCATATAATTTTTGAGAATCATTTTTCTATGGCATTTTACCTAAAATATGTATCTTTGCAAGTATGTTTCCATAATAATCTGCATTCTTACAAACTTTAAAAAAAAATAAACTTGAAGAGTTGCATCACAACATTCAGAGAAGTGCAAGTTTCAAATGATAGCTTTGTTATGGTTTTCACATTCATTTGGAAATTGCAAATTATTTGAAAGTGAACTGAATGATTTCTTTATCCCACCCCTATTTGCAAGTTCTAATCCTACCTGGCCTGTAAGATGTGCTGCTGTCTTTTGCACTATGCTAAAGCGTCATGGGCCATGCCCTTAGCTGCATCTCATCTGAGACAGTGGGTGGGCAGAAAAAGTAAACACAGTGGGTGGGCAGAAAAAGTAAAAGTGCTGACCCTGGTGTGATTCGAACACACAGCCTTCTGATCTGGAGTCAGACGCGCTACCATTGTGCCACAAGGTCGGTTGTGCCAGTTTTAGACTGTTCCTTCAAGGCACCGGATGCCTCCAGTCAGAGGAAGGAAAAGCTTTCACATCCGGCTTGGGTAAGGATTGACATATTTTTCCATTTCAGTGTCCTCATTTTCTCATCTTAAGTTCAGTTGACCCCCCTTTCTGCAACAGATTGTGTATTCTCTCCATCATCTGCATTTCAACTGGCCCTGAATGGGTGGAGGAAGCAAAAGTAAGAATGCTGACCGTGATGTGATTCAAACACACAGCCTTTTGATCTGGTGTCAGACACAAGGTTGTGCCACAAGGTCACTGCTATTCTGACCTGAATGCATGACTGAAGATAGTGGGGGGGGTGTCTACTGCAGGCGAGAAAAGGCAGTGTTTTGGCAAATTTGAAACAGGGATCTTTAACGCAATCAAAAGCACTTTAGATCAATAGCTGGCAGCAGACAGAGTGGTAGATTCACAGTGGCTAAAAACTGCAAAAATAATATTAATAAAAAAGGCAGAAGCACAATTATACTCCATCCACTCACAAACAAGCCCTAGCTCAGCAAATGGTGTCAAATACACATAGCCACAAAAGGTCCCTTTTTCCTGAAACAGGCAACAAACATCTGCTGAATTCTGCACCAATTGACCAGTATTTGCTGTGCTTGTGCATACAATGTAAGGTTCATTTCTACTGTGCTGACATCATGGCAGAGGGGTGACTGTGCTCGCAAGAGAGGCTGTAGTACAAAGAATCCTGTATCAGGAGGCTGCGGGTTTGAGTCCTGCTCTGCTTTGTGTTGTGGGCTGTTGTCTTTATGCACTGAGCCAAGAAATGGTGTGAGATAAAATGATTAAGTTTTCATTTTAATGAGAACCTGTTTAATTTGGGCACCTCAGACTAGTATATGAAGTGAAACACAGCTGTCATTGAAAGTGCAGACTTTGAATTTTGTGAAGCAGTTCTTTAACCTAAACATGTATACAAAAAAGCTTGTATTAGGGAAAAGTGCACACAAAAATATTGATGAAACTAATGAACATAAGAGCATTAAATAAGGGAAGATTGCTAGCAAAAATGCAAATCTTAGGGGAAATGCACACAAAAATTGATACTGTACAGATTTTCACTTTTTTTAAAAAAAAGTTTACAAACCAGTGGGGAAAATGGAGTGACTTGAACTTAAGGTTGAGGCAATAAAGCCCAAAGAAAAACCAAAATGGACAGATTCACCCCTTCCTAGAGCTGAGGCCACATGACTATTCCCTTGCCATCCTCTTAACTGGAAATAGAGGAAGAGCAGAACAAAAGTCAGAATCCTGACCCTGGTGTGATTTGAACACACAGCCTTCTGATCTGGAGTCAGACGCGCTACCATTGCGCCACAAGGTCAGAGACACTTTTAGGCTGTAACTTTGGTGGAAGGTACTTATGTGGATGTCCACAACCATTAATTGTCAAGCCATAAAAGGCACTGGTTTGAGGGAATTAACAGTAGGGAAGTGTACTGAGCTATTTAAATAATGCAGGTTTGCATTGTGCCAGAGCTATCCCCCCCCCCCAATATTCTTTTCTGGTCTCTTGCAGGGCTGCCAACTTCAATAAAATATTGGGGGGGCAGGTAAGCCCCAACCTGCAAAATTGATCACATGAGATGCACACCATTTGAATGGCAATGCCCATTAACTTTGTGGGAGCCCAGCCTCCTCAAATACTTTATTGGGTTGGCTCCTATGGTCTCTTGAGACTGAAAAAAGGCCAAACCAGCAAAAATTCCCAAAGGGTGTATCTCTGCATCATAAGAAGAACCCTATTTGGGATGCAGGTGGCGCTGTGGGATAAACCACAGAACCTAGGGCTTGCTGATCAGAAGGTCGGCAGTTCGAATCCCTGCAACGGGGTGAGCTCCTGTTGCTCGGTCCCAGCTCCTGCCCACCTAGCAGTTCGAAAGCACATCAAAGTGCAAGTAGATAAATAGGGACCGCTCTGGCGGGAAGGTAAACGACGTTTCCTTCCTCGGCCACAACCCCAGAGTCAGACACGACTGGACCTGATGGTCAGGGGCCCCTTTACCTTTTTTATGTTACTCTAGCAGAACTAAAACTTAGTTATTCAATGCCTTGCAGTCTAGAATATCCACTGCACCTCATGGTCCCCTGCTGCCAACCCACTCAAGGCAGTGTCATTTCTGGCCCTGCAACTGATGGTAGCAGACAGCCCTAGGAGTACCGTACCTTCCACCAGAGTTTAAAACTGTCAATGACCTTGTGGCGCAATGGCAGCACGTCTGACTCCAGATCAGAAGGTTGTGTGTTCAAATCACAATAGGGTCAGCATTCTGACTTTTTCTGTCCCCTTTGCAAGTTGAGATGTAGACTCTCAGGTGGCTGTGAAGCCTTGAATCGGCGAGAAATCGAGCAGCTAAAGGCTCAATCCAGCCAGTCTGAAATCAGGTGTGGTATCCTTTTCACCACTGTCTCTCGTGCTGAAAAAAAGACTCCTTCTACCTCTGGATACCAAGTGATAGACCGGCTTAATCATCAAAACTTCTATGTGACTTACATAAAATGTATGCAGAAAAATCATTAATAACATTCAATATTAAGAACAAGTTAGCTTAATTCTTTTTCAAAATAAAACCAGCCATTCTACAGATATACATTACAAAATAAAATAGCATATTAAAATGTATGTCAAATGTGCATGTCTGGATAGACTTGCTTAAACAAAAACAGTATTTGGCAGGTACGGAAAACCATACAGTGAAGGCAACTGCCTGACATCAATCTTTTCTATTTTGCAGTAGAAGTAATGCAAAAACCATGCACAACAACTGATTTCCCACTTGTTCTATAAATTTCACTTGTTCTCAGAAAAAATATCTCTCCCCCCCCCTTCTTTGTTTAGAATATAGATCTTCTGGAGATATGGGAGTGGTGGAGAGGATTGGAAACTGAAGCATGTATCACACTGCTTTGTCAATCACATTTAACCAGCAGTACTGGAAGGAAATCTCTTTCCCTCAATCAATCCACTGCAGGCAAGTAGACAGGACTCATTACTGTGCAAATAAGCCTGCCAGCTGGTTTGTGCCTTCGCTTGCCTGGAGGTTACAGGTGCTAGTTAAACTTGTGGCTGGCAGGGGATCAGTGAGGGGATGAACCATCTTCAAAGGCCAAGGTGGACAATGAGATGCCCACTTTAAAATTTAATAATGCTAAATAAAGGTATCTCAGGTGGCTCACCAAGCAACCTTTACTTTCACCGCATTGACAAAACCCTCTTAAAATACAGAATGAAAGACTCCTTAATTTAAAATGGCAGTGAATTTAAAACTAGGAATGATGGGAGGGGTCCTAAGTGGGATCATCTTAATGGATGGTCCTGGTTGTGGGCAGGCCCTGAAGCCACTCCCCCACACCCTGGCATGGGAGGAGTCATTACCATCATGCCAGGGTGGCACCACAATTACCCAGGGCCAGTTGCCCAATCAATTTGAAGGGTAATTGTGAGTAAGATTTTAAAAGCAGCAGCGCGACGCGTGCCAAGCACGGACTGGAGCGTCTTTACTCAGGAGTAGCCGCAAAGATTGCCAGGTTGCTGTCGGGGAGTTGTTGTGGCTACTCCCGAGTAAAGACGCTCCAGTCCGTTGTGTCTTTAAAGGTTGTATTGTGCATACTATTTACAGTGCAGAGATAGCAGAAAACATGACCTCCTAGTCACTCTCAGAACCCGGCAATGGCGCCCGTCTGCTTCGGGGCCAGCATAATAACCTGGGCACCCTGAAATGCCGCCCCCTCGCCCTGCATTTGGGCGCGTGCCTCAATTCGGGCGCCGGAAGGAGCGGTGCCCCTTCTTCCCTTTGCCGGCTGGAGCAGTGCCTGGGCTCCGACGCCTCCCTGAGCCGTCCCTCCTCCCCTAGTTGGTCAGAGTGGTGCAGGGGCTCTGATACATCGCTGAGCCTTTCCTCCACCGTCTGTTCCCCAGAGCGTCGCCAGGGCTCAGATGCCTCACTGAGCCTTCTCTCCTCCATTCCACTTCCCCCTGAGCCGCTGCTAGCACTGTCGCTGGGCGAAGTGTTGGTCAGGATGATGGGGGGAGGCTCCCTGTATGGAGTCCCCCTGACAGGAATGCATGAAATAAGGTATCAGAAAATATGCCTGGAGGTATCTTCAAGACTGACACACGTATGAATACATAAACTTTCATTGACTACAAAGAATACGGTGAGCATGTGCGGTTTAATAACTCTTGGAAAAATGGAAACAAGCTACCTTATTAAATCCGCAAACAAAAATAGCTTCAACCAGAGTGATGCATAAAAGTCTATGTTTTTCTAGGTATGCCAACCCTGAAACATAGCGCAGCACCAGTCTTAATCTAGTCTGATTATTGCTTGTTTTACCGGTGCTTAAATCCTATTTGCGGGTTCAGGCATCATGCTCCCCAGACTCCAACCTGCAGACAAATAAAGGACCACATAGACTGGTTTAGATCAAAACAGGCCACAACTTTATTGAATACAGGTGAAAGAGGTTTGGCTTGGGCATTGAGCAATCAAAATACTTCTGGCCTGCCCACCAGACGGGGGCGTTCCTCAGACTTACAGCAAATAGGGTGACCCCCCACAGGGACCACCATCTGGGGGAGAGACCTTGGTCCTGGCCCCGTGGACATGACCACACACCCCAGATCCCTTTAATGGGATACCCCAGTGTTTGGAGGGGCAGGCAGAGACTAAAACCTCCCCTCCATCCAAGACAAAGGATTTCCCCAATGCCCAACCCAGTCCATCAGCACATGATTTTGATTTTAAAAAGGAATTATCTTAGGCCTGTAAGCCACTAGGGGTGAGTGTACTGTAAACAGCAGAACTATATACTTTCATTTCATTTCACTTTTTTACAGCCTATTTTTTTAAAATGTAAATCAGTAAGGAATCAATGTTCCGTTGCAGCTGTTCACATCTGAGATCCAGACAAATCTGGGGGTGGAGGGCAACAACAGGAAAAGAGAGAAGGCCCTGATTTCAATGCAAATTTAAGGGCATTAATCATCCCTCTTGCTTGTAAAAGCTTTTTTGTAAACACAGCTTATGAGTATTATGCATGGTGTCCTGAGAGAAAAGGGAAAACTGAAAGCAAATTTCAGGAAGAAATATGCAAGTATAATTGGAGGCAGAATCAGAGAAAATGTCAAAGGAAAGGAGAGGAGCCTTGGGGGAGAGCTAGTGCAGTGGGCTGGCTAAAATGATGGGCTAGGACTTGGGAAAACACAACTGAAATCCCAATTCAGCTATGAAGCTTATTAGGTGACCTTGGGCTAGGGTCATTCTGAAGATAAAAATAGAAGCAATCTATTATTCTTGTAGTTACTGTAGTTATATTTATGAATCACCTTTTACATAAGTGGTATTAGGGGAGGGGTAGCACCTCTGATGGGGGACACATTGTGCTCCTTCTGGGGTAGTTTATCCACCCTTGATCCCCACTATGCACTCAGCTCTCACTTGTGGTTCAAAGAAGCTGTCAGCATGCGATAGCACCCACACCCCAGAAACTGGCCAGCTAAACTAAGTGAGGGTACCCAATGGGTAAGAAACCCTCAGTGAATTAGGGCACAGCAGAAGAACTGACCTCAGAAATTGAGCTAAGCAAGCAAGGGCCGACTCTGCAGCTGGGAGCTGTCTGTCCGAGTTTAGAGAAGACAGCCTGGCCCCCCTCCTTCCCAGGCAAGACACTGTTAGCTCCCAAGGAGAGGTAGAGCTGGGAGTTGGCCAAAGCATTGCCAGGCAACCAGCAGATAAGCCAGAATCGGAAGCTGTGTCTTCTGGGGAAGAGACAGGCCAGCTGTGCAGTCCCAGAATGAGGAGGTTAGAGAACCTCAGAAAGCAAAAGAAGAGAAGGAGAAGAAAGGCGGGATTTTGGTGTCCTTCCTGTTGGAGGAAGGATGATGAGTCAGATGAACAACTAAGGTTAATGAAAGCAGGTGGAACGCCAGGCTCTGGGTGTGTTTTTCTTGTAAATAAACTTACATAAAACTGACGGAGAGTCCTTGCTGCTTATTAGGCTGCTTATTAGGCTGCCAGAGATAGTTAAAGTAAGACCATCAGTAAAACCTGGTTGGGACAAAGAAATATATGTCTCAAGATATACAGGAATACCATTGAAACAGCTAAAATACTTTCCAAAACAGTACAAGCTGAAAATAGGCTTTTTATATATATAAAAATGAATATTTCAGCCTGAGACTTTTCCTGGAAAGTAGAATTCATGGGTAGTTGTCATATTTCAGCAGGAATGCTGTTCCACAAAATGGGGAAAGCCAGCTGGAGTTCCTCAGAAGAAATGTGGGATATAGTTTGGATTGTCTGCTATTTTATTTTTTGTTGTAAGGTGGGGTGTATTTTTAGGATGCTATTTTAACTGAATGTGATGTAAGCAGTCCTAGATCTTTTTTTTTTTAATTTAAAGATTATTTTTATTTATTGGGGCCTGATGTAGGGTAAGATGACATAAAGACAGCAGGTGGGATGAAGGAGCTCAGGTTAGCGTGACAAACTATGGCCCTTAGTTCATTTGAGTGCAATAGTCTTGAGTTTTTTATTGAACACATTTTGTATAGAACTTCACAAATACTCCTGATCATAGAAACGATTAAATACTGAAAGTCAAAAATATGAAATGAATCTGGACATCAAAGGTCAGGTATTGTCAAATAAGTTTAGCTGACAAATGTCAGGTGTCAATGATCAGCTATCAAATATTGGATAACAAAGGCTGCCAAGCATCAAATGCCAAATCTTGTATGTTGGATGTCTCAGATACGAGACTGGGTAACTTGAATATTGTTAGATTATTCAGAACCTCTGTCCATAACGGAGGCTTGAAGTGTATTGCTTTGTTGTTCTTCTTTAAGGGTATATATAGGGAGTCAAAGCCAGTAGGTTAGGATGACTTCATTGTCTTTGAAATCAGCTGTTTTCCATTTCAGAAGTGTTTGTCTTTAAATGGTTTATTATTGCAGAACTTCTATATTTTCCACAATATGCTAGGTTATTGCTGAAAAAATGTGCTTGGCTAAAACTGTAACACAGCATGACAGAATTACCTCTAAAGAAAGTATAGTCATCTTTATTTAATTGTCATAAAGAACACTGTGTTGCAATGCAACACAACAATTCACAACACAACACAGAGGTGGGGAGGGGGAGAGAGAGGGAGATTTCCTTAACTCAGTTTCTTTTGAATTGGTTATATTTGGTTTTGAGATAAAAATTATAAACACTGCAACCTTAGACACATCCAGTGTTTCTTTTCTTTAAAAAATGTTTAGGGGTACTCTCATTTTCCTATTCATATTGAAATACTGCCCCTCAATGAGGCCAAACTTAGATTCACAAAATGTTTAGGGATATGCGTACCCCTACATACCCCCAGAAAAAAAAAGCACCGGACACATCTATTCAGAATTAAGTCCCATTGAGTTTGTGGGCTCATTCCTATGTATGTAGGTTTGGGATTACAATAAATGTTTTCTCTCTCACACAACCCACTTTCTCTGTGCCTCTTCACTAAAACACACCAATTTTGCTGTAGTGGAAGTTCAACACTTATTTTAAGCCGACGACAGCTTTAAAGAGATTAATCTCTCTAATTCCTCTTCATTGCAGTTACCTTTAATTAGTTTTGTTTTGCCTATTTAACCAATTACTGCTCTACAGTCGTGGCATGTCATCAATGACCGTGCAGCTGCATATCACATGGTCTGGCTGTGCTGTACTCCTTGCTGGGTATATCAGTGGGCAGATGATTCTGTGGGGCATCATTTTCTTATTTACACACTGGTATTTTTATCACCCATTTCCCTACTCCACACGTAGCCTTAATATGTGCAATATGGGCCAAGGCTGTCATGCACCACTTCAGTTTGTCATTTTCACATCTCCCTCTCTCTCTCTCTCTCTCTCTCTCTCTCTCTCTCTCTCTCTCTCTCTCTCTCTCTCTCTGCATGCAAGAGATAAAAATGTAAAAGACAGAATGAAGTATGAGCTATTTGATAAATTTCAGTCAGATTGAACATTACTGATCCTACTAGAAAATAATTTAAACTCAGAGTCATCATAGAATCATAGAGTTGGAAGAGACCACAAGGGCCATCCAGTCCAACCCCCTGCCAAGCAGGAAACACCATCAAAGCATTCTTGACATATGCCTGTCAAGCCTCTGCTTAAAGACCTCCAAAGAAGGAGACTCCACCACACTTCTTGGCAGTAAATTACACTGCCGAACAGCTCTTACTGTCAGGAAGTTCTTCCTGATGTTTAGGTGGAATTTTCTTTCTTGTAGTTTGAATCCATTGCTCCGTGTCCGCTTCTCTGGAGCAGCAGAAAACCTTTCACCCTCCTCTATATGACATTCTTTTATATATTTGAACATGGCTATCATACCACCCCATCAATGGGGAACTATTTTTAAAATCTATGGCTGTTCTTGTTTTATTATTTATTTGTTAACGAGTGGATGTTACTCCAAATAACAAGGGTGATGTAGAAGAGTCTCAGGTTTCCAAGTCAGTAAACATGGCAAATCGAGGAGGATTAATTCATTTCCAAATATCAAATTGAACTGGATTTGGCTGCTACCAAATGAGACAGATGTAAGGCGTATCTTGGAGTTGCTTCCATAGTATTTATAATTTAGTCCACAATGGTAAAACTCTCTGCCTCTTCCAGCTATGTTTGATGTACATTTGTTAATGCTGACACACACGACAGTGAAATAAACCTGCTCCAACCATCTGGAAGTGAAGTCAATCAGCTGACAACTCTGCTTTGTTACTGTAGATTAAAGCTGTGTCAAATGATTATAGAGCAGAAGCCCCTCCGTTTGTGAACCTTATAATTAGCATTATAAATAGCATCCCCTTCTCACTTCTCAGATGCCTTTCCAAATATAAAACTACTCAGGTACACAGCTGCTGAAAGGATGCATTCTGCAGCGAGAACAGCATATCCTTAGATGGCTTGGAAATCAAAAGCTTTGCATTTTCAAACGAATCTCAAGAAGGAGACCAGTAAAATCTACATCCAGTATACAGAGCCTGCAATAGACATGCAAATATAATGTCATATAATCCAGGGGCATCTGTATGACCAATCAGTGTGAGAGCTATATTTATGCATACTGTATTTTTAAATCAGCCAAAGATTATCAGGCTGAAAATCTACATGTGCCTGTTAGGTGCAATGTTTCAAAGTGTGCTGTAAAACCTTTTTAAACTCTGCTTTTTATCATTCAGCCGTCTAACAAAGGGACAAAAAAGGAGTTGTGTCCATAGGATTAATTCATGTCAACCTCATACATGTTGGAAATCTGAAAAATTATGCATTACTTTCAAATTCTTTATTTTTCTCTGATCTGAGCAGTAAAGGGCACACTTGACTAATTTTTTAGCCTGTTTTTAATCTCCTTTTGAATGCAGCGTGGGATTAATCATTTGTCATTGTTCTTTTCCAAATATAAAGATGGCCTTCATTTGAAAAACAAACAGAACAACATCTAAATGCTGGCCTTTGGACGGGGGTGCAAGAACTTTTCATATGTGTATTTTTGAATGCTTAAAAGACATGTGGGGAACCTTTGGCCTTCTAGATGTCGCTAAAACTTAACTAAATTAAACCAAACTAAAACTCCCATCAACCCCAGCAAGCAGAGTCAATGGCCAGGCATTATGGGAGCTGCCATTCAGCAATTTCAAGGTGAGTGTGCAAAAGTGTGCAAACCTGGCTTAAAAAATTTCAGATTCATATTTTAAAGCCTAGCTTGGGGAGTTGTGAATGTATGTTTGCTGCTGCTGCTTGTTATTTCTTCTGTACTGTATTTGGGAAGGAAGGTGGAATGGCTAGATCCACCCTGAAGGAGTGTCTCCACCCCCATTGTTCTGCCCGGACACTGAGGTCCAGTACCAAGGGCCTTCTGGCAGTTCCCTCTCTGTGAGAAGCCAAGTTGCAGGGAACCAGGCAGAGGGCCTTCTCGGTGGTGGTGCCCGCCCTGTGGAATGCCCTTCCATCAGATGTCAAAGAGAAAAACAGCTACCAGATTTTTAGAAGACATCTGTAGGCAGCCCTGTTTAGGGAGGCTTTTGATGTTTAATCGGTTATTTTATTTTTCTGTTGGAAGCCGCCCAGAGTGACAGGGGAAACCCAGCCAGATGGGCGGGGTATAAATAATAAATTATCATCATCATCTTAGGAGAGTCCTTGTGCTAAGCACAGTACATACTATAAAATATATCATTTTAAAACAAACAAAATCATGATTAAGATAGGAAGGAATATAAGCTTGGCTAGTAAGCTTCCAAAAGCAAGACTTCCTGAAATTCGGTAGGCTATGGCATTAGGGACAGATAGAACTCATCAACCTGGGAAGGTAGCCCATAAGAGAAGGGAAAAGCTGATCCTAAATCTCTGCTGCTTGCAGGATATTCATTGTATTCCCCCCTTAAAGGCAAGTTTAGGCAATCATCAAGACTAGGATACAAAGGCTTGGTTGGGGTCTGTAGCATATTGGAGCACTGCCTTGGACTTAACTTGAAAATTATACTTCCAACTGGAACCTGGTTGACTTTTTTCTGACTTCTACACTGTCCACATCCTGAACACACTCTTAGATGCTGGGTGCACATGTGGATAATAACTTCCTGCATATAAAATGCTAGTAAAAAATAGCTCTGGAACCTTTTCTTTTTCATGGCACTTTACCAGGAAGTCTATTACTCTAAAAGTACTTATGTAGGTGCATGCCCCTCTTGGCACATATATGCCTCTCCAAGCGGTTTTTTTTTATTACTCTGCAATGAGAGAAAGCAAGAGGAGAGCTCACCCAGGAGACAATCCTCTTTCGGTAAAAATCATGCAGTCCGTCTGACAGTCCTCTTCAGTTTCCACCATTCTTCAAAGACATCTTATTTGTAACCTGCCTTTTTGCTCTTCAGATTGATAGTGTTATGTTCAGGGTTACTGTGCTTATATCCTCTTCTTCTGCAGATTGATAGGAGATAAGGAAAGCATGTCTGCAATATGACTTTTCCAGAAGACACAGCGAATGAAAAGTGACATGCTACTTCAGCTAGAGTGAAGGGAAGCTTCATTGATTTGTAGGCGTTTTAGTTATGGACAAACTGAAGTAACCAGTAATGGTCCAGTCCAGTACTAAGGCTCAAGAAATCAGAAAATCAACAGTTAGACATTTGCTTTCTTTTAAAAACCAGATCAATTTTGGTTCCTTACATATGACTGTGTTGCTTCGTGTAAGTGTGGGTGAAGTACAGTTTCTGGAGGCTTGTGCTCTCTCAAGTATATAATTTTACCTGATCTGCTCACAGTGTGATAGACTCTTTCATTGTGTCTGGCTTAACAGTACAGTATGTAATGGGACCCTTACTTGTAATCAAAAATTACCAGCACAATCCTATGCAGGGGCGTCTTAGTCATGGAGGCTAGTGGCACAGGGAACCATGGCACCAAGTTCTGGAGGGTGCCACGGAAGAGACGGAGGCTGGGCGCGGCGCCTCCTCGCATCAGCTTGCCACCCTGCTGCGCCGCACCCGGAGCCTCAGTCCCTCTGGAGCATGGGCGTAGGCAAGGGGGGGCAGGAGGGGGCAGTTGCCCCCCCTAGAAGCAAAAAATTAATGTATTTTACAGACCATAACCAGCACTTTTCCCCTCCAAAAACTGAAGTGGAAAGGGCTTTGCTTTAGCAAGAGCAGCTAAGTCTCCGCTTGCTGGGGGGGGGACACACAGCTGTAACAAAAACACATCAAATAAATAAAGCAAAGTGGCTACCAGTAGTTAAGCAGTTAAGACAATGGCGCATATATCCCCAGGCAAGATTCGATAGCTGACCATTTCACCCTATTGTTCTTAAGTGGGAGTTGTTAATGAGCATTCAGGAGCATTAAGAGTTCTATTGGCGATTTAATGAGGGTGCAGACTCAGAGGATTCAATTTCATAGAATCATAGAATCATAGAATCATAGAGTTGGAAGAGACCACAACCCCCTGCCAACCCCCTGCCAAGCAGGAAACACCATCAAAGCATTCCTGACAGATGGCTGTCAAGCCTCTGCTTAAAGACCTCCAAAGAAGGAGACTCCACCACACTCCTTGGCAGCAAATTCCACTGCCAAACAGCTCTTACTGTCAGGAAGTTCTTCCTAATGTTTAGGTGGAATCTTCTTTCTTGAAGTTTGAATCCATTGCTCCGTGTCCGCTTCTCTGGAGCAGCAGAAAACAACCTTTCTCCCTCCTCTATATGACATCCTTTTATATATTTGAACATGGTTATCATATCACCCCTTAACCTTCTCTTCTCCAGGCTAAACATACCCAGCTCCCTAAGCCGTTCCTCATAAGGCATCGTTTCCAGGCCTTTGACCATTTTGGTTGCCCTCTTCTGGACACGTTCCAGCTTATCAGTATCCTTCTTGAACTGTGGTGCCCAGAACTGGACACAGTACTCCAGGTGAGGTCTGACCAGAGCAGAATACAGTGGTACTATTACTTCCCTTGATCTAGATGCTATACTCCTATTGATGCAGCCCAGAATTGCATTGGCTTTTTTAGCTGCTGCATCACACTGCTGACTCATGTCAAGTTTGTGGTCTACCAAGACTCCTAGATCCTTTTCACATGTACTGCTCTCAAGCCAGGTGTCTCCCATCCTGTATTTGTGCCTTTCATTTTTTTTGCCCAAGTGTAGTACTTTACATTTCTCCTTGTTAAAATTCATCTTGTTTGCTTTGGCCCAGTTGTCTAATCTGTTAAGGTCATTCTGAAGTGTGATCCTGTCCTCTGGGGTGTTAGCCACCCCTCCCAATTTGGTGTCATCTGCAAACTTGCTCAGGATGCCCTCAAGCCCATCATCCAAGTCATTGATAAAGATGTTGAACAAGACTGGGCCCAAGACAGAACCCTGTGGCACCCCACTAGTCACTACTCTCCAGGATGAGGAGGAGCCATTGATGAGCACTCTTTGGGTTCGGTCAGTAAGCCAGTTACAAATCCACTGAATGGTAGCATTGTCTAGTCCACATTTTACCAGCTTCTTTACAAGAATATCATGGGGCACCTTGTCAAAGGCCTTGCTGAAATCAAGATAGGCTACATCCACAGCGTTCCCTTCATCTACCAGGCTTGTAATTCTGTCAAAAAATGAGATCAGATTAGTCTGACATGACTTATTTTTCAGGAACCCATGCTGACTTTTAGTGATCACAGAGTTTCTTTCTAGGTGCTCACAGACTGTTTGCTTAATGATCTGCTCTAGAATCTTTCCTGGTATTGACTAAGGTGGCTCTGCAAGGCTAAAAGGAAGTGAATAAGAAAGGGGGGGCACCTTCCAAGAGACTCTGATCTACTCACAGAGTTTAAAACTGGGGGTGATCTACCCCCTTTTGGGGGGTTCAGGTCAAAGCTGTTGAGTTTTTTTAAGGAAGGGAAGCCCTGTTTTTTGGGGTTCAGGTCAAACTTGTTGAGCTTCTTTTAGGAGGGAGGGAGGCCCATTTTTGTTTAGGGCTTCAGGTCATAGTTCAACTTTTTTTAGGGAGGAGGAAAATTTTGGGTGAGCTTTTTTTAGGGGTGCCAGTGACCTACCAGTGATCTACCACAGACATCCAGTGATCTACTGGTAGATCACAATCTACCTGCTGGACGTGCCTGCTGTAAATCAAGCAGAGAGAAAGCTGCTTACAAGGCTCCTGTACATGCAGAGTTCCAGCATCACAGCGTCACCCAGAGGCACCCACAAATATGAGTTATCCCTCTCTCTATTTCTTCCTTCCTTCCCTCCCTCTTCCATCCTTAATAAAATCCGGGGGGGGGGCAGATAAGCCCCACATAGAAAGCCCATCAACATGGGGGGATGACTCTTTCAAATACGGTATTTACCAGTAATTGGGGGGGGGGAGAGGCACCTAGGCCTCTAGGAGTTGGCTGCTATGTCTAGGAGTAGGACAATTCAAGAAAGCAGAATGATGCATATGCTATGGTAATATATCAATAGAATCATAGAATTGTAGTTGGAAGGGACCACAAGGGTCATCTAGTCCAACCCCCTGCAATGCAGGAATTTTTTCCTAAGGTGGGGCTTGAACCATGGTTGAAATATTATGCTGATATGCAGCAACGCCTCGGAGCCGTTGTGGCTGCGGCCATGCCTTGCCTCGCCCTCGCCCGCCCTGCCACCCCCTCTCGCCTGCCCGACCCTCCCGTCCTCTCCAGCCAAGCAGGGTAGCCGCCAACGCTGCCAGCCCCAGAAGCACAAGGTGGCCGCTGCCGCCGCCGCCGCCACAATGTCATCGGGCCCGCTAGCCCTGTAGCCCCGCCCACATTCCCACTTTGTGGCCCCTCCCCTCCCATGCCTTGGCCCCGCCCCTGAACGACCATGGCTTGCCCCCCCCCTAGTTTTGATCCTGGCTACGCCCCTGCTCTGGAGGAGCCGCCCTCCAGCTACTGCCCACCCAGAGGGCTGCCTCTCGCCTTTCCCATTGGCCCCTCAGCGAAGGGGCCCTCAGGGTACGACAGCAGGAGCTGCCGAAGCGCCAAGGCGCACCGCAACACGCGCACTTCGGCAGTCGCTCACAGCACGTGAGGGCAGGAGGTGGCCAGCCGGCGAGGGTGAGCCCCGGAGCTGCCGCCTCTTCCTCACCGCCAGGAGCCTGCGCCTGTCCTGAGTGCAGCATCAGCACCAAGGAAGAGAAGCATGGGGCGGGCTCCTCCTGGGCGCCGCCCATGGCCGCTCCTCCTAGCGCTGCTCCTCCATGCGCTCCCTGATGGTTTCGAGGTCCGCGAGCAGAAGCAGAAGCCGTTGCACCCCAGAAGCCCAGCCGACGCACCCGTGATGGGGAAGTCGCGCACTTAAGAATCGCCCAGTCCCATGGCGGCCGCGGCTCTTTCCCAAAGGCCTCGCCCCCCAGCTCCTTTGTCCCCACCAGCCCTTCCACTTTTTAAAAAGAGGACTCTCTCTCTCTCTCTCTCTGCTGCCCGCCCAGAGAGAAACGTGGGGGTGGGGGTGCAGCAGGGGTCCTTGCAGCAACGCGCCAGATAAGCTTAAGACAGCCCTGATCCTATGTGCCCTTTTTCATGCCCAATAAGCAGGACACGTGCGCAGCAGCACTGTAGCCTATAGATTACAGAAATGTACAGTACTGGGCAAGGTTTTGCCCAGTATCTTCTCTGGGTGATTCGCTTATGGAAAAAAGCTGTCCCATGAGCCCTTGCTGAAAAATTAGAAACTTAGAGAACCAAAACTGACAGCTCCATCCATTTCTAGATGTGAGTTCTGTTTTGTAACAACTAGTGGTTTGGGGGGGGGGCGGTTGGTTCTCCTTCCTTTACAAGGGTCACTTTCACACATTATTCTCATTCAACACTTGCCTTCTAATTCAACTTCCCTTTCCCCTGTGTGAATTTTCTTTGTTCAGCTCTGAGTTTCCAGCAGCAATATATTCACATATCTGTATTCAGGTATGCTACCAGCTGCCAGTAAGGAAGACAGGACTGTGAGGAGAGTTCTTTTATAACTTTTGAAATTTATCCTGCTTCTGTGAGTCCTCACTGGTTGGGCCTGTTACTGTAGCATCTTTTAGGTTTTTGGGTCCTTGCTGCTGGGGCAAAACACGTTGAGAGGGTCCTGTATGTATCTGTATCTGTATCATCTGTTTAGGGAAGTTTTTAATGTGTGACATTTTAATTTAGATGGCTCCAACGAGCAGTAAGAATTGCAGAAAGGGTAACTGGTGCTAGTTTGCCTTCAGTAGAGACACTTTAGGCTATCTGAGCTAGGAAGAGAGCAGAGCAAATTGTCGCAGATCCTCTGCATCCCGGTCATCATCTGTTTGATTTACTTTCATCTGGACATCGCTAAAGGTCTCTATACACAAAAACAACTAGGCACAGGAACAGGTTTTTTTCCATTGTGCCACCAAACTGTTAAATTCATAATTGTGTAGCGGAAGTGGAGGCCAGTTATGGGTGGGGTTCCTTTGAAGTGCCATTGTATTGTGCAACAGTGTTTGTATAAGGTACGTTTGCATTGCAATGTAGTTGAAGCCAAATTCCAAGTATGTTGGTACTTGGCCAATAAATTTTTATGCTATGCTATGCTATGCTATGTATTTTAATCTTTGTTGGAAGCCACCCAGAGTGGCTGGGGAAACACAGCTGGATGGGCAGGGTACAAATAAATTATTATTATTATTATTATTATTATTATTATTATTATTATTATTTGTATGGGTATGAAACATTGGAGACCAAACTAATTCTGAATGCTTATTGGAGATGCAATATATTTCAGCATCCCCTGCTGAGCGGTATTTTTTCCTGTTGTTCATCTCTAGCAGAAATGGCTTTGTGTCTAAGGGCAAAAAGGCACTCTACACTCCTTAATGTGGCTCTGGCATCTGGGATAAAACAATTAAATCAGGGAACAAGCACTTCCATTTAAAAGCTGAGGACAATGCCTGATATAGGAAATGGCTTTTTAAAAACGCATGCATGCATGCCGTTTCTTTCCCCATTTCAAAAAATGAAATCGGGGGGTGATCCTAATAATAGTGAGAAAAAAGGTACTGTGATAAACAGTTAATAACAGATTCACATCTGTCTTCACTGGGACAAAGATGCACTTGGTAAATAGCATGTATTAAACATCACTGTTGGGTTGGGACACCCAAAGAATATTTACAATTCTTAATTCATTAAAGCTGATGCATTTGTCTGAATTGGTTTAACTGCATGGTTCAATGGCATCTTTGGTTGCCCTCAATAGAGATTTGAGAAAAGCAGTGGAGAACCAAGATAATATATAAGCCAAATAAGAATGATGAGTTGCCTAGTAATGGAACAGGAAGTTTAGACTTTTTTATGTGACACTTTGCAAGCTGCCTTGAATAGGTGTCAGTCACATAACGTCCCTTGCCCTACAATTTTATGGAACAATATTTCAAGGGAGAGACGAGGAGCTTTTGCAGACAGCGATCTGAACAATTTGGACTCAGGAGCATGCAAGACAAAAAGAGAGAGGTTCAATGAGTTGCAAGGGACTAAAATCCTCCAGCTCAATCTGCAGTCATAAAACAGAACCACAAACCCATCAGCTCCAAGAATAAGCAATGTGCTGAAGACCATACATGGACTCAGTGCTGTATAAAGTGTAAATTTACTCCCGGTCATGGTTGTACGCCAGAGGAAGAGAAATTTCAGGTCATAAATATCCATGGTAAAGTGGGACAGCACAGGAACTTTGGATGCTGATGAGTCAGACAAGTAATTCATGCTCCTAAACAAGCCATGCCTCAACAATCTTGTGTTTTCACGCATGCAAAACACTTTTCACCCAAGGATTCCTAGAATTACTCTTGCATTTTGTTGTATCTTACTGGTCACTGCAAAGTTTTATCTGCATTTTATGCAATTTTATTTTGGTTTTTGGCACTGTATGCCTCTTAGCCTCCTTTCTTATGCACTGCTTTGAGAGGGGGTGGCATTTGGATGTTCAGTAGTTTATAATATTTTTAGCAAACTAATAATGATAATTGCATGACACCCCCGCCCCACTTTATTGATAGAAGGCTCAGGCAGAAGAGATTCCATTCATTCATCAATACATTTGTACCCCACCCTTTTAGTGTTTCCACACTACTCATAACAACTTTAGAACATACAAAATGCAACATTCCAATGATGAAACAGAAATATAAAGCAAAGCAATATAAACATTGCAAAGAGGCACAGCAGATAGAATTGCAGTGTTCATCACCACATAAGTTATCATCAGACCAGTAAGCCAATGTGTGAGCAGCCATCCAATAACCCATGACAGAAGTGAGATTTGAGAAACTAATGTTAAAAATAGATATATCTATATTCTTGTATGTTTGTATATTCAGCAATACTTTTCTATTAATATTTTATGGGTGTGTGGGCAGCTCTGAAATTTAATCTTCTTCTTAGTGCTATAAAATATTCCTATTTTAATGAATCAGAAAAAATAATCTTTTAGCAAATAGAAACCAGAATAATTCTGAACAACATAAAAAATTCCAATTCTTTCCAAATAACTGTATAATGCTTGTTCATTTCAATATAAATGTTAATGCTACAAATGAAAAGTAAACGGTTCAATTTTCGTTTCTTCCTAACAGTAGGATCCCTCTTGCATATCTGAGAAATAGTACGATATTTGGGATAATAACTCTAAATTTTGCAGAATTAGCATACTGACTTTTCATATTAAAGTAAAATACATTTAGGTCAGAATACTGTTTTGTTTCCCAGCAACATTTTGCTTTTCTTCTTTAAGTTATACATCTAACCAGTCCCTAAGAGTTTACATCCTGAATTATTATTATTATTATTATTATTATTATTATTATTTATTTATTAGTTGGGACGCAGGTGGCACTGTGGGTTAAACCACAGAGCCTAGAGCTTGCCGATCAGAAGGTTGGCGGTTCGAATCCCTGCGACGAGGTGAGCTCCCGTTGCTCGGTCCCAGCTCCTGCCAACCTAGCAGCTTGAAAGCACGTCAAAGTGCAAGTAGATAAATAGGTACCACTACAGCGTGAAGGTAAACGGCATTTCTGTGCGCTGCTCTGCTTCGCCAGAAGCAGCTTTGTCATGCTGGCCACATGACCTGGAAGCTGTACGCTGGCTCCCTCGGCCAATAAAGCGAGATGAGCACCGCAAGCCCAGAGTCGTCCGCGACTGGACCTAATGGTCAGGGGTCCCTTTACTGCCCTATATCCGCAGGTCTCAGGGTAATTGTAATAATATTACTTACCACTCTTTGGCAACTAACACAGCTACAGGGCAATCCAAAATGGCAGACAAGGGAGAAGCAAAGGCATTTGAGTCACCTTTCCCTAAGCCTTGCCAGGCTCATGCTAATAGCATAGCTGCCAAGTTTTCCCTTTTCTCGCGAGGAAGCCTATTCAGCATAAGGGAAAATCCCTTTAAAAAAGGGATAACTTGGCAGCTATGGCTAATAGAATGGATGGTGTGGTGGGTATGTTTTTCTTTTGGTTTCCTTTCTAAAAACAATTCACCTTCCATTGAAATCAATGCATCCTATTTACCCTCTCTGGAGTTCTAACATCAGAAAATAACCTTCTGTGGACTTTTCCACAGCCTTGCAGATGATATACAGGTTTTTCACTTGGATCCGCCTCTTCAAGGGTGGATCTCTATCCTCAGAGAGGGAGATCCAGTGCATTTTGTGGCCCCTGGGACAGGGACCATAGGGTTTCAGCTTTCACTATGCCTTTAGGCTACTTTGTGACAAATAGTTGCTGAAAATATTCAATTCCTAACATAAAGTTCTTGCAACAGAAAGTGCTTCTTCAATGAGACCCTTTCCTTGGGCTTCCTGTTTGGGGCCACACGAATTGATCCCTCAGAGAGACTTATGAGGTGAGGCATGTGATTCCTCCTTTTATGGAGCTTTTGATATTTATCTCCTTTTTCATAGAACCATAGAATTGCAGAATTGGAAGGGACCATTGTTCGGAGGGGATTAAAGAGGTGAAAGAAAGGGAAGGGGAAGGAAGAAGTTTGGGGTGTCTGTACTGAAAACATTTTTAAGAATGTACTTACATACAATAGTTTAGTAAATGGCAGTGAATTGCCACGGGATTTACTTCTAGCTTGACCAATAGTTTGATTCAGTATAAAACAGGTTTCCTATGCTATTCAGTGGAGGGATATATATGTGTCGTTGTCATATGCCTTTTAAATGGAATTAGTAGTAGTAGTAGTATATTTATACCCTGCCCATCTGGCTGGATTTCCCCACACTCTGGGCAGCTCCCAACAGAGGACTAAAAACAGAATAAACCTTCAAACATTAAAAACTTCCCTATTAGTCAGATACAATGGAGTTCTTGTCGCTGGTGGCTGCTGAGGTGCTCTGCTAGGTTGAAGTCCATGGTGGTTAGAGAGGGGTGAAAGAGGAGCAGGAGGTAAAAACTGAAGCCATGTGCATAGTTTCTAATCAGATGGTCATCCCGATGCTTGTCTGTTACTGACTGGATGGTCAACCCTTCTGATGCCAGCAGGGGGAATTATTGGGTTGTCTTTGTTTTGGTTTTATTATGTATTCTGTGTTTTTTATATTGTGATTTATGTTGTGAACCACCCTGAGATCTACAAGTATAGGGTGGTATATAAAGTTTGATGATGATGATGATGATGATGATGATGATGACGACGACTGCTCCCCACATCAAATGGGGGTGCCTTTTGCACGGTCGCACACAGCCCCCCTCCCCCAATCCCAGTACAGCCTGGATACACACACACACCCAGGCTGGACACCTGGAGGTAGCCACCTAGTAGCACCTACCTCTGCCAGGAGAAGGAGAAGGAGAAGGAGAAGGATCTGCAGCAGAGAAGGGACTGGGCAGAGGAGGGGGAGGAATGATGGATACCACCTCCTCAGTCTGCACATGTCGGAGAAGAGGGAGACAGTATAGATTTACAATGGGGGTTTGTGGAAGGTCACAGCTCAGAGACTGCAGAGGTAAGAAGCTGGATAATATTGGGAGAGGAGCAGGAAGAAGAAGGTAAAAGGTAAAAGACCCCTGGATAGTTAAGTCCAGTCAAAGGTGACTATGGGATTGCAGCGCTCATCTCACTTTCAGGCCAAGGAAGCCGACGTTTGTCCACAGACAGCTTTCCAAGTCATGTGGCCATCATGACTAAACCTCTACTGGCACAACAGAGCACTGTGACAGAAACCAGAGTGCATGGAAATGCCATTTACCTCCCTGCCACAGCGGTACCTATTTATCTACTTGCACTGGCATGCTTTTGAACTGCTAGGTAGGCAGGAGCTGGGACAGAGCAACAGAAGCTCACCCCGTTGTGCGGATTCAAACTGGCAACCTTCTGATCAACAAGCCCAAGAGGCTCAGTGGTTTAGACCACAGCGCCACGCACATCCCTGCAGGAAGAAGCACCAGGGGTGAGACAGCTGACAGCTGACAGCTGACTTTCTAAAGTGTCTTTAGAAAACTTTCCAGACCCGCCCCCCCTTCCAGAACCCATCAAACATTGAAAGTAGGAGAACAGAAAGCTCAGAGGCAGAAAGCACAGATCAGCCAACACAGAGATGATGTATAGGAAAGACAGGGGGTGGGGCTTTACTCGGAGCAACGCCATTACTGCAATAGGGACACCTTTTATAACCCTCTCTCTGTGAATAGTGAATAAAAGACTTGGTAAAAACTCTTCTTGTTTACATAATTCTTGGCTGCCCACCATGGGAGGGATCAGATTCCCTGAAGCCTGACAACCAGGGTATTTACACAGTCACTCCCAGCATCTTCATGGCATGGACTGGATTGTTGCCCCTGGTGACGTCAACAGCCCATATCCACATTGGGGTGGCCATCTGGTCAACAACTGCGCACTTGCAGAGTCCTAACGTGGACATCTCCCCACCTTCACCACAGTCTCTGGCCTGTATCAGTATGCTGTAGCCTGGCAAGTTGCTCAGTGGCTACAACAAAAACTCTGGTGGGTGATTAATATGTGTGTGTTTGTTAGTGTATAATAAAATAAAAACCACACCTGTGATAAATGGGAACCATAAACATCCCTTTACCCATCCTGAATCAGACTTGGCAAGAACCAACACATTCCTTCCCCCGTAGGGGCAATAGATGCACATGAATAGAGAAATGTGATCTGGGTCCCCTACACACCATTACTAGTTTCAGAGGACTTTTTCAGCCCTACGTTACCTCATTCCACATCCCCACGGAAATCCCTGATTGTGCATGCAGATCACACTTCACTGGATTAGGACCAAAGAAGATTGACTTTTCAATTAACAAGAGTTTGTGTCTGTAAATAAGGGCCCATCTGGAACTTTCCAGCTTCATTCCAAACCCACAACTCATTTCAAATATTTAAATGGAAATGGAAAACGGCATGGTTACTACCATGGACAAAATAGGATTATTAACTAATCTTAGATGTGCTGCAAGTAAGCAACTCATTCTTAAAATAGAAATTGTCGATATGTATTTACCAATGCTACCAGTTTAATTATGCTTTTAAGAATACCCAGATTTTGAACCTCTATTCATATATATCATAATAAACGGTAAATGATTCATAATAAATCATCCACTTTGTAATAAGAACACATCTGACATTTCAGCCCTGTCCAAGACTATGGGTGGTTTGACATTTTACTCAATAAATCTGAAATAAGCCTTTAGATGTTCTCCAAAGCGTGAATTATTCAATATTGGGAGCATTTCAAATAGGATTTACAGTATGTTGCCTTGTGGTTTAGGAAAATTTCAGTTCAGAAATATTCTGTCCTTCAACTTTTTCTAAGATTACTTTCACACAACAGGTCAGAGCTGCCTTGAACTAATGATGTCATTTTTAATGTCATAAATGCAGTGCTTCATTTCTAAAATAAATTTTGAAATTCAGGCCTATGAGGCAGTTCCTCTTCCAGACATTTGGAAGTTGGTTATATTATTCAAAGTGGGATTCTCTATGTATCTGCTCAGAAATAAGTCGGGATGATCAGAAACTGCTTTTGAGTTGCTTAACTTTTTATGTAAAAGATAGTGGCTACATTTGTAGGTCAAGATGAACCATAATGAGAACAAGTTGCAACAATAATTATGCTCTGTGATCTCTTTCTCTGACTGCAAAGAGGTGGCCACTAGGTTTTGCTTAAATGTCTATTAAACACAATCCACTATATTATCCAGATCTTAAACTGTGGCAAAGTTAACTGTGTTTAAAGAAAAAAACCCAGCTTCATTAATAAAAGTTTGACATTTGCTTGTTTAAAATAAAATGCAGTTCAGATAGACCACAGTTTGTTGGTTTCAATGACACAGCAATCTATAGTTAACTGAAAGTGAAAAGCTTTCCTCACAGCCTCTTGAGGAAAGGGAAAGGTGCATGAGAACCTAAGCCTTGCTGTAACTTATTTCGGACTCTAATAAGATTCCAGATTTGCAGCCTTCACATAATTTTTTTCTGTGACTGAATTTTTAGGGCTGGAAGGACAGATCCTGAAGCTGAGGCTCCAATACTTTGGCCACCTCATGGGAAGAGAATACTCTCTGGAAAAGACCCTGATGTTGGGAAAGATGGAGGGCACAAGGAGAAGGAGACGACGGAGGACGAGATGGTTGGACAGTGTTCTTGAAGCTACCAACATGAGTCTGACCAAACTGCGGGAGGCAGTGGAAGACAGGAGTGCCTGGCGTGCTCTGGTCCATGGGGTCACAAAGAGTCGGGCACGACTAAACGACTAAACAACAACATGCACCATACATTTAAAGCATACTTAAACCACGCTCCCCTCCCCAAAGAATACTGGGGACTATAGTTTTTTTAAGTGCTGAGAACCATAGTTCTGTGAGATATAAACTAAAGTTCCCAGAATCCCATGCTTCAATGTGCTTTAAATGTTTGGTACATATGTAGCCTAGTATTATTTTTTGAAGCGTATCGATAACAACTACCTTTAGTGGTACATTGGAAGTACTGAGGTGAAGGTGTGTGTTCCACTTTAAGAGTCTTTATTAAAACAACATTCTCTTCCGATGTAATAGTACAAAGGGTGTATCCACAGCCTTTTTCAGTGTTTTACTGTTGCACAAATCAGCAAAACACTGCACCAAAAGAATCTTGACACAGCCACATATACAATCACCTCATGAAAACTTTGCTTGCTTGCTTGCTTGCTTGCTTGCAGTGTTGTTCATGTGTACACTGTAAAAGGAAAACAATACAAGCCACAGCAAACCATAGAAGCTTCAGTTTCCTAATTAATTTTAGCAATTCTGCTAGTTAAACCAAATTCAGAATGAATGAATTGTCTGTGACCCCACACAGTGCAGCCAAGGGACAGAGAAAATGCAGCTGTCCCTACATTTTTCATACAGTGTTGAAAATTTAGATTCTTTTTGACATAGTACAGTGGTACCTCGGTTTAAGTACACAATTGGTTCTGGAAGTCTGTACTTAACCTGAAGCGTACTTAACCTGAAGCAAACTTTCCCATTGAAAGTAATGGAAAGTAGATTAATCTGTTCCAGACAGTCCGCAGAGTACTTAAACTGAAACGTACTTAGGCTGAAGCGAACTTTCCTATTGGAAGTAATGGAAAGTGGATTAATCCATTCCAGGCGGGTCTGCAGAGTACTCAACCTGAAGCGTACTTAAACAGAGGTATGACTGTACATGAATTTCACAGAAACCAACTTTATCCTATATATGCTATTTATAATTAGGTGGAGCTTGAGAAGAAGCCAATGTGAGATATGTAAGCAGGGTACATTATGGATTTTTCATCTCTTTTCCTGTAACTTACCACACCATAGGAAAGATGTAGAATAGCAGGTTTGATGGACCGTTGCATTGATCTGGTCTGTCACATACTATGTAGCTAAAGCTGGAACAGACAGTTGGGTAACTTTACAGTTTGAGCTTCGTCAGTGCTTCATTTCCAGTTTGACCAGACAGGCGGTTTAAATTAGGCTACATTGTCTGCCTTACTGTCTAAACTGATACATTGCTGCAGTCTTGTCAGTTGTTGCAACTGACTGGGCTGAGATACTGTTCTATCTTTCCCCAAACAATACAGTGGTATGCATACTTGAACTTCCATGTGCCTTGCTCTGGAATAAGAGAATTTGAACATTTCAAACAGGGGGGAAAATCACAGGTGGTAACCTCAGAGGGAGAAAAGTAAGCTATCAGTAAAGAAGGAAATCACCTTATAACAATAGTATAGTTTTCCTGGCCTGTGTCTGTTAATTCTTTTGCACACACATCTTTCTGAGACCAGGCGTGACTTTAAAGGTGATGGACCATTCACATGACTTGTAGGCAAATGGTGAACTACATTCCCATCATGTCAGTCCACATTTAAATGAGTAAGTTAAATGAGGAGCGGCAGGACTGTAAATGTCTAGTCATAACCACAGCAGTTGTTTTTAAGTGCTCCCCATAATGGTTTGGATGTTGGTCCAAAGAATCACAGTTTATGGCATAATAGAGACTATAACAAGACCAGACAAATGCAAATTAGTGGCTGCAATTGGCTTTCCTAAAAATTTCTTAAATTTTCATTAATCAAACAGTTTCTTCATTATTACTAAAATGGCAATGTGTTAAAGGCAATTCTTCTCATCATGACAAAAAGTTTGAGAACAAAGAAAGGCTTTCCGCAGTGGTTTGAAAAGGTCACATGAACAGGCCTGCTGAATCCCATATTGGGGAGAAAGTCTAGAACACCACTCAGATAACTGAAAAGGACCTCTTCCTATCAATAGAAATATTAAAGTTGGTTGCAGTAGTATCTGAATAAGTGACTCTCCCAGAATGTCTTAATTCCCCAGTGAAAAGGCATTTCCCACAAAGGAGATCATTCCATAATGCATTCTCAAATAAAAAATTAAAATTAAAAAATGTATTTTAAAATTGTATTTGATTTTATCCCAGGTAAAAAAAGTGAAGAAAGACCATTAAAAATTGCTGTTATATGTACTGGGCAACAATTTCCAACTAAGAGTTGGGCTGTTACATTCTGGACCAGACATTCTCAAATTTTCTTCAATGTCAGGTCCACATAAGCCACATTACAATTGTGAATCCAGGAAGAATGCACAGAAGAAGATAAATTATTTGCCTCCAGAAATGGATGAAGTTGGCAATCAGTCCAAGCTGAAAGAAAACATTCTTAGTCATAACCATCCCATACCATATCTGGAGCACTTCCAGAATGCCTGTCTGAGAACAGGTATACTCACTCACCCATTTTCATTTTTGTCTTGTCTGGATTCAGTTTCTGTTTACCAGCCAACCAATACATTATAGACTTCTGGAAGTCATTCACATTGAGAAGGACTTGATACTTGTTATAGAGCAAATGGAGAAATGTATTATCAGTCAAATGATGCTACCAAAATTATAGGATCATGTAGGTGTTTAACACTATGGGAGACAAGTTGGATCGCTACAGGACTCCACGTGACACTTTCCCTAAAGCAATTGTCCACAAAGTAGGAGTGGAACTACTGCTAAGCAGGGCCCCAATCTACACAGCAAGTCCTGGAGGATACCATGAATGATGGTAGCAAAAAAAGATCATGAAGAATCTGTAGGAACACACCTCCTGTTTGGTTGTGGTTCAAGTTGTTTGTCAGAGCTGCCAAAGGAGTCTTTATCCCATAAACAACATGGAAACCAGATTGAAATGGCTCCAAATAATCTACAGTGGTACCTCTGGATACGAACGCTTCTGGTTATGAATGCTTCAGGTTATGAGCTCCGCTAACCCGGAAGTAGCTGCTCCTGGTTGTGAACTTTTTCCCAGGATGCGAATGAAAATCATGCACCAGAGGCATGCGTGCAGCAGGAGACCCCATTAGTGAAAGCACACTGCAGAATAAGAATGGTTTCAGCTTAAGAATGGACCTCCGGAACGAATTAAGTTCATAACCAGAGGTACCCCAATGTGTTATCATCTCAAACCACCTTGATAGGAATAGTTTGGACACACAAACCAATAAATCTCTATTGTCGGGGTGGGGGGGTGGGGTGTCAAGGAAATATTTATTCAGTGAAAATAAAATATAACACATTGAAAAATGAAGGAGAACCAAAGAAAAGATTTGATTCTATGGAAAATGCGAAGCTCAGAAAACTGAGCTAGACATGCAAATTTGCAACAACCCCCACCTCAAAGTCTTCTTCTGATCTCTTAACATCTCAAAGGGGAGACTCACCATTGAATAAAGCATCAGCAGAGAAAGGAAACTATTTTTACTGGGGGGGGGGAGTCAACATGAATATTTCTTATAAACGAAAGTGAGTCCAAACTGCCATTTCTTTTGAGAATTCATCTAGCTGGTACTAATGAAAACCTTTTCTCGGTTTGGCTTTCACTGAATTCAAAGTGTGCTTCTCCTTCAGCTCGATGGACTTCAGCTCATTTTCCAGATTATTTCTTTTCAGCTGCCAAAGTATGTTTTATGTTTTCATATTGCTTCTTTCAGCAGCCTGGTTCTCTGCATTGTTTGTTTGGGAGTCTGAAAGAGATTTGCGGAGCAGGGGGCAAACCTCAGTAACAAACCAATTTCAATCTTGGGGTGTCTTAAGTTAATAAGATATTTGGATAGCTAGCGGGACTGATAAAGACCCCTTCCCGTGACCTTGTGAAACTTAGAGTACTGAGCTAGATGGGACAATAATTCAAAAATAATACATAATCATATATTCATAAACTGATTGCTTTTTTAAAAAATCTGCTTCTCCCTTTTTCCAGCAAACATCTCATTACCCTATACCTTTCTAAAAATAATGGACACCCTATCTGTTAAATGCCTATCATTAAAACAGATTAGGCAGTGCTCAACTTATGGGAAATAGGTAGGAAATCCCTTAATTAAAATTCAAATTAATTTGCTGTCCCCTGCATCACGGATGCCTGTCTGGCTTCAGCTAAAAGTTTAGCATTTAGCATCACCGGTCCCATGTGGTGGAATACTCTTTCAGCAAAGATTCAGCAGAGATTCACCTGTTGATTTCCATGCATATTTTGGTGATGTTTTATACTGAATCAGAGCAGTGGTCCAGTCCAGTGCTTCCAGCCTGGCAAGAGGGCAGCCAGCTGTCTTTGTCCATGTCTGATTTGTGATTAAACAGTCCCTTTTTATTTCTCTTTGGGATCAAACCTGTCATCTTATTTCTACATAGCTTGTGTTTTGACAGGAAGTCATGAACTATCCATGTTACATTCTGTCTTCACTATTTACTAATGAATTGTCAATATCAAGACCTCCTTTTTTGCCACCATTGGGGAGTAGATTCAGAAGAAATTGACCAAAAGAGAGAGAGCATATATAAACAAAACAAAAAAACAATGTCAGAATGACAGGTCTGCTGTTGAGAACAAGGGCAAAGTTGACATTAGTTAGTAGATGCAAGGACTGGATCTAAATAAGATTTTATTGTTACATTAGGAAAGCAACGTGTTGAAATTTAATTGAAATAAATTAATTTAAGAGGGTTTTTCTTCCGAAAATTAGGATGCATGCAAGTGTTAACAATCACTTTGCCAGTTCTCCCCTACAGTAGCTAACATGTTTGTAGAAGCTTGCCCAGCCAATTTCCTTACCATTCATAGGGCAAAAGCTCTTCAGGTCAGAGACGTCTTTTAATTTTGCTGCTAGCATTCAAATGGTCATCACTGACCCATTCATGGCACATGTTGAGGAAAGAAAACTGCTCTGTTCAAAAGGACAACATAGGTTACCATACAGAAAGGGTTCCAACCAAAGTTTAGAGAACACTGGACTGATTTATTGCCAGTCAGTCTTGCCTGACATATGAGAATCCTTGTACATGGGCAAGAACTAAGGACTTTCATAACAGACACCGAGACACATTGCATTCTTGTTATGAGGCCCATTCATGTTACACTGACAAATTATCAAGTGGTGAATTGGAAAAGTAGTTCAAATGAACCTAGAACCTAGAAGACCAGGGTTCAAATCCCCACTCATCCTTGAAGCTCACTTGGTGACCTTGAGCTAGTCCAGGCATCCCCAAACTGCGGTCCTCCAGATTTTTGGCCTACAACTCCCATGATCCCTAGCTAACAGGACCAGTGGTCAGGGAAGATGGGAATTGTAGTCCAAAACATCTGGAGGGCCGAAGTTTGGGGATGCCTGAGCTAGTCACAGGTTCTCAATCCATGGATTACAAAATCAGCCCAAGTTAGTCGTTTATCTCCTCTAGCCAGACGTTAGCCCTGGCACTATTTATTTATTTTTCAGCGTTTGGAGATGTGAGACAAGATGTGCTAGTCCTGTTCCCTCCACCCCAATGTTTCAGGATTATGCAACAAGGCCTGAAGGGGTCTTGTCTTTTTAAGAACAGTGAGGCAACCACCCCTTCCAGTGGTCACGATTGGAGAGTGCTGCAGCAAATCTACATGTTGAGAGTTTTATAATGACTGAAGAGGACCTGATGAATGGACCTTGGCTAGTCTATCAGCCATAGCTAACCCCTATGAAAATATGTGGAACAACTCAGCACTCGTGCAGTAACTACTCTGTGTCAGAACTCAGCAAAATTAGGGCAAAGCCAATACCTACTATTTTAAAGCATTAGGCATATACTTCAGTACATCCCATTGAAATCAAGGGGAGCATAAGGTTGATTTGAGCTGGGCTGTGTCTCAAACTTTTATAAAGCACAATTCAACCATCTTTTTTTAAAAGACAGGAAGCCTGCAAATTTTGTGATGCCTAAAAGCTACCCCAATTAATTACTGCATTTGCCATGTTTATGAGAAGATACAAATAAATAAAATTCCTAGTAAGCCTTAGTAATGACTGATGAGCACAATATCACTCCAGTGATCTGCGCTAGAATTTTCATTAAAAGCCTTATAAATTGTCTGCGTCTGTTCTTCACTCCTTGGGAAATGAATGAGTTGCAATGGGAGAGAGGATGGCATTTGCTGCCACTTAAAAGCTATAATTTTCTTAACTGAAGTATCCCCATTTATTGCAACATGAGTCATATCCTGCGGGTACATTTCTAAACAGATGTTCAAAATATTTTGGAACTTTTTCAACTCAATTAGCTTCCATTTTGGATACCAGAAACCATTAAAAGCAATTCCTGTCTGTAAAAGCGTTGTTATCTATATGGAGCCTGTGATATCAAGTCACTAGTCCTGCTCCTTAATGAACCTCTGATGTCTCCCACCTGTTTCAAGTATTTGCATTATGCTGGCTGGCCATAGGTCAAGAAAAAGAGCAATGTTTAATGCATGATGTTATAGCCTATGCACAGGTGAATTACAGAGGACTGTCAAGATGTTCTGAGTGAATCTTTCATGAGATTCAATTTTGCTGTGAAAATTGCAGCTTCAGAATATGTGAGGACCTCTGCAGGAAAAATAACATGCCTTGCACTCTTTCACACTGTTTCGTGGATGTTCATAGATATTGTTCCCTGACACTGCTGCTTTTTAGGAAGGGGCAGAACTTCACCACAGGAACGGTCTCCACATTGGGGTGCTTATCCAAAGGAATGTAGGAAACTGCCTTAGACCATTGGCCCATCAAGCTCAATAATGCCTACATTGAGTGGCAATGACTCTGCAGGGTTACAGGTAGTGGTTGCTCTCTATCCATGCCTGAAGATGCTGGGGTTGAACCTGGGATCTTCTGCATACAAAGCAGATGCTCTACTGAACTATAATTCTTCCCCTGTCATGCAGTGAAGAAAAACAACATGTCTATTTCTGAGACAGGATGTCATACCGCTGCTCGGCATTGCTTTCAATGGGATGTTTTCTCGGGTGTGCAGCCCAGCACGAGGAAAAATTGTCACTGAGTCCCTTGCAAACAAGTTTTTACTCATTCACAAGTTGGTACCCACCGCCTCAAAAAAAAAAGCTTGTTGCTGCACCAGTTTCTGGATGTACAGTGGTACCTCGGGTTGCGGACCTGATCCGTTCTGGGGTGCCGTTCGCACCCCAAAAGGCCACAACCCAAGCAGCGCTTTTGCACATGCGCAAAAGCGCAATAGAGTACTTCTGTGCATGCACAAAGTGCGCAGAACACTTCTGCGCATGCACGCATGGCAAAACCCGGAAGTAAACACTTCCAGGTCCGCCGCGTTCGTATACAGGAAAAATGCAACCCAAAGCGGAAGCTACATGAGGTATGACTGTATTGGATTTGAAATCTGGAATTGTTTTTGTCAAAGGGAATTATTTTTCATTGTTTTTATTGCTGATGTTCTTACTGCTTTGGGATATGTTAGGAGAAATGATGCATAAACAAAGTAAGGTTGTGCAACCTGTGACCCTCCAGATGTTGTTGGTCCTGCTTGCAGGCTTCTTCTCATAGGCATGATATTGCTGGCCCAGGACACTGGATTAGATGAACTTTGGCCTGATACAGCAGGCTTTTCTTATCTTCCTATGAGTTCCAATTCTCACAATCATGCTTGTTGGGTTGATGGAACATCAGGAGGGTCGTAAATTGCCCATCCTGTGATAAAATGTATGTTCTACCACCGAGGTATGGCTCTTTTCAGTGCTTCCTTCCAACCAACCTGCTGGCCTAGCTGAGCTGAGGATGTAACAGAAGGCAGATTCCAGCAAAAAGCAACAGTGTTCTGTCCTCAGTGGTGAAGTCAGAAGCTTATTTAACTACTGGAATAAACATTCAAACTTTGGAGGCCCTGGTGGAAGAGGTGATTCCAAAGTTGATGGGCAAATAGCGTCCAACTCCAAATACCATGGGGTTGTTTTATTTATTTTATGCAAATACTACTATTTTTAAAACGAAGGGGGCTGAATTCATTTGAGGCCTAACTCTACTGTTTCCATTATTAAATGAAAAATTTAAGGAGTACATTAAACAGAGTCAATTCATCATGAAAGGCTGTGTGTTGAAAAATCCCACCAGGCAAATTACTGCCAGGATTTGAACTAATCTGGTGCTGTTAAAATGGCAGCTTTCAACAGTTTTATCACTGACCCATCTTCTCTTAGGGTCTGTAGAGATTTTGTTCGCAAGTCTTCCTTTCACTATATAAATATTTAAGCGAAATGCTGAATTAATTATGACCTAGATTATTCTAATGGTTATGGCCACAGCTTCCCCTGTGTGTCTCCTGAATTATTACAACCTGCAAGATTTCAGAACAACGTTCTGGGAGGGTGGGCGGTTTGAAGTACTCCAAGCTTGATTTCTGAAACTGTCTGCATCCTGGTTTGATCCAGTCAGTTACTTTGAGGACCATGTGGGTTTTTAAGTGGAGTTGCATACAATCAGTTTTATAGAACTGCATAAATTAATAGCACTACAAAGCTACCATGAAGGGCACCTTATGTAGATTCTCCTTCAATTAGTATCAGAATCGAACACCTTATGTTATGTTTGACCTTGTGCATTGCCGTTTGGAAATCATCTCATTCTGAAAGAGCAGCAGGCACTTAAGAACAGTCTGTTGCAATGACAATAAGCTGTGCTTTATTTCTAGAAGCTTTTTGCCCAGGAGCTTCTTGGCAAGGCCCTTTGAAACAAAACAAAACAAAAGGCCTGCTGCTTTCTTTAGACAAGTGCTTCAATTAAAAGCACTTAATGAGCCATTCTTTCACCTCTAGAGCCATACTTTTTAAAATTCCATTTTGCATGGGCCTGGTTTATCCAGTGTAGAGTCACAGGCAGTAAGGACGAAGGCTGGGCAGCTGAAGAGCAAGACTGGAATTGCTTTGAAGTCATTTCTGCACCATGTAAAGTAATTTTAGCCCCCCTATCCCCCCCCAACATGTCCCGTATTTTGCCCAATTGCTTTTGTTTTTAGTCTCTCTCTGATAAGACAGCAAGGAGAGATGCCATGTTTTCTTTGTCCTGATTTATGTAAAATAAATGCATAGTTTAGTATGTGTCTACAACCTCAAGCCTCGTCTGTTGTGTAGTTTACACTGCTGAGTAAAGTGTGCTCAAGTCTGCAAGCAGAGGTCGAGGGATCTCCACAGTGGCAAGGCTGAAGGGAGATGCTCCATCTGCGGCCGAGCCAGCTGGCCTTTCGGCCCCCCAACCCTCCCGATTCCGACAACATCGGGGGGGGAGGGAGTTTCCACACATGTTTGAGTGTTATGAGAAATGAGCCTAGGGAACCCACAGACTTAAATCTTCTCAGGAAAGGCCACAAGGAGGAGTTTGGACATTTTTTTATTCCATTTTAGATTAATCACAGATTGACATGTCATCTGAACCATAATTAGGGGCTGGAGCCAATGCTAAACTGTGTGTAAATAAAATAGGTACTCCTCATGGCCACCCTGGAGGAGCAGAGCAGAGCGGGAGGGGGTGTCTGTAAGCCCAACTTCACTACAACTCATCTTCATAATGCTTAATCATGATTTAAGGTTTAAATCATAGTTCAACATTATATGCAAATCCTCCCAATTTCAGGGGTGAGCGAAGGCTAACCGACACCAGGGGCGGGGCAAACCACTGGCTGCGCATGCGTGATGCCGCTACGTACGATGCATGTGCAGCTTCGTTATGTAGGGTGCATGTGCAGCATAGCTATGTATGACGCATGCACCGTACGTAGCGATGCTGCACATATGCCGTACATAGCGGTTTGCTGCCACCGCCACTCGAGTACTTTACGGATGGTGGCGGGATCCTCTGCTTGTGGCTGCAGCGGCGGCAGAGGAATCCTCCACTTGCGGCTGTAGTGGCAGCGGAGGGATCCCACCGCCGTCCATACGGTGTTCGAGCGGTGTTTGTTGCCCGTGCCGCTCGAGCGCTGAATGGACAGTGGCAGGATTCTCTGCTCACGGCTGTAGCAGCAAACGGAGGATCCTCCACATGCGGCTGTGGCGGCGCAATGGCTGCTCACCCCCCAGGCATGGCACCCAGGGTGAACCATCCACCACCCGCCCCCCTTGCGACACCACTGCCCAACCTAAGCATGAGTACACAAAGTGTATCAAAGAATAATGGAGATTCTAACAGAATGATAAAACCACAGCTAACATTCTAGGAGACTTTTCATAGTATCGTAGTATGGAGAAACATCACAAATTCACATATTGTTTTGATGTATCAGTTGTATGTATTGAAGTCACTGAAGTGAGCATATTGCTTCAGCAGCAAAGCAGAAAACTTTACTAAACAGGAGGCATATTTTTTCGAAGGATGTTTTCAAGGCTAGAATTGTTCTTCATTCCCAAAGTGCCTGATATCATTTCCGCTGACAAAGGATGTTACAGTAGAGGTAAAAACAAATATTCCCTCCTCCCATTTCATGGCAAAAATTCAATTCAAAATGAAATATTCATTTCTCTTTGGAAGGAGAACTACTCATGCTTCCTTTGATATATTATGCAAACATATTTCTTCAAGTGGGAACATTGTGGTATATAGCAGTAATTTTCCTTATGTCTCTTTGGTGCAATATAAGTTCAATTCCATGAGATGCCTTTTAAACAAATACTGGATTGTACCCCTGCTTAAAACCATCACCACCAGCTCTCTCTTCAAGATCTAGAATAACTGAGAAATTATTCTGGGTTTAAGATTCCCTCCAGCTGAAATGCTAATATATAGCAGTCTTTTAAGTTTAGAGTAATGAATCAGCTAATTTAAAACTCACTCAGGGATTACAAATGAATGTTTCTCTTAAGAGTCCCCACATATTATTTCTGCTTCCCACTCCCCAATATTTACCTAGGCTTACTTTATTGCCTTTTTGTTTTCCTATAAGTTGCTTGTTATCTCTCCTTTGCAGCTACTGTAGATATTATGCCTGGATTAAGCTGGATCTCTTCATAGAGTTTTCCTTATAGATCCCACTAAGAGAGCTTGACAGATGCTCCTAGGAGGCTGTTAGGGGTGGCAGTATGTCTCTGAATGCAAACTTCAGAGAGATGCTTCAAATGCTTTTGCTGTGAATCTAAAACCTTTGGAAGCAATGCCAAGCAGCTTAATTTCATTTAATTCAGATTTTCATGAGCTAGACCTGAAGAACTTGAGAGGCGTTTGGTTTTGGAGTGGGAAATGTTTTTCAATCTGAGGGCCACATTCCCTTTGGAGCAACATACCAGGGGCCACATGTCAACAGTGCATCGAGCCAGAATGGAACAATGAATATAAACTTTTTACAGCAGGCTAGTTTCTACACACCCCTCCCTATCCTCCATCCAAACTGACAACAGGCATTATGGGAGTTCAATAACACTCTGCAGCCAGGCGAAAATACTCAAGGAGTGTACAAAGAAGGGGCAGGAACTGGTGACCTTGGGAGAGTCCTGAGAACCCAATAGAGAGACTAGGTAAGCAGCATATAGGCCCTGGGCCTGAGGCTCCCAATTCCTGGTAAATAGAAAGGAACTGTTAACTTCATGGTTGCATAAGAAAATCCTGCTGAATCAGGCCAATGGCCCATCTAGTCCAGCATCCTGTTCTCACAGTTGATCAGATGCCTGTGTGAAGCTCATAATCTGAGCACTCTCCCTTCTGTGGTTTCCAGCAGCTGGTATTGGAGAGCATTGGTGTCAACAACCATGGAGGCAGAGCATAGCCATCGTGGCTAGCAGCTATCCTCAGCCGTCCGTGAATTTATCTAATTGTCTTCTAAAGCCATATAAGATGATCCCTGATTTCCGTGGGAGCGAGTTCCATAGTTTAGCTATGTGCTGCACAAAGGAGTACTTGCATTTGTCTTCCAACATTCAGCTCAATCAATGACTTGTCCTTCTTTGGCTCATCAGTATGGACACATGAAAGGGCTGCCATTAAAGAGTGGGCTAGCCCTAATCCCACAAATGGCAATGTATTCAATAGCCAATAGCCAATGTATTCTATATCCACACACACACACATCCTTTGTGGAATTACTGTCAGCCTGAAAGTGGCCCTAGGAATCTATGGATAGATACACTTCATGGGGACAGAGACCCTGATTGACCTGGGAGAGAGCCACACAAACTTACATCTGTGTGTCGGATGGTCCCCAATAGACTCATGTAAGCCAAGGGCCATGTCTGAGATGTTTGTGTTTAGGGGTGGGGCTAACCCTGTGCATCATGTGTTTGCTAACAGCAGTTACTAGAGTCCTGAACAGGACTATGGTCGGAATGTGTGAGCTATGTAAAAGCTTTGAGGTAATGTGAATCAGTATTAAATTTCTTTCTGCCATATTTTGTCAATGGGAAATTTTTTTCACACTGGCAAGTCATCACTTCTTAGTGCAGCCATCAACAGATAAACATGCACACACATATTGGGTTTTAAATTGTATACCAATGGCATGAACTGGCTGTTCTATTGGTCTCTCTGTTCACTCGCTTCATAGAACTCAAATCCCAGCTAATTAAATGATTGTGGGCCAATTCACTCGCCTGAAAATTTGCCCAGTCTATGTAGTGAGTTCAATGTACATTTCAATTGGCCGTGTGGCTAACTGATAACCTGATTGCTTCATTGCATGGTGAGATTGATTTTTCAGTGCATGATGAGGTGAATTACTGTTTTCACACACCTCATCTTAGTCTGAAAAATCAATCTCTAAATGTATTTTTCTACCTTCCCTGCTGCAAAGAATGTCGAGAACTGGGAGAACTCAGTTATCCCCGTTATATGGCTGGGGCTGAGACTTAGAAACAGAGAGTGATGGGAATTCAGCAATGAGGTAAGTGTTGTATTTGTATAGGAAAATCCATCCTGCCCTGATCATTTTACCTTGCTTCCTACAGAATTTCTTTGTTGTTGTTGTTGTTGTTGTGCAGTGTGTTCCCAAACACTTTGCTGTCATACCCCATATCTGCCCCCATCCACTGGACTCACTAAGGCCAGCAATCTGCATCAGTTAGACACAAATACCCACCTTCCTGCATTCCCTCCACTTTTTCAGGGTACCGCTTTGTTGTCTCTTATCTTTTGTTCCACAATATTTATTTATTGTTAAATGTATAACTCACCTTTCTTCCACAGAACTCGAGATGGTGTATGTGATTCTTTCTCCCCTCATTTGTACAGTGGTACCTCGGGTTACAGACGCTTCAGGTTACAGACTCCGCTAACCCAGAAATAGTACCTCAGGTTAAGAACTTTGCTTCAGGATGAGAACAGAAATCGTGCGGACGCGGCGCAACAGCAGCGGGAGGCCCCATTAGCTAAAGTGGTGCTTCAGGTTAAGAACAGTTTCAGGTTAAGAACAGACCTCCAGAACGAATTAAGTTCCACTGTATTCTCACAACTACTCTGTGGGGCAAGTTAAGTTTAGGGATGGTGACAGACCCAAGGTTCACCCAGGGACCCTCGTGCCTGAGTGGGGATTTGAAGCCTAGTTTCCCAGGACCTAGTCCAACAATCTAACTGGCGCGCCATACTAGCTCCTAATGCCTTCTGGGATATCACTCAGAAAAGAGTATGTAAGTGCAAAATGTTCTTTCCAACCAATGATTTCATAACATCAATTGCAAAGTTAATGTACCTGCAATACCACCTTATGGGCAGGGGTCAAAGGTTGGCATTGATGGGCATCTTCTGAGGGACCACACTCCAGCAAGGGACCCTTTCTTGGTGCTGCTTTTGCTCCTATCCTTTGCCACCATCAACATTTGTGTCATTTTATGAAGTTCATGGCAAGTCCCTGCCCTGATGACCTTACAATTCACATTTCATTTGTGGTGGAGAAAATAAAGCAGGCCTAGTTTTGAGTGTGAGCCAATGGAATTACACATGTATAGGTTTTATTTTAGTTGGGAGCAAGGACTAAGGGGTTGGATTAGGTTTGTTGGAAAAGGTGGGTTTTTCAGTAGGAAGAAAGAAAGACAGAGAGCACCACATTGCTCTTATAAGAAGGTGCAAAGGAATCTAGGTGTACTTATTTAAAAGCAAAGGATAGTTGGGGGAATCTAATAGTAGTATTGCAAGAAAGTGGAAGGTCAGGGGCAGAGACAGAAATAATGATGACACAAGGATGAAACAGTCCAAGCCTAGTCTAGTTTTTGCTGACTTGTTCTTCTGGTGAGCCAGCAGAAAAGAAACCTTGTTCCCCAAACGAACAACTTCTTCTTTTTTCAGACTGTCCTGACATCTTGGGAAGAAATTTGAATCAGTGTCAGAACTGTCAGATTAAACTCTGCATTATAATTTGGTGGCCGAGTGTGGCCTTGCAATGGCATATTAAAAATTTGTTGCCGTGCAAATAAGGAAGGGCGGCTAATGTAGTGCTGTTATTTTTCTGAGATAATGCAAAAGACTGGGTCTCAAGCAAAGTCTTTAACTCTTTCTGCACTCTCCAGTACTCACCATCAGATACCATGTGGCTGCTTTAACATACAAGTTCTGGTGGCTCAGGCCAATGGACTATCTAATCCAGCCTATTGCTCTCTCAATGACCAGCCAGATGTTTCATGGGAGAACCTGAGTGCAATAGCACTCTCTACACCTGTTGTTGCACCCCCACAGGATCTGTTCTAGTTTTAGAGCTGGGGAACCTTTAGAAACATCCAGGAGAACATTTTCAGTGGGGAATCAATGTGCAGAGGATTGATTGAACACGCACTCTGATCTACCTGTTCTCACTCCAAATGTCCAAGGCCCTCACATTAACCTTAGAGTATGGAATCCATAATTTCTACATCTCTTTTTAAAAATCAATACAAACAGCATGACATGTTATTTTGAAATGTGGTTGAGCTTAAAGACAGGAATATAAGGAAGAACGCTACATAATGTCTAGTTCTTCTCCCATTGTCAGCTCTTTCACTGTAACGTTAAACCCTGGATATGAAGTAGAATCTAACAGTGCTCATTATAACAGAGTCAATGTACATTGTTCTCCAGTATAATGGGATGTGAATCACAGGTTGTTTGGCTAGCCATCTTTCACATGAAAAAACAAAAATCAAGGCAAATTGCAACAATTAAGAAAAATAAAGGCAGCTTATCAGAATAGAAGGAATCACAGCAGCAAGACATCTCTGCTGGGCCATTGCCTGGAGCTGGGTGATAAATTGCAGCAGGGTTGTCTCCCTCCTGAATAGATCCTTCCTCCCAAGCAAACCCTTCTTCCTGAGTAGAACCCTGTCAACAGAGCTGTCTGGTAACCAAATAAGTGATTCTCCTGAGTCCAGCAACCTTGGCTTCCCCGCTGGTCTGCTGCTACTATTGCTCCCAGGGCTTGGGGACAATGGGAAAGAATTATAGATCTAGGCTGCACTCAGGATTGGTCATGGGAGCTCAAGTGAGGTATCTCTGAAATGGGCCTCTTATGGCTTCATTTGGGGCAGGCCCCTCCATGTCCTCAGTGAGAGTGGCTTGCTGCATAAGATCCCAATCTTCTTCCTCATAAGGGTCTGGGATCCTGAGAAGTCATGATGGACCTCTAGCTTCAGAGATGGCTCCAAGAAAATCCTGCTCTACCCCTCACTCTAGTCTCAGTCACACACCGACACTCTTCAGAATGTGGGGTCTTCTCTAGAGGCCAATGGTACCTTTCTAGGTGTAAGAGTATTGTCCCTTCAGAAATATGAATCATTTGCATGGCACTGCATGGCAGGAGCATTAATATACATGGGTAAGAATGTGGAAACTATGGAAGCTCAGGCTCAATTACCTGGATCTGCACTAAGAGACAGCCAAGATCATCTCTGGCCTGTTCAGCAGCCTCAGCTTCTGTCAGGGCACTGCCTTCCCAGACCAGGTGCAGAAAGGCCTGCAAGGCAGGGAGCAGGTCTTCCAGGACTCACAGTCAAAATTATATTATCTCATTAAAGAGTTTGGTGGTGGTGGTGGTGTTTTATTTGTACCCCATCCATCTGACTGGGTTGCCCCAGCATCTACAGAAATGTAATAAAACATCAAAGATTGCAAACTTCTTATCAAAGCCTTAGAAAAATAGACATGCTTCAGGATTGTACATTTCCTCCTAATCATACTGGATAAATAATTGCAACATACATTGCAGCGCAACTCCGCAATAATGCAAAAACTGTTACATCTTCAATAGAGTGGATCGGAAAACAGACCTTTTAACAGCCTTGCTCTTAAGCAGCAAAGGTATATCCCAACACACTTTCCATGTAGGATTGTCTTAACCTGATTTCCAACATACAGGTATTCGTCTGATTATGAACACTTTCTACAAAGTGTCTTTTTGTGGCAATCTAAAATTACATTGTCATTATCTTATGTATATCTATTAAACGCTTACTGGTATGTGTGTGAATGATGAATGCCTCTACTAACACGGCATGCCTGAAAAGAACTAGGTTCAATACAGACCTGACAATGTTGTTTATTTCATAGCAATCCACTGTCAAACAGGGTATATTGTAGCCAAGGTTTGCATTGCATATAATCAAAATTATTATGGAAATTTATAAAACATGCTCACTAACTTTCAACTTAATCCACAATCCTGTGAAATTTAGATTTATCAATTTGATGCAGCTGGGAGACACAGACATGTATGGGTTTTCCTGCAGCAACTGTCCACATCCTGGTTAAGTGAACTGGTACATGGACCTGCTCCTACTCTAGCATGCATTTTAGCCCCAAGCACATAAGCCTATTTCAAGATTTGTTTGGCACTTTCCTTTCTGAGGGGCTAAGCAAGCCAATCTCTTGAGGAACAAAGGAAGGAAGGAAGGAAGGAAGGAAGGAAGGAAGGAAGGAAGGAAGGAAGGAAGGAAGGAAGGAAGGAAGGAAGGAAGGAAGCCTTCTGTATGGTTGGTTGGATGGATGGATGGATGGATGGATGGATGGATGGATGGAGAGGAGGGAATGAGGTGGCTTCATCATAGTCATAAAAGACAGCCAATCAGCACTCTCCTGGCCAGCATCCCCTTGCAACAGGAGGAGCCAATTGCTCCAAGGATTAATTCAGTTTGAGAAATTGCTCTTCTATGCGAAACAGTGACTGTCTGCAACTCCAGAGAAGGCTAGCTCCTCATATGTCTGTGTGTGTGTGTGTGTGTGTGTGTGTGTGTGCGTGAAGATTTGCAGATTTGCCTTGTACATTTTTGAAGTAGCCTCTTAAGCTGATACAAAATCTTAGAGCGGGATTTAGCATTACTCCTTAGGTTCACTCCTTAGGTTCACTAATTTCAGCAGGTCTATTCTGAGGAGGACTGAGCTGACTACAACCCCTTGGGTAATTCCGTGGCTTGTGAATCCAGGCAAAAGACTTATATTGAGCCTATGTTTTGCAGCTCAGTTTCCTCCAGACAAGCCAACTGCTTGCTGGAAAGGCCATCGCTATTATCCTTTGCTCCTAGAGATGTTCCCTAGTGGCATGAGGGAACTGGGCAAGTGTCACCCTCTGGCTGCTCTGACGCTGCTTTGATTCCCCACACCCATTCAGCAAGTCTTGCCAGACTTCCCCCCTACCCTGGTTTCCATTTGTACTTACTTGACCACATGCCAAGAGTGGAAATAGGATACAGGTATGAAAAGCCTTAATCTTATTTGCTTGACTGAGACACGAAGAGGAAAATTGTGACTTTTTCTTTCTTTCTTTTAATACAATAATGTTCTGGCATTCCAGTCTATCAGTCTAGGCTTCTCCCTAAATTCAAATAAATCCCTTATATAATTGATTGGTCAACCTTTGTTTATTTTTTTAGCTTGGAGCTGCCGCTGAATATACTGAAATGCTTTGGGCAGTATTTTTCATTACTATTGTACCATTGGAAAATAGCCTTGACCCATGAATAATGCTACAAACTAACAATATGCTATGCTATGCTATGGTGTGGTGTGCCATTTTAGCTGTAATGTATTTTCTTATTCTGGATTATTGCCACTGAAGTCAATTATACAGATCCAGAAATACTGTGGATTAGTTGTAGTATGGCATGCTGTGAAGGCAAGCAACTGCATTCATCTGTCTAGTTGTTTTGGTGCTCTATCAGAGTGGTGGGCGGTGTACGGTTTATTAGTTTTTACAAAATTATTTCTAATTGCAAAGAGAATAAACTTGGAGAAATGGTAGTGTGGTGTTTTTAATTTGTCTTTCATTTGCCTCATACTGGTGTGCAATTATAATTAATCTTTGCTCTTCTGGTACCATTTTAATGCTACTTCCTCTGTTACATAATATTTATTTTGCTCAAACAGCCTGCTAATTACGCCAGCACCATCTTCTTCATCGGCATATCATTTTTACTCATTGCACTTTGCAGAAAATATATTATCAAGCTTTGTTTTTGTTTTATGTTTTTAAATTAGCCATCTGGAGATTTCAATAACCAAGCATACATTCCACAGAAAGACAAATGCCCATATTCAAGGTTACATTCACAATCACCTTGCATTCAACATTTGCACTTCACTATTGGTGATATCCAACTAAGACACAATCGGAGTATACAGTAGGATCCTAGAGTCGAAAGGGACCCCGAGGAATCAACAGACTTCAGTCCCTTAGGCTAATTCATTTGCATGGTTGTACACGGAGCAGAATATGAGTAAGAGCTTAGAGTATGGCTAAGAATTTGAGAGCTAGTGTAGTGTAGTGGTTAGAGTGTTGTACGAAGACCTGAGCGACCAGCGTTCGAATCCCCTCTCAGCCATGAAATTCACTGGGTGACCAGTCACTGCCTCTCAGCTCAACCTGCCTCACAAGATTGTTGCCTGGATTAAATAAATAAATGTTGGGTATCACCCATTGAAGACGTTTCTGAAGAGAAAGGAAAGATTAAAAATAGTTCTTATATTTATTGACATCACTCGTATGTCATCCAATCACATAGCATTTCCTGGATGGCTTGCTGTAAATAACTGAAGGACTATATAAATGCAAAATATGACATCAAATTTTTAAAAAAGACATAAGTACAACAAAAAGAAAACTCACTTCGTTCCAAAAGCTAAAGCACCCATTTAATAAGTGATTGATAAGTTCCTCAGTTATTTATAAGGGTTTGGTGACTAGAAAGGTCCTCACATGCTACTGAGAAGACAACAAATATGGTGCCAGGTGAGCCTTCGTGGAAAGACTGCTGCATAACTAGGTTTCTACTAGTGGGGGCTGGTGCCCCTTTGCAGCTGGTGGGGAAGAAGGCAGGTAGACTGCCAAAGCCAACGAGGAGCACAGCCAATGCATTCTGGTTTTGTTCCACCTTCCTGATGACTTCTTCAAGGTCAATATTGAGACGAAGGAGGAGGAAGCTGACAACGAGCATCATCCCTTGGACTGGTTCTAAGTAAGAATCAAAGGAGGTGGGAGCTAGATGAGGGAAGTCCCTTTTGCCCTAAGGGTCCAGCCTCAATAGAATAGCGCTATCTCAACGGCCCTCTCCTCAGTGGTTAACTACACCCTTTCATTAGGTCTCAAGCTATTTAGGATTCTGAAGATGAAAAACAGTGCTTTAAAATGAGCTCAGAAATGGACCAGGGCAGATACTGAGAATGGTGGCACATCAGGAATAAGTCCTTTTTGAAGAATTAGCAAGGATGCACAATTTTTCTCAGTGAGCCATCAGAAAATTCCATTTTTGCCATCTATTCTCTTTCTCTTTATTGCTTTTTCTCCGCCCCCCCCAACACCCGGCCACCTTTTTTCTCTTCTCTCTCTCCAGTGCTCAGCTATAAACTGAGACCTCTTGAGAAATCTTTCCCATACAAGGACATCACATCAATCCACAGCATAAAAATAATCAGTTTGTTCAGTCATGCAATCCCATACTACAGAAATGTCTTGGACATGGCACAGAGTCTGCATGAATAATAAATAAAAGAATTTTTTAGCCAGCATAACCTACTTTCTGCAGTTCAGCAGCTCAGTTCTTAGAAGAGGAATTTTGAGAGTATTTTCTATGACTGAGCAAATGTTTTACCATGATCAAAGATGTTTTAATTCCAAATGAGTGGGTATTTGCTGGTTTTTAAAAGTTAATTGTCCATGACATTGTGATTTACTGTAGGGTTGCATATTCATGGCATATTGACACTGCACACTGGTAGATTTTCTGTATTAAAAAAATAGGTTTGTTTTCTTTTATTAATAATGTAAACAAGCACATATGAATAGGAGTGACCCACATAATTCGCCCACTGCAATCTACAACCACCCACCAGCCCATACAAATTGTTGTAGGCTGTTTGAACAAGCAGTCAGATCTAGCAAGCAAGAAATAGAAGATGAAAAATGGCATATGGGGGAAGAGAGAGAGAAGTGTAGCAAAGGTCTGGTAAATTGCTAGTACAGAGATCCATGAATGATATTTTTTATATATATTGTAAACTGCTCTGGGATCCTCTGATGAAGGACAGCATGGAAATTTAATAAATAAGCAAAGAAATGTGGGATTTCCAGAACTGGAGAATGTCCCTTTTGCTCACCAAAACAGTGCTATAAATCCGAAGAGCATGGGAGTGTATTTTATGAGCAGACGCTGAACATGGAAGACTCAGCTCAGCTCGAGTTGATGGGAATCCCAAATGGGGTGAGCCCTGCTGTACTCAGGTCTTGCTTGTGAGCTTGTGCATGAAATGCTAAGCAAAACTGAGAGAAAGAAAAATATGCCATCAGATGTGGACCAAGAGGAAAATTAATAGTCAATAGTTTACTAACAACAGTTAAAGTATGTATAGTTTTGCATACCAAAATGAAAAGCTTGGACTGGAAATGATTTTTCCTTAAATGCAGTGGACATATGTGTGTATTTTGTAAGCAAATTCAAAACAGGTTGGACATACATTTTTCTTGCAACGCTACCCAGCAAAACTAAATTTCCAAGCCATTTGTTGAATATGGATATTGGTATGTATGATCCAGGAATGCTTTTTAATTAATGGTCACTTTGAAGGAGATTTTTTGCTAATTAGGAACATGAGTAGTATCAGGTTTGCACATGGGACAGAAACCACTATAGTAAGAATCTCATTTTCCCATTGCGTTGTACATGATTGTATAGTTCAAGAGTGGTTTAGAATGGCTCATGTGCAAACAACTAACAGGTCTATGCATGTCAATTCAGATGTTAAGTTCCACTGAAGTAAATGAGATTTACTTCCAGGTAAAGGTGTAGGGAATCACAGCCTAAAATAACCTTCTATTTATTTAAAGATCCTGTATCGTGGTGGAATATTACAGAAGTCTTACTGCGGGCTTACCTTTTTTGCCGAAAGAAAGTAAATTTGTTTTAATTTATTTGCACTTGGCAGCATTTCACTTTGACAGACAGCTAGCTGAGAAGCTTGAAATATTTTGACACAAGACCTTTAAACCCTTCCTCTCTCTCCCCTTTGCAATTGTTTTTAAAGTAAGTTTGCCTTTTAATTCAATGAGTTGACAGGATGTATAACTTATCTGTCAAAGAAGTATACATTCAGCGTCACATAAGAGGCTTCTAAATGCTGGAAAAGGTTCTGAGGATTGTTCAATTTTCAAATACTTTGCAGAGACAGAAGGGATTTAAACTTTGTTTTCTGTCTGGCAGATAGGGGAATGGAAAATTTGGGAACATAGCAGCATCCAAAACAGTGTCAGGCTTCTAGGCCCTTTACATCACTTTACAAGACGAAAATATATTATGGAACTCTGACATGTAGTTTCTTGATACACACACACACACACACACACACACACACACACACACACCCTGTTTGAAGTGTTTTGCCTGAAAGCTGTTCAAGCTCCTCCATAGCTTTTTCACTTAATTGGTTGGAATTATGTGAATTAGCCCATGATAAAATCTAAACGGCTTCAAAGCACTGACTGCAGAAGTTTAATCTAAGGGTAAGATTATGGGGAATGTTCTTGTTTAATAGACCTACGATTCCTTCTGCAGCCAGTGAGGTTTCCAGGGAGGGCAGCAAGGACACTGGCACCTTTTGATATTGAGTGCATGCACACACTTGCGTACACTGATGTAGGGTAGGGAATGTCCACTGGGATAGCCCAATTGGTAGAGCATGAGACTCTTAATCTCAGGGCCGAAGGTTTGAGCCCCATGTTGGGCAAAAGTTTCCTGCATTGCAGGGGATTGGGCTCTTGGGCTCTTGCTGCCTTCCAACTTTATGATTCTATATGTCAGAAGCCAGCCGGCAGTAAATCCCACTGTTCAATTTGGAATTAACTCTTTATTAACAAGAACACGATCTGCGCAGACTTGGCGGAGTGTCGCAGGAGCTCATGCCTAGTAAGTCTTGTCCCATGGATCAGTTGCTGAGACTGAAATCCCTGCCTCCCCACAGCCATTAAACCCCCTCCTCCCCAGGGCTTTCCCCAAGCAATAGGAGAGTACGCATGCATGAAACCAACCTCACCTCCACCCTTTTCATGCCTCTTATGGTTCTGGGAGATGAGAGGGGAAGTGAACTTGTCACAGAAGGATGGGGCAACACCCGTGACTCTTCACCACTCTGACTCATCTCTGCCTCTTGGCCTCTCTCGCCCCATTCTCCTGCTTCAGCTTCTGCCTCTGATTCTGGACTTCTCTGCATCACAGACTCTCCCACTAACCATACCCTCCGATGTTTCTATGCTGAAAATAGGGACATTCAGCCCATGTCTTGCATCTTACCCCTCCCTGGATCCAGTAGTTATTTCAAGAGAAAATATACATTTTAATACAATTCAAATATGCATTTTCCGATGAGACATTTTCTTGAAAAACCCTACATTTGAATTTAGATGCAGAGACAGAATGGGATTGGGCTTAAAAGCATGTGAGTGTGACACAGGCCAGAAGCAGACAGATCTGCCCATCCTTAATTGCAGGATCGCGTGGAGAAAAATGAGCAGCGTTTGTATGCTTGAACTTGCCTTGTGACCGGAGGAGTACGTTCTATCAAAGGATGCACCACTTCTCCTCTGTCTGTTGTTTTTTATGATGAATGGAAGGTCTCGAAGCATTTACCCCAGCTTCGTTGGTTCCTGAGACATATTTCAAGCTTTAGCCGATAGCAACGAAATGCTACTAAGCACCCAAATGTTTCAGCTCTCTTTTGCCTGGAGCTTGTCCTTCTGACTGTGGCTGCTATCATCTTTGCAAATGTGACACATTAAATGCCCAGATCCTTTAAACGATCAATTTCTACTAGACAGAAGAAATGAAGTGCAAATAACACATAAGGCTGGAGCCCTAGCCAAGTGTGACACATGCTAACCATTTCAGTAAGCCCTTTGATATAGTGTCTCATTGAATCTCACTCTCCATATTCTCTGAAGTGGCAATGATAGAATCCCTCCTATTGGACTGGAAGACAAAGAACTGGGGGTGGGAGGCAGGGGAGAGGATGATAATATTGAATTAAAGCTTCAGAGGGGTAGCTACCAGGTATTTGGGTGCTTATTATGAGCATATTCATTAGGCTATATTTCTTATAGTATAAGTTATTGTGGCTATCATGCCTTAGCATATGTTATATGTACCTCACATGGCGGCGAGGAAAATGCATCATTTATGGGGAAGAAAGCGACATGTGACAAAATTAGCATGTGTTAATCCTCCTTTGATGCAATTGTTATCAATTAATGCACAGAACTACATGTACACAATGATCACAGCTCAATTCCTTTTGCTGCATTACTTCTACCATTATCTGGAGGCAGGCAACAAGCATCCTCGACTGAGTCATCTTTCATCAAGAGAGTAGCCACATACCATAGACCAGATGAACCTCTTTACTCTGGCCTTTGACACTTCGGGTGTATATTTTTATAACCCAGCTATTTCTGTGATTTTAAGTTGCTTTGCTTTTTTAATGTTCTGCTTTAAATTGTTCTAATCAGCCCTGGATGGGTAGCAAATTGGGTGGGAGCTTTATGTATTTTATTTCAATGAACTGTATGTGGTCTTGTGCGAATGTGTTTATAGTACTGTATAAGAAATTACTATTTACGGTTATGCTTTCGCTATGCTGTAGAACACTTACATACCTTTTCTCAAAATTTATCTTCTGTGCCATGATAACAAATAAAAACAGCAGATGATAGATTAGATAGATAGATAGATAGATAGATAGATAGATAGATAGATGAGAGAGAGAGAGAGAGAGAGAGAGAGAGAGAGAGAGAGAGAGAGAGAGAGAGAGAGAGAGAGAGAGAGAGAGAGAGAGAGAGAGAGATGTGGCTCTCCCACAAGATTCTTGGATTATTACATGCAAATTCATGTTTTTTCTACCATGAAATAAAGAATATTTGCAACCTGCGCATACCCCCAAAGGCAGTCATTTCTCCCTAAAAACCTGATTAGTTTTCAGTCCTGGAAGCATTAACTGCATGTAGAAAATAAGTGTTAAATGGTGAGGGAAGAACAAAGGATGCACAATCTGCAGACCACCTCTCTGCCAAGCTATTGGGCAGGCATTCCTCACTCGTAATAGCTGAGTTTCACAGCCTTGAGTGAAAATCTTTGGTCATGACATATCTATTTGATAAAGCAGTATTATAACAGAGAGGTGTTGGGTGAGGAGGTGGGGGGTGGGGTGTTCCTGGAATGGCAAAGAGAACTGAGTCGATATTATGGATTGCTGGGAGGGAGAGAAAGGGTGGGTCACAGCTGGATATGATGGCATGGGGCAGGTGGAGTTCAGTTACATGCAGCCGTCCTGACCAAAGACACTACTCAGGTGATTTTGTGGGTACTAATGAAGGCAGAAAACATATAATCTGTGCAGATTCAAACTTTAAACTGTTCTCTACAATAAATGCATGGCTTTCTACTGCCACCATCTGTGCGATAAGATATTACTCACCCAGAAATCATGCTGCTGGTGTGCAGTACAGTGAAATTAACTAACATTTCCAGTGCATTGTAAGGCAATTTTTTTCTATATAATACCGATTGATTTGATTAATAAATTAACTAAAGCTTTACCTTGCAACATCAGCTTTAAGGGCAGGAAGCAAGTTCTAACAACGTTTGCAAAAGCATCCCAATTCACTAATGGCAGTTTTCAACTTGGCACTTACTTGAATAGTCTCTTCCCGTTTCATTTTGTTTTTATTTCCGCTGACTTCGTGCTGTTGCTATTCTCATTCATTCCACTGCATAGACTTATTCTTTGCATTACGCATTTTACAACACGTGTTCCAGCCTTCTTTTCTCCCACCCCACAAATGTGATCTTATTTTCCATAAAACATATACTCAGGATCTTGTCAGCAAAACACTGTTTTGTTTTGAAAGTGCTATGTAATAGAACAAAGTATGCATGGGGGTGCCTGCCAACATAATGTGGCATGAGTTTTATCACCCAAACAATGCCACTTTTCTACCAGGGTGTCATTCCTCCCTCCCACCCCCCTCTGATTTTCCCCCCATTTTCTTTTTTCTTCCTCTCAGCTCTATCAGTTGTCTGGCCATTTCTCCCACCTACCCATGAATCCTACCAAATTTGGAATCTGCTGGACTTCAGAAAAAGAGATGGCTGGTGAACGCAAACTGGGGCTGACAAGGGTGAGCAAAATTGACACACTGCAGCATGGAGTGTTCTCACTGAGCAGTTTTGGGAGGCGCTTGCCCCTTGGCATTTTCTCCAAAATTGCTCTTTCCTAAACCTATGGATACCTCCCTCTTATGTGTGGGTGGTGGCATTTTGGCTACATACAGATCTACACTCAGAGAATGAATTCAACAGAAACATGTGCCTGACAGGTCAGAGCAAATTACAGCCACAATAATAAGCACATAAATGGACTGCAGTGGCTTAGACCTGACACTCACCCACCCGATGTTAGATGTTACTGCTCATAAACAGTTTGTTATCAGTAAAATGTGCTACAGAGCACATATGATCTGGAGAGCACATTTAGGAGAGAACTGAGAGCTGGAAAAAGCAGTATTTTCTGGAGGTATAAAAATTTTAAATATCAAAATGTTTCAAATTCAGATTGAATGGAGAGCAAGAGTTTTGGGTAAATTTTTAACATGCTCTTTGGCAAAAAGCACATTGGAGTCATGTGAAAAAGATTGAGGTTTTAAAGCCATTCAGTGGATGTTAAAAATGGAGTGAGGGCAAAGCAATTACTTTTGTAAAATATTTAACAAGAAGAAGTCCATGGCTGGGGGGAAACCTAACTCCAGTTTTTAATTATTAAATGATGGGGAGGCACTTTGCTGCTACAAAGGTGATGTTTTAATAATATTTAGCACTTTAAAAACGCTTGACACATAGAGGAGGAGGAGCTGGTTATAATGTATCATAGATACAACTGTGAAAGGACTCCGTAGCAGAGCATATTATTAAACTTGTTTAGTGACTAGAGTATAGCATGCAAAGTTGTTTCAACATTAAGAAACTTCCCATGGCAACAGCAGCATTTTAGGAATGGGAAAAGTTGCCTTATTTTGAGCCAGGCCATTCGTTCACCAAGCTCAGAAGGTGGAATAGGGCTGTCATTTTAAGGCTCAACAACTTTGGGGGTTTACTTTTTGAAATATGGCAACCCTAAGGGTATTATGAGAGGGACGTGGGTGGCGCTGTGGTCTAAACAACAGAGCCTAGGGCTTGCCGATCAGAATCCCTGTGATGGAGTGAGCTCCTGTTGCTCGGTCCCAGCTCCTGCCCACCTAGCAGTTCAAAAGCACATCAAAGTGCAAGTAGATAAATAGGTACCGCTACAGCGGGGAAGGTAGACAATGTTTCCATGCACTGTTCTGGTTCGCTAGAAGCGGCTTAGTCATGCTGGCCACATGATCTGGAAGCTGCCTGCAGACAAATGCCGGCTCCATCGGCCTATAGAGTGAGATGAGCGCCGCAACCCCAGAGTCATCCACGACTGGACCTAATGGTCAGGGGTACCTTTACCTTTTTAAGGGTATTGTGGCATGATAATAAAATCAGAACAGGATCTACCAGCATGCTGAATGTCACTTATGAGATTGGGGAGCAACCTTCCCAGATTCCCCAGATATCCTGAATGTTTCTATTCTGCTGCCTCCAGTTCAGGTCACAAATGCAGCAGAGTGCAGTCTTTTCTGCTCTTCCTATTGTGAAGCCCATAGTGCTGCCTTCTGAACTGGTACAGAAGTAATACATCTGGCAAGTGTATGGGCCTTGTTTCAGGAAGTGTGCAGAGTTCCCTTTGATCGCAGGGGATATATTCCCATTACCATCATCTCCAGAACTCAGGTGATGGAGTGCCAACAAAATTGGAGCTGACACTAAACCACTAGGGAGGTGCTTCACTTTGTTTCATTGGTGGGCCAGCTCTGGCTCCTGGTTCCTCTGCTCTCCTCTGTGAAGTTCCTTGCTTCTAGGTGTTAGCTAGACTTAACTCTCCCACTTACATGCATGCATTTGGTGCACACAAGGTCCCGTTCATTTTAGCACCAATTGAATGTATTAGGCAGGCAAGTGGCCGGCATGTATATTGGCATCTAGGGTACAAGGCTATTCAATCCACACTAGAGAGCCCTTCCATGCATTTGGTACCCACAGTTGCTGAATGGCTGAAGTGACCTGGTTTCAAATTATTACATCAGTTCTGTTAAATCAATTGAAGCTTATAATGTTGTTCATGGTGACAGTTCTGTGATTGTTTTTCTAACACCTTTCCTTTCCTCCCCCTTGAAACATGGTTGCTTTGTCACCTGTGTAAATGTTTCTGTATTGTTAAACTATGAGAATATATAAGAATGTCAAATGTACCAGTACTTCTTAAAAATTGTTTCATTTCAAGCATGCTTAGTAGTTCTTATTGCTGACAGCAGTAACAGTTTGAGATCTATTAACTCACTCTGCTCCATTGCACAAATAATCATAATAATGTGCTTTATCTTTACATTTTCTTAAGTGAACCAGAACTGAACCAGTTGGTTCATGTGCGCCAACCTGATTTTAGAACTTTAATCGGCCTGAAACAGAACGAAACAGTACAGCTTCAGCTGCAATGGAACCTCTAGTGAATGGAAGAGTTTTGCCCTGATTGAATTAGGACGTGGGTCTCCTGAGCTTTGAAGTGATGCCAGGATCATACTTGGATAGGCAAGCTCTGATGCAGGAGGAAGGGAAAGAAGAAATAGAGGGGGGATGAATTGGGAGAACCTGGGTTGGACCTTCCCTTTCCACCCCAACTTCAATCACTTTGGAGCAGGCATGCCAGATTCTGCCCCACATTGTGGGTGCCCGGTTTGCACATGTGCTGTCATGCACATTGTATGCATGACGTCACACACTGCACCGCGGTGTGCACATGATGTCACACCACCTGATGGGCCTGATGGGGCTTGTTATGCCCTCCCAAAGGACCAGGCCTTTCAGAGGGCACGAAGGGCTCCATCAGGTCTCAGCACACTGTGATATCATGTGCGCACCACATTGGTGTGCCCACCTGGGCACCCACAGTGAAAAAATTGTGGGTGCCTTGGCACCCAGGGCCCCTCAGAGATTGCACCTATGCTTTGGATGGGAAGCAGGAGTGCTAGCTATCCCCTGTGACCTTCTTGCAAAGTAGAGTCTCAATGGAGGCTGGGAAGGGCTTTGATCGAGGCGGAAGCAACTGGACAGCAGCCTGAACAGAAGGATGCAGCCTTTTCATTAGAACAAGGCACTGCTTTCACAGATGGGAACAGACCCTCGAAATCTCAATATTACCACAAGGCGAGAGAGTATTGCACATGAGCACACCACACAAGCTTGGCAGAAGGACCGGGAGGGGGGATATTGGGACATCTTTGTCACTTCCATCCATTTCCAAGCTTCTTGCCTACTCCTCAACTGTATTTTGACTCCTGAATCCTGTGCCTGCTGCAGAATCTTTCTTGCTACTTGCCTGAATGAAGTAAGAGCATCTGTCTAATGTGTTTTGGACTGGAACCAGGGCGGTGGGGGCTTGGGGCTTGGCATAACAAGCCACTACCTTTTCTACAGTGGTTCCCCATTTGTGGAATGCTCTCCCCAAGGAGGTTCAGCTGGCACATTCCTCTTTAACCAGGCCTTTGGCTGACTGACATCCAATGCCATTTTAAAATGTTCTGTGGAAGGGGGATTATTGGGTGGTTGTTGCTTTCATTTTTATTACGTATTTTCTGTTTTTTATATTGTGATTTTATGTTGTGAACTGCCCTGAGATCTACAGGTATAGGGTGTTGTACAATTTTAATAAACAACAACAAGAAGACGACTTCCAAAGCTCAGACTGATTAGGGTTAGAGTTGGCCACCATTTAATGGGGAGAGCGTGTGTGTGTGTGTGTGTGTGTGTGTGTGTGTGTGTGTGTGTGTGTGAAATGATGAGATCTTGTTTGAGCCTTGTTGTACACAGTGGCAACCCTCTATTGCTACACAGAGCACAATGGCCACTGATCAAGTCCAGCAGATACTCCATGCTTCCCGCTGCCTGAATACTTTTGAGAGACCAGCAGGAAAGAGGGCCACAAACTGTGCACAGCCTCAGTGCAAAAGCCAGTGACCTGGAGTTTAGGCCAGGCAGGATTCGATCTTGCAGTCTTCTGATCTGAAGTCAGACACAGTATGCTTTCCTTCACAGGCCCTTTTTTGCTGAAAGCAGCTTCACTCTGCCTCTCAATATCAGAGCAGGATTCACAGCTACACAAAAGCCTGGCTATTTGGAGACAGGCCCAGAATTCAGCATGCCTCTGCTCCAGCAATCAAGCACACAGAAACATTGGTGGTTCCATTCGTCTGAGTCTGTTTTCAAATATGCAGCTTCTTTGTTCAGCCTGGCTGTCCTGCAGAGACATTGGTACATCCCCTCCACTGCCCAGTAAATGTATTAAGCATGAGAGGCCCTATCAGTATTGGCATTCTGCCGGCTCATGAAGACACGCCTGTATAGACAAGCAGTTCCCAGATCTCCAGACTTTAACCTCTTGTTTTAATTGTTTCATTGCTGTTTTAATTTATGTGCTGGTTTAATGGGCTTGTTTGTTGTACATTTTAATTATGGATGTTTAATTAAGAATACTTAGCTCCACCAACCTGGGCCAGCTAGGGACTACCTGCCCCAAATCCAGCCCCAAATTTCCAGAAAGTACAAAGAAAACACCTTTCCACACTCTTTATTCCTAGATTAAATGTAATGGTATACAATTTTTAATTGTCACTGACTTGGGAGGGGGTTTCTTTTTTGCATAAAACAAGCAAAACAGAAGAAAAAAAACCAGGTTTAAAGCCATCTTGCTTCAGGGTTTGAAGCTGTTACATACAACATTACTATACATATGTACATTACAAGTATATTATATATAAATAGAATATATATAATCTTGTAACCACAATAAATATTAGGAAGGGTTTTTATTTTTTATTTTAGGCACACAGCTTAGAAAAATGCAGAATCTGCACAATCTTTTAAGAGTCTTGGAGCGACTCAGTCTTACATAATTTTCACACTGAAAAAACCAAATATAGTATGTAAAATACAGCCACATCATATGCAGTTCCCCAGAATGTGAGGAATTTTGTGTTTCCAGCATCATTATACTTGGTTTTCTAATACTATTGCTCTATACAGCTATTACATGTAAGAAAATAATCTGCAGGGTTTAAAATTTGTTTGTTTTGCTTTTTTTTTACTCAGCTAATAGCCTAAGGAATTGCGAGTGCTTAAAAAAAGTACAGGATATCTACAAAACGTATGTACAAAATAAGTGCAGTCGAGACAGGATTGGCGAACTCTTTGGAGCTAATTTTTTCTTCCAATACAGGGGGAGTCAACTTGCAGGAACAAAGAAGGAAATTCCAGTTACAGCAGTAGAGAAATATGAATTCACTTAAAAAATTGTTACAAACTGAGGTAACACCTGTACTTTAAAGATAGAAAACTTTCAAATTAAATGCAAAAATAATTCTTTTAAAAAATTGGCAATCCTGGCAAGGCTATGCCATCACTGACTGATATTTTTATGTGCATTCCCTTCAGTACAAATGGAAACCAGAAAAAATCAAGCCAAAGGGAATTGTCAAGCTGTTTTTTTTGTACCACATGTCAGGATGTTTTTAAGCACAGAGTCATGGGGCACCTGAGATTGCACTCTGGTAAGTGAGGCTGACCACTTCTCTTAAGAGAAACAAATGTTCCAAGAACAGAGGCATTAACACTGCATTGCAGCTACAAGTCAGATTCTGGCATATCCGACATGTTTGCCATTATGTAACCGATACCATAGCGGCCGTTGGGGGCAGTGTCCACAGTTGGAGAACCAGTCTGTTTCCGGTATATGTTTTTGCCGAAATTTGGAGATGGCACCTCGCTTGGACTCTTGCCATGGATCAGGCTGGTGTCATCTCCCTCGAGATTCACAGGCTCCTTTATAATACGCCCCCTTTTGTAGGAAACCGCGGACAAGCTGCCAGAGCTATCGTCTATAAGGTTGCAGCGGCGAATCAGGTAGACCACCGGGACAGGGAGCATTGCAAAAACAATCAAGGACACACAGACTATCAGCCCCCAGGTTGGGTAGTTTTGAAATTCCTCGGTCGCCTGCATAGACCAAGAAAAAAATTCAGAAAGATCATTGGCACATCTGCCTTCCTTAAGCCTAGTCTTGTACAACCCCTCTCAGACAACTCTATTTTTTATGATGTTTCGTTAATTCCTCCCCAAATTGTAAGTTCAGAAACAGAGGTGTTTCCAAAATTCTCCTTATCCAAATTTCTCCCTGGTTTTTGGAATTCCAAAATTCCCCTGCCCCACCCCCAAAGTATAATCAATGCATGAAGAATCTTCTGTTGTGCTTCTTTTTTATGTTGCAAACTGCAGTTGTGAACTCTGTGACCACAGTCCGCCACACTGTTCCTTCCATTCATACAGGCCTTTTACATCCTCCACATCACCAATGCACATATATGTGCATTAAAAAAACACTGTTAAAAGACAACCTTCATGTGATTGTAGGATTAATAGATCAAGTCCCTTTTTGGTCCACATAGCCTTGTATGTAACAATTCATCTGACAGCCATTGGCAACAAGGGATTCATGCAGGATTCATGAGGAGGCTGATAGAGGGGGTGGGTGCTCCCTTCTAGATCACTCTATCATTCTTTTGCAAGTCCTCTTGGTTTCTATGCCAGTAGCGGAGGACGATAAGTCTCTTCCTTCACAACAAGCATTAAAACACAGTAGGCTAATGGAGGAAGAACAGATCACTCCATCTCTCTTTCACAAGTCTGTTTTCCAGGCTTTTAAGATGTCCTATTCTATGTTTCCATGCTGGCTACAGAGGAGGAGAAACATCCCCTTCTCAACAGCTACTATAAAAATTCAAGCTATTAATCTCTCTGCAGAGTTTATTTTATTTTTGTAGGGTTATTTACAAGGTTGCTGCCGTGATCTAGCAGCATTGTGCACTTTGTGTGTATTTATAAAATACAATGCAAAAAGAATCTATGTGGTCCTATATGCACTCTATATGCCTAAAACTTACAATCATTGGTGATGCATGTTCCTTTTTTTAAATCATCACTCACCTTATCTTCAATCCATGCATTGTAACCAGGGGGACTTAATATCATTTGGACAATGCTAGCTACCAGCAAAGATAACAAAACAAGTGGGGAGATATATTTCCATGTATAGTAATAGTACGGATTTGGTGAAAAGCCAAGCATATCCTTTAGGTCTTCCATGAATCTGGGGTGGGAGAGGCAGTGGAGGAAAAAAAACATCATTAGCTCAAGTGGGCTGCTGCTAATGTATGGTTTTGTGATGCTCATAATTGCCAACAATGTTAGCTATTTGAACAACTCAATATGTCCACTTACTTGTCTATCCCGTAAACATAAGACATGGCAATATTCTCCAAAATGACGACAATAAGCAAAGGCAATGTGGCTGAATAGTCATCAAACATAGTTACAAAGTAATTACCAGACCGCTGTACAAATATTAAGCCAATGCAAAAGGCCAGAAGACAGCAGACAACTGCAATAAAGCACAGAAGATGAAGGGAGAGATATCAAACATCCATTCATATTCTTGATATAGTCTAGAATAGATACAGTGCTTCTTTGATTATTATTATTTTCTTGGGTTAGTGGATACGGCATCTTTTCTTCTTGCATGGAAGTGGCTATTGTAAAGTAAGGGAATACAAGGGGATTGTTCTCTCATTTCTTTCCTACCCTTCACCTCCAGATGTGGTGAGATTGAGAATGGACTTGAGGTTTTCTCCACTCTGACCCTCACCCCCCTCAAAATGCTAGAAGTGAACACCTGACACGGGAGATTTCATGATTAAGTGAATGTGGTACCTCCTCTAACTGTAAAAATGATCATGCTCAACTTGGCTGTGTGTTGGGCTAGATTTGGATCTGCCCATAGATATAGATATAGATATTTAATGATGAGCATTTTAGGTTCTTATTTTATTCTTGCTCTTATGCTTGGTTTCATGTTGTATGAAGATACACAAATAACTACAGGGTGAGTCTTTTAAAAGAGGCCCCGTGGAACATTTGTACTCTGTATCCACAGGGCCTCTTCTAAAGGACTCATCCTTTATAAATAAGTACAACAAGCAAGCAAACAAACAAATGTAGAGATAGTGGTTTCAGTATCCAGAATTGTGAGGAGGGGTGCTCTTGAATTCAGAAACAAAACAAACTACAGTACTGTATCTCCTAGCTGCCAAGTCAGACCATTGGTCCATCCAGCCCAATATTGTGTACACAGGCTGGCCGTGACTCTACAGCAGCGTTTCTCAACCGCTGTAGTGTGCCGCGAGACGCTGGCTGGTGTGCTGCGACATGCGGCGACGAGAAGGGCGATTTGCATTGTCACGTGCCTGGCGGCCGCCAATACTCAACGCTGACCCGCCGGAAAGGAAGCCGGCCGGGTCACGACGCGGGGCGAGCGCAGCTCTCAACAGCCACCACCATGGGAGGGTGGTTTTATACAAACTTAAAGAAGCTGGCTGGATGAGCTCAACCTGAAACTTGCTGAGCAAAGGATTGTGCTGGCAGAGAAATCAGCAGCTTGTGAAGCCTTATTACAGGAGATTGCAACCAACACAGCAATTGGCAAGTGTTTCTTACAATCATAATTATATAGTCAATATAGGGCGGCACAGAGTTAAATTTTTTAACTTTTTTAATGGTGGTGTGCCTCGTGATTTTTTTCATGGAACAAGTGTGCCTTGGCCCAAAAAAGGTTGAGAAACACTGCTCTACAGGGTTCCAGACCAGGGGCATGCCTAGCCCTCCCTGGAGGTACTGGGGTTTGAACCCAGGACTTTATGCAATGCAAAACAAATGCCTTACCATTGAAATGTGACCCTTCAGCTAAATAGTTCAGGAATGGATGAATGGTAATAGGAACAGGAGAAAATAGCATTCTGCTTTGAAAAAGAAAGATTTCAGGCTTCTGTACTAAGTTATGTCCTTGAATGACGTATCCATGTTTCCTTTACCCTTTACTATGTTTCTTAACAAGCCACTGTCAGATATATGAGTTCAGAATATGTGGCTCACTTGTCACTCTTTTTAATATAGGAACCCCTAATATAATTAGGTCTCATTTATTTTTATTTGTGAAGATTATGGGGGCAAAATTTTGGCAACTTGTTTCGTGTTGGTAGGGACACAGGTGGCGCTGTGGGTTAAACCACAGAGCCTAGGGCTTGCTGATCAGAAGATTGGCGGTTTGAATCCCTGCGACGGGGTGAGCTCCCGTTGCTCAGTCCCAGCTCCTGCCAACCTAGCAGTTCGAAAGCACGTCAAAGTGCAAGTAGATAAAGAGGGACTGCTACAGTGGGAAGGTAAACTGTGTTTCCGTGTGCTGCTCTGGTTTGCCAGAAGCAGCTTTGTCATGCTGGCCACATGACCTGGAAGCTATACGCCGGCTCCCTCGGCCAATAATGCGAGATGAGCACGCAACCCCAGAGTCGGTCATGACTGGACCTAATGGTCAGGGGTCCCTTTACCTTTACCTTTGTGTTGGTAGAAATGGAATTTTCTGCCACCATGTCTCCAACCGGGTCATTTTGATAGTTAACATTTCCTAGAATGAAGTAGAACTGAAGAAAAGAAATCCGTAACAACTCACCAGTCAGAATTTCTTTTCTCACTTTGAAAGTATCAACAATTGGTGTCGTAATGCCTTCAATGGTTCCAAACATGCTGCCAAGCCCCAAATTAACCAGCATGAGGAAGAACATCACTGACCAGAAAGGAGAAGCAGGAAAGTGGGTCATGGCTTCTGTAAAGGCAATGAAAGCTAGACCAGTTCCTTGAACAGCCTGTCAAGGAGAAAGCCAAAGGATTAAACTTGGGTGGCAAAACAGGGGCAAATCAAGTAAAAATATTGTATAAGGTGGGCAAAATCAATGAAGAGAGGAGGAGGAGGAGGAGGAGGAGGAGGAGGAGGAGGAGGAGGAGGAGGAGGAGGAGGAGGAAAGAGGGAGCAGAACAATGGCGTCAGAAAAGCTATTAGGAAGTGGAAAATATCTTTAAATATCAAAATTGTCCTGCAGTCAATAAGGATTATTAAAACAGTTTGTAATCTTTGCATCAAAGATAGAAGTATCACTCTCACCTTGTCAAGTTCATCTTCAATCTGGCAGGGTTTAAGACCAAGGGGAAACTCTTCTTCTTTTACCTTCCGTATTATATCATAAACCAAATTATAATCTTCTGCTGTGATGCTCGATAAATTAATATGATGCGGTATAATAGCCTTGCTCAGGTTGCCGGCATTCAAAAGATTGACAATCTTCTCAGAATTTCTGCAAAACACAAGGGAATACAGGCATACACACCGTCAGTCCAAAGAATTGTTGCGGGAATTCCTAAGTGAGATATATAGTATAAAAATGGATAAGGAAATGAATGTTCATACTGGATAATGCATTTCTCATTTATGATATTTGCTTTGAAGCCCAGAACAGCAAACACCACCAATGTTGCCAGCACAGAAGTGAAAAAATTGATGAAGGACACCAGAACAGCATCGAAATGGCAGTTGTTGTCTCTCTTGTTGTAGCTTGAAAAGGCAATGACTCCACCAAATCCAAGCCCTAAGGCAAAGAAGACCTGAGTAGCAGCTTCTCTCCAGACCTTCGACTCCAGCATTATTTCAAGCTGTTTGAAATTAGACACAATATATGTCAGCTACAAAATACAGCATTTCTCCTAAATGGAGAGGCAACAAACAATCCAGGAAGAAAACCCCCAGCATCCTAAATTTTACACACAAATGTTCAATCCACAAACTGAATTGGCATTCTGTACATTGGCTCATTCTTTTGCATTGCAGGTTGGTCAAAATGTATCACAAGAAATGCATTTGCTAATCACACACACACACACACACACACACACTTTAAAAACAGCTTTCATTATAAGCAGCAAAAAAATATTTAGACACTAATGCATTATTATTAATTCTATGTTGTTAATTGAATTGTGTGCAAATTATCATCACTGCCAAAGCAACAGGCAAACGGTCATTCCAGTAACTGTTTTCCAAGCATTATTGGATTTTTATTGTTTTAATGTACTGGTATTTGACTGGAAATTGCCATGTGATCATAACTGATGAAGGGGAGTTTAGAATTTGCACATGTAAATGCAATAAATAAATAATGAAACTGGGACAACTAGTGTTGATGTGAGTACAGTATGTGAGATTTCTTCTATGAAGGTCAATGAAACTGAACAATTTTTTAGCAAGATAAAGGATTGAGGTGGATTTTTAGATATATTTTAGATGTCATTACCGTAGTATTACTATAATGCAGTACTATGCACTCCTGCTTGGACGAAAGTCTTACTGAGTTCAATAGATTTCCTTCTAGATAAGCCTTCTAATGGTAAATAGAGAGTAACAAAACAAACCATTGTTCCATTATTTACATCTCTATTAGGCATTATTATTTCTATTAAAAGCAAATGTTTCAGCTTTACAAAACTTTCTGAATAATCTCCTAAATCTTTTCCACAGCTAAAGGGAGATTTTTCTGTACTATAAAGTATAATTAAAAACACTTAGACAGGAAACTTCCCCCACAGAAACACTACACAGTGCCACAGATGATGCAAATCATCACCGTGCAGTTATAGCACTGTTTGCTCACTAGATGGTGCTAAATATACATACTGTACTTCATTCTGCTTGAATGAAGTATGTATATTTAACTGGGATGTCATCCTTCTGCTTTGAAGAAATCTAACTAAGGCTTGGGGAATTATACATGTAATTGGAAAAGCTCTCCCTAGTAATTATGCCCTAAATGCATGTTAAGTAATTGTCACGGAATTCAGGGGAACCTATCTATCAAGCCTTATAACCCCATCAATTAGTAGAGAGAAGTTGAGATTTTAGGGTGCCATCCTACGTACAATTACCTTCTTAAGCACACTTAAAGGTAAAGGTAAAGGAACCCCTGACCGTTAGGTCCAGTCACAGATGACTCTGGGGTTGCAGCATTCATCTTGCTTTATTGGCCGAGGGAGCTTCCGGTGCAGCTTCCAGGTCATGTGGTCAGCATGACAAAGCCGCTTCTAGCGAACCAGAGCAGTGCACGGAACCACCGTTTACTTTCCCCGTCACAGGGATTCGAACCGCCGACCTTCTGATTGGCAAGCCCTAATTACTTCTGAGTGAACATGTGCAGAATTTTGGTGGGTGGGACATAGTTCAGTGGGAATGCATAAGTTTTGCATGAGGGAGGGGGGGCTCCATTCAATCCCTGCCAACCCTGGGTAGGGCTGGGCAAGACCTCCGATACCCCAGACAGCAGGTGCCAGTCAAGGCAGATGACATTAACACTAGATGGACCAATGATTTGACAGGATAAAGTAGCTTGTCAGGATTAAGTTATGTGTTTAAAGTGCAATCCTGTCTATGTCTACTGCAATTGTGTTTAATGGAATTTGGTCCTAGGTAAATGTGATGAGGGGACGCGGGTGGCGCTGTGGTCTAAACCACTGAGCCTAGGGCTTGCCGATCAGAAGGTTGGCGGTGCAAATCCCCATGACGGGGTGAGCTCCCGCTGCTCAGTCCCAGCTCCTGTCCACCTAACAGTTCGAAAGCACGTCAAAGTGCAAGTAGATAAATAGGTACTACTCCGGCAGGAAAGTAAACGGTGTTTCCGTGCGCTGCTCTGGTTTTGCCAGAAGTGGCTTAGTCATACTGGCCACATGACCCGGAAAACTGTCTGTGGACAAACGTCAGCTCCCTCAGCTAGTAATGCAAGATGAGTGCTGCAACCCCAGAGTTGTTCGCGACTGGACTTAACGCTCAGGGTTCCTTTACCTTTAAATGTGATGAGAGGTGAGTTTAGGCAGTATGACCAGTTCTAGGAGATGCCTCAGCGCAGTGAACTGAGCAAAACGGAAGGCGAGAGGCAGGGAAGGTGCCAAATTTTTGCTTCGCACAGGGTGTTGCTGTAATTTGATAGACCAAAGTCTGCCCCTGATGTGACTAGCCTGTGTTCAGATGACTTCAAGGAACCTGACATTACAAAATGTCCAGGAAGCCCTTCTAGGAAGATGTCTCAGCTTAAAGCAGTGGGTATTTGAGGAAGATCCTGAGGACCAGAATTTCTGCCCTTGCTAGCCACTGAGCCAGAGGCTTAGTTTCATTCTTGTCTCTTCACCTTCTGGCCATGCCAAGGCCTACAAGCTCACCCTTGGGACATGAGAAGGAGGTGGCCCACTGCGTCTATCTTCTTTTACCTTTCCTGAAGGTAAAAGCCCAACTACATGTGACATAGCTGCTGTGATTGGCAGAGATATTGTTCATTTAAAAAAATACCAAGCATGGGTGAGTTGCTGCACACTGAGAGATGTTTAGAAGACCTTGAGGTTATAGCAGGGGAGCGCAGCCCTCCAGATGTTTTGGACTACAATTCCCATCTTCCATGACCACTGGTCCTGTTAGCTAGGGATCATGGGAGTTGTAGGCCAAAACATCTGGAGGGCCACAGTTTGAGGATGCCTGCTTTAAACCTTACCTCTCTATCTAGAGTCCTCATGAAATCCTCCTGCCTCCTATGCAATTAAAATTAGGGAGGGGCTCCCATTATCACTATAGGCTCAAATATCCCCTCCCAGCAATCTTGATACACCATGCTTCTTGTTGTTATTACTACTAATCACATCTTTAATGTCACATGCTGTTAGACCCCAAGTTTCTGGGCCTTGGCAGAGGAATGGAAGGATGGTGATAGAGGTTGCTTTGCACGTGCTCACCAAGATTTTTTTATTATTAGTTTTTTCTCTCTTTTGCAAACTTTTGTTTGCTTGACCCTTTGGGGGGCAAGCAGCAAAATGTCAGAAACAGTCTTTCTTTCCTTCTTGAAGACAATGTGGAGATAAAACGAAGAGAGGGAGAAGGAGCTACCTTGAACTTTTTTGGTGGAAAGGTGGGATCTAAATGTAATAATAAGTAAGTAGAAGGAAAAGCAGCATTTTGTCAAGGAAGCGGTTTACCCAATGGACTTTGTGATCAGCTCTGTCTGCCAAAAGACCATTACTTCTCTGTAAACCTGTCCACACAAAACTACTTGTCTAAGGTGTGCATAGAAAATGTGAAAGAAAGAAAAATCTTATATACTGTCAGGGGTTCCCATCTACAGAGGGATTAGCAAGATCTCAGTTCAATCAAACTGCAGCTTGAGACTTCCCGTGTGACTTTTCCTAAATCTCTTAATCATTCTCTGGCTTAGTTTTTCATCATTAAGACATGAGTAATGCTCCCAGTTTTCTACCATGTATTTGTCTTCAGGGAAGGGAGTGTCTTTTTAACAGACACTTGTGGCAACTTTGTACAAATGACTAAGGACTTGTGAGTTTTCCACAACAGAAACTAAGAAGATAGTGAGTAAAACCAACCATTTGAACACACAAGTAGATTTTATAACATCCCAACAGAACAAGATTTCCAGTGCAACCTCATTCATGTCTGCTCAACGTAAGCTCCACTGTGTTCAATGGGCCTTATTCCCAGATTACAGGTGGGGAACCTGTGACCCTCGAGAGTTTGTTGGGCACACATTAGCCCCAGCCAGCATGACCAATGCTCAGGAATGAGGAAGACTGTAGGCCAGCAACATCTGGAGGGCTATAGGTTCCCTGTTCTAGAGTCTTGCCATCATTTTATCATGCAGTCCATTTTATCATGCAGAATGGTCTCCCTGGAGAGGTTGTGGACTCTCCTTCCTTGGAGGTTTTTAAGCAGAAGTTGGGTGGCCATCTGCCATGGATGCTTTAGTTGAGATTCCTGCATTACAGAGGGTTGGAGTAGATGACCCTTGGGGTCCCTTCCAACTCTGCAAGTCTATGGTCCTACCTGATGCTTTCACATTAACCCACTTTGTTACAGGACAGAGACCACGTAAGCCTTTGCATATGCAGAGGTGTGTGTACGTAGGTGAATAAGCATGAAACTGAGTTGGGAGGCACTTGTGGCTTCTAGACAGTGCAACTGAAAATCCTGATTTCTTCAATAAATGCAGTAAATTAAGAGAACATGTTTCTAGAATGTACATAATGTGGGAGCATAACTTGACCTTTGGCAAAGTCAATGAGATTGTTGTTTGAGTGGATTTTGACACACTAAACCAGGTTCATGAATGATGCAGGAAGCCTCCATATTCTAAACTGAACTAATTATGAAACCACTCGCTATGGTCAGGGGAGTTCAATCAGTCATTGGCCACGAGGTGAACTTGGCCAAGTCACCACCTTTCAGCCTACCTCACAGGATTGTTGAGAATATAAAATGCTATGGGGAGCAGATCCATGAATGCTACCTTGAACTTCTTGGGTATTAAAATATAATAAATAAAAGATCACATCCTTATTGGCCAAGATTAAGTGGGGTAGCCATTGTGGAGAGTGAAATTATGAGATGGATGCTGAGAAAAGGGAAGAATTGTTGGATGGGAATTTTCCAAGAGGGTAGTGCATAGAGGCAGAGGCTTTGTGCTTTATGGGTCATGCTGTGGGTCACTTTTGATATGCCCCTCTGAGAATCTTTGTCCAGCCCTAGCACAGGAAGCACTTAACACCAGAGGTGAATGACTATACTTGGCATAAGCAACTGTCTGTAGAACCATACTCAAGACTGTCAAATGTTGGATTAATTTCCCCATGCTACCCTATGTAATCCCAATCAGATTGACTGGATATGTTTATGGGAGAAGTGGAGGCTGTAATATGAAGTAGGTTTCACACACACACACACACAGCAGCTTTCCTGTTGTGTGATCCCACACCACTGGAATGGGTGTGAATAAAGTCGCTGTGCAGACAGTGCTAACTGGGTAGAAAAGTCCCTATTCCCTGTGGGCTGAGACTTCGGCAGTGTAGACATTACCAGTTTAAAGCACAGCTAGGCTGTGCTTTTTCTCAGTTCGGATCTAAACCCTTAAGTGGGAAATGCATCTAGATGCAGTACTTTTTTTTTTAAGGACATATAACAGGATAGATATAGATTGTGGCTACTATCATGTGTACACTGCTTACCAAACCAGTGGTGGGAGTGTATTTGATGCAGAGTAAATGGTAGTGTGTACACAGCCTTGGTTTGAAATGTGTAAAAAGGATGAGATTTTTTTTTTAATTTTGTGTTAATGGAACTTATGCTGTATAGCAGATACACACCAACTCAGTTGACTTCTTCCACTTAACTGCAATATAATCTGCTCTTGAAACAAGAGTTCATGCAAACTATTCAGGCATGAAACGAATGTCAAAAGCAATCAAACATAATAGGCAGAAACCAAGTTACATACCTTAGGTGTAAACATGTGACGAATGCCAGCCAGTGATCCATTTAAGAGCAGCCCTCTGATTAGAAAGCATATAAGTACCACATAAGGGAAAAGGGAGCTAAAGTACATTATCTGAAAAATATGAAAAGAATGTTAAAATAAAACCCATTAATGGCCCTTGTCTTCCACAGTCTAACCACATCTGTAGTGCGTTCAGAAACCTAAGGTCATCTGACATTCCCAAAGCCCATCATGGCATTGTGTGCTTGCTTCAGAGATCTGAAGAATTGCAGAATTATAGCTTGTGGATCCATTGCTCTTGTTTTTCAGAAGAAACAAATCATGTGAAATAAGAACTATTTTGAAACACTTGCCACTTGCGGTGCTATTAAGAAAGGGACGTTTTTCTTGTAATTGAAGCAAAATTCCAAGTATGGTTGATACTTGCCCGATAAAATTATTCTATTCTATTCTATTGTATTCTATTCTATTATGTGAGAGAATATGAATGCATTTTAGTGATTTGGCCATGTATTAGACCAATGTATTATTTGCAACATCTCCTCCTTGTTTTCTGATCAAGGCTCCAACTTTATTCAAATACCCAACAGGAAAATGAGGATCCTTGTTTTGTATTCAACACATCAACATACATGTAAAGCGTAATTTGCACATTGGAAGTCAACACCAGGAATGTGCCCCTTGACCTCTTTTCCTTCCCATTCCTACCTTTCTAGAGTTAACCATTGTTTCATGCTACATGGATAACAACCGGGGCTAAAATAAACCATCGCTCCCAGAGGGGTTGGAATCATGGTTCAAAGTGGGACATTGTGGTTATGAGGAAACAATGTTTGCCTTTTATTATGGTTTACTTCAGTGCACATGTAAATTGTAGTGACAGTTAATACAAGGAAGGGAAAGGAAATTGTTGCTGAGATGGGAAAGCAATACACATCCAAAGGGTGGCACACAGGAGCCTCTGGGTTAAATCTAAGGCCACACCCACACCATACCTTTAAAACACTATTATAAAATTTTAACAGTAATGGGTTCCCCCTAAGAATCCTGGGAATGGCAGCTTCTTAAGGATGTTGATACAGTGGTACCTCACTTTACAAACACAATTGGTTCCGGAAGTCTGTACTTAACCTGAAGCGTACTTAACCTGAAGCGAACTTTCCCATTGAAAGTAATGGAAAGTGGATTAATCCGCGGAGTACTTAAACTGAAAATACTCAAACCGAGGCGTACTTAAACCGAGGTATGACTGTAATTGTAAGGAGGCCCCTATCCCCCGCAGAGCTACAATTATAATAATAATTTATTATTTATACCCTGCCCATCTGGCTGGGTTTCCCCAGCCACTCTGGGTGGCTTCCAACAAAATATTAAAATACAATAGTCTGTCAAAGATTAAATAATAATAATTTTTTATTATTCCCAGAGTTCCCTGGAGAAAGTGTTTAATGAACCACTTTGGAAATTATAGTTTTGTGAGGGGAACAGAGGGTTTCCTAGCAACTCTTAACAAACTGTACTTCCAAGGACTGTGGGGGTTAAGCTGTGGCTATTTAATGTGATATCATGGTGCTTTAAATGTATGTTGCATACGTGGCCCCAATTTCCATTTGAGGGAATCTTGTTCCACCAGTAGGATGCCTTCTATCAGGGGAAGGAAGTGTTGGGTCCAAGACTCTGTTGCTAACCATTTTGTTCTGAGCTGAAGTCTTTTAACTCTGCTCTGTGTTACGAACAGGAAATTTAGGAGTTAAGGCTCTTATGACTCTGAGGATGGAAGGAGTGGGAAGAAACATGATATTATAATCACCGCCTGGTAAAAAGATATTAAAAAGTCTGCCTTTTGAGTCTTATCATCATCATCATCATCATCATCATCATCATCATCATCATCATCATCATCATCATAAAACAACAACAATTCTGTACCAGAACTGGCTATATTTTAGTTAAGAAAATAAACTAATAACAGTAATAATAGGAAACCATTTCTGTACCAGAAGTTATATTACTCCTGAAATAAGAGTTTAGCAACTGTTCTACCACAATCTCTTATATAAATCTATAATCTGGAAAGATGAAATTGAGAAGCTGAATTTGTAGGGATGTGCAATAGTATACATCCTCACATGGGGATTTAGTCCCATGAAAGTTAGATTACATTGTACAGTCATGAGTCTCGGATCTAATAGAATAATCTGTGAAGGACTCATAATGTGTACGTTCCACTAAAAATGAAGCTTGTGAAAGAGAATTTCCCAGTGAATTGTGCTTATCTGAAGCACCATGTGAAAAATAAAAATAATAATAATCTGCTTTTTATTTGCCACTGGTTTTATTATACCACATTCTGGCATGACTCAGTCCTCTAGCCCTAAGGGAAGGTGGCCAGGACAAGAGTTCCCATGTGAGTATTTTCACCCAACTCATTTGACTGGTGAGTCAGGACCACTTGCAGAAAGAAGAATCAGGGCAGGGTATGTATGACTTCCCTGACAAACTCCTATCTTCAATCTGGGACATGTCACAGCAAAGTACACCAAAGAAAGTACAGTATCTACACATTCCATAAAGAGCACCCCCCCTCCCCCTGCATCGCCCACACTGCAATAGAAACAAAAAAAAGTGCCAATCCTAAGCTTTAAGCAAACTGCCACATGGACCAAAACAATCATAGATGGATCAAACATCAGGCATGTGTATTAGCAATTTAGTAACTGACAAACGGCAGAGGAAAAGTAGGTGCAGAGACTGTGGAGGCTCACTCTGTATGGAATTATCTTCAGATCAATTTTATCATTCTTACCTTGACCCCCCAAAATATTATGGTTGCATGGAATGTACAATGAGAAATGTGAAATAGGGCTGGACATTTTTGTTTGCAAATGGTGCTGGAGCTTCTACTCATCTTGACCTTCTGCTTCCCTGTGTGCCCTATGTGGTTAGCTCTGCCTCCAATGCTGAACTCACATCTCCACTGCTTCTGCTTTTCTTCCAGAGCAACCATGCCTCTGAAAACTAGGCTTCTAGTTTTCCTTGCCTCATCCAATGCCTCTGCTGCTCTGGGCTCTCATTTTTCACAAGCCTCCCATACACAACTGGTGTGATCAAATGCTTTTTAATATCCGCTTCTCCACTTGCAGGCCACATGAAGAATCACAGTCTAGCATGTGGTTCCCTGTCTTCCTTTTGGGTGTCTCCTTTGGGCACTGACATCCTGAGCACTTAATCTTTGACACTTGTCTTGGGCAGCTTGCTTCATATCCAGAAACAGAAAGCCAACTTGAGAAAGCCAACTACAAATCCCATTTCTTTCTTGTGTTTCTTCCCTTTTTTTAAATTACACACCAAGATGCAATTATAAGAATTATCTATGGCAAATGAAAACAAAACAAAGCAAAGGTTCTCATACCGCAACACTCCCTCTCTCTTTTTATCCAAGTATGGTTTCTGTAGTTAATAGACTACGATCTTAATGTTGATGTACCCAACATTTCTCCACTGGAGAGGTTACAGAAAAGCATGGTGAGTCATACCGTAGCTGCCAGCCTTTCCATGCAAACTTTATGGGAGGGTAGGCAAAGGGGTGTGCTGGAGAGGAATTCAGGTGGCAAGCATGAAGAAGACTTAAATCAGTTTTAAAGAAAACAAAAGGGGAACTACTCACTTTGCCCGAAGACTGGATCCCTTTAATCATTGCTAGGCACACCATAACCCAAGCAGCCAGCAAGCAGATCGTCATTTTCCAGTTTAGACCTCCACTCTCTGAGATAGAGCTGGTAATATTGAGTGCTTCTCTGTACCAGTAGTATGTTGTTGCAGAGCTTTTTTCACACTCTGGCTCCACAACTGATCAGAAAAGGAAAAGGCAATCTAAAATATTAATTGGATCCTAAATAGAAAGCAACATGTAGGCAGTTCTACAAAACATTCTAATTCCTGTAGTTTGTTATCATGGTACTGCCACTTGTAGCTTATCCAGACACACACATTGAAAAATGCAGGAAACAGTCAAGTGCTTTGGGTTTTTTTCCATTCTTTTGAATCAGTACAACACCACATCTGCAGGTATGCTATCTTGGCCAGGTGGGAGTTGTGTGTGTTTTTAATTTCTAGCCTTCATGGAATATGTCCATCTTGTAAACTGGCAGGGTGCATAGGAGAAGAGATCACTGATGCCCAGGGCCAATATCAGCACCTAGTGTTTTGAGGGGAGCTGCAAAGGCCCACCCCCAATGCCTGCTCTGCCACCTCCCCTTTATCTATTTTTTTTTTCTTGGTCCAAACCTGAGCAGTGTTGATTAAAAGAATCTAGGCATCATTCTGAAGCATTGGGGGAAATGAAAAAGGTGTCTCCAGTCAACTGCTCAGTGTTGTGCCACTGCCAGCAGACAAACCTGTCAGGGCCATTGACAGAGGAAGAGGATAGTTTGACTGGGCCCTGCCTCATATCTGGAATTAGTACTTTTAAGGAATCTGTAAAAAATGGGATTAGCACATACAAATTGTAGGAATGAGGAAAGCTGCAGCTGCCATAATTCCCTCTTCTAGAGAACTTTTTAAATAGCTCTAGAAGTTCTTAATGTTTTTAAATAACTTAATTTTTAGAAGGTGTTTTTTTATTTAAAAAAAAATGCATTACTTTGCTATTCTGCTGCTTTCCACCCTGTTTATGGGAAGGGCAATATTGAAATGCAATCAAATCAATTACTCCATCCATCCATCCAAGAGCCCTGTTCTCCAAGGCAATAAGTCTTCCTACTATGGGACTGTGATCATGACAAACAGGTATTAATTCTCTAATAAGTGCTTTTTTAAAACCTTGCTACTAAAATAAGACATTCAGAAGGGTTTCTACATGCATTTACTTGTTGAACAGCAAAACATATACAGTCCATTGGACTTCCTTTCAATTACACCACCACTTACAACTATTAGCAACAGCAATGTAGCGTCATACCTATATATAGTGCTTTATAAATGATGCATGAACTAGAACAAGAACTATATCAGACTTTGTCAAAGTCCAACCCTATAAACGTTTATTTAGGAATAAGTTTGATTGGGTTCAATGAGACTGTGTCCCAAGCAACTGTGCATAAGTACTGCAGACTTAAAAATTCCACGATGCAACTTTTGTAAAGAATATGAGAATCCTGTACATTGGAATCTTGATACAGTGTTTATATGAATGTAAATGGTTCTTAAAATGTATTTATTCTTTTAGTACTATATTCTTGAATTCTGTTCTTGCAGGGAATTCCCGTTCAGCGAGACCTCAGTTGAGATCCTCTGGAATAAGGAACTTAGCCAAAGGCTGTGATCCTGCTATGATCACATGAATGTGAGCTTTGCCACTGAATTAAGCAGAGGATAGAGTGCAGCCAATTTTTAAAACCTCTTCCTGAAACTATGTACTTTATGTCAAGTTATTTAGAGAAGGAAAGTCTGTTACTTTACAGTAACCATAAACTCTGTTTGCACAGGGAACATTTGAGTACTGTACTGAGATGTAACACAAAGCTATCAAGTATCTCATAAGGAAAATTTGTGCAACAAACTGTCAAGGTAGCTTTCAAGGTTGCTGGTATACTTGCTTCAGGCAAAGGAAAAAATATTATTAGAAATGCAATTAAGATTTGTTTCTCTTATTATTTGGAGATCAAGGCATGTGGTCACCAGGAGGTAATTAAGGCCTAGAGATAGATTGCATTCTATTATGCTTCATGATATGCCAGAATGGAATTATTTCATTATGGCCATGAGTTATTGCCTAATTCCCATAGATATAAAAGTAGACATAATATAGTCTGATTATTCACAGGCATTTCAAATGTTCTCTTGGGGTTTCTTCTTCTTAATGTTTAGGAAAATTGAATAAATATAATAAGGAAATAATTAGTGTGACATTCAATTACCCTTATTTATGTGTTTAGTGTAAAAGTTGATAGAGCAACAGGAAATGTGTAGCATATTATACAAAAACGTTTCAGAACTTGCACCTTTCTGTTTCGGGCAAAAACAATGCAAATGCTACTATTAAAATTAGCAAAGTAAATTTAGAATGTATCTTTTAACCCTGCCTCTGGAGAAACTTTAAAGAAAAAGTTAATCAATTCATCTGTTTCTGCTTTCAGAATTTTGAACTTTTAAGGACTTTGACTGCAACTTGGAAATTCCTGTTATGTTCCTGCATAGGCTTACATTCATAGTGGATTTACAGGTGAAACTCGGAAAATTAGAATATCGTCGAAAAGTGCATTTATTTCAGTAATGCAACTTATTTTTATTTTTATTTTTACAAATGCTTTCTTTTGGAAATTCCACAGTAATAAAACAAATAGTTACAATAATACAAAAATAAACATCGCTATTACATTTCATTAATTACATTCCATTTATAATTGATCTGCCTTACGACAAATAATTACAATTACAACAAATAAAGGCTTGACATATCTTGCTCTGCATGTCATGCATCTATCTCATATATTGGTTTCACCTTTAAAGTTGTGTTAATGAAATAAATGCACTTTTCGACGATATTCTAATTTTCTGAGTTTCACCTGTATGTAGAGACTTTTCTGAATAGATGTGACTATCTCTACTCCTTAAAAACAAACAAACCATTAGAGTGAGCGATAAATGTTGATGCAGCAGATGACCAAGAGCCGAGAAGAGATCCTTGAATGTTATAGCTCATTACATTTGGTGTAACATAGGTAAAATAAACCAGTCCTCAGAAAGCCTGAGATCAAAATCCCAGCCTATATGCTGGGTTAATGTTGCTGAGACTGACAGGTATCTCAAGCTCATCATTCTGTAAACCAATGATGCAGGCCTATGTAACCTCAACATGTGGCAGTTGGGTCACCCCCTGATCAGTGGTGGGCTACCAAGTGACTCCTGGGCTAAAATCATGTTTTGCAAAACATGTATTTCTGAGTCAGATCCATATTTACTTACTTACTTAATAAACTCATTGGGTGGAATTCAATGTGATGATATGGTGATCGTTCTGTCAGGGCAAGTGATTTCCCCCTCACATTATGTTCTGGGGTTCTCCTGCCTCCCGAGCCAATTTGGGGGGTGCAGTGGCATGTTTTGGAGGAGACAGGAGGAAGCCCCATTGCAAAAGCAGAAGCCCTCGCACAGGGCTTCCACTAGTGGGGTTCACTAGTTGAATCCTCCCTTTTAGCCACAATTCAAAACCCATAGCATCTTTCCATATTTAAAACAATTTTAATGATGTATATAATATGAAAAGCATAATCACAAGTACAGTCGTACCTTGGTTCTCGAATGCCTCGTGACTCGAATGTTTTGGCTCCTGAGCGCCGCAAACCCAGAACTGAGTGTTCCAGTTTGTGAATGTTTTTTTGGAAACCGGACGTCCAACGCGGCTTCTGTGGCTTCCAAGTGAGTGCAGGAAGTTCCTGCAGCCAATCAGAAGCCGCGCCTTGGTTTTCGAACATTTTCAGAAGTCAAACAGACTTCTGGAACAGATTCCGTTCGAGAACCAAAGTACAACTGTATAATAATAAGAAAAAATTAAATATTTCCATATCATTTGGTTCCTGTCAACATAATTGGTTGATGTGACCTGCCAGAGCAAGATCTGGGACTGTCACCTTCAAGATCCACAGTACTTTTCTCAGATCAAAACTATCATGTTCTTACAACATTCATAAATGTGTGGTAACATTCCCTGAATTAAGTTTTAAGTGGCATCTGAAGGTGGTTCCCAAACATGGGCAGTCAAAATTCTGGCATCAGGCCAAGTCAAAAGGGACCATTGTGGATGTTCAGAAAGTGTCATCTTTAAGACAAACTCTACCATATCAAAATAAAAAAATTCCTTCAGTAGCACCTTAAAGACCAACTAAGTTTATATTTTGGTATGAGCTTTCGTGTGCATGCACACTTCTTCAGATACACTAGAAACAGAAGTGTCAGACCCTATATATATACAGAGGGTGGTGGGGGTGGGTGGGAATGGGAGATGGGCTGATGGGAGTGGTAAACCTGTAGATGGATGTTAATGGCTGCTGATGGCTGCAATTAGTCCTGGGCTGAGGTGCTAAAGAAAGCTTGATCATGCATAATGAGATAAGAATCCGATGTCTCTATTCATCCCAGGTGCTTCCATGGTTTTAAGCTTGGTAATGATTTCCAATTCAATCTCCCAGGACATTCTATACAAGATCTCAAAGCAGCTGTTTTATTACAGAGAAATTTCAGGAACAGACTGGAAAGGGAAGTTGCTGAATTGGAAATCATTACCAAGCTTAAAACCATGGAAGCACCTGGGATGAATAGAGACATTGGATTCTTATCTCATTATGCATGATCAAGCTTTCTTTAGCACCTCAGCCCAGGACTAATTGCAGCCATCAGCAGCCATTAACACCCATCTACAGGTTTACCACTCCCATCAGCCCATCTCCCATTCCCACCCACCCCCACCACCCTCTGTACCGTGTTTCCCCTTTTTTAAGACACCGTTTTATAACATTTTTTTCTCAAAAAAACACAGGGTGGCTTACTTTTGGTGGGATGTCTTTTTATTATTATTACCGATACAGTTTTTACGGTACACACACACACACCCATGCGTGGGGAGGGAGGGAGGAAGGAGAAAGCCAGCCTTCTGCCACCGACAAGAGATGGCAAACAAGCTGCCGTCTGTGGGCAAACACTCCCCCATATCGGACCCCAGTGGCTGTCAAGGAAAGGGGGCTTTCCTCTCCCTCACCCCTGGAGATGGCGAGGAAGGAGCAACACCACGCTTCTCCCAGGATGCAGCGACTGGTGGCTCCTTTTGAGGGTGCTTGTGCAGGGGAACTTCACAGGAGTTTTTGCTTCCTGCCCCTCATAGCGCGCATCTCTCAACATGTCGCCTTTAACGGCACCCAAAATCAGTGCCGACGCTTTCCCTCGCAGCCAAGCCAAAAATTAAGGAGAGGGTTTTTGCAGTTGCCTTTGCAGCTGCAGACATCTTCTCTGATGTGTCTTGGGCCTCGGGAAACTTTGTTGGCCAAGGGAGCGCCCCAACCAAACTCCATGCAACCTTTCCCCTCCCCGCCCCTGACGCCCCTTTCTCTCCAGATCCGTGATCTGAGCACCCCTGACCCCTTCCCCCTCCCCAGGGGAGCGCGCGCCGGTGGTAGGGAGGGAGAAGGGGAAGCGCGAGCCCTTCCTTAGTGCTTCAGCCTTGAGGACTCTCGCTCGGCGCCTCCTTCAGCGGCGGGCTGTGCTCGAGTCTGCCGGGAGATGGCCCGCCAGGCCGGGACTCATCGAGGCCACCCTCCGGTGTCGCCCCTTTGCTCCGTGCCTGGCCCCTCCCGCAGGGCTGGAGCTCGCCCTGGGCTCGCCGGGCGGCGCGCTCGCAGTGCCTCTGCAGCAGCGGCAGTAGCGGCTCTTCCTCACGCTCCCGCAGGCTCTTTCCCCGAGGCTCCCGCAGGCAGGATGGTTGCCGTAGCCCGGCAGTCCTCGGCGGGCTGCGGGGCAGGTCCGTAGCTGGTGCGGGGTGGTGCCCTTTGCCGTGATCAGGAGCTGGGGGCGCCGGGCGCTGCGCTGCGCCATGTGCCCGCGCGCCCCACTTCCTCTCACTCTCTATGGACGGGGGAGCGGGGGGGCGGCCCCGGGGTGCCCGGCTCGGAGAGCCCCAACCGGGCCGTGGAGAGCTCAAGAACATAGAGAACCAGCAGAAAATGCTGGAGACGCAGCGGCGCCGAATCAAGGAGCTGGGCTCACTGCTTCTTCCAGGGAGACTTTACAGTGTCTTCCTGCGGCAGAGGGGCTGCCCGCCACCGGGACCGCTGCCCTCAGGGAGACAAGAAACAGGGTCCTCTTAAATGGCGTTTTTAAACACCATTTTCTTCCCCGTGCTTGCCGCCTCCGCTGCGTCGGATCGGAGTGCTGCAGAACAGCTGACTGGAGCATGGCTTCACAACTGAGCGCGCTCCTGCAGTGCCGGCTGCAAGGAGTGACTCTGTGAGTGGAGGTGCCTGTGGGGGTTGGTTTCCGCGGTGTGGAAGTATGTCTTATTTTCGGGGTATGTCTTATATTTCTCAAATGCTTAAAAATCCTGCCATGGCTTACTTTATGACTACGTCTTAAAAAGGGGGAAACACGGTATATATATAGGGTCTGACACTTCTGTTTCTAGTGTATCTGAAGAAGTGTGCATGCACACGAAAGCTCATACCAAAATATAAACTTAGTTGGTCTTTAAGGTGCTACTGAAGGAATTTTTTTATTTTGCTTCGACTCCGACCAACACGGCTACCTACCTGTAACTCTACCATATCATAATTCTTTGATTTTGCTTTTCTGACATGCCAGATACTAATAACATTTTTAAAAAAAACAAAACAAAACATTTTTAAAGGTACTGTATAATACTGTATTACAATGACATACAAAATCTACGATAAGTATCTCTGCCAAACTAAACAAGTAGAAATCTTTCATTTCTGGTACTATGATTTTTAAAGCTCCCAATAAGGGGAAATTGAATCAAGGAGCAACTAAATGCACAAGGAAATCAATGAAAGTGTCTATATGTCAAAAATAAAGAGTTAGACCACCAATTTTTTAAAAAATCTGGAAATATTATGGATTTTTTTTCCTTTCTAAATTAGAACATTGTTTATGATAACTATCAAGTGTTATTGCTAAGAATCATACTGGAAAAGCACTATTTTGGGGAAGGATCAATAACTTAATTTAACAATATGAAACATTCCAGTTCAGCTCATGGTTATACAAAACATAAGTGCTACAGTGCTCAAATATTCTTAATCTAAATGCTAGGAAGTCAGGAAGTCAGGAAGGAAGTCGGAAGGAAGGAAGGAAGGAAGGAAGGAAGGAAGGAAGGAAGGAAGGAAGGAAGGAAGGAAGGAAGGAAGGTTAATACACTGGATGCTTACAGGTATGTGAAGAATTTTTCACCAAAGGACATTGGTCCCATGGCAACGGGTGCTGAAAGGACTGAGAAAAGTAAAACAAACTCCATCCAATGATGACATTGTAGTATAGGGCCACAAAAAAGCATACCTGTGGGGAAAGTAAAATATTTTCAGAAGCAATTTTCCTAGTATTGAAAATTTTCCTAGTATTGAACATAGAAAATAACATTTTTTAAAAGGCTCTCTAATGGTCAAGTTCTATTATCTCATGCAGAAACAAACACCAGCTTTGGAAAGAACATGTTGAAGTTTTGATGCATCATTTAGACCAGGCATCCCCAAACTCGGCCCTCCAGCTGTTTTGGGACTACAGTTCTCATCATCCCTGACCACTGGTCCTGGTAGCTAGGGATGATGGGAGTTGTAGTCCCAAAACAAATGGAGGGCTAGGTTTGGGGATGCCTGATTTAGACACACTCTCCTGCCATGGTGCTGCCTGAAGCAAGTTGCTTCACCACATTTTGTGGCAGGGCCAGGCCTAAGTCATGAGCTTACAGTGTACCACAAGGGTGGGAAGCCTCAGGCCCAGGAGCTAAATGTGGCCTCCAAAACGCTCTGTCTGGCAGTCGGAACTCTCCTCATGACAAAACAAACTCTCCCCAACAACAAACTTCACTGGCCCTGCTTCAAATCCTAAGTGTTCCTCGCCCCCTTCCTAGCTGAATATCATTGCTTGCCTAGATAAAGGACAGGAAGGGGTACATGGAAATGTATACATACTAGCCAATGGTACAAAAGTAACATTACAGTTGTTACTCTGCCTTTGTCTCCACTCTGCCACTGGCTTTTTGCCTCAGCACAAACCAAGGAGCTAAAAGAGATTTTCAATCTATATGATTGCATGACCAGGTAATACACTTTAAAAGATAGACAGCACCTGCAATTTCCAAACATTTTATGTGCATTTCCTTTGTTTTAAAGTTATGTTCCCTTCCTGCGGAGAGGTGCCATCAGCATTGGCTTTCCACCAGCTCCTGAACACACACCTGTTTAGGCAAGCCTTCCCTTGAACTTGAGCTTCCTGATCTAATTGTTTTAATTGTTCTTTTAACTGTTTTAATTGTTATTCTTTTTAACTGGCTTGTTTTACTGTGTATTTTAGTTATGTATGGAATTTATAATTGATGTTATACTTGTAAACCGCTTTAGAAGCCATTTGGGCATGTAAGCGGTATATAAATAGATAAATAATATTCTTTAGCACCTTACCTGCTTAACCCAGCCTTCCCCAACCTGTCAGTTCCATTTGTTTTGGACCCATCAACCACAATGTCCAAGAATTTACGAGAGTTATAGCCTAAAACATCTGAAGGGCACAAGAAGGGAGGCTTCTGTAGCCTAAACAAGTGGCATGCCAGCTAATTAGTTTCATAGTTATGTGGGCACTGAGACAGATCCCTTCCTTAGTTTTAATATATAAATCTTAGGTACTCTGCAAATCACAAAGCTAATCCTTCAGCATATTAGCTCCTTTTTGAAATAAAAAGGTATTTGGAAAACTCACGGTATGCACTAAGGCTTGGGAAACAGGTCAGATTACTTACTAGGCAAGCAGTACTTACTACACAGCTTGCAAAACCAATTCCACCAAGCTTGGGGCTGATATAATTCCATACACCAATGCTTCCACGCCGAATTCTCTGACCCACCGAAAGCTCCAAGAAGAAAAGCGGTATCCCTATGACCAGCAGCAAAATTAAATATGGCACAAGATAGGCACCTGGCAAACCAAGAAGATGTTGAGAAACATTGAGAATACAGAAATGTATTTTAGAAAGGAGTGCAGAACAATTTGCATAAATATCTGTTATGGTGGGGCTTGCAAAGGCTGGAACAAAGGCTGTACAAACTAATAGGTGGATGCAATAAGCTATCTCCAATATCAAGGCCCAAAAATCAAAATCACTTTAGGAGTCAGTGTAGCTCAGAGATATTGAGGAAATATGTAGAACAGGCATCCCCAAACTGATGGGGATTGTAGTCCAAAACATCTAGAGGGCCGAAGTTTGGGGAAGCCTGATGTAGAACGTAGTAGCATGGTGGACTCGGCATAGAAAGAAGTACATACAGTATAATTAATGAGTGAGGTATGTGGACAAATTACTGGTGGAAAGGGCTTGTAAAGAAGGGCCCTGCAATATAATCTTCATCTTGAGTTCCTCAAAGCAGATCATTGTGTATCCTTTCCGGATCAGGTGCATCCTTGTCCAGGTGACCAATCAGCACTCCGGAGTCATGCCTGGCTATAATATTGGCTGTAGGGAATCTGATCAGGAATAACTACTGCTCTGGGTCTGCAGGACAAGAAGATGCCACCTTACTCATAATTTACCATATAAAAAGCAACTCTTTTCACTTCAATCTGTATGATACTCTTTCAAGATTTTATTTCCTCTCAAAGACTCAAGATCTACTTCCCATTAACAACCACACAGTTTCGGAGATGTTTGGAAATTAAGCCACAAATTCACACATTTTAAAGTACTCTGTTGTATGTATATATGTGACCTTCGTCTAAATGTAGCCAAAGAAAGCCTGATGGTGCTACATTTTCCATGTGCATTCAGGATCTGAAAGAGAAGTGATTACTTAATCAGCTCCCCCAACATTCTATACCAGGCATCCCCAAACTGCAGCCCTCCAGATGTTTTGGCCTACAACTCCCATGATTCCTAGCTAAGATGACCAGTAGTCAGGGATGATGGGAATTGTAGTCCAACAACCTCTGGAGGGCCGAAGTCTGGGGATGTCTGTTCTATACTGTATCTTCTTTGAATGCCCTGTTCCATATCCCTGGCCACCTAATGCAAATGTCTGTAACCCTGGTGCCCTCCAGAGGTTGTTGGTCTGCAACTTCCATCATCCCTGGCTGCATCTGATGGATTCCAACACCTGCAGGGCACTAAGTTAGGGGAGGGTGGTCCCAAATATCTTGAGTGTACATACAGGGCACACAGCTATTTCTGTCATGGTGTTGATTTTATAGGATGCCCTGCTAAATGGAAATGCACCAAGCACCATCACTGCTTCCTTTGGTAGGTAGCCGACAGTTATCTATTTCAGCTGTTATTTTTTTAGACACTGCTTTTCATACGGAACTCTTGATGGCTGTTGTTTCAATGGATCTTGATTTTTATGTAGTTTTATCAGCTGTTCACCGCTAACCATGCAAAGCAATCACTGCTGGAAATAATATTGTGGGGAGACAAGCTTAGCTGTGGATGTTTTGACAAGTGGCTACCTTGTGCACGCGCATGCACTCACCCTTTGACGACTGCATCATATAAAGATGCCAACCTGCTTGCTGAGATAATGTAGGGGAAATCACTTTGGCAGTAAAGGCCTTCATGTGGCATTAAATAAAAAGCTGTGATGCTTCATCAGTGGAAGGCTGATAGTAGTAGTCTGCCACCATGGGGTAAAAGATGCTAATTCGAAGCTTTTGCTTTCGATTTTCAGACTCCCATATCAGTCTTCAATTGAGGGATCATTGCAGTTTGTTAACTCAAGCAGCAGCATCACCTTTCCTGGATCTTCTTGTGAGTAAGTAACCCTGTGGCACATTTGCTCGCAATTCCTGTGACTGTTTCATTACAGTTCCTGTGCTGCTGAACTGCAGCAGGTGCCAGAGTAACAGAAGTGTTTGCCGGGGTAAGCAGGGCCAAACTCAAGAGAGTTTGTCCTTTCTTCTTCTGCTGAAAATGGACTGCTTCAAACATGAAGTGAGAATGATCAAAATGTTCTAGGATCAACTCTCTAATAATAACATGACTGGTTGTACCCAATCCTAGTCCTACTCACTAAAATTAATGGACCTAAGTTAGTCATGTTGAATAATTTCAATGGGTCTACTCTGAAGTTGGAATTGACACAATACTTCCCATGGATTAGATATTTAGTTACTATATTCCAGTATTTGTAATGTAAAAATAAATGTACCACATTTTTCCGTCTATAAGAGGCCCCCAAGCATAAGACGCCCCCTATTTTGGGGGACTCAGATTTAAGAAAATGGGGGAAAGATGTATCTGTGTATAAGATGCCCCCTAATTTTTGACATTATTTTTAGGGGGGGAAACCTAGTCTTATACATGGAAAAATACGGTACTTTCTTTCTACATGCCTGCATGCATTGCTCCGATATCCAGGCACAATTTTTCACATATTCACACTGCAAACCAAGCAACATGATCTGCAAATGTCCCCATTTGAAGAAATGTCAGGGCAAGCCAGTAATTATGAGAAATCCAATAACTCTGAAGAGCAACAGGAAGTTTAGAAGCCCTTTTTTGCAGCTACAGGAAGAATAATTGCTAGTAATTTGCAGGACAAACAGAAGTTCATATATTGGCAAAGAAAAGAACTGACAAATAAATTGTAAAGCTTTGGAAATGCACTTGGGGGGGGGAATCAATTATTGACATATCCTAATGTGTGTGTTTTACTTTCTCTCCCCACCCCACAACTCTGGGAGCTAATTCAGGGCTGGGGGCAACCCCAATTTGTTCTTTGGTGACCACAAACTGTTGTGGACAGCGTGCAGGTTTAGCATCAGTTGTAGCATATCCATGGCAGCAGCACTAAAATTAAGGCTGCAATCCTACAATGCAGCTTGTTTCTGAATAAATGTAATTCTGATCAGTGTTGAATTTGTTCATTAAGTAATTTTATTTCTGTCCTTTACTTGTGCTATGGATTTGTAGCAGTTGCTTTTAGCTCTTTTACTCCAGATCCCACATGGCAACGGGGACACCTTTTAATCTATTCATGATCCAGAATGGTAGATTTGTGTGCTCCAGTCTAAAATCACTTAATTCAAGAAACTTGTCAGGCTCATCCTGTGATGAATCCTTTGTCTTCAGCTGATGAATTGATTGATTTACTTAATTGAAGCCAAAAAGCATGTTAATAGTGCCGATCTCGATCTGTGAAGGTCTAGAAAAAACTTATCAAATGAATTATGTATTACTTTTAGGAATGGTTTAAACAAGAACAGAAAAGATTTTTTTCATTGTAACCAGTGTCTAGAAAGAGATCCTGATACTTTCATGATACTTACCTGCTGTGATCCTGATACTTATCACCCCCCCCCATTGCTGCTATTTGCAATTTTTTAAAAAATGTGCCCTAAATGCAAATATTTAGAGTGCAATTTTTTTAAAAAAAAACTTTAAATATGAGGTTAGCATACAATCCAAGTTCCACTAGAAAACCCACTGAGGAGCCATAGGAAGTGAAATTAGTGGTTCCCCACCAGCAAGAAAAGTATGTATGCCAGTGGGGTGGAACACTGCTAGAAATGGATAAGAAGAAGAAGTAGAGTTTGGATTTGATATCCCGCTTTATCATTACCGGAAGGAGTCTCAAAGCGGCTAACAATGTCCTTTCCCTTCCTCCCCCACAACAAACACTCGGTGAGGTGAGTGGGGCTGAGAGACTTCAAAGAAGTGTGACTGGCCCAAGGTCACCCAGCAGCTGCAGGTGGAGGAGCAGAGATGTGAACCTGGTTCCCCAGATTACGAGTCTTACCGCTCTTGTCCCTTGGTCCACAGAAATAGTCCAACCCTCTATCTGGGGCTGGCATAGTTACGTAATTCCCTCCAATTATAGCCAATGGAAAGGAATAAGCTCCCCCACTCCTGCCCTGCCCACAGCAAACCTGTAGGGCAACAGTGATGGTAGTAACATTACCCTCACCATATATGTCCAGAAGGATTGCTCTGCTGGTGTTGCATCTGGTTTGTGTCTGGGAGACAGCATAGATTACTATAAGAGTAGAAATGGGATTCACAGACTACAGGGACCAACAGCCACAATCTTTACATAACCAAAGTCAACGAGTAAATATAGAGCCTTACCTCCGCCATTTTTTTGGCACAGATATGGAAATCGCCACACATTTCCCAAGCCTACAGAAAATCCAACTTGTGCCAGAATATACTGAAGTTTGCTGTTCCAAGCCGGTCTCTCATCTTCCACGTCAGATCCCTCTTCCACATCTACATCTTTGTCATCCGAGTCATTAACTGACAGCTCACTTTTCTTGAAAGCATCTTCCACAGAGTCTTCATTTGATAGGAGATCCTTGACTGACTCGATGACATCATCATCTATTTCTCGTTTAACCACTTTGCTGTTCTTAGGCATTTGCAATAAAGAAGCGGAAATGTCAGATCACGTTCTCTTCAGACAGGCTATCCAGCCTCAGTTATTATCTCTGTTCTGCCAAGTCAAAAATATCTGAATGTTTGCTTGAACTGGTTGAGTGAAGGAAGTGTCAACAGTGTCCCTTGTCCAATGTAATCAAGATGTTGGTAATAGCTTGTTGTTAACATAAATACCTGTAAAAACAACAACAACAACTAATCAGATGACAGTAGAAAAGGGCACTTATCTCATTCTGTTAAAAATGGTAGTTCTCTTTTTAGTTCTTTTCTTTACCCAAATGATGGATAAAATATCCATTGCTAATATTTCTTGGCTGCATTATTCCATAAAAAAATCTCCCAAGACTGCAAAAGAAAACATGTAAAAGAATAAAATCTCATTGTTCCCCAGTTCCTTCCCTCTTTCTTCCCCTCAACTCCGTATTTCCTACAACACTAATGTCTCACTCTGAATATGACTGATTTTGTTTGAATGGTTCTATGACTTGAAAACATTGACTCTCTCTCTCTCTCTCTCCATATATATATATATATATATATATATATATATATATATATATATATTCTATTGTTACTCATCACAAAAAATAATAAAAATATATTTTAAAAAGTAAAACATTATGTGATAAATTTGAGAAATAAATGACCCAACTAGATTGTGTGATCACATCATTGTCCTACAGATGTGTGCAAGAAGAGCTCTTGCATGTGTGTGGGGGGGGGGGGTACGTTTGGAGCCTTGCACGTTTGGATAAATTTATCTTAATGGAGCATTCTTAACCGTGGAAATGCCATTCAAAGTTGAAATGTATTGCTTTCAACTTCTAGGAAGCCATATGGTAATTCCTATATGAATGTTAATTGAAATGTGTCACAAGTAAGACCATATTTGGTATCTCTCCTGGTATTTTCATGTGTGAATATTATTAACGTGTACATGAATAATTTTTAATCACAGGACAATGTAAGATTTACATTTCTGTGACAAAATGGGAAACGTGCGGATATTTGACGTCAATTGTGCGAATGCCACATTTTTAGATAGGAGGTCTAGATGTAATGTGCTTTAGCAAAATATTTATTATATGTCATGTCCAGTGAGAAGCTGCATCTTTGCCACAAGCATTCAAAACCCATGGTAGAATTGACTGGTTATAGCTTTATCACCCTTTATGAGTAGATGTATGCTTTAAAGCAGGCATCCCCAAACTTCGGCCCTCCAGATGTTTTGGACTACAATTCCCATCACCCCTGACCACTGGTCCTGTTAGCTAGAGATCATGGGAGTTGTAGGCCAAAACATCTGGAGGGCCACAGTTTGGGGATGCCTGCTTTAAAATCTTACTTGTTTTTTATTATTATCTTTCACTGTTCAGAAATAGTACTTTGCAAAAACCAAATTGCCAATGTTTATATGCTGCCCGAGTCAGAGGTGGAGCTAGCTGCTCTGGCACCTGGAGTGGCACACATGCTGTGCACCTGGGGGTGGGGCTAGCTGCCCATGGGGGTAGAGCGAGTGTCCCGGAGGTGCCGCCCACAGCAAGCCTCCCAGGGGGAAGCCACCCATGGCGAGCGTTCTGGAGGGTGCCGCCTGTGACAAGCATCCCGGGGGGGGCGGCGGCGGCGATGTCACCCCCCTTAGGGGTAACACCTTGGGCAAACCACACCCCTGCACGCCCCCTTCCTCCATCAGGGGCCTGAGTAGATTCAGAGGTCTGTGTTTGGCAAGAAGAGGTATACTCGCATAACTGCTTCAACATGTGCTACAAAGAAATCAATACAGTCCAAATGAATAATGGCATAGTTTAACCCACTTTGGGTGGATTTGAAGTAGTGTACAAAGTGTATTGTAGAGAATGTGGGTCAGCTTGCAAAGGGACTGAGGAAGAAAGCTACCAGTACCTGAATCCGCTTAGCCAAATCCCACTTACATGCTGACAACATTATAACAGCTCAGTCAGTAGAGCATGAGACTTAATCTCAGGGTCATGGGTTCAAGCCCCATCTTGGGCAAAAGATTCCTGCAATGCAGGGAGTTGGATGAGATAACCCACATGGTCCCTGCCAACTCTACAGTTCTACAATTCTATTATCAGTTTGATCGTGTGCATTGGTCCTGAGATTCTTGAAATGTCACTATGCCTCATTTAAATTCTTAATGCAGGTCTGCCTTGCATTAAGAACAAGATAATGGATAAGGGTAGTCAAATTTCCCAGGGCAACTTTGCAGTTTTACTAAGCAGGTGTCATGCCCTTCAAGCTACAGTCCTGAAACTATGGAAGTTATTTCATATGAAGTGATCTACAGGAATGGTTTTGCAAGTGTTTTGAACTCTAAGATTCACCCAATCTTGGCTTTGAAATTTTAGCTCTTTGGATTTCTGAAGAGCTGAATGTTTTCAGGCTTCTTCATCATTTCTACTATAAGGACAAGAAAAATGCAAATTAAGCTGTTCCAAGGTTATTCCATTTATCTTCTAGCTTCCAGACCTTAATAATAACTGAAAAGTCCAGTAAGTTTCAGAAGCACCTGCCCCTATAAAATGAAAATCCTGATTCCATTATTTGACTATTTCTAGTAAAAAAAAACCTCTATAGTAAGTAGATAAAGGATTTTTAGTCTGAATTACATCAGCCAAAGGAGAATGAATAAAACCTGCCTGATTAATATAAATGGGAAATGTACCAAATGTACCAAACCAATCAAGCATTTTCATAACACGGGAGATCATCAAAAACAAGGATGAAAACAGTATCTCATTTCATAAACACTGATAAATGCTAGATCCTGGTACATTTAGATCAATGTGGCCTCTAGATAACTTGGATGAACCTACTAAAAGCTGGCATTAAAGCCTAATAATGGAAAAATAATAGAAAGTAGAGCTATTTACCAGCCAACTTCTATAGAGCAGCTTTGCCAACAGAAGAGAAGAAGAAGAGTTTTGGATTTGATATCCTGCTTTGGATTTGATATACCCTAAGGCAGGCATCCCCAAACTGCGGCCCTCCAGATGTTTTGGCCTACAACTCCCATGATCCCTAGCTAACAGAACCAGTGGTCAGGGATGATGGGAATTGTAGTCCAAAACATCTGGAGGGCCGAAGTTTGGGGGTACTTTCCCTAAGGCATCTCAAAGCGGCTAACAATCTCTTTTCCCTTCCTCCCGCCCCCCCAAAAAAGCTGAATATGCATACCTTTTCTTTTTTAAATGTCTGTTCTGAGATGGGAGATGTGCCTGATGAAATATTAGAAGAGCACAGATATTTTGCAATTTAATATATGGGAAGGAAACAGAAGTAGCCTATTTAAAAAAATATTAATAGCTATACAGGGGGTCAACTTTTTTCCTCTCTCCCAGGCAAGTCAAAGGCATGCTAATCCCAATTGCCCACACTTGGAGCACACCGGTGATTTGCTCTCTGCTGCCAAAACAGAATTAGCATGCCTTGCTATAGGAACGGTAAAAATAGTTTCCTCGGTCAATTTGCCCATCTTTTCAAAAGAAAAAAGAAAAAGAAAGTGAAAACCAAACACTACCTTCTCCAATGACACAGCATTGTAAACACACACATACCGCATGGAGGATACAAATTAAATAACAACACAAGTGTAAAATAATCATGAAAATAAATATAAGCACAGAAAGTACCATTTTAAAATAAAGTATTTAATGTCAATTGGTTTGCTAATAATTTAGGGGAGGAGCTGTAGATCACTAGTAAAGCACCTGCTTTGATTGCAACAGGTCCCAAGTTCAGTTCACATCTTCTCCATGTGTGTTAGTCAGAATCTTATCTTCTGTTGTGACTGTCATCTTGGGCTCTCCTTTAACTCCATAGAGAGCAAAATAAAAAAATTCCTTCAGTAGCACCTTAAAGACCAACTAAGTTTTTATTTTGGTATGAGCTTTCGTGTGCATGCACACTTAATTTTTAGCCATCATTGGCAGTTGAAATTACGCCCTGCAGAAATACAGGAATCTACCAAGTCCTCCCCACCCCCCTCCATACCAATGTTGTTCCTCCAGCATAGAGGCTACACAGGAGATAGCCTCCTACTAACGACTGGCCCAGGGTCACCCAATGAGCTTGGGGGTTGAGTGAAGGTTTGAATCTTAGTATCCCGGGTCCTTGCCCAGCACTTTAGCCACTTCACTTCACTGGCTGTCAGTATTTCCACCAATGTAGAATCGTGTTCTACCAGTGCTACGGGATTTAGGAGAAATTATTACCGAGACGTGGGTGGCCTAGGGCTTGCTGATCAGAAGGTCAGCAGTTTGAATCCCCACGATGGGGTGAGCTCCCGTTGTTCAGTCCCTGCTCCTGCCAACCTAGCAGTTTGCACATCAAAGTGCAAGTAGATACGGTAAATAGGTACCGCCACAGCAGGAAGGTAAACGGCGTTTCCGTGCACTGCTCTGGTTCACCAGAAGTGGCTTAATCATGACCCGGAAGATGTATGCCGGCTCCCTCGGCCAGTAAAGCGAGATGAGTGCCGCAACCCCAGAGACATTAGTGACTGGACCTAGTGGTCATGGGTCCCTTTATTACAGAGACAATGACAATTTCTTCTGGATAAGTTCACACTGTTAGGGAATAATAAGTCCACTTATGTCAGCTCCAAACTTTCAGTTTGTCTTCTGAATTATGTCTGTATGCAGATACCTCAAACAAATTCTAATGCAGTTCTGGAGTGCGACTACTCTAGAATACTCTTTTTTTGAAGCACAGAATGTTGTAGACCTTTTCTTCATTGTATTAAAATTTCCACTTACACTACTATCTAAAATCTGCTATGGAAACCTGATATAGTCGTATCATACTGTCTCCAAGGCTACACTCCAAAACATATTGTCCCCCAACCTGCTAGAAACAGATGCAGTCTCAAGCTGCATGTGATGTGAACTTTCACTAATGAAAGATGGCAAATGATCCAGATAAAAGTGTATTTCTTATATAACTTCACTTTGACATGCTTCTACTTTGAAGCAAAATTAACCTCTTTATATTAGTGTATCAAAACTGTTATCATAAATACAATTAAACTGAAACCATCAACCCTTTCAACATGAGTTTTCTGGAAAACTTTGGAAATGTCCTAAATTAATTTAAATATGGTTTAGCATGTTTGAATATGTTATTTTGTTTTAATTTAATTGACCTGCTTGTTTAAATTACCTGCCTCATGTGAATGTGAATGGGATGATTTGAAAACCCCATTTGTTTTACTCATTTGTAAATATATATATTTTTAATGAAGCAATGCATTTTTAAGAAATGGAAATTTTCTGAAAACATTTCTATCCAGAACCTGGACACATCATGACATTCATCTTCATAAAACCATGTCTGAGCCATTTATTGTTTCATGTGTTATTAGACCATTTTAAAAGTTAGTATCTGAACCAGATATTAAGAAGTGTTGATGAATGTGAAATGGTTTTGAATCAAGTTTCCTACTTTACTGCCATGATAATTCAGAAGGGTTTCTTCTTGCCCCCAATCACCTTACAAGTTTGTCAAGACCTTACAAAGATCATATGAAAAATTTAATAAAGTATAACCGATTTTTTAGGTGGGAGGAAAGATCAACATAAATTAAATAGACAATCCCCTTTTTTTAAAAAAATAGCCTGCTATCATCAATGGAAGGCTGATGTGCTTCATTTGACAGTCATCTTAATAGTTTCACATGTAGCCAATTTCCTAGTAACTTTCAAACACATTAATACTCAAGTTTGTGGGGTTTTTTTAAAAAGTACAGAATCAACTTTTTAAAAGAACAGTTTATGTTCTCATACTTTAAAAGAGATTAAAATGGAAAATGCAGTAGGCAAAGTCAAAACACTCTACATTAATAACCAGAAATAGTTTAGTCACATGAAAGACCTCCAGGGAGCTGCATAACTGCCAGTGCATTTGCCTTTAAAAGAAAAGAAAGGGAAAACCTGCTCCTACTAATAGTAATTTTATGCCAATACTTTTATGGCAGAAACAAATCAAAGTATCAAAACTTTTAATCAGAAAACGAAAACCATAGTTTGTGCACGCACTAATTGTTTGTCTAAACTGCAGCTGTTCATTTCTGCTCCACACAGAATTTTGATGTTTCCATATATAACAGAATTGCATCACTGGAGGCTTATGTGAGGGATCCTACTCAGCCAGACCCTGGCCCCAGTCTCAGACCTCTCAAAAGCAACCAGGGGTTTGGAAGGGTTTGAATACCAGGCACTGCATTTGCAGCTTGAGCAACAATGGTCTCCATCCACCCTGTCAAACCCTTAAGGTATCATGGTTCTGTCCTCAGAATCAGAGGAGAAAGAGCCAACCAAGTCTAAGACTGCAGGGCCACCGGCTGAAGAGCTAGCCCAAGCTCCTGACATTGAACCTCAGCCTACTGAACCACAGCCCACTGAATCAAAGTCACCAAACATCCTTCTCTTAGCCTGCACTTGACGGTTGTGCAGGTAGTGGTGCAGGTAGCAGGCCACGGAACACGAAAGCAGCACACATCTCTGGTCCAAACATTTGACCCCTTAAGAGTCTCCAGTATTTCTGCAAGGACAGCAAACCTTTGGTCAATAAACTGGGAAACAGAGGCTCAAGACCTCACTCTATCTCCAGCCATAGCCAGAGCAAGTTGCTCACTCAGAGCTCTCTGTGGTGCTGAAACCACCATCATAGGTCATGGGCCCTTGTCAGAACCAGGTTAGGACACTCAGACGAGAGCATAAACCCATGAAATTGTCAAGACAAGAGGCAAGTCCAGCTGGTTTCTTAGGAGACTGCAGGATCTCCACTTGCAAGTGTTTTCCTTGGGAATGAGACAGCAGGCATACAAATTCCATGCCCATCATTCCAGTTTGGAAGAGCAGAGTTCCTTCTGTCATCAGCACTCATTCACTATAACTGTGAGGATGAAATTGCAGGATCTGGTGCTTCCCACGTTTCTCTCAGGAGCATGGGCATGATTCTTTAGGTCCAGAACAAATGGGGGGGTTGTTGTTGTTGTTGTTATTTTGTCTAACGCAAGGAGAAGGGAGACAACCTTGGTTAAGAATAATCCCCATTGCTCATGCTACCGATTCCTCTCCAAAGAGCACCCGCCATAGCTGCCTCACAACTGTGAAGGAACTTGATGACTCTCTTGCATCAGCTTTCAATCAGCCTGCCCTCGTGCCTGCAGGATCCTGCTCCCAGCCCACCACCTGCTGAAATGGGGATTGAAAGAGGCCTTCAGACCCAATTGTGGCATGGGAGGGGACAGGGAGCCCTTATGTCCCCAGCTGTGACCAAATCACCCCTCCCCTGCTTTAATGAGACTTGGAAAAACCTTCTATTCATCCCAACAGAAAGCTTTCTAGTGAGCCTATTTGTTGCAGTGTGGGGTAAACTTCCTGAAGATTACAGCTGGGGAGAGAAGGTTAACTGCTGCAGCAGCAGCTTCCAGAAAGTTCAGCCCCATTATGCTTTGAAAAAGCTTGATTTCAAGCTTAATTTATGTTGTTTGGGGAGAGTGAGTGTGGCAGTATCTGCACGTGCATGTGTGTGGTGTGGTGTGGTGTGGTGTGCGCATGATGCACATGAAAGATTTGCTGGTTTGCAAATGTACCACAGGGCCCCCAAAATGTTGTGAGCTCCCCTAGTGACTAATCCCATACACATATTCTAATCTATGTCAGTTTCAGTTCTAGTAGAAACTAAGAAAGAAACCTTTTCTTGAACATTGAGGGAGAAAAGTAGTCTCATGCTGTTTTGTTTTCTTCTTACATGCTTTGTGAACACTTCTGTGAGTACGTAGGTAGCTATCACATAGTTAGTAATTCCAGTAAGCGTAGTAATTCTAGTTTCAAAACTGCCTCTGGCATGGAGCTGGGTGAATGTAACAGTTCTGACAGATGCCCACAACTTTTGCATGCAAAAAGGCACACATATGTCGATTTCAGCATCACGGGTTGTGGTTCTGTCATTTAGCTTTGAATGCAGCTTGAGGTTCTATGGAGACTTCTGAAGTAGTTTTTTTTCCTGAGGGACAATGAAGAACATGGATACCACAGCCAACAGCAGCTCCACAAAACTTCTACCAGCACCGTTAGGAGATATTGCCTCAGCCCAGTCTAAACTGACCCCTCCTCCTTTCAAAAGCATGACAGAAGCACAGCAGCCAAGAAGAAAGTGTCTCCATACCCACAATCCATGCATAGTAAAGCAAATGCAGCCAATTCTGTGAAGGTATGTAAAAAAGCACATATAAAATAATAAGGAAATTCCATCCCATCATCCACACCCATCATCCTGAATTCCCCAGCAGCAAAGGGCCCTTGAGAACATGGGTCCCCTGCCCGTCATTTGGGTCCCATCCAGTGCCTTTTCTTAGGGAACTCTAACTCTGTCTCCTCCAAGGGCCATGATAACTGGGGAGATGGATAGAAATTAAGCTGCTGTTCTAGTTTCCATCACATCTTTCCTAGTTCTGAGCTTTGCTCCTTTGCCCTGTCTTGATTCTTGAACGCTAGATATGATGGGAACTAGATGCGATGCTAGGGACCCAGGTGGCACTGTGGGTTAAACCACTGAGCCTAGGGCTTGCTGATCAGAAGGTCGGCGGTTCAAATCCCTGTGACGGGGTGAGCTCCCGTTGCTTGGTCCCAGCTCCTGCCAACCTAGCAGTTTGAAAGCACGTCAAAATGCAAGTAGATAAATAGGAACCGCTACAGCGGGAAGGTAAACGGCGTTTCCATGTGCTGCTCTGGCTATACGCCGGCTCCCTCGGCCAATAATGCGAGATGAGCGTGCAACCCCAGAGTCGGTCACGACTGGACCTAATGGTCAGGGGTCCCTTTACCTTTAGATGCGATGCTAACTGCCTACTTGAATAATTATCTTAGAATAGGAAGTGGACAGAAAAGACTCTGGGATGCCAGCAGCTAAATGGCTCCCCAATTCCCTCAGGCAATCAGGCTTTTGTACCCTGGTGCTAAAGGGTGTCTTGCTGAAGATTTCCTCTGCGATACAGTCGTACTTTGGAAGTCGAATGGAATCCATTCCAGAAGTCCATTCGACTTACAAAATGTTTGAAAACCAAAGTGGAAGCTCCTGCAGCCAACCAGAAGCCATGGAAGCACCGTCAGACATTCTGTTTCCAAAAATAGTTCGCAAACTGGAACAATCACTTCCGGGTTTGTGGCATTTGGGAGCCAAAACGTTCAACTCACAAGGCATTTGAAAACCAAGGTATGGCTGTACATTATTTATAGACATTATCTTGGATGTCAAGTGGAAAAGAGGGAGTCTGAATGTTTTCATCTACTATAGAGATGCTAATATATTGTACCCTTTACTAATACCCCTTTCCTCCTAGTCTACAGATTATGGAGTGGTCTATAATCTCCCCCCTCCACAAGTTGGTCTTGCCCATATCCTGGAATACACTGGCAACTCAAAGGCCAATACAGAAGAACTTGTATTCAGAGCCAATCAGAGTGCAAGGAAGCCACTCTATGCCCGCTTTTGCTGCATGTGAGAGGTGGGAAGGCATAGGGTAGAGTAAGAGGCCAGCTTTAAATCTGAGTCAAGATATTAAGTCTGCAGCAAAGCAGCTCGTGTGAGTGGTGCACACAATGCCAAATTCTAAAATTGAAGCATAGAGACACTGCTGCGAAATATATTAAATTAAGAAACATGTTGTGCCTCTCCCCCTGCTGTTTCAGGGGAAAACATTCAGGAATTACAAAATTGGGGTGGGAAGTATACCTCCAACAAAGCAATGAAGACCTAATCAAAATGTGGACAAAACACAGTTCCCATTACAATTAGAATCCAACTATTAGCACAGCATTGCTTTATTGTGAAATATGTATTTTTACAGGATAAAAAAACGTATTTGCCTGATTAAAAGTGCCCATTTTTTTGTTCTTTAAAAAACACTGATATTCATGCCTACACTCCAGAGAAGAGGAAGGGAATACCAGGCTCAGAGGTCAAATGCCTCTCTATCTGGCCCTCCAAATTCTTCCCAAGCCATGCCCCTTAAAGGCACTGGTCAACACTCAACAGCTTTGGCCTGGCTGGGATGCATCCTTGAACTAGGATAATGCTTCTTGCTTGGATGGGTGGAGAGATGGTTTGTGTGTAGAAATGTATGACTTCTGCATGGCTGGGATGTAGCTGTCAACACATAGTTAAGAGTTATATCTGTTGCTCCACCCACTTTTTGCTTCCGGTCCTGCCCACATTTAACCACCCATTTTCTGCATCTGGAGCCTCCCACTGTCATGGTTTGCCCCACCCGTGCTCTGAAGGTTGCCCAATAGGTAACACAGACTAAAAATGCTTCCCTGCCCCTGTTCTAGAAGCCAGCTGAGAAAGGTGCCTGGAAGCGCATGAAAGTAATTTGAGATACTCCATCATATCAATTGGATGATGGAGTTAGAAAAGAATCAGCTTAGGTGACTTGGCTTCTGCCAGAGAAGCAGTGGTTCAGTGATCCAATAGGATGGAGAACACGCCTATCACAAGGGTCAAGTCTCCCCTAGAGCCTGTTAGCTTCTGTTCTTCTCTTCCTTTTTGCAGGGGGAGAGGGAATTACTGAGCCACTGTATTTTAATAAAACTAACATAACAATAAAACTAGCATTGTAGAAGGGTCCAACTCGAATCACTACTTATACCAGGCCATATTCATTGTTTCTAACTTTTGAAAGCTTGGGGGAAAGGAACAGTTTAGATTCTGTATTTCAAAAGAAGACAAATAATTTTGGGGTGGAGAGGAGACTGTTGCATCAGTTGCTCACTAGCTCATGCATACAGTAGCTCACAGTTTTGCAGTTTTGTTTCCTAGGTTAAAAACAGTTGAAATTGCTTCCTGGATTTGCAACTGTTCAGGCTCAAAGGAATGTGGGTGTGTATTTTTTTTATAAAAAAAAACCCCACACAACGCTTCCCGGTATTCCAGATAATAATAGTGCCTAACAACTATTATGTGAATTACCTGTAATTTCAAGGGAAGAGCAAAGTGTCAGATTTTGGCAGGATCACGCTTAACAATTAGTAACCATATATTCATGCTGATCCCAAGAATATTGATGCTATAATTCTAGTAAACAGCATCTGCAAAAGCAAGTATATAAGCTGATGAAAGCAAACTGCTGATGCAATTTCATGCTGTGTTTGCAGAATAATCTGCTTTTTCATAGGAAGTAAAATCTTTCCCTTTCAATTTCCTTCCATTACAGAGTAAGGGAAATCCCCAACAAATCTTAGTGCATTGTCACAGCATAGCATAAGATCTGATGAAATATCTTAGACTTATGTCATCAATTTTCTACTTTAAACACATCACAGGAGAGGCAAATTTTAACTGCCATGTCTTCAGATGGACATAGCAAGTACCTTCTTATTTTCAAGTCAATTTTCTTCAACATATACATCTTATAACCCCATCTAAATATACCCACTATGATTAGTATTTATCGATGCTAAATACTATCTAAAATGGCTCATTTGTCCCTCACTGACTGCCATTGAATGCAATAACTTAAAAACAAAACATTAATGTTGCCCAGGAAAATAAAAACTTTTTAATAAACTGAACCATTTTACACCTTCTCAGCTTATTAGTGAGAGGTGGGTCTATTTATAACAGCTTCAATTGTAGCCTCCCTTCTGTGAATGGCACAGTGGTACACACAACCACAGGATGAGGCTCTCTCATTGCCCACATCCTCCCTGAAGCAACCTGTATCCCCTGAAAATCTACTCCTGCAGACTGGGGAGCCCTTCGGAATGGTGTATGATATTGTGCAGCAGCTGCTGCAAGTGGAAGGAGAACTGAGCAGAAACTGCCCCTTTCCTTGTGTGAATGGAGAAACAACTAACAACACTGTCCTGCACATCTCTACTCAGAAGTAAGCCCAGATGACCTTAATGAGACTAGGAAGTGTGGTTCATTGAGCACAATGGAACTTCTAACATTCACAGGACTGCGCAATAAGGATTCAAGTCAAGTCTTTCTCATCTTATTGGTGGCAAATATGTATCCAAGAGAGAGAGAGAATATATATTGTGTATATTTTAAATTGATTTATATAATTGCATTCTAAGATAAGATAATGCATATGTGTGTGTTTTTGTATTGTATTGTATTGTAAAGTTCCTTCGATAATAAATATATCATTTAATAAGACAGGCACTGTCTTAACTAGCACAGCTCATAGCAAATACATACCGTACTGGGTCGTTCTAAAGGCTTACAAGTCATGCCAAACAATAGCAACACAAGCCTGTTTTGGAATACCCCTATGTAGGCAACAGGCATCACTGTAAAGAAACGGGGTCTATAGCAAGATGATAATTTCAGAAAGAAAGAAAAAACAATTCCCTTTACAATATTTGGGAACCATAAAAGGGGTGAGGTTCACAATACCGCAAAAAAGGAAAAAGCAATCTCTGTAGACAGCGAGCAGGGCTCCTCATTAACATACCCACCCAAACATGGTGACGTCACCCCGTGCCAGGCTTGAGCCCGCCCACAATTACTCCAAGCAGGCTGGGATTAGGGACGCACTAGGAAAGCAGAGCGTGTCCTTGTAGCGAATTGCAACCGGTAACATGTCACGGAGAGCAGAGCATCACCAACTGGAGCTCTTCCCCTTTAGACACCTCGGAAAGGGTTGGTCTTTGTTCCTCTTCCTTTTCCCGATTCCAGAAAAAACAAAGCAAACCCCATCCCTTTGTGCCTAGTTATCGTCTCTCTTCCACTTTCCACCTGCTATTAAATGAAAGCTCTGGGAAGCGATGCAGGCGTCCTTGGAGTGGCGTGCCTCAACCTCTAGGATCGACAAGGATCGCCTGCCCAATTTACGCCCGTTTCCTCGTAATAAGCTCCGGAGACACCCAAATAGTTCTGAGTACGAGCCCCTGTTCCTCCGAGCGAGCGAAGCGCGGGGGGTGCACCTCTCCTTAACCATCACAGATCCACAAGCGGTGTGGATTGGGGGTGGGGGACCCAAGTTCAGCACACATTAAGTTCAGCCCGTGGGGGAGGGGGGGTTGAAATGGCACGCTTTCCCACCTGATGGCAGTGAAAGGAAGTAAAATGCCCGCCACGCGTCATTGCGTAAAATGCCGGATTCCTTCTCCGGGCGATCCAAACACACACATCACCTCCTCCCACGAAAGGAAAATAAACGAGCACGAGGATTTCGGGCCACGCTTGGCAAGTCTGCCAAGAGGGTGAGAGAGGGTATGGAGATGCTGCTGCTTTCTTATAGTAGGATCGCCAGATCGGAACGAATTCGATTTGCATTGGCCAGATGGATATACTTGGGGGGGGGGGGTGGAGAGCAGGGACACAACACAGACAGCAGCGCTACCTCAAAATCCTACTAACCTACACGGCTCTTCTTTTCCTCTCTGGCCAGCCTCCAGCCCTGCTGCCTCGCCGCGCCTCGCCCAAGAAGGATGCTCAGTTCATGCTGGGTATCCGGAGCCCAGGATGCGCTGCTCATCTTTCTGTCTGCTGCTTGTGGTCCCAGGGTCCATCTATGTAGCCTGCGCGTCTACTTCCCCATAGCGTGTCTTCGCCGAGGCCATCATTGCACCTTTCTATGCCACTAGGGATCGAGACAGGGGGTGGGGATCTCTTGCCTAGAATCCCTTGTACGAGACGGTGCTGGAACAAGCGAGGGCGACAGGCAGTGCCCACCATGGATCCAGACTATTGCCTGGTTAGGGATTCATCCCGCGATCCCTGTTGCCTTACTTAGCCCTGCCTTGCAGACACACGGGGGCTTCTTCTGCATATGATGGCGCGTGGCACCGGCCACTACCCATTGAGGAAGATGCCATCGACCGAGTCAAACCATGGGTCTCTCTAGCTCAATATACACCATGCCTATTCTTCAGAAACCAACGAGATTTTTTTGGGGGGGGGGTGAAGATTATTATTCCCCACTCGCTCGATCCAGAGTCCACGGATGGCAAAGATCCCTCCTCCTTCCCATCAAAGAAACCTGTCTGTGGCGCTATGCGCGCGCGGCTCAGCCTTTTTCTTGGCGACCACGAGGCTCGCCTCCTCCAGCCCAGCCATTTCTGCCCCCACCCCACCCCATCCCCCTTTGCCCCTCTCACCCAGGGCCGGGGGCCCTGGCTGCACCCCCGCCTCGCCTTACCTTCTTCCGTGCCCGGGGTGCCCCGCCTGCTTCAGCGACTCGACAAGCGGCAGCCCCTGCAATGTGGCGGAGGTCGGCGAGAGGAATCAGCGACTGGCTGAGCCGGCAGGCTGTCGGTCGGTCGGTGGGACGCGCGCGCGCGCGCTTGTGTGTGTATGTATATAGCTATTTAAATATATATTTCTGCGCGAGGGAGAACGGACATGTGCGCGGCTCTTCCTATGCAGGGGCGTTTAAAGACTCGGAGGTGGGGAGGGGGCGGGCGCGGAAAGGCAGGGCGAAAAGAGCCGCCCCTCCCTTGGCGCAGCGCAGTTTGCAGCAGCAGCAGCAGCAGCACGCTAGAGCGCGGCGGGCATCTTCTCCCCCTCCCTCTCTTCCGTCTGCGCGAAGCGCGTGCCTTCTCTCCCTCCGGAGAGAAGGCTCTCCGCCGCCGCCGCCCGGAGGCGCCCCCCACCCCTGGTAGCGCGCCACCCAGCCCGGAGGCTTTTGTTCGAGAACAAAGCGAAGCGCCTTCCCGCCCCGCCGCCGCGACTTCCCCGCCGCCGGATCCCTCAGCCGCACCCCACCCTCGTAGATAGTTCTTCCAGCGGGACGTTGCGGCACATTCCGCCTTTCCAGGCGGGCCATGTGCTCGCGGAGGAGATGCGGCGGCCGCGGCTCCTTTGCGGAGCGCGCGCGCGCCCAGGCCGGCTCTCGTGCTTTCGACGAGAGAGACAGAGAGAGACGTCTGTGTGTGAAGGAAGCCCTGCGCGCAAAGAGATAGGAGCCGAGGAAGAGAGGCGGAAGGCTGGCATTCAAGGTTGCCTCGGAAGGCCCTTTTACGCATATCGGCCCATTGCTGGCGCTTCTTGGTTTTCCCATTCTCCCAAGAGGAGTGTGTGTACCGGAATGTGTTTCATCCATCCCTTAATATTCAGGAACAATAGATTTGATAATGGCAGGTCATCATTTGGTCAGTTCTCGAATCCTTGTTTCTTGGTGGGAAGAAATGAACACAACAAACCAGAGCGGGGATTAAGTATTGATTCAACGGAAGAGGCCGGTGGATTTAGTAGCAAGAAATTTGTAGGGAGTCATTGAAAAGTGCTGCATATGCATGAATGAATTCGCTCTTGTGCAGCTATCACCTTTGAGAACTTTCCTCCAGCTAGGTCAGGAGCAGCTCTTCCATTGGGGAGACTGAGGCAGCAGATGACTTGGGGCAGCAGTGGTGAGCTGTTGGAGAACACACTGTGTGTGCTGCTCAGGCTGCTCTGTAGCCTCCCATCTGAACTGCTGCTCAAGGGTGGTGGAAAGTGTTGGCAAGTAAGATTCAACTACTAGTTCCGTTGGCTTTAGGACATGGTGAGGTTGCCATCTTGTCCTTCATTCCAAGCAGTATATAATCCACACTTCCATGCAAATATGTCAGGGAAGTATACAACATATAAGAATAATATCAGTAATACATTGGTCTGGAGAGGCTGATTTGTGGCGGATCCACCCCTACTCAGAGGCTAGTGGCCTCCCATCCCCTTCTGGCAGAACCAGTCTTATCACTTAGTGAGGCAAAAACTAAGAAACCAGGCAACACTAGACTGTAAATCCCTATTGTGTTCTGAAGCCATTTAGCATGCAAAAGAATAGATCCTATTTAGAATATGTATAAAGAGATAATTAGTATGGGATTTGACTGAGAGCACCAGCAGGAAGGCAGTTCAATTAGTGTGAACATCTGTTGATTTTCTGGCACCTTATCTACCAAATGCAACCCTCTGTGTGAATATGGTGAATTGCCATAATAAAACCTTATCTGCTTTATGAGGATGTACACTTGGTTTTAAAGGCAGGCTTAATGAAAGGAAGAGGGTTTGTTGTAGCAAAACAAACTGATGGTCAAAAATATTGTTTACATTTCCCAAGGCTTCCTAGCTGAAAATTATTTGTAATAATTTACCGGCCCTTTTTCACCAGCACAAGTAAATCAATTAGTCATAGGGAAATGTGTGAAAATAATTCAGAAAATCTTACAAATGAAGAACACTGTGGATTTGCCCACTGGTTGCTATATAGACTTATCATCCATTGAGTTTCTTAATCAACTACCCTGCTATTACACCACTCAGTGTGTGTGAATCATTATTTTAAAATCAGTGCAGATTTGTTTAGTAGTGTTGGGGCCACACTTGTGATTTGGATGACAATCATATCCAAATCCCAATGTGGGATGGATATTTTCAGTCCAGGTTGTTTCTACAACCCATAACTCAAACTCAGAACTGAAGTGCAACAGGTAGAGGATACTGTGCTATTGATCAGGCAAGAGATGAAACCAGTTTCCTGGTATTTATATACCTGACTTGGCCAATTTAGAGGCTTCATCAGATTTTCTCTAAGTTAGAGGGGGCATCCTGGCAAAGCAGGGGGCTTACCAGTACAGTACATTGTTTTCCTCAAATAATGGTTGTGGAGATAACCATAGTTCTCATACTATTAGAACTCAAGGCCATCCCGAATGTTGAAAGATGAAAGAAAATACTTCTTCACACACCACATAGTTAAATTGTGGAATGTTCTCCCAGAACCACCAAGTTGTATGGTTCTAAAATGGAATTAGACAAAATCATGGATAATAAGGCTGTCAATGGCTACTATCCATGATGGCTATGTTCTGCCTCCCCTGTTGGAGGCAGTGTGTCTTTATATACCAGTTGCTGGGAATCACAAGTAAGGAGAGTACTATTGCTCTCAAGTCCTACTTGCAGGCTTCCCATATGCATCTGGTTGGCCACTGTGAAAACAAGATTCTGAACTAGACATGCCTTTGATCTGATCCAACAAGGCTTTATTTTACAGTATTTAGACTGCCCAGTGAGTTTCATGGATGAGTACATTTTTCATTCTGATTTGCTCCTCCAGCTTGATCTACTACACAATTGTTGGTGGTGGTGGTGGTGTGTGTGTGTGTGTGTGTGTGTAACACAAATTAGAAAACTGTAATGAACATGCAGCACACTCTGCATATTCACATATGTGCAACAATATATGGCTAAGAAAAAATTGAAGAAAGCCAGGAGAGCAAGGAATGGTTCATATCTAAGTCATCCCATGAACCAGCGTATCATGGGCACCTGATCTATATCTAGCCATCTATATCATGGGCACCTGATCTATATATAGCCATCCTGGATGCACCTTCACAAAGTTTGTGGTCAAGCACAGGGACTGATGGGTCAACACTTTGGTGCCCAAGTGAGTAAGGCACCTACCCAAACTAAGTGGAATATGGGTGAGCAAGTTTGGATACAGCAAAGAGAATTGCAGAATAGAGGAAACTGAGGTCCAAAGCCATGTGAACATGCACTGATCCAAGGTAATGACTCTAGAGAACAAGCCATGAGAAAGAACCAAAGGAACCTGTGCAGCAGCAGCCTCCCATTGCACACTCAGGAAAACCAGCTGCGGGGAGCCAACTTCAGGAGAGAGGAGATGCCATAGCTCATCCTCAAACTGGAGCACGGGAGTAGCTAGGGTTTATGTGGGGAGGCAGGCTTTGTGTTAGGGGGACAGAACCTCAGTTAAGTATTTTGTATTGATTTACTTGATTTGGGAGGGCAGCTGCCCCTCTCTGCCCCCTGGCTATGCCCATGAACTGAAGCGAGCCCAGATTCTCTTGCCCAAGTGAACAACTATTTTACTTTTAAAAGACAACTGAAGGTGGCCCTGTTTAGGCAAGTTTTTAATGTTTGATGCTGTATTGTTTTTAATATTTGGTTGGAAGCCGCCCAGAGTGGCTGGGGAAAGCCAGCCATATGGGCGGGGTATAAATAATAAATTACAGTGGACGCTCGGGTTGCCAACATGATCCGTGCGGGAAGCACGTTCACAACCCGCAGCATTTGCAACCCGCATCTGCACACACGCGGGTCGCAATTCGGCGCTTCTGTGCATGCTCAAAACACGATTTAGCACTTCTGCGCATGGCATGCACGCGCATGCTGGAACCCAGAAGTAACCTGTTCCGGTACTTCCGGGGTCTGCGTGGAGCACAACCCAAAAAGACGCAACCTGAAGCAGCTGTAACTGACTGTATTATTATTATTATTATTATTATTATTATTATGACTCCCAGCAAATCTTAGCTCCTTTAGATTCCACAGGTGCCATCTATCACCAGGGGATAATCCGCCACAAAACAGATTAACACATGGGTAGGTTGATTGCAGAAATCCCATCATCTGTCTGTAAGACTGAGTGATAGCCGACTAAATCATACTCCGTGTAGAGACCAATTGAAAGCAGTGGACTTGATTTAAATGGGTGTTCTCTATGTCTAAACTCATTTGAGTATATGAGGGTCTGGTCCCCGTGTCGCCAGTTTTAAAATAGCAGTCTTTGTTAAAGTTGTTAAAGGAAAAGGTGTATCAGCATAGGAACTAGGCAGCAGAGATGGGGTAGCAGCAGACAGAGAAAGTAACCTAGTAACCCAGATGGAAGGCACAGGTTTAGTGGGCAACCACTGTATCATGAATTAACTCAGCAAGCAGCAAAAAGACATAGCTGAAGCAACGCAAAATGTGAGGAGTTTAGCATAGGCATTTAAATAATAATAATAAAGGAGCTTCTTTTATGTACCTCCTGTCAGATTCTTTAGCAGCTGCAAACACTATTTGAAACAACATGCGAGTTAGTCTTGAATTAATTTCCTAATCAGCAAGCATAATTGTCACATGCAAAGGAAACTGCACAATAAGTGCAAAAATTAAATGTAATTATGTGTGCCAGTGCTAATCTACTTGGAGCATTTTGGGGGGGGGGAGGAACTACCTAGAAGTGGAGGGACATCATTTGACTGAAGAGAAAATATGTGATGCGATGAATGAGCAACATTTTCTTTGTGCATTTTTTTAAAAAAGTATGCCGCACATTTTTAACCACCTTACATGCTCGTTTGAACTTTAATTAAGTTCTGCCTTGAGCTTAGGCATCTAGCGCACAGTGGGATTTCTTTTTCCTTATAATGGAAGGTTGGCTTGCCAGGTAAATTTTTACAAATGTGCAAAGCTGTAATCAAGGAGGCACACAATGAAAGGATTAAGAGAAATTGTTGGAGGAAGGGGAAATGTATTGCTTTATTACTTACCAGGTAGTGCAGGTGGCGCTGTGCTCTAAACTGCTGAGCCTAGGGCTTGCTGATCAGAAGGTCGGCTGTTGAATCCCCACAATGGGTGAGCTCCCATTGCTCGGTCCCAGCTCCTGCCCACCTAGCAGTTTGAAAGCACGCCACTGCAAGTAGATAAATAGGTACTACTCCGGCGGGAAGGTAAATGGCATTCCGTGCGCTGCTCTGGTTCGGCAGAAGTGGCTTAGTCATGATGGCCACATGACCCGGAAGCTGTCTGTGGACAAATGCCGTCTCCCTCGGCCAACCCAGAGTCGTCCGCGACTGGACTTAACAGTCAGGGGTTCCTTTACCGTTACCTTTAGCCACCCTTGCCCTCTTATACAAGCTAGTAAAATCCAGTGCACGGCCAGTGTAATCTTAAGGATACAAAATAAGAATTTTGCATGCAGAGACCACAACTTCTTCACTAATCACAACTGCACAGGATTCACTAATCACAACTGCACTGGATTCACTAATCCAGACACTGCACAGGAATACCACTAATTCAGATGTGCTGTGAGCACATTGACTTTAGAACTATGATATAGATTCTTATTATCTTCATAATAAATGAAAGCTGGATCCCCTTACACAATTACCTGGGGTTCATCTCTGAGTAGACAAGCATAGGATTGCACGGTAAATAACTAATAATTTGCTGCCCTTGCACAGCATTCAAAATCAGCTGCCTGAAGTAGGGGACAGCAGGAAGCAATACAATCTTCTTCACTGCATACAATAATTCGGCACTGGCATCTCTAGTACCATTGATCAGTGGATGGAATATGAGTGCCCCCTTTTCTTCCCCCCCACTCCCCTAACAGATCCTCAGCATGGTAAGAGCTGATTCAAGTGTGCAATGGTGGGAGAGGATGTATATAAGCATCTTTGGGTTGGGCTCATTCATTGCCTTTCTGTTCTTGCATTATTAATTGAGGATTATGAAGCAGCTAGACAAAGCAGGTTATTCAGTTAATGGGCAGATTCTTTCTTTCTTTGGCTTGCTACTGCTAACAGAGAAGGGGGAAATGGCACGCTTAGAATTCTAAGTGCCATTGTCATAATGATGCTCTGGTGTGTTCCCAATTGCCGTGGATGCTTTAAACTTTGGTTTAGGAACAAACTCTGAAGACAGAGGCAGTGCTCCATAACTACTCCTTTATATTAGTAATTTAACTTGCTTTACTACTATGCTAAAATACTATTTTATCCATTTATGCTTGTCAATAGGCCAGCATTATCCATCTTTAAAACATGCAGTCTTCTTACTTATTAATAGCTGTGATGTCTAGTCTATGATACGCAGTCAGCATGCTTTCTGTAGTTACAGATGTGTCCCAATAAAGTCTTATTTTATTATTTTCTATTAGAATTTAATTTTATTTGTCACTGTCACATCTTTGCCACTTGACTATAGGCTGGTACACACACACACACACACACACACACACACACACACACACACACACACATGTCCTTCATCTGATGACTGTAAGAATGAAAGCCCTTGTGGTGCAGTGGTTAGAGTGCTGCACTAGGACTTGGGAGACCAGCTATGAAGTTCATGGGGTGACTCTGGAGCCAGTCACTGCTCCCCAGCCTAACCTACCCTCATGGGGTTGTTGTGGGGATCAATGGAGCAATGGATTCAAACTACAAGAAAGAAGATTCCACCTAAACATTAGGAAGAACTTCCTGACAGTAAGAGCTGTTTGGCAGTGGAATTTGCTACCAAGGAGTGTGGTGGAGTCTCCTTCTTTCGAGGTCTTTAAGCAGAGGCTTGACAGGCATATGTCAAGAATGCTTTGATGGTGTTTCCTGCTCGGCAGGGGGTTGGACTGGATGACCCTTGTGGTCTCTTCCAACTCTATGATTCTATGATTCTGAGGAGAGGGAAGAATCATGTCCACCACCTTGAACTCCTTGGAGAAAATTGTGGTATATAAATGCAATAAATAAATAAAAATACATCGTAAAGCCCTGCATTCAGGGGAACATGTGTGGGGAGATGGGCAAGAAAGCACATGGAAGTGCCATACCTCCATCCGAGAATTCATGCATAGTTTTAGCTCCACTTCTGTCCTTCCTGCATTGGGTGCAAAAGTCGGAAGGAAGAGTCTCGCCATGTTCAGCTGAATGTGCCTAGAATCTGCAATGGAGCTAGTGCATGCTGTGATATGGGTCTTATGAGGCAAGTATAGCCATAGAGCAGGCATAGGCAAACTCCGACCCTCCAGATGTTTGGGACTACAATTCCCATCATCCCTAGCTAACAGGACCAGTGGTCAAGGATGATGGGAATTGTAGTCCCAAACATCTGGAGGGCCAGAGTTTGGCTATGCCTGCTATAGAGGCTCCTTCTCAGCCTTGAAAAGAGCATGTGTAGTTGGAGAACCTGTCCTTCCATTAGGATCTGGCTTTCCCTGATCTGCCTGTTCAGTGTCAAAAGGGCTCATCGTGATTTTTTAAAATGTAAAACTAAACCAATAAACTCCGTTAGGTACATAGTGAGCTATCCTATACTGAGATCATTGGTTCATCTACCTCAGGCATCCCCAAACTGCGGCCCTCCAGATGTTTTGGCCTACAACTCCCATGATCCCTAGCTAACAGGACCAGTGGTCAGGGATGATGGGAATTGTAGTCTAAAACATCTGGAGGGCCGAAGTTTGGGGATGCCTGATCTAACTCAATATTGTCTACACCAGGGTTTCCCAAACTTAGGTCTTCAGCTGTTTTTAGACTACAACTCCCACCATCCTGAGCTCGCAGGACCAGTGGTCAGGGATAATGGGAATTGTAGTCCAAAAACAGTTGGAGACGCAAGTTTGGGAAACCCTGGTCTACACTGACTGGCAGCAGCTCTCCAGGGCTTCAGGCAGGGTTCATTCCCAGTGTTACCAGGAGATCTTCTGCATGCAAAGGCAATGCTCTACCACTGAGCTCTGAGCCTTCCCCATATATGTAGACTAGCCATGGTAGCCAGAACTGTTATTGTGGCTGCCTTGAGACTAGCGTTCACAGACTAATTGCACTATGTTTTAGTTGAAGTGGAGGATAATTATGCTCACTACTTGCAGGTGAACCTTTCCAAAGTCTGCCAGCCTATCCCTGGAGAAAACACATGTCCCCTTCAGAAATATTTATGTGATATGTTTGCAGATATTACAGCCAATTGTCTTCATATAAAGACTCATTTCCAGTTGCTGAAATCCATAGTCTGCTCTGAAAATGTGCATATGTATCTATTGATCTGTATACTTCAGCAAGCACCAGGAGCCTGACTAAAATAAATGATACATCTAAGCAGAAACTGCCAGTATGCTCACATTTCATGATCCTTTGATGCTGAGACTAGAAACCGAGCCTGTTTCTTTTGATCTAGAGCCGTGCCCTTGGCATTGGCAGCATTGCCAACTGGACCTTGGCCACATTTCCCCATGATCTCATTAGCTCAGGCTTCTGAGAGCATGAACCATAATTACGTCTATCTTCATCAACTCTCTTTTAATGGATGTTCATACGCCTGGCAAGGTGAAACTTTTTAGAAGTGCAGATGGGCTAGCAGTGTCACACTTAGACACTCTAGGCCAGGCATCCCCAAACTGCGGCCCTCCAGATGTTTTGGCCTACAACTCCCATGATCCCATTCTAACAGGACCAGTGGTCGGGGAAGATGGGGATTGTAGTCCAAAACATCTGGAGGGCCGAAGTTTGGGGGTGCCTGCTCTAGGCCATTCTTATAACAGAGCTGCCCCTTGAATTTATTCACATAAGAGGGGGTATAATGTCTACTGCCAGCTCCTTTAGCAATTAATCCACATACAGTGGTACCTCGGGTTAAGAACTTAATTCGTTCTGGAGGTCTGTTCTTAACCAGAAACTGTTCTTAACCTGAGGTACCACTTTAGCTAATGGGGCCTCCCACTGCCACCATGCGATTTCTGTTCTCATCCTGAGGTAAAGTTCTTAACCCGAGGTACTATTTCTGGGTTAGCGGAGTCTGTAACCTGAAGCGTCTGTAACCTGAAGTGTCTGTAACCTGAGGTACCACTGTATCTGAGTAGTTTCCAAACTTAGGGACTACAGAAACACGGGAAACTGCCTAGGTTTAGCCCACCTAGCTCAGTGCTCCACACTGGCCAGCAGTGGCTCTCCAGGGTTTCAGGCAGACAATCTTTCCCAACCCTACCAGGAGACACCAAGGATTGACCCTAGGACCTTCTATATGCACTTGTATGGCTCACCTGTGTCCTCATCTCTGTCTCTGTCTTCTCTCTCTCTCTCTCTCTCTCTCTCTCTCTCTCTCTCTCTCTCTCTCTCTCTCTCTCTCTCTCTCTCACACACACACACACACACACACACACACACACACACACATAATATTGCCACCACGCAACAGAGAAAGTGGGGTGGCCTGTTGGCTTCATCCCCCTGTACATAACCAATGTCATTTCCACCACTCTGACCCCTTATATGGGATTTGGTATATAAATTTTCCCTTGGCTTTTTTGCTGGTTCATGTAGGACCAGCATGGATAGCTGGCTCAGTTGAATACTGGTATTTGATGTTTCCTCCCTTTATGGTCTTGATTTATGGGCTATTACTAAAACAAGGCTGCATTTTAAGCTGTATTTTAAGCCGTATTTTAATTAATTGCTTGTTTGTTGTTGTTGTTTTTCTATTACGTTTTATTGTAATTCATATTTGGTGTTAGCCGCCCTGAGCCTAGCCCTGGCTGGGGAGGGCGGGGTATAAATAAAAAATTATTGTTATTTTTATTATATATTGTGGACTGAGCTTCTGAACTGTTGTATTCAAGTTTCCTCTGCAATTTAGAATCCTGATCTTCCAGGGTCTAAATCAGGGGCCATCAAACCTTTTCAGCAGGGAGCCGGTCCACTGTCCCTCAGACCTTGGGGGGGGGAATGAACAAATTCCTATGCCCCACAAATAACCCAGAGATGCATTTTAAACAAAAGCACACATTCTACTCATGTAAAAACATGCTGATTCCCGGACCGTCTGTGGGCAGGATTTAGAATGTGATTGGGACGGATCCAGCCCCCGGGCCTTAATTTGCCTACCCATGGTCTTGTGCAGAGTCCACTTGAAGTTCAGCCTTCAACATATGGGGAGGGAGGTGTATGAACAGCTGCAGGGATGTGTAGAAGGGATAGGCAGTATACAACTTCGAACAAAGAACAACCTAATGTTCTTGTTCCACCAGATGCTCTTGGACCATGAAACCTGACCTTTAGCCAAGCTTGCTTAGACTGATGGGAATCATTGCCCAAAACTATATGCCCAAAACTGGGTTGAGGGGAAAGACTGGATTAGCACCAGTCTTCAAGGACTTCTGTAGCATAGCAATTCCTATGTTCTTAAAGTGTCATTAAATTCATTTTTCCCCGTGGTTCCGTTACTTCAATGGGTGCTTCCCAAGTTCATTTGAGGCCAGAGGTATTCTGTATTTATGCCAATGCCTGTGAAGCTTGACCTGCAATGGCCCTGCTATATTAGCCCCTAAGCCTCTTTTAAGCAAACACTGTCATGCACATGCAGAGACACAAACTGAATGACAGCAGTGGGGACTCAAATTTATCAGAAGCTGGAATAAGGCTAACGGTGTCATTTCCACTTGTTCTCCGAAGAAGGTGGCTGAGAAGAAAGTGATAATGATTTGTTAGCTTGTCTAAATCCTAATATGTCCTAGCTTTGTGTTCAAGCTGGTGGATCTTATTTATTTATTTAAAAAAAAATCCTGCTTCTTAAAAAAATCTACAAAATAAAGCAGTTGTCGAATCTATTGGGAATAAATAGTATGGAGACATACCCTTGACTTGCAGCAATTCTGTTTAATAGAGATGGGCATTCAGGCATGGTTACATTTGCAACAACGTTAGTCAGTTTGGTTCCAGTAACATGCAGTAAATCACTTTATTTCTAACTGGCAGTCATATATTACTTGAGTAATCATGTGATCATAACAAGGCTTAAACAATCTAAGGACAAGCTGCCCGAATGCATTACATTTTGCAGGATGTCATGTGACAGGCGGTAGCCAGTTCTCACTCTCTTCTCAGTTACCCCTAGCAACAGAAAAGCATGTGATGCTTCTTATGTGGTGTAGGTGCCATGCGATCAGCTGCGCAAAGCTTTAAGCACAATGAAATGGGGAGAAATATTGATCAGAGTTCTTGGGATTTCCCTGTGCACTGCATGGGTGATCCAGGTCCTTAATTATCGGTCGGAAAGACGAAATAAACATAAAAATAGTTGCCCGTATTGCCAGGGCTTCTGTGCCAATGTTTGGACAAAAGAAAGATGAGGCTCTGCAGTTAGAAATAATGCAGCTTGAGAGTTCAAGAGAGAAGTAAATGACTACATAGGATGGGTTGAGAGTAGCCTGCTTCTGTTATTGGTTCGTTGCAGCATGCATTAAGCAACAAAGAGGTATCATGCCATTCATTCACTGCATCGTGAAAACTGCACACTTGTGACTTAGGCTGCATCCACAAAACATTTCATTCCAGAATCAAAGGAGAGGTGACAGCTGTTTTTTTCCTATATTGCTAACACGCAGTCTAGATCTGTTGCATATTTTCTGCCTGTGAACAGTGCTTCTTGAGAAACTGGTTTTATTTTAAAAAATAAAAAATAAAAACCCCTTGCAATTCTGCATTACCCCACAATGTGTCCATTTGAAAACAGATATAAGCAGTCCCAGCAAATGTGTGTGTTGGGGGAGGGGGGGAGTATCCACACCTGCCCAACGCTGCTGTGGCTGGGTGTATACCAGGATCACAACCACCACTTCCTTCTTTATTCACCTAGGGTAGGGAGGAAAAGGCAAGGGTAACCTAACCAAGTGGAGGGTTTTCAAACAGTTATCAAGAAACCGCACCCACACTTGTGGATGGCAGCTTCTAGACATAGCTGCCAAGTTATCCCTTTTTTTTAAGGGAAATTCCATTATGCTGAATAGGCTTCCTCGCGAGAAAAGGGAAAACTTGGCAGCTATGCTTCTAGAACAGGCATCCCCAAACTGCGGCCCTCCAGATGTTTTGGCCTACAACTCCCATGATCCCTAGCTAAGAGGACCAGTGATCAGGGATGATGGGAATTGTAGTCCAAAACATCTGGAGGGCCGAAGTTTGGGGGTGTCTGTTCTAGAATCAATCTAGATTGAAAGCTACATGTTTAGGATGAGCATGAATGATCCCAGATTGAAACAACAACAACAACAACCAACCAACCAACCAACCTCTACATTTTTGTGCCACAAACAATTTAGGGTGCACACAGCCTTAGCAAAAAAGCACAAATTGGGAAAGCAACAGAGCTGGCTGATGAAACTTGCATTTATGGGAGAAGCTCTTAAAATTAGTATATAGCGGAACATGTCCATATCATGGAAGACATGAACTTTGGGTTGGAGCAAGCATCCCCAAACTGCGGCCCTCCAGATGTTTTGGCCTACAACTCCCATGATCCCTGGCTAAGAGGACCAGTAATCAGGGATGATGGGAATTGTAGTCCAAAACATCTGGAGGGCCGAAGTTTGGGGATGTCTGTTCTAGAATCAATCTAGATTGAAAGCTACATGTTTAGGATGAGCATGAATGATCCCAGATTGAAACAACAACAACAACCAACCAACCTCTACATTTTTGTGCCACAAACAATTTAGGGTGCACACAGCCTTAGCAAAAAAGCACAAATTGGGAAAGCAACAGAGCTGGCTGATGAAACTTGCATTTATGGGAGAAGCTCTTAAAATTAGTATATAGCGGAACATGTCCATATCATGGAAGACATGAACTTTGGGTTGGAGCAAGCATCCCCAAACTGCGGCCCTCCAGATGTTTTGGCCTACAACTCCCATGATCCCTAGCTAACAGGACCAGTGGTTGGGGAAGATGGGAATTGTAGTGCAAAACATCTGGAGGGATGAAAGTTTTGGGGGTGCCTGGGTTGGAGGATAGAAACCCCAAGCTGATACCAATCAGATGTTTTGGACAACTCCCATAGTCCCTGACTGTTGTCTGTGTTGTCTGGGGCTGATGAGGGTCATAATTCCAAACATCTGGAGGACATCTGGTTGGAGAAGGTTGGCTTATTTATGCCATACCATCGGTGCAGATTGTGATGTAGTATTTCTTAACCCCCACTCACCCAAGACAGCTCCAAGTTACATTTACATAGGTTGCATTACAGTTGGAAATAAGTCTGGCAATAATGTAGCAAGCAGTATGTTTGTGTTAAGACAGGATCCATGCCAAGTGGTATAGCTAACGGAAATGCTACTTTGTTTTCAGAAGGAAGGAATTATGTCAGTGCAGATTGGAGAAGAATATCTTCATTCAATTTCAACCAGTCTGATGAGACATTGTCTATATTTTCCCCCTTGAGGGTAGAATAGCACATGAGAGGCTATTTCAATCTGGGGGAAATACTTACACTTTTACACACACTTACACGCACACCTGCTGCTCCAGTGAAATTTGCAGCCCAATACAGCCTCATTTTTGAGACTAAACTACATGTGATATTTATCATGCAGTTCAAAAGCATACCAGTGCACGTAGATAAATAGGTACTGCTGCAGCAGGAAGGTAAATGGCATTTCCGTGTGTTCTTGTCACAGTGTTCCATTTGCACCAGAAGTGGTTTAGTCATGTTGGCCACAAGACCCGGAAAGCTGTCTGTGGACCAGCTCCCTCGGTCTGAAGCAAAATGAGCACCACACCCCATAGTTGCCTTTGGCTGGACCTAACCACCCAGGGGTCGTTTTTATTTGTTTATTTATCATGCAGGCCACTTCAAGACAGTCACTATTCTGCAATTGGGATTTTGTTAGATACAACACATTTAAGTTGTGTAATTGACGTGGATTTTGTGCCCTTGTGCAACAAACCTGTTTGTTTGTTTTTAAAGGAACCCCCCCCCCAAAAAAACCTAGGCAACTTGCAGCAAGGAAATGTGGGTGAGGGTAATGCTTTGGAAAGGGTGGGATAATGATTGATTGATGTGACACTGTTTAAGCAAATCAAAATAGATGTTCCATAAACACTGGATAGTGTACCGTATATCCTCCCTGCAAATGTGGGTCAAACAAAGCAGGATGATTGCTCAACAAACAGGTTGCACTTAAATGCAAGCTCTCCTCCCCCCTCCAAACACACACACACACACACACACACCAGTACACCAGTGTAGAGGGGCAGAGACATATATCCCAGGACAGAATCCTAGCATTGAGCTTTAACCCTGCACCTGCAATTTGATTGTTTCTAAGTTCTGTTTAACTAATTCAGTTTTTGGGGTGTTTTTTTAAAAAAAGAATGAATTATTCTCACTTTATCAGTAACAAGCATTTCCCCGAGAAACAGCTGACTAGGAAAGTGTGAGGTGCTTAGAGAGGTAGCAAACTGAGTGCTTCCACACATTCAAGTAGTGTCAGAAACATCTAGGCATATCATTTAACAACATAACAAAGAGAAGAGATAGCGTGCATATTAAGTGACATGCTTACACACATTCTGCTATATTACATGGTTTGTGCTGAGGGGTTCATGTGCATAACAACCATCTACTGTGCACATTCACCAGACCTCGTGGAGAATGCATACATATTCTGTTTATGGGGACTGAATTGTGCACATTTCCCTCTGCCCTTTGGGACTCCCCTTGAGCATCCTGGCCTGGCTTGTTGTTGTTTAGTCATTTAGTCGTGTTCGACTCTTCATGACTCCATGGACCAGAGCACGCCAGGCACTCCTATCTTCCACTGCCTCCCGCAGTTTGGTCAAACTCATGTTTGTAGGTTCAAGAACACTGTCCAACCACATCTTCCTCTGTTGTCCCCTTCTCCTTGTGCCATCAATCTGAAGCTGAGGTCTGGCTAGAAAGTGCCATTTAATTCAGATAATCCTTCTTACTTGCCTGAATGGGCCACAGAATATGTGAGTATGTGTAAAACTAGGCTGCTATACAAAGGTAAATTTTGCACTCATTGCCCTGCCCACTTTGGCCTCCGCCACACCCACCCCTGGTCCTCAGATGGTTCCACAGAAGGGGATGTGACCCTGAGTCTGAAAAAGTTCCCCACCCTGATCAAGTTTAGCAGTGGCTTTCTCATCACCTACCCCCTGAAGCTTTTAACTGGAGACACTTGGAAATGAACAAGTGATCTTCTTCATACAACACATAGCTTGGTGGTAATGCCCCTTCCCCTACAACTAGGGGAGGCTGTCTCTTGTGCTTCTTCAAGAGCCACTGTTCAGATCTTGCTTCGTTTTAATCAGATCACTGACTCACACAGAAATAGAGCTGATGGGCTTCTCTGGCGGCGAGTAGTTCTTATTCTTGAACACCCTAAAAGAGTGAAATGTGCCTTCCATTTGCATTCAGGAAAAAACAGCTGTCAGATGGTTGGGTCCTAATTACATAAAGCAATGAAATCCCCTGCCCACAAATGCCAGGTGAGTGAGAAACACAAATACTCCAGATAAGCATAAATTTAAGATAACGTGGAGATTTGGTCACTCCCAGCCAATCTGTTTATTGAGCATTCATTCTGATTTGTTTGCCCAAAGCTTTGCTGGGAAGTTAGATGATGTTGGCTCTTTATTCAGAATTCATTTTGATTTATTTGCAGGGAAGTTATTTGATGTTGCATTAATTGTCATCCTACAGTTTCTAGTAGGGACCCAGGTGGTGCTGTGGTTAAACCACTGAGCCTAGGGCTTGCTGATCAGAAGGTCGGCGGTTCGAATCCCTGTGACGGGGTGAGCTCCCGTTGCTCGGTCCCAGCTCCTGCCAACCTAGCAGTTCGAAAGCACGTCAAAATGCAAGTAGATAAATAGGAACCGCTACAGCGGGAAGGTAAACGGTGTTCCATGTGCTGCTCTGGTTTGCCAGAAGCGGCTTTGTCATGCTGGCCACATGACCTGGAAGCTATACGCCGGCTCCCTCGGCCAATAATGCGAGATGAGCGTGCAACCCCAGAGTCGGTCACGACTGGACCTAATGGTCAGGGGTCCCTTTACCTTTACCTTTACAGTTTCTAGTGCATTTTTGCTACACTCCCCTTATCATGAAAAGTCAATTGGGAGGACAGGTTTGATGCACAAAAGTGGCAAACAACTTCAGTTGCACAGCCTGAGTTTGCTGATGTGTGACTGAATCCCACCCTAAACGGTGTCAGTCTAGAAGCACCTTTTGTTCATAGTTATTCAGCTAGTTGCCCAAATAAGTCACAAACGAAGAAACAACACCTCAGATTGTTGAAAGTGGAACTAAAGTTATTATTAAAAGTCCACATTGTTGAGTTTTATTGTTGTGAAATAATAATCATAATGAAAAGACTTACTGTTAGCTCAGCATGCCCTGACATAAAATATAAAATCTGTTTATATTTCTCATAACATAGGAATCTTAACATTCTGGCCAAAATAATTAAGTCCTACAGTAATTTTTATTTGTGGGGGCAACTGTAATTCTGGATAGTTTCAGATGATAATAATTAGACATGTAAGTTATTATTATTTTTATGTTATTGCCAAAGGCTTCTGGGCAGCAGCAGAAGGAGGAGTAAAACAAACTGCAAACTGTATGTTTAAAAAGAATACCATGATTTAGTAAATTCAGGCCTCTAATTTAAGTTCCCAGCAAAGGTACAATTTTACAAGTTTAATCCTGTGGCTAGTTTATAATTTATCCCTTCTTGTATGGAACATAAAGGGTAAGACAATTGTAAGACAAGATAGATTTTTCCAATGGTGACAGTAAAGGAAATAGTATGTCATAAAGGACTTAAACTGACCAATTTCTATTGTCAGTTTCTTGAAGAAAGATCAAATATCCTTGGTGATTTTTCTTAGTAAAAAACCATAATCCGAAGAAGGTTAGTTGGACTTAACTCCTGTTAAATTCAGTGTGACAACTTAAGAAGATAAGAGAGCTCTGTTGGACCAGATCAACAGTCCAGCTACTCCAGAATGCTGTTCTCACAGTGCCAGCCAATTGCTCCTACAAAGTCCACCCACAGAATTATTCTGCTATCGTCTCTCAGTGGCTGGTATGCAGAGAGGCATACTGCCTCTGAAACTGAAACCTTTATTTGCCCTATCTCCTTTAAAGCCACACATCTCACAGGTGGTGGAGATGGACGGAGGTACCAACCATCCTGCCAGAGTCCCCTAAGCCTCAGGTATGATGGAGATGTCCCATCACCAGTGTTGATGTAAGAGTCAACTGCTACTCTAGCCAGACTCCATGCATGGAATGGGGTGGGGGAAACACCTTCTGAGTCTTCATTTCAGGCAACAAAATGTCTAAAGAGCTGGTCCTGGGCCTAATTACCATAGCTGCCAAGTTTTCCCTTTTCTCGTGAGGAAGCCTATTCAGCATAAGGGGAAATCCCTTAAAAAAGGGATAACTTGGCAGCTATGCTAATTACACATTACATTAACATTGTCCATTTATTTAGGCATAAACCTAGTCACTGTTTTTGGGAACACTTCTGACAATGCAGAAACAAAAAACAACAACACTTTCCTTTATCAACATTGTTGTTTTGGTTAGGCAATTTCAGCAAAAAACCAAACACATTGACCTGCTCATTCACATTTTGCTGCCTTGTTCTGTCGCTCAGGTAATTAATTTTGCCCTCAGTGAAGTCATCACACAGTTAAAACTGATTGGCTACATAGCATAGCCACCTGGTTCTATTCATAGCTGCCAAGTCTCCCGTTTTTCACAGGAAAACCCTGGATTTTAATCCGTTTCCCACTGTTCTCCCAAATGGAAAAAAATCCCGGAAATCTCCCGGATTTCCTACCTGCCAGAGGCTCCATTTTGGGTGCTGGCGCTGCCCAATTTCCGGTGGCCAGACATGGGTAGTGCGGCACCGGAAGTCGCTTCTAGGCATGTCCAGACATGCGTAGAAGCAACCTCCGGTGCCGCGCCGCTGCTGATCCCGCATTTTTCAGCAGGAGACTTGGCAGCTATGGTTCTATTCATAGAATGATCCCTAATTGGCTGGGATCAACCCATTCAGCTAAGCCAAGAAGAAGCAAATCTGATTTTGTGGTGAACTGGTGTCTTTTCCAGGCTTTATAGCTGCCTACAGGGCCTATGTATGTACAAGACATAAACACACAGGTCCCCCCCCCACACACACACATTCTAGTCTAGTGGATGCATGCAAGTTGGAAACAGAAGCTCCTCCCTCAGTCCCTGAACACACAATGTACATTTGCTAAACCCAAATTGATTATCTGAAAGGGGCTTGCTGTGCTGCCATGCATGATTTCAAAGAATCTGGGTTTCCTTGGTGCAGACTTTCTCTGCTTGAATGTACAATGCCAAGTAGTATGTGTCGTGCCTCCTCGTGTTAAATCTAAGCAACAAAGCAGAAGCATGAAACCTCTGCAACGAAGTGCTGGAGAACACAGTGTGTTCCTATTCCCCCCAGAGTCAGAATGTGCTGCCAGGAAGTGGGACTTCAGTCTGCGTGGAGTCCCACAGATTTCAATTAACAGTACTACTGTAACAGAAGGGGAAGATAATTGCTGGGAAAATGTTACTAATTACTACTGAAAGTATCTACTTAAACTTCAGAGAGACTTTTCATCCCCTTGGGGAAGAGACACACACATTTAAATAGATTATTTATAAAACACTATTTCAAAACATGTGGGGCGGGGGGAAGGGAATCAGGAAATGGCAAATTGAAAGCTCGGTGAGTTGGATTATTTGAAATGTGACTGGAAATATTTTAAGAACAGCTTTTTATTTTTTATTTTATTTTTTTAAAAAGTAAGCACAAAGGGCTTGCTTTTTAATACATCCTGAGTAACCTGCAAGCTACAGAGTCTCACATCTTCCCCACAACTTTGTATACTTTCTGAGGCCCTGATTCCAAAGAGTCACTGAGCTCAGAGACTGGGCTCAGAAGCCACCAATAGAGGGAAAGGGACTACTGATCAGGCAGACATGCCATTCAGTCTTCCTTCTCTCTGGTCTTCAACACAACTAATGGTATCATTGCAACTTGGGCAACTCAGGCCTGGTACCTGCCTTAATGTCTCGCCCTTTGGCCTCCAAAAACGCACGTCATGCTTCCGTTTTGCAAAGCATATGTAGAAAGGAACAAGCCATTGCAGCCTGAAAACGTGACAGCTGATTTAGCAAACTGCAGTGGCTCTGGGTCTACTATGAGCAGAACTAACCACCACCACCATTATTATTTTTAATTATTATTTCTACCCCGCTCATCTGACTGTGTTTCCCCAGCCACTCTGGACGGCTTCCAACAGAAGGTTAAAAATACATTAAAACATCAGTCAATAAAAACTTCCCTAAACAGGGCTGCCTGTTGAATATACCACGCCGCTATCCAAGGATATTGCTATTGGGGCATAATATTATGCCAGCGATTCAGCAGAGGGATGTTCTGCAAGAAAAGCCTTTTGGATTAAGAAGTCATGCAATTTCAAATTATGCTTGAACCACCAGGGAGAGGAGATCCTTTTTGGTTGTAGCCCCCTGGTTACAGGGAAGGGCAAAATAACCTGGTGGTAGAGCACCTGCTTTGGATGTCAAGGCCCCAGAATCAATCCTCAACATCTTCAGGAATGTCCTGTCTGAAACCCCAGAGAGTTACTGCCAGTCACTGTAGACAATACTGAACTTCTTAGAGCCGTGGTCTTACTGGGTGTAAATCACCTTCCAATGAATAGACCTCCTGAGGAGGCTTACCTATTGCCATCTTTGTGCTCTGTTTGTACTTTTCTGTTAACTTACTGATCTCCTAAACCAGGCATCCCCAAACTGCGGCCCTCCAGATGTTTTGGCCTACAATTCCCATGATCCCTAGCTAACAGGACCAGTGATTGGGGAAGATGGGAATTGTAGTCCAAAACATCTAGAGGGCCGAAGTCTGGGGATGCCTGTCCTAGACACCGGAACCTCCCATCCACAAAACCTCTTATCTTTCCAGAATTCAAGCGCAGTTTGCTAGCCCTCAACCAGTGCGCCCCTGCAACAGAGCATCAATCCTTGTGTTCAACATCAGTCCAGAGTTTTCCCAGCCTCTCATGATTCAGGTGTTATGGAGAAGTAGAGCTGTGTGTAGAGCCTTTTTACATAAAAAAAGAAAAAGGAAAGTAACAACATCCAACAAAATTTCCTAAAAGCTGGATGAAAACAAAACACAACAGTATAACACAAATGAAACGGAGCATTGTAAAACAGAATTCCACCATTGCAAAGGAGGCTTGCTTTAGCAGATGGGCAATGTTGGGTGCAACCTGTGATTTCTTTTACCTTAATATCATTATTATTTTACTATTTATTGTAAGCCTCTCAGAGAAAAAAAATCCAAAATAATAATAATTAATGATCTATAGATAGGTTTATAAGTGCATTTTGACTACCCGGTATCAGTTCCAGAGCAAATGACATAGATTTAGTTCAGAATTTCATCAGGAAGTTATACTTCGCATGAAGTTCTGCCTGACAGTTATTCCATCGTAAGTGTGTCCGGAGACAAATGGCTGGGAAAGAAATATCCACGTGAAAGAGATCAAGATGTGGTTAAATAGAAGTCATAGTCATATGGGTAATAAATCCACAAGAGAAACATAATAAAAATTTCAGGTCAGAACTTGCCAATTCATAATCCATTTGTGCAAATGGTACGTCAGTTTTAAGGGTTTGACGGTGGTGAAAACTGCCTGAATATGGGCAAATTAAAATTTCTCGTTAAAATTTCTCGCCATGCTACCCAACATTTGATATAGGAAACACCATAGAGGAGCACTTGAACCAATTTTAGAAGGATGTGCAACTGAAATGTCTTTGTTCTGGAGGGTAATGGAGAAATCAACTAGGAAAACTGGAAAAACTAATGGACCAAATACCCCAAAAGATTTTTGTGTGGTGATTCATCGATGAATGTGGCCAGCTTTGGTGTGGAGTTGAATTGTAAGAATTAGGGTGGTCAGAGCTTTAAATTTGAAGTGTTCTTTTTCTTCCTTTTTACAACAACAACAACAACAACAACAACAACAACAACAACAACAACAACAAACATGTTGCTGCTGCTTTGACCAGCAGCTTAGTTGTGGTCCTAGGGCATAATCCAGGCATCCCCAAACTGTGCCCCTCCAGATGTTTTGGCCTACAACTCCCTTGATCCCTAGCTAAGAGGACCAGTGGTCAGGGAAGATGGGAATTGTAGTCCAAAACATCTGGAGGGCTAAAGTTTGGGGATGCCTGGCATAATCCCTCAAGGGAATGATCAGTGCTGGATTTACATATAAGCTTATAAACTAAACAAGCTATAGCTTAGGACCCCACTCTCTTGCCCCCCCAAAAAAAATTAATGGAAAAAACCTGGATGTACATTTCCAAAGTATAAGATAAAAAACAAATAAAATAAAACCTACATCCAGCAACAGTGTTTTGTGTTGTGTAGGCTCCTGTGATGTAAGTAATGGGCCCCTCCTGCTTAATAGCATATATTTAACACAAAAAACAGTGACAATTTGTTGTTGAAAAAGGACAGATAAAGGGCCCCATTATCTTCAGTCGCTTAGGGACTTATCAAACCTAAATCCAGCCCTGGGAATGATGCTACATAGAATCATAGAATCATAAGACCCATATTACAGCATGCACTAGCTCCATTGCAGATTCTAGGCACATTCAGCTGAACATGGCAAGATTCTTCCTTCCGACTTTTGCACCCAATGCAGGAAGGACAGAAGTGGAGCTAAAACTATGCATGAATTCTGGGATGGAGGTGTGGCGCTTCCATGTGCTTCCTTGCCCATCTCCCCACACATGTTCCCCTGAATGCACAGGCAGGGCTTTATGATGTATTTTTATTTATTTATTGCATTCATATCCCACCTTTTTCTCCAAGGAGTTCAAGGTGGTGGACATGATTCTTCCCTCTCCTCAGTTAGAATCATAGAATCATAGAGTTGGAAGAGACCACAAGGGCCATCCAGTCCAACCCCCTGCCGAGCAGGAAACACCATCAAAGCATTCTTGACATATGTCTGTCAAGCCTCTGCTTAAAGACCTCCAGAGAAGGATACTCCACCACACTCCTTGGTAGCATATTCCACTGCCGAACAGCTCTTACTGTCAGGAAGTTCTTCCTAATGTTTACATATTGGGAGAAATGTTGGCTGCCCTCTATTGGCCAATACAAGGATCATTTTTGCCCCACTACCCCCAGCAGAAATTAATCTGAAATCTTCAATTTTGACTTTCAGGTGTCTCTTGCAGACTTAAAAAAAAAAAAATGCACGCCAGCCTATGAAGCTATTTGAAGCTTCTTCTTCTTCTTTGACTAACCAGTCATTTCCATTATAGTTTTGAACAGTTTAAAACAAATTAATCACAACACATCCAACCTTTGCTGGCAGGAATGCATTTTACCTCTAGTAAACAAGTGGAGTTTTTTTTCCCCCTTTTGGAAAAATGTGTTTCAAACAATTAATCACATGATGGGACAGTCACTACAACCAAACCCCAAAATAGCCCTACTCTCTCATTTTACTCAAGAACATAACCTGTAAAGACCTCATCCTCCATTTATTAGCTGCAGCTGGATTAGAGATTGAAAAAAACATCAGAAAACTTCAAATGCAAATCTTTTTGAAGCCTGGATTTCGCAATTATGTGTTTATTAGACAAACATCATATTTATGGACAGATTAACCATTTCACAAAATGAATATTGATCAGGAAAGGGGGAAGGCTCTCACTTTCTATACAACCTGGTATCCTTTTTATTGGCTTTGTTAAGACAACTGAACATGGTTTTCACTCTCCATCAAACATGGTTTTCAGCCTCCATTGACTCATAGGACCTTATGGAGAAGCACTTTCATTTGATTGCCTTTCTTGGAATGTCTAAAACCACAACCATCAGCCACTATTTTTCTTTATTTTCTGTACAACCATTAAGCTCTATTTTCCATGCATGTGTATGTTTTGCTACTTGAAATTAAAAATCAATTTTAAAAGGGTGGAAAGGAGGAAAAAAAGATGAGGGCCAGAGAAAGACATTCCCAGGCTATAATGACTCAAATATTTCTCCATTATAAGATTTAGACTTGAAACAAGTGACAGCATAATTAATCAGTCATGCCTGTTCACCTAATTAGTGAATACAAAGACGGCCAAACACACAGAATATACACTTATTTTTGCATGGTTAATCTAGTTTTAAAAATTGGGAGGGTATCAAATGAAATCCTATTAGTATAAAATATCAGAGTGGTTGGCATCTAGACACTTTCTTAGAAAGCAATAACTGCCTCTTGTGTAGGTTTAAACCTTGAGAACTTTTAACTGGGTCACCAATTTTCATACAGCAGTGTGTATTTTGGATCCCTACTCTGCCAGATGTATTAAAAACTGAAGTACTAACATAGTGTTTAGGATTAACGAAATCCTGCTACTCGCTGATGATCAAGGTGCTGGGTGGAAATTAAATGAACCTCAATAGCTTCCAAACCAGGAAAATCAGCCTTGTTATATAATTTCTTCTGCCATTACTCACTGTCTGTAGAGTCACAGTGTTAGACAGGATTTGAAGGATTATCTAGAAGTGACAGTATCTCATAGGTTTACATTTCAACGTACTGTATATGCACAAACTTATTCTTATCCAACCTCCTTCTCTTATCTACCTACCTCATTTCCTGCTTATGCACCAGAAGTTTCCTATCCATGCCCACACCTGATATTATTGCAGTCTTAGGTGCACTCAATCAACCCACTGGGTCCCCTTCAATATATCTAGCAAGGAAATTCCACACCTCTATGCAGAGATTCATGCCTGTATTTTCATGCATCTCTCTGCCAATCAGACTGTTTTCATTGTTAGTCTTGACAGTGATGAACACCTGCTGTGGCGGAGTGGGGGAAAGGAGGCCCACATGCAATCACTCTAAATCCTATGCATTTCATTCCATTTGCTCAACTACTGTGAAGTTTGTTCTAGTACTGATCTATTGTGTACCGGTATATTACTTTGTTTGTACTGGTCAGTTCACCCACTCTCAGAAATCTCAGTGAGGATGGGGGCCATGTGGAATCATGTCGGTGGGCGCGGGATGGGGGGGGACAACAACCCTTTCTCTTTTGGGAAGGAAGTTCCAATAAGCCAGATCTAATCTTTTATCAGGGGAATGGAGAGTAAGAAATATGTTGCTTATGGAGCTGAAGAAGAAACTGAACTGCATGGCAATAAGTAGAAACTGATTGTCATAGCCTTCCCTTGTTCCACAAGAGGCATTGCCAGTGAGGAGGGTTTCCGAGCATTATTTTTAGTGTCTCTCCTGAGATTTTATCCTCAGACACCACACAACAATAAGGCAAGCTTAAAACCTCACACCCGCAGAAGTGGCCTAGGAATTAACAAAAAAAACCAACAACCACGAAGCCTGTTTCAAGAACTTTCAAGAAACTGGAGGACAGATTTTGACACAGCACTATTCAGCATAGCAGAAAGCAAACTCAATGTTAATGAGTCTCGACACAGGACTCCACCTTTAAAAGAGCAGGTGTAGTGTATTATGACTTCTCATGGGAGCCAGTGTGGTGTAGTGGTGAAGAGCGGTAGACTCGTAATCTGGGGAACAGTGTTTGCGTCTCCGCTCCTCCACATGCAGCTGCTGGGTGACCTTGGGCTAGTCACACTTCTCTGAAGTCTCTCAGCCCCACCCACCTCACAGGGTGTCTGTTGTGGGGGGGGAGGGGAAAGGAGATTGTTAGCCGCTTTGAGACTCCTTCGGGTAGTGATAAAGCGGGATATCAAATCCAAACTCTTCTTCTTCTCAGGGAAGGCTTATATGTGTATATATGTTTCCAGTGAACACCAGTTAGCCCAAAACACTTACATATGCTCTTCTTTCACCTCCATTTTGAGACAAAGGTTTTATTCATTAGCCTGTTCTACTAGATAAAAATGGTTGATGGGTTATAACCATTTGGAGAAATCATCTATTTATACAAATTATCCTTTGTGAGATATGCATATGAGAACCCTCCTGGTTCAGAAGGTAGCTGAGGTTAGAAATGAATGAATCTTGGTTTCAGTGTCTGTATCTTTCTCATTCTTTCCAGACTTAAGTTCAGCTTGCAACAATTTCACATCAGTTTGCTTTTTAAAATAAAAGATAAAAGGGTCCTCATGAAATTCATCAGCATTTCTCCTAATATACAAATTTTTGTATGCAATTTTGCCTAATGTACACATGTCGGCATACACCCCCCCCTTTTCTGTTATTTTCCTACATTACCGGTATTTTCCCTAATTTATGAATCTTTAGGGGCACTTCCCCCTAATACATTCATTTTTGTATACATTTGTTGCCTGGAGAATTACATTGCAAAATTTGGAGAAGTGCAAATTTCAAAGGGTAGTTGCATTTTGGTTCACATGTGGTTTGGGAAAATGTGAACTCCCATGAGGTTCACATAGAAATGTGAATGGAACCCCCCCCCCAATTCTTAGCCTAGTGCTATCCTATATAATAAAGTGCAAGTGTCTCTGCGTCCAGTCCCTGTGTCCATGGGATTGCGCTACTGCGCATGTGCCCCACGGACAGCCATTGGGACTTGGAGCGCAGAGACTTTGGACGGGATAAACCAGGACCGTGAGAGAGATTACATGCTTGCATATACACAACCATACACAACCATACAAAAAAAAAGTGTGTGGCTTCCCCTTGCCTCTGCTGCGCTACGGAAGGATCTCTCTCTTTCCTCCTGGTTTCTTCTCCGTTAGAGGGGAAGGAGAAGAGGCAGGCGTGTGCCGGCGAAAGGGAAAGGGGGGTAGGTGGGTGTGGATAGAGAGAGAGCATGGGGGCAGGGAAGGGACTGAGTGAGGGGCTGAGGTGGTGGCGGTGGGTGAGTCACCGGGGGGGGAAACCCCGCTAATTAATTCTAGCACCCGTTAATTTAACGGGCTTCATGATACTAGTAAAGTTATAATAGCCTATCTGGTTAGTCTTTTTTTTTAAAAAAAAATCAGTGTTACAGTTCACATATCATGATCACAGTAATACGCCTATCAGATGTGATTAAAATACAACTGCTTAAAACCCAACCATCAGCATGCGGTGTCCACTCCAATTAGCAATAGCTGATGCTTCTGTCTTCCAGTGGAGAGAAATGAGTTTGTGTGTGGGTCTTTTGTTGAAACATCCAGACAAAAAGCAGACAGCTTCAGACAGCAGATCTATACAAAGATTAGACCCTCAGTAGTAAATCCAGTTTAGAAAGACCCAAGTTTGGATAGCATCTCTGTGTACATTACCAAGGTATTTTCCCGCAGTCCCTCTTTAGGTTTGTATTGTTAAGAGAAAAGCGGGGCTTTGATGACTGATCAAATGGAACCAGCAGCTCTTGATGTTACTGGTGCCTCATATCAATTTAGCTCTGTAATATTAAAATCAGCTCCAAAATGCACTAAAAGGGGCACTGACAATTTCCTGTAAAAATTGTTATTTTCCTTTTAAAAAATGTTTATCATTATTCCTAAAACCCAGTCCCTTTGAATAATGTTATTTTATCCTGAGTAGGTGATGATCAAGACTGGCCTAAAATAGGTTTCTTTTCGAATCTGGTCTCCTAGTAAATATCATTTTTATGCTTTGCACCAGGCAACTAGAAAACAGTGTGGAATGAATAATAATAATAATAATAATAATAATAATAATAATAATATATTTATACTGTCTGGATAATAATATATTTATACCCAGCCATTCTGGGCGGTTTCCAACAGAATATTAAAATAATCTATTAAACATTAAAAGCTTCCCTAAATGAATGAAACAACAACAACAACAACAGACTCTCTTCACCCTTTTAGCAAACTCTACAGCAGGCTTGTCCAACTTCCAAGAGACTGCGATCTATTCCCACTAAACAACAACAACAACTGGCATAGCTGCCAAGTTATCCCTTTTTTAAAGGGATTTTCCCTTATGCTGAATAGGCTTCCTCGCAAGAAAAGGGAAAACTTGGCAGCTATGACAACTGTTGGTGACCTACCCACTGGATTGACCAAAGTTGTTCAGGGTTTTTTTTAGGGGGTGGGAGGGGTCACATGATCTACCATGATCTACCACAGGCACCCCGCGATCTACCAGTAGATCATGATCTACCTGTTGGCCATTCCTGCTCTACAGCATGGGGAAGATGAAAGTTGTATTGCAGCACCATTGGGAGGGCACCACGTTGCCTATGGCTGAGTTACAGGCCCCATACTATTCTCCAACAAATCAAAAAGAATGAATATGCAGTTAAGAGACCACTGTTTTTAACATTGGGAATTGCAATTATGTCTTTAAAACTGTAAAAGCATAACAGGTGAAATTTGGAAAGGGGAAAAAATCCAATTTCCTTCCATGTATATCAGCCTTGACAACCATTGTGAAGCATGGAGAATTGTGTCTATATGTCTTCAGGATCTCATCTGCATAGACTATAATATTATAAAGAAGGGCTGGAGCTCAGTGGCAGAGCATCTTCTTTACATGCAGAACGGTTCAATCCCTGGCATCTTCAGGTAGGGCTGGGAGATACCCCTGTCTGAAACCCTGGAAAGCCATTGCCAGTCAGTGTATAAGACAGTTTCCTCTGTTCTTATGGTCTTTTCCATTTAGCGGCAAGAAAGGGAAAGGGGCTAATCTCTTTGAGACTGCCTGCTTCATCAGCAAAGTCTCTCTTCCTTATCAACACAATTACTTTGGACACTTTGAGGCCAAGCTGGAGATGGATCACCCCATTGTGTTTCCAACTTTTGCAGAGGCAGAGGGCAGCAACTGGGACGAAAACATAAAGCTATTACTCTGAGCCATAACCTTAAAAGTGAAGTTGTGGATAATAATGGAAGATAAATACATGCTCTGTATGAAAATTGAAAGGCAAAATTCACATTGGGCGAACATTGTGTCAGTAGACCAAAAATGATGGGGGTGGGTCGGCTTCCTTAAGTAACCGATTCCTTAAAACAATTGGGTTGCTTTTGTGTTATTTTGAAGCAATTAGAATTGTTTCTCACGGTCAACTTTTTGAATTATGGTTTTTGATGGATAGCATCCCTCATTTTTAAGTGGCAATACTAGGATCCATCACAGGAGGGTGAGAACGAGGCATTGGCATGTAAACCTAGTGGTAAGGAATGTGGTAACATAGGTCAACAGAAATTTTCAAAAAAATATACCTTTCAGCTAGGCAGGGCTGCTGCAAAGCCTTGCTCTTATAGCTACCCAGAATGCTGTGGAGGAAATGGGGGAAAATTGTGAATTATCACTTAATTGGGCGAGTTTTCATCTACTGATGTGTGATGTTGTCTGATCACCTACACAGCTATGGAATGGATACTGCAAAGCTGATTAATTCGCTGGGAATTGCAATGCTACTTTCTGGCTTCTTGAATAGGCTTCTGCTTGCTAAGCTTCTCTACTCCAATGCTGCTATATCAACTGAGAAACTGACTTTGTCTGCTCTGCCTAGCAGTGTGTGCACCTTAGTGGAACTCTCTGGTCCAAGATCATTCTTGATGGGTTGGGAGTTAATGCTGATAGGCACTATAGGCAAGCAGTCTCCTGCAAATCCCATCACTACATTATTCCCAAGAGATGGGGAAAGACCCCAAAACACTTGAATGTATTATGGGGATGGGTTTTAACTTGGCGATGAGCATTTGAAGGCGCACTTGTGTCTGTTCAGAAAGCAGACACAGTGTTCTCAGTGTGGCTTAATTCCAGGTAAGGATGCCTAGGATTGTAGACTCAGCCTGAGAGCAGCCATTGCTGTACTTAATCTACTTATTGCCATGCAGTTCATTTTCCCGAAAACTGCAGTGCTTACAACACAGGCATGCTTTCAGATGAATGCATACCATGTCTGGCCACATGAGGAAGTTGGCATTCTGACTGGAGATGAACTAGGAGAGACCTACTTCATGTTCACAGGGATATACAAATATTTATTTACTTACTTACTTGCTTACTTACTTATTTTCTATACCGCCCTTCATCTGAGAATCACAAGGCAATTTACAATATAAAAACACAAAAATATGTAACATAGTAACAACAACAACAACAACACATAGTTTAAAAGGCTGTAGATTGTTTAATTAGTCAATAATTGCTACCTACTGCAGTTAGATGAATTAATTTTGTAAAACTAGAGAGAAAGAAATATTTGTTTTAAATGTGAGATGTGATGCAAACACAGATCCACCACAACATTACTTCACTTAACATGAAAGATCAATCATTTTACAATATTGTAATTAATGTGTGGACGCATGAAGCTGAAAACTGTATAGTAGAGTACAAGGCGCTTAGGGCTATATGCCAATGTGCAATGATGATGCAGGCCTTTTGCTAATTCCTGGGCAAAACCATATTCTTCCTCATTGTTCTGAAGAGCCAGGCTGCTGCTATGAACTGAAGAACCTAAAAAGGTAGCAAAAATTGGAGAAAATGCCCATGGTGTTATTAATAGTTGTTATCCACTCTGTAACAGCAGGTCCCAGGGCAGGTTACAACAATTGAAAAGTCAGAATTAAGAACACATGAAAGAGATTACATTCACAGGAATAGGGTGGGTCCTGAAAACATACATCTCAGGTGTCAAAGGCCAGGTTAAAGAGGTTTGTATTCAGCATTTGCCAAAAGCTATATAGTGAAGAAGCCAAATGTACCTCTGTGGAGAGTGAATTCCACAACTCCGGGGCTGCCACAGAGAATGCCCAAGGCTGAGGGTGGTGGAACTACCAAGAGAGGCCCCTCTCTAGGGAAGGAGGTATGTAGGGAAGGAGGCCATCTCTCAGATATTTGGGGCCTAAGTCATTTAAGACTTTAAATATTAGCATGAGCACTTTGATTTGGACCCAGAAACAAACTGGCAGTTAATGCAGCTGTTGCGTTTTGGACCAGCTGAAGTTTCTGGGTCATCTTTAAGCCCTATGTTGAGAACAAACCAATGAAGGTTTCTTCACCCTCAGCTTGTTTTAGACTCAGTAAGGAGTCCCAACTCTCTGTAATATGTACCTGTTTCATATACATGACTGGAATTTTTGTCCACATGTGGTGTAATATAATTTTGCACCCACATGTGAAAAATGAAATAAAATAGCCACCATCTATTGTGAAGGTAATGTGTGACACACACCTTACTTAAGTGTCCTGTAAAAAACAAGTCACCGTCATTTAACAAAAAACACCCTTACTTCTACTGTTAACAGTCCAGTATTGATTGAAAGTAATAGCCATGTATTTTCTTCATACCACGTCTTAATATCTTCTTCGCAACCCTGAGGGGAGAAGTGATATTTAAATGAAATTATAGCCGTAGCTCCGAAGTCAAACACCTTGTGAGTCGAACATTTTGGTTCCTGAACACCGCAAACCTGGAAGTGAGTGTTCCGTTTTGCAAATGTTCTTTGAAATCCGAACGTAGGATGCAGCTTCCAATTGGCTACAGGAGCTTCCTGCAACCAATTGGAAGCCGCGCCTTGGTTTCCGAACATTTTGGAAGTTGAAAGGACTTCCGGAATGGATTCCATTTGACTCCTGAGGTATGACTGTAACTCTTTATTTCTCAAGTTACACTCAATTATTATCTTTTACCTAGGGCTCAACAAATTTTTTTTTTGGGGGGGGGAGGCCAAAGAGCAAATGTTTTCTGTCACTTACTAGAGGAATGGAGAATGCTCATGTATAGGGAGAGAATGTGCGTGTCCTGCTTGTGGACTTCTCATAGTCATCTTTTAGGCTGTCATAGGAAACAGGATGCTGGCTAGAATTAGGTAATCTGCTTTTTATTCTTGCTTAACAGTTTTCAAATATGAGCCTTCCCAGATACAGAGCATGGGTGGGAAATCTCCAGCCTGTGGGCCTAATTAGGTTCACCAGGGGTCCCAATGTAGCCAGGGGTCCCAATTTGACCTGCCCTACACTTGACATCATAAGACATCAGCTGTGGGCATGTACAGCTGCAGCTGTAAAGGAACAATCAATATCCTTTCAGGAGATTCCAAGTACAGCCAGCCCCTGCTGCAGGCACTGTTTGCTTTCATCAGAATCAGCAGCTAGCATTCCAAGCACACTGAGATACATAAGAAATATTTCAAATTCTACTGGGAGTACAGAAACATGCCTTGCAATACATTGTACGCTTACCCTAGTATATGTTGCATTTTTCAGTGCATCACAAAACCACTTCTTCATGTTAGATGTTGTGCAAGAACATGGTACCTGATTTGCATGTTCTTTATTCTTATTCCATTTCCAGTCTGTGGAATTGTATCGCCCACAACAGTGGAGCTGCAGAAGGAGAAAAGTCCTCAGTGTTATGAGTAATATAAAGGTAAGTCATGCCAAGCTGCATGATAAAGTAATAAAGTAAAAGCAACAATGAAGCCCTGTTGTTAAAACAGGAGTTTCTCCTTACTTCTCCAAGTGATGAGAAAATCAAAGCACTGCTATAGGGTTTAATAGGAGAGGAGAGGAAGAAACAGAAAAAGGTCGTGCATGCACCCGAAACTTTGCAGGTCCTGTGTAATCTACCGGTATGTCTTTTAAATTTTTACAAACAGCTTATTGGAAGAAAGCAGGTTCCTATAAGGAGGCAGCATAATGGCTAATCTAACTTTAGATTCCCAAAGAATTTCACTGCAGTAATGCTTCAGATTTCAGCTAAAAATTCCATTTGGTAACATATGCTAAATGACCTTTGAAAGGAAGCACTGCAGGATTTAGGCATTTCATCTGATACAGAAAACAATGTGCTTGTTTGGTCTTCTACCACTACGACTTACCATACGCTGAATATCATTCAAAATATTCCACTGATGTTCCTTTGCAGATAGATCTTTATTGCCATAGTTAGAAATAAGCTCATCCATCTGAACTCTCCACAAGTCATTGGCCTGTTTACAAATAGTGTTAATAATTCCATTAGTGTGTCATCATTTTTCTTCACTTTTAAGAAAACTGAAGTCCATCTGCTATGGTCAATCAGTGGCATTCGAAAACATTTAAAGTGGGGTCCATTGTTCATTACATACAGTTAAAAAGAACCTGGGATGGAGCTAGGCTGCCATTGATTTCAATGTTTCTAGCTCCTTAGAAGTATACATGCATACTAAGGCTGAGCAAGCAGCACTTTCAATGCAGTCCTCTTGATATCCTTTGCTCTCGACAAAAGGTGCTCACACACTGAATACTGAGGAGTGGAAGGGATTTAAAAAAACATCCTTCTTCCATAAGGAGTTCACCTGCTGTTTAGAGAATGAGTGCAAAAATGTGCATCTGAACAGGACTCCATTTTCCCCTCACTTACAGAGGAACAGTGTTGCATGGGAATATAGATCCATAATACCTATACCCCAAAGTGGGAGTGCCACTGTGATCCATCTGCTTGGTTTCTTTGGCATGAGCTTCAGGCTGCAACACTTTCTGACTCACCTAAGCTAGGTTGGAAGTCAGTTTGCAGCCTCTCCAAGGAAAGTTCACCACGTGGAAGTTCCTCAAGCGACAACACTGAGCTTACAAGATGCATGGGCTCCTGCTGATGGAAAGCCAACTGTGCACAGCTCTCAGCACACAGAAGGAATATGTTTGTCACATGCCTGAACCACAAAAAAAAATTCAGGTGGTTTTCCGTTGTGGTCAAAGAGCTGAAGCCTGCGCAGTGATGCCAGTGCTCATGACTGGCTCATCAGAGACAGGAAGCAAATATACACAGAGCTCAAGCAGCCACCACTTGCCCTCATGATGGTATGAATCAATGAATATCTAGACAAAGAAGTTTTTGTATGCAGACAGACTTTCAGTTCTACTCATGCTCACTGTATTCAAGGAAAATGAAAATAGACACATATCGAAGAGCGCAGCCATGCATGCAGCTGTTCTAGAATGAGAGTTCCAGAGCTTTCACTTTTTGGAAAACTCCCCCTCTGCTTTCATCTTGTTGTCTAATGTCTGTATATTTTTCACATCCCCTTTTTCTCCTCTAGTCTGCTTCCCCCAAAGGAAGGCTGTGTCTAGGCTGCTGACACCCTTCCTGCCAGCAAGGAGACTACCGAAAAGAAGAAAGCAAAAAAGGGTGGGGGTTAAAATAAAGCGACCCAGTCTCAAAGTAGCCACCAGGCAGGGGAAACAGAATCAACAAAGTGCATGTGACTTGCACGTTGAAAGGCCAAAATTTGAGGGCTGTTAAAATACCTATTTTAAAATAGAAACAGATGACACAGTTTTCTGTAAGCCAGAGTTTGTGTATATACCCTGTGTGCATATACCATAAGAGAAGGGCTAAGCTATTGCACATGTCAGTCTTTATATCTTAACAACAAGCATTCACAAGTGATAGGTACAATCCAGCTAGAGCAGGCATCCCCAAACTGCGGCCCTCCAGATGTTTTGGCCTACAACTCCCATGATCCCTAGCTAACAGGACCAGTGGTCAGGCATGATGGGAATTGTAGTCCAAAACATCTGGAGGGATGAAGTTTGGGGATGCCTGAGCTAGAGCCAAGCCCCTTTTGGGTTACTGTCCCATTAAAGAGGTTTGCTCATGTCGTCAGCCTTCTCTGTGTGTACCTTTGACATCAAATGCTTCTGCTTGCTTAAGATTATTGTGCAAGGAGTTCCACCCCTAAAGGCCCACTGTCAGGTAGAAGCCAGGCAAATATCATGTGGTATCCTTAATTAGTATCTCTCCAGCTGAATGTAAAGCTTAGGCTGGCATATATGAGACAAAGTGATCCCTCAAGGAAGCTGGTCCTAAGCTATTCAGGGTATTATTTTCTTACAGCAAGACCTTGATTTTGACTCGGTAGTATATACTAGGAAGCCAGAGAAGAGGTGCAATACATTGCTGATGAGAAGCCCCATCAGCAGCTGGTCTCTTGCATTCTGTATGAGTTGTTATTCTGGGTCACTGTATAATTTGTTGTCAAACATCTGTCTTGAGATACAATGGAGTGTGCCTCCAGGGGTGAAGTCAAACTGTTGTTGTGTTAGCAGTACTGAAGTGGCCTTCCCAGGGCACAAGCCTGGGCAGTGTTATGGAGGTCCTGGGCTGCCCAGATGAGAAGACCTTCTTCTCCATCTCTCTGATGTGGCCCAAAGGAAAGCAGAGCAATATGTTTGGCACCAACTTGGCTGCAGGAGTTGCCAGAAGGAGGCGTGCAAGGAGCCATGCAACCGGCTTAGGGACTCCACTTCGGATTTGTGTAGGGTTTACTCCTTAGCCTTTTCTTCTCCTGAAGATATCCCACAAGGCCGTGGAGATTTAGGATTGGAATTTTCCTTCTCTTAGATGGGCTACCTTCCTAGGTTGGTGAGCCCCATCTGCATACCCTCCAACATTTCTCTAATGAAAATAGGGACGTTCCATTCCATAATGATAATTTTTACTTTTTATGCCCCACACATCTTGCCCCAGTCTCTCTGCGCAGCTTCCAATGTATATAAAAACAGAATAAAACATTAAACATTAAAAAAATTCCCGGTACAGGATTGCCTTCACATGGCTCGGGGGTCGGTTAGCTCCACACCCTGCAATATTTCTCCAATGAGAACAGGGACGTCCTAAGGAATAGCGGGGCATTCCAGGATCAAATTGGAAACTCAGACAGTTTCTCTAAATCAGGGACGTCCCTGGAAAATGGGACAGTTGGAAGGTCTGCATCTGCCCCTCACTTCCCTCTACAGCACACGCAGAAACCACCTTCTTGACCATTGCACCCACTCTTAGTTGCATCCATTCAATCTTCTAGAGCCTGTCTTTGAGTGCAGGTAAAGGTAAAGGGACCCCTGACCATTAGGTCCAGTTGTGACTGATTCTGGGGTTGCGGTGCTCATCTCGCATTATTGGCCGAGGGAGCCAGTGTACAGCTTTGCCAAAATACAGTGGTATCTTGACATCCGAATGACTCGACTTCCGAAGGTTTCGACTTATGAAGTCGGCAAACTCGGAAGTCTTTTCGCTGCGCGCGCGGTCAACACATGCGCAGAATCGCAAAATCGCGCTTTGCGCATGCGCAAAACGGACACTTCAACAACCAAAGGATTCGACTTATGAAGAGCGCCGTGGAACGGATCACCTTCGTAAGTCGTGGTACCACTGTATACCTTTGGTTAAATAATGGATACATACCATTTCCTTTCCTGTATACAGGACCCCAAGTATTGCCATTTGGATAACAAGGACAAGGACAAGAAGACCCATGTACTGAAAATAAAAATAAACATATTACTAGGAAAGCTGCACAAAATGGCATTAATAAGGTCTGTGTGATTAATATGGAGAGGAATTTCAGTTACTAGAAATGTTGGTACCTGCAAGAATAATTTATGTGTATTATAGGAATGAGTCATCGTTGTAAAACATACCAGCTTTGTAGCTGAGCACCAGCTGCTGGGTGATGAATTGCACTATCATGTTAGGAATGTAGAAAGAACATAGGAAGCTGCCTTATAGTGAGTCAACTCCTTGGTCCATCTAGCTCAGAATTATCTACATCGGCTGGTAGTGCAACATGGAGATGCTGGGAAATGAACCTGAAACTTTCCACATGCTCTACCACTTAGCTATAGCATTTCAATTGGAAATTCAAATTTCAAGATACCATATCCTGTGTACATGCTGAGGGATGCATTTTGCCTTTCCCCAAGCATGTATATATTTATAATGCAATGCAATGCAATGCGTTCATTTGTCAATGAGTGTGTTCTGAACCAAAATCTTAGAAAGAGAATCTTATTCTTGACTGAGTAAATGTTGTGCAGTGAAAAGCAAAGCAGTATTATGAGCATCTCCCTAAGATGCCCTGGCACCTTGGTACATACATTCGTTTCTTTACAGAGATTTTGTAAAGTGTTAAAAATATTTCTACAAAGAAACAATCTTCCCTTCCAGCTAGAAATCTGGGCAGAGCCTTTGTTTTCTAACCAAGCTGTTTAAAGGTCTTCCACTGAACACCCTATTGGACACACATAGTTCCTTGTGTTTTTGTTAGACATGTTGTTGTTTTGTAGGGTCCAAGGCATGACCAGATAGATTGGAACAATAAGTTGCTCTTTTGCTAAATGATCATAATGCAACAATCGTACAGTCATTACTCATTTATTGCACAGGTTCCAGGTGGGTTTTTTCTCACATCTGCTTCAGAGAAATCACATTTCTCTAATGCTCAAATGACAATATTGTGTAGAAAATGTAATCGAGTGAGGAAGTCATTGTGGTTTAGAATGCTGTCACCTAGTTGCATGAATATAATGGACACCCACTGAATAGATCCCATTAAATCACAGGTGACAAGCAATATAACTTTATCGTTACCTTTAAGGGCTACACAGCAGAGACAGATTTAGGGGAGTGTTTTAGCAGTTCAGCTGCATTGGTTGCTGAGCCTCAGGTGTGCCAGGGGATGTCTCAGCTATTATTTAGAATGTAGAGTACGAGAAGCAGGGCAATAATTTTGGCATTGCACAGGGTGCCACTGAAATTTGAGACCCCAAGGTTTGCCACTGTACATAGCCTGGGACCTTATCCCTTACCAACACGTCAACACATTTGCTGCAATACTCTTCAAACACCCTCCTCTGGGTGACCCCGCCCACTTAGTTAAGGAAAGAACCAAGCGTAAGGGCCTTCTCTGTGGTGGCACCCCATTTTGGAAACGCTCTTCCTTAGAAGGCTCATCGGGCTTCTATGTTTCTCTCTTTTTTAATGCCAAATACACTTTTATCATTCCTAGGTTTAAAATATTTATTTAATTATTTGATTAGGATTCTGAATCACTTCTGATTACACACACACACACATCATCCTAATAAACAGGGGGGGAATCATATATACAAAAGATTAACAACAGTTTCATAATGTAAAAATGATTTTAAATCCAAGATAGACTGGAATCAAAAGCTCCACTTAACAGACTTGATGAGATATTTGAAGAGATTTTAGTACTGATCTTAGCATCTCACTTCCCTCCTAACATGTTCAGAATTTACCTAGTGAAGAAGGGACTTGCATTGTTGATGAATATCTGACCAGTTCCAAGACAAAGTGGAAAAAGACTGAACAATTTTACTGCCCCCTGTAGTGAGACTTCTGACTTTGCCTTGAGACTTCAGTGGGAGCTATTGCCAAAATGAAATTGGCAAGCAGTATCTCTAGACTTTGCTCTGAGTCTAATCAGTTTTTCTCCTTTTCTGTACAGTACTCCTCTGCAGGCTAAGCACTCAACCTCTCTGTGCTGGAACACTTGAAATACAGTATTCTATTAAGGATATATCCCTGTGTACCTGTAGTACAAGCAGTAAGATCCCATCAATTATTGTGCATTTTGCACCACTCATTCTGCTTTGGGATGCAGAACTATCTCAAAGGTTAAACCACTTCGAGGATTGTTGTGGGGAAAGCGAAGTGTGTATTGTAAGCAACAACTTTGTGCTAAGGATTTTCACAAGTTATACTTACCACAGCTACTAAACACCTGTTTCCTCGAATGCTTCCTAAGTATCCCAAGAGTCCAATAAAAACAATGATGGATCCAATGGCAAGTAGCATATGAGAAACAGAATCTGCCACTGAATGTCCTCCTGTGGATACTAAAAATAATTTTAAAATGTATTTTATACTTTTAATTTCTTAATATGTGACACTTAACATAAGATGTCTGGAGCCATACATGAATATGTGAAATTGCTTACATGAGACTCTGAAACAAGGCAAATTGCTTACATAGACTGACCCGTGCAAGAACATCCTTTCCTGATATTAGGTTATCCATTCTGGAAATATCTATCCTAGTTTGCTGTCTTGGAGAAAATAAATCTTACCTTCATGAATTCCTGGATTATTATTTTTTTACAGGCCTACATGTTTACTAATAGTAGTCACACTACTGAAACCCTAAACCTACCTGGAGGCAATTCTTGTCTAGGTAAAGGTAAAGGTAAAGGGACCCCTGACCATTAGGTCCAGTCATGACCAACTCTGGGGTTGCAGTGCTCATCTCGCGTTATTGGCCGAGGGAGCCGGCGTATAGCTTCCAGGTCATGTGGCCAGCATGACAAAGCCGCTTCTGGCAAACCAGAGCAGCACACAGAAATGCTGTTTACCTTCCCGCTGTAGTGGTACCTATTTATCTACTTGCACTTTCACGTGCTTTCAAACTGCTAGGTTGGCGGGAGCTGGGACCGAGCACCGGGAGCTCACCCCATCGTGGGGATTCGAACCGCCAACCTTCTGATCGGCAAGCCCTAGGCTCAGTGGTTTAACCCACAGCGCCACCTGCATCTTGTATAGATGAGGGCAAACAAGCTGAAGTTAACTCCAGGCAAGATAATGCTGTGAGTTGGGAGATTCCAGCTCAAGAAGGATTACCGCTATTTCTAGATAGTGCCCCCCCCCCCAATAAAATTCAATATCTGCAGCTTGGAAATGCTCTTGCATTGGTGCTGGTTGGGGAAGCCCAGGTAGCATTAATACTAGGTTTGTGTTTTTCCAGCTTTGGTTGGTATACCAACTGCAGCCACAGTGTTTCATTCTCTAGTTGCATTGAGAGTAGCACTTTATGTAGGACTGCCTTTAAAGGTGGTCCAAACTCCAACTAGTTCAAAATTCAGCTGCCTAAACCCTGAGAGGTAACTATTTCTCTGTGGAGCTGTCAAACTCCACCCTGCTATTAGTTACATGATCACTTATCCTAAGATGAAAGAGAAGTAAATCAAGACTATGTCATCTTGCCAGGCTTCGGAACTGAACTCTCAGTGACCCAATTCATTCTTTGAAGCTGGGAAAAGCAAAACAAAAAAAGCACCAAGGTTGGACAATTCAATGGTAGTTATCCTATGATGATAGCATAAATGTACCCTATACTGTGCAGCAGAGCAGTGTGTCAGCAGCCAGTTCATATGATAAAAGTGTATTTGAAGTCGTGACTCATTGCTACATCAAAACCATCATTTTAAAAGGGTTTGAAAACATCAATAAAGTAAGCAAAACTGTGGTGTCTAAAACAAGCCTAAACTGAATCTATTAAGAACAGAGTTAATAGAGACAGATAGCAAGAATTTGTCCAGAATGTATAATTTATTGTTAGAATGGCATCTGAAAGATGAGCAAACAAAATCGGTTATGATTGATTGGGCCAAGAATTTGGGTCACAATGTAATGATGTCGGACTGGGAAAAATTGCGGAAGAAGGGTATGAAATTTACGGCATGCACGGCGCTGAAAGAGAATTTAATGAAAATGATGTATAGATGGTATTTGACTCCGGTAAAATTAGCGAAAATGTATCACAAAGGTGATAATAAATGCTGGAAATGTAAAGAAGAAGCTGGTTCATTCTATCATATGTGATGGACATGCCCCAAGATAAAAGGCTTCTGGGAAATGATTTATAATGAAATGAAAAAGATATATAAAAATACGTTTTTGAAAAAACCAGAGGCCTTTTTACTTGGAATAGTAGGGGAAGAAATCCCAAAAAAAGATGTCAATCTGTTTATGTATGCCACCACAGCTGCGAGGATTTTAATTGCAAAATATTGGAAAAAAGAGGAATTGCCCTCTTTACAGGAATGGCAAATGAAAATGCTGGACTTTATGGAACTGGCAGAGCTGACAGGAAGACTCCGAGATCAAGCAGGGGAAAGAGTGGAGGAAGACTGGAGAAAGTTTAAAATATATATAGGGAACTACTTTTGAAAGTTGAAAATCTGAATATCTAGGGAAATACAGAAGTTAAGGCAATAGGGAGATAAGAGGAGTTTATAAGGTTGAAAAATTGATATGCAAATATAAAGACGAGATTAAGAGGAACTAAGGTGATTATAGTATGAAGGAAGTAAAAGAGATGAAATAGAAACTGCTACAGTGATATTCAAAATGAAAATCAGATAGTGGGGAGTTGGGGAAGCCAAAAAGACAATGATTTAAAAAGTTGATTAAAGATGATATGTTTATGTTTCTGTTTGTATTGATGTTTTTTTTGTTGTAATGATGTTCTTTGTATTTTTGGTATTTTTTGTATTTTTTGTTTGTTATAAAATGTTTAATAAAAAATATTTTTTTTAAAAAAATAAACTGAATCTATGAAGATTGAGCCACGATAGGGAATCCGTTAGAGGGCAACCATGATACTTACTGGAAAAAGCTGATTGCAAATTGTGTAATCGCAATTATATAATTTTGTAAAAAACAATGTTATATTCCATCTTGCTATAAGGCAAAGTGCAATAAACCACCAGTAGTTGCAATTAACTTACAATATCACACCATCACTCTAAATTAAAAGCCAGGTGTAAAAGAGTGAAGTGCATTTTAGAAGTTATGAATTGTGGTGGAATACACACACACACACACACACACACAAATGAATGTGCCATCTGGGCATCTATTGCGTGGGGAATGTGCCATTCCAGTCCACTTGAGTTTGATATCTCTGCCCTACCCCGTGTATATTAGCTATAATATAACTAGCTATCAAAGAGCCAAAATTTGTCTTTGGCAGAACTCTCTACCATCAGCCCATTACTACTATTTATTATAGCCCGTATAACTGTGTTCTAGATAATACTGGCCCTGCAGTAAGGGTCAGTGTACACGCTATTGCTGCTTTGTGTGGGGCACCATAAATAACACTCTTCTCAATGGCCGCAGTAACACTGAGAAAATTATCTGGTACTTGTGATGAGTTGAGCCAAATAGCTTGCAATATGAAGTGATATAAAACAGCCTCCACACAGTGGCTGTAACATGTGTACCAGTTTGAATGATGGTTTATTTTCCTTTTCAGAATGACTGAATTGATTTCTACCTAAACGCTGGAAAAGCAAGCCATTCACAATGTTGGATGGTTGGTATATTGAAGCCAATAGGGCTAAGTTAGTTCTAAATCCAAGTATTACAGCTTTACAATTCTCTAGTTCAAGCTATCTGCTTTCTTTCAAGTTTGTATAATGAAAGGCATCATAACATGACAACAAGACTGATATTTTGATTCCTGGCTTTGTACAGTAAATGTTCTAAGGCGATGCTGCCATCTTGTGGGAAGTGAACATTTTAATGGTTAAATGGTTAAACACTTTCATTTAAAGGTTAGACTTAGAGAAAGTTATGGGCAGGCGCTTATACTCACACAAAAGTCTGAAAAACCTGTTTCTGTCTAGCGACATCCAAAGGCCAAAAGTCACAAGCAGAAGACCTAACACCTGAAAGCAATACATAATGGCTGTTTGTATCTGAATTATGCTACAGAACTTATAATGTTTAATTCCTGTCTAACGGTACACGAAAACTTCTTACCAAGAAAATTCCATTGAGGATGTTTAAGAAGTATTTTAGTATGAAGAGTTTTTCACTTCTTCTCATTTTGCTCTTCATTTAAATGGCACCTGGAAACAATGGTTGCACATGGTGATATTTATATAAATAGCTACAAACTGAAATGCATATTTCACATTAGTTTTAAATGGATATTGCCAGTAAAATGTATCCATGTTTTCTAAAACAGAAAATATTTAAGGACATTCCGTCTTCTGCTGTCCACTTTTCTGTCTTTCTTACTGACAGGTCAAGCAGAATTAACAGCTGCACATTTCCCCGGTCTCTCTCCCGACACAGGCCATCATACAGGGTGATCAAAGCAGTTTCTGTGCCAAAACAGGACCTAAACCTCAACTGAAATGAATCTAGGCACAGACAGAGGTGTAGGAAGGCTGGGTGGTACCCGGTGTGGAAAATTTCTTGTCACCCCCCTCCCCACATTGATATTTTTTTTGCCTGCAAAAATGGTTTTACGTTATTTCATATTTTCTTTCAAAGGAATGTGGATTCTGGGCCTCTGATAACAAGTAGATACAGATACTTAAATCTACAGGATGGATTGTGTTTTGGCTTCTGTTATATTATTTTTATTTATTGTTTATTTATTTAATGAAATTTATTTTTAAAACCTGCAAAGTGGTTTACCAAAACAAGAAACAAAAAAACAAAAAACAAAAAAACACCACAGCAGCAAGAAATTAACAATCCTACTTTAAAACATACAAAAGCTAAAATATTAAGATTAAAGTTACTTCAACTTCCTAAGTATCTAGGTATGCTTGCCTAAAGAAGAATACTTTTAGCAGGTGCCCGAAAAGAGTCTAGGAAAGGCACATGCTTTGTTGCAATAGGCAGGGAGTTCCAAAGTGCAGGTGTTGTCACAGTAAACAATGCAGTGCAGATATTATGTGGAACCTCTAGTAGTGCTTGAAACTACTGAAGGGGAGGTTTTATTTATTGTGATTTCACCATGCTCTGTATTATCTGAAAAGGAAAACATTTATTTAGAAAACAGGACTGCACAGCAACCATCTAGTCTCATCATGATCAATGGGGCTTATTCCTGGGCCGATGGTACGTAAGATGGGCTGCAAAACTTTGCACCCCTTTCATCCAACAAGAAAGCATGTTCTAGGAGCAAATCAGTTCCAGGATTAAGTCTTTGTGTAAGCTCTTGCAACATTATATAGAGTGGGAAGAGAGGAGCAACTGGGTGTAACAATATATTTGGAATAGCAGATTCTTCCAGTGAGGATCTTAATGACTTTATTTATTTAATGTTACATGCTGTTGGATTGCAAGTGGTTTGCAAAATATAAAATAAACATCAAAATATATTTTAAAAATCCCAACAACAGTTAAAGACAGGTATTGAAAATATTGAAAAGATTAAAATTCAACAGTAAAATTCAAATGGATAAAGCACACGCAACTTCTGCATGTCTGGATAGGATTGGCTTAACAAAAATGTTTTAAGCATGTGCCCCAAAATCAAACTGGGTAGATGCATGAATAATTGTGGATTTTGAGAATTGTATCCTTTTGTATGACACCCAGAGAGTTTGTTCTATAAGACATTTGACAGATATTATTAATAAATAAAACAAATAAGAAACTTCTGGCGCCACTTATCTCATAATACACACAGCACAATATTATTTTCCTCTCACCTCTAAGGAAGCAAACCCACAATATAGTTCTTCGCAGATACTCCAATTTTAATGTTAATTCCAAATCCCACTGTTTAGATTTGCCGCACAGTATGGTGTGTTGATAAGGATTTACTTCCTTGTTACTGAGGTTACTATTTACATGTCTTTGTAAATGACATTGAGGTTGTTTGACACTCACATTACACTTAATTTGCTTTCAAGAATCATTCTCTCTCTTTCTCTCCCTTCTACAATTAAAAAAACAACAACCTTAGAGATGAGTTAAGGTACTTACAAATCCAATGATGTGCCCAAACCATGGAAATGGTAAATTCAGTCACTTGGGCTTAATTTCTACCTCTCGTAAATATATAGAATCCAGATTCTCCCATAGCGCACTCACTTACAACTTACCTTGCATATGAATCCCAACCTCAAAAAACAAACAAAAAAACCCACACTTGTGAGACTCCTATATAGGGGGAAAGTTAAGAAAACAATGTTTATTGGATTCAGTTCAGAAAATCCAATAGTTCTCATATACATAACTTCACACATAATCTCCAAGGCCTCTTAAGAGAGCTTTTTAAAATAATAATAATAATAATAATAATAATAATAATGTTTTATTATTGTACTCTCTGTAAATGTTATCCTTGTCTCTGGAATGTTTTGAAATGGTTACTTTGCTGAAATATAATTTAGGGGAAAAACTTATTAACCCATGGGTGATATTACCTAAGAAATACAGTCATACCTCGGTTTAAGTACACTTCAGGTTGAGTACTTTCGATTTAAGTACTCCACGGACCCGTCTGGAACGGATTAATCCCCTTTCCATTACTTTCAATGGGAAAGTTCGCTTCAGGTTAAATATAGACTTCCAGAACCAATTAAGTACTTAACCTGAGGTACCACTGTATCATGAAACAAGAGCATTCAGTAATGACACACTAGAATAACCTAAGGAAGGGAACAAGAAGGCCTGCCACTTTTTGCCATTTGAACTCTTGGCCATGAAAATCACATAAAACCTCAAAATAAATTATTGCAATTATACCTCTGTGTGAGTGATATTGCTTTGTAAGTGACAAAGCCTTCAGTGCCATTTTAGTTTCTTAATGAGGGCAGATGATTTTGCTCTCACATAGCCTATAAGGAGAATTTCTGAAGTGAGGAGACTTGGATACGCCATGATTTAACACTCTTCCCCAGCATGCCCCCAGAGGTATCCCATGTCTAGAAACAGAGCTTTTAGCTAAAATTAGAGAAGTGCTTAGCATCATGATGTTTACAAGCCTACTGAAATGTAGAATCATAGAATTGTAGAGTTGGAAGGGACCCAAAGGGTCGTGCAGGAATCCAATTCAGGAATCACAGCTACATTCTTCTGTTTAGTTGGAATCTCCTTTATTGTTATTTGAAGCCATTGGTTCAGGTCCTACTCTCCAGAGCAGAAGAAAACAAGCTTGCTCAACCTTCCATGTTAGATATTTAAAGATATCTATTATAGCCCCTCTCCATCTCCTCATATCCAGGCTAAACATACCTAACACCCTCAACCGGCTTGGTTTCCAGACCCTTGAGCATGGGTAGGCAAACTAAGGCCCGGGGGCCGGATCAGGCCCAATCACCTTCTAAATCCGGCCCACAGATGGTCCGGGAATTAGCGTGTTTTTACATGAGTAGAATGTGTGCTTTTATTTCAAATGCATCTCTGGGTTATTTGTGGGGCATAGGAATTCATTCATCCCCCCCCCCAAAAAAAATATAGTCCGGCCCCCCACAAGGTCTGAGGGCCAGTGGACCAGCCCCCTGCTGAAAAAGTTTACTGACCCCTGCCCTTGAGCATCTTGGTCGCCATCCTCTGCCCACCTCCAACTTTTCTGATTCGGTTTGGGGCTTTCCCTGAGGTGTGTGTGACTGAGTCACTTGTAAAGTATTCATTGTATGCCCTTCGAAAGGGTTTTGTTTTCAGACTTTGTGGGAAAGTTTTTTTATTTTGTTTTGTTTTGCTGTTAGAATCTGTAGAAATTGATTGCTTTTTCAGGACTTGTGCTTCATTGTTACCTTTTTGTACCACTTCTATGGCTTCAGGCTGCAAATCTTTTACAGATTTGTTAAAACAAATAAATAGGTTTCATAGCCCTGTATTGCACCACTGTTGCATGTTTGGAGGGAGGAGGTTCCTAAAGGACCAACGAGGCTGCCTAGCACTTTTATTTTTCCCAGGAGCTGTGTCACTAAGAAAAACAAGGCAAAGCGATGAAGAAAGATATCCCTAGCTACAGGGCAGCGTCTCGCCTTTCCACGCATCCTAAGTGCAGCCGGCTCCTCTGCATCCCCGTGCCCTCCTCCGAGAGTGGACAAAAACCCCTTGTTTCCTCCTGGGGCTCCGATTCCAGGTGAATTAATTTCGAACTTTCTCGGCTTCCGTAGCGAGGACGTCCTCCTGCGCTCCGTTCGCGGTTGCCATGGCTACACTTCCTGTAACATTGAGGTTAGCCGCTCTAAGCTCTCGGGTTCTGAAGCAGGTCAGTGCTCAGCGTCGGCGGGATGCGGGAGGGCTGAAACGGTCTTCGGCGCCGAGAGCAGGGACGGATCCCCTCTCCTGACAAGACAGCCAGGGAGGAACCCGTTTCGATCGCTCAGATTGAGCGGGGCGGCCGCTGAGCAAGGGCGATGCCTATAACTACAACTCCCAGCGTGCAACGGGGCGCTGCTCGCTCAATGCTTAATGCTTTGCTTACCCCAATGCACTCTGGGACGTGTAGTCGAAGTGCTCTGAGGGCTTAGCGGGCACGTGTCGCTTGTTAGCTTGAGGCTCTGGCTGCTGTCTATTTCTGTCTTTTTAACGACTTAAATTGCTTCTTTTTGGAGCCAAGACCTGCCAAGTGTCACTCCGTTGCATTAATGCACAGCCAGTGTGCCTCAAACTTGGATATATCCTGAGATTTGTGTGTATTGGGTAGATTTATTATTTGACGGTGTTCTGTGGTTTTATTTTAATTTAATTTTTTTAAAAAAATTCTCTGCAAAATGCCACGTACTTCATTAGGGCTATGTAGAGAAACAACTAATAATCGCCATTAACTGTAAATTGGCCCTGGTAAAAGATTAAGGGCAGTTTTAGAGGTGACACTAAAGTGGGTTTTGTTTTTTGTTTTTTTAAAAACCTCCCTTTTAATATGTGTGTGTGTGTGTGTGTATGTATATGTATATGTATATGTAACAACAATCCCTCAGCGTATATAAATAAATAAAATCAGGCACATTGTATCCCCATTTCTATTGCTCTTGCAAAGTGTTGCTTTTGAAAAGTGGTTGGCCAACAGAAATACATTGGCTACAATTGTTATCAAGCCACAATGGTCTTTATGCATGGGACAAGGAGATGAATCGGTGAGGAGGCAGCACAGTTAATGACAGTGGCAACAACTAGACAAAGGTAGGCAGTGTCTCCACAACCTAAACCTCAGCAGCTGCCTACCTGGCCCTTTCCTCATACTGTCAAGATCACTAGTTATACCCCCACCTTTACTTGAGATGGATGGCATGCCATATTATTTTAGAATGGTCTTAAACAACAAAATGTTAACCGTAGAACTAACAGTTCAGCAGCACATGCATTTCTTTTCTTTTTGCCTTTTCTATGTAACAATAAAAGGAATGGAGGACGATGATGTTGATCGACAAATTGAAGAAGAAATAGAACTTGAATTAAGCAAAATCAGTTTTTCATCCTCTGAAGTAGATGATCCTGATCTTGATCCTGATTTATCAGCAGAGGCTTCAAGTGACAGCGAACCAGTAAGTACTCCACAGGACTTGGTGGCATATGGTGATCTTTCTGCATACTTGACAAACTTAGCGTATACAAAACAAAATTTTAAAAAATTCCTTCCAGTAGCACCTTAGAGACCAACTAAGTGTCATTGGTATGAGCTTTTGTGTGCATGCACAAAACTGTTTCAGATACACTGAAATAGAAGTCACCAGACCCTTATATATAGTGAGAGTTTGGGGAGGGGTATTACTCAGAAGGGTGGTGGGAATGGGTGATTGGCTGATAGGTGTGGTAAACCTGTTGACGACTTGTATTCCAATAGTTCTACCTTACGTAGTTCCATCTAGGGTTGTAACTTAGCTGCAAACAACCCTGATATGAAAATAATGTAGAATTTAATTTAAAATGTATATTAGCTTTCAGATGACCTACCAGAATCAGTTATCCATTATTTGAATTTTGTGAAGAGGAGCAGCCACGATGCAGAAAAGTTCATTTTGCAAGATTGGGAAAACGATGAAATATCAAGTAAGTAAGTGAGTTAGTCAGTTTGTTGTGCTACTGGTCAAGGAGGATGCTTATGTTTTACAAGAGAAATTAAAGCACTCAAACATTTTTAGAATTATTTGTAACTGAAAAGTAAGTTAGCAGTATTCAAAATATTTAAATAGACAAATATTAATACTCACTTTGGGTAGCAGTGGCTGTTAATCACTGTTATGGAGATTTGTTTTGTAAATTTTAACAGGAAAATACCTGGAAGTGCAAATTTAGGAGATTGATAGAAACCCTTGTTTAACATTGGCCCTGCCCTGCCACAAATTATGCTTTGATGATTAAGATATCCTAAGTATAGTTTGTATAAAACACTTACCTATTCCTTTCATTGGAATTTTAATGAGTCTTTTAAAGGTAGAATAAGCAAACCTAAACTTGTATGGAACTTATTTTTAGCATCGGATATATAATGATCCAACCTAAAAAATCCCCTGCTCATTTGGAAAGAAGTACTATCTTATCTATATATAATATATGTGCTAGTAGGATGTCTCACTGAAATGAGTTATTTGAAGCTTTGAACAGTAACTTCTTCTGCAGCATCTAAATTATAGTTTCTTTATTTGCAGGTAATATATACAAGGTAGTTCCTAATAATGCTTCAGAGTACTTGGCTGAGTTGGCTTCTGAATATAATGAAGATCCAGAAGAATTAAAGAAAAGGGTATTCTCTCTATATATATATTTACTAGGGCTACTGCCACTGCTCATTCCACTTGCCAAACATGCCTACAGTCTGTGATATGTTGTGGGATCAGTGGTGTGTTGTTGTCTTGACTTCCATTTATGCAACCAGATGATGTGGACAAGATGTCCCTTCACCGTGGGAGTCAGCAACTTCTGGACCATGTGAAAGAGCTCCACTGGCCAGCTGCTACGGTGTGCAATGCAGGCTGCAAAATGTGCCTTAGTCACCAGCACAGCCTCAGGGTAGGCACAGTTATGTGCACTAACTAATCTTCATCAGGCTTTCTGCATAGCCTCTAGCTCAGGGGTTGGCAAAGTTTTTGTGGCTTGGGCTGGTTCACAGTCCTGCAGACACCGTGGTGGGCCAGAGTACACATGCACACGCATTCACGCACGTGCAAACACTATTTCCAGTGCTCCTTCCAGTGCGGAGGAGGTGTGCACAGCTTCCCATTGGCTGCAAGAGCTTCCGGTTTAGCGCAGTACATGGGAGCCGACTGAGAGGGCAGCGGGTCCCCGAGTGGGTGACGGGGGTCCATGGGCCGGTTAAACAACCCCCATTGGCCGCTTGTGGCCCATGGGGCTTAGGTTGCCGACCCCTGCTCTAGCTCCTCAGAATATCAAGGATCTACTGCACAGTGCTGGAGAGGATGCTCAGAAGCAATTGTGTCAACCTCAAGCCACCAAACTGGCTTCTGTACTGGGTACAAAAAATGGATGCCAGCCCTCTCACTCACCTGCATGAATTTCCTGTTCAGCTATGGCTAACATGCTTATATACATGTTATTTAATAATAATCTGGTTATTATGTATGATAGGTATGGGGAACCTTTGACCCTCTAGGTCAGGCATCCCCAAACTCGGCCCTCCAGATGTTTTGGTACTACAACTCCCATCATCCCTAGCTAACAGGGCCAGTGGTCAGGTATGATGGGAACTGTAGTCCCAAAACATCTGTAGGGCTGAGTTTGGGGATGCCTGCTCTACGTGTTGCTGAACTACAGCTCCCACCAGTCCCAACAAGCATGGATGGCCAAGGGTCAGGAGACTTGTAGGCCAGCAACATCTGAGGGCCAAAGGTTCCCCACACCTGATTTGAGAAAACCTTAGTATTTACCATTCTCTTTTTTAAAAAAAAAATCCAGTTCAAATATGAGGAAATTTTTTAATAGGGTTTTTTTTAAAAATCCACCCTCTCTCTCTCTCTCTCTCTGTGTGTGTGTGTGTGTGTGTGTGTGTGTGTGTGTGTTCTTTTTCTCCCCCCCCCTTGCACTAATACGTAGTTCAAATATATGTTTCCAGAAAAAACTGTTCCTAGTGACATTCTTTTTAGAAACAGGCAGGTTATGACAAAAATAAAATTTCATATGTAGAAAAAAATTCAGGATCTGATTAGATTTTGACAGTAGAGAACAATAACAATAACAATATAGCAGAAAATGTGACATGTAGAGATAAGCTTACATTGATTGTCATAACAGAAATAATTTGATAAGTTTGGTGGTTGCTCTAAACTTCCTTTAAAATTATATTTTGAATATATCTCTGTTAAAATACAAACTGCAATACAAATACAAACCTATTGCTGGGTAGGAAGCTTGTCTCATATTTTGCTTGTGGCAATATGCATGTTGAAGTAGACTTCTATGCAGACATCCCTAATTCAATAAGAAGTCTTAAATGCAAGCTAGTGCTGTATTGCATTCACATTTTCTTTCACCAATCTAGCTGTGGTTGTAAACACAAACCCCCATTCGAAAATCGGTGATATTTCTGATTAGCAGCTTAGGAAGGAAAGTAAAGGAATTTAATTCAGTTCTCCTCCTCATTAAAAAACTGAATAGTAAGATTGCTACTCTTACAACAAGACTCTGCACACACCAAGTTGGATTCTGGCCAATACAAGTGCTCCTAAGCTTTTCATCCATAACAAATAACATCTGTTCATTACCTATATTTCTCCTACTATATCTCCTGCAATTTTAAACGATGGCTAGCATAGAACATAGCTGCTTCTATGTATAGTTTGATAGTTCCAAGCTCAACTACACTATCATGAAAATATTTGTTGCTATTTAGGTATTGTCTGAAATAGAAGATGAAGAACAACAGATGAATGTGACTTCTGATAATACAATAGAGGCCAATGATAATGGAGACATTGCTTCCAGTGAAATTGCTGATAGATGTTCTTTGGCAGGTAAACAATCTTGTAAGATAGTGACTCACAGAAAATCACTCATCTTCATGACTTAGCCCAGGTCTCTGAGATCAATATTGTTTAGCCAGAGACTTCAATTATTTTCCATACCTATGGTATTTTCTACACCTGGATGATATGAGCTATATTGTTGGTGATGTTGAAGATGAAGCAGCAACCTCTAGTGCAGAATGTTAAAATAGATTATCACAGGCAGAAAAAAAATTGTGCACCTTGTATTTATGGTATAGTGCAAATTCTTAAAACCACTAGGAGCTGGCAGCACAGTTCAGGGGGGGGGATAGTATCAGTGATTTCAAGTTCTCATGCCTGTGTTCTTCTAGATGACGGTGGCACAGACCTTAGCTTTACTTTCCAAGAAGTTGAAGAAAGATGCAAGCGAGAATATGAGCTCTGGGAAGAAAAGCAAAATGAACTAGAAAATGAAAGAATAAAACAGTTGACAATTATGAAGTGCATGGAAAAAACGCAAAATGAGGAGGAGGAGAAAAGGAGGCAACTACGGCAGGAGGAACTGGAAGCTGAAAGAATGAAGTTAGAAATGTTCCATGCGGTAATATCTTAATGTAGATAATGGGCATATTTAAGACCTGTGGGTCGTATCTTTTATTTATATCTTGTTTTTAGACTGAAACTAATTTGAATGCATTAAAAAATAAACATCAGAAAAAATAAAATATAAAACATACATTAATGAAATACATTAAATTTAATACATTAAATCATGCAAATATTGCACAATAATTTAAACATAAATGTGCCATGTGTAGCTAACCTAGATACAGCTTAAATAAAAGAACTGATACTTCATAATATGCTAGTCATTGATAAGTTCTGACAAGCTTTTCACTGACATGATATATCTTATAATTCAGATGTTACAGGAAAAGAATTATATTGTAGCAATCAGCTCCTTTAGGGTACAAAGAGGACCTAATTTCTTTTTGGTGCTACACATATTATCTAAGAGTGTGTTCAGAAACGTTGCTTTATTGTTTATTATACCAGCAATCAAAGGACCTGTATGATTTTCTAGACGAACAGAATTTAGTAAATGTTTCAGCTTTTGTCATTTGGTTTTTATAATTTTCCAGCCTTTTCTCTTACTTTTTTACATGCACCTTCTCTGTCAGACATTCTTATATCTAACATTAATAAATGACATTGAAGTGCTAACATTGATGATCTATATTATGTACAGCAACAACAGGCAGTGATGGAAAAGGAGCTGATGAAAGAGGAGAAGTCTTGGGAAGAACAAATGAGACGGCACGAGGTAATTTACATACAAGAATGTTGACATTCTTATATAGGATTGTTCTATTGTAGCTTATGTATAGGAAAATAATCCTCAGCCCACATGTCATGCCCAAACCATCATAGGGTAGACTTATTGTAATTAATGCATCTAAGATAATCATGTCTATTAACTTTAATAAGTCTACCTGTACTTTGATTTTTGGCCTCATGACCATGGGTGCCTGGGGCCGTCGGTGCCATGCAGCGTGAATGCCCTGGCATTGAAATTTAAAGGTGCCTGGCCCGTTCATGGGGAATTTTGTGGGTGCTTGGGCACCCAGGAACCCAGGGAGTTGGCACCTATGATACTAGCATTGAAAACCACCCCAAGTTTATTCTTTCAGGATAGCAACATTCTTTTCCTACACCTGCTAGGATAATTACAAATAGTTCATTTTATATTATTATGAATATAACAGAAATACACTGAACAATAAATGGAAAACAGTTCAATATATATGTTACAAATAGATTGGCATCACCTCCCTCTGACCTGCCTGTTTTAATATGCAACCTATTTAATATACAACCATTAATATCAGCTTCTATTTTATATGATTTGTACATCACAATTTTGGTAAAAAGCTTACTTTTTTGTTTGTGCTTAGGAGTTGATTCATAACTTACAGATACAAATAGAAGAAGAAAAGAAGGCATTTGAAGAACAACAAGCTATGGAAAGACAACACTTGGCAGAACTGCAGAATATGGCTGCTGTAAAAATCCAAGCTACCTTTAGAGCCTTCTTGGTGTACAAAAAATATTCCCCTGTCTTGAAAGAAAGGAAAAAAGAACTAGAAAAGCAAAGAGAATTGCAAGAAGCGATGGAAAGGGAAAGGAAAGAAAAGGAGGAAAGATGGATGAAAAGGGCCCTAGAGAAGAAGGAACAAGAGGAGAAAGAAAGAAAGAGAAGGGAAGAAAAAAAGAGGCAAGAACTTGAGGAAAAGATGAAGAGGCATGAAGAATATGAAAAGAAGAAAGAAATTTTGAGATTTCAGCGAGAACAACTAATATTGGAAGAACTGAAAAGGACAGAAAAAGACCAGCTAGAATTTGTGATAGAAAAGAAAATGGAGTCTGAAAATGTGGATAAAGAAAAACTGCTGGCTAAAAACAGAAAAATAGTTAAAGAAGTCAAAGGAGATGATGAAACTGAAAAATCAGAAAGGCAAATGAAGCTGGACAATATTGATAATGTTACAAAAATAACAAAGAAATTAAAAGCAAAAGAAGAGGTAGAAGAACGAAAGGAAGAAGAAACTCTCACAATAAAAAGGGGAATGGGGCCCCCAAATACAGAGAAGGCTTTAGAAATAGCAAATAAGGAGGAAGAAATCAAAAAGGTAAAAAAACAGGAGGAAGCTAAATATGGAAGAATGAAATTAATTGAGGAAAAGCAACAGAAAAATGAAACACAGGAAAAATGGTATGAGAAAGAGAAACAAGATGAAATACATGAAATGATGCATGTAGGGAATGATGACAGAGACCGTTTTTTGACAACTGTGGAATTTCAGGGAAATGGTAATACAAATGTTGTCAATAATGAAACTATTACAATAGTTAATCAGGAAAACAGCAGGCATAGCAGTTGTATCAGCATGGATGTTCAGCTAGATTCTGGAGGCACTGGACAGACAGATGGATCTTATGCATCTGAAAATATTAAAACAGAGCTTGCTTTAAAAGAAATTCATGAAGAAGTCACTAGTCGGGCCAGACATGAGAATCCAGTCAATTCTTTTGAGCAACCGCTCGTGCTTTCAGATTCTATTGAAAAGAAGAGGTTAGCGTGGATGAAAGGATGTAAATCCTGGTCTAGAATTTATAGGGAACATCAGGGGAAGAAAATAGTTGAAAGAAGCAGGCCACGGAAATGCTCCTCTGGTCTGTTGCCTCCTCTGAGTGCTGCCATGATAATGCAGGCTGGCCCTTGGAATTCTCTGCAACAGGTGAGTAAAAGTTGCAAGTTCAAAACTGTCATACAAGTATCTTGTGAATCCTTTTAGTGCTTATGTATTGCGAGCTATTCGAAGGTTCTTAGTGCTGACATAACATTCCCTTCAGAGGAAGTAAGAAGTGGAATCATAAAGTTTGCCAAAAATGCTTGAATAATTTACTGACTTTTATAGAAACTCTTTCCCACATTCCTTGTTCACTGTGTGCTCTAGTTCTGTTGATGCAAAGGGTTGGGTGGGGACTATGGCAGTATTGTGCAGTTAGGCAACCTGATCACAACCTTCCAAGAGACTTTACACCTCTTACACAGCCTGCAGAGTAGTGAATGCGCAAAACGAGAGTTACAGTAGCGTAGAACAATTGTTGAATTGTTGGCACAAAGAAGTATATCTTTCCATTGTGGTGTGTTGAATGTCATGAATTGTTTTCTACCCCCACCCCCTGATATGATTTTGGATTTTTCCAAACTTTTTTGCTGGCAGCTAGAAACAATATTTCGGATGGTATGAAATCACAGTTTATATAATGCATTGCAAATATATTTCAAATGTTGCAAGAGTATATACTTTTTCTTATTGCATGTGTCTAGGTGACCACAGTTACCTTTCAAGATTTGCCGGGCTGCAGCCTCTCCACGTTGTCACAGTGTTCAAAGCTACAATTTTTGAGTCTCAGACGTTGTGGATTGCTTTCTTTGGAAGGACTCAGCAACTGCAAAGATCTAAAATACATAGATGCAGAGGTACTATGTATTTTTTAGTCTATGCTGAAGTGGAAATTATTTCAAAATGTGCTGTTACACATCCACTCCATATACTATAAGAACGTAAGAGCCCTAGTGGATCAAACCAAAGGTCTAGCTAGTCCAGCATCATATTTTCAAATAGCAACCTTCATATGGATATTGAAGTCACCCAGGACTGTTGTCCTGCAGTCATCTAGCATCTTGCTAGTGACCAGCCTGGTCAGGGAGGCTACTTATCAGCAGGGTGGTGAATACACTGACAGCACCCCAAATCTCTCTATCTAGTCTAACACAGATGCAGCGCCTCTAAGCTCCTCCCCAAATCAATAGGTTTTCTGGTAAAAGATGATATTTCTATGGACAATGCCAACACACACACCTTTGACCATCTAGACTGGTCTGGTGCTGTACCAAGAACCCAGATGTGTGCAACTGAATTACCCCATGCCCACTCAGTTTATGCATGTGAGTCGCAGTAATACATGTAAGGTCATCCCCTTCAAGGTCAAATCAGGGATGAACATAATTTAATTACAGACTGGCCTGGCATTAAGTAATAGCACCAACAAACAGAGGGCTTAGTTGCTAGGCCCATCAACAACTGCTGGAGGAGCTGAAAAGGGCCAAACATCTAGACCTCCACCCCAGGTGGTAGTCAGTTCCTCCATTCAGATTAAATATTCTCTTGCCTACAATGAATGGAATTGAAGCAGTATCACTGTAACTGCCTGCCAAAGGCTCATCCAGACACATCTTAACACCTCCACCCAATAACCCTATGTACAGCACAAAGTTTAGGGCCACAGATGATAAACTAAAGCTCACAAGTAAGTGTTTCCCATGTGGTAGGCAGAAGATAGTAATCCCATAACTACACTCCTTTGCCTCTCACCCAGGGGAACCTACGAAAACCTCCCTCCCTCCCAATTCAGCCTGGCTCGAACTGAATTTTGTACCAGGATCGGAGGCAAGAGCTGCAATCCTAAATACTTACCTGGCAATAAATTGCATTCAATTTATTGAGCATTATGAGTAGACATGAATAGGATTGTACTGTTAATTCTTTTTAGTTCATCCAAAAAATGAAATAAAACTTGAAATATTGTTTTTTTTTGTTTACAGGGAAACAATATTAAGGGGATTAATTGTGAGAATCTAGAAAATCTCTGCATTCTAATTCTGAACAAAAATGACATTTCATCCCTTCATGGTTTATATGGCTGCACTAATCTCTGGAATCTTGAACTTTCCTACAATAAAATCACTCGAATTGGTAAGGGGCTGACTATTTCCATTGATAAATAGTACTGCAACCATTAGTAGGTAAATAAATTTTCTTAATAAGATATTTTTATATGATTAACAATAAACTCCTCTGTTAATTGGTTTGGGTTAGTAGCCTCTGTGGTCTCCTCTTTTTAAAAATATGGTGGTTGTCTCAGCACTGAGAGTCAGGTCAGAGGTGGGCAGTCTTGTAGTTCCTAATTACACTTCAGTACAAGTAAACAACTTTCATTTACCAGGGAAAGTAAATAGGTGCCTATTTGCATATTCCCTGGTGCACTCAGTGTCTGTGGTGGAGAGCAGATTTTATATAAATGGCCAGTCTTGCTGATTAACTTGTTTCAAGGTAAAGTAAACAAGAAAGCTCACAGGAATTTGCGGATACAGTTGAAGGAAGACCTGTCTTCCATTTGGCGCACTGTTGATCCTAATGTCTGCTCTCCTCCTTCACTCTCAGTGCATCTCATGCAGGGCTGTCTTAAGCACCTCTGGCGCCCTGGCGCGTGGTGCGATGGATCCCTCCAGCGCCCCCCCGCCCCGTTTCCCAGTGCGGCGGGTGTGCGCTGCTGCACAGCGGGCGGATGCAGCTGTGCGGCGGAGCGGCCGGCGGGCAGGTGCAGCGCCCCCCTAGCGGGCCGGCGCCGTGGCGCCCTGCGCCACCCAGCCTGGCCATAGGGCCGGCCCTGATCTCATGCTGCAATCTGCTTGGTTGTCTCATAGATTTCAATTCGAGCATTTGAGAATATTTTGCTCTTGTTTTCATAGTTTCACCCAGGGTTCCTTTTGTTGCTCAGGCTAGACAAAGAAACAGAATCCAGGCTGTAGTGTACATGAGTATGGTTAGTAAAATAAGGTATACATCTGATTTGTGGTTCATTTAATGAAGTAACATATTAGGAAACTGGTTTTCAAAACCTGAGGATTCAACTGATGAATCAACAGTGAAACATGCACTTGGCTGAATAAAAGCAAAAACTGTCTTGGCTATCTTACTGTGGTAAAAAATAAAAGTAGCCCCAAAAAGCCCCATGAGCAAATAAGATGTCTGCACATAATAAACAAAGGGGAGTATGAACCAAAGAATGACATTATAATTTATTTTATATTTCCAAAACTGTTGCTATTAGTCTCCTGTTATGCAAAATAGTGTCAAGGTAGCTGAATGAATGCTTCTTTCCAGTAAAGCCTCTTTAAATGATGTCATACCAAAGTTTCTGCACACACACCCCAAAAAAGTTACAACATTGAAAGTGAAAGGTTAAGAAACTATTTTACTTCTAGTATATAAATCTTGTATATAAATATTAATTTCAATGTGAACATTTATAATGTCAATGCACCCAATCCAGTTGGTTATGTTTTAGATTGCTAAATTTTCTATATTAAAGTGACAGATTTCTTAGGCACAAGCTTCTGCTTGGAATAGTGACTGTTGGTGTTCATTAAATCTCAAAGATCAGTAATCCAAGGTAAACCAACAAGGTGGACTGATTGGTAGCAGAAATGCTGGAATCTGTGTTCAATCTGTCTTCGGTGCCAGTAGTACTGTAAAGGATTACTTGTTTCAGATGGATTTCCTGAGGTAGAATATCAGAAAGATTAATGTGAGAGTGACATAATATGAATTGATGAGTCTTGGATATGAAGACTACAGGGCCAATGGGGCAAAAGCCTCCTGTCCTGTCTGTATATACAATGAAAGCACTGTGCTTACCCATAAATGAGATGAGTTTGAATGAGAAAGTAGATGTTCAAGAAAACCACTTGGAGCCTGCTTTTCTGTCCTCATCAACTGCTTGGGGGAGGTCTGGTTTGTAAGCTGCATTTCATGTTACACAATCACATATTGATAGGTTTTTTTTAATCACCTTATGGAATTACACAAAGATAGGCTTGTGTTTTTAAAGAGTTTCCCCTCCTTTTCCATCTTTGAGTCCTGTAGAGTTTCCCTGGGTAGATTTGGAAGTTGCAGTGCAACAACCCCACCCCAGTCCTTATTACATTCCGTTCAAATGATTCTGTGGCTGTTTCTTTAAAATGAGGCTTAAATTGCTGTCACTTACCTGGTAGTAAGTTCCTTGAATATAGTAGGACTTCCTTTTGCGTAAATATGCAGTGAATTGCACTGTCTGTACTGTATATAACATTTTCGTCCTTAGTGCCCCTTTTGTTTTCCACATTATGTAAAACTAAATGCAGATAGAGTACATAGTTTAAACTCAGTTGATAAAATAAGGTTGTTGTGTTTTTTTAAAGTATTGCATTATATGAATACTGACTGTTGATTTATCAGAATAATTTAAACTAGTTTCGGATTTACAAATATGCCTTTATTTGGATATATTCTGATTTTTTGTTACTCTTCCTCCGTCTTCATGATTGTATAATAATTTGAAAACTAACAAAAATAAACTAAAAAGAAAGAAAGTCTAGGTTATTGGTAATTTTGACATCAGAAACATATTCCGTTTGGAACCAGCTTTAGTTAGTAAATATGAAGCTTTGTTACCTTCCGAGTTATGCAGAACCCTTAAAACAAAGCATCACATATTATTGTACCAATGGAGACAACCTATTAAAGAAGTTGTGGGCTTTACTAGATTTAATAACATCTTAACAAATCAAAGGTAGCTCAAAGATAATCTCAGGGTCAATCCCCACATTGGCCAAAGGATTCCTGCATGGCGTGGGGTAGATGATCCACATGGTCCTTTCCAACCCTACAGGGGATCAGAAACAGAAAGGTATGCTATTTTATTTTTTTGAAGTGTTAGTAATTCCACACCTTCTTCAGTACCTGCCAACCATGCCCCTAACCATGCCTCCCAAAAAGACCAGGCCAAACTACACATGACACAAAATGTATACTGTACCGTAATTGGGAAACTTGTCAGATGCTCTTTTTTAAATTAATAGCAGCCAAGGAGCCCGTGGGAAGGAAATGTTTAACTCTCCCCTCCCCACTGTTACTTTTGACACACATACACCAATTATTAGCCCTATCACATCACTGTGATGTGATTACTAATAGCACATGGGAGTGGGTGGGGAAGCATTGCTACCACTTACCAGGACAGTGGTGTAGCAGGAGAACCAAATCCAATATTTCCTTTGGTGTGCCCACACAGTCCTAATGCTTTCCACCCCCCTGTATCACCTGACACCATTCCAATAAACAGCAGCAACCCCAATATTAGGATGGTAGTAGAGCACCACCACAACAGCCACTCCTGATGAAATATTTACCGGTAGTTTAACCCTTACAATGCGATTTGGGTGATCCCAAAATTTATTTTTAAAATTAACAGATAATGCACCAAGCAAGAGTTCAACCTGTTATTAGATATACTGTTATTATCAGTCCGCTGCTTTATGCCAGCAGGAGGGGATGATAACTGGACTTTCCTAAGGAAAAAAATTAATCCAAAGTGACAAGTCTAAATAACTCTCTTATATTCCATAAATCCACTAGGTGGTGCAGGTTAGCTTTCCAAATTATTTAACAACAGATTCCAAACCGCTGACTTGCAATGTTGCATTTAAATTTAGAAGTATATTTGAAATTATTTTTTAGTAATTGAGGAATGGTACCCAAATCCATCCTAGTGGAAATATATTTTAACTAGTAGTCTGATTCTTAGTTTTAAAAAATCTGAGAAAACTTAGTTAATGTAATGCAGAACTTGTGACATTTTAGCAATACAGTCTTATGGGTATCTGTTGAATTCAATGCAATTTACTTTCAAGTAAGTAAGTAAAGGATTGGTACTCAGTGCAGAGGCATTTGGTTATAGATAGTAGGATATTTTCTGCTGATTGCTATATTAATATTAGAAGTATTTTTTCATGTCAGCAGAAATATTTGTCGGTATTTTAAACTGAGATTCAAGGCATAGTTCCTGGTTTGAAACTTGGACCTCAGTCCAAATAAGCTTTCAGTAAACTTTTCATCCTTGCAATTCCCAGAGCTGATGAGCCTATTTGTAGTTCAAGTTTAAGAACATCTTGTGACTTGGCAGTAGAAACAGCTATAGTAAAAGCAAGAAGTCTCCGCTGCACGCAGAGTTCTCTGCTACACATGCAAATTTCTTCATTAGATCATGTCCCTAATTCTAACAAAAAAATAATTTTGAAGAATGGACAATCAAAGTGTTATATGGGACCATATGTTGCAACATTTGTATTAGAGCATATTGCAAGCATGCACTGTGCATTTTCCAGTTCATAAAACAGTTGGAATTCAAATAAGAGAAAGTTTAGCATACTGACTTTTAGTTTCTTTCTCTATCTCCATCAGTGTTTTGCAGACAAAAAAGCAAGCAGCGAGCACATATGCCATGTCACAAAACGTTGTTTTCCTTTCAAAACAAGAAAATCGGGAAAGCATCACTCAACATCACACACCACTTCGTACGTTGTAGCTAGGGTTGCCATACACCCGGAATTTCCCAGACATAGCCAGGATTCGGTCGTTGGAAACAGTGCCCAGGTGGAAATTGCTGAAACGTCCAGGAAAATCTGGATGTATGGCAAGCAATGTTTGCCATAAATAAAAATTTAAATTTTTAAAAATATAAACACACAACAAATATCAATTCAGAATCCAAATACTGAGATTACTCTGAATCTCCTGACTTCCCCCCATCCCTTCCATGTGTCCCAATAAAAATAATTACAACTGCATATCAATATTTGGCTTAGCACTTTTCTTAATGTCACTCCAGCACTAGGCAAAGACCATTCTATTTTATCAGTCCTGATTTTATTTTCATTTTTTGTCATTTGATTGTCATGCGATTGTATGCTGCTCTTGTATAGTTTATTGTTAATATGTCTTTTTATGTAGTCTAGATGTATTTTTGACCATGCAAGCTTCCTTGAGAATTTGTTGAATGGAAATACAACATAAATATTCAGTAAAGAAATAAATCCACTTCCCTTCGAACAGAGAATCTGGGGTGTTTATGAATGGTTTATGAATGCTACATGGTTTTAACAAATGGAGAATAAAATACAAAATGTGCTGATAGGAAGCTATTATTACTTATTACTGATTTCAGAAAGAAGTAAGAGTTTGATAAACAATCATATTATGGACTAGGTATGTCCTTCTCATGCTTAGTAACTATTTAGTATGATGATGGAAACAGAGGCAACATACTCGTTTTTTATGTATATAATATATGCCTGTTGTACTTCTGATTCCGTAAGTCAAAACCAATGTATTTTTCTATTTCAATGCTTTGAAAGATTGTAACTTTACTTTTTAGGTGGATTGGAGTCATTGAAAAATCTTCAACGACTTGTTGTTGATCACAATCAATTGATCAGCACCAAAGGACTATCTCATACTCCTACTCTAGTGTATATAGATTGTTCCTTTAATCATCTTACTCATATTGATGGCATTGAAAATTGTGGCCTTCTTCAAATTCTGAAGTTACAAGGGAATAACCTCAATGAGGTAAAAAACAACAACAACACCCTGGCTGTTATCCAATTAAAGCAGCAATTCTAGGCGTGGGGGAAAGTCTGTGGTAGAGAAATTGTTGTTTTCTAGGCTCATGCCAGGCACCCCGATTTTCTCCTTTCCGCTTTTTCATTTTTCTCTTTCCATTGCTTTAAATGAGAAGAAGAATAGCTGTGCCAATTTTAAGTTTGGTGTAGTTTTTTAAAAAAACTTAAGAAGACCCATTCAGGGATCAGGCCAAAGACACAGTCGTATTCTTACAGTACCCAACCAGATAACTACTGTACATGTTCTTCTGAGGAGAATCTGCTGGATTGTTACTTGGTAGCAATGCAACAGTGAGCTTTCTCCGTGATAGCAGTCACCCCTAAATATACTGTGCACTGTTCCCGAGACATCTCTGGCAGCAGATCTCCTCCACCCATGGATTGCTCTATCCACTTGGTGGAAGGTCTGAAGCACCCAACCACACTTTGCAGGGAGCTTAAGATTGCTTCTTCATATGAGTTTTAGTCTATCTGTTGATTATATTTGCAGATGAGAAAAACCAGTGGTTCTGAATAAAAAGCACACTTTGGGGTTTCTAAAGATGTATTTATGTGCCACAGCATACATTGTTTTACATAATACATTCCTTCATGTTCAATAGAGAAGGTGCAGTGCCTCTTCTAAGATGACACTTGGAGTGTCCCATTCTTATCAATGCATAAGGTTTTGTTTGATCATCCTGAGAGGGAATCACATAGCGTCACCACTTACCTGTTTTATAAGACTTCAAATTTAATCTTATTTCTGAAATAATGTGTTGGGAAAGGAGTGTTGGGCAGATCCACACACACACACATGTGTATGCACATGCATGACACACAGAATCATATCCCCCATTGCTGCTGTTGAATGGTCACTATATACATTATTGAGTATACATTTCAGTTTTTCAAAGGAACGTCACAGACTGAACCTCCTGTCTTTTATTTTGGTCCCATTTATATATATATTTTTCTCTACCTGTGTGTGTAACTTCATCAATTGTTGATTTGCATGCCATTTCCCCACAAAATTATGCTCAAAGTGGTTCACAGCATATTAAATGAACAATAATATTTCAAAAACCTATTAAGAACCTATGTTGCAGTAACTGCAAATAGGGTTGCAGCCTTAGTCGTTTTAGTATGATATGCAGTGTGCTATAATAATATGTTAATATGCTATTGATTTATGCTTAGTTCCCCAGCCTGGAAAATCATGTTTTGCTAAGAGAATTATACTTGGAAGACAACAGCATTTCAACTTTGGGAAAGCTTTCTACATATTGGCTGCCTTTGCTACAGATACTTTTTATCTCACAAAACAGGTAAAACTAATAACATTATATATTTTTGAGGGGGTGGATTATAAAGTTCAGACCCTTTTAAAACTGGAAATACAAGGAATCAAGTCTGGGTCCTTCTACAAACAAAGCATACAGCCCATAGCTGCCAAGTTTTCCCTTTTCTCGCGAGGAAGCCTATTCAGCATAAGGGAAAATCTCTTTAAAAAAGGGATAACTTGGCAGCTATGATACAGCCATGGGCCTTTCATACATATTGAACCCTGTTGTGTGACTTCTCTCTTTCCCCTCCCTTTGCTGCAGTATATTGCAGTCGACAGCTGGTGAAGTGCTTCCTGTTGTGTGGAAGGAAGCACTCTGTCATAATAGCTGAGCGGATATTTGGCTGACATTTCTAGCAGGAAAAGCTTCCCGTACCTCTGCTGTATGTGTCAACATCTTTAACATAAATCGTTTGGGCAAAAGTGAGAATGAAGATGAAGTGGATAGGCATGACAATAAATATAGCTGGAATGGATGACAATATCAGCAGAATGGATGATTAAAGCAGTAAAAAATGTAGTAGTTCAGTAGTTGATATTTGTAGTTTCTTTACCAATGTGGCCATGTTCTAAGCAGCTCCATATGCTTTTGCTATGGCATAAGTGATTGGATGTTCTGTACAGAAGGATTGAATGTAATGAAGTAAGCTGTTGAAAGAAAAGCTGTTCCTTTGCTTTTATCCTGCAGCTGATGCAGTTGTATGATTTCTTCTTAAGAGTGTGCAGTGAGTGTCATTTCCTTTTTGTTGACTGCTGGAAGCCCCTATGAATGTTAGGATTGTGAATCCATATATTCCTTAAGAATAAAGCTCCAGTAGGAAAGTCTAATTTGCAACTAATAGATGATAACAGTCTTCATCTTTAGCTTATAATAGGAATAATTAATTTTTGAAGGTATACATGGATGCCTAATAAAGTTTTAGCAGATGAAATACTGGTAGGTGACTCATAATATTTTTTAAAGCATTGCACACATTAAAAATTTGAACAGTATGTTTATCTGGATAACCGCCCCTGTTAAAAGAATGAAGTACATTATATCTGCATGATGTGAGAAGAACACATTTTCATATTTTAAAGCTGTCCTCATTTATCTGTGCCTTAAGTCCATATCAGGGGAAAAGATGGGATAAAAATATATAATAACAATACTAATATTTCCGTATGTACCATATATTTATTCAGCAGAATACCTTCCCCCTTTTCAAAGTAATTGTCCATTAAGTTTTATAAGTTGTATCATGTAGGAATTTCCGTGCTTAAGAGAGCAATAGCACCCCTCTCCTGTTCTTTCGTTCTTGGGCTTTCAAAACTTTCCCCTACCCTTCTATTTCAGCACCAACCATGGTTAGCTCAGGAGAGGCAGCTTTAAAATAAGCATTTGAAACCTGATTCTAACTATGATTTCAAACTCTGTTTCATCTAATGCTGAAAAGAGGAATAATTAGAAGAGGGACCAAGGAGCATATGAGGTTGAGAAGGGAAGGAAGTGTGCAAGTCTGAGGGGTCCTCCAGATCTCTGAACCATTGTTAAGAGATTGGGGAGCATTCTTCTTCTTTTGTGATCATTCATAGCCGAGAAAGATTGCCTTTCATGACCACAGTTTTAACAGTGAGTCCATAAGTGACCGTGGAGGCCAATTCTGGATCCACACGTCCTTCCACAGCGGGGACATAGGTTTCTGGGGAGGAGTTGATCACGGTGAGGTTTTCCAAATTTGCCTTCCTCTTAGCATGTATCTCCCTTTCGTCCTGAGTTTGAGCATCTTCAAAGCCCATGACACCTTTGGTAAAGGCTGTTCTCCAATTGGAGCACTTGCAGGCCAGTGTTTCCCAGTTGTTGGTGTTTATACTACTTTTTTTTCAGATTTGCCTTGAGAGAGTCTTTAAACCTCTTTTGTTGACCACCAGCATTACGCTTTCCATTTTTAAGTTCGGAATAGAATAGGCCTAGTTGCTCTGGAAGACGATAATCAGGCATCCACAAAACATGGGCATTGCAACAAAGTTGATGTTGAAGAATCATTGCTTTGGCATTGGTAATCTTTGCTTCTTCCAGTACACTGGCATTAGTTCACCTGCCTTCCCAAGTGATGTGTAAAAATTTTCAGAGACACCGTTGATGGAATCTTTCGAGGAGTTGGAGATGGTGTTTATAAGTGGTCCATCTCTGAACCATCTACCATACTTTTCCAGCCCCCGTATATAATACACTCCCTATATTGGGGGACTCAAATTTCAGGAAATTGCCAAAAGTTGTTGAGCTTTTTGGGGGTAGGATTGGAGTTGTTGAGCTTTTGGGGGAGGTGCCGTAAATCCCTAACCCGACGGTTACAATCGCTCTCACTGCTCACTGAAAATAGTTCGTGTATGCCTGATAGCCAACAGCGAAAGTAAATAGCAATCACTATTGCCACAGTGGTAGCCAATCCTCAGCAGCCCTTGATGCAGCAACGAATCACATACCCATTTACTGCAGACAATCTGCAGCTCGCGGCTGCAACCAGTCACTCATCACTCCTACCCACTACCCATGTATAAGATGCCCCCAGTTTTCAAAACTTATTTTAGAGTAAAAAAACAAACCTTGTATTCTACACAGAAAAGTACAGTACATATACAAACATATATACAGATACATATACAAACAAAATAAGCCATATCATAGAATTGTAAAGTTGCAAGAGAGCCCAAGGGTCATCTAGTCAAACCCCCTGCAATGCATGAACAACAGCTAAAGAATCCCTGACAGATGTTCATCCAATCTCTGCTTTAAAATATCCAATGGAGAGTCTACCACCTTCCAAGGTAGTCCGTTCCACTGTCGAACAGCTCTAGCACTATTGAGTGTTCCAGCTTGTCAACACTCTTCTTAAACTGTGGTGCCCAGAACTGGGCACTGTATTCCAGATGTGGTCTGACCAATGTAGAATAGAGTTGTACCATTACTTCCCTTGATCTGGACACTATTGTTGTTGTTGTTGTTGTTACTGATTTATTTTTCAGCTTCTAAACAACTGTCTCGATGTGATTTATGCATCAGATAATTAAAAACAGTTTAAAAACACAAGCTATAGCAAATGATTAAAACAAGACTAAACCCTAACAAAGTAGACATACATGTGAAAGACCCATTTATCCAGCTGGGAAAGTCTGACAGTACAAAAATGTCTCCAGTTGTTTCCAGAAAATGCAGATAGTGGGCACCTGTTGTATACAGTAAGGCTATTTCACAGAACAGGGGAAACCATAATAAAAGTCCTGCTCTGAGTTACTGTGGAGTTGGCTTCTGAAATCTTTGGAAGTTGCAGAAGAAAGTCCCCTGCAGACCACAGCAATCTATTGGTTGTATATGGGATAAGATGGTCTCTCAAGTAACCTGGCCTGAGCTTCATAGTGCCTTATATTTTAGTACCCACACCTTGAACTTGGCCTGACAACAGATTGGCAGCTAGTGCAAATCCCCCAAGCAGGGTGTTATAAACTGGTGGTAGTTTGCCCCCATAAGCAACCTAGCTGCTACATTCTGCACCAGCTGCAACCTCTGGATCACTCCTAAGACTTGCCTCTTTTAAGTACCATTGATTGTTTAAGAAATATACAGTGGAATCCTATATATGTTTACTCAAAAATAAGACCCATTGAGTTTAACGGGACATATTCCCAAGTAAGTGGGCATGGGATCACAGCCTCAAACATATGTTTAAACTTCTCCTAGAATTTTTACTTAATTGCCTTTGATTTGTCTGAATCATGACCCAAACAAATATTTTACAAGATGCACTTTGTAATGATCAAGTATCATTTTATTTTATTACCGGTACTTTTTATCAGTATGAAGTGTTGCCTTTTTCTTTTAACACTTGTGCATCTTTAATTCAGCAAAAGTTGCTATTTTATTTTGAAAAATAAACAAGATAATACAGAAGAAAAGTCTGTGAGCATCCATAAAAAACTATCTGCATTGCAGAGAAGAGCAATAAATGGATTTTGACAAAATGTGTATTTAGTGTACATATTTTGGAGTATACACTTCAGCACTTTGCTGCTTCTCCTCCCCAACCCCCACTACCACATGCATTTAACTTTCAAGTTTGTTTCAGTTTTGCTTTCTTCATATAAGTCTCCCAGACTGTCTTTGTCCTGCCTTTGCGACTATTTGTCTTTAAATGATACCAGAAAAAGGAAGCTATTGGACTTTTAAAAAAATATCTTTTACTTCTGTGTCGTCTTTGTAATTTATATCCTTTTAATGCCCAGGGCTAGTGGGACAAGGTCAAGTGGTATTAAGTTTTCTGTAATGTCCTTTGTCTTTCTGGTTTGAATTTTCTAAAAAGAAAAAGGAAAAAAAAGACAAAGACCGCCAGTGAAAAGGAAGCTATAGAATGACAGACTGGAAAAAAAGGATTTGCCTTGTATAGTACAGGACAAGAATTTTAGATCTGAATGGCAAGTAAGACATCCAGTTCTCAAAATTATGACACCCTAAATGCCATCATTAACAAGCAACATAAGATGTATTACATACAGAGTTCTTCTACATCTATGATTTTACTGTGTGCTCTGTTCTCAGTCTGTCAGAGCATTTCAAAAGTTAGCAGTATACTGGACAGAGATTTGGTGGGGTTTCCAATTCAGAGTAGATTCATTAAAGTTAAAGGACATGACTATATTTGTCAACTCTGCGTTCCGGAAAATGTTTAGCTGTTGCTTTGACCCATTACTGTGAAACTTCCACCTAAAATTGCAAAGCTGCCTACTTACAGCCTTCAATTCTAAATACCATGGTCAATAATGCTCCTTCTGTTAGTATAACAAGAAAGCCTTTCTCTCATGCAATAATGAGACAAATAGAAGAAAGGCAATATGTACCTTTTTTTTTAAATGGAATAACATCTTGGAAATTTAATGGCTGCAAGGTTATGTTGTCATGCATTTAAGAACCTTTTGCATGGGAAGCAGTTTCTGAGAACTTCAGGTGTCGCTTGAGTTAAATATACTATAAAACAAACAGATGGTGCAAGGCGCAATATGTCTACAATTACAAATCTCTTTGGGTAGAGTTCTTTCTTTTTAATACCAAGCTTTCTTTAAGGCAGTAAATAACTGTATGAGTAGGTTCAGAGTATCTCTAAGCTACAAAGGTGGTTGTTGTTGCTTTTATATTTAGCTGTGGGGTGGAGGAAGGAATCTTAAGAAAAAAGTATGAATAGGTGTGCCAAATAGATTGCATATAATCAATGTATGCATCATTTATTTCTCATTCTAATAATTAAGATAAGAGTGCAGTATCTCCACTGCACTGATTGGAAGAGATCACCTTTGTTCTGTCCCAAAAGTAGCATCCACTAAAGGGGATTATGTGGAAACTAAGCCTTCCACAGAATTGCTTGTTCTTCTCTAAGGAAGGTCATTTCATTAGTTTTGAAAACCATAGTTCTTATGGTATTTCCTGAAGCCTGATCAATGTTATCCGTTATTACATGGAAAACTGTTACAATTTCCTTCTAGCACCTTGGATAGCTAACAGGCAGTTTGCTACCAAATGATACAAAAAATATTTGGGTTTTGAAGGTATAGTTCTGCAATACCTGTTCCATCTTTTTCACTCCCATGGTTAAGATAGTTTTTGCATTGACTTTCTATTAAAATGTTGGTTGTTTTTCTTTCAGTTTGACTGAACTTGCACCTCTTTTTTCGTGTGTGTCTTTGGAAAAGCTAGATATCAGTAACAACTGCTTATTAGGTGAGTTTAAAAGATAAATGGGAGGGACATTTGTTGTCATGAGTTTCAGATGCTGCATTGTAAAATATAAGTGAGCCCGATTGCGTGGACAGGCGGAGTCCCCCCAAACCCCCGGCAACCCCTGAGCGGAATAATGACTCAAAAGAACTTGCTATGGGATTAAAATTGGCCACAACTTTATTAAGATTCAGATGTAGGGAGACCTTGGCTCAGGCATTGGGCATTCTCCATCCCAGTCCCCAGCCAGGGATCTGGGAGACTTCAGGGTTATCCAGAATGTGTGGGGATTGGGCTGGCTCTGGAGAACATATGCTCAAGCAGAGAGCCCACCCCCCATTCGCCGCCGCTGGAGGGGAGAGCAATGACAACCTCTTGGTGTATGGACAATGCCTCCCCTCAAGACCCCTTTAACAGGGAACCCCGTTATCGCCGCCGCAAAGGGGGGGCGTGGACATCGTTCCATGCCCCCCCCCATTTAGGAAGATAGACTAGGATTCCGCCCAAATCCTGAAACTGCTGAAGTTGTGACGTATTGCTATGGGAAAGGTGAAACCTGCCAATGCAGGGAAATTCCTTTCTGGCCCTTCAACAGCAACCCTGACGTAGCAGCGCCCGTGTACCTGTGGAAAAGAGGTTAACCTGTGAAAGAAGACTTAAATGAGGGTGTGGAGGGTGGGAGAAGCTCTGGAGCCAACTACAACTTCCTAGGTAAGATTCACTTTCTATTGTGTGGGCTGTGTGGTCCTTCCCCTTACCTGGCCAATCCCCCTGGCAGGATTGGCCGATTGGCTGAGGTAGGCGAAGAACCCAGGTATCCAGCCTGGGGAGGATGCCAGTCCGAACTACCAGGGGTCACTCTGGGATCCAGGGGGCTGCATGCGACCGCGCAAACATCGCCCCCCGTTTGATGTGGCGAGCGGTCATTGTTGACACATATACAGAGGGAACTATAAAATGCTTATATTGTTTGTTGCACTGTTCTTAAGCATGGAGTTTAGAGCTGGTATACAAATTTTCTGTACTCCCAGAATCACATTATCTCTTCACCAACACAAATCTTTGCTATGCTTAACCATGGCTGAGGCTGCGATGCTGAGCAGTGCTGAGAGTTTGCTCTTGTGCAGGATTGAAACCCAGATATAACCCTGGTTAAGAGTAAATCTTGCTTAGCTTGAATAATACTGACAGAAGCCTTTACATGGTTAATGACAATGGAAAAGTAGTGAGCAAGTGGACAATTCCAAGGTCTTCTCCTCAACCATCAATCATAGATAAAGGACAGTTTATCTAAGTAATACTTAAATACATATTACTACATAATAGACAACAGTTCAAATTAAAACACCATGAGTTATTGTTTTTTAATAGCATCTACAACTTATGTGTGTTTCTAATTCAAGTTATTCATTCTGATTTAGAGTCTTACTGTGATAAGGAAATCAAAATTACTTTGTATCCTTATATTGCTATATTGCTGTAATTATATATTTTTACTTTATATTAAGCCTTGGTTAGTTTAGTTTCTATGCCTTCATGTAGTAGCCAAGGGATTTTGAATTTGATGAGTAACAACTGTCCTTAGCCAAGAAAAAAGACTGGCCCAGGCATCTACCAATATAACAAAGATAAACAGCATACCAAATAGCATTCACGCAAATCCAGTGAATCAAAAGAAAAGAGAGCAAAAGTTTCATGGAGTGATTAAATGAACAAACGAAATTTGTCCAAATTAGCACCCTATAACAATCCAATATGGTGAACATAATCTGGCCATATATCTATGTTGCAATGATTAGGAGGGGCGAAATGGGTTGGCATTTCATAATCTCTGGAAGGATGAACTTGATTTAATTAGTTTTCTTCAAATTTGACAATTATTTGAAAATAATTTGTTGTGATCCCAACAGCAATAAAAGAATTATTCCATTTATTTTATTTGTACTTTTCTTAACAAATGCAGATCTTAACAGTGTCATTCAGTGGCTTTATGGTTGTGATAGCCTAAGAGAATTATCCTTGCAAGGAAATCCACTTCTTCAAGAGGAGAACTGGAGGTAACCAGATAAGAGTAAGAGATTGTGACAAGTGCTAAGTATCAATATGGTAGCTGAGATTTTGTTCTTTTTTCTTTCTCTAGGGTGGCCAGCTATGCCTTTAACCAAATAATAGTGAAATGTACTTTTGGGGAGCTGTTTCACTTCCTCTCTCCTTTTCTCCCTTCTTCCCAAGATTTTATAGAAGCAACATACATCACAGATGAAAGGGAATGTGAAAACAGAACCATGATTGTATCTTGTTCTGAAAAAAAGATTTGCCAATACTTTTGATTACAATAATTATTTGCACAGAAAAGAAGTCAAGTTAATTACCTTTAATTCCTAGTGCTTTCTGTGGTTCTTGATTAACTTGTTCCACTGACAGGGCCGTCTTAAGCACCTCTGGCGCCGTGGTGCAACGGATCCCTCCGGCGCCCCCCCCCCGCCCCGTTTCCCAGTGTGACGGGCGGACGGGCAGGCGCAGGGAGGCTGCCAAGGGCGCTGCTGCGCGACGGGCGGGCAGGCTCAGCGTGCAGCTACTGCCGAGGGCGCTGCTGTGCGGAAGAGCGGCCGGCGGGCGGGCGGGCGGGCGCAGCTGCGATGCGCCCCCCCGGCGGGCCGGCGCCGTGGCTCCCTGCCCACCCAGCCTGGCCGTAGGGCCGGCCCTGTCCACTGATTTCAACAGTGGAGTTCAACTCACTTAGGCTGCAAGCCTATGCAGACTTTACACAACTCAGCTAGTCAGGATCCTTTAGTGCCAAGAAGTATACTGCGTCTGAAACTGGAGGTATTACATAGTGAGGATGGCTATTAGTCTTATCCTCCATGAATTTGCCTAAGCCACCTTTGTAGTCATCCAATATGGTGGTCTCCTCTTTCTCCAGTCAGTGGTGGACTTTGGGCTCTAAATTTTCAGTGTTGCCCTATGCAACACTGCCTAAAATTCGGCACCCCCTGCCTCTCAAACTTGGTTCTACATTGTTGTTGCAGCACCCAATGCAGCTCGGCATCCGGTGCGGCCAAACTGCTCACACTACCCTAAAACTACCTCTGCTCCAGTTCACCAAGTGGCGAAACTAAAACAAACCCTGCACATAATAACAGCACTGACAGGGTAGATCAGCATCTCATTAGGAAGCATCTTCTGAGTATCCTATCTCCTCAAAATCAATGCTATTAAAACTATATCAACTTCAAACATCCATTTAATTTAATTTATTTGCTTCTCCCTGGTCTCCTCCCCCCAAAAAAAGTCATGTTCATTTTGGACTTCAAGTGGCTCAACAAATACATCCGTAAAAGGGTATTTCCTGTTTCTTGGAAGTACAACTGCTGTTGTATCATGATGGTAGCACTTTCTCCAATGCTGATACTTGTTTACGTAGACTAGCAATTGCTAGGTGATTCCCAGTCTAATTTAAAACGCCTATCAAATTGTGTTCATGTGGAAGCAAACAATGATAACTAGGCTATACTGTTGTCCATTTCCATTCTTTGTAATGATTTGTATTTCATTCTACCTTGTAGAAAAGTTTCTTTTGGTTTTCAAATAATTATAAGATATCTCTAAAGCTAGATTGGCCTCCTTCCCTTTTTCACATTCCTTTCTATGCTTGCTTTGGTTATGCTTTCAGATTCTTTTCTGTCATCTCTTTTTCCACATGGAACTTGGCTGACTCACTTTGGAAAACCCATTTTTCTAAATTTCAGCTCAGCCGAAAGTCATATTACAATATATGCAAGCGCGCACACACAGGAACTTCATTCCCTACAAAGTTGGAGACCCACAAAAATTTGGATCATGCTAGAAGTGTTTAGATCAGAGGATCAGGGAGATCCAACTTTCGAATAAACACAATATATCAGTTCAGCTATTAACTGTTGTATGTAATTAGGGAACAGGCAAGGAGGGTACCATGAACCCGAGAGCCATTCCTGATCTTACCATGAGTACTGGTTCCAAAGAGTCATACCAATTGAGCAGACCCTTGTTCTAAACATGTTTTATATGACAGGTGCAGATGAGGCAACATATATGCAGAAAAATGTAGAAATTGACTAGCACAGCATTACTTGTGAATATGTATCTATATTATTGCATGATGAAGATAACTGGTACTGTAATTGTAAAAGACAAAATAATTTTCCTAAAGCAGTGCATGTTATATGACGACATAACTGTCTTACCATTTGTAGTTATATTGTTTTTAATGGTTGATATTACATATAATTAAGTGTTGCTCCATGCAAGCCCAGTTTAAAAAATCCTTGAAATTCCTGAGCCATCAAGGTCCTCCTACATTATTTGACCAACTGAGCTTTCATAATTGGACAAGAGATTAATTTATCTAATGGGATACTATAAAGTATGGGTTTGTTGAATTCAGCATTCACTATAACTTCAGGCAATATGTTTCAGTGAACTTTACATAACCCCTTGATACCAACAAAGGAATTAGTTGTAAAATTTCCCAATAGGTTTCCTACTTTCATGTCCAGCCAGTGATAACACTGAGGAAGCTGAAGTACTAAGAAATCACTTTTTAGAAATTAAACCCTGGGATCAGTTTGAGCACTCCTAGGGGGAAAGTGTTTCATTGCAGTAATGATTAATAGAACCTCTTAAGTGACAGAATATTCACCAGGAAGTTTTCACTAAATGAAATATTGATTCAGCCGCCACTAGGAGAAACCCAGCTGGAAAAACTAGTGTTAAGATCCCATGGCTCTAACAAACTTTACTTTCCAACATTAATCAACTTGATATGGCATCTTTTCAATATATCATTATTCAACATTGTTTCTAATAGCCCTGCACATGTAGTGTGGACTTATCAGTTTAGTGCTATCACCTAATACTATTGCACACACACACAAAAACAAGAAACATTTTGTTGCTATTGTAGCTATGATGTTATTTATAGAAGTAAGGAATATGAGCCAGCCAAAATTAAGTTGTTTTAGTTCATTGTTTTTCCTTGGGCATCTGTCCATCAGATTGATGGTATATTTCAGTTCAGAAAGTGTCCAACATATACTTAACTTTTCCACTGAAATCCAGGGAACTTAAAAGTGCTTATCCTTGGCTAGATTGAGTCTAAATTTGGTGATATTGTAATTGTTTATAAAGAAAATGGCTTGAATAGCTATTATTTGTAGTTACTTTTATGCTGGCCTGGGGGATCCTATATAAGTTTGTCCCCACCATAAAATTACTGTGCTTCCAGAATTCCTGATCTGGAATCCCCAGTGCATATAAGGAGCTCCCAAACAAGCAAGGGCTTCTTTATTTGCCTTAGTTCATCATGGGCATACCATCCAACATGTCAAGGTGAAAAACCGGGACAGTTATTCCAGGGCCATGCTCCTGCACAAGTCAAGTGACCTGCACGAGATCACAGCCCCCCCCCCCAAAAAAAGTGCTTTTTTGGGATGAAATTGCAGTGCCAAAAATGACTGCCATGCTCTCCCATAAAACAAATATAAAATTCCAGCCCATGTGAAAGAAAAAAGGTAGCCATGTACCTGTTGTCCCTTCCTCTCAGTTGACCTTCTTGAAACTATACAGAGGGGCAATTTCAATTAGGGAAGTATCATAGCAGGGAAGCAGCCCACAAGAGAAAGAAAAAGATAGGGAATCGCATATATTTTTCTCCCCTCAGTTGGGTTTTTTGAAGCTTCAAGGGTGAAATTTCCATTGAGGACGCAGTAAGGGGGAAGTAGGAGAGTTTAATACCCCCTTTTCCCAGTATCACCACCCAATCCAACTTGGGCAACCCCATAGCTACTTTTCTAGTTGTTGTTGTTTTAAATGTCAGGAGACTCAAACTTATTTCTCCCACATCTATTCCCTTGTATTGAACTACTGCCTGGTTTGGATCAGAACTTTATATATATGGTTCAATAATCAAATGAAGTGCATTCTTTCATCTTTAAAGAATCACAAAATGTTTTATTGTCTTTCAAGTAAATAGTTATGTAGTTAAACAAGAAAATGCATCTTCCTAACCATCTTCCTTACAGCAGAGATGATAATAAACTGTGTTTATTCTAGCACTAACATAGCTTTTTCTCATTTTAAAAGGCGGTTTTTACTTAAAGTTCTTCCCAGTTTGAATGTGCTTAATGATGAAAACATAAAGTCTGATGCAGAAAATGCAGATGAAAGAATGATAAACAAACCACAGCCAGGAAGCTTTGCAGCATTTTGTCAAGCTCAGATTCAAAAAATTGATTTAGTCAGCAAAAAAGCCACAACTAGGTTAATGTAAGTATATTCAGCATTTTGATATGTCTTTCTGTGCTCCCAAATATGAGAATATGAATACATCAGAATCACATTAAGGTGAAAAGTTGCTAAAATATCTATTTCAGTTTTTCTTTTACTTAATTAATTCATTCCTTGTGATACCTTTTAAAAAACAACAGTCTCAAAATGTACCAGATGGATTTAGCTCTTCCTCAAGGTTTCATAAAACAAAGCCACTAGTAAGGTTTTTAAATTAACCACATGCTTTACTCTTCCATTAAACTAATGGGCCTTAATTGTGGCTGGATTGCACTCACTGTGTTTAAGACTCTATTAGTTGTTTCATGACATTGCTTTGCATTGCAAGGATGCTATCTACCATTGTAGACATATATGCATGAGGAAATTAGTACTGTATTATCAAAGACCGTGTCTTTACTTAAGTAGTCTTCTGTAGGTGTGAAGTGCCCATCTGCTCTTACCATGTGTGCGGTGTAACTCCTTTCCTTGCATGCCTCACCCCATGGATTAAGTGTCTGAACAGAGCCTAAAGTGTTCACCGCACTCAGGAGAAGCACACGAGTTCTTATTTGAAGTGCTGTAAAACAAATTGGGAAAGTGTTTGCTTAGAAGACTTGAGACACATTTGCTAAATCTCTGCTTTCCTGCACTAGACTTATTGTAAAGAAAAGGTAATGGCAGAATTTCAGTTGTGTGATGTTGTCGGCAAGGGTAATCTGGAGAACAGCATACAATTCTAAGGTGATGAGGTAAAATTCTGACTGAAACAAAATGGGTGTGATTTATAATGGAAAGGGGAAGCTGTCTGGTTAAGATAGACCAGTTGTGTCTTTTCTATCAGTTAGCTGTTCTTTTACATTATGAAAAATGTTAAAACACATTTTAATTTCTGAAATGGGCCAGCATTATTTATTTAGTTTTCATATGTGTGCCCAATGCTTCTGAAAAGAATCCACAGAGACTAACAAAACTGAATAGACATGCATGGGACTGCACTGTAAAACAATCAAAACAACAATAATGAGAACCATAATAAAAATAGTGCCATTCCACAAAGAAAATGGAATCCATAGAAAGCTGCCATTATAATGAGTTAGACTACTTGACCATCTAGCTCAGTATTGATGACCTGTCACTTTCTAGAGTTTCAGGCAGCATTCTTCCTCACCTCTACCTGCAGATTCCAAGAATTGAACTTGGAACACTTTACATGAAAAACATGTGCTTTGCTACTGAGTTCTCATATTTCTCTAATTTCCTGATGGTGTGGTATATATTTTTTAAAATATGGAAAACAAAATTCATATAATAAAATCACACATGACCCCCCCTTCTATGTGTGCCTGAAGCCATCTCCATTTCATGTAAATTAAGTGTCATGTAGCATGATCCTATGTTTAATTGAAATAAGCCCTCAGGTTGTGCAGCAGGGCTTGCTCCCAGATAAGAGTGCATAAGATTGCAGCCTTAATGCAACATGCCTAATGAACAGCATAAAAACTAAGCAAGCTTCTTGTCTGTTTGACATCTCACTAAGTTATGAGGCCCTGTAGGTATGACCTCAAGTATGTAAACTGCCAAAGGTAATCATAGCTAGGTTTCCTAATCCATGTTTCATACACCAGAGCTGCTCAATTAAATTGTGTTGTTCCTGCTTTCAAATTCACTAGGCCTTGCCTACCCATGTTTAAGAATTATGTGCTCTAAAAAAATTAATTACTCTGTCTGTCAGTTAATCTTTTCACACTTAGTTGTAAGTAGCTATGCTAAAATGCACTTCCGTTTCAGTGTTTTGACTTTCAACAGGCTCTTGTACAGATGCCTGGAAATAAAAGACACTAATGGAAGTTGAAACCCTTTTAAACAGTTATAGTTTAAACAGATGAAAATGGCATAAAAGCTTATAAAAGGAAATATAGCTGAAGAAATATAAACATTAAAATTCTTTATGGAGTTAAAGGCATTTTGCAAGCTAGATTGGAACAATAATGATATTAAAGTATATGTCAATTTATACAGCATTACTTGATGCTTCTTTGAATATGTACTTGTCACATCTTTTATTTTTCTTTATACAATGCATATTATCTTTTTTTAAAAAAAACAAATCCAAAATGCTTTTGTTTGTGAAGCATGATAATATCTCACCATCTTTCAAGTAAAAAAGCACAACATAGTAAACAATATCCAACTTTAAAGTTTGTCAGAATTTCCATAGGTATAATAAAAAAATATCAAGTTCACTTAAAGTAATATTGCTTCTTTACATAATGATATAATTAATGTTGAATAATATGTATATTAAGCTGAAATGTTAGAGTCCAGCATCACCTCTTGTCTTATTCTTGAATGGTGATGCGAATCATTCTCTAAAACTATTTCGTATGGCAAAATTACCTGAAAGCTATATCCGGTCCTCAAGAGGTTTGGTTCTTTGCAATCCTAGACATTATAAAAACTGAACTTGGGATACTTTACATTAGAAATAACTAAAACTAGGCTTGTAATTCTAGAGATTCACTTGAGTGAAACCAGCTTTACAGTCTCTACATTACTGTATCACTCAGTAATGTATTCTGCAATACATTGAGAAGTAGAGAAGGCAGCAGAAGTGCTCCCTAGATAAGAAAAGATTGATTGATGAAATATTCTGTGTCAAAGCATCTTCTGTCACATTTGGGATGTTTTCAGTTGAGATTGCATCACTTAATATGTTTTCTAATATACTTTCTAGTGAATTTTACAACTTTAATGCAAACTGGCTTTCATTTCAAACTAACTAATGTCTGGCCCCTTATAGAGTTCTTCTGTTTGACAGAAAAACCTACTCCCTTTTCTCTAGTCTTAGAAGGCAGAGATAAGTGGAGTAATACCATATCCTATTAACTGTTTATGAAAATCTGTATACTACCATAGACTTTGTTTGCAACAGTGTTGCAAAAATAATAATACAGTAATACCGAATTGTTTCGGTTGATCTTGACAAAATAAATGAATAAATCACTGCTCCATGTTTTCCAAAGGCAGAGTCTTTTTGGTTGTACCACAGCCTTTACGGAATTCTCTCCTAAAGGTAGCCCGACTGGCCCAATCTTTTATCACTGTTTGGCAGACATTTGGAAGCTAGCTTTGCAGGAAAGCTTTGGAAATCTAAAGTTGCTATTGATTTTGCTTTGCATATGAAGGAGATATTAAAATGCTTTTAGTTTATTCTTGTCTGCTGATTTTATATAATTTATGTGATTCTCAAGTGTCTTTTCCTGGTTATTTTAGTTTTTAATATTTGTGTTTCTTATTTGTAAGCCACCACATTGGCTCCTTCAGACAGAAAGGGAAAGGTACATAAATAACTAATTCACAGGTATGCTATTTTTTGAGGGGAGGGATAAACAGGCACAGTGACACATTATACCCTATTAAGACCAACCCAAGATTACATGCCATTAATTTGACATGTAAAAATGAGAAGAGTAATATTTTAGCCGCTTTGGTGAAATAGCTCTATATGCACATTTAAATCCTACAATTTCAAAATCAAAGTATATGTTTTATAGTTTTATAGAATAGGTGCTACCCTGTATATTAGAATATTTCACATATTTCTATCAGGAAGCTTAATTCTGTGAAATTTCTCATGTCTTCAGATGTTTCTTTTTAAGGCTGTAATCTCTAACTAAAGGAGAATTTGTATCTATTCATTGAGGGTCTCAGCTGGTTATATGTCCAGCTTGGAAAGAAATTGTTCCAAACTGGCATTTGTGCCTGATATTGTTGAAACCTTGGGGTCTTTTGCTCTCCCCAGGGAGGCTCTTTCCCTGACCTTTGGCTAATTAAACAATCTCTGGTCTTTTAAATTGCAGAGAGGCTATTATTTTTGTTTCTTACGGGGCAGCGTAACTAAAACTTAGATGGGGAAAGTTTGATGAGTTATTATTCTAAAACTAATAGATGCTTTTTAACTCCCCCCCTCCCGAAGTGAATTCTCTACAGATGCTGTACAGCTCCAGAGTTGGTATCTTAAGAAGCTGATGAAGCTAAGTAGTGAGCACCGTTACGCACATGAATATGGACTTCTAAATGCTACTGAAGGAGAGGAACCAGGAAAACGGACAGATACTTTGAACCAAGAAGCCATTAACATCACAGAGCAAAATAACTTATGTATAACTGGTGTAAAACAAAATAATCAGGACTCATTCATTATGGCTGAAAGACGGAGTGCTCTTGGCCACACTCAGGCTATGTCCGTTAACTCTTTCGTGACAGTGTCTGGAATGGGGAAGAACGAAGAACACAGACAAGAGGACATTATTCAACATTCCCTTAATCACAACGAGGAAAGCAAAGATAACGTATTAATCAGTCTACAGAGAAACACATCCAGCAAGCAAATCATGGAAAGCAATGGAGGAAATTATCTTCAACATTTTGACAGTTCACAAAAGTAAGATTCAAAGGTCAAAACACTTTCTTATGGAAACATAACCATATCACTGTGTAATCTTAATGCGGATAAGGGCATGACTGATTCCATGTACCAGATGATCTTTCAGAAATAATCATAATTCTATAAAGTGATTGTCAAAACTTATTTTCCCCTCAGTTTATATATTTTCCCCTCAATAGATAATAAGAATACTTTTGCTCCAGTATTCAGCAAATAATTAGGAAAGGTTGTTATGTCTATTTTACCAGCACAACATCATGATCTGAAAGCACAGAAGGAACGACCCTGAGCTAGGGCATCACTTCAGGGCCCTTGCTTCTACACAGGACACAGCCATCTTCTTCTTCTTCTTTTTTGGCTGTAGATAGTCATTTCAGAAAGTGACTGAAAATCCCAAAGGTGGATATGTGTGCATGTGTCACTGCTGGTAGTGTCTCCTTCAAAAGCTGTGCTAAAGGTTTTGCAGAAATATGGGGCTTAGAAATCAGTGGACTTTGAAATGGGTTAGGGATAGGCAGTACTATGGTTGCAATAAGTCTTCCCAAGGCTTTTCTCTGAGTTTACACAGACCTGTGTTGTTGCCATGTGGTAACTCATCTATAAACGATTTTTTGTGTGGGAGGGAAAGCAGGGAGCCTTGGTTCCTTTATGTTGGGTAAAATTACAGACCCACTTACCATGTTATGGCTGCTTTAAAATTTCCCATTCTGTGGCTCTCACCATATATATATCTGAACACATGATGAACAGACAATTGTCATGTCCCATAGGAACCTGCAAATTTAGAGAGAAAGATGTGTGGGTCTGCTTGGGTCACCCTGTGGCTAGACAGTGCAGACAAATGTCCATGCATGCAATTAGATCTGCCATACACACAGTTTAGAGTAGGCATGACAAGTGTTTTCATTATGTTACCTATAATAAAATATCAGTTTTTGAACTAACTTGTTAAAGTCTAGTTTTTAAGACTAAAAGATTAAATTTACACACCCAGAAGGATATAAGGGCTTGTGATATCAAAAACTTTATATTTGATTAGGCTTGCCATACATCAGGAAAATTCCTGACATGTCCTGGTTTTTGGATGTAAAAATGGCATCAGCGAGGAATTGGCAAAATGCCTGGAAAACCCAGATGTATGCCAAAGAGATGAGAAAAGCAGTGAAAGCTCAAAAAGCTGTTTTAGGTGGAGGTTTCCCCAAGAAAGCTCAACAATTTGGGTTTATTCCCCCCAAAAAAGCTGAACAATTTTGCGATCTTCCTAACAAAAGCTTAACCTATACCCTATATTTCAAAAATAATTTGATGCAACTGATGGCATGAACTCTCAGTCTTTTGTGCTTAATTGTCATTTATTGCTTTAAATATTATTATTGGAAAAATACAAAAAAATATTAAAGCTTGTCTAATTCTGTGATTCTGCACTGTACACTTAGATTTCCTACATGCGCAAGGCCTTGATGATGATTATTTGTTTTTATGAGTTGCCTCTAATAATAAATTCTTTAGGCACTTTTACAAAACAAATAAGTATAAAATATAGTAGGAATCATAGAACTGTAGAGTTGGAAGCTATCCCAAAGGTCATCTAGTCTAACCTCATGCAATGCAGGAATTATGAATTTCACCACATGGTCTTCCATCCAGTTTGAAACCTTACTGGACTAGCAGTTTTATTGCTGTATCACTAATAATAAAAACATACTACAGTTAAAATAATCTGATAGGTTTACAAGACAAACCATCATAAAAACCAAATCAGGCAGTTCCATTTCTATGATTCTGTTAATATTTTGTCAGTAGTTTCTACCTAGCATTGGATGTTTTGTCCAAAACAAAAATATGTATTCTCAGGCTGTACCACAACCCTCACAGGATGTGTGTGTGTGTGTGTGTGTGTGTGGTAAATTTCTGCAGATGCCACAAATCTTGCCAATTTTTCTAAAAAGCAGTTATTTTTAGCAGGTTTAAGATGTATAACATAATAAGAGTTCTGTAGTATCATGTAGTCATTCTCCTTCTCAACCTGAAGACCTCTGCTTGTCTTCATGACTGCTTTCTTTGTTGCTTTTCTAGTCACACCTCATACTTTTATGGTGAGCTATATGGTCTTACTGTATCAGTAATCTCTATATGCTTGATAATACAAAACTACCAGACTTGAACTGGCTGGTGAAATTTCATTCCTTGGCAAAGAGAAGTCGTCATTGTGCTTCTTTTTTCCATCTAACTGAACATTGATATATTTGCATTAAGTGATACATGAATAATTTGTTGTTGTTGTTGTTAGGACCGAATAGTGCCATAGAAAAACATCATTCTACGCCCCCCCCAACATTGTGATAATGTGTCTCCAACAAACCCAAGCCAACATACATGATATAATTCCCTCCCTTTCCACTCCCCTGAAATTTTGTATGAGTAATTCAGTATGTGCATGTGAAATATAATAGAACAGAATTTCATGTGCCAAATCAGACATAATATCCACCATGCTGACAGGCACATAGCCCAAGAGACTTAAATGTGGCTATTTCTGGTAGAAACAAAATGCTATGTGCACAGAAAGTCCAGTTTTCCATGTGCAAATCTGCAGTTGCAGCCATATGACTGTGGGTATATATTCCTAATTGTGAAATAATTTTCATTTACAATATCTGACATCACGTAGATTTCCACTCTAATTATAATAAATTAAATAGAAACCTCATGAAATAAGTGTGGATCATATTATGGGTCTGAACAAAATAATATTAAAATAGAATGCCTTTGGAATAATCTGGCCATTTTGCCTCATCCGCCCTTTTCGCTCCTGCTGCTCTGCATGAAGAAATCCTCAGCCACCAAATTTCTTTTTCATCCCCACCCCACTCCCAATTTAGAAATAGTTTTGCTCACAGCAGGAAGTGCATAGGACTGGGCTAAATATTTCCCTTTTTATGTTAGTCCTTAGTTATTTTGTCAGTCATTGTATCATCTTCAGCTGTTGTTCTTTAATACTCCAGTTTTCCTAATAATAATAACAACCATAACAACAATAATAAACAACCATAATTCTCCATATTGTAGTGGTTTATCCATCAGTCTTCCTCTGCATTCTGTGTTGCATGTAAATGGTGGGTGGTGAAACAATTTTTAAAACTTCCAAAATCATTTGCTGTTGTTGGCACTGGTCACAACTGCTGAGTACAGTATGTTATTTTTCTGATATTTCCAGCTTGGCAGCCACAGTTATCCAATCACACTGGCGAAGCTACTGTGTTCGTAAAAAGATAAATTTCCATACGTGGCAACATCTGGCTGCAACTGTGATCCAGTCTTATTGGCGAAGCTACTGTACCAGAAAAAAGATTGTCAACCGAAAGAAGGAAGATCACCATGATTCCATGGCCAAGCATAAAGCTGCTACCAAGCTTCAGGTTAGTCTGCAGTCTTTGATAATGGATGCCTAACTCTCTCACATAAGCTTGGACCACCACACAACCTGAAAAAACATAAAGGCAAACAGAATCAAGCACTGGACATTACCTCACAGAGTCAATCCACCAAGCAAACTTTCTTTGGTTCTAAAATGCCTGCCACTAAAAGATGCAATTTTACTTTAAAATATACAACAAAACTAAAAGATACAATAAAATTTAAAGATGCAATTTCATCATATATGTGTGCACATCAGTGGGTGGGGGAGCCCTCTCCTATTGCCTACTTGTTGTTTAGTCATTTAGTCGTGTCCGACTCTTCATGACCCCATGGACCCAGAGCACGCCAGGGACTCCTGTCTTCCACTGCCTCCCGCAGTTTGGTCAGACTCATGTTCGTAGCTTCGAAAACACTGTCCAGCCATCTCTGTCGTCCCCTTTTCCTTGTGCCCTCAGTCTTTCCCAACATCAGGGTCTTTTCCAGGGAGTCTTCTTTTCTCATGATGTGGCCAAAGTATTGGAGCCTCAGCTTCAGGATCTGTCCTTCCAGTGAGCCCTCAGGGCTGATTTCCTTAAGAATGGATAGGTTTGATCTTGCAGTCCATGGGATCAATATAATGGATCAATAAAGCCCAGATTGGGTGCTCCTCGGTAGTTCTCCATGGGAGCAACCTGACTTAAGACTAGACACCACTCTCATAGAGAAACACAAAAACAGAAGGAAGTCTTGTAGTCCTTTAATGAGTAAAGTCCTATTCAGGCATATTATACCTGTCTTGCTTTCCTCCAACAGGGCTAATATAGCAACTCCGTTATCCCTGATGATTGGTTATGCTGGCTAGGACTGCTGGGAAACGGAGCCCTGTAGAATCTGGAGAGCCAGACCCATGAGTTGCCCATTCCTTCTGTAGGGCTTGCTTTTGAAAAGTTGTTTCCATTACATGAAGGGTGGTGGGACTCAAAATAGTGACTGGGAGCCACATGCCTGATAACTAAATGGTAACTTCATATTCAGTGCTACATGCTGGGGAGAGACAGGGCTAGCCTTGTGGCTGATCTAGGGAAGGGGGGCATAACTCAGTGGTAGAACACATGCTTTGCACACAAAAGGTCTCATGCCCTCTAGCATCTCCAGTTAGGAACAGGAAAGGTTCCAGTATAAAACACTGGAGAACTGATGCCAGTCAGTATGCACAAGAAAGCTAGATGGGCCAATGTGTCTGTACAAGGCCAATGTGTGGTACAAAGCAGTTTCTTTTTAAGTTTGCAATTGGGAGATCAAATCATGGTTTGTTCAGCTGTTGTTGGACTCCAATTTCCAGAAGCCCTATAACTCAAAGATAGTGGGAGCTGTAGTCACATCTGGAAGGTCACTTCTTATCCACCCCTGCTTTAGACAATCAAGTTTGCATTACTGGTTACTGGCACTATATGATTAAAAGGCCTACTTGCACAGATTTAGTTCCACTGAATTTCAGTGACATTTCACTAGTGTAAAGAGTTTTGTGAATCATTACCTTATGGTGCTAATAAAAATGCCACCCTGCCTTCTAGCCTTAAAACAACCTTTTGAGTATGCTAAGACTTCTTTTAATCTTTTTCTTGGGGGGGGGGGATAAATTAATGTTGAAAGAAGAATTTCAAAATATCTAAAACCCAGAATGTGTGTGATGGAAATTCCACCCGGGTTCCAAAAGTGAAGGAGAGATTTGAGTCCTTTTTTATATTTCCCCCTGGATTCTGAATGTGAACTTTCAGAAGGACCAAAATCAAATGCACGACCCCAAACATAGTAAAGCACTACAGCGAAGCAGGACAACAGAATTTCTACTTAAGGGTTTCATTGTTAGTACTGTTTAACAATATGTCATGCTACAATTAATATGCCCAAACAGATAAAGTATCATTATTTATGTGCTATTTTTATACAGATTTAGGGAGGAGGCAACGGTAGTGCCTATTTTCAGTTACGCAAATAGAATGTTCTCAAATTCAGTGCCACATAATGTGGTTTTATGTTATCTCCTTTATTACAAGCCATTATTTGTTCTCTTATTAGTGGTTCTCTTCATGCCTTTCCTCCCTTTCAATTTTTTTGTGGGTTTGTTTTGTTCTTTGTCCTTTCCCCTTCTCATAACTTTCTCCCATAAATTAAAATCTTCCTTTAAAAAAAATAGTCTAGAGATTGCTAGTGAAGGTGAAAATGATTGGCCTAAGTTAATTGCTGATATGTCTGCATACGTTGTCAGGTGTAATCAGTAGAAATTTTTATTTAAGTGTGTTTTTATTTTTTGTGAAAGTTAACACTTAATTCTTTTTCGTATATCTTCTTCCCCTAAGCTTATAGTAGGTCCTGAAGGGATTGTCAAATAATTAATTAGTTGACCTTGGTTTGTAGTTGAGAGGGTTTTAGGATTCCATTCTGCTTACTCGAGGCAAACCTCCAGAGTATTCTGAGCTCTAGACATATGCTGATATTTAATTTGTCTTGTAGTTTTAAATGTCACATAAAGTTCAAAAAACAGATCATTGAGCTATTACAGAAAAAGAACTACAATGTTTTATCTTCCTAATGGGATAACAGAGAATCTGGATTTGGATTTGATCTATGGCCTCATATAACATGCTTTACATTTTTGTTTAGGCACTCTGGAAAGGTTTCCGTCTGCGAAAGAAACTGGCCAGTGCTTTGGCAGCTGTTAAAACTGATGAAGCTGATGATGACTATAGCGGAATAGATGTGGATGCCTTTATGTTTGATGAAGTAAGTAGAGTTGTTTAATATTTAATTTATAAAGTTATTTAATTGGTGCTAAATTGGTGCAGGTGCTAAAAATATTATTTAAATGTAAGAAGAAATGAATTGGTTTTAAAGTTTTGTCTTTTGGCAAATAACGAGAACAAAGCAGATTCCATCTATTTGTTTTAATTTACTTTTCATTTTCTTTATTTTTATTTGCAAAATGTATACTCGGCTTTTGACAAAATCTTTCAAAAAGTGGTTTACATAATTTTAAAATACAAACCTGTTGGTAATTTTTGTGCTATATTAGTTTCTTTCCCTATAAACTGTTCTATTGCCAATCGTGCTAATATTGCGACTCTTTTCGTGGAATGCTGAGCAGGTCAGCAGAATACCCATGTGTAAATAGGTACATATAGAAAAGCTGCTATTTTTATCATAAAAATATTTTTAGCATCTCAGTACTTCAGTTTTGCATGTATACATTCACTGCAGTTTTGAAATTTTAATATTTGGGGTGAGGAGTGCTTCTGTAGATGGATGGCTCTGATACAGCCCCTTTTGTTTATTATTCCATTTTTAGCATATAATTATTTAGTTGCTTTGGGATGAACCCTCAGAAAGCAACTCCCAAACCACTTCTGTAATATCTAAAGGGTGGCTAAGATATTAACTAATTTATTATAATCCCTGCTAAGAGTTTGTGATAACTTGTGCTTCAATTTTATTTCCTTTTCGTACCTCATGATTTCAGCCTCTGAGAAAGGGCCAGTAAAATGTGCTCTTCTTAAGTTTCTCCGTCCTGTTGTCTGCCATCAATTACAGAGCATTTAACCCTATTGTAAATCCATCATAACGTATACCCTTTTTTAAAAAAAGCATGACATTTATGATGTCTTTATACACAATATGAGGTAAACTGGGACCTAGTTAATCTTTTACAGCACACAGCCTTCAGGCTTTATTTTAGCCACTTCCAAAGAATTAGGAACTTGGAGAGTCATTTTCTCACTAAAGTGCTTGGACAGCCATGTGCCAAGAATGCGTTAATTCTGTCAGCATTGACTTCCAAAGTGCTTTCTTTGTGAATAGGAGCCATCAGTGCAGCTGAGATCATACCTGACACATCTATCAATCCCTTTCAAAAGACCAGTGCAGGGAGTGATGTGTTGATTTTCACTTTACTTCTTGTGTAGGAGAAACGTTATTTGAAATACATAAGGGTCTTTTATTCTGTTTTAATATTAAAATTCAGAAAAGCAGTACTAAAAATAAACTAGGGGTTTTTTGGTAGTAAAAAGCAGAAGAAAGGCAAATGCATGTTTCCCACCAATTTCATATTTGTGCCTTCTGACCGCCTAAACAATTCAGAAGCATATTGAATGCCATCTAAAGCTGCAATCATAAGCCCACTGTCTGAATAGGCATTGATAGAATTGTGTTGTAAATGTTACCCGATTACTTTCTGTTTGTTTGTTTTTTGCATCTGGTTAATGAAAGAATATGTAAGATCTAATAGGTCTTATTGGGAAGACTGGGATGATGCCATTTTCCCAGATATATACTGCAAAGGGAAAACACAGCATTTATTCGCATTACACACACACACACACACACACACATCATAAGAGCCCTGCAGGATCATACCTCTAGATCAGGCATCCCCAAACTGCGGCCCTCCAGATGTTTTGGCCTACAACTCCCATGATCCCTAGCTAACAGGACCAGTGGTCAGGGAAGATGGGAATTGTTAGTCCAAAACATCTGGAGGGCCGAAGTTTGGGGATGCCTGCTCTAGATGATCAGATGCCTATGGGAAGCCTAAAAGCATTGATATGATGAAAGAAAACGCTATTGGTTGTGCTTTCAGTTCTTTTTTATTAAATAAAATACCCTGCACACATAGGCAGATGAATATAGACATTCCCCTGCTTCTTGGGAACTTCTGTGAGTTTCCAGCAACTCTACATACACTGCCTATAGACTGCAGTCATCAGATCACTTCATAGCTTTAAATTAGAGAGAATTGAGATGACATAGGGACAGTTCAGTTGCCCTTGAACACGGGATACATGAAGCTTCTGCTTGTTTGAACCAGAGACTATATTTCTTTTTGCAGGCAGGAACTGCCTTCTCCATGCTAAGAAGGGGAAAGGCCTATTTACCCAGGTTGCTGCAGTTTGACAAGGCAATCAATATGCCTCTGAATTCCAGTTGCTCAGAATTACTAGCAGGAAGAGTGTTACCCTCAGGTCCTGCTTCTCAGGCCCAGATTATGAGACTCTTAGAACATAAAATATTTTGGTGCCCCCATATATATCTAATTCAAAATAGAGACAATAATGAACTGTTTATATATATGTGTGTGTGTGTGTATCAAAACGAAACGAAAGCTACAGTAAGATGAAAAATAATGTTTATTTTTGTATATTTACAGAAATAGTGTTTATTTTTGTTCAGCTACACCATATCGTTTATGGTAAATCCAGCAATGGAAAATTTCTGTGATGCCCTCCTTCCCTTGATGCCCTAAGCACATTCTTATTTTGCTTAATGGTTAATCCAGCCCTGCTGCTTCTGCGATTCCTGTAGGCATTTGGCTGAACACTATAAGAACAGGATGCTGGACTAGATGAGCCATTGCATGATCCATCAAGTCTATTCTTATGTTCAAATAAGAGGTGCACTCCTCATTAGTATTGTGTGTACTTCTGATTCTATAGATTTTAAGAATGTTTCATTCTGTTTTAATTATTGCTTTTTCTGTTTTAACTATGAGCCACCCTATCAGGGAAAAAGTGGGATATAAAAAGTGGGATATAAATAAATACAGTACCATAATCATAATTCAAGTATTTTCTTCTACATTTTTAGTGTATGTATGTTTTTAGCTCTGTGTACCATATTGTTTTCTTATTTTTGATATAAATCACCCTCCACTGGAAGGAGTCTAGGGTGATAAACAACTAAATAAATAAATGTAAAGATAGTGTCAGCAAATTGGTGAGGTTTTCCCCACTCCTGTCATCAGGAAAATGAGGAATTGGTTCTTCTCTTCAGGTTTATAAGAAACCTTTACCTGAGCAACAAGTTCTCTACACTTGCATTCTCACCTTTTCTATATTGATCATGAGTATCTGAAGGAGAATTGTCTTCACTGAGTACCTAACTCGGCTTTTTATCGCACAAGAAATAGATTTGTCCACAGTTTGGTATCTTAGCTCAAGAGTAGCATGAAGATGATGAAGTAAGATTATGAACCAGATCAAAAATTCATTTAAGAATGAAGGGAGTACAGTGGCAGAGCTCCTTGGCTGGATAGGTGTATTCAAGAAAGTATGCAATTTATATTACACACAATACTCCTCTCTCCTCCATGGAGCTCAGAGGAGCATATAGGGGGGATATTATTTGTCTAAGACCACCCAGTGAGTTTTATAGGCATAAAAGCAGGGATTGGACTTCAGACATCTTACATCCTCATCCAACTTATTCTAGCCACACGCAACACTGGCTTTGAGGTTTAGAGTTTGTGAACATCTAATTGTGAAGAACAGAGCTATGCTTATGTGCTTGACATTTGCAAATTTCAGGTTTGGTGTTTTTGTACCCAAATAGAAAAGGTATATATGCTGGGAGGGCACCTGTGGAAATGTGTGTGTATATGTGTGTGTACATGTACACATGGATATATGGCTAGCTAAGCAAGAACTTGTCATAGTTCCCTAAGGATCATCTAGTCTAACAACAACAACAACAACAACAACAACAACAACAACAACTTATTATTTATACCCCGTCCATCCGGCTGGGTTTCCCCAGCCACTCTGGGCAGCTTCCAACAGAGATTAAAATACATTAAAATAGCACACATTAAAAACTTCCCTAAACAGGGCTGCCTTCAGATGTTTTCTGAATGTCAGATAGTTTTTTATCTCTTTAGCATCTGATGGGAGGGCATTCCACAGGGTGGGCGCCACTACTGAGAAGGCCCTCTGCCTGGTTCCCTGTAGCTTTGCTTCTCGCAGTGAGGGAACTGCCAGAAAGCCCTCGCCGCTGGACCTCAGAGTCCAGGCAGAATGATGGGGGAGGAGATGCTCCTTCAGGTAACTCCCTTCGATACAGGAACCACAGTAAAATAATCTCTAACAGATGGCCGTCAAACTTCTGTTTGAAAACCTCCAATGACAGACCACCATATTCAAATGTAATCCATTCCACTGTCAAACAACACATACTCGGCTCCCTCAACCATTCCTCATAAGATGTGGTTTCAAGACCCTTTATCATCTTGGTTGCCCTCCTCTGCACATGTTCCAGCTTGTCAATATCCTTCTTAAACTATGGTTCCTAGACCTGGATTGAGTATTCCAGGTAGAGTCTGACTAACACAGAATAGACTAGTACCCTTGATCTGGACACTGTACTTAGAATCATAGAATCATAGAGTTGGAAGAGACCACAAGGGCCATCCAGTCCAACCCCCTGCCAAGCAGGAAACACCATCAAAGCATTCTTGACATATGCCTGTCAAGCCTCTGCTTAAATACCTCCAAAGAAGGAGACTCCACCACACTCCAAATTCCACTGCCGAACAGCTCTTACTGTCAGGAAGTTCTTCCTAATGTTTAGGTGGAATCTTCTTTCTTGTAGCTTGAATCCATTGCTTCGTGTCCGCTTCTCTGGAGCAGCAGAAAACAACCTTTCTCCCTCCTCTATATGACATCCTTTTATATATTTGAGCATGGCTATCATGTTCTTCTCTTGATGCAGCCTACAATTGCATTAGCTTTTTTCTTTCGCTGGTACATCACACTGCTGGCTCGTGTTAAGCTTATGGTCTACTAAGACCCATAGATCGCGAAATACTTTTGATAGTTTTGATCCAGTTCTTCAATCCATTAATGTCATCTTGAATTGTGCATCTATATTCTGAGGTATTAGCAACCCCTCTCAGTTTCCTATTTAAAGCTTAAATCTCTTTATCTTTGCTATTGCCTAGCTTGCATCATGAACTGAACTAGAGAAAACCCATATTTTGTTGAAGGAAATCCTTATCAACTATACTGCAGGGAAGCCCTGTGAGTCTGCTCTCCAAAATTGCATGGAAAGGGACTCTGTGCAATCAGCATTCATGTAGAAGCCCCAGCATATGTGGAGGCTTATATGTATATATAGAGGAGAAGGATTTAAACTGCTCCTTCATTGTGCTATTTCCACACTGGCTCCTAGTCACCGAGAGCCATGTTTTTCAGGATGCATTAAACACACTGACTGACTAAAAAGCTAAGGGGTTTCTGAACTGAGAGGCTAATGTGGGAGTGGAGAATAATTAAGAGGGCTGTTGTAAATCTACTATGTATTGCCTGACTTGATATGCTTGCTTCTGTGTTTTCATAATACTTAATCCATCTGTATATTGTAGCCCAACATTGTTACATACGTCTCCAGTGTTCTCCTGAAGTCAAATATCCTACTGCATAGAGAAGGAAGCATGTGAAACTGCAAAATAACAACAACAATATATTCTGGTGTCTCAGCACATTTTTCCTTCTGAATTGTGTTCAACAAGGGAAATATTGATCATGCTATGAAACTGAAAATGAAGAAAAAAAGCACACACACAACTTTAGGGGAAGTTGAACCGTTCCTGTCTAGGATTTTTTTTAAAAGATTAGTCAATCCAAATCTTCCCCCACTTCCAGAACCAATCTTTGTAATATTCACAATTGTAAATCTCAAGGAGTAAGGCTTGAGAAATCCTAATTTTAAAAAATACTAGTGGCTTCAGAATAACGTGGAACCGTATAGCTAAGACTGATGCTCCAAAATGTAGCTTTTGTTAAAATATGAGCAGTTCTAAAAATCAGTTTAGTTTTTGACCAGCATCCAAAATGTAATGTTTTTCAAAATAGGTGAAATATGACTCTGTCCCTTTACTTTTCATTAAGGGGGAAGTAACCTAGTAGTCCCCCTTTTCACCAACATGGGTTGTTCTGAAATAGGTCGATATAGAATTTCGGTAATCTTATCTTCTGGTATCCAAAAGCTTGGATAATCATCTCAGAGAAATAAATGCAACCTAGCAGTAGTGCATAAATGGGTGCAAGATGTTGTAGCCACACCATTTAGAGGCTTTATATGTGGGAGGGAAAGGTGTTAAATCAAAATGAAACATCAAAATTTTGCTGACATAGAAACAGCCTCAGCTCCTAAGGGCAGGTACACACGCTCTATGCAGCATACCCATTTTTTGTGGATACACTGGTGTTTCCCACAGCACATGCCTAAAGTGTTTAAAATTCCAAGTCTCTCTCTCTACCCCCGTCCCCAGGTGAAGGAAGTAACAATATGTTGTTTTGGCATTTTTCATACAGTTGCTGCTAATATTTCCATATGTATGCTCCTTCTCAAACCCACCCATCTCACATGTCTTGCTACCAAAAGTGGGGGGGGGGGGGAGTGGGTCCACAGCATGATATTTTGTGTAAATATTGAGGGAGAAAAACCAAAGGGGGGGGAATAATGGTGATAATGATAATCATCATCATAATAATACTATATAGGAAAAGGAAAATTCAAAATAGATAAATTCTCTGAAACTTTCAATGAACAAAGCACAGTTAATTCCGTGCAATGATAGACTACCTGTACTTTTTCTCTCCTTTTTTCAGGTGATCTTAGTCTGTAATTGATTTTATAATCACTATTAGTTTTTAAATACTTTTTGATGCAGTGAATACCTATAGTAATTCAAGCAGAGGAGAAACGGGTTACAGGGAGGAGAATGACAATCTCCATTCTTCCCTTTCTCCCCATGTGCCTGTACTATTCTGTGCCTGCCCATGTGCCTGTGTACATCCTACTCTGAGCTGCCTCACTAAAAGGTTACTGCTTGAGAGAAGCAGCACATTCCTAGGATGCTACAAGTCCTTTCAGCCTCGGAATCCCCCAGATTAAGTGTGTTTACACCATGATCTAGCCCCATTGCCTTCCTCCTTCGTGTAGAAGTTGGTCCTCAGACCACCTCCTTGGGGACTTGCTGAATATGTTTTGGAAGCAGAAGATATTTAAGGGAAGAGAAAAGATGTGGTGAAGAGAAGAGGCAAGGAGTCAAGGGAAGGGAAGTGAGCTGGATTACTTAGGAGACCTAGGAAAAGGAAAGTGGTTTGGAGGCAGCAGGGACTTGAAGAAATGGGACAGAGAAGACTACAGACAGAGGCAAGGGAGCTAAGAAGGAAGCAAAGGAAGAAAAGGGTGGTTGGGCAAATGCATCCAGAAACATTTCTGTACAAATTTTCAGCATTTGTCTGGCATGTTTCTATAATGGCAATTACAAAAAGTAAGAGGACGTTCTGTATGCTTCAATAGTGTGTTTGGTGGTGCAACAGCAACCTTTTGCAGGCAGAGTTTGGCTGCCAGTTGGAAAGATTAGCTCTGCAATTCCAGATGTTGCAAAAATTCCATTTGCATTTAAAAATCAAATGTGCAGAAGGCAGCTTTCTGGGTTTAATTCTGACTCTTCTGAATAGCACTTTGAAACAATTTAGTGCAGATTATTCCCATTGGAATTATTATGGAGGAAATAAAATGATATAAATTAATCCAAAACTTCTTTTTAGCTTCATCGTGGCTCCCCTACAGGTGACTATTATATTAGAATAGAATGGCCCAGAATCACTGAAAGCAGCATGCAGCATGGTCAAAATGGTACTTCATAGAAGTTATCAAAACGAAACTGATATTATCCCTGCACTATTGACTTCATTGGTTTGTTGTTGTTTTAAACCAGGCTGTCATAGAAAAAGAATGGCCAGCTTTGGATTCCACCCGCTTCCTTTCACAAACACTGCTATTCTCAGACCAATTGCCCTCGCCAAAGGTAACATGTCATGAAAACTTTCTTTGTATTTGGCCTTTGTTCATTCCTTAAGGATCTCACTACCCTTGGTGTGATTAATATTGCAATTTATTGACTGAAAAAACATAATTACTTTTAGAAGCCTCTGACTTCCTCCTCATCCCCAGATGTAATTTTTCATGTTGCTTTTCTTTCATTTGCTTAATTCCCCCCCCTTTATTTTTGGATATCTTTCAACACTTTACTTCACAGTAGCAATATATATATATATATATATATGATGATGTGCCTCAGCTGCACATTTGGCAGTGGATTAAAAATTGCTAGTTGACACAGCGCTTTCAAAAACACCGAAGCCTGCAATATATGGCAACAGCTGAAGATTTTCAGAGCGGCTAAAGATCATTGAACTGTAATGTCTGTTAGCTATTTGATAAACTTTGAAGTTTCAGCTTTCTTTATGTTATGTTTAATTCTCTTTGTTATATGCAATGTGTTTTCAACAATATTTGTACTAGCAATAAGATAGAGAATAGTCATAAATGGCAGGCAGTAGTGCTTAAGCATGTTAATTTTTCACTCATTGGAGTAATTAAATGCAAGCCTTACACTCTAGTCCTAAGCATGCTTCCTTCGGAGTGATTTCACTGATTTCAAGTAGGATTCCTCTCCAATTAAATGTGTTTAAGTTCAGGGTGCCAGCCATGCTTTCAGGAATGTAGTTTTAATTTGAATTTCAAACTGCTTCCAGATCATAACCTGCTCACGTCTTAGGTACATTGAGGTGGTTAAGTGCATTCCAGATTATTGCAAAATGACTGGATCTTGTTAAAGTCTGTGGCTGTGATCCAACTAAACAAAATGTGTGCATGGGGGAGAGCTGTGCACACAGACGACTGTTTCTTTGAAGTTTCCACCAAGGATGCTTATGCTGCAACAAAGACCAGCTTTTTGGTTTAAAATGCATCTTCTCTTTGCAAGATGCAGCTGTGGTTGAAACCTCAAACAAACCTCCGACCTCACAGGGTTCTTTCCTGTGCATATAGCTTACTTGGGCACAGCCTATGAGTGCAGTCTGTGTAAAATAAAAAAGGATGGTCTGCATGTTGCTATTCTCATGGAATGATACTTTTGTTTGCTAATTTTCCTTGTCTGATTATAAGTCAACATGGCTTGTCACATAAGTCTATCATACCATGTAGAGTTCCATTCACCAGCACTAGATATTCATGAAAGCATCACTCATTCACTGAGAAATTTTTAATGTGAAAATTTTCCATTTCTCCATATTTTCTATTTCTATATTCTATTTTCTATTTCTCCATATTTTGCAATGCAGTGTACTCCTAGGCCAAATCAAAGGTGCTGGATTTATCTTTTGAAAGCACTTCATGGCATGAGAGCCATATATTTCAGAAGTCATCTCTCCCTATAGCTGCACTCATGCAAATTATATTTCTCAGATCAGCCCCTGCATTGTAATTTTTTCTGTGGGGAGTGAGAAACTGTGCTTGAAGCAAAGACTTGACAACAATTGTTCAAAAATCTGAGTTGTCTCAGAAAAAGTATCAAGGCTCTTATTTTGGTTGCCAGATTTTATGACTTGCATCTGTCAAATTCTGAAAGCAAGTAGAAGTTGTTTTCTTCAATCATGTTTTTCTTTGTTTTAGGCCACTTCTAGACTGTTGCTGTTATGTGGATTGGATCCAATTGCATGCTAGCAAATTTAGGTTGCACAATTAAAGTAGATTAAAGTAGAATCCTGCCCCATTTCACCACCTGAGGTGAAATGGAGAAGTCCTGACTCCCACCCATGCTGAAGCCTTGCTTACTGGGGTTGCAAAGCTGTGACTTCTGGATTCCAGTGAGATCTCACCAGAACCCAGAAGTTGCAACTGCTTCTCCTTGTTCATCTGGTGGCAGCATGGGGGGCCAACTGGGCACCCACCCCCATGCCACCATGACAGAAGTGAGGAGGAGAAGCAGCAGCAAGATCTTGCGAGAGCTCCACGAGATCCCATGAGATTTTGCCAGAAGCTGCTGCTGCCTCACTTCTCATCTCCTCACTTCTCTTGTGGCAGCAGCAGGGGGGAGATGTGCCCACAAGGGCACTGCCCCTAGGGATTACACCACCTGAGACAGCTGCCTCAGTCCACCTCATGGGAGGGCTGGCCCTGCTCTTGCACAGCACTTCCCTACCACCACCACCACCAAAAAGGTGAGAATTTTTGCAGTATGGAAAGTGATAGGAAATTGCACTAGCAAGTGAGATAACAATTGCTTGATGTGACATCATATAACCTCCCCACAAGCTACCAGAATGAATGTGGATGCTGTATAACTTCCCTGCAAATTTTGTGCAAACAAATCAGGATAAACGTTCAATGAGCAGGTTGTTAGAAAACAATCTTAGTGTTTTATTACGCATTGAGCATTTATTATTTTTCTTGTAGACTGCATTGATGCTAAAGAAAACTCTCCTATAAATGTTGATGGCTCTGATTATATAGCACGTGCCTTACTTCCGAGTAAGCATGTATACTATTGCTTTATAAATGTGTAAACTAGCCCTTTTTATGTTATTATCCAAGCAGAAGTAAGAGAACTATTTGTTTAAATATTTTTCTTCCTCTCCTTAAAAGTATAATGAACCTACAGGATGTGGAGACAATTCACATCATTTAAAGTTGCTTCCACATAAAACTCGGCAGCTTAAGGAAAGACCCAAATCATTCTTGTCAGAAAGCAGTCAGAATAGTAACAGGTAAGTAAATAAATAGCTTTTAATGTTGCTTTCTGTAACTAACCAGTTTAATAATCACTCTTTAATGAGCCAGTGTTTGCCATTAAATTTTTTAAAAAGCATAAAATCAAAGTGCTATAAACTGAAGTCATAAAATAAAAAAGTAAAGTATGAATTAGACATTAAAATGCAGATATTTGCTAGATAAGAGCAGAAGGATTTCTTACAGCTCTGCATTCCTTTGTAGAAAAATCTTGAAACACACTTTGAGTAATTGGAGTGTAAACATTTCATGCGGAAGTCTGACTTTTATTACTCTCCAAGATAAAGTTCCTGGTATATTAAAATACCATAGGTTTTATTTCTGGGTTTCAGAAGGCTTAGGTGCTTGGTAGCACTATAAAAAATTGTGGGGACTTACTTCTGTTACTGGGCTAACTTTCAAGAACTTTTGCTTGTCTTCCTCAGGTCAGAGAACACTCTCTCACAGCTCTCTGACCTGAAACTCCCCCAAAGGTCATCACAAAGATCAGAAAAAGAAGAAAAAATTTCAGAAGAATGGTATGTTCAGTTTATCATACTTCTACTTTTAATGGTAACTGTATTTATCAGGACTTGCTCATTTAGGTGAAAGCTGTGTTAGTGGCTGTCACAGCTAATCTGAAACATTTGTGCTGGTGTGTCCTGTAACTTTGTATACCATTCTTGGATCATGATGGACACCATGTTAGATTTTCTGAGACTGAATCAGCATAAGTGATGGTAATAAGAACATAATGTGCAGTTGTTGGCAATAAGAATGATTCTATTGAATCAAGTTGGTCCATAGTAATACATTTATGAAATATGGTTTGTGTATCCCGGAGATCAGTTGCCCGTTCAGCAGTCAGTGTTGAATGTAATCTTGAGCAATTCTGCATGCACTTTTCTTGTTAATTTTAGTGGGCTAACATTAGTGGAACCATATAGAGGACTACAGCCCATGCCAAGCTCTGCGCAGATACTTTATTTGTAATATGTGCTTTGCTATTGTGTTATATAGAATCCAAACAGCCCTGCATGTGGTCTGCACATGTAATGCAACATTTTAGGTCCATCCCTTTCTCACATGTCCTTTGCTGTCCCTGAATTCACCCCTCAGTGTCAAAATGCCCTCAAAGACCAATATTCAATGTGATGCGAGGGCTGCAATGTGATATGAGGAAAACTGACAACTCTTCTGGGTATATCAGTAAATGCATATTTCTTGTTGCCTGATGACTAAAAATCACCTTTCTTTTAGGGGTTTTAAAGACATTTCTACGGCACAGTTGATGCTAAAGAGAGCACATAAAATGAAAGCAAAGAAATCTAATAAGTTTGGTAAGTAAACATTCCTGTTGAATTATGTGATAGAACAGGCGTCCCCAAACTGCAGCCCTCCAGATGTTTTGGCCTACAACTTCCATGATCCCTAGCTAACAGGACCAGTGGTCAGGGATGATGGGAATTGTAGTCCAAAACATCTGGAGGGCCGAAGTTTGGGGATGCCTGTGATAGAAGTTACATGTCAAAAATAAATCTGGTCTATTGATCTACATCTGGAAAGAGGCCCAGCATTGAAGTGTAGTGAGAGGTTGACACACCCAAAACTGATTGATGTTCATGGGATTGCTACTTAAGTGTCATTGATTTCAAAGTAACTTGCACTTCTAAGCACTTTTGTGTCAGGTAACAGAATTATTTTGATTTTATCAGCCTTATTTTTTTATAATGTAGACATATTCATTTTATATCATCTGGAAATATATGTGGACAATGGTTGCTCTAGATTGTTTATTTAATAAGGCAATTCTCGATTTTGTGAATTTTTTTAAAAAAAAACAATTTGAAAACATTGAAATGCCCAGTAATGTTGACTTCTAATTTCAAGTTATTAATGATGCCAGTTTGATATTTTGAAAGCTATTTGAAACTCCCTTTCAGATGTTTTGATGTATCATCAGTGCTGAATTTTGTGTGGCAAAATCAAGTGTGCCTTTAAGAAATGCAATTTAAAATCTTAAGCATGTGAATGTGACAAAGGAAAAGAAAATGGAGAGAGCCCCCAAAGAGTACATGCAAGTCCAGGGATTCTCATGGCCTCCCACCCTGTTCTATCAAAATATCCAGAATATCTGGTGTCCAGCTGAATTTTTCACATACATACATCTTGGTGGCCTACATATCATTTGTAATTAATGGAACCCATTAGAGTGTATCATCTTTTCTCCATATGTGGTCTGCTTTATGTTACTTATGATTAATCCATTCCTAAATGGCTGTTTCTTAAAGCATATCAAAGTCTGCTGTCCATTCGTTAGTTGTATATAAAGGACTTCTTGATGTTCTAATATTAACAAGGTTGGGGAAATGAGTGTTTGTACATTTGCTTTCTAAAAAGTGTTAATTTCACAACTAACTGAGAATATAATCAGTATATAAACAGAGGACTGATCTGGTATAATGGTTAAGAGCAACAGCATTCCTGACAGATGCCAAGTTCCCAAGAAATGCATGTGCATTAAGATAAATGCATGTGCATTAAGATAAACGCATGTGCAATACATATAATACTCAGAGTTTTCCCATTGCTAGTAAAAAGGGTTGAGTAACAGCTCCACCAGGTGGTCAAAGGCAGGGTGAAATTGAAGGAATTAGGCAGCTCCCACAATTCAGTTTGCTCCTGCCTTCATCAAAGAAATCAGTCCTCCTTTTTTTTCTCCACAGGCTAGCTTTTTGCCTGTTTTCCCCTAACCCCCCCCCCCTCTGACTCTGATTGCTCTGGTAATTTTTCACTTTGCCTTTTAGTGACCCTATTTCTTCCTTAGCGCAGCTTTGCTGTCCTCCCCCCCCCCTCAGCTCTTTTCTCATGGCCTCCACCCTTTTCTCATGACCACCACCCTTTTCCTTATTGGAAATCTTCCCACCTGTTTTCTTTTCCCGTTTACTCTGTTCTTTCTATTAAAAAAGAAAGAAAAATAAAAAAGCCCTTTCCTCTCCCTTCTGTTGTCTCCTCTCCTTCCCTCCCCATATTCTGGCCGACTATTTTGGCATCAGAGGGTGGATAGTAGCGGGAAGCCTTCTCTTAGCTTATTCGGTAAGAAGCCCTTTAAGATACTTCACATCCACCTTCTTAGTAGGCATGTGTGTTGTACACTGCTTCAATGTCTGTAGCCTTTGTACCAGGAGGGGATGGCATCCAACAGCCCTCCTAGTGTGGCCTCTGGCAGCTCTGGCTGTATTGCTATATTGACTTCCCCCATGTTTCTCTCTGCCCGTTGCCCTGGACCATAGACTATGTAGTGATAGGCTGCTCAGTAACTCTGCTGTCCATATTCTATGGCTCAAAGCAGCACAATCAGAGAGAAAGGAAAGAGCAGGTGATGACTATTGTCATCTTACCCTGATTGTGAGCTTTTCTGGGGCATATGTAGAAAACAGAATGTTGGACTTAATGGAATTCCTTCAGTAGCACCTTAAAGACCAACTAAGTTTTTATTTTGGTATGAGCTTTCGTGTGCATGCACACTTCTTCAGACTTAATGGACTTAATGGGTCTTTGGAATAATTCAGATTCTTATGCAAAGTATAATGTTTGGGTATGAAGGGACTGCTAAATTCTCCATTTTCTGCAGTCCACCAAATTTGCCTACCAGTTTAAAGCCCCACAGACCCAAATTATAACTGAATCATACCCCAGGTTTGCTGACATCTGCTATATATTCTCTTTGAAAAGCATTTCCCCATTTCCAGCACAATATGGAGTCGTCGTCTAGGTACATAGTGAGCACTATCCTGAACTCAGATTAGAAAGAAGGCGACCCAGGCTATTTGCATGTTTGTATTCTTTTACGAAGTCTGTCTGTGTTGATGTCTGAAAGTTTGCATGAAGGGAAATTAGGTTCTGGCAAGTACCCAAGTCTTGTGGCTTTTATCAAAAGAAAGGACTCAGGATTAGCTTTCGATATATGTTGTGCTGTAGACAACTAGTGTCTGAGTACTTTGCTGGACCAGTGCTGTCAGGTAATGGCTCAGAGGGCTGTTCTGCTTTAATCCATTACAGTTATGAATGTTTATTCAAGCAGTTAAATAAGTTGTGGCCACAGTTTAACCATACCAAATGTGTGCTGTGATTTATTCATCTACTGTGTCCACACCAACTACTTTTCTCTAATATGAGATAATCAGAAAAGTGTGGGCAGGATACTAGAACACTTTGCAGCCAAGGAGAACTGGCCAAACGTCAAAAGATTTCTAAGTGTAGAGAATGCACAGTCTTAATTAAGCAGTAGTCCACAATGTATCACTTTGGTTTTAAACACCCATGGTCACAAAGTGTTATTTGCCATGTCTTGACAAGATAGGAACTGTGTTCCTCATTTTACTTTGATTCTTGAAGATGCAATATTTATCCTCTTAAGCCTGTAATCCTGACCCCTGGCCAGCAGTGGCTAGGCATGATGGAGAAGCACAGCAATCAGTGAATCCACAACCCTGCCACTCACGCCACTCAGAGTGGAACATGGGGATTTTTTTAAAGCCCCTTTCCTGCACCAGCACTCAGACGGGTGCTGCAAAGACGCCTAGTTAGAGCCCAGTGCTATCATGTGACTGCAACAAGGCACACTTCATAACTACAGGATCGTGTGTGTTACCCCACACCCTGCCACATTTCAGAGTTTTCCACTGGCTGCTGTCAGTGGAGGGTGGTGAAGCAAGGCTGGGCTGGGCATAGGAACACTTCCTCTCCATCCAAATGCCCGCCAGCACAGCAATTCACAGATTGGATTGGTCTGTAATTCTCAAATAGTCTGTCATACTTCTTCCCCCACAAAAAAAACCTATTTAAACAAACTTTAACCACTTAAAGGTTTCACTAAAATCAAACAATATATAAATTTTGTCAAGGGCTTTTGTCTAATTTTACATTACAGCCTTAAGCACTTTTTTAAGAGCCAAGCCAACTTATCTTTAATGGCACATCATCCAAATAATAGGGTTTAACATCTAGACTAAATCATATGTAATTCCCGTTTCTGTTACCAGTGCATAATATAATAAAATACTGTAGACATTTGCTCCACAAGAGTAAACCATAGAAATAAAGGCATAGATATTTCAGTACAGTTCTGCTTATTTCAATGCCCTACAGGTATTGATCGAGTGGGAAAGGTCCATACAGTTGGCCCCACAAACGTAACTATTATTCACAAACATGTAGTTCTGAACAATGGTGGAGACTTTTCCACACCATCCGGGTTTGTGTGTGTGAAGGGAGCTTAATATGTTTAAATGGAGACGCACCATGGGCATTATCCAGGTGTCCTTGACCATAGGAGTGTGATACATGTACAGTGTTGTGTCTGGAAATCTCCCATTTCCAGATGACTGGCTGAGATTTCTGCATTGCTGGGGGTTGAACTAGATGACCCTTGGGTTCCTTCCAACTCTACGATTCTATGATATATTTGATAGCACTGATCATCTATTGAGATGGGAGGCAGTAAGTGGAATCAGCCACCTTCCCCCTGAGTAGCCCACAAGCAGCAGATAGCACCCACCATCTGTTTGATACTTCCCACACTTCAGGTACTGGATGTAGTGGAAGTTACGTATGGGCAAGGGGATGTAGAATTATGATAAATGTATGGAAGCCTGTTTTCATCGGGTGGATTTGACAAGTAACACGCTTTATGCTACACATTACTTGAAAATATTTATTATAGGTCTTCTATAAAGTTAGTACCAGATAATAGGATGCTTATAATTTCCAATTTTGAAATAGACACCATTATTCAACATCCTCGGCAGTCTCAACTGGTTGTTCTAGTTATAGAATATGTAGGCTGGGCCTACTCAACAGAAAGTGCAGCTTCCAGCTAGAAGAATCAAATATTATTTTAAATATACAGATTTTAATTGGCATTTTGCTTTACCATGGAACCTGGCCCAGAGAATAATTGGGCCATGGAATAATTGTTTAAGATATGTCACATAAATCAAAGTGATTTCCTTTCTCCTTTCTTTTTAACTTTATAATGTTAGGAATGGTATATTTTCCCTTGATAATGTAAAACCTACATATAGATCTCCCCCCCCCTTAATAAATGGCTAAAAGGCGAATACTTCTTTTAGGGAATGAGTGAGCAAGATCTGACCTTTTGATTTTAACTTGTTCTTGTCGTCTAGACCCAGCTGTGCGCCTGGCGTTGTTCAAAAACAATGAAAATAAACATCCCCCTGTGAAACCACCAAAGAAGGCACAGACTGCAAAAACTGGTTACTTTGAAGGTATGCAAAGGAGTTTCATTTTATGTTTGACTTTTTTCTCAGATCTTTCAAAATTATGAAAGTCATTCAGATGTATGGATCAATTTCCTTAAAGTACTTCTTTTTAGGTTTATAATGGCAAACACTTTAATTCAGATAATGCAAATCTGCTGTCCACCCCCCCCTCTCTTGAACACACACACACACACACACACACACAGAGAGAGAGAGAGAGAGAGAGAGAGAGAGAGTACCCAGGTGGAAATTTTAAACTTCAGTTTATCAGAGAGCCTAACAAAGTGATATCTTCATAGAAAATATATTTCCTTTATTTCTTGAATGTTTGGAATCACAGGAGGCAGAGTGGAATTTAACATCGGGCAGCAAGTACACATATGTTATCTGTTAGAAGGGTTGCTAGTTTTGAAAGGGGATGCCCTAGGAAGTGAAACAATTAGAACACTTTTTCATTTTTGTTAAACTGGAATATATCACAGTAGTGAAAAAGTATAAGAAATGAGACTACCAAATACATAGTATGTTTCTTGACTGTTTCTTCTCATTTTGACTTAATTTTCAGTGTTAAAATAAATCCTGACACAATAAGGAAGAAAAATAATATATACAAAATTGTATCTGGCTTCTAGATATGCAAGGGTTTTGGTTTTTTACTGTATTCATAATCATATGTGGCTAACTTGTTTTGTTATTTTCATATTGCACACATTTGTATTTCATATTTTAGGAATTAAATATTCTTCTTCTAGTAACAGATAGAAATTGTAGTGGGGAAACATTTACCTAGTACCCGTACTAAAAAGTCCAGTGAATGGATCAGACTAAAACTAATTTTAACTTAGATTTATAATATGCCAAAATAATTATTTTGAGCTGACATCCAGTTCTTGCCTTGCTTCAATTTTTTCATACTTTAGGTTTTGTAGGATGATAGCAGCAAAACTCAGTAGGAGAATAGAGACAGCTGGGCAGGCATATTTATCCTGAAGAGTTTAAACAGTGTGATTTATTTATTTATTTATTGTCTTCCATAAATATTGCATTTTTCTTACTTTAAGCTGAAATAAATTTCCGAAGAAGTAATTGAAAATTTGTTTCCTTTAAAGCCTACTCAAAACTTCATGAAAAACTATTTATTATTGTTTTCCACATATTTACCCTTATTTTTCAGATTCTGTGCACGTTTATGCCCTGTTGCAAAGCAGGATAGCATGAATTCATTGCTTTGTTTCTTTAAGACAATGCTTGTTTTTCTAGATTCTAGAAAATAGTATAGTGCACAAACTTCTAACTGGTGAATTGACACAACAGGGAAGTATAGAAGCAAATGATTTCCTTAGGTATCTTTCTCTGACAAGGACATAAGAAAGAAAGTGATGCAGGTGGTATCCATGGTTTAAATCCACATAGTTCCTGTGCACGTGCAGACTTTTGAGTATGCAGAAATAGCAATAGAAGTCAATGCAGCAACCTCAATATAAACTTGTTATACTGTATGGAACAGTATCCTTTTGTCTGGGAGATGCCATTACCATGGCCATTTTTTTCACATGTTATGCAGTTTAGTTCAGCATATACATCTTCTTATAGTAAGCAAGCATCATACCCATAAAATGCATTGTTATTTAATGATGGGGAAATGATGGAGGAAAAGACATCTCTGGTGTTTGTTTTTAATGTATTGTCCAATTAGTGAATTATGAAACATTTTTATAATGGATAAAGGATGTTGTAACCCAGTTTTTTTAGATAGATAGGTAATTTATTACGGTCGGAGACCAGCATAGTAACCCAGTATATTGGGTCAATGAGATCCCACTTTAATAATAGGTTGTATTGTTTAGATACCGGTCTGATTTACACACAACACTAAGCGAAACCATGGCTTATTATGAAAGAGTGAGTGTGTGAGTACTCAGATTCAAAAGCATTACTCCTTCACTCCTCCCCAAGTCATGCTGCTGTCATGCTGCCTGGAGCTAAACCATGGTTTGGCTTAGCATTATGTCTGAACATGGGCTTCTGGTTTCTATCACCCTAATCAAACCATGAGTTGTAATTCTTGATTTACCATTTGTATTCTGCCTGGGGGAGACAAGACAAATGGTGAGCCTAGGTTTGGTGAGCCTAGGTTTGGTTGTCACTACGGTGAACTATAGCTGCCATCCAGTAATCATGGCAGTAAGCATGGCAGCAGCAGAAGTAGCAGCAATTTTTCCACTGTTCATTCATTCACAATTCACCATAATTTGGCCTACTTTTAAGTGTAAACTGGCCCATTGTATTCTTTATGCAAGAAAATAGAATTTTAATTTCCAAAGTACTTCTCTTCCTCCTCCTTTTATTTCAAATGTGAGGTCAGTGGTGTTGACCAGAGATGAGGCCTTTTCCATTGTCTCTCTTTGGAATCTCTGGTTCTGCATCTATATCTTGTTGGTGGCAGATGAAGACTTTTTTACTCACCCAGGCATTCTTGATCAGTGATCTATCTTAACTTTTATATTTTATTCCTTTAACTTGTATGTAGACCACTGGTTGTTCTGTTTTTTTAGAAGCTGAATATAAATATTTAAAATAAACATAATTATTTAAAAGCTTATTCTGGATAGGCAAGATTGAAACACAATGGAAGGATTAACTCCTTTATTGTTGGAGAATATATGGAGTATGAAATGGCAGAAGTGAAGAGAAAAGGTTTTATAACTTTTGTATAGTCCTATGGGGTCAGTAGTGACCCCCATCAGCAAAAGAGGGCTAATTTTTGGGGTGGGGGTGGGGAATACTTATTCAGTATATAATGTCAATTACATGTATGAGATCCTACTGTTTAACTAATAACTATGTGTATACATATGCATTATATACGTAATCAGACTTTGATGTTGCTGGATATGAAAATGCACCACAAATATGTCATGTACTGCATCTTTTTTACATTTGTTTGAATAGGGTAGGATAATCATCATAATGAGAAGCACATTGCAACCAACAGTTATAGAAATGAATTTTTTCTGTGAAGATCTACACAAAGAATTTCTGACAAATCCCAGCCATCTACTGTAACAGCACAGATAGTACTTGAAACAATGCACCAGTGGCTCACTAACAGCTAGAGATAGATGCCAAGTCATACTTTTGCAGTCTTGACCTCACATTGATTCAGCTAAAGCTGTTTCAATGTGTATGGTAAGCCAGCAAAACTGCCATATGGGGTGTAGTGCAAAATGTTGCGCAGATAATATTCATTATGGGAAAGGCATGCTTTTACCAGAATACCAGGTTCGTACTGATCTCATATGATGGAACATCACAGTTTACCATTTCACCAGCACTGTTACTGCCCCATCTGATATTTAGCTCCATTCCTTGCCAGTACAAGATCCACAGCTAAACTTGGTATCATTGACACATGACACAAATATAAAGACATAAAAGCCACTGAATATTTTATATCTCTCTAGGTGATGTACAATATAAAAACAAACCATATCATAAAAATAAATGTACAGTCTAAAATCAATAAAGTAGCAGTATAAAAACATGCAAAAAGGGGGGGGGGGAATTCAGGTGATTCAAGTTCACAGACACACAGGGGGGAAAACAAACTATTTTTTGAATTCCATTTCTGGCCTGGTTTTGAACTGAAACAGCTTTGGTTGCCTTGGTAGACAATCCAACCTGGGAACTTAAGAGGGGGAATAAGTCCTGGTAGGTTCTCCTGCTCTCATTCGAGACCACTCACCGTGATATCCTTCTGGACTGACTGGCAGAGATGTTTTGCAGTGATTCTGGTCTCCCCCCCCCCAGAAGGTACTGTGGGAGGATTCTTGTTCAGTGTGTCATTGGTGTATGGTGTCCCTCAAGGATCAGTTTTGTCCCCCATGTTGTTCATTGTCTACATGGAACCACTGGGAGAGGTATTCCAAAGATTTGGAGTATATTGTCATCAATATGTAAATGACACACAATTCTATTTTTCCTTTCATCTAATATGAAGCAGGCTGTTATGGTTCTGAACCCATGATGGGGTGGTATTGGGCTGGATGAGGACTAACAAATTGAAGCTCACTTCATATAATGGATGTGCTTCTGGTCAGGACAGAACTACCCTGGAGTATGGATTCAACCTGCCTTAGATGGCTTAAAAAATCAGGTTTGTTGCTCGAGCAAGCTCCTGGATTCAGCTTTACATCTGAATTACCAGTTGGTAGTTGGGCCAGAAGAGCCTTTACTCAGCTTAGGCTGACATACCAGCTATGCCAGTTCTTGAGGAAATCAAACCTGGCTTAAGATGAAAAACCATGCTTTATACTCTGAGCTCCATGGAAGAAGGGAAGGATAAAATGGTAATAAATAAACAAGTTGATGTTTTGATAGTTGTATGCTATGCAGATATTTTAATCTCTCTTGCTTTTAAGTTGAACTATGCAAATATTTAGCCTCCTGATCAGAAAATATAATCATTTTCCTGGGGGACCACAGTTTGCTTGGTATTCTAAGAATTTCAACATTCGTATTTTCAAAACATCTAACCTGTTAATGACTGCACTGTCTTCCACAGGCAGACTTCTGCTTACATGTGGTTTTTAGGATTACATCTGCAGCAGCACTGCATTGCTCTAACAAAGTATTTGCTTGTTTGTTTTTGTTTTTCACATCTGAGCTTTTAAGAACAACAGATCTGTCCTGCTGGATCAGGCCAAAGGATAGGCTATGTGTCCATTCCCAAACATTTAGCTGACCTTGAATTTAGTTTACTTACTTATACTAGCCTCCTGCCAACTGGCACCCTCCAGATGTTTTGGCCTGCAGCTCCTGTCAGCCCCTGGCATCTAGAGAGCACCTGGTTGGCAAAGGTTGGCTTATACTGCACGTTCTTGTTAAGACAATCACAGTGCCTTAGGTTCAAGATACAACAGAACAAAAGAGCAAGAACCCCATTTGCTTTGTTTGCAGTTTGACAGTGAAACAGACTCCCTCAGAAGGTGTTGGGCACTCCTTCTTTAGAGGTTTTTCAATAGAGCTTGGATGACCATCTGCCAGGCATTCTTTAGCTGTGATTCCTGCACTGCAGGGGGTTGGACAAGATGACCCTTGGGAACCATTCCATCTCCAAAATCCTGCAAATCTAGGATAACTCCTTGGCAAGACATGAGTCTTGCTCTTTAGACAGAAATACCAACAACTGCCCATATTGCCAATGAGAAGAAGTTACTTAAAAATTAAAAAAGAGTAGAATCCATAGTACATTTGCACCCAGTGATCTTAAGCACAACAAGATAGGGATTGAAGACTTGAAGCAGATCTGAGCCTAGGATTTCTTATAGTGATCAACTCAGGACAGTGGGCATGTACATCCTAGAACTTTCTCCAAAAACTGAAGGGATTAGAGCAGTGGTTCCAGAACTTTCCCCCCACATGGACCACTTGAAGATTGCTGAGGGTTTTGGAAGACCATTTACTTATCTATCTATTTACTTACTTACTTACTTACTTACTTACGCTACTTACTTACTTACTGTTGTAGTAATTGCTTTTTAAAATATTTATATTTTATTGAAAATTTCTGTACAGAAATAAGGTGAAAAGGGTGAAGTTAAAACAAAAGGAAAAGAAAGAAAAGTGCTTGAAACTGGTACAATACAATATCTGGGTATATAGGTAGTATGATTGTTCTAATGAGTATAAACTGTTGTAGCAATTGTAATATGTGTGCTAGATGTTATTTTTATTGCTTCTTTTATTTCCTATATTGTATTTTATAGTACAACAATTTGAATTCCGTAGAATATAATTTAAGATCATTATAAGAAATAAAAGAAGCAATAACAATACAATTAAAAATCAATATGAATATTTAATATGGACTCAGACTAGCTGAATGAATCTCTTGGTGGTTTGCAGACCACAATTTGGGGAACCCCTGCATTGGACTGGCAAGATAAGAATACCAGTACTATCAAAGTCATGACTTTTTGTTTTGCCTGAACCTTCTGCCTGATTAATATGATGGCATCTTCTAAATGTAGACCATTGGAATGAGACCATTCTCATGTTTTACTAATTCTCTAAATCAAATGAAAGGAGCTTGTGCCCTTTAAAATATTCTTGGATATGTTGTAACATCTTAAAGGAGCTAGGCCGCTGTTTTCAGCATGTTTTCTGTGCTATTTATTTGAGCTACAGCTTTCTGGGCCTGTGTTAGTGCCAAAGTCAGCCCTGCAACATGCTAAAGCTCAGATAAACTTTCTTATACCTCTAAGGAAGCAAAACCAACCCCCACATGTCTGAGATTAGTACGGTTCACCCTTTCTTTTCATGAAACAGTTTGAGTTTTTCTTGAATTTAGGGCTCCAATCTACCTTCTCTCTTTCTAATAACATTGGCTGGGGCTAGAATTCTAACCACTCTTGTTTTTATGCATTTATGATCAACACCTGGGGTTGGATTTACAATATAAATATTAGTATCTCTGGACTTTTTTCAAAGAATGATATGGTTGATTTTTTTAAAATATGGAAAGACAAAAAGTATCACTAGTCTAGATTTTACATTATCTTTGGATGTTAGTTTTTTGTTTCATTTTGTTTTTTTAGAGCACTTATTCAGGTGATTTGGAAGTAATATTTAGCCATATTGGTTTGTGTCTTTTATAAATCAATATGCATCATTTTATAAAAGTATAATTGGTATCACTTCAAAGAGCAAATAAAGATATTAGGTTGTATCCAACAAAGTTCTACTCAGGGAAGACCCATTGAAATCAATGAACCTATGTTAGTTATGTCTGTTAGCTTCAAGTATGTCTGGCATTGGATATAACACATTATGGCTACTTTCAGCTATTGTTTTCAGATATAAATAACTAGACTTCCTAAACTATTATATTATCTCCTCCAAAAGCAGAACTTGTTTTTGAATCTTCAAAATCTAATTTTACTTAGAGATGGTTCACAAAATCTATAACGTACAATTAGCTACTGGAAACGGCAAGAAATGTATTCTTTGTTGATTCCAGATCTGTGTGCCAAATTGCATGAAACTGCCCATTTCTAATATTGCAGTGGCAGCATTTCTATAAGGTTTAAGATCTGTGCCTTGGAATGTGATGAAAAGCATTTTAAAGAAACCTTCCAAGACAGAAGGGAATCTTTTACTCAAGAATCACAGTCCTGTAGCTTTGTTTCTTATTATCTAGTGTGAGCTCACACAACAGAGCCCTGCACATTGAAATATTTTCTCATTTTAAGGAATTAATGGCTCTCCACCAGCCCTTTAACATGTAAAATGAGTAGACTACTTGTGTCCAGTACATCCAAAAAGAGCCAGGATAAAATAAACATAAGGAGTTAGATATCTTGGAAAAAATCTGTCATGGGTTTGGGTTAATCATCTCCAGAAGAAATTCAACTTGATGCCTGAAATGTAAGACTTCTTGGAGAACGCAGCAAAGCCTGAGGCAGTGTTGATCTGAAGGAGTGCTCTCCATGGGTCAGAGCTGCTTTGCTGGCAGAGTGCAAACCCAGTTCACAACAGCAGTGCTCTCAAAAGTTGTAAGACAGCAGGGTCCACACAGTGCACACACTGGAGCTTCAGTTACATAGTTGAAGTTGTCTGCTTTCTCATTGTTTAAACCAAAATTTAAAAATAAAATCTGTGCCTGATTTTCTAATCTGGCCGTGAATAATAAATATATATTCAGATAGATATTATGAGAGAATAAAACAGAAGTGTAGCTTAAGCACCAAGTTCAAAGTGAAGTAATAAAATATCATCATGGTATGCTAGCAGTAATAGTATAAAACTGTATTGTGGTTTGAGGAAAAAGTTATTTTAATCAGTGCTCTAATACAATGGTTCCCAACTTTTAGGAGAATGAGGACCCCTTTTTAACCCCAAAAATGTTTGTGGAGCCCTACATGCTAATTCTTGTAATTTACGGCTCTCTGTTTTGGAGTCTCACACATTTGTCTATAAAACAGGTAGTTGTGCCTGGTTGTTTAAAAGTTTATGGGACCATTTATTATCTTTGCAGTTAGTGATCTTAGTACTGCAGCCTTAGGATTACTACCGGTAGGTTTCTTGCAACAACAGCATTTTCATTCTTAAACACCCCCCCCCCTCTGATCAGCTCAGTGAAGCTTATAGACTCCTGTGTGTTGTTAGGTGCCTGTGGACCTCACTGACCTTTGCACTTTGTTGCTCTCATGGGCAGGATCCACTTTCCTCAAAGAGGGGAGGACAACTAAATGTCTTAGGCTGTGCAGCACCTCTAACCTGCCCATAAGAGAAATGAAGTCATAAGTCATAAAAAAAAGTCTGTTACAGTGTGTCAGGGGTGAAACTTGGGCAAAAGGTAAATATGGGGGAGAGAAAGGGCTGACTCAAGACTCTCAAAGTACTGTGGAGGCTAATGAAAGACCAAGAAGAAAGGGTGACTGCAACAAATATAGGGAGTAGAGGTTGCAGTTTGACTGGATTGAGCCTGCAAAAACAATGCTAATACAGATGTAGACTGGGAAAGATATCTGCTTAAAAGGCTTGTTGGAAATGGAATGTCTTCCTATGCAGAAAGATTAGATGATTAGATAGATAGATAGATAGATAGATAGATAGATAGATAGATAGATAGATAGATAGACAGACATGCTATAGTTGGACGATGAATTGGTTGATTCTTCATTGTTAGTATTATGACATTTAGCTTTTAAATTTAAAACAAAAATAAATTTTCCTGCTATGGTTCTTTCCTATGTTACTGGCTAGTGACACAGAAGTACTTCCATGTTTGAGAATAAGGGATGGCACATGCAGCCTAATTGTTTTCATATTTACGGGAATATATAAATTTAGTGGGTCTTATTCTCTCAGCAGTCTACATGAAAATACATCAAAGAAGTCACAGTATTGTTCACATGTACCTTTCTACATTACATTTTCAGATATCAGTCTTGGAGAATGCTCCCATACCTCTTATTTTATAATGTGGTACTTGATTTTCAGATGCATGAGTAGTATAAAGATGGTACCTCTCATTGTCCCAGGATCGACTTGCAAAATTGTGTCTGGGAGGATTCATAAGATTAGTTAAATCAGATTATCTATCTTAATTATACAGTAGTAGCATATCAGTCAAGCTAAGACAAAGACTGCTTTCAGGTGTAGTAATGTCCACTGAGTGAGCACTTCTATCAGCACTGAAAGACCAGCATGCATACTTCTGCATTTTGCAATGGCTCTGCCATCAAATGCAAGATTGGGCATGCTTACTCAGAAGTAAATCCAGTGTTGCCATTCCACTTGCAGAATGTTCTTTGATCCAGCAGAAGTGCCTACAAGGGAAGGCAGTTTTTGTCAATTTCTAGTGCAGCCCTCTATACTATTCTATTGTGTTCCAGACAGTTTCCCCATTGTCTGGAGCTTATTTTCAAGTGTGTGGAGGAGACTGTAGCAGAAAGCAGAAAGCTTTCTCATATGCTAGTACCGGTAGATGTCTACTGGATCAAACAGAATGGCAGCATTTGATGTCACCCACTAGGTCCAGTGGAACTTACTCTCTTAAACAGTCACCTGCAATCCTAAGTATACTTAAGCCAGATGCTGCATTTTAAAAAATGAATCATATTTTTTATTTTTCAGTAAACAAGCTGCTATGTTCATTGATAGGAGTGTATGTGGTTTTTCCAGCCACTACAGATCACAATTTTAAAATTTAAACAAATATTGTAGATCAGGCAATACGAAAGATTTGATTTTGATTGTTTTGAATGTACTTCCTTTTTTCACCAATTTGTTCCTCATGGTATGAAGTTCAGTGATTTTTCCATACCCCCACACAAAGAATAGATGGAAGGGAAGGGAAAATGTTAAAATATTTTATACTCCATAAGGCAGTCATTTGGAGAAATAAATCGCTGAGTGCTGAAGCATTTCAAATCCTTTTCATGTGACCAGTCGGTGACCTGATAACTATTTCCTGCCCCTAAATAAGGTTGTGACCTAGGTCTTAGAGTGCAAAAGACAGATAATTTTAGTAACAACTTAAATTCAAATAGGTTTGGCTCAGGGGAGAATGTGCAGGGGACAGATGAGGAAGGATAGGGTGTTTGGCAAGAAAGATTGAATAAAGTATTATAATGCTTGGACTTCTTAAATACAAATTCTTAAATTATTCTTAAATAAAAATGTCACTGTATTTTTCCTCAGCTCATCCATGGTCTTTCTTCCTACACTCTGCACAGTCTCAATGAATGAAGAAATGTTTTGATTAGTTATTTTAAGTCCTTTCCCCCCACATAAAGGTCAGTTATGGAAACTCCACCTAGAAAACAGAGGGCCAAAGTAGACGGGACATCATTCATGCAGTTAGTAATTCTTTGAATGGTGATGCACAGTTCCTAATCCAGAGCATCATCCTATTGCATGGAATGAGGGTGCTTAACCCCTTTGCCTTACTCTGATCCTAGTCTGGATTGGAAACCTGTGCCTGATATTTGTATTAGAAGAAAAAGCTCCTGTTTGTGGTAATTGTTGTTGTTTAGTCATTTAGTCATGTCCGACTCTTCATGACCCCATGGACCAGAGCACGCCAGGCACTCCTGTCTTCCACTGCCTCTCACAGTTTGGTCAAACTCATGTTGGTAGCTTTGAGAACACTGTCCAACGATCATTTGTGTCATAATAGGACACAAATAGCAGACATGTAGGGCCCATGGATGGGACTGTAGCAGGAGCAATGGGTTAAATTCTCATTACCACCCACACCAGCACATGGGGGTGAGGTCATGTCTGCTATTTACTTTTTTATACTTTTCACACCCAGTTGCTATTTATGTGAATGGTGTCTTGTCAAGTTTGGCCCCAAATATACATTCATATTTAAGAAAGACATATAGTTCCCAATAGTATATTGGTAACCCTAGCGTTCATATTAACTATTATTTGACATTCATAAAGAAGGTAGCTAAACAGTAGTTTAAAAGTGGAACTTCCCACACTCTTTTAATCTGCACTGTGTGAAGCATGGTTGTGTGGAATGAGAATTTTAATCTGCATTGGAGATTGTGGATATAGAACTATGATGTGGATGCTGCACTAAATCAATCTAGAATGGAAAGCTATATTCTTGTGTGTAAACCTTAATTCTTTCACGTAGAAAGTGTTGGCAGATGGACAGCATATAAATGATGAAAATATATTTAGCAAACATATGTTGGTGTGTACAAATTCTCAAACAGTTCATATATTATTGAGATCTTATTGCTGCCATTGACATGTTGCTGCTGCTGAGATTGTGTCATTTATCATCCGACTGTCTTGGTCTGTGGTCTGTTTTAGATACACTTACCCTGCTACCATGTAGCACAGAAAGAAATGTCTGCCTCCCACTTAAGAACACTTAACTTCCTCCAACTTGACACATCCTTGCATTTTGCATAAACTGAAACATCTTTGTATTCAGCAGTGATCAAACATGATCAGCATTGTCTTCTTTCCTAGTGCTAATCATCTGGTCACACACGTATGTACAGTGAATGGTCAGCTGACCATCTGTCAGGGAATGCATCCAGTGTGGCTCATGTTTGGGTACTCGATGCCGTGTCTTTACATGACCCAATCCTGATCTCTTTTGCTAGAAAAATCCTCCTATGTTACCGCTTAATATGCTCCTGCCTTAGTACCTACAATAACGTTAAGTGAATGGATTAGGACATGGACAATCCTTATATGGGCATATCATAATGTGATTGACTGCAAGTTTTATGGGGGTGGATCTGACTTTTCTATCCCCTGGATGGTAACTATGGCATTATGAAGGACTGATTGTCCTAATGAGTTCAGAGAGCTACAGCATTCCCAAAAGGTTGTTTGCTTTTGACATAGTTTTTAATATTGAACACAAGCTAATTCTCTTTCTTTTTCTTTTTGTAACTAATAAAGTTGTGGAACACTCACATATTATAATTCCTTTTGATGATGTGTTATTTTAAACAAAACACTGTGAGAAGACTGCAAAATTGAAGCCTAGATATTGAAAATGTGGTGCTGTTAAATAAAAGGAACAAAGTCATATACCTTTTACACTTTTCAGTTAATCTGCACAAATAGAAAGTAAGTACACTAGATTTAGAAACTTTTATGAGAAATTGTAGGCCTGGTTACAAATGATTCAGATATTTAATATTGAGATTGTACAGCAGTATAACCCCTTGACATTTCTCTAATAAGTGCTAGTGCATGTATTATATCTAACGTATGCTTCCCGAATTTAAATTCTTCACATTGGAAACTATTAACATGTGCGGTCAGCAAACTACTAGCAAGTCATGCCAAATCAACTAGTTCATTTGCACTTGAACAACTTTTATGTCCACTATCTACAGATCTTCAACATAATAATATGCACATAAAAGGTGTAACCTCTGCTGCTGAACCTTTTTTATTGATTGGCTGTTATAATTTAATTGCAGTTTAACATAATTGTTGTTGTAATTTTTATACTGATCTAAGGTCCTTTAGGGTCAATATAAGGGCAATCTAAAAGCAAAAAAAAGAGATAAATAACAACAAACAAACCCCAAACAAACAAGGGAACTAGCAAGGTCAGCTTTGACATCCTTCACATGTTTAAGGGTGGGAAGGATAAGGAAGACCTGAACTGACTTTGCCTCTCCAATCTGGTGATAAGCACTTTCAACCCTTAGTGTGTACTATCCATTTCTTACAGCAGGGATGGGGAACTTGTGGCCCTCTTAGATGTTTTTGGAATCCGTCTCCTGTCAGCCATAGCCAGCATGGCCAATGGTTACAGAGGGCCACAAGTTTCCCATCCCTGTGTTGGGAGATGCACACATGGACCCTGATCCAACATGAATCATCTTATGGCAGAGTTTAACCTGTCTAGCACAGCTTTCCAAATATGACGGTATCTGACCCCAGATGCAGAGTATCAGATCCAGTTCTGTGTGCAGAACCCTGCTTCCATATGTGGATTGTTTGTGCTGCATTAGGCCAACTTTCAATGAGGTTCGTTGCAAAATATATTGAATATCAACCGTGTTTATTGTCCTTTATCCTCCACATCACTAACCTTAACTGCAGATGCACATTTCTTTTTAAATAGTTGCCTAACAGTTATGCAGATGGTGAACCGTCCATTATAGCAAGGAAATATTTCTCACTGAAGTGAATAAATTAATCACAAATTCATATACCGTATTTGGAATTGTCAGCTTGTGTCAAAGTGGAAACAAAGAATATTTATTTTAAAATGTATGGTGCAGGTAAGAAAATTAAAAAGGAATTGAAGAGAATATATGGTTTATGCTGTCAGCAAAGGTTTCTTGTTTAACCTACAGATGACCTGGCCTTGTTTGTTCAGATGACAGCTCTAAAAGTGTACAGGGAATATTCTCTTGTAATACAATGATTTGCCGCAAGCCCTGACCTCAGTGACTGTCAGGGAGCAGGTCTGAATTGGCCCTTTCTCTGATATCGTGACACTGCTTCTGTTGCCTCGATTGTGACCTCTGATTGAAAGATACCCCTGGGACTTCTATATAATAAGCATGACTCCTGACTCTTAGCCAGGTCTGCTTTCTTAGATTTTTGTCAGACTTTCCTCGTAGTCCAGGCTATATATGCTACAATTTACTTGAGCTGTCACGGTGCTCTGTAACCGGTGCACTCTTTGAAATTGAGGAGGTTTTTAAATCTGCATTTTGCAAATGGAAATATAGTAATGTAATATATAAACAACTTTCTTGTTAGGTATCCATTGCAAAATGCATATTAAGATTTTAATGTGTGTGTTTGTTTGTTTTTACTTTTTCCTCAAATTCTGCATAGAACGCAATATCTGTACCTTTAACAGCAGTCATCCAAGTATTATAGTTCAAATGTTGCTAAATGCATCTCTTTTTCTGCACCCATCCCCTCTGGTGCCATGCAAATTATCCAACTTACTCCACTGTCCGTTGTAAATCTTTGAGTATAGTATAGCTAACCACATTGCCTAAGTGCAAATTACAATGTTTTAGCTACACTGCTACTCATTCATTGTTTAACCTTGTATCATAAAGTGCTTCTTTCTTGCATAATGAAAATGGTTCCATTATGATTTTCTGCAACTTTTTCTCATCATGATTCCTTCTACTTCCACCATATGCGCTCCAGTTTCACACTCCCTTTGGCTCTTCCACCACAACAGCCAAAGAATGCCAGGCATAGACAATACAAATATGGATGCTCTCGTGGCTCTTAGTATCTGCTGTTGTTACAAATCATAAAACTGGCATGTAAGTGTCATTGGGCCAGTTCAGACATGCATTCCCTTCTTGCTAGACCATTGCATACCCCATCCCTTTGCCTCCTGTGGTCTAATGTCTGTTCACTAACCAGAACCATAAATCTATTCAAACCATAGTAAAGTGACACTAAACCACAGTTCCCTCTTACATAAAGGAAAACTGTAGTTTAAACCAAACAGAATTGGCATGCCAGTGAGGGGAGGAAGAGGGGGGAGCCCATGTTTCTAGTGATTACGCACAACTTTCTAGGTCATGATTTATCAAGCTGCACTGCGGTCAGTTTGGCATGAATGCTTTCTTTATCAAAGAAATTATATTTAATAAACAGTTATATTTTAGTCAAGTCTTTATGCTTTTCAACTGGTTCACTTATGCTTTGGCTGTTTCTGCAGGTACAGGAGTCTTTCTGAGCCTTTGGGATGGGTACACCACAACACGGGCATTGTTATGTGTAAAGAAGCAGCTCCCATATTTTTCTGCTTGAATAAGACCCATGATCTCTGAAATTTCAACATGAATATCCAAGATCAGGGATCTATCCACAGATAATATTCATAAGTTCCCTTGCAAGCACACTGCATTTTTATTGTTTACTCAGAAACGGGTGACTCCTGAAAGTGCAAAAATGTGCACCGTTCCAAAACCATTTGCACTACATGCTTTGTACATGAGGTATCCACAATTTTGTTTCAACTTGTGGGTGGCTAACATGTGGCCCTTCAGATGCTTTGAATTCTAGCTCCTAGAATTGATCGGGGATGGTAACAGGTTAGCTATTCCTGGTTTAATTATACATTAACATATATTGGAGTAATGTGAGTAGCTGTTTGTAATAAGCATAAATGATGTGCATATTTATACCTTATTGTAATTGTCCCTATTTCACAGTATGTCTCATTGACCCTGAAAAATTACCGTATTTTTCCATCTATAAGATGCCCCCATGTATATTTGGGGGGACTCAAATTTAAGAAAATGGGGGGTGTATCCGCGCATAAGATGCCCCCAAATTTTTGACATTATTTTTAGGGGGGAAACCCTAGTCTTATACACAGAAAAATATGGTGATTTAGAAAGTAAAGGTACAATAGAAGAAATATACTGAGTCAATCTGATTTTACTTTTTATATAAGTACTTTCCTTAATGTATGCTTTGTTTTCTAAGACTTCAGCCTGGTGCAAATCACTATGATCAAAGTATAAGCCACTTACCTTTTTAAGTAAAAATCCAAATTACTATGCATTGCTTTCAGACCACAAATAAGATTGCCATGATACCTGTCTTCCACTTTTCTTAATGCAACCTCAAGCCGGTTTAAACAAAAAACAAAAAAACGAACATTAGATCTGAATGCTGGCACAGTGTTAGAGAGATCTGAAATTCATCCAGGATGCATGGACTGAATGACTACTTTCTTTATTAATCTTACCCTGGCAGCAGTAGTACTGATGCTTTGTGTGGGAGGTGAATTATACTTATAAATCAGAAAAGTTAAACAGTAGTTGAATTTTTTAGCATTTGTTCAGTCTCTAGCACATGTGCCCATTTTACTCAACCCTTTTTCCACAGTCACATTATTTGGTCATTTTATTAACTACTTAAGTTCCAGAAAATATTTTTACTGCTATAGATTCATATGAGTGTCCTATGTCACAAAGTACCAGTACGGTGAAACCTCAGGTTACAAGCACCTCGGGTTACAAACACTTCAGGTTACAGACTCCACTAACCCAGAAGTAGTACCTCGGGTTAAGAGCTTTACCTCAGGATGAGAACAGAAATCGCGCTCTGGCAGCGGGAGGCCCCATTAGCTAAAGTGGTACCTCAAGTTAAGAACGGTTTCAGGTTAAGAACAGACCTCCGGAACGAATTAAGTTTGTAACCAGAGGTACCACTGTAGTTAGAATGGTGTTGAACAATGTTTTTCAACCTATATGCTGGAAGAGTTAATTTCATGATAGAGGCAGCAAAAAGGCCCTCTTCACTGCCATCATAAGTAGGGATACATGCGCTAAATCAGCTGCACTTTTATTTGTGAACTGGTTGGTTTTTCCATACACAGTTCCCCAGTATGCCAGGGGGCTGAATGTGCTTCATACCGTAGCATCAGAGGGGATGCTATGGGGCAATTGTGTTGCTAGCCCTCTGCATTTCAGCACCATACAGTGAGACAGGGGCCTTGACAGGATCGCCAGCTCTGTCCACTGGAAAATTTACGGAAAATTAAAGAATCCATTGAAATCCATAAGACTCTTGGGAGAGTCTATCTTAATTGGTCTCCCACCCCTGCATGGGGAAATTGATAGAGTTGCCCTAAAGTTCAACAGGAAGTGGTCTGACCATGACAGTGGAGTCGTAGAGCCATCACCACCCCAATTCCAGACCAGCAAATCCAGGGACTGTCCTGCCCTGTGGGTCAGGCCAATGACCACATGAGACATCACTTCGTTATACTGCATTTTTTTGTGAAACTGCAGTTTGTACATATTTAAATAGAATGAATGAATAAATAAATAAATAAATAAATAATGAAGTCTCAAGCTGGATCAGGGGAAAGTAGCCTTGCAAAAGCATGGGCAATGGTCCTAGTGTACTCCAGCACCATGCCAGAGACTGCCTCTGCCAGTTCAGCGCGGAAGGCTACTGGTCAGCTGGTTGTGCAGAACAGAAACGGCACCCCCAATCTCTTTTGGTCTGGCACCAGTTACAAACTCCAAAGGCCAGCTCCCAGATGGAGAGGTCTCCCAGTGAGTCACTGTAAGAACGTCATTTGATCATTTAGTTTTTGAGATGTAAAACCACATGGAAAGACTTATGATTTGGTTTGAAATCTAGATGATCTGGTGTACAGTGTGGTCATGGTCACATCTTAAAATACTAAATTAAAGCAAATGTTCCAAGGGTTTGCCTGTTTAGATACATTCATTTAGGGCTGTTGTCACCAATGAGCTGTTTAAAACACAGCATGATAGGAAACTATATTGCTAAATAATTGATATGGTGACAACTATTGACTAACGATTCTGAAGAAGTGTGCATGCACAATGCACATGAAAGCTTATACCAAGAACAAACTTAGTTGGTCTCTAAGGTGCTACTGGACAATTTTTATATATATATTTCTACTGTGTCAGACCAACACGGCTACCTACCTGAATAGCGATTCTTTAGTTAGATAGATTTGGTGGTTAATACCCCAGAATAGTCAGCTGATTGGAGCAAATGGTTATGAGATAGTTGGGAATACTTTTGATTGGGATACCAACTAAGAGGAGGGGGCAGAGGGGTGTGTGTGTCTGTGTGTTTGTGTTTGTGTGAGCTGGCATCTCTGCAAATCTGATGTAGGTTACCAGATCAGCTTTGCCTCCACTTAGGGTTTATTTGTATATTTGTAAATAATTATTTGTAAATAAAGCCAACATCATAATGATACAATAAGTCTAGGCACTCTCATCCAAAGTAAACCATTGCCTATGCAACTTTTCACCACTGGGGAAGTGGGGAACACAATACAAGATGACTAATATTTAAGCCTGCACATGGGGTATATTATACTTCTAAGCTTGCTAGTTTTCTTCTTTTGTAAATACAACCCAATCCTGTGTATGTTTCCTCAGAAGTAAGCTATTCTAGAGCGTCATTCTAAGTAAGAGTGCATGTGATTGCTGCCTTAAATGCCTGTGTATTTTGTTACTCTGTTAACAAAATGGCTGGGAACGTTCCCAAAATGTCTTGAGACAGAACAATCATTGCTATGAAAATGTTTTTGCTGATGGCAAGAGAGGGGAAAAAATTAAGAGCAGGTTAAAGTACAAAGAATATGGTTTCTTTTTGCTCTAGAGAATCAAAATGATCGCAAAGGGTACTTTCCCGTGGCACATAATCATCCCAAGGGATTAAATGCTCCAACAGATCATCCTGATAATACATAGATTTTAGGAAACAGGTGCTGGAGATATGACTTGATTACATTCAGTGCTCCAAGTTCACAGTATGAAAAATCAGGAATGAATTTGGAAGTTCATTCCACCACCTTACACTAAGTGTTTCTACACATCACAAAATCAGCCAGAAGAGTCGGGCTTTTCTGGTCTGAAAAGGCCAGAAACAAGAGGCCTGCACTACATATAGAGATCTTTAACATATAATATCACATATTCCAATGTGAATTTCTTCTTTCTAAGTTGACTTCTACCAGCTGCTGTGAGTTGGTAAAGTAACTTTTTGAGTGTCTGCTGCATTTCTGAAGCAATGTCTGCACAGGAGATTACCTCACTTCTGTCTGGTACTGTATTTGGTTCACACATGTTTAGATGTGATGCTCTTTTCTTTCTGTTCCTTCTGTATTGCAGAGTCATCTTTTTTTTGTACATGTACTGAGTTTGACCAGGATTTAGTTTCTGATATCAGAAGCTATCCCCGTCTCCCTCCACATATTTTTTTTTACATCTTCGTAGAACTGCAATTACAACACCTTCTAAATAAGCTCTGTCACTGCAGTCCATCATCTACAGCCTAAATCCCAAGCCACCCCAATGCAGAGTCCATCTTATTTAGCCATGGCCCAGGTGCACATGAAAAGTAGAAACGATGTCGCTCAAGGGGACAAACATAAAATAGGAAGAAGCAGAACAGAGTAAGGTCCTGGATCCCTTGAGAACAGGAGAGGATCGGGAGATAAAAGCTCACCAGTATAGTAAGGTTGGTGGGTAAAAGTTAAAGGTAAATGACCCTGGATGGTTAGATCCAGTCAACGGTGCCTGGAAAGAAGAGGCAGGGGGCCAGGTCTGAGTGCTAACCACACCTTGGAACCAGCTAAGGCTCCTAGAATAAAACTGATCAATAAAAATGGCAGAAATGGCACAGTGGGCATATAAGGAGGCAGCAATTCCTTTCCCCTCCAGTGTTCATTGCAATCAGTGCTTTCTGTTCTGTTACAGTTAGGCTCCTGTTAAAACCTGGGTTCTTTGTCTTCCTACCCGCTATGGCTGAAAGCCTGAAACAAACATAATTACGTGCAATTAATTGTGCAATTAACTTCAATGCATTTCAGTGAAAAGGAAACACAAAAACTATGCAGAAAATAATGTGATAATTTGTGTAATGTTTGTGGATTTAAAAAGAAAGCAGCAAAAAGTAATGCCGCTCATATTTGCTTGCTTCATTTCCATTCTGGACTTCAGGCGAGCATGAGAATTGTGGCAATCCTCTGCCATCCCTAGGCTGAAGACAGAGTTAAACCCCAGCTATTTAGTGCCCCCACTAGGATGGGACCTGCCCTTTGGAATGTTTTTAGGGGGCAAATCTTGTATGGTTATAATGAAAGGGAAGGCAATTAAAGAAGCTTATTTACATACCTGTTTACTTAACTGGTCTTTTCTAGTAGCCCCACTAACCTTCCACAGACACATTTTGTACTTTCTGTTTCTATATGGAGCCTTATTTTGCAAATATTCTGTGTGCTACAAAGTACAGAGAAAGGAAGTAAGGGAGAAAATACAGGCTCTGACTTTTTTCTGTTTTTACTTAACACCAATTCTATGAATATTTATTAAGAAGTCTTGTTGAGGCCATTTTGTCTCACTGCCACATAAACCTGCATAGCATTCTGCTGTAAATCAGTGCTGTTTGTTTGGCATTTGTCACAACAAAAAGTTAGAACTTGAAAATATCTCTCATCCACAGGTAAGGAAGAAGCATTTGCTTATAGTTCCGCAGAGAAGATGGAAAGGAGCAAAGAACGTACATACCACTGGCTTCATACACAGGTTTGGGATTTTGAAGCAACTAGCCCCACAAATGAAAAATGGTGAGATCATTGCCTTTAAATTAGATTTTTGGATTGTAATAACACATCATGTAACATGAAACCCATCTTAATTGTCCTAAAACAAATATGCTATTTTTTTGCCAAAGGCCAGATTGCCAAGTTTCAAACACACTCCCGTTGAGAATTAATTTAATAAATTCTGCATCTCATTCTGCCACAAACCTTAGTGAATTGCTATGACATGCCAGCATGCAATATCACTTCATAATATCCATGAATATTTTTCCTGTCAGAAACCCAAATAGTTGTATTTATGAAAAATGCAGGAAAACATGTATTTTTCTTGTATTCTTCAAGTTACAGAATGCATTCAAAACCATTGTAATTTAATAGCTAACCAGGTACACTAAATAGTGCACCGTAATGCTGAAACATGGCAGATGGTATTTTGAACTAGGCATGGGCTAGAGTGGGCAATATATCTTACAGAAATGCACAAGGAAAAAGGGAGCAGAAATAATACAAAGCTTTTGATTGTTATTTTTTTTAAAAAAAACACGAAATTTCAGGTCTGTACATTTGAGGAAATGCTTCCCTTTAAACTTCAATGATTTATCTTTGTGTAAGCGGTGGTTCTTCAGAAGTCAAAAGAGAGTTTCTCTGAGGATAGTTATCAAGGCTGTCAGGCAAATGACACCTGCAGATGTGAGGCAATTCTGCCCTCAGATCAGAAAACAACAACACTCCTCAGAGTTTTCTTGTCAGTGGGGGGGGACAACTGAATGACAAAAAGCTTACAGGTGGGCTTTTATAAAACATTGTCACAATTAATAAAGATGCTAAAGTGCAAGAGACAGGATCCAATTGGTGGAATATCAGAGGAACTAGTACACATAATTGCCATCAGCCCATAGCACACACAATTCTGCCCCAGGAAGCAGGTGCGCACTATAATCCAACACTACTGTCACGCGGGTGGCGCTGTGGGTTAAACCACAGAGCCTAGGGCTTGCTGATCAGAAGTTTGGCAGTTCGAATCCCCGCGACGGGGTGAGCTCCCAATGCTCGGTCCCTGCTCCTGCCAACCTAGCAGTTCGAAAGCACGTCAAAGTGCAAGTAGATAAATAGATACCACTAGAGTGGGAAGGTAAACGGCGTTTCCGTGTGCTGCTCTGGTTTGCCAGAAGTGGCTTTGTCATGCTGGCCACATAACCCAGAAGCTGTACGCCAGCTCCCTCGGCCAATAAAGCAAGATGAGCACCACAACCCCAGAATCGTCCGCGACTGGACCTAACGGTCAGGGGTCCCTTTACCTTTTTACTGTCACGCAGCATGTTGTCCATAGGCAGCCTGGCAGTCCACAGTTATCTGTGCCTCCCAGTTTTGATTTATTGTTATTTAACATCCTTTATATACCACTTACTTGCAATAGCTCTAAACAGATCCCTCCCTTCCCTTACTTGCAAGCTGTTTGTGTTGAGGTCAATGGTGCAGTAGACCGAGGGACAAAGTGCCACAATTGATTTCTCAGTAGGGATGTTAATGGCATGATTTTGTAGGGTGTTATCTGCCAATCCCATGCCAAATTGAATTATACATTGTGAGCAGCTCTGGGAGGAAGACCTTTCATTGTCTACAGACAACCACCCAATCTTAAACAACTCCTCACCCACAATAATACAACCACCAGACTTAACATGGACACTGGTACCAGAGCCTGCAATAAACCCAGATGCCAACTTTGCTGCCACATACACCCGGACAACACCATTACTGGCCCCAACAACATCAAACATACCATCTCAGGACTATTTAATTGCTCATCTTCCAACATTGTGTATGCCATCAAATGCCAACAGTGCCCTTCAGCTCTCTATATTGGAAAAACAGGCCAAACCCTACGCCAAAGGATAAATGGACATAAATGTGACATCAGGAATCACAAGACAGAGAAACCAATAGAAATAGACTGGAAAGAGAAGTTGCTGAATTGCAACTTATTACCTAACTTAAAACCATGGAGAGACCTGGTCTGAATAGAGACATTGGATTCTTATCTCATTATACATGATAAAGCTATTTTTAGCCATCTCACCCCTTGCTTTTTCCTGTAAGACCAATTGCAGTCGTTAACAGTCGTCAACAGGTTTACCACACCAATCAGCCAATCACCCATTCCCACCACCCTTCTGAGTAATACCTCTCCCCAGCCTCTCACTATATATAAGGGTCTGGTGACTTCTGTTTCAGTGTATCTGAAGAAGTGTGCATGCACACGAAAGCTCATACCAATGATAAACTTAGTTGGTCTCTAAGGTGCTACTGGAAGGAATTTTTTTATTGTGAGCAGCTGCTTACCTAACAGCAATGGTAACCATATCAAGTGGAAGTCAGTGTCAACAGATACTCCCCAAAATATTCTTATTTGGAACAAAATTGTATATTTCAATTAATTATGTTTAGGACTGAGATGCCAGACAATGTTAGAACATCTTAGAAATGAATTTCACTTATATTGAATATTATTTAAAGCAACAATCCTCAAGTAATCATAGAATCACAGAATGATTTGTAGAGTTGGAAGGGACCCTGGAGATCATCTAGTCCAACCTCCTGCAATGCAGGAATATGCAGCTGTCCCATACAGGAATCAAACCTGCAGTCTTGGTGTTATCAGCACTGCACTCCAACCAACAGAGCTATCCAGGCTCTCATGATAGTCTTCAGAAAAAGATAGTTCAATTCATAGTTTAACCTTTTAAATAATATTTTATATAATGATGAGGTTTTTATATATATATAAAATTACAGGAGTACCATACTTACCCTTGAAAAATATGTGTTTTTTAAAACCAGGTTGAAAGATAAAACCATAAACTATAGTATTTTTTAATCCTTATCTTTAGTTCTGTAAGTTAGCAGAGGGGCCCAGATATTACAATTTATTCATTTATTTATTTATTCATTCATTCATTCCCTGGTTTTGATTTTCATAAAAGCATTTAGAGAAGATAAATACAAGAGTTTTTTAGAATTAAGATCAAATGTCATTTATGCAATCTCAGTTGTTTCTAACAACACACTCCTATATATATGCCTACTCTGAAGTAAGTCATAGAGTTCAATTGGGCTTATTTCCAGATAAGTAGGTATACTATTGCAGTCTAAATCATATTAAATCTCTGTAGATGTGTGTGGCACATTCATGTTAATAGCATTTGTTAGGATAATTTAGGTATTATGACTGATCCTACTTACCCTCAACTTGATGGCAAAACATCAACTGGAAATGAATCAGAAGCCATGTGGTCAAATAACTGATAGACTTATCTAACCAAAACCAAGATTACTGCTCTATAATAGACTGCTTGAATAAGATTGGATAATGATAGGTGTAATTTATACTCCTTCAATACACTAGTAAATTCGATAAATTTCTAGCTATTAAAGAACTTGCATTTTGAGAATTTTATCTTAAACTTTCTGGCAATGAATGACTTCCTTATCTGTTTGAGCCAGATTGTTAAAAATAATATTTCTTAAACCCACTGAAAATCAGAGCCAAAATTCTTAATGATATTTAGCTAAGCATTTGACGACCTGCAGCTTCTAAGCAGTAGGTGTCATACAGCCCGATGCTAAATATCACAGAATCATGGAATTGTAGAATTGGAAGGATATGTTTATCTGGAAGTCCCATTGATTACAGTTAAACTCGCCAACAGGTAAATATGTACACTTAAGGATAGGATCCAGTAATTGCCTTAAGCGTTTATTTTGTATTGTTCTCAAACTGATATTTAGTTGGGTTTTTTATACCATTAAAATACTTTTGGCTGTGTTTATGGTATTCATATATTGCCATGAGACAAATGTAAAATGCTCTCCCTAAATTGTTTAATAGTAATATTTATGTGTGCTGAAGCAGGCTTAAGTTTGTCATACAAGACCCCACTTGACATGCCTAGTAAACCACTTTTGAAATAGGGAGAAGCAGTGTGTTGTGTGGTTTAAATCTGTTGCTCAAAGATAAGGCAAACTTCTCACTGGGTATACCAAAGTCCTTGGAGCAATTCAAATAGTTCAGTGGATACTAGCTTTAGTATTCTGACACATTTTATTCTGTAACTGGCATATTTGTCATTTCCCATTCACTGTTTAGCAAGCATTTCCTACCTGAGATAGATCCAGAAGTTATCAAGGGAGGAAGAGTTCAACTTGTGGTAAGATGTTTTTTCTTTACCATGGTAATTGGGTTTTTAAAATCTGGACATTGTTGTTGTTGTTGTTGTTAAATTTATATGCCACCCTTTATCAAAAGATCCCAGGGCAGTGTACAACATTAAAAAAATATTACAATTGCAATCCCATGTATTCTTACCTGGCAGTGAGCCCCACTGAACACAATGTAACTTACTTCTGGATAAATATGCATATGATTGTCCTATAAATGCTTCTGCGATCAGGGTAAGACCTTTCTTTGAATGCTACAGCTGTGTATAATCAAATCTGCATATATACATAATTCATAAGCCCTTTGCATTTGTCATCTGTCGCTCAATTGTGGGTTATCCACTTGCATGTGTCATTACAAGTCTGCCAGGAGCTGCACTGGTTTTTGATAAACTGTCGAGTACAATGTAAGGTGTTGATTTCAAAAGCCCAGAATGACTAGGAACACAAATACTTAAAGGAGCACCTCTGCAATGCTGCTCATGCTTTTAGATCAGCGGGGAGGCCTTACTTTTAGTCCCACTGGCAGATATTGCCTCTTGTGTGGTGACACAAAGCAAGGCCTTCTTTGTGATGGCACCCCACCTGTGGGAAATTACAATGAACCCCCTCAGTAACTCTTTTTGGGCACCAGCTTGATTTATTCATTAAGACTTTTTGAAGATAAGGGAGATGGCATGAACATTCAAATTCTTACTACAGTAAATTACTGGAAGTATTCTATTGTGGGAAATGTTTTAGCTGCGATTTTAGTTTTTCATTATATTTTATGTGATTGCTTTGTAAACCAGCCTGTGATCTATATAGGTAAAGGGCTGTTTTGCACACTGACTTTCAGCAGTACCTCAGATTTCGAGGTGCAGGGAGAATAGACAATGTATTAGGGTGGGTGCTGAATCCAGTTGTGTGAACAACAGAGTACCGCTCAAAAATAATTACTTATGTATGAATAGCAAACTGACTTTACTCAGATGTATGCTACATCCCCTCTGACGAACAACATAATACACTAACAAAATATGTGGGTGGGTTTTGTTCACAGTATAATACTGATTTATCTCTGAATTTTGTTTGAGGAATGAATTTTACCCCCAGTCTAGTAACCTAGATTACTTATTTGTATCAGCCCACAAAGAGATCAAGCTACTTCTTTAAGACCTGTTTGATGCAGCCAGGCATATTAATTGGTAGCTTCTGCCTCCTGGATATTTTATATTACTTTCAAAACATTTATTGAAAGCTTGAGATGACTCCTAGCAGAATAAAAGAATAAAAACCAGCAATAAATAACAGTCAATACAATAGACTCTGCAGCAGCAGGAATGCAGCACCACAATGTCCACTTTGTGGCCGTAAGCATTCTGCCAGAGGTATGTTTTAGTGCTTAAGCACAGACTAGGACTGGGAGAACTCAGGTTTCAAACACTATTATGCCATAAGCCTCACTGAATGACCTTGGGCAGGTCATGCAAACGCAGTCTAACCTAGTTCACATAGTTGTGGTGAGGACTAAATTATCCCACTTTTGAGGTCCATGGAAGAAAGGCAGGATGTAAATGTTGCAAATAAAATAAATAAATAGGACACGAGGCCAAAGTATCTCATCAAAGAGGTTGTTCTTGGGTTCATCATCATGGCATCCATGGCCAACAGTATGCCCACTAGGACCCCATCTGGTGCAATGAAATATTTCCTCAAAAGTCCACAATAATGTTTTTCTCTTTCTGCTCAGTCCCTGTCTGCACTGTCTTGGCCTCTCCTATGCACCCTCCTACGGTGGCAGCCATTTTGTGAGTGGTGCCCACAGCACTTTCCCAAAATTCCAGATTTTCCCACTGGTCCCAAAAGACTCCTGTTCTACAGCCTCAAAATCATTAAGATAAAAGTATGTCTTCAGTGCACATGGAGTAGGAACAGCCTTGCATAGCTAGGGCAATAACTCGGCTAATCTAGGGAGAGGTGAACTTTAAGAAACCTGTAGGTGCCAGACTATAAAGGGATTTTAAAAGAGCCGCCTTAAATTAAGTCCAGAAGGTGTCTAGTCTTTGCAAAGTGGGATGAATATATTCCCAAATGTAAGCCTCTTCCAAGAGATGGGCAACAGAATTCTGCACTAGTTGAAGTTTCTGGTTTATCTTCATGGACAGCCTTCAATGAAGCACACTTCAGCAATACATTTTAGAGATTACAAAATCATGGATCGGCATGGCAAAACCTCTCTTCTCCAAAAAGGGGGAGAGATTATATCGCAGATGAAGTGTATAAAACAGATGTTTGTCTAACAGATTGGGAGAACTTATATCAGGGTCAACTCATAGATTTCTGGCAATTAATAGTTGATCAGCAAAGGTCTCTTATTTTTGTTAGGAACAACAGCACCATAATTACTTTTTTCTAGCTAGATTAGGCTGCTGAAATGTGTCCACTAAGTTCATAGGCTCAGAGTGTGCTCAGAGGCCCCCTGTTCTTTAATTCCAACTGTCTTCTGCACATGGTTCCAGTTTGTAGGTCTTGGGGTTCTATTAAAAAACAAAACCAAACTAGATCCAAGAAACCTGAAGTCTACTCCAGTCTCTAAGAGTGGACAAACACTGAATGACTGCATTAATTTGTTCTGCCAAGATCTTGGAATCACCACAGTCATTACAGATACAATTCAGAAGCTGAGAGCACTTAGTCCATTGAAATAATTGAGAAATAAAGACTGTACTGTATTCTTAGGTCCTCCCTCAATGAGATGTAAATATATTTTACATTAGATGCACTACTAATTTCACTAAAAATGGTAGTACATTTATGAATTGTAATTTATTTATGTTTTTAACCTTAAATACAGCATTGCATTCACAAATAACACATTTTTAAGCTCAGCAAAATCAAATTCGTATGTACATTTCAGTTTCATAGGATGTGATCCATACATGGAAATAAATCTAAACATAAATAGTCTTATTTACAAGGATTTATGGTTGAATGACCAGTATTTGTAATGTACAGATATGTGCATTGCTGAAACCATTGAATTAATTTCTCTATTCAATCTCCATTCTAAATCTAAAAACATACTGACATGAAAGAACATTTTTTTCTGTTCTATTCTTTTAAATCCATCAATATGTTACATTTTAATATAATTATCTTATGCAAGCTGCACATAAAAACTCTTCTGAAAGTTTGGTTAGGTAGCAAAGATGAAATTACTCACTCAGTGTTTGATTGATAGAACTGATACTTGCTCTGGATTAAGCACAAATATGGTAAAAAAATAATCAAATGTAACATTTCTGGCTTTCAACTCTGACTTTAAATTATAGACTGCTCCGTAAATGATCTTAAGCTGTTTAAGGTTTCATCAGTTGTCTGCAAGATTTATTTTCTTCAAAATTACTGTACTAAAATGTTGTCTTTTGTTGCTGCACTGATTCTGATCACAAACCACAATTTTAAGATCGCCTCCTATTTACAAAAATGCTTTGACATAGTGCATTTGTTCAGACTGGGCAGCAATAAAGGATTGTGGGATCATTCTGAAGAAGATTGTTTGACAGAGCCGGCTTGTTTATTTGAGAGTAATGTGAGCTGCATTCAGAAAATGTCATATTTTGTTTCTTGATTGTGTACATTCTCTTTCACTGCTTCCAGACAAGCCCTGTAAGGAGAGAAGACACGGATTTAGAGCTTGTTTCCATGACCAGTGGAAGTACTTTGACTCAGAACAAAGAAAAAAATAATCAGCCACACAGACACTCTGCAGGACCTTCAAGTAAGTTGTACTTTCCTTTTAATAATCAGCTAGATAAATCTTGAATCACCTGACAGGGCTTAGCATCAAATGACACATTCTTACCAGGACAGTGATGGTTTAGTCTCTACTTCTGCCCTTATTTTGAAATTTTATGTGAATATAAAATGTATGCCTATAGATAGATTGAAATGTTAATGTATGCATGTGGATAGCATAGAACTACATAAGTGTGTGTGTGTGTGTGTGTGTGTGTGTGTGTGTGTCCGGCATATCCAGAGCGAGAGATAAGTATGTATGTATATACATATACATATACATATACATACATACATACAGTGCTTTTTTCTGGGGGTACACAAGGGTAGGCATAGCCCGAAACATTTTGTGAATCTAAGTTTGGCCTCATTGAGGGGCAGTATTTCAATATGAGTAGGAAAATGAGAGTACCCCTAAACATTTGGGGGGGGGGAATCACTGCAGACATATATCTCTAGATGTGTATGTATGGGAGAGTGATTGACAAATTGATTTAAAGAGAGTGTGTATGATAATGTGTGTGCCAAAAACCACATGGAAAATTAGAATCATCAGAGATTTTGTTTAACTAAAACCTATAATTTAGTTACTTATTCCTCTAGGTCCTACCAAACCCTCTGATGTTTCCTGAAGATGGGCATTTGTCTGCCACTTAAGCCCTAATCCTGAAACCACTTGCTCATTGGTAGCTTTCACTGAGACGAATGGCATGGTTTCATTCACTTTAGTAGTACAGCTTTGATTTAAAGTGAGAGTCTTCTGTCTTTTTAATTGTTTAATCCATAAGTATTAAATCAGTAATTTGACATGATCAGTTTAGTGTACTTTTTTTTTTTTTACAGAAATTGAAGGCAAAAAAGAGTATAGTATGCAATTAATCCACAAACAGCAGTTAAGCACATACTGCGGTAAGTCTAACACTAAGATTTGCTTTGGTACCATAGAAGTTGCAAAGTTTGGGCATACCAAAACTAAACCAGTAAAGGATCACGCTACTTGATGTTATGATTCCTCCATAGAAAATGTCTGGTGGAGTTGGCACAAATGCTTAGGATGAAACTGTATGTTGAATACAAGAACCAGGCAGCCTTTATTCAGAAGCCCATATTTAAATAGCGCTTTTATAAAGAATTGGGGGACAGGTAGAAATACGTGGTTTACCAGAAAAAGTAATCAGAAATATTTTAGTATTTAAAAACTATAAGAAAAATAAGATTGAGACATAATAATGTTTCAAAGGTACTTATTAGTGAATAAAGCTGAGGTCTATTGCATTACTATGTTCATTTATAGTCTAATTTTTCTAAGAAATCTGGAGAATCAATTTTCAAGCTTAGTGTAATTTTGGTTTAGAGAGTCAATTAGCTGCTTTTGGCACTGAAGAGTTTGTATGCCCCAGTGATTTTGGCTAATATTTTTAATTTTATTCCAAAGATGAATGCTTTTATGAAACTCCTCTTAGTTTCAAAAGAGATTTCTTGCATGGCAACTCTTGACTTCCTTTGTTTTTGTTTTTGGTCTCACATTCTAAAAAGTCTAAGAGTGCAGTCCTCTGCATACTCCCTGGGAAAGCCCAACAGTGGTGCTTGCTTCTGAATAAACATGAGTAAGATTGCAACACGTGCAACAGTCATGCTCTGAAACACTTTTTCATAATAATATAAAGGACTACAACACTTTTACATTTTTTCCTACCATGGCAAAATAAATAATTGCAATAATAAGTAAATCTATTTGTAAATATCATTCATTGACTTGGACCTGGAGAAAGACACACTCTGCAAACTGAATTGAAAGAAATGCATACGGTAGATTAGAAATCCAATGAGGTCCATTATTTGCTTTTTAAAAAGATACGGTAGATTAGAAATCCAATGAGGTCCATTATTTGCTTTTTTTAAAGATACTGCATTTTCCTGCATATAAGACGACTTTTTAACCCAGGAAAATCTTCTCGAAAGTTGGGGGTCGTCTTATACGCTGCCGCAGAAGCGATTTCTGGTGCTGCAAACATTTTGGAAATGGGCAGCGCGGCACCAGAAATCGCTTCTGCACATGTCCAGATGTGATTTTTGGCTTCCGGACATGCGCAGAAGCGATTTCTGGCACCGCAGACATTTTGGATATGGGCAGCGTGGGCATGTCTGACCCACGGACGATCGTAGGAAGAGGGGTAGTCTTATACGGCTAGTATATCCCAAACTCTATATTTTAACTGGAAAAGTTAGGGGTCGTCTTATACGCCGGAAAATATGGGCAAATTGTGCATCCTTCTCGATAAAAGTTTCCCTTTGCCAGTGAGGGGGGACAGTTTTTCATTCACTAAAAGATTATGAGGCCTATGCTTCCCTTCACCCTAATCCTCTCCTGTGATTATTTCTCTCTCTCTCTGTACGTGTGTGTGTGTGTACATGTCATGTTAACAGGCTTACAGTTGTTGATCGTACATTATCTTTAAAAAAGCTTTCACCAATTATCATTGTATGCACATATGATTTAAATATTTAAATAAATGATTTCAGTGCAGACCCAAGAAACGTTTAAAGAATAAAAATAACTTCAACCCCAACCTGCTAAATTCTACTTATTTCATAGAACTTCAAACTGATGTAAACATTTTGCAGCAAAAGATTTGTTCTGGTCACTGTTGTTAAATAGCTGATTTCCACCCACACACAATCCTGCTGTATTTGCTGCTAAGTAAAACAATATGGTAAAGGATTTTGCTAAATTATTAAATACGTCACACAGTTCTAGATAGACTGGTGAAAATTCTATGACGTCTTAGCAGACTTTATGGTATGCCGATACACTGATTTGCAAAGTCTCTATTTTTCTTTCTTCCTGCCCCCTCCAATAAAAATTCCAAATATTTCCTATACTACATTACTTATCAAAACAGAGTTGTGTGTCAACTTTGACATCTGTTAAAGAATAGAGGATTTAGTTGGGGGGGGGGGCGGAGAGAGAGAGAGAGAGAGAGAGAGAGAGAGAGAGAGAGAGAGAGAGAGAGAGAGAGAGAGAGAACAGAACAAATCATTAGCAAAGAAAATAGATTAAAGAGAAGAGAACTTAATACCTGGGGGAAATGAGCATTTATTCAAATTTAATAAGTCTTTTCAGCACGCATTTAATTCTGCAGGTTTTTTTGTACATGCAAGCACCTTAAAATCTGTCTCAAAATATTATTGAAATTTTGAATAGCTGGGTACAAATAATTTAAATTACCTGAGTGTCTAGCAAACACTTTTTTCATTGTAACGGTCACACAATTTTACATTGTAATACTAAACACACATGCAGTTTGCCAAGTGCTATAGATTATAAAGGATGGTTCCACCCCAACCCCAAATACCTTGGACTTCCCAATTCAGGTAGAAGTATTTCAAGAGCTGACTCAGGTTATTTCACGCCAGCTCTGGGGAATGCATAGGACACAGATGTAGAGCAGCCTGGGTACATTTTGAGGGCACCCTTTTCTATACTGTAAGGCCTCTGCTATTGCATCTGACTGTGCTCTTACTGCAACAGAGTCCTCAAAGCATGCAAGGCTCCCACATTACATGCCTGAAGCTTCTGATCTGCTAAAGGGATAATAATATCATTGACCTCCTGTTGCACCAGAAGCCTCAGAACCTTTGCTAGGTCCACCATGTATGCAATTTCTTGAATGGTGCTTCAAGAACATGGTGCTTCTGTTCCAGGAATTCAGCTTCCATGGTTATGGCTTGCTGCTCCTGTGAAAACGTATCAAGGCAGTAATGGTTTATATGCACAAAACATGACGTAGTACTAGGTTGAACTGGGGAAAAAATTCTGCATTTATCTGTTATTGTAATTGTGGTTTTATAAAGAGTAGCTTTTGTGTATGAATGTGTGGTTGTTGTGGCATTAGTTTGACAAGAACAGGGCTTGTGATCTCAGAAACATTACAATGAAATATCGGCCCTCTGGTAACAATCATAAGCAGAGAACTCTGTTCTTTTTTTGTTTCCTTTTGTCTCCTCCTAACACATTTGTTGACTTTGAAATTAAGGGTTATCCTACGTGAAGAACTCTCAACACAAACTAGAGATGGGAAGGTTGAGGGCTGTACCAATATGTCTGGTACTGTAAACATAGCTGAAATGCATGAGAGCCATGCAGCAAGTTGTGATTTGTAGAATGTTATAGTGTGAAGTGTCCAAGCCAGCCAGTCATTCCTTATTCCTGGGTACTATATTCCACTTTCCTTTTTCATCACCCCATCAATTGTGAAGCTTATATATTATTGGGCTATTTTGGAGTTTTACCCCATAGAGGGTTTTTTCTTGTTTTTCATCCCTACAAACCTCAGTGCTACACCAAGAATGTTGGTATCTCTCTTTTGTTTCCCAGTGGCCCAGTTAAGCTACATAGACATCAGCACTCAGCACTTAAGATTGCTGTTTGATGAAGTAGTGATATGGCTCTGCTGCAGCAAAATTATTGTGTGTTTCTATGGAGTTCACACAGGAGAATTTACTGGTTGGTTTTTTCCAGAGTTCTTCGACTTTCTGTTAACAATGATGTATCAGATAGGAGGATAAAGATCACTAGAAATCATTATTCTCTTGCTACACCTATTTACACCCATATTATGCTTGGTACACAACATACATTTTCTAAATGGCAGAAAGGAATAAGACAATGATTCCAGAAGCCATAACTGTCCACTTAAGAATGTCCTCTCTCTTCTCCACCAAAAATATATTTATAAAAGCAATGCAATAAGAAGTTGTCCAGCACCTGAATAATACTGCTGAAGTTATGAGAGGTAATGCTACATCATATATACAGTGAAATTTGTTTTTCAAATGCGGGAACTTATGTAGCCAAAATAACACCACAGAGAGGGGAGAAAAATCTTTAAAAGATGGCAAAATGAAGTCCAGTGACTACTGGTGTTTAGTGGGCACCCAGCACTAGCTGATGGGTGAAGCAGGGGCACAGAAAACCAGGGTATAAGGGGAATGGAGGAATGTGTGTCTGAAACCTGAACAGGAGCACCCCAGGCCGCAACATTATATTGCAAGTCACACTTGCACTTCCCCGTGTAGTTCTGTGTGGGATTTTGAAGCTACAGGATACACTGTGACTTTTAACATCAAATTTAATAATGCAGGTTCCTTTACTGAGGATACGGTTTATGAAATAAATAAGAAGATTAGTGGGTATCTTTTAGAAAAGGTAATGGTCAAAGCATTATTAAATAGAAGTAAAAATTTTATTTTATTTATCAAATGAAAATCACATTTTGAACCTCAAGTCCCTAATACAAAGTTTTAGATACAGCCCAGCAGGGGCGTACCCAGGATCAAAATTAGGGGGGGGCAAGGGGCGGGGGCAAGGGGCGGGAGGGGAGGGGCCACAGTGGGAATATGGGCGGGGCTACGTGGCCTGCGTCCTCCCAGCTCTTCTGAGGAGGAAGCCCCAGGCTCTTGTTCCCGGCGCGAAGCTCCAGAGGCGCGCGGGGAACGCAAGCCTGGGGCTGCCTCCTCCGCACCTCCCAGGTCTTCCGAGGAGGCGGCCCCAAGCTCCCGTTCCCGGCGCGAAGCTCCAGAGGTGCGCGGGGAACGCGAGCCTGTGGCTGCCTCCTCCACTTACACTCCCCGCTCCCGCTTAGCGCTCCTCCGCTTACGCTCCCCTCGCGCCTCTGGAGCTTTGCGCTGGGAGCCGGAGCCTGGGGCTGCCACGCTGCGCCCCTTAGCCTTTTGCTTCTGGGGGGGGGCAATTGCCCCCTCCTGCCCCCCTGCCCACGGCACTGGTCGCCCCTCTGGGCAGCTCGCCCCATCCCCCGGGTGCGCTGTTTCCCTCCGTCTCTTACGTTTACACCCCACCGCTTTTGCAGCTCGATAGTGGGAGGGGGAGAGGAGAAAGTGCGATGGGTTATGGAAAGGGGAAAGGGGGGAGGGCTGGTCTGTTTCTTTCTGGCTGGGGCCGCGCACCCCACTTTTTGCATTGAGATTTCTTTCTTTTTAGCTTGGGGGGGGCGGGCAGCTGGCTTCTAGAGTAGGGCAGCTGCCCTAACTTGCCCCGTGGTGGGTACGCCCTTGCAGCCCAGCAGGAATCTTTTTGTGGTTGTTGTTCTTACCCAAGCCATATTAGAATGAAAGGAAGCTTAGAGCACAGTTGCACTCTTGCACAATTCTCATTCCTTTCCACAGTCTTTTTGGAAGAGATGCCCAGGATAGATTGCATCCTATTGCTATTTAAGTGGTAGTCTTGTAACACTTTTCACCAAATCTCTTGAAGTGCCAAACCACTTCAGAACAATATTTTTTATAAATGAAAACAGACCCAGAGATACAAAGGCTGGGTAGGAAGTAAGGAAGATAAGAAAACAGATTTCATAAGGATAGACAAAGAAATAGTTCATACCCTCATAACATTTATAAGAGGCAGCAACCTATAATGACAATTATTGGATCAAGGATGTCATACCAAAACAATAGCCCTGAGCACTTTCTTCAGTCTAAACACAAAATGAGGGATTGACTCTTTCACAAGAAAATTACAGTTTCAAAAACTCTAACGCTGTTCCTCCCACCTACCTTTTTCCTCATCACAATTTTCCAACCTTAAAGTTACGCCTCCAGTTAAGGAAGCAGACAAACTCAATAATGTTGCTTTCTCACTTGGCTTAATTAGAAAGCTCACCAAAGGCATAACTGGATTAACATCAGTGTTGCTCTTAGAACAGAGTTCCTTATCTGGTTCTTATAATTTTAATGGGGAAAGTTCACTATAAGTCCAAAGTTATTAACCAAACAGCGTGGGTTGAATCCAGGCTTGCCTGAAGAAGAGTCTCACTAATTGGGGGCTTCCAAGGGTGAAAGGGGAGGAGACAATTTTCAGCAATTCCTTCTTACTTCTTCAGCCCTCTGCTCCATAGGGACAGGGGGGGACGGGACTCCGGAACAGTAGGCAGTGGCACAGGAGGCTGCCTCCTGCAGGAGCATCCAGTGAGTGGAAGCATCCACTGGATTAAAGTACCATTTGTACAAGAAGGAATCCTTCCATTCACATAGGGAATTGTCTGGATGCAACTCAGTCACATAAGATGAATGACATCTTTTTTTCTTTCTTAATACTGCTGTTCTAATCTTAAGTGCAACTTCTTGAAATTGGTATAAGTTCTGGTGAAAGCTGTTAAAGAAGCAGGGTTACAGAGTTTACACACACAAATCTAGTTTACCTACATCTAAGCGCCAGAGGATTGAAGCAAAGACTGGGACACAGATAAAGTTAATTGTGACTAAGGCTCAAACTAGACACGATATGTGATCAGCATCTTACAGTGAGGGCATTTTCTTAAGCATTAAATGCAGCCCCAGAGGTATGACTCAACCCACAGCCTGGTGTTTGGAGTGCAACTTTTAAACCCTTTTCTCACAACAGTTTGAATCTCACACACTCCCCAAGGTTGCTGTTTGCTTTGTGACTATGTTTTCTTTCATGGGATAATTCGCACCTTAGGGCAAGAATGAATTAGAAAAACCAAGTTGGGTGGGGGGGGAGTTAACTGCCTCCCTGCTTTCACCCTTATTTCCACATCTCATCTCTGTTGCATCTCCCTCCCTCCCCCCACCCCACCCCACCCCCGCATGCTTTTAACTTATGGGGAAATGATGTTCCTGGTAGCAGATTTATTCATTGTGCCATTGAAAGTGATGGAATTGAAAGTGATGGGATTGGGGCTAAAGTATTACAATGGCAACTGCTGGGAATTGCAAATGGTTAAATTGCTTTTGTGTGTGGTCTTTTTTGTGGAGCCTGCTTCCCAGAGGCCACTGGATGTTGGACTAGATATCCACTAGATGTTGGACTAGATAGATCAATGGACTGATCCAGAGGTTTTTCAACCTTTTTGAGTCCATGGCTCCCTTGACCCACTACATTCTTTCTGCAGCACCCCTGTGGGGCTCAGGAGCACAGTTATGTCACCTCTTGCCTGCAGAGCTGGCAGCCTCTCACGCTTTTGCAAACACCCTCCCTTGTGGGGTGTTCCCCCAGTCTCCTTTCCTCTCCCCTCTTCTTGGGAGTCCTCTGGGCAGCCACAGCTGCTCCCCTCCCCAGTCTCTGAGCTGCCCACCCCACCCCAAAGAGAGGTGCCTTCTCACACTTCCCCACAGGCGCCTGGGAAGCACCCCCTGGCCAGCCCCGGAGGCACCATTTGCCTGGGAAGCTTGTAGCCAGGGCTGCTATAACAAACATCCATGCAAGGCTTTGGGAGGCAAAGGCGTGAGAGGGCATCAGAGGAGGGAGGGAAGGAAAGGGGGACAGAGACCAGTGTTGGCCACGGCACCCCTGACCATCATTCAAAGCACCCCAGTGTGCCATGGCACACTGGTTGAAAACAACTGGACTCTTCTTAATATTTTTAAAGTCACTGAATTACCTTCATTTATTGGAAGAAGGCATATCAGAGGCTTTGGATGATTTTGACTATAAACACATCCATCTAGAGGCTATATCCACTTTTAGGAGCTGTGTTGTATACACTGCAAATGTATAAACAAAATGCATACTGTGAAATATACTTGCAAAAGACTTATGCATCTCAAGGAACTGAAGTTGGCATCAGCTGGTGTGTACTCAAATGGAAAGATGCATATTTTCCTAATTTAATATGTGGAATTACATTAAAATTACACATTCCTTCTAATAGTGAACCTAAGTAGGCAAGTGTCTATTTGTTTGAAAACAAAATGAGACCACCTAAGAGCAAGTGGCTGTATCTAACATAGACTCACTAAGAGTGACCAGACATTAATTTTAATGGCTCTACTCTGAGTTGAACTTACTTGGATACAACCCAGGATACTGGTTTTCACATACTTGTGAATTAGGTATGCAAAAGTTTATGTGAAAGATTTTTGTATAAAAGGGGGGGTTGTGAGTTTCCATGACCTGTAGAATGTCGAAAGAATAGTGATGAGAAAAATATGAGTAAGACTTCTAATTGCCTGGAGAGGGAATTTTGGGCTCACGTTTAAAATAAAAGACAGAAACTCCTGTCTTTTGGTTTTGGGGGAGGGTGCAGTGCCCCTTAATCACAACTATGCTATAATGACTCATTTCTGCATTGTTTTCAATGTGCACTTTCACTTCCAATTTGGGAAGTGCTGAATGTCTGCACGAACCAGAAACTGGGGACACTGTGTGAAATGCACAATTAGGCGATGTTCACACATAGCCTTTGAAACGCACGGGGTCATTTTTCCGTAGAGCACTTTTGTAGACACTGCTTTTTAATTGTACACCTCTTCACATCATTATAATATTAGGCAAAGCAGCCGCCACTGTCCATGTTATTTGTACACGCAGGTGGGTATGTATACCAACTAGTACATGTACACCAACACATTGGTGTTATCTACTCCCCTAAATTTGGGTTCCCACACCCCCTGGTTGTGGGCAGAAATGATGTAATGCCACACTGCAGCTGAGCACATGTTGTTCCATAGTACTTTTTTGAAATTATTTTTGGTCATTCAAAATGCTAGCTGTCCCTAAAAAGAGAGCATAAAAACTGATGTGCTGATTTATCAATATACAGTCTGTTCCATGGGTGTAGCCAAGGGAGGGTAAGGGGGCAGCTGCCCCCCATCAATCTGAATCAATACAAATCTGAGGTTCTGCCCCCACCCCCAAACAAAAAAAATCCTGGCTAAACCCATAGTCTGTTCCCTGCTTTTCCTGGTGCATGTAGCTAGACTGGAAAATGTGAATTGGCACAGGTCTTGCAATGTCAGAAAGTCCACCCCAATAGGAGATGATATCATCATCATCATCAACTTTATTGCACTAGCCAAAGGCCATGGCATCATTCACAAAGGGAACAAAAAGAAAAGCAACAATAACCATAAAAACATCAGGCACTGCAGATACAATAAACCATGATCACGTCTGCTAAAAATTATTTGTTGCATATGCAAGGGGTTCTCAGGTAGAATGTACCAGCTTAAATGTCCGAGTCACCTGAGATAACATGAAAAAGCGCTCTCTGTGTACACAGGGAGATAGAAAGCACTTGAGAAGTTCATTCTCGGCACAAAATGGAATATAACCATTCCAGCAGGGTGACCTTTATATCTATGAATGGTGCGGGACAGGAATGATACCGTATGTGTGTGCAGCACCCCAAAAATGTACCTGCATCCAACAGAATGCACGTTATCACAGTGTGGTTGGGGGCAGATGGACTGTGGAATTACGAAGGTATCAGCTGAAGCAGATGAAAATGGAAGAAGAAGCTGGAGGAATTAGTCAAATTAAGCTAAGCTGGAGGCCAGGAACATTTTGTGAGAAGGGACACACACACACACACACACACACACACACACACACACACACACACAGAGTGCTTTATTCAACCACCGACAGTAGCAGTTATAAAGCAATGAAGCACTCAGGTTCAGGATGGGCAGCCAGCCCTCATCCTGAACCCATTACCATGATCACTATATTGTATAGTGGAAGAAAGTGATAAAACTACTGTACATCTGATAAGCCCCAGAGAGTGCTTTATGGCTCCTGTTTGAGGCTGATTGGAGCCCTAAGTAGTAGTCAGAAATTTCTGAAGGTGTTCTTGACAGCTACATAGTTACCATTGAAGACTTAAGATTTGAATAAAAATTCAATATTTATGTCAGCTTTCCCCATTTCTGATTCAGTGGAGTAAATGGTGACTTCCTCTGTATTTCCCTTGGTGGAAGTCTGGCTAGCGTATGTTGGGCTGAGAAATTAAAATAGTAACCCGTTGGCCCTATAAATCATCTGGAATTTTCTTCATGTGGTTAAAAAATGCCAGAATCCATAAAAAAGATATCTCTGTGCCATTTGTGTGTTCATGGAATATGTGCAGATGACGACGAAATAATTGGACACAAATAGGAAACAATTAATATGTAAATTATATGTCTGGGTTTTTGTCAATTTTATTTTATACCGTTCCTGCCCATGCTTTTTACAAATCTCAGTTGCGTGATAACATGTAAATGTGAATGATTTATCAACGCAATTTGTGAATGTGTTAACTATATGTTTAAAATGTATATGCTTAATCAGAGGCATTCCCTTGTGAAATAGTATTCAGTGCTGATCACATTGTTGTCACTCTGCACATCTCTTATTTCCGCCAATATGGTTAGTGTGATTTCCCGGCCAATGGATGTTTTATCTGCATTTATTCAAAAGAAACATGTGTGTGAGAGAGCACACACATATTAAATATCCACAAATTGCCATTGAGATCAAAGTTTTTAATCAGCTAAAGGCTTAAAATTAGCTTAGATTTTCTGCTAAAACTTTTTGTATTAGGAACTAAGTAACAAAATTAGGCATGACGAGAGGCTGCTGTTTTGTTGTTATTATTATTTTTAAAAGATGACTTTATTTGAGCAACAGCATTTTCATACCAATTTCTGCTTGTGCAGAAAAGGATGCTCCTGTGCCTGAAAGATCACTTTTGGGGCCCTCGCATAAAGAGCGGATATCATTTCGAGACCATCCAGTTCAGCTCAGCGGTGGATGGGGAAGTGGCAAAAAGAAGGCAAAAGCTTTGAAATAGTCATTGGACCTTCAGCATTTAAAACATATGGTGAGCCTGTGCATTGTCATTCTTTTTGGATTCTGCAGATGGAAAGTTCCTCAGCTCCATGTATGCTGTATTTTATTTTATGCTGCATGATTTCCCACCTTTTCTTCTTCTTCTTCTTCTTTGGCTAAGTTCTTTTATAAATGTCAGAGAAATTACAATATTTGTATCTGAAATTTATTTTTGCAGTATGGTTTAAAAGCATGTATGGAATTATTATAAAGCGGCTGGTATGATCCGGTGAACAAATGGATGTATACATACAATAATGGTTTGTGATTACGCAGTGGTATGTGACTGAGATAGCCTGCTCCACAGTTGGACTCAAGTACATGTGTTTAAACTCGTTTACTGCACCTCTCAATCAAGCAAAACAAATCAAAATCAATTTGGCTCAAATCTAGGTATTTTGCTTCTTTGCTTTGTAGATTGGAATATGTATCTGTTAAAAAGTAAAATGTGGAATGTCCATCTTATTCCAAACATATTAATGATGTAAATCTGTTTTGTGTAAAAATGCATCAAATTCTCCCCAGCAGTTGCACATCCCAGTGGGGTGAATGAATGCACATTCACAGCACGTTAAAATTCGGTAATGTGATATTAAGATCTGTTTCATAATTCCAAATTCCAAATTTCATCACACAACAATTTTGTCCTAGCCTATTACTTCAGTATCGGTCAGAACCTACCCTTTTGTAGCCTTATGATGGGTCCGTCCCCTTCCATGCCACTGATACTAATGTTGTTTGCATTACTTCAGTGCATGTGTGCTTTTCTTACTGAAGCAATGTTTCGGTGAGTGTGGTACAAATTGCTGACAGAATCTGGAGAAACAATTCTTTGGTTTTATACTCTTCTATTTACTTTGGTGTCATTACATGCCACTGGAGCCTTGACCCACTCAGAAACACTGCTGAAACAGAAAAGCTAAGACAGAACTCAAGGCTTCAGTCAATAATAAAAAAAGATGTATTAATATGTTGTGGCTGTGTTTAGAATATATTATACATTCCCTGACACAGTAAAGTTCCTATCATGTTGTTTGTTTTCATTAATGTCATCAAGTTAATATGGTTTGGAAATGTTTCTCTTTGTCTAAGACCACTGTAGGGAAAACCAAAGCAGTATGGACATCTAATATATTTTATGGCTGGGTTTGTGATAAATAGAAAATTGCATATTCATCTTGCCAGCTATTTACTGCACACAAAGATTTGGGTATTGAATTACAATCTGTATTTTAATGTCTCATGTCATAATTCATTTTTTAAAATGAAAATGCCGTTAAACAGATGGTTTCAGCTTTCAGACTTACCTGCCCAACACTTGGATTTAAGAAGATGCAGTCCAAAACCCTAAGCACACCCACTTGGAATTAAAGTGCAGTGAAAATCAGTTGTGCAAAGTAGCTAGGTGTAAATTAACTGATGTCAAAGTATTATCATCTTAAGACCTTTCAGAATTTAGCTGCCCAGGTTAAAATCTCAGCAGTGGAATTCTGTTCAGGAGGAATGCCATTTCTACTCTGAAAAGTTTCCCATTTCCGGTGTGTGACTTGTCACATCCACACCATATGTTTAAAGCAGTCTTATACCACTTTAACAGTTATGGCTTCTCCCCCAAAAGCCTGGAATCTGTAGTTTGTTAAGGGTCTCCAATGATTCTCAGCACACTTAACAAACTATATTTCCCAAGATTCTTTGGGGGAAGCTGCAACTATTTAAGTTGTATGGGATGTGGATCTGGATGTGACCTTAGAATGTGGAGCCTTGGCAACAAAGCATACAGGATGGCCACAGTCCACTTGCTCAACCTAACCTACCTTCCAGGGATGGAGTTAAAAGAAGAGAGGGAGCTATATACAATATGCCAGGCATCCCCAAACTTCGACCCTCCAGATGTTTTGGACTACAATTCCCATCATCCCTGACCACTGGTCCTCTTAGCTAGGGATCATGGGAGTTGTAGGCCAAAACATCTGGAGGGCCGCAGTTTGGGGATTCCTGCAATACTGTATGCTGTTTTGAAGTCCTTGGGGAAAGTGTGGAATGCAAATCTGATAGATGTCCATCAACACAAGTGCCCATGAAGAAGCTACTAAATTAAAATGGTGGATACCAATAGCCCTCTTTCAGACATTGTTGTTGTTGTTTAGTCATTTAGTCGTGTCCGACTCTTCGTGACCCCATGGACCAGAGCACGCCAGGCACTCCTGTCTTCCACTGCCTCCCGCAGTTTGGTCAAACATGTTTGTAGCTTCGAGAACACTGTCCAACCATCTAATCCTCTGTCGTCCCCTTCTCCTAGTGCCCTCAATCTTTCCCAACATCAGGGTCTTTTCCAGGGAGTCTTCTCTTCTCATGAGGTGGCTTTCAGACATTACTTGCTTGAAAGGGGAAAGACAGTGAATGTTTAACCCCATTCAACATGCTTCCCTGCTTCACACGAGTAACGCCTGAAGAGAGCTTCAATGAAGCTGCAATCCTAGACGCACTTAACTGAGAGTAAGGCCCACTGAATTCAATGGGATTTACTGTTGAGTAGACCATGTTTAGGATTGCAGTGCATTATTGCCATACCTTGATCCGGACCCCATTTTGGCTGTAAGCCTAAGTATGCTTCTAAGTATGAAAACTGAGCATCATGTAGGCTGGGACGTTGAAAGTCTGTGTCTTTGACTCCAGGTAAAGTTACTGTACTTCCAATAGGTTGTTAATTGTATATTGTGTGCCTGTTTCATGAGTGATTACAGTTCGACATGTTTGCTCCTCTGCAGCCTATTTATGGCAATGGCCTTGATTCCCAGTGCAATCCAAACAAAACACAGCTGTGGGAAGAGGGATAACAGCGGCAGGCAAGCACTTCCCATATGCACAGGCATTTGTATAGTCATGCTAGCGCCCTGTGTTGTGGAACTTTGAATCCCTGGACTTCAGACCGTGTTTGTGTCAAAGCAGGTTTCTAGTCCTCATAAGCAAAATTCTACAGAAACCTATACGAATTGTGAACCACAGAAAGCAAATCACAGCCAAGAAATTATTTCTGGCTGGTTGATAGGGGATCAAATACTTATTTCACTCATTTATAATGCATATCAATCTCTGACTTTTGTCTTCTGGGTTTCTGGGTTTTTTTTCTGTTGTTATACCGTCTCTGACAGCTACAATAAACCTACCATTAAAATTATGGACTGGCCATTTCTTTGTCAGAGGGCAAACGGGCAAATTTAGCAGGGGATCAAATACTTTTTTCCCCTCACTGTACATCAGAAAAAACAACTGAACGGAAATATCTTGCTGCCAGAATTGTACCCAATGATCTGTTGCAGAAACATCCTAGACTGGAATCCTCAGCATATGCACTGTGGGGTAGGGAGAAGCAGGTGCTGGCTTCAAGTTTTGCCCTGACTCTGCTACTGGTGGGTGAGATGAGCCATCAGTATCCTTGCATATAAAACAGTGTTTTGTTTGTTACTATGTTATGCATTTTTGTGGTTTTATATTTAAACCGCCCTGTGATCCTCAGATGAAAGGCAGTATAGACATTGTCACCCAGAACACATTTTAAGTAGTGCTAAAAGCAGTCGCTCATTCACGTGAAAGTGATCCAAATGGGGTTGTCCATTACCTTCCATTGCAATTTATTTCCCAATCCAATACAGTTTTGGATGCTTGGCTATTTTCTAGTTATAAAATCTATTAGTTCACTGCATCTCTGGGAGGAGAAGGGCTGGAAATCGTGTGAGGAAGTTGCCACTGACCTCAGTAATGGCAGGATACAGTGTAGACACGCACACAATAACCCTTTTAATATGCATTCCACTCGTGGCAAAGGGCGTTGTTTTCTTTGACCTGCAAAACTGCAAAACTAGCAGTAGTACAAAGATTCCGTTTCTAACACCTCAGGGGCTACAATGCTGGAAGTGGCTGAACTGCCGTTCAGGTTAGGTTCTTGATATTCTCTGCAAATCAGGATTGCTGATCCCAAATCCAATCTTTTGTCGAGCACTGTTTTATGGGCCTGGCTGGTCTCCGATTTGGCCCCAGGTGGATCGGAGTGGACGGCTTCGTCCAATAGCTGCGTGTTCGTGTTTCTAAGGCTCCCTCCCTCCCTCTCTCTCTCTCTCTCTCTCTCTCTCTCTCTCACACACACACACACACACACACGTTATTTGTACCTCGTGTACTGTGAATGTTGACAAACAATATGGTCTCTTGAACAGGATCCGGCTGAGTCCATTTTAAAGAGGATGGAGATACCAAAACAGGTTCTCATCTGTGTTGATCTATGAAAGCAGATCTAGGCAGCGCTATAAACTTTGTTCGGTTAAATCAGGCATCCCCAAACTGCGGCCCTCCAGATGTTTTGGCCTACAACTCCCATGATCCCTAGCTAACAGGACCAGTGGCCAGGGAAAATGGGAATTGTAGTCCAAAACATCTGGAGGGCCGAAGTTTGGGGATGCCTGGGTTAAATCGTTGGGATTCATTCATTGATGAATCTATGTGGCGGTCAATTTTAACCAATAGGAGCAGTTTGTAACTTAGACGTGAGATTTAAGACTCACCATTATAGTGAGAAATTCCTTTAGCATCTCAAACCAGGAGAACTTACAAATAATAAGGTTTGGGGATTATGCAAAGTGATATAGGCCCACCCAATACATTCAAAGCACATTTAAAGCACGACCTCCTCCCAAAGATTCCCGGGAACTGTAGTTTTTTAAGGCTACTGGGAATTGTAGCTTTGTAAGACGAAGCTACTTGTTTGGTGGCTCCTCTAATCATACAATGAATGCATCCTTCCCGTTTTGTTTTTCAAAATTATCCTCATCGTGATAAAGCCTCGAATGACAAAGATCCACATCTAAAAAACAAGACCTATGACTATGGGCCCCTTCCCAGGAGCCTGATGCTGAAGCTGAAACGACTGGGCCTTCTTCCCAAGGAAATTGGCTTGGAGATCGGAAGCTGAAAGAGCCCTCAAGCATCCACCCCGTCCCACTCCCTGGAGCTAATAAACTAAATCTGGGCTGCTTGAAATCCGTTACAAACCTCTGTCCCGCAGCAAATGCCCCTTTCAGTTCCAAGACACAGGCGTCTCTGGAAGCGAAGGATTCTCCAGCTCTGATTTCTAAGGGCACGTGCTTCGGATCACGCCGCTTCCAATTACATGTAGTATATATCCTGACCTGAAGACATCAAAAAGAAATAGCTCCTTCACCGTCTGAGGGGGTGGGGGGTCTAATATTGGGAGTACGGTATTTGTTTTATTTATTTATTGTTAACTTATCTGGCCCGCCTGCCGAAGCCCAGAGAACTATGCCAAACATACAGCACTGATACGACTATGCCCAAAATACAGCCCAGATGTCCAAAAACAACTACAATGAAAGCCAATTAAAATTACCATCAAATCAGGGCAGAAGAGAGGATCGGGCCCCAGATCTTAAGCGCACTGGGTGGAAATAAACGCAAGATTCTCCCTGCGTTGAAATCGGGGCTCCGATCTACCGCAAGCCAGTTACTGTGGAGGAGCTTGTCAGTGAGAAATCCTTTGCCCTAACAGGTCAAACCTCAGTCATAGGGTCGTGGAGCTTCGAAACCGCCCCGGTCTGCTTTCCATGCCTTGCGTGGAAACTAACCCAGTAACTTTCCCTCCCCCGCTTTGGAGAGCTGAAACCGACACGAGTGAGACCTCGGCTGCTTTGAAACGGACGATTGAGGAACAGTGCCTGCCCGCTGACGAACAGGCCTTTTGATACCACAACAAATCTGAGAGTTTGGGGAGCCACAGGATTGCTTGTTGGGTTTTGCTGCCCCCAAATCAGCATGGTTGCAACTTGCATCCCTCTGGCAGTCTGCCGCGCGAGGAAGAGCGAGAGCTGCGCGCGATGCACCCTAGGATGGATGTCTTCTTGTCCCATTGAACTGAATGGTTGTGGGTTATGACTTTCCATCACGGGGAGGGGTAACTGCCTGTTCATGTCGATGCGCTCAATAGGACTTGCTCCCAAGTAAGTATGCATAGGCTTATAGAACACAAATCTCCAACGAGGTTTCTTTCCCCTGCGGGTGCTTCGCTAACTTGAATGAGAGCTGAAACAAAACAGAGACATACAGCAGAATGGGATGGCTTTTCAACCTGAATAACTAAAATTCCAAGCAAGCCATATTTTTAAAAGGATAAACAAAACACCGATCCTAAACATCCGGCTACTCCACCTCAGTTTTCCTATACGCTTCTTTATTTGGAAGCAAAGAGGACGATCTTTTTTTAATACGTGTATAAGGACCTGGTCGTGTGAAGCCTGAGGCTGATCAACCTTGCGCAGCTCTCCTTCAAGTCCATCGAGCTTGCACAGGGGGGAAAAAAAACTTCCATAGGATTGGACCTACGCAGTGCAATGTTTACTTAGGAAAAGTAATCCCAGGTAAACGTGTATAGGATTGCAGCGTATGTGGATGCCCCTTTTAATTAAGTTTTAATAGTATGCATGGTGACAAGTCGGACCCTTTGCAATAAAACTCAGCTCGACATATGAAGTCTCCAGTCAACAATGGAATCCGGGAAGCGCCAATGGTCAGAGAGTCTATCTCGGGTTAGGGAGATAGAGCATCTACTTCCGTCGGTAGAATTCACTGGCTCATCCGCAATTGGGAAAAAACAACAACACACTGACCCGATTTCAAAACGGGGCGTCATTTGTTTCTCTTGCGCTTAGAAAGGAGTCTGAACATTTGGTGCCTGGCTGAGAATATGCTAATGGCCCAGTCGAAACGGACTGCATTCATAAAGCACGCTGTCTGGGAACTGGGGAATCCGTTCCATTGAAACCAGGGGCGGCGTGGATGTGGGATGGGTGACAGCAAAGTATTCGGCTTTATTGGGTGAAGCTGAGAGCGGGAGCCAGTGCGCCACTGCTAGCCAGCCCAGCCGACTTTGATCGCAATGGAACTGGCGTCCGAGGGAGCCTGTTTAGGATCTGGGTGTACCTTTCGGACACCTGACTCCCTGGATGGAGGGGGGGGGAGCTTTGCTTTTGATCAAGGGCTCGAAGCAGTGATAGTATAAACGAGCAGAGAGGGAAAAAATTCTCTCCTACTGAGCTCGCCCTTTTCCGCACTGGAGGCGATCTACAGCGAAGAAAAAACGACCTTGCCAGACAAACGAAAATATGATCACATCTGGTACCCCACCTTATTCCTAACACGTTTCCCATGTGATCCAACTTTCCTGTCAATTACGGTTAGAACTGAACGGCCAGACCTGCGCAGACTGTGTGGATTTATTAAGAAATAAGTTCCAGGAAGATGGTGGGCATGACAAAAGGAACCTGTTCTGTTCCTTTAAATTTTGCGCCGCGCCTAATGCATTTTATATTAAACTATATTGTATTTTATGTCATCATTATTGGCATTCCCTGTTCGACAGGCTCACAATCTATAATAAATAACCCTAGTATATGGGGAGGGGCATACTTCCAGCAACTCAGTCCGATCCTGGGCATAGTTCATCTGAAACACGTCTCCCCAAGTTCAAAAGGATGTATTCACTGCACTGCACTGCATTCTATTGTATTGTGATTTAGGGCTAAAGTTGCAGTCCTATGCACACTTAATTTGGAGTAAGTCCCGTCGAAATCAGTTGGCCCCTGAAACAGGAATTCTCAGCAGCGCCGGGTCCCCTCTCTACCAGTAAAACTGCAACACATTAAATAACTAACAATTTACTGCGCTTTTATGACACTCAAAATCAGAGGCAGTCGCTTTACTTTTGCTAATGATAGGGCCGGCGCTACCACACCCACTCCATAAAATCTGTTAAAGTCTTCTCCGCGCCACGGCAACAAACTAACGGGGTTCAACAAGTTGTCACTTTCTAGTAAGTGTGAACAGGATCGCAACCTTGAATGAAACACACGGCTGCCTTGCAGATTTTAACGCCCCTTCCAAAACTTATGTTCCCTGCAAAATATTGGGATAGTGTTAACTATCCTCTCTCCTGCTTCTAGGGTCCTATCTCACCTAACTGGATTCTGTCCCTGGGCAGTTTTATTTTAGGATAAAACAGCACGCTCGCCTTCAGTGCTAAAGAGGCCGCTTTGTTGCCACCTCCGCAGAGCGCTAATTTCGGGGTCTCCCCTCGGAGACGTGTGATTCCACTACAGCCAGTGGCGCAGCTTCGCGGCCGAAACCCTTTCCAAACAGCGGCGGCTGCAGCGCACAAAGGCCGCTCTTGTTGGGCTGGGGACAGGCTGAGATGAATTCGTTCAGGTTCTTTTGAAGCAGAAAACCTCCGATTCCGCGTTGCTAGGCTTTGGCCATTTCAAATGCAGCGAAGCGGGCTTTGAAACAGTGCGTGCGCAGGCAGGGCACTCCAAAGCTTCGCGTCAATCCGAATTGATTGTGGAATTAGAATCGCAACCGAGGGCGCGTGGATGTCTAAGGCGGGTCCAGGCTGGGGAATGGCGATCTGATCAGCTTCTATGCTCTTCACTGGCATGTCAACATCTCCTCTCTGACCTCTCCCACCCCTCATCTCTAGGTATGCAGAGTTCCTCCCCAAAGCACTAACACGGAACTTTCCAGACCCAACAAAGGTTGAGTCAGTCGTGCTGCGACCCTAAAACTTACTCGGCTGAAATCTAAGGAGCTTCCTAGTAAATAAATCGGGAACTCACCAAATACACACCCCGGCCTTTGAATTAACCAACGTGATGCACTGCACCACTCAGGGTTTGGACACAGACCGCAATGGGTGCGGGTCTCTTACAGAAAAAGAAAAGAAAACACAATTGTTTCCTATACAATGCATGTCTACTAGTCCCATGGTCCTCCTCCCAGAGCAGGTTTTGTTCCTCTGTGATGAGGAAACACTGCAGGAAGCGAGGAGGGCGAGCTCTGGAGCAGTCCTCGTGAAAGACACGCTTTACAGAGCGATCTTCTAACTAGGGCTGCATTCACACGACATTTTAAGTCCGTTTCCGTCCCTTTCCCCTAACTGTTAATTTCTGCGCTATATTTGAGTTTTCACGCTATGTAAAAGCTACTTCTGAAACTATAGTGGAACACAGTGCGACTTTAGCGCTCGTTTCCGTGTTATTTGCTTCCAGGGTAAAAACGCGTTTTCAAATAAAATGGAAATGAGCACTCAACTAGCGCTACATTCCACTACTGCTCAGTGGCTTTCACCTCGTGTGAGAGCTCAACTATAATGCGGAGGAAATGTCCTGAAAATGGAATAAAGTGCCACGTGTGTGCAGAGTGTCGAACTAGAACCTGGGAGTTCAAATCCCCACTCAACTACGAAACTCAGTGGGTGACTTTCGATGGGCTAGTCACTCAACCTACCTCACAGGATTGTTCTGAGGATAAACTGGGGAAGCGGGGAACTATGTATGCCGCCTTGAGCTCCTTGGAGGAAAGGCGCACTATAAATGTAAAACAAAAACAAAAATCACGAGTTAAGCCCCATTTAGTTTAATGGATCTTACTCCCAGAAAAGTAGGCATATGAATGCAGTCTTATACTGATACTGGGTTTAGCTTCGCTTGCTTAATCCTCCAGTTCTCATCCATTGACTCCTTCGTGTGGATGTGCGAGAGAGAGAGACAGGGTTCACTGTATGGATGAACTACGGGACCCGATCATGTTGTTGTTTAGTCGTTTAGTCGTGTCCGACTCTTCGTGACCCCATGGACCCGATCATGCTGCAGTCTTAACGCCATCCTAAGCAGTGTGCTTAGAAACGTAGCCAGGCGGTCTAATGGGCACGTTAAGGACTAATCCCACTGAGACCTGGTTGTCACTGTACTACTGGTCTGTGTCTGGCATGCTCCACAACAGACCGCAGGTAGGTGCTCACACGTCTGAAAGACCATTTATTCCATACATTTTCAAATGAAATAAAATAAATTCCTCCAAACTGGGGGTGGAAGGTTGGACATCTCTAGGGAAAGTCTATGTTAGAGCCCTGCTTTTGGTCATGGTGTTAGGTGGAGAGATTTCACCCCACACAAATACCCTGCCGCCCCCAAGCATTGTGCAGTGGCACAGTCCAGAAGCAAGTTTGCCGCAGTGGTATTTCTTCGCTTTGCCAGAGGCCGCAACCCATGCTTATGCGGAAGTAAGTCCCATTCAACTGGCACTGAAGTAAACCTGGTTAAGAACACATCAGATATGCCGTTTGCCCTTTTTAGCATGTTTGTTGCACAGTTTCTTGGATTTCAGCAGGTTCAGGATCTAGATGGAAGTGGTAGCCAGGCTGAGTCCCATTCCCTTGGGGCCTCTTCTCAATTCGCTTATAAAATGGGAGGGGGTGTTTTGAAAAAGGCTCACGTCGCTTTCCTAACAACAACAACAACTATCACTGTGCGCTCTGCCGCAGAAGAAGTCCACAGGCTCTTGCTGGTACCTCGAAGGCAGCCATAGCTGCCAAGTTTTCCCTTTTCTCACGAGGAAGCCTATTCAGCATAAGGGAATTTCCCTTAAAAAAAGGGATAACTTGGCAGCTATGAAGGCAGCCTGCATGTTCGACTCCGCGGGAAGCGAAAGGAGGCACGCTTGCTCAAATATTATGAGCAGACCTGATGACCGCAAAGTCCCTTTTCAGCATTCAGCTCGTCGCTTAGGGTGTATTTTCAAAGGGCAGGCTACGTTTGAAGGGGGGCGGAGGGAGAGAGAGAGAGCCAAGAATAGGCACGAAACCGACGGGTTGAAACTGACCAGGATCCCTCCGCTGGAACACACGCGCCCCACGCCGCAGGTACAGAAGCCCACCCCAAGCGCACCATGGCGCGCACGCCCCGCAGAACTGCGCCAGACGCTTTTAGCAACAGGAATATCACGTTCCCCTCAGCCTGAGACTGGTTTACTCGCGAGTCAGGGCACTTAAGCTCGCAGCCAGCAGACCTGTCCCTACTACATTGCATCATTTTCTTAAAACCAAAGGTTAGGCGGTGTGTGTGTGTGTGTGTGTGTGTGAAAGAGCAAATATTTCTCTCATTTTTAGCAAGAGACAGCCAGAATTTCAACTCAATAAAGTTCTCTCTTTCTTTCTCTCTCCCCTTCCCGCTCTTCCTCTCTTCCTCTCTCTCCCGTTTGACTTTCTCTTGCTGTAGAACCTTAGCATAAGTTGGACGATCGTTGTACCTTAATCCTAAACATGATGGAAAAACTAGGCAAAAAACCTTTTGCAGCACGACCTCCCGTCTGGTTGACAGTGAACTTCGCTGCACACAGCATATCGAAGCATTTAAACTCAAAGGCAACTCCTATTTACAACAACAACAACAGTGTTCAGTATTCATGCTGTCATTCTTAGAGTTTATTCCAACTTTCCAAGGAATTTTAATGATACTGGATATTTCAGTGGGAAAGTGAATCGTGTGCTTTTCTTCCATTGAAATGAAGAGAACTTACAAATGCTGAACTGGATGTTATCAGTCCTTGGGGTTTAGCACTGAGAATCGATCTAGGTATTGTAGTACTGTACTGTATTAAAATTCTGGGCTCAAATCCAGTCCCATGCAGTTTCAGTCGGAAGTAACTCGCATTGTTTTAGCATTGTAGTCATAGAATCATAGGGAAGGGACCCTGGAGATCATCTAGTCCAACCCCCTGCAACACAGGAATATGCAGTCAAGGGATCGAACCTTGGCGTTATCAGCACCACATTCTAATCAATCGTTCTGTGGGTTTTACTCTGGAGAGACGTAACACCTGAATACGATCAGGCTGCGCAGCACCATCAGACCTAGCAAATGAGCTTCAGTGTGCTCAAGATGGGATGCATAGCATCAAAGAGAAGAGGAACCGGACATGGAAAGGGCAAATAGGCCGGGAGATGGCTCAACCAGTCCTGCGCCACATTTGAATAGATCGGCCTTTGAGAGAACTTTGTCCAACTTTGCTAAACTCAGAGTAGACCTATTGAAATCAAAGGGTCTAAATTCGTCCATCCGTTAATTTCAGTGGGTCTGCTCTGAGTAGGACGAACATTAGACAGGACCAGGTGGGAAGAGGTAGCGCTTAGCTGCTCCACGTAGCCTCAGGGCTATGATTCCTCTAGGAAATATTCCTTCAGCCATCATGGGGCAGCTTAGGGATGGGTCCACTCCAAACTCCAGTGGAGCTAGAATCCAAATCCACTCCGAGGTAAGTTTCTATTCACGAAGCTGCCTCTTCCCAGCACCTGTCCCACTGTTTCCATACTAAAACAGCAATCGTGGCAACAAGCCCATTGAATTCAGTGGGAATTACTTCTGAGTTCACTTGCACAGTTTTGCAGTGTCCTGACCCCACGTGCATTTTATTGGAAGGTTAAAGATATCCGGGCTTACTTCCGAATAAGCTTCAACCGCATGCACGATGATTTGGGAGTAAGACAAACTGAAGGCAAGGCTTTCTTGGAGTAAACCTGCATAGGCAGCATGACTTCCATATGCATACCGGTACTTGTTGTTGTTTAGTCGTTTAGTCGTGTCCGACTCTTCGTGACCCCACGGACCATAGCACGCCAGGCACTCCTGTCTTGCACTGCCTCCCGCAGTTTGGTCAACGGTACTTACTGAAGAGTAATTCCCATTGCACTCCGGGGAACTTTATTTTGGGTAAACTCCTGCTGCGTAAAGGGAGATTACGCCTCTGGCACTTATTTTTTGGGTGCCACTTGTGAAGGCTCTCGATGCGGGATAAATCAAATCGAGTGGGCTTTATTTCCGGGGTTGCCATTGTAATCGTGTTGGTTGCAGAGTCCAAAGCATGGGGCGCGGGGCCTGATTATGTTGACCTTCAACTCCTGAGGGTTGACGGGAGTCGTAGTAGTTCATCAGTATCTACAGGGCCACAGACTCCCCATCTCTGCAATGTAGACACAGGCCAGGTTGAAGCCTCAGGTGTGAAGCGGGATTGAAAGGTGAAGCCCCAAGCCCCCCACCGTGCACACCAACTTCCAGGATCTTGGGGTCTCTGCCTTAGTTTGCTCTTTCTTTTTGAAAATATGCAGGAAAGCCGTTCCTTCTTATGTCCCTTTCATCAAGATAAGCGCAGATCTCGCGGGGAGCAAAGATTGAATCCACACGAGGAATATTAGCTCATCTCTCTCTGTTTGGAGAGCGACCTTAGATCCTCGCGCAAATCCGCATCCCGGGGAGGAAGTCATCAAAAAGCCGAACGTGCTATGAAATCAACTCGGCTTTTTGCAGGAGGCGAAAGCAGGAAAGCGACCGCTGCCAGGCACACTCCCTATTTCCCCTCGTAATCTCTCTCCTGGACGCGACATTGACAGGTTTATGGCGCTCCGCGTTAAAGTCGGCCTCAAACCGCTTTGCACGCCGAGAAGCCTACAGAGCGGCGCGTAATCGCCCTCGTAATCAACGGATCATCTAGAGAAGCCTTTGCCATGGTTTTAAAAAGAAACATTCTCTGTTTTCTAGGCATGTGTCATGAATGGCAGCTGAGCCAAGCAGCCCCTATGATTATGGCTGGGCGAGTCAGTCGCGGAAATAAAGCGATTGTTGACACCAGGCTGGAGAGCCAAGGCAGGCTGGGAGCCTCAGCCATGGTCTCGCATTCCTCTCTCCAAATCTGGCACCCCTATATCACGCGCAATGGTGCTGAGAGGCGGCCTTCGTTTTCTCTCGCTCAGATGCGTAAGAGCGCAATGTTGCAATGCTGGGAGTAAGTCAAGGGGACCTGCTTGTTGCTGCTGTGTAAACGGGATCGGGATGCACGTGGTCCAGCCTGGGCTGGGTCGTGCCTCAAATATTTAAAATCTAGCTTCCCATTGGTAACGTGGATTACCTCAAGTGCTCAGAGGTTTTCCACGAAAATGAAAATGGTATATTAGCAGCTTAAAGGGTGCAGGGTGAAAGGAATACGCAGCTAGGTCAATTGGGATCGAAGGGGGAAACACTCGAAAACTCACTATTTCCTAAGAAACCACAGAATAGGTTTAGGCTGGGTAGGAATTGTTGCTAACGTCGTGTATGCAACGCTTCCAAAGCCAGGGGTGGCGGCAGCGCAGTGAAGGCAGCAGAGCAAACGACGTTTCGGCTGCCGTGTTTTGCCGCTTGTCAGGGAGTAAGTCCCACTGAATTCGCTGGGACTTCGGCGCCCTTTCTGGCATGCCCTCTTGGTTCGTTCCATGTCTTCCATGATCAAAGAGCTCGGGCGATAGTAGCAATCAGCTGAAAAAGGTTTTAGATAAGTGATTGCAAAGTCTACCAACACCTACACAATGGAACATCCATGTACAGCCGCAGTATACCCGATTGGAGGTGGGCAATCGGGAGGGGTTCGTGCCCTTCTTGTGACCTTCGCGGCGCATCTGCCGGACTGCTGTTTGAGCCGGAGTGCTGGAGGAGGTCTCCAACCCTATGCACGCTTCCCTCGGAGTAAGTCCCATTGAACCCCACTGGGAGACTTGTTCCTGGGCGAATTGGCCACAGGGTTGGCCTGCGGAACGCATATAGGGGTGCATAAATGCCATGGATCTTTTTTTGAGGTAGCCTAAGCATCGATGCCTATCCGGGATGTATTTTCTAGGCGGGGGCAGGGAAGGTGTGGACAGTTTCACCTTTTCTTCATTTGACACTCATCTTTTCAGACTCACAATTAGGAGTCGGGCAGTGGCTGAATGCTGGAACCATGATGATGATAGGTCCCTTTTGACTTTATTACAGATCCGACGCACGGGGCTGGGGCGGGGGGAGGAGGGTTCTAGAGAGAAACGGTTCGTGCTGGGCAGAGGCTGTCGAGAAAACGGCAGGAGCCTTTTGGACTGGTGAAGCAGTCAGTCAGCGCCCCCGCTTCCGCATCGGGCCCAAGTAACGCGCTTACTCTCGGCTTCTTTTGCACGGCTGGAGAGCGTTCAAGCTTTGCTGAGCTGGTCTTTCTCAGCCCGCTTCCCCGACCTGGGAAAGCGACCTTGCCTTGGAGACTAGACTTCAGAGGCCGATTTCCCCCACCCGGGCAAAGGCGGAGGCTTTGGTCACCCTTTCCCAGAGTTAGTCCCGTACTCTGCACCTGGACAACAGCGTTGCCACCTAGAAAACCTGGATCCATCAAGATTGGGACTTTTGCCAGGTGGGGCAAGCCGCCTGGGGAGCCTCGATCTCTTGAGATCCCTTGACTGCTGCACTTCCAAAGACTCGGCGAAGTCGCATCTGGGCTCCAGGTGATTTTTTTGATTTATTTATTTTTTTGTCGTTTGTTGTTGTAGTAAATTAACAAAAAGGAGGCATCGTGAAATTGGCCGTCCTGAAAAGGAGCTTTGTTAGGGAACCGTGACATTTCAGGATCTTGGCCCAGAGGGAGAATGTTGTGCTCGCCTCCCAAGAGGCTGCGAGGAGCTCCCACATTCCTCCAATGCGACTCGGACCAATGAGGAGCGCCGCCCTGGCTCTGCTGGCGGAGATCCTAAACCGCTGGCTTGGGAACAAGCTCCAAGCTGATTTCAATGGAATTTATTTCCAAGTCCGTGTTTTTATTTCCGATCGGGGTGTTCCTGTTGCATATCCAAGACAGGAACACTTCATGCCCATTAGCTATCCCGTAACACGTTTTAAGCAGCCGTCCATGCTCGCAACTACTGGGTTTTTCTAGACGTCGCCAATGCGTGGCAAAGGGGCGGGATGAGGATTCCAATCCGCCTTAAAGGCTTTGACTACGGAGCCCCACAGTGTTATTTATGCACAACAAATTAACACCCGAAATAAACCTCTGTGTTTGAAATCAACGTCTTCCAGGAATTAGATTTGTGCCTAGAAATTCTAGAAAATAAGACAGTCGGATGTGCCACTTATATGCCCCCAAACACAAACAATTATTATTGCCAGTGGGATTTATATTTTACAGAAAAGTTTTCAAGGCTGAAGTACGCAGACTAACTGAAATGATGCTGAACTCACTTACTTGGAAGTAAGATCTTTTCAAAGCAGTTGAGCTTCCTTGCAAGTAAACCTGCGTATGGTTAGATATATGCCCACTGAAGTCGAGGATAGAGACTCTCTTTAAATCCCTGGAGATTTAACAGTTTAAGTGTGCTGTGGAAGGAATCGGGAAAAGTGGATCGCAGCGGCCTTTGCCGTTTTTGGCAACGGGATCCTGCGCCTCTTTTATTCGTTTGAGTTTAGGATCAAAACAACGTCTATTCTGGCAAAGCAGACCGACAAATCCAGTTACATGCGCCATATATAGCCATAAATACATATACCAGATGAACAAATCAATAAATGCGTTCAAATATATTTTATACCACCAACAAAATTTAATAACTTACAATTCATTGGAATTTAGTATTTCAGGAAGTACTTTTTCTCGCTAAGCGAACTTGATCACATTTCCTCAGAGACGCCCCCCCCTCCACTGGGTTCAATAGCAAATGTATTTAAGATTGCAGCCTAAATTATCCCCTCAGTACATTTCGCGACCACAGCTTTATACACAACCTAGTTCAGTCAGTTTTGAACTCTAAACATCCAAATATTTCGGCTTAATCCATGAATGTCCCGTTTGTGCCTCAGGCCTCCTTGTTCCCACAATGTCCTTTGGGTTTGAAGAATCCTGTATTGTTTGAATGACAGGGGTGTTGTTGTTGTTATTGTTGTTTAAATCCGTTTTAATATTGTAATAAAAGGAGTAAACTCTGTAGTGGAACCGAAACAAGCGGAGACGGAGCTAAGCCACCTGAAACATGCTGTTTAATTGTAGAAGCGTTTTTGTCATTGTTTGGACAAGTCGATCAAGTTCAACGACAGATTGGCTGCTGACTTCCACGCCTAATTCGCTGGCTTATTTCGGGACCCGTTTGGAAAAGGAGCATTTAAAAATATCCACCCGTCTTCCTTGGTCAGGCTCAGTTCCTTCTCCGTGGATAATCGCAGGCTTACGTTCTAGCAAACCGGCGGTAGCAAGAAATGCGCGCTTTCCCCGGAGTTCGCCTTCAATGAAACAAGAAAAGAGGAGAGCTGTACGCGCGCCTTTTCAGTTCCATAAATACTCGCGCCACCCTGGAAAGGGAAGGCAATAAAACCAGTTCCTTGTCTGTAAGGAATAAGTCGAGGGGAAGGAGATGCTAAGCACGCAGGGCCAAACCAAAACTATAGCCAGAATGCTAATCAGGATGGTACCCTGGCTGCTCTGGGGAAACAAGGAAAGAAAAGAGTCGTTGAAAAAGAAAAGGGAGGAGGGCGCTGGCTAGGAACGCATTTTAGGAAATAGACACCAAAGAGTGCCTGGGAAAGGCACCTTGTCAGTTTCATACAAAGCATAGCCACAGAACACCGTAACAGCTAGAAACTATAGACTTTTCTTTAAAGCTGCAAGCTTGCAAGGAATTGCTCCTAAAGGCAGGAGAATGTTCTAAGACAGCGAAGCTGCGTGAATATGGAGGAGGGGCGGATAACGGTTGACCCTAAAAAAACGGTATGATCCTCCCCATATGTACTCATCCTGTTCTGATCAAGACGTCTTGCCCTTGAAATTTTCAACTATATCTGGTGGTGGGAGGAAATTCGGTGCAATAATAATAATAATAATAATAATAATAATAATAATAATAATAATATCTAGAGCTACGTTGCTGATCAGGCGATTCTCCCTGGGAAGCTCAGCTGCTGAGAAGACGACTCGTAGGGAGCATATGCTACAGAGAGAGGCAGTGACTTCCTTCCGACAACAACTTTTGCCGACCTGGAAAAGAGGTCCCTATGGGACGCAAGCCCCCTAGGCTGCCAGGTTGCCAGGCTGCCTTGCCCTCCCTCCCTCCTCCTTGCTTCCTGTTCCGTTTCCCTCTCACGCGCAGTGCGGATCTTTCGCCCTTTCTTTCAAACAACCTTTTCTCTAGCCCGCTTTGTCGCCTGGGCCTGTAAGAGTCCGCCGCCTTCCCTTCTCCACCTGCCCCCCGCTCCCCCGGCGCGAGGGTCCTTTCTTTTCCCTCCTGCAGAGCACTAGCTCCGTCGATGGCCATCTTCGAGGGCGCCTAATCGAGGCGGACCTGCGAGCTGAAGGGCTGACGACGCAGCGCAGCAGCTGCGCTTTTCAGCGCACTCGGATCCAAGCCCGAGCCCTCCGCCGGCCTCGGGAGCAGAGGAGGCCCTTTGCCCGGGAAGTCTCTCTCTCTCTCTCTCTCTCTCTCTCTCTCTCTCTCTCTCTCTCTCTCTCTCTCTCTCTCTCTCTCTCTCTCTCTCTCTCTCTCTCTCTCTCTCTCTTTTCCCCCCTCTCTTTCGGGGTTATCTCAGGGGACTGTCTCCCTCCCCTCGCGCACACGCTCCCCCTGGCCAAAAGCCGTCTTGCGATCGAGCCGACACCCTCTCGCAGCCGGTTCAGGGAAGGCACCATCTCGCGAAACACAGAGAGACATCTGCAGCCCGGCCCGTATAAAAAAAAGAGAAAAAATGCGCGCGGGGTTGGGTTGGGTTGGGTTGGGTGGGGGTCTGGCTGGTTGCCTGTCGTAGCCGCGGGAATCCGTCCTGAAGAAAGCAGCTTTTCAGAGCGATCTCACCTCCTCCATCCTCCTCTCGGAAAAGGAAGCGGCCCCGGCTCGCCTCTCTTTGCAAGAGATCTTCGGACCCCGCTTTGCGCATCTCCAGGCTGCGAGAAATGGACATCAGTGGCCTCCGCTTGCCTGCTGGGACCCTTTGGGGACATAGATGGAGCAAAGCCAGAGAAAAAAGAAAATAAATGTGGGGTGGGTTTTTTTTGGAGGGTGGGGGGCAAGCAGCTTAGGTCTCGGGCTGATCCGTCCATCCCAATACAGCCAGAGGATATTTCCCCCCTTTCCTTCGTAGCTCCCCCTCTCCCTGGTGTAGAGGATCTTGTTTCTGCGCTGCAAAGTCTCCCTTCCCGGCTGTACACCCGCGCGGCCCGATCTTATCAATAGCCGAGGCCTATAAATCAGGGGAGCTCGTCTGGTGATGGTGGGGGCGCGGGGAGAGCTTTCCAGCCTCAGATCCAGGGCAAAGCACAAACTGGGAACGATAGGGGGGGGGCTCAAACACGCGTGCAGGAGGGCGGAAAGGGGCGACCAGCCAAGGGAAACTGACCAGAGGGAGCCTTGTATCCGTTCTGTTTTTGACTGGGGGACGCGAAAGGGAAATCCCATCCGGGAAGCAGAGCGCGCAGAGCGCAGGCCGCGGAGAGCCGAAGAAGAGCCCCGAGGCCGCCCCTGGGCCCAGGCAGGGGTATCCTTAGGAGGCCCCGTTTGAACCACGTCCTCTCGCTCGTCCCGGCGGTCCCGGGGAGCCTATATTGTGTGGTGGCGCTGAAAGCTGAGGCTGAAGGCTGATTCCTCCCCTCTCTCCACCGCCCCCCGCCCTGCGCAATCCCCTTTCCTTCCTCCCCTGCAGTTTTAGCTAGCTGACTGCCTTGTATTGGGAGAAGGGGCACGCCGCAACTGCAGCAGACCTGCACGTGGCTTTCATTTAGGAGACACCGAGCGAGCCAGCAACTCGCCGCGCCGAGCGCGCTTTCTCTCGGATACCTTCTCCAAGCTCCCTGGGAAGGCGAGGCCGAGGGGCCCCAAGGATAGCCGAAGGGCCGGGGATCTTCAAGACGAGGGAGAAAGAGGAGGAGGAGTCCAGCAAAGGCCGATTGGAGCTCCCGACTCGGCGTAAGATCAACGCCTCCAAAACAAAACAAAAAAAACACCCACACTATTATTTTGTGCGCCGTGTGTGGCTTTCTTGCTGCAGTCCCAACTGCTAGATCTCTTTCATATCTGATTCTCTCTCTCTCTCCCCCCCTTCTCGATCAGGACTTTTCACAGTGGAAGAAGGCATTCTTCAACCTCACCTCTCCTAAACACGCCGATTTGGAATGAAGCCACCACCACCCGGGTTCCCCGGTTGCAATTATTTATCTCCTGCACACGGAAGCAGCTAGCTTCTGGTCGTAAACCGGACTAGGTGTGTAGAAAGGGTTGGGCTTTGGGAAGTCAAGCATTGCCAGCGGCTGGGACACAGATATAGATCTGCACACCATTCAAAGTGGTGGTGTAAAATGGCGTGTGTGTTTGTGCGCGCGCGCACACACACCACACCCCCAGTGAAAACCTCCGTTGGAGAACATCCAATACAGACACTAGCAGGAGCCGACGGGCTAATGCCCGGGCCGCCTCGCACCTTGAACCAATGGCAACGTTACCATTTGCTGGAATAGACCTCGAAATCCTGGAAGAATCTCTGGGAAACGGCAATTGTTTATAGTGTCATAAAATATTTATTATTATTATTATTATTATTAAAACAACGCACGCAAATCTGGGCTAAAATCCACCTCCTGCGCGAAATCCACCTCCTGCGCGAAGAATTATTTATAGGCTGATTGTGGCCATTTCTGCTGGTGGATCATAATGATCCCCTAATGCGGGTCTCATCATATTGGTTTATATTGGTCATTTCATTAGTATGGTGTAACAAAAGCAAAGCAAAACACAAGCAAACCTGCCCTGAGGACTTTACAATGTTGATTCCCCCCCCCTAATTTTAAGTACATTACCTTGGATTTCTATTCTCAGTCTCGTTTAGTCCAGGGGACACCCCAACCTAGGAAATCCCGCCCCCTTCTTTAAATTGTCTGTGACATTCGTTGTTAGGCCCAGTGAAATTAATTGCGCTTTTTAAACGAACATAACTAAGTTAGGCCTATTCATTTCAATGTCTACTCCGAGTAAAAATCTTAGCTAAATATCGCCCTTAGAACTGATGAAAATACAAAGGGTCTTTTGTGCGTAAAACTTAGTTGAATACAAATGATGGTGATGATGATTATATACCCGGTAAAGAAGAAGAAAGGTGTTAGATGAAGGCTGGGTTTTGAAACGACTAGCAAAATGATTGGCGAATCGATTTGTGCCTCAGGCAGGCCAGGGGCTTCCTCCCCACCCCTCAGCAAAATCCTGATCGCCCGTGTATCCCTTCTGACGTCCTCCACACAACAGCTGTTCCCAGAAGCCTCTTCTATACATATCGACTTCGTCGCAAAGTGCGAGGAAGCTTGTGATGGACTTAATCAGTGCCACCGACCCGCAAGCGTTTCTGATGCCCGCTTAAAACGAAGCAAAGAAAATACAGTACTCCAGCGACTTCCAATGAGGAAAGCAGCCTCGGTTATTTATGTAAACCCAGTCCCCATGAAAGAGGGCGGGGGAGAAAGGCAGAGACACAGAGATCTCGGCACGTCGAACCCATCGATTCTGTGCTTCAAGAAACGTTCCAGACAAGAGTCGAGGCTGCTAAGAAAGGCCGCAAGGAGACGAAGCGTCACACGATTCCGACGATCATTTGACACGCTGGCAGATTAATTATTGACGGGGGGGGGGCGGGTTGGGTAGGGAAGGAATGGAGAAAAAGGAAGGGGGCAGCATTGGAATGTCAGCCCCCTCCTAGCAAACACTTCTGAAAAGAAAGAACAAGGGTTAAAATCGGACAATGTGGTTTTATAGATGAACGATTGTCAGAATTATGTGCATTTCCTAGCAATAAATAATAAAACACTTTGGAGGCATTTTGTGTGTGTTATGGGGGGGGGGGGAATGAGCTTTCCTACCTGCCCATATCTTAAATCAATTGGTTAACCTTTAAGGTACCACAGGACTCTTCAATGTCCTAGTTGCAACGCACTAAAACAGCTAATAAGAATTAATAGTAATTTTAAAAATCGGTATACAACATGGTTAACAATTTGTAGCTCCCTTATCTGCAGTTTCTGCTGAAAACCCTGATGCGCACGCATGCTTGAAATATATCATATCTCAACTTAAAACACACATGTGAGCCGATTTAAAAATATATATTTAATATAACAAAAATGCCCCCGCCTTTTGGTTGGCGGAACCCTGCTATATTAGGCTATTAATAAAGAACAGTATTTAAACTTTGGGGGTACTCCTTCCCCTCCTCCTCAAACCATCCGGATCAAATTGTTGCTTTCCATTGCTTACTTTGAAATATTCTCTTTGAAGCCAACGGGGCTCCTCTGGAGTCAGTGACTTGAGAACGCGTAGTAGCCCATCGCAGTCCTCATCGTGTTTCCTCGCGAGGAAGCAAACGCCAAGGTTTCTTCTCCTGCAGGCTCACACATCTGCATCCAGCTGTAGGCCAAGTCCTAATAACGTTTCCTCGGAAGTAGAGAATATATTGCAGCCTTGTACGGAAATCAGATCTGTTGAGGGGAATCGCTGCTCCACAAGCAAACGCATATCGGACCCGGAGTTGGAAATCCGGATGTAATGAGACCAAGGGCGACTTACTTCCGAGTTAAAGGCGCATCGCTCCTTCGGCCGGGGATGGTGACCACCCGACTTTATTTCTCCGCGTCCTTGAAACGGCTTTCCAGACGCTGTTTGCAATTATTACCCTTCTTCACCTTTCTCGCACCCAGCCAGGACCCCCCCCCCCGCAAGTGTAACTCCACGGAGCTGCCGCTGCAGTTTGGCAACGCGTCGCGGGACCCCCCCCTTTCCTTCCGTTTTTCGTTTGCCGCGAAGTCCAGAGACCGCGGGACACCCTCCCTTCCCGCCTCCTCCGCCACGCTCCTCGACCTCCCTTGTGCTCCAGATCGCCGGCCCGTTTCCTGCTGCCCGTTCATACGGGCCGAAAGCAAAGCAGAGTCCCTCCGGATTGCGGCGGCGTCGTGGGCGAGGGAGGGGGAGAAGGCAGGGGGTGGGGAAGGCTCCTCTCGACTTGCAGAAGTCAGGGCGAAATGTGAGTTGGCTGCGGTTGGCCAGGGACTCTTCTCCGAGCCCCCTCCCTCCATCATTCGCTTGTCTACCCATCCGCTGTGGGCCGCCGAGGTTGCGGTGGGGAGTGGAGAGCGAGGGGGCCAGAGACGGGGTGGAGCCAGCGGAGGCCGCAGTTTGGGAAGGTTGCGCAAGAAGCCCCCGCTGCGCTTCAAGATATAAAAGCGCCGTCGAGGCGCCTCCGCCGCAGCACCAGCGACTGCAAGAGCAGCAGCAGCAGCAGCAGCGACGACTGGCCAGGCGCGACCGCGGCTCCGTCGAGGATTATGGAGTTCCTGAGCGACAAATTCGGCCTCAAGAGCCCCCCGGCGGCGACGGGCAAAGGAGGCGACTTCTACCTGGCCTCCGGGGGGCCCCTCGAGCACGTAATGGAAGCGCTGGACGGCGGAGAGGCCTTCTACGGCAAAGGCGGAGGCAAATGCGTGGCCCAGGCCGCCTATAATCCGCACGCCAGGCTGGACAGGGCGTCCCCGGGCAGGGACGGCTCCGGTGAGTGAAGGGCTGGCCGGCACCGCGGCAGGCAGTCCGCCCGGACGGCGGCCCAGGATCTGGGGGTAGTGTGTGGGGTGCGGGGTGGGGAGAGGGTGTCCGAAAAGCCGTCCAGGATACGTTGCTTGGAGCGGCTCTCCTCCGGAAAGGGGTGGCTTGGCCTTCTGTGTAAACGGGATCCGGGTCGGCGAAACGAAGCGGGTTCTTTTGGGCGTCTGCATGCAGAATGTTTTTGGGAAAACTGAATTTTTTTGGGGTGGGTGGGTGGGCAGTTCTCTCCTCTCCAGCAAAGCTCCCCACATATACACACGCACGCACAGCAGGCCGGACAAGATTGGGGCCCAATCCACCGCAGATTTGGAGTGTTTTTCTCCGGAGAACACCTCGCTCTTTCTTTTATCTCAGAGGAATCTGGGGCGCAAACGCGGTTTCCTAAAATGTGATGGCGCCTTGGAGGCACCTCGAGCTGGGACGCATCTCCCTTTGTGGAGAAGCTTCGCCAAATACGGTCGCCACTTTATAGAATTTAGATTAGCTTCTCCGCAATCCCAACAGCCCTGGGCAGCTACCGGTAGAAACATCCCGATCGGAGGACTTGCAAGCCCGCAAAAACCGGATAGCTAAAACCGGTTTCTTTCCGGGGGGCGGGGAGAGTGTTTTTAGACGGGCCGCTCGTTAAATGATGAAAACGAGAAAAAAGTTGACATTGCGAAGGTGATGCTCCTCTTCTGTTGCATTCCGATTTGACTTTACCTGACGCCCGTGCCTGTAATTCCTCGGTCGGAAGTTGCGGCAGTCGCCAAGATCACCCTCGAACGTCAGTTCATCCCACCAGCAGCCGGCTGGTTTGCAAAGAGGATTTTACCTTCCGACGGCCTCGGGCTTTTCTTCTTCCTTTTCTTCCCCTTTTAAAGTCCTTCTTCGGGTGTCACGCAGCTTGGAGGCGTTCAGCTGCCCTTGCTTTTTTAGATTATTATTTTTATTTTTTTGCCAAGGGCTTTTTACTGGTGAGCTCTGAAGTTGCGTCCCGCAGGACCTCAGATTCGCTTCCCCGCTCACCCCTGTCTTTAGGGATATGAGGAAGAAGGTAGCCCCCAAAGTCAGCATTTCAAAAAGAAAACACTCCCCAGACAGACTCCTTTCCTTCTCCGTCTCTTCCCTGAAAGCCAAATCTGTGGAAGGATTTACAGCCGGAGTCTTGGAGGCGAAAGAGGGACAATAACGCAAAACAGAGAGAGGAACCGCGGAAGGACGCACATTTCGGTCTTGCCCTGCTATAGATTAAAATGGGCCTTTAACTTTGCGCGTGTATGTGTTCATATATGTAGAAAGAGAGAGAGGTTGCAAAGGCTTTTGGCTACTACTGTTATTACTCCTACTACTATTAATAGTACCCCGCCCATCTATCTGGGTTGCCCCAGACACTCTGGACGGCTTCCAAGATATTTAAAACACAATAAAACATTACACTACAATAATGCCTTTATCTATCTAGTGTGCGAGTGCGTTTACCCATGTGTCATCATCTCGATCATCTTCTAAATCCGTCTGTCACCTATCGGTTTTAAACATATGTAATAATAAAAGGTGGCAACACAAACATAAACGGATAAATTAATAATATCATCATATAGACTAAATTATAACGACAGGCAAAACGGCGGCGCGCAGTCGAATTACACAACAGAAGGAATCAAGGAAGGCATTTAACTGTCAGCAACAGACAAAGTAACAGCCAAGTATCGCAGGGAGTCGCGAATAAGCCAAAATGATCCTTCGGGAGCGGCTAAAATGTCCCAAAGCAACGAGAGAGCTCTAATGAGTGTGCATGTCCATTATGAATGCTATTAGGTATATCAGAGCATTTTATATCTTTATGCTATTATTGAGGAAATTGGAAGCCGAAATGTTTAACTGCCCGACTTGCTTCTCTCCCCCCCCTCAACCAAATATTAATATACATATTTTCCTCTGATCGGCTGCATTCGGCCGGAGTGTATTTGAATGCAGCACCATTTTTTTGATCTTCTCTCACCATACATTATAGCGACAATATTCTTTCACATCCGATCCATAATCCGGTTAAACCATTGTGCTCGAATCTGACGCCAATGGTTTTAAATTCAAATATTTTATCTGCTTTTTGGAGATCAGTCGCCCGCCCTCCCCATCTTTGTCCGCTGCTACTTTCTTTACTTTAGACTTTTCTTGACTGAAAACAAAAGAAATAAATAAACGAACAAAAACTACTACGGAAGGACCAAGTAGGGGACTGCTTTCTCCCCAAATCCCGTCGGCCCTTTAGCTTAATTTTCTGCTCACCGGAAGCGCTGGCTAAGTTTGCTGAAACATCTGGTCGTGTCTGTAGAAACCCTCCAGTCTGCCAACGCTCCAGAAAAATGTGAGATCACAAACCAAAATGCCAATCCATACCGTCTTAAAAAGCACACAAATTTTCAGATCGTTCTTGGTCAGTTTCCTCCTCTTCCGAAATGATGATGATGATGATATAACAGTCCTACAAAATTGCAAGCCATTACATTTGGTAATAACATAGAAATATAGAATCATAGTCCAACCCCCTCCAATGCAGAAATATTTTACCCAACTTGGGGGTCGAACCCACGACCCTGAGATTAAGAGTCTCATGCTCCGCCGGCTGAGCTATACCACTTGGTGTTAACTAAGGGACACATCGAGTAGAAAGAAAAAATCTCGTGTCTGCTCGGAAGTAAATCTCGTGGACTTCAATGGGGCTTACTCGTCGGTAAGTGTGCCCGTTTAGTTGTTGCCGCGGGTCATGTCAGTGGCAATTATACTTCCGCCCCTTATTTATAGGTGCCATTTATACTTCCGGCTCTTGATGAATTCACTTGCCTTTGGGCATCATCTGTATGCTTTCTTACACCTTCCTGATCCTCGAGGCAATCGTGACTTGCAAATAAACCCCACAGATTTCCATTAGCATTGGTTGGAATGGGGCTCGTTAAATGTTCCATGGGGGGGTGGGTGGAGAGAAGACTGTGCTGCGCGTGCTACATTATGTAGCAAAATCTATAAAAACTGTCGCAAAAGGCACAGCAACAAAAACCTGCTTTTAAACACCCAGTTTTTCATCTCAGAATACAGCGCGACATTCTCTTCCTCTTTCCTCCTTAACCTGCTCGCTGCCGTGTGTGCTTTCAAGCCGACAAACCAATGCGATGTGAAATGTTTATTGCAACCTCGTTGAGTTTAACGAGGTTGGAGATCTTACCCATTATATATAGCGTATGTTAAAGCAAGGCGATTAAAAAAGGAAATTAAGCCAAACGATAAAAGAAGCCAGCCTGAAACTTTTTTATGTCTTGTAAAGTGGGATGGATTTTCATTGCCAGCAAATGTTCCCCGGGCCAAAGATTTCACAGCAGAATTTTGATTCTGTTTGCTTTAACGTTAGACTCAACATTTGCCTGCCCGTTGCCTTGACTATGAAATCTAAAAACGATCAGCTCTGTTTATAGTTCAATATTTGGAACAGTAATGAAGAATATAAAAATGAGGGAAGTATAAGGAAATTTTTGTAATTCCATGCGTAAATCTGCCTTAAAATGTCTAAATAGCAACACATTTATTATCCTGCTGCAAGAAGTCTGTAAATACGATTCTTATTCTGAATTATTGGAATGCTGCATAGGACAGTTGGAATAGTAAACCTAAAATAAAAAAGAGAATTAATACTTCAGTAGGAAGCACGAGCACAGCACAAACCTATGTGGTAGAATATTCTTCTAGGTAAGTTTTTAGATCACAGTCTTAAGAATCAGGTTTTTTGATATCAAAATGCAATATTTCCCTTGGTGCTTATAATAATGGAATCTGTTTTTTTATTTTATTTTTTAAAAATACTCCTATTTTAATATTGTTTGACAGCAAGTTCACACAACTTCCAAAGGCAATCATTTTAAGTGTGTAGGACAAAAGGGGGGGGGAAAGACCCACAAGATCCTTAGGTACAGAAAAAGTGAAATAATCCCATGGGAATCTAACATTGCATGTTTGTGATAGGTTTGCCATCATTTGTATAGGTTTGGTTCTTATTTCAATTTGGGTCAGTGCTGGTGGACAGTACTGGAGCATTTAACAGAAAGTAATATTATTGGTAGAGTGTAAATTGTTGCCTGTTAGCTTCCTTAAATTGGGTACCTTAACTGTATATTTTTAAGAACTTATTGCTGAGAAGACTTGACCAACTGTGAACTCCTGTTCTATTTTATAGCCCCAAACTACATTTACTCAGAAGTAGATCCCTATTAAAGTCAAAAGGAAATGTGTTTGCAGCCTTACTTGGGTGCTAGCTTCACTGATTTCAAAGGTGCTTACTTCTAAGTAAGTGTGCAGTTCTGGGTTGCAGCCTGTGCCTGGTTAAAATTACAGCAAATGAACAGGAGGGTGTAAAGAAATTACAGGGAGTGGCAGAGAGCATTAAAACAATCTTGAAAGGGCAGCTTGGGTGCCATCCTTTGTAATGTTTTACTGCCCTGAAGGACTGGAATTTCTCTACTCCCCACCTGTCAAAAAAAAAAGGGGGGGGGGAGTTGGAGATCATTCAAATCTTGTAACAGGCTGCATCAGTTATCTCAGAAATATTTAGCAAAAAAAGCTGGGAATTAGTTCAGAAGCTAAAGGGGGGAAAATACTTTAATCCTTATCTTGGACAGCAAGTGTTTTTTCAAAGATAAATGGTTCTTGTAGGATGAGTGCAAAAATATAGGAAATAATCTCTTTGACTGAGTTACGATTTTGAAGAGAATCCCCACCACTTTGTAAATATACACCTTAATTAAAAGCAAAGCCACTATACAAAACCAAGAGCATTTAAAAAAAAGTAGGGCGTTTTTATTTCCTTTCACTCCCTTCATTATTCTTGATGCACGAGTGCGCTTCATTTCCACATACCTTTCTTATACACTCCTCCCCCCCCCAACAATTTAAAGCTACTATACTGGCTTAAAAATGAAATAATTTGGAACTTCATCCAAAGCAAAGCACTTTATAAAAAGTTTCATTAAAAGTTTCATTGCCATATTCTCTCGGTCTCTGCATATTTACTCAGATGGAATTCTCTTACTCCCAGGTAAGCATGCAAAGGGCTATTGCTGAAGTACTTGAGTGTGAAAGCTGAAATAGGTTTGGTAGGGACAGGAATGAACCTAAGCACACTTCTAAGAACAGATGCATAGGACTGCAATGTGCCTTTGCAAGTCTATTTTGATCTGATGTTTAATACTTCTAATAATAAAAAATAAATATAATAATAATAATAATAATGTATATGCTGCCCATGTGATTGGGTTTCCCCAGCTTCCAACAAATTTAAACATTAAGCACAGTAAAACATCAAACATTAGAAACTTTCTTAAAAACAGGGCTGCCTTCAGATGTTTTCTAAACGTCAGATAGTTGTTTATTTCCTTGACTTCTGATGGGAGGGCATTTCACAGGGCAGGCACGACTACTGAGAAGGCCCTCTGCTTGGTTCCCTGTAACTTCGCTTCTCTCAGTGAGGGAACCGCCAGAAGGCCCTCGGAGCTGGACGTCAGTGTCTAGGCTGAACGATGGGGGTGGAGACGCTCCTTCAGGTTTATAGTGTCTATTATTTGGTTTGCTTGCACTGCAAAATGCATAGTTGTGATATGAAATATACCGGTTGGCGTCTCAAAGCAAATTCTCTTTGAATCTCCATGGGACTTACTTCCAGGTAAATGTGGTACCCGGCACTTTGTGAGACTGTATTCCAATAGCATGACTTAAGCAGCAAACCTATAGATCAGGGCTAGCCAATGTGGTGGAGTACAGGTGCCACCATCCCTGCCCATTCCCCAAGCTGGCTGGCGGTGATGGGAGTTGTAGTCCAACAAGATCTGGAGGGCACCACACTTGGTGAGCACTTTCCCTGGGAGTAAGTCACATTGAACTCCAGTAGGCATGCTGAGGGGACAAGAAAGGCATGGCTAAAGGCAGTTGTTAATATAAGCAGTCTGTGATTCTGGCATGGAAGCTTCCTCTTCAGCTATAGCCATTTCAATAATAATTCCACCCCCACCTCCCCACAAAATGCTTCCAAGTTTAAAACGAAAGGAACCCCAAACCAAGCTTGTTTCCCCTTTGCTGTACAGTGAACTATGGAATTACCAAAGTGGAAGGCCAGCCGCTTCACACCGAGCTGGGGAGACCTCTGGATAACTGCAGCAGCCTTCGCATGTCCCCCGCCAAAGGGATGCAAGAGAAAGGCGAGCTGGACGAACTGGGAGATAAGTGCGACAGCAACGTTTCCAGCAGCAAGAAGAGGAGGCACCGGACCACTTTTACCAGTTTGCAGCTGGAAGAGCTGGAGAAAGTGTTCCAGAAGACACACTACCCCGATGTTTATGTACGGGAGCAGCTGGCTCTGAGAACAGAACTCACCGAGGCCAGAGTTCAGGTAGGAGCCGCGGTTCCATCCAAAAACAAAGCCGCTCATTCTGGAGGCTAAAAAAGCTCATTAGGTTGAGCAGGAGCCTTGTCTGAATTATCCCTCAGACAGAGGAGGATGTTGTGTTTCGATCTGAGGCTGGGCCAGCTGACTGTGCGTCTATTTTGGTAGCTCTGCTACTCAACCAGTAAGGCATGTCAGCAGTCGTAATACTGAACAGATTGTTTCAAGGGCTTCACATCATTTCAAGTCCCGCACAGCTTTAGGTACCTGACTGGATGCCTCTTCCTATAGGTGCCTATCTGGGTCTTAAGATCTTCCAAAGTGGTTTTTCTCCTCTGAGTATGGTCTCCTTTTGAGGCATGAAACAGATGGTGAGGGGCCTTCTCAATGGTGGCTCCCCATTTCTGTGGAATGCTCTCCGCAAAGAGGCTAACCTTGCAGCAATATTTATGTCATTGTGGTATGAGATGAAGGTTTTCATATTCTCCCAGGCCTATTTAAAACAACAACCCATCACTTTAAAGTAGTTTTTTTTAAATCTCATTTTGGCAATCTTACAGAATATTAAATGTCAGTTCCTCTTCTGGAATTGGGGAAAGAGGGTTAGCAACTCAGTGCATTGCCATATGTTGCGTAATAGCCATTGTTTATTGAGTAATATTTGTAACTGTTACCTCGGCTTGTTCTTAATATTTTGTTGTGTGTCACCTAGAGGCCGAGGTATTAGGTGACAAATAAATTTGATAAGTAATAGTCATCACCGCTAGCAGCTGTTGTTTCAGCAACTCTCACAACCGTCCTGTAAGGTGGACCAGGGTCAACGGGCTGAGACTAAAGCACAACGGCTTGCTTAGGGACATCTACCAAATTTGTGGGTTTTGGACTGAGCCAGACTAGCCCTATTTCACATATTCAGGGCTTTATTTTTGTATGATGCCGAAAGCGCCTTTGTGCCTTTGCTGCACTATTTGCGTTCTGGATGTGGATGATGTTAATGAGGGCTAGAGAGTGGAGGAGAGGAACACATGGTTCACGCAATACATTAACATTATGGGCTCTGGAAATGCAAAAGCCAATGTAAGCAATCACACATGACAAGGATTTGCATCTGCAGAATGGTTATACAGTGTTGCACAATAACAATCCACAGTCTCTAAAGGGTTATAATTACAATTTCTACATCTCCGAACCATTCTAATCAGTGAGCTGACACTGGTTGCTGTGTGGCATTAGTAGCATTTTACTGCTAATTTGGGATGCAGGTGGTGCTGTGGGTTAAACCACAGAGGCTAGGGCTTGCTGATCAGAAGGCCGGAGGTTCGAATCCCTGCGACTGGGTGAGCTCCCATTGCTTGGTCCCTGCTCCTGCCAACCTAGCAGTTCGAAAGAACGTCAAAGTGCAAGTAGATAAATAGGTACCGCTACAGCGGGAAGATAAACAGCATTTCCGTGTGCTGCTCTGGTTCACCAGAAGTGGCTCTGTCATGCTGGCCACATGACCTGGAAGCTGTATGCCGGCTCCCTCGGCCAATAGAGCAAGATGAGCGCCGCAACCCCAGAGTCGGTCACGACTGGACCTAATGGTCAGGGGTCCCTTTACCTTTTTAACTGCTAATTTACTTCTTCTTCTTTGGCAACCATTCATAGCCGAGTAAGATTGTCTTCCATAAACATGGTTTTAACAGTGAGTCTGTAAGTGACTGTGGAGGCCAATTCTGAATCCACACATCCTTCCACAGCAGTGAAATAGGTTTCCGGGTGGGAGTTGATCATGGTGAGGGTTTGCCAAACGTGCCTTCCACTTAGCACGTTTCTCCCTTTCATCATATCAGTATCAACGAGGTGGTTTTTTTAAAGGATGGAATCTTGTAGCCTATGGTCTAATCTAATTGCATTAACCTGAGTGGCTTCTAGGTTTTGTTGTTAATGAACAATGCCATGCTAATTGTTGGCTTAAATATCCTTATACATCATTGAATGTGAATATTGGTGACTAATTAGGACTGTTTAATACATTCCCACCCTCACCCCCCATTTTAAGCACACATCTAAGCTATTTTAATTGTACACTTAAAAATGCAAATTATGAGCCCTGTACATGCAACCATCCACACAGCTAAGACTGGCAGCCTGTGGCCTGTGAAGCATATACTCTGTGGCCAAACCATTATGTAATGTATGAAAAGGCTTCACATTAGTTATAGATGTGCTCTTCAGTGTACGTTCTCGGAAGCAAATCCCATAGTGGAGGCATATTCAGAAGTCAGTGGAGGCATATTCAGAAGCTTGAAAACATAATAGAAGTTTTTTTTAAAAAAAATACATGCCATCCAATAAACTCTTGCACCAACTGTGGGTGTATTGGTGGAGACAAGATGGGAGAATATTATTTGAATCAAAGAATGAGAAGAAGTAAATTAAGAAACTGAAAATTCAGAGACCAAAACTTGTGCTGCAATACATTACATTGATTGCAGTGGAACTTACTAAACATGCATACTTTGGATAACTTTTGTAACTTAAAAAGAAAAGTATTAGTTTCCTACCCTCCCCCCCCCCAAAGATTAATCCATGGAAGTTTTTAGAAATAACTGCTGTCCCCATTTAAAGCAGTCTTCGTTGAACTGGCATCTTCTATATGTTTTGGATTCCAACCCTCAAATATCATTTCTAAAAAGTTGGACCTAGCAGACACTGGGTTGGGGAAGGTCATTTTAAAAGCATTTGCATCTAGAAAAACACCCTGAATACCATAGCTAAGACCACAAAGAGTCTTGTGGCACATTAAAGACTAACAGATTTATTATGGCATAAGCTTTCGTGGACTATAGGTCATGTCACTTCATCCGATGTATGGAGTGCTATCCTGAGTTGCAGGTATGTATAAATACCATGGGGTTGTGTGTGTGTGTGTGTGTGTGTGTGTTAGCCATGAGGTCAGTACAGACCTAATTAGAAATAGTAATTGACAAAACAATTGTTGATTACACAGAGATCCTGGCATTGGTAAGCCAATTAACATGCATAACCCTTTGTCTCAGTTCAGTCTTCAGTCCCGGGGACTGTGTGGGTGTAAAAGATTCATGCAAAAACATGAAGGATGGCAATCTGGATTATGTCTTTTTACTGTTGCATATGTATGTATGTGGGTCTTTCTTTTCATTTTTTGGTGGGGGAAGCACCACCCTTCCTCTAGGCTTGGCTGTCTGGATCACTGCCTAGTACCTATTGGCCTGGGTCCAAAGAGCTGCTTAGACTCAGGAAAGGGATTTGCTTGTTTCCCAGTGTTTCCCACTCTTGAAACTTTTCTTAGTTTGCCATGTGCCAGGGGAGAATACAGCAAGTTTGAGGCTACAGTCCTATACCAATGTACCTGGGAATAAGCCCTTTTGGGCATGTACCTGGGCAAGGGCTGTAGTTCAGATATGGAGCACCTGCCTTTGACCTAGAAGGTCCCAGTTTCAATCCCTGCTGTCTCCAGGAAGGGCGAGGAAAAGGTCCTGCTTGAAATCTTGTCGAGCAGCTGCCAGTCAGAGCAAGCAGTGCTGAGCTAGATGGGCGAATGGTCTCTGACTTGGCATAAGCCAACTCCCAATGTTTCTTATCATGTTCCTTTCAGGCATGACAAGCTCCCACATTGCTGTTAACAGGGGCAAGGAGTGGGAGTTGTGCTGAGCAGTCTCACCCCCAACACCGTGCTGTTCAGCCTGCCCTTCTTCTGATGTCTACACTAACAGCACCAACATTTGTAGAGAGGGTGCCATGGAACCTGAATGCTTCCAGATTCCATTGAAAGCTTTGGGTGCACAGCTATGCACAAAACTCTCTTCATTGCAGACCTTTGTAAAGTAAATGCCATCCAGTGGCATAGCATGGGTTGCCAGCACCCAGAGCAAGTATTGTGTTCTCTAAGGCAAACATTGCACTCCCTACCCAGCACCTTCATGCAGCGCTGCTGCTGCTGCTGCTGGGTGGAGCTGCGGAGCAGTGGTGGGACATGGAGCTCAGGCTCCATGAGTCTTGCCAGTCATCCTCTCCCAGCTCCTGCTTGGCATGCTGCTCAGGTATGATGGGCAGGTGGGATGGGGAGCACCTCTGGTCAGGGCGGCAGCTGCAGAGGCACAGCCCTAAAACTTTTTGCACCCGTGTTTAGCAACGTGGAGGCAACCAATGTCTAAAGGGAGCTTCCAAGTTGACATGGGTGTAGGATTGCACTGCAAAGCTTTCACAACAGCCTCTCCGTTCTTTGGATCCTGCCCATTGATCCAAATCAAGTCCCATTGAACACAAGATAAAAATGGGAAAACAGTTTGCACATGCAGAAAATGCGGTAGAGCGTGCTAATTTGCAAACCAATGAACTGTCAAATTCAGTGAAATGGCTTTTCATTAGGAGGCGATAGATTTTTACAGCCTCCTCAGCTATAGAAGCGGGATTTAATTTTTTTTTCTGAACAGAATAATTGTCAATGTGAGGTTTACTCTTCAGACTGAATACAATTTTGTAATCTGAAAAGGCTCTGCTAAGAAATAAAGGAAACAGATATCCAGGCATGAGGAACTGAACAAAGGTGTCTGTTTATGAACTTTCCAGGGCACTGGCACTTCTTATAAAAGTCAGTTTGACAAGATGTGCTCCTTCACTAGCAGATCTGCATACAACAAACAAACAAACAAACAAACAAACAAACAAACGATATGGCTATTCTAAGAACTCTGAAATGACATCCCTTCAATTGCATTCCTTCCCCTTAAATAGAATGTTCAGCAACTCTTTAGACCCTGGATTCTCTTTGAAAGTCTTGGTGCCAAAAGATAAACAAATTGGAGGTTATTTTTAAGTGTGTTTCTGAGAGTAAGTTCACAGAATCCAGATATCATGTTTTCAGGTTATTCCCCCCCTTCATTTGTACCTTGATGTTGACATAATTGCAATTTCTGCCCATGTTTAACATCATTTTACACTCTTTGAGTAGAATCAAGAGATCTGGCTGTAAGTGGGATGAGTTCAGTTTTATCTTCTGGGTTGCAATAAGTTTGGGCTCTCTCATGCCACATTGTTGTCCAAGATGGGTAAAGGTGCCAGAATCAGATCCGTCTAGTTTTGTGTGGAGCACGATAAAGAGAGTGTGGATTTACAGTCTGTATATATTATGTGCTCTCCTTGGAACAAAATTGCTGGTTTCAGTTTCCCCCCTTGAGAATGTTTATTTTATGTTTTGTGTACACAGAGATTTCCGTGCTTATTGAACTAAATGCCCTGGATTTTTGCATTTCTGATCAGCCTACTGAAAAAGGCCAATGCAAGAAACTGGGGATCTTTCTTCCTCCGAGTCTTCCATCACAATATTAAGCAATTTTCAAAGGCCTGACATCATTAGAGACCCGCATCTGGCTAGGCAGGGATAACAAGCAGCAGATTGCTGCCTTGTTTTGTATAGGCAAATGGTTACTTTATCTTTGCCAAGAGCCGGCTTTGAGTAAATCGATGTAAACAGAAACATTTTGGGGGAGTGTCAGCATTAAAAAATGTGGGTTTCTTCCCCGTCAGTTCCTTTAAATTCAAGCAAATTGTTTTATTTAGTTTAGCCAAATGACTGGCTGGATATGCTCCGCACGTCTCCCTTCTGCGGCATTTCATCAAGATCCAATTTAAGTTTCGTCCTGCATCCATGCCGAGAGAGTCAGCCTGAACCTAATTTATCGGAGTTGTTCTCTTTCCTGCCGCATGTCAGTGGATTAATTGGCACCTAGCTTAAGGAGATTGTCAAGGACTTTTTCAATGAAAGGGCCTCATTACTAAATTCCCATAATATGTTCTCTCTGCCTCCTGCGGAGACAGCAAGGGGGGGGGGAGGGAATGGTTTCTTGTAGCCTTCGGCACAATAGATAATACAAATTTGCCCACAAGAGGTGCAATCCTGCAATTGGTTAAGGACTGGAATAGCCCCATTGACTTCAGTGGAATTTCTGCACAAATCGCTAAGGGCAGGATTGCACCAGCAGCCTAGGTTCATAAAAAGAAAAGAAATGCTTAACAGGTTTGAGCCGGGTTTGTGCTTTGATTGTTTGGGGGGCATTTTTCAAAACTGACGCATTAAATTCGCAACGGGTCTATGGAAATTAAAAGGCCGTCCCTGCTGCTTTGGGCAATATTAGGAAGGGGCGGGTACATGTGTGTTTGGGTATCCTGAAGGGCTAAAAGCAATAAATAACCTCCACAAATGATTAACACTCAAATCAGTTTCAGAAACATTTCTGCTTAAAGTTCCTGCTCCGATATTAGATTTGAAATGCATTAAGGGCTTTAGTTCTCGTTTGCTGATCTTTAAACATGAGCCAGAGGGAACAGCACTATTTTTGAGCTGAGTTTAACACTGTGTAATTTGACCAGAAATGTTGTGGCACAGAGGAGAACAACCTCCCTGCCACTTGACACCACAATGCTATTTTGATATTTGTTTCAAGTTGCGTTTTGTTGTTGTTGAAAGAAACAGGATCCATTTTTTTATTCAGAGGCTTTGAAATAGGGTGAGTGAGAGGAGGGAGTAGCGTTGGCAACAAATGCTATGGTAATAACGTGTAACTCACATGAACAACCTTTTGGCAATGATTTATATAAATATGTGACTAGTGATATGATTTAAAGTTTCAAACACATTTGTCACACTGTAATGACTTTCTCTGGGTGCAGGAGCTGTGTGTGTGTGTGTGTGTTTGTTTGTTTGTGTGTCCGTCTGTCTGTCTGTCTGTCTGGAGCTCCTCTGATCACAAATGCTTCCCCTTTCACTTCAACGGAGTGTGAGTATTCTTTCATATGCGTGGGGCTTCCTCTCCCCAGAAGTGAACAAGGGCAAAGCACAAGTACAGGAGCTCCACATCATTACTGTAGACTATTGTAACATATTAGGCATGGTGCAGCCTTTGAAGATAGTTTGGAAACTTGTCATTCCTTTTAAGAAAGCATTCCACTCTTCTGTTTTTCGTTTTCAGTGGTCACTGTACTCAGCATGCTTAGTCCTCCCTTTTAGGTTGCCCCCACTCAATCTTTTTAAAAAACTCAGAACACTGCAAAGTGCCTTGCAGAGGAGACTCTAGATTTCCACCACTTTAATTCCCCATGTGACGCTGTGGTTAAACCACTGAGCCTAGGGCTTGCTGATCAGAAGGTCGGCGGTTCGAATCCCTGTGACGGGGTGAGCTCCCGTTGCTTGGTCCCAGCTCCTGCCAACCCAGCAGTTCGAAAGCACGTCAAAATGCAAGTGGATAAATAGGAACCGCTACAGCGGGAAGGTAAACGGCGTTTCCATGTGCTGCTCTGGTTCACCAGAAGCGGCTTTGTCATGCTGGCCACATGACCTGGAAGCTATACGCCGGCTCCCTCGGCCAATAATGCGAGATGAGCGCGCAACCCCAGAGTCGGTCACGACTGGACCTAATGGTCAGGGGTCCCTTTACCTTTACCTTAATTCCCCATACACATATTTACATCTAAATTAGCATATGCAGATATTGTGCCATGGACCTGTGCCCCAAGTTCTTTAAGTACCTAGGGACTTCCCTGAACTCAACTAGCTGAGTTCACTATTTGACGGAGTGAAGGCATCCTCTGTATGCTTCAGAGATGGGGATCCTGTGGCCCATTGCTGAACTCCAACACCCAATATCCTTGATTGTTGTCCATGCTGGCTGGAGCTGGAATCCAACAACATCTGGGTTCCTATTCCAACAACATTACAGGTTCCTAATTCCACTCCTACTTTATGCAATTGTCATTGGTTACAACTATGTTTCCATTCTCAGTTTTTAAAAAGTGTAAAGCCCTAAATAGCTTAAGAACCACCGCCTGGTCTGAATGCTGAAGACTGGAGACTGTTCTTCTACCTTTGGAGATATGAGGGGCAGGAGCTCTCCCAGCATTTACCATTATGGTAGCAAAATTAAGGTTGTATCTAATTTTTTAAAAGAGACCCACCTGGCTCCATCTTTGTCTTTGGTGGACTATGAAATAACGTTTATTCCAGTATGCTACCCCCCTGAATGTGTTATATATAAAATGACATCATGCTGAGGGGTAGGCCTATATTCACATTTTGTAAATGTTACTGCTATGATGATATTTTAATCTGTAACTTTATCCATTTTGTGTACCATAGAGGGACATGGCACTGTCACTGGTCATAAGACTATAAGAATAGCCTGCTGGATTGGGCCAATGGCCCATCTAGTCCAGGAGTCTGTTATCGCAGTGGCCATCCAAATGCCTGCGGGGAAACCAGTGAGCATAACATGAGTACAAGACCACAGTCCCCTCCCATGGTTTTCAACAACAGGCATTCAGAAGCATCGCCACTCTAACTGTGGAAGTAGAGCATAATCACCATGGCCTGTAGCCATTGATAGCCCTCTCCTCCATGAGTTTGTCTAATCCTGTTTTAAAGACCTCCAAATTGGTGGCCATCACTGCCTCCTGGGGGAGTGTGTCCCATAGTTTGACTATGTGCTAAGCGAAGAAATCCTTTTGTTTATCTGTCCTAAATCTTCCAATCTTCAGCTCCATTGGATGCCCGCAAATTCTAGTGTTATGAGCAGAGGTTGGATGGCCCTCTGTCATGTATGATTTAGTTTAGATTCCTGCATTGCAGGGGGTTGGACACGGGTGGTGCTGTGGTCTAAACCACTGAGCCTCTTGGGCTTGCCAATCAGAAGGTCGGCGGTTCAAATCCCCACGACTCCCGTTACTCTTACTGGCGGAGAAAGAGGAGTGCAGGGGGAGCGCACTGTCCCCAGTGGTGTGATCCTGCAGGTGCCGTGCCCCGTCCCCAGGATGCATGCCACTCCCCCTGTGGGCAGCACACCACGCCCCCAGGACGCTTGTCACACCCCTGCAGGCGGCGTGCCCTGCCCCCAGGACGCGTGCCACGCCCCTGTGGGCAGTGCACCAGCCCTGCCCCCACCTGCTCTCCACCCCCTGGTGCTGGAGTATGAAGCTCCGCCACTGGTTAATCTGTCTCAGCTCTTGCCAACCTAGCAGTCTGAAAGCACACCAGAGCAAGTAGATAAATAGACACCACTGCAACGGGAAGATAAACAGTGTTTCCATGCGCTCTGGTTTCCGTCACAATGTTTTGTTGCGCCAGGAGCAGTTTAGTCATGCTGGACACATGACCTGGAGAGCTGCCTGTGGACAAATGCTGGCTCCCTTGGCCTGAAAGTGAGATGAGCACCACAACCCCATAGTCACCTTCAACTGGACTTAACTGTCCAGGGGTCCTTTACCTTTTTCCTTACTAGAAGTCCCTCTGGGTCTCTTTTAACTCTACAATTCTAGGATTCTATGAAAGGAAAAAACTTTTTTTCTAGCCACATTCTCCATTCCATGCATATTTTAAAAAACTTATATCATGTTGCCTCTTACTCACCTTTTCTCCTAACTTAAAAAGTAAGTCTTGAAGTGAGATTCAGTTGCCAGTCCGGTTGCGGAGGTGTATGTTATCTTGCCCTTTGCCTCAGGTCCTCCCCATGAGTAGTCTAACCCTTGTTGTCTTCTCTGATGTAGGTCTGGTTCCAAAACCGAAGGGCAAAGTGGAGAAAGAGAGAACGGTACGGGCAAATCCAACAAGCCAAAAGTCATTTTGCTGCCACCTATGACATATCTGTTCTACCGAGGACTGATAGCTACCCGCAGGTATTTAACTACAAGCTCTCTGTGTTGACGCTTCTGAAATCCACTCCCATTTTGGCCATCATTGACACCCAAGCCAGAGCCACACGGGACACTTTGGCGTGTAACATGGGGTTCTTGCATGGAAATCTGTCACATCCGCTGGGGAGAGAGAGTAAGCTCAAGATGTACTTTTTAGTTTGAGAGGAACTCTAATCTTCCCTCCTGATCTGAGGCCAAGAAACATGCCTTAAAATGAACAGGAGAGCCCCTGCATGTCAGAGGAGCTGAGCTCCATGTGTTCATTGGAGTTTCTCTAGCTGTAAGGAGTTTCAGTGGCTAGGATGATTGCTTCCTAATTTGTAGGTATGATTTGATTATAATATATATTAAGCGTTTTAATAGAATTTCTAAATGAGTACAAATTCTTGAAAGGCAACCAGATGGTAAATGTGTTACACTTATGATCAAACCATTGTACAGTTTTGCTCTTTAGATTCAGTGCATTTGTTAACTATTAGAAGAAATCTAACCTCCTGTAGTATGATAAGACAATATTCCTAGCTGTGTTTTTTCTTTTTTTGGCAACTTATACTCTGCTTGACTAAGAATTCTATAAAAACAGCAGTTGCAGCCAACCATCTGTTTTCTTTTTATTCCTTTCTGTGCCCGACCGTTAATTGTATAATTTTATTTTCCTTAACACACATTTTTTATTCCCCCCTCTTTGTAAATGTCACAAGGCATTGTAATCAGAGCAGCTGAAGTGTTCGCAAAGATAAACAATTAGCTGTTGGAATATTGTGGGAATGTATTCCTATTTTAAAAAGACAGTTTGGAGGAAATTCAATAAACTCTTTCCAAAGTCGCAAAGTTGGATAGCTAGTAAAATGTCAGGCACTTGCTATTTGTCTGGCATATCGACCATTTTTCTCTTTGGCTAATTTGGCCAATTCTTCAAGGTGATTTAGGCCCTCTCACATGTCATAAAACTAACCAAAAGTTAGTTAGTTCACACTAAAACAGAATCTAACTTTGCTGTAATCTTAAAGCTAAAATTGCGCCTTTATTAATATTTTTTAAAGTCTCAAATACATGAGATTTACTTCCAAGTAGACGTAGTCTGGGAACACCAGTGGGGTAAATGGCAGCACAGTTGGTGGCAACTGGGAGGCATGTGCCAACTTTGTGATCTCAATGTGAGCTTTGAAATTTAGCCTGCAATCCTATGGCCCCTAACATATGTATACCTTACTTCTGAGTAGGCATGTATAGAATTGCACAGTTAGCCTGATTTCCTGAAATTTCTAGGTGGATGGATATTCCCCCTGCCACATGTGTAACTAGATATGCAGGGGGAGAGTAGGAAAATTCCTACTGGCTCCACTGTCCCTAATATCTGGATGCTCAGTGTTAGTGTGAAAGAGTCCTACATGTCTACAACTGTGTGTACGTAATCAGGATCCCTGCTGTATGCACACTAATGCTGAACACTGGGATAGAAAACCGCATCTGCAATATCACTCCCTCTGCCATCAGTGAACATGTGGCAGAGGGAGAATGCATATGCGTCCATTTTATATGTTATATAAATCACAGCCTGAACTAGCAGCAGCCAACATAGCAGATTGTCAGGGTGAGCCACTCTAAATGCGCCACCTTTAAGGAACCCAAGTAACCTTTAGGTTACAGTACATTTCTGCAACTGGGCATTGCACGGAATAGCTCTCCATGTATTTAAATGCAAAGTGATTATTTTAGTGACTGGTGTGGGGCTATTTAACAGGCTCCAAGTCCAAGAATAGGGACAAAGAACCTGTGGTCCTTCAGAGATGTTGTTGGACTACAACTCCCATAATCGCTGATCAGCCCTTGCTGGCTGAGGCTGATAGGAGCTGGGACTTGGGAATGTCACAATATCTGGAGGGTCACAGGTTCCCCATTCTTCTCCAGGCGTCTAGGCAGTCACTGGGATCCAGTTCATTCATTCATTCATTCATTCATTCATTCATTCATTCATTCATTCATTCATCATCTGTTGACTACTCAGTAGGAAGAGCAGGTGCCCTGTAAACTAGGTCCCAAGATTCTGGGCACCTGGGATATTGCCATCAACCTGCTCAGAGGTGTCCCAGGTGCAAGGAGTTGTGGGACAAATCATTTCCATAACACTTTATCTTCCTACTGAATACTTGGACACTCAAAAATTACATGTCCCATGATCTCTAGTACGTATGATCATCTAGTTTTTTAAAAAATATAATAACATGCTTAACATTCTTAGGAGCTGTACAAAAAATAAAACCAGCTTATAGATGTCAAAACATGAGCTGCTTAAAGTCTCTCAGTCTCTCAGTTGCACTCTGTCTCTGTGTGTTTCCCTCTCTCTGTGTTGTTGGTGTCCATCTCAAGACACACACACACACACACACACTAATAGACATTGAATGGGGCCACAGAATTCAGAGTTGATGCTGTGATTGCTGTCAAGCATTTAAACACTTGTGATCACAGCAGATCTACTAAATTAATGGGCCTAACTTCATATTAATTCATTTCAGTGAGTCTACTCGGAATAAATCTTAGTTGAATTCCAGTTATTGTTATCTCATTTCCTTTGGGTGGCTTACAAAACCAAAAAGATGTGCAAAAACAATCTCAGCACAAATATCACAGAGTGCAGCATTAAAGAACACCAAAACCAGCATGAGTGAATAACGGTAGATACAGTAATAGCAAATGCAAAGCAATTTGTAGCCAGATCTAAGTACACTAAAAACATATAATTAAGGGCCCTGTGAGAATGTGCTCTTAAGTGAAGACATTCAGGCACAATTTCTGTTATTTTATCTGTTTATGCCTGTGTGTCCATCCTTCCTCCAAGTAGCCAAGCAATAAGTCAGATGGAGAAAAAGGCATGCCAATGGCTACCTGGTAAATGTTGTGGCATAGGAGAGAGTGGAATCCAGAGTTCCTCTCAGGAATGGCTGAAGGAACTGGAAGGGAGCCATAGCTCTATGGTAGAGCATCTGCTTTGCATGTAGAAGGTGCCAGCTTCAATCTCCAGCATCTCCAGGTAGGGCTGGGAGAGACTCCTGTCTGAAGCCCTGGAGAGCAACTGCCAGGCAATGTAGACAGTACAGAGCTGGATGGACCAGTGGTCAGAGGCAGTTTCCGGTGTTCTCAAGGAATTTTTGCTTGAGTCTAGGAAACATGGGTGGTTACAGAGAATCAAAAGTGGGGGAGGAGAAGCTGAGTCCAGAATCTCTGAGTTTAGCAAGGGGTTGCAGCAGTGGGAGCTCTAGATCCATCTAGGCAGATTTTTCAGAGTAGCACAGCCAACAGCAGCATATTTCACTTAGATCACCACAGCAAAGTCAGTGGTTTGCTGATCCTCATCATGACATGCCTTTGTATTTAGCTATTTCTAAAAAAAATATTTAGATCCTGCAGTGCCCTGGCCTAAACGTGATCTTCAAGGTAGCCTGATGCCATTAGTCTAGCTCAATATTGTCTGAAGGGACGCAGGCGGCACTGTGGCCTAAACCACTGAGCCTCTTGAGCTTGCCGATCAGAAGGTCAGCAGTTCGAATCCATGCGATAGGGTGAGCTCCTGTTGCTTTGTCCCAGCTCCTGCCAACCTAGCAGTTCGAAAGCACACCAGCATGAGTAGATAAATGGGAATCGCTGTGATGGGAATGTAAATGGTGTTTCTGTGCCCTCTGGCACTCATCATGATGTTCTGTGCACCAGAAGCAGTTTGGTTATGCTGCCACATGACCCGGAAAGCTTTCTGCAGACAAATAGCAGCTCCCTCACCTTGAAAGCGGAGGTGAATGCTGCATCCCATAGTCAAATTCGACTGGATTTAACCATCTAGAAGTCCTTTACCTTTTACCTAATATTGCCTACACTGCCTGGTAGTGGCTCTCCATGATTTCAGGCAAGTGTTTCTTCCAACCCTACTTGGAGACCCCTGGGATTGAACCTGGACCTTCTGCTTGCAAGGAAGATGCTTACCACCGTGTGATGGCCCTTCCCTATTTCCTGGTATCCCGATCTTCCCAGGTCCTCAAGTATACATGCAGCCTCCATGGATGCTAAAGGTTCCCCACTGCCAAAGAGACTGGGAGGAATGTGCAACCTGGGATGTCAGGCTAGATCCATGATCCTGCAGCCCAGTTGCACCAGCTGTTTGCTATTCCTTCCAGTAAGCCTGAATAGGTCTTGTGTCACACACAGGGATGTCACAGGGCATGACTTTCTTCGTAGTGGATGCTGATAAGAACTCCATTTTGACTTGTCCAAAGGGTCCCATTAGGAACAAGGTGTTGAATTGCTGGAACCTCTCCAGCATTTAGCTGCATGATGTGATTTCATGGTAAGGGTATTGAACTAAGTAGTGATGGGGTGGCGAGAGAACTACTTGTACTACCTTGAGCTCTTTGGAGGAAAAACTGGATGGAAAAAACAATGATAAGTAGATCTTAAAGAAAAACGCACTGAGAAAGGTAGGTGTCAGCAGCTGGAGGAACCTGGGCCAAGTCTCCCTCACTGAGAGATACCCCAGAGGCAAAGGCGTTGTGACGAAATGGGCATTAGCAAGTGACTGGAGGAAGGTAGAATTTGAGCTGCTGCTCTTACTCCTGTTCAAAGTGGCGAAAGTAAGAAGATGGCATCTCCCCTGAAAAGGGCAAACAAAACGGAATAGCTGGCTTTGTGTCATCAGAGATTGGGAAACATGCTCACCTACCGGTAGTTGATGTGCACTGGAGGAAAGGCTGCAGCTCAGCAAAAGAGCACATGCCTTGAAGTACAGTGGTACCTTGGTTTATGAACACAATTGGTTCCGGAAGTCTGTTCATAAACTGAAGCGTTCATAAACTGAAGTGAACTTTCCCATTGAAAGTAATGGAAAGTGGATTAATCCGTTCCAGACGGGTCCGTGGAGTACTCAACCTGAAGCGTACTTAACCCGAAGCATGGGTGTAACTGGTTCCGGAAGTCTGTTCATAAACTGAAGCGAACTTTCCCATTGAAAGTAATGGAAAGTGGATTAATCTGTTCCAGACGGTCCACGGAGTACTCAACCTGAAGCGTACTTAACCCGAAGCATGGGTGTAATTGGTTCCGGAAGTCTGTTCATAAACTGAAGCGTTTATAAACTGAAGCGAACTTTCCCATTGAAATAAAAAAATTCCTTCAGTAGTACCTTAAAGACCAAGAAGTGTGCATGCACACGAAAGCTCATACCAAAATAAAAACTTAGTTGGTGTGTATCTGAAGAAGTGTGTATCTGAAGAAGTGTGCATGCACATGAAAGCTCATACCAAAATAAAAACTTAGTTGGTCTTTAAGGTGCTACTGAAGGAATTTTTTTATTTTGCTTCGACTCAGACCAACACGGCTACCTACCTGTAACTTTCCCATTGAAAGTAATGGAAAAGTGAATTAATCTGTTCCAGATGGGTCTGCGGCGTTTGTAAACTGAAAATTCGTAAACTGAGGTGTTCATAAACCAAGGTTCCACTGTAAAAGGGCTGAGGATCAGTTTTTTGTGTCTCCAGGTATGGCAGGAAAAGGCTTTGGACTGAAGCCCTGGAGAGTAGCTGCCCATCAGTGTCAACAATATTGAGCTTGGCAGAAGGCATTTTCTTGTCTTTGACGTATTCAGCCAATGGCAAAGTTCCCAACAGTGGGGCAACTTTGGGGGCTCCTGATTCACAAAGCAAGGGTGTGAGGAACTATATAAATCTGCATGTGCTATTTGTTAAACCTTGCATCTTAATTTTACATAGGGGCCCTTTATGACCAGAGCGCACATGGGGGACTTCCATTAGCAATAATCAGAGTTACATGCTCAAATTAAATACTCCATATGGTGCATATTACACACCACATGGCATTTGACTAAAATATGTTTTTGTTCTGCACGAAGCTGACAAATAACCACAGAGGCGCCCCATCCTTCTTGGAACCAACCATTCTGATTTATGTTGACCACAGCCCTTTAGTCTGGGTAGGGTCATACAGTGAATATTTTGCACAGCACTCGTCCCCCGAGACTACTCATATTGCATAACACTTGACTCTGCAAGACACACAGGCTACTATTGTCATTTTAACTTCCAAGTATAATGTGCCTTTGCATCATTAACCCCCCCTTGCAAGTTTTGTTAGGAGACTTGTCTATACACTGAGCATAGGAAGCACCTTATACAGTCAGGCCATTGGTCTGTCTTGTAGCTCAGGGGTTGGGAACCTCCCGTTTGTGTGAGAGAAATGACCTCCCAGGCATCTCCATTTGGCCCATGAAGCCATTTTGGGCAAGTCACAGCCACTTGCTATACATCCGGCATCCTACATGATGGGTTTCAGAGGTTCAAAGAGCAATATAGGGCTCTTTGCAACAGGGCTTTCATACAACCCTGTTCTGAGTTTTGAAGTCCTGACAACCTGGGCATCAAATCACAGTGCGATCTGATGTCATAGTGACATCAGGTATTTGACAGGTGGTGGTAGGGAGATGAACATCTGGCCCATCAGCCAGAAAAGTTTCCCCACCCCTGTTGTAGCTCTTAAGATCCAACCAACCCCCCCCCCAATTGCTGCCTATGGGGGATTTCCCTTCTAATGCACCCGGCAGGGATTTTCTTCAGAACAGCCTCAGGGGAGGAAAGGGTTTAATTCCCCCCATTCCTGCTGTGATCCTGCTCATTATTAGTCCTACCCCTCCAACAGCAGATGCTATTTGCATTTTTTCAGTAAATTAAATGTGTGTGTTTAACATCAAGCCTGGCTGGGCCTGATTCCTGGTCAGAAGAATGGCAGAATCTTCAGCCTGTGTCGTACTGAAAGGACCTTTCAGGAGATACAGCATAACATAAATACATGGGGAGGGGTCATACATTTAACCACTAACTTAAGAGGCTGCTTTGGATGAGTGAGATGGAGCCCAGGTGTTCAGGGGCACAGCCTTGTAAACAGTGGCAGAGCCAACAGAATCCAGACTCTGATGTTCGGCAAGCAGAAAGGAGGAAGTAGAAAGGCGTGGCAGCCGATGGCTTAGGTGGCAAAAGCAGTCTGGCAAAGCAAATACATGTAGCACACAGATGCACAGAATAACTGCCCTGGGTTATTTGGTGGAGGGTACTTAAAAATTTGAATAAACCAATTAAAAATACATTGTATTTAAACAACTTTGACCATGTTGCTCCTATTTCACAGATGGGAAACACTGAGGTACAGCAACATGCAACCATCCTAAGTTCCATTAGTGAATCCACATTAGAGAATTCTTTAAATAAGATATGCAGAATGTTTTCTCTTTACCACTGAGTAACTGCAGCCTCACCCTATGTTCCTCCTGCCTTCTCTCCCCCCAACCCCTTTCTTGATGGGGTCTCTCCCTCTTCCAGTTGGAGCAGCCTGGGAGACGCAGAGAGAACTAGGATCTGATTTATATTTAGCAATTAGGCTTTGTGAAGAAAAACCCAGAACAACAAGAAGAACAACAAAGCTTACCTACCATGTTAAGAATTGGAGTGGATATTCCTTCATTTTTTTAATTAAAATAACCTTTATTGAATTTAAAATAATTATAAAACAAAACAGTCAACTAAAATTCCAACAAAAAATACACAACAACCAAAAAAAATACAAATAATCATAAACATTCAAATAAAACTTATCCTATCTTCTGCCATATTTTTCGGTCTAGCTTCTACATCTTCATTTCAATATCCATATTCATATCATCTTATCCCGATTGACTTCCCCTTCTCTTCCTCCCTGGCTTCAAAGTTTTTAACTTTCCCACTGCATCCATTTGCTTTCCTCTTGGGAATTCTACAAAATATTCGTTTTAAACCCAAGTTCTTGCAGATATATTCCAAATTTTTCCCAATTGTTATTAAACTTTTTATTTGAACCACCCCTTATCGAATTTGTCAATTTGGCCAGATCAATATAACTAATTAATTTCTCTTGCCAATCTCTAATCGTAGGGACTCCCTGGGTTTTCCACAATTTAGCGATTAAAATTCTTGCTGCCGCCACGGAATACAGAAATATCTCTTCATCCTTTTTTTTTGGAATATTCAAATATTCCTTCATTTATATAGATTTTCTGATCATCTCTCAATTGGTTATGGGACCCTGTTTCAGTTTCCCCTTGGGATTGATGCCCTGCTTGCAACTCCAGTTATCCTGCATTGCTAAATTCTGCAGAGAGAAGAGATCTTCAACATCTTCAAAATCGCCATAGTCGTATCACTGTCAACATTTTCAGGAGGCTGCAGCAAAAGCGAAATAAGCAGGAGAAGTTGGCAGTCAGAATACCATTGGGGGTTAAGTGTCTGCTTTGCATTGCATTTTGCACAAATGCTTTGAAAGAGCTATCCGTCCATGTTTAAGGCACTTCAAGAAAAAGGCAGAGAATGCTAACTATTTAAAAGAGGAGAAACTGAGAACACTGCACCGTTCAAGGGCAGATCAGGACTGTATACACATCATACGTTTGAAGCACATTAACCCACTGTTATAAGAATTTTGAGGTCATATATATATATATATAATAATTGTTCATAAAACATGTACATGAATGTACAGAAACATGTCTGAAGCAGCACAGGAAAACAGGCCTGACTGACACCATTTTGACTCTCTCTGACCAGGTGTTCCTCTGCAAGGAAGAAGGGGGGTGGGGGGAACCTTCTCATTGTCTCAGGAATTAAAGTGATAATCCCTGGCATCCTGATACCTGACTGCCAGACAAAAGGGTGTGATTAACTTGGCTGGGAAACAGGGAAATGTAAATATCTCTCAATTTTGTTGATTAGGTTTTGGGGGCAGGGGGCAGGGTCCAGGATGCTCAGATTACTGCCACCAGACCTCCCCTTTCATGATGTACCTATGATGAATCTAGGGAGAGGGGTCTTGGGCTACACCCCTTCTGTGACATATGGATGATGCTTCTGGGGGGTGGGCTGAAACCAATTTCAAATCTCTTTTTAAGGACAAGACATCTTTGTTTGGGGTTCCTTCCTTGTTCTCCTGTGTGAGAGGAAGGACCCTGTTGCAACAGCAAAAATAAAAGTGCCTTGCTTCGCACGTCCTGGTTTGGTCTCTGTTATTTGGTGGGCAGGAGACGCTTAAACCTTGTCTGCTTGCCAGGATACCTGGACTCTTCCTGGGTCGAGGATCCACTTAATTCTAGGGCCGTGTAGCTCTGCAAAATTTTTACAACAGTTTGGCGACCACGAAGGGACCCAGTTTTGCCTTGAGCTCCGGGTTCACTGAGGAAGGGGAGCCCAGCGCGCCCTTGCCTCTTTTGCAGGGGGGTAAACCAACCTCAGGACCCGAGGCACTTGGTAGTAATTGAGAGTCCAAGCGGGACCCCCAGGACGAAGCAACGTTTAAAGGGACAAGGCTGTTTTTTTTAGGAACCAGTTGGAAGCTGGAGACAACGGGATTCGACTGAAAGGATCGGTCGTGAGTATTAAAAGGGGACACCTTGGGTGAGCTAAGAACCACAGCAACTAAAAATCTATTTCTCCACTTGGACTATCCTTTTCTACTCTCCTCTTTGGACCTTAGTTGCAGCAAGGCTGCCAGGCACAGTTACAGAGTAGAACTGAGGTCCCGGGCAACAGTCTTTACGTTAAACGCAGAGCTTAGAAAGACTGTCCCAGCTCCCTTCTGCCAAACTGAGCAGAAGTCTGAGCAAACTGTCGCTTTTCTACCAATCTGGGAATCTGGCTATCCCAGCTCTGTTTCCTATTCCTCTGCTCTTAATCTTCGGGTGAAGACGCCCCCCTGCCATGGCGACCTTTGTTAGGTATGACCCATGACCAGAGATTGCAAGTGCGCCCGTTCCTCTCCTACTACTCTGTATTCCTCAGTTCCGACCTGACATTGCGTAGGCAAGCGTTCAGTAGGATCTGAGTCTAGTGTGTAAGAGGCAGGGAAGTTGCTGTGGAACCCTCAGGCAATTGATGACCAGTGGGAGGGTTCCAATAGGGTTTTAGCTGCACCAGGCCGCCTAGTAGTTAGTGCACGCGAACGGCAGGCAGGAACACCACTAGGACGTGGGGGTGAGTCATAGACTCGGGAAGTTAAGAGTGTCCAGGAACAGGGTCGGGGACCCAGAACTGCAGTATAAAAAGACAGAAGTAAAATGGGTGCAACCCACTCTAAGGAATTCCTTTCCCAGACTCCCAACCGAGGCAAAGCACAACTGAGGCTTTGCTCCGGTAAGGACTTTGAGGATGAAAGTCCACTCCAATTCGTTCTCTTAAATTGGCATGAAATCCCCGGGGCGGACAAGCTTGAAGGGAACCAATTGCAAAAACTTTGTAAGAAAAAAACATTGGGTCCGATTTACTATGGACCACCCAGATGAGGGGAAATGGCTACCAGGAGGTTCCTTTAACATACAGAGAATCTCCACTTTAAAATTGACCCTGGAAGACCAGTACCCCCTTCAGAATGTTTACACGTTACATGTTGTCTGTTACTGGGTATGTGTGATGTCTGTTAAGTGTATGTGCGTCTGATCCTTGTGTCTGCTATAGTTCATTGTTCCCCTTAAAGTAAATGAGAGATATAATCCAGGTTTAGGAAATTAGGGGTTTGTGTTTAAAATTTGGCCATGACACCCACAGACTGCCTTTTTTAAAGCATGCATAGTTTAAAATAATATAAAAATTAAGGCAAGCTTGCTTAAATAATCTTATGTAAGGGCTTGATCAACCCAAAAACATGGCAAATATTTAAAAGAGTGGAGGTAGTGTGTAAAGGTTTGTTTTAAAGAGGCTGTAGAAGGCCATTGTTTCCTCTCCAAAAGTAAAAAGAGGGGGCAGGATGAAGGAAAATAACGAGCTGTAAGTTTAAAAATGCTTGCTCAATGCTTTGAAAATATTTTAAACTTGAAAATGTTCATAAACTCCAGCTATAAGTGGATAAGAGATGTACTCAAGGTTTAGAATGTTATGGGGTGTGTTTAAATTGGCTACAACATCCATAGACTGCCTTCTTAAGTGTGCATAGTTAAAACTGCCAACTTGTTTAAATTTCTAGTATAGAAACAATGTTGAACCGATCAATCTTAAACATTATAAATATGAGAATGAGGTGTGCAAATGTTTGTTATTGAGAGAGGCTCCAAAGGGGAGTCTTTCTCCAAGTGACTAGATGAATATTGACTAAAGGAAAATTGAACAGCTATTCCAATAAAGGTGATTTGTGTGTCAAAGGTAGAGCTTCCATAGCCAGGAATTGTCTATCTGAGTCTAGTTTTAACTTCAATTGTGTTGGACAGAAGGGTTATTGTTGGGCTCCTAATATCAGTCTCTTAAGGAAAAAACTCATCTGCTAAAGGGTTCTGTATAAAGTTGGTATTTTCATTCAAATCTTGTGAATCCTGTATCTTAGAGGGTTAGACTAAATGACCTCAGGGTCCCTTCTAACCCCCATTTTAGAGCTATGTGAAAGGCAATGTGTCTGATGTGGTGATGGGTTGAAATTCAGCCCAGCTCTGCTTTCTGGCAAGGAAAGATTATTGGTTTTCAGAGTTGGAACAAGAGTGTAATTGTTGTTTTTATGGAGTGATTATATAAGTTTTTATCACTTTCTCTATTAAGGTTTAAAGTTTAAGCACATATGAAAGTCTTCAACATTTCCCAATCTGTTTGTGAACTCACAATATTTAAGGTCTGTGTCACAAGGGAGCCATGTGCTCTGTATGTAATGTTTCACCATGTGACTATGGAATATGGTGTTCCTTCTAGGGAAATGTTATTAAAAGTAGAGGCTCCATAGCCAGCAAATGTCTATCTGAGTCACTTTAACCTTGATTCAAATGGACAGAATGGTTTTAGTAAGGAAGTAAATTCCCTCTTAAACTGTTTATCCAATCTTAAGGTTTGCTAAAGACTTCTATATAACGTTGGTACTTTTAATCTTCCCCTTCCTTATTTTTCCCTTAGTACACACGTGTGCTTCCGTGATAGGGCATAGCCTGTGTTTCCTTCCCAGTCAGGCGTCTGTACTCAAATGTATGTGTATCCTAAGGGCAGTGATAGTGTTGAGATCCCCATATTTCAGAAGGGGTGGACTAGATTACTCAAGCACTGAAAAGTGAGTTTAAACTCTGGTGGCTTAGTGAAATGACCTGAATTCAGTCAAGCATTACTCTTTGGTGGAGAAGGATGGAAAGATAGATTTTTAAAGTTTGGCATGAAGAGTTTGAGGTGCCATTCAGAAAGAGGTAGAGATGGTATATCATGCATTGAAAATGAATGTCTGGTGTTATTTTTTCCACCATATTGTCAGCTATTTTTTTTAACTGCAAAACTCCAGCCAACAGTTCAAGCACATACAAATTCATAATCAAGCAGAATGAGCCTTGACCATCCCTGTAAATAAAGGGCCAGAAAATTTTGTCTGGAATTGGTAAGGCTGAAAATCAATGAGAATGCAAAGGATTTTATGAATTCTGGCTCTATGACCATATTACCCATAGATAAGGGGGCAGAGAATTTAGTCTGCCATGGCTGTAATAAATTAATTAAAAACAAACAAACTGCACTTTCCAGTCAATATTGGTGGACCATCCTGTTAAATGAAATACGTAGACCATTTTTGAGAAATGCTTCTCCCAAAGTACTAAAACAACACATCTGGTTATTCTTTTGTGGGGCAACAATTTTTAAGAAAAATTATAGCCCCAAATGGGGGATATTGTTATAAGAATTTTGAGGTCATATATATATATATATAATAATTGTTCATAAAACATGTACATGAATGTACAGAAACATGTCTGAAGCAGCACAGGAAAACAGGCCTGACTGACACCATTTTGACTCTCTCTGACCAGGTGTTCCTCTGCAAGGAAGAAGGGGGGTGGGGGGAACCTTCTCATTGTCTCAGGAATTAAAGTGATAATCCCTGGCATCCTGATACCTGACTGCCAGACAAAAGGGTGTGATTAACTTGGCTGGGAAACAGGGAAATGTAAATATCTCTCAATTTTGTTGATTAGGTTTTGGGGGCAGGGGGCAGGGTCCAGGATGCTCAGATTACTGCCACCAGACCTCCCCTTTCATGATGTACCTATGATGAATCTAGGGAGAGGGGTCTTGGGCTACACCCCTTCTGTGACATATGGATGATGCTTCTGGGGGGTGGGCTGAAACCAATTTCAAATCTCTTTTTAAGGACAAGACATCTTTGTTTGGGGTTCCTTCCTTGTTCTCCTGTGTGAGAGGAAGGACCCTGTTGCAACAGCAAAAATAAAAGTGCCTTGCTTCGCACGTCCTGGTTTGGTCTCTGTTATTTGGTGGGCAGGAGACGCTTAAACCTTGTCTGCTTGCCAGGATACCTGGACTCTTCCTGGGTCGAGGATCCACTTAATTCTAGGGCCGTGTAGCTCTGCAAAATTTTTACAACACCACCCTCCCCGAATCCTGGGAACTGTAGTCTTCCCACCACAGAGCTATGTTTCTCACACCCTTTGGAAACTACAGTTTCAAGGTTTCTTTGGGGAAGGAAATGTGCTTTAAATGTGTAGTGTGTACATAGCCCCGGTCGAGAGTCTGCAGTGGTAGCAACAAAAAGCGGTTATTGTATCAGCGACATTTTTAAAGGGCCATAGCTGAACAATACTGTTAAATCTGCAGCGTTAAGAATGGAGATAAGCCTCTTTGATGTTAAAAGAGTAGCAGCTAAATTGGACTGGAGATAAGCTTTTTAAAGAGCAGAGAAAGGCCTTTTGTGCCTGCTGGCTTTTGAAGAATAGGCAGAAGTCCCCCCCCCCTATGTTCCTACAGTGGTAAGGTAAGAGATAAGGAAAATGTTACCTGCAAAAGAAAATTCTACCTGCAAAGGAAAATGCTACCTGCTAGGTACCACAGCGCTAAGAGAGAAAATAAACTGATCTTAGTACTGTGGTGCTTAGTGCTAAGACTGGAGTGAAGAGATCCTTAGTGCTTAGATCAGAGATAACCAGGGCTTGGAAACTTTGTTTTTTAAAAAGCCCATCCTTTTACAAAACAAATAGTTCACGTTTATCCAAATTTATAACTTCTTGAAGTTCATAAAAAATTAGTATTCCCCCCCTACACATTCTGAATGTTACAAAGCACTGTGCTGAAGCTCAGGGTTCAAAAGTAAATCTAAACCAAATCTAAACCAAAAAAAGAAGTCTGACCGACAGAATGGCAACAGATGACGCTTTCCCCATAACTGTATTTTCATACTAGAAAAGACTTATCCTGTTTAATTTCTGTCTTTCAGACAGCTGTTAAAAGCTTTGTTCCTGTTCATTTGCTTTGTTCCTGTACTTGTGCTTTTTGCTGCAAGCTGTTGGAAGTCAACTTTGTTCAACTGAACTAATTCATTCCAAGGGCTGGAGATAACAGATCTCTGCACCCGACAGGCCAAATTCAGAAGCCTAACTAGTATAAGTTTGCTAGTGTTTGCCTATTTATATTGTCCACTAGCAAATATATCAATTAGCGCTAAAGAAATTGTAGTTGATTTAACCGAATAAGGCTGCAATCCTTATATCCACTTACCTGGAGAAAGCCCAGTTGAATTCAATGGGACTTGCTTCTGGGTTGGCATGCATAAGATTGCTCTGATCAAATGCATCTAAATAAATGTGCAAGTTACCACAACGTAGGTGGCCATCTGAGATACTGAAGGAGGTGATAATTTACTAGCTAATAAGAAAAATGACCACCTTGTCAAAAGAAAAAACAAAACCATCTTTAATATTTTTCTGTTTCATTGCTGTTATCGTAACACACAGGAGTCAAAACAGCTTCAAAAATTAATATGTGCCCTCACAGATTAAAGTTACCTCTGTCTATTAATCAACTAAAATTGTAGTTGATTAATGTGTTTGCTAATCTGATTGAATCTTACAGTGCTTCTACCCCCACCCACCCCCACTGCCACTCACACACATGTACTATAGTAAGGAAAAAATATTGAAGGGTTCTTTAGTGATTTCACAGTAACCACAAGAGCAAAACTCAAGATGTTTGTGATGTTAACAGAAACCAGAGATGAGATCTATGTATAGGCTTATTCAGAATCGCCTTGAATTGCCTTTTATATACTACACAGATCACAGGAAAAATATTTTCTTTAAATTCAAGTACTGTCTCCTTTCTGCCCTACATTCCAGGAGAGGCACTGATGTTTTCTACGTATTGTAAAACAGGGCTGTATTTATTTTTAAAATTCCAATATATATTTTACACTTAGGAGTTTATTTAGAGAAACTTAACAGCATATATCTTGTTAAACAGTCAACCTGCTGCAAATCTTTACCCATCCACTTAAAATAAAGAATTGCTAGTTTGAGGAACAGAGAATGAGGCTTTTAAGTGGTGCTGTGAAACAGACAGGATGACAACTTTTAAAGTTGCATCATGCTCACAAACCAAGCAAATTTATGATTCCGTTTCCCTCAAGTAAAGAAAAGCTAAACAACCTACTTGCCAGCTTTATAAATTTTCAGTTTTATTTGCTTGACATGACTTTTGTGGTTAAATTCTAGCATTTCAAGACAAATTAAAGGGATAGGCAGATGATGAAACATGGGAAAGCATTTGCCTGGCTGCACTTAAAGCATGCGTTGCTACAGGAACTTCTGGCTCTTTAAGGATTTAGTCCCCTTTTACTTTGGCATGAAAATAATTTGGTCCACTGATCCATTTTCTTTCCTTTTAATCCTCCCCTCGTATGCTTCCAACATCATCCCATTGTTCCTTGGCACTCCAAGTATCCCGCTTGACAAAAACCTGGCATGCAACATTGCTGGAGGAATCGCGTCATAATGAACCTAGGAGAGCTGCTTTTACATCACGTTGGGCCAATGGTCCAATTTGTTCAGAGTTGTCTACACTGACTGACATCTCCAGGCAGGGCTGGGAATGTTGTCGTTGTCCCCACCCCCACCCCAATGTGAAATCCTTAGAGCCACTGCCGGTCAGGATAAAACAAAAACAAAAAACCAGGTTAAATAATGCTAGATGGACCTGTGGGCTGTTCATATGAGACTGCAAATATCAAACGTCAAAAGCTTCCCGAAACAGGATCCGTAAAGCTCTACACCTGTGCTTTGGAATTCCCAATTATGCCAGAACATTCAGACTTTGGTCTTTCGAATTCCAGTAGTGCTGTGTGCCTCTTGCCTTCCGTTCTGCTTAATTCACTATGTCATAGTTGCAATGCCCTAGAGAGACCCTTCGGTTTAGCGCCCAGTGTGGTGGAGCTGGTCATACTGCCCTAATGCCTCCAAAGCCCCTATGAATGGGCAGTGGTATGTGTGCAGAGGCCACCTCACCTTTAGCTAAATATGTTGGGGGGGGCACTCCTCCTTTGTGTGGGAGTCTAGGAGGGCGATAGAATTTGGTGCTTCTAAGGTGACCCTGGCTTGGAATTTTGTCCCCCCCCCCCCGACAATCTGCAAAAACAAAGGCCTGAGGGCATATTTGTCCTGCCACAACTGTAATGAATCTGCGTCGTTTTGCTTTTTTAGACAAAATGATTTGGCATTCCTCCCACCCCCTCCGTCCCCATTCACTCTGTGGTCCAGGGCTGGGTCTGAGGCCAGATCAGAGTGATAAGCTTTCCCTTCGCAGCTCTTCTTGAACTTTTACAGCTTGCACCTCCATGCAGAGTTCAGAATATAAGGTTGCAGCTGCACACATACCTAACTTTTTGAGCTAAGGAATGAGGCCCCTTTCATAGGCACACTCACTAGGAAAATAACGGGTAAGAACCGTTGCAAACATCCACCCGGGGAAAAAATGGTAGAAGGCATTTAGCTCCTCATAAAGCAAAAATTAAACTTGGAGAGGATTTGACGCAGCAGTAAAGCACACACTATTTCTCTTTCATATATCCTTTTAACACACACACACACACACACACACACACACACAGTATATATATGAGGAAGGGCTCTTAATTTTTTTTCCTTTTACTTTCTATTAAAAGCAAATCAGATTGATGAAATAAAATGCCCATGGACTCTCAGAATGTATTTCACTTTACACTTGCTTTCTTCATGTGATGAAACAGAAGTCCTCCACATTGGCCTGGCAAATCCCACAAAATTACAGCTCATGGTGTTTTCAGTTTGGGGAGTGCTTGAATGTTGGTGCATATGCATGCACACACGTTCTCATCGGCCTAATTTTATTTAGAAAATAACAAGTTTGAACCCTCACCCAGCCCTGAAGTCCATGGGGGTCATCTTGGGTCAGTTACTATATCTCAGTCTAGCCTACTTTATAAGGTTGTTGTGAGATAAAGCAGGGTGGGTAGTGGGGACACATGCATCTCTTGTTCATTTGAGGAAAGGTCAGATAGAAACATCATTAAGGAATAGTAATAGGAGTGGAACGTGGACACGTGCAAGACAGGATGGAAATGTGAAACTGGAATTTTGGTATGGAGGGGAAGGGGATGAATTGGTTCCCCAGGAGCTGTGCCCATAGGAGTGACTGGTATTCCAGGAAGCAGAGCATTAACGCTAAACAGAATCACAGCACTAGTTCAATTGGATGAGGAAAGCCATCAGAAGCATCAATATCATGTTCGAGAGCAACATTGCTAAATTGTTTTATTTTTGTTTTGCATGTCAAAAAGCAGCAGCAGCAGCAGTAGAAAGGATACACGAGTAATTCTTGTGACATCTCTGCATGCTTACTGTGTCATGCACAATTTAGTCAATAAAGATGGCTGGCAATTTGACATGATAGAGGTTTATAAAATGACAAATGGGGAGGAGAGCACAGACGGAACTTTCTCTCTCTCATAATTCTAGAACTCGGAGTCACCCAAAGAAGTTGACTGGCAGCAGGTTCAGGACAGACAGAAGGAGGTACTTCTTCGCACTGTGCATAAGTAGCTTGTGGAACTCACCACCACAAGATGTGTTGATGGCCACTAGGTTAGGCGGCTTTAAAAATTAAGGAAATTCATGGAGCGTACTTCTTACTGGTTGCTGTCTATAGTACCTCCACAGACCTCTGAATATCAGGTGCTGGGACTGATGCCCCGATGCAAAAGTCCAGGGGATCTGTTGGAGACTATTTGAAAAACAAGATGCTCAGATAGATGGCTCTTGATCCAGTTCTTTTTAGGTGCAAAGGGCAGAATTATGCATCTCTTTCACACTGAAAGATGCACAATGAACTTCAACTTCCTGTACATTTGGAACTGCAAGGGAACTGCAGGAACAGTTTGGGATGTTGGATGCAGGGGCCCTCTAATTCAGCTGACTTTTGAGCACACAGGGCTTATTCCTAGAAGACAACCTGATGCCCATGAATCAGCTTCCATGGACACATTGCTCTCACTGGAGCCAGGTGAAAAGTTGGTTGTCACACAGTCTTGTGATTAAAACCGCAAAAACCCTTTCCCTGGGAACCTATCCCATTTTGATTTTGAACATTTTTGTAGAGGCCATGCAATGTGCAGCTAAACAAGCAAACCCTTTGGATCCCTGTTAGCATCAGGTTTGTCATTTCCACAGAAATAAACGTTCTACAGTTACGTGTGTCACCTGATTGCCCGAAAACGGACCAAACGAAGCAGAAAGCTATGTTAAGGAGGGGTGGCGGCGATTGTGCACATTTAATCTTCTTTGTTTCATATGTTCCAGATTCAGAACAATTTGTGGGCAGGAAATGCAGCGAGCGGTTCGGTGGTGACTTCCTGCATGCTTCCACGGGAGACCTCCTCTTGTATGACCCCTTACTCTCATTCGCCTCGGACAGATTCTGGGTACTCGGGTTTTTCGAACCACCAGAGCCAATTCAGCCATGTTCCCCTCAACAATTTCTTCACTGACTCTTTACTTTCTGGAACCACCAATGGACATGCATTTGAAACCAAGCCGGAATTTGAACGGAGGTCTTCCAGTATTGCAGTTCTACGAATGAAAGCCAAAGAACATACCGCTAACATCTCCTGGGCCATGTAATGTAAGAGAATGCCCTTCTTTTTCAGAGTTCAGGTAAAAGGAAGAAGAAAAAAAAACACCCGCTCACCATCGTTTCTTATTTCCCATATTTAAAGGACCCAATCGTAAGCTGCTGTGTGAAGAATTGCTACCGATCAGGAGATAGAAAGGAGCCCGCTTAAGCCAGATGCCTGATATGCTATTTAACAATCACATTTTTAAGCATAAACATGTAGGAGGACTCAAAATAGAACCACCATGGGCCAGTCTCCAGAAGCCCTCTTAAAAAATAGCCCAATATGTTGTACTGAGTGGTTGATGAAATATGATTGTAAAACCTGCAAAAAAGAATAAAACCTACTAAAGAAGGACATCTGCTCTACGTTGCTTGGTGTCAATGCTGTGTCAAGGCAGAATTCCTTATTCACAGTATAGCAGGAAGTCTTTGGTGGAAAATGCATTTGTTATGACAGTGCTGCAAGGGAAACATTTTAGCAAGCTGTGTAGGGAGTCCGAGTCCGACCACTTTTGGGGTATATAGGGGGTGCCAGGGCAGGGGCGTACCCAGGATCAAAACTGGGGGGGGGCAAGAGAGGGGGAAGAGAGAGGGAAGGAAGGAGGGAGGGAGGGAAGAGAGAGAAGGAAGGAAGGAAGGAAGGGGTGGGTGGGTGGGTGAGAGAGAGAGAGAGAGAGAAGAGAGAAGGAAGGAAGGAAGGAAGGGGTGAGAGAGAGAGAGAAGGGAGGGAGGGAGAGAGAAAAAGTAAGAAAGAAAGAGGGGGAAGGAAGGATGGAAGGAAGGAAGGATGGTGCTCCTGTCCACCCCTCCCCCAGCTCAGGCTGCTCCTCCCCCCTCCCACATTCCTATTGCTGGCTGCAGCCGCGGAGGGGGCGGAAACAGCCCGATTTACAAAACCCGCAGCGACTTTTCCCCTTCAGTTTTCAGAGGGGAAAAGTGCGGGTTATGGTCTGTAAAATACGGTAATTTCTTTTTGCTGCCCCTCGCTGGGTACGCTCATGTGCCAGGGATAGAGAGACTCCAGAAAAATCACCTTTCCTTTCATCCATGAGCAGGAGTGTTCTGTGAATCCCATGGGATCTCAGAATTCAACCCATAATTTATTAAGGAATGATACCTTTCTTATTTGTTTTGTACCTTCACCAGTATTAAAAGATACCTCTATGAAGTTGTCCTTAACTATTGGGCATCTTTCTTCGAGTGCAACCCAGACGTGTCTATCCAGAATGATGTCCCGCTAAATTCAATCCTGTTTATGTCTCAGAAAAGTAGGTAAAAGGATTGCGCAACCTTAATCTGCGCCCCAAGGCAAAGGCAATTTCATATGATTCAGGCAATTTCAGCCTGAGCTGAGCTGGAAAATGTTTGGGGAAGTCTGAAGCCTATCTGCTGCGGTTCAAACTCAGTTACAATTTGAAACTGACAGCAGTACACATTGGTGTGTGTGTTTTGAGTTTCAGTGATCGCTGCAAGGACTCAAAGGAAAACTCCCACTGATTTTTTTCAGCAGGAGAGTGAGATGGAGAGCAAGAGAGAGAGAGAGAGAGAGAGAGAGAGAGAGAGAGAGAGAGAGAGAGAGAGAAACTTCTGTTTCTGGATGACATGTCAGTGCCTCTGAAAGATGAAGGAAGAATTAAAATGTCAGCAAACATTCTGAAATTTCTGATAGTAAGAAAAAAGAAAAAGAGAGTATGTGTGCGTTGGTGATGAAGGGAGGTGGGGAGGAGGAATGAAGAAAAATACTTTACATCTGGCAAATTGCTATCTGCTTTGATTTACTTCTCCTCCCTTTCCCCTGCCACATTCCAAGCTCCTTTGGATGGACAAAATGTTAGCCTCTTTGAAAGAAGCACTCACGCTCCGAAGTTCATAAAGGCAAACTCAAACTTAATTGAAATAAAGGAAGGCTTGAGACGGAGACTGAGTCGGACAAAATTCAGTCAGGCCTGCTGCTGCTGGCATTTTTCTCACAACCCCAAACTTGAGACAGGAAGTGAGAGAAGTTCATATGCACAATAAAACTACCACCTGGATCCAATGGGTGTTTCTCTTACTGTTTAGGACCCCTTTAGACTGATATTTTTTCTCTTGTTTCATATGGTATATTTTGCAACATGTCAAGGGGATAATTGGTAGTGGATTTATACTGGGCCATCCATCCATTCTTGCACTTTATTAGTTGTTTTGCGATGCTTCCCCAGTGCCATCATATTATTGCCATTTGGAAGGGCACTTTTGCACAACAAAAGTGGGGTATGCTCCTTCCCAAACTTGGAACATTTGTGGTATGAAAAGCTACAGGATTTCAGCAGGAAGTTATGAGACATGCACTTATTGGAAACGAAACATTATGTCCACCTCAAAACCCGGCCAGATGGGCAGGGTATAAATAAATTATTATTATTATTATTATTATTATTATTATTATTATTATTATTATTATTATTATTCAGGCACCCACAGAATTGAAGGCAGGACCAGGTGTAACTGCTCCAAAACTACCATGAACCCATCACCATAAATGTACAGTTGTACCTCGGCTCCTGAACTCCTTGGGGGTCGAACGTTCCAGCTCTCGAACGATTGAAAACTGGAAGTGATTGTTCCGGTTTTCAAATGTTCTTTTGGAAGCCAAATGTCCGGCGCGGCTTCTGCAGCTTCTGATTGGCTGCAAGAGCTTCCTGCAGCCAATCAGAAGCCGTGCTTTGGAAGTCGAACGTTTTGGAAGTCGAACATACTTCCGGAACGGATTCTGTTCGACTTCTGAGGTATGACTGTAGAGTAAAAAGAATTATTATTATTATTATTATTTATTCCCCACCCATCTGGCGGGGTTTCCCCCACCACTCTGGGCGGCTGGAGGTGGGGGCCCTCAGTATGAAAGGCATTCCATCCATTTGCAAACTAGGCCCCCTCTTGGAAGTGCCCTGAATGAAAACAATAACACCAAGCATTCAGAATCTACCAGGACACAGCACCTCCACAAACAAGTACCACAGATTTGTTATTTTATTTTTATTGCATTTATATCCTGCCCTTTCTCCAATAACTTCAAGATGGTATACGTGGTTTGCCCCCTGCGCATGGTAAAAGCTCACCTCAACTGAGCTTTGAAATCCCAGAATCATTTTCCTGTTCAGATTTGTTAAAAACCCTTCGGTCAGGACAGGGGTCGGGGTCAGGTGAGTAATAACTCATGAGCTGTCAGGGAGGTTAATTCTTTATTCAAAGAAACAAAAACCACCTCAGACTGAGTGAGCATGGCCACTTTTACCAGTAGATCTTGCCCCATGGAGGCAGTTGCAAGGACTGAAGGTCATTGCTTTCCCACCTTGTCTCCTCCTCCCCAGCAATCTGAGGCTCCTTCATCTTGTCTCTCTTTGCTCTGCCCTCTTCATCCCCCTTCGTGTTCTGGGAGACCAGGAGGGTAAGGAGCTGGCCATACAGGAGGGGAAGACTCCTTGGCTACCGCAGCAGCCTGCCTGATCTCTTTCTCTTGGCACCCCTCCTCTCCAATCTCCATTCCTGACTCTGACTGCTCTCTGCCACAGCTTCTCCCTGCTCACTAAACCCGGTTACCTCTTCAGCTTCCAACACCTCTTCCTCCCAGTCTGTTCCCTCTGACCACTCATTGTAGTCCCACAACCAATTCACTGGCCCCATGCCTTCCTCCTCTGGGGTTTCCTTTGGGGGCTCCCCAGCTAGTGCCTCTCACCACTCCTCTGCATTCAGCCAACCCATGAAACCTCGGGAGAAGTACATCTCCCACAGTCCCTGGAATACTGTTACCCACAGGGCTGGCCCACCCGTGAGGCAAAGTGGCTGGATCCACAGGGCAGCTGATCCTGATTTCGAACTTTCTTACCCTTGTTCCTGAGGTAGGTCTTCCCTCAGCCTTTCTTCCATGGTTGGGAGGGAGGCACCATTTTGGAGTCTGCCTCAGGCATAGCTGTCAACCCGCCCTTTTTTTTGCTGGAAATTCCCTTATTCCAGTGCCGTTTCCCACTGCTATCTTGGATTATTAGATATACCATAGACCAGTGGTCAGCAAACTTTTTCAGCAGGGGGCCGGTCCACTGTCCCTCAGACCTTGTGGGGGGCCGGACTATATTTTGAAAAAAAATATGAACGAATTCCTATGCCCCACAAATAACCCAGAGATGCATTTTAAATAGAAGGACACATTCTACTCATGTAAAAACACCAGGCAGGCCCCACAAATAACCCAGAGATGCATTTTAAATAAAAGGACACATTCTACTCATGTAAAAACATGCTGATTCTCGGACTGGATTTAGAAGGCGATTGGGCCACATCCGGCCCCCAGGCCTTAGTTTGGGGACCCCTGCCATAGACTGTCCCCGAGACAGGTGAGGCTGCTGATCCCTTATTTTCAAATCCGAAAGTTGACAGCTATGGCCTCAGGTGCTAAAATGTATTGAACCAGCCCAGGTTGCCCAGTTTATCAGAGCAATGGAGGCGGAAAAAACCCACCCTTCCTTTCCTTTTGCCATGTGCTCTTTTAGAGAGTATACTTTAGAGCTTGGGTTGAGTAGCAACAGCTTTAGGGATGTGACAGAGCCAGGGGGGTATTCCCCCCCCGACTCCTCAGATTGGCTAAAAAGAGAGAGACATGAGTTCTCTGTGTTTTCAGTAAGAACTTGTATCATTTCCAAGTTGATCTGGTGTGAGGCCCTCACCTGCGCACTGGCACCTGCTGAATTTCAAATGGTCACTCTCTAGCTTTATAAGTCTGGCAATCCATAAATGTCTGCCATCCACCCAGGGAGCTACAGATTTAGCAATCCTTTACCAGCCTCCCTAACTTGGAGCTTGGAGCTCTTTCCATTTGGAGCTCTTTCCATTTTTTAAGACAACCCTGAAAGTGAGAATGGCTTAAAGAAAACAACAACGACAAAACTATTGCAAATGGATTTGTATAAAGCATCATTCGCTTATAAGGCGAGAGTCTTTGTCTCTGCTTGTAACCGTAAACTCAGCACTGATATGCCTTTGCAAACCATTTACTAATTGCACCTCACTTCTGCCAAAAACATGTCCACAGTTACTTTGGAAAACTGGGAATGTTTGCACATGGGAGGGGGTGGAGAGAAAGGAAAAGGAGGCTGAAGAATAGTAGCTTGTAAAATGCTTTAGTGTTTTTTTTTTAACTGTAAAATTTGTGGGCTGAGTCATGAGGAAGATGTTGTTTTGAAACCATGATTAAGAGAGAATTGCTGTAAAGCCATCAATGTGCACATTAAAGAGGGTTATTGTACCTACATGCAAGGATAATATAAAGTACTGGTATTCATATGTGTAAATACAGCAGTTTTCCAGACTTCCTTATAAGACATGGAAGAGGAAAGGAAAAGACTAGAGTTTTAAATTTAAGACAGTGAAGCTCTCTTATTGAAAAAATGTGTTTTTAATCTTTTGGAAAAAAGTTTCCCCATACTCATGTTCAAGGTGCAGCATGTGGTACACGCCAAGCCAATTTCCAGATAATTTTTATTAGGGATTCATCAGTAGGGAAGTAGCTCAGGCTTCACTTGGCAATCTCAAGTCCTTTTGATGTGGCTTCCGCTTCCATTTTCGCATATATTGCAATAGCAGAAATTCCTCTGGTCATCCCATGAAATTCTGCGTCGTGCTGTTTTTGCCGTTGTTCATCATCAGCACCGAGGCATTTTATGCTGGAATTGAACAGCACAATCCCCGCCAGCGGACGGCAGCAGTGGACACTTTGCAGCCCAATAAAGCTTTATGTTGAGAACACACGCTATAAAGTCATTTCAGCTGGAGCGAAGAGGGCATGGAAGCAGATTTCCTGCCATTTACACATAATTGGAAAGGCTGTGCTTAAATTAAACTTTTCCTCCCTGCATTTACAGTGGAAATTATTCCCATTACACACTGCAGGCATCCCTCGATGCACTTAGACAAACAGGTATTCATGGCCTTCTTGAAGGAGAGGTGTGACGAGATACAGACACCGTATTAAACTTGTCATGCCTTTGCGCCCAGCTTTGGACTTGCAATGAATGAGAGTCTTTAGAAGCAGTGCTCTGTGTGATGAAGGATAACTGAGCTACCCTGGGCTAATGGCTCCAAACTGACTTGGGTTATCTGGTTCCCCATTCATCATGGTTACAGGTAGGTAGCCGTGTTGGTCTGGATCGAAGTAAAATAAAAAAATTCCTTCAGTAGCACCTTAAAGACCAACTAAGTTTTTATTTTGGTATGAGCTTTCGTGTGCATGCACACTTCTTCAGATACAGTGAAATGGAAGTTTCCAGGCACTTATGTAGAGAAGGGGTGGGGAGGGGTGGGGATGGGGAGGGGGGATCACTCAGAAGGGTGGTGGAAATGGGTGATTGACTGACTGATAGCTGTTGATGACCGCAAATGACTGCAAATGGTTTTGCATGAAAAAGCAAGGGTTGAGATGGCTGAAGATCGCTTATCATGTATAATGAGATAAGAACCCGATATCTCTGTTCAAACCAGGTCCCTCCATGGTTTTGAGCTTGGTGATAAGTTGCAATTCAGCAACTTCTCTTTCCAGTCTATTTCTGAAATTCTTTTGTAGTAAGACAGCTACTTTGAGATCTTGTATAGAATGTCCTGGGAGATTGAAGTGTTCTCCTACTGGTTTTTCTGTCTTCTGGTTCCTGATGTCAGATTTATGTCCATTTATCCTTTGGCGTAGGGTTTGGCCTGTTTGTCCAATATAGAGAGCTGAAGGGCACTGTTGGCATTTGATGGCATACACAATGTTAGAGGATGAGCAATTAAATAGTCCTGAGATGGTATGTTGGATGTTGTTGGGGCCAGTAATGGTGTTGTCTGGGTGTATGTGGCAGCAAAGTTGGCATCTGGGTTTATTGCAGGCTCTGGTACCAGTGTCCATGTTAAGTCTGGTGGTTGTATTATTGTGGGTGAGGAGTTGTTTAAGATTGGGTGGCTGTCTGTAGGCAATGAAAGGTCTTCCTCCCAGAGCTTGAGAAAGGGAGCGGTCATTGTCCAGGAGAGGCTGTAGATCTCTGATGATGCGTTGTACTGTTTTAGCTTGGGAGCTGTATGTGATGACTAGTGGTGTTCTGTTATTTTCTTTTTTGGGTCTGTCTTGCAGCAGGTTCTCTCTAGGTATCTGTCTGGCTCTGTTGATCTGTTGTTTAACTTCATCAGGTGGATATTTTAGTTCTAAAAAGGTTTGCTGTAGATCTCTTAGGTGAGATTCTCTGTCTGTAGAGTTGGAACAGATGCGGTTGTAACGTAAGGCCTGGCTGTATACGATGGATTGTTTGGTATGTTTGGGATGGTAGCTAGAAGCATGTAGATATGTTTGTCGGTCAGTTGGTTTTCTGTATAAGGTGGTGTCTATATGTCCATCCTGTATTTTTATAGTAGTGTCCAAAAAATGTATTTCTTGCATAGATTGGTTCATTGTTAGGTTGATGGTGGGGTGAAAGTCATTGAATGTCTGGTGGAAGGTTTCCAGGGTCTGTTGTCCATGTGTCCAGATAATAAAAATATCATCAATGTATCGCAGGTACAGGAGAGGTTTGAGTGGGTAGGAGTTAAGGAAACGTTGTTCTAAATCTGCCATGAAGATGTTGGCATACTGTGGGGCCATGCGGGTGCCCATGGCTGTGCCGCTGATCTGGAGGAACAGGTCATCACCAAATTTGAAGTGGTTGTGGGTAAGGACAAAGTGGCAGAGTTATCATGTGAAGCGCTGCCTCTGTTGCTTAGCTCTATTAGTTTCAATGGTCTAAAGCAGGCATCCCCAAACTGTGGCCCTCCAGATGTTTTGTCCTACAACTCCCATGATCCCTAGCTAACAGGACCAGTGGTCAGGGGAGATGGGAATTGTAGTCCAAAACATCTGGAGGGCCGAAGTTTGGGGATGCCTGGTCTAAAGACACTATGAAACTAGAACCACAGCTTTGGTTCAGGTCACTAGTGACAGACAAAGTAATCCACAGCTAGGGATCATGTAAGAACATGAGAAGAACCTGCTGGATCAGGCCAGTAGCTCATGTAGTCCACATCTTGTTCTCACAGTGGTGATTCAGATGCCTAGAGGAAGCTCACAAGGAGATCCTGAGCTCAACAGCACTCTTCCTTCCTGGGGTTTCCAGAAACTGGTACCCAAACACAAACTGCCCCCAACAGTGGAGGGTGGAGGAGGTGGGGAACATAGCCAACAGAATGGTGGGGAAATCAAATTTACTTTGATTTTATTTCAATATATTGTGAAAGAATGCACAAACCAAATGCAGCTCACCTCCCAAATTTTGAACCTCCCAAATTCTGCAATACAGTTCTCCAGCCAAAACTGTGAGTACAAAAATGCGTATATTGGTACGTGTGTGTAAAAAGGTTATCTATTAGTGAAAACAGCACACGTTGTATTCAGGGAAATTGCTTGCAAAAATGTGCAGATTAGGCAAAGCTGCATTTCAGAGAAATATACTATAAAATGCTGACATTTTTGTGAGGTTTTTTAAAAAATTAATAATAATAATCTCCGAGTCCTGGAGGAAAGAGGTGAACTGAATATAAGATTGGAAAATTGATAAAGCAACACAGATACAGGTAGGTAGCCACGTAAGTAGGTAGCAACACAGATAGATTCACTCATCCTTATGGCAATGCAGTGAAATGCGACTTAGTTAGGGTCCTTAATGCTGAAGCTTATTTCAGTCTTAAAGGAGGTCAATTCTGACTTGCACAAAGTGGCATGGTAGCCACTTGAAATGCAACTGACGTAGGTTTGCGGCATATGGACATAATTTGCGTGGCATGTAAACACCACTGTCTGCTTCCAGCAATTTAATGAAAACTGCTGCCGCCCCTCTCTCAAGGCCGAACATTTCCAGAGAAATCAGGTGTATGCCTCCTGCCCAATTTGCCAGGTGAAGCCATCACCCCGTGGTTGTGTTTCGGGTTGCTTCCCTATCAGGACACAGATTGCAAATGTGAAAAGGGTCTCAGCTGTAGTAAACCGCCCCCTTCCCCCAAGCAGAGTGCCCTAACCATTTGTCTACCATATGCTAGAAGATGACTGTGAATATAGTACAGCCCACTCATACAATGCACATCTGTTTCCATCAGGTACAGAAAGAGATATAACTTCCCTTCTCTCTCCACTGAAAATATTAAGGTTCACAGTGCACTGGGCAATGATGTTACATACACTCCACACCTCTCCCTCCCAGAGCCCCTTTTGCTCCCAGTTTAATTCATGGAAGACAACCCCAGGGCAACAGATTGCTGCAATATCGATTGACCTTGCCTTAGTTCATTCCTAACCAAAGTTTTACTCATGGCTCAAGCTTAATCTCTAGTTCAGTGACTTCAACTCGTTGCTTCCAGTCCTGTCCTGAGAAACCAATGATTTATTTATCCCTCCCTGGGAACAAGTCCCATGAACTCTCTGTGGGGTTTGCTGCTGTATTGGACTGCACTGTAAGGCCAGGGTTGTTCTTACTTCCGAATATCTCAATTGACCTAGGTTCTGTTCCTTATTCAATACAGTATAAGCCAGGCATCCCCAAACTTGGAACCTCCAGATGTTTTGGGACTACAACTCCCATCATCTCTAGTTAACAGGACCAGTGTCAGGGATGATGGGAATTGTAGTCCTAAAACATCTGGAGGGCCGAGTTTGGGGATGCCTGGTATAAGCCTTCAATCTCTCATTCAACACAGGTCCAAAATTTCTCTCGTTTTACCTAGGAATGCATTCAGGTTTTCATTTTATGTTACTTTTAGTCTACAACAGATGCATCCATGTTTAGATTATTCTTCAGCACATAATTGTTACCCACATCCCAGAACCATGATAGCCTTTCCTTATCTGGACAGGTTAAACAGTATACTCTACAAAGAAGGGAGTAAGTACATGTACATTCTCTCCATAACACTTTCACTATTTTCTGTGCTATCAGAAAATATTGAAGTGAGAAGGAAATTTATGGGAGTGAGGCAAGTGCTTTCTTATCTTACTGAAAAAGGCTGTGAAACATTGCTGGAAAGTTTCATCAAGAATTATTTCATGACTGGGCCCTCTCTTCTAAAATGAATCCATATAAATGTTTAAAGCAAAATGTAAAATACATTTTTGTTTGGGGAAGTATCGTTTTCCACAGGGCAATACTCAGTTGCTCCAGTCCATAGATGACTGATCAATGAGCACGGGTAATGAATGAATGAATGAATATTGTACCCCATCCATTTGACTGGGTTGCTCCAGCCACTTTGGGTGTGTTCCAACAGAATATAAAAGAACACAACAAATCTTCAAATATTAAAAACTTTTCCAATACAGGGCTGCCTTCAGATGTCTATGGAAAGCCATATAATTGTTTATCCGTTTGATATCTGCTGGACATTCCACAGGGTGGGCACAACTACTGAGAAGGTCCTCTGCCTGGTGCCCTGTAAGTTCACTTCTCACAGTAAGGAAACTGTCAGAAGGCCTTCGGAGCTGGATCTTAATGTCTGGTGGAGATGCTTCAGGGCCGAAGTTCTGTAGGGCTTTAAAGGTCAACAGCAACACTTTGAATTGTACTCGGAAACATACTTGAAGCCCATGTAGATCTTTTCATGAATGGGGTGCAGGGCTTTTGCTGCACTTACCTTCTTTTCGATGCAGCAAAGGAGCTCGTATGTGTGTCCTTTCTTTCATCTCTATAGTGGTCTGCAGTCTTCAGCCTTCCCAGCTGCCCAGGATTCAGTCAAAGGCTAGTAGAAAGCAATAAGTGAAAGCTCCTCCAAGGGTTTCTTTTCCAGATCAGAAAGCACAGGCAGCTGGGGGAGGCTGCAGAATGCTGGGCAAATGTTTCCAGGAAAGAAAGGCACACCCACCACCCTCAACCACATCACAATGAGAAAGTAAGCCCTAAATGAGGCACCCCCAAACTGCGGCCCTCCAGATGTTTTGGCCTACAACTCCCATGATTCCTAGCTAACAGAACCAGTGGTTGGGGAAGATGGGGATTGTAGTCCAAAACATCTGGAGAGCCGAAGTTTGGGGATGCCTGCCCTAAACCCTGCACCTGCTAAAATTATTAAAATCAAACAAGCTGAAGTACCATCAGAATGAGACAGGGAAATGAGAATCCCTCTCTCAGTGTCAGAAAACCTCATAGAAATTGGAGGACAGATTTTTGCACAGTGCTAAAGGAGACATATCAGAAAGTATACAAATAGTAAACAACTTGTGAGAAACATGCTCAGATTTTTACTGCGCATCCAAAAGAAATTAGTCTCGTATGGACTGCCGGTGGGGTCCACTCTATCCATGGGATGGGAAAGGGCGAAAAAGCTAATTAAGGAAAGAATCTCGGATATTGATCGACAAAACAACTCAACCCGACTTTCCTTAATACATAGACAACTGTACGAGCATCGATCAAATTATCTAGCTAATTATTTAAAAATGTTAGAAAATCCGAGATATCGGTGGGCCTTCACTAGGGCTCGTTTCAATGCTCTACCCTCGGTGTTGTTAACTGGTAGATATCTGCAGATTCCGGTAGAACAGAGACTATGTCCTTGTGATAACAAGTAGATTGAATCTATAAGTCATGTCCTCCTCCATTGCACATTGTATTGAGACATGAGGAAGGAGATAATTGATCCCTTGTTAAAAAACTTACCAGGCCGCTCAACAGAAACGCCTACTAGATACCTACTAGCGGATTTTAATCTAGAGTGCGCTAAGAATGTAGCTAAATTCTGTTACTACGCGTCAAGACTAAGACATGCCGTGACATCAATCGATAACAATGATAAAGCCGCCTATTAATTCTCAGTGGATAATAGTTAAAGGGAACTATCCCTCATTAAATTTTAACCCAATTTTAATTTAAAATAGGATTATGAAACAGTATTGTTCAAAGATGATACTCAAGAACTATCTACCGTATTTTATGTATTATTGGTTTTCTTTTTCTTTTTTGCTGGTCTATGACCGTAATAAAGATATTATTATTATTATTACTGCGCTCCCAAGGATTCCTCGATTGGAGGACTGGCCGTCAGCTAGTGCAGCGACACACATAGGCTAATTCTACGAGCCATGTTATTTTTGTTGTTGCCATTGTAAAATTCATTGAAAGAATTGTTTTGTCCTGTAACCAATTACGCTCATGTTTTAGCATCTGCCTGCTCAGAGGTCCAGCAGCTACAATTACTGCCTGTTAAATTATGGATATAATGGGAAATGGCTGTTATCTTCAACTCAGAAACTCAAGGCATTTACGGAGCAATTCACAATCTAAACAGGGTATCAATGAATAAATGAGATATTTCCCCACTAGTTTTTAATAAGAATTTAAATAAACCAATGAAATCAGCACTTTATGAGGTACAGTACAGTATAAACATTATGGAGAGGAGAGGAGTTGCAGGGGAGCCTGTTATAACAGATTTAACAATCTGGGCCAATGTAAGAAATCTACAAAGACCAAACCAAGCACACACACACACACACACACACACACACACAACCCCCAACAACACACTGGCATATAAACTATTGATTATACAGGCTTAGGAACATATTTTCTTTGCTCTTAAAGGTCCTTCCTTCAACAAGAGTCATCAGACTGTAACCTAGGCTGTGTTACACACAATACTGCAGACTACATTCACTGCACATTGAGATTGTGTGTTTTTTCCTACCTCGAAAGCACACAATCTAAAATAGTTACTAAAAATACCAAATCATCCAAACACTAGAAACAAAAAAACTTGTTTTAGTTAAAAATAAAACGCTAAAAATACATGTAAGTTAACCCTTCCAACGCCACGAAGTGAAGCATTTCTCGTTCCTTCCGCCATGGTGCTATACCCCTTGAGCTCACTTTTATCCTTGGCAAAGGGCATGATCCCCTCAGCTCAAAGGCCCCTTACTTTCAATTCCTGCAGAAAACCCTGAGGGTGAGGACACAGTATCTTCTCTCACTCTCTTTCTGCCCCACTGACTGCAGCAAGCAAAGCTCAGATTGTGCAAAAAAAGTAGAGCAGAGCCTTTCCATAACTATCAACTGCTTCAGAATATTGTGTTGCTTTACATAAATAATGTGGTTTTTTTATTTACTAAATGAGACTGTTTTAGTTTGGCAAACACATACACACATACAAGAGGTGTTGTGCTATATTGTTCTCTCCATTGTTTCTGAAACACACTATTTATTTATTTAAGACCATTTATACCCCTTCTTTCTGCTCATACAGTTTCGACAATAAATCCAATAGCTTATTTAATTAGCTCTCCCCCTCCTCCAAGCTAATTAATTGCAGCAGGTCCCACTCTTGTTCCCAGTTGTGGCTGGTAAGATCCACCAACGTGGATTTACAGTGTGGCTTGGGCAAGGGATTTGCCTAAGCTTTTAAGGAGGGCCAGCTCTAGGAAATAATATTGACTCCCGTTTCCTTTGCCGTTTCCAGCATATTCCCTCTGTTCTTGGACGAGAAGCTGACCTGAACCATTAAATCCATTAATTGACTTAATTCTCCCCTGGACTTTAGGCAAACAATGGAGCAGAGATAGACAGAGAGCTACTTAAAATCCCCACGTTTATCGACACTTCCTATTTATACTGCTAAATGTTTAAAACAACAGTGGCTCGGCTCGTGCGTTAGCTTTCCCCCTTTTCAATTTCTTTCGGCAACAGTTTTTACAGGCAGAACTTTTCAAGGGTGGCAATTGCGCCTCCACTCAAATAAACAGAAATCACGGAGAGAGAAAAATAAAAGTGAAATAAAAATCTGCAGCTACAAAGTAGTTCGGATCCATTCAATGCAGATGGCCCACAGAGGGGTTTAAATCCCCAGGGAGTGAACACACATCCCACTGAAATATAGAGCTGTTTTCTATCACTTGTTACCACTTGACTGTCTGTCCCAGGAAAGTGAATCCCATATATCTTTCTGGCCATCGGTTGCACTCTGCTTGCTCCTTTTCCCTCTGATGTAGCGGGATTCTCTTATAGGACATACAGAGATGAATGAGCTCTTACAACACGTCGAAGTGAAAGAAAACATTTCTTTCTGCGCCAGAGCAGATGAGATTCATCATTAAGAGAATGGATTTGACCTTGTCAAGTGGACCAAAGTAATTTATAAACAACGCCTCTGGAGGAGGCTACTTTCAGCCGCATCCTGAGCTAGCAGGGTTTTAGCTGGGCCCGTGGCTAGCTTAACAATAACTGTAACAGCAAAAATAAGTTGCCTGTGAAAATATGTGCTGCTGAGAGACTCTCAGGATGAAAATCCACAAGGAGCTTTGAAAGTAGGCGTTTCATTTCATAGAATCATAGAATCTCAGAGTTGGAAGGGACCCCGAGGGTCATCCAGCCCCTGCAATTCAGGAATCTCAGCTAAAGCATCCTTGACAGATGGCCGTCCAACTTCTGCTTAAAAACCTCCAAGGAAGGAGAGTCCACCACTTCTTGTGGGAGCCTGTTCCACTGCTGAACAGCTCTTACTGTCAGAAAGTTTTTCTGCATGTATAGTCGGAATCTCCTTTAATGCAACTTGAAGCCATTGGTTTGAGACCTACCCTCCAGAGCAGGAGAAAACAAGCATGCTCCCTCCTCCATGTGACAGCCCTTAAGATATTTGAAGATGGCTATCATATCTCCTCTCAGTCTCCTCTTTTCCAGGCTAAACACACTCAGCTCCTTCAAGTGCTCCTCTTAAGGCTTAGTTTCTAGACTCTTGATCATCTTGGTTGCCCTCCTCTGCACACGTTCCAGCTTGTCAACATCCTTCTTAAACTGTGGTGCCTAGAACTGGACACAGTATTACAAGTGTGGCCTGACCAAGGCCGAATATTACTTCCCTTGATCTGGACACTATACTTCAGATGCAGTCTAGAATAGCATTAGCTTTTTTTGCTGCTGCATCACACTGTTGACTCATATTAAGCTTGTGGTCCACCAAGACCCCTAGATCCTTTTCACATGTACTGCTAGCAAGTCAGGTGTCCCCCATCCTATATTTATGCAACTGATTCTTCCTGCCTAAATGCAGAACCTTACATTTGTCCCTATTGAAGTTCATTTTGTTAGCTTGCGCCCAGTTCTCCAATCTGTTAAGGTCATTTTAAATTCTGATCCTGTCTTCTGCAGCATTAGCTACCCCTCCCAATTTGGTGTAATGTGCTAATTTGATGAGCATCTCCTCAATTCCTTCATCCAAGTCATTTATAAAGACAATGAACAACAATGGACCCAGGACAGAACCCTGAGGCACCCCACTTATCACTTTTTCCCAGGATAACGAGGAACCATTAATGAGTACTCTTTGGGTTCAGTCAGTCAACCAGCTACAAATCCACCTAACGTTCAACCCACATTTTACCAGCTTCCTCACGTGAATATCATGGGGGACTTTGTCAAAAGCCTTATTGAAATCAAGATACATTATGTCCACAACATTTCTCTGATCCACCAAGTTTGTAATTCTATCAAAAAAAGAAATTAGATTGGTCTGGCATGACTTATTTTTGAGAAACCCATGCTGGGTCTTAGTAATCACAGCATCCTTTTTTAAATGCTCACAGACCGACTGTTGAATTATCTGTTCTAGGACCTTCTTTGGTATCGAGGTCAACCTCACCGGTTGGTAGTTACCTGGGTCTTCCTCTCCCCTGCCCTTTGAAGATGGGGACAACATTTGCTCGCCTCCAGTCTGTAGGGACCTCACCTGTTCTCCAAGAATTCTCAAAGATAATAGACAAAGGCTCTGAAATTACATCTGCAAGCTCCTTTAGTACCCTTGGATACAACTCATCAGGCCCTGGAGTAGCTAGGTGTTCCCTTACTATCCGCTTCCCTGTCATAGGCTTCTGCAGCTCCCTCCTTACATTATTTATTCTGTTATCACCAGACTGGGCATCACTTTCCTTTTGGGTGAAGACAGAGGCAAAGTAGGTGTTGAGTAGTTCCACCTTTTCTCTGGTTACAGGTAGGTAGCCGTGTTGGTCTGGATCGAAGTAAAATAAAAAAATTCCTTCAGTAGCACCTTAAAGACCAACTAAGTTTTTATTTTGGTATGAGCTTTCGTGTGCATGCACACTTCTTCAGATACGTATCTGAAGAAGTGTGCATGCACACGAAAGCTCATACCAAAATAAAAACTTAGTTGGTCTTTAAGGTGCTACTGAAGGAATTTTTTTATTTTACACCTTTTCTCTGTCACCCAATAGCATTTCTCTGTGTTCCCCATGCAGAGGACCTACCACTTGCTTGTTCTTCCTCCTACTTAGGACATATTTCCCAGGGTGCTGTTTAGGGATCATCATCATCATCATCATCATCATCATCATCATCTTAGTACTAGAAAATCCACAGGCAGTGGAGGCCTTAGCTGCCAAGTACCCACTTTTTCACGGGAAACCCCCAGATTATAATCCGTTTCCCGCTGTTCTCCCAAATGCAGGAAAATCCTGGAAATCCCCTGGATTTCCTACCTGCCAGGCAGCCTCCATTTTGGGTGCCACTCTTCCCATGTGTGTGCACCGGAAATTGGGCAGAGTGGCACCGGAAGTTGCTTCTACGCATGCCCGACAGCCATCTTGGTGGTGGCTGCATGGCGACGGCCATCTTGGTGGTGGCCGAGCATGCGTAGAAGCAACTTCCGGTGCCGCTCTGCCCGATTTCCGGTGCCCACACATGGGAAGAGCGGCCCTGGAAGGTGCTTCTATGCAACGTCTGGTGCCGCACCGCTGCTGATCCCACATTTTTCAGCGGGGGACTTGGCAGGTATGGTGGAGGCTGGTCCATTAGGGCAAATGGGGCATGAACATCACTCTGCCCTGAGACAGCCCTCATTTGCCCACTTTCTTATGTACAGCCATTCCAAAGAGAGTTACTGCCTGTCACCTTTGTCCACCTTAGTCCTAGAATTGTCTTGTAGGAGGTAGGTTGGAACTATAATTAGCTGGTTCTGCCTATCATTGGCTCTAGCTCCACCTATGATTGGGCTCCCTAATTTCCACCCAACAAACCCCAGTGGATACCAGCCACCACAGTTCACAAGTTACTTGGAAAACAGGTGTGATGGGAGCCTTTCAGCGAGACATTTCAGTGAGCTTCTGAGTTGGGGTTGAGACCTTTGGATTCACCACTTTTAATTTACTTGTTCACTGATCACCTTTATTAGGGAACCCCTTAGCCACAGTGGGTTAAGTTTGCTTTACAAATGGCCCAAGGCTATACAATGGATGTATGGCAGGGAACGAGTCATGGGTCTCCTCTCTGTAAACTAGTAGTTACATTCAAAGCCTTTAAAGTCCTAAATGGTTTGTAAATGCTGGATTGAGTTCACTGGCTTACTTGCACAACCCCATTTTGCTTCCACTCCACTCCACCCCTGTCCAGGTAAGCTGAAGGAGGCCTCACCATATGGACTCACCTCCCTAAATAGGTATGGATGAGTCCTACACTGATGACTTTTAAATGGGCCCTGAAGACTTTTGTTGTTGATGTTCTAAAGTGCTTTTACTTGATGTTTTAAGTTCTGCCTTTAACGGATGCTGTTTAAAATGCTTTATGCCCTGTTGCTTGTTTTTGTATTCATACTGCCTTTCTGCTGACATTGTCCATCTGCTGCTATTATAACATATTTTATGGGTGTTTTAGTGCATGGTGTCAACATGGTGTCATCCAGATGTTGCTAGCCTTCATCTTCCATCAGCTCCAGCCAGCATGGCCGAGGGTCAGGGCTGAAGGGAATTGTAACAACATTTGGAAGTGTATCCCATTGACCTCCCCTGCTTCAACATATTATAGGATGCATTTTATGACTTGTTATTCTGTATAATGTTAATCTTTTGTTTTTAATATGTTGTGATCCTCCATGGGAGGACAAATCCCTGAATGGTGGCTTAGGAATATTACTGAAATTGAACAAAAAAACAAAATAAATAAACAAGCCTTACTCTGGAGCCGTAGATGAAAATCATATATATATAGACCCTAAACTACAATTAAACTACAGTATTAGCAGGGGAAACATGGTACTTTTGACTACTTTGTGATTAATAAGGAGTTCATTGCTACATAGATAAAGGGATGTGACCTGCAGTTATCCCATGGGAATGTTTCAGATGCACAGCTTGTTATCTTAGAAGGACTCATCAAAGAGGGTATGAGAGAAGAGGTGACCTCCATTCTCTGCCACTGGTATGTTATGAGCAACTATATTTTTTTTAATTTTTTTTAATACGGTAGACCATCTGTAAAGTGCGTAGGAGAGATAGGATCTAAACTCTGCTCTGTGACCAGAAGATGACACTATTTACTCCCCATATCATCGGTTGGGACTGGAGCACTACCAAAAGAAAGTTTCCCAAGCAGATACACAGGACCACACGGAAACTGTTCATAGCTCTTTAGCAGATTTATGTTTCAATTCATTAATGGGTCAGATTGTCAAGCGCAGTCAAGCTAAGGGAAAAAGAGCAGTGAAAGATCTCTGGTGACTCTTCCCTGCTCTTATGAATCATGCACTCTCAAGCCACGATAAGCAATTTCACCCTCCTAAACCAGTGGGATTGTTTTGGACCCCAGCTGCTGTTGAAATATTTGTAGAACTCTCTTTTTTTAGCCAAACCTGAGCCATTTACTATTCTATGTATTCCTCAAGAATTAGGGGATCATTTGTCCTGTAGTGCTCCCTTTGTGGGGAAAAAAGGTTTGCAACTTATATGCAAATTTATTGGGGTCCCAATTTACCCCAAATGGATGGGAAAGTGCAACTATCAAAAACATAAGCCAACTGGACTCCATTAAGTACCCAGCAACTGACCCAGAAAACAATTTAGTAAATTCCAATTGTTTTTGGTGGTTATACCACTTCAAAAATGCTGGAATAGATTTTTGTTCCATTCTTGTATTACCCCTGCCCACCACAGTAAACCCTCTATTATGAACCAAACCTACAAGCCAAACCACATTACAAAGATGCCAGAAGTAAACTTTACCCTGGGGCTTAACTCTGCTTCAAATTGGCCTTATGGGAGTTAACACACTCTGAGTAGTGGATGGCATGGTGGGGCTGCACCCCTCACCTGACCTCCCCTTGGGGGAGTTGCTGCTCTACACACGGATGCAGAGCAGGAGGAACAAGGTGGTGGCAAAGTCAGCATGGTGCGAGTGCACTGCAATGAGAGCTAGATTGACTCTGCTGGCATGTTTGCACCACACCAACCTTGCCCTGCCACCGTTTCATTCTTTCTATGTTAATAATAATAAGGCTGGGAGTTGTTTCTGTGTATCTTTTAGGAATTGCTTGTCTCTTGTGCAAGTGGGTGCTGCGTAATATGTTTTGATTATGCTCTTAAATATGTTGCATGTTGCTTGGAGACCTTGTGTCCGTGTGCCTGTGCGATGCTTCAAATCTCTACAGGTGATCCGTTCTCTTGAAAGATGCTCATCTCTACCCTTATGTAATTAATCCAGTGGGGCCTGGGTGAGTATTGTGATAAGGATGGGGATTTGCCTCTAGATGTGTATCTGCATCTGCAGCAGCTGTGCAAACAGTAGAAAGACTGCTTCGTTGGGCAGATCTCCCTCACTGGACTGGAGCAACTGTGAATAAAGTAAGCAACTGCACTGATTGTTGCATTGTTTCTGCTTTATAAGGTAGGAGGAAAAAGCTACCCTGACTCATGTGCATTGGTGTTCCTTTATAAGCACACATAGCTAACTCAGGGATATTAATTTTAAAGGGCTTATTCTGAGTAGGTGTTAGACGTATACAATGCAGTGTGCCTGACCCCTGGAGAAATGTAAACTTGAAGTTGATTGCATGGTAGGAAGCCTGAATGCAATATAACTAACTGAGGCTGTGCAGCACGTACTACCAGACTGCTGGTATATCAATAACTTTGCAGGGTTTAAAAACTATTGTCATTGTAGATAGTACAACGCAATTGAATGCCATCCCATAATAAAATAAAATAAAAGCACAATTACAGCCACACACACACATACATACACACCCATCACAACTCCCCCGGATCATATTATTTAGTTGCAGCATTTAAGATTGTTATAGCTCTTGGATAGAAACTGTTTTTTTAATCCATTCGTCCTTGATTTAATTGTTCTGTATCTCTTGCCCGAGGGCAACGGTGCAAAAAGACTATATCCAGGATGAGATGAATCCTGTAAAATATTATTTGCTTTTTTAAGGCAACGGGAGTTGTATAGTTCTTCCAGAGATGGGAGAGGATGACCGATAATCTTTTGGGCTGTGGTTATCACCTTCTGGAGCACTTTCCTATCCCTGACTGTGCTGCTGGAAAACCAAGCACAGATGCAGTATGTAAGAATGCTCTCTAGGGAGCCTCGGTAGAAGGACACCAGCAGTCTCTCACTCAGCTTGTTCTTTTTTTAAAAGTCTGAGGAAATATAGTCTCTGCTGGACCTTCTTCAGCAGAGCAGTGGTATTTGTGCTCCAGGTCATACCCTGCTCGATGGTAACACCCAAAAACAGGGCCGGCTCTAGGTATAGTCCTGGTGACGCGGGGCACCAGGGCGCTGGGCCAGCAGGCGGGGCGCTGTGCGATGAAGCCGCACGGAAGCCGTGCTGCGAGGGTGGGGGCGCCGGAGCGATCTCCGCGCCTCAGTGCCAGGGCGCCCGACCTGCTCGAGACTGCCCTGCCCAAAAACTTAAATACAGCCACCCTCCCTGCCAATATACAGGGGCTGAATGTTTGCATTTTTCTTCCTGTAGTCCACCACCAGTTCCTTGGTCTTGGCAGTATTTATGACCAGATTATTATCTCCACACCAACCACAGAGCCGCTCCACCTTTGATGTCTGCAAAAAAGCTTTTAGAAAGATACAAACCACAGCGCTTCAAATGCTGAAGTGTAGCTACAACCCTACGATTGTGAGAGAGAAAAGGGGTGGGAGAATAAGGATGAATGAAGATGGTGTAATATTGTTCAAGCTCTACAAAGACCTTGGGTGCTTCCCCATTTTTAAAAACATAAGCCACACAGCATCAACATACCAGCATGTATCCCCCCCCCCACCTCAGTAAATCTTGTAAGTGAAAAACTAAACTGCCAATTACCGGTTTGTGATCTCTCAAGGACCTGTTTGCACTTTTACGCTTCTATCGAGAGGAGCACATGGTTTCTGTGGAAGTTTTTCTTGTTCTCCGTTGAGCACTCTGCAATTCTAGAGGAGTTCCTTCATAAAATAAGCATGCTATGGCACAAGGAACCACTAGGATGGCAATGATGAATAGATTTTTCCAGCAGCAACTGTGCAAATGGTACTTTACAGGTAACAGAAGCAAGGAAGCTCTTTGCATCAGTGAGACTACAATCTACATTTCAACTGGATGCTGTGTTCGGTTCAGGCATTGTTTCAGAATGTGCAAACTAAGTTAATTGGCATTTAAATCTGCCGCTGATGGAATCCACATCCCCCCACCCTCTCTAGGTGAGGTCTGCATTCAAAACCCTTATCACAGGTGCAGTTGTATAAGTTTTAGTTTCAGTGGAGAATAAGGACTAATGGGTTAAGATAAAGGCTTGATCAAAGTGGTGAAGAAGAAGAAGAAGAAGAAGAAGAAGAAGAAGAAGAAGAAGAAGAAGAAGAAGAAGAAGAAGAGTTTTGATTTGATATCCTGCTTTATCACTACCCGAAGGAGTCTCAAAGCGGCTAACATTCTCCTTTCCCTTCCTCCCCCACAACAAACACTCTGTGAGGTGAGTGAGGCTGAGAGACTTCAGAGAAGTGTGACTAGCCCAAGGTCACCCAGCAGCTGCATGTGGAGGAGCGGAGACGCGAACCCGGTTCCCCAGATTACGAGTCTACTGCTCTTAACCACTACACCACACTGGCTCTGAGATGGTAAGCTAGACTGTGTGGACTGCACAGCCTATGCTGCTCTCTCCTAACAAGATGGAATGCCTTGGGGAAGCAGACACCAGCAGGACTGAAACCCACTGTCCTGACCGTCAGCTGATATCGTCCAATGATGCCAATTGATGGACAGGTGACTGTGGTTTTGGAGAAATGGCCTTGAAAACTAACTTGGACCCTTTAGTAGGCCAATATAGGCCTGAAGGCTGGAAGTTCTCAACTACTGCTGTGGTGTAGAGGACCAGTGTAGACTCAGTTCCAAGCACAAAAAAATAGGTGGCACATCTGGATGAAACATGTGTCCAATAAAACCCCCAGATAAAGACAAATATATATATCTATATGTATCCAAGTGCATAAACTTTGTTTGCGTGTGAGCAAGTCGGATGGAACAGGGAAGACATTGGACTAACAGTAAAGCAAGGTTGAGAAAGCTGTAAAAAATAAGCAGCGAATATTGACGCGTGAAATTATTTGGAGTGCAGAGTGTTAGATCTTTGGCACCTCCAACCCCCTGCAATCAAATCCAGGAAGTATAGTTTGAAACACATCATTTTGAAAATGTTACCGTGGGGGGGGGGATTTTGGCTGGAATCTGGTTATCTCTCTTTCAGTGGACAAGAATCAAAGAAGGAATGGCACACATATAAATGTAGCTTTCTGCATACAAGTCATTTAGCATGTGGGGGAGGAGGCTTCCTTCCTTTCCCTCCTTTCTTCTTCCCCCCCTCCAGAGCAGTTTGCAGATGTTTTAATGGGCTCTTTATTCTTTTGTTCATCCTGAGCTCAATGACCCTCACTCCCAATGGATTGATTTTTTTCTCCCCTGGTCAAATTTTGCTTTCTTCTGAGCCTTTGATCCTGAGCTCTAACTCCTGTAACAACTAACGCCACATTGCCGTGATAATCTTTGGATAGGCTGCCTCGTTCCTCAGGATGATCAAGCACTCTGCCTTCCCGGTTCCTCATCTCCTCCTGGCTGTTGCTGCTGCAGAAGGCAGAGGAGAAAGATTTCTCACCTTATCAAATCTCTGACATGTGATTGGAAAGGGTGCAATATGGCTCACGAAAGCAAGGAACTCTGAGAATGGAAGCATGTGTGCAAATGGTTACCTTCTGGACGTAGATTCTGGGTTGTGTCTCATATGAAGCTCTTAGACACTTCACAATGTGCTGCAGTCATTAACAGAGGCAGGGAGACACAAGGACTTCGAAAGGCCCGACACAAAGAGAGACTTGTTGTTAGGCTTGGATATTAAAGAAAAAGAAAGAGGTTAGCTCCTTTCTCGAGTTGATTTCCCCCTATCTCTACTTTATAGACATGTTTTCCATTAGTGAAACCAGAGGTTAGGATTTACCATGTGGGAGTGGAGAAAACCTCGCACATATTTGAAAACTGGGTTTGGCAGCTGCCCCCTTCTATAAAGTTTATAGAACACAGTAATTCGTACTCAAAATTTGTATGCTTCCAGCCAGGACAGCTAGAGGCTGAAAATGGCAAAACCAAACCAAGCGCAAATGCATTCAAACCAGGCTAAAAATGGTAGATATGTAGTTCCAACTACAGTATGCAAGATGACATGGCAATGGCTGTAAAGTGGTGGAAAATCCACCTTAAAATAAGTTAAACTGGTTTTACTAATTTTCTCCAGAAAAACTGGTTAAGTGGTAATTCCTAAACCAGGTGTGGGGATCCTTTGGTCCACCAGGTGCACTGAACTACGACTTCCAGCACCCTGGCCATTGCCTATGTTAGTTGGAGCTGACTGGGGTAGTAGCTCAACAATATCCAGAGGGCGAAGGCTTCCCAGTCTTGCCTTCAGCAGATACCATAGAAATGGATTTGGGCTGAGGATGGAGTGGGGATGATTTGGCATAATGGTTGTGGAGAAGACAAGGGATGTGGAATCATGGCTCATGATGTATGATAAAACAATCTTTAAAATAAATTTGATTTTAAAAAAATCAAATACAAGATTCCCATTGCATTCTGGTTATCCTCAAAACAAAACATAGTTAAAAGCAATTTAAACCACAAGATTTAACAATGTATAATACAAAATGCCTAAAATGTTCATCTAATGACAAGTCGTACTGATCCCACTTAAACATGTGCACCACTGTAGGAGCCATATAAGAATGGAAATATAAACAAAGGCAAGAACACATAAAAAGCTCCCTTCTTATTTCAAGATTCCCAAGGAAACAGTTTCAAAACCATTGATGCAGCCCACAACAGGAGCGTATTCATGCTAAAGAAAGGACTTTGGGTGATTTGAGAAAGTGCCTTATAAATACCACTCTTAAAACATTGGTGTAAGGAATCTACCAGGCCTTGTTGGTATGACAAGTTGGAGCCACAGAGCCACGAGTCCTCTGGTTTGTGCGCAGGTTTCTGGTTTTGTCAGGACATGCAAAAATTGGCACTTCATCTCCTGTGACATAATCCAAATCAGCAGGAAAGCCAGTTCACACATTTCTCGAGGGTTTTTGCAGAAATATATCATTCCTCGTCAGCCTCAATTTGTGTGCCAGCATCCGCACAGTTATGGCCGGGCAGGCGAAAGATCGGTCCACTATCATGTTGCATTTTTAATCCTCATCATGTTCCAGCTGAGCATGATGGATGAACTGTGAGCAAGACGTGGCCTGAGCTCCTCTTTGAAAACGGCAGCTGCCCTGACACCAGAGCCCGATAAGTTAAACCAAAGGAAAAACATATAAAAGCAAGAGAGAAATTTATATTTAGCAGAGGAAATATACAAAACAATTTAGGAAAGGAAAATATTTTAAAACACAGGTTGAATGTCTGAGCAAAGAGCAGCCTCTTCTGGATTTTAATGTATTTTTACTCTTTTGTTGGAAGCTGCCCAGAGTGGCTGGGGAAGCCCAGCCAGATGGGCGGGGCATGAATTATTATTATTATTATTATTATTATTATTATTATTATTATTATTATTTAATAAATGTTTCTGAATGGGTTGGAGCCAAGGGTCAATTTCTTCCGATCGAAGGATATTCTTCCAAGAGAGAGAGAGAGAGAAAATGACTGGTATGCAGGAATAGGGCTTTCTCTGTAGCAGCCCCAACTCTGGACGTGTCTTTTTGGGGAGATCTTTTCCTTGCAGTGTTTCCAGATGCAACTTGGGAACCAATATGTTCCCATCAGATGGCTAGAATAGTACAATTCAGACTTCATTTTCTCCCCACTCCTAAAGCCCAATAACTCAAATAAGCAAATCTCATCTAATGTCCTAAACTTGATGTTAATGAAAAATACGTACCAGGGATTTGGGTGCCAATAGATGTCAACTCATAGGGAGACTCATTGCTTTGTAGGAAAGCATATGATAGGTCTGCATATGATCTCAGGTTCACTTTCAGGTATTCTTGTTGTAGCTGTTGTTGCAACCCAATCAGATGGGCAGGGTATAAGTAATCATCATCATCATCATCATCATCATCATCATCGTCGTCATCATCAACAACAACAGTAAAGGTACATTTGTCTTATGGAACACAAGCCCAAGTAGCCAACACCACCTGTCTAAAAGTCAACCTGATCCCATTGTCCCAAATGCAGAATAAAATAGGTGAAATAAAAACCTAAAACCTCACATGGCAATGTTTTATTTCCAAAAGCAGTTAGTTTTTTATGCACCCAGTCACTTCAAACTGCACAGTATTAATATCTGCAATAGCCTCTTGTATGGTCAGTGCAAGCCATTTGTTTACAATTATTTGCTTTGAAGCTCCACATTTCATTTGCACCATCACTGCCCCAGGAGTTGGCTATGTGAGCTGCCTGATGCCCATTCTTCAAAAGTAAAAGCCCAAATTTCATGGGTAAAATCATTCATCTAGCCAGATGTCCAGGAATTTTTCCCTGGAGTGCATTTTAAAGGCAATCTCCAGTTTATAATAAACAGAATCATTGCACTGCATGCAAGATTTATTTCGTTGCAGATCATGTGATTGTTGTATTTGTAAATAAAATATGGGTCCCAGGCAAAGCTTTATTTTATTCCTCCAGAAGGGAGGCAGGATCTGTTTCACTGCCGCAATTATAAATGATGGGGGGAGTGAATGTTTGCATTTCGGTTTCTTCAGCCAATGTAAGCTAGACAACAAGGCAGCCGTTGATCTCTAAGGATTATCACAAAACAAGTTTGCTTTGCTTTGGATGGCCATTTATCATTCCAGACAAAAACCCGATTGTGTTTTGAAAATACTTGAAATTTGGGGATTGGATGAGAGAGCTGGGATGATGAAATTCTCGTGCATGAGAAAGTAGCCATTTCCTGCCAGTTCACAAGGATCATGTTGAAGAGAAGTATTGCTTGGTGTGTTCAACAGTTTTGCTCTCTACATCCCTCAGTTACAGCCATTCCCATTTTACCTTCTCTGACTTCTTGCTGGATGATAGAGATTGTCCATTTAGGTTTTTCTCTGCTATCTTTATGTCTCCTGCTTTCAGAGATCCACCTTGTGCACCTTCTATGTCAGCCTCTCTGTTTTCAAATTAGGAGACCCCGATAGCCATTCTTCTTTCCAGCCAGCTCCTGACCCCCTCCCAAAGGTCAAATAGTTTTGAGGGATTCCCTTCTCAGATCTCTGTGTTCCTGCTGCTTACATGTGAGTAAACACATGAACAGGGTGATAGACTCACCAACTTTAATAGGGTCGTTCTGGATTGAATCGCAGATCTGATGACTGTGCTCTAATTCAAATTTATTAGTGATAATTTCTGGATAATTCTCTTCAATTGATATAATATTATTTGATTCTGATTTAATTCTTCTTCTTCTGACTTTGCTGTGTTCAGATATAAGGTGAGCAGAGTGCACTGCAGACGTTTGCCGATAAATTGTTGGCCGCTGAAGTAAGTTAAGTACAATAAGATAAGTGTTCATCTATTCCATTTTCAGGGTATATTATTATAGATTCATTTCTGCTATTACATAAATAGGAAATGCATTTGTGTGCATTGTCCTATTTATTTAAAAGCATTTCCAGATCATTTAATATTGAAAACAGATAATCAATGTACAAAAATGCATCTATAAAAACAGTGAAACAGTGTAATAAAAACAGAAATCTACTATAGAAGGGCCCAATCTTTATGGGTCAGGGAAAGCCTGGACAAAAAACTATGTCTTCATGAGACACCAGAAGAAGATGATGGATGGTGCTTCCTGTATGGCATAGGGAAGGACATCCCAGGGTGCAGAAAAAAATAGAAGAAAAGCCTCATTTCTGGGTCACTACCCTGTTCTGGGTCACACTACCCTGTGACGCAGGTGGCGCTGTGGGTTAAACCACAGAGCCTAGGGCTTGCCGATCAGAAGGTCGGCGGTTTGAATCCCACGACGGGGTGAGCTCCTGTTTCCCAGTCTCTGCTCCTGCCAACCTAGCAGTTTGAAAGCACGTCAAAGTACAAGTAGATAAATAGGTACCGCTACAGTGGGAAGGTAAATGGCGTTTCTGTGCGCTGCTCTGGTTCGCCAGAAGCGGCTTTGTCATGCTGGCCACATGACCTGGACGCTGTACGCCGGCTCCCTTGGCCAATAACACGAGATGAGCGCCACAACCCCAGAGTCGGTCACGACTGGACCGAATGGTCAGGGGTCCCTTTACCTTTACCTTTACCCTGTTCTGTAGAGTGTGGGACCACAAGTACAATTTCTCCAGATAATCTAAGTTACCTTGCAAATAAAAACACAGAATTATTATTATTATACATACACTGTGTCATTTTATTATCATGAGTTGCTGTAAAAAATACTATAATTTATTTGAGAGCTGTTTCTTCCTGCAATCCATCTCTCAATCACAGTACTGTCATCCCCAGCAAAGTCTTGGTGTGTGTTCTTTTCCGTGCATAAAATTGTATTGGCCTGACTGGTTGTTGTTGTTTAGTCGTTTAGTCGTGTCCGACTCTTCGTGACCCCATGGACCATAGCACGCCAGGCACTCCTGTCTTCCACTGCCTCCCGCAGTTTGGTCAAACTCATGTTCATAGCTTCGAGAACACTGTCCAACCATCTCGTCCTCTGTCGTCCCCTTCTCCTAGTGCCCTCCATCTTTCCCAACATCAAGGTCTTTTCCAAGGATTCTTCTCTTCTCATGAGGTGGCCAAAGTATTGGAGCCTCAGCTTCACGATCTGTCCTTCCAGTGAGCACTCGGGGAAGATTTCCTTCAGAATGGATAGGTTTGATCTTCTTGCAGTCCATGGGACTCTCAAGAGTCTCCTCCAGCACCATAATTCAAAAGCATCAATTCTTCGGCGATCAGCCTTCTTTATGGTCCAGCTCTCACTTCCATACATCACTACTGGGAAAACCATAGCTTTAACTATACGGACCTTTGTAGGCAAGGTGATGTCTCTGCTTTTTAAGATGCTGTCTAGGTTTGTCATTGCTTTTCTCCCAAGAAGCAGGCGTCTTTTAATTTTGTGACTGCTGTCACCATCTGCAGTGATCAAGGAGCCCAAGAAAGTAAAATCTCTCACTGCCTCCATTTCTTCCCCTTCTATTTGCCAGGAGGTGATGGGACCAGTGGCCATGATCTTGGTTTTTTTGATGTTGAGCTTCAGACCATATTTTGCGCTCTCCTCTTTCACCCTCATTAAAAGGTTCTTTAATTCCTCCTCACTTTCTGCCATCAAGGTTGTGTCATCTGCATATCTGAGGTTGTTGATATTTCTTCCGGCAATCTTAATTCTGGCTTGGGATTCATCTAGTCCAGCCTTTCGCATGATGAATTCTGCATATAAGTTAAATAAGCAGGGAGACAATATACAACCTTGTCGTACTCCTTTCCCAATTTTGAACCAATCAGTTGTTCCATATCCAGTTCTAACTGTAGCTTCTTGTCCCACATAGAGATTTCTCAGGAGACAGATGAGGTGATCAGGCACTCCCATTTCTTTAAGAACTTGCCATAGTTTGCTGTGGTTGACACAGTCAAAGGCTTTTGCATAGTCAATGAAGCAGAAGTAGACGTTTTTCTGGAACTCTAGCTTTCTCCATAATCCAGTGCATGTTTGCTATTTGGTCTCTGGTTCCTCTGCCCCTTCGAAATCCAGCTTGCACTTCTGGGAGTTCTCGGTCCACATACTGCCTAAGCCTGCCTTGCAGAATTTTAAGCATAACCTTGCTAGCGTGTGAAATGAGCGCAATTGTGCGGTTGTTGGAGCATTCTTTGGCACTGCCCTTCTTTGGAATTGGGATGTAGACTGATCTTCTCCAATCCTCTGGCCATTGCTGAGTTTTCCAAACTTGCTGGCATATTGGGTGTAGCACCTTAACAGCATCATCTTTTAAAATTTTAAATAGTTCAGCTGGAATATCATCACTTCCACTGGCCTTGTTATTAGCAATGCTTTCTAAGGCCCATTTGACTTCACTCTCCAAGACGTCTGGCTCAAGGTCAGCAACCACACTACCTGAGGTGTACGAGACCTCCATATCTTTCTGGTATAATTCCTCTGTGTATTCTTGCCACCTCTTCTTGATGTCTTGTGCTTCCTCTTCATGAATCACTGCCTTGTCGTGGCGAAGGGGCTTAAATAACTTAGAGAAGTTATGTTTTGACCAAACGTGATCCACCTGGAGAAGGAATTGGCAAGCCACTCCAGTATCCCTGCCAAGAAAACTCTATGGACAAAGACAACGACCCTGACTGGTATTAGGGCATAAAACATGACATTTTCTGTAGAGTTCTGCTGGGTTTATTACCCACAGGAATTCTTTTGCACTGTTCCATTCATTTTAACAGGGAATGTGAAGAAGAATTTCCAGGTGGTGGATTGTGTCCCTTGACCATCGATTAAGCCTTTTACTCACTCCCTGTTGACGTAGTACTTACAGCATAAGTAGACTTAGCAGTGAAACCAGAGCTCTTTTCTGTCCCCAGCAAACTCTGTAAGACTTTTCACTAGAGGACGGGGTTGTTACTTCCACATACTCTCAGCCAGATTTTTAAGGATTACTCTCTGTGAATTTCCAGTGATTCCTTCCAGCTGCCTGCTGTCAAACCATACTCTCATATACTAAGTGTTCTCCCTCCAGAGTAGACACTTGATCTTAGGGTCAGAGGTCCTTTGGCTCTTGACTAATGCACCTCATTAGACGAGAAAAGCAGAATCTCTCTAGTAAGACAATTGTATTGAGATACAACAGAACCATATAAATTTTGATCGTGAACCATGCATTTTTGTTAAAGTCTAAGTACAAAGAAGGCTGATCGCTGAAGAATTGATGCTTTTGAATTATGGTGCTGGAGGAGACTCTTGAGAGTCCCATGGACTGCAAGAAGATCAAACCTATCCATTCTGAAGGAAATCAGCCCTGAGTGCTCACTGGAAGGACAGATCCTGAAGCTGAGGCTCCAATACTTTGGCCACCTTATGAGAAGAGAAGACTCCCTGGAAAAGACCCTGATGTTGGGAAAGATGGAGGGCACAATGAGAAGGGGGTGACAGAGGATGAGATGGTTGGACAGTGTTCTCGAAGCTACGAACATGCGTTTGACCAAAATGTGGGAGGCAGTGGAAGACAGGAGTGCCTGGCGTGCTCTGGTCCATGGGGTCACGAAGAGTCAGGCACGACTAAACGACTAAACAACAACAAGAACAAGTACAAACACCCAGGGCTTAAGTTCAAGTAAAAGTATGCAAAATTCGAGATGAATTTAACATCAAATTGTAATCTTCATCTAAAAATCAGGGGTGCAACCCAATTAATTTTTTTGGAAGTTTGCATAAAATTGAATATGTTTGCATAAAATTGTTTGGATAAAATTGTTTTACTAGCTGGAAAAACGCACTTATTTGATTACAGGTGTTGAAAAAGACCTCTCAGCAACCACACAAGAAAGACAGAAGAGAAAAAAATGTCTCTTTGAAAAGGCTGCTTGTTTATTAAATGTTCTACCCAAATAATCAGAGCAGTGTTGTAGTCAAATTAAGTCTGGGATCCTATGCACCCTTACCTGGAAGCGCCGCTGAGTGGAATAATAATAATAATTTAATAATTTTTTATTTATACCCCGCCCAACTTACTTCTGAGTAAACGCATATAGGCATCACTGAAAAACGTACAGTGCAATCCTGTAGATGTCTGTTCAGAAGTAAATCCCATTACTTCTGGATGGAAGCATGGCAGAAAGCACAGGCTTTCTTCCATGCTTCCATCCTCTATTGTTCAACCTAACCAGCCAGTTAAAGACTGCATCCCTGCTAAAAATCCAGCGTATAAAAATGAAGCATACTATACACCCTGAGTGCCCAGGACAAGCTGTGGGCACAGGAAAGAATCATATTAGGGCTCATTTGAGCCCTTGCCTTCCTGGACCCTGATCACAACTGCTTTGCCATGGGCTAGACATTATTTCCTATGCAAGGCTTGAATGTGTCTCCTATATAAGCTTGCTTCTCAGCTACCCAGGTCCCTAGCACACAAATATTCCAGCCATGTAATCTTCCAAAGGCCACCTACCAGTATCCTTACCTCGCTACAAGCAAAGTCCATGCCAATAATTTTGTGAGAAAGGCTTATTCAGTGAAAGGAGTGCTTGGTAGGATCGGGCCCTCGTAGGCTATAATTGGCCAATTAATGTAAATATTATGGAGCCTGGCTTTGGCTACTGTCTCTGCTCTCATATTTTCCTCTCACTTCCCTTTCTAATGCATTGTCCCTGTTTTTGATTTAAAGAAGAGGGGCTGGGGAATGATTGGATTACAGAGAACATATTTTCCCCTGCCCTTCTAAAATGTGGTAACGCAAGTTCAATGGTTCAGGCTGCCTGATAGCGAGCACATTTCTTTCCGAAAGTGTGCTGCCCTCGGAGATGGCTTATGGCTCACATGCTGGTGCTAGTTCAGCAGATGCTGTTTTTATGGAACACCACAAAGCAGAGTCGCAATAAAACCCAAGTTAATGTCTGGGGCACAAATTGGGAGGGCCCTTTGATTTATGCATTCTCCTTTGGTCTTGGTTTTTTTTTTTTAAATGCATGTGACTTGTGGAACTGGATAGCCTGTTAGCTACTTCATCCTTACCTTTAGCAGTGCTCCCAGCCCAGTCAATTTCTGCATGTAGAATTGTGGGGAAGGAGGATTCTTATCTGCTTCAGGCAGCAAAACATCTTGAACCGACCCAGCACTATCGGAGGCAGCAAAAGATGTAATCAGGGCAGGCAGAAGCCACTCCATTCAGAGAAAGTAAGCCTCAGACCAGATAGACATTGTGCTGCATGTTTCCCACACCTGTTATCGATTCACTGTGGCTATCGTTTTCTTCTATAAAAGCATATGAAGGAAGTTTCTGAAGTGTGATTGATCAACCTGGCTCTTTTATCCCAGAGCATAAAGACCAAAAGCAAAAGCCCAGCAATCTGCAGGTACTTTCCTATCAAAAAAAGGGGCTACGTTTTATATTTTCCTTTTTTAAACTCGATCGATGGGAACTCTCCGTCCTGCAAAGCGCCCATTGAAACAGAGAGGCTTAGAGAGGCTTTAAAGAACTATGATCACGGGAAGGCGATTAAGAATAGTCAAGATTGCATTCCTCATTGTACATTATACTTGTCTCATGAAACAAGGCTTAGGGCGGGGAGTCATTTTTCAAATGTTATTAATAGATAAAAAGTAATCCACGAGTAAATGATTCCAGACTGTAGCTACTGTGTGTATCTAGGCTAGACATATATATCTCTGCATATTGTTTTTCTAGTCTGACTAATTGTCTTTGCTTTTAATGACTCTCCTTGATACGTCTGCTTTATGTTTTGCAAATACTTAATCATGGCGTTCTTTGTCACCAAGGGCTTCTATCCAGCCATTTGAAGCCTTGAAACCACCATCTCCTATGTAGCCAGCTTTACAAGGAGAAAACCTGCTCCCTGTTCATCATTAAGGTGATGATTTCATTGTTTGCTGGAACAGTGGGACTCCCGGAGCTTTACAGACTCCAGCGTAGAAGGAGAAAAATCTCTGAGTGTTGATATATGTTTATATTAGTATTGCACCATGTAGTGCGTAACTTTGCGTAAAGAATACATGACCAGTATTCTTCACTCATGGGATGCGTGCCTCCTAAGCATTGTACACTGAGTTGAGCATTGGACCAGGAAGACTCAGTTGGCATGCATATTCAATCTTGAAGCTTGTGAGCTGACATTTATTTTATTCAATTTATAGTATTCCTAACCTGCTTGGTATTTTTAAATTGTTGAAGTGGTGTACATCAGTGTAAGGATGTCTCTATTTTGCAGGAGTGACTCAAGTGCGTACTGGGAAAATTCAGTCTGAGCAATTAAGGTGGATTAAAGCACTTGGTTGCCTGAATGCAGCAAATAATCTTTTTTTTTAAAAAAAGAATAGACTTCTTTGCAGTTTGGAAAGCGATGGAGAATTGCACTGAAAAGTGTGGGATGAAGGAATTACCAATGGGAAGATGTATAAACATATGGCAAGCAAATCAGGATTCATGAAAGATGCAGTGGTGAACCTTGCCGCTTGGCTGCCCGGGGCAGCAAAGGCGGAGGCGCCCCCTGGGGGCGGGACGTCACAACGCAACGCAACACAACACAACACAATGTAAGGTTGCCGCGGGAACAGCAGCGCCAGCCCGGCTGCCGCTCGCACACAGCAGCCTGTGGGGCCACCATGCACCACCAGCAGCACGTACTGACTGTGCATGTGTAGCATCCCGGCACGTGCACACTCCATACATGCTGGGATGCTGCACATGCGCAGTCAGTACGCACTGCTGCTGGCGCACGGCAGCCCCATGGGCCACTGCTCACACACAGTGGCCTGTAACGGGCTGCTGCTCGCGGGGCAGCCGGCACGGACCGCGTACGGCGCGTGCGGGTGGAGGCGAGGGGCCGGGAGGGGCGCGAGTGGAGCCCGGGGCGGCCCGCTTCCACCGCCCCCACCTTTCTACACTACTGGAAAGATGAATGTCCAATGTTTGCCCTGCCAAGAAATCACTGAAGACCAGATATACTTCAACCTCTGCATAAACTTTGTGCAAGCAAATCCAGATGACTATCCAATAAACAGGAAATCTGTAGGGTCCTAAATAAACATCAAGACACTATGATAATACTGTAAAAAACAACAACACCAAATACTAAAATGCCACCCAGAATTACAGGATACAGTGGCACAGGATACAGTCTTATGGATCAGGGAAAGTCTGTGCAAATATCTAGTCCTAATAAGACATCTGAAGCAAATGATGGATACTTCTTTCAGTGTGGCAGAGGGAAGGGTATTCCGTACGTGAAGCAGCCACAACATCTCAGCCTGCATCCCAAGGTTGTTCTGGGGGTAAAGGGGTTGTGGCAGCATATGTGGAGATGTGTTCACCATCATGGACACCTTGGACAAAGGGTGGAATAAAAATGAAGCATGTAAACCTTACCCGCTGGAATGATGTTTTGAAGACTGCCCTGCTGATATTAGGGTAGCATGATGTCAATGGAATGGCATGCACCATTTTTCTTCATAGAGAAGCTATTACTGAAAAATTACATTCCGTTTTATCCACATGCCGCCTCTGTAGTATCAGTTCTTTGGCCAGTCAGAATAATCACAGTTTTGTCCTTGTCACTATCTTACAGAAATATTTTTCCATTCTCTTAATCAATCACATAATATCAGGGTACATGCTTTTGATAGTAATATAAGAGGATTCCCCTGTAGCTAGAGTTTTCAATATCTCAAAATTGCTGATAGATCTGAATGTGTTTTAAGAAGAATGTGTCCATTAGTTATGGGTGTGTCCTTTCCATGGGATCCTGGGCTAAAATACATGTCTAGGTTCTGAAGAATTCTGGAAGTGCTGTGCTGCATATTGCTCTGAAAGGCACTTGGTAGCAGAATGAATCTTGCCTAAAGCCATCTGTTGGCCATGGGCTGCCCATTTCATCTGACTTGTGTTTGTCATCTCAGTGCAGAAGTAAAGCACATGTTTAGTGCTGCAAGGTCGTTCATTTGAAGCTCCAGAGTTTGGGGATTGTCACCTCTCCCTCTTCTTTAATTCTTTCTTTAGGGAAATGTTACAAAGGCAGCTTCTTCGAACAAAACAAATCATCTTCCTGGAGAAGGGGGAATGGTTCCATAGCACACGAGGGAGTGTTTGGTTTGGTTTTGTTTTTTAATAAAAAAAATCTCAACAAAAACTACTCAAAGACTTGACATTTTATATTTCACTTGTGTAAGCCAGTGAGAGGTTCAGAAAAGGGCAACCAAAATGATGAAGGGGATAGAGCAATTCCTCTTTGAAGAAAGGTTGCAGTGTTTGGGATTTTTGTGACATGCTAGAAGTTAAAAAAACCAACTATGCATGGTATGGAGAAAGTCAATAGAGAATAGGTTTTCTCCCTCTGTCATAACGTTAGAACTCGTGGTTACCCCAGGAAGCTGAAGTGGAGGTTTAAGACTCACTCAGAAGCATATGTATATCTCTCCACAGTTTGCAGGCCTCAACCACTTGCTGGTCCTCTTCTAAAAATGTTGCAAAAAGGGCAAACCACTTTTGGCCCTACTGACATTACAGCTCCAAATTCAGTTGGAAAAGGCCACACCAGTGGCTTCAGCACTAATAAGGAGCAGCAATGCAAGACTGAAGTTCTGTCTCTGGTGCCATTGCAGAAGACAGTGCTTTTAGTTTTAATTTTTAAAAAAATGAAGTGCTGATATTGATAAGGGTGCCATGGGTGGCAGCACAAAATGGCTGCCATGAGCAGCGAAAAAAGATGGTGGTACTCTGTACCAGTGAGCATTGTTATAAGAAAAAGAAACTCTGAGAGAGGATTATGTCTTCGCTACTTATAATAAGAGTTGCTCAGTGTGTGAAAACCAGTGAGCTGGTGAGAAATATTGCAATAAAAATGCATGGTGTGAAAACACAGGGGTGACCTTTGTGTGCATCACACACTCTAAACCACATCCTGAAATACAGGCAAGTTTCCCTTACAATGTCAGAATCCTTATCTTCTTTAATTAAAAAAAAAAGTCCACACTTGTACTTTCCTAGAAAGTCCAGTTCTAATAACCACAGCAGCCACATCACCACCTGCTGGTAGTGATTGCAAGTGACCATTTGCTGTTGCCTATCATCCACATTCTCAGCAGTTAATATGGTAACTTCTTTTTCGGTATAATTCCAGTATTGTTCCTGCGACGTATTGAATAGACTGATGAAAGATAACTTCCCCAGTGCAGCTTCTTACCCTAATAGAGAAAATATTTCCTGGCAATACATCAGTTGTATGCATCCAGGGCTTTTAGGTTAAGCATATGATGAGTTTTATAGAGTAAGACCTGGTTCAAATTGAGTGTTTCAACCTATTCGGCCGAGGGCCTTTAAAATTCCTCACAGCTCAGAGTATGTGAGTTGTTGTTACTATTAGATATGATGATCATTATTTTTGTTATGTAGATGCCCCAGGAGACTTATAAGTTCACAAAACATACACTCAAGGGAACATAGGAAGATGCCTTCTACTGAGACAGACCATTGGTCCATCTAATTCAGTACTGTCTACACTGATTGACAGAGGCTCTCCAGGGCTTCAGATACGGTAGGAGTCTCTCTTCCCAGCTATATCTGGAGAGGCCATGGATTGAACCTGGAAGCTTCTGCATGCAAAGCAGTTACTCTCCTACTAGGCTATGTTCTTATGAACTTTCTTCAGCAGTGGCTGGTGAGGTGGCTCACAAGGTGATGCCACCAGCACCTGCTGCATCGCAACAGCGAGGAAGAGGGAATTATGGGCTCACTTTTCGGCACTGGTAGGCAGCGGTGCAGTTGCGGGGCGGATGCTGCAGCGAACACCACACAAGTAGGTGGTTGACCTGGTACAGGTGCAGACTGTTGACATCAGTAAGGTGACTATACGTTCGACAACCACACACTTTCATAGTGCTGATGGTGGCACATACCACTACGCCAGTGTTTCCCAACCTTGGGTCTCCAGCTGTTTTCAGACTACAGTTCCCATCATCCCTGACCACTAGTCTTGCTAGCTAGGAATGATGGGAGTTGTAGTCCCAGAACAGCTGGAGACCCAAGGTTGGGAAACACTGCACTACTACGCCCTGACACAGAAGGTAAGGGTAGTATTTCCTCTCCCCTTCTGTTGCCTTGGTACTTTCACCTAATGAACCACATCACTGGTAACTTCTAGTTTTCATGCCAGCACTGCTTAGGACTCTCTATATGGTTGGGGTGGCCAGCATAGTGTGGGTGTGTTTCAAACACTACAGCTCCTAGAGGGAGCCACTGCTAGATGAAAATATACATTGCACTCATAAGAGATGACTCACAGTTGTGCAATCTTGTTCTGTTGCTGTTCAACTCCCACTTTTCATCTGGGGAGTGGCCTTTCTCAGAGAGGTCATGTGATCACAACATCTGACATAATATTGTACCAGAAACAGAGAAAGCTGTTTCTCAACTATTTAAGATTTAGGTAGGCATAATGCAATGGTATTTGATTCTAACAGTTTTTGAAAAACAACATTGAACAATATTTTCTATTTGAGAGTTGTGAAAAGCCAAGCAGTCAAGAGGCTACCTCCCTTTTTCCAGTTTATTTTTAAAAAGTCAAACTTTTTCAGATTTCCAGTTGTATAGAGTGGTATGATTTTATCTTATATACAAATCAGGGATGTATGCAGTAACATTTGTCACAGTCTTTCCTCAGATACCGTGTTTCTCATATTATAAGACATGTCTTATATTTATTTTTTCATCAAAAAAACACACTATGGCTTATTTTCAAGGGATGTCTTATTTTTTCCCTCCTCCTGCTGCTGCGGCCGGCATTGCTGCTGCGCCTATCACTATGTCTTATTTTCGGGGTATGGCTTATATTCCTTGAATGCTTAAAAATCCTGCTATGGCTTATTTTATGGGTATGTCTTAAAATATGAGAAACAGGGTAATATTATGAGCTGCAAAATTGTGATGAATTATACTGAAAATCTCCAATAGATCAGAGGAAAAATATATTAAATGCATTACCTTCTTTTAGCAGTCACCAGATGAAACTCTGTCTATTTTGTATTTTGTTGTTGTTTATTTTCGTATTTTGGAAATAATGTTTTTTTAAAATAAATATTCCAAATTTAAATTTTTGGATCAATTTTTAAAATTCCTCAAATTTTCAGTTTTACCTTGAAATTGCATAATATAATATTGAAATTGGTCCAAAGAAAGGCTATACAGTACAGTGAACTTCACACCATTAAATGCTGTCAAGAGCTCTTCTTTGAAACTGAGAACTATTGGTTTCAACATAATAGTGTGTGCATTTTTTGCATATTAATTTTCAGCTTGTGGCAGGATATTTTAAATTTTCTGTGCAAGTGATAATTGGTAAAACATGCCCTGTCACCTAAACAGAATATGTTAGCTAGAAAACAGGTCATAAAATTACATCTTGTTCTACTTAAATCAGTACCCAGTTTGCTTCCCCCCCATAACGTCTCCTTTTGGTTTCCTGCATCTTCTGTTGGACATAGTTCCACATGCCACATTGCATATATGGTAGGTTGGTTGTTGCCAGGGAATAATAATCTGAATCCCTGGCATTCAAGCAAACTTTCAAAATACAACATCACTTTTTGATATTTGCTGACTGCTGCAATAGGATTATAAACCATTGCCAATAAAAAGGAGAACGAAAACTGGTTAGAAGCACATAATTTCCAAATCCTGTGGTCGGGATATTATGTCTTTACCTAATTGACGATCCTACTCGACTTGTTCTTGTGCCAAATTTCCTCTTTGCATCAGAATTACAGTTGATAGTGATTCGTTTGATTCTAATTATCCTGCTTATATAAAAAACAGGCTGTGAATTATAGAAACAGTGTGATCCATTGGTCTGGGCACCGTCCTGCCTTTCCTGCTACAGATAACATTTCAGCTGTGCAATGATTTCATGCTGCTTCCATTGAAAAGCTTCAGTCTTCGGAGATGAGCCAAGACCGCAACACTTGAGATCCAGCATTTCCCAACAAAGCAGAAGTTTCCCCCCCATGCAGGACTTTAGTCAAGAGCTGTGCTTATTCCTTTTAAAAAAATGCAGTGAGATTGAAGGACGCAGACAAAATTATTCTAATTTTCTGTTCGCCCTATCCTACACCAAGCAGAATTGCAGAAACAAGGGTCACATGCGCACCACACACTTAAAGCACATTTAACACAAATGGCTGCCCCCAAAGTATCATGGAAACTATAGTTTGTTAAGGGTGCTGGGAACCATAGCTCTGTGAGCAGGGGCGGAACAAGCAGGGGGCGGGGGGCGGTCCGCCCCGGGTACCGCCCTGGAGGGGGTGTCACTCGGGGCCGCACCCCCACCCTTCACCTCTGCATGGCAGCCTTGAAAAAAAAAGCTGCAGGCAAGCCAGCCAAGCAATTGGGCGTCACGCGGGTGCCTGCTGGACGGGGGGTGGCACTTGGGGCTGCGCCCTTGCCCTGCGATTGGTGCCTGAGCCTGGACGCTCCGTTTAGGCTCCATTTAGAAGTCACGGGGGGCACGATTCCCCCTCCACGTAGCACACATGTGCAGCTGGATGCTGTGCATGCATACAATGTAGAGGGGATCGCACCCCCCCGCGACTTCAAAACGGAGCCTAAACAGAGCGTCCAGGCTCCAGGCAGATAGACCACTGGTGCGGTGGGCACGCTGCGCCAGTGGGCTATCTACCTGGATCCTGGACGCTCTGTTTAGGCTCCGTTTTGAAGTCGCGGGGTGTGTGCGATCCCCCTCTATGTAGCGACACATGCGTTGTTACGTAGCGATGCCACCCCCCCGGGGGAATGGCAATTTGCCGCGCTACGCACCTGCCTCGCTATGCCCCTGCCTGTGAGGTTGTAAAGTACAACTCCCAGGCTTATTTGGCATAGTTCCCAGGATACTTTGGAGGAAGCCATGTGTGGTAATTGTGCTTTAAGTGTGTGGTGTGGTTGTGACCTAAAGCATGCTCCTTGTGTATGAGTCAACATATAAAATAGGAATAAAACCTATCTGCTTTGAGTTCCGTTAGGAGTGACCCACTGGGGATGATAGCCTGCCCCAGTGAGCAGTCAAGCTACTGCATTTTGCAACAGATGCAGCTTCTGGACCAACTTCAAAAGTAGCGCCACACAGTAATCAGGACAAGAGGTTGCTAGCACATTGGTGAAAGTGGTTAGGCTATCGCAGTCCAGAAGCATCTGTAGCTGTTCCATCACCCTAAGCTGACACACCTAGTTACGGAGGTCACCGGAGCCTCTAGTGATAAAGATGGCTTCAGGAGAACCCCCAGACTATGAACCCCCTTTTAGGGGGAGTACACTCAGTTAAACCACTGAGCCTAGGGCTTGCTGATCAGAAGGTTGGCGGTTCGAATCCCTGTGACGGGGGGAGCTCCCGTTGCTCGGTCTCTGCTCCTGCCAACCTAGCAGGAGCATGTCAAACTGCAAGTAGATAAATAGGTACCTGTGAGGGACAAGGGATACAGGGAAGTCCCTCCCATCTTAAGTTCCAGCCCATCCCCAAGCGCTGGAGAGAGTAAGGAGAGCTCTGCCTCCAGCGGAGAGTCAGGAAGTGGTGTCCGAGGCTCAGGCAAGGTTGTGGAGCCCATGCCTCAGGTGGGACAGGAAGTTGGACGCACGGGGGGGGAGGCCAATCCCCCCAACTCCCGAATTGCGATGCAAACGTAGGGGGAAGAGGTTGGGTCTGCCAAAGCTTTGGTGCTGGAAGAAAACGCGCCAATCGCCATTCGGAGGTTCTGACACCTCACCTTAAGGATGCATTTTTACTGCTCTGAACACTGTAAATAATCAGCACTTAATAAAAGCCTTAAAGGACCATGCTGGAGTCGTTACTCTAGAGTAGCCATATCAGGCCCTCTGACAGCAACCTCCGAATCTTTTTTTGGCTACTTTGGAGTGCAGCGATGAGCGCTCAAGAGGCTGAGCATTGGAGGCTGGAGGCCGAAGCAGCGAAGCAGGAGCTACGGAACCTCACAGCGCAGGCACAGCAGCAATTGCATGCCGCTCAGGAGGAAGCGCGAGGGGCGCAGGAGGAGCTGAACAAGCTGGTGGACCAGGTGAGGACAAAAGAGGAGACTGAGAAACAGCTAAGGGTGATGGTATTGGACCTGCAGAAAAAGTTGGAAGAGGAGAAAGCCGCTAGAGGTGGGGGGGCGCCCCAGCCGCAGCTAGTCCAAGTGAGAAGGGGACAGAGCCTAGTCACCAAGTTTAGCGGCGACCCTAGGGAGTACCTAGGATTCGAGACAGAAATAAATTATGCGCTGGAATTGCATGCAGCAGAATTCCCAGATGACGCGCACAGAGTCTCCTTTATCATAGAGCATTTGACGGGGGCCGCCCGAGAATGGGTAAGACCGCTCATCGCGCAAAAAAATCCTTGCATGAAGAACGCAAAATTATTTCTAGAAGCTTTAAAAATAATGTACGCTAGTGACAGTGAAATGGAGGCCACTAAACAGGAGCTTCATGACTTAACACAAGGAAAATCGACAGTTAGGGACTACTGGGCGAGATTCACCATGCTGGTGCACAAAGTGGGGTGGGATCTGCAAAGTGAGCCAGTGAAATCAGCCTTCTACCTGGGTTTGCACGCAGACGTGAAGGATGAGCTGGCAAGAGGTCCTAGACCGCGGACTATGGATGAGTTAAGCAAAGCGGCGCTAGCGGTGGGGGTGAGACAGGAATCCAGATGGAATGACAAACAAGCGACGCGCGCAGCAAAACCTTGGTTCCCACGCTCCCAGGACAGACCACATCACCAAACCCCACCCCAGACCCGCCCAGACCAAGCCCAGAGCCGGAACCGAGGGAGATCGGTGGAGCGCGCGTGCGGGCTTTTCAAACCCCGGCGGCGCCAAGACGCAAGGAGGGAAGAGGCGGGAATTGCTTTCTCTGCAACTCCCCCCGGCATCGCGTCAGAGACTGCCCTCATCGCAGAGAGTGGCAAGGAAAGGCGGGAACGGTTGTACCTTCCCCCACTGAAACAGCACCACAGCAGGGAAACGAGACAGCCTGGCTGCAGGAGACAAGGGGCAGCAGCCAGGCACAGTCATCAGACAACAGCCCCAGCCCGCCCACCCGCACAGGGAGGAGCAGAGCCAGCCCACCCCTCCCAGAGCAGGAGTGGTTCTAGAAGTCACGCTAACGCTCCCAAATGGCTATCCCCTGACGGTCCTCGCCTTAATTGACAGTGGTGCCTCAGCCAACTTCTTCTCGAGAAACTTTGCAGAAGAGCACCAGATCCAGCTTCTGCAGCTGGATTTTCCCCTGCACGTAGCCACCATTGACGGCAGAGAGTTGCTGGGAGGGGCCATCACTCATCAACCCCCCCCATGAGAATGACGGTGGGAAGGCACTCAGAGACACTGGCATTCAACGTCACCACCATCTCAGACCCCCCCATTGTCTTGGGCATGAGCTGGCTGGCGCGCCATGACCCCTCCATCAGTTGGCACCAGAGATGCATCACGTTTGGGTCGGACTTTTGTCTGGAACATTGCATGCAGCACCAACCAGGGGAGGGGCCTCCAATAGCCACGGTGGCCACCATGCATGTCAAAGGGGGTGAGGCGATACCCAAGCAGTACTGGGACCTGCAGGAGGTCTTCAGCGAAGCGGAGTCCGACCACCTACCCCCACACAGGTCTTTCGACTGCCAGATCAACCTGGTGCCAGGGGCAACGATACCCCCAGCCAAGCTGTACGCCATGTCAGATCAGGAACTCGAGGATTTGCGTGCGTTCATAGACAAGAACCTCAAACGGGGGTTCATCAGAGAAAGCAAGGCAGCAGGGGGCAGCCCGGTCTTCTGGGTGGACAAGAAAGACACGCAACAGTGCCGTCTTGTGGTGGATTTCAGACGGCTCAATTCAGTGACAGAGCCAGTGGCTTTCCCCATGCCCAGAGTGGACGATCTCCTGACAGCGGCACGCAGGGGCAAGATTTTCACCAAGCTAGACCTGAGGGGGGCGTACAACTTGATCAGGATCCGGGAAGGCGATGAGTGGAAAACCACGATGTTCACGCCTCTGGGCTCTTTTGAATATCTGGTGATGCCCTTCGGGTTGCAAGGGGGCTCAGCATGCTTCCAGGCCTTCATGCACCACGTCCTGGGGTCCCTTCTCTTCAAGAACTGCTTAGTCTTCCTGGATGACATCCTTATCTATTCCGCTGACCCAGTGCAACATGTGAAGGATGTCAGGGAGGTATTGCAACGCCTGAAGGAGAACCACCTGTATGTGAAGCTGGAGAAGTGCAAGTTTCACACCAGGGAAGTGGACTTCCTGGGCTACAAACTGTCAGACAAGGGACTGGCGATGGACAAGGACAAGGTGCAGGCCATCCTGGACTGGCACAGCCCCAGGACACGCAAAGATGCCCAACGCCTCCTAGGATTCGCCAATTTCTACAGGAAATTCATCAAGAACTTCTCGCGGGTTACGGCTCCCATCACGGACTGCCTGAGAGGCAAGCAGAAGTTCAGGTGGACGCCAGAGGCGCAAGCAGCGTTCGAAAGCCTCAAGAGGGTGTTCGCGTCCGACCAGAACCTGTTCCATGTGGTGCAGGATGCGCCCCTACGCGTGGAGACAGACGCTTCAGACCGGGCGTTGGGAGCGATCCTGTTGCAACTGGACGCCAACAGAGAGTGGAGACCTTGTGCCTTCTTCTCCAGGAAGCTGACACAGCCTGAACGCAACTACACGGTGTTTGATAGGGAACTTCTTGCGATCCACGCCGCTTTCCAGCACTGGCGACACTTCCTGGTGGGCGCCAAGCACCCCATCCAGGTGTGCACAGACCACAAGAACCTGGAGTTCTGGAGAACGGCCAGGGTGCTCAACCAGCGACAGATACGGTGGGCAGAGTTCTTCCCGAACTTCAACTTCTCCATCCACTACATCCCGGGGGAGCAGAATGTCAGGGCGGATGCCCTCTCCCGCAAACCAGAGTACATGGAGCAGGAGTTGCCACCAGCCCCCAGGCACATTTTCCCCCCATCAGCATGGTCCTGCGGAGCAGCAGTGGTGAGCGAGGCAGAACTCACAGCACTGACGGCAGCAGATGAGTTTGCCTCCCGCATCTTCAGAGAGCTGCGAGGGGGGAGGGAGCAGGCCAAAGACTTTGAGGAAAGGAGGGGTTTGCTTTTTTACAGGGGAGCCCTGTACCTGCCCACCAAACAGCTGAGAGGTAAGGTCCTCAAGCAGATGCACGACAACCCAACGGCGGGTCATTTCGGAAGGGACAAAACCACTCACCTAGTCATGAGACACTTCTGGTGGCCAGGGGTGCGGGAAGATGTTCGGGATTATGTAAGGGGATGTGACACCTGCCAGCGAGCAAAGGTGGTCAGAGCGCCACCAGCAGGTTTGCTGGAGCCATTAGCCACACCGCACAGGCCGTGGGAAGTAGTGTCCATGGACTTCATCACAGACCTGCCGTCGTCCAGGGGCAAGACCGCAGTGTTGGTGGTGGTGGACCTCATGTCCAAAATGTGCCACTTTATACCGTGTGCCAGGGCGGTCTCGGCAGAAGAGACGGCCAAACTGTTTGTTGACCACGTATTCAGACTGCATGGATTGCCTTTAAGAGTTATTTCGGATCGTGGCCGCCAATTTGTTTCCAGGTTCTGGCGGCGGCTAATGAACCTCCTGCAGGTGGAGGTCAGTTTGTCTACGGCTCGGCACCCGCAGACCAATGGACAGGCAGAGAGGGTCAACGCCATTCTGCAGCAGTACCTGAGATGTTACGTCAGCCAGAGGCAAACGGACTGGGTGGATCGCCTGCCACTGGCAGAATTTGCCTACAACAATGCGGTGCACGTCTCCACAGGGGTGTCGCCCTTTAAGGCCAACTACGGGCGCGACCTCAGATCTTTCCCGGAGAGGGAGGGGGAGGAGGAGGAGGAGGGCCCACAGGCAGAGGATTGGGCAGAGGACCTGGAGACGGTGCACCAGCAGCTCAGAGAACACTTGGAGAGGGCCAAGGAAGCGTACAAGAAGGGGGCAGATCACCACAGGCGACCGGGAGAGGTCATCAGGGTGGGGGACAAGGTTTGGTTATCCTCGGAAGGTCTTCCCACCAGGGGGCGATGCAAGAAGTTAGCACCCAGGAGGCTGGGCCCCTTCACGGTCACGCAACAGGTCAACCCGGTAGCACTGCCTGAGGACATGAGAGTGCACCCAGTGTTTCATAGATCGCTGCTGTCGCCGTACAGAGAAAGTACCAGGTTCAGGGACAGCGATCAGCCTCCAGAGGGAGGGGGGGAGACGGGAGACGCCCGACAGCTCAATGAGGCAACTGAGATTTTAGACTCAAGGAGAGGGGTGAGAGGGCTGGAGTACCTGATAGCATGGGAGGACACTCCGCCGTCCCACAATGAGTGGATACCGGCCACGGAAGTACCTGAGGAATTTTTAGTGGAAGAGTTCCACGCCCTGTTCCCCCACAGGCCCAAGCCCTGGCACATGGAAAGGGAGGGAGAGGGGGAGGGGCGGGAGGAAGGGATCGCAGGCAGCAGCTCTCCATGGAGATGGGAAGCAGAATTTGAGGATACGGAAGAAGAGGTGTGGGTTTCACCGAGGTCGACTACGTCAGAGGCAGGAGAGGACTGGCAGAACATTTTTACTCCCACCAGCTCTGACGCCACTGACTTCTTGGGATTCCCGTCTTCTCAGGGGGAAGGAGAAAGATCGCAGGATTGGGGGGAAATTTTTACACCCACAGGCTCGGATGCCACAGACTTCTTGGGGTTTCACTCGTCCCCAGCAAGCAAAGAGCCCTTAGGGAGGGGGGGAGAGGAGCCTGGGAGGGGGGTGGATGTGAGGGACAAGGGATACAGGGAAGTCCCTCCCATCTTAAGTTCCAGCCCATCCCCAAGCGCTGGAGAGAGTAAGGAGAGCTCTGCCTCCAGCGGAGAGTCAGGAAGTGGTGTCCGAGGCTCAGGCAAGGTTGTGGAGCCCATGCCTCAGGTGGGACAGGAAGTTGGACGCACGGGGGGGAGGCCAATCCCCCCAACTCCCGAATTGCGACGCAAACGTAGGGGGAAGAGGTTGGGTCTGCCAAAGCTTTGGTGCTGGAAGAAAACGCGCCAATCGCCATTCGGAGGTTCTGACACCTCACCTTAAGGATGCATTTTTACTGCTCTGAACACTGTAAATAATCAGCACTTAATAAAAGCCTTAAAGGACCATGCTGGAGTCGTTACTCTAGAGTAGCCATATCAGGCCCTCTGACAGTACCGCTCCGGCGGGAAGGTAAATGGCGTTTCCGTGCGCTGCTCTGGTTCACCAGAAGCGGCTTTGTCATGCTGGCCACATGACCCAGAAGCTGTACGCCGGCTCCCTCTGCCAGTAAAGCGAGATGAGCACCACAACCCCAGAGTCGTTCGCGACTGGACCTAATGGTCAGGGGTCCCTTTACCTTTACCTTACAACCAACTCCTAGGGGTCAAGGTTTTTTGACCCCCCAATGTTTTGTTGAGGGGGTCGTGGCTCCCATTGTTCAGAGGGCAAACACAGATTCGGTGGCTCCTGCTGCTGTTGCCACTGCTGGGGGAAGCTTCCCCCATCTTTTCCTTGCATGGCAAGGGGAGAGGAAGGATGGGGGCTACCAGCCACTGGGACTGTGCTGCCTCTGCCTTCAACTCCACCCCCTGGCTCTATGTGACATCAGGACATTGTGTGGTGTTGTGCACATGACATCTGGATGTTGTGTCGGGCCCCAGCAAAGTTTTTTTGAGAAGCTGACCCCTGTAGGCACTCCCCACTATCCAACCTCATTCAAGTTGGTGGTGGTGGGAATAGGAGGGTAGTGCCCTGAGCTTTGGGATTCCCCAAGGGACACCCGAAGGGATGACCCCCTTTGACTGTTTCCCCTTTGGTGGCAACCCTGCCAGTGGCAGATCCAGAATCCTAGGACTGCAGGATGCACACACCCCCCAGCCAAGAGCTGCAAGATTTAGTGCATCTTCTCTCTCTGGACTCCGGGTTAGGCAAGTATTTACAGCACTTTTTAGGGGCCTCAAATGATAGCAATTCTGGGCACCAAGCAGAGCAATGAGATGCTCTGATGCTCAGTTTCAGGGAAGATCTTCTTCACCCCCAGCAATTCAGCTGTTAGCAAATTATTTTATATATTGAACTGCACTTTATCAATGTAATTTAAACCCCGCAACCATTTCATTTCTAAACATTATTATATATCAAGGAAAAGGAGTACGACAAGGCTGTATATTGTCTCCTTGCTTATTTAACTTATATGCAGAATTCATCATGCGAAATAGAAGGGGAAGAAATGGAGGCAGTGAGAGATTTTAGTACTTTCTTGGGCTCCTTGATCACTGCAGATGGTGACAGCAGTCATGAAATTAAAAGACGCCTGCTTCTTGGGAGAAAAGCAATGACAAACCTAGACAGCATCTTAAAAAGCAGAGACATCACCTTGCCGACAAAGGTCTGTATAGTTAAAGCTATGGTTTTCACAGTAGTGATGTATGGAAGTGAGAGCTGGACCATAAAGAAGGCTGATCGCTGAAGAATTGATGCTTTTGAATTATGGTGCTGGAGGAGACTCTTGAGAGTCCCATGGACTGCAAGAAGATCAAACCTATCCATCCTGAAGGAAATCTACCCCGAGTGCTCACTGGAAGGACAGATCCTGAAGCAACAACAACAAGGCACAGAACATATTTTCATATGATGTTCACTCCTTGACAGTTAAACCAAACGGAACAAATTTGCTTGGTTTAATAATCAATTGGCAAATCTAAATGAAACAAACATTATCAAGATGACGAACTTGTTGATGTCTTGGAACTTTTATGTAATTCAAAGTGGCTACAGATGATATTGTGACTGTGGCAGACTCATCTTTGGCTGAAATGGTGGAAACATATTTTGGGGTTATTTTGGGGATTTTTTTATATATATAAAAAGAAAGTCTACCATATGTTTCCTGGCTAGTTTATTTATTTATCTATTTGGGTAGACAAAGTCAGCATTTTGCACCTGCCAAAGTCATTAGAAGGAAAAGATTGCGCCAAGGACCACAGAGCACTACTGTATGAGTAAAGGTTTGAAGACAAATGGCAGCGTGCATGTATTGGCTAGAATAAAAATAAAATAAAACCTCTCTTTCTTCCCCCTCCCCCCTCTCCCTCTCCCTCTCCCATTCTGGAGGCTGGGAGTTAACATGGCTTTGTGCCCACAGCTGAATGAAAAGGAACAATATGAAAACATTTTACTGTATTTGTTATTCGATAGCATATCCTAACTCTGCTTTACCAGGGGTCAAATTAGGCTGCTGGGCAAAGTTTCAAATGGTCTCTAAAATTTGAGAGAAGAATGAAAACAGGGGGGAAAGGGTCAGCTTTATGCCTTCATTTGGACTGTAGAATTCCTTATTTCCGGTTCCTTTGGGAATGGAATTTCCATCTGTGGAAACCTACATGTTTCATTTGAGCATTTCATTAGGTACATGCTGATGGATCTGGCTTTTCTGAGTTTCTCTTGGGTTTTTGAAATAAGTGTTTTAGACTCTTTATCCTGTCTTGCTCAGGTGTGTGTGTGTGTGTGTGTGTGTGTGTGTGTGTGTGTGTGTGTGTGTAGAACTCACTGATTGAGTATATGTTTTGGGTGGAGAAAGTCACAAGTTCAATTTTCATGGCATCTCTGTGAAAGACCCCACTCTGAAATCTTGGATTCCGCTGTCCATCAGTGACCTGGGATAGCCATGATGGTGCTCTCCAGATGCTGTGAACCACAGCTCCCATCTTTCCTGACCATTGCTGGTAAGGGCTCCTGAGAGTTGTGGCTCACAGCATCTAGAGCAGTGTTTCTCAACCAGTGTGCCTCCAGATGTTTTGGGACTACAACTCCCATCATTCCTGACCACTGGTCTTGCTAGCTAGGGATGATGGGAGTTGTAGTCCCAAAACATCTGGAGGCACACTGGTTGAGAAACACTGATCTAGAGAACACCACATTGACCACGCCTACTGTAAACCAATGAGATGGTCTACTCCTCATATTGTTGGACTCCAGCTCCCAGTCACCATGGTCAGGAATGATGGATGTTGTAATCCAAAACAACCCAATGTGTTCATAATAAGCCATCAGTTCAAATCTGCAGCACAACCAATTCAGCTGTGAAAAGGAAATCACAGCTACCATTGGAATTTTTTTCAAGAGAATACTGAGTTCAATATGAGGACAACAACTACAACAACACTGTACAGTGGATATTGGTCTATAATTTGCTGCTTAAAAAACAAAACAAAAAACTCTTTGTATTGTAAGAGAGGACCATATGAGCAGATTACTATGCAGGCAAATTTTTGCTACACTTTCCGTTTTGAAAAATTAGTTTAATTTTGTCAATCCTTGAGAGGGGAAATATTCTATGTACTTGAAATGTGTTGGATAGCAACACACCATGATTTAAATTATCGAAAGTAAATAAAGTATGCATCATAAATAGCTCATCCAAGCCTAGTCAGGCAAAGAGCACTGGATGCTCTCCAGACAGAGTTCGGCATGCTCGCATCCTGCTGTAAAAATTGAGGGGATTTATGCACTTAACCGTCCATTTAAATTCTGTTGGTTTCATAAGGACTTATTTGATGTCCTTGAGATTTCATAGTGATTGAAGAGACCGGGCACTCTCTTGAATTACACTCGGATCTGAAAATACATGCAAACGTTTATGGGAGAACTATTGCTATAACAAATGCCAGTTCTTTGCAGGAAAAGATATTTGCACAGTGAGATGCAGCTTTGGAATTTAAAGGTCTTTTTTTTTTAAGAAGGCTGGTACCTTTTAAAATTGCAAAACTATGTTTGCAGTCTGGGTTGCGCAGAAAGTCCGATGCACAGTTAACTCAAAAACAAACAAACAAACAAACAAACAAATGACAATTGTGGTGTGTCAAATACTGACAAATTTATTATGGCATGTACTTTCATGAATTAGAGATGTAAAAAAGATTCCTGCATTGTGGGAGGTTGGACCAGATGACCGTTGAGGTCCCTTCCACCTCTCCTTAATTCTAACCTCTCCTTAAAACCTCCAATGAAGGAGAGTCTGCTCCTTCATATTTTCTGCTTATTTTCTTGTAAGGGTGTGGACTGTCAGGGCAATCCTATGTATGTTTAATCAGAAGTCAGCCTCACTGAGGCCAATGGGAGTTAGAGTCAAGAGGGTGTGGATCAGGATCAGTGAGGGTCATGGCCTGGTGAGAACCCTTAGGGCCAGATAGTGAACCCTGGAGGGGCATGTTCAGTCTCCAGTTTTCCCACCTCTGCTACATACATGGATCTAGGAATAAGTCCTATTGACCTCCATTGGCTGGGTGGAAGATAGAGAGATGAGTAGAAATCCCAGGTTTTCTCAAGGCCGTAATATAGCCTACTGTACAAAACAGTAAGAGCTGCATCTCTCGCCCTGCCCACTTTTTTTGGTTCAGACCCTGTCAGCTTTGCCTCTAGCCCTTGCCCACCATGTGACCCCTGGAAGATTGCCTGTCTGGGAATGTGGCCCTCAGGCAGATAAATGTATAGAATTGCAGCCTAAGACACCTTGTTGGTTTGGCTGCAACAGGCTTCTATCAAAGGCGGATTTAGAGGAGCATGACTGGTTCGGTCGCATTGGGGAACTTTGGGGCACCGTAGGGGGCTGTACAACTTGTAGGTAGAAGGGGAGAAGTGGTGGTGGGGCACAGAATTTTGGTGTACCACTGGGTGCCACTGAAATTTGAGTCTCCAAGGTCTGCCACTGCTTCCATGGCTACCTCTCTGGACACTATTAACCCAGTAGCTGCCACACATTGGCAACGGCCAACCAATATTTTGAATGCATGGTGACCATAGAGCCCATCATCTGTTAGAACCTTTCCTTTTACCCACTTCCAAAGGTTCCCACTGCATGGGGCTGATAAGCAAGAAAACTAGAACACAGTAGGATACCAAATGAATTCGTTCTGAGATGTGATCTTTAACAAAGGGAGATTTTTTTAATGTCCTGGATTCAGACAACTAGGCTTCCCTACTCTAGAATTGAACTTTTTTTTTACCGTTCTTTCTTTTACAAACACTGTATCTTGTTTTCTCTGGTAGTAGAGGCTGCTAATATTTGTAATTAGATATTTCACATTAGTGGTCCCTTGAGAATGTTTGAACCACATCCCACAGGAGCATGAAGCCTATCCAGGCCTGGGGGTGGTATATTAGATCCCTCCCAGGTGGTGTTTAACTTTTGCCTGAAATGAATTAGAAGACTCTCCTTAGTGTTTTTCTTAGTGAATTAAGGGCAACGATAGTTTCCTCCTGTAATTGCAACTAATCTTAATGGAAAGCCAGGAAGAATATGATGGCCTGCTGAGCCCAGGTAGTCACCCAACAAATATTTTGACACCTCCTTTCATTCCAGGATTGCCACTGAGCACTCAGCACGGCTTCCCACTTGTGAAAGGACGCGCTAATGCCTTTAATCCAGTTTTGAAATTCTCATTAGCATACATCTAATTGGCAGCTGATCTCTTGGAAAAACAGAGACCCGCAGCAACACCAGCCGACTTCTGCCCTGCAAAGCTAGGGACCAAACAGAGCTATTGGAAAGGCTTAATCTGAATGGCTAATTTAGAAAAGCTGCCGATGTTAAATGTTTGCAGATTTTTCTCAATTAGCAATTAAGAACATAAGAAGAGTCTGCTGGATCAGACCAGTGGCCCATCTAGTCCAGCACCCTCTTTCCACAGTGGCCAACCAATGAAAAAAGATACATAGCATGCATCCACACACCATACTTTGTTGGCACTAAGGCAGCAAAGGTCTGCTGTCTAACCAGGACTGGCCCTACCATTAGGCAAAGTGGCATTGCCTCCTCAGATGGCAGATGCTCGGGGGGGGGCATATAAGTGCTCCACAGCCTTTCCTGCACCCCCCCTAAACCAGCTTGATGGCATCGGGTGCAGTGGAGAATGCTGCCATCACACCAGTGCTGAAGTAAGATTTAGCTCCTAGGCAAGAAGGCTTCTAAATAGGAAAAGGAGCAGGGATTATTTTTTCTTTGCCTCAGGCAGTGAAATGTCTTGAGCTGGCTCTGTTTCTAAGCATGGAAATTTAATTCCATGGATCCTCTGATTTCAGAGGTTTTAGGTATATCTTCAAAACCATAGGGATTACAAACTTTTTTTCATTTCATTTTAAAAAGAAAGTCAAATTCCTGGGATGCTGAATTCTATTGCTAATATCATATTCTATGCCCTAAACACAGCCCTGGCTCTGGTTGTGACATTTTGCCCAAGGGTAGCCAAAATTCCCTAAGCATTGTGTTCCTTGTACGGTAAGTCTTAAGATCCAGTTGTTGGAAATATTTTCCATGAGTGCAGACATCCTATTGCTTTACATAGTTCAACTGAGTTATAATAATAAACACTCTCCGCTGATATGAGCATGCCATCTTATGCACCAAACACCTTCGTATTCCACCACCATCTCTTTTAGATTTGCAGAATTATTCTCGTGAAACAGATTCCAGAGGTTGCTAATTCATTGTGCGCAGGAATGAAAAGCCAGCTGTTCACGGAAAAAGCGTGAAATCATTTGTATTAGTTCTGCTGAATTGCCTCTTTATAAAACTAATTTACAGTTTTTCTAGAGACAGATGTTTTGCTCTGCATTGCTAAATGCTTCAGCTCTCAAATAGGATTTGCCAATTTATATGGTGCAGGTAACAGAGAAATCAGTAACTGGTGCTAAAATGTTTATAGTGAAAGCAGCAATGGAAGAAGAAGAAGATTAACCAAGCCATATTTGAATCCAATAAACAAAGCTGCAGGTTGTTTAAAAATCATGGTTTTCTTTATCTGTGAAAATGTGGAAATGCAACTAACCTCAAAAAGGCAGCAAACACCACTGTAACATTGAAAACATATACTCTTGTCGTCTGCTATAAATAAAGTCAAGCACTCAGGGTATTTAAAGGAATTTTGACTTCTAATTTTATTGTTGGGTCCAACTTGAGCATCTCCCCCCCCCTTCTTTTTGGCTTGAAGTATGGGCATAATTGGCAAATAAAATTTAATCTTGATTTAGTCCTGTCTTCAGATAAGTGGGGGTGTATTTAAAGGGCCCACATGTTTCAAGGAAAGAATGAGGTTTGATGTATATTAACTTATTCATTACATATGTGATGAATATTACTGCCACTTAAATTTCAAACAGTTGCACGAATGCTTTTGAATGCAACATCATGGCAAACCTCACATCTTGCCGTGCTGTACTGAGGCAACCAGTGCTAGACTGACACCTAAGCCCAGATTTGCTCACACAGCACATTGAAGGAGACTATTTATTTATTTTTGAAAATAATTTGATATTTTTCAAAATCTCAAAATGAGAGAATTGTGCTTTTGGAGAGTGGGCTATATCCTTCTGAGGCTGCATACACACCATATATTAAAAGCAGCCCCCCACAAGAATCCTAGGAATTATAGTTTGTTAAGGGTGCTGGGAACTGCAGCTCTCTGAGAGGCAAACTTCAGTTTCCAGAATTCTTGGAGGGTGTGCGATTGAGACATACTCAGAGCAGATCTGTTGAAATCAATGAACGAGTTAGTTGTGACTACTGTATTTATTTCACTGGGTCTTCAACTTCCAGATGACCTATTTATTGAGCATTAATTCTGATTTGTTCATGGGGAGGTTAGATGGCATCACATCCACCAAGTGTTATCCAACACTTTCCTGTACATTTGCCTAACACCTTCCTTATACACGTTATTGTTTACTAGATGGGAAGTTTGTGTTTATTATAAAATTGTCACATACTGTATTCTAGCAAAGAGGGCTTGGTCTCTAAGCTTACAGTATATACAAGCTTATATGTAAAAATCAGCCTTATACAAGGGTCGACAGTCCATTTATCCCAGTATTGTCTTCATCAGGGATAGTCAGATGTTGTTGGTCCAACAGCTGGATTCCTAGCATCCACTGTCATTATGGCTAATGTTCAGGGGTGATGAATGTTGTAGTCCAACAGCATGTGAATTGCACCACATTGACCAGCCCTGGTCACTGACTGACAGCAGTTCTCAAACGGAGGCTCTTTCTTACTACCTGATCTTTCCCACTGCAAATGTGGTAGATGGAACCTAGACATTTCTACAAGCAAAACATATATATTCTGCTCGATTGCTGAGCTAGGCTTCCCCTGGTATATTTTCTAAAGCAACCTTCAACATCTGGTGACTTCCAGATGTTTCAGGCTGCAGATCTCATCAGCCCCAGCTGTATTGCAAGGTACCAGGTTGGCAAAGGCTGTTCTAAAGTATTCTTGGGGATGATCACGACAATTATGGAAAGTATCTTGCATTTGGTATTGGATGAAAAATGACCTGATCTTCTTAAGCAGTACTGTTTGAAATACGATTGTGGAGCTTGCCCCTTGAAATGAGGGGGGGAAAGCTTCCCTGTTCCAGATGTGCTATGGGATACCGTACCACAGCATAATTTCCACCAGGGATCGCAATAAAAAAAGCACATAATGTGACTTATTTTTATGGTTGGTTAAAGCAGGGATAGGCAGAAGGTAAATCAGGAATGACTGGTAGTCCAAGTGATTTGCAAGGATTTCTGACTCCCATTTTTTTTTAGCATGGGACGCAACAAAATTACTCCTTACACCCACAATCATTATATTGCTGAAATGAAGAATCTGGGATGGGGGAGATGGTAATCAGAAATATATTTTTATGTGAAAGAACTGTGAGCTCAGTTCATTTCTGGTACTTAGAATGAATTCCTGGACTCAAGAATTCTTTCATTCTCCATATATGTTTTCTGCACCTGGCTCAGATTGTTAGATCCCAGTATATGAATTTTTTAAAAACCCAAAATAGGTCTTGCAAGCCTAAACCCTAACCCTTAGTTTTAAAAAAAGTGTCCAACAGGGACATTGCCTAAAAGACTCAGGACATAGGCCTATGACACAAACTTATTTGTATTTATTTATTAAATTTGTATTTATTTATTAAACTTATTTGTATTTATTTATTAAATTTATATCCTGCCCTTCCAAAGCAGCGCAAGAAGGCATATGCCAATGACAATTTAAGTCTCTGGGCAAATAAAGATGATGACATTGGAACTGTGCTTTGCCAGAGGTGGGAGCAGAGAGGTTTAAAACATGAGAGAGGCAGGAAATTTGCGGTCCAGCACAAAATACCTGGGCTTTGGGCATCCTGGGAAATCTCAACACCCCAGCATCAAAGCTTCCTGGACTTTGTAAGCTCTGCTTAGAAGATGGGCACTGATTTATTAAAAACTTAATTATAATCAAACTTATATCTAAACAGCACCAAATGCTAGGTCAAAATCAAAAACTACTAAGTCGAAATCCCCCACAAAGTTTGCATCAAGCATGTAAAATTCCTCAAACTAACAACCAAACAGTGCCAAAATTTGGTTCTCTACCTCTTCCGTCTCTTTTCACATGGCTTAAATTGCTCCATAAAGACCTCATTCCCCTCCCTCAGTGGCAGCTGAGTCAACCATAGCAGGAAGCTGGGAATTGGTATAGGCATGCTTGCCACTGAGCTCAGATGGAAAGGCTAATTCATTATTTGTGCAGGGCTGTGGATCAAGCCAAATCTGTTGTGTCTGATACAGTGTGGCTACATTTTTATCCTTTATTACCACTTCTATTGAGGGTGTGCAATTGTCCAGTATTAAACTTCGGTCCTGTGGAGGAGACATAAGATGATACTCTTTCTGCAAATGTTGCTAGCCCAACCACTTGCTGTTATTCCTAAATTATATTGATGTACAATGATTAATGAGTGAGAGCTGGACCATAAAGAAGGCTGATCGCCGAAGAATTGATGCTTTTGAATTATGGTGCTGGAGGAGACTCTTGAGAGTCCCATGGACTGCAAGAAGATCAAACCTATCCATTCTGAAGGAAATCAGCCCTGAGTGCTCACTGAAAGGACAGATTCTGAAGCTGAGGCTCCAATACTTTGGCCACCTCATGAGAAGAGAAGACTCCCTGGAAAAGACCCTGATGTTGGGAAAGATTGAGGGCACAAGGAGAAGGGGACGACAGAGGATGAGATGGTTAGACAGTGTTCTCGAAGCTACAAACATGAGTTTGACCAAACTGCGGGAGGCAGTGCAAGACAGGAGTGCCTGGCGGGCTCTGGTCCATGGGGTCACGAAGAGTTGGACACGACTAAACAACAACACAACGATTAATGCGAGGTCAGGCTTGTTCTGCTTTAGCTAGTATCTTAATGTTTATTGCACTGTTTTGCATAAAATCAATAAATTAAAGACACACATGTAAAGAGATATGTGAGATACAATGAGCTTATATTTGCATGTGGAGCCGGGTTGCCACAGTCATTTTGATTTCGGAGGTGCTTTGCCTGTATGGAAACACTCTTTCGGCTGAAATGTATGGAGGAGCATTTTCAGGGCAAACCATAGATTTTGTCAATCGATGCCCCTGTGTCTGCAGGAAATTGCTGAGCTTTGTGGGAATGAGGCAAATCACCAGCTATCGCCACTCAGATATACATCAGAGAGATACGACCACAGTCATGACTGTCTGCATTCTACTTGCTCACCTGATGGATCAGCAGTTTATTTTAATTTGATGAATGGGAGTGGTCGTTAAACCAAGCAAAATTACTGCAACATTTCACAATCCACATCATACTTTTTTATGAGTGGTCCTCTTTTCCGAGCTGTTCTGAAGGAAATGTATTGCAGTTTCAGTGTAGAAAATACTGATAGGATTCTGGAGTTTTAAAGTCTTTCACTCAGAATATGCTTGTTTTTAATGGAAATGAATTATAGTCCTTCCTTCACAGCTATCCTCCTGAGCAGCATTGCAGGGAGGTGTCTCCATGAATTTTCAAGACTCTGAAATGCTATTCACGAGGACTTGAAGCTAGAAAATCTGTGTGTCATTTATTCTCTGAATATGATTAATGATGTTGAGTGTTTTGCAAGACATTATTAAAACCAGAAGCCTATGACTTCATTGTCTCTGACAATGACTTTGAACATGGGGTCAGTTCTTCTACTTTTAAATTTCTCTGCAAGATTAAAAGGAAAGTAAAAACAATTGCGTTTCGGGGGGCTTGACACAGATGTGACAAAGTGGGACGCACACGTTTTCAATATGTTCCTTTCAATGAAACTTCACCTCTTTTCTACAATATGACTAGTAAAAAGAACAGATATAGCCACCAAGAAAACATTCCAGTATCGAGGAGTCTTAATTATCACACACACATGCCTTGTATTTGACTGTGTGTGTGCGACTTTTCTTATTGTCCTTCCTGAATGACAATGATAGATAAAAATAAAAAAGGAAATATGAATATGTTTAGCATTTCTTTTAAGATGCTAGAAAATTCTAAAACTCTTAATTGGGTTGCAGGTGGGGATGGGGAAAAAATTCAATTCAGTAAGCATTTTAAAGGGATTTTGCCGAACTGACCATTTCCAAAACAATACACAAGCCAAAATGCACACACCTTTTAAATTTGCACTTCTCTGAATTTTGCAATGCCTTTCTCCAGTTAAGTAACATATACCAAAGCATACTGCATTTACTCCAACCAAGTAATGCATCCATAAAACTGCAGATATACATGAAAATAACACAAAAATGATTTATTTTAGGGAAAATTGCATGCAAAAATCAGTATATTAAGAGAAATGTGCACTGATGTGCTGATGGATTTTCATGGTTCCCCCCCACACACCTTTTTTTTCTATAAAGACCCCACAGATTGCTGCAAAAATGTGGAGAATGGAATTTAAGGCTTGAAAAAAACCCATGAGAAACAGAGAACCAAAATTGTCAGAGTCTCCCATTTCTAGTTGCTGGTAATGTTGTTCTGAAGAAGGGTTGATCAAGTGTTGTGCTTTTAACCCCTTAAGCAAGTAATTAATAAATCTAGATTAAATTGGAGAGATTTTAATGAAGCAACACTGGATTTATTCCCATGCTATTAAATGAATGAAAAGTCACACTTACTTCTCTCTTTTTCTCTTATTCTTTCCTCCCCCCCCCCTGGCCCTTTCCAAGACCTGCTACAGGCCTTCTAATGTTACACACACCTCATGGGTTGCTGGGCCACAACCTGACCTTAAATTTGTATGAAAAATTAAGTGGAAGGCAGACGACTGAGTTGTGGTTTCTTTCAGTTTCATATCATTGCCTTTTGCATCTGGCTGAAAGAAAAGAAAAGGGAGGGGGAGTGCAGCTGCCCTGATACTATAATGTCACTTTCAAGTTCTTCACTGAAATAGCGTAAGCTGGGCTTAGAGCCATTTTCCAGCCAATTCTTCTTCCAGGAAATGTGATGATGTGAAGACAGACAGGACTGAGGAAAGAAACAGTCCGATACCCGTCTCACTCACTCTATTACTACGAATCACCCTGTTACGGAAGAAAAACTACATTGCCTTCGTTGCTTCAAAAGAAGTAAAATGATGTGACAAAGCCAGGAAGTTAAATTAAACAGAGCCTAACTACAAAATCAATTACACCATCTGCATATCCCCCACCCCACCCCCACCCCAGTTCTAATTAAAACTCCTTGGAAATCTATCTTCTGAGTTGGAGCAAAATCTCAACTTGGGATAAAAATAAACTAGGTTACTTGACAGCAAGTTTAAATATGCAAACAAGGAGCTTTTTTTCTGGGGCAATGTTCTTAACAGAGAATGGTGGAAGCGAAATGAAAAGTCTAGCACCTAAATGCAGAGGGTTAAAAAATGGGATATATGTACCTAAGTGGGGGAAGCATGCTCCTAACACGCTCACCAAAGCTGATTGATTGTAAAACAATTGCAATGCTATTGTATGCATGGCTGTGCAGAAGCAATTCCCAGGTAAGTGGAGGAGGGAGAGAGCTAAAATTGTGTGGAAAATGTTTATATCAGTGGTTCCCAGCTAGGGGTCTGGGGACCCCTGGGGGTCCACAGAACGCACCCAGGGGGTCTGCAGCCCCATCTCTTCTATCCTCCCCAACTATTTTTTGTGTGTCATTTTTGCATGGTAATTTCACACATTTTATGGTCTGCTTTAGTGCGGTGCAATTTTTCAACGTATTGGCCAAAACTGGTTTTGAAATCACAACGCAATAATGATTTTGACTTAGCGATATGCAGCAATATATGGCTCCTTGCAGCCAATTTCAAGGCACCGCTGGTATCGCACAATGAGCCCAGCTGATAACGCTGCTGACAGAGACCAGGGCAGTCAATAATGTTGCAGCATCCCCTCACGCTGAGGGAAAACAGGGCAGCTGACCGCCCTCAAATCAAGGCACCGTGGCACTACCATCCCCAGGCACTGAAGCAGAGCAGCTTTTTTCAGTCAGCAGGAAAGCAGCTGCAGCCATTGTATATGTGCTCCTTCACTGCACCGCTGGCTGTCCTACTGACAGTGGCTTGATGCAACCCCTATCCCTGTCCCCTCACACTCAAACCATGCGGTGAAGGTGCTTCTTCTCCTTTCCCCCCTCATCCAATCTCTATGGCTGCTCCTTCCCTCATCCCCATGACTGATTTCCAATTTCAGACATTGGGATATATTGGAATATTGCAGTGTTTAGCTGCTGAAATACCCAGTGCTTTTTTGGGGGGGGATGCAGGGGTACACATTTTGTGAATCTAAGTTTGGCCTCATCGAGGGGCAGTATTTCAATATGAGTAGGAAAATGAGAGTACCCTTAAACATTTTTTTAAAAGAAAAAAAAGCACTGGGTATATCCTAACATTGAAAATATTGCTCAGACTTTATCTGTTTTTAGTATACATAAAATCCTTTGCTTATTAGGGGCTACCCCACATTTTGTTCAAAAAATTGCTTTGCAGAGGTAACTTCCATAGAGTCATCAAACTTTTCAAGAGTAGGGGGTCTGTGGCTTGGCTTTTGGAAAATAGGGGATTCTCAGTAATTAGCTATTTGGGAAATACTGGTTTATACAATTTAAAAAAAGAAGAAAACACCAATCGTAATAATAATAATAATAATAATAATAATAATAATAATAATAATAAACACAAAGTAAAGTCAATTCACCAAGCATCTTTTATGGAACACCCTTTATAATTCAACCTGGTGAAATTTCTGTTGATATCGGATACACCTAGAGCAGGCATCCCCAAACTTTGGCCCTCCAGATGTTTTGGACTACAATTCCCATCATCCCTGACCACTGGTCCTCTTAGCTAGGGACCATGGGAGTTGTAGGCCAAAACATCTGGAGGGCTGCAGTTCAGGGATGCCTGACCTAGAGCTTCCCTCCAAATATTGACATGTGTTGTTACTGCCCCAAAATCATCATGGCTGAGTGAGGATTTGAACCCTGCTTGCTCAGGGCCTAGTCCAACACTCTAACCACAACACCACAAATGTAGAAGACTGTCCTCCTCCCATGGAAGAAACTTCTCCAAAGCACCATCTCATAAACACTAGGAAAAGGAAGCTTGATTTTTTTTTAAAGATGTGTCAGAGGTTGACATGGCTGGGCATTTTGGACACCGTTGATGGTGTCCTCTGGCTCCTGCTGCTTCTTGTTATTGCTACTTGAGCATCCTTCCCTTCTGCTCCAGAGAGGATGAACAATTGTGCCAGCTACTGCCTGAGCACTCCTTTGCTGGCCAGCTTTCTCTTTGGCAGGCAAGCAAGCCACAGTGATGGGGAGCAGCCAATGGCAGCAAGGAGGAAGGGGGGCCCACACGGCAGGAGGCGTCTTGCCCAAGGCCCTTCCAAAACCTAATACAGACAATAACTATTTGTTCCTAGTGTATTTTATCGAATCACAAGCTGAACACTGTTGGGCAATGGGCATTCAAGTTTGTACGAACCCTTCCTGAGATATGCCACATTCTTCTGTGCCCTAGTTTACATTGTCACTTCAGGCCCTCATGCAGGGCAAACAGGCTTTTATCCATCTATTGTCACAGCTAGTAAAATATTGACAATTAAGAGAGAACAGAATATAAAACCACAACTCAGCTCCACATTTTAATAAATGTGAACGCTGCCGTGGACCATATGGATATTATGAAATTCTGCAGAACAGGGGAGCAGATAAAATATGGCTTGGATTAAAAACAAATATTCAACTATGAGTTGGTTTGGGTTATTTTTTTTCCTGGTGTGAAAAGTCATATGCAAGCTCACTTTCCATGGAGCCTGAATAATACTCAAAGCCCTTACAATGCAAGGGAGGAAAGAATATTCATCACCACTGGGAAATCTGGGAGAAAACAAATTTCAAACTCATATTTTTGCTTGCTGTTGGTGTGCATCTTAATGAGGCACAAATAAGTTTCAGGTGATACCAGAGCAGGATCATGTTCCACATTGGGGGTGGGGGTCGGACCTGTGTGTGTGGATTACGATTGCTGTTTTATTAGACTTCAAATTACTGCTTATTTTTTCAACAGATTTTTTTTTATAAAAAAAGCAATTCAGGGAAAGTCTTTATGCAGGGTATACAGAGGAGATTAATTCTGCAGGCAGTGATTATATTCATTACAAATGTATACCAGACACGCTTTCAACTTAATACAAAAATGGAGGCAGGATCGACACAAAATATTATGCTTAGGCTCATGCCTTAAGGAGTCTGCAACTGTGCAGTTGGGATCATTACTCTTTCTCGCTAGGAAGAAGTTGGAAAACAGGGCCCTCGGAAGCAAGGAGACAAATAAAAACAGCCTGGAAGATTTCTTCCTAAGGTCTCTATTTCTGATCCTCACTACTTTTGCTAGTATCCAACAAGGATAACTTTAACAGGATCAAATCTGTGTCCTCTTTCATTTCCTCTCATTTTGGTGATGCCTAAATGGCCACCCTGCACTCACATTACAGGCTCTCCGTGAAAAAGGAGACTGAAATGGGCATCTCGAGTCTTCTGGATTTCTTTACTTTGCAATCTACCCTATGAGTCATCTGATGATGAAATGCAGGTAATTTCTTTTGCTGTCCGACTCTTTCTAGAAAAGGTTACACCTGGTGGCAGAATGACCCAGAAGACGCTGAACTTTGAACCACCAACCACAGTCAAGTTGTTTTGATTGTTTAGTTTGAGCAGCCATATATGCTTAACTCAGATGGGAGATAAGGGAAATTCATTCATTGCATTGCATGAATCTTGGGATGTTCTGGTACTGGAGAAAACCCTTGACAAAAAAAAAAAAAGATATCTCTTTATTTCCATAGGAAATATTATGTATTGTGCTTTATTGTATGCACTTTGTTTCACTGTACACTGCAGTGAAGGGAGGTACAAAAATTGTTTGTTTTTTTATATAAAAAAGAGAGATTAATTGTTGCTATGCAATGAGCTAGTTACAGTGTTACACAAATCCTTTATTTGTCTTTAACTGATAAATCGTGAAATATAACACCAAAGGTGTCTGTTTTGTACCTGGAAGAGTGTTTATTGTGTCAACAGAAGGCACAAGCCATAGACTTGTTTTTGGTGGGTGTGTTTTCCCCTCACTTCATTTGACTTCTTCGTTTGTCCCTTCTTGGTTAGAAATAGTTCCTGCTTTCAATTACCAAGGTTTGGGGAAAGTTTTCCCCTCCTTTAAAAGATGAAGAAGACAAAGGTAATAATGAGGGAGGGGGTGATAAACAGAGCAATCCTAACATGTACTGTATATTGAGAAGCAAGTACTACTGAATTCATTTTGCTTTTATTTTAAGAAACATTTCCGAGCCTTTATTATGAAGTTAAAATAACAATCCAGTAAGAAATATGAAATAAATAAAAAATGAAGATGGAAAAAAACTGTACCAAAAATAAAAAGGGTTCACAGCCATTACATCAGAAAATAAAGTACATTCACAAGAGACTACATTGTGTAAATTTTTTGAGAAGAAGCCTGGAATGAAATTTCTGGGGGAAAAATAGGTATACTGATTACTTTAAGCCCCAACTGTGTCTCCTATCAACTTTTTATGGTCAAATATGAACCTTAACACGTAAACCATTTATAATTTACAAATTTATATAATTTATAAAACCATATCAATTATATAATTTATAAAACCAGGGCCTTCTCAGCACTGGCCCCGACCTGGTGGAACGCTCTGTCTCCTGAGACCAGGGCCCTGCGGAACCTGATTTCTTTCCGCAGGGCCTGTAAGGCAGAGTTGTTTCGCCTGGCATTTGGCCTGGAGCCAACCTGATCCCCTCCCCCATTTTCCCTTTCTTTCCCCCTTTTTTATGAGGCTGCATTTTTAATTTTAATTTTAATGTATTTAGTCTTGTTGTTAAATTATATTTTAACTAGTTGTTTTATATTTGGTGTTAGCCGCTCTGAGCCCGGCCTTGGCTGGGGAGGGCGGGGTATAAATTTAAAAAATATTATTATTATTATGAGCTGCCCGTTTGACCATATCACAGGGCATATCACAGGAGTCCTCGGGAATTTCTTTAAATATTTCCGTCAACAAATTAATGTTTACTCTCATTTCTAAGAAATTGACGTATAAATCATGGTGTGCACATAAACCTATGGATTTTGCCTCCGTTTGCGGCAGCCATTTGTTACTAATATGACAGGCCAATCATGGGGATGAGAAGTCCTGAGAAAATATGGCTTTATTTGATATTCATAACGTTTGTTTTGTATTTATTCTGTATCAGGACCATTTTGGTTATAACACCTATTTCACTGTGAAGGCCTATTAAATTCAGTCAAGGGTTATGTAGTTTTGAGCTTGCTTTTTGTTAAAAAGTGACCAATAAGGTTGAGTAAGCTGCATTGATCACAATGGGACTTACTTACAAAACACCATCATTCCTGTACCATAATCTCTGTCATGACGAATTTCTCTTGTAAATTCCATAGAAGTGCAATAATACAAGTGCCAGGATGAAATATACATTCACAGCATGCTAAGAATAATGCTGGCATTTACTGAAAGAATGAATTCGTGTTGTGATTTCATTTTCCATGGAAAGTTTGCCGGACATCTAGTCCAATCTTCTGCAAAGCAGGAATCTCAGCTAAATCATACATGATCATATATCCAATAGGGTGGTTCATATTTTTTTTAATTAAAAAAATGCCTGCTCCAAAGGTCTTATCTTACTACACTAGGGACTATATAGCTATATCTGAAATTTCATGCATATCAGTTAATGTCTTGACCCTCCTCCACTGAATTGAAATTTTAGCCTTCACGACATAGGAAAACGGCAAAGCAAACAGCTATTTTTGTGGAGGAGGGGCACTTCGCGCCTGCCCCCCCCCCATATAGGGAAGAAAAGACTAAAGGATTCCACCCAAAGCCATAACCGCCAAATTGCTATGGGGAAGACAATGACCGCTCCCCACATCAAATGGGTGTGTGTGACTTTTGCATGGTTGTGAGCAGCCCCCTGATCCCAGAGCAGCTCCCTGATGTTCAGAGTTGGCAATCCTTCCCAGGCAGGATACCTGAGGTCTCCACCTGCCCCAGCCAATCAACCAATTCTGCCTGGGGAGGTTGCCAGGGGACTGGCCAGGTATGGGGAGGGACTATCTAGATCACACAATAGAATTTGAATCTTACCAGCAGCCTTCGGCTCCAGAGCTTCCTGAAGGGAGGGGCGTGAGGCAGTAACCTCACCCCCTGTGCGGCGACAAGATTGGGGTCCCCCATTAAAGGGGCATTGATTACTGAGGCTGGATGTGAACCTCCAAAAATTAACACTGAGAGGCAAGCCAGCCCCTGTTTGCCAGTGAGCTCCCTGGAAACTGTAGCACCACGCGCGATGCTGCAAAGGGAACCCACAATCTAAAGTGTGAGTGCTCATTAACATAACAACCATCTCTATTTGTCATTCTTGAACTGAAATGGCTGTCTCACTCATGCAGGATATCACCTGACACGGCCTTCATCAAGCGATCAACATGCAGGTGGGAACTTAATGGAAGAACTATCTGTTGAAAAAACATTGCATGTGAATCACTCGATGATAAAGTGATATCTGAAATCTCATCACTCATGTTATGTTGCAGTCGAATGTGTGAACTGCCTCCATTACTGGAAACAATGGCGGTGAAGGTGTTGTGATCAGAAGGTCCTGCCTGTTGCTTGTTATCTGGGATGCTATTCTACACATGCAAATCATCACTTGACACTACCGTCACTAAATGGTTAGAACACATGGGAACTCATCCGATGTATTATAAACATTTCAATGATCGCACAGTTAAGAGCATGGTGTGTGTGTGTGTGTGTGGTGCCATTGTGCCTCCTAACTTATTCAGCCCTATTCTTAATTCTTTCCACACCTTAAAACTCTAATGTGGAGCATATGACTTTTACAAAATTGTAGTTCTGCTCCTCTGTTATTCCATCTCTTTTGACACCTTAAGCACAATAGGCGAAACAATAGTGCACAGCATGGAACCTTATGAAGTTTTAATCAGAAAAGACTTTCCATGCACTTCAGAGGCAAACTTCTGCCATAAATTTATGCACCCAAATAACTGCAATTGTTTGCTAATTATTATTTTTCAAAGGGAAAGCGTCAATTCAGGATGCTACGTGGCATGAGGAACATATTAAATGGAACACAGAGCCTCAATACAGACTGCTAATAATAATATTGCTGAGATTAGCAACTTATCTCGCTGGAAATATCTAGTAGAAAGATAGCTCACGACAAACCCCTTTGTCTCGCTTACTGGAACACTTACTGAGTTCAGGGTGCAAGATAGAGGAGCAGGAATATTCATACCCAATGCAAGCAAGAGTATATCAAACCCCCCTTTGACCAACCAAGTTAATGTAGTTTTGACTCACGTTGAGTCACGGAAACCCCAAAACATTTTGCAGACTGAGATGGACAACATGACCCCTCGATGGCATCAAATGGAGTCAGGTTGGCCCCCTGCTAAATGTGGTCAGGTTGGCTTGTAGAGCTTTCTCCAGCTTCTCTGCAACACTCCTACTCACATGAATCTTTCAATACAAAATGATCATAACTTCATTCTCTACATGCTACATGTATTCATATGCAACTATCTCAAGATTTTATCATCATTATTATATTATTATATGCTGCATATTTGCCAAAATGACTAAGTTATTTACAATTTAAAAAGTTTATCAAAATATACCCATGCTTTGAGCAACTAAATAATAATAATAATAATAATAATAATAATAATAATAATAATAATAATAACCACCTACCCTTCACCCTAAGGTCACTCCAGACAGGTTACAACTGTTTTAAAAAAGTTAGAATTTCAAAATCCAATTACAATTGGTCAACACTGCCACCCCCCGTGTAGTTGAGGAGAAGGAGCTGTTGTACCATAAATTCAGAGCCCTTTCCTGTACCCCAGCTGCTGCTCCCCAGATCACCAATCTTCTCCAGAGTGCAGCTATTAAACTGATCACAAACCTAAATTACTGTATGGCTCTGCATTTCATCTACCTGGGATCCTGATTTCTAATTAGTGCATTCTTTGTCCCTGAAAAGCATTTCCAAACATCGAGAGTGCAGTGGTTGGGGGCCAAGGTCTATGCAGCCCTGTTTTAAACACAACAAAAACAAAAACCCAACCACCCAATTTTGTACTATGCTACATGGAACAGAAAGAAGGCTGGCTCCCAGATTTCCCTTTGTGCTCCGTTAATTAGTAGGGTAAGGGCTGCGGGTTTTGAATTCAAGCACGTGACTTGAAAACTGAGTTTAACTGATGAGTTAATCTCTCGCTCACACACGAGCACGGAAACCAATAATTCTAATGGAAACCCTGCTTTCTGAAAGACATGCTGCTCTAAATTTCCTTGGCAGACAAGATGGTACTGTGCAACATTACATGTGGTTAATGTTAGTCACATCCTTGATGTATCATAACACAAAGTCACAAAGGTAATGGGATGTGACATATGACAGCATGGCAAATCAGTCTGGGAAGTTTCTCCTGGAATGTATATGAAATGTAGGCATATTTCTACAGTGTTTACTGCAGTAACCATTCCCTGCTACAACTATTAGCTGTTAACCAGAGTTCTGTGCTGCGTTGATTGAGAAAATTGGGAGGGATAGGGGTCAGGCAATGGTAGAAAGCAACTTCCATGCCCATTTGGGATCTAGGTTTTGGTTCCTTCCAGATGGCAAGATTATGCAAAGCCATTGAGAAGAAAGACGGATTGAACTCCAATCAAGCCTGTACTTTGGCATCGTACTTTCCATGGAAGCAAGGGATGTGCAACAGAAGGTCCTGGTTGAGAATTTGACAGGCACAAAAAACCCATTCACGATTCTATGCAGATGTCCAGATATACCTTGATGACAGCAAGCATGTAAACCCGGCATGGAGACAGAGCACTCTAAAACACAGCAGTCAGTTTAGGCTCAGAAAGCTGGACTCAATGAGAAAGCAACTGGAGGAGGGGGAGGAGATGACAGAGGGTGAAGAAATAACCTGTGAATGCTGGGGCAGCGGGCCTGGATCCCATCCTGTAGACCCCCTTGGGAAATGCACAAACCTGCTTCACCTGGAACTGGGTGTGGAGAGGGCAGCTGAATGGGACACATCTGTGGGCATCCTGAGGAAGGAACATCCACCTCGGGTCTGCCCATAAAAAGCAATGCTAGAGTGGGAGACTCATGGTTTCCAGAATCTCTACTCATTATGAGACGTTTGTGGGTGAGATGAGAGCTTGTTTGGACCTTGGGTGAGAGCCTAGCCTAGACTGAGAGGGAGGGTGTGTCAGAAGGGAAATTAAGAGAGAGAGAGAGAGAGAGAGAGAGAGAGAGAGAGAGAGAGAGAGAGATTGTATTACCATAGCTGCCAAGTACCCCGTTTTCCCTGGGAAACCCTGTTTTTACTTACCTTTTCCCGGTGGTCCCCCGTATCACTTCGTCTCCCGTTTTTTTCTCCTGCCGGCGGCCATTTTTTTCTGATTTGCCCTTCTATGGGCACCAAAAATGGCCACCGCCGGCTTCAAAAGTCGCATCTACGCATGTCCGGAAGTGCATAGACGCTACTTCCGGTGTCGGCAGCGGCCATTTTTGGTGCCCATAGATGGGCAGAGCGAAACTGGAAGTTGCATCGACGCACTTCCTGACATGCGTAGAAGCGACTTTCGAAGCCGCCGGCGGCCATTTTTGGTGCCCATAGAAGGGCAAAGCAACACCGGAAGTTACGTTGACGCAACTTCCGGTGTCACACGGCTGCCGGTCCCGGATTCTGCAGTCCGGGACTTGGAAGGTAAGGTATTACTAATATAAGGAAATTTTAGTTACAGGTAGGTAGCCATGATGGTCTGACATAGTCGAAACAATTTTTTAAAAAATCCTTCCAGTAGCACCTTAGAGACCAACTAAGTTTGTCATTGGTATGAGCTTTCGTGTGCATGCACACTTCTTCAGAATGACAAACCAATGACAAACTTAGTTGGTCTCTAAGGTGCTACTGGAAAGAATTTTTTTATTTTATAAGGAAAATTTGTCCCTGATATGATTATTTTTGACCTACTCTTGACACATTGGCATCCTACTTGCAAAATGTAACAGTTCCAAAATACAGATGTGCTTCCACTTAAGCAAGATTTAACATAATGCTTTCAGCTGTACTTGAGGGTTGATTTCAAAAAAATCCACTGGGAAATGTTTTATGTCCATGTGGAGATCATAGAATCATAGAATCATAGAGTTGGAAGAGACCACAAGGGTCACCCAGTCCAACCCCCTGCCAAGCAGTATTGAATCAGTAGCTAGATTATACCCTTTATAAAGATTTGAGGAGTGAGGTTATTACCAGGCTTCTTAACCATTGCTACTGTGTCTTTTCTTCCGGCAAATCAGGATAACCAGGTGACATCAAAAACTGCAAAATAATTATCAGGGGCAAATAGAATAAGATCTGATATTTGATTAATTTTCTAACATTGCTCAGCTTTGCTTTTTTTTTCAATCAAAAGAAAGCCTATTGGCTCCCACATTTTATCTGCAGCTAAAGGATCATGTATTAATTCTGTTATTTGAACTGATGCAAACCTCCAGAATGCATTTCATATAGCTAAGTATTTAGCTCTAATCCCAGTATATTTTGTTTTATTGTTATGGCTAGTGGCTAGTGGCGAATGCAAACAAAGTTTCAATCTAAACTATATATATTAGTGCATATAGTGTGTGTGTAACTTTGCATTACTGCAACATGTTTAAGGAATGCGGGTGGCGCTGTGGTATAAACCACTGAGCCTCTTGGGCTTGCCAATCAGAAGGCCGGTGGTTCGAATCCCAGCGACGGGGTGAGCTCTCGTTGCTCGGTCCCTGTTCCTGCCAACCTAGCAGTTCAAAAGCATGCCAAAAAGTGCAAGTAGATAAATAGGTACTGCTCTGGCGGGAAGGTAAATGGCGTTTCCGCACGCTGCTCTGGTTTCGCCAGAAGCGGCTTAGTCATGCTGGCCACATGACCTGGCCACATGACCTGGAAAAACTGTCTGTGGAAAAACGCCGGCTCCCTCAGCCTGTAAAGCGAGATGAGCGCCACAACCCCAGAGTCATCTGTGACTGGACCTAACTGTCAGGGGTCCTTTACCTTTACCTTTTAACATGTTTATATGTATGTGTGTATTGAAACGAACTGGAGATCTGGTGAGTAGCACATTTCTACCACACCATCCATTACTTCTTCTATTGAGTCAGACCATGGGTCCATCCAGCTCAGTGTTGTCCATAATGATTGACAGTGGCTTTCTGGGGACTGAGGCAGGAGTCTCCATGGGGGCACCATGGATTGAAGCCGGGACCTTCTTCATGAAAGGCAAATGCCCTGCCACTGTGCTGCGGCAGGTTTCAATCCGCTCCGAATTCCAGGAAATTCTTAGCAGCATTTTGGTTATAAAAACTCAGCTGATATTTTAAGAAGGGTATGATTCAAGCTGTTTTCCTTTTTTCTTTCAGTTTGCATTCTATGAATTATTTCCAGCCCAAGCCCCCATATGGAAGCAGCAAAATCATTATAAGAATGAAAATAAGATGGTTTGTATCACCTGCTTAACTTGTTTTGTCCTCTGCCTTCAGGCTTTGAAAACCGCTTCCCATATTTTTTCCCCTTTCTTTAAAAATAATGTACATTACTTTAATTTATTCCAGGTCCTGACAGAAGGATCAGATTTTAGGGGATTTAATGTTGCATTTTCAAATCCAATTTTACAGTCTTCAGTGTTTTCAGAAGTGGCAGAATTTTGGTACGACTTTTTTTTAAAAAGGTGGAGAACCTTAGAGAACACTGACATGGTTTAACATCATACCTTCATTAAACAACTACCACCACAGCCTGGTGTCATCAAAGTCTAATGTTATAAATCACCATAGGAAGAGCTTTCATTGCTGATGGGAAATAGGGAAGATTTTAAAGGGATAACATGTCTATGGGCCACTCAAGGGCTACATAGAAAGATAGAATTATAGAGTTGGAAGGGACCACAATGATCATCCAATCCAGGGGTCAGCAACCTTTTTCAGTCTTGGGCTGGTCCACCGTCCCTCAGACCATGTGGTGGGCTGGACTATATTTTTTTTGGGGGGGGGAGGGAGAACGAATTCCTATGCCCCACAAATAACCCAGAGGTGCATTTTAAATAAAAGGACACATTCTACTCATGTAAAAACACACTGATTCCCAGACCATCTGTGGGCTGGATTGAGAAGGCGATTGGGCCGCATCTGGCCCATGGGCTTTAGGTTGCCTACCCCTGATCCAACCCAACCCACTGTGATGCAGGAATCTTTTGCCCAGCGGGGGGCGCAAATCCATGACCCTGAGATGAAGAATATCATGCTCTACCGACTGATCTATCCCTGTCAATTCCCTTTTTGATTGCTTCTCCACTGGGAGAAAAGTTGTGTCTTCCCCACCTGTTCTGGTTCCCTCCCTATCCTCCTCTTTTGCAAAGAAGTGTGTACACTTAAACGCTGCAGTTTTATTACTACTTGGGGCCCAAGTGTTTTATCTTGGTTGAGAAGGAGTCCCTGCTATCACAATGTCTAGTGTGGATTCATGCCATAAAAACCATAATGTTGCACACCACCCCAGTCTCTGAATGGTGAGAGATTCCAGGGGTTTGAGGTTCTTATGTAGGGTTCATGATTCCTTTTGAGAATGGGTCAGAGTGGAGACTGTAGTGTCCTTAGGATATATGGTTTATTTACACACATATATAACCTGAGCACATGATGGAGAGGTTTACAGCACTAAAACTCCATGGACACAGCCCTGGATTCAAGAAACTAGCCCTGGCTTTCTCTCTCTGCCTTTCCAGCCTGCTGGAAAAACTCTGCCCTCTCAGGGCTGAATTGGCTAGTCTTAAACGTACCACACAGGGTTGCTAACAAGGGAATTTTTCTAGACCTGTGGGAAAAGATTATTCATTTCTACGTTCCCCCCCTAGAATGTGGAATAAAATGTAGTGGTATTAAGTGGACCAGGACCTAGGAGGCCAGAGGTAAAATCACCAAACAACCATGAAACTCACTGTGTGCCATTGGGCCAGTCACTGTCTCTCTGCCAACTTAATTTATGGGATTTTTGTGATGATAACATAGGAAAAGGAGACCCATAAGTGCTACCTTGAGTTCCTTGAAGGAAAGGCAGAGCAGATATTAAAATGAAATACAATTTTCAAAATTTATTTAATAAAAATGATATACCACTTAATTGTAAAAAAACTTCTAAGTGGTTGATAAGAAATACGGAAATTATCAAAAGCTATCAGTAAAAACAGTTAAAAACAATTTAAATGTTTTATAATAACTCAGATGAACAGTAAAAAAAGACGCATCAACATCTGCATTTTTGGATAGGCTTGCCTGAACAAAAAACGTTTTAAGCAGGCACCAAAAATAATGCAGTGAAGGTGACTTCCTTATGCCAAAAGGCCCATAGTGTAAGTGCTGCCACACTAAAGATCAATTTGTTGCAACTGCATAACATATATTATGTAGCAACCTCAACAGGGTCAGTTCTGTAGACTGAAGCAGTCAGGTGGGCATAGATGAGCAAGGTGATCTAGCAGAATGCTGGTCCCAAGTTGGTTAAGGGCTTTACATTCCAATAGCAACACCTTGAAGTAAGCAACAATGGCAGATCCCTCTTATATGCTGAAATGGCCAATATGTGATGTAGCTACCAAATGATGAATATGACCATGTGCACTGACTCACTGATTTTGGCCAAACCTCACCGAACAATGAAAAGAACCACTTTAAATAATGAATCAATTGGTTGCTTCTCTCTCTCTCTCTCTTTCCCATTAAAGGGACAACTTCTTTTCTAATGCATGATCTGCCTTCTGTGGTGCTTCAGTAAATGAGAACTTGCAAATGACCTGGAGTTCCATTTCAGACAAAACATTCAGGATATATATTTGAAAGTTATAACTATGTCTGAGTGCCATTGCTATTTTGCTCAGGAATTTGATTTTTTTTAAAGGAGGGCCACTGACTGTAGAACAATAAAGGTCACCACTTACTCGTTCCCATGTCGACTTCTACAAGACTAAAGATGGCCGACTGTTATTTCCCTTCCACAAATACATCCCAACAAATGCACGGGCAATTTTAAATTACAAATAAACTAACATCTCTTTCGCATCTTCATTCTGGTGGCGATGGATTTTATGTTTGGTTTCAAGAACCGTTCTCGAGCATGGACGATCTGTTTCATCATCTTGAGATAATATATATAATTTCCTTTCGGTACTTCTCATTGTCAGTATCACAAATCCTTCTTTCCAAGTTGCCACATTTGGAATGAGTCCAATAATTTAATGGACATGGAAATTGAGCTGCCTGCAACCCTAGAAATGGTCTCTCTAGGTCAGGGGTTCGATACATTAGTGAGGTAATATCAGGAAAGTTGCAGTGAAACCATCCTTGCTCTCTTAATACCTGAACGATGGTGTTGGTGAGACCACGCATCAAGTATCTCCAACCACGGTTTTTAAAAAAGGTTTGATATGTGTATTTAGAATACGATATTCTTTCCCCTAGCATTAGAAAATAACAGACAGCATCTACCTGATTGTGAGCAGAGTGATAGCACTTTGTGTCTGAGGGAACCTTCTCTGTTATATTGTCTTCCTGTTGGAAGGTATGTGGAATGTAAAAGCTCGCGCTCCTTTTAACAGAGCATGGTCAAAAATAAGCTGGATACATGATACCGAAGCTGCTCTTGTGCTACCCATTTAAGTTATGTATCAAGTCTAAATTTAATCAAGGCCACATTTTATTTATACATTTCATGCATTAAACTCATTTAAACTTCTAGTCAGATTTCATTAGGGGAAATACTACCGCGAAAATCGTGCAGTAGTAAAGCTAATGTGCTTCAGGAATTTGAAAGGATTTAGAGATCGGAGGGTCTGATTTCAAAAAAAGAAAAGTAAAAAAAAGAGAGAATTCTTTCTCTCCTTTAGCTTTGTGCTTCCAGCCGGCCTGTGTGCTGTGCCCGATTTGTTTCCTAGGACACTAATACAGTCAGCATGCGTTCTACAAATGTGTAAACACAGACATTCCCTCTAATCAGTGAGTTTGGTGTCTTAAGGCAAGATTATGTTTTTTTAGGAAATGCAATTTATGTTCGGGATTAAATTTCTCCTGCCGACTGATAACGTCTGAGGTTGAGTGAGATGATAAGTATTGTATCCTGGTTGCTTGTCATAATTGTTAAACCTTCAGCCACCAGTCTATTATTTTACGTGCGTTTATTTTGGTGATGGAAGTGAGGAGCGAGCCTCCAGTGACTTAAAATACTTGAGTCCTCTGCATTGTGAGAAATAACGCAAGGCCAGGAAGCAGGGGAGGGGTGATGCCAAAGAATAATGTCAAAAGACATGGAGATCTGAAATCCTATTAACAGCATTCAGGAAAGCCCAAATCGAGTGTTATCCTTTATGTGAGGGGTAGCCAATGTGGTGCCTCCCAGATTTTTGGACTACAGTTCCCATCCTCCCTCATCATTTGCCATGCTCATTAAGTATGATGGGAATTGTGGTCCATGTTAGCTACTCATGGTTTAGATGCTACCGCTGTAAAAGAAGGAAAAAAAGGGAGTGATTCCATTTTATGTTGCAATATTAAATATGAAAATGCAGGTATATATATATGATTGTATTGATTCATGCTAACTGGTTTGCCTTTTAAAAAGCTTGAAATTGCAGTGGAAATTAGGAGAACTTGGGAACTCCTTTCCATGAAATCTTCTGCTTCCTGTTCAGTGTCCAGGAAGTTTGACTTTCAATAGCATCACTTTTTGTCCAAGCTGGTATGGAATGGAGCAGCACATCTACTGAAGGCTGGTAAAATAAATTAGAATGAATGCCTGCTGATTTCCTCCCCTTGTTGTGAGTCTGTCTCTCGGAGCTGTTTGTCCTCATAAGGTTGGCCTCTTAAGAGCACTTGGGGATCAATCCAAACCCAAACTGCACTGGGATGAGTGCAGTTTGAAATAGCATCCTGGCTCAGCTGGTGATACCAGTATAAGTCCTCCATTCTAGCTCAGCTGTGGTGCATCTGACTGAGCAGAGGCCAGAGAAGCTTCTGAAAAGGGCATTCTGGGGGAGGTGTGTGGGTGGGATGGAGCAAGGGGAGACTTAATTGCATTCCAAACTCAATTCAGCTTGGTTGGTCACATGACTGTGCAACCCAAGGGAAGTCACACGGCAAAAAGGATGCTGTAAGTCCAACTCTATTTTCAAGTTACAGGTAGGTAGCCATGTTGGTCTGCCATAGTTGAAACAAAATTTTAAAAATCCTTTTAGTAGCACCTTAGAGACCAACTAAGTTTGTCATTGGTATTAGCTTTCATGTGCATGCACACTTCTTCAGTGTATTCAGTGTATCTGAAGAAGTGTGCGTGCACACGGAAGCTCATACCAATCACAAACTTAGTTGGTCTCTAAGGTGCTACTGGAAGGAATTTTTAAATTTTGTTTCTATTTTCAAGATTTGTTTTCCCTCTGTCAGGCTTGGGCCAGCTCAGTTGGCAGTAGCCCTGCTCCTGAACAGAATTCAGAATGGGGTAAATTGCGCTGGCATAATTTTCCCCATCATAATTTACACTGGCTTCCTCTTGTTTCGATTGCTCTGCTCACCATTATCCAAGAAGATTGACCAGGATTCTGGTCCAAAGCTTCACTGCCCTATGCCTGGAGTCATGTTACAAGGAGAACCATGTATGTCTTTTAGAAACATGAAACAAATCTCGGAGGGGAAGCCATAGTGAATTGTGCTCCCTTGCCTCTTCCCCCCACAAAGAGATATCTGTGCTATTGGCACATCTGGAGCAGACGCTCTCCTCTCCAGGAGGAAATGCATGTTTCTCTTTTGATTATGATGTCATGGATATGCAACAACAACAGCAAAAATATCTACTCTTAGATCGGGGTTCTTATGAGTTGAAGCAGCCCCCTAAGACTGCTGGCTGATGCGCTCCCAGCTAATGTTAGTAATCCATTAGAGGGACTAGATATTCCCATATATGCCTTATCTCAAATACTGTTGTCCCATAAAAAAATGGCCCCACCAAGATGCAGTGTGATGTATAGGGACTCTTGTGGGTGTCCAGGTCCTTTTATATTGTGGCTCTTATCAGCCCCAGTCAGCATGGTCAATCGTCAGGATTGATGTGAGTTGTAGTCTAGAAAATCAGGAGGGCCATAGGTTCATTCCTCGTAGGTGGTGTATAGCCTGTTACACTGTTGAAATGCACTGCCAAGATACACAATGTGATACATGTATTCCAATGAGAATCCAGGGACACAGTTAAAGATGCTCAGATCTGCCATTGCTGTCCCATGCTGTCATAGCTGGTTAAGCTCTCCACTCTTCCCAATTTTTCACGAAGGTGACCTGACCATAAGGCCATCACTTCCATAGACTGTGTATGTGTAGCAATGGTGCCCTCTTAGGAAAGGTTAGAAGGAAGACTACAGGCATCCATTAGGGTGCCTTTTGGTTCTCAGCATTAGCACAACTCATTGTGTTGAGGTTGCAGTAGGAAGGAATATTGGAACTTTCTCTATGGCACAAACCTGTCTTTGAACCACTATGTTAAAAATGGTCCTCTAGGAGTACAGATGTGGTTTTAGCTTCTTAGTTCTTAAGTTCAGTGTGCGGAAGAAAAGAGACACACCTTTATGACAAACACGGTCTTCTGATATTGATAAATCTTCACAAAGGAACTCAGATAAACCTACCTTTTCTGCAATGGCTCCCCATTTTTGGAATGAATGCTCTCCCCAGGGCGGTTCGGCTGGTGCCTTCATTATAAATCTTTAGGCGCCAGGTGAAAACGTTCCTCTTTAACAAGGCTTTTGGCCGATTGACATCTAATGCCCTTTTGAAATGTGTCATGGAAGAGGAGATTTTTGAGTTGTCTTTGCTTTTATTTTTGTTATGTATTTTGTGTTTTTTTATATTGTCATTTTGTGTTGTGAGCTGCCCTGAGATCTATGGGTATAGGGCAGTATACAAATTTAATAAACAATAAATAATAAAAATAATACCAGTTTCCCCCTTAGGTCAATGCTAAGGTAATGACGTTTGAAACATAACCTTGATTTCTGAATGGTTTGGGACAGGAAGTACAGTGGTACCTCGGGTTACAGATGCTTCAGCTTACAGACGCTTCAGATTACAGACTCCCCTAACCCAGAAACAGTACCTCGGGTTAAGAACTTTGCTTCAGGATGAGAACAGAAATCGTGTGGCGGTGGTGTGGCGGCAGCAAGAGGCCCCATTAACCAAAGTGGTGCCTCAGGTTAAGAACAGTTTCAGGTTAAGAACGGACCTCCAGAACGAATTAAGTTCTTAATTCAAGGTACCACTGTACCTTATTTGAAGTTTGACCCCCGCTTATTTCGAGGATTAGTGAACTTTTTGCAAGCCATTCAAAAATGTCTTACATTTGGGGTTAGTAATGAAACTTGATACAAGGCAGCTTCATGTTTTGTAATGAAACCATTGCATACCTTTAGTATGTGACATTTCAGATTTATAATGGTGAAATATTTACACGCCATTGTCTCTCCCTCCTCCCCCACTAGGTGTCAGCATAAAGTAATGATCATGACTTTTTGCAAGAGAAACAGGGATGCTTTAATTCAGTTAAGGAAAACAACAGGGAATAATTAGTAAATGATAATCTGCCCCCTGATGGATACTAATGAATGCAAAAATTGAGTCAGAAATCCAGTGGAACACATTATCGTTCTGAAAGGTGTTGAAGGCATTTTTTACAATCTGTAATCAGGAACATCTTTTAGCCTGGGATGTGTGTGTGTGTGTGTGTGTGTGTGTGTGTGTGTATATATATATATATATATATATATATATATAGAGAGAGAGAGAGAGAGAGAGAGAGAGAGAGAGAGAGAGAGAGAGAGAGAATGATGTTCATACAAGATCAAAAATGAAAGGGAGGCATTTGTTTCTGTGAGAAAATTTACAGCCTGGCCAGTGTAGCCTTTTCATTTGATTTAGATGCTGGAAATAAAAAATGTAAAACTTATGTGAATGTCTGTAGTGATTTAAGATCTAAATACTGCACTTTAAGAAAGGCCAGACTATCTAATGGAAATGTGTCATTAGGCCACTAAAACACAACCCAACCATTTTTTTTTAATTTTAAAATAATCTTTATTTAAATTATTAAAATACAATACAAACAAATACATCACGTAAACAAATGATATAGTAAAATTTGATAACAAACAAAGAAAACAAACTTCCCAATCCCTCCACATCGCTTAGCTGACATATTCTCATTAATTTGCGTTGCTATCTCTAAATATTACGTCTCCAATCAAAATTATTCCCATTTATCTTACTTTTCTATCTATTTCCCCATGACCCCTTAATTTAAGCAAATCATCAATTCCGTTTTTATACCTTTTTTTAAAAAAATAATCTTCGACCAACCCCCATTCCAATTTGGACCGTTGTTTAGATATGTTCCTAATTGCGGCTGTCATTCTCTCCATATTCATGAATTCTATTAATTTTAAATGCCAATCTTGAACTGTGGGTATTTCAGTTTTCCTCCATTTTTGCCCAATCAATAATCTCGCTGCTGCACATGCGTATAGGAAGATATTTTTTTTGCCTACTGGTAAATTTTCTGGTACTATGCTTAATAAGAAATACTCTGGCTTTTTTCCAAAAGTAACTTTCAGCATTTTCTTTATCTCTTCATATATTTCTCCCCAGAATTTAAAATTTTTTCTGCAACCCCACCAACAATGGAAGTAGTTGCCTCCTTTTTCGTCGCATTTCCAACAATTATCAGATTCTTTCTTATATATTTTCGCGAATTTCTCGGGGGTTAGGTGCCATCTATAAACAAGTTTTAACATATTTTCTTTTATCCCCATGCTGGCTGTAAACCTCATTGACCCCTTCCACAAAGATTCCCATTGTGTTGCGTATATTGGTTTTCCCTAACCCTAACCCAACCATTAATAAAATCCTGTGTAGGGTATTTTACTTTAAGGAAGAAGAATCTTTCAAAAAGGTGCATATTTTTCAAAACTCATTTGCAACCTGGAACCCCCTTATTGGAGAAGAATATCCACACCAGCAAGCTGATATTGGCGAGTCTTTCTAATATTATGCACCCGTGCTGCCACATAGAAACTTTTCCAGTGGCTTTTGCAACTTCTGAATCAGCAGGCAGCCTCTGCCACCAAACAGTAGCAGAAGGCATGGCAGGGCCGCACCACTCACCTGACCTCTGTCTCCATTGCTGCCTACTTCCCTTCTCCTCTCTATCCCCGTTATGCAGCTGCAACTCATCTGGAGGGAGTCTGGGCGAGCAGCACAGCCATGTTGTCCTCTACTGCTAACAAAGATCAACAACAATGCCTGCCTGCAGATCTACAATGGAAATAACTGACATGAGGAAAAGGATTGCTGGAAGCCGCCTTATCAGACTTTCGGTCTAGTTAGCTCAGTACGTTCTCCACGAACCGGTAGCAGGTCTTCAGAGTTTCCTAGCAGGAGATGCTGGGGATTGAAACTGGAAACTTCTGGATGTAAAAGCAGATGTTCCACCACTGGAACACGGAAGGGGGAAGCTGGTAAGGAAGCTGAGAAAGAAATACTGAATCAAAAACTTGTGTATGTCTCACACCAGCTCAACACAGAGATTTCCAATGCATAATATTGTGAGTTTGGGGGTTAGCCTTTATGATACCTG